>NC_080079.1:30747128-33463163 GCF_949987535.1 Balaenoptera acutorostrata | reverse complement strand
GTCGTAGAGGACAACATTCCCCAATAGAGGAGGACCCATCTCAAGGTCCATCTGTAGGAGAACATGAGATAGTCATGCTTCCAAGACTCCAGACATATCCTAATGAAGTCTGCCTTTAAAAAAGAGGGAAAAACGGGTACTTTAATGTTTATTCGATGTTCATAGTATTGTTAAGATAATATATTTATAGGAATCTTAAAAAAAATGGTTCTGAAGAACCTAGGGGCAGGACAGGAATAAAGATGCAGATGTAGAGAATGGACTCGAGGGCATGGGGAGTGGAAAGGGTAAGCTGGGACGAAGTGAGAGAGTGGCATATATACACTACCAAATGTAAAATAGATAGCTAGTGGGAAGCATCCACATAGCACAGGGAGATCAGCTTAGTGCTTTGTGACCACCTAGAGGGGTGGGATAGGGAGGGTGGGAGGGAGACGCAGGGAGGGAGGAGATATGGGGATAGATGTATATGTATATGTATAGCTGTTCACTTTGTTATAAAGCAGAAACTAACACACCACTGTAAAGCAATTATACTCTGATAAAGATGTAAAAAAAAAAGATAATATATTTATAAATCAGAAAAAATGTTCCCTTTAAGAAAATATCTGCTTCATAATACACAGATTAATACAAAGTTGAAAATGCAAAACATATATCATGTTAATATAATTGATTTATGTGTTAGGTTAACTTGTAATAATTTTTTTCTTTTACAGCTTTGAATCTTGGTTTGATATCACTAGTCTGTCTGAAACTGCTGAAGATATTATTGCTAAAGAAAGAGAACAGAATGTATTGCATATGCTGCACCAGGTTTTGACTTTTTTCTTATTCTGCTTACTAGAGACTCATAGAATGAAAAAGGAACCCTAGAAATTACCTGTTCATCCCATTGTGGTAGAATTTGAAAAGTGAGCCCCCCCCCACCCCCAAATTTAACTTACTCTCCTGCCCTTTTCCCTCCGCTAGAGGTCTCATGGCGTTACAGCAGAAGTAAAGTGCTTTTCAAAATTTTGTCCTTTTCACGTATACTCATTTTACCCCTAATGGTTACTGACGTGTTTGTCAGCCAAAAATGAAAATTTTTATGCAATGTTTGCCAACAATAGTTGCATAATTTACTTATTTGTATGATCCATTCTACTGTTTTATACAAACTCCATCTATCCTATCTATTTTTAAACAAACATAATCTTTCAAAGGTCTCCTAGTTTTCATGTTGGGCCTGAAAAGCTTCTCAATTGTGCTTTGACAATTTTATTCAAAATCTTTTTGAAAAAGTTTTTTTGACTTTGAAGTGAGACAGTACAGAAATCAAAGTAAAAATAACACCCCAAATCATACTTCCCCAAATCATTTGCACGTTTTTTCTGATAGTTGCCGGTAGGTATATTTGTGTCTGGGCTGTTGTCTACAGATACTTTTTTCTTAAACTACTGGTAATGTTCTCTCTTTCTCTGGAAAATTAAAGTCTCTCTATGCTTGGCTCTATACCTTTGAGGTATTTAAATACAGAGCCCTAATCTATATGTAAATTAATTACTAATTTAAAGGTAAGCCTATAAAGGATATAAAATGATTTTTTTAAGTTGATTTTCTTTTAAAAACCTAAGCAGTTTAATAATGATATAATTACCTATTTCTTCTCTGTTTTATAAATGTGGAAATCTCTTGTCATCACAGCTGATGAAGGAGAGTAGTTTTAAGTCTGAAGTTTTAGAACTTATAGAAGGAAACTTTTCATGCCTACTTTTCTGGGTCAGTTGATTTTTTGGTTTTCTACTAATTCGAAACCTCACTTTTAAAAACTGTGGGCTATAACTTTATCCTTAAGAAGTACAGATACCACCTTCTTATTTCTGCTTTTTAAAATATTCAAGTTATACTAGAATTTTTGAAAAATTAATAAGTTGTAAAATGTTACAGATAAACACTATGAGTTTGTCATGTGGTGGTTTTTCGTCTGGCAAATTTCAAGGAAATATTTTATATCACCTTTTGAGATGTGATAGTTTAATATAGGAAGAAAAGAGGAAGAAGGGGTAAAAGGGTATTTTGGGAGAGTATTCCTTGAAAATACAAAAATGTTTAATGTTTATATATGTTTATTCATGTTTAAATTATAGATTTTAACACCTTTCTTATTGAGAAGACTAAAATCTGATGTTGCCCTTGAAGTTCCTCCTAAACGAGAAGTAGTTGTTTATGCACCACTTTCAAAGAAACAAGAGATCTTTTACACAGCCATTGTGAACCGTACAATTGCAAACATGTTTGGATCCAGCGAGGTAGAGTGTGGATTTGAAATAACCTACCTGTAAATGACAGTTGGCATAGAAAATTTCATGGTTGATTTCAGTCTTATATAAGGCTCATCACCTGTTTTCATGACTTGTTGAGGGTGAATTTCTAACTGGAATATAAGGCATAAGGCCAATAGCAAAAATTGTCTCCTAGTAATTCTGTGGTCCTACTAAAATTCAAGTGATGGTTCCTGCATTAATTGCTTTATAGTCATCTGAAATACTGTCTGGGGATGGACTTGGAAATACATTTGAACAAGCACACAATATACTAAGGGCTTGCCAACTAGACCAGTCACCCCAAATACACAATCCCTTTACAGGAGGTTGTTGGTAGCCAAAAAATTTAATAAAATCCTCTATTTGAAAGAAATATCTTTTTTAGTTACCCACCATATTACAAGAAATTGAATTGGAATGTGATTATCTTATAACTGAAGATTAGGAGACCCTTAAATCTTGTTCAGATGTCCAGATTTTTGACTGTTTGCCATGGACCTGTGTATTTCTTTTCAAAGTATTTATGATCATGCATTTCTGTTTTTGTACAACCATTAGACTGTTATCCCATTTTCTTTTTTTTTTTTTTATTAAGAGACTCTCTCTTTTTTTATTTATTTATTTATTTATTTATTTATTTATTTATTTATTTATTCTATTTTTGGCTGTGCTGGGTCCTTGGTTCGTGCGAGGGCTTTCTCCAGTTGCGGCAAGTGGGGGCCACTCTTCATCGCGGTGCGGGGACCGCTCTTCATCGTGGTGCGTGGGCCTTTCACTATCGCGGCCCCTCCCGTCGCGGGGCACAGGCTCCAGAAGCGCAGGCTCAGCAGCCGTGGCTCACGGGCCCAGCCGCTCCGCGGCATGTGGGATCCTCCCAGACCAGGGCTCGAACCCGTGTCTCCTGCATTAGCAGGCAGATTCTCAACCACTGCGCCACCAAGGAAGCCCCCATTTTCATTTTAATTAAAGGGAATCTCTGGCTTTTTAACTGTTAGAAAATTAAAGTAATTGCCTGTTGGGAGGAATTTCATTGCAGTATTATTTCAATCCAAAGAAATAGCCTCTGTAGTGCAGATACATGGAGCCTCATTTCAGCCCAAAGCTATTAAATTCCTTTATGTAAGTTCAGAAGTTTTATCCATCCTTAATGTTTTCCATTGAGATATGAATGCATTAACTCTGATTCCAGATATTGTCATCAGTGTTAATAAAACAATTAAATTTCACAGGATAAAATTTACATTTGGCTATAGTTTATGGATCCTTGATTTTGTGCCTTTGGAAATTACTAAACTTGATGATGACAGACAAAATTATTTTTTTCTTTATATGTTAAAACATTTTGTACATAAAAATATTATACCCCACTTTGTGTGTGTGTATAGAATTTAAGAGTATAGCTTTTTTTTTAACATCTTTTTTTTTTTAACATCTTTATTGGAGTATAATTGCTTTACAAAGGTGTGTTAGTTTCTGCTGTATAACAAAGTGAATCAGCTATATGTATACATATATCCCCATATCCCCTCCCTCTTGGGTCTCCCTCCCACCCCCCCACCCCACCCCTCTAGGTGGTCACAGAGCACCAAGCTGATCTCCCTGTGCTATGCAGCTGCTTCCCACTAGCTATCTGTTTTACATTTGGTAGTGTATATATGTCAATGCTACTCTCTCACTTCGTCCCAGCTTACCCTTCCCCCAACCCCCATGTCCTCAAGTCCATTCTCTATATCTGCGTCTTTATTCCTGTCCTGCTCCTAAGGTTCATCAGAACCTTTTTTTTTTTTTTAGATTCCATATATATGTGTGTTAGCATACGGTATTTGTTTTTCTCTTTCTGACTTACTTTACTCTGTGTGACAGACTCTAGGTTCATCCACCTCACTACAAATAACTAAGAGTATAGCTTTTTAAAAAGATATTTCTTTAATTTACTGTTTTAGAAAGAAACAGTTGAGCTGAGTCCCACTGGACGACCAAAACGGCGAACGAGAAAGTCAATAGATTACAGCAAAATAGATGATTTCCCTAATGAATTGGAAAAACTCATCAGCCAAATACAGCCAGAGGTAGACCGAGAAAGGTGTGAGTTTAAAAATAAATTTAAGTATTCTTTAAACTGTGATTTTTTTTTTTTTCTTTTTTTTTTTAATGTGTCATATTCATGGATTATATATTTTGTGCAGAGCTGTTGTGGAAACAAATATCCCTATAGAATCTGAAGTTAATCTGAAGCTGCAGAATATAATGATGCTACTTCGTAAGTGCTGTAATCATCCATATTTGATTGAGTACCCTATAGACCCGGTCACTCAAGAGTTTAAGGTGAATACTATTTAATAATATACTGTTTTGATTTCTGTAACTTTTTATGTTGGGTGAAAGTCATTTTTTTAATTATTATTATTACTTACAGTAAATACTGTTATGTTTGTCATATGAAGATTGTCTTCCTCCCCCCAAATTCAGAGAACTTTATGAATGTTAGAATAAAGGTGGTTTTCTATATGTAAGCTAACTAATATTTTTATTTATATATTTTATGTAAACAGCTAGGAATCCTCCTAAATGTAGAGTGATATTGGAAATATAACTTTTTAAGTAACACAGTTGATTTCCACTCTGTGTTTTAGTTGCTGTCTATTTTGGAGATTGTTGTCACCTTTTCAGTATTCCTTTTAATTAGTATTCAGCTTGTCAAAATCAGTCTGGCTGCTCATTGCTTAAATCTCAACAAATAGCCACAGAAGAGAGCAAAAAGTTATGTTGATTTGTGGGCTTTCAGATTAAATGAATGAAACTGCTTTCTTAGGCAGTTGATGGAAAAACAACCTAGTAGTAAAGGAAATCAGTTCTCAGTAACCCTCAATAACCCTGTTTTGTACTAGTTTACAGCAGGGTTCCTTACCCTTGTCAATATTGACATTTTGGGGGAGATAATTCTTTGTTAAGGAAGTGCTGTCTTGTGGACTATAGGCCATTTGTCCAGCATCTCTAGCCTCTAGTCACTAGATGCCAAAATATTTCCCTCCCCCAGTTGTGTCAACCTAAAGTATCTTCCAGGCACTGCCAAATATATACCCTGGGGGTGGAGGGCAAAATTGCCCCTATTTGAGAACCACTGCTTTAAAGCTTTTCATTGAGTAAGGAAGAAGATAATCTCTGAAGGTAATTAATATTCACCAGAAGGTTAAAAATTTCATCTTGGATACTTAGGTTGCTTATAAGCTCTTATACTTTCTTTAATTTCTACTGAGAGTTTTAGCAGTAATTTTCATATGCATTTGGTTGAAAGTGTACTCAGTTATAAAGAATAAACCTCAACATTAAGTAAGTTTGAACTTAATGTTCTGTTATACAAAATTTTGGGGAGAGGGGTGGGGAGGATAGATTACACACTTAAACCGAATTTTGTTTTTTGTGAAATCATTGGTTTTAAATTGTAGAGTATGTCTTTCCTTGAGTATGTCTTTCCTTTTCCTTTTTTATCTTCTGATTAAAAAGATAAAATAACAAGGTCAATTTAAAAAGTTTTATAGGGACTTATTTGTCATTGAAAATTAAACTGTTAACATGGTTTTTATTTTGACAAAAACAAATTATTAGCAGTTGTTGTGACAATTTTTTTTTCCTTTCTTTGCCCACTTTTCAGATTGATGAAGAGTTGGTAACAAATTCTGGGAAATTCTTAATTTTGGATCGAATGCTGCCAGAACTAAAAACCAGAGGTCATAAGGTATGGTACTTTTGATTGGATTTTTGGTTGTTTATTCTTCATTCATCAGTATAGATACTAAGATATATTTAAATTTCAGGTGCTGCTTTTTTCACAAATGACAAGAATGTTGGACATTTTGATGGATTATTGTCACTTTAGAAATTTCAACTTTAGCAGGCTTGATGGATCCATGTCTTATTCAGAGAGAGAAAAAAATGTAAGACTGCTTATGTCATACATACTTAATTCTTTTTTGTAACTCCTGTCTTGATTTCTGAAGTAATGTTCAAAATTGACCTAGGGACTTCCCTGGCGGTCCAGTTGTTAAGACTCCGTGCTTCCACTGCAGGTTTGATTGGGGAACTAAGATCCCACATCCCGCATGGCACGGCCAAAAAAAAAAAAGGACCTACATCCTAGGGCCTCTGGTTTATTGCCACAACCTGGGCAATAGGCATGATCATGATTTTTTTGTTTCATGGGAGTTGAGTCTGATAATTTTATCGTCATTTTCAACTTTATGGCTGCTGTGGCTTTCAGTATTTATTTATCCCACATCAGAAGTCCTATGGATGCTTAAGAAATCACGCCCAGCTTGAAGAATGCTGGCTTATTATATCCCTTGGGACACCACTGCCCTCCCCCTTCCTTTGCTGGTAAACAAACGGTTATAAGATAGCTGATTAATATGCAGCTCTATATCCACATTCCAGGCAGGAATAGTTTCTTTCTTTCTTACTTCCTTATGTTTACATCCCTTTTGCTTTTAGATGCACAGCTTCAACACAGATCCAGATGTGTTTATCTTTTTAGTGAGTACACGAGCTGGTGGTCTGGGCATTAATTTGACTGCAGCAGATACTGTTATCATTTATGATAGTGATTGGGTAAGTTGGAAGTGTAGCAATATACTGATTATATTTCCATTCTGAATTTTTAATCTTTCGTTGTACACTTTGTAATTTCATTTTTGTTTTGAAAAGGTATCTACTTTAAGATGAAAATCATTTCTTTGTCCAGTGTCCAGTGTGTAAAGACTTGAACATACTTTATCACTGAAGTCACTCTAGAAGTCTAAATTGAGTTAAGGCACTTAAACAGTACCTTAACTCAATTTTAATCAGTCTTTTTAAACAAAGATTCTGATTGGATCATGCTCATTGACTTTACCCACATAGTATGAGTTTAAGTAATTTTAACCTTAAACTGTTAAATGTTATTTTTCTTTTTAACTTTAAGAACCCCCAGTCTGATCTTCAGGCCCAGGATAGATGTCATAGAATTGGTCAGACAAAGCCAGTTGTTGTATATCGTCTTGTTACAGCAAATACTATTGATCAGAAAATTGTGGAAAGAGCAGCTGCTAAAAGAAAACTGGAAAAGTTGATCATCCACAAAAGTAAATAACATTTTGTAGTACTTTTTTTTGCTTAAGTTGTCTATTGTGTGTTGTGAATTTTTGTTATTGTTACTTTCTTTATAAAAGAAATCAGTGCAGGATTTAAATAGGCAGTGGGGAATTTGGAGCTGTGAAGACCTAAGCTGGGTTGGTGTGACCATAGACATAATGAAAAATACTAGCGTCTAAAATGAGGAACAATGGGGCAGTGAAGAGTATCAAGTATACTTTTATAGTGCCATATCTTAAACTGTCATGGGGATTGACATGATGTTACTGATTATTCTTTTTTTCATTAAAAAAAAGAAACTTTTTATTGAAGTATAGTTGATTTCTAATATTATATTAGTTTCAGGTGTACAACATAGTGATTCACAATTTTTATAGCTTATACTCCATTTAAAGTTATTAAAAAATAATGACTGGGGCTCTCCTGGTGGCGTAGTGGTTGAGAATCTGCCTGCCAATGCAGGGGACACAGATTCGAGCCCTGGTCTGGGAAGATCCCACATGCCACGGAGCAACTGGGCCCGTAAGCCACAACTACTGAGCCTGCGCGTCTGGAGCCTGTGCTCCGCAACAAGAGAGGCCGTGATTGTGAGAGGCCCACGCACCGCGATGAAGAGTGGCCCCCGCTTGCCACAACTAGAGAAAGCCCTCGCACAGAAACGAAGACCCAGCACAGCCATAAATAAATAAATAAATTAAAAAAAATTATTAAAAAAAAAATAATGACTGTATTTTTATAAAGTCATTATCTGTGCTGTACAAAACTCCTTATTGCTTATTCATTTTATACATAGCAGTTTATATCTCTTAATCCTCTACCCCTACCTTGCCCTCACTTCTCCCCACTAACCACTAGTTTTTTTTCTATATCTCTGAGTCTGTTTTGTTATTCATCTGTTTTATTTTTTAGATTCCACATATAAGTGATAACATACAGTATTTGTCTTTCTCTGACTTATTTCACTAAGCATAATAACCTCTAGGTTCATGCACATTTCAAATGGCAGAATTTCATCCTTTTTTATGATGAATAATATTCCATTTTGTATTTCTCTTTAATCATTCATCTTTACCCATTCATCTATTGATGGACACTTAGGTTGTTTCCATATCTTGGCTATTGTAAATAATGCTGCTGTGAACATTGGGATGCATGTATCTTTTCAAATTATTAGTTTTGTTTTCTTTGGATATATACCCAGGAGTGGAATTGCTGGATCATATGATAGTTCTGTTTTTAGTCTTTTTGAGGAACCTTCATACTGTTTTCCCACCATTCCCACCAACAGCATACTAGGGTTCCCTTTTCTCCACATTGTTGCCAACACTTGTTATTTGTAGACTTTTTTATGATAGCCATTCTGACAGGTGTGAAGTGATATCTCATTGTGGTTTTGATTTGTATTTCTCTGATGAATAGCGATATTGAGCATCTTCATGTGCCTGTTGGCCATCTATAGATGTTCTTTGGAAAAATGTCTATTCAGGTCTGCCAGTTTTTTAATCAGTTGTTTGGGGTTTTTGATATTGAGTTGTATGAGCTGTTTATAATATTTTGGATATTAACCCCTATCAGACATAGAGTTTGCAAATATTTTTTCCCATTCAGTAGGTTGCCTTCTCATTTTATTGATGGTTTCCTTACTGTGCAAAACATTTATGTCTGACTAGGTTCCATTTGTTTATTTTTTTTGCTTTTGTTTCCCTTGCCTGAGGAGACAGATCTAAAAAATACTGCTAGGACCAATGTCAAAGAATATATTGCCTATAGTTTCTTGTAGGAGTTTTATGGTTTCAGGTCTTAGTTTAGGTCTTTAATTCATTTTGAGTTTATTTTTGTTTATGGTGTGAGAAGATGTGCTAGTTTCATTCTTTTATATGTAGCTATCCAGTTTTTTGAAGAGACTGTCTTTTCTTCATTGTATGTTTTTGCCTACTTTTCATAGATTATTTGAACATAAGTGCTTTGGGTTTATTTCTGTGCTCTCTATTCTGTTCCATTGATCTATGTGTGTGTGTTTGTGCAAGTACCATGCTGTTTTGATTACTGTAGCTTTGTAGCATAGTCTGAAGTCAGGGAGCATGATTCCTCCAGCTTTGGTCTTTTTTCTCAAGATTGCTTTTGTTTTGGAGAGGTCTTTTGTGGTTCCATACAAATGTTGGGCTTACTTGTCCAGTTTTGTGAAAAATGCCATGGGTATTTTGGTAGAGATTGCATGAAATCTGTAGATTGCTTTGGGTAGTATGGACACTTTAACAATATTAATTCTTCCAATGCTTCTTTCACCTCGTTGGTTAAGTTTACTCTTAGATATTTCATTCTTGATGCGATTGTTTTTTTACTTCTGCTTTCTGATAGTTTGTTATTAATGTATAGAAATGCAACAGATTTCTGTATATTAATTAATCTTGTATCCTGCAACTTTGCTGAATTCATTTATTAGCTCTAACAGTTTTTTGTGGAGACTAGTTTTTTCTTGATATAGTATTGTGTCATCTGCAAATAGTGATAGTTGTACTTCTTCCCTTCCAATTGGATGCCTTTTATTTCTTTTTCTTGTCTGACTGCTGAGGCTGGAACTTCCCATACTGTGTAAATAGAAGTGATGAGAGTAGCCATCCTTGTCTTGCTCCTGATTTTCTAGGAAAAGCTTTCAGCTTTTCACTGTTGAGTATGATGTTATTGTTAATGTTTATCCTTTTTTTAAAATAAATTTATTTATTTAATTTATTTGTTTTTGGCTGCGTTGGGTCTTCGTTGCTGTGCGTGGGGTCTTTGTTGCTGTGCATGGGCTTTCTCTAGTTGCGGCAAGCAAGGGCTACTCTTTGTTGCAGTGCACAGGCTTCTCATTGCGGTGGCTTCTCTTGTTGCGGAGCACAGGCTCTAGGCGCACGGGCTTCAGTAGTTGTGGCTCGCGGGCTCTAGAGCACAGGCACAGTAGTTGTGGCATATGGGCTTAGTTGCTCCGCGGCATGTGGGATCTTCCCAGACCAGGGCTCGAACCCGTGTCCCCTGCATTGGCAAGTGGATTCTTAGCCACTGCACCATCAGGAAAGCCCCTACTGTTTATTCTTGATAAGAGATTTGTGTGCCAAAATGCTTTAAGAAAACTTCTAAGCCTCTTCTTGCAAGTAAAATATATTAAATATTAGAATATTAAAGGTATATTGAAGTAGTGCTACAATAAAATCTGTTTACTTTGTTGAACCCACTATTTCAAAAATATTTGACTCCAGTATGCCCTTTTCATAGTTTCAATAACAGAATATTAAAAACACAGTATTTTTTTTTTTTTTAATCTAGATAAGATTCTGAGGATAGGGAAAGTGAAGTGGGTGAGGCATTGGCATTTTATGGTCTGTTCCCTGATATTCCTTGGAGTTCTGCTTTTATTTATTCAATATAAAATTCTGTTGGATAAATGGCTTGATGGCTGCCATAAGAAAAGTTGAAAATCATCTTATATAAGTTTTGAAGCCTAGAAAAATCATAATAATGTTGAAAATTGCTATCAATTTATTTTATGCTACTTTTCTACTTGCAAATACTTTCTCCAGTATATCTCATTTTGAGGGAAATTGTGGATTAGGCTTTAGACATCTTTAATTTGATTTGATGGAGCATTCAGATTGTAGTTAGAATTTCCATTGGAGGAAAAAGGAACTTGGTCCTAATAAGATGTTGTGCAAATTAAAAATTTTTCACCTGTGCTGCTTTTAGGGACTTGAATTATGAAATAAATTCTGTTTTGTTTTGAATCTGGTTTAAATTAGGTACGGTTTATAGTTTTATTTTCCCAAGTTTTACTTTTAGTAATTTTAGAGACTAATTTCAGAGAACAATTTGAAAGGAATTTTTAAAATGCTGACAATGTTTTATTGAGGTATAATATACATACAGTAAAATTCCCAGCTAAGTGTACAGCTTGATGTCTATAACAAGTGTATATACTCAATTAATTATTATCCAGATCGAGGTAGTGAACATTTCCAACATCCGAGAAAGTTTCCCTTTCTATTCATTTCCGAGGCTCCCTTCCCCTCACTAGAAGGCAACCACTATTCCAATTTTTGTCATATAGGTTAGTTTTTCCTTCAACTTCATACCTGGATTCACTTGTATGTATTCTTTTTTTTGCCTAGCTACTTATATTCTACATAATATTTTGAGATTCATCTATGTTGTGTGTGTTAGAAGTCTGCAGTTTAAACAAACAAAATGCTGAATAATTCATCCATTCTTTTGTTGATTGATGTTTGAATTGTTTACAGATTTTGGTTCTTATGCATAAGCTCCTCTTATACAAATATTTATGGACATATGTATGTATTTGTTCTTGGTCTTAGAGTGGGTGTATGTTTACCTATAGAAAACTACCAAACTTTTCCCCAACCATTTTACACTCCCACCAGCAAAGTATGATTAATTGCAGTTGCTTTTCTTTTTTTTTACCAACACTTGGTTTGTCTGTCCTTTTTAATGTAAGGCATTCTGATTGGTTTGTAATGTACTGTATTTTGGTTTTAAAGGCAATTTTGAGTGTTTTGAATTTCTTGAAAATTTTTTCTAGATCATTTCAAAGGTGGTCAATCTGGATTAAATCAATCTAAGAACTTTTTAGACCCTAAGGAATTAATGGAATTATTAAAATCTAGAGATTATGAAAGGTAAGATTGTTTTAATTTTAGAAAAATATAATGCATAGTTTTGATTTATCATATAGATGTGAATATCTTGTTTCCTTATAGGGAAGTAAAAGGATCAAGAGAGAAGGTCATTAGTGATAAAGATCATATAGATGTGAATATCTTGTTTCCTTATAGGGAAGTAAAAGGATCAAGAGAGAAGGTCATTAGTGATAAAGATCTGGAGTTGTTGTTAGATCGAAGTGATCTCCTTGGTAAGTATCTCTCATGGTTTTACTTATTATTTTTACGGAAACTTTGAAACATATACATAAGTAGAGAGAATAGTATAATATACCTCTGTGGATAATTCATTCCGCCGTTAATAGTACACAACATTTAGCCAATTTTATTTCATTGCCATTTTCTTTAATCAGAATGTTAAACTCATGACATTTTACCCATAGCCACTTTCTTAGGCATCTTCTACTGAGAAGAACATGTTTTTAAACATAGTCACTATGTCATTATTACATTTAAGAGAGTTGGCCCTAAAACCTTAATATCAGCTAATACCCAGTTCATATCCAGATTTCTCCAGTTGTCTCAAATCTTCTTACGGTTTGAATCAGGATCCAAATGTCATTGTTTGCTATATCTCTTTTCTTCTGTATCACCCTCCTCACTTTTGTTTTTCCATGCCATCGATTTGTTGGAAAAACTGGGTTATTTGTCCAATAAAATGACCTGCATTCCGGAATTGGCCGACTCCTCACCCCCCTTACCCATTGTCCTTTTTTTTTTTTTTTAATAAATTTTTTAATTTTAATTTTTATTTATTTTTGGCTGCATTGGGTCCTTGTTGCTGCGCACGGGCTTTCTCTAGTTGCAGCAAGCAGGGGCTACTCTTCGTTGTGGAGCACAGGCTCTAGGCACTCGGGCTCAGTGGTTGTGGCTCATGGGTTTTAGAGCGCAGGCTCAGTAGTTGTGGCTTACGGGCTTACTTGCTCCACGGCATGTGGGATCTTCCCAGACCAGGGCTTGAACCCGTGTCCCCTGCGTTGGCAGGCGGATTCTTAACCACTGCATCACCAAGGAAGTCCAGGAAAAGGATTCTTAAACAGGGTACAAAACTCTCAAACTAAATGAAGAGATTAATAGATTTTATTAATTTAAAGGCTTCTGTAAAAACAAACAATACCGTAAACAGATAAGAGACAAACCACAAATATTTGCAGCACACGGCACACAGGAAATGTTTATCATATATAAATAACTGAATATCAACAAGAAAACTGGACAACTTAAGAGCAGACGATTATTGGGAGAGAAAGAAACAGCCAGCGAACATAAAAAGATGCTTCAATCTCCCTAGAAATCAGAGAATGCAAATTAAAACCAGTAGTGATTTCATTCCAATAGCTATCATATTGACAAAAATGTAAAAGATTTCATATTAGCTATGGGAGTGTATAAAGATATATTTTCATGGTGTTTTGCTTTCCTGCTTTTAAACTAACCGTAATTGGGCTTTTTTTTTTAATACCTCTGAGAACATAATTCAGATTGGTGTTGTTTATTGCTGTGTATCTGTATATCTTAAATACAGCAGAAGTGATTTTGATTAGCAAACTGATGTTTCAGTTTGTTTGTTCCCTGGAGGACAGTTCTAGTTTTAATAAGAGTGTACTTTTTTGCTAAAGTGGCCCACATTTCTGTGGATTTGAAAATTTTGGACAGATGACTCACTTTTCATAAAAACAGTGGACCTCTCTTTTAAGATTTCTTTTTAAGTTCTTATACTTAAAAAAAAAAAAAACTTGTTTATATATTTTTCTCTTAGATCAGATGAATGCCTCAGGACCAATTAAAGAGAAGATGGGGATTTTCAAGATACTAGAAAATTCTGAAGATTCCAGTCCTGAATGTTTGTTTTAAATTGGAGCTAAAAGAATGCCTTTAAAAAGTTCTTGTTTACATCTAGTGATCTGTATTGGTGTTAAAATCCCAATTTTTCACTCTACTTCTTTGATTATATCAGTTTACATAATATAACTTGTACCATTGCATAAGTTTCTGAGCCTTATTAAGAGCAAAGACATATTCATAGTAA
This sequence comes from Balaenoptera acutorostrata, assembly GCF_949987535.1. Lineage (NCBI taxonomy): Eukaryota > Metazoa > Chordata > Mammalia > Artiodactyla > Balaenopteridae > Balaenoptera > Balaenoptera acutorostrata. Next base: position 33,448,992 of record NC_080079.1, on the reverse strand, counting down.
GTTTCAGTTAATTTTTCAGACTCGATAGTACTCTTGGGTATAGGCTGATGTGTCTGTCCTTAACCACTGCCAGATTTATACAGTCTTCCTGTGGAAGTTTAATGTCTTTCCCCCACCCTCCTTTTTAGCAGTACAGTTCATGGGTTTTTGGTACTTCAGTTATGGAGTAGGCTTTGGATGGGGGAAAGATTGGGATTATACTGTCTATTGTTTAAATAAGAAATGGTTTGATTTTTAGGGTCTCTTTCTATAAGATAGTTTGCCAAATAAATGTTTGTTACAAGATGATCTCATCAGATTATTTTTTCAGATAAATTATGGCTCAGGTGAAATAATAGCAAAAGTCTTGACTGGCATTGCGATTCAACATTATGGTGACTCTTTCATTCATTAGTACTATACACATATGTCATATAAAGATTTCAGCTGGACCTTGGGTCAATGCAGAGAAGGCTCTGGAAGAAATTATAGGTTCTTGACAAAAGACCAGAAATTGGAAGTGGCAGTGTACCATGCACACCAAGAACGGAACAAGAGAAAAGGGACCCTGAAAATTTATAGCAGGGAGAGGTTAAAATAAGGCTTAGGAATATAAGTAACACAAGATCCATAACAGAGGAGCAGAATGGGAACCATTTAGGCCCTGTATGTATATGAAAACTGAATGCTCCCTGAACCATACATTTTTGTGTAGGTTGTTATTCTTGCTGCCATGTATATTCAAATGTAGATGAGATTCTCTCTGCCTTAGGGTAATGGAACCTAGGACTCAGAAGAAAAACTATTTTGAGAGAATATTCAGCCAAAGGAAAGAATAGACTACAGAGTGGATTTTTTTCAAAGTGGAAATGTTTACCAATCGCTGACAAATCATCGTAACCTTAGTTGGTTGCTTAGTAGTCATACTAAGTTTTCCTAATCCATTCTCTTACATTGAGCTCAAATGATTATTTCATGGGTTTATCTCTGTCCTCACATTTCTAATACCTCCTCCTTCTGGCCTTGCTCCCTGTCCACACAGAGAAAATAAAAATGATCAGAAAAGAACTTGGCCATCACTGCATCTGTAAACCTACCAGCATCTGTGCCCATGTATCATTTACTTTTATGCATATAGTCTGTCCTAGCTAGAGCCAACAGAAAGGCCCCATTTCTTGTTTTACAGCAAACTCCTTGAAAAGTCTGTATTCACTGACTTGTTTTGCTTCCATTTTTTTCCTAAACCCATTCCAGTCAGATTTTTAAAGTCTCCAGTGACCTCTCTCTACGACCTCATTTACTTGATCTTTCAGCAGCATTTCACATAGTTGTTTAATTTCCACTAAACCATTTCTTTAGTTTGCTAGGTTTTCAGCAGACACATTTGCCTGGTTCTTCCTACTTCTCTGGTTCTTTCTCAATCTCCTTTGCTATTTTTTTCTTATGTCTTTGACTCCTTAACATTAGAATCTCCCAAGTGGGCTCCCTTGACGGTCTTGTTGCTTTAAATGCCAACTGTGTGGTGATGACTCAGGTTTATATCTCCAGCCAGAATCTTTCTCCTGAACTCACTTCCAACTGCCTACTTGATAATTTTACTTGGTTGCCTGATAAACGATCCCAAATCTGAACTGTATGAACTTGTTCTCCAGCCCTTTAAGACTGTTACCTCCCATGCGGTTATTTTTCAACTTCTGAAATCTTGTGTTGTCATCTCCTGTGTTTTCTTTTCTGGGAGTTTAATGACTCTTTCATCCTTTTATTGTTATTTTAGTTTAAGGGGCAAGAGGAACAGATGTATTCACTCCATGATACTGAAACAAATGCTCCCTGCTTCATCTGTATAAAAAGGTATTCTCAGACCAGGATTTGTCTTCCCTCACTTGATCAAATTGCCAAGAAAAATACTTCATTAGCTTTATTGTTCGGTGAGTCATTCTTCTGTATTATGAGGCAGTTCCTGAATGTACTGAGAGGTATAGTGAAAGTGGTACTTGAACATTTCCAGGCAAATATGTTTGATGGACTCTTTCACTGATGTCTTAGCAATTGTATTTGATTTTTTAGTCTTAGAACTTTGAAGTAATACTTTATGAAAAGCCTGAAATGCACTAATGTTTATATTCAAAACATTAAATAAGTGCTTCTGGTTTTAAATTCTGTACTCTTACTTCATAAGATTGTTTTGGTTTTGAGTTTTTTAAGTTAATGCTACTTAAGTTTTTATGATTCTATTTGCTGTATTAGTCAGTACATCTTCACAAATAACATACTATGTATTAATACTTTATCATTGATTATGGTTATAAAAATCAAGCCCAAGGAATCATATTTATGAGTAAAATTAAAGATATCTTTTGGTCTTTATTTCTTTGGAATCACTTACTGTTATCACTTGGTTTACAACCATTGCTACATTCAGAGAAGAGGTAACTTGTTGAAATCTAGTGAAGCTTGTCTTTCCATTATGTACATTTTACGTCTCTAACTTAGGTAATGATTTTAACTCTAAACAGGTTTGATTAAAAGTTGAAATGACTTTTAAAGTGAATTATAAAAACAAATATTTACATTTTTATTTCTGGCTTAGAGGTGGCAAACTAAGCTTAAAATACGACATGTTGTAATGTAGTCCTATGGTGCATATCTAGGACATGAGTTTGACAACAGCACCAAGCAGATGGCAGCCAGATGCAATAAAAATACTGTCTCTCTTAGATGTTACTTGGTACCAATATAATTGGAAAGTATGAACACTCACAGGTAGCTGTACTTGACTGTATAGTAGTTGGTCATTCATGTGATCTATAGTGTACTTGTTATACATTTTGTTTAGATCTGATTGAAATGAATACACATTTTAAAACTCAAATTCCTGAGCTATGTCCACAGGTTCCAGTGGAGAAATGCAGCCCTAAAGGATAGATTAATTTGTCCATAATTTTTCCTGATCTCCCTTTCACAAATCTATCTCCTCCAGTCAGATCAATCTACAGATCAGCCCCCAAGTCACATCTCTGGGTCTTTTTTATTTCTTCCTCTGAGTCTTAACTACTTTTTAGATTCCTCTATATCATTAACTGTTTGCTTAAATGTCACCACCTGAAGAGGTCTTTGATAGTGGGGGGATTGTGTGAGCCGTTCCTCTTCTCTAAAGTATTTCAGGATGTTTATAAAATAAGGTGTGCCTGCTTTCTGGTTTTCAGTACTCACCACCACCCCCCACACCTATACAATTAAGGTGCTCAGATGAACATTTCATTTCTTCTTAGCTTTAAAAAGTTAGTTAAAGAAATATAAAAATAGCACAGTTATTATAGAAACATGGCAAGTTTCATTTTCACTTTTTATTGAGATATAACATCTCAATAAAGAAATCTTATACTCAGTTTGGTGTATCCACTGTGTAACTTACCATCCAGATTAAATGGGGTACTTCTTTAAAGAAGGCTCTCTGCCCTCCTAATTAATAACCCTACCCCAAGGTAACCAGTCTTCTAATTTTCATCACCACGGACTAATTCTACATAGCAAAATCTATGACAGGTATGCAAATTAGTGAGGTTTGGGACCCGTTAACCAAAAAACATTTCTCAGTGCCGATGAAAACCTCTGGTGAGAACAGATCAATTATATAGTTATCTTACCCCTCTTTTCTCTTGCTCTCTGTACAATTTATTATTGGATTTTTGAATAAGGATTTTAGCTGCTGCCGCCACCACCAATACTAAGCGTATTTCTCTGGATACTTGAAAGATATGAAGTGAATCTCATCTTATCGTTTCATCAAAATGAGATCTCTGACATGACTACCTTGTGCCGGGGAACCAGGCATGGACTCATTTGGGAGCATGGGGTGCAGGAGGCTTTCCTTCACCCTATTTATCTCACCACCAAGGTTATACCTGCTGTGTTCCTACCTTTTTCTCCAACTTCCAATGAATTCTCTTTATACCAGTACTAGGGTGTATGACAAGTGACAATAGAATATTATACTACTTGGTACAAGACAGGTTTAATCTTTTCATGGGAGAGAATGGAAGCTTAAGTTCTGCATGGACCTGAAGATAGGTACCAGCGATGCCAGAGGTAATCCTAAAAATTAATAATTGATCAACTCATTACTTACTGTTTGGACTTGTTCCGTCACATTCCTCACTCAGATGTGTGAGTGGTTGGCTCCTTGGCATTCAGGTATCAGCTTGCATTTCACTTCAGAATGAATGTCCCTGATCCTCCCCCCAAAGGACCACACTTGCCAATCTGTCAGCCTCTCATCATCTCCACGAGATTGGGTACTTTATCTGTTTTGTTGACTACATAAGAGAGCATGTTGGAAACATGAAGCAGGAATAAAGTTAGAATCATCCAGTGAACACACTGAATAAAGAAATACTGTTCCCTAGAATTAAAGAAAGATGAAAGATCTCAGATTAGATTATCAAGCGCTAAACAGAAAAGATAAGGAAAACTATACTATAATACTATACTAAACAGAAAAGATAAGGAAAACTATACTCCCGGATTCATTATAGATAAAATAACATCAAATGCAAAGAGAGTCTTCTAAAACCAGATCACTCACAAAGGAACAAAGATCAGATGTGTTATTTTAACAGTAAAATAAGACTTAAAATTTCAATGTGTTGAAAAAAAATCCCAACCTAGAATCACATCTGTTTAAATGTGAGGGAACAGTGAAGATATTTCAAGGCATACAAGTTTTGCCATGCAAAAAAGTAAAGTGAAACTAGCCTAACATAGAATCCACATTTTTGACATGGCTCGTTAGTACCTCACTGAGGATCACCCTAATTCAGTAAGTACTTCAAAATGTAGCCCATTAAAAAGATTTTTTTTAATTGAAGTATAGTTGATTTATCAAAAAAAAACACAATCAAAAAGTGGGCAGAAGATCTAAATAGACATTTCTCCAAAGAAGACACAGATGGCCAACAGGCACATGAAAAAGTGCTCAACATTGCTAATTAGAGAAATGCAAATCAAAACTACAATGAGGTATCACCTCCAGTCAGAATAATCAAAAAGCCTACAAATAATAAATGCTGGGGAGGGTGTAGAGAAAAGGGAACACTCCTACATTGTTGGTGGGAATGTAAATTGGTACAACCACTATGGAGAACAGTATGGAGGTTCCTTAAAAAACTAAAAATAGAACTACCATATGATCCTGCAATCCCACTCCTGGACATATATCCAGTGAAAGCTATAACTTGAAAAGGTAAATGCACTCCTATGTTCATAGCAGTACTATTTAAGTTTTTTTTTTTTTAATTTTTTTTTTTTAATGATATTCTTGTCTGCTTACATTCTTTTTATGTATGTATGTATGTATGTATGTATGTATGGCTGTGTTGGGTCTTCGTTTCTGTGCGAGGGCTTTCTCTAGTTGTGGCAAGCGGGGGCCACTCTTCATCGCGGTGCGTGGGCCTCTCACTATCGCGGCCTCTCGTTGCCGCGCACAGGCTCCAGACGCGCAGGCTCAGTAATTGTGGCTCACGGGCCGAGTTGCTCCGCGGCATGTGGGATCCTCCCAGACCAGGGCTCGAACCCGCGTTCTCTGCATTGGCAGGCAGATTCTCAACCACTGCGCCACCAGGGAAGCCCCGCAGTACTATTTATAATAGCCAATACCTAAATATCCATGGACAGATGAATGGATAAAGAAGATAAACACACACACGATGGAATACTACTCAGTCATAAAAAAGAACAAAATAATGCCATTTGCAGCAACATGGGTGGATCTAGAGATTATACCAAAAGAAGCCAGAGAAAGACAAATCATATGATATCATGTATGTGGCATCTAAAATATGGTACAAATGAACCTATCTATGAAACAGAAACAGACAGACATAGAGAACAGACTTGTGGTTGCCAAGGGGAAGGGTTAGGGAGGGATGGAGTGGGAGGTTGGGGTCAGCAGATGTAAGTTAATATATACGGAATGGATACACAACAAGGTCCTACTGTGTAGCACAGAGAACTATATTCAGTATCCTATGATAAACCATAATGGAAAAGAAAATAAAAAACCAGAATGTATATATATGTATAACTGAATCACTTTGCTGTACAGCAGAAATTAACACAACATTGTAAATCAACTACAATTTAAAAAATTAAAAAAACAAACAAACATAGCCTTCACCCCTTGTGTGGTGCAGATCTTGGTTTTGATTTCTCATGGGTGACCTTTTTCTCCATACCCAAGGTCCTGCCGGGACTGACAGTGAAAGTCTTCACTTTCCTACATTGGTGGATAGATTCCTTTTAATCCTGTTTTTAATAGAGTAAAGCAGTCTTGTGAATATCCAGGTCTTATGCAGTTGTTTCAAAACTTACTGCCCCATTTTGAGGCAATAATTCTGTTCTGTCCTTGGGCTTATGAGTCAATTCTGTACTCCACTCTTTATCTTTTGGGTTCTGGCACCTGAATATTTGCCTTTCTTTCCTTTGAGTTTGTATAAAAGTATTTTTGTAATACTTTATGCAGCATTTATATGTGTTTATAGTTGGTGGGGAGCCATTCACGTCAGCTCTGTCTACCATGTTTCTTTGGGTTTATCTTGATATTCTTATTTTATGATTGTTGAAGTTGAATAGTTAGTGAATTTCTTTCTTTTCTTGCTTGTAATCCAGTGATTACATGCAAAGCTATACAATTTATATATTGATAAATACTGGGCATTTAATGAGATTTACTTGCCAATAGTTGGGATTTTACTTTTAGAATCTTTTCACACCTATGATTATTAAAATTAGAATCTTTAATTTGAAAAAGATTCTAATTATTTAAATTAGAATCTTTTCACACCTTAATTATTATTTAAGATGTTTTAAAATATTTTGAACAGTACTGTCAAATGGTGGGTGGATTTTTTTTTGGTTAGGCTTTAAAAAATGAATTCTGATTTCATTGCACTGGGATCAGTGAATGTTGCTAGAATAACTTGCTTTTGCTGGTCGATTAAGATATTCTTTGTGGCCTAGTAAGTAGTTAATTTTTGAGAGAGCTTTGCTAGCAGCTTTGTCCTGGAGCACATGTAAGGTCAGCTGCACCAAAAGCTTTCAAGTTTGACTTAGCTGTTCCATTCTTTAATGAGGAGGTTGACTGTCTATGCCCTATAAATTCTGCCTAACTACCCCCATTCTACTTGCATCACATCTAATTTCCCATCAGCCAAAGAGAGTCACTGGGGCAAGCCCAGAATCATAGTTGGGGGGCACTGTAAAGTTATATGGCAAAGGTATGGGTACAGGGACGGATGAGGCATTTATGCAAACCATCACTGAGAATTATTTCTTACTCTCAAAACGCAAGTAAATACAAAACCAGTTGGAGACAGTTGAAATTGTTTTTGGAAGCCTAGTGATATTTAGTTAGTTCTGCCCAGTCTTCAAAGCTTAGTTCAAATACCATTAATTTTTCTTGATTCCATTAATTTTTCTTGATTCTCACAACAAGGTATTTTCATCCCTTTCAGATTTCTACAGATCCTTTTACCTTTTTTAGGACACTCATTATTCAGCACCTTATAACTCTCCGAGAATATGCATTTTATTCTTGACTAGAGAATAATATCCCGAGGACCACTTTTTTTTTTTTTTCCTGAAAAATTTCCTTAATTCCTAATCCAGACCCTGGTGTGCAGTAACTGTCCAATAAATATTTGCTGAATAAACACAAGAATGAGCAAATGGAAGAAAGATTAAGCAAACCTTCAGAGAGGGTTTTTGGACATAAGAAAATCCCTTAAATCCTGTGAGAAGTCCTTGTAAGTTCTAATTATAATTCTTTTCTTCCTACAAGGAAAATGCTCAATTTCCAGTAATGTTAATTTAAAACTGACCTTATCTGAAGTGTTTCTTTAAAGAGAAACAGACACAAATCACACCCAGACTTCCCAGTGACAATTTATTTCTCCTAGAGAGGTAGAATTCCATACTGTATATAAATGCATATGATGTTTGAATTATGAAGCTAATCTCATAGTAACTAGGTAGATTTCTGAAACCAAAGGGTTTTCTTCAATTGTCTGTAAAGATAATCTTAAAATCCTTTAAAGTCTGGTGTTTGCAAAGAGCCAATTTCATCATTCAAAAGTGTCTACTTCTATGAAGTTCTAGAAGAGCTAAAACTAATGTATTGTGCTAGAAACCAGAGCAGTGGTTGCTTCTGAGGATGGGGATTGCCTGGAAAGGGGGTGAGGGAACTTTCCAGGGGAATGGAATTATTCTACATCTTGATAGTGTGTGGTTTACTCAGGTGTTGGTGTTTATCAAAACTGACTATATTGTATACTCAACTCTTATCAGAAGGCCCCAGTGTCCCCAAATGAGCAAGATGTTAAAGGCCGTTTCCAAAAGGAAAGGTGTTTCAAGTACCTGAAAATAAACCTTTTCTCATGCCCATTCTGATTTAGACCGACCATGTGTTTATACTTGCCCTTTCAAGGCATAGCTGGGCTTTATGCTTTGCATTATGATTACAATATTTATCTTGACAAAGATGATTTCTGATGACAAATAATAAAGTATTTAAGACAAGACTGGTAAATGCATGTGCAGAAACTCTCCAGTCTTTAAAAAATCAAACCATTCTTTGCAAATAACTTTTTTCCCACTTCTTTCTAAACTAATACGTGTTCCATGTTGATAATGTCAAAACATCAGATACTTTTAAGAAAGAAAAGAAAGAAAAGGAAAAGAAAAATCACTTATGATTTCACCACCCAGCGACTACTGTTAAAAACCTGAGGGCTAATTCCTTCCCACACTTTTCTTTGTGAACATATATGTGTTTACATGTTTTCTTTCAAATGGAAGTTCTCTGTATGTTCTTTTCAACATGCCTTTTTAACTCGATACATACTGAACATTTTGCGGTCAAGACTGTTCCTGACTGAGTAGAAAAGGGGTGAAGCCAGACTGGGAAGTGGCGGGAAGGGAGTGAAGACACAAGGACTGGCCCTGAGGCGTCTCACCATCACTCTGCCCCTCCTTGTCACCGTCTGCTTCTGCAGAGAGGGCTGTGCCTCCTGGGATGGGCGCCTGCAGTGCTGCTTGTCAGAGAAGGAAAAAGCCAACTTTCTTTCAGGGAATCCTGGCTGCACTGACCACAGGAAGCAAAAGGGAGCATGTGCAGAGGGGGATCTGCTTGCCCACAGTGTGTTTTCAGCCAGCTTGGAAATACTTAAGCCCTTTGTCAGGGAGATATGAAGCAGAGTTTTGAGTTACATGCTGTTATAATCATCTAAAGGGCAATGTTTGTTTGTTTTAACCAGCAAATTGCAATGTTATCCTACTTCAGAAAAATTTTGTCAGAAGCCAGCTAGTAGACAAAGAAAAAATGCTATAGTGACCGTTTAACAATAATGCCAGCTAACGTGTGTGTATAGTGCTACCACGTGCCAGGCCCTGTTCCAAGACCTTTACCTACACTAAATCTTTCAATATAAATCGTTACAAGGCCATCTGTTAGGGACACCTCCCTGTCAGCATTCAAGTGACCAAGCCAGTATGCTTTTTTTTTCCTTTAAAAATTAAAGCTTATCAAATAACAGCAGAACTGTTCTCTAATAGCTGCTTTTATTCTTACGTATTTTAGGGAAAGATCATATGGGTTGGTGCCATCTTTTGCCAGATTTCTACTGTTATCAGTTGCTTCCTGGGTTTTTTTTCTACTTTTTTTCTCTGTGAATCTGTCCTCAGCTGTTCTTGCTTTAAAATAAATTGCCTTGGAGCTTGCATAACCTGTTAACTCTGTGTTTAGGCCTCCAGCTCAGCCACTGAATGGCTCCACTGGTCAGTGTGGCTTCTGACGTGTCCCTGAGCCCTTTCATCTTTCACTTGACAATGAATGGAAAAAGTTTTCTTGGTGGTTCCAGTCTTTCTCTCCAAAGAATATAAAAATTCCGCTGCAAACTTAGAATTACAATGTTTCAGTTGAGAAGGAACTTTATTTAGGGATTAGCTAACTCAAAGATTTCCTGTTATTGATAGTAGTGGCTTAGTAGATACAAACTTGTTTTTGATTGATTATAACCATCTCATTCCATAAACAAACTCTTATTTGCCACAAGTAAGTGCCATGAAATTGAAAGAGGATCTCTCAATGTGCAAGCTGGCGGACAATCTCAGAATTTAGCCCTGAAATTTGTACTAAAAATGGTTATACGTGGCAATATACGAAAAGACCACAAGGTGGCATAATTTCCCCAATTAAAACTGACCTTACCGGTTCTATTTCAGTCTTTCTATTTTACAAGGTTAAGATTTCCATTTTACTTATTTTATTTTGCCTGTTGAAAAAGGGAAAGAACAACAATTCACTAACTCCTGTATCTGTAACAGCAAGGGAGATTTCTAAGTTATTTCATTATGTTTTAAAGAATCTTCTCTTTTTCTAATTATAAAAGTAACAATTTCAGAAAATTTGGAAAACACAGAAATCATGTTCCTTATCTCTTTCTATGTGCACAATTAAAAGCACATACATACTTACACTCTCAGGATCACATTGTATATAAAACCTAGCAAATTGTTTTTCCTAGTAAGAATATAAGATTTACAATTTATATCTATAATTATTTTCCAAGAATATTATTGAGTACATACTAAATTATTTTACAATATACATGGATCATTATTATTTTAAAGTAATTGTCTATTATTGGATAAGTGTTGGATATATAGCGCCGTCTCCTATATAGGTCTTTGTAAGTCTCTGATTTGCTTCTTGGGATACATTTCTATAAGTCTGAAGATGTGAACATTTTCTAGGCTTTTGATAAATATTGTCTAGGAATGATTTGCCCATTTTAACAACATTTACCCATTTACCTAGCACTGTGTGTGTGTTAATTTGTTCAACCAATTTTGTTAAATCTGGAGTTGTAAATATATGTAAGGCTTTTAATGCATATTGTCTAGGAATGATTTGTGTATATATCTATACTTCCACAAAATTAGAACAGCACTTACCTACTTGAACCAAGTAGTGTGCTTATGTATTCATTTATTCATTCATTCATTTTTTTATTTTTTCAATTCATTTTTGTGTGGTTGTGTGTGCACATTTTCTTTTCATGTCAATGTGTTTCTTACTGAAAGTGATAGTAAAAAAAAAAAGTGTTTAAAACCCTGATCATATGGTTACTGAGTACCAAAATTCCTACCAGAGTTCTGTAACATATTATTCCTGTGTTCAGGGACCCTAGAGAACAAGAAGTCTCCTGGCTTCATTTTACTGATAAGGAAACTAAGGCTAGAGAAGAAAGCAATCTTCCCAAAGATGACAGGGCAGAAGCCAGACTCAGAACCAAGATCTCTTGGCTTCCTATACTGAATCCTTTCCATTCTACCATCCTACATAAATGAGCCAGGCATCTACCAAGGGGTGTCTCTGATTAGGTTAGTGATCAAGGCAGGAACTAGGAGAGTAAAGAAAATGAAGACAATTGGAAATATTGGGGCCTCATATAAAGTGGTGAGGACATACCCCTTTTAAAATTATTGATGTTAAAAATTTAAAAACAAGATTTCTGTGGCTAGTAAGGAGTTTATAACATTGGTCTAAGGCCTTTTTATGGAATAACCAAGCAGTTCCCCACAAGGGCTGAAATTCTATGACATTTATTGAAATACTTTTAGCAAAAAAGCCTTTCTTTCTGTGAATAACTTTGTGATCTCTTCATCAGATTCCTTAGGTCGAATGAAGCTAAGAGCATCAGCATAGGCTTGAGCAGCCTTAACTTGAGGTGTTGCGATAGTAAAATTCTGGTGTACCAGTTGATGCCAGGAAAGAGCGACTAGATTAGGACAGGGCCCTGCAGTGGGGACTCTCATGATGATGGACTGAGACAGAAATCATAGGAGCAGTTCACAAAGTTACCTAGGAGCAATCTGTCTTGTTGCAAACTTTGTCTAAGTAATGATAATGATAACGTACCTTGGGGCATGTTCATTAACCACTCTGCTCTACAGAATCCACATCATCTGTTCTCGCTATTACTGTATCTATCACCCATTACTTAGTTTTATAATATGTCTTGATTTCTGGTAGAGTAAAACTTCCCTTCTCCTCTTTCTCATTCTACCCCCTCTCCATTCCCCTCAACTGTTTCCTCCTTCACTTTTTCCCTCCTGCTCCTCCTATTACTGGGATTTGCATTTATGTGGGAACATAAATTTCCTTTCCTTTACGAAAAGGAAAAAAAGCTTGTTGGGGCTTTGAGATTGCACTGAGGCTACTGATCAGTTAGAAGAGAATTAGCATCTACACAATATTGGCTCTTCCAATCAGTGGACTTCGTATATAGCCCTATACTTATTTAGATTTTCTTTCATGCTTCTCAATAAAGTGTTATAGTTTTCTCCAGAGAATTTTTTCATGTAATGTGTTAGATTTATTACGTACATGATTTTTTTTGTTATTTTAAATGATAATTAAAAATTTAATGTCCTCTTGCCTCTGATATAAAAAGACAATATAGACAATTGCATCAAAAAGAATAAAATACCTAGGAATAAGTTTAACCAAGGAGGTAAAAGACTTGTACACTGAAAACTGTAAGACACTGATGAAAGAAATTGAAGGAGACACAAATAAATGGAAGGATATCCCATGCTCATGGATTGGAAGAATTAATACTGTTAAAATGTTCACACTACTCAAAGCAATCTACAGATTCAATGCAATCCCCATCGTAATTCCAATGGCATTCTCCACAAAAATAGAACAAACAATCCCAAAATCTGTATGGAATCACAAAAGACCCCAAATAGCCAAAGCAATCTGAGAAAGAACAAAGCTTAAGGCATCACACTCCCTGATTTCAAACTATATTACAAAGCTACAGTAATCAAAACAGATATGTAGATCAATGGGACAGAATAGAGAGCCTAGAAGTAAACCCATGCTTATATGGTCAAATAATTTACACCAAAGAGCCAAAAATATATGATGGGGAAAGAACAGTCTCTTCAATAAATGGTGTTGGAAAACTGGACAGCCATATGCAAAAGAATGAAACTGGACCACTATCTTACAACATACACAAAATTAACTCAAGATGGATTAAAGGCTTTAATTTAAGACCTGAAACCATAAAACTCCTAGAAGAAAACATAGGTGGTAAGTTCCCTGACATTAGTCTTGGCAATAAAGTTTTGGATCTGACTCCAAAAGTAAAGGCAACAAAAGCAAAAATAAATAAGTGGGACTATATCAAACTAAAAAGCTTCTGCAAAGCAAAGGAAACTATCAACAAAATGAAAAGGCAACCTACTGAATGGGAGAAATTTGCAAATTATATATCTGATAAGTGGTTAATATTCAAAATATATAAAGAACACATTCAACTCAATAGCAAAAAAAACCAAACAATGTGATTAAAAAATGGGCAGAGGATCTGAATAGACATTTTGCCAAAGAAGACATACAGATGGCCAATGGACACAAGAAAATATGTTCTACATCATAATCATCAGTGAAATGCAAATCAAAACCATGAGGTTTCACTTCACACCTGTTAGAATGGCTATTATCAGAAAGTCAACAATAACAAGTGTTGATAAGGATGTGAAGAAAAGGGAACCCTTGTGCACTGTTGGTGGGAATGTAAATTGGTGCAGCCACTATGGAAAACAGTATGGAGGTTCCTCAAAAATGTAAAAATAGAACTACCATATGATGCAACAATTACACTTCTGGGTATTAATCTTAAGAAAATGAACACACTAACTTGAAAAAACAGGTGCACCCCCATGTTCACTGCAGCATTATTTACAATAGCCAAGATATGGAAACAACCTGAATGTCCACTGAAGGATGAATGGATAAAGAAAATGTGGTCTATGTATGCAAGAGATTACTATTTGGCCATAAAAAAAGAATGAAATCTTGCCATTTGCAACAACATGGATGGACCCTGAGGGTATTATGCTAAGTGAAATAAGTCAGACAGAGAAAGACAAATGCCATATAATCTCATTTATATGTGGAATCTAAAAAAGAAAACAACAAAAAAACCCCAAACAACTAAGCTCCTAAATACAGAGAACAGTCTGGTGGTTACCAGAGGTGGGGGCTCAGGGAGGGCAAAATGTGTGAAGTAGTCAAAGGGTACAAACCTTAAGTTATAAAATAAAAAAGTCATGGGGATGTACTGTACAGCATGGTAACTATACATGCCACGGAGAAACTAAGCCCATGCGCTACAGCTACTGAAGCCTACGTGCCTAGAGCCTGTGCTCCACAACAAGAGAAGCCACTGCACTGAGAAGCCCATGCACTGCAACGAAGAGTAGCCCCCGCTCGCTGCAACTAGAGAAAGCCCACACGCAGCAACGAAGACCCAACGCAGCCAAAAATAAATAAAATTATTTTTAAAAATAATAATAATACTGTATTGCATATCTGAAAGCTGCTAAGAGAGTAAGTCTTTAAGTTTTCATTATGGGGAAAAAAATTCTGTAACTATGTATGGGGATGGATGTTAACTAGACTTATTGTGATCATTTTGCAATATATACAAATACCAAATCATTATGTTGTACACCGGAAACTAATATAATGTTGTATGTCAGCATACCTAAAAAATACAATATAGAAACATAATTTCTTTTTTATTGAGGTGAAATTTAGCAACAGGGAATTGTACATATCTTAACTGTACAATTTGATGAGTTTTGATCAATGCTAACACCCATGTAACAACCATCTGATCAAAATATAAAACATTATAATTACCCCTGTAAGTCCCCTTATGTCCGATCCAGTCCATCAATGTCCATAATTGTCCTAAAACAATACTTTTCTATTTCTATAGATTAATTTTTCCCTTCCTTGAAATTTATATACCTGTGTGTAATAACATAGTTTGCCAGTTTCGTGGCAGCAAGGGGCAGTACCTACACCCTGGAGCCTGCTGAAATTATTCAAACAGCTAATCTTAAGCTTACTAATCATACCTACCCTGTCTTGCTCATTCCTTCCCACGAAGACCAGGATAAAGGCTTTCGCCCATGCTTTCCCTTCACCCCCCTCTGCCTCCTGACCGACCAGGGAGCGTCCACACGTGGCCCTGCCTGGTGTGCTGTGCCTCCTGTTTCTAGGGAGCTGTGGGCAACAATTTCTTCCTTCGTGACAGCCATTTCTGTGTCTGCGTGTCTTACATACCTGATTAAAACAAATCCCAGGTATGTTTTTTTTTTATTTTTATTTTTATTTTTTTAGTGAAACAAGTGAAGTGTTTATTAGGAGGGAAAAACCAGGTACACTTTAATGTAAGTAGTTTTTACAAACAAATTCAGGTTTTCTACCTATAAATTCATATCTTTTGTGAAGAAGGAAAATTTTACTTCTTCCTTTTCAATGTTCTTTTCTGTTTTCATTTTTTTTTTTTTTTTTGCCATACTTCACTTACTAAATCCACTATCTAATGTTGAGTAGAGGTGATGAGTGCTTGCCTTGTTCTCCATAGTGTGGGGCAATGTTTCCATGTTTCACTGATAAAGATAGTGCTAATTCAAGACTCTTTACAGATGTACTTTATCAATGGAGGAACTTTCCCTCTATTCCAATTTTGCTGGGGGGTTTCTCCATAATGATGGTAATGATTTTCTTCCAAATTTCCCCAAATCTATTGAGGTGAATTTTTGTTTTATCTTTTTTACTTAGTTAACAAGAGTGGACTTAAAATTTGTGTTTTATTTTAAAGGTTATATTGCATTCCTGTTGATAAATGCCTCTTGGTCATGATATTATGCTTGTTGCTGGATCAATATATTTTGTTAAGACAATGTGAGCATGATCACAACCATATTGGTGTGTAATTCTATTTCTGAGTGATGTCTTTCCCAGGTTTGGTGTCAGGGTAATAATTGGTTTCTACAAGACATCAGGAAGTGTTCTTCCTTCCTCTACTTTCTGAAAAGGCTGGTATAACTTTGATGTTGGTTCTTCCTTCAATGTGATAGAATTCATGAAGAAAGCCACTTGAACTCAAAGCTGACTTTGTGGGGTTAGTTTTGATTATAAAATCAATTTCTTTGACCAACATGATTTTTTAGATATTCTATTTGATCCTGTGTCATTTGCGTGAATTTTGATACCTAGTTCATCTTGGGGCCTGTCCTCAGATGAAAAGCCGCACTCTTAAGAGATCTCACTCCTTGCAGTTCCTTTTTCTCAAGTAATCCCTTCTAGGATCTATTTGATTTGGGTGGCCCTGCGAACGTGTTCTGTGAACTGTTTTCTTTCGAAAAATTGCCCAGACTGAATCATTGTTATCTGTGAGAAGGTGAGATAGATTAGCTAGCCCACTTTCATGAGAAAGTGAAACTCTCCCATCACACCACTGAACAGAAATGAAAGGGCCCCTCTTGCTCAACAGCACCACCACTGCTGCTTCAGGATGAGTAATGGGAACAGGTCTGGGCAACATGTTTATCCTGATTCAAAGACTCTACTCATACTGGAAGCTCCCCAGGATCACTGTAGGCAGTTCCTAATGTTGGACCCAGGTACAGATGGGGAACCTGAGACTTGGTGGTGGGCAGGGGGCATGCGATTTCTCCAGCTTCATGATGGCTGACACAAAGGATCTGTGTCCCCTTTAGACTATGACAGCTGCTCTGCCCTGAGTGTTTGTGGCTCTGGACCAGACTCAGGGCTGTTGATTGTAGCATGGGACTGGCCGGGGCCTGAGACTCAAGACACTTTGCCCAAATACCTGAGACTTCAGTTGTGCGCTCTGCTTCCACACCCGTCCACGTGCCAGCCCTGGGGATACACCTGACTCTGTGTCAGCCCTGCTACTGGGCAGAGCTGCCTCCATACCTCGTCCTCCAGTACCAAGGCCCCCACCCAAGCTCTTGGGGCAAGATCCCACTGAGGACATCAGCACGTGAAGCCTAAAGACACCATTCTGAAGAGGGAATTATACTGGGATAGGTCCATCTTTGCAGTGAAGAGTTTGAGGGTCCCCAGTGGCCACCAGGTCTCCTGGTGAGTTGGGGCAGAGGCAAGAAGTGATAGCCTGAGGCTACCTCCCTCTTCATGGAACATCTACAGTTAGTGCAGCCCCTTCCAGAGCTCCACACAGCCAGAGGGCACTAGACATGGATGGGTCCAGTCCTGCTGGACTCCCACTCCACAGACTGCCCTCTCCACTCAGTCACCACACACTAATCATTTAAAAATTCAACCATAATTTATTGAGACCAAGAAGCAATTTTCAGCTCTTTCTTGTAACACTGGTAGATAGAAACATTAACAGAGAAAAGTATTTTTAAATTTCAAGTGCCTTTCTGGATTAAACTGATCACAGATATTGTATTGTTTAAACAAAAATGAACTGACTCATCAAAGAAATATCTACTGCTTGTTATTTCTAGATGTATGATATAATGGGAATGACTTAAACTGAATCGATCCTGAAATATTAGTATCAGGATGAAAGAAAGTAAAACCACTTGCCAAAAGTGAGCTTTGTATTCTAAAAATAAATACATGCATAGTTCCAAAATATTTTGAGGAAAATAAGAAACTCAGTGACATAAAAGTCTACCAGTGTATTAGGATTTTTATGACTAGTGTCATGAGGGAAGCCACAGGTAACACACTTCAAATTTCAGAATGGCAGTGTCCAGGGAAAAAAGCCAGGCCATGGTGGACAAAAAGGCAGACAAAAACCCCTTGGTAGGATCTGATTCAGAGGGGTGTATTCAGGCTTCCTGGGGTGGTGGTGAATATCCTCTTGCCAGGAGCTCCCCCCTTAGACTCACAGTAAACATGGGTTGGGGAACGGAGCTGCAGGGGGAGGTCAGCCTGGCACTCAGGGGGAGGGTCTGAGGAAAGGGAAGCAGCACCCATGCACAGAGATTGGGGAGCAAATGGTCCTTGCCAAATGCTCCTTTGGGATCATCAGATGTCCAAGGAACCACTTCTAGGAGCTCAAGTTTAATCACAGGGTTTTTCTTTGTCTCAGGTTTGCAACCTCTTCTCTGTAGATGATGAAGTTTCATTCAGTTCCCTCCAAAACTCTCCGGAGGTTTTAGTTCCACAGACAGGCTGCCTCTGTGAAGAAGAAACGATTCTTGCCAGCTTTTTTTTTTGAGATCTTTGAATTGTTTCCTGTAGGTCTTGAGCTCATCATTTTCATGCATCATTAGGTCATTTGCTTCAGAACTTCCCATTTCTTGCTGCCAAGTCACGATCTGCCATGACAGGTCATTCTCAGTTGCTCTTCTTCTTGTCTCTGTTAAAGCTCAGTCATTTCATTTCCTCCCTCCTCAGGATGTTGATCTGCCCATTTGATTGAAGATTCTTCAGTCTGGACACCTTCATGATGATCTGTCAGGTGGGCTTTTTCTTCTCTTTTTTAGCCATGTGGGTGTAGGATAGATTGTTCTTGATATTTTGAATGTTTGAATATGCATTTGACTTTGGAGCATCCTGCAGAGACATGACTGGACTCTACACTCAGGCTCACAGTGGAGACCTTGAGCCTTCTTTGCAGTCGCCCACAGTAGTTTTAATTGTGATTTAGCTTTTTCCACTTTTTTTGATAGAATTGGTTTCATCTCCCAGAGGCTAGATCTTATTTTTTTTTTTTTCCTCAGGAACAGATATCAACCGTTCTTGGTCTGAATAGTGAGGATTTTCTTTCCCCCCATGTTTTATTACAACACATATGATGTTCCTCATCATAGGGTTGAACAAGTCCAGGTCACCAGACTTTTCTGCATTTGCATCCTCTTCCCTCACAGGATGAAACTTGTCAGGAGCATTACATTTTGCTACAGCTTGTGCTGAACTGCTGACTGGCAGATTCCTTGTTTCCCTGTAGAGAAAGCCATTCTTTGACTACCTGAAAAATTCTGCCTAAAATCAAGAGAGCTATGAACACCTGAACCATCCCAGCACACTCCACCGTCTCCCACTGATATCCAGGGACAGCGAGACTGGGTGTCTCACTGTCAGTGCATTCTGCCAGGAAACTCTTCAGCATTTGCCACGATTGCTCCAGGTCCACATCCCTACCAGGAAGCGGTTCCTCCACAGTGGCTCCTGAAGCAGAGTCCCCTATACAGCTGCTCCCGTGGCCAGCTGGACCACACCACACTGTGGACATCACCGAGCTGGGTTCTGCCCAGAATCACTCCTGTGACAGGTAACTGGGCAGACCATGCCTACAGAGGGTTGAGTGAGCAGTACCAAAGCAATGGAAACTCACACACCCTCCACCCTGCCCTTGGCATTTTCTTTTCTCTACTTACACTTCTCCCTCTGTGGCCCCAGCAGGCCCATCCAATCCTCTAGGCATGCTGTACCCTCAGCCTGGAAAGATCTTCCTCCCACTGCCAATGTGGGGTCACACCCCTTCCTTAACAACTGTGTTCACTTGCCCCTATGTCCTCAGTGCTCAGGGCAGGGCCTGACTGGGATTAGGGGCCCAGTGCTCCATGTATTTTTGTGAGAGGAATACATGAATGAGCATTTGAATGAATGAAGGAAGGAGAAAGCCATCCTTTGCCATCGCTGGAGATTCATGCATCATGTTCTGCTGACCCATCAGGCAGTTAAAACTCTGGTCGATGTAGAATGAAGGAGAGATACAATTAAAAATGTCGAACAAATGTTAATAACAGATGACCATGTAATGTTAATGAAAATTCACCATTTTGGACTATAAAAGATCCTCAATTTAAAAAAAATTAAATAGTGTAATGGAGATCATTTCCTGTAATCCAATTTCAGGATAATTAAAAACAAAGTGTGAAGTAAGTAAAACAACTGCTTGGAGATTTCAGAACTCTCCTAAGTAATCTTTGGATCAGGGACTTCCCTGATCCAGTGGTTAAAACTCTGCGCTTTCACTGCCGTGGACCTGGGTTCAATCCCTAGTCGGGGAACTAAGGTCCCACAAGCCACATGGCCAAAAAAAAAAAAAATCTTTGGATCAAAGAAGGCACCAAAAACAATATTCCACAATACTTTTAAAATACTAACACCAGATATACCAACAATACGTAGAATATAGATAATATTATTCAATGAAGAAAATTCATACCATATAATACTTTTGAACACTTAGGACAAACGTGAAAATGAATCAAACAATGAATAATGTAGCTTAAAAAGCTAGAAATTGAAAAGGAAATACAAAGAAGGCAGAGCAACAAAAATAAGAAGTTTTAGCATAAAGTATTTTAGAGCTCTGAAAATCGGAACACTTGATAGGAAAATATAAGAACTGCTTATAGGGTGGCTATTTTTCTTTTCCCTGAGGATGTCCAGTGAACTCTGTGGACTCTGTAGAAGCTTCCTCAAGTACAGCTTAAAACTCCACTGGAAAAGTACATACTCCTGTAGTAGTGAATATAACAAAAGAGAAACAGATTCACAAATATAGAGAACAAACTAGTGGTTACCAGTGGAGAGGGAAGGGGGAAGGAGTAAGGTAATATAAAGGTACAGGATTAAGAGGTATAAACTATTATGTATAAAATAAGCTACAAGGATATATTGTACAACGCAGGGAATACAGCCAATATTTTATAATAACTATAAATGGAGTATAACCTTTAAAAATTGTGAATCACTGTATTTTATACTTGTATTTAACATATAATATTGTACATCAACTATACTTCAATAAAAAACCAAATATGATGATATCTTCACAGAATATGTCTTTGTATAAGCATTACTATTAGTGATCTAGTAATGTAGATAATTCCAGTGACACTTAGATAGATCCTCATGACGACTAAGTGTTGTTTCCTGTTCAGGTCTGCATGTTGCATTGGTTCTGGGCCATGAGTCTGTTCAATGAAGTCCCTGTCTTCCATCTTCCACTGAATCCACACCTTCTGTTTTGTCAAAATCTCCCTTCCTTGCTGTGCATACTTCATTCCATTATTTCTTACAATGACAGAACAAAGAAAGCAACCAAAGCAGATGTATCTGGAGGTGACTGGGAGGTGGGGGAAGTCATGGTTTCTCAAGCTCTGCCCCCTGAGACTAGCCCTTCCCTCAGTTACCTGAGCAAGTTTCACCTCTGCAGTGATGGAGGGGGAGAATCGCTGTCTTTTATGTCCTGAGAACCCACGACCCTTTTATCCTTACAGTCAAGTAACGAACATCTATCTAGTGTGAAACTTGTTATTCTGTAGACATTCACGGGGTGTACGCTCAGAGAAACTAATGTTTTGGGGGTTTGGTTTTGTTTTCCTAAAATTGTTCTTGAGGTAGCTGTGGTGTAAGCCACAGTGTACCACAATGGGCATTAGAGGATATTATTTCAAATCCCAGTTTTGTCACTTATTAGCTGTGTGACACTGGCCAGACCTCCTGTTCTCTGAATTTCCCTTTCCCCATCTGAAAAATAAAAATTAAAAATTTCTTCTTCTAGTGTTTTTTCTGAGGGGAGGGGGAGAGTTTAATGGTAAAATGTGTGTAAATTTACTTAGCTATTTACTTGATACATGTTTGGACCCTCAAAATGAATGAGTTATGTTAGCTGGTTTATGTTTGGGAAGCTATAATGTTAGTACAGTACACTAAAAAATTTCAAAAGGTTTTCATTTTCAAGGACAAAGTATATTAGTGTTTGATAAAGCATTAAAGGATAAACTTTTTTTTTTTAATATACAAGGACTGCTCTCAAAGTCATACATTCTTAACTGGTTACTAATCTGAGAATCCAGAATGTTGAGCAACATTTTGATCAAATCATTTACTTCACTGGTTGTCAACCACCTGGAGTGTTTAAAAAAAATTACCAGTACCTGGGCTCCACCCCAGACCTCTTAAACTGGAATGCCCAGGTGGGGCATTGAAAAAAAGGGCAAGAGCAAAGAACACCATATTTTAATTATCACAAAGCTAAAGTTCCTTCAAAAGAGAAATTAAAGTAGACCTAGCTGATTGTTCACTTTACGAGTCAGAGGCACAAGCTGAATTAGCAGGGACTGTTATAAAAGCTTTAGATTTCAGGTTCACAGCTGTCTGAGTAAGAAGAGAAGGTTCCAGTGGATCCGGCTGTGGTCCTGGTGCTCTGTCTCTCCTGTCTGCTTCTCCTCTCACTCTAGAAAGAGAGCTCTGGGAAAGGGCAACTCCCGACTGGCCCCACTCCTCTCCCAATTCTTGGAAATATCCTACAGTTAGATGTTAAGGACATCAGCAAATCCTTAACCAATGTAAGTAGGTTTTATGTTCCTCCAGTGGCTTGCAAAGGGAAAGTAAATGAACATCTACTTTTAAATAAAATATCTTTATTAAAATATATTAAAATACATTACAATATATTAAAATAAAATTATTAAAAGATATTATTTTAAGGCAAACACTCCCTTCGAGTATTACTTTTGGTCTGTCATTGTCAATAATAGTGGAATGCATTTTGGGAGTAGAGAAACATTTAGGTCTTTGTATGGTTGAATCAAAATAATAACGTGACAAAAGACTGAAGTGTTTCTTCCCTTTGTTTCACCACCATTTGCTATGATTTTTGGCTGAAGGTAAATGGTAAGGGAAATGTTTTGTGATTAGAGATTTCATTCAAGAAGTCATCTATTATATAAACTGTGTTTTGTTCAGAATAGCTATGAAAATTGAACTTCTGTGAAGAAGCAAATTATGCCTGATGTTAAGGAAAGAGCTTGGGAGTAGGACAAGTATGAGTGAATGAAAGAAAAAAGTAATTAGTCAGAGCCAGCTGGGTGGTAAAAAAATCCTTTTGGATTCTGCACAAAGCTGCTGTCTGCGGCCAAGAATGATGCAGGATGGAAGAAACTGTTCTTCCATGAGCTGCTCATGTCCTGGCACTGCCTTTGTGATGCTTGCTCTCTTTCTGTTAGTAATACTAGCGGATCTTAAACTGGGCTGGGCATTTGAATCATCTACGGTGGTTTTAAAAAATATAGATTTCTAGTATTTATCACTACTGAGTCAGAATTCCCATGGGATGAGCTTTACAGGTGATTCTGAAGCAGTCAACTGGATACTGGTTCCAAGGTAGGCATTGGGGACTGATAAATTTCTTAGGCATCAGAGGTCAACTAAGCAGTGTTGAAATTTGGGTCTTCTCCTTAATAGACATTCTCCAAAGACACACAGATGGCCAGTAGGCACATGAAAAGATGCTCAACATCACCAATTATTAGAGAAGTGCAAATCAAAACTACAATGAGGTACCACCTCACATTGGTCAGAATGGCCATCATTAAAAAGTCTACAAATAACAAATGCTGGAGAGGGTGTGGAGAAAAGAGAACCCTCCTACACTGTTGGTAGGAATGTAAGTTGGTGCAGCTACTAAGGAAAACAGTATGGAGGTTCCTCAGAAAACTAAAAATAGAATTACCATATGATCTGGCAATCCCATTCCAGGGCATATACCCAGACAAAACTATAGTTCAAAAAGATACATGCACAGCATGTATCACAGCAGCACTATTCACAATAGCCAAAACATGCAAACAACCTAAATGTCCATCAACAGATGAATGGGTAAAGATGTGGTACATATATACAATGGAATACTACTCAGCCATAAAAAAGAACAAAATAATGCCATCTGCAGCAACGTGAATGCAACTAGAGATTATCATACTAAGTGAAGTAAGTCAGAAAGAGAAAGACAAATACCATATGATATCACTTATTTGTGGAATCTAAAATATGGCACAAATGAACCTATCTATGAAACGGAAACAGACTCACAGACGCAGAGATCAGCCTTGTGGTTGCCAAGGGGGAGCTGGGGGGAGGGAGAGGGATGGACTGGGAGTTTGGGGTTGGTAGATGCAAACTATTACATTTAGAATGGATATATAACAAGGTCCTACCATACAGCACAGGGAACTATATCCAATCTCCTGGGATAAACCATAATGGAAAAGAATATTAAAAAAAAGTATATGTGTGTAAAACTGAGTCACTGTGCTGTACAGCAGAGATTGGCACACCATTATAGTTGAAGTAAATCAACTATACTTCAATAAAAAAAAAATTGGGGTCTTCTATTTATTAACTGTGAGACACTGTAAATAAACAGGAAAGCCTTTGAACCTTAATCTCTTTATCTATAAAACAGGGTAAATAACCCTAGCTCAAAGTTTTGATATGATGATTAGTAATAATCTGAGTACCAAGTACCCAGGCCAGGGCCCAGCACATCAGAGGTGATATAATAATCACCATCATATTTAGTCTTTTAAAACATTTTTATTGAAGTGTAGTTGATTTACAATATTGCATTAGTTTCAGGTGTACAGCATAGTGATTCAGTTTGTTTGGTTTTTTTTGCAGATTATATTCCATTGTATGTTATCACAAGATATTTTTTAAATGAAAATAATGTGGAGCTTTATTATTTAAAGAAAAACATCTGGACACACCCACATACTCCTAAAGGCTTTCAGGAGGTTGGGAGTGAGGTTTAGAACATAAACATTTTACTAAAATTCTCCAGGTGGTTCTTGACATGAATTACATTATAAATTTGAAGATCAATTATATTTTGTAGATACTAAAATTTTTAAAGTCATGACATTTATGAAGGACTACTGGCAGGAACAATATGGATATGTCCGTTACCTTTAGCTAACGGTACCCATTTACTAAGAAACAATAGGCTTAGCAACTCATCTCAAACATAAAAAACCAGATTCGTTCTGATATGATACGGTACTACTTTGAATCTGTTAGTAGTACCATCTTCGTAGAATACATGCTTCCAAGATGTTTGTTAGCACACTTTAAAATTAATCTGCCATCATTAGACATCAGTTTTGAAATCATAGCAATCCGTGACTTACTTATTTCAGGTAGGTCAGATGACGACCATTCTATTCTAGCTTTTTGAATTTGTAAGGGGGAAAACACCTCGTCATGCACCTTTCCCCAGCACATCAAATTTCAAATTGAAAATGTGACCTGCTACAGTAGTGCGCTTGCTAGTGCTACACACCTTGTACAAAGAAGAACAGAGGCAAGATAGGTATGGAAAGAGAAAAACTTCTTTTGTTAGCCCTCAAACTGAGTAAAGTTTTGAAATGTAGAGATGATGTCTGACATTTATAATGGATACCTGTATGTTCATTCTTACTATGTAAATAAAATTGCTGCTATGAAGTGACATTGAAGTTTGTCAACAAATGAATTCTTCCTAACTTTACTCCCAGACGAAGGTTTGGATAAACTATGGCTTTCCAACATTTAAATCTACTTTGGAACATAGCAATACAGCTTATACTGTACGAAAGTTTTATGACTTTTTTTCTCTATTAGAGTTTTCCTAATTGACTCGAGCATTATTACATCTCCATTTTTGCATATGAAGATAGTGACTTGCTCCAAGTAATCCCCAGGTAGTAAATGGCTAGAATTTGAACTCTAAAGCCATGCTTTGCTGCCTGTAAGATTTTCTAGAACAAATCTGATTGTAAACTATTTTGTGTTTGTGTTTCACTTGATCCTCAGGGGAAACGGGTGCTTTTACCTTGATTTTTCAGATTTTAGAAACATTTCTGGAGGATCAAATTGTCTAGTGAATGTAGAGCTTAATTTAACTAAGTCTTGATTCCAAATACTTTAAATTTGACCTGAAATTTCTTTATCCCTTTTATCTTTTGATATACTCATATGATTATCCTCTATTTTATCTTGTTGGTTACTTAACTTTTCAGTTCATCTCAAGTTGCAATCTGCCTGGGGGCAGAATTTGAAACTTTAAAAACTAAAAGCTTATAAATTTATAAAACATTGATACCTTTTTTACTAAGTAAAAAAAACCAAAAACAAATAAACAAGGCTGTGAGTAAATTTAATTCTATGGAACACAGGCAAGGGGCTGGAAAACTGAATTAGAAACTTCCTGAAAAGTCAAGTACTGATTTTTGTTCTTTTTTTTTTCCAAAGGAAACTATTTCTACCGTAATTTCTAATGTCAAATATGGCTTCCTCTAACTTTTCTCCTTTTTAAAGGAGAACTGTACTAGCTTCCTTAACAACAAAAAAATCCAGTGAGATATTCACCTGATATAAAAGTACCCACAATTTCTTTTTTTGTTTTTGGCCACGCCGCGCGGCAGGTGGGATCTTAGTTCCCCAACCAGGGATGGAACCCGTGCCCCTGCAGGGTAAGCACGGAGCCTTAACCACTGGACCTCCAGGGAAGTCTCCCACCCCTACAATTTCTTATACTACCTCTTTTTCATTGTTCTTCCTTGTCTTCAAAAGAACAAGAAGGACAGGATAGGAAAGATAGCATTTAGTTTTTCATGGAGAATAATTATTAAAAGAGATTAACCCGGGAAATCATGCCTTTCTGTGGTAGCCCTTAATGTTTAAGGACCAGGAAATAAAATATCCCACTATTACACAAACAGAACCAACTTATATAAATAATGAAATCACTCACGCTGTGAGGCCTCGAGTATACTCCATTCTCTGTTGTTTGATTTGCATAAGCGAAGATTATACGTTCGTATGTCTTGAGAATGAATGATGGATAAATTTGAACCACCAGAAGGATTTTTCATCATAGCTGAAGCCATTTTATAATGTAGAAATTCCTTTTTCCTATTTTAAGTAACGAAAGTCCATTCTTAAGAATATGTTGTCCAACAACTAAAATACTCTCAGGATCCGTTACTTGCCTGTGATTTGTACTGACTCCGCCTTTCGTTATCATCCGATACCCTCGAGGACGGTCTGAAACGGCGTTTGCTTTGCAGCATGTATTATCCAGGACGCTTGTTCCAGGGTTCACCTGGTATAAAAGCTCGGCCAAACTCACGCCACCGGGGTCTTCAGCCGAGTCTGCACGCTGGGCCGGTTCAGCAGCGTGCCCGCGCGGAAGTGGCCGCTCGCTGCCGCTAGGAAGTCCCCCAGGTGCTGCTTCTGATACCACGCCGAGCTGCCCAGCACCGCGCAGCTGCCCCGCGTCCGCCCGTTACTGAGCAGCTGCTGGTGATCAGCAGCCTAGAGCCCCCGGCGCACGGCGCGCACGTTGCTTTGCACGGGCTTTGCGTGCAGGGCCTTGTGCGCCCAGGTACCGCCGCTCCGGTCTCCCAGGCGCGCGGTGGCACCTCACTCCGACGCGCTCGCTTTGTGGCCCCATCGGTGGAAGTGAAACAGGCCCAACAGTGCCAGCAGATGCCCCACAGGAAGCGAGTCATGGGGTCGAAGATGCAGTAGGTGGTCTGGGGAAAGCTGCCCGCCATACCACCGTCCAAGAGCTCTGGGAGCCCTGTCTCCGTACCCCTCTCGGGGAAGAACTCCTTGAACAGACCCGGAGCCTTCGGCACCTCCAGCAACCCCCGAGCGCCTGAGTTGGCCTCACGCAGTACCAGGGGAAGACTCTTGACCCGCCCGTGGTACCAAACCACCGCCTCGGGAAGTGCACCGCGATTTGGGCGCCGCCATCTTCCTTCCTGGTGACCTATTACAAGAAAGTGAGTATAATTCCCCGTGCTATACAGTAAATCCTTGTTGCTTATCTAGTTTATGTATATTCGTTTGTATCTGTTAATCCCATACCCCTAATTTGTCCCCCACCTTAGTAACCATACATTTGTTTTCTATGTCTGTTAGTCTTTTTCTCTTTTGTATGTAAATTCATTTGTATTATTTTTTAGAGTTGACATATAAGTGATATGATGTAGTATTTTTCTTTCTCTGACTTATTTCACTAAGCATATTATCCTCTAGGCCCACCCAGGTTGCTACAAATGGCAACATTTCATTCTTTTTCAAAAAAAAATTTATTTTTTTATTGGTCTTTTTTTTTTAATGGCTGAGTAATATTCCATTGTATAAATACACCAAATCTTTTTAAGCCAGTTGGGTTGCTTCCATGACTTGGCTATTGTAAATAGTGCTGCTGTGAACATTGGGGTGCATTATCTTTTCGAATTAGAGTTTTTGTTTTTTTCTGGGTAAATACCCAAGAATGGAATTGCTGGATCATATAATAACTCTATTTTTAGGTTGTTTTTTTTTTTTTTTCAAATAAATTTATTTATTTATTTTTGGGTGTGTTGGGTCTTCGTTTCGGTGCGAGGGCTTTCTCTAGTTGCGGCGAGTGGGGGCCACTCTTCATCGTGGTGCGCGGGCCTCTCACTGTCGCGGCCTCTCTTGTTGCGGAGCACAGGCTCCAGACGCACAGGCTCAGTAGTTGTGGCTCACGGGCCTAGTTGCTCCACGGCATGTGGGATCTTCCCAGACCAGGGCTTGAACCCGTGTCCCCTGCATTGGCAGGCAGATTCTCAACCACTGCGCCACCAGGGAAGCCCCTATTTTTAGTTTTTAAAGGAGTCGCCCTACTGTTCTCCATAGTGGCTGCACCAATTTACATTCCCGCAACCAGTGTAGGAGGGTTCCCTTTTCTGCACACCCTCTTCAGCATTTATTATTTGTAGACTTTTTGATGATAACCATTTTGACTGGTGTGAGGTGGTACCTCATCGTGGTTTTGATTTGCATTTCTCTAATAGGTAGTGATGTTGAGCATTTTTTTATATGCCTGTTGGCCATCTGTATGTTGTCTTTGGAGAAATGTCTATTTAGGTCTTCTGCTTTATTGTGTTGAGATATGTTCCCTCTACAACCACTTTGGTGAGAGTTTTTTTTTTAATCATGAATGGATGTTGAATTATCATCATACATATATAAGATCCAGAAATGTTTGAGGTTATGTGTGGCAGAATAAAAACATCAACAACATGATGTTGATAACAATCTTAATCATGAGTAAAATAGACCAAATTGTGACTTCTTTTGCTAATATTTGCATTTTCTTTACATTTCCCAGCTCTCAAAAGTGTATGGCCCTGTGTTCACTGGTTATTTTGGCTTGAAGCCCACCATTGTGTTGCATGGTTATGAAACAGTGAAAGAAGCCCTGATTGATCTGTGAGAAGAGTTTTCTGGAAGAGGCAGTCTCCCTGTGTCTCAAAGAGTTAATAAAGGACATGGTAGGTGTGCATGTGCGCATGTTCAGCATTGGTAGTGACGGTGGGGAGGATGGAAAAGAGGAATTTGAAGAGCCCCCCAGCAGAGCTGGGTCCATCTGCCAGGCTGCCAAGTGTCAGCTCACTCCTCCTTCCCTAGGGCCTCCCTCCTAGTTTCTGTTTCTCCTCCTGGTAGGAATCCTCTTTAGCAATGGAAAGAGATGGAAGGAGATCTGGTGCATCTCCCTCATGACACTGTGGAATTTCGGGGTGGGGAAGAGGAGCATTGAGGACCGAGTTAAAGAGGAAGCCCACTGCCTTGTGGAGGAGTTGAGAAAAACCAGTGGTGGGTGATCCTATGCTCTGTAACTCTCACCTTAACAGACTGCTCTCTTCTCCAGTGACATCCTAGGAAGCATTTCAGGGACAGCCACATCTTTCGTATGGGTCATGGTTGTGAGCCCTCCTGTGGAGCGGGGAGAGAGAGGAGAGAGCCAAGAGGGCTTTTGAGTATCTATTCTTGTTGTGTGTGTACGCCCATGATGGTGCATATAGTGTGGATTAAAGGTCATTTAATCCTATCCTGTCCTGAACTTTTTGTTTTCAAATCATTAGGTCATGAAGGTAGAAGGTTTTGAGTCTCGTTTTTTTCTAGCATTAGAGAACAGTGTTTTTTCCCATAGTGTAAATGTGGGTTATGTATTCCAGAACATTTCATCAAGTGGACATGGTGGGAATGACCTCGTCACACCCTTATGGAGCGTGAAACAAATGACATGTGTTTTCACTTAATTGGCCTATATTTGTATGGTCGCCTCACTCACGTGTCTTAGGGTTTCTTCTGAGACCCATTGCCTACTGTTCTGGCCAGTAATGATAATTGTCTATGATTTTAGTTGCTTAGGCATCCCTTAGTGCAGACCTCATCAATTGTGATTTCCTTGTAAATAACTGTTTTTTTTTTTTATAGAAAGTCTTATTTATTTATTTATTTATTTATTTATGGCTGTGTTGGGTCTTCGTTTCTGTGCGAGGGCTTTCTCTAGTTGTGGCAAGTGGGGGCCACTCTTCATCACGGTGCGCAGGCCTCTCACTGTCGTGGCCTCTCTTGTTGCGTAGCACAGGCTCCAGACGCGCAGGCTCAGTAGTTGTGGCTCACGGGCCTAGTTGCTCCACGGCATGTGGGATCTTCCCAGACCAGGGCTTGAACCCGTGTCCCCTGCATTAGCAGGCAGATTCCCAACCACTGCGCCACCAGGGAAGCCCGTAAATAACTGTTTTAAAATGATCAGCTTCAGTTATTTAATGTTGCTCCCTACTTACAGTATTGTTTTATATATTTTAAGAAATAGATGCTGTGGCTTAATCCTGAACATTACACAAATACCAGGTTATAAAATGATTTATTTAAACAGATTTCAACTATTATTAATAACTCATTACCCTGCCTTCCCTGTTAGTTTCTTCTGTTTTCAGCTTTCTTTATATTTCCCTCCCCCATTATTGATATAATAATCATGTTTTCTGTTTTCTCTACTTTATGATGCTTTGACATTTTGGGGGCCTTGCAGACCCAGGGAGCAACTGCCTCTCCCAGGGTTAGCTAATTCTGAGATAGAGCATCACATCTTGTGTGTGAGCACTCCTTTGATTTTCAAACCAGCCTATCCAAAGTCGATACCCCCAGGAAACCTCCTTTATGAAACCCTCACACACCAAGCCAATATTCTTCCTGCCCTAAATCAACCCAGGGCCAGTTACAGGACAACTAGGGACCACCCCTAGGGCCTAGAGCCCTCTGAAATTACCCAAACTATCCAGTCTTAAACTTAGTCAGCATACCTACCCAGCCTTGCTCGTTTCTTCCATGAAAACCCCAGTAAAGGCTTTGGCCCATGCTCTCTCCTTGTTCCTTCTGCCTCCTGACTGACCTTGGTGCTTCCCCATGTGGCCTTGTGTAGTGTGCCCCCTCCTCTTGGGAAGTATGAGTAATAAACTATCTTATCATCTCCTGATCTGTTGTTGGCCTTACCATCTGAATAAAAATAAAACCCAAGTACATTTTAAAACAATTGGATGGTAATTGGTAATTTTTTACCAATTTTGGTACTTTGGTAATATTTTACCCCTTACTGTCAGCTGTACTGACCTATGAAGTGCTTGTTAGGATGGATCTTATTTTCAGTCTGAATTCCAAATTACCCTGCTTTGTAAGTCTCTCTCTCAAGTGAAAGGAAAGATTAAAAATCAGATTTTAGCTGTCACACACACAGAAATCTTAAGGCCTTCTCAAATTATCCCCTACCTTCTAAAGTAAAAGTTTTTCTGCAAGCTTAGTGTCTTGGCATGGTTCAGCTGAAAAGGAGCCTGGCATAGGAGCACTTAACTAAATAGGTTCCTATTACTTAATTCCCTATCGTTTCATCACAACACTTTGATTCAAGTCACCCTTAATTACATGTATGATATGATTTGGGTTTTTTGCATATAAAGTTTATCGATCATCTGATTATAGCAATTTCATGTAAATATTGACCACTAAAAAAGAAAACTACTTTTCCTCTGCTTTAATTTATTTGTCTGTAAAATGATGGACTTCATCTAAATTCAAATTAAAAAATTTGTAACAGCATATGGTATTCCGTTGATGGCTATATGTAGCAATATCCCAGAATTCCACAAGAGGGCATGTTCTGTCCAAATAAATTAAATGTGAGGCCTGACTGGTGATGAGGGACACTATTTCTTAGAGCAGGATGTTCCTCCCCACACCTCCTCACCTCCTCTCCATACTGCAATAAAGAAACAAAAGGACTCCATTTATCAATTTAATCTTTCTTGTTTGCCCTGTGATTTGTTTGAAATGAAGAATTCTTACCTATTTTTATTTTAGGCAAACAAATCTATCTTACAATTCATGTCCATTTGTATTAGTTTTCTTCTTGTACAACATGGACAGCTTTTGCTTTTTTTTTCTTTGTTCCATCAAACACCTGAATTTTTCCATAATCTTTCTCTCTTTAGTCTTTTCCTTTCCTAATTCTACAAGTTGTTCCTTCAGCTATTCACTATATATAAAACGTTTCCAGGTTCCTAACTATTGCTTCCTTCCTACGTCAGTGCTTAATTGTCTACAAGTTTACCAGACAGATGTGATTTTGCACTGATAGATAACCTGAATTATTGTCTTAAAAAACTGACCCTTAAATTTTTTTTTGTTCTTTCGCTCTTCAAAATAACCAGCACCTTGATTCAAGGCAGTGATGTAAATGGAGTATTTGGAGAACGATTATTAAACAAACTAGGATGGAATGGTCAATTCATGTTTGTTTTTTTTTTTAACATCTTTATTGGAGTATAATTGCTTTACAATGGTGTGTTAGTTTCTGCTTTATAACAAAGTGTATCAGTTATACGTACACATATGTCCCCATATCTCTTCCGTCTTGCCTCTACCCTCCCTATCCCACCCCTGTAGGTGGTCACAAAGCACCAAGCTGATCTCCCTGTGCTATGCGGCTGCTTCCCACTAGCTATCTATTTTATGTTTGGTAGTGTATATATGTCCATGCCACTCTCTCACTTTGTCCCAGCTTACCTTTCCCCCTCCCCATATCCTCAAGTCCATTCTCTAGTAGGTCTGCATCTTTATTCCCGTCTTGCCCCTAGGTTCTTCTGACCATTTTGTTTTTTCTTTTTTTTTTTTTAGATTCCGTATATATGTGTTAGCATACGGTATTTGTTTTTCTCTTTCTGACTTACTTCACTCTGTATGACACTCTCTAGGTCCATCCACCTCATTACAAATAACTCAATTTCGTTTCTTTTTATGGCTGGGTAATATTCCATTGTATATATGTGACACATCTTCTTTACCCATTCATCTGTTGATGGACACTTAGGTTGCTTCCATGTCCTGGCTATTGTAAGTAGAGCTGCAATGAACATTGTGGTACATGACTCTTTTTGAATTATGGTTTTCTCTGGGTATATGCCCAGTAGTGGGATTGCTGGGTCATATGGTAGTTCTATTTTTAGTTTTTTAAGGAACCTCCATACTGTTCTCCATAGTGGCTGTATCCATTTACATTCCCACCAACAGTGCAGGAGTGTTCCCTTTTCTCCACACCCTCTCCAGCATTTATTGTTTGTAGATTTTTTGATGATGGCCATTCTGACCAGTGTGAGATGATATCTCATTGTAGTTTTGATTTGCATTTCTCTAATGATTAATGATGTTGAGCATTCTTTCATGTGTTTTTTGGCAATCTGTATATCTTCTTTGGAGAAATATCTATTTAGGTCTTCTGCCCATTTTTGGATTGGGTTGTTTGTTTTTTTGATATTGAGCTGCATGAGTTGCTTGTATGTTTTGGAGATTAATCCTTTGTCAGTTGCTTCATTTACAACCTTTGCTGTGCAAAAGCTTTTAAGTTTCATTAGGTCCCATTTGTTTATTTTTGTTTTTATTTCCATTTCTCTAGGAGGTGGGTCAAAAAGGATCTTGCTGTGATTTATATCATAGGGTGTTCGTCCTGTGTTTTCCTCTAAGAGTTTGATGGTGTCTGGCCTTACATTTAGGTCTTTAATCCATTTTGTCAATTCATGTTTAAGGGAACAGTGATGTGTTGATTTTAAGTATGCTTAAATTTTTGCTGATAAAGGAATTTCTGGGTAGATATTGCTTCCAAGATTCTAAAATTATCTGTTATCCACAACAAAGTTTTATATTTATATTTTAATAGTGTTTTATAAATCTTTTCAATTCTTTAGGGTCACCCTGTGATCCCACTTTCATCCTGGGCTGTGTTCCCTGCAATGTGATCTGCTCCATTTTCCAGAATCGTTTTGATTTTACAGATCAGAATTTTGTTAACTTGCTGGAAAACTTTAATGAAAACCTCAGGATTTATGAGCTCCCCATGGATCCAGGTGAGGTCAGGATCCTCTCTTCCTGAGAAATTGTTTATGCTCTTTTCTATGACAAGTCCAAAATTCTATATGGACCAAGCCGTGAAGTGAATGTTTGAAAACTGGACGTTTTGGATATTACAATGTGGTAACTCTGGGAATCAGATTCTCCCCTGTCTTTGTTTTGTTTTGTTTTTGCTTGCTCCACTTTTTTTTTTTCTTAATTCCCTGACCAGGGATCAAACCCCTGCCCCCTGCAGTGGAAGCGTGGAGTCTTAACCACTGAACCGCCAGGGAAGTCCCTGTAGTTTTTTGTTTGTTTCTTTTTTTTTGCCTTCTACAAGCTGTAGCTATTTGTTTATTTAGTGACTTTTCTAAACTATTTTCGCAAAGTCTCTTTTTTTTTTTTTTTGGCCTTGTGTGGTCACTGGAATCTCTGTTCCTTTAGCTTACGTTCAGCTAGTGTTTGGAGAGAGATGTCCTTTTTTTTAGGAGTGATAGATCTTTCTTTTGCTTTTCTTTTTTTTCATTCTTTTAAATTGAATGAAACAGTCTTTAAATTCTGTATTGCTTTACAATTTTCAAAAGTTTCACACACATGATTTCATATAATCCCGTAATAACCTTTTTTCACTCACTACCCCTATACTGCCCCTCCATCCTTCCCTCTCCCTTCTCATAACCACTAGTTTGTTCTCTATCTGGAGTCTATGGATATCGATATCTGTGAATGTGAGGAGCCAAAAAAAAAAAAAAAAAAGGTAAAGAGATGGAGAGAGAGAGAGAGAGAAAAAGGAAGAGAGGAAGGGGGGAGGGAGGGAGGGAGGAAGGAAATAACTCTTCCAGATTGGCTCTGTGCATGTGTGTAGCTTTCTAAATTTCTCAGTATATAGCGGTGCTTTTGAATGTCCTAATTTCCCAAAGGCACTCCCTCCCCAGCTTTTCTTCCTGGAGTTTGGTGCTCTGTTGTATGCCTTAACTGTAATCTTTTGCCCCAAGTGGCTGTGGGCTGTTCATTAATCTTGCAAGGTTTTTGAGACATCCCTGTTGCGTTTCCACTCTAGGTTAGATGAAACAAAAACAAGTGCCTGTGTCAGTCTGTCAGGTGGCCCCAGACAGGTTAGAACACAGAAACACGGTTTTCATGAGTGAGGTCTGCTCTGGTCCCTCTGGAACCAGGAACCAGGCTCCCACACCACAAGCTGCCCTTGTTAAGACCACTGCCAAGCCGAGGATGGAAGTGGGACAAGGGCAAAAAAAGAAGGAAAAAGAAAAAACAAGCCACAGATCTTTCCTGCCATTTTTTAAGTTGATTCTGACAGTTTCTGCTTGATTTTCTGACATTTTTGTAGAGGGATAGGCCTTTAGAACTGTCTACTGCATCATTTTTGCTGATGTTATTCTGTAAGTGAATGTTTGAACACAGCAGTCCTGCCTTATTGTCATAGAGTGAACATCTGGGAAAGGTGGCTGAGCCTTTATTTTACGAAGAAAAGAAATGCCTGGGTATAAAGCTGGAATTCAAGCCTCGTTGGCTTCCTCGCCAGTGGTTTTTCCACTACCCGCCAAAGCCCAGTTTCCATAAACTACTTTGGTGACTGCCCAAAAGGATGGCCATAGAACTCAATGGACATCCAGGTCCTTGCTGAAAGATTTCCATTACCCACAAGGCTTATCCTCAAATATGTAGTGATTTCTTCATCACGTTACTTAGTGGAAATATCCTAATTTAGGAAGGAAGAGAATATCTCTTTCAAGGAGGGACAATGTTTATGAACGGAGGTGCTTCCGGGGAACACCGACTAGGGCAGGGGTGTTTGATGCTTCAGTTGGGATCCTAGCTGACAGCGTAATTGGGCTTGGGATGACAAAATGATTGGTTCTATGGTGTATGAATCATAAACAAACACCACAGTTTTGCCCTGTGCTGAGCTGATATGTCCTGTACCCTGCCTAAATAAAATCACATGATCTTAGAAAAGTCACTTACCTGCTCTGGTGCACAGCTACTTTATCCCTAAAATGCTGAGGTGGGTTTCATGCCGTTTTTGCACCCCTCTGAGTTATAATATAGTGATTCTATTTCTGAGGCTGCTTGATAGTAGTAGAAATAGCAGGGAATGGCTTTGTGATCAATATCAGGTTACTCAAAATTCCTTAACCTCTGCCCTCATCTGCAAAATGTGAATCATAGTAATTCATCTTATTCTGTGTTTCAAGGTTGTAAGGAAGAATTAATTTAAAAAATGAGAGAATTGACATAAATATGCTTTAATACCATAAGGTTGATGTATGAGTATAGGAAATTGCTATAAACTTTCATCATCTGGTCAGAGTTTTCTCCCTTAAATATCTCTAGCAACATGAAGAATTATTTTACATGTACACTATAAAATGCTCCCCCTGAAGGAAGAGACCATTTTTTATTCACTTCAGTTTTTAACCAAGGCTTGGCATATGGTAGATATGTCTTCAATATATGTTTTTAGTTTAATAAATATATTTTTAAAATCTTTAAGGTCTGCAATAATTTCCCTGCTCTCATGGACTATCTCCCAGGGAGTCATAACAAAGTACTTAAAATTTTTGCTTATGTAAAAAGCTATGTTTTGGAGAAAATAAAAGAACACCAAGCTTTTCTGGGCATTAACAATCCTCGGGACTTCATTGATTGTTTCCCGATCAAAATGGAACAGGTAAAATATTAATGACAGATTGGTTATCTGTTTGCTTGAATTTTTTTG
The DNA here is from genome assembly GCF_949987535.1 of Balaenoptera acutorostrata. Classification (NCBI taxonomy): domain Eukaryota; kingdom Metazoa; phylum Chordata; class Mammalia; order Artiodactyla; family Balaenopteridae; genus Balaenoptera; species Balaenoptera acutorostrata. Next base: position 33,412,363 of record NC_080079.1, on the reverse strand, counting down.
TTCATTGACTAGTTCTGTACTTATTAGGGATATTTAAATGGTTGCGGACGAAATGCTTGATCAGCACTTTGGGTACTTAACGTGTGCGTGGATCTGGATTGAGCATCAAAGGAGATTTAAAATTGAATTGTTAAATGACAATACATGGACCCTGTTCGTTAGGTACTAATAGGCTACCTGAGGAGAAAGAGAACATACGTCTCGGGTGAAATGGAAATACAAACAAATGAGAAATACATAATACTGAGCCGTAAAAGGAAGGTGGATGTGATCATTTCACACAGCATGTGGGAGAGTGAGAAGGAAGGGCTTAGCCTGGGTGGGCTTCCTGAATATCCTGAGGTTTGATGTAGATCTTCACATATTTGCAATAAGTCATAGGGGAGGGAATTTCAGATTGGTAGAATGGTGTCATGAGAGGTTCAGAGGTGTGTTGTGGTAAGGAGACTAGGTGGATGGAAGAGAGAAGCCTTAAATGAGTGTAACCAAAAATAAATTTGGACAGATGTGGAGTGGGAGTTTGCTGTCTGTCAAGTAACTGTAAACGTGAATGTTGGCAGGAAAAGTTGTGATTTGATCAGGTAGATGTATGAGCCAGAACAAGAGTAGAATGCAAATAATTACTGGGGAAGATTATCCTGGGAGTTCTGTAGAATGATCTGTATGATGAGAATGGAATTCAAGGACCAGCTGTGAGATTTTTAATTTCTTTGGACTTTGGCTTGATGAAAGTCTGGACCATGGAAATGCAGAAGATTCTGAAATAAAATCAATCTGTCCATCTTGTCATAGTATCAGAGATCTATAAGGATTGGTGTTAGTTAGAGGAGAGAATGAGAGTCCAATTGTAGGGACTATATGGGAAATTTCAGTAATAAGACCAAATTCCCTATTTGAGAAGTTCAACCCAGGAGGGAAAAATTCAGATAGTAAATCTGAATAGTGAATTTGAATAGTGGTAGGGTCAAGTTGGAAACTGTGACAAAAGTAATATAGATGCCATAAAAAAACATTTATGTAGGGGCGGAGTTCTTGAACTGGGGAAAGGCAGAATCTAGAACACACTGTAAAAAGCTAAATCTAGAGCAGGAAATTTCTTCATTTGAGGCCACCATTATTTTTTTTTATAAATTTATTTTATTTTATTTATTTATTTTTGGCTGCGATGGGTCTTCGTTGCTGCATGTGGGCTTTCTCTAGTTGTGGCGAGCAGGGGCTACTCTTCGTTGTGGTGTGAGGGCTTCTTATTGCAGCAGCTTCTCTTGTTGCGGAGCACAGGCTCTAGGTGCGCGGGCTTCAGTAGTTGTGGCACGTGGGCTCAGTGGTTGTGGCTCATGGGCTCTAGAGCACAGGCTCAGTAGTTTGGCGCACGGGCTTAGTTGCTCCGTGGCATGTGGGATCTTATCGGACCAGGGCTCGAACCCGTGCCCCTTGCCTTGGCAGGCGGATTCTTAACCACTGGGCCACCAGGGAAGTCCCTGAGGCCACCATTATTTTATTCAACCACTTTGTAGCACTGGGCAGAAATGAGAAATCAGTTAGTAGGCTAAAATGGCAAGGCGCCAAAGATGCTGATGAAGATGACTTTCAAAGAATTGTCCCTGGATTTGAATTGGACTGCTCAAATCGTGTGTTCCAAACAGAGTGAAGTTAAGCAGATGGTGTGGTTTGAAGAAACGGAGGAAGGAAGAAGCGAATTACTTCTGTTCTCTGCCTTCTCTGCTGCTAGGGCAATGATTTTTATCTTTCTGGGGTCCAGTTGATTTGAGAATCTGATTAAAAATATGGACGCCATCCCAGAAAGATGCACCTATATGAGTTCTTGGTATTTTGCACATAATTTGAGGGATTCCCATAATGCTATGAAGCCACGCCACTAATCCTGGGCTAAGGAGGCTCTAAGATGTCTGGTGTTTCATTTAACAGTGGCTGCTTCCTCAGTGCTATATTTAAAACCCACATTGTTTCTCTGGACTTCACTCTAGTACTTAGAGTCTGACGTTATTTTTTGATAGCATCTTTGAGTATAATTTACATACCATACCCTCACACATTTTAAGTACAATTCAACATTTTCACAGAGTTGTGTAGCTCCCACCACAATCAATTTCTGAACACTTTTATCACCTTGAAAAGAAATCCTATATGCTTTAGGAGTCACCCCCATTCCTCCCCAACCTCCGCAGCTTTAAACATCACTAATCTACTTTCCATCTCTATAGATTTGCTATTCTGGACATTTCATATTAATGGAATTATACAATATGTATAATTCATACAATATGTATGATAACATCTTTTGTGTCTAGCTTCTTTCACTTAACAATGTTTTCAAGGTTCATTGATGATGTATCATATATCAGTACTTCACTCCTTTAAATGGTTGGATGATATTTCAGTGTGGATATACCACATTTTATATATCTGTTTGTTGGTTGATGGACATTTTGGTTGTGTCTGTTTTTTGGTTATTATGAATAATGTTTCTGTAGACATTTGTGTACAGGTTTTTGTGTATACATATGTTTTAATTTCTCTTGGGTATATACCTAGTGGTAGAATTGTTGGGTCTATGATAACTTTATATTTAACCTTTGGAGGAAGTGTTGCAGATCAAAGACTTAATGTAAGAGCTGAAACTATAAAACTCTTAGAAGAAAACTTATGCATAAAATTGCACCATTTTATATTCTCATCAGCAGTGTATGAAGGGTACAATTTATTCACATCCTTGACAGTACTTCTAATTATCTGTCCTTTTGATTCTAGCCATCCTAGTAGGTGTGAAGTGGTCTTTCCTTGTGGTTTTGATTTGTATTTCCCTGATGGCTAATGATGTTGAGCATCTTTCATGTGCTTGTTGGCCATTTATATATCTCTTTGGAAAAATGTCTATTTCAATCCTTTGCCCATTTTTGAATTTGGCTATTTTTTTTTTTTTAATTTCTAGTATGGCACTTCTGAACATCCTGTATTGCTTTTTTTTTTTTTTTTTAAAGCAAGGCAATGCTTTTTTTTTTTTTAATTTATTTTTTATTTATTTATTTTTGGCTGTGTTGGGTCCTCGTTTCTGTGCGAGGGCTTTCTCCAGTTGCGGCAAGCGGGGGCCACTCTTCATTGCGGTGCGCGGGCCTCTTACTATCGCGGCCTCTCTTGTTGCGGAGCACAGGCTCCAGACGCGCAGGCTCAGTAGTTGTGGCTCACGGGCCTAGTTACTCCGCTGCATGTGGGATCCTCCCACACCAGGGCTCGAACCCGTGTCCCCTGCATTGGCAGGCAGATTCTCAACCACTGCACCACCAGGGAAGCCCCCTATTTTTTTAAAAAATTAATTTTTAAATTAATTTTTATTGGAGTATCGAGTAGAGTTCCCTGAGCTATACAGTGGGTTCTCATTAGTTATCTATTTTATACAGAGTATCAATAGTGTGTATATGTCAATCCCAATCTCCCCATTCATCCCACCCCCCTTTCCCCCCTTGGTGTCTATACATTTGTTCTCTACACCTGTGTCTTTATTTCTGCCATGCAAATAAGGTCATCTGTACCATTTTCTAGATTCCATATATATGCGTTAATATACGATGCAGTATTGATGCTGCATACGATGCTGCAATGAACATTGGGGTGCATGTGTCTTTTTGAATTATGGTTTTCTCAGGGTATCTGCCCAGTGGTGGGATTGCTGGGTCATATGGTAGTTCTATTTTTAGTTTTTTAAGGAACCTCCATACTGTTCTCCATAGTGGCTGTATCCATTTACATTCCCACCAACAGTGCAAGAGGGTTCCCTTTTCTCCACACCCTCTCCAGCATTTATTGTTTGTAGATTTTTTAATGATGGCCATTCTGACGGGTGTGTGGTGATACCTCATTGTAGTTTTGATTTGCATTTCTCTAATAGTTAGTGATGTTGAACATCATTTCATGTGTTTGTTGGCCATCTGTACGTCTTCTTTGGAGAAGTGTCTATTTAGGTCTTCCACCCATTTTTGGATTGGGTTGTTTGTTTTTTTGATATTGAGCTGCATGAGCTGTTTGTATGCTTTGGAGATTAATCCTTTGTCAGTTGCTTCATTTGCAAATAGTTTCTCCCATTCTAAGGGTTTTCTTTCATCTTGTTTATGGTTTCCTTTGCTGTGTAAAAGCTTTTAAGTTTAATTAGGTCCTATTTGTTTATTTTTGTTTTTATTTTTAAATTGTTGAGATGTAAGAGTTCTTCAGTGTTATAGATATAAGTGCCTTATCAGATATATGATTTGCAGACATTTTGTCCCATTTTATGGGTTGTCTTTTTACTTTCTTTTTTAAATTATTTTATTTTATTTTATGTATTTTTTGGCCATGCCATGCAGGCATGTAGGATCTTAGTTCCTTGACCAGGGATTGAACCCACGCCCCCTGCATTGGAAGTGCGGAGTCTTAACCACTGGACCACCAGGGAGTCCCTGTCCTTTTACTTTCTTGATAGTGTGTTTTGAAATTCAAAAGTTTTTGATTTCATGAAATCCAATTTATTAATCTTCTTCTTTGGCTGCCTGTGCTTTTGGTGTCATAGCTGAGAAACTATTATCTAATCCAAGGTCACGATGATTCCCTCCAAGTTTTCTTCTAATAGTTTTATAGTTTTAGCTCTTATATTTAGGTCTATGATCCATTTTAAATCAATTTTTGATAATAGTGTGAGATATGGGTCCAACTTCATTTTTTTGCATATGGGTGTCCAGTTTTCCCAGCACCATTTGTTGAAAAGACTATTCTTTTCACATAGAATGATCTCGGCAACTTTGTTGAAAATTAGTTGTAAATGTGAAGGGTTTACTTTTGGACTCTCAATTCTATTCCACTTGTCTATATATCTTGCTCTTTGCCAGTACCACACAATCTTGATTACCATAGCTTTATTGTAATTTTTAATATGGGAAGTGTGAGTCTTCCAATTTTGTTCTTCTTTCTGAGATTGTTCTATCTATTCTTGGTCACTTAAATTTCCACATGAATTTTAGGACAATCTCATCAATTTCTGCAAAGAAGCTAACAGTGATTTTGATATGGATCATGTTGAATCTGTAGGTCAGTTCGGGAGTAATGCCATCTTAAGAATACTAAGTCTTTCAATAGATGAACATGGGATGTATTTCCATGTATTTAGTTCTTCTTTAATTTCTTTCAGCAAGGTTTTATACAGGCTAACTTACTTTTGATAGGCTATGTGTACATAACCACTGATGCTTCAAATTCACTTGAACAGATGGAAATAGTAATAATGGTTTATAAGAACTCTGTTCTCCTTCTTGGCCTCGGAGTAATTTTGAGTTGACAAGGTTAGAAAACTGTGCGAAGTTGATGTTACCAATGAGGATGACTACTTTTATCTACCAAGTACAACTGTCGATAGGATTAAGTCTATCTCAGTGGTGTTGGATTACATAATATTGGGCATGCCACAGGTCATTTGGGGATTATAAGAACCTTATTAAATTAGTACTGGTCTGGACGACTGGATAGGAAGAAATTATTTTTTGGTTTGTTAATGACCTCTGTAGTCATTATTTCAGATTGTCCCATTGTTATTTTCAATTTTGAATCACATATGTCCCTCATCTAAACCAACCTTAGTTGTCCTTGTGAAGGGCTTTTACTCTCCCAACTTCTGACTTGTGAGAGCTTTATTCAGTCACTTCCTTACCCTTAGCATCTGCACTTGTTTCCTAGACCAAGTTGCCTATTGCCTCATATCTTGGAATACAGTAGTGGCCAGCCCCATTTTGTCTTTGTGAATCCATTCTCTTTCTCTATAATCTATTCTAGGATGTGCTGCCATGTTAGATTTTGCACATTTTCAACTTCATAATGGGTCTTTAGGCAACACAGAATCCACATAAATTCTTCAATGGGAGAAGAGAATTGCAAACTCTTGATTCTGGCTTATAATGGTTTTCAAAATATAGCTCTAATTTGCTCATTTCTATCAATTAAGATTGTGTTTGCCTACCAATAAAAAAAAATTAACAAAGGCTTAAAGAAACAGTGGGTTTATTTATCTCACATAGAGAGAGTCTCATGTTGGGCAGTCCAGAGCTAGCCCTGAAGTATCATGGACTCAAGTGCCTTCCATTTTTCTTCAGCATTCTTAAGTATATAGGCTTCATCTTCATGCTCAGATACTCATGTTCCAAGATGACGTCTACACCACCTTCACCTTCATATCTGTGTTTTGAGTATGAAGAAAGAAAGGGAGAATGGGCATCAGTAGGCCATTGGTAAGAAGTATGTTGCTTGGCCAATGTAGCTGCAAAAGAGGCTTGGAATGAAATTTTCAGGCAAGCAAGGGATAAGGAGTAGGTAAGGAAGATTGTGTCAGCCCAATCCACACACTTTGCCATACCATACAGTTGTTGTTGTTTTAATACTGCACTCCAGTGTCTAAGTTTGCTTAGCTTTATGACAGTGTGTGTTATTTTGGATTGAGTGTAATTATATATGCTGGCAAACTATCAGATAATTACATCAAATAATTCCTAGGAAAAGCACAATCAACAGATGGAGTTTACTTTTGAAAACTTGATAGCCGCTGTAACTGATTTGTTTGGAGCTGGGACAGAGAAAACGAACACCACACTGAGATATGGGCTCCTCCTCCTGCTAAAATACCGAGAGGTCACAGGTATGAGCAAGATGGTGGGCAGAGTGAATTTCAGAGAAGATATTGGGTCCTCCATCTTATTTCTCTTAGAGAAGCTTTATTTTTGAAATTTCTGTGCCACCAGCTATAAGTTTAAAATTAAAATATTTAAAAAAGGTTAAAAGTGAGACAAATTTGTACAACAGGGGAGAAGGACTGAGAAAAGTGAAGACAGTGTGAGCAGTAGCAAAGGCAGTAAAGCTATGGGTTTCATCAATAAAAAATTCTGGAAACGTATCTGGACTTCATGGGAAGGGATTTGCAGCAGGCACAGCCAGCATAAATTGGCCTAGGATTGAATATTAGTTTTCTTAAGAAGAGTCCACTTTGAATGGTAGGTATGTTTTTGCAGAAATCTTTCCTTATTCTGAATATGCAGCATTCTAATGCTAGGGTAGGGAAGATGGGAACTATATTTGTTGAAGTATAGCATAAATTCTAGAAATTTGGTAAGAAAGGCTGAGAAAATTTCCACAGTCTGGGAAGTTCTTTACAAGGTTAGATTTAGAAAAAGATGTATGCTATTTAGACAAAAGAAGTGCCTAAAGGAATTTTTTCCCATTTTGAACAACTTTAATTTTTACCATTTTATTGAGATATAATTAACAAATATAAATTTATATATTTAAGGTGTACAACATGATGATTTCATATTGTGAAATCAAATTGTGAAATGATTTCCACAATCAAGCTAATTAACTACTCTTAGCAAAGTTCAAGTATACAATACAACATTGTTAACTATGGTCACCATGTTGTATTGATACTTTAGATCCCCAGAACTTGTTCATCTTATAACTGAAAGTTTGTACCCTTTGACCAACATCTCCCCATTTCCCCCACCCCAGCCTCTGACAACCACCCCTCCACTCTTTGTTTCTATGAGTTTGACTTTTTTATATTTCACATGTAAGTTAGATCATGCAGTATTTGTCTTTTTGTGTCTGGCTTACTTTTTCTTAGCATAATATCCTCCAGGTTCATTCACGTTGTTGCAAATGGCAGGATTTTCACCTTTATTGGCTGAATAATATTCTGTTGTATACATCATCTTTTCTTTATCTATTTATCCATTGATAGACACTTAGGTTGTTTCCATATCTTGGCTATTGTGAATAATGTTGCAGTGAACATGGGAATGCAGATATCTCTTTGAGATACTGATTTCATTTCCTTTGGATATATACCCAGAAGTGAAATTGCTGGATCATATGGTAGTTCTGTTTTTGATTTTTTAAGGAACTTTTATGCTGTTTTCCATGATGGCTGTACCAGTTTACATTTCCATCAACAGTGTATAAGGGTTTCCTTTTTTCCACATCCTCACTAATACTTGTTATCTCTTGTCTTTTTGGTAATAGCCATACTAACAGGTGTATGGTGATATCTCATTTCCCTGATGTTGAGTACCTTTTCGTATACCTGTTGGCCATTTGTACATCTTCTTTGGAAAAATGTTTATTCAGGTCTTTTGCCCATTTTAATTGGGTTATTATTACTGTTATTATTATTAGCTATTGAGTTGTTTGAGTTCCTTATATAATTTGGATATTACCACCTTGTCAGATATATGGTTCACAAATATTTTCTCCTATTCTGTAGGTTGCCTTTTCATTTTGTTGATTGTTCCTTTTCCTGTGTAGAAGCTTTTTTATACTGATGTAGTCTTACTTGTTTATTTTTGCTTTTATTGCCTGCGTGTTTGGTGTCATCAAAAATTATTGCCAAGACCATGTCAAGGAACTTTTCCCCTATGTTTTTTACGAGGAGTTTTATGATTTGAGGTCTTACATTTAAGTCTTTAATCCATTTTGAATTAATTTTTATGAATGGTGTAAGATAAGGATCAAATTATATTCTTTTGTATGTGAATATCCAGTTTTCCCAGCACCATTTATTTTTTTTTTTTAATTTTATTTATTTATTTATTTATTTATGGCTGTGTTGGGTCTTAGTTCCTGTGCAAGGGCTTTCTCCAGTTGTGGCAAGTGGGGGCCACTCTTCATCGCAGCGTGCGGGCCTCTCACTATCGCGGCCTCTCCTGTCGCGGAGCACAGGCTCCAGACGCGCAGGCTCAGTAATTGTGGCTCACGGGCCCAGCTGCTCCGCGGCATGTGGGATCTTCCAGGACCAGGGCTCGAACCCGTGTCCCCTGCATCGGCAGGCAGACTCCCAACCACTGCGCCACCAGGGAAGCCCCCCAGCACCATTTATTGAAGAGACTATCATTTTCCCACTGTGTATTCTTGGCACCCTTGTCAAAAAGATTTGACTGTAGATAGATGGATTTACAGATCTTTCTCAACTTACAATGGGGTTACATCCCAGTGAACCCATTTTAAGTTGAAAATGTTATATGTCAAAAATGTGCTTAATACATCTAACCTACTAAATAGCATAGTTTAGTTTAGCCTACCTTAAACATGCTCAGAACACATACATTAGTCTATAGTTGGGCAACATCATCTGCCACAAAGTTTATTTTATTATAAACATTGAATAGCTCATGTAATTTATTGAATACTGTACTGAAAGTGAGAAACAGAATAGTTGTATGGGTACAGAATGTGGTTGTAAATGTATTGGTTGTTTATCCTCATGATTGCATGGCTGACTGGGAGCTCTGGCTTGCTGCTGCCACCCAGCATTATGAGAGAGTATCATACTGCATATTGATAGTCTAAGAAAGGACCAAAATTCAAAATTCCAAGTACAGTTTCTACTCAATGCATATGGCTTTTCTACCATTGTAAAGTGGAAAAAACCGTAAATGGTACTGTCATAAGTTGGGGACCATCTGTATTTCTGCTGTATTCATTATGTTCCATTGATCTATGTGTCTGTTTTTATGCCAGTATTCTACTGTTTTTATTACTGTATCTTTGTAATATAGTTTAAAATCAGAAAGTGTGGTGCCTCCAGCTTTGTTTTTCTTTCTCAAGATTGTTTGGTTTGTTTAAGGTTTTTTTGTGGTTCCATATGAATTTTAAGATTTCTTTTTCTATTTCGGTGAAAATGTCATCAGAATTTTGATAAGGATTACATTGAATCAGTAGATTGCTTTAGGTAATGTGGACATTTAGAGAATATTCATTCTTCTAATCCATGACTGCAGGATATCTTTTTATTTGTGTTCTCTTCAATTCTTTTTAATCAGTGTTTTATAGTTTCTGATGTACAGACCTTTCACCTCTTTGGTCAAATTTATTACTAAGTGTTCTATTCTTTTTGATGGCTTTATAAGTGGATTATTTTTATCATTTCTCTCTCAGATAGTTCATTGTTAGCATATAGAAACATAACTGATTTCTATACACTGAGTTGTATCTTGCTATTTTACTGAATTTGTTTATTAGTTCTAACAGTTTTTGGTGTAGTCTTTAGGATTTTCTATATATAAGATCCTATCATTGTAAATAAAGACAATTTAACTTCTTCCTTTATGGAATGGATGCCTTTATTTTTCTTGTCTAATTGCTTTGGCTAGGACTTCTAGTACTATGTTAAATAAAAGTGGGGAGAGTAGGCATCCTTGTCTGGTTCCTGATCTTAGAAGAATAGTTTATAGTAATATTAATCAAAGAATTATATTTGCTTAATTGGAATAATATCAGAAAACACCTTTTGATAAAAATCCATCAATGTTGGTATAATTGGGTTAAAATATTCCTTAATAAACTGAGAGTTAAAAGGTTCTGGCTCAGAGCAGGAACAAAATGGTGGGGTCATAATTTCATGTACTGTTTGTTTCCCACTCACACTGGATTAAAAACATCATGCTGTATATTTCATTTGGTCTCCAATATTCATTAAAAATTATAAATGGTTTTAAATAAATACAATTATACAGCTGATATATTTTACCTCTTAAAAACAAAAAGAATAGCTTATAGCATTTACCTTTTTTTTGGTTAACCATCCACTCTTCCCTTTACTTATTTATTTATTTTAAAATTAAACGCTTTATTGAGGTAACATTGGTTTATAACATTATATATGTTCCATGTGTACAACATCACATTTTGTATACACCACAGTGTGCTCACCACCAAAAGTTTAGTTTCCATCCGTTCACCATACAGTTGACCCCCTTTACCCATCTTGCCCTCCCTCGACTCGGCTTCCCTTCTGGTAACCACTACTCTGTTCTGTGTATCTATGTTTTTGTTTTTGGTTTGTTTGTTTGTTTGTATATTCCACATGTGAATGGAACCATACAGTATTTGTCTTTCTCTGACTGGCTCATTTCACTTAGCGTAATACCCTCAAGGTCTACCCATGTTGCAAATGGCAAGATTTCTTTCTTTCTTTCCTTCCTTTCTCCCTCCCTCCCTCCCTCCTTCCCTCCTTCCTTCCTTCCTTCCTTCCTTCCTTCCTTCCTTTCTTTCTTTCTTTCTTTCTCTCTCTCTTTCTTTCACTGAGTAGTATTGCATTGTATATATACCACATCATCTTTAACCATTCATCTGTTTATGGCTACATAGGTTGTTTCCATATCTTGGCTATTTTAATGCTGCAGTGAACATAGGGGTGCATATATCTTTTTAAATTAGTGTTTTCATACTTTTTGTATAGATACCCAGAAATGAAATAGCTGGATCCTGTAGTAGTTCTATTCTTAATTTCATTAGAAATCTCCATACTTTTCCATAGTGGCTGAACCAGTTTACATTTCCACCAACAGCATATGGGGATTTCTTTGTCATTGACTTTTGGCAGTTTTAATATAATGTGTCTTGGAGAAGGTCTTTTTGCATTGAGGTAATTAGGTGTTCTCTTAGCTTCATGCACTTGTATATCCAGTTCCTTTCCCAGGTTTAGGAAGTTCTCAGTTATTATTTCTTTAAATGAACTCTCTGTTCCCTTCTCCCTCTCTTCTCCTTGTGGGATACCCATCATCCTTATGTTGTCCTTCCTAATGGATTCCAATAGTTCTTTTAGAATTTCTTCAATTTTTTTTAACACCTTATTTCTATCTCCTCTTCAACCAGAATCATGTCTAAATTTCTATCTTCGGGCTCCCTAATTCTCTCTTCCATGGGGTGCCCTATTTCCAGTGCTTTGTAACAGTGGTCCCCAACCTTTTTGGCATTAGGGACAGGTTTCGTGGAAGACAGTTTTTCCACGAATGGGGGCGGTGGGTGATGGTTCAGGCAGTAATGTGAGTGATGGGGAGCGATGGGGATTGGCAGATGAAGCTTTGCTCACTGGCCCACCACTCACTTCCTGTTGTGCTTCCCGATTCCTAATAGGTGGCCCAGGGGTTGGGGACGCCTGCTTTATAATGTGTTCTTCATCTCATTTATTGCATGCTTTAGCTCCAGATTTTTTTTTTTTAATGTTTCAGTCTCTTTGGTAAGGTATTCTTTCTATTCATTAATTTCATTCCTTAGCTCATTGAACTGCCTGTCTGAGTTTTGCTCTATCATGTTGAGTTTGAGTTTCTTCACGACAGCTCTCTTGAGTTGTCTATCAATTAGATCTCAATATTCTGTGATTTTCAGTTTGGCTTCTGGAGAATTTTTATGCCATTGTTACGATGGTGCTTGATGAGTTGTTCTTCTACTGGTGCATTTGAAGTAGCAAACACCTTTCTTCATTAGGTAAAGGTGTTTTGTCTTTCTTTTAAACTTGTTTCTAACAATTCAACAGGTTTGTAATTGGAGGCCTTTTTGTTTGTTTTCAGTAGATGACACTATAGCACAAGTTTTTGGTTTCTCTTACCTCAGCTGCCTCTGGCTATATTTGAGAATTGGCACTTTCCACCCCACTGCCTTTGCCAGAGGTGTTGTTCGGTGCGCTCATTGTCACTACTTATGCCTCATTGTCACTGGTGCTTTGCTGTTGCTGGTGTCACTGCTATTGCTGGCATTGCCACCTGGGGCAACAGAACTGCAGGCACCTTGTCCAGGGTCGTCTGGGCTGTGGGCTTCACTGCCGAGGGGGGAGGGTGGGAGTTGGAGGGCAGTTGGAGCTATGGTCACCTCTGCTGCATTAGGGGTTTTCAGGTTCATGGGTGCTGCTGCTGTGGGCGGGAGGGTGGGGGTCCAGAGTTGCAGGTGCTTCCACAGCTGAAGGGACAGAGTCACAGGTCCTGCTGCCACTTCTCAGTTCTCTGTGGCTGTGGGTGCTGTTGTGACTGGGAGGTCAGAATTGTGTGCAATGCCCCCCCCTGCTACTCCTGGATTCTCTGGGGCTGTGGGCTTAGATGCCATGGCTGGGTGCCAGGATCTCAGGCATTGCCTCACCTGTTGCCTCCATTCTGCCTCCTCTGTGTGTTCCAATCTGCCCACCTTTAAGTGTAGAGATGTGTGGAATTCTCTGGCATCCTCGTGTGTTGGGCAGAGTTCCCTTTGTTCAGTTATGGACGTTTAACTGGTTGTAGATTGAAGGTGGGGACAAAGGGAGTGTCTCACACTGCTGTAATGCTGATGTCACTCCCCTCACCGTTGAGTATGTTAGCCCTGGGCTTGTCATATACGTTGAGATACATTCCTTTATTTTGTTGAGATACATTCCTTCTATACATAATTTGTTGGGAGTAGTTTTTATCATGAAAGGACGTTAAATTTTGTCCACTGTTTTTTCTGCATCTATTGAGATGACAGTATGATTTTTATCCTTTATTCTGTTAATGTGGTGCATCATATTTATTGTTTTGCATATTTTGAACCACCCATATATCTCAAGGATAAATCCGGCTTAATCATGGTGTGTGATCCTTCTAATGTGCTCTTGTATTCAGTTTGCTAGCATTTTGTTGAGAATTTTTGCATCTATGTTCATCAGGAATATTGGCCTTCAATTTTCTTTTTTTGTACTTATGTCACACTTCAAAAGGAATTTTATTATTCCAGAAGTCTGAGTCCAGAAAAATGGTGTTTGCCATAAGAATTTCTTTTCAGGTCAATAGTTTTAACTTTTATGAACAATTTTTAAAAAAATTAAAAACATTATCTTTAAGCAAATTATGTTTTTCTGGGTCAGAACCCCATTGAAATGATGATAAATTAATTACAAATGAGAATTATTCCTGAAGAGTCAGGAGATCTCATGTAGGAAAATGGAGGTTTTTTCAGAGAGGGTGCTGGGCACAAGGTTTAGACAACATCTATTTCAAAATGGACTCGGTGGATAAAGCAGATGGGAGAGGAGACACCAAGAACAAAAGAGAAATGATAAATTGAGGCTTCCCAGTAATTAGAAAATTAATTACTAAGAGTTTGAAACATCTGCCTGAGCATTTGCCATAATTCTAAATTGACATCTAAAAATTAGGAATTGAAATACGTGTTAAAAGACCAAGAATGTACAAAAGAGTCAACATAATCATAGTTGTCTTACTTGTACAGTATTTACATAGTCATAATGATATAAACAATGAATAGTGATATAATAAAAAATTGTGATATAAATATATTGGGGAAAATTGAGTGAGGGGAAGTTTTGTGTGTGTGTGTGTGTGTGTGTGTGTGTGTATGTATCTGTTTGTGGGTACTTATTTTGTATATGGGGTGGTGGTTGAGATGTAAGCCCTCATTCACTTACCAGAAAGTTGGGCAGAGTTCCCTTTGTTGAGTTATGGACGTTTAACTGGTTGTAGATTGAAGGTAGGGACAAAGGGAGTTTCTCACACTGCTGTAATGCTGATATCACTCCCCTCACCGTTGAGTATGTTAGCCCTCACCGTTGAGTATGTTAGCCATTGTCTAAAAATGGATAAATCAGGAAATAAAAGTAGTAATTTTTAAAATAAATTTATTTATTTTATTTATTTGTTTATTTTTGGCTGCATTGAGTTTTCATTGCTGTATGCAGGCTTTCTCTAGTTGTGGCGAGTGGGGGCTACTCTTTGTTGTGGTGCGAGGGCTTCTCATTGCGGTGGCTTCTCTTGTTGCAGAGCATGGGCTCTAGGCACGTGGGCTCAGTAGTTGCGGTGCACAGGCTCTAGAGCGCAGGCTCAGTAGTTGTGGTGCGCAGGCTTAGTTGTTCCGCGGCATGTGGGATCTTCCCGGACCAGGGCTCGAACCCGTGTCCCCTGCATTGGCAGGCGGATTCTTTAAGCACTGCACCACCAGGGAAGCCCTAGTAATTATTTAGAAATATGAAATTTAAATTTCAGAAGAAATTGCTAGAATGTTTCAAAGTGGCCACCTTTGGGGAGTATGAGGATTAAAGAAGATAGCATTGAAAGTTGCAAATAAATACACACACAACACATGTACAGTCACACAAACCATACATACATATACATCAGTTACAGAATTTGATTCTTAAAATGAAATTAATACTTGATTCCTGTTTTTTCTTTCTGCGAGGGCAGTAATTTCTTGAGTTAATAATGTAATATTTATATTTGAAGCATTTCATAATTTCTATTTGTATTAATGATCCTGTATGCTAATATATAGGTGTGCACAGATTTATCTCAAAGCCTAGCTTGTATGAAAGTCATTTTTACGTATATTATGGCAACTCACTCTGTATGTCTAGGTGTCCTTCTGGGCATATAATTGATGTTTATAATGATGTTGGAACACCTTCACAGAGCTTTATGTAACTCTGAATTGGTATGCAAATGTGGTATGTATTTTCCTGTTTTTCCATCAGTCTCACTTGTGTCTTATCAGCTAAAGTCCAGAAAGAGATTGACTGTGTGATTGGCAGACACCAGAGTCCCTGCATGCAGGACAGGAGCCACATGCCCTACATGGATGCTGTGGTGCATGAGATCCAGAGATACACTGACCTTATCCCCACCAACCTGCCCCATGCAGTGACCCGTGACGTTAAATTCAGAAACTGTTTCAGCCCCAGGGTAAGATTTGTTTCTCCTGCTGTGACCTCAGTGCTCTTGAAGTTCCCATATTCACAGTGTGGTTGCAATCCTTAAGATGAGAGAATTGCAAAAGTCATGCGTGGGGTAGCCTGATGGGTTTTGTGTTGTTTCCAATTTGTGGCTATAAATCTTTATGACAGATCTTGATTATCTGGCTAAGTCTCCCAAATTTGTTCTGCTTCTTTAATATTGTTTCGGCTACTCTTAGCACTTTACATTTCCAGATAAATTTTAGTATCCATTTGTCAATTACCCAAAACACTCAGCTATGATTTTTATCAGGTTGATATTAAATCAGTTTGGAAAGAATTAACATCTTGACATGTTGAATCTTTCAATTCACAGATACAATTTATTTGGGCTTTCTTTAATTTTTCAGTGCTGTTTTGTTTTCAGTACAGTGGCTTGCACATCTGTTATGTTTTTCTCAGATAAATAATATTTCTGATGTTATTATACATTGTATAATTTTATTTTGTTTTTGTTTTTTATTTTTTGGTCATGCCACGGTGCATGTGGGATCTTAGTTCCCGGACCAGGGATCAAACCCGCGCCCCTTGCATTGGAAGTGCGGAGTCTCAACCCCTGGACCACCAAGGAAGTCCCTACATTGTATAATTTTAAAAATGCCTTTTCCACTTTTTTGCTATATGGAAATATATTTGATTTTATTTTGATGACCTTATATCTAGCAACCTTTCCAAATTCATTTATCATTGCTAATAATTTGTTTGTGGATTGACTTGTAATTTTTGTATATACAATTTTGCCACCTGGTTTAATATTTGTTTTATTCTTTATCTTCCAATTCTCATGACTTTAATTTTCTTTATTGCATTATCACACTGGCAGGATTTCCAGGATAGTGTTGAACAGAAGTGGTGATAGTGGCCATTGTTTAATTTATGATATCCAGGAAGAGGTGAGGGCTTAATATCTCATCATTGAGAATGATATTTTATGTATATTTTTGTAAATATTTTAAAAAGCAGATCAGGGAAATATTCCTAATCTTATTTCTGTATGATATTTTGGGATGAACTTTATTTTTTAAGAGCAGTTTTGGGGGGGCTTCCCTGGTGGCGCAGTGGTTGAGAATCTGCCTGCTAATGCAGGGGACGCGGGTTCGAGCCCTGGTCTGGGAAGATCCCACATGCCACGGAGCAGCTGGGCCCGTGAGCCACAGCTGCTGAGCCTGCGCGTCTGGAGCCTGTGCCCCGCAACGGGAGGGGCCGCGATAGTGAAAGGCCCGCGCACCGCGATGAAGAGCGGTCCCCGCACCGCGATGAAGAGTGGCCCCCACTTGCCGTAACTAGAGAAAGCCCTCGCACGAACCGAAGACCCAACACAGCCAAAAATAAAGAAATAAATAAAAGAATGATTAAAGAATCAAATGCTTTAAAAAAAAAAAAAAAAAAGAGCAGTTTTGGGTTCACAGCAATATTAAGCTGAAGATACAGAGATTTCCTATATACTCCCTGCCTCGACGCATGCATAGATAGCCTCACCCATTGTCAGTATCCTCTACCAGAGTGGTGCATTTTTGACCGTTGATGAGCCTGTATTGGCACATCATTAGCATCCAAAGTTCATCATTTTCACTAGGGTTCACTCTTGATGTTGTACATTCTACGAGTTTGGGCAAGTGCATAATGACATGTATCCAACATTGTGGTATCATATAGAGTAGTTTCACTGCTCTAGAAATCCTCTGTGTTCTGTATCTTCATCCCTCTCTCCCCCAAACCCCCGGCAACCACTTTATACCCATTGATTAGAAACTCCCCATTTTCCTGTCCCCTGCTCTTCGCAATCTGTATAATTTTTTCGTAAACGTGTGTACAAAATTTGACCAAATGCATTCTCTGCATTTGTTTATATGGCATATATTTTATTCTCTCTGTCTCTCTGTCGGGGTCTGTGTCTGTCTCTCATATATAAAAAGCTCAATTTGGTTTGCTACATTTTATTGAGAACATTTGTATTTATATTCACAAGAGACTGGTCTGCAATTACTCTTTCTCAAAGAATTTTTTTTTTAAATTTTTATTTATTTATTTATTTAATTATTTATGGCTGTGTTGGTTCTTCGTTTCTGTGTGAGGGCTTTCTCTAGTTGCGGCAAGCGGGGGCCACTCTTCATCGCGGTGCGCGGGCCTCTCACTATCGCGGCCTCTCTTGTTGCGGAGCACAGGCTCCAGACGCGCAGGCTCAGTAGTTGTGGCTCACGGGCCCAGCCGCTCCGCGGCATGTGGGATCCTCCCGGACCAGGGCCCGAACCCGTGTCCCCTGCAGTGGCAGGCAGATTCTCAACCACTGCGCCACCAGGGAAGCCCCTCAAAGAATTTTTAATCAGACTTCTGATATCAAGGTAACGCTGGCCTCATAAAATAAGGTGGGTAACTTTCCATATTATGGGTATATTTTTATCATATATATATAATTGCCCCCTTTTCTTTTCTTTTGGTGTCTGCTTAGTTCTGTCTTCCCTGTACCTGATAAGTTTTGCTTAAGCTCAGATATTGCATAAGAAAAAAAATGCAGTCTCAGGTGATGTTTATCTTCTTCCAGAAAGTGTTCATCTTTCCTTCACTAGGCGGACAGAATTATATAACACCTCCTGTTTCAGAATTGGATATTAACACAGTCAAATATTGACTGTAGATGCCAGTTTACCTTTCCAAGTTTCTTCTGTCTCTGGAATCTGGAGACTAATTTTTGTCTGCAGCTTTCCAGTGCTTTCTAACACTTGGTTTCTATGTTTATTCAGACTTTCTAGTTGGTATCCTACAAGTTACTGCCATTTGAAGCCTGCATATGTTATTGTACATAAAAATAAGATGACTGAAAAGTCTACTTTGAGGGGAAAAGGATCGTGAGTTTATTAAGGTTGAAATTACTATTGCTATCTTCTGGGGAAGAGGGAATTGTGCATATCTGCGTTGTCCCATATGGTAGCCACTAGCCACATGTGCCCAGTGGGTGCCTGAAATGTGATCAGTGCAACTGAGGAACTGAATTTTAAATTTTATTTACTTTTGATTAGCTCTACTTTAAATATACGTAGCCATGGATCACTGAAAGCTACTGTGTTAGAGCTGATCTAAGTTTTTTTTTTTTCCTGTAACGTGGGTTTAGAAATCCCTCCTCCTTAATTCTGCAATACTAAAAACCTGGAAAATTGAAAACAAATATAAGTTTGATGCAATTTCATTTGGTGGTCAAAACCTTACTTGAACTGAAGTGAATCTATAGTCCTTATTTATGCTACTTTATGTGAATATTCATGTCCTGCTGAAGACATTTGTGAACTGTTGATAAAACTAACCTTGTTTACCTCAGAATGTTGCAAGAATTAAACCAGGTAACATGCAAAATACAAGCTAAAACTATGAGACACTATTTTCATATATCAGTGTGATGAAGTCAAAGGCTGAGAAAACCTTTTATTAGAGAGGATATGTGTAAACAAGTACTTTCAAGTGCCACTGGCAGGATTATAAATAATACATCTTTTTTGGGGGGGACATTTTGGCAATATCTATTAAAAAATAAAATATGGTATCTTATAATGTAAGAATTATAATTCTTAGAATCTACTACAAGTGCTAATGAAGGAATGTCCAAAAAATTCATCCTTGCATCATTGCTTGTAATGAAAAAATATTTTGAGCTATCTAAATGTTCATTAGTAGTGCAATGGCACATTTATATTATGTAGCATGATAAGGCAGTTGTATATGTGTTGACATGGGACAATATCTAAATTATTATTATTTTTAAATTAATCAATTAATTTATTTTTGGCTACGTTTGGTCTTTGTTGCTGCACGCGGGCTTTCTCTGGTGACGGTGCGCGGGCTTCTCATTGCAGTGGCTTCTCTTGTTGTGGAGCACAGGCTCTAGGCACACGGGCTTCAGTTGTTGCAACACACGGGCTCAGTAGTTGTGGCTCGCGGGCTCTAGAGCGCAGGCTCAGTAGTTGTGGCATACGGGCTTAGTTGCTACACGACATGTGGGATCTTCCCGGACCAGGGCTCGAACCCATGTCCCCTGCATTAGCAGGCAGATTCTTAACCACTGCGCCACCAGGGAAGTCCCTAACTTATTTTAATTAAAGAAAAAAATCAAGATCCACTGGATGCTTGTCATTGGGTAAAAAAAGAAGAAAGTGATAAGTGGCATAAATGTATATAGGATTATCTGCCAGATATGCATAATATCTCTGGAAGGTATATAACTAGTTGGTGGGAATGGTTGTTTTTGGAAAGTCTAAATAAGTTTGTGTAGTTAGATGGGAAGGAGACTTACTTTTTACCATGTGTGCTTTTTGTGACTTAATGTATTCCTCTATTTTTTACTTGTGGTATAAGTTATGTAGAAGAAAAATCACCTTTCTAAGTGTAGAGTCTAAAGAGTTTTGACCAGTATGTGAAGTTATGTAACTACCACCACAACTAAGATATAAAACATTTTCATCATCTCAAAGAGTTTCCTTATTCTCCTTTTGCAAACAATCCATTTCCCCCAGTTCTTGCCCTTGGTAACCACTGATCTGCTTTTGGTCCTACAGTTTTGCCTTTTCAGGAGTGCAATATAATGTGACACAAATGAAATAACTTGTAATCAACATATGCCTTTATCTCTTTATGTGGCAGAATATGTTTGAGATTCATCCTTGTTATTGCATGTATCATTGGATTATTCCTTCTTTATCGATGAGTAATCCATCATGTGGAGTGCCACAAATTGTTTATTCATTAACTAATTGATGGATATTTGGGTTGCTTCCAGTTTTGGGCTATTTGAATAAAGGTGCTTTAAACATTTGCATACAGGTTTTTGTGTGGACATAAATTTTCATTTCTTTTGGGTAAATACCGAGGAGTGGGAGTGTTGCTTAAATGTTTAACTTTATTTAAAAAACCCACCAAACTGTTTTCTAATACGGCTGTGACATTTTTCCTTCCTACTAGCAATATATGAACGTTCCAATTGCTGGAGGTAGGTACCCTCCAACACTTGCCGTTGATAGTGTTCTTAAATTTTATTTTATTTTTAATTTATTATTATTTATGGCCTCTGCCCTATTTTTTGTTTTGATTGTTTCTGGTATTTATCGGCATTCCTCCAGCCAGATCACCTGCGTTCTACCCAAAACAATCCAATACGTTTTGAAAACCATTTTGGAGGAGCTGTTCTTGGGTGGTGGTGGGAAAGGGAGTTTTGGCCAGAACGATATTGACTGGTAGGGAAAAAAAAAATTCAGAAAAACACCAAACCAAGTACACACCTCTCCCCACATACACACCTGTATTTATGTACACACATACATGGCCGGCCAAGCCGGCCCTTGGGGGCTTTGAACAATCATCTCAACGCCTCTTTCCGTTTCTCTTGTCCTGAGTATGGGTAGGGGCGAAAGGGGAGAGATTTCAAATCTGTAAACATTTTTGAAGCGAAGAAAATAAAACATTTAAAGCATAGTTGTTAACTTTGGTGGAACTGATTGTCTGGTGTACTAACGCTGGAGGTTTTCTCCCTTTTCCGTGGAAGGGCTTGCAGGCGCGCGTCAGACGTCTGGCTCGCCCCACGTGGAAGGTGGGGCGGGGATCAGGGGTTAAAGGTCGGGACCTTGGCGCCGCCCCGTGGAGCCGCACCCCTTTCCGCTCGCTGGTGGTGCCCGTAGCCCCCGCGCGGGCTGAGGCTCAGCCCGGCTGGAATCCAGCTCCGGAGCCCGCGCAGACAGGGCCAGACGGCGGGTGGAGGCAGGCCTCACTGCTGAAGCGGTGGCCTCCCCGAACGCGCTTTTGTGCAGCACAGGGAGTGCCTAGGGGTTGGCGGCAGCGAGGCGCTGTGCGACGTGGTCCAGCCTGTGACACAAGCCTCCCCTTCGGGGGCGCAGGGCAGGTGGGGCGGCGCTGCCTGGACCAGGTATAGCGCCCGACTTGCTCATCCCCCATCCTGGCGCGACAGGCTGGCAGCGCTCGCAGCTCCGGAGCCGGTGGCACAGTTGCGCGTCCTGCGCGGCCGCGGGAACTGGGTGCGGAAAGACGGCCCTTCGCCTGAGGCGTCATGAGGCCGGAGACTAGGCAAAGAAAGCTCGAGAGGCAAAGGCTCCTCCCCGTTGGTTACGGTTTGCATTGTGGCTAAGAGGCCGGGTCGCGGGCAAGCACGTGGCCGCTGGCCCTGAATGGAACCTGGGTGCGCCGTCTGGGTGCCCACCGACTTCCGCGCCCCAACACTTGCCGCCGCACCCTCTAAATTTTAGACACTGAAGTGGTTGTGTAGTGATATCTCATTTAGTTTTGCTTCTATTTTCTCGGTGAATAATGATATTTGGCTTCTTTTCATGTGTTGATTGGCCATTCGTATGTGTTCACTGATAGTGTTTGCTCAAAGTCCTATTTTTTATTGGGTTGTTTGCTTTATTATTTAATTATTGCAGTTCTTTATATATTTTGTATGCAATCCCTTTGTCATGTCTCAGTGTTGGAAATGTTTACTCCCGGTTTGTGTCTTTTTTTTTCTTTATTTGGTTTCTAAGAATGTCTTTCAAGAAGCAGAAGTTTAAAAAAAAAGCATAGTTTAAAATTTTTATGAAGTCCAGTTTATCAATTATTTCTCTTATGAGTTGGGCTTTTGTGTCATATTTATTTTCCAGCACATGCTATCAAATATTTAGGCTTTTCTTTTTCAAGTTTTATACTTTCAGCGTTTATATTTAACTCTATGATCCATTTAAAGTTCATTTTTACTTATGGAGTGAAGTAATGATCATATTTCATTTCTTTTCTTTATGGTTATCTACTTGTCCCAGCACCATTTGCTGAAAATATACCTGCTTTTAAAATCTTAAAGTAACATTTTCCTGTATTATTTGTTTTAAAATATACAAGGCAATAATTTTAAAAACAAAATTATAGACCTTAAATACAATAAACTTAAGGGGTGCAATTACCCCTAATTTTGAATTTAAAAGATTTTAAAATTTAAATAGTATTTAAATGTACAATGGATATATATATGAAATATATATGAAATTGTGTATATATCTATATTTTAACTACCTGTCTATCATCTGTCTATCACACTTAACACCTAAATACTTCAGTGTGTATCTTCTAAGAACAAGTGAACAAGGACTTTATCTACATAACAATAAAAGCATTCACACTAAAGGAATTATCATCTATGCAATATTTTTTTCTAATATATATATATATATATATATATATATATATATACTATAATTACATTTTCTCAATTATCCTAAAATATCTTGTGTAGCTTTTTTTGAGGGGGCATCTAGTGTCCAATCAAGGAACAAGTATTTAATTTGATTATCTGCCCCTTTACTCCCCGGTTATCAAGAACAGTTCCTTTTCCTATGTTTATTTCATTTTAATACATTGACAGTTTCGAAGAGTCCAGGACAATTGTCATGTTAAACGTTCCTCAGTCTGGCTTTATGTGATTGTTTTCTTGAGATTAGATTCCGGTTGTGTGTATTTGGTAAGAAAATTACTTAGGTGATGTTGTGTATGTCCCACTGCATCACATTTCGGCTGAAGACATGTAATGTCAGCTTATCCCATTATGGGTGATGCTAAGGTGATCACTTATTAAGGAGAAATCTGCCATATCTCTCCATTGCTGAGGTTCTGTTTTCATAGGTAATTAATTAAAAATCTATGGCATGGTACTTTAAGACCTTGTGAATATACTGTTTCCCAAATCATTCATCCAACAGGTTTAGCATTAATTGATGATCTTTACCTGAATTGTTGAAAAATGAGAATTTTTCTAATTTTATCATCTCTCTTTGTTTTTTTAATCTAGAATTCATCCATAACTAAGTGTTCCCCCCACATTTTAAAATTAAGAGAAACAAATTTCATCCCAAAGATAAATGCTCAGTAGTTGTTAGTGCACTTGTTGATATTATCTAAGAAGTCACTTTTCCTCTTGGGAAAATTTTCTTTCTTACTGTGGTAAAATAAGTATAACATAAAAATGACCATTTTAGCTATTTTAAAGTGTACAATTCAGTGAAATTTAGTACATTCACAATGTTGTGCAACCATAGCTACTATCTAGTTCCAGAACATTTTCATCACTGCAAAAGGAAATCCACCACCCATTAAGCAGTCATTGCCCATTCCTCACTCCTTCCAACCCCTGACGGCCACTAATCTGTCTCTGTCTGTATGGATTTGCCAGATGCCATTTTTAATCAGATCAGACCTCTATTTTAAAAAGCCCTATAAACAGATTCCAAATACATCTGACTTTTCAAGAGCCCTCAGAGGCTTCCATTTTAAACTATAATCCACAAATGAGATGTAAGAAAGCTGAAATGATGAAATAGAGCCAAGGGTGGGATCCAGACAGCAGTGTCCAAACATTGTGATAGGTAAAGGGGATTCTGAAATCTAGCACCCAAGTAACCAAGTACTCAGTACTTCAAATGCTATTGGAGGCCACTTTAGTAACATCACTGCCACTGGTCTTAAACTCATCCCTGTTTATTACTTGGTCTGTCTGTCTGGAATTGCCGCTGCCCTTCTTTGGACCTGGGACTCCTCATCTCTAGATCAAAAGATGGGACTAAATGACTTGTAACATTTCTACTGCTCCACGACCTCTTTATAATTCATTTATCTTCATCTTTCATTCCAGGGCACGACTATAGTAACATTGCTGAGTTCTGTGCTACATGATGACAAAGAATTCCCCAACCCAGAGGTGTTTGACCCAGTCCACTTCCTGGATGAGAGTGGCAACTTTAAGAAGAGTGACTACTTCATGGCTTTCTCAGCAGGTAATAAAAATGAATTTCCTTAGGTACTTAGGGAACAAGACACCTTTCTGGAATTGGTTGGAACTTAATGATGCCCACCCTGGGGCTGGTAGAAAGGCTCTTTGTCCATGATCACGAGCACCACTCCCAATGCCCATGCGCTTCCTCCCCTCACCATACATCCGCAGTATTGGAACTTCAGGGAGGTGACCCAGTTCTTCCAAAGTGAGAAAGCTAGAAAATAGGTTGATTGAATTATGCCTCTAGCTGTATCACTGAGCTACCTAAGAGCTCTTCTTAGCAGGTGAAACTCATTTAGACTTTCTTTGGCTGCCATGAGAAACGTACATAAGTTCACAAGTTTGAGTATTTGCTATGTGATACCCCTGACTCCGCAGGCTGAGCTCTGGGGTTAAAAGTATCCACAAGCACAGAATGGGCACCAAAGTGGCTCACATCCTAGTTAGGGAAACAGATTAGTAAAGAGAACATTGAATAGTGCTGTGAGAGAGGAAAGCACAGGCTGCTCATGAGACCAGAAGGGGAAGCTGCCTGTTTTCTGCTCACTCATTCGCCACAGTGAGGCATAAAATGGAATAAGGAACATTCAAACAGAAGAAAGCGAATTTGAGCTGCCTCACAGGAGCAAGGGAAGAAGAGAGGGCAGGGCACTTTCACAGGAGCAGGACATTTCCTCTAGATTGAGAAGGTCAGAACCTGCCAACTGCAGTGTCAAGGGAGTTCTTGGGAATGTGGCAGGATACTCTGCAGTGCTTCCAGAGCACCGTGATCTTCCTCCACTCATGATCTAAGTCTTGGATATTGGGTCCCCACAGCTACAGTGTGTGCTGAGTCTCTGGCCACGGACTCACCTTCCTGTATTAGATGGCTTTTGATGCCTGCTTTGGGTCTTGCTCTGTATATACCAAGGTGTCGAGGCCCGAGTCTTCCCTTCAAAAGCACATATTTTAGCACAGCAGAAAAATAAACAGAGAATTATGATTCAAGGTGATTGATGCTTCAGTTGAAGCATGAATGTGATGTTGAAGAAACCCAGAGAGGGCAAGATTCTACTGCCTGTGAAGATCACAGAAATCATAAAGAGGAAATGACATGGGACATAGGTCCTGAAGGAAGGATAAGAGAAATGCATCTTAACCAAATGGAACAGCACAAGACAAAGCTAGGAACTTCATGGTGTGTTGGAGATTGATGAAGAGTGGATATGGCTAGTGTTGAGAGTAGATGGTATGAAGAATGGACGGAATGATACGGAGCATCATGCTGGGAACAGAATATAAAGGGCCAGCTCAACCCATTTGGACCTCATCTCATGAAACAGATGGGAGTGACATTTAATATTTTAAAGTGGGAGAGTGACACATTTAGATATGTGATTTTGAAAGCACATGAAGGAAAAAAACCTTTGGCTGAATTTTGTGCCAGAGGTAGAAAGGGAAACACGTATATATGAATTCCCTCCTCTCAGTCCTTCTTCTTTCAGCTCATCTGGACGAGCAGAGTGGGGGTGTTTCTACAAAGATTAATGGAAATTGGAAATGGAAAAGAGCAGTTATAATATGGGAATGCATGATGAAGTGCTTGATGTAGAGCTGACACTCAATAAATATTTGTTGAATGAAAGGTTCCCATGAAGATATTAGGTGAATAGCGAGTGTGTCTGTCCTTCTGTCCATCTGCCTATCTAACCATCCTTCCAGCCCACCATCTGTTCAGTCATTCTTACATTTTGTGACAGTTCAAAACACAGTGTTCAAGGAACAGATACCCTATGTGTGTTATTTTTGGGAAAACGAAATTGTATGGGAGAAGGCCTGGTCCGCATGGAGCTGTTTTTATTCCTGACCAGCATTTTACAGAAATTTACCCTGAAATCTGTGGTTGACCCAAAGGACATCAACACCACCCCAATTTCTAGCGGGTTTGGCCGTGTTCCGCCCTCATACCAGCTCTGCTTCGTTCCTGTGTGATGAAGGGCAGACTTATCTGGCTGCTGCCGTGCTGTTGTCTGTAACTCACTCTCCTCTGGGGCGTCATTCACCTCCTCCTTGCTACCAGGGATGCTCTCTCTGACCTCCCATCTCATATCTCCACATTCTCTCAATATCCAGCAAATATCCAACCTCCATTAAAAGAAAGTTTACTGGGCTTCCCTGGTGGTGCAGTGGTTGAGAATCTGCCTGCTAATGCAGGGGACGCGGGTTCGAGCCCTGGTCTGGGAGGATCCCACATGCCGCAGAGCAACTGGGCCCGTGAGCCACAACTACTGAGCCTGCGCGTCTGGAGCCTGTGCTCCGCAACACGAGAGGCCGCGATAGTGAGACGCCCGTGCACCGCGATGAAGAGTGGCCCCCACTTGCCACAACTAGAGAAAGCCCTCGCACAGAAACGAAGACCCAACACAGCCAAAAATAAAATAAATAAATAAAAATAGTAAAACTCCTCCCTAATTAAAAAAAAAAAGTAAGTTAGAAATAGTTTAAAAAAAAATAAAAAAGAAAGTTTACTGAGTTTTACTGCACAGATGTATGTGCTGTCTTTATATTCTGTAACACTTGTACTGACTGCCACATATGCTCATACTTACCTAAGAGTTGGTACTATGTTATCACTGTGAAACAGAGTGGAATGATTAGTGTAAGCCAACACATGGCCATTTGTCCTCCACGTGTTCGAAATAAAAAGCGTCAGTATTTGCTGAGCCAGTCTCAGACTTTCCTTCTTTTGTACCTAATGCAGGTAAGAAATGATAGAAAATGGAGTCCAAAGAGAGCATGCTTGTCCTCATAATGATAAGCACGGAGAGGGACAAAGGGGAAGAGGGCAGAAAAACTCTTTTTGCTGAGTGTCACCTAGACTTACTTGAGGTTTGTATTTGAAAATGAGAGAAATTGTGTCCACTAGCAGCTCCAGCCTGTAGGGGAATAGTGAGATCAGCAGTTGGGAGGAATGAACAATAAGTGTTGGAATTCATTCCTCTGGTTTGGTGTTACTGTGAACACCAAATAAAGATATGAAACGTTCACATTACTTTGTGTTTCAAACTTACAATCAAATATTAACCTATGTTTTCATATTTCTAATCATGTGTTCTAAGTGTTACTCTTTTCTCTCTGAACAAGAACAGAATCCCTAGAAGGAGTCATGAGATTCTATGTTTTTCTACATTCCATCACACATTGTTTTATACTTAACATAAGTGATGGCAATATGATGCTATGATTGTGAACTTTTTAGTCTAATGACATCTCCGAAGTGTAGGCAACTGGGAGATAAAGAATATCTTTGGGACTTATCCCTGAAACGCCAGTGGAAATGAGAATTAGAAATTTCTACTGCATCGGTATTAATTTCTTGATTTTGAAGGTTTTATTATAGTTATATAGGGGATTTGCCTTCTTTTAAGGAAACATTTACTAAAGTAATTCAGGTCTTTGGAATCAGGTCAGCAATTTACCCTCAAATGGTTCAAAGTAAAATAATTCTTTGTACATACTACCGAGTTTTCTCTCTGAGACTTGTATTTGTTTAAAAAAATGTATGAAGCTAAATATTAGCTTATATTCAAAATAAACTAGTTTTTCACCTATGAAGACTCATTATTGCCAGTGGACATCTGAAAAAGTGCTCAGCAACATTAAGCTTCATGGAAATGCAAATTAAAATTTTAATGAGATATTCTTGTATAGCCATCAGAATGGTTAAAATGAAAAAAAAATTATACTAAGTGTTGGCAAGAAAGCGAAACAGTTGGCAGTCTCAGGGTAAAACCGTAAATTGGTTCAACCATTTGGACAATTACTTGGCAGTATTTATTGGAAGTAAACACATGCATGTCTAGCAGTTTCACTTGTAGTTAACGTGCTTAACAGAAATGTAATACATTGGAATATGAAGAAGGTATGTATAGGGATGCACGTAACAGCACCAATAAAAATAGCCCCACACCAGGAGAAACTGAAATGTCCATAACAGTACAGTGGAAAAAATAAATTATGAAATTCTTTTTTTATGATCTGTGTCTTGATTACACGGAAATATTCACATTGTGTTAGTGTGTTGACGTGCACATTTAGAACATGTGTATTTTTCTCAATGTATGTTGTGCTTCAATTAAAACAATTGTTTAAAAGCAAATAGATCTACAGAAGAAATATTTGAGCAGTAATTTCAGAGAATTTCCCAAAATTAATGTCAGACACCATGCCGCAGATTCAGGAAACTCAGAGAACATCAAGTAGGAAAAATACCCCAAAATCTACATGTAGGCACATCATATTCAAATGCAGAATATAAAGACAAAGAAAATATCTGAGAGAAGCCAGAGGAAGAAAACATCTTACCTACAGAGGAACAGGATAAGAATTATACTGGGATTCTCTTCAAAATCTATGCAAGCAGAAAGAGAGTGGAGTGAAATATTTGAAATATTTAAAAGAAAAAAACCCCACCAACTTTGATTTAGGTATCCAGTGAAATTATCTTTAAAAGTGAAGGAGAAACGAGCACTCTCAGACAAACAAAATTGAGAGAATTTGTCTCCAATACTTGACTGGCAAGAAATATTAAAAAGTTTTTCAGAGAGAAGAAAAATAATATAGGTTAAAAAAAACCTCTAGGGCTTCCCTGGTGGCGCAGTGGTTGAGAATCTGCCTGCTAATGCAGGGGACACGGGTTCGAGCCCTGGTCTGGGAAGATCCCACATGCCACGGAGCAGCTGGGCCCGTGAGCCACAATTGCTGAGCCTGCGCGTCTGGAGCCTGTGCCCCGCGAGGGGAGGGGCCGCGATAGAGAAAGGCCCGCGCACCGCGATAGAGAAAGGCCCGCGCACCGCGATGAAGAGCGGTCCCCGCACCGCGATGAAGAGTGGCCCCTGCTTGCCGCAACTGGAGAAAGCCCTCGCACGAACCAAAGACCCAACACAGCCAAAAATAAATAAATAAATAAATAAATAAATAAGAAAATCCTTTAAAAAAAAAAAAAACCTCTAATTTACATAAACAAAGGAAGAGCATTACAGAAGAAATGATGGAAGAAATAATGGAAGGTAACATAAGACTTTTTATTATTCTTAATTGAATAGTAAGAATATTAATATTGAATATTAAGAAAATTAATATTAAATTGAATACTGATAATATTAATTCTCTTTATTATTCTTAATTGAATAGTTTATTTGCAATAAGAGCAGTAATGTATTTTGTGATTATGGATAAATGAAATAAATGAGAGCAAAGATATTAGTGATGCTAGAGAGTATGTTCTAATAGTATGTTAAACAGAAGTGGCAAGAGTGGACATTCTTGTCATGTTCCTGATTTTAGAGGAAAATCTTTCAGCTTTTCACC
Organism: Balaenoptera acutorostrata; assembly: GCF_949987535.1. NCBI lineage: Eukaryota > Metazoa > Chordata > Mammalia > Artiodactyla > Balaenopteridae > Balaenoptera > Balaenoptera acutorostrata. The sequence goes on along the minus strand of NC_080079.1, from coordinate 33,382,667 downwards.
ATTGTGTATAACACCAATTGACCTTTACCAGACCCAAGGACAGGACCAGCCCTATTCAGAACAACTCCTGCCAGCTGCACCCTTATGTCTAAAGATCTCCCCTTATAACTGTGCAACAGTTTCCGACCCCAACCAATGTTTACTTAACAAAAACTCTTACTTACTGCCATATCCAATTATAATTCTTGATCAACAACTCATATAACTAATTGTGATCTTGCAGTCTTCCCCTTTATAAGCCTCCATCGTTTTGTAGTCCAGTGGAACACAATTCAAGTGTTTCTTGAGTCTGTGTCTCCTGGGCTACAGTCCTAACAAATTCCCAGTAAACACCTTCCTATTTCAATCAGGTCTTTTCTAAAATTTTGGTTAACACTGTGCATATTTCATTCCATTATTTCTGACAAAGACAGACTCCAAAAGGCAACAGAAGCAGTTGTGTCTGGAAGCAACTGGGAGGCTTGAGCCATAGTTTCTCAAGCCCTCCCCACTAAATCCTTGAGATTGGCTCTTCCCTCAGTTACCTGAGCAAGTTTTACCTCTTTGGTTATGGAGAGGGGAGAATACCTATATTTGATTTCATCTCTTGAGAATCTGTGACCCTTTTTCCTTGGAGTTCAGGGACATCTATTTATTGTGAAGCCTGTTATTTTGTGAACAATCAGTTGGGTGTATATTCAGAGTAACATTTTTGGGGTTTAGTTTTGTTTTTCTACAGTCGTTCTTGAGGCAGGTTGAGAGTGCATCACAGTGGGCATCAGAAAATCTCAGTTTAAATCCTGGTTTTATTAATTATGAGCTATGTGACACTGGACATTTCTGTTTACCCAGAATCTTCCTTTCACTCACTTGAAAAATACAAAATTACAGTCTCTGCCTTCCAGTGTTTATTTTGGTGGGGTAGATGTGGAGTTTCAAGGTAAAAGTCATGTACATTTACTTATACAATTACTTTATCTTTGGTCATTGAAGGTGTTTGAATTAAGTTACTGTTAACCACGAATTCCAAGAATGTAGATCTGGTTGAAATCAAGTGGTGTTTATTTGGGGTTTGTTAGGACTGTAGCCCAGGAGACACAGATCCAAGAAACACTTAAATTGTGTTCTTCCAGACTACAAAATGGGGAAATTTATAAAGGCAGAAAACCACAAGGGCACATAAATTTTTTTGTCAAGAATTAGAATTGTAGATGACAATATGTAAGGATGCTCGTAAGCAAGAATTGGTTGGGGTTTGAAATGGTTACATAGTTGTGAAGGGGGAGGGGAACTTTGAAAATATAAAATTGTAGCAAGCACCTGTTAGCATATATTGTTTTGAAAATGGCTGGTGGAGTCCTTGAGTTTGACACAGTTGGGAATTCAAGTTCTCAGTGATGCAGGAACATGTCTAAACACATCCACAATGACTATGTGGCTTCATTTTGGGTGCCTGAACCATAGTTATTCCAGTTTGATTTTTAAAGGATCTTAAATATATCATCATTAACTATATTATGTATAGGCAAATGTAATATTAATACAGTACATTAAAATATTTAAAAACCTTTCATTTTCAAGGACAGAGTGTCCTAGTGTTAGCTATAGCATTACAAGATAAACATTAAAAAACAAAATAAAAAGTCTTAAAATTTGTATGGAGACACAAAAGACCCTGAATAGCCAAAGCAGTCTTGGGGGGAAAAAACGGAGCTGGAGGAATCAGACTCCCTGACTTCAGACTATACTACAAAGCTACGGTAATCAAGACAATATGGTACTGGCACAAAAAACAAATATAGATCAATGGAACAGGATAGAAAGCCCAGAGATAAACCCACACATCTATGGTCAACTAATCTATGACAAAGGAGGCAAGCATATACAGTGGAGAAAAGACAGCCTCTTCAATAAGTGGTGCTGGGAAAACTGGACAGCTACATGTAAAAGAATGAAATTAGAACACTCCCTAACACCATACACAAAAATAAACTCAAAATGGATTAGAGACCTAAATGTAAGACCAGACACTATAAAACTCTTAGAGGAAAACATAGGAAGAACACTCTTTGACATAAATCACAGCAAGATCTTTTTTGATCCACCTACTAGAGTAATGGAAATAAAACCAAAAATAAACAAATGGGACCTAATGAAACTTAAAAGCTTTTGTAAAGCAAACTACAAACAAGATGAAAAGACAACCCTCAGAAAGGGAGAAAATATTTGCAAACAAATCAACTGACAAAGGATTAATCTCCAAAATATATAAACAGCTCATGCAGCTCAATATTAAAAAAACAAACAATCCAATCCAAAAATGGGCAGAAGACCTAAATAGACATTTCTCCAAAGAAGACATACAGATGGCCAAGAAGCACATGAAAAGCTTCTCAACATCACTAATTATTAGAGAAATGCAAATCAAAACTACAATGAGGTATCACCTCATACCAGTTAGAATGGGCATCATCAGAAAATCTACAAACAACAAATGCTGGAGAGGGTGTGGAGAAAAGGAAACCCTCTTGCACTGTTGGTGAGAATGTAAATTGATACAGCCACTATGGAGAACAGTATGGAGGTTCCTTAAAAAACTAAAAATAGAATTACCATATGACCCAGCAATCCCACTACTGGGCATGTACCCAGAGAAAACCATAATTCAAAAAGGCACATGCACCCCAATGTTCATTGCAGCACTACTTACAAGAGCCAGGTCATGGAAGCAACCTAAATGTGCATTGATAGACGAATGGATAATGAAGATGTGGTACATATGTACAATGGAACATTACTCAGCCATAAAAAGGAACGAAATTGGGTCATTTGCAGAGATGTGGATGGACCTAGAGACTGTCATACAGAGTGAAGTAAGTCAGAGAAAAACAAATATCGTATATTAACACATATATGTGGAATATGAAAAATGGTACAGATGAACCGGTTTGCAAGGCAGAAACAGAGACACAGATGTAGAGAACAAATGTATGGACACCAAGGGGGGAAAGCGGGGGTGGGAGGGGTGGCGGGGGATGAATTGGGAGATTGGGATTGACATGTATACACTAATATGTATAAAATGGATAACTAATAAGAACCTGCTGTATAAAAAAATAAAATAAAAAAAATATATAAGGGAGTAATTTTTAAAACAAAATTATACCTTTTATCTGATAGAATTAGGGGATGGAATTTTCCCCCAGTTTTGTATTTTAAAAAATGTAAATCTAGGGACTTCCCTGGCGGTCCAGTGGTTAAGACGTCACCTTTCAGTGCAGGGGATGCAGGTTCAGTCCCTGGTTTGGGAGCTAAGATCCCACATGCCTCACAGCCAAAAAACCAAAACATAAAACAGAAGCAATATTGTAACAAATTCAATAAAGACTTTAAAAATTGTTCACATCAAAAAAGATCTTTAAAAAATTTAAATCTAAATAACTTTCAAAAAGGTATATATTTTAAATGTGTGTGTATGAAAGTGTGTTGAAATCTACTCTGTCTGTCTGTTCCTCAATACATCATATGTATGTCCCAAGAACAAAGATTTTCTCATTCATGACAGTAATAATATTTGCACTCAGGAGTTATTGTTTATACAATATCGTCTAATACACAACCTATATTTAAATTTTTCCAACTTTCCTAGAATATCTTTTATAGCCTTTCTCTTTGCAATTCAGTCTCCAGTGAAGGAACAAGCATATCATTTGGTTATCTTTTCCCTTTGGTCTCCTGTAATCAAGAACAGTTCTCTTTGTTTCTTTATTTCTTTTCAGTACATTTACCTTTTTGGAGTCCAGGCTAGTAGTCATGTAAAATGTTTGATTGTTTTCTAGATATTAGATTCCAGTTATGATTTTGGTGAGAGAACTATATAGGTAATATGCATGTCCCACTGAATCTCATTGGGGAGGTGAGGGCACATAATATCACTTACCCCATTATTGGTTATGTCAACCTTCTCACTAAATAAAGTGGTATCTCCCAGATGTCTACATTGCAGAGGTTCCATTATTTAATACGTAATTAATAAAAATTTATGGCATGGTACTTTAAGACCCTGTGAATATCCTACACCCAAAGCGTTCACCCAACAGCGTTAGCATTTATTGATGGTCCTAAGCTGAATTGTTGCAAAACGATAATTTTTTCTATTTTTATCATCCCTTCTGTGTTTTTAAGCTAGGATAATCCATAGTGAAGATCTCCCCCATATTTTTAAATTAAGGGAAACAAATTACACGGCAGTGATAAATACTCCATAATTGTTATTGTACTTCTTCTCATGATCTCAGAAGAGGTCCTTTTTTATTAGGTCAGACTTCTATTTACAAAAGCCCTGGGAATGGATACTCTGGACATTTCAAGTGCCTACAGAGACTTTCATTTTAAGCCACATGTGAGGTAAATGAAAACTGAAGTAATGAAATAGAGCAGCAGATGGGTACAGACACCAGTGTCCAATCTTGATGAAAGCAGAATGGATTCAGAAGGTCTGGTAGCCAAGCCCCCATGTACTCAGTACTTCAGATGCTATGGGAGGCCACTTTAACAAGATCGCTGCCACTGGCCTTAAACTCATTACTGTTAATTGCTTTGTCTGTCTGGCTTGAAATGCCTCTGCTCTTCTTTGGACCTAGGTTTCCTTATCTGTGGACTGAGTTGCAACGTTTCTTTCAGCTCCATGACTTCTTCATAACACATTCCAGGGCACAACCATATTTACATCTCTGACTTCTGTGCTAGATGATGACAAAGAATTCCCCAACCCAGAGGTGTTTGACCCTGCCCACTTCCTGGATGAGAGTGGCAACTTTGAGAAAAGCGACAGGCAGCAGAAATTTATTTCCTTCAGTATTTCATGGAACAAGATACCTTTCTGAGATCAGATACAACTTACATGGTGTCCACTCTGGGGCTGGCAGGCTTGCTCTTTGTCCATGAACAGAAGCACCAATCCCAGTGTCTATGTGCTTCCCCTGCCTCGTGATGCATCATTATTGGGCCAGATCACTGAGGCTTAGAGTGGACCCAGTTCTTCCAAATTGAGAAAACTAGAGTATGAATTGATGAAATTCTTCCCCTAGACACATCACTGAAATATACAAGAGCTCCTCAGAAAGTAAAACTCATTAAGACTTTCCTCACCTGCTGTGAGAAAGGTTCATAACTCCACGACTTCACTGAATATTTCCTATGTGATATCCCTCTCTCCCCAGGCTGAGCTCTGGATGGGCACAAAAGGGCCTCACTTTTCAGTTAGGGAAGCAGATAAGTAAATAGGTCATTGTAATCCAGTACAACTAGTGCTGTGAAAGAGGGAAGCAGACTTCTGGGGGGCGGGGGGTGGAGTTTTGGCAGAGGGAAAAGTGTGCTTCCTCATACTCTCTTATACTCATACCATGGTGGAAGCCACATTATAATAACAGAAGTGATATTTGAGGTACTTCAAAGGGGGCAGAGAAAAGAAGAGAAGGCAGGACATTTTAAAGGAGCTAATGAACCATAAGAATAGGACATTTGCTCTAGATAAAGGATGTCAGAACCTTCTGCCAAGTAACCACAGGGTCAGGGAAGCATTGGGAATGTGGCAAAATACCCTGTAATGATTCCAGTGCACCCTGCTCTTCCTCCAGTCATGATCCTATATCTTGAATATTGGATCTCCACACCTGTAATGTGTGCGCCGAGTCATGGACTCCCCTTCCTTTATTCTATGGGGTTTTATTCCTGCTTTGAGTCTGATACCAACATGATAAGGACAGAGCCTTCCTTCAAGAACTCATATAACGAGGCTTCCCTGGTGGCGCAGTGGTTAAGAATCTGCCTGCCAATGCAGGGGACACGGGTTCGAGCCCTGGTCCAGGAAGATCCCACATGCTGCGGAGCAACTAAGCCCGTGTGCCACAACTACTGAGCCTGTGCTCTAGAGCCCGCGAGCCACAACTGCTGAGCCCGCACGCCAAAACTACTGAAGCCTGCACACCACAACTACTGAAGCCCACGCACCTAGAGCATGTGCTCTGCAACAAGAGAAGCCACCTCAATAAAAAGCCCACTCATTGCAACAAAGAGTAGCCCCTGCTCGCCACAACTAGAGAAAGCCCATGCGCAGCAACGAAGACCCAATTCAGCCAAAGATAGATAGATAGATAGATAGATAAATAAGTTTATTTAAAAAAATAAATATGTTTGATGCTGCACTGAAAAATTTTCTATGAGAAAGCACATGATTTTTTAGAAATTATGAATAGCATTTATGTTTACCATTCTACAGAAAGCTAATGTAAAAGATAGTTCATAATTGCTTCTTAGTTTTCACTAGAAATTAAGGTTTTTAAAGGTTTTCGACTGAAAAAAAAACCCCTCAATGTAAGAGCCATGAGCTGAGCACTATTCAGTGTCTTACTGAAGACTATAGCCTGGAAGACAGCCTCTCAGATACCTCTGAGGAACCCCTCCAAAGAGGTAAAAGAGGAGCCAATATATATATGAATTTTTTGGCTGGGAAATACATGTAGTCAAAATATATTTTGGAGGGCTTCCCTGGTGGCGCAGTGGTTGAGAATCTGCCTGCCAATGCAGGGGACACGGGTTCGAGCCCTGGTCTGGGAAGATCCCACATGCCACGGAGCAACTGGGTCCGTGAGCCACAACTACTGAGCCTGCGCGTCTGGAGCCTGTGCTCCGCAACGAGAGGCCGCGATAGTGAGGTGCCTGCGCACCGCGAGGAAGAGTGGCCCCCGCTCGCCGCAACTAGAGAAAGCCCTAGCACAGAAACGAAGACCCAACACAGCCAAAAATAAATATAAAAATAAATTTTAAAATATATATATATTTTGGTAAAAAAAATTACTGCTGATAAAAAAAAGAAATTGAGTTAATGATTTTAGTGCTTATATATGGGAAAATGCAAGACTCTGGGGTCCTTAAAATTCTTTCTTAGATATGCACCTTAACTATCTAGGGGCCCATATATCCAAAACACAGAATGCTTAATCCTGAATTCCTTTCAGGGTGTACTTGCAGGTCAGCAACTGCAGTGGCTAATGACCTGATCCTTGTAGAATTGGAATGGAGGGCAACATTCTTTGTTTACAAGGTTAACAATTCTGATTAGTATATGTAATTAAAACTACTAAAATTAATAAGGAAAACATCTTATGCAAGGAAGTTTTTTTTTTTTAAAGATACAAAGAATAGAAATGCATTTTGTTAAGGGAAAAGAAAGTGAATTTGCCCTGAAGCTGGTTCTTTCTTTCTTTTTTTGTTTTGGCTGCGCGGGGTCTTCGTTGCGGCACGCCAGATCTTTGTTGCTGTGTGCTGGATCTTCCTTGTGGCATTCGGAATCTTTAGTTGTGGCATGCGGGCTCTTAGTTGCAGCATGCATGCAGGATCTAGTTCCGTGACCAGGGATTGAACCCAGGCGCCCTGCATTGGGAGGGCAGAGTCTTAACCACTGGACCACCAGGGAAGTCCCTGGTTATTTCTAAATGGAAAAGAAAATAAGGAATGAACTAATATGGAAGTAGAAAGTTGTAGAAGGTTTGTGAGAAAACCAGAAATCTTTAGAAAGGAATTTTATGGGTGGTCAGGACTGGCTAAAACTGAAAAAGTGAATGAGTTTTAATAGTAAAAGCAAGGTGGTGTAAAAGTAGGATTTGTTTTTATGTTAAGAGGGCAAAGTTTTCTTGGAATATTGATCAACTTTTGATAACAGATTGTAAAGTTTCTCTAACCTGTTAAGTAATCTGTTGAAACTTTCTGTATTTGCCTTTGAAATCTTTTTGTCTCATTGGTTAAGTAAATAAGTATCGTTTCATAGTGACCTACGATCCTATCTGACCAAGTGTTTTAAAATCTGCTGATATCTTTGACAAACTTCCCTAAGTCAAATTCTAAATGAAGGTCTTTTGACCTCTAGCTAAATTTGGGATGCTTCAGAAGTTCCCTGAAACATCTCAAAGAGAGAGATTAATTAGGCTTATTTGGTATGTTGAATTACATGGGGAGCATTGTCAAATGAGTAAAGATAAACTTTCTTAGGTTATATGGGTAAACGTTATTAATATAAATGTTCTAGAAATTATGTGAAATTCCTAAAATTGGGTATGTCCTGGTATAATGTTATGTCATAATTTTACTTATCTTAAGATGTTATATGTTGCATAAATAACCAAATTTGTCAATTTCATTGTAATCAGGTCTTTAACCATGCCATTTAACCTCTTTTTTTTTTTAACATCTTTATTGGAGTATAATTGCTTTACAATGGTGTGTTAATTTCTGCTTTATAACAAAGTGAATCAGTTATACATATACATATGTTCCCATATCTCTTCCCTCTTGCGTCTCCCTCCCTCCCACCCTCCCTATCCCACCCCTCTAGGTGGTCACAAAGCACCGAACTGATCTCCCTGTGCTATGCAGCTGCTTCCCACTAGCTATCTATTTTATGTTTGGTAGTGTATATATGTCCATGCCACTCTCTCACCCTGTCACATCTTACTCCTCCCCCTCCCCATATCCTCAAGTCCATTCTCTAGTAGGTCTGTGTCTTTATTCCCGTCTTGCCACTAGGTTCTTCATGACCTTTTTTTTTTTTCTTTTTCCTTAGATTCCATATATATGTGTTAGCATACTGTATTTGTTTTTCTCTTTCTGACTTACTTCACTCTGTATGACAGACTCTAACTCCATCCACCTCACTACAAATAACTCAATTTCGTTTCTTTTTATGGCTGAGTAATATTCCATTGTATATATGTGCCACATCTTCTTTGTCCATTCATCTGTTGATGGACACTTAGGTTGCTTCCATGTCCTGGCTATTGTAAATACAGCTGCTATGAACATTTTGGTACATGACTCTTTTTGAATTATGGGTTTTTCAGGGTATATGCCCAGTAGTGGGATTGCTGGGTCGTATGGTAGTTCTATTTTTAATTTTTTAAGGAACCTCCATACTGTTCTCCATAGTGGCTGTATCCATTTACATTCCCACCAACAGTGCAGGAGTGTTCCCTTTTCTCCACACCCTCTCCAGCATTTATTGTTTGTAGATTTTTTGATGATGGCCATTCTGACCGGTGTGAGATGATATCTCATTGTAGTTTTGATTTGCATTTCTCTAATGATTAATGATGTTGAGCATTCTTTCATGTGTCTGTTGGCAATCTGTATATCTTCTTTGGAGAAATGTCTATTTAGGTCTTCTGCCCATTTTTGGATTGGGTTGTTTGTTTTTTTGTTATTGAGCTGCATGAGCTGCTTGTAAATCTTGGAGATGAATCCTTTGTCAGTTGCTTCATTTGCAAATATTTTCTCCCATTCTGAGGGTTGTCTTTTGGTCTTGTTTATGGTTTCCTTTGCTGTGCAAAAGCTTTGAAGTTTCATTAGGTCCCATTTGTTTATTTGTGTTTTTATTTCCATTTCTCTAGGAGTTGGGTCAAAAAGGATCTTGCTGTGATTTATGTCATAGAGTGTTCTGCCTATGTTTTCCTCTAAGAGTTTTATACTGTCTGGCCTTACATTTAGGTCTTTAATCCATTTTGAGTTTATTTTTGTGTATGGTGTTAGGGAGTGTTCTAATTTCATTCTTTTACATGTAGCTGTCCAGTTTTCCCAGCACCACTTATTGAAGAGGCTGTCTTTTCTCCACTGTATATGCTTGCCTCCTTTATCAAAGATAAGGTGACCATGTGTGCCTGGGTTTATCTCTGGTCTTTCTATCCTGTTCCATTGATCTATGATTCTGTTTTTGTACCAGTACCAAACTGTCTTGATTACTGTAGCTTTGTGATATAGTCTGAAGTCAGGGAGCCTGATTCCTCCAGCTCCATTTTTCATTCTCAAGATTGCTTTGGCTATTCGGGGTCTTTTGTGTTTCCATACAAATTGTGAAAGTTTTTGTTCTAGTTCTGTGAAGAATGCCAGTGGTAGTTTGATAGGGATTGCATTGAATCTGTAGATTGCTTTGGGTAGTAGAGTCATTTTCACAATGTTGATTCTTCCAATCCAACAACATGGTATATCTCTCCATCTATTTGTGTCATCTTTAATTTCTTTCATCAGTGTCTTATAATTTTCTGCATACAGGTCTTTTGTCTCCTTAGGTAGGTTTATTCCTAGATATTTTATTCTTTTTGTTGCAATGGTAAACGGGGTGTTTTCTTAATTTCACTTTCAGATTTTTCATCATTAGTGTATAGGAATGCAAGAGACTTCTGTGCATTAATTTTGTATTCTGCTACTTTACCAAATTCATTGATTAGCTCTAGTAGTTTTCTGGTAGCATCTTTAGGATTCTCTATGTATAGTATCATGTCATCTGCAAACAGTGACAGCTTTACTTCTTCTTTTCCGATTTGGATTCCTTTTATTTCTTTTTCTTCTCTGATTGCTGTGGCTAACACTTCCAAAACTATGTTGAATAATAGTGGTGAGAGTGGGCAGCCTTGTCTTGTTCCTGATCTTAGTGGAAATGGTTTCAGTTTTTCACCATTGAGGACAATGTTGGCTGTGGGTTTGTCATATATGTGCCTTATTATGTTGAGGAAAGTTCCCTCTATGCCTACTTTCTGCAGGGCTTTTATCATAAATGGGTGTTGAATTTTGTTGAAAGCTTTCTCTGCATCTGTTGAGATGATCATATGGTTTTTCTTCTTCAATTTGTTAATATGATGTATCACGTTGATTGATTTGCGTATATTGAAGAATCCTTGCATTCCTGGAATAAATCCCACTTGATCATGGTGTATGATCCTTTTCATGTGCTGTTGGATTCTGTTTGCTAGTATTTTGTTGAGGATTTTTGCATCTATGTTCATCACTGATATTGGCCTGTAGTTTTCTTTCTTTGTGACATCTTTGTCTGGTTTTGGTATCAGGGTGATGGTGGCCTCGTAGAATGAGTTTGGGAGTGTTCCTCCTTCTGCAATATTTTGGAAGAGTTTGAGAAGGATAGGTGTTAGCTCTTCTCTAAATGTTTGATAGAATTTGCCTGTGAAGCCATGTGGTCCCAGGCTTTTGTTTGTTGGAAGATTTTTAATCACAGTTTCAATTTCAGTGCTTGTGATTGGTCTGTTCATATTTTCTATTTCTTCCTGGTTCAGTCTCGGCCGGTTGTTCATTTCTAAGAATTTGTCCATTTCTTCCAGGTTGTCCATTTTATTGGCATAGAGTTGCTTGTAGTAATCTCTCATGATCGTTTGTATTTCTGCAGTGTCAGTTGTTACTTCTCCTTTTTCATTTCTAATTCTATTGATTTGAGTCTTCTCCCTTTTTCTCTTGATGAGTCTGGCTAATGGTTTATCAATTTTGTTTATCTTCTCAAAGAACCAGCTTTTAGTTTTATTGATCTTCGCTATTGTCTCCTTCATTTCTTTTTCATTTATTTCTGATCTGATCTTTGTGGTTTCTTTCCTTCTGCTAGCTTTGGGGTTTTTTTGTTCTTCTTTCTCTAATTGCTTTAGGTGCAAGGTTAGATTGTTTATTCGAGATGTTTCCTGTTTCTTGATGTAGGCTTGTATTGCTATAAACTTCCCTCTTAGAACTGCTTTTGCTGCATCCCATAGGTTTTGGGTCGTCGTGTCTCCATTGTCATTTGTTTCTAGGTATTTTTTGATTTCTCCTTTGATTTCTTCAGTGATCACTTCGTTATTAAGTAGTGTATTGTGTAGCCTCCATGTGTTTGTATTCTTTACAGATCTTTTCCTGTAATTGATATCTAGTCTCATAGCGTTGTGGTTGGAAAAGATACTTGATACGCTTTCAATTTTCTTAAATTTACCAAGGCTTGATTTGTGACCCAAGATATGATCTATCCTGGAGAATGTTCCATGAGCACTTGAGAAAAATGTGTATTCTCTTGTTTTTGGGTGGAATGTCCTACAAATATCAATTAAGTCCATCTTGTTTAATGTATCATTTAAAGCTTGTGTTTCCTTATTTATTTTCATTTTGGATGATCTGTCCATTGGTGAAAGTGGGTTGTTAAAGTCCCCTACTATGATTGTGTTACTCTCGATTTCCCCTTTTATGGCTGTTAGTATTTGCCTTATGTATTGAGGTGCTCCTATGTTGGGTGCATAAATATTTACAATTGTTATACCATCTTCTTGGATCGATCCCTTGATCATTATATAGTGTCCTTCTTTGTCTCTTGTAATAGTCTTTATTTTAAATTCTATTTTGTCTGATATGAGAATTGCTACTCCAGCTTTCTTTTGATTTCCATTTGCATGGAATATCTTTTTCCATCCCCTCACTTTCAGTCTGTATGTGTCCCTAGGTCTGAAGTGGGTCTCTTGTAGACAGCATATATATGGGTCTTGTTTTTGTATCCATTCAGCCAGTCTGTGTCTTTTGGTGGGAGCATTTAATCCATTTACATTTAAGGTAATTATCGATATGTATGTTCCTATTCCCATTTTCTTAAATGTTTTGGGTTTGTTATTGTAGGTGTTTTCCTTCTCTTGTGTTTCTTGCCTAGAGAAGTTCCTTCAGCATTTGTTGTAAAGCTGGTTTGGTGGTGCTGAACTCTCTCAGCTTTTGCTTGTCTGTAAAGGTTTTAATTTCTCCATCAAATCTGAATGAGATCCTTGCTGGGTAGAGTAATCTTGGTTGTAGGTTTTTCTCCTTCATCACTTTAAGTATATCCTGCCACTCCCTTCTGGCTTGCAGAGTTTCTGCTGAAAGATCAGCTGTTAACCTTATGGGGATTCCCTTGTGTGTTATTTGTTGCTTTTCCCTTGCTGCTTTTAATATGTTTTCTTTATATTTAATTTTTGATAGTTTGATTAATATGTGTCTTGGCGTGTTTCTCCTTGGATTTATCCTGTATGGGACTCTCTGTGCTTCCAGGACTTGATTAACTATTTGCTTTCCCATATTAGGGGAGTTTTCAACTATAATCTCTTCAAATATTTTCTCAGTCCCTTTCTTTTTCTCTTCTTCTTCTGGGACCCCTATAATTCGAATGTTGGTGTGTTTAATGTTGTCCCAGAGGTCTCTGAGACTGTCCTCAGTTCTTTTCATTCTTTTTTCTTTATTCTGCTCTGCAGTAGTTATTTCCACTATTTTATCTTCCAGGTCACTTACCCGTTCTTCTGCCTCAGTTATTCTGCTATTGATCCCTTCTAGAGTATTTTAAATTTCATTTATTGTGTTTTTCATCATTGCTTGGTTCCTCTTTAGTTCTTCTATGTCCTTGTTAAATGTTTCTTGCATTTTGTCTGTTCTATGTCCAAGATTTTGGATCATCTTTACTATCATTATTCTGAATTCTTTTTCAGGTAGACTGCCTATTTCCTCTTCATTTGTTAGGTCTGGTGTGTTTTGCCCCTGCTCCTTCATCTGCTGTGTGTTTTTGCTTATCTTACTGTGTTTGGGGTCTCCTTTTCACAGGCTGCAGGTTCATAGTTCCCGTTGTTTTTGGTATCTGTCCCCAGTGGCTAAGGTTGGTTCAGTGGGTTGTGTAGGCTTCCTGGTGGAGGGGACTAGTGCCTGTGTTCTGGTGGATGAGGCTGGATCTTGTCTTTCTGGTGGGCACGTCCACGTCCGGTGGTGTGTTTTGGGGTGTCTGTGGCCTTATTATGATTTTAGGCAGCCACTCTGCTAATGGATGGGGCTGTGTTCCTGTCTTGCTAGTTGTTTGGCATAGGGTGTCCAGCACTGTAGCTTGCTGGTCGTTGAGTGAAGCTGGGTCTTGATGCTGAGATGGAGATCTCTGAGAGATTTTCGCCATTTCGTATTACGTGGAGCTGGGAGGTCTCTTGTGGACCAGTGTCCTGAAGTTGGCTCTCCCACCTCAGAGGCGCAGCCCTGATGCCTGGCTGGAGTACCAAGAGCCTTTCATCCACATGGCTCAGAATAAAAGGGAGGAAAAATAGAAAGAAAGAAAGAAAGAGGATAAAATAAAATAAAATAAATCTATTATAATAAAAAATAAGAAAAAAATTATTAAGAAAATTTTTTTTAATTTTTAAAAATATATTATTTTTTTACAATAAAAATAAGAAAAAAATTTATTAAGAAAAAATTTTTAAAAAATTTTTTAAAATAAAAAATAAGAAAATTATTAAGAAAAAATTTATTAAGAAAAAAATTTTTTTTAATTTTTAAAATAAAAAATAAAAAAGAATTATTAAGAAAAAATTTTTTAATTTTTTAAAATAAAAAATAAGGAAAAAATTATTAAGAAAAAATTTATTAAGAAAAAAAATTTTTAAGTAAAAAAAAAACAAAAACGGACGGACCGAACCCTAGGACAAATGGTGAAAGCAAAGCTACACAGACAAAATCTCACCCAGAAGCATACACATATACACTCACAAAAAAAGGAAAAGGGGAAAAATTAATATATCCTACTCCCAAAGTCCACCTCCTGAATTTGGGATGATTCGTTGTCTATTCAGGTATTCAGCAGATGCAGGTACATCCAGTTGTTTGTGGAGCTTTAATCTTATGCTTCTGAGGCTGCTGGGAGAGATTTCCCTTTCTCTTCTTTGTTCGTACAGCTCCCGGGGTTCAGCTTTGGATTTGGACCCGCCTCTGCGTGTAGGTCACCTGAGGGCGTCTGTTCTTCGCTCACACAGGACGGGGTTAAAGGAGCAGCTGCTTCGGGGGCTCTGGCTCACTCAGGCCTGGGGAGGGAGGGGTACGGATGCGGGGCGAGCCTGTGGTGGCAGAGGCCGGCGTGATGTTGCAGCAGCCTGAGGCGCGCCGTGCGTTCTCCCGGGGAAGTTGTCCCTGGGTCACGGAACGCTGGCAGTGGCGGGCTGCACCGGCTCCCGGGAAGGGAGATGTGGAGAGTGACCTGTGCTCGCACACAGGCTTCTTGGTGGTGGCAGAAGCAGCCTTAGCGTCTCATGCCCGTCTCTGGGGTCCGCGCTAATAGCCACGGCTCGCTCCCTTCTCTGGAGCTCGTTTAGGCGGCACTCTTTGTTTCCTGGTGCTAGAGGAAAGGTGATTCAGAGGCAAGAAAAAGTCTCTTGCCTCTTCGTCAGGTCCAGACCTTTTCCTGGACTCCCTCCCGGCTAGCTGTGGTGCACTAGCCCCCTTCAGGCTGTGTTCACGCCGCCAACCCCAGTCCTCTCCCTGCGATCCGACCAAAGCCCGAGCCTCAGCTCCCGGCCCTGCCCGCCCCGGCGGCTGAGCAGACAAGCCTCTCGGGCTGGTGAGTGCTGGGCGGCACTGATCCTCCGTGCGGGAATCTCTCCGCTTTGCCCTCCGCACCCCTGTTGCTGCGCTCTCCTCCGGGGCTCCGAAGCTTCCCCCCTCTGCCACCCGCAGTCTCCGCCCGCGAAGGGGCTTCCTAGTGTGTGCAAACCTTTCCTCCTTCACAGCTCCCTCCCACTGGTGCAGGTCCCATCCCTATTCTTTTGTCTCTGTTATTTCTTTTTTCTTTTGCCCTACCCAGGTACGTGGGGAGTTTCTTGCCTTTTGGGAGGTCTGACGTCTTCTGCCAGCGTTCAGTGGGTGTTCTGTAGGAGCAGTTCCATGTGTAGATGTATTTCTACTGTATCTGTGGGAAGGAAGGTGATCTCCGCGTCTTTTCCGCCATCTTGCCCCCCATTTAAAGTCTTTGACATTTATATTACTCTGATGCTTTTACAAAAATGAAGATCTTCAAGAAGTTTCATAGAAAGGACTTTTTAGAAACATAGGTTTCTGATACCTTTTAGATCATACAACCGAACTGGGTAAGAAATTACAGAATTCTAACAGAAAACCTGATGGCTTCATAAACTTCTAACAAGAGATCAAGATCAATAAGAATTAATTACATGGGACCGAATGAACTGATGAATATGATTTATAAGTTTTCTGACTTTTTGTCTGAAATGGTACTGGCTTTTAATATTTGTTTTCTAGATATGAGGAAACCTTTCCTCTTATGCTAACTATGACTATGTATAATGTACACAAATATTTAAATTCTATCACATATTATCACTGTTTTATACATTTTTTATTTATTTGGAGTTACCCACATATTTAATTTTGTTCCTGCTTCTCCACTCTTTTATCTGGGATTTCCCCTCTTCTTCTTCAAAAATATTTTTTACTATTTAGTTCGTTATGCTAATGACAAATCTGTTGTTGTTTTTCTGTAAATGTTTTCATTTTTTTCAAAAGATATTTTTGCTTGTATACAATTCTTAGGTTTGTTATTATAGCACATTAAAGCTACCTTTCCATTGAGGTCCAGTTTCCATTTTTGCTGTTGCAAAATTAATTATCAGTTTAAGTTTTTCTTCTTAGGTGGAATCTCTTTCTCTTTCTTTTCCTTCTTTCTTTCTTCCTTCCTGTTCTCTTTCTTTCTTTCTTTCCTTTCCTTCCTTTCCTTTCCCTTCCTTCCTTCCTTTTCTTTCTTCCTTTCTTTCTTCCTTCTTGTCTTTCCTTTCCTTTTCCTTCCTTCCTTCCTTCCTCCCTTCCTCCCTCCCTCCCTCCCTCCCTTCCTTCCTTTCTTTCCTCTTTTTACTCCCTTCTGACTAAAGTATACCTATGTAAACAAAGATGAAGCATTTATCTTTTTATCTCTACCTGATCCATCCAGAATTTGGCTTTTTCAGCTGGCTTCCCTCTGGACTTGGTAGTGTACTGTGATCCAGATTGCAACCAGTTATACTAATCATTGTTCTAATTTGTTCTTTGTTGTTTTTAAACTGTTTATGCTTTGTGTCTCTCATTGCTGTACTATAGCCTTATTTTTTTTTAATTTTTTAATTTATTATTTATTTATTATTTTTATTTTTGGCTGTGTTGGGTCTTCGTTTCTGTGTGAGGGCTTTCTCCAGTTGCAGCGAGTGGGGGCCACTCTTCATCGCGGTGCGCAGGCCTCTCACTATCGCGGCCTCTCTTGTTGCGGAGCACAGGCTCCAGACGCGCAGGCTCAGTAGTTGTGGCTCACGGGCCCAGTTGCTCCGTGGCATGTGGGATCTTCCCAGACCAGGGCTCGAACCCGTGTCCCCTGCATTGGCAGGCAGATTCTCAACCACTGCGCCACCAGGGAAGCCCCACTATAGCCTTATTAATGCTATTAGCGCTATTACTCATACCATATTTTATAAGATTGTTGTTTCTTGTATTACCCAATGTGTAACCAGGTCTCTGACAAAATTAACGATGGTTAACGATGGCTAAATGTCTTGAGGCAATTGGTCACATATATATAGCTCTCCATAAAATTAATTGTAATAGTGTAACTCTAAATATGGGAAAAAGCAATAAGGAATAAGGGAGAAACATTTCCTGGATCATAATAGGCTAGTAAGATAGATGATCCGGAGACTCTTTAGGATAAACAAGGCCTAATTCAGAATAGCACACGAATAACCTATCAGCGAAATCCTCACCTGACCTAGGAATGAGTCTTCCCAGCTCCATGGGACAAATTGGTCATGAAATCCCTACCAAACCTTGGTCAAATTTATGACCAAAAGTGGGAAGTGAACAAAAAAAGAACCATGAGCATCAGTCATCACCCAGTTATACAAGTGGGTTAAATCACAACCCACTGCAGTCAGCCACCAACAGTGCACCCTGAGGGGAATTCATGAAAAGCAGGATGAGGCACTCTGCTTTGGATAAACAGGCCCCTAGATAATTAGATGCATATCTCAGGAAGAATTTCAAGGACCCCAGATTCTTGCATCTTGCCATATGTAGAAAAACCTAAAATCACTAACTTGAGACATCTGTTCTTTGTGATTAGCAGTGATCTTTTACCAAGTTGCATGCCTGACTACACGTATTTCCCAGCCCCAAAAAAGTCATGTGTATCCTGGCTCCTCGCCCACCTCTTCAGAGCAGTTCCTCAGAGCTACTGAGTGGCTGTCTCCCGGGCGGGAGTCCTCAGTAAGACCCCGAGTCAAACTTAAACCCGCAATTCTCATGTTGTGCATTTTTCTTTAAGTCAACATAGGGTTTGGCTGGAGAAATCATCGGGACGCTTTCAAAATAGCTGTCCTGCTGGAGGACGGGCAGAATTGAGAAGCCAGAGTGCAAGGCAATTAGAAGAGATTTGGTGGACACATGGGAACAAGGGAAAAGAACATGGTATCTAGAAGCGAAGCAGAAATCCAAGATGTCTTGTTTTAAGGTAGGTGCAGGTTGTGTGGTCCAATAACGTAGCCAGTAGCTACACATGCCTATTGAGAATTTGAAACGTGGCTAGTGGCATAGATTAAAATGATAACACTTTGGATATATGGCACTAAATACAATATATTATTAAAATTGATTTATTGATTTTACCTTTTTCTTTTTCTATGTGGCTATTAGAAAGTTTTAAATTACATATGTGGCTTTCATTGTACTTCTTTGGACAATGGTGAAGCATCCATTTACAGATTCATTCACCAAACATTTGTGGACTATCTCCCTGCTCAGTGCTGAGTAGACGAAGCTGATACAGATAGAGGAACAGCTCTTATGGGGGCTTCATTCCTTTCAGGAGACTATGATTAGTGTCTTATGTGATGCGTGCCCAGGAGGTGTGCCCTGGGTACAGGAGCACAACAGATCCTAGGCATGGTGGGCCAGCAGAGAAGACTGTCTAGAGGAGGGACGCTGGGGCTTCGTCCTGAAAGACCACTGATGTTAACTAAATCAAGAAGTGGAAGAAGAGCGTTCCAAGTCAGAGGGAATCACTTCATCAAAGTCTGTGACTCTGGCTGTTTTTCCTCTCCAGGAAGTTGTCCAAAAGCTTAGTAATTAAAGAATGATGCAAGTCAGATCAGAGATATTCCAATACATTTCTTCCATTTTGCCTTCATTTTAGAGTAAGCGTGACAGAAGAAATAAAATCAGATGAACATGGTAGGCAAGAAGGACAAGAAATAGGTCAAATCTTAAATTGCTCTTGGCAGGAAATAACTCTATCAATATAAACTAAAGGCTGGAGGAAAAGAGGAGTTCTTGGCCACAAAACACAACTTGCACTGAGGACAGTAATGCTGACATCCTGTTTCATTTTTTTGGGAAACAAATTAGCCTTGGAGGCCATGGATAACAGCCCTAGTGGTCACTTGACACTCCCGGTTATCTGGCCTCCACCGGAAGGGAGGCACCCTGTATGTAAGATCCACTCCTAAGAAGTAATACGGTCGTTGAACAAGAAAAGCATGAAAAATTTGGCACATTATCTGAGGAAAAGGACTGGAGAAAGTTCTAAGAATGTATATTACCCATTCATCCCCCTCCAGTCAATAAACCCAAGTCACAGTTGTTACTGTATTTGTAAATTCATCAAACTTGCTGTGGTTCAGAGCTTTCATTTTATGTTGATTTGCCCAAATTACGAAGTTTCAGCCATCTTGCCTTTTACAAACTTAGAAAGAGTTTAAAGTAAGGATTAATAGAAAGAGAAAGGAAGGAAGGAAGGAAAAGATAGAAAGAAAAATCAAGAGCTTTAACATGAAGTAATTTTCTGCCTGAAAGTTTTTCTTCAGTCTTATAGATTAGAACTGCTTGTGTCTAAACTGTCTGCAGTGTGTCCAAGTTTCAGAGATCTGCAAAGTGAAATCCCAGCACCACCATCTAACTAGAATCCTTACTATTAGAAAGCTAGTCCCTTCATCAGTAAAGGACATCAGCTATTGCCCAGGGTGATGAATACTACTTAAGGGTAGATGATTTGCTGTTTCAGAGGAAGAAGGGTTGGTGGAGTGACCTGTCCATCTCTCTTAACAAATCAGTCTCTAGAGCAACGGGGGTGCTACTGTTTGAGCAAATGACTCCTTTAGTGGTTGGTCATCAAGAGATGACCTACGGTAACCTAAGATCTCTGACTCAAGGCCCCTTAATGGCCAGGGTTCCGGGTCTCTTCCTGGAGGATAATGCATTTGCCACTTCCCTGAGCAACCTGCAGATTTAGGGCTGCTGGCCACGGTCCTGAGTTTGCTTCCCTTCACAAAGGAGAGGGGTTGTGATGGCAGCAAACCAGCCTGGTAAAGCTCACCATCTGTTATTTGGAAAGCATTCATTTCCTCTTAAGTCTCCAAACATCCAGATGTAAAGAAAACATTTCATCACAACATAACTATCTTATATTAGCATCGGAGAAAGATAATTTGGAGCAGTCTTCAAAGAAATGTAAGAACATGGCTGTTGGGAAGTGCCTGGTGGTCCAGTGGTTAGGACTGCGAGCTCTCACTGCCAAGGGCCTGGGTTCAATCCCTGCTCGGGGAACTAAGGTCCCATTTGCCACATGGTGGGGCCAGAAAAAAAAAAAAAAAGGCTGTTTTCAGATGCCAGTTTTCTCACACCTGGAGGAGAAGGCGTGCAAATCTCAGAGGTATGGGAACCCCCAAAGAAGAGGAGAGGCCTCAGAAATCTCGTCTGGCTTGAGACAGGAAATAGGATACATGGTCACATGAAAAAGAGACACCACACTGCCTTGAAGTCTATTAATTTATTGGGTGAAACGAAATCATTGTCAGACATATTAAATTTGGTTTGGTTCAAGTTTGGCTGATGTCCATTTGCAGCAGAGATGAATGGAGGAGAAGAGAAGACACAGTGATGCTGGTAAGGGGACACTGAACAAAACCATCTTCTGTTAATTATAAAAGCGGGCATCACACAGCCAGCGTGAGTCAGTTAGCTGACGAGCAGGGATAAAACCAAAGTAAGCGAGAACTTTCTAGATAAGAGAAGCCAGAGCTTTCAGAGGACAAGATGCAGCAGGGGCTCGTTGGGAGACCAGCGTTCGGTGCTGAGCTGCCGGCTCACTTGGGGAACACAGTGATCACGTCGTAGCCCTCGGGTGGAGTGACCCGCTCCCGGGCGTGCTTTTCACAGTAGATTTGATCCTCCACAAAGAAGTGGCCCTTCTGTTTCAGGTTGGTGCCGCAGTCGGTGCACACGTAACACTCAGGGTGGCGGTGACGGTCCCGCAGCTTCACAAACACGCCGCTGCAGGAGGGAGGGAGGAGAGGGGCTCCTTTAGTGACAAGCACCTGAAGGGGGCACCAGGCCTGGGGGCTCCTCCCAAGGGGCCCATGTGGCAGATCAGGGCCTCCTCCCAAGGGGCCCAGCTGGCAGATCAGAGCCTCCTAACTGGCCTCCAGTCATAAAGGGGCTTTCTCATGCCTGGGGTCCAAAGACATTACCCTTGAAGCCTTCGGGAAGTCCTTCCCACTTCAACAGAGCAGCCCTGCTTTTTCCGGTTTTACATGTTCATACCCTAAGGGTTCTACAGCCAAGGAAAGCCTTCACCACCTGGCTCTGGGACACAGGACCTACCTGGCCTCTCTGCTCCATTTTCCAGACAGGATTTTTTTCTCCATCACACCCGAAATGTGCAACATCCAGCACTTTCCACATTTTCGTGGTTTACCCAACCTGCAGGGCCTCTGATGCCCTGGAAGGCAGATACTCACACAATGCCGGTGCCACACTTGTCACACATGGGCAGCTTCTGGGCATTTCCAATCGATGCAGCCACTTTGGTGACTGGAGCCTTAACACTTCTGAATCCTGAGGGCTTGTTGGGATCCCCTAAAAGGAGGAGAACACTTGGGTTGGCCGGAAGTGTAGGATTGCATAAGTATCATTTAGCTCTTTCAGATTCACTTATATGTATGTTCCAGCAAGGTCATGGGCACTGAAGTCAAACAGACTTGACTCTGCTGTGTGATCCTGGGCAAGTTACTTCTCTGGTCTGCAGTTTCCTTTTCTATGAAACAGGAGATCATTTCCCCTTCACAGTGGGACAAAAAGATTAAAAAAGACACATAAAGCCCTCCCTGGCACATGGTCAGCCCTCAAAACACAAATTACATTACATGCTGATTAAATACATGCAAACACTGATATGGGACTTAAAAATGCTTTATATAGATAGAAAAAAATAAATAAAAATGTCTGATAATCGAAAGGCAATGTAGTCAGATGCCAAAAGAAACCCACATTACAAAGAGAACAAAATCATTATAGTAGAGTGTGCTACAAGCAGCCAGATAAAAACCACCTGCTACAGGGCAGAGTCAGCAGCAGCCTTCCTGCAGTCAGCTTTCTGTGTACAAAACAAAGCTCCTAAGTTGCTGGGTGCTGAACTGCCTACAGCCCAGTTCATCACCTGTGTACAGCCCTGTGTTATGGTAGCTATTAATAATGGTAAGCTACTAAAATTACTGTTATTGCTATATATTTGGCTGGCTGTGTTTCCACATCACACTTTCTTTTACTGTGATGTGGCCTAGCAAGCATTGTTAGGTTTGTCAGCTATTTACACATGTCTCTCCGTCTGGACTGCAAATTACTGGAGCACCAGAATCCTATTTCATATATTTTTCAATACTCCACAGAGCCTACCACGGGCTTAACAAATAATAGAGGCTCAATAAATACACAAGAAATAGATGATGAAATGCCATGACAAATGCATGATGGTCCCTCTCTTAGTCCAAAATGCTTTGGCTCAGGAAGCTGGAGAAGTCTCTACACTCATGGTTCTGAATGGGCATCTGTGAGCATCCTGGGCACCAGGAGAGATTTCATAAAATTCACAGACCAGGCTCTACCCCAGACCTGCTGAAGAAGCATCTCCCAGTGCAGGGGCCCCAGGATCCTGTTCTATACTCCAGGTTAAAATCCACTTCTTTAGACTAAAACAGCTGTTCTCAAATGCTGTTGTGCATCAGAATCACCAGGCAGGCTCATTAAAACCCGGATTGCTGGGCCCACTCGTAGAGTTTCTGATCAAGCAGGCCTGAGGTGGGGCCCAAGAATTTGCATTTTTAACAAGTTCTCAGGGGCTGCTGCTGCTGGTCCAGGAACCACACTTTGAGAACCACTGAATAAGAGCGAAAAATGGCTTTCTGTGTCAGGTGAGGGGGCGAGGAGAGGGTCATCCCGTATCTGCAGCCATGCTGGGCAATCTGGGGCCGACAGATGAGGGCCCTAGCTCGCTCGTCCTTTTCAAAAACGAGTCCCCATATGTTGGCTGGTGCTTCTGAACCAAAAATTGAGATTGTGTGTGACATCATAAGGGGCATTTAGAGTTGGCTAGGCGTGGTAGACTGTATATTTTATCTGCAGTTATCTGTACCCTCCCATGCTTCCCAGTAGGTCAGTGAGTCTCTACTGGTGGTGATCTTGTTCCCTAGCAACAGTTTTGGTTGTCTCAATTGCAAGGGAGTGCTATTGGCATCTAGTGGGTAGAGGCCAGGGATGCGGCTGAGTGTCCTGAAACGCACAGGACAGCCCACCACAGGGACTCACCTGGCCCAAAGTGTCAGCAGCACTAAGGCTGAGGAAAACTTGCTCTTGGTGGAGTATACTCCCCCATCCCATCGACTTTGGGTTTGGCCACAAGACTTGCTTTGGCCATCGGAGTGTGAGCAGATGTGAACCCTGTTTGGGCAGAAGCACGAAGTGCACTTGTGTGGCTTGGCCCTAACCCCACTGAGCTGCTGCCCTCTGCCATAGGAAATCTTGCCATGTGCAACAACACGGATGGACCTGGAGGGGATGACGCTTAGTGAAATAAGTCAGGCAGAGAAAGACTAATGCTCTATGTTATCACTTATATGTGGAATCTAAACAATAAAACAAACAAATGACTAGAACAAAACAGAAAGGGGCTCACAGATATGGAGAACAAACCAGTGGTTACCAGTGGGGAGAGAGAACGTGGTGGGCAAGATAAGGGTAGGGGATTAAGAGGTACAAACTACTGTGTACAAAATAATAAGCTACAAGGATATACTGTAAAGCACAGCAAATATAGCCCATATTTTACAATAACTTGAAACAGAGTCTAATCTATTAAATCACTATGTTGTACACCTGAAACGTAGTAATATTGTACATCAACTATACTACAATTAAAAAAAAAAAAAAAGAACAGCAAGCCCTGGAGAGTGACACCGCTCTCTGCTGGGCTCCCAGATAAAGCCCGCCTCGCTGCAGCTTGTTCAGCTCTGCAGCGCCACCTGCTGGCTCCATTTTCTTCTCTCACCTATTCAGCCAACACTGCAAATGCAAAAGAAATTTCCCTTCTTCCTTCCCTCTCCACTCGCTTACAGTAAAAATAGCTCCCTTCAGACTGTGGGCTACTACAAAAATTTTCAAATATCTCTCCTTCCAATGAAGCTTGCATCTCAAAGCTTTTGGGAAAAATGTGAAAATGAATGGAGTAAAGCACAGCCTTTTTACTATCCACTTCAATGCTCAACAACCCTCTGTGACTACATTACCTATAGAATCAAATTCATGGTCCTTAACCTTGCACCTGGTGGTCCTCCATGATCTGACTGCAGACCATCTGAGGATTTTCCTGGAAGCCTGGGAACCAGCCAAAATGAGCCTAGATACTTCCTGAGCAAGTCTCCAGCTTTCTTATCTCAGAGCCTGGGGTCCCCACTGTGTTTCTCGGTCCATGATGGCTGGGGACAGATGAATGAATAAACAAGATGTGGTGTATACATACCACAGAATATTATTCTGCCTTAAAAAGGAGGGAAATGCTGACACATGCTACAACATGGGTGAACCTTGAGGACATTATGCTGAGTGAAATAAGCCACGTACAAAAGGACAAATACTGCATGATTCCACTCATATGAAATACACGGAATAGTCAAATTCATGGAAACAGAAAGTAGAACGGTGGTTTCCATGGGCTGGGGAGGAGGGAGCCATGAGGAGTGGGTGCAGAGTTTCGGTTTTGCAAGATGAAGAGTTCTGTGGATGGACGGTGAAGATGGCAGCACAACAGTATGAATGTCCTCGGTGCCATGGAATCATATGCTTAAAAATGGTTAAGATGGTAAATTTTGTGTTAGGTGTATGTCCCCACAGTGAAAAAAAAATACAGCCTGCTTCTCCCTGCAATTTTTAGAATTTGATCCAGAGCAAGGGAAAGTGTGAGGAACCCAGGACCCTTTCTCCTAGTCCAGAGGCTGAATTTCACCCCAAATGAGAAGACCCACATTGAGTCTGGAGATTTATCACCAAGCCCTGCTGCAGCCAGACCTCCCTCGGGGGCCTCACTGACTGTGCCTGGCACATTACACGCACCGTTTCCCTTAAGGCTTTAAACTACCCGTGAAGTAGCCATTATTAGCCTCATCGGATGTGTGCAGAGAGAGTAGGGCTTAGAGAGACGAGCCACTTGCTGGAGGTCTCGTGGTGGGTCTCGGGCAGATCCTGGACACCAGTGCTGATGGTGCAGCGCTGCTTCATGAACCACAGGCCTTCTCGAATGACAGTAACCCTCACGGAGTGCCTTTACCATGCACCAGCCACTGCCCTGAGCTTTGACCGTTTCATCTCAAATGAAAACAGGTATTTGAGCTCCCTCACGTGAGAGCCTTCTGCATGTGGTAGATGTCTGGATTGGAACTTATGCTGTTCCATTCAGTGAAAATTTAATGCAAGTGCATATTAAGAGATAAGGGAGAGACCACAAGATCTATTATCTCCCTTTTCCTTTTTAGCAAAATTTTTATTTTCTTTGGAGCAAGAAGATATCCAGCCATCCAGCCCAGGTGAGAAAAACTATAATTCTCAGACTCTCTTGCAACTAGATGGGGCCATGTGACTAAATTCTGGTCAAAATATAAGTGGAATAGTCATGTGGGACTTCTGGGAAAAAGAAAGCTGGTTCATCTGAAAGGGGGATTCCCCAATTAGCCCTTCCCCTGTTCTTCCTTCCTGGTCCCTGGAAGTAGGCATGATGGCTGGAGCACCAGCTGCCAACTAGAACCATGAGGTAGCCTTGAGAATGGAAGCCACTGGCTTGGCAGGTAAGAATACCGGATGGAAGGGATGAAGCATGAAGAGCAGGGAGCTGCCACCTCAGGGCAGCTCAGTGATCCTGGGCTTCAAGTCCTTCTCTGTGACCTCTGTGACCTGAGGGCATGCAGTGAGGTGAGCCCTGCAATGTCTGTCTATGTTATACTTTGGGCTGGAATGGACTGACTTTTCCTATCTTAACTGAAGGGTTTTGCACCCGCTTACTCAGAGTATAGTTGTGGTTTCTCACGTTTTGAAAAACCATCATCCTCTAGGGTTGGCCCCCAAATCATCTGTCAGTTGGGCTAAGACTGGAACTTAATACAGAGTATATGACTCATTCCTTCCAAACTGCACAGGTACTCCAAGCAAAGGGGGAAATTGCTGGTAGGGACAATATCCTTCTAGCATAAAAGAAGAATTTTCCTAATATCCTGTGCTTATAAATTGCCAATTTCTCTAAAGAACCACCCAAATGGGGAGGAAGCTTGGGTGCGGAGTGTGTTCAGGAGGGAACTTTCAGCTCAGGAAGGACTCCTGGGATGCCAGCTCTGCAGCTGGGGGCTTCCAGGAGGAAGGTGACTCTTCCAGAGGGCACTCAGCTCTCACCCTCACTGGCCGCCCTGGGCAAAGAACCAACCCCTCAGGAGCCTGGCTGAAGCGGGTCTCAGAAACAGAACAACCAAGTGTCCCTCCCAGAAGTACCAACTCTCTTCACAGGCAGGCACACTGGGAAGAAGAAGAGAGCAGGAGAAGGCAGGGCTCCGGTGAGCCTCGTGGAAAGGGACAGCGCAGAGTGTGGAGGGTTGGGCCTCGTTGAGACCGGGAAGGGCTGCAAAACCCAACTCCCCAGAACTCACTGGTAGTTAGGCTGATGGTGAGAATCAGAGGCACGTGTGAATGACCGTCTGGGAGGTGGGCAAGCCCAAGAGCTGTCGCTCACAAGTCACCTTTGTGAGAAGGGGAAAAAAACATCTCCTCTGGGCTTCCCTGGTGGCGCAGTGGTTAAGAATCTGCCTGCCAATGCAGGGGACACAGGTTTGAGCCCTGGTCTGGGAAGATCCCACATGCCGCGGAGCAACTAGGCCCGTGAGCCACAACTACTAAGCCTGTGCGTCTGGAGCCTGTGCTCTGCAACAAGAGAGGCCGCGATAGTGAGAGGCCCGCGCACCGCGATGAAGGGTGGCCCCCGCTTGCCGCAACTGGAGAAAGCCCTCGCACAGAAACGAAGACCCAACACAGCCAAAAATAAATTAAAAAAAAAAAAAAAAAATCTCTTCTGCAACACACTCATCTGCCAGAAATTTCTCCTTGTTGTTGTTACAAAGCTATTGAGACAGCTTTGCTGCCACCCACTTGAAAATTATCGTAAGAAACACAGAGTGTATGATGTGTAGAGGGCAAAGACTATCTCCTGAGACCTGCAGAGCCACATGTGTGGCCCTGGGCGCCTCGGGCATTGGAGCTCACGTGTGGACAAGCTAAGGCTGGCCTGGAGCCTCTTGATGAGGTCTCAAACATCATAACAGTTACGAAGCACCTACTGTGTGCTGGTCACAGTGACAGGTGTTTTGTGTAATTTATAACATTTGATCCACACACCAGTCTTAGAGGAAAGGATTTTCATCCCTGATTGACATATGAGCAAACAAGCCTGGAAAGGTTCAGAGACTTGCCTAAGGTCACTCGGTGGGGGGATGTGGCTAAACTGGGGGCCCTCCGGTTCTCAGGAAGCTGTCCTCCCTAGAGCAAGAACAAGCACATGGCCCCAAAGTGAAGCTCAGAGCCTGGCTTCACTGCTGCTGATTCATTTCATTCTGCTTGTCATTCACATCCCATGGCCTTCACCCACTCACACGTGCCAGCCACCACAGAAACATGGTGTGTGGGCTCAAACCAAACCAGTGGCCAAGGGACAGACGACAGAATCCCACAACAGTCAAGCTCCCCACGTCCTCAGCCTCCCCATGCGCCTGTGACAGGAAACAGCTAGGCAGGTGTGGCTGGGAGCTCATTCATTCCTCCCCCCACTCCACCCCCCTTTTTCTTTTTTTTTTTTGGCTGTGCCTCGCAGCTTGCAGAATCTTAGTTCCCTGACCAAGGATTGAACCCGCGCCCTCCGCAGTGAAAGCACAGAGTCCTAACCACTGGACCGCCACGGAGTTCCCTCTTTCTTTTTTTAAAAGAGCTTTTAGCCTTTTAAGAGCCATGCCTTGCAAAGCACACTGTGTTCTTTCCACCTCTTCAGGGCTGTGTTCATCTGTGTTTCAGCAATGACTGCTCCTCAGCCCAGGCCTTGAACAAGAGCCTCTGACCCCCCGCCCCCCCCCCCCCCCACGCACGCACGCACACACACACGACTGATTACCTTTCTCCTCAGACTCCAGGATTTCCTGCAAAACCAGGAATGAAGTGGACTGTTTCGGAGGCTCATTTAACTCTTGTTTCTCCTGAAGCATCTTGTAAACTTCAGATTCTTTGTCAATGACGAGTCCGCTTGGAAGCTGAGAATGGTCTAAGCTGTGAAGAATGTTTGCAAGTTCATTAGGACATGTCAGAAGTTAGGGGAAAAAAATTCACCAGGCACCCCCTTCCAAGAGAAGGCACCCATGAATCAAAGGGTGGAGAGAAATGATCCCAATGGACGAAGCCTTCTCTTAATGCAGCCATAGACCTCCTGCCGATTCTGTGAGGTGTCTGTAGGCAGAGCTGGCTGCTGCTTCCAGACAATAAGAGGCTAGTTTTCCAGATAGTTTCAGTGATTCAATTACTTTTTAGCCTAATCCCATGGAATGGGAATGCCGTGCTTCTTTCAAAATTATATAAACAACATGATGTCGAAAGAAAATCTAGAAGAGGGAAAATGTCAACCACAATCCGAGCACTAAAAACTCGGCTGGGTCCCCTTAGTACGGGCCACATTCTTTCCCCAGAGCAGAAATCAGTGTTCTTTATTGCTGATGACATCAAAGGGCTCTCTCTGTCTCCATAATCTCTCCTAATTCTCACGGCAAGGAGCTCTGGTCTCTTCACCTACCACACAGAAGTAATAGTGTCTGCCCTGCTCAGTTCACACCGTTGTTGGCAAGGATGAGAAAGGCAAGAACTTTGTTTTCTGTTTTCTTGTTTTTTTTATTGGAGTATAGTTGATTTACAATGTTGTGTTAGTTTCAGGTGTACAGCAAAGTGAATCAGTTATACATATGCCTATATCCATTCTTTTTTAGATTCTTTTCCCAAATAGGCCATTACAGAGTGTTGAGGAGAGTTGCCTGGGCTATACACAGGGTCCTTATTAGTTATCTATTTATATATAGTCGTGTGTATATGTCAATCCCAATCTCCCAATTTATCCCTCTACCTCCGCCCCCCCCTTAACCCTGGTAACCATAAGTCTGTTTTCTACATCTGCGACTCTCTTCCTGTTTTGTAAATAAGTTCCTTTGTACCATTCTTTAGATTCCACACATGTGCGATATCACATGATATTTGTCCTTATCTGACTTACTTCACTCAGTATGACACTCTCGAGGTAAGTACTTTGTAAACAGTGAAGTGCTGTTCCGTTGAGGTTGAGCGGCGGGGGGGCAGAGGCCTCAGCTCGGGCTCAGGGACGGGGCAAGCCAGGCCTTGCCTCCCACACCTCCCCCTGTCCTTCTGGGCTCCCCACGACAGGGTGAGACAGGCAGAGCTGGCGGCCTCTTTGCCCCAGGGCCCATTTTCCAGGGGAGACACCTCTGCTGCCTGGTTTTGGGGAAGGAGGAGAGTGAAAGGAGGTAAACTCCAGTCCGCTTTACCTGTGAAGTCTGTCCTGAGTCCCACCCCTTTGCACCACCCGCTCCTCCCCTGTCCCAGCCACGACATCTGTTAACAGCACGGCTGACCAGCTTCGCAACTTGTCCCTCTGCCGCCACTCTCAGCCCCCAGGACCGCCTTACTTTTTTGAGCAGAGGCCAGAGTGGTATTTTAAACACGAGAATCAGACTGTGTGGGGATGTGGCTCCAAGTGTTCCCATCTGACTCGGAACCAAATAGTCACAGTTTTAGTAGCAAGACACAAGCTTAACCAAATTCACCTCCTTTGGAGTAAATATTCATTACGAAAAGTAGAAAGGCCCTACAAGATGTGGCTCTGCTCCCCTCTCCAAACACATCGCCTGGCACCCCTTGCTCGCTCCAGTGAGACCAGCCTTCATGGGGTTTCTAGGACACACCAGCCTCAGGGCCTTTGCACATCCTGCTCCCTCTGCCTGGAACGCTCCCTCCCCCTGGAACGCTCCCTCCCCCAGAGAGCCCAGTGGCTCCCACACTTCACTCGGGTCTCTGCTCAGATGTCCCGCCTCAGAGAGGGTCCCCGACCCTCAACTTAAAACAGTCCACTCCATCCCTGTCACTCTTCCCTTTGCTTTGCTGCATCTTTCTTCATGTTGTTTCTCACTCACCATCAATTATACTTGTTTCTTTATGGTCTGTCTTCCCCTGGAAAGTAAGCCCCTTGAGGGCAGGGCCATGGCCTGCCTTGTTCACCACTGTGTTCCTGCCCTGTATCAGTGCCCGGCACAGGGCTGGGGCATGGTAGGTGTTAGAGAAGTGGATTAAGTGCCTCTCTCCCCCTCACTGCACCCTCTCCCTGCTCCTGTGGGGTCGCAGGGAATCCCCCAGGGCTGTGCCAGGGACATGGGCAGTCCAGCCTCCTGGGCCCAGATCACCTCCTGCCTCTCAGCCTCGGCTGCTTTTTCAGAAGCCTCCACCCGCTAGGGAAGAGGGGCAGTGTGCCCAGTAGAGCCAGAGAGGAAATACCAGATGGTGGTGCAGTTTATCACCCACCCATTGCATAATCAGTTCACATTCCATTTTAAATGTGACTCAAGGCCCTGGCTGGAAGCAGGGTCACTCGCATCAGTGAAGCTCTAGGTTTTCCCTTTGACTACAACCAGGTTCTCACAATAGAGGACAAAGCCCTCAAAGAGTGACATCTTTTCTGCTGCTCTCAGGGAAGGTCAAAATGTAAGTAGAGAGATTCATCAGCTGGTCACTTGTGCAGGCCACGGTGGGGGGGAAGGGAAGGGAAGCCACTACCACTGCCCGTCCACAGCCACTGGTCTCTGTCCGTGTCTCTTTCCCTCCGTCCCCCAGGCAGGTGATGGGCCACCCTGAGGAGCGGTTGTAACCAGGGCCCACAGTCTTCCTGTGGCCCACCTTTTTAGCCCTGTTGTCTGAGATACATGCTGGACTCTTTCTTTGGGTCTTGAGTTCTGAGCTTGCCCTATAATAAATGTATTATGTTATTTCGACAAATATTTTTTTCTATTACACTTAGAACTATTTTAAAATCAAGATCAGACCGTGGAATGTTCTTGGGGAGAATTTTTCCCCTTCTTTGGTGTATGTTGTTATGTCTGGAAGCCACCAAGGGACTGCTAAAAATGACAGAAGCCAAACTACAAGGTCATCACATATTCTTCCAGCAAATGGTCTTGGAAAGTATTTCCATGATTAGTGAAAAGAAAACAGCTTACTATTTATTCTCAAATAATGATAATATCTTTCTACCACTTGACAATTTATAAAGCACTTTCAATACCCATCGCCTTATTTGAAGCATTGATATGCTTAATTCAAAGATAATATCCTAAGACCCAAGTCTTAGATGTTAGACTATCAGATATAGACAAATGACATCACAATATATTAAAAAAAAAATTCTAGGACAAAAACATGCATGAGAAATGGAGCCCCCAAAAAAAGCATTCTCACTTTTTATATATAGTAACAGCATTGAAAGGAAGAATTCTATAGTGATAAGCTCTCAAAAATATGAGCTACATGACTGAGTCACCAGGAGAAAAACTTCTGAGAGTGGGTCACTAAAAGTAAGCAGTCTTCTAAACCCAGGCTTTACAATTTTAATAACAAAATACAAGATTTTAATCAAATTTAACTCCTTTGGAGTAACTATCCATTACATTTTTCATGTTTCCTGCTTCTTGTTTCTCCCTGAGTCAGACTTGGTGCTGAATGTATGCCAGTTCCCTAAATGTTTGTTTTCTTCCAGTCTTTTAGGCCCTGACCACAGGGCCTGTCTCCCCAGGGATATCACAGCCAGGTGGCGCTCTGCCTGACGAGGTGGCTGACGTAGCTGGGTGTTTAAGGCTGGTGGTCTTTAGAACGTCAGAAGAAAACTCCACTTGAGTTCGTTTCCAAGAGGAAGATTTCAGAGGCTGAGCCTGCAGACCTTATGTGACACAAAGGCCTGTTCCAGCCAAAAGAGCAGCTGGGGTGAAGGTCAGAAGGTCAAGGAGAACAGAGGAAAAGCACACCCATGGTTTTGGAACAGCAACCCTGGGATGAGCATCTACTCCTCAAAACAGTGAAGTGACCAGAGTGGGGACATAAGAGACTCTTTAATTTTTTTTTTTTTAAACTTGAGCCATCACCCATGGCAGCAACTTAATAATCTGTATATAAATCTCAACTAAAACAAGGAAGCCATAAGAAAAAAATTCCCACTGCTGATAAAACCTTAATGGCATCATTTTCTCACATACTAAGTCAGCTTTGGTTCTGAACTAAAACTGCCTGTGTGTGTGACAAAGTTTGGGACGCAAAGAGGGATTACTTGAATTACAAGATGCATCCAGACGGGAGAAGACATTCTCTTCATAAAAATCGTTTTCCCATCTGGGAAGATGGAGTAGACATAAGTTTCCCTATTCCTCCCACTAAGTACAACTAAAAACCTTAGACATCCTATATAAGATGAACACAAGAAGACTCGGGGGGCTTCCCTAGTGGCGCAGTGGTTAAGAATCTGCCTGCCGGGCTTCCCTGGTGGCGCAGTGGTTAAGAATCTGCCTGCCAATGCAGGAGACATGGGTTCGAGCCCTGGTCTGGGAAGATCACACATGCCGTGGAGCAGCTAGGCCCGTGAGCCACAACTACTGAGCCTGCGTGTCTGGAGCCTGTGCTCCGCAATGGGAGAGGCCGCGACAGTGAGAGGCCCGCGCACCGCGATGAAGAGTGGCCCCCGCTCGCCGGAACTGGAGAAAGCCCTCACACAGAAACGAAGACCCAACACAGCCATAAATAAATAAATAAATAAATAAATAAAATTAAAAAAAAAAAAAAAAGAATCTGCCTGCCAATGCAGGGGACACGGGTTTGAGCCCTGGTCCAGGAAGATCCCACATGCCGTGGAGCAACTTAAGCCTGTGCACCACAACTACTGAGCCTGCGCTCTAGAGCCCGCGAGCCACAACTACCGAGCCCGTGTGCCACAACTACTGAAGCCCGTGCACCTAGAGCTCGTGCTCCACAAGAAGAGAAGCCACCACAATGAGAAGCCTGCACACCACAACGAAGAGTGGCCCCTGCTCGCCACAACTAGAGAAGGCCCGTGCGCAGCAACAAAAGACCCAACGCAGCCAAAAATAAATAAATAAAATTTATATTAAAAAAAAAAAAAAAAAGACTCTGAAAGGGGGACAGAAGAAGGCAGACCAGCCAGATACCTTGGGACCCAAGGAATGACAGTGGTCATACACTTCAGGCTCCAGTAGGGAGCCCGTATGTCACCCCCACCCAGCAGTGACAAGGCCACCACTCACCTGCAGTGAGTCCGTGGAGGCCATGTGGGTAGCCAGATTTCCCACTCCAGCAATAGTGAGCAGCCTCCAGTAACCTCCAGTGTCAACACAGCAGAGTGGGGAAACTGGCCTTCTACCCCCACCTTGGTTAAAACCACTCCTCAAGGTGGCCCATCACCTGACCTGGGGATGGGAGGCTCCCACAGTCCCCTGAGGGTGGGAGGGAGAGAGACAAGAGCAGGGACCAGCAGCTGTGGACATAGAGGGGTGGTGGCTTCCCTTCCCCCCACTGCAGCCTGTTGCAAGTGACCAGCTGGTAAGTCTCCTCTACTTAAATTTTGACCCTCCCTGAGACCAGCAGAGCATGTTCATTCTGTGAGCTTCATTGCTGTTACTGACCCTGCTTCCAGCTGGGAACCTGAGTACTTCAAGTGCCCCAGGAGGCTGACAGGAAAAAGAAAAAGAGAGGAGAGGAAGAAGTAACTTGGGGAGAATTACCCAGGGAAAACCTATACCTCAGTTTTCTTTCTTTTTTTTTAAATTTAATTTTATTTTTTATTTTGGCCATGCTGCGTGGCTTGCGGGATCTTAGTTCCCCTACCAGGGATTGAACCTGGGCCCGTGGCAGTGAAAGTGCTGAGTCCTAACCACTGGACTGACAGGGAAGTCCCTCAGTTTTCTTTTTAAAATGACATGTGAGCTAGTTATACAATGAGTGGATGCAAAATGAGTGAGTAAACATAATTGGAATAATTCATTTGCACTTGTAAAAGTGTCTTCACCCCTAAAGATAAAGTGGTTAGATTTGCTGAGAAAACTGTTGGTAGCCATTGCCTGCATTCTTGAACCTGGGAGACAGCCTGGCAGACTGCAGAGCATATCGCTTTATTTCTCACAAATTAGAACTTGTTTACATACAAACCTATCCTTCTGTATTGATAAATTGCACCACCATCTGATATTTGTTCTTTGGCTCCACTGGGTACACTGTCCCTCTTCCCTAGAGGGTGGAGGCTTCTGAAAAAACAGCCGAGGCTGAGAGGCAGGAGGTGATCTGAGCCCAGATATCCAGAAAAGGACTAGAGGATATGCTGATGGCAAATAAGCTCATGAAAAGATGTTCAACATCATTACCCACAGGGCAAGTGCAAATTAAAACCACAGTGATACATTACTACACACCTATGAGAATGGCTAGAATAAAAAATAGTCACAACACCAAATGCTGGAGAGGATACAGAGAAACTAGATCAAACGTAGGTAGGAATGTAAAATGGTACAGATATTCTGCAAAACTGTTTGGTAGTTTCTGTAAAATTAAACATGTAACTACCTTATGACCCAGCAATTGTACTCCTGGTCATTTATCCCAGAGATGAAAATTTATGGTTACACAAAAACCTGTTCACAAATCTTTACAGCCACTTTATCCATAATAGCCAAAAATAAGACACAACCCAGATGTCCGTCAATGGGTGAATGGTTAAACAAACCGTGGTACATCCATACCATGGAATAAAAAGGAACAAAAGAGGATAGAACAACCAGACAGAAGATTTATAAGCAAACTGAGGACCTGAACCACACTATAAACCAGTTGTACCTAACACAGAACACTGCACCCAACAACAGCAGAATATACATTCTTCTCAAGTGCACACAGAGCATTCTCCAAGATAGATCACAGGTTAGGCCACAAAAAAGTCTTCACAAATTTAAGAAGACTGGGGGCTTCCCTGGTGGCGCAGTGGTTGAGAGTCTGCCTGCCAATGCAGGGGACACGGGTTCGAGCCCTGGTCTGGAAAGATCCCACATGCCGCAGAGCAACTAGGCCCGTGAGCCACAATTGCTGAGCCTGCGCGTCTGGAGCCTGTGCTCCGCAACAAGAGAGGCTGCGGTGGTGAGAGTC
This sequence comes from Balaenoptera acutorostrata, assembly GCF_949987535.1. Classification (NCBI taxonomy): domain Eukaryota; kingdom Metazoa; phylum Chordata; class Mammalia; order Artiodactyla; family Balaenopteridae; genus Balaenoptera; species Balaenoptera acutorostrata. Next base: position 33,347,441 of record NC_080079.1, on the reverse strand, counting down.
CTGCGCACCGTGATGAAGAGTGGCCCCCACTTGCTGCAACTAGAGAAAGCCCTCGCACAGAAACGAAGACCCAACACAGCCATAAATAAAAAAATAAAATAAATAAAAAAAATAAAAATAAAAAAATTTAAGAAGACTGAAATTGCCAAGTATCTTTTCTGACCACAGTGGAATGAAACTAGAAATCGGCAAAAGGAAAACTGGGAAGTTCACAAACATGCGGAAATTAAACAACCCACTAATGAACAATGAGACAAAGAAGTCACAACAGAAATTAGAAAATATTTTGAGACAAATGAAAATGAAAAAAATATATCAAAACTTAGGGACATAGCAAAAGCTGAGAAAAAACATTATAGTAGCAGTAATGCCTAATTTAAAAAGAAGAAAGATCTCAAGCAAACTTTACACCTCAATGAACAAGAAAAAGAAGAACAAACTAAAGTTAGCAGAAGGGGACTTCCCTGGTGGCACAGTGGTTAAGACTCTGCCTGCCAGTGCAGGGGACACGGGTTCGAGCCCTGCTCTGGGAAGATCCCACATGCTGCGGAGCAACTAAGTCCATGCGTCACAGCTACTGAGCCTGCACTCTAGAGCCCACGAGCCACAACTACTGAGCCCACGTGCCACAACTACTGAAGCCTGCGAGCCTAGAGCCCGTGCTCTGCAACAAGCGAAGTCACCGCAATGAGAAGCCTGTGCACTGCAACAAAGATTAGCCCCTGCTCGCCACAACTAGAGAAAGCCCGTGCACAGCAATGAAGACCCAACAGAGCCAAATAAATAAATAAAATAAAATAAATTTAAATAAATAAATAACGTTAGCAGAAGGAAGAAAATAATAAAGACTACAGCACACATAAAACAGAAAAGAGAAAAACAATAGGAAAAATAGAACAAACTTAAAAAGAGTTTGGTTTTTTGAAAAGATCAACAAAATTGACAAACCCTCAGCTAGACTAAGAAAAAAAGGAGAGAAGACTGAAATAACAAAAAATCAGAAATGAAAGAGAAGACACTACCATGCCTATAACAAATAAAAAAGATCATAAAAGACTATTATGAACAATTATATCAACAAACTGGATAGCCTAGAAGAAATAGATAAATTCCTACCAAGACTGAATCATGAAAGAAAAAAAAAAATCTGAACAGACCTATAATAAATAACATGATCGAATCAGTAATAAAAAATCTCCTAACAGGGCTTCCCTGGTGGCGCAGTGGTTAAGAATCCACCTGCCAATGCAGGGGACACGGGTTTGAGCCCTGGTCCAGGAAGATCCCACATGCTGCGGAGTAACTAAGCCCGTGCACCACAACTACTGAGCCTGCACTCTAAAGCCCGCTCCTAGAGCCCGTGCTCTGCAATAAGAGAAGCCACCACGATGAGAAGCCCGTGCACTGAAACGAAGAGTAGCCCCCGCTCACCACAACTACAGAAGGCCCGCACACAGCAACGAAGACCCAACACAGCCAAAAATAAGTAAGTTAAATAAATAAAAATTTTTTTAAAATGTCATAAGAAGTCTTTAAAAAAAAAAAAAAACTCCTAACAACAAAAAAGCCCAGGACCAGATGGCTTCACTGGAGAATTCTACCAACTATTCAAAGAAAAATTAACACCAATCCTTCTCAAAGTCTTCCCAAAAAAACGGAAGAGGAGGGAACACTTACAAATTCATTCTATGAGGCCAGCAGTACCCTGATAGCAGAACCAGACAAAGATACTACAGGAAAAGAAAACTACAGACCAATATCCCTGATGAATATTGATGCAAAAATCCTCAGCAAACTGAATTCAACAGCACATTAAAATGATTATACACTATGAGTAAGTGGGATTTGCTTCTGAAATGGAAAGATGGCTCAACATATAAAAATCAGTCAGTGTAATTAATACACTATATTAACAGAATGCAGATTAGAAGACAAAAACCACATCATCATTTCAATTGATGCAGAAAAAGCATTTGACAAAATTCAGTATACTTTCATGATAAAAACACTAAAAAAACTAGGAATAGAAGAAAATTACTTCAGCATAATAAAGGCCATGTATGACAAGTTTACATCTAACATCATACTCAATATTGAAAAAGTAAGTTTTTCCTCTAAGATCAGGAACAAGACAAGGATGCCCACTCTCACCACTTCCATTCAACATAGTACTAGAAGTCCTGACCAGAGCAACTAGGCAAGAAAAGGAAATAAAAGGCATCCAAATTGGAAAGCAAGAAGTAAAATTATCTTTGTTCACAGATGACATGATCTTATATGTGGAAAACCCTGAAGCTTCCATACACAAAAAGAATTGTTAAAACTAGGACTTTCCTGGCGGTCCAGTGGTTAGGACTCCACGCTTCCACTGCAGGGGGCACAGGTTTGATCCCTGGTCAGGGAACTAAGATCCCTCATGCCACAGGGTGTGGCCAAAAAAAAAGAATTGTTAAAACTAATAAAGGAATTCAGCAAAGTTGCAGGACACAAAATCGATACTCAAAAATCAGTTGTGTTTCTATATACTAACAAAGAATAATCCAAACAGAAAATTAAGAAAACAATCCTATTTACAATAGCATCAAAAGAATAAAATACTTGGGAATAAACTTAGCCAAGGAGGCAAAAGACTTGTTCTGAAAACTATGAAACATCAATGAAAAAAGTTGAAGAAGACAAAAATAAATGGAGGGGCTTCCCTGGTGGCGCAGTGGTTAAGAATCTGCCTGCCAGTGCAGGGGACACAGGTTTGAGCCCTGGTCTGGGAAGATCCCACATGCCACGGAGCAACTAAGCCCGTGTGCCACAACTACTGAGCCTGCGCTCTAGAGCCCGTGAGCCACAACTACTGAGCTCACGTGCCACAACTGCCAAAGCCCGCACGCCTGGAGCCCGTGCTGTGCAACAAGAGGGGCCACCGCAATGAGAAGCCCACGCACCGTGACGAAAAGTAGCCCCCACTTGCTGCAACTAGAGAAAGCCCGCGTGCAGCAACAAAGACCCAGCGCAGCCAAAAATAATAAACAAATAAAATAAATAAAATTTAAAAATTTAAAAAAAAGAAAAATAAATGGAGATATATCCATTTTCATGGATTAGAAGAATTAATATTGCTAAAAATGTCAATACTACTCAAAGTGACGTACAGATTCATTGCAATCCCTATCAAAATCCCAACAGCATTTTTTGCAGAAACAGAAAAAAAAAAATCCTAATATTCATATGGTACCTCAAAGAACCCCAAATAACCAAAGAAATATTAAAGAAGAAAAACAAGACCAGAGGTATCACACTTCCTGATGTCAAAACATAGTGGAGGGGAGTTTCCTGGCGGTCCAGTGGTTAAGATTCGACACTTCCAATGCAGGGGGCATGAGTTTGATCCCTGGTCAGGGAAGTAAGATCCCACATGCCGCATGGCAGGGCCAAAACAAACAGGTGTGGGGGGTGGGGTGGAGAGGAGACCATATTGCAAAGCTACAGTAACCAAAACAGTATGGTACTTGCATAAAGACAGACATATAGACTGAAGGAACAGAATATGCAGCCCAGAAATAAACCCTGGCATATAAGGTCAAATGATCTTTGATGAGGGTCCTAAGGATACACCATGCAGAAAGGATAGTCTCTTCAATAAGTGGTATTGAGAAAGCTGGATATCTGTGTACAAAAGAATGAAATTGGACCTTTATCTCACCATATACAAAAATCAACTAAAAATGAATTGAAGACTTATTGTAAGACCTGAGACCATAAAACTCCTAGAAGAAAACAGGGAAAAGCTTCATGGCATTAGTCTTGGCAATGATTTCTTGAATATGACAGCAAAAGCACAAGGATCAAAATCAAGTGGGACTACATTAAACTAAAAAGCTTCTACATAACAAAGGAAACATTCAACAGAGTGAAAAGGCAATCTACAGAATGGGAGAAAATATTTGCAAACCATGTATCTGATAAGACGTTAATGTCCAGAATATACAGAGAATACCTACAACTCCACAACAAAAAAACCCCCAAATAACCAGATTTTTTTAAATGGGCAAAGGACTTGAACTGACGTTTCTCCAAAAAGATACACAATGGCCAACGACCATGTGAAAAGATGGTCAACATCACTATTCATCAGGGAAACACAAATCAAAGCCATGAGACATATCACCTTATGCCCATTAGGATAGCTGCTACCAAAAACCAAAATAAAACAAAAAACCAGAAAATAACAAGTGTTGGTGAGGATGGAAAAACTGAAACCCTGTGCACTGTTGGTGGGAATGTAAAATGGTACAGCACTATGGAAAACACTATGGAGATCACTCAGATAATTAAAAATAGAACTACTGTATGATCCAGCAATCCCACCTCTGGGTATATATCCAAAAGAATAAAAATCAGGCTCTCATAGAAATATTTGCATACTCATGTTCACTGCAGCATTGTTTACAATAAATAGCTGAGAGGTGGAAGTAACCTAAATGTCCACTGACAGATAAATGGATAAAGAAAATGTAGTATATTCAGATAATGGATATTATTCAGCTTTTAAAAAAAAATCCTGGGCTTCCCTGGTGGCGCAGTGGTTGAGAATCTGCCTGCTAATGCAGGGGACACGGGTTCGAGCCCTGGTCTGGGAAGATCCCACATGCCACGGAGCAGCTGGGCCCGTGAGCCACAATTGCTGAGCCTGCGCGTCTGGAGCCTGTGCCCCGCGACGGGAGGGGCCGCGATAGAGAAAGGCCCGCGCACCGCGATGAAGAGCGGTCCCCGCACCGCGATGAAGAGTGGCCCCCGCTTGCCGCAACTGGAGAAAGCCCTCGCACGAACCGAAGACCCAACACAGCCAAAAATAAATAAATAAATAAATAAATAAATAAGAAAATCCTTTAAAAAAAAAAAATCCTGTCCCATGCTGCAACATGGATGAACCTTGAGGACATTATGCTAAGTGAAAGAAGCCAGTCACAGAAAGACAAATACTGCATGATTCCACTTATATGAGGTGTCTAAAGTAGTCACTCTTAGAAACAGAAAATAGAATGGTGGTTGCCAAGGGCTGGAGGGAGGAGGGAAAGCGGAGTTGTTTAATGGGTGGAGAGTTTCTGTTTTGCGAGACAAAAAATTTCTAGAGATCTGCTGTACAAGAATATGTATGTAGTTACCACTACTGCACTGTATACTGAAAAATGGTTAAGATGGCATATTTTATGCTATGTGTTTTTTACCACAATTTTAAAAAAAATATCTTTCAAACAGAAAAAAAAGGAACTACTGGTACCTAAAACAACCTAACTAAAATCAGATAAATCTCCAGTGAATGATTCTGAGTAAAAAAAGTCAATATCTGAAAGTTACATACTGTGTGATTCCATTAATAACATTCTTGAAATAATAAAATTACAGAAATGAAGAGCAGCTTAGTGGGTTGCCAGGGGTAAAGTGGGGTGCAGGGGTGGGAGGGAAGTGGGTGTGGCTATAAAAGGGAAACGTGAGGAATCTCTGTGGTGATAGAAATGTTCTGTATCTTGGCCATATAAATGTCAATATTCTAGTTTTGATTTCATGCTTATGGTTTTCAGGATGTTACCATTGATGGAAACTGGGTGAAAGCTATAGGGGATTTCTCTGTTTTGTTCCCTATAAGTGCAATATGAATCTACAATTATTGCAAAATAAAAAGTTCAGTTAAGTTTAAGACAAATTTTCTCCAAATGATGGAGGCTAGACACTAACTGGAAATGATGTAGAGGAGATTTTAGTACGTGATTTTTATGTAGGTGGGGAGAAAGGATGTAGGCTGACTCAGAAAAACTGTTCAAGTCTGAGCTGCCCCAACCTGGTTACCCCAGTGTTCACCAAATACGCAAATCTGAGAAACCCTGTGTAATCATTTTTGGAAGGGGAGCCTGGTCAGAATGTTCCCTCAGTTTTAATCTTTTTTTTTTAAAATTAATTAATTAATTAATTTATGGCTGTGTTGGGTCTTCGTTTCTGTGTGAGGGCTTTCTCTAGTTGTGGCAAGCCGGGGCCACTCTTCATCGCGGTGCGCGGGCCTCTCACTATCACGGCCTCTCTTGTTGTAGAGCACAGGCTCCAGACGCGCACGCTCAGTAACTGTGGCTCACGGGCCCAGTTGCTCCGTGGCATGTGGGATCTTCCCAGACCAGGGCTCGAACCCGTGTCCCCTGCATTGGCAGGCAGACTCTCAACCACTGCGCCACCAGGGAAGCCCCCCTAAGTTTTAATCTTCAAAGGCCTAGATGTTGGATCTAATAAGAAACCAGAGGAGTAATTTTGGGCACCAGGAGAAGAGGGAGGAACATCCAGACCCCCAAGCCAGTTCTCTGTGGGCTGTGGGCAAGTTTAGTTAGAGGGGCAAGCAGCCACCTGCATGATGGAGGTTTTCTTCTGACCAAGCTCCAGTGAGTCAGGGCTAATATAATCCCTCTGGTATCAACTGAACAAAGAACAATGAATGTTTCCCTTTATTTCCACTGTACCTGCTTAGAAATCTGCCTCATGAGTTTATGGGGGGATCACCTGAGAACACAAATTGGAAGAGCTAGTATCTTGGGACTATTGTGGTGGCTATGGGAGCCCAACTGATTATTCCATGAATACCACTCCATCAGGAAGGTAATCAATTGTACTGGTTGGCTGAACTTAAGCTACAGTGCTGGGAAAGAAAGAAACTTACCCTAAGTTACAGCAAGATCTTCTCCATGATATTTGTCTACATGCTTCCACCCTCTGGAGCCCCTAGTACTCAGAAGTGATGGGTATGGAGCTCCTCATGCATGCTGAAATCAGTAACAAGTAGCATTTACTGAGCACCACCAGAGGCCAGCCCCTAGGCTGGATAGTTTTTGCACATAGCATTGAAATTTCCCAATAACCTGGTGGTGAGGTAGTTCGTATTATCTGCTTTATAGATGAAGAGACTGAGTTTCAGAAGTTACGTGGTTTGCCCAAGGTCCCACAGCTAGCAAGAGGCAGAGCTGGAATTCAAGCTCAGGCCCCTCTATCTATAAAGCCTGCACCTTTAAGAAAGTATCAAGCAGTATCACATATATAATGAAATCCAGGCCCCAAATCCCCAGAAAATGACCAGAGCCCCTAAACTCAGTGGAAAGGGGTCAGAGGGCAGGTGAAAGCTTTCTGCTGATCAGAGCCACATTTCCTCCACCCACTTGGTACACAGTAGGCACTCAGTAAACAACTGTTAAGCTGAACTGACCCAGAGTCCCTCCCACTCAACCGTGTGTGCTGGGAGAACAGGAGGCAGATGGCGGGCACCTCTTGCCTGCCTTCCCCGTTGAATTTGGCAGTGGCAATGCTCTCTGTGTTCTTGTCTGACGGGGATGGGGCCCTGGGAAATCCTACAAGACAGATAGCCACACACACACCAGGCTGCTTTGAAGGGCATGCGACAAAGAAACTCAGAGTGTGCCCCAGGGTATCCGTGATGACCTCAGATGCAAAGTATGAAGTGAGCCAATTCTGTAACCTCAGCGAATTTCACAGACTAAACAGTGGCGGGTGAGCGCTTGTGACTTCTGCTGACAGAGCGGCAACATGACCTGGTAGCTGCTGGGTTTGCACAAGAATCTTCCTTCACTGATATGCACAATCGGCCTCTCTAGGAACAGACCAGTAAGCAGAGACCCACACACAGGGCATTTCCTCTGCCAGGGGTTGCCGGTATTCCCACTGTTGCTGGATTCATCTTCAAAGAGTTTGGGATGGAGCCGAAGCTGGGACCCCTCTGCTGAGAAAATCTGGAAGGAGACTTGTGATAAAGACTCAGAGGCTGCTGTAGCCAAGAAAGTCTGCCACAGGCGGGGAGAGGGGCTGCAGGAAAGGCTCGCACAGTGTCCAGACAGTAGAGATTCAATTGTTTCAGATTGGAGGGAGGGAACAGGCGGGGAGCAGGAGAGAAGAAGAAAGAAGACATTAATAAAAGAATAACGGCCAAGGCCATACTAAAAATACTTCCCTGGCACATATTTCTGCCAATGCATAGCAGCCTTTCAATTAAGGATGTGTCATTTCCTGGGTTATTAAATCCAGATCATGGAACATTCCACTCTGGGACAGTAAAAGAGGGTCACGTTCTCAGCCTCCCCCAGCACAAAAGCAGCAAAGAATGGGGATCATGGCTCTCGGTGTTTCCACCACTCAACTCCCCACTGAGCTGCTTGGGAGAAAGCTTCCCTTCGGGGTATGTCCGTGGAAGCTTAGGGGGGCCCAGCATGGCGCTCTTTCTCAGGTACCCCATAGGCCCCACAGTCACCGTGAAGGGCATCATCATCATCTCAAGCCAGTAGGGGCCTGGCAGGACTCAGAATTGAAGGACGAAGAAGCATTAGTAGCCATTTTGCCTTGGTTACTACAATAAATGCTGGCGACCTTTAACATCTTATAAAGCCAAAGTCACACGGCAGAAGGTCTCCCCTGCTAGGCCCTGCGAAGCTTAAAAGGAAATTGCAAGGCCGTCTCAGTGCTGGGCACAGAGACCTGCATGCAGCAGGTGCCCAAAATACCTGCCTCCCTTTTTCGGGGAGAAGGACTATGTGCACAGTATGATCAAGGGGCTCTCGAGAGATCAGGGGGCTCCCCACAATAGCTCTTTCCAAACATTTAAGTAGTTTGGAACCTCTTGTGCCTTAACCTGTCCTAAACTGCATCTGCAGCAGCGGGTTTGCCATTTAATCACCCTAACAGCTGGGCAGAGTCTTGTTAAAGGTGAATTGAGAAGAAATTGAACAGCAAAATTGGCTTCAGAACTAGTATAAGAACTGAGGATTCCAACCCTAAATGAAACAAAAAGACAACCTACAGACTGGGAGAAAATATTTGCAAGCAATACGACTGACAAGGGGTTACTTCCCAAAATATGCAAACAGCTCATACAACTTAATATCAAAAACAACCCAATCAAAAAATGGGCAGAAGACCTAAATAGACATTTCTCCAAAGACAACATACATATGGCCAACAGGCACATGAATGGATGCTTAACATCATTAATTATTAGAGAAATGCAAATCAAAACTACAATGAGGCATCATCTCACACCAGTTAGAATGGCCATCATCAGAAAGTCTACAAAGAGGGACTTCCCTGGTGGCGCAGTGGTTGAGAATCCACCTGCCAGTGCAGGGGACACGGGTTCAAGCCCTGGTCCAGGAAGATCCCACATGCCGCGGAGCAACTAAGCCCATGCACCACAACTACTGAAGCCTGTGCTCTAGAGCCCAAGCTCTGCAACAAGAGAAGCCACCACAATGAGAAGCCCGTGCACCGCAATGAAGAGTAGACCCTGCTCACCCCGCTCACTGCAACTAGAGAAAGCCCGCATGCAGCAACGAAGACCCAACAACAAAAAGACCCAATGCAGCCAAAAATAAGTAAATTTTAAAAAAATTAAAAAAAAAAAAGTCTACAAAGAACAAATGCTGCAGAGGGTGTGGAGAAAAGAGAACCCTCCTACACTGTTGGTGGGAATGTAAATTAGTGTAGCCACTGTGGAGAATAGTGGAGGTTCCTTAAAAAACTAAAAATAGAGCTACCATATGATCCAGCAATCCCACTCCTGGGCATATATCTAGAAAAGATGAAAACTCGAATTCGAAAAGATACATGTACCCCAGTGTTCATTGCAGCAGTATTTACAATAGCCAAGACATGGAAACAACCCAAGTGCCCATCAACAGACGTTTGGTTTAAGAAGATGTGACACACACACACACACACACACACACACACACACACACACCCAGCCACCCACCCCTGAATATTACTTAGCCATAAAAAAGAATGAAATAGTGCCATTTGCAGCAACATGGATGGACCTAGATAATATCATACTAAGTGAAGTAAGTCAGACAAATATTATATGATATCACTTACATGTGGAATCTGAAAAATAATACAAATGAATCTATTTACAAAACAGAAACAGTCATAGACACAGAAAACAAATTTATGGTTACCAAAGGGGAAAGGGGGGGAGGGATAAATTAAGAGTACAGAACAGATACACACCACCATATATAAAATAAATAAACAACAAAGATTTACTGTATAGCACAGGGAACTATATTCAGTATCTTGTAATAACCTATAATGGAAGAGAATCTGAAAAAAAAAAAAATATATATATACACACACACATATAAAAAACCAAATCACTTTATACATATAAATACCTGAAACTAACATAAGATTGTAAATCAACTATACTTCAGTTAAAAAAGAAAAGAACCGAGGGTTCCAAGCGGAAAAGATCCTCCGAGATCAGACAAGTTTGGAGCACATGGTATTTTCCAACAAGTCTGACTGTCAGCAACATCTAAAAATCGGGGGATTTCAGATGAAAAGCTTTCTGACTTCTGGTTTGATGAAATGAATCATCAGAAATGGGAATCCTAGGCCTGCATGTGGTGTCTGGCTGGAGCCAAGGAGTGGTTCCCCCTCTGGACGGGGCATGCACTGTCCAGCTGCCAGGGGTCGCTCTCCTCCTCCTTGTCTGCACTCAGAGCTCTGTCCTTGAGTCCTTATCTTCCCTGCCACCTTTGGGCATGTGAGGTGGTAACTCGTGCCCTAGTCCCTCCCGTTTTCCACCACAGACAACTGATCCCATCTCTTACTCTCTGTCCTCAAACCCAGTTCTCTACCATGGGCTGTGGGATTCCCAGTGTTTGTGGATTCATCTTCAAAGTGGGAGAGAGCCGACTCTGGGCCCCCTCTGCTGGGAAGATGCAGAGGATCCTTTGGATAAAGACTTAGAGGCAGCTGTGGCCAAAGGCGACAGGCCTCCCCAGCCCTAAGCAAGATGCTTAGACCTCTCCACCCCGGCCACCTGCAACCCTTCCTCTCCCCTGGGCAAGCCCACCTCTGCCTCTGCCCCAGATCTGAACCTGTTCTAACAGACACACATTTACATCCTCATGGACTTCTTTCTATTATTTCTACTGGGCCACTTGAGGGAAAAAGGCAAACACTGCTTCACCAAAAACTGCATTCAGGTACTCTTCCCTTGCTCAGACCAAATGGTGGTCATAAGCAGAAAGCCCAAACTATGAAAACTGAACAGTTTCTTGGGAAGCAGCAGAGCCGTCAAGGAAGGAAAATGGTCACTTAGAAGAAGACAGTGACCACGGAAACCAGGATAATAATAACATAGGTCTCGGTGAATACTCAGTTGGTGTGTCAGACACGGTACTGGCATTTTACAGGTTACTTCTTATTTTACAACAGCCCTACAAGGCAGGTGGTATTACCCCCTTTTTAGAGATGAGGAAAATGAACACAGAAAGAACTGTGCTAAAGTAGACATTTTTCTCCCAGGGCTAGTGGCTGAACCTTCTGCCCGCTGCCTGCATGAGCCTGTCCTGGTGTGAAAAGCCTCTTCCAGGACTGGCCCAGAGCGGACTTCATGGGCCTACTTACGCTCTGCCATTCGTCTCCTGCCCACTGGCTGCCGTCTTTGACTCCAAGGCATTGTTGAAGTTGGAGATGTTTTCAGAGGAGTAGAGGCCAGCTGGGTTGTTGTACTGGTTTGTGATGACCCTGGGGGCAGGGCTGGAGGCAGGTGAGGCGGTAAAGGGCATGGCACTCCGGTTGTGGGCGCTTCCTATGTGTAGGACCTCCTGCGGGCAGAGATCAGAGGAGAAATCGGGGGTGTCCAATATGCACCCCTCGATGGACGGTACAGGCTGAGTGCCAGGGAGAGAGAGGTGTTCCAATGAGCTATGATGGCCCTGGCTCAATGCCAAACTAGCTGAGGGGCTCTGACAAACCCACCTGACACAGGGCAAGACCCAGGACGTTGCACGAGCCGGGCACGTGTGCAGTTTCATCTGCCAGCTCTGCCTCCTGGTTCTTCCCTGAGGCCCAGCAGAGCCTGATCTCCTGCTGGGTACCCCTGGGCAGGACACCCCCTGATGCCCTGGGCTGTCAGGATCCAAGTCAGAGCTGAAACACCCTTTCAGGGCACATTTCCAGAGGGATTAAGTACCAGGAAGAGAGGAACTGGCATCACTTCAGTGCGGAGCAGGAGATGATTAAAGGTGGAGACGAATTCCCCAGGAAGGAGCGGTTTAGAGAAGCAAGATAAGAGGGTTGTTGTGTCACCAGTGAAGCAGCTGCTGACTAGGCAGAGAAGCCTCAGTGCGCTGGCAGAAGGGGCTACGGGGAATGACTGATCTGGTGTTTTGTGTGGGAGAAGGCCAAGGCTGATCAGGTGGAAGGCTGGGGGATACCTGCTACAGAGCGGGGCCCGGGGGGAGCTGCAGGAAAGGACTTCGAGTTCCTGTGCTCACTGCCCTCTTCCTGTAATCTGAGGAAGCGCCCTCCACCTCCACGCTGGACTGCCAGGACTTGGGAGGGTGACCACTACAGCTGCAACACCTAGGAGCTACTTTAAGAACACCCCTGAAAACTTCTTAAACTAACATGCGCTTTTTGAAAAAAATCACGGCTTTTCTGATGACTCAGTTAGCAAGATGCTTTCCGCATGGGTGTTCTGGTTCAAACCCTGCTCCCAGGGGAGAGCGTACTCTGTGCAGCCTACTAAACTCGATGTGCGTCCTATTTTCTGGGTCTCCCAGAAATCCTTCTGAATCCTGGACTCCTTGTTAACACCCAGGCCCAGAACGACTGCTCTTCCCTTTTTTTTTTTTTTTCTCTCTTTCTTCACTAAACCTTCAAGTCTTCCACACTTTCTTAGAAAACGATGATGAAAACCACCAGCTTAATTCACTGTGTACTGACTTAAAAGACAACATGAAAATGTGTTTATGACGATTCAGATAGTCTCCCTCTTCAACAAGTCGGAATCAGTGCGGTTTTACTGTATACATTACGTTGAGCTGACTTTATCCACGTTGGACAAAAGCTCAGTACACACAGCTTGTTCACCAAAGGGGAAGTATAATTAGTTAAGAAAATAACTTCAGCAGTAATCAAAGAATGGTTAAGTACGTTCTACGGCACAACTACCCCAAGGAATAAGAAGTGGTCATTAACGGCAGCAGACTTCCCGAAGGGTGGCCTGGGACTCGGGCCCCCGTCAGTGGCTACCTTGCAGCTCTGTGGGGCAGGTGGACAGCGGCAGCCGGGATTGCAATTCTTTCCTCCTGTCTCCTTCCCCACAGCAATTCCTTAGGAGCATCTTAGGATGCTGAGCACCAGGGAAGAGCCCTCATATTTCTGTCTTGGCTCAGTTTTTTCCCTGTCGCTTCCTGCTCGGCTTTGGGCAAGTTATACTTCTTTCTTAGCCATTGCACAGTGCCCAGCACACAGCAGACAGTCAACCAGTGTCATTCCCTTCTCCTTCCATAGAAACACATTTTCAGTTAGAATGGAAGTCAGTAGAAAATGCAGGTTGGAAATTCTGATTTTTTACTTTATAGAGAATCTCCTAAGAATGTATCTGTTTTGTATATAAAAGGAGTATATCTAACCCCATGTGAATACTGGTCTTTCCAGAAGTCAGGCAGTTAATTCAGGGCCTGCCTTTTGGAAGGGATGATGTCATTGTTTGGGCTTTGTATTTATGTCTCCAAGGAAACTCAATAATGAGGAAATATAAACTAGGTGTGTAACTACACTGACCTCAGATAAGCTGGGGTGTGGGCTAGCCTTACATGAATGAACAAATCCTTTAATTACAGATGAACTCTGCTCTTACTCATTCCTCTATTTGAGAATGACTGGAAGTGGAAGATTTTGGAAAAATGAGAGGTGGGAAGTTTTTCATATGAACAAAGAATTACTGGAATCAAAAGAAATGTATAGTCAAGTTAGATGTTAAAGTGTTGGAGATTTTTTTTTAATCTGAAGAAAACTACCTTCAAAAGATTAATATAGGTACTCAGATTATATGTTTAAGATGAAAATTCAAGTATAATACATATAAAAAGTATAACTAAAATGTAAGCATTGCCTTACTGAAGTGAAAACTAGGATTTTAGATAGACCACATTAAAACAAAATCATTCCTTATATATTATAAAACATATAAGGACTTAACACATTAAAACAACATTTATAGTAAATTTAATGAAATGGCTGAGAACTCCCTAGGAAATTGGAATTGACTGTGGCATGTTTTAAATTAGTTTGCACAACTGCCAGCTTATAGACTGAATGCCATTTCATGAACTTTCCTTAGAGGGGCTGTACAGAATAATATGGTCATGTCAGTTTTGAAATGCCAGATGCAAAATGATCCTTAAAGTGACTCTTAGGACTAAGTATTATTTTTATTATATTAATGGGAAAAATTTTGTGGGATTGCATTTCTGGCATTTTAATGGAAGACATTTGAGAAAATACCATTCACATACAACCACTCAATTTACCCACACTAATGTACCCAGTGAGTTCAATTTCATACAAGTTTCTGTTTTAGGTATAAAAGATAACTAGCTATATGTTGTCTTTTGATTATATCTCAATACACCATAAAAATGAAACAGTGTCCCAAATTTTGAAAAAAGAAATTAAAGTTCACATCTTCAATTGGGGCTAAATGTATAACAATCACAAACCAGTCTAAAAGAAGTTTACAAAAGCCATTATCGACTTAACTACTAACATACCACTAACAACTCATTAATTTATCCAAGAGACACACTTTGTGAAAAGTAGCATATCAGGTGTGAGGAATTTTACAAGAATGTTCTAAACATTCTTCTCTACGTTTCTCCCCTTGTTTCTAAAGACTACCCATTCATTGTAGATAATTTAGGAGATGTAGTTAAAGAAGAAATACCATCACTTATAATCTATTATGTACAAATATGGGATCTCAGGACAGTCTCCCGTCCAGGAAATTCTATTTGGCCAACAAATTGTGCATTGACTCCCTATCACATTTTCCAATATGAACTACCACTTTATTTTAGTAATTTTAAGATCTCACTGTAAGAAAACTAGAGATTCCCATCCTAAGGCTCTTGGAAACCAGGCAGTAGGACCCGGGACCCGGGGTGGGGCGGGGAATGTCTGGGTTTACTACTAAATTTCCTTGTAGTTCCTCTAGGCTCTAGGCCTCAGGACCCAAACTTCTTTTCGTCCCTGGCATGATTCATTTGCATCTGCAATCCATAATGAGCTGAGTCAGCACCCCTATTTTGCCGTGGTTCTGCCACCCTATTCTGCACAGGAAAGCTTCCGCCCGCTTCCCGTATCCCCTTCCTACCCGCTGTGTCCAGCCCAGGCCCTGGCGTCACTGCCCTGGGGTTTTCCAGCCCCTTCCTCCCGCAGTTCCCTTACGGGAAGAACCAAACAAGAGCCAGGTCCCAGCAGTGTCAGCGGAGGGCCCTCCCACTGCGTCCTATCCCCTGCCTCCAGGGCAGGAAAAACGCGAGTGTGCCCAGCTGTGTCAAAAGCAGAAAGGCCTCTGGGTGCTGAGAGCAAGGGCCATGGTGGGCAAGTACTTACTTGGGGTTCAGAGGCTAAATTCATCCTGTATGGGTGACGTTTCCCTTCCTCTGTCACCAGAGGAGACCAGATTTTCTGTTCAGATCTGCAACAGATTGACAAAGCTGTTGTTTCATGCATGCTAAATAAATAATATATACTAAAAACGGAGTGGGAAAGTGTCCCCTCTTGCCCGGCTGCTAGCCTCCGAACTAGCACTCTGCCCCCGCCTTCCCCTCCATTTTGCTATCAGTGTGTGATTTTCGGAAGCACCAACCTCATGACATCATGTCTGATGGCTGTGTGCGCTCAGCCCTGAGGGATTTCCCAAGCTGCTGTCATTCTTCCAGCCTCATCCTCCCCCACTGCGCTCTGTACCGCTGACCCAGCCACACCGGCCTCCTCCGTGCTCCTGAGCGTGCCTGATGCCACCCCACCTCTGCTCAGGACGGGGTGAGCTCCTCTATCTCATCCCGTGTTCCCGATCCAGACCAGATAACCAACTTGTTCGTGAAGTGTGTCTGGACCAAACAAAATTGATGCCTCCTTTTCTGAGCTTGGAGAGGATTTCCTTGTACCATTCACACAGCAACTCTCTAGGTCTTGTCTCAGTTTTCATTAGTGTAGCATTTTTTCACTCTTACGGGTAAAGAATATTTGTACTTATCCTTATATTGTCAGAGTGCCCAGCACAGGGCCAGATATATACAAGATGGAGCTATTCAATGTGTTGGTAAATGGATCAAAAAAATCAATTAATCTGTAATGAATGAATGTCTTGAAGGAGAAGATGTGGACTGAGATAGAAATGGAGACAAGAATGAGGGATAAATGTGCTTTTGAGGGGATAGTAATAAAATGGTGCACCTCCCATGGGGGTAGGGCTCTGAAGTGTACAAGACGGTTTTCATTTCATTATACCGATTTCACTACCTCAAAGTTTTGGTTAGTTGTGTTAGGTCAAATGAAAATGCAAATATCTTAGAGAAAGATGCCCACACTATGAGGAGCACTGTGAAAATTAGAAAGTGAGCAACCTGAAATTTCAATTCCACAGACCTTCTGCCTGCCTACACCGTACAAGGCACTGAGCTGGGTGGGTAGGGGATCCTGAAATAGGTGAGGTAGACCCTGCCCACAAGCAGCTTCCAGTCGACCAGAAATGAGCGAGTGTTTCCACGGGCCTCACCTGGTTACTGTGAGAGTCATGTTGTCTGTGCAGCCCTTGATTTTGTTCTGAGCTTCCAAGTGCGTCATATTGCTGGTATTTTCCCCATCGATGGCTGTGATTACATCTCCAACACATAAATTAGCTGTAGCAGCCTTGCTTCCGGGAGTGACCTGGAAAAAAGGAGAGAGCTGGCTTAGTTACCATCTGTCTCCAAGGAAACCACTGGGTAAGTTACCACTGGATTAAGTATTCACTAATGTGGATCAAAGCATTTAAAAAAAGGAAAGAAGCCTAAAATCATAAGTTTCAATAATAATGATCCTTTATGGTTATGTAATACATTATGGTTTACAATGAGTTCTTTTCTATATACCATCTCATTGGATCCTTACAATAACCTTGTGAAAAAGGAAGGCTAGTATCAGTCGCCATATTGGTCCCCATTTTAGAGACCAAGAAACTGAGGTTTAGAAAGATCTGTGACTTACCTGGGATCACCCAACTGATATATTACTGTATTACTAGTCATCCAACTATCAATAGTATAATACAGAGCCAGGACTCAAACCCTAAAGCAGACCCAATGTTCTTCCCACTGTCTCTTGCTGCTTTCCTAAAATAAGTCACCAATTTAAAAAAACACACACTTAGAGAACATTATGTACAGAAACATCCTATTTCTATAAAAATCTTAACAATTAATATGCTATTTACACACAGAAAAAAATTGAGACACTGCATACCAAACTGTTCACAGTATTACATTTCTGTAATGTTTTTGGTTTATACAATGAGCTTGAATTACTTTTGTAATTGAAAAAAGCAACAAGGAATATTTTAAAATACAACAGCATAGGTTTATACTGGTTCATTTCCTCCCAGCCAGGAAACTGACTATTAGGGTTAGCCCCTTTGGGTGGCTGATTTTCTACAGGCCAATGCTTCTAAAACCAGTGGTTCCAAATTTATGGGCAACAAATGCTTGGGGGAAGCCAGCCAATGACTGCAGTGGGTCATCAAATTCATCTGCCTACTGAGCATTACATGTGACCTGAATAAATATCAAGCTTCACGTGGAGAGGTACAACTATCTTTCAAGTGAATACAGATACTATTGTGATGAACAAAGTATGAACTCATTTTGAAGTAGTACTAACCTCAGAGATGTTTTTTACTATTAGGTATTTTCTAAACCAAGGTATACTAAAAATAGGACCATCATCCCAAGGTCAGTCCATGACTTTGACATTAGAAGACCTTCCTTGATGAGAAGTCCAAGCCCTCCAGGAGCAGAGTACGCCCAGACTCCCAGCACCCACAGGGTTCTGGCCTCACCTTGGAGAAGGCCCTTGACCCCTGGGAGCCCAGTGAAGAAGATCTTACGAACATTTGAGGGTCTCCGTAAGGCTGAACCACAGGTAAGAGGCCTTTCAAGACATCAAATCAGGACACAAGGCTTATGTGCTGAGCCTCCGTATCTGATGCAGTTTTCAGCAGCCAGTTTCCAATCAGCCGTCGCCAAACGGAAAACACTGACCCTTCTGAGGTGGGCTAGTGTGATGGCTGCTGTCATGACCATCCCCCCCCATCAGTGCGCTACCCCCACAAAATAAGGGGTGGATGACTTGATCCTTGAGGTTCCTTCCGGTTCAGACATGCTATGACTCTATCAGGCAAAACTCTCCTGGAATGTAGCAGGATGTGGAAACCAGTGCAGAGATCCTGACCTCCTAACCTTCCTTTCTGGCTTTCCCATCATCTGTTTACCAGAGATCTGGCCTTTAGAAAACAAAAGCCCCCAATCCAAGGTCCGGATCTTCTTCTAATGCAGCCACTGGGAAAAGATATTTTATACAGGCGAGCGTAGGCCGCACTCCTTTCAGTTGACTTCGGGGAGTTAGTTCTGAGTCACCCGGTATGTGCCATGAAGACAAATCCCTCTCACTTTCTGCCCGTCTTCCCGAGAAGACTGACCTGGTGTGACTTCATGTATATTTCGCTTTTTCTAAAGAACAACACAGACCCCTTGTTTTACAAATGGCCCTAAGCATCACTTTATTTGGGATGAGCCATGGTTCTGGGTTGGCAAACTCCGTCTCCAGGGAGAACAGCCTGATTGAACTCATTTATCATGACCAACTCTCATGGTCTTAAAGAGAAGTCCCCTTGGATAAAATCCAGAATCACTAATGAAGTTCCTCAGGACTGTGTCATTCCCCTACTAAGCTCTAGCTGCAGGGGCCTTCCTTACTTCTTTCCCGCCTCAGGGCCTTAGCACCTGCTGTAGCCACTACCTGATTAACTTCTTGGCTTAAATGACCCTTCTCACAGAAGACTTTCCTGAACCCTCCAATCTAAGTTAGATCCCTTGTCAACCTTCCCCCTGCACCACCCCCCACCCTGTCAACATTTTCATACACTCTCTTCTTCACGGCACTTGTCAATTAGGTTTGTAAATCGATTCTGTGGGTTTGTTTACATAATGCTTGAGAGCCTACTAAACAGTAAGGTGTGTGAGAGCAGGATTTGTCTGCCTTTTGCACTGTGGTATCCCCAGTGCCTAGCAGTGACTGGCACATAGTAGGTGCTCAATAAATATTTGTCCGATGAGTGACTGAATCCAAAATATCTAGCGGTTGTTAAATATGTAATCATGCTGCTTCATTCCATCCTTTAAAAAAATGACTATATCAAAAGGAATCAAATAATCACTTTCCCCAGCATTGCTATCCTGGACTGTCAACACTCACAAAACTAAAATGAGGAGATGGGGGCGGTGGAGTGCAGAAAGCTTGAGAAAATGAAAAGAGAAATTCCCTTTTACTTTCATATGCTCAGCTGCTAAGAACGCTGGAATTTCCAGCATTTGGTTCAAACTATCTTGGAGGTGAGGCATTTCTGCTAAGTACATCCCGACAGATCCTGGACAAGTTAGAACCAGTCTTAAGAGCCCTGAGTCTGAGTAATCAAGGCCTGGCCATCCTATCTTTTGGTCTGATTCTTTTTTTTAAGCCAAATTAATGGGGAGCCAAAGGAAATCTCAGAAAGTTATAAGACAACATCATCAGGTGGGACTCAGATGGAATCACACATAAATAAAGTCCACATTCTTTTATGAGCTGTCTATTTCTGGGGGGAAAATGGATTTAAACAAATTATGGGATTTGCCTTTTACAAAGCTCTTTCACGTACATTCTTCTAGTTGAGATAATAACGATGATGACCTCACCACCAACATGTAAGATAATTTTACAGATGAGGAAATTGAAACTCGGAAAAGCTGTGACTGACTCAAGTTCACACAGCTAAAGGTTGGAGCCTGAACTTGAAACCAGATCCCCTCATTCCAAATTCCATTCCCCTTCTGCTTTACCACAATGCCACAAGCAGAGGCTCCAAACCCAACTGTCAGAGCCAAAGAGAAGTCCAGAATTAAGCAGACTCATCTGTTGTGGCCTTCAACACAGGGAACTGGAGTGTCGCAAACTCCTGCCAAGGCCTGGGTGCCACTCGCCATCCGTCAGACAACCATCTCCATTGGTCTGTGCTGAGCTGGGGCCCAGTAACACCTCCCCTTATAAAATACTCAAGTCAGAACTGAAAAGCCCTCAGGATGGAAGGCCTGTGTCTCCAACTCTGGTTAGTTCCCATCATGAATGGAGGACTCCAATCCTTACTGCACACTAACTATTCATCACAATCATAGCAGTATTTATCAGTTAATGAGTGCTAATTATGGTCAAACACAGTTTGTTTGGCAAGGGTTAATTTCCCAGTCCTCCTGAGATACTATCAGGTAGCCAACATTATTTGCATCATCATGGAGAAGGAAGTGGAGGAACAGGGGTTGACAGCTGGTGAGTGGCGGGCTGTGGGGCTCAGAGGTCCGTCCACCTAACCCAGTATGCCCCGCTGTCTGTTCTGATTTCCTCCTGACTGTCAAATTCCATCAGAACCGGCTCAGAATGGAGTCAGCTTCAGTTTCTAAAACAAGTCCTATACTCTCCTCCAAAGAGACAGGCCCATTAATTAGTTCAATGGACATTCTCAAAAACCCTCTTCCAGCTTTCTTCCCCAGAGACCATACAACTTGATCACACCACTCTCGATGCCTGAGAATAAATGGGGTTAGGCACAATGTCCGCTAATGAACAATCTGCCATCTTCTGCAGAATTCACTCATGTCTCTCTCACCCTTTGCCCCCGCAGGCAGACACTTTGCTCAGAGGCCAATCTGTACATCCACCCTATACTGCATCATTAAAGCCTGTGCACTGCCGTCAGACTTCTAAACACAAAAGAAGGTTCATAGAATTTCACTTCTAAGTGGCGCAGAATAGGACTATGACGTGGCTCTCCCACTTTCTTCGATTTACATCTAAATAACTAAATATTTCTTTTATACAAAACTGGATGCATACCCACTGGCCACAGCAAATGAAAAGATGACTTTCTCCCTCTGTATTATGGCATATACCTATTTTATCCCTCCTCTGTTACCTCTGTCTTTCATTCATTCACTCATCAGATAGACATTCCTTAAGTCCGTTCTCAAAGACAGTGTAGCTTATTAAGATGTGGCTACTGAAGTTAGATGACCAGGGTTCAAGTCCCGTCTCTGGTGCTTGTGAGCTAAGTACCCTTGGGGGGGGATGTTTCACCTCTGTGTGCCTCACTCTTCTCACCTATGAAACAGGGGTGATAAACAAACAGTCCAGGCATCGAAAGGCTGTTGTGAAGATTACATGAAATGATTCAGGCAGAGCACACTGTCAAGTTCACAGTCTCCTGGGGCAGACAGGTATGTACACCAGCTGATGCTAGAAACAAGTAAAGAGGCAATGGGAGCCTAAAGGTGGAATCAGGGAAGGCTCCCTGGAGGAGGCATTGCTTAAAACTGTGCAAAGGCACCACAGGAGGCAGAAAAGAGCATGCCAACTTACAGGAATAGCACGTGGACTGGCATAGATAAAACATAGGAAGTGAAGGGAGAGGAAGGGGAGGAGTCTGGAGATGTAAAAATAGGCCAGGCTGTAAGAGTTCTGTCATTTTCTTTTTAACAAGACTGTACTTTATCTGGAAAACAATGGGGAACAACAAAGGAATTTAAACATAGCCTCTGACTCAACTGCCCAGTTACTGCCAAGAAACAACCACTGAGCCCTAGCTCTGTTGAGATTAAGGTGACTGCATTTGTCAGATATTCCCTAACGGCAGCTGAGAGAAGCAGACCCATTCGAGGGGTCGACAATTCAGCCTCTACGACAGCCATTCTGAGGCTGGCTTCCCCTAGAGGACTTGTCCAAAGGCACTTCCACTTAAAATTACGTGTTTGATTGACAGCCAGATTGGGTTCCTCCCTAAGCTCAAGATTGAAAGCTGGTGGAGGCCCATGAAATGAATCCAGTCTACAATCTTGGCTTTTCAAAATTTAAATTACTCTGCCCCCTTTAGCTGAGGCAGACACTCTCCATTTTGTTAGTTCTCACCATGCTCTACTGCCCCCAACACAGAAACCTGGGACCAGCTGCCATTTAGCATCTTTCTTGCAGCTGTTAATTTTTCCACTACCTCACCCTCGAGTCAAAACTCTTTTATGTTGTCTCCGAACCCCTTCATGCAAATGTGCTTGTGACCACTGGCTTAGTTAAAAAATTATATGCAGAAATGTTTTATGAGTAGGACTACAAGACACCCTGGTTTGCCCAGGACGGCAACAGATTTTCCCAGCTTAATTATCAAAAGCACCCCATTTCATTTTCAACAGTGTTCCAGTCTGGATGATAAATTGTATTGCCACTCTTTTGACAGAGATGGGGGTTTTAACCAAATACTTGTCAAACAGTTTAAACAGTTCTGAAGCAGCCTCACCCCACCCCAAGGGAAAAACCGTCCCTGTTCAAAGGTTCTCTGACTTTAATCTGCAGACAGGAATACAGGTCAATTTCCTGAACGTTCACAGAACATTGTTAACCTTGACCCTTGGAATTGGCATCTAAACTTCAGACCAGAAATTGACCCAGCTAACCAATAACTCAGGGGGAAACTGACATTGGCAAGGATGAGGCAATGGTTCCCAAACAAGTTGGTCGTCAGGTCCCCTCAGGTTTTAAAAATATAAATAGATCTCTACATCCCACTTCACATCTACTGAGGGGAGTCTACACCATCGGTCCCCAACCTTTTTGGCACCAGGGACCGGTTTTGTGGAAGACAATTTTTCCACGGACGGGGTGGGCGGGGTTGGTTCAGGCAGTAATGCGAGCGATGGGGAGCGATGGGGAGCGGCAGATGAAGCTTCACTTGTTCGCCCGAGGCTCACATCCTGCTGTGCGGCCCGGTTCCTAACAGACTGCAGACAGATACTGGTCCGAGGACCGGGGGTTGGGGACCCCTGGTCTACACAGTGGGACCCAGGAATCTTTATTTTTTAAAGCTTCCCAGAAAATTCTGACGCTCACTAGGTTTGGGAACATCAAGGGAGATGTTGACCAGCCTTTCCCCCAAAGTTCTCCCTGAATGAAGTTAACCAGGTAAACAAAAAATAATTAGAATCTAAGATCTCAGCGCCTCCAGAGACAACTTCAAGGCTTACATTCTATTAAAATACATAGAAGGCCCTTAAAAGAAACATCCAGGGACTTCCCTGAAGGTCCAGTGGTTAAGACTCTGCGCTTCCACTGCAGGGGGTATGGGTTCCATCCCCGGTAGGAACTAAGATCCCACATGCCATCCATGGGGCGAGGCCAAAAACAAAAAAGAAACATCCATTAGAATAGTATTTTCCTATCTCTTACCAAAACAAAGAAAGAAAAATCCCCTACACCACTGGTCAACGTCCTTGAATGCAAATGGAGTATTGCAGAAGTTATTTCATTCCAGATGCCTAAATAACTTAACGTGGTTCCTATTTTGCCTCCGCCAGAAAACTCACAGCTAAATGTAGTATGCAATTACAGAAACCACCTGATTGAAAGGTCCTGGCACATCTCCTTCTTCTTCTATGTTCCAAATTTTTAACTTATTGATTGATTGATTGGCTGCGTTGGGTCTTCCATGGCTCTGCGCGGGCTTTCTCTAGTTGCTGAGGGCTTCTAATTGTGGTGGCTTCTCCCGTTGCGGAGCACAGGCTCCAGGCGTGCAGGCTTCAGCAGTTGTGGCACACGGGCTCAGTAGCTGTGGCTCACGGGCTCTAGAGCGCAGGCTCAGTAGTTGTGGCGCACGGGCTTAGTTGCTCCGCGGCATGTGGGATCCTCCCGGACCAGGGCTCGAACCCGTGTCCCCTGCATTGGCAGGCGGATTCTGAACCACTGCGCCACCAGGGAAGCCCCCAATTTTTTGTTACATCTTATGGTGTGTGTTGTTTGAAATTTTGTAGCCATGTATTTTGGTGCTATAAATCACCTTACAAGTTGGGTGTATTAATATTAAATAATGATAACTTAGTAATTTTTAACATTATACAAACAAGATTGGAATAAAGAAATTTGGAATTCAAGTTCAATCTCAGTGCCATGTACCTTTAGGGACAACCTCCTTTGAACTAATGGCTGTGTCCAAGTATTTAGGTATAAAATTTTTTTTTAAATAAATAAATTTATTTATTTATTTAATTTTTGGCTGTCTTGGGTCTTCGTTTCTGTGTGAGGGCTTTCTACAGTTGCGGCAAGTGGGGGCCACTCTTCATCGTGGTGCGCGAGCCTCTCACTGTCGCGGCCTCTCCTGTTGCGGAGCACAGGCTCCAGACGCGCAGGCTCAGTAGTTGTGGCTCACGGGCTTAGTTGCTCCGCGGCATGTGGGATCTTCCCAGACCAGGGCTCGAACCCGTGTCCCCTGCATTGGCAGGCTGATTCTTAACCACTGCGCCACCAGGGAAGCCCAATTTTTTTTTTTTTAAATCAATAAATTTATTTATTTATTTATGGCTGCATTGGGTCTTCGTTGCTGCGCGCGGGCTTTCTCTAGTCGCGGTGGGCGGGGCCTACTCTTCATTGTGGTGCGCAGGCTTCTCATTGCGGTGGCTTCTCTTGTTGCAGAGCACAGGATCTAGGTGCATGGGCTTCAGTAGTTGTGGCACGTGGGCTCAGTAGTTGTGGCTTAGTGGGCTCTAGAGCGCAGGCTCAGTAGTTGTGGTGCACCAGCTTCCTTGTTCCGCAGCACGTTGGATCTTCCTAGACCAGGGCTTGAACCCACGTCCCCTGCATTGGCAGGCGGGTTCTTAACCACTGCGCCACCAGGGAAGTCCCTATTTAGGTATAAATTTAAACGACTCTGTGCTGGATGACAAAGCAGAGCCCCGCCCTGCAGTATGCCATTTAGATGTGGAATTTGAACTCTCCTTAGTCAGACTTCTGACTCAGTTTGTTTGTGGGCCCAGGCTATGGCACAGACTTTGAAGCCACATTATAGACACAGAAGCTGTATGAGCTTATGCAGTTGGCTTGAAAACCCCAAGAATGTTTCAAAATGTTCTTGGTTACTCTATAACCGTTTTCTTAAGATAATGAGGCAATAAAGTAGTTCAGGTCCAAGTAGCTGAGCTGTGCAGTAATCCAGCTTCACTTCGCACTCGGTGCAAAAGGAAGCTATTAACGCTAAGGGATGGCTGATCAAAGAGACTTATTGCTCTCTTAGTCTGAAAGACCAACCATCATTTCTTAGGTAGGAATATAATTAAAAAGCAGATAGCAAAGTAGAATACCCTGACTAATTGATCAAGAAGTCATCAGTCTCTCAAAAGTCCCTATACAAGTCCCAGTGAATCCCGTGTGCTTTTAAACAGCCCCAATAACAGCCACCCATAACCCAAATCCTAACCATTCACTAAACACATAACCTTGGGCAGTTACACTCTCCATTGCTTCAGTTTCTTCATTTATCAAATAAAATTTATAATAGGGTCAACTTCATTTGTTGTTGGATTAAATGAGATTTCATTTGTAGAGTTTAGAACAATGTCTGGCCCATAATAAGCACTCAATACACAGTAGCTACCATTAATATATTTTTTTAATAGTACCACTGTATCCCGACACCTTCTATGTGTTAGCCATAGTGCTAAGCTCTCTCTAGACATCATCTTACTCCTCACTACAACCTTTGAAGACAAGGACTATTATTCCCGCTTTACAAATGAGAGCACTGAAGTTTCAGAGGCTAACCCTGCCTGAGGACATACAGCTAATACAGGGACAAGACAAGGTTTGAACCTAGATCAGGCTGATACCGAGACTTCATTTTCCCATGACATCAAGATAGCTTTAATTCTTGATTTGCTGCATTAAAAATAAGGCAGAAAGTACAAAGCAGTGACATCCAAATAGTTCACCATGACATGGTAATTTGATTTTTAAAAATGCTACGTGAATGGAAAAAAGTCTGAAAAGTTTTGCAGCAAACCGTTAAACAGTGTTTATCTCTGAGAAGTAAGATTGGGGAAAGGTGTTGGAAGGCTTTTACCTTGGGCTGTCCACATTTTTATATTATTTGATCTTTTATAATAAGCACAAGGGTTGTTAATGTAAGCTTTTTATTGAGGCATAACACTCATACAGAAAGGACACGAATTGTAAATAAACAGCTGGATGGATTCTCACAAAGAAAGCACACCCATGGAATCAGCACCAAATAAAGAAACAGAACATTAGCTGAACTTCCAAAGGCCCCTCGTGCCTCCTTCCCATCACTAACCTCCTGGCAAAGGTTACTGTGATCCCACCTTTTAACACTATAGATTAATTTTGCCTGATTAATCATATATAACTGCAATGATGTGGTATTTATGCTTTATGTCTGGCTTCTTTCTCTCAACATCATATGTCTGCCTGTCTGATCCATGCATTGTGCATGGTTGTAATTCCTTCATTCTCACGGCTGCAGTGTTTCATATCATTATTTATATGTTTATAAATACATTTATATATACCACCATTTATTTCTCCATTCCACTGTTGTTAGACACTTGAATTGTTCCGAGTTTGGGGCTATCGTGAATAGTGCTGCTTTGAAGATTCTTGACATGTCTTTTGGTGCCACGCGGACACATTTCTATTGAGCAGTTAACTAGGAGAATTGTTGGGTCATAGGGTCTGATCACGTACAGCTGTGGAAGTGTAAGTATTTTTATTTTTATATAATTTTTTTTTAAGAAATGGATGTAAATCATTGCTGCATCACCTGAATTTATCTGTATGCATTTGACAACTTTATCCTATATAGGTCATACCTATGTCCTTATCTTCTTATCTGGTATGACATGAGTAGTCATACCTATTAAAATTAGGCCGAGTCCTTGGTCAAGAACCTGGCCTCCTACAAGACCAGAGTGTTCTTCAGAAAGGTGTTTTTCATGTTTATGGCATTTACTGAGAAGGCAGTGTACTACACATATGAAAATACACCACGGACCTCAGTTACAGATGAGCTTTCCACTTCACCCACGCTGGTGCTAATAACAGTATCAACAATCACACAGGGTGCTAAGTGCCATACAGAAATTACCTTTCTCGTCTTAGGTTTTCATGGGTACATTTTGTTCTGGACTTGGCTTGGCCGCCACTTCGCAGGCCCATCCTTGGCTGGGCAAGGTGGATCTGTCCACTCCCTGGTCATCTTCATTTGCCATAAAAACTGCCCCCAAATCCCCTCCTGGCCACCTACAGAGGCTTTTCTCTGGCAAATCATCCAATTCCTCTGCTCTTCTGTTCTTCCCTGCCCACACGGCCATGGAATCCTATGGCTGGTCTGTCAGTTCTCCCAGGTGGGGCCATGGCTTCTAGCTTTTCAGGAGAAACAGGAAGGGGAGGTGCTGCTCTCTAGGATGCACTCAGGCTGAGGCCACCCCAGCCAACCCCCATGGGCATGAGGGGCTCTGGGGTGAGGAGCCCAGGAGAGTCCTACCCCTCATGTTGATGACTGCCCCGCCATTAGCACTTCTCAGACCTGGGTGCTGGGTAATATTATCATCAATGAAATATTGACAGTTACGGCTTATCAGGGGGCAGAATACTGTGGTTAAAGCTGGCCTGGGAGTCAATCTGTCTGACTTCAAATCCCAGCTCTTCAATTTACTGTATGTATTGTGTGTCCTGTGTCCCTGTGTCGTGGGTTGTGGGGAGTACAGAAAAAGATAATGCAAGTGCACACCTAGCACAGAGTAGCCATTCAAAATATATTAGCTACTGTTAAAACATTATTATGACATAGAGGTTAAGGCCATGGGCTTTGAAGCCAGACTGCTCAGCCGAATTCCAGCTCTATCCACTCACTACTGTATGACAAGGGCAAAGTACCTAATGTTTCCATGGCTCAGTTTTTTCATCTATAAAATGGGTATCTTAATTGTATCTACCTCACAAGATACGTGTGAGGATTACTGAAAGACTATGTTAAGCTTAGAACACTGCCTGGCATATAAAAAGTCTTATATACAGTTTAACTATGGTCATTGCTGCAAGCCAATCAAATAAATACGCTCACACAAATCTTCCAAGTGTAAATGGAGGCTCTTGTGATTAACATAAGAGTCATTTGGGCATAGATATTCACAGATGAATAACACAACCCAAATTCATCTGAAAACATTTCTGAATTCATATTATGTTTTCTCATCAACTGGTGGTTGAAGGTACAATTAATGTCATATGAGAGGTTGGGACACTTTTTAACAATAAAAGAAAGGGGGCCCTCATATTCAAAGGGTACAAAACCATTGGTTTGCTTATTTATTATTTTATTTTATCTTTACAGAGAATTGAGCCCCAGAGAAGGCATGTGACATACCTGGGGTCACCCAGTGTGGTGTTCAGGACTGGAGTTCTGCCTGAGTTCCTGCCCTGGACACTCTACCAGGCACCATACAGAAGTTCTGGCAGCTTCTCCAGGCTCTCCTCTGAGACATACTGGAAGTCAAATCATCCTTTAAAAATTAATTTTCTGACATAGGCTTTTGCTCATTTTTAATGAGCCTTTACCTTTTCCTTTACAAAGAAGTTAAGAAGTAGTTCATTCATTGAAAAAATTTGTAAATTCAAATTACCTAACCTATGGGCACTGAGCTTCTCCCCTGAAAAAGGCAAAGAATACTCATTTTCCTCTCCTCCAGGGAGCAATGGCAAGGTACGGCCTAGGGAATGAGCACAGGTTGAGAGCCACTCCTAACTAGTCCCAGCACAAGAGCAATTCTGGTGCTTTTCCCAGTCCTGATCAGAGTAGGAGAGTGATCTCAGTGGTTAAATGATAACCTCCTCTCAATTATCTGCCCCGTTGCAATACCTTAACACCATTCTCCGCTCTCTCCTCCTCAAAGACAAACCAGCAAGGTTGGCATCCAGGATTTTGGGTAAGGGGCAGGGTCTCTGGTCAAGGGGACATAACGTGGCTTGGTGAATTTCATGCCAGTAGGCTCAAGCATTCACTTCCAAGCCATTCCCTGTAATTCATCCTCTTCCTCCTCTCCTTAGATCAGCTGGAGCAGCTAATATTTCCCAGGTGATCAATTTCACAGAATGAGGGAGTACCCAGCAAGGGCCATTAATGCATAATGAGCCTTTATGGACAATTCTCACTTTTCACAATCTGACAGATAAGCCCTGCTCTTTCGACCTTAAGGCCATGATGTAAGCCTACTTGAGTCTGGAAATAACACTCTTTAAAGTCAGAAAAGACCCTCTGACTACAGAGTATCCATTATTAAACACTCCTTAGGATACTTGAGTGAAAACCAGAGGCTCTTAGCAAAGACTTCCCCAGGACTCGAGAGGCAAATGAGCAACTCCTCCCACCGAGAGCATCTCCTTATCTCTGGCCCCGCCCCTTCCTGCCTTTTGTCAGTTGCTGGGAGAGGAAAAACAGTCAACATAAACTCAGCAGCAATTTTGGCCTGGGTGTGGATTCTCTGAAGACTTCCATGGGAAGCAACTAGAGGAAATAAGAAATTGATGAGGGAAAAAAAAAAAAAACCCAACTCAAGGAGATAGACAACTGTAGACCTGGAGCAGGAACTGACAGAGAAAAAAAAATCTCAGAGGACAATTGCAAATATGTGTCTGGATCGTCAGGGAGTCCAAGGTAGAGGCTTAAATGAGAAACTGGTAAAAGGAAGAAAGATAGTTTATGTCCATTCAAAGTTAGAGAGCTGGATTGAAATTTTAAGTGTATCACAATAACAAAGATGAAAATATTGAGGAACAAAAGCAGCTATTCACACACACACAAATGTGTTCTGTTTGTTTCTGTTCAGAAACTGGCTAAAAACAAGGAGGTAGGTTAGTGAGCTGCTGAGGTCCTGGCAATGTTCTATTTCTTGACCTGGGTGGTAACTTTACAGGTATGTACTTTATAACCATTTGCTGTGCATTTTTAGTTTATGACTTTTTAATTTCACAATAAAAAAGTTAAAAAAGAAAAAAATAATTTCAAGATTACAGAGTTATATTCAGGAGCATTAGTAGTTTGACAAAAGAATGAAGCCAATACCAGAATAATTCATGCAAGAGAAAGCAAACATAGCTATTTAAATAAAAGGCACTCCTTTCCCAGCCTAATTTTATGGTTTGCTTTGGTGTGGAGACTCAAAGTCTGCATATAGAAAACCATAGCAAACTGTATCTGCCCCGAATGATGAATCTAGCACACCTACCAACCAGAACGTGTGTATAACTTCGTGGATGCTCACACCTCCTCACTACTGTTCACTGTTTACAGAGCAATCTCACATACCTTAACTCACAGCCAATAGCTGGAGTTATCCCCATTGCAGAGAGAAAAAAGGCAGCCACAGACAGTAGAAGACTCACCCCAGGTACAGCTCAAGTAAGAAGCAAAAATCAGACCTATACCAGATCTCAGACAGCTACCTCAGGGACCCTTTATGACAATGACTTTCCCAGTCCCAGGAAGTTAGGAGGCCCACATTTTTTCCATGTGGGAATAATGAGATGAATAAACAGGTAAATTACTGTCAGCAAGAGAATGTCACCTCCTCTGAGTCACTTTCACTTTTCAATGAAAGCACAACCCAGGGCGTTATAAAGATTAGCTTCCCTCACTGAACCATGAACACCTTGAGAGTGGAGCCGTGTCTTCTCATTTCTGGGACTCCAGGGCTTTGCTCTGTAGTTTCTAGAATATGCTATATGCTCATGAGACATGTGCTAATAAAAAAAATAAACAGATGAGGGTACAAACTAAAGAATTCACAGTATTGTGTTTTCAACCCCATACCATCATTCCTGCACAGGGCCACTTGCATTAAGTCTTTTAAAAACAGGCAGTAATTGCCTTTTTAACAGATGGCCAATATATTCTCAATTTTTTTTTTTTTTTTTTTTTAATCACCCCCAATCTGTCCCTCCAGCTCCAGCTCCGGCTCCTTGGAGGAAGCCGTATTCTCCAGTTCTTAAGAAAAGGTTTCATGTCATACATAAATTCAGAAGCTGAGCCGGCTGACAGGTTAATTATAGACACAAAGAGTGGGGACAAATGGACTATGAGGTAAGCGAGTCTAAATGTGCCTTCCCTGGATAAGCATTTATTAATAAGCCTGCAAAGATTTACTGGGCACAGCCAGGTTCAGCTCGGTGCCAGCCTTGGGGGCAGGGGTCCAGATTTGGGGAAGGCACAGTTTCTGCGCTTGAGGAATCTGGCTGGTGGCTGGGAAGACAGCATGTACCTGCAAGAATAATCAAAGTTGTCCCCTGGGGACAGCAGGTGGAAGACAGGGAGAAGACAGGGCCTAAGAACTGAAGCACCTGCCCCTTTTGGGAGTGGGATGGTCAGAGAAGACATCACTCCACTAGGGCCCACCTGCAAGGAAATGTGGGTAGGACTGTGGCTGTAGAGAAGCCAAAGAAGAAGCCCCAATTCTTTTCCTCCTGTGCCTCCCACCATATTCTTTCGGGGGCTGGAGGCAAGGACCTAAGTCAAAAAGACCCATAGGGATCTTCCCCTTCCCTCTCCACCCTCCCCCTCCAAGAAAAAGGAGGAATGTTCAGATGGCTGGGGAGGCAGGTCTAGGGTCATCTTCAGAAAGCAGATGAGCCCAAGAATGGAATGATAGGCCTAGCAAAGCTGGGTACCAGAGAGTGCTTTGCGCTCCCTTTTTTCATTCAGTCAAAAAATATTTCTTGTCCGCCTTTTGGTGGCACATTGAATGTGGCAACTCTCAGTGGGACATCAACCTTGCCTTTAGCCCAGACTAGATGACCAAAGCCTGGGCCTCCAAACAATGAGTCTGGGTCTCCCTCGGGCTTCCGCTTTATTTGGAGATGATGGACCTGGTCGTCTCCGATTGAACCTGGGCCCTTCCAAACAGATGAGGACCCTCTGAGAATTTTTCAAGCACCAGCTTCCCCCAGACAAACACATACGGTGGGAACCCCACCGCACCCCTATTTATGGGGGAAAAGGGCTGATCAGTTGATAATCCCGAAATGCCAGGCAGAAATATGGCACGGCCATCTCCCGCGAAGTAGTGGAATGTCCAAGAGGGTTTATTCGGGTTGGTCTGTTTTCAAAATCCCGCCATTGCTCCAAAAGACATTAGAGAGGTAAAACCTGGCCATGGATCAAGTCCAAAGAGTGAGAAACTAGTTGTTTCGATTGTTGCGTTTAACCTCACTCGCCCTCCCCGCCCCCGCCCCAGTAAACTTCCCATCCTCTCCACCTCACTTTCCAGGTGGTTCCTGCTACTTCCAAACTGCTTTCCGCCGCCCTGCGGCTTGTTTAGAACGGGGAAGCGCTATCTCCCAGCGTGCGGGATCTGCGGGGACCCTGAGCCTTTCACCCGCTGACAAAGCGCGTCCACGCGCCGGCCACGCTTCCGGAGCGAAGGCACGAAAACTGCGCCTTTCTGCCCCGCGGACGAGGTAAGTGGTGCTCCGCAGCCGGCTGGCTCGCCTGGGAGCGCGGCGTCTGGCAAGCGCGGCGGGGGCTGCGGGCCCGAGGTGCGCGGAAAGCGCTCGGCGCACCTGGCGCACCTGGCTGCGCCCGGCCGCCCCGGCTCCGTCCCGGGCTCCGGAAGCCGCCGTCTCCGACAGCGCCCGCGGGGCCCCGGCCGCCCCAGGTCCCCTCTGGGTCACGCCGCTCCCCAGCCCGGGATGGCCCCGCTCCCCGCGCGTCCCAGGCTGCTCTTACCCGGGAAATGGCGAGAGGCTGCTCGAAGTCCTTGCCCCCCACGAGGCGGAAGCCCCACGGTCCCGGGCCCTGGAGCGCTATTTGCTGCGTGGTCATGGCGCGGCGACGGCGGTCGGCAACTCCCGGGGACAGACGGGGCAGGACGCGGAGCGGCGCGCTGGGCTCCCCGGCAGCTGTCGGAGAAAGAGAGCGCGGCGCGGGTCGGGGGAGCCTGGGGCGGGCGGGAGCTGGGCGGGAGGAGGGCGGGGGCGGCTCCGCCCAGGCCGCGTCGCCGCCGCCTGCCCCGCCTGTCCTCCCGCCCGCGGTCGCAGCTGCCCCCCCGCCCTTGGCGCCCGCACAGGGCCTGGCCGAGAGTCGGGCAGAGAGAGTCTGGGGTCAGCTCGGGGGTCTCGGGATCTCAGCAGCCCCGCCCCGGCCCCCAGCGCCACCTCCCTCCCGCGCCAGCCGCCGCCCGGCGGCACTCCCAGCCCCGCCGCGGGCGCTAGGTGAGAGGCGAGTAGGTTCCGGTGACCTCGAAGGAGACAAAGCTTGGCGCTTTTGAAAGAGTCTGGAAGTGCTGTGCAAAGTCATCTCTTTGAGGTTAGCTCCATTTTCACATTTGTTTTATTGTAAACGACAACGATGTTTCAAAGGTGCTTTCGAGTGATCTCGTTTGAAAATATGAAGCAGTCAGGGCTTTTATAGCCCCATTTTACAGATGAATTAACTGGGTCGGCCAGAGGTTAGAAGACCTGCCAGAAGCCACACAGCTTGTCCGTGGTGTAACTGGACCGTCGCCCAGGGTCCCCGTGCCAAAACCCCACACTGGAACTTTTCTAGTGCGAATGAGACCAACGTACGAAGTTGTAAGTGAACTTAAAAACCTTCCTAGAAACCTTTCCTCCCGGCCGGATTCACTGTAGGTTCTGCTCTTCCCAACAATTCACACCTCAAGTTTGAGGCGGACCAAGTGCGTGGAAAGGGAACTGGGTTGAGTCCGAAGACCTGGGTTGCTGACTTGCCACTAGCCTCCTAACTGGGCTCTGCCCCCCTCGCCCTGGAGTACGTTCTCCTCGCCAGATCAGACCACATCTCCTTGTCCACTGGGTCCCCTACTTCCCTCTGAGTAAAGCTGAAATGCCTAAAATGCTTGTAGGGCCACCCACAGAACGGCCCCAACTCCCTCTCTGATCTCATCTCCTGTGCTGCTCCCAGCCCACACTGGCCTGTTGCTTCTGCCTCAAGGCTTTGCGTCAGGGCCTCTGGAATGCTTTTCTCCCAGACATCCTAAGGCTCGCCCTTTGTTCAGATGTCATCATCTCAGTTAGGCCATCTCTGAAAGCCCTATTTAAAGCCTCCTCTCTAGAACACCCTGTCACCTTCCTCTGCTTTTATTTTCCCATTGTATTTATCACCATCTGACAATACTCAATATTTCACTTATTTGTACCCCCCGGTCACCCCTAAGCATTAGTTCCCCTGTGGTAGGGGTTTTTATCTGTTTGGATCACTGCTGTATCCCAGCGCCTAATAATAGTGCCTAGTATGTAGTATTTAATGAATGCAATACATTGGCCAACCTTATGACCTTTGGGTCCCAGGTTCTTCATAGTTTTCTTGGCTCCAATTCATCCTGGCACCTGAGCCCCAGTGTTCTGTCTCCTTGTGATCCTGGCCTACCTACCCAGAAGCCCTGTGCACAGATTTACACATAAAAGGATCATCTTACTTGTCCAGTTGTGTCACAGCACAAATGCCTGGTTTGGGAATGGTTTGCTTGAATTTAGAAATCAAAGTCGTTTTATGTCATCTATCCATCCCTCTCATCTTGCATCCTGATATTCTTTTTTTTTTTTTTAATTGAAGTATAGTTCATTTACAATGTGTTAGTTTCAGGAGTATAGCAAAGTGATTCAGATATACTTTTTCAGATTCTTTTCCATTATAGGTTATAACAAAATATTGAATATAGTTCCCTGTGTTATACAGTAGGTCCTTGTTGTTTATCTATTTTATATATAGTAGTGTGTATCTGTTAATCCCAAACTCCCAATTTATCCCCCCCACTCCCCATCCTGATATTCTTTTTTTTTTTTTCTAATTTATTTAATTTATTTTTGGCTGCGTTGTCTTCGTTGCTGTGTGTGGGCTTTCTCTAGTTGTGGCGAGCGAGGGCTACTCTTCGTTGCGGTGTGTGGCCTTCTCACTGCAGTGGCTTCTCTTGTTGTGGAGCACGGGCTCTAGGCATCCTGATATTCTTGAATCTGAGAAAAAGGAATGGAGTTACAGCCAGGAGCCAACTACCTGCTTCATCGAAGCCAAAAATTATACCCTCTTTGATTAAGATTCTCCTGATTTAAAAACATGCTTGTATTTCAAGTCCCTGCAGAATTTGGGAGAATCGCCAAATTCTGGGTCTGCCCTAAGATGGGTAGCAGTTTTGAATATTTTGTGTCCTAGGAAGAGAAAAAGATTGAAGAGCCACAGCTTCTGTTCTCCCCAAAGGTGGGAACTGCCTCTCGTTCATCCCCAGGTGTCCTGCTAGCATGGACCTGATACATTGTGGGTGCCAGTAGTGCTTATTCTATACAATATTCTTTTCAGATATAGGGCAGAAGTACATAGGTTACTTCATTTAGTTATTAAATGTTGTCAGTTGCAGTCTGGCTCTACATAACAAGAGCTATAAAACAGTCGACACTCTGACCAGGTCATCCCCTTTCTGGGCACTAATTCCAAGGACATAATTTAAAAGAAGAGGAAAAAGCTTTATGTACAAAGATATTTATAGCCACATTATTTATAATGACCAAAAAAACTGGAATTAAGCAGCAGCAGAAAAGTGGCTAAATATGGTATGGCCATATGAAGGAATAGTATGCAGCATAAAAATGATAATCATGAAGTCTATGAGGGACTTCCCTGGTGGTCCAGTGGTTAAGACTCCATGCTTCCAATGCAGGGCGCCCGGGTTTGATCCCTGGTCAGGGAACTACATCCCGCATGCCATAACTAAGAGCCCGCGTGCCGCAGCTAAGATCCAATGCAGCTAAATAAATAAATAAACATTTTTTAGAAGACTATGAGAAGGCAGGGAAATGTGTTTTCAAGATATGTAAAAAAGAGTGGAACAAAATTATTTGTAAACCAATTATTATTTGTAAACAAAATTATAGATTTCATGTTAAAAAATAAAAATTATGTCTACCTATTGCCCAAAATAGGAGAAAGTACAAAAACTAACTTTGTATTGGAAGATGGAATTGGAGAAAAATTTTTTAAATAATTTCTTCTAACAATGATGTAAAGTTTCCAAAGCAAAAATCAATTAAATGGCCTCAACTCCTTGGATGCAGACTAAATGCTAGTCTTTCTGGGGGTAGGGAACCTCATCTTCTATCTTTTCGATCTCCCTCCCCCTGCTCCAGCAAGCCAGCTCTGAGCTGGGCACACAGCATGTACTCAGAAAATACCCAGTGATGGACTGACAGCTCTGACCCCCAAACACAAGCAACCTTGTTTTATCTTAAACACCATTATTTATTAATCCAAACTCTGCAATTCCCTCACTGGCCACCCTTGACTCCTGCAGAGTACCAGTTGAATGGCCTTAAGCAACTTCTCCGAACTTCAGTTGCCTTGTTTATTATCAATATAATGAATTCCATGAAAGTTTTTTGACCCTAAACAGCCTACATCAAAATACCTGCATATGAGGGGGTGCAGGTGGGGTAGAAAGGATGCTGAAGAAATGGAAGCAAGGACAGGAAAAGGACAGAGGAGCAATGGTCTAGGAAGTCAGGGAATAGTGGGTGTTTCCAACTCTCAGTCCAGTTTAACAAGGTGGACAGGTGGGTGGCATCTGCTGGCGGATTTCCCCCCCCCCCCCATCGGGCTTCTGCAGAGCTGGCTACTCCCACACCCAGGGTGCCACTGCCAGGACCCTCCAGAGCCACTGTGCTGAGGGAATAACAGCCCCATTTCTTAAGGACAGTGAGAGTAGGACT
The DNA here is from genome assembly GCF_949987535.1 of Balaenoptera acutorostrata. NCBI lineage: Eukaryota > Metazoa > Chordata > Mammalia > Artiodactyla > Balaenopteridae > Balaenoptera > Balaenoptera acutorostrata. The sequence continues at coordinate 33,310,721 of NC_080079.1, read as the reverse complement.
GTACTAGCCTTTACATACGGACTTATTTAATCTCCAGGACAAGTCCTGGACCTGCTCAGGGGACTGCAGAGCTCCCATTGCTGGAGATCGCGGCCATGACCCCTCCCCCCTCTGGGACTGAGCCTTGACCCAAGAGAGAGAGTAGGTGACTCCCGGGCTCCAAGCCTCCATTGGGATCTGCGGCCGGCTCTGCCCAGGGGCTAGAGAGGCGGAAGCGGTCGACGGGCTCAGGGCGCAGCGGCTCCCCAATCCCCAAACCGGTGCAGCTGCCCGGGGTTCCCTGGTCAAATGACATCACAACGATTTGTTTCTTCTTTCTCTAAAAAGAACCGAAACCCAAGCTCAGAAGCTTGCAAAACAAAGCATCTTTTCCCGCTGGGTCCTATCCCCCCTGTCTGGTCCCCATCCACCCTCAACCCCGCTCCCAGGGTCAGCGCGTCCTGTACTGGGATCCCACGCGCGGCTGGTCCCACTACACTCCAAGACGGCTGACCGGGGTGGGGGAGGTGCCCTCGGCTGAGCCAGGGACTGGTCAGGGAATCGGACGCCCAATTCTTTACTTTCTCCCGCTTTCTGCTCCGGCCCCAGGGGGAGGGGGAGGGGGTGGGTGGGGGTGAAGGGGTGGGATCCTGAAGTGGCCGTTTGGGATTGGGCGCCTGTCGGATTCCACACGGAGCATGCTCCGTGGAGCGTTGGGCCCTAAGGACACCTGGACACCTGACCTGGCTGAAGTCCCCTCCGGGCTGATAAAGGTGTGGACTGATGAACTGGGAGATCTAAGGCCTGCCGTGTGCCTAGCAGACAAGAAGCTGTTTTGTCCACCTGCCTCCTGGATCCCTGGACACGTGGCACAAAAATCATCAAGTCATCAAAGAGGCCGGACCACTACCATTTCTCAAGCATCCCTGAATATTAAAAGAAGAAATTCCAAAACAAGATCATAGATAAAGTGGTTCATATTAAGCATACATATTGGAAAAGTTAAGACAAAAAGACAATGTCGGGCTTCCCTGGTGGCGCAGTGGTTGAGAATCTGCCCGCCAAAGCAGGGGACACGGGTTCGAGCCCTGGTCTGGGAAGATCCCACATGCCATGGAGCGACTAGGCCCGTGAGCCACAATTGCTGAGCCTGCGCGTCTGGAGCCTGTGCTCCACAACAAGAGAGGCTGCGATAATGAGAGGCCCGCGCACCGCGATGAAGAGTGGCCCCCACTTGCCGCAACTAGAGAAAGTCCTCGCATAGAAACGAAGACCCAACACAGCCATAAATAAATAAATAAATAAATAAATAAAATTAAAAAAAAAAAAAAAGACAATGTCATATAATAGTGTTGTTCACAAGATAATTAATGGATTAATAAAAAATATAATTTACCTCCTGATACCTAAATTTAAAGTTGTGTGATTAACATATTTCATTGCTGTTATTATATTTCAATGGCTTTATATGTAACCTCATAGGGGAAAAACTTCAAAAGTCTAAATTTGAATCTGTAGCGTACATGGACCCACCCGTTGGTCACCTCCCCGAAAGAGGAAAAGTGGCTTGGGGTCAGAGTCACCCAACAGACCCTAGTCCAATACCCAGACAATAAACATTGTCCCCATTACTAAACAGTGACTATGAGTCAGAGTGTGTGCTAGGAACTTGACATATATTGTTGTATTTCATCCACACAATAGCCCAGTGAAGTATTGTGATGCCCCTTTTTTTTTTTTAATGAGTATTTTTTTTTTAAATTTTATTTATTTATTTATTTTTATGGCTGTGTTGGGTCTTCGTTTCTGTGCAAGGGCTTTCTCTAGTTGCGGCAAGTGGGGGCCACTCTTCATTGCGGTGCGCGGGCCTCTCACTATCGCGGCCTCTCTTGTTGCGGAGCACAGGCTCCAGACGCGCAGGCTCAGTAATTGTGGCTCACGGGCCTAGTTGCTCCACGGCATGTGGGATCCTCCCAGACCAGGGCTCGAACCCGTGTCCCCTGCATTGGCAGGCGGACTCTCAACCACTGCGCCACCAGGGAAGCCCCTGTGATGCCCTTTTTAAAAAAAAAAAAAATTATTTATTTTTTTGGCTGCGTTGGGTCTTAGTTGTGGCACACGGGCTCCTCTCTAGTTGTGGCCGCATGGGTTTTCTCTCTCTAGTTGTGTTGTGCGGGCTCCAGGACGCATGGGCTCTGTAGTTTGCGGCACGCGGGATCTCTCGTTGAGGTGCACGAGCTCAGTAGTTGTGGCACGTGGGCTTAGTTGCCCCATAGCATGTGGGATCTTAGTTCCCCGACCAGAGATCGAACCCGTGTCCGCTGCATTGGAAGGCGGATTCTTTACCACTGGACCACCAGGGAAGTCCCGTGATGCCCTTATTACAGGAGGAAGCTGAGGCACTGATGCGCTGCCCAGGTCCCCCTTCATGGAAGGACTTATTTTTCCAGTTCTTGGGAGGTGGACAGCCTTCAACTTTTAGCCCCCTCAGGGACTGCCACTGCCCAGAGAGCAGCCTTGCCCACGGGCATGCCCTACCCCAGCCTGCCTGCATTCAATGACTGATCTTGGGATAAAAGACCAGCCATTTGGGCCCAACATGGGACAACTCTGATGGGTCATTATGGCTCCAGAGATCCCTGTAGCTCAGCTTCTCCCTCTGCCCAATCCAGCTTCCTCTCACTCCCTCCCCCAGGCACTGAGCCCAAGGGCTCTCCTTAATAAACATCCTGCTTAGACACTCTGTCTCTGGGACCAGAGAACTCAGCCTGCAATAGGCCCAGAGAGGTCAAGAGACTTCCATAAAATCACTCAATAACCAAGTAACAGAGCAAAGTCTGGGCTGGGGAGGCAGAGGAGGAGCTACAGGGTCCAGAGGACTTTGTAACAGAAAAAGGGAGGGACAGGAGGTTATTCAGGGGTTCCTAGGATCCCAGAAGACACCTCATGTCCACAATTCACGGAGGGCCCAAGGGCCAGATCTTCCTTCTCCACTAACAGGGACACCCACAGCCCAAGTGTCAGCAACTCAACTAGACTAGAAGTCTTTGCGGGATGGGTTTTTGGACTTCCTCCTTGGAGGAAGTAGAAATTGAGATAAGCTTTAAAAGTATGAAAAAATATGGAGGCAGAAAGGCCATACTGAGCAGCAGAAACAGAACAAAGTAGTAGGAAGGGTGGGGGATGGTCTGGTGAAACAGCATTATTGGGTGATGGGCAGCCTGGAAAATTCTGTGGGGTGGGCTCTGAGTGCCAGAGGCCTGCTGTGGTGTGCAGTGGGAACAGGCAAAAGCTTTCCCTCCATCTCATCTCATTCCTCCCATTCCAACCGTTCTCTCTCTCTCTCTCTCTCTGTGACATCCTCCCCCAAATCCATTTCTTCTCAGGGTTTGATCGTGGTGCTGGCCTGGTCTGGCCATGGCTGATACTGAAACTGACTATTTATAGCATTTGAGGACAGATAGAGTGGCAGGGCCAGTTTCCATGACGCCAGGGCTCCCGGAGGTTGGCTTCCTCTCTGTTGGGTCTCCACCCGCCCGCTCTGGGTCTGTCTTCTCTCCTATCATCTCTGATGCTCTACTTCCATGTGGTCATTTCTTGGGTAGCATCAGGGCTGCTGCTGGGTACGCTAGCAATGATAACTGACTTCAGATACCACACCTGGACACCCCACTCCTTGTATTAGACCACATTCCAGGCTGAGGAGATGTCTCAGCCATCACCGCTGGGTGGTGAGCCTGGGGTCTTCTCCTACTTCCAGGACTAGCCACTTAGCCTCTGCCTTGAGCTCCTACCCACTGACCACCTGAGGTTATGAATACCAGAGGGTAGGAAGAGAGGATACAAATTACAAAAGTCTAGAGGTAAAAGAGGCCAGAAAAAAATTAAGGTGGAAAAATGACCATGAAGACATGTGCTATCCAGCCAGACATTAGCTCCTATTTTGGGTCTTGGAAGCATGCTAAAAAGAGAGTTCTGTCATTGGTCAGTTGTGAGGATTTGACAAACTACTTAGCCTATTGGGGCTGTTTCTTCTGTTTTAGTCAACAACTATCTACTGATACTCCCCATTTACTATGCGCTGTTCTGTGCACTAAAACATCAACAGCAAACAAAACAGACAAAAATTTTCTCCCTCGTGGAGCTTACTTTTAGTGTAAGGGACAAACAATAAAATAAATAAGTAAACTATGGTGTGTTTTGTGGATATAGATTTATGTAGGTGTGTGTGTATTTAAATAACTATGTATATCTATGCGTATTTGCATGCCTGTTTTTCTGCCAAAAGCGGCTAGGAGCAAAGATACTCCAGAGCAATGAGTACGCTTGCTTTCCTGAACTTGGTTTCTAAATGCCATAAAAAGAACCAGGGCTTCTCAAGGAAATTCTAGGGCTGCAGCAGGATAGGTACAAGAGGAGTCCAGATTAGCTTTTTATGCAGAGAGTATGAAAGTGCTTGAATAAGTGGTGGGCGTATTGCAGGAGAGGGAAATGTCACATCCTGGGACCTGCAGGAGTCCTTAGGGTGGACCACCAAGTGAGGGTTCTTGGTCTTGTAAGCAGGAAAGAATTCAAAAGTAGCCAGAGTAAAGGGAAAGCAAATTGATTTAGAGAGATACACATTTCATAGGCAGAATGTGGACTGTCTCAAAAAGTGAGAGCGGCCCTGGGGCATGGGTTCATAGGTTTTTATAGGTTAAGTAGTTTCATAGGCCAACGAGTGGGAGGAATATTCTTGCTATGTCAGGGCACGGTAGGGATTTCCCAGGAATTGGGCCACTGCCCACTTTTTGGCCTTTTTTGGTCCTCCTCGGAACTGTCATGGTGTAAGGGGGAGTGATTTTAGTATTACAATGAAGGTATAATGAGCTAAAGGTCAATGATTGGACTATTCTCAAAGCCACCTTGGTTTCAACTTATTCCAGCTGGTCTTTATCGCATTCCAACAGCTGCACCCCTTCTTCATTATCTAGCGTTTGTGTCCCGCCCCTTTCCCTCCTGTCTCATTCCCTGCTCAGAGATTTTACTCTCATATTCTTATGGGAAGCAGAAGGGCAATGGTCTGTCTTCTGTAGCTGCTTCAGAGCTGAGCAGGGGCATCGACCCTGCCTGTCAGGGAGTAAAAATCTCTGGATTTTTACTGTCCCCTGTCTCCAGGGGCAGGACAGCTTCTTGTTTTAAGTCAGACGGAGGTATGGGTTGAAATCCTCGCATAGCCATCATTTTGATGTGGAACTGTTGTAACCCAGAAGACACGAACTTTACCAAGAGGTTAAAGAGGCAGGGTCCAAAGAAGAGGAAGAGGAGTATGACCATGACTGGACCCAGGAGGGGCAGGAACCAAGCAAGGCTAGGGAGGGTGCTCTTAATAGTAGACCAGATGGCATTAGGGTCTGTCCCCTGCTTGTAGTGGTATAACCATGATGCCTGTTATTAAATCTTTTTGATGTTCATCTTGATCTGGCCCGAGTTATTCACGTAGGTACAGCAGGTTTTGTTTATGACCACACAAATACCACCCTGCTCATCCAGGAAGTAATCCAACGCCAATCTATTGTCCATGACCACATTGCCCAGTGAGTTTAAAGAAGTTGAAAGTCTATTTAGGGCATTGCTGGTGGTCAGGGCTAGGCTCTCTGAAGTGTTAGTTAGATTTTCTAGGGTTACCTCATGGTAGGCAAAGCCACCCCATGGAGCTGACAATCCCCTGCCAGTCCTATTCCTGCTAATATTAATCCGATGGCCCTCTTGGGACTGTATTGAGTATTATTATGAATTATGACTGTGAATGGGACCAAGTGTCCTAATGTACCCTCTCTCTCGTGCCACACATTATGGATATAAGGATAAGCATTTACGAAGGGACCAAATTTTCCCTGGGGTGCGCTTGTCTTTGGGCTCTCATTCTGGGAGTTGCCACGTATGCAGACATATCCTGAAGGTGAAATAAGAGATCTGGGAACAGAAGAGTTTAGCAAGGAAGCAGCCGTAGGGATCCATGGAAGGGACAAGTTACGAACACAATGCAGGGAGAAGGGCCCATTAGTATATTCAAAATAGTTAAGTCCGGAGTATTCCATGCCCTCGGCTTAGATGAGATGGTATAGTAAGAAGGTTTTAACCCACTGCTTCCGTAGAGCCTGACAATTTCTAGCCCAATTTTTAGTCCATTCCATCCCTATCCCATAGGCACTTGGGGTCTGGTCTTCATTATAAGCACACAGAATGAAGGCATCCGCAGGAATGCAGTTTGGGTCTGGGTTCCAAAACACTGTTGTGATATTACCATCTGGTGGCCAGGGATTGCTCTAAAGAGGCTCACCATACCCAAGAGAACCATTAGAGGTGTAGTGGCATCAGAAGCATGACTGGTTTTCTGAATAACAAAAGTAGCCATGATTAATGGAAAAGTTATAAGCACCCTTTTAAAAGGAGTCAAACATAGGCAAGGTATTGGGCCTGACGGGGGGTATTACCCATCGTGCTCAAATCGGTGGAGGGAGGTTTTTCCATGTGTTCGAATTGATAATACTTTTGTTGTATGTACCTATTCGTACCTGAAATTGTTGTTGTAAGCCAGGATTTTTATGGCAGACCCAACAATTAACTAGTTTTTCTCCCCGAGTGACTGTTTTAGATGTGTTTACGAAAGCATTATTTTCCCATTCCCCCTGAGCCACGACCATCGTCAGAAGTCCTACTAGGAGTATCATGGCTTTTGACATCATATTACTATATATTTGTTCAGACCCAGCGGAGGCAAAGAAGATGTTTACCTGGGGAAGGGTGTTCTGAAAAGTGGCAGAATAAGAGCATGATAGTCATGCTCTAGTCAGATATGAAGAGGTCAACCCATATCTGTTCTCTGGAACAAGTATCTGAGGTCTTCCACTGCCTCGCAGGAGTAGGTCCCCTCTGGTTCCTATTGAGTCTCATAAGGTACAGGTTTTATTCTAGACAGATGTACCCAGCTAGTAACTCCTCTTAGCTTGACAGCAGTTGGAGTACTTAGTAACACTTGATATGATCCCTTCCATTTTGGTTGTAGCTGGTCCTCAAGGGACCCTTCCTTCCAAGTTTTTAGTAGGACAAAGTCCCCTGAGTGGACAGAGACCTCGGCCTTTTCTTTTGTGGGGGTGGGTAGCACTTCGTTCCCTTGGAGGGCACTTTGAACTTGGCTCAAGCTAGCAATGTGGGAGACCAATTTGTGGGTTTCCTCATCAAACAAAAGATCTGAAGTCAAAAAAGGGCCTTGCACAGGTCATTTCAATGGGACTAAGTTTTAAAATTCCCTTTGGGGCCACCCTGGTCCATAGAAGGGCTGAGGCAGGAGGGAGACCCAGGTTTCTGAAGTCTCGGCATAAATTAGCAAGCGTTCTTTGTAGAACATGATTTGCCTTTTCTACCTTGCCTGAGGATTGGGGCCTCTAGGAAGAGTGGCAGCTGTAGTTAATACTCAGAGCTGAGGAAACCTGTTGGGTCAGTTTGGCAGTGAAGGAAGGTCCGTTATCACTCTGTAAGCTTTTGGGTAACCCAATCTCGGAACTATCTCTTTAAGCAGAAATGTGCATACTCCTATTGCTTTTTCAGTTTTAGTAGGGAAAGCTTCTATCCACCCTCTAAATGTGTCTATGAATAACAATAGGTGTTTCCATCCCCTACATGGGGGCATTTGGGTCAAGACCACTTGCCATTCCTCCCCTGGATAGGTTCCCCAATGTTGTATGGGCCAAGTTAGGGGGGGGAAGTATGGGGTGTCTTCCTGGGCCACTGGGAGCACAAAGCTCACAAGCCTTGGTGACATTTTTAACAATTTGGGACAGTCCTTTACCCAGGAACACCTTTGTAACCAGTTTGACTAGGTAGTCTTGCCGTAACTGGGAGGATTCATGGAAGTGCTTAAGTATTTTCCATTGCTCGGCCCCAGGAGTGAGAAGCTTGTTATCTTTTGTCAGCCACCCTGAGAGGTCTCTTTCCAGTTCCCTACCTTTACCCCACTCGAGTTCTTCTGCTGTATAAGGTGGCACCATTGAGAAGGAAGGAGCTTTTGTTCCGAGAGCTGCAGCTTGTAGGGCCAGCTGTTCTTTGGCTACTGTCTTAGTGACCTTGTTGGCCAGGGCATTTCCCTTTGTAAGGGAGGTTTTGTCCCTTTGGTGGCCTCTGCAGTGAATGACTGCAACCTCCTTTGGAAGCTGGATGGCTTCTAGCAGTTCTAGAATTTCTGCCTGGTGTTTTATAGGGGACCCGTTGGCTGTTAGTAATCCCCTTTCTTTCCATATGGCATCATGGGCCTATAGTACTAGGAATCCGTACTTGGAATCAGGATATATATTGATTCTTAATCCCTTTCCTAGCTAGAGTGCTCTGGTCAAGGCAATCAATTCGGCCTCTTGGGCGTAAGTGTGAGACGGTAGAGCTCCAGACTCAACAATTGTCTGCAAGCTGACTATGACATAGCCGGCCTTTCTAACCCCTTCATATATACAGCTGCTTCCATAGGTAAATCATTCTGCATCAGGATTGGTCAGGGGCTCATCCCTGAGGTCAGGTCTACTGGAGTAAACTTGTTCAATAGCCTCCACACAGGAGTGAACAAGGGACCCTTGGGGTGGGGGGTCTGGCCTTAGAGTAGCTGGGTTCAGGGCTTGGCAGACCTTAAGAGTTACGCCTGGGGTGTCCAGTAGGAGGGCTTGGTGTTTAAGTCATCATCCACCCATCGGACATTGGTGTCCCTTTGCTTCTAGGACTCCTTGTACTTGGTGAGGAGCTAGGGCTTCCAGTGGTTGTCCCAGAGTGAACTTATTGACCTCTTCTACTAACAGAGAGGGTCAGCCACTGCCCTAAGACATCGTGGTCATCCAGTGGCCACCTGAACAAGTTGTTTTGAGAAATGAGCTATTGGTTTTGGGAGGTCCCCAGGTTTTTGGGTGAGGACACCCAGGGCTACCCCTTGTCTCTCAGCTATATAGAGGGTAAAGGGTTTTTCTAAGTTCAGGAGACCTAATACAGGGGCAGCCCCTAATTTTAGTTTTAGAGCTAGGAACGCCTGTTGGCAATCTTAACCCCAGTTGAGGGGTTTGTGGTCACCTCCTTTCAGGGCCTCATAGAGAGGCTTTACTATGAGCCTGAATCCAGGTATCCAGATCCTGCAAAATCCTGCCATCCCCAGAAAGGTCCTCAGTTACCTCTTAGTCTGGAGGGTTGCAATGGCTTCCTTTCAGTCCTGGGCTACAGTCCTCATCCCAGAGGTGAGCACATATCCCAGGTACTTAACCTGTTGGGTGGAAATCTGGACCTTGTGAGGAGACTCGATATCCTCATCCCCCTAGGAAGTTGAGGATGTGAATGGTGTTTTTATCTGAGTCTTCCCTAGTGGGACTGGAAGTTAGGAGGTCATCTCCATACTCTAGGAGAGACCCATTGACCAACTGTAATTCTGTTAATTCCTTTGCTAATGTGTTCCCAAATAGGTGGGGGCTATACCTGGAGCCCTGGGGCAGCGTGGTCCAGGTTAGCTGGGAAGTGTTATGAGTATCTGGATCTGTCCACTCAAAGGCAAAGAGATATTGGGGGTCTGGGTGCAGGGGAATGCAAAGGAAGGCGTCCTTTAGGTCCAGCACTGTAAACCAGTTAGCATTTACTGGAACTTGGGTCAGTATGGTATATGGATTAGGGACTATCGGGTGATCTGGGACCCACTGCCTCATTAACTGCTCTCAGGTCTTGAACAAACCTGTATTCTCCACTTTGATTTTTTAGCATGTGTCAAAGTTTCATTTATTTTTTTAAATTTTATTTTTAATTTTTTTATTGAAGTATAGTTGATTTACAGTATCGTGTTAATTTCTGCTGTACAGCAAAGTGACTCAGTTATACATATATATATATACATTCTTTTAAAATTCTTTTTCCATTATGGTTTATTACAAGATAATGAATATAGTTCCCTGTGCTCTACAGTAGAACCTTGTTGTTTTTCACTTTGTTTTTTTTATGTGCAGAATGGGGGTATTACACAGAGATTGGCAAGGTCATAACAGCCCATATTTTAAGAACTTGGTTATTAAAGGCTGGATACCTCATTGAGCCTCGGGCTCAAGGAATCCTGCTTTTTTTCCACAGGTACTCAGCATTGGGTTTTAATGAAATCTGAACTGGGGGCACATTAGTAGCTCTGCCAGGAACCTCAGAGTCCCAGACAGGGGGGTTTACTTGAGAAACAACATGGGGTAGAAGGGAGACTTCCTCTGATTTGTGACCAAGGCAGTCAGGCTCCCGTGGCTAAGAGCAGTTGTTTCTCCTGGTGGGTGCCTTCTCTGAGGGAGTATCCGAATTGAACTATTGTCTGGAACTTGGTGAACAAATCCCTTCCCAACAAGGGGACAGGGCACTCAGGCATGAGCAGGAACTGGTGGGCAAAGGTAAAACTTCCTGGTAAGCAGTTGAATCGTTTGGCTTTGGGCCGTCCATCGACTCCTGTTACTATACAGGATTGAGAGGACAAGGGTCAAGGGAAATCAGTCAGCACAGAGTAGGCGGCTCTGTATCTAATTAAAAAAATAACTTTCCTACTTCTCATGTCAAGGGTTACCCGAGGATCCTCCGGGGAAATGACCAGGCATCCTTTGGGAGCTGGGGGGTCATGACTTCCTGGGTGCCAACAGCCTTCAGTCCTCTCAGCCATCATCAGTTTGGGAGCCCCAAGTCCCCTTCAGGACTGGGGGCAGTCCCACTTCCAGTGGCCCTATGTTTGCATATCGGGCAGGGTCTTGGTGGACTTTTCCCAAACAGAGGGCGTTCATCCTTCCAGTGGCCCTCCTGGCTGCATTTAAAACATGTCCCTTCTCCGTGGGGCAGTGGCTCTGATCCAGATTTTCTAGATCCTGCCCGCACCCCCCCACCCCCGGTGAGCTTTCATAAGCCGGGGCGGGAACTCTGAGGTTGTGCAGGGGCTAGTGCTGCCGCCAATAATTGTGCCTTTCGTTGTTGTCCCTGAATCCTTTTCACTTCCTCAACCCTATCTCTACTGTTAAATACTCCAAAGGCCAAGTCCATGAGCTGATTCATGTGGGGTTGGGGTCCCATAGCTGCCTTCTGTAATTTTCTCCTAATGTCTAGGGTAGATTGTGATAAAATGGGTATTTACTAGGACTTGCCCTTTGGAGGTATGGGATTAATATTGGTATACTTTCTTTTTTTTTAATTGATAATTAATTTTTTTTTCTGGCAGGCACACGGGATCTTACTTCCCCCATCAGGGCTCGAACCCGTGCCCCCTGCAGTGGAAGCACAGAGTCTTAACCACTGGACCACCAGGGAAGTCGCGATATTGGTATACTTTCTAAAAGCTTCTACCAGGCAGTCCTGGAAGAGGGCTGGATTCTCATCTTTTGCCTGTGTTACTGAAACCAAGCAGGACCCTGTGGGGTTCCTGGGCACAGAAGCCTTTCCGTGTCCCACATTCCTTGTTTGTAGGGAACAGGCTCCAGCCTCCATGACCTACCCTGAGTTCCAAAGTGCCGATTCGAGCAGTTGCTGATCAGAGAAGGCAGAGGTAGATTACGTGCTCCTGATTTTGGACTGCCATTTCATCAGCAGATACCAGGGCTGCACCGAAGATCCTGCTTTTCTCTTCAAAGGTGCAGCAGGTAGAAAGGAGGGGATCCACCCAAGTAAGCTCATAGAACTTTGTCAGCTTGGTGAATTCCTCCAAGGACCGGCTGGGGTCCTCAGAAAAAAAAAGACCAAATTTCTCTTTGCAAGTAGTTAGGTCAGCCATAGGAAAAGGGACATGGACCCTGATTGTTCCTCTGTCACCAGCCAGCGCTCCCCCTGAAGGACAGAGTTTGGTATTGGGAGGCTGGTAGGTAGCCCTGTTGCAGGAAAGGGGATCCCTTCCAGGACATGAGAGTGGGCTCTTATCTAACACTTGGAAATGAATTGTCTGAGGAGACACTCATGCTGACAAATCAAAAGACTTTATTGGGAAGGGCCTCTCCGGGCCCCCCGGAGAGCAGTAGTGGAAGGGAACCCAGGATGACTTCTCTGCCACGTGGCTCGAAGTCTCAGATTTTATGGTAATGAAGTTAGTTTCCAGGTTGTCTCTGGCCAATCATCTCTGGCCCATATTTGGTGACTAAGGGTCCTTCCTGGTGACGCACACATCTCTGAGCCAAGATGGATTCCAGCGTGAGGGCTTCTGGGGGTTTGGCAGGACATATCGTCTCCTCGCCCCTCCTTTTGGCCCCTCCCAAATTTTCCTGATTAGTTTTCCGCGGCAGCAACAGAGACCTCCTGTTGTGAGACAACTCAGGCAAGCGATTATCAATGTGCCTGGCCAAGGTGGGCAGTTTCGGTCAATGGTTCCCTAACAGCTCTGCTTTGTGTAGCACGGGCAGGACTCACCCCTGGTAACGGAGGATACAGGACAGGGCTGGAGGGACAAGGTGGTGGGATTTCCAGCTGTCCAGGTGGGGCGCTAGGGGTAGATGGTCTGAAAAACTGTACCCCCTCACAATTGGGAGAAGGGGTGGGAGTTCCCGGTGTGGACCTCGAGGAGGTGGACTCATAAGGGGGTCATCTAAAACACGAATGCCAGCTAAGAAATGTAGAGGGAGTACAGGAGTTTAAAAACCATCTTTTTGCAATATCATAGTCAAAATTAATTCAGGCAGGAATCATCACTGGGTGCAAAATCTAGGGTGAGAGTTTTATGAGGAACAGGATGCTTTTATGCTCTTTTTTTAAAAAATAGATCTTCATTGGAGTATAATTGCTTCACAATACTGTGTTAGTTTCTGTTGTACTACAAAGTGAATCAGCCATATGCATACACATGTCCCCATATCCCCTGCATCTTGAGCCTCCCTCCCATTCTCCCTACCCCACCCCTCTAGGTCATCGCAAAGCACCGAGCTGATCTCCCTGTGCTATGCGGCTGCTTCCCACTAGCTAACTATTTTACATTTGGTAGTGTAAATATGTCAATGCTACTCTCACTTCTCCGCAGCTTTCCCCTCCCACTCCGTGTCCTCAAGTCCATGCCTATGTCTACATTTTTATTCCTGCCCTGCAACTAGGTTCATCAGTACCATTTTTTTTTTTTAGATTCTATATATATGCGTTAGCATACGGTATTTGTTATTCTGTTTCTGACTTCACTCTGTATGACACACTCTAGGTCCATCCACCTCACTACAAATAACTCAATTTCGTTTCTTTTTATGGCTGAGTAATATTACATTATATATATGTGCCACATATTCTTTATCTATTCATCTGTCGATGGACACTTAGGTTGTGTCCATGTCCTGGCTATTGTAAATAGAGCTGCAATGAACCTTGTGGTACATGACTCTTTTTTTTTTTTTTTTTTAAGTTTTTACTTGATTTTATTTATTTATTTATTTTATTTTTGGCTGTGTTGGGTCTTCGGTTCGTGCGAGGGCTTTCTCCAGTTGCGGCAAGCGGGGGCCACTCTTCATCGCGGTGCGGGGACCGCTCTTCATCGCGGTGCGCGGGCCTTTCTCTATCGCGGCCCCTCCCGTCGCGGGGCACAGGCTCCAGACGCGCAGGCTCAGCAATTGTGGCTCACGGGCCCAGCTGCTCCGTGGCATGTGGGATCTTCCCAGACCAGGGCTCGAACCCGTGTCCCCTGCATTAGCAGGCAGATTCTCAACCACTGCGCCACCAGGGAAGCCCATGACTCTTTTTGAATTATGATTTTCTCAGGGTATATGCCCAGTAGTGGGATTGCTGGGTCATATGGTAGTTCTATTTTTAGTTTTTTAAGGAACCTCCATACTGTTTTCCATAGTGGCTGTATCAATTTACATTCCCACCAATAGTGCAGGAGGGTTCCCTTTTCACCACACCCTTTCCAGCATTTATTGTTTCTAGATTTTTTGATAATGGCCATTCTCACTGGTGTGAGGTGATACCTCATTGTAGTTTTGATTTGCATTTCTCTAATAATTAGTGATGTTGAGCATCTTTTCATGTGCCTCTTGGCCATCTGTATACCTTCCTTGGTGAAATGTCTATTTAGGTCTTCCGCCCTTTTTTTTTTTGTAATAAATTTATTTATTTTGGGTATTGTTTTGTTTTTCTTTTTGTATTTTATTTTATTTATTTTTTTATACAGCAGGTTCTTATTAGTTATCCAATTTATACATATTAGTGTATATATGTCAATCCCAATCTCCCAATTCATCACACCACCCCCCCCCCAGCACTTTCCCCCCATGGTGTCCATACGTTTGTTCTCTACATCTGTGTCTTAATTTCTGCCCTGCAAACTGGTTCATCTGTACCATTTTTCTAGGTTCCACATATATGCGTTAATATACGATATTTGTTTTTCTATTTCTGACTTACTTCACTCTGTATGACAGTCTCTAGATCCATCCACGTCTCTACAAATGACCCAATTTCGTTCCTTTTTATGGCTAAGTAACATTCCATTGTATATACGTACCACATCTTCTTTATCCATTCGTCTGTCGATGGGCATTTAGGTAGCGTCCATGTCCTGGCTAGTGTAAATATTGCTGCAATGAACATTGGGGTGCATGTGTCTTTTTGAATTATGGTTTTCTCTGGGTATACGCCCAGTAGTTGGATTGCTGGGTCAAATGATAATTCTATTTTTAGTTTTTTAAGGAACCTCCATACTGTTCTCCATAGTGGCTGTATCCATTTACATTCCCACCAACAGTGTGAGAGGGTTCCCTTTTCTCCACACCCTCTCCAGCATTTGTTGTTTGTAGATTTTCTGATGATGCCCATTCTAACTGGTGTGAGGTGATACCTCATTGTAGTTTTGATTTGCATTTCTCTAATAATTAGTGATGTTGAGCAGCTTTTCATGTGCTTCTTGGCCACCTGTATGTCTTCTTTGGAGAAGTGTCTATTTAGGTCTTCTGCCCATTTTTGGACTGGGTTGTTTGTTTTTCTAATATTGAGCTGCATGAGCTGTTTATATATTTTGGAGATTAATCCTTTGTTGATACGTTTTCAAATATTTTCTCCCATTCTGAGGGTTGCCTTTTCGTCTTGTTTGTAGCTTCCTTTGCTTTGCAAAAGTTTTAAAATTTCATTAGGTCCCATTTGTTTATTTTTGTTTTTATTTACATTACTCCAGGAGATGGATCAAAAAAGATCTAGCTGTGATTTATGTCAAAGAGTGTTTTTACCATGTGTTCCTCTAAGAGTTTTATAGTGTCTGGTCTTACATTTAAGTCTTTAATCCATTTGGAGTTTATTTTTGTGTGTGGTGTTAGAGAGTGTTCTAATTTCATTCTTTTACATGTAGCTGTCCAGTTTTCCCAGCACCACTTGTTGAAGAGGCTGTCATTTCTCCATTGTATGTTCTGGCCTCCTTTGTCGTAAATTAGGTGCCCATATGTGTGTGGGTTTATCTCTGGGCATTCTATCCTGTACCATTGATCTCTATTTCTGTTTTTGTGCCAGTACCATACTGTTTTGATTACTGTAGCTTTTGTGGTATAGTTTGAAGTCGGGGAGCCTGATTCCTCCAACTCCGTTTTTCTTTCTCAAGTTTGCTTTGGCTATTCAGGGTCTTTTGTGTTTCCATATGAATTGTAAAATTTTTTGTTCTAATTCTGTGAAGAATGCCATTGGTAGTTTGATAGGGATTGCATTGAATCTGTAGATTGCTTTGGGTAGTAGAGTCATTTTCACAGTATTAACTCTTCCAACCAAAAACATGGTATATTTCTCCATCTGTTTATGTCATCTTTGATTTCTTTCATCAGTGTTTTATAGTTTTCTGAGTACAAGGCTTTTGCCTCCTTAGGCAGGTTTATTTGTAGGTATTTTATTCTTTTTGTTGCAGTGGTAAATGGGAGTGTTTCCTTAATTTCTCTTTCAGATTTTTCATTGTTGTTGTATAGGAATGCCAGAGATTTCTGTGCATTAATTTTGTATCCTGCAACCTTACCAAATTCATTGATTACTTCTAGTAGTTTCCTGGTGGCATCTTTAGGATTTTCTATGTGTAGCATAATGTCATCTGCAAACAGTGACAGTTTTACTTCTTTTCCAGTTTGGATTCCTTTTATTTATTTTTCTTCTCTGATTGCCACGGCTAGATCTTCCAAAACTATGTTGAATAAGAGTGGTGAGAGTGGACATCCCTGTCTTATTCCTGATCTTAGTGGAAATGCTTTCGTTTTTTCACCACTGAGTATGATGCTTGCTGTGGGTTTGTCATATATGGCCTTTATTATGTTGAGGTAGTTTTCCTCTATGCCCATATTCTGGAGAGTTTTTATCATAAATTGGTGTTGAAGTTTGTCAGAAGCTTTTTCTGCATCTATCCAGATGATCATATGATTTTTATTCCTTAATTTGTTAATGTAGTGTATCACATGGATTGATTTGCGTATATTGAAGAAGCCTTGCATCCCTGGGATAAATCCCACTTGATCATGGTGTATGATCATTTTAATATGCTGTTGGATTCTGTTTGCTAGTATTTTGTTCAGGATTTTTGCATCTATGTTCATCAGTGATATTGGTCTATAATTTTCTTTTTTTGTGATATCTTTTTCTGATTTTGGTATCAGGGTGATGGTGGCTTCAAGTATCTCCCCACAGATTGCTTATTAGATACAAAGGAAAAAACTACAACAACAATACATTGTAATGAAGCAGGACTCGCTTTTGGTGACACCTCCCCCAACCCCTTTTATTTAGTAGAGGGTTGTCTGATGTTTCCTTGTGATTAGGTTCAGGTTATGCTTTCCTGGCTGGAATGTTACGTAGCAATGCAGCGTACTTCTAAGGATGTCATGTTTGAGTCACACAGTGTTCTTTTTTTTTCTTTTTTGGCTGCGTTGGGTCTTCGTTGCTGCACGTGGGCTTCCTCTAGTTGCACTGAACGGGGGCTACTCTTCGTTGTGGTGCACAGGCTTCTCATTGTAGTGGCTTCTCATTGTAGTGGCTTCTCTTGTTGAAGAGCACGGGCTCGGGCTTCCCTGGTGGCGCAGTGGTTGGGAATCTGCCTGCTAATGCAGGGGACGCGGGTTCAAGCCCTGGTCTGGGAGGATCCCACATGCCACGGAGCGACTGGGCCCGTGAGCCACAATTACTGAGCCTGCGCGTCTGGAGCCTGTGCTCCGCAGTAAGAGAGGCCGCGATAGTGAGAGGCCCGTGCACCGTGATGAAGAGTGGCCCCCGCTTGACACAACTGGAGAAAGCCCTCACACAGAAACTAAGACCCAACACAGCCAAAAAAATAAATAAATAAATAATAATTAAAAAAAAAAAAAGAGCACGGGCTCTCGGCATGGGGGCTTCAGTAGTTGTGGCACGCAGGCTCAGTAGTTGTAATTTGCGAGCACTAGAGTGCAGGCTCAGTAGTTGTGGCACACGGGCTTAGTTGCTCCACGGCATGTGGGATCTTCCTAGACCAGGGCTCGAACCCGTGACCCCTGCATTGGCAGGCAGGTTCTTAACCACTGCACCACCAAGGAAGTCCCACACAGTGTCCTTTGACCCCTCACTGGTGATGTTAATTTTGATCTCCTGGCAAGATGGTGTTGAATTTTGCCATGTTGTTAGCAAACGCAAGTTCATGTGCCCAATGCACAGTGAGGCCAAACGATCCCAATATGTCATGTTAGAGTTTGGAGCAGAGAAATGTTTATTGCAGGGCTATGCAAGGAGACGGGTGGTGCATGCCCTCCAAAGCCTGGAGTCCCTGAAAGGTTTCAGCAAAACAGTTTTAAAGGCCAAGTGGGGAGCAGAGTTGCAGGGTACATGATCAGCTTGTGCACAATTCTCTGATTGGTTGATGTTGAGGTGGTGAGCGTTAATCAATCCTTAGGTGCCAGTAGGTGCGTGGGAGGGGGGAGGGAGGCTACGTGCTCAGGATCATCAAGCAGTTAATTTTTTCCATTTGGTGGTGGTTTTGGTCTCTGAAAAACTCAGGAAATAGGCTTGAGATACTATTATCTGTGTACTTCAGAGAGGAGCTACAGTAGAGGATATGGGGGAAGGGTCTGTCCCAGGAAGGACCCATAGGGTCCTGCTCAGATACAGAGGGACTGTATTCTTCAAAAATGGCAATGTCATAAAAGACAAAGGAAGGTTGTGGACGTGCTTCAGATTAAAGGAGAATAAAGAGTCAGACAATCGAAGTGCAATACATCTGATAGTAGACTTGACCTTGTACTGGAGAGAGAAATGGATACAGATGGTAGAAAAGCATTGCATCAATGTTAAATTTACTGGTTGATAACTATGGTTGTGTAAGAGAATATCCCTATGTTTAGGAAACATACTGAAGTATTTAGGGACAAAGGGCCACATGTATATAACTTATTCTCAGATGGTTCAGAAAAAAGTTGTGGATTTGTGACTGTGTGAAAGAGAGACAAAGAGAACGCAAATGAAGCAAACGGGATAAAATGTGAATAAGTGAATTTGGGTAAAGGATATATGGATGTTCTTTGTGCTGTTCTTATTCTTGGAACTTTTCAGTGATTTTGAACTTATTTCCAAATAAAATGTTTTTTAAGAGAAAAATATAGCATGATAGATGGCGTTATGTTCAATGGAGAAAAATAAAGTAAGGTTGCAAATGTCAATCATGAACTGATGAGGGAAGACTAAGGAGCAGGACCCTATGGGGCTTCCCGGGACAGAACTCTCCCCACAGCGTCTGCTTTAGCTCCTCTCTGAAGTACCTAGATAATATAATCTGATGATTTTCAGATGCTGAAAACTCGGTTCCTCAGTTTTTCCGATGCTAAAACCACCACCAAATGGAAGAAATTAACTGCTTGCTGATCATGAGCACGTAGCCACAGACCTTCCGGTGCCTAATGATTGGTCACCATCAACCAATCAGAGAATTGTGCACGAGCTGATCAGTACCCTGGGCTACCCTGCCCTCACCTTGCTGAAAGCCTTCATGCAGTTTGGGTTTTTGAGCAAGACCCTGGCGTTCTCCTTGCGTGACCCTACAGTAAACGTTTCTCTGCTCCCAAACTCCATGAACTTGCGTTCAGTAAGAAGACTTCAGGAAAGTGATGTGAGTCAAGACCTGAGCCCGGTGAGTGAGCAGCCCATGTGGCGATGCGGGGGAAGAGCATTCAGGCGGAAGAAATAGTAAGTTCAAAGATGGGAACAAGCGTGGCACCTTCATTGGCAGTGAGGCCAGTGAGTCTGTAGCTGAGAGAGTGAGGGGAGGAGTAGGAGATGAGGTGAGAGAAATAAGAGAGAGCCTGTCTGGGCGTTTGAGAACCACTAGAAGAAAGAGGGAAGGTCCTAAGGGCTTTGCACAGAGGATTAACCTGATCTTTTGTTTTCAACGCTCTGCTTGCTGTGTGAAGCAGATGGAAGAGGAGGCAAGAGCAGAGGCAGGGGAGCAGTCATTGGGTTGTTGTAATAATCCAGGCAAGAGACAGTTATTGGCTGGGACCCAGGGTGGGAGCAGAGGGGTCTGCGAGCAGTGCTTGGATTCGGGCTATATTTTAAAGCATTTGCTGATGGATAGGAAGTGACGTACAGGAGGGATGTCGTAGATGAATCAAGTGTTTTGGCCTGAAGAGCAGCTACGAGGATGGAATGTCCGTTAACTGAAATGGGGGAGCCTGTGGGTGAAGCAGCTTTGGGGATACACTGAGGAATTTAGTTCTGGACATATTTAAGTTTCAGACACCCATTCAGTATTTCAGTGGAGGCGTGGAGCAGGCAGCTGTAGGTAGGAGTCAGGCCATGGGAGAGCCCCAGGCAAGAGATGAGCATATAGAGGATTTTTAAAGACATGAGAGTTGATGAGGGCACCGGGAAAGTAGAGAGGCGAGGGCCCAAGATTGGGCCTGGGAACGCCAAGTGCAAGCTGCTGGCCTGGGAAATGAGAAACTACCCAAGGAGGCTAAGAGGGGGCAGCCAGAGAGGGAGGAGGAGAACCAAGAGAGGGTGGGGTCCTGGAAGCCAAGGGAGGAAAAGTGTTTTGAGGAGGAAGGAGTGATCAGGTGTGTCAGATACTGCTGGCAAGTTGAGGGAGTCAGGAGTTAAGAGTCAACCGCGGGGCAATTATACTCCAGTAAAGATGTTTAAAAAATAAATAAATAAAGGTAATAATAACTTAAAAAAAAAAAACCAACTGCGGGGGCTTCCTTGGTGGCGCAGTGGTTAAGATTACACCTGCCAATACAGGGGACACGGGTTCGAGCCCTGGTCCGGGAAGATCCCACATGCTGCACAGCAACTAAGCCCGTGTGCCACAACTACTGAGCCTGCGTCGAGGAGCCTGTGAGCCACAACTACTGAGCCCTCGTGCCTAGAGCACGTGGTCTGCAAGAAGAGTAAGCGACCACAATGAGAAGCCCGCTCACCACAACGAAGAGTAGCCCCTGCTCGCCGCCACAACTAGAGAAAGCCTGTGTGCAGCAAGGACCCAACACAGCCAAAAATAAATAAATAAATAAATTTATAGGGGGAAAAAAATCAAGCGTGGGATGTAATGTTGTTAAGGTCACTGAGGGTTCTGACAAGAGAGTTTTATTGCGATGTGGGTGCAAAATGCTGATTGGAGTGGGCTCAAGGAGGAATGAGAGGGGAGGAACTGGAGACAGCAAGTAGAGACAGCTGTACCGAGGCCTTTTGCTGTAAAGGGAACGAGAGAAACGAGGCAGTAGCTGGAGGAGGAGCAGGAGCAAGAGAGGTTTTCCTTAACTGGAGACAGTGGATTGGCTGTTCTTTGTAGGGTCCTGCAAAGGGACTCTATTGTTTCTTATTCTCTCTCTGGCCTGACCCTGCTCCTGGTTGACCCTGTCAAGCCCCCTGAATTAAAAAGTTTAACTTCCTCTCTGTCCTGTTTCTTCATGCAGCTCTTCTTGAAAGCTCTAGGTTCTCTTGTCCTGCAGCTCCACTTTCCCCATCTCATCTGGCCTGTTTCTCCTGTAATTTCCTAGAAGTGCCCCCTAGATCCACACCAGCTGCTCTGGTATATCCCCCTTTACAACGGCTGCCCTCCTTGACTGCCAATGCTGCAAGTTAAGGAGCCCCACTTTAGTCCTTCGGAATCTTTCGAAAAATACTGAAGACGGTTCTTCTACAATGGACTCCCACCTCTAAATCCACAGTCATTCTGTGGGTAGGAAGCATTTTATCATAGAAGAGATTTTAGGAAGTGGTATCAGTTGAGGGTGGAGTGGGGCATAAGATGATGAATCCTTAGGGACAGAAAGGAAAGGACAAATCGAAGATAAGTTCCAAGGAAGAACTGACAGGTCTAGTCAACAGTTGTGTGCCAATATAGATGTGTTGCAAGTCTTCAATATGGCATAACCTTTGATCTGGCAATTCCACTTCTAGGAACTTATCTAGAAAAAAATGGTAGGCAGTTAAGGTACTAAGAGTGTACAAAAGGTTGTTCATCATAGACTATCCATAGTTGCAAAATACTGGAAACCTCCTAAGTGTCAACAGTAGAGGGCTGCTAAATATACCATGTGATCATTAAAACAATGACATAGAGGTGAATATGTATTGTCAAGAAAGGTGCTTGTGGTAAGTAAAAGGAGCAGGTTACAGACATGCATGTTACACATATGCATATCTGTGTAGAACACTTGATGAGGTTATCTCTGTGGCAGTGATGATGTGAGTGCTCTGTAACTTTGTATTTTTTTAAATGTTCTTTTTAATTTTTCTTTTTTTCGTTTAATTTTTTAAATTTAAATATTAGTTTTTTTTATTGAAGTATAGTTGATTTACAATGTTGTATTAGTTTCAGGTGTACAGCAAAGTGATTCAGTTATATATATCTATTCTTTTTCAGATTCTTTTCCCTTATAGGTTATTCCAAAATATTGAGTATAGTTCCCTGTGCTCTACCGTAGGTCCTCGTTGGTTATCTATATATATAGTAGTGTGTATGTTAATTCCAAACTCCTAATTTATCCCTCCCCCCTTCCCTTTTGATAACCATAAGTTTGTTTTCTATGTCTGTGGGTCTATTTCTTTTTCATAAATAAGTTCATTTGTATCTTTTCTTTAGGTTCCCCTTATAAGTGATATCATATGACATTTGTTGTTCTCTGACTTCATTTAGTATGATAATCTCTCGGTCCATCCATGCTGTGCAAATGGCATTATTTCATTCTTTTTTTATGGCTGAGTAATAGTCCATTTTGTGTGTGTGTGTGTGTGTATGTGTATGTATACACACCCCACATCTTCTTTATTCATCTGTCAATGGATATTTAGTTTGCTTTCTATGTGTTGGCTATTGTAAATAGTGCTGCTATGAACATTGGAGTGCATGTATCTTTTCCAATTATGGCTTTCTCCAGATATATGCCCAGGAATGGGATTGCAGGATGATATGGTAATTCTATATTTAGTTTTTTAAGGAACCTCTATACTGTTCTCCATAATGTTGTACCAATTTACATTCCTGCCAACAGTGTAGGAGGGTTCCCTTTTCTCCACACCCTCTCCAGCATTTATTGTTTGTAGATTTTTTGATGATGGCCATTCTGACTGAGGTGAGGTGATACCTCACTGTAGTTTTGATTTGCATTTCTCTAATAATTAGTGATGTTGAGCATCTTTCCATGTGCGTTTTGGCCATCTGTATGTCTTCTTTGGAGAAATGTCTATTTAGATCTTCCACCCATTTTTTGATTGGGTTGTTTATTTTTTTTTGACATTGAGCTGCATGAGCTGTTAGTATATTTTGTCGGTCACTTCATTTGTAAATATTTTCTCCCATTCTGTGGGTTGTCTCTTCGTTTTGTTTATGGTTTCCTTTGCTTTGCAAAAGCTTTTACGTTTAATTAGGTCCCACTTGTTTTTTGTTTATTTCCATTACTGTAGGAGATGGATCCAGAAAGATACTGCTGGGATTTATGTCAGAGTGTTCTGCCTATGTTTTCCTCTAGGAGTTTTATAGTATCTGGTCTTATATTTAGGTCTTTAATCCATTTTGTGTTTATTTTTGTGTATGGTGTTAGGTAGTGTTCTAATTTCATTCTTTTACATGTAGCTGTCCAGTTTTCCCAGCACCAGTTATTGAAGAGACTGTCTTTTCTCCACTGTATATCCTTGCCTCCTTTGTCATAGATTAGTTGACCATAGGTCTGTAGGTTTATCTCTGGGCTTTCTGTCCTGTTCCATTGATCTCTATTTTTCTTTTTGTGCCAGTACCATAGTGTTGTGATTTCTGTAGCTTTTGTGGTATAGTTTGAAGTCGGGGAGACTGATTCCTCCAACTCCGTTTTTCTTTCTCAAGTTTGCTTTGGCTATTCAGGGTCTTTTGTGTTTCCATATGAATTGTAAATTTTTGTTCTAATTCTGTGAAGAATGCCATTGGTAGTTTGATAGGGATTGCATTGAATCTGTAGATTGCTTTGGGTAGTAGAGTCATTTTCATAGTATTGACTCTTTCAACCAAGAACATGGTATATCTCTCCATCTGTTTGTGTCATCTTTGATTTCTTTCATCAGTGTTTTATAGTTTTCTGAGTACAAGGCTTTTGCCTCCTTAGGCGGGTTTATTTGTAGGTGTTTTATTCTTTTTGTTGCAGTGGTAAATGGGAGTGTATCCTTAATTTCTCTTTCAGATTTTTCATCATTAGTGTATAGGAATGCCAGAGATTTCTGTGCATTAATTTTGTATCCTGCAACCTTACCAAATTCATTGATTAGTTCTAGTAGTTTCCTGGTGGCATCTTTAGGATTTTCTATGTGTAGCATCATGTCATCTGCAAACAGTGACAGTTTTACTTCTTTTCCAGTTTGGATTCCTTTTATTTCTTCTCTGATTGCCACGGCTAGAACTTCCAAAACTATGTTGAATAAGAGTGGTGAGAGTGGACATCCTTGTCTTATTCCTGATCTTAGTGGAAATGCTTTCAGTTTTTCACCATTGAGTATGATGCTTGCTGTGGGTTTGTCATATTTGGCCTTTATTATGTTGAGGTAGTTTTCCTCTATGCCCATATTCTGGAGAGTTTTTATCATAAATTGGTGTTGAAGTTTGTCAGAAGCATTTTCTGCATCTATCGAGATGATTATATGGTTTTTATTCCTTAATTTGTTAATGTGGTGTATCACATGGATTGGTTTGCGTATATTGAAGAAGCCTTGCATCCCTGGGATAAATCCCACTTGATCATGGTGTATGATCATTTTAATATGCTGTTGGATTCTGTTTGCTAGTATTTTGTTCAGGATTTTTGCATCTATGTTCATCAGTGATATTGGTCTATAATTTTCTTTTTTTGTGATATCTTTTTCTGATTTTGGTATCAGGGTGATGGTGGCTTCATGTATCTCCCCACAGATTGCTTATTAGATGCAAAGGAAAAAACAACAACAACAATACCTTGTAACCAAGCAGGACTCGCTTTTGGTGATACCTCCCCCAACCCCTTTTATTTAGTAGAGGGTTGTCTGATGTTTCCTTGTGATTAGGTTCAGGTTATGCTTTCCTGGCTGGAATGTTACGTAGCAATGCAGCGTCCTTCTAAGGATGTCATGTTTGAGTCACACAGTGTTCTTTTTCTCTTTTTTGGCTGCATTGGGTCTTCGTTCCTACACGCGGGCTTTCTCTAGTTGTGTGGAGCGGGGGCTACTCTTCGTTGTGGTGCCCAGGCTTCTTGTTGTAATGGCTTCTCTTGTTGCAGAGCATGGGCTCACGGCGTGGGGGCTTCAGTAGTTGTGGCACGCAGGCTCAGTAGTTGTGGTTTGCGAGCTCTAGAGCGCAGGCTCAGTAGATGTGGCACACGGGCTTAGTTTCTCCACGGCATGTGGGATCTTCCTAGACCAGGGCTCGAACCCGTGACCCCTGCATTGGCAGGTGGACTCTTAACCACTGCACCACCAAGGAAGTCCCACACAGTGTCCTTTGACCCCTCACTGGTGATGTTAATTTTGATCTCCTGGCAAGATGGTGTTGAATTTTGCCATGTTATTAGCAAACGCAAGTTCATGTGCCCAATGCACAGTGAGGCCAAACGATCTCAATATGTCATGTCAGAGTTTGGAGCAGAGAAATGTTTATTGCAGGGCTATGCAAGGAGACGGGTGGTGCATGCCCTCCAAAGCCTGGATTCCCTGAAAGGTTTCAGCAAAACAGTTTTAAAGGCCAAGTGGGGAGCAGAGTTGCAGGGTACATGATCAGCTTGTGCACAATTCTCTGATTGGTTGATGTTGAGGTGGTGAGCGTTAATCAATCCTTAGGTGCCAGTAGGTGCATGGGAGGGGGGAGGGAGGCTACGTGCTCAGGATCATCAAGCAGTTAATTTTTTCCATTTGGTGGTGGTTTTGGTCTCTGAAAAACTCAGGAAATAGGCTTGAGATACTATTATCTGTGTACTTCACAGACGAGCTACAGTAGAGGATATGGGGGAAGGGTCTGTCCCAGGAAGGACCCATAGGGTCCTGCTCAGTTACAGAGGGACTGTATTCTTCAAAAATGGCAATGTCATAAAAGACAAAGGAAGGTTGTGGACGTGCTTCAGATTAAAGGAGAGTAAAGAGTCAGACAATCGAAGTGCAATACATGTGATAGTAGACATGATCTTGTACTGGAGAGAGAAATGGATACAGATGGTAGAAAAGCATTGCATCAATGTTAAATTTACTGGTTGATAACTGTGGTTGTGTAAGAGAATATCCCTATCTCTAGGAAACATGCTGAAGTATTTAGGGACAAAGGGTCACATGTATATAACTTACTCTCAAATGGTTCAGAAAAAAGCTGTGTATTTTTGACTTTGTGTGAAAGAGAGAGAGACAAAGAGAACGCAAATGAAGCAAACGGGATAAAATGTGAATAAGTGAATTTGGGTAAAGGATATATGGGTGTTCTTTGTGCTGTTCTTATTCTTGGAACTTTTCAGTGATTTTGAACTTATTTCCAAATAAAATGTTTTTTAAGAGAAAAATATAGCATGATAGATGGCGTTATGTTCTATGGAGAAAAATAAAGTAAGGTTGCAAATGTCAATCAGGAAATGATGAGGGAAGACTAAGGAGCAGGACCCTATGGGGCTTCCTGGGACAGAACTCTCCCCACATCCTCTGCTTTAGCTCCTCTCTGAAGTACCTAGATAATATAATCTGATGATTTTCAGATGCTGAAAACTCAGTTCCTCAGTTTTTCCGATGCTAAAACCACCACCAAATGGAAGAAATTAACTGCTTGCTGATCATGAGCACGTAGCCACAGACCTTCTGGTGCCTAAGGATTGGTCACCATCAACCAATCAGAATTGTGCACGAGCTGATCAGTACCCTGGGATGCCCTGCCCTCACCTTGCTGAAAGCCTTCATGCAGTTTGGGTTTTTGAGCAAGACCCTGGCGTTCTCCTTGCGTGACCCTACAGTAAACGTTTCTCTGCTCCCAAACTCCATGAACTTGCGTTCAGTAAGAAGACTTCAGGAAAGTGATGTGAGTCAAGACCTGAGCCCGGTGAGTGAGCAGCCCATGTGGCGATGCGGGGGAAGAGCATTCAGGCGGAAGAAATAGTAAGTTCAAAGATGGGAACCAGCGTGGCACCTTCATTGGCAGTGAGGCCAGTGAGTCTGTAGCTGAGAGAGTGAGGGGAGGAGTAGGAGATGAGGTGAGAGAAATAAGAGAGAGCCTGTCTGGGCGTTTGAGAACCACTAGAAGAAAGAGGGAAGGTCCTAAGGGCTTTGCACAGAGGATTAACCTAATCTTTTGTTTTCAATGCTCTGCTTGCTGTGTGAAGCAGATGGAAGAGGAGGCAAGAGCAGAGGCAGGGGAGCAGTCATTGGGTTGTTGTAATAATCCAGGCAAGAGACAGTTATTGGCTGGGACCCAGGGTGGGAGCAGAGGGGTCTGCGAGCAGTGCTTGGATTCGGGCTATATTTTAAAGCATTTGCTGATGGATAGGAAGTGACGTACAGGAGGGATGTCGTAGATGAATCAAGTGTTTTGGCCTGAAGAGCAGCTACGAGGATGGAATGTCCGTTAACTGAAATGGGGGAGCCTGTGGGTGAAGCAGCTTTGGGGATACACTGAGGAATTTAGTTCTGGACATATTTAAGTTTCAGACACCCATTCAGTATTTCAGTGGAGGCGTGGAGCAGGCAGCTGTAGGTAGGAGTCAGGCCATGGGAGAGCCCCAGGCAAGAGATGAGCATATAGAGGATTTTTAAAGACATGAGAGTCGATGAGGGCACCGGGGAAGTAGAGAGGCGAGGGCCCAAGATTGGGCCTGGGAACGCCAAGTGCAAGCTGCTGGCCTGGGAAATGAGAAACTACCCAAGGAGGCTAAGAGGGGGCAGCCAGAGAGGGAGGAGGAGAACCAAGAGAGGGTGGGGTCCTGGAAGCCAAGGGAGGAAAGTGTTTTGAGGAGGAAGGAGTGATCAGGTGTGTCAGATACTGCTGGCAAGTTGAGGGAGTTGGGAGTTAAGAATCAACCGCGGGGGCTTCCCTGGTGGCGCAGTGGTTGAGAGTCTGCCTGCTAATGCAGGGGACACGGGTTCGAGCCCTGGTCTGGGAGGATCCCGCATGCCGCGGAGCAGCTGGGCCCGTGAGCCACGGTTGCTGAGCCTGCGCGTCTGGAGCCTGTGCCCCGTGACGGGAGGGGCCGCGATAGAGAAAGGCCCGCGCACAGCGATGAAGAGCGGTCCCCGCACCGCGATGAAGAGTGGCCCCCGCTTGCCGCAACTGGAGAAAGCCCTCGCACGAACCGAAGACCCAACACAGCCAAAAATAAATAAATAAGAAAATCCTTTAAAAAAAAAAAAAAAAAAGAATCAACCGCGGGGCAATTATGCTCCAGTAAAGATTAAAAAAAAAAATAAGTAAAGTTAATAATAACACCTTAAAAAAAAAAAAAAAAAAGAATCAACCACGGGGGCTTCCCTGGTGGCGCAGTGGTTAAGATTCCGCCTGCCAATGCAGGGGACACGGGTTCGAGCCCTGGTCTGGGAAGGTCCCACATGCTGCACAGCAGCTAAGCCCGTGTGCCACAACTACTGAGCCCGCGTGCCTGGAGCACGTGCTCTGCAAGAAGAGAAGCCAGCACAATGAGAAGCTCGCTCACCACAACGAAGAGTAGCCCCTGCTCGCCACAACTAGAGAAAGCCCTCTCGCAGCAAAGACCCAATGCAGCCATAAATAAATAAATAAATTTATAGGGGAAAAAAAAGATCAATTGCGGGGTGTAATGCTGTTAAGGTCACTGAGGGTTCTGACAAGAGAGTTTTATTGTGATGTGGGCGCAAAATGCTGATTGGAGTGTGCTCAAGGGTGAATGAGAGGGGAGGAACTGGAGACAGCAAGTAGAGACAGCTGTACCGAGGCCTTTTGCTGTAAAGGGAACGAGAGAAACGAGGCAGTAGCTGGAGGAGGAGCAGGAGCAAGAGAGGTTTTCCTTAACTGGAGACAGTGGATTGGCTGTTCTTTGTAGGGTCCTGCAAAGGGACTCTATTGTTTCTTATTCTCTCTCTGGCCTGACCCTGCTCCTGGTTGACCCTGTCAAGCCCCCTGAATTAAAAAGTTTAACTTCCTCTCTGTCCTGTTTCTTCATGCAGCTCTTCTTGAAAGCTCTAGGTTCTCTTGTCCTGCAGCTCCACTTTCCCCATCTCATCTGGCCTGTTTCTCCTGTAATTTCCTAGAAGTGCCCCCTAGATCCACACCAGCTGCTCTGGTATATCCCCCTTTACAACGGCTGCCCTCCTTGACTACCAATGCTGCAAGTTAAGGAGCCCCACTTTAGTCCTTCGGAATCTTTTGAAAAATACTGAAGACGGTTCTTCTACAATGGACTCCCACCTCTAAATCCACAGTCATTCTGTGGGTAGGAAGCATTTTATCATAGAAGAGATTTTAGGAAGTGGTATCAGTTGAGGGTGGAGTGGGGCATAAGATGATGAATCCTTAGGGACAGAAAGGAAAGGACAAATCGAAGATAAGTTCCAAGGAAGAACTGACAGGTCTAGTCAACAGTTGTGTGCCAATATAGATGTGTTGCAAGTCTTCAATATGGCATAACCTTTGATCTGGCAATTCCACTTCTAGGAACTTATCTAGAAAAAAATGGTAGGCAGTTAAGGTACTAAGAGTGTACAAAAGGTTGTTCATCATAGACTATCCATAGTTGCAAAATACTGGAAACCTCCTAAGTGTCAACAGTAGAGGGCTGCTAGATATACCATGTGATCATTAAAACAGTGACATAGAGGTGAATATGTATTGTCAAGAAAGGTGCTTGTGATAGGTAAAAAGAGCAGGTTACAGTTTTTACAGTAGTTTTTTAATTTAAATTTTATTTTTTTATTGAAGTATAGTTGATTTACAATGTTTTATTAGTTTCAGGTGTACAACAAAGTGATTCAGTTATGTATATCTATTCTTTTTCAGATTCTTTTCCCTTATAGGTTATTCCAAAATATTGAGTATAGTTCCCTGTGCTCTACCGTAGGTCCTCGTTGGTTATCTATATATATAGTAGTGTGTATGTTAATTCCAAACTCCTAATTTATCCCTCCCCCCTTCCCTTTTGATAACCATAAGTTTGTTTTCTATGTCTGTGGGTCTATTTCTTTTTCGTAAATAAGTTCATTTGTATCTTTTTTTAGATTCCACATATAAGTGATATCATATGACATTTGTCGTTCTCTGACTTCACTTAGTATGGTAATCTCTCGGTCCATCCATGTTGTGCAAATGGCATTATTTCATTCTTTTTTATGACTGAGTAATAGTCCATTGTGTGTGTGTGTGTGTGTGTGTGTGTGTGTGTGTATACACAGACACACACACACCCCACATCTTCTTTATTCATCTGTAAATGGACATTTACGTTGCTTCTATGTGTTGGCTATTGTAAATAGTGCTGCTATGAACATTGGGGTGCATGTATCTTTTCAAATTATGGTTTTCTCTACATATATGCCCAGGAATGGAATTGCAGGATGATATGGTAGTTCTATATTTAGTTTTTTAAGGAACCTCTATACTGTTCTCCATAATGGTTGCACCAATTTACATTCCTGCCAACAGTGTAGGAGGGTTC
Source organism: Balaenoptera acutorostrata (assembly GCF_949987535.1). Classification (NCBI taxonomy): domain Eukaryota; kingdom Metazoa; phylum Chordata; class Mammalia; order Artiodactyla; family Balaenopteridae; genus Balaenoptera; species Balaenoptera acutorostrata. The sequence goes on along the minus strand of NC_080079.1, from coordinate 33,280,707 downwards.
CCTTTTCTCCACACCCTCTCCAGCATTTATTGTTTGTACGTTTTATGATGATAGTCATTCTGACTGAGGTGAGGTGATACCTCACTGTAGTTTTGATTTGCATTTCTCTAATAATTAGTGAGGTTGAGTATCTTTTCATGTGCTTTTGGCCATCTGTATGTCTTCTTTGGAGAAATGTCTATTTAGATCTTCTTCCCATTTTTTTGATTGGGTTGTTTATTTTTTTTGACATTGGGCTGCATGAGCTGTTGTATATTTTGTCGGTCACTTCATGTGTAAATATTTTCTCCCATTCTGTGGGTTGTCTCGGTTTTGTTTATGGTTTCCTTTGCTTTGCAAAAGCTTTTACGTTTAATTAGGTCCCACTTGTTTTTTGTTTTTTATTTCCATTACTGTAGGAGATGGATCCAGAAAGATACTGCTGGGATTTATGTCAGTGTTCTGCCTATGTTTTCCTCTAGGAGTTTTATAGTATCTGGTCTTATATTTAGGTCTTTAATCCATTTTGTGTTTATTTTTGTGTATGGTGTTAGGTAGTGTTCTAATTTCATTCTTTTACATGTAGCTGTCCAGTTTTCCCAGCACCAGTTATTGAAGAGACTGTCTTTTCTCCACTGTATATCCTTGCCTCCTTTGTCATAGATTAGTTGACCATAGGTCTGTAGGTTTATCTCTGGGCTTTCTGTCCTGTTCCATTGATCTCTATTTTTCTTTTTGTGCCAGTACCATAGTGTTGTGATTTCTGTAGCTTTTGTGGTATAGTTTGAAGTCGGGGAGACTGATTCCTCCAACTCCGTTTTTCTTTCTCAAGTTTGCTTTGGCTATTCAGGGTCTTTTGTGTTTCCATATGAATTGTAAATTTTTGTTCTAATTCTGTGAAGAATGCCATTGGTAGTTTGATAGGGATTGCATTGAATCTGTAGATTGCTTTGGGTAGTAGAGTCATTTTCATAGTATTGACTCTTTCAACCAAGAACATGGTATATCTCTCCATCTGTTTGTGTCATCTTTGATTTCTTTCATCAGTGTTTTATAGTTTTCTGAGTACAAGGCTTTTGCCTCCTTAGGCGGGTTTATTTGTAGGTGTTTTATTCTTTTTGTTGCAGTGGTAAATGGGAGTGTATCCTTAATTTCTCTTTCAGATTTTTCATCATTAGTGTATAGGAATGCCAGAGATTTCTGTGCATTAATTTTGTATCCTGCAACCTTACCAAATTCATTGATTAGTTCTAGTAGTTTCCTGGTGGCATCTTTAGGATTTTCTATGTGTAGCATCATGTCATCTGCAAACAGTGACAGTTTTACTTCTTTTCCAGTTTGGATTCCTTTTATTTCTTCTCTGATTGCCACGGCTAGAACTTCCAAAACTATGTTGAATAAGAGTGGTGAGAGTGGACATCCTTGTCTTATTCCTGATCTTAGTGGAAATGCTTTCAGTTTTTCACCATTGAGTATGATGCTTGCTGTGGGTTTGTCATATTTGGCCTTTATTATGTTGAGGTAGTTTTCCTCTATGCCCATATTCTGGAGAGTTTTTATCATAAATTGGTGTTGAAGTTTGTCAGAAGCATTTTCTGCATCTATCGAGATGATTATATGGTTTTTATTCCTTAATTTGTTAATGTGGTGTATCACATGGATTGGTTTGCGTATATTGAAGAAGCCTTGCATCCCTGGGATAAATCCCACTTGATCATGGTGTATGATCATTTTAATATGCTGTTGGATTCTGTTTGCTAGTATTTTGTTCAGGATTTTTGCATCTATGTTCATCAGTGATATTGGTCTATAATTTTCTTTTTTTGTGATATCTTTTTCTGATTTTGGTATCAGGGTGATGGTGGCTTCATGTATCTCCCCACAGATTGCTTATTAGATGCAAAGGAAAAAACAACAACAACAATACCTTGTAACCAAGCAGGACTCGCTTTTGGTGATACCTCCCCCAACCCCTTTTATTTAGTAGAGGGTTGTCTGATGTTTCCTTGTGATTAGGTTCAGGTTATGCTTTCCTGGCTGGAATGTTACGTAGCAATGCAGCGTCCTTCTAAGGATGTCATGTTTGAGTCACACAGTGTTCTTTTTCTCTTTTTTGGCTGCATTGGGTCTTCGTTCCTACACGCGGGCTTTCTCTAGTTGTGTGGAGCGGGGGCTACTCTTCGTTGTGGTGCCCAGGCTTCTTGTTGTAATGGCTTCTCTTGTTGCAGAGCATGGGCTCACGGCGTGGGGGCTTCAGTAGTTGTGGCACGCAGGCTCAGTAGTTGTGGTTTGCGAGCTCTAGAGCGCAGGCTCAGTAGATGTGGCACACGGGCTTAGTTTCTCCACGGCATGTGGGATCTTCCTAGACCAGGGCTCGAACCCGTGACCCCTGCATTGGCAGGTGGACTCTTAACCACTGCACCACCAAGGAAGTCCCACACAGTGTCCTTTGACCCCTCACTGGTGATGTTAATTTTGATCTCCTGGCAAGATGGTGTTGAATTTTGCCATGTTATTAGCAAACGCAAGTTCATGTGCCCAATGCACAGTGAGGCCAAACGATCTCAATATGTCATGTCAGAGTTTGGAGCAGAGAAATGTTTATTGCAGGGCTATGCAAGGAGACGGGTGGTGCATGCCCTCCAAAGCCTGGATTCCCTGAAAGGTTTCAGCAAAACAGTTTTAAAGGCCAAGTGGGGAGCAGAGTTGCAGGGTACATGATCAGCTTGTGCACAATTCTCTGATTGGTTGATGTTGAGGTGGTGAGCGTTAATCAATCCTTAGGTGCCAGTAGGTGCATGGGAGGGGGGAGGGAGGCTACGTGCTCAGGATCATCAAGCAGTTAATTTTTTCCATTTGGTGGTGGTTTTGGTCTCTGAAAAACTCAGGAAATAGGCTTGAGATACTATTATCTGTGTACTTCACAGACGAGCTACAGTAGAGGATATGGGGGAAGGGTCTGTCCCAGGAAGGACCCATAGGGTCCTGCTCAGTTACAGAGGGACTGTATTCTTCAAAAATGGCAATGTCATAAAAGACAAAGGAAGGTTGTGGACGTGCTTCAGATTAAAGGAGAGTAAAGAGTCAGACAATCGAAGTGCAATACATGTGATAGTAGACATGATCTTGTACTGGAGAGAGAAATGGATACAGATGGTAGAAAAGCATTGCATCAATGTTAAATTTACTGGTTGATAACTGTGGTTGTGTAAGAGAATATCCCTATCTCTAGGAAACATGCTGAAGTATTTAGGGACAAAGGGTCACATGTATATAACTTACTCTCAAATGGTTCAGAAAAAAGCTGTGTATTTTTGACTTTGTGTGAAAGAGAGAGAGACAAAGAGAACGCAAATGAAGCAAACGGGATAAAATGTGAATAAGTGAATTTGGGTAAAGGATATATGGGTGTTCTTTGTGCTGTTCTTATTCTTGGAACTTTTCAGTGATTTTGAACTTATTTCCAAATAAAATGTTTTTTAAGAGAAAAATATAGCATGATAGATGGCGTTATGTTCTATGGAGAAAAATAAAGTAAGGTTGCAAATGTCAATCAGGAAATGATGAGGGAAGACTAAGGAGCAGGACCCTATGGGGCTTCCTGGGACAGAACTCTCCCCACATCCTCTGCTTTAGCTCCTCTCTGAAGTACCTAGATAATATAATCTGATGATTTTCAGATGCTGAAAACTCAGTTCCTCAGTTTTTCCGATGCTAAAACCACCACCAAATGGAAGAAATTAACTGCTTGCTGATCATGAGCACGTAGCCACAGACCTTCTGGTGCCTAAGGATTGGTCACCATCAACCAATCAGAATTGTGCACGAGCTGATCAGTACCCTGGGATGCCCTGCCCTCACCTTGCTGAAAGCCTTCATGCAGTTTGGGTTTTTGAGCAAGACCCTGGCGTTCTCCTTGCGTGACCCTACAGTAAACGTTTCTCTGCTCCCAAACTCCATGAACTTGCGTTCAGTAAGAAGACTTCAGGAAAGTGATGTGAGTCAAGACCTGAGCCCGGTGAGTGAGCAGCCCATGTGGCGATGCGGGGGAAGAGCATTCAGGCGGAAGAAATAGTAAGTTCAAAGATGGGAACCAGCGTGGCACCTTCATTGGCAGTGAGGCCAGTGAGTCTGTAGCTGAGAGAGTGAGGGGAGGAGTAGGAGATGAGGTGAGAGAAATAAGAGAGAGCCTGTCTGGGCGTTTGAGAACCACTAGAAGAAAGAGGGAAGGTCCTAAGGGCTTTGCACAGAGGATTAACCTAATCTTTTGTTTTCAATGCTCTGCTTGCTGTGTGAAGCAGATGGAAGAGGAGGCAAGAGCAGAGGCAGGGGAGCAGTCATTGGGTTGTTGTAATAATCCAGGCAAGAGACAGTTATTGGCTGGGACCCAGGGTGGGAGCAGAGGGGTCTGCGAGCAGTGCTTGGATTCGGGCTATATTTTAAAGCATTTGCTGATGGATAGGAAGTGACGTACAGGAGGGATGTCGTAGATGAATCAAGTGTTTTGGCCTGAAGAGCAGCTACGAGGATGGAATGTCCGTTAACTGAAATGGGGGAGCCTGTGGGTGAAGCAGCTTTGGGGATACACTGAGGAATTTAGTTCTGGACATATTTAAGTTTCAGACACCCATTCAGTATTTCAGTGGAGGCGTGGAGCAGGCAGCTGTAGGTAGGAGTCAGGCCATGGGAGAGCCCCAGGCAAGAGATGAGCATATAGAGGATTTTTAAAGACATGAGAGTCGATGAGGGCACCGGGGAAGTAGAGAGGCGAGGGCCCAAGATTGGGCCTGGGAACGCCAAGTGCAAGCTGCTGGCCTGGGAAATGAGAAACTACCCAAGGAGGCTAAGAGGGGGCAGCCAGAGAGGGAGGAGGAGAACCAAGAGAGGGTGGGGTCCTGGAAGCCAAGGGAGGAAAGTGTTTTGAGGAGGAAGGAGTGATCAGGTGTGTCAGATACTGCTGGCAAGTTGAGGGAGTTGGGAGTTAAGAATCAACCGCGGGGGCTTCCCTGGTGGCGCAGTGGTTGAGAGTCTGCCTGCTAATGCAGGGGACACGGGTTCGAGCCCTGGTCTGGGAGGATCCCGCATGCCGCGGAGCAGCTGGGCCCGTGAGCCACGGTTGCTGAGCCTGCGCGTCTGGAGCCTGTGCCCCGTGACGGGAGGGGCCGCGATAGAGAAAGGCCCGCGCACAGCGATGAAGAGCGGTCCCCGCACCGCGATGAAGAGTGGCCCCCGCTTGCCGCAACTGGAGAAAGCCCTCGCACGAACCGAAGACCCAACACAGCCAAAAATAAATAAATAAGAAAATCCTTTAAAAAAAAAAAAAAAAAAGAATCAACCGCGGGGCAATTATGCTCCAGTAAAGATTAAAAAAAAAAATAAGTAAAGTTAATAATAACACCTTAAAAAAAAAAAAAAAAAAGAATCAACCACGGGGGCTTCCCTGGTGGCGCAGTGGTTAAGATTCCGCCTGCCAATGCAGGGGACACGGGTTCGAGCCCTGGTCTGGGAAGGTCCCACATGCTGCACAGCAGCTAAGCCCGTGTGCCACAACTACTGAGCCCGCGTGCCTGGAGCACGTGCTCTGCAAGAAGAGAAGCCAGCACAATGAGAAGCTCGCTCACCACAACGAAGAGTAGCCCCTGCTCGCCACAACTAGAGAAAGCCCTCTCGCAGCAAAGACCCAATGCAGCCATAAATAAATAAATAAATTTATAGGGGAAAAAAAAGATCAATTGCGGGGTGTAATGCTGTTAAGGTCACTGAGGGTTCTGACAAGAGAGTTTTATTGTGATGTGGGCGCAAAATGCTGATTGGAGTGTGCTCAAGGGTGAATGAGAGGGGAGGAACTGGAGACAGCAAGTAGAGACAGCTGTACCGAGGCCTTTTGCTGTAAAGGGAACGAGAGAAACGAGGCAGTAGCTGGAGGAGGAGCAGGAGCAAGAGAGGTTTTCCTTAACTGGAGACAGTGGATTGGCTGTTCTTTGTAGGGTCCTGCAAAGGGACTCTATTGTTTCTTATTCTCTCTCTGGCCTGACCCTGCTCCTGGTTGACCCTGTCAAGCCCCCTGAATTAAAAAGTTTAACTTCCTCTCTGTCCTGTTTCTTCATGCAGCTCTTCTTGAAAGCTCTAGGTTCTCTTGTCCTGCAGCTCCACTTTCCCCATCTCATCTGGCCTGTTTCTCCTGTAATTTCCTAGAAGTGCCCCCTAGATCCACACCAGCTGCTCTGGTATATCCCCCTTTACAACGGCTGCCCTCCTTGACTACCAATGCTGCAAGTTAAGGAGCCCCACTTTAGTCCTTCGGAATCTTTTGAAAAATACTGAAGACGGTTCTTCTACAATGGACTCCCACCTCTAAATCCACAGTCATTCTGTGGGTAGGAAGCATTTTATCATAGAAGAGATTTTAGGAAGTGGTATCAGTTGAGGGTGGAGTGGGGCATAAGATGATGAATCCTTAGGGACAGAAAGGAAAGGACAAATCGAAGATAAGTTCCAAGGAAGAACTGACAGGTCTAGTCAACAGTTGTGTGCCAATATAGATGTGTTGCAAGTCTTCAATATGGCATAACCTTTGATCTGGCAATTCCACTTCTAGGAACTTATCTAGAAAAAAATGGTAGGCAGTTAAGGTACTAAGAGTGTACAAAAGGTTGTTCATCATAGACTATCCATAGTTGCAAAATACTGGAAACCTCCTAAGTGTCAACAGTAGAGGGCTGCTAGATATACCATGTGATCATTAAAACAGTGACATAGAGGTGAATATGTATTGTCAAGAAAGGTGCTTGTGATAGGTAAAAAGAGCAGGTTACAGTTTTTACAGTAGTTTTTTAATTTAAATTTTATTTTTTTATTGAAGTATAGTTGATTTACAATGTTTTATTAGTTTCAGGTGTACAACAAAGTGATTCAGTTATGTATATCTATTCTTTTTCAGATTCTTTTCCCTTATAGGTTATTCCAAAATATTGAGTATAGTTCCCTGTGCTCTACCGTAGGTCCTCGTTGGTTATCTATATATATAGTAGTGTGTATGTTAATTCCAAACTCCTAATTTATCCCTCCCCCCTTCCCTTTTGATAACCATAAGTTTGTTTTCTATGTCTGTGGGTCTATTTCTTTTTCGTAAATAAGTTCATTTGTATCTTTTTTTAGATTCCACATATAAGTGATATCATATGACATTTGTCGTTCTCTGACTTCACTTAGTATGGTAATCTCTCGGTCCATCCATGTTGTGCAAATGGCATTATTTCATTCTTTTTTATGACTGAGTAATAGTCCATTGTGTGTGTGTGTGTGTGTGTGTGTGTGTGTGTGTATACACAGACACACACACACCCCACATCTTCTTTATTCATCTGTAAATGGACATTTACGTTGCTTCTATGTGTTGGCTATTGTAAATAGTGCTGCTATGAACATTGGGGTGCATGTATCTTTTCAAATTATGGTTTTCTCTACATATATGCCCAGGAATGGAATTGCAGGATGATATGGTAGTTCTATATTTAGTTTTTTAAGGAACCTCTATACTGTTCTCCATAATGGTTGCACCAATTTACATTCCTGCCAACAGTGTAGGAGGGTTCCCTTTTCTCCACACCCTCTCCAGCATTTATTGTTTGTACGTTTTATGATGATAGTCATTCTGACTGAGGTGAGGTGATACCTCACTGTAGTTTTGATTTGCATTTCTCTAATAATTAGTGAGGTTGAGTATCTTTTCATGTGCTTTTGGCCATCTGTATGTCTTCTTTGGAGAAATGTCTATTTAGATCTTCTTCCCATTTTTTTGATTGGGTTGTTTATTTTTTTTGACATTGGGCTGCATGAGCTGTTGTATATTTTGTCGGTCACTTCATGTGTAAATATTTTCTCCCATTCTGTGGGTTGTCTCGGTTTTGTTTATGGTTTCCTTTGCTTTGCAAAAGCTTTTACGTTTAATTAGGTCCCACTTGTTTTTTGTTTTTTATTTCCATTACTGTAGGAGATGGATCCAGAAAGATACTGCTGGGATTTATGTCAGTGTTCTGCCTATGTTTTCCTCTAGGAGTTTTATAGTATCTGGTCTTATATTTAGGTCTTTAATCCATTTTGTGTTTATTTTTGTGTATGGTGTTAGGTAGTGTTCTAATTTCATTCTTTTACATGTAGCTGTCCAGTTTTCCCAGCACCAGTTATTGAAGAGACTGTCTTTTCTCCACTGTATGTCCTTGCCTCCTTTGTCATAGATTAATTGACCATAGGTGAGTGGGTTTATTTCTGGGCTTTCTATCCTGTTCCATTGATCTATATGTCTGTTTTTTGTGCCAGTACCATAGTATTTTGATTACTGTAGCTTTGTCATATAGTGTGATGTCAGGGAGCCTTATTCCTCCAGCTCCGTTTTTCTTTCTTAAGATTTCTTTAGCTATTAAGGGTCTTTGTGTTTTAGTTCGGTGGAAAATGCCATTGCTAATTTTGTTTTTTAATTAAAAAATGTTTTTATTTTTGGCTACATTGGGTCTTCGTTGTTGCACACAGGCTTTCTCTAGTTGCAGCGAGCGAGGGCTAGTCTTCACTGTGGTGCGTGGGCTTCTTGTTGAGATGGTTTCTCTTGTTGTGGGGCACAGGCTCTAGGCGTGCGGGCTCAGTAGTTGTGGCACGCAGGCTCTAGGCTGTGCAGGCTTCAGTAGTTGTTGCATGCAGGCTCATCAGTTGTGGCTTGCAGACTCTAGAGCACAGGCTCAGTAGTTGTGGCATATGGACTTAGTGGCTCCACGATATGTGGGATCTTCCCAGACCAGGGATCGAACCTGTGACCCCTGTATTGGCAGGTGGATTCTTAACCACTGTGCCACCAGGAAAGTCCACCATTGCTAATTTGATAGGGATTGCATTGACTCTGTAGGTTGCCTTGGCTACTATAGTCATTTTGACAATGTTGACCCTTCTAATCCAAGAACATGGTACATCTTTCCATCTGTTTGTGTCATCTTTTATTTCCTTCATCACTGTCTTATAGTTTTCAGAGTTCAGGTCTTTTGCCTCCTTAGATAAGTTTATTCCTAGATATTTTATTCTTTTTGATGTAATGGTAAATGAGATTTTTTCCTTAATTCCTCTTTCTTATCTTTTATTGTTAGTGTATAGAAATGCAACAGATTTCTGTGTGTTAATTTTGTATCCTGCAACTTTACCAAATGCTTAATGAGCTTTAGTAGTTTTCTGGTAGTGTCTTTAGGATTTCCTGTGTATAGTAACATGTCATCTGCAAACAATGACAGTTTTACTTCTTCTTTCCCACTTTGGATTCCTATTATTTCTTTTTCTTCTCTGATGACTGTGGCTAGGACTTCCAAAACTCTGTTGAAGAAAAGTGGTGAGAGTGGGCATCCTTGTCTTGTTGTTGATCTTAGAGAAAATGCTTTCAGCTTTTCATTGTTGAGTATGTTAGCTATGGGTTTGTCATATATGGCCTTTGTTATGTTGAGGTATGTTCCCTCTATGCCCACTTTCGGGAGAGTTTTTTTTTTAATCATAAATGGATGTTGAGTTTTATGAAGAGATTTTTCTGCATCTACTGAGATGATCACGTGGTTTTTATTCTTCAATTTGTTGATATGGTATATCACACTGATTGATTTGCAGGTATTGAAGAATCCTTGCTTCCCTGGGATAAATCCCACTTGATCATTGTGTATAAGCCTTTTAATATATTGTTGGATTCAGTTTGCTAGTATTTTGTTGAGGATTTTTGTGTCTGTCTTCATCAGTGATATTGGCCTGTAATTTTCTTTCTTTGTGGTATCTCTGTCTGATTTTGGTATCAGGGTGATGGTGGCCTCCAAGAATGAGTTTGGGAGTGTTCCTTCCTCTGCATTTTTTTGGAATAGTTTCAGAAGGATAGGTGCTAACTCTTCTCTAAATGTCCGATAGGGACTTCCCTGGTGGTCCAGTGGTAAGGAATCCGCCTTACAATGCAGGGGACGCGGGTTTGATCCCTGGTCAGGCAACTAAGATCCCACGTGCCGCAGGGCGACTAAGCCCATGCACCACAACTACTGAGCTTGTGCGCCTCAACTAGAGAGGCTGCGTGCCGCAAACTACAGAGCCCACACGCCCTGGAACCTGCGTGCCACAACTAGAGAGAAAAAACCCACACACCACAACTAGAGAGAAGCCCACACGCTGCAATGAAGAGCCCATGTGCTGCAACGAAAGATCCTGCATGCCTCAACAAAGATCCTGCGTGCTGCAACTGAGACCTGATGCAGCCAAAAATAAATAAAAATAAATAAATAATAAAATAAATCTTAAAAAATAGAAATGCTTGATAGAATTCACGTGTGAAGACATCTGGTCTGGGACTTTGGTTTGTTGGAAGATTATTTTTTTTTCAATTTAATTTATTTTTTTTATACAGCAGGTTCTCATTAGTTATCCATTTTATATATATTAGTGTATATATGTCAATCCCAATCTCCCAATTCATCACACCACCACTCCCCCGCCACTTCCCCCCTTGGAGTCCATACATTTGTTCTCTACATCTGTGTCTCAGTTTCTGCCCTGCAAACTGGTTCATCTGTACCATTTTTCTAGGTTCCACATATATGCGTTAATATACGATATTTGTTTTTCTCATTCTGACTTACTTCACTCTGTAGGACAGTCTCTAGATCCATCCACGTCTCTACAAATGACCCAATTTCATTCCTTTTTATGGCTGAGTAATATTCCATTGTATATACGTACCACAGCTTCTTTATCCATTCATCTGTCGATGGGCATTTAGGTAGCTTCCATGTCCTGGCTAGTGTAAATAGTGCTGCAATGAACACTGGGGTGCATGTGTCTTTTTGAATTATGGTTTTCTCTGGGTATCTGCCCAGTAGTGGGATTGCTGGGTCATATGGTAATTCTATTTTTAATTTTTTAAGGAACCTCCATACTGTTCTCCATAGTGGCTGTATCCATTTACATTCTCACCAACAGTGCAAGAGGGTTCCCTTTTCTCCACACCCTCTCCAGCATTTGTTGTTTGTAGATTTTCTGATGATGCCCATTCTAGCTGGTGTGAGGTGATAACCTCATAGTAGTTTTGATTTGCATTTCTCTAATAATTAGTGATGTTGAGCAGCTTTTCATGTGCTTCTTGGCCATCTGTATGTCTTCTTTGGAGAAATGTCTATTTAGGTCTTCTACCCATTTATGGATTGGGTTGTTTTTTTTTTTAATATTGAGCTGCATGAGCTGTTTATATATTTTGGATATTAATCCTTTGCCTGTTGATTCGTTTGCAAATATTTTCTCCCATTCTGAGGGTTGCCTTTTCGTCTTGTTTGCAGTTTCCTTTGCTTCGCAAAAGCTTTGAAGTTTCATTAGGTCCCATTTGTTTATTTTTGTTTTTATTTCCATTACTCTAGGAGGTGGATCTAAAAAGATCTTGCTGTGATTTATGTCAAAGAGTGTTTTTCCTATGTTTTCCTCTAAGAGTTTTATAGTGTCTGGCCTTACATTTAGGTCTCAAATCCATTTTGAGTTTATTTTTGTGTATGGTGTTAGGGAATGTTCTAACATCATTCTTTTACATGTAGCTGTCCAGTTTTCCCAGCACCAGTTATTGAAGAGACTGTCTTTTCTCCACTGTATATCCTTGCCTCCTTTGTCATAGATTAGTTCACCATAGGTGCGTGGGTTTATCTCTGGCCTTTCTATCCTGTTCCATTGATCTATATTTCTGTTCTTGTGCCATTACTGTATTGTCTTGATTACTGTAGCTTTGTGGTATAGTCTGAAGTCAGGGAATCTGATTCCTCCAGCTCCTTTTTGTCCCCTTAAGACCGCTTTGGCAATTGGGGTCTTTTGTGTCTCCATACAAATTTTAAGATTTTTTGTTCTAGTTCTGTAAAAAATGCCATTGGTAATTTGATAGGGATTGCATTGAATCTGTAGATTGCTTTGGGTAGTATAGTCATTTTCACAATGTTGATTCTTCCAATCCAAGAACGTTATATCTCTCCATCTGTTTGTATCTTCTTTAAATTCTTTCATCAGTGTCTTATAGTTTTCTGCATACAGGGCTTTTGTCTCCTTAGGTAGGTTTATTCCTAGGTATTTTATTCTTTTTGTTGCAGTGGTAAATGGGAGTGTTTCCTTAATTTCTCTTTCAGATTTTTCATCATTAGTGTATAGGTATGCAAGAGATTTCTGTGCATTAATTTTGTATCCTGCAACTTTACCAAATCCATTGATTAGCTGTAGTAGTTTTCTGGTGGCATCTTTAGCATTCTCTATGTATAGTATCATGTCATCTGCAAACAGTGATAGTTTTACTTCTTCTTTTCCAATTTGTATTCCTTTTATTTCTTTTTCTTCTCTGATTGCCATGGCTAGGACTTCCAAAACTATGTTGAACAACAGTGGTGAAAGTGGACATCTTTGTCTTGTTTCTGATATTAGAGGAAATGCATTCAGTTTTTCACCTTTGAAAATGATGTTTGCTGTGGGTTTGTTGTATATCACCTTTATTATGTTGAGGTAGGTTCCCTCTATGCCCACTTTCTGGAGAGTTTTTATCATAAATGGGTGTTGAATTTTGTCAAAAGCTTTTTCTGCATCTCGTGAGATGATCATATGGTTTTTATTCTTCCGTTTGTTAATATAGGGTATCACATTGATTGATTTGCATATATTGAAGAATCCTTGCATCCCTGGGATAAATCGCACTTGATCATGGTGCATGATCCTTTTAATGTGTTGTTGGATTCTGTTTGCTAGTATTTTGTTGAGGATTTTTGCATCTATATTTATCAGTGATATTGGTTTGTAATTTTCTTTTTTTGTAGTATCTTTGTCTGGTTTTGGTATCAGGGTGATGGTGGCCTCATGGAATGAGTTTGGGAGTGCTCCTTCCTCTGCAGTTTTGGAAGAGTTTGAGAAGGATGGGTGTTAGCTCTTCTCTAAATGTTTGATAGAATTCACCTGTGAAGCCATCTGGTCCTGGACTTTTGTTTGTTGGAGGATTTTTAATCACAGTTTCAATTTCATTACTTGTGATTGGTCTGTTCATATTTTCTGTTTCTTCCTGGTTCAGTCTTGGAAGGTTATACCTTTCTAAGAATTTGTCCATTTCTTCCAGGTTGTCCATTTTATTGGCATAGTTGCTTGTAGTAGTCTCTTAGGATGATTTGTATTTCTGTGGTGTCCGTTGTAACTTCTCCTCTTTCATTTCTACTTTTATTGATTTGAGTCCTCTCCCTCTTTTTCTTGATGTGTCTGGATAATGGTTTATTAATTTTGTTTATCTTCTCAAAGAACCAGCTTTTAGTTTTATTGATCTTTGCTATTGTTTCCTTTGTTTCTATTTCATTTATTTCTGCTCTGATCTTTATGATTTCTTTCCTTCTACTAACTTTGGGTTTTGTTTGTTCTTCTTTCTCTAGTTCCTTTAGGTGTAAGGTTAGATTGTTTATTTGAGCTGTTTGTTGTTTCTTGAGGTAAGATTGTATTGCTATAAACTTCCCTCTTAGGAGTGCTTTTGCTGCATCCCATAAGTTTTGGATCATCGTGTTTTCGTTGTCATTTGTCTCTAGTATTTTTTGATTTCCTCTTTGATTTCTTCAGTGATCTCTTGGTTATTTAGTAGTGTATTGTTTAGCCTCCATGTGTTTGTGTTTTTTACGTTCTTTTTTCCCTGTCATTGATTTCTAATCTCATAGCGTTGTGCTCAGAAAAGATGCTTGATATGATTTCAATTTTCTTAAATTTACTGAGGCTTGATTTGTGACCCAAGATGTGATCTATCCTGGAGAACGTTCCATGTGCACTTGAGAAGAAAGTGTAATCTGCTGTTTTTGGATGGAATGTCCTATAAATATCAATTAAATCTATCTGGTCTATGTGTCATTTAAAGCCTGTGTTTCCTTATTAATTTTCTGTCTGGATGATCTGTCCATTGGTGTAAGTGAGGTGTTAAAGTCCCCCACTATTATTGTGTTACTGTCGATTTCCTCTTTTATAGTTCGTAGCAGTCGCCTTATGTATTGCGGTGCTCCTATGTTGGGTGCATATATATTTATAATTGTTATATCTTCTTGGATTGATCCCTTGATCATTATGTAGTGTCCTTCCTTGTCTCTTGTAACATTCTTTATTTTAAAGTCTATTTTATCTGATATGAGTATTGCTACTCCAGCTTTCTTTTGATTTCCGTTTGCATGGAATATCTTTTTCCATCCCCTCACTTTCAGTCTGAATGTGTCCCTAGGTCTGAAGTGGGTCTCTTGTAGACAGCATATATATGGGTCTTGTTTTTGTATCCATTCAGTGAGCCTATGTCTTTTGGTTGGAGCATTTAATACATTCACGTTTAAGGTAATTATTGATATGTATGTTCCTATTCACCATTTTCTCAATTGTTTTGGGTTTGTTTTTTGTAGGTCCTTTTCTTCTCTTGTGTTTCCCACTTGGAGAAGTTCCTTTAGCATTTGTTGTAGAGCTGTTTTGGTGGTGCTGAATTCTCTTAGCTTTTGCTTGTCTGTAAAGCTTTTGATTTCTCCATCGAATCTGAATGAGATCCTTGCTGGGTTGAGTAATCTTGGTTGTAGATTCTTCCCTTTCATCACTCTAAGTATGTCATGCCACTCCCTTCTGGCTTGTAGAGTTTCTGCCGAGAAATCAGCTGTTAACCTTATGGGAGTTCCCTTGTATGTTATTTGTTGTTTTTCCCTTGCTGCTTTCAGTAATTTTTCTTTGTCTTTACTTTTTGCCAATTTGATTACTGTGTGTCTCGACGTGTTTCTCCTTGGGTTTATCCTGTGTGGGACTCTATGCACTTTCTGGACTTGGGTGGCTATTTCCTTTCCCATGTTAGGGAAGTTTTCGACTATAATCTCTTCAAATATTTTCCTGGGTCCTTTCTCTCTCTCTTCTCCTTCTGGGACCCCTATAATGCAAATTGTTGCATTTAATGTCGTCCCAGAGGTCTCTTAGGCTGTCTTCATTTCTTTTCATTCTTTTTCCTTTATTCTGTTCCGCAGCAGTGAATTCCACCATTCTGTCTTCCAGGTCACTTATCCGTTCTTCTGCCTCTGTTATTCTGCTATTGATTCCTTCTAGTGTATTTTTCATTTCAGTTATTGTATTGTTCATCTCTGTTTGTTTGTTCTGTAATTCTTCTAGGTCTTTGTTAAACATTTCTTGCATCTTCTCGATCTTTGCCTCCATTCTTTTTCCGAGGTCCTAGATCATCTTCACTGTCGTTATTCTGAATTCTTTTTCTGGAAGGTTGCCTATCTCCACATCATTTAGTTTTTTTTTCTGGGGTTTTATCTTGTTCCTTCATCTGGTACGTAGCCCTCTGCCTTTTCATCTTGTCTGTCTTTCTGTGAATGTGGTTTTCGTTCCACAGGCTGCAGGATTGTAGTTCTTCTTGCTTCTGCTGTCTTCCCTCTGGTGGATGAGGCTATCTAAGAGGCTTGTGCAAGTTTCATGATGGGAGGGACTGGTGGTGGGTAGAGCTGGCTGTTGCTCTGGTGGGTAGAGCTGGCTGTTACTCTGGTGGGCAGAGCTTAGTAAAACTTTAATCCACTTGTCTGCTGATGGGTGGGGCTGGGTTGGTTGTTGGGCCTGAGGTGACCCAACACTGGACCTTCCCCGGGCTCTTTGGTGGGGCTAATGGCGGACTCTGGGAGGGCTCACACCAAGGAGTACTTCCCAGAACTTCTGCTGCCAGTATCCTTGTCCTCACAGTAAGACACAGCCACCCACCACCTCAGCAGGAGAGCCTCCAACATTAGCAGGTAGGTCTGGTTCAGTCTCCTATGGGGGTCACTGCTTGTTCCCCTGGGTTCTGATGCGCACACTACTTTGTGTGTGCCCTCCAAGAGTGGAGTCTTTGTTTCCCCCAGTCCTTTGAAGTCCTGGAATCAAATCCTGCTAGCCTTCAAAGTCTGATTCTCTAGGAATTCCTCCTCCCGTTGCTGGACCCCCAGGTTGGGAAGCCTGACGTGGCGCTCAGAACCTTCACTCCAGTGGATGGACTTCTGAGGTATAAGTGTTCTCCAATTTTTGAGTCACCCTCCCAGTAGTTATGGGATTTGATTTTATTGTGATTGCCCCCCTCATACCGTCTCATTGTGGCTTCTCCTTTGTCTTTGGGTGTGGGGTATCTTTTTTGGTGAGTTCCAGTGTCTTCCTGTCAATGATTGTTCAGCAGCTAGTTGTGATTCCTGTGCTCTCGCAAGAGGGAGTGAGGGCACGTCATTCTGCTCTGCCATCTTGGAAGATTCTTAATCACACTTTCTATTTCAGTGCTTGTGATTGGTTTGTTCATATTTTCTATTTCTTCCTGGTTCAGTCTCGGGAGATTGTACCTTTCTAATAATGTGTCCGTTTCTTCTAGGTTGTCCATTTTATTGGCACATAGTTGCTTATAGTAGTCTCTTACGGTCCTTCATATTTCTGTGGTGTCAGTTGTAACTTCTCCTTTCTCATTTCTAATTTTATTGATTTGGACCCTCTCCCTTTTTATCTTGATAAGTCTGTCTAAAGGTTTATCAATCTGGTTTATCTTTTCAAAGAACCAGCTTTTAGTTTCATTGATCTTTTCTATTGTTTTTTTAGTCTCTATTTCATTTATTTCTGCTCAGATTTTTATGATTTCTTTCCTTCTACTAGCTTTGGGTTTTGTTTTTTCTTTTTCTAGTTGCTTTAGGTGTAAAGTTAGGTTGTTTGAGATTTGTCTTGTTTCCTGAGGTAAGCTTGTATTGCTATAAACTTTCCTCTTAGAACTGCTTTTGCTGTGTCTCAGGTTTTGGATCATTGTGTTTTTGTTTTCATTTGTCTCTAGGTATTTTTTGATTTCCTCTTTGATTTCTTCAGTGATCCATTGGTTGTTATAGTAGCATATTGTTTAGCCTCCACATGTTTGTGTGTTTTTGCAGGGTTTTTTTCTCTTGTAGTTGACTTCTAATATATAGCATTGTGGTTGGAAAAGATGCTTGATATGATTTCACTTTTGTTAATTTTACCTAGGCTTGCTTTGTAGCCCAGCGTGTGATCTGTCCTGGAGAATGTTCCATGTGCACTCGAAAAGAATGTGTATTATGTTGCTTTTGGATGAAATGCTTTATAAGTATCAAATAAGTCCATTTGGTCTAATGTGTCATTTAAGACCTGTGTTTCCTTATTGATTTCTATCTGGATGATCTGTCCATTAATGTAAGTGGGATGTTAAAATCCCCCACTATTGTGTTACTGTCAATTTCTCTTTTTATGTCTGTTAACATTTGCCTTATATATTGAGGTGCTCCTATGTTGGATGCATATATGTTTACAGTTGTTATATCTTCTTGGATTGATCCCTGATCATTATGTAGTGTCCTTCTTTGTCTTTTGTTACAGTCTTTTTTTTTTTTTTTTTTATAGCTACTTTATTTATTTATTTCTTTATTTTTGGCTGTGTTGGGTCTTCGGTTTGTGCGAGGGCTTTCTCTAGTTACGGCAAGTGGGGGCCACTCTTCATCGCGGTGCAGGGACCACTCTTCATCGCGGTGCGCGGGCCTCTCACTATCGCGGCCCCTCCCGTTGCGGGGCACAGGCTCCAGACGCGCAGGCTCAGTAGCTGTGGCTCACGGGCCCAGCTGCTCCGTGGCATGTGGGATCTTCCCAGACCAGGGCTCGAACCCGTGTCCCCTGCATTAGCAGGCAGATTCTCAACCACTGCGCCACCAGGGAAGCCCCCTTGTTACAGTCTTTATTTTAAAGTCTATTTTGTCTGATATGAGTGTTGCTACTTCAGCTTTCTTTTGATTACCAGTTGCATGGAATACCTTTTTCCATCCCCTCTCTTTCAGTCCATATGTGTCTCTAGATCTGAAGTGGGTCTTTTGTAGACAGCATATATATGGGTCTTTTTTTTTTTTTTTAATCCATTCAGCCAGTCTACGTGTTTTGGTTGGAGCATTTAATCCATTTACATTTAAGGTAATTATCGATATGTATGCTCTTATTTCTATTTTGTTAATTGTTTGGGGTTTGTTTTTTGTAGGTCTTTTTTTCTTCCTTTTCTCTTTTGTTCTATTGTCATTTGATAAATATCTTTTGCATTGTATTTGCATTCTGTTTTCTTTTTTGTATGTATATATCTATTTTAGACTTTTGGTTTGTGGTTTCCCTGAGGTTTTGATATAGCACACATACATGATTGTTTTAAGTTGCTGATCTCTTAATTTCAAATGCATTTCTAATATTCTGCATTTGTACTCTCATCTTCTCATAGTTACTGGTTTTGATATTATTTGTGTGTGGATGATTTCCTAACTTTACTGTATGTTTGCCTTTACCAGTGAGCTTTCCCATTTCATAATTTTCTTGTTTCTAATTGTGGCCTTTTCTTTTCCACTTAAAGAAGTTCCTTTAGCATCTGTTGTAAAGCTGGTTTGGTGGTGCTGAATTCTTTTAGCTTTTGCTTGTCTGTAAAGTTTTTGATTTCTCTATCGAATCTGAGCAAGAGCCTTGATGGGTAGAGTATTCCTGGTTGTAGTTTGTTCCCTTTCATCACTTTAAACATGTGGTGCCAATCCTTTCTGGCCTGCAGTTTCTGCTGAAAAATCGGCTGATAACCTTATGGGGGTTTCCTTGTATTTTGTTTGTTGCATTTCCCTGTTGCTTTTAATATTTTCTCTTTATCTTTAATTTTTGTCAATTTGATTGCTATATGTATTTGCATATTCCTCCTTGGGTTAATCTAGTATGCGACTCTCTGCACTTCCCGGACTTGAGTGACTATTTCTTCTCCATGTTAGGGAAGTTTTCAGCTATTATCTCCTCAAATAGTTTCTCTCAGGGCCTTTCTCTCTTCTCCTTCTGGGATCCCTATAATGCGAATCTTGTTGTATTTGATGTTTTCCCAGAGTCCTTTAAACTCTCCTCATTTCTCTTCATTATTTTTTCTTTTGTTCTGTGGCAGTGATTTCCACCACTTGGTCTTCCAGCTCACTTATCCATTCTTCTGCCTCATTTATTCTGCTGTTGATTCCTTCTAGTGTATTTTTCATTTCAGTTATTGTATTTTTCAACTCTGTTCTTTATATTTTCTAGCTCTTTGTTTAAAAACTTCTTGTATGGGCTTCCCTGGTGGCGCAGTGGTTGAGAATCTGCCTGCCAATGCAGGGCACATGGGTTCGAGCCCTGGTCTGGGAGGATCCCACATGCCGTGGAGCAACTAGGCCCGTGAGCCACAATTACTGAGCCTGCGCGTCTGGAGCCTGTGCTCCGCAACAAGAGAGGCCGCGATAGTGAGAGGCCCGCGCACCGCGATGAAGAGTGGCCCCCGCTTGCCACAACTAGAGAAAGCCCTCGCACAGAAACGAAGACCCAACACAGCCATAAATAAAATAAATAAATAAATTAATTAAATAAAAAAATAATTAAGCTGCCCCATGCAAATTTCCTATTAAAAAAAAAAACTTCTTGTAACTTCTCACTCTGTGCATCCATTCTTTTTTTTTTTAATAAATTTATTTATTTATTTATTTTTGCTGTGTTGGGTCTTCATTTCTGTGCGAGGGCTCTCTCTAGTTGCGGTGAGCGGGGGCCACTCTTCATCGCGGTGCGCGGGCCTCTCACTATTGCGGCCTCTCTTGTTGCGGAGAACAGGCTCCAGGCGTGCAGGCTCAGTAATTGTGGCTCACGGGCCCAGTTGCTCTGTGGCATGTGGGATCTTCCCAGACCAGGGCTCGAACCCGTGTCCCCTGCATTGGCAGGCAGACTCTTAACCACTGCACCACCAGGAAAGCCCTGTGCATCCATTCTTTTCCCAAGTTCTTGGATCATCTTTATGATCATTACTCTGAACTCTTTCTCAGATAGATTGCCTATCTGCTCATCACTTAGTTGTTCTTCTGGAGTTTTGTCTTTTTCCTTCATCTGGAACATGTTCCTCTGCCGTCTCATTTTGTCTAAATTTCTATTTGTATTTTTATGTATGTGGAAGGTTAGTTATGTTTCTCCACTTTGGCCCTCTGTAGGGGATGTCCTATGTGTCCCAGCAGTACAATCCCCTCTCATCACCCAAGGGCCAGGGACCAACTGGTCCTGGGGTGGGTTCTGACCTGTGTTTGTGGAATCACTTCTGCAGGCTGTGGGATTGTAGTTTTCTTGTTTCTGATGTCTGCCCCCTGGTGGGTGAGGCTAGTCTAGAGGCTTGTGCAGGCTTCCTGTTGGGAGGGGCTGGTGCCTGCCCACTGGTGGGTGGAGCTGGGTCTTGGGCAGGGTTGTGTCAGTGGTGTGTCTAGAGGCAGCTATGGGCTCAGGAAGTCTTTAGGTACCCTGTCTGTTGATGGGTGGAACTGTGTTCCTGCCCTGATGGTTGTTTTGCCTGAGATATCCCAGCACTGGAGCCTACAGGCAGTTGGGTGGGGCCTGATCTTAGGGCCAAAATGTCAGCCTCCAGGAGAGCTCGCACCAATGAATACTCCCCAATACCTTCACCACCAGTGTCCTTGTCCCCAGAGTGAGCCACACCCACCTCCCACCTCCCCAGGAGACCCTCCAAGACCACCAGGTAGGTCTGGCCTAGGCTCCTATGAAGTCACTGTTTTTGCTCTGGGTCCCAGTGTGCACGAGACCTTGTGTGCTTCCTCCAAGAGTGGAGTCTCTGTTTCCCCCAGTCCTGTGGAGTTCCTGCAATCAAGCCCCACTGGCCTTCAAAGCCAAATGCTGTGGGGGCGGCTCCCCCTGCTGCCAGACACCCAGGTTGGGGAGCCTGACGTGGGGCTCAGAATTCTCAATCCTGTGGGAGAACTTCTGCGATATAATTCTCCAGTTTCTGGGTAGCCCACCTGGGGGTTTGGGATTTGATTATATCATGAGTGCACCCCTCCTAGGTTTCATTGTTGTTTCTTCATGTCTCTGGATGTAGAATATCTTTTTTGGTAGGTTCCAGTCTTTTTTTATCAGTGGTTGTTCAGCAGTTATTTGTGATTTTGACGTGCTCATGAGAGGAGGTGAGCTCAGGGTCCTTCTTCTCTGCTATCTTGTCTCAAGTCTCTCCAATAACTTTGTAGTGTTTAATTTAAAAAGTAGAGGGCTTCCCTGGTGGCGCAGTGGTTGAGAGTCTGCCTGCCAATGCAGGGGACGCGGGTTCGAGCCCTGGTCTGGGAGGATCCCACATGCCGCGGAGCGACTAAGCCCGTGAGCCACAACTACTGAGCCTGCGCGTCTGGAGCCTGTGCTCCGCAACAAGAGAGGCCGTGACGGTGAGAGGCCTGCGCACCGCAATGAAGAGTGGCCCCCGCTTGCCGCAACTGGAGAAAGCCCCCGCACAGAAACGAAGACCCAACACAGCCAAAAATAAATATAAATAAATAAATTAATTAAAAAAAAAAAAAAAAAAAAGTAGAAAAAAGCAACTTGTGGGGGAAAAAGAGGTAATAAAGTTAAGAGAACAGATAAGATTGCCTGGGCAACAGACTGTAGAGAGAAGCTTGGGGAACATTTGTCTGTATTGAAAGGGTGAGGAGAGGATGAGAAGAATTCAAAGAAACAGCGAGGGGCAAGGCAGGAAGATCTCCTGGAAACTAAAGAAAAAGAGCATCCAGGCAGGGCTGGCTTGTGGTACTCACTGCTGATTGTCTACCCAAAGCCATTCCCAACCCTCTCCTGCCTTGCCCCCTCCCTTTAGCAATTTCTTTTTTTATATATATATAAATTTATTTATTTTATTTTTGGCTGCATTGGGTCTTCGTTGCTGTGCACAGGCTTTCCCTAGTTGTGGCGATTGGGGGCTATTCTTCCTTGCAGTGCGTGGGCTTCTCATTGTGGTGGCTTCTCTTGTTGTGGAGCACGGGCTCTAGGCGCATGGGCTTCAGTAGTTGCAGCGTGTGGGCTCAGTAGTTGTGGCTCGTGGGCTCTAGAGCGCAGGCTTAATAGTTGTGGCGCACAGGCTTAGTTGCTCTGTGGCATGTGGGATCTTCCCGGACCAGGGATCAAACCTGTGTCCCTTGCATTGGCAGGCAGATTCTCAGCCACTGTGCCACCAGGGAAGTCCCCCTTTAGCAATTTCTTTACAGCCGGGAGTAGCCACATGATTGGCTCCAGCCAATGAGATGTGAGAAGATGTCTGCAGGGGGGCTTTTGGAAAAGCTTTTCCTTCCCTAATGAGGGAAGCATATAAAGAGAAAAAGAGAAAAATTCTGTCCTATGTGCTGCTTCTTGCCTTCAAATATAGTTGTATGAATATATGATACTTGGAGTTGCCGTCATAGCCAGCTTATAATGATGAAAGGTCAGGGGACTCAAACACTAACCCAGAGCCCTGTCTGGTTTCCTGTGAAATATAAGACATATCTGTGTCACATAAGCTGCCACTTGTTGGGCCAACTGTACTACAGTTAAAGTCATTCTTAACTGATACAGAAAATATGGAGGGTCACAAAGTTCTTAATGGCCTTTGAGCTTTGCAGATCTGCAACACTACATAGTGCAGGCAATGAAGGGTTAGTGTGGCAGTGAGGAAGCACAGGTCCAGGAGAGGCTGGACCACACTTCTGAGAGGCTTGTGAGTGATAAAAAATAACATGACATGGAATCGTGAGGGGTACCTGAAGATTGCTTCTATGCCATTTCTGCTGTTGTTGGCTCTGGCAGAAGACTGAGGAGGGACATACTGAACTTTCAGTGTTCAGGCACATAATAGGTGCTCATCAAATGGTTATCACTGTTATCATTATTCCATGGGGTCACTCTTGGAAATGTTATAATCTTTGGGTAAACTTTAGATGTTCCAGAGGTATACTGATCTGCAGACTTGTCCTTGATGGCTTTCCTTGGAGGCAGTAGAATGTAATCAATGGAAGGGACCCTGGCTTTGGAGTGAGACTGAATCCACTTACTTGTTGTAAAAAAAAAAAAAAAAAAAACCTTGGGCTAAACTTCTCTGAGTCTCAGGTTCCTCACCTGTTGACAGAGAAAAGAATACCTACCTTATAGCTTTGGTATGAGAAGTAAATGAGATAATGCACGGAAAGTGCTGGTACACAGTAGGCACTGGAATAACTGGAGAGCTCTGTGATGGGCACTGCAGGTTGCCGTTCATGTTCCTCCTTCCTAACAGAGCCCCCTCTTTGGTCCAGATGTCTCCCCTCCCTGATGAAGAAACCAAGGCTCAGCTTAAGTGGCATTTCTCCGGTCTCATAACCTGATAAGTGTCAGAGGCAGCACTTGAACCCAGGTCTTCTGACTCCCAGTCCATTGTTCTTTTTTTTTTTAATTTATTGAAGTATAGTTGATATACAATGTTGTGTTCATTTCTGGTGTACAGCAAAATGATTCACTTATACATATATATATATATATATATATATGTATATATTTTTTTCATATTCTTTTCCATTATGGTGTTAACTGAAAAAAAATAAAAATGCACAACCTAGGTCACTCTAGGGGACTGCTCCGAGGCTTGAAGTCCTCAGAAAGTCCGCCGAATAAAACATAACTCTCAACTTCTACGTTGTGTATTTTTTTTTTTTCAGTCAACAGTTTTGGTGGCCAATTATGAAGGGTCCCAGAGCAGACTTCTCTCCTTTGCCTGAACTCTGCAAGGAACCGGAGCCTTGGTACCAGTAGAGGCCGCTTGGGCCCATCTGCCTCCTCGAAGGGTACAGACGAATTTGGAGGAGTCTCTCCTGGTTCTCGGATCTCTTGATTATCGGTTGATGATCCTGAGTTTTATTTGGTGGTGTCTCACCGGTGCATGGCTCCCCAACTGAAAGATATTGGGGAGCGCCCCCCCCCCCGATTTAAAGGCATTAGGTGAGGCTGGTTGAAAGACACTGGGAGAAAGTGCCCATAATTGAAAGATATTAGGGGAGCCTGGGATTTGCTCAGTAAAGGAAACTGAGCGGTCTGAACTGAGAGGCCGGGGAGGAGGCTGACCTGACGTCTTTCATCAGATTGGCTACCTTAACAAGAATTTGTCGGGATAAAAGTAAAAATATTACATGAGAGCTTCTCAGCTCCGAAGAAGTGACTCTCTCCTCCTGGCTGGCAACGGCTCTCTCAGGCGGCTGAGAAACTTGCAGGGAGTGGTGGAAGCGAAGACCTCATGCTGGGTAGCTGTCCCTATAGGGAAACCTACTCATTTTAGCTAACAACCTGCTCAAACAGGGACACACATAAGAACTGGCCATTCCATGATCTGAGCACCCATGGTAGTCCTATGCTACCAAAGCGAGAACCCGAGACATGTAAAAGGGAGCTAAAACAACTTGAGGGCAAAAATCTAGAGGAGTGAAGCTCACAGACAGCACATTAGCCCACCACACAGTTTTCACTAGAAAATTTTATCCCCAATAAATTCAACTTTAAAATGGGAAACAGATTCTCTCAAACAGAGAAAGGGGCATCAGAAAGCCAACTTCCAACTAACACTCCAGCCAGATTCATGTATTCAATATAATACGTACGGAGCTCGCACTTGGAAGTACCTACCTAATTGGAGAAATTATATTAAAAGAGATCTCAACCTTACATGGCCAAATTGGGGCTCTTTTGACATTGCAAAACTGTTTTTTGTTTGTTTGCATACGCAGTTCAGTTAAAAAACCAGCTTGATAAAAACATATTTTCAAAATTCTGACCTTAAACAAAAGCCTTGTAGGGGGAACTTGCGTTTCTCTTCCTGTGTCTTTGAGATGTAAATGTTCTACCTGATCTTAGGCTGTAGTGTGTGTGTGTGTGTGTGTCTGTGTCTGTGTGTGTGTGTGTTTTGAAAACTTGACCTCTGCCATACTATTTTGGGGAGTAAACTTTCTGGATCTTATTTAGGTGACATCCTCCCCACTCTCTTATGGAGAAGTCTCTTGTGTCTTGAATCACTATTAATATATATCTCATTAATAGCCAGAGATAGATCCTTTAAACTGGAGAAACTTCTAAACTGGTAAATTTTTAGAGAGCTCTCATTATAAATAACTGTTTTATTGGTACCTATAAAAAAAATTGAATGTGAAAATGTAAATATATATGTATCTCTAATGGTTAACGTAAGAACTCCCTTAGTTTAAATCAAACAAGAAAAACTGGTTTAGAAAGCCTTATAGTGTTCTTAGTTTCCCCTCAGTGGGTCTTACAGATGCTAATAAAAACATTAAATTAGGTTGGTTAACAGGAAAGAAAAAACTGTAGAGAAGGTCTAGAGACTTTTTCCAACAAGGTAGACATTTAAAAGGTACTTATCCCAAATGGATAGAGAAATCTTTAGATGGTTATTTTAAATGGGATAAATAAAATGGACATTTATGGGACTAAAACACAAGGTTTTGATATTATACTACCTAAGGTTAAATTAGCTAAAAGGGACCCCCTGCTGGTCCCCAACATTAAAGGCCAAACAAGTCAGCTCTATTTACCCCAGTTTAAATTATATAAGGGGCTGGAAAATTACACTGAGATACTTGGCCAACAATTACTTGGGGCAACAGTTAGGCCAATTAATCAAGATTGACAAAAGGGCCTGAGGCTCAACCCCTCTCTGGGGATCCCAGAGCCTTTTATATAAAAATAGAGTAAATGGACAGGGAAACAAAAGAAAGAAAAATTTCTAGGATACCTCCTGTAAGATCAAAACTTGTTTGGGTCCTATCCTAATGAAAACTAAAGTTAAGGGTATAAAAGTTGATAGGATTGAGATAAAGTTTGTAAGAATTTGTAGATGGGCTTTATATAATATGGTTACATCTCTTTTTTTAAATCTTTTTTAAATTTTTTATTGAAGTATAATTGAATTACAATGTTGTGTTAATTACTACTGTACAGCAAAGTGACTCAGACATATATAGATATATAGATATATAGATATATATACACACACATTCTTTTTCATATTCTTTTCCATTATGGTTTATCACAGGATATTGAATATAGTTCCCTGTGCTATACAGTACGATCTTGTTGTTTATCCATTCTATATATACCAGTTTACATCTGCTAATCCCAAACTCCCAATCCAACTCTCTCCCACCCCACTCCCCCTTGGCAACCACCAGTCCGTTCTCTATGTCCCTGATTCTGTTTCTGTTTCATAGATAGGTTCATTTTTGTCATACTTTTTAGATTCCACATATAAGTGATATCATATGGTATTTGTCTTTCTCTTTCTGATTTACTTAGTATGATCATCTCTAGTTGCATCCATGTTGCTGCAAATGACATTATTTTGTTCTTTTTATGGCTGAGTAGTATTTCATTGTATATATGTACCACATCTTCTTTATCCATTCATATGTTGATGGACATTTGGGTTGTTTCCATGTCTTGGCTATTGTGAATAGTGCTGCTGTGAACATAGGGGTGCATGTAATATCTTTTTGAATTATAGTTTTGTCTAGATATATACCCAGGAGTGGGATTGCTGGATCATATGGTAATTCTATTTTTACTTTTCTGAGGAGCCTCCATACTGTTTTCCACAGTGGCTGTACCAACTTACATTCCCACCAACAGTGTAGGAGGCTTCTCTTTTCTTCACACCCTCTCCAGCACTTTTTTTTTTTTTTTTTGGCTGCTTCACACGGCTTTTATAGGATCTTAGTTCCCCAACCAGGGACTGAACCCTGGGCCCTCGGCAGTGAGAGCTTGGAGTCCTAACCACTGGATTGCCAGGGAATTCCTATACTGGCTTTTAATCTTTGTTTTCCAGAAAAATCTTACCTCATGCTATGACCTACAACAAGTTGATAAAATGTTTTATCTTTGTTTACAACAGTATACTTTTTTCCTCTCTACCTTATCATTCCAAAATTTGGCTTCTCCAGCTGGCTCTCCTGTGGACTTGATGGTTTATTGCAACCGGATTACAACTAGTTATACTAATCATTGTTTTGTTCTTTGTTTCCAAATTGTTTATGCTTTGTGTGTGTCTCTCTCTGCTGCACTATGACTTTATTAATGTTACTGGCTCTATTACTTATATCCTGTCTATTTTATAAGATCATTGTCTCTTACCCAATGTGTAAACAGGTCTCCAACAAAATTCATGATGGCTAAACATCTTGAGTAAATAGATCACACTTAAAACTCTACATAGAATAATTGTAATAGTGTAATTCTAGGAAGAAGCAACAAAGGAAAACATTTTCTGGATCATAATAGACTAGTAAGACAGATCCAGAGAATTTTAAATTGTCGACAGGGCCAGACCCAAAATTAGCACCTCGAGTGGCATATCAACAGAATCTTTGCCTGATCTAGGAATAAGCTTCCTAGCAATGTGGGACAAAAAATTGGTCATGAAATGTCTCCCAAACCTTGGTCAAATTTATGACTGTGAAGGAGAAATGTTGCCTGCCGTATCAGTAAACAAAGGATGTTGCAGCTATCAAGCCAACATATTACAGCTGCCCTTGACGGTGAGCCCAGAGGGAACTCAGGATGGAAACAGAATGCTGGTCAACAAGCAGTCAGCTGCTGCAGCCACTCCCCCAAGGGTGCACCCTGAGGAGACTCAGGATGAGAAAGCACAGGATACTGGCCCCAGAAAGCTGAGGAGCACATCAAAGGAATGATTTCAGTAAGCCCAGACTTTGCATCTTCCCACACGTAGAAAAGCACTAATTTCGTTAACTTGAGATGTCTGGTTTTCTTTAATTAACAATAATCTTTTGATGTTCCGACTACCTGGTCTTTGATGCCAAAACTCCTATATATCCTGGCTCCCCGCTTGCCTCTTTGGAGCAGTCCCTTAGAGTTATCTGAGAGTCCTGTCTCCTGGGCTTGAAGTCCTCAGAAAATCCACCAACTAAAACATAACTCTCAACTTCTAGGTTGTGCATTTTTTTTCAGTTGACAATGGTTTATTACAGGATATTGAATATAGTTCCCTGTGCTATACAGTAGAACCTCGTTGTTTGTCCATTCTGTATATGATAGCTTGCCTCTGCTAATCCCAAACTCCCAGTCCATCCCTCTTCCACCCCTCTCCCTCCTGGCAACCACAAGTCAGTTCTCTATGCCTGTGAGTCTGTTTCTGTTTTCTAGATAGGTTCATTTGTGTCATATTTTAGATTCCTCATATGCAATATTGTGGTATTTGTCTTTCTCTTTCTGATTTACTTCACTTAGTATGATCATCTCTAGTTGCTTCTATGTTGCTACAAATGACATTATTTTGTTCTTTTTTATGACTGAGTAGTATTCCATTGTATGTACCACATCTTCTTTATCCATTCATCTGTTGATGGACATTTAGGTTGTTTCCATGTCTTGGCTATTGTGAATAGTGCTGCTATGAACGTAGGGGTGCATGTATCTTTTTGAATTATAGTTTTGTTTGGATATATGCCCAGGAGTGGGATTGCTGGATCATATGGTAATTCTATTTTTAGTTTTCTGAGGAACCTCCATACTGTTTTCCATAGTGGCTGCACCAACTTACATTCCTACCAACAGTGTAGGAGGGTTTCCTTTGCTCCACACCCTCTCCAGCATTTGTTATTTGTAGAATTTTTAATGATGGCCATTCTGACCAGAGTGAGGTGGTACCTCATTGTAGTTTTGATTTGCATTTCTCTAATAATTAATGATATTGAACATCTTTTTGTGTGCCTATTGACCGTCTGTGTATCTTCTTTGGAGAAATGTCTATTTAGGTCTTCTGTCCATTTTTTGATTGAGTGGTTGGGTTTTTTTTTGTTATTGAGTTGTGTGAGCTGTTTGTATATTTTGGAAATTAAGCCCTTGTCAGTTGCATCATTCAAAATATTTTCTCGAAGTTCGTAGGTTCTCTTTTTGTTTATGGCTTCCTTTGCTGTGCAAAAGCTTGTAAGGTTGATTATGTCCCATTTGTTTATTTTCACTTTTATTTCTGTTGCCTTCAGAGACTGACCTAAGAAAACATTGCTACAATTTATGTCAGAATGTTTTGCCTATGTTCTCTTCTAGGAGTTTTATGGTGTCATGTCTTATGTTTAAGTGTTTAAGCCATTTTGAGTTTATTTTTGTGTATGGTGAGAGGTGTGTTCTAACTTCATTGATTTTAATGTGGCTATCCAACTTTCCCAACACCACTTGCTGAAGAGACTCTCTTTTCTCCACTGTATATTCTTGCCTCCTTTGTCAAAGATTAATTGACTATAGGTGTGTGGGTTTATTTCTGGGCTCTCTATTCTGTTCCATTGACCCACATGTCTGTTTTTGTGCCAATACCACACTGTTTTCATTACTGTAGCTTTGTAGTATTGTCTGAAGTCTGGGAGGTTTGTGCCTCCTGCTTTGTTCTTTTTCCTCAGGATCACTTTGGCAATTCTGGGTCCTTTATGGGTTCCATATAAATTTTAGGATAATTTGTTCTAGTTCTGTGAAAAATGTCACAGCCCATTGTTCATGTTAATGCCTCCTTTTGGATGAATTAGCACATTTATCCAACACAACAACTAGGACTTACTTATTTCTAAAGTGTAGTTCAAACAAAAGACAGAAGCCACAATGGCTTTTATGGCCTAGACTTGTTATTGACATACCATCTCTTCTGCCATATTCTATTGGTCACACAACCCTGATAGAATGCAGAAGGGGACCACACAAGGGTGTGAATACCTGGAGGTGAGGATCACTGAAGGCGTTCTTGGAAGCTGGCTACCACAAGTGTCTTAACATTATTATGAAAATAGTTTACATTATGAATCTCCTGAGAGGGATTAGGTACTCCTAGGGGTCCATGGACCATACTTTGAGATCCATTGACCTTGATAATATAAGCTCTCATCAATCTACATGATATATGCTATTTTGAAGATGATTCTCAGATCTACCTCTTTTGCAGTTTCATGTGAGTTTGTCAGAAGTCACTTTAAAAATGAGTAAGCCAGAAGGGGCCAGAGAGGCTCAATCTACCCAGTATTTTGCCTCTGATGATGCCAGAGTGAGGGGGCTGGAAGAACAGAGTAGTTGTTCTCCAGGAGAGACCTCATAAACTGAAGTGTCACGTGGTCATTCATATGATCTCATCAGGGCTTTTATATCTGTGGGTTCATCTTAAATTTTCTTTAAATATTCTCTTTTAAAAAAATTGTTTTTTGTTAAAGTAGAGTTGATTTACAATGTTGTGCCAATCTGCTGTGGACCAAAGTGATCAGTTATACACAGAGACATGCTTTTTTTTTTTTTAAATATTCTTTTCCATTATGGTTTATCCCAGGATACTGAATATAAGTTACCTGTGATATACTACAGTAGGACCTTGTGGTTTATCCATCCTATTTAAATATTTTCGATCTGAACCACCTTCTTGCCTAATACATTCCACAAATTACCTGTTATCAAGTAGTAACTTCTTTCGTTTGTCCTAATAGGCCTCCGCTAAGTATCCCTGAGATAGGTTTGACATGCTAAGACTTGTCCAGTACACCCACATACAACTCACCCAAACACTTCATGACTTTTGAGACACCAATCTTTGTTCCTTTTCAGAAGAATCATACTTTTAGTGTGTGATACAGTTGTGCTATGTCCCCTTGGTCACATCAGCCCCCTCCTCTGGATGGACGTCCTCCTATGCTGTGTCCTTCTCAAGACCTTGGTTAGCAGAGCTTCTGCACAGAGAGCCAACATTCAGCTACACTGAAGTTTGTCCTGGGACAGGAAAATGGTGTCCCATTTTCCAAAGTTTGTCACAATAATGTCTAAAGTCCAGTTTGGACCATTGAGTTATCTCTCCAGCTGCCTTCTTATAGCAGTCTACCCCCTCGCCTGGCCTTCTCCTGTCCCCATTCCATGATGTTCTGGTGGGCCTGGCGATCACACTCCAGTCCCTTTAACCCAAGTGATGAGTCAAGGAACACTAAATATCCATGTCGGGCCTGCCAGGGTCTGGAATTGTTTTCAGGGAAGTCACAGGAAGGCCCTTTTGCCTGGTCTAGAGTTAGAGAACTGGAAGAGTGAGGCTGGCGCTGCCTGCAGCTGTAGTTCCTATTACTGCATTCAGGAGGGGAAAATGTAGCCAAACAAGACCAACAGAGCCAAGAATAAGACAAATACAGAGAAAGTTTGAGTCTCTGGATTCACTGCTGCCTGAGGCTAGTTCCAGCTCCTTTCTTCCCAGGGATGTGACTCAATGCCAGCAAGTATGTTAGTTTTCCACTACTTATCAATGAAAGGAGCCATCAGACAATTGACTCTTTGGGCCAAATTATGTCGTGGGGAGTCTGCTTCCTGAAGGAGCATGTGTGGAGAGAAAATAACAGAGGGCTGAGATGTGGTGAAGATCTAGAAAGGGGACTGAGAAGCTGCTGGCCAGAAAAGGTGGGCAAACCAAGGAAGAGCCTTTCATGGAAGTAGACAGCTGGGTGGTGGGGAAACACACACATCTGGTAGGAGTGTAAACTGGTGCAATTTTGGGGGAAGGCAGTATTTCTTTAATGTTTGAAATGTTCCTGCTCTTTGAGCCAATAATTCTACTCAATGCTGCATTGTTTGTTGTGGTAAAAAGCTGGCAATAACCTCAAATTGTTGCATCACCAATAGGGGGGTGGTTAAGTAAATTATGGAAACATGTCCAAGTTCTATTGTTAACAGGGAAAACATGTAAGACTGTCTAAAGCATTTGTTTAGAGATGTGTTTTGTATGTGCAAAGCAAAAAGCTTGGAGGATCATACGTTGGATAGTTAGTTAGGTGATCTCTGTGGGGAGGTGACTTTAATTACAGAGAACTTTCACTTTCTATGTTTGTAAGAGCCCAGAATATTTAAAGAGATTAATTTGTTATTTTTGCTGCTGTAAGAAAGTAACATGATGATGGTTCACTGCTTTCACAATTAGTGTCAGTTTTCTGAGTTCTAGGATCTCTGGTCTGGAGAGGTTCATTGCTTAATTTAATTCATTTATTTATTTACTCATTTGTTTGCTCAAACCATTTGTTTGCTCAAACTAGTTGGCTGAGTGCCAACTAGTTGGGCACTCTTCTCAGTGCTGGGCATGTAACAGCAAGACAGAATCCTTACCCTCGTGGACTTTATACAATTGATTGTGAAGACAAATATCAGATGGTGATGAGTGTTTGGAGAAGCACA
Source organism: Balaenoptera acutorostrata (assembly GCF_949987535.1). Taxonomy (NCBI): domain Eukaryota; kingdom Metazoa; phylum Chordata; class Mammalia; order Artiodactyla; family Balaenopteridae; genus Balaenoptera; species Balaenoptera acutorostrata. The sequence goes on along the minus strand of NC_080079.1, from coordinate 33,248,670 downwards.
GAGGAAAAGAGCAGGGGATAGAATGCTGGGGTGGAGACCGTAGGATCCTATTACATATAAAGTGGTCAGAGAAAGCCTCCCTGAGAGGGCAACAGAAAGACCTAAAGGAAGGAAGGACGCCATGCAGCTCTGGGGGCAGGGTCTTCCAGGCCCAGGGGGCAGCGTAGTAAGACCCTAAAGCTGAAGCGTGCTTGATGAGTGTGAGGCCGGAAGGACTGTGTGGTGGGAAGGAACAATGAGAAAGGCAGAGGTGAGAGAGGAGGCAGGGCAGTGTCCTCAGGACTCGAGGCCATTGCACCACTCCGAGGGAGAGGAGTAGCCGCTGGAGGGATCACTCTGGTTGCTCTGTTCAGACTAAGGTAGAGGGGGCAAGGGTGGAAGCAGGGAGACTAGTTGGAAAGCGACTGCAATGACCCAGGTGAGAAAATGGCTTGGACTATGGTGATAGAAGTGGTTGGGTTCTAAAGGTATTTTGAAGGTAGAGCTGATAGATTTGTTGGACAGGATGGAAGGCAGAAGTAGTGCTTGTGACTCAGGGCCTGGTATCAAGGCTGTCGGACCCCTGGAAGATGACCCTTCTCCCAGGACTGTTGAAGGCTTAAGCAAAGGAGATTCCACCGAGTCACCCCAAAAGGGTAGCAGTGCAAATGGGTGCTTTGAGTTGAAGGGCGAAGGACAGCATCAGAAGAGGCAGGGTGGGAGTTTTGGGATTTTCTACTATGGGACAGACCCATGCTGCTGTAGCAGGCCCCACCCCAAATGGAGATGTCAGGGGAGGCTGGATGCCTAGTGCCACAGCCTTGACACACTTGGTTTGGGAGTGAACACAAGGACAGAGTGCATTTTCACCCACTGTAGCAAGATTAGACTCGTAGCCAGATTTAACTTGTTTAGAAAAACTAAGTGCTGTCTCATTTTCTGTACCCATGTCTTGTGGAGTAAATCGAGACCCATTATACATATTTTATAATGGTCACTTTTGCTTTTAAAGACATGTGCCATTATTCTTGTAATCAGAACAAACATTTTAGAAAGAATGGTGAAATGGTCAACAATAATCAGTTCAGAGTGTCATGGAGTTAGCCTATGGAGAATAGAGTAAGTGGTGTCCTCAAGGAGTGAGGGGGAAGCCAGATGCAAGTAAGAATGGAAAAGGAGAGTGTGCACCATTGAAGAGGTGAATATAAGTCTCATTTGAGAAACTTGAAAGGGAAGGAAAGAAACAATGAATGGTAAGAACAAACATATGCCACGCAATTCTGAATGAAGTTTATTAAATAACATGTACAGCCAATGTAGTAATTCAACATCTATTTGTCAGATCGATCCACTGCATAAAGAAAAATAGATGAACAGAAATATCTGTGTCTGCATAGTACATGCTCTTGGTGTGTAATTTAAATGGCAATACTTTAATTGGTTATATATAATGTCAGTTATTTTTCTTTCAGAATATAATATTTTTTGTAGTAACCTATTCTAGCAATAGGCCTGAATACTACTGCAGATAAATAGGACTGCAAAAAAAAAAAAAAAAAAAAAATCAAAAACAAAATAAGAAAAACCACTATAATTGAGATAACAGTTACCTTCTCTCCCAGAAAGAATGATTATTTAAAATTATAACACTTTACAAGGGCTATTTTTGTGCTAAAAATCTGCAGGTAAAGTTATTTTGGAATTCCTTCATTTAAATATGCAAAAAAACTTCATGACTTCCTTATTTTACTCCCCCTTCGGTTCAAATTTTTAAAATTATTTTTCTATACAAAGTAGGTACATGGACTATACAAAGTTAAATATACATATTTACAGTCCCACTTCTTAAGCATGTGATTTTTTTTCTCTTACTGATCCCAGAAAGACTGCAAAAGTTAAGTAGTGTGGGGCTTGCCTTTACCCAGAAGCATGGCTAATCTATCAAAATGTGTTGCAGGGCATGCCGCCAGTTAGTTGTGATTAATAAACCTGTATAAATATCTCAGCATAAAAATAGGTATTTTGTATTACTAAATGTCTGAAGACAAAGGGGCAGTTGGAACCCTTTGTTCCTTGTTGTGTCATATGTGGGAAGCTGAAGTTTGATGCAGATTTTAACAGATGAGTTTATTAAAGATGGGCAAATTGGTGAGGCATACCTGGGATTCTGGAGATATACAAAGTCATGAGGCTGGCATCATATGCAAATGTGGCTTTACAAATTGGTTTATTTTCTAGCTGTATTTAAAGAGGTGTTCAAACTTACCTACTTAATCAATAAGCACCCCTCAAAAAAAACAGATAAGATCGTGTTATGAATGGTTTGCATCTAAGAAAGACCAGGAAACACATTAGCCAATATACATTCCAAAATGCGTGATGCTGCTATGTGAAATGCATGGGGATATGCACTTGAACTGTATTTGGAGGGGGAACTATATTCGGAGGGGGAGGAGAGACAGAAACAGAGTGCCCTTGGATGGTGAGGTGGACCTTCCAAAGCACTGAGTCTTACTTAAGGAATATCAAGAAGTCCCTTTCTACCCAGGAAGCTCATCCCCCCTCACCTATAGCCCCAGCCCCACCTCCACCATTAGTTCCACAGCCTTTTTCCCCTTGGGATTAAGGCTCTGCTCTGTTCTAGTTAAAAGCCAGCGTTTCTGGGAAGAAATAACACCTTCCTCTTATCAGTCATTTATACTTTACTGTGAAGGAGTCAGTGGCAGTTGCTTTCCTGAGAGCAGGCTTTGAAGGCCAGGGAGGGGGAGGGTACTGTGGGCTCTCTGATGGGGGTGGGCAGCTGACGGAGGTCATGAGTAGTGGAGAGAGAAGCTGAGGCACTGAAGACAAACTTTGCGTGCTTATACAGACTCTGGGACATGGGTCCTAGGCCAGTTCTGAGCTATATGCAAAGAGTCAGGGTTCCTGTACACACCCTATCAACCTGGAACTGCTACTCCTATTTGTGACCTTGGATGTGTATTTGTGGGCAGGATGAGAGCTTGAAGACCCTGGAAACAGTTCCAAGTATTTCCAGCCATAAACCACCCTCAGACAAAGGTTCTTCCAGCATCCTAGTTGTTCAAAGTGAGCTAATGGAGACAGAAATATGACAATGCTTTCTAGGGTCCCTTCAGGGAAAATTCATCTCTTCCTCTCTCACACCTTTCTTAGCACTTATCACAGTCTCTCTTGATTTAGTATTTTTGTGTGTCTGTCTCTCCAACAACCTCTAAGTTCCCAGGAGGCAGGGAATGAGTCATTTCTATCTTTCTCTCTCCAAGGTGTCTAACAGAGTGGCCAATAAGCATCCTTGAATTGGATAAAGTTGTGACTGAACACCCCAGGCGCCTCTGTCCTTGGCTCTGTTCCCCACAAAAGACCGGCCTCCTGGGAGTGGCAGAATCACGGCCTCATTCTTAGGGCAACTGCATCTGCACCTCTGCTCTAAAGAGAAGCCTCACAGGGTGAGTCAGGACTCATAACCCTGGGTTCCTACTTTTGGGGTAGTCCTTGGACTCCCATGGGGAATGAAAATGGAGACACGGTGACCCTCTTCTAAGGCTTGGAGCGTGCCTTGCTCATCAGTGGCCCCTGGCATCCAGTGTACACGGGTGTACGTTACATGAGTCACTGAACACCATCCTTGGTTCTCTGTGAGAATAGGCCTATCAACCCCAAACTGTCCTGGCCTAAAACAATCCAGAAAAGAAAGAGTAGCAATGGCATTCTGCTAAATGCAACTGTGCTGCCCTCAAGGTGACCGTTCATAACAGCCAGTGATATGGGGAAGGAGCCACTGCAAGGGACCTCAAAAGCTACAGGGCTTCTTGACTTAATCACCTGGAAATACAAATTTAACTATCTGCCTGGCCACCCTGCTCCAGGGGCAAACCTTGTGTGCTTTTCTGGCTGAACACCGGGGGCGTCAATGGCAAAGCTGCTGCATGCAGGCTGAATGCACTGGGCGCCTACTTTGACCTCCATTTCCCCACCCACCTCCAGTGAGGGACTTGGCCTTGGGTAGTTCGGGGTCTCCACCACTGTTTAGGGATCGCCTTGGCAGCCCTGACTGGCCTCTCACAGCACTAGGGGACCGGCAGGCTCCGGGGCGGCTGGGGGGGGTCTGTGTGGAGCCCTGGAGGATGACTGGGGATCTGCCTGGTGCTCCGAGGGCTCCTGCGGGCTAAACGACCCTTTTGAGCCAAAGCCGGTCAAGCCTGAAGCAGCAAGAAGCATTTCTGGCCTAACTGCTCCTGGACCATGCTGCAGGTCAGATTACTCAAGCCGGGGGTGGCGGGGTGGGGGGGGGGGGGCGCGGGAAGAGGGCAGGGCTGGAGTGGCTCCCAGAAGCAGCTGAGTAAATACCAACTTGCCTCATTCCTTTTCTGCGTGGTTCAGCCCTGTCTGATACACGCAGTAAGCTTAGACAGGCTCAGGTTTTAAATGCACTTCTCTGTCCTCTCTTTTGCTTCTTTCTTTATCCACTGCATTAGTTTTCCTACTGACTCAATGTTTAAATAAAGAGACAAATTCATGAGTTATGCTTCATCCTCCAATAAAAATCATCTCTGTGGCTTTCAGTCTTCTTATAGATACAAAGGCTTTACATAGTTGCCTGGGAAAGTACCAAACTGCCTTGTCCTTCTTGAAGTACCTATAAAAAAAAAAAAACACCAAAAACATATACACGCGGTGAGAAGACTCACCCATTTGAGTTCAGAGACAGTCCTTGATAACAATCCTGCAGCTTGTAGAAGGGCATACAGTTTCCAAATCACATTCCCCTATCTTATCTCATTTAGGCTGCAGAATAATGCTGGGTGATAAGCAAGGCAGGCATTTCTAACACTCCCACATTTTTTTCACATGAGGAAACCCAAGCTCAGAGAGACAGACTTTGAACCCAGGTCTCTGACTCCCAGCCCATTGCTCTTTCCAGTACTTCTCCTTTATGGAAGAATGAACACAGTTATCCAACACAACAAGGTACTGGGGATTTAGAATTTCTAAACTGTAGGATTTCTAAAGTCCACTGGCTGTAACTGCACAGCAAAAGGAAATCTCCCTCCAGAGCCTGTGCCTAGGCCCCAGATTGACTCCCTGTCTTCACTGCCAACCTTGTCAGGGTTCCCTCTGAGCCAGGAACATTGAGCTACCAGGGAACAAGCCCTTCCTGGGCTGCTCCACATCCAGCATTGCTGGATCCCTACGCTAGCAATAGTTCCTTCCCTTGGGATTCTCTCTCTAAAGCTGGGAGATAAGGGTGGGGTGGCAGATAGATGTTGCGTCATTATTACCCTCTCATTAGCAGACATCCCAATTTGATCATTGCATCCTTTCCCCGATTGGCTTGGATAGGGCTTCAGAATCCTGCTGAACACACTTCAAGCAGCCACTACCAGTGGGTTGGAGTTGTTGCCCAAAGTAAAACTTCTAGGCTAGAAGAATGTGTCAAAGCTAAGGCCATCTGAAATGGCTAGCTGAAGCCCCAGGGGGATGGTCAAGGAGGCTGCAGAGAACTGAGATGGTAAAGCCCAGAGATGTGCCCATATGGGTGGTGAGCACCTTTCCTGATGGATGAGAAAAATGAGCTCTCCTGGGTTATTTTCTTCATAGTCTGAACACAAGGCCACTTTTCTAAGTGTTTGAGGAATTAAGGAATCTAAAATATTTCCTTTACCTAGCTGCCGGTGGATGCCCCTCACCCCATCCCAAGTTCTCATAAAAATGTAAATACTCCTGGAAGAGTTTAACAAATCCCTACTAGCCTGCACTCTAATAGGACAGCCACGTGTGGCTCCTGAGCCCTTGAAACATGGCTGGTCTGAATCGAGCGATGCTGTGACTGTGAAATACATATTGGATTTCAAAAACTTATTCTTATGTACAAAAAGAAGAATGTAAAATATCTCCCTAGCAATTTTTCATACTGATGACATGTTCAAATGCACTGGGCTTAATATATTAATTTCACTGGTTTCTTTGTACTTTTTTCAATGTGGCTTTCAGAAAATTTTAAATTTCATACATAGCTTGCATTTTGGTTGTTTTTGTTTGTTTGTTTGTTTTTCGGCTGTGCCGTGAGGCTTGCGGGATCTTCGTTCCTGACCAGGCATTGAACCCGGGCCCTCAGCAGTGAAAGCACAGAGTCCTAACCACTGGACTGCCAGGGAATTCCTTGCATTATGTTTCTGTTGGACTTGCACTGCACTAGAATGTTGCTGGCTTTCAGATCTGGTTTCCTTCTGAATAGAACCTCAACGTGGTGAGGACCACCAGCTTCTGCAGGCCCTGGGAGGAGGAGGGGGCAGCTTTCTAGGAGGCTGGTGAGGCCAAGGCAAATCTTTCTGGCTTCCCATTTGTGTTGAGGCCTTGTTCTCACGGCCCCAGGGCTGACATTATTTCTATTTAGCAAAGCTTCTCTAGGGAGATCAGGAAAGAGTTGCTCTTTGGAAAGAAAATAAAGGTAAAGCCAGTTGTTTAAAGGGGTAAACTGACACAAAGAGTGTCAATGGCTCCCAACATTATATTTGTGCCTGAGCAGAAAGAACAGAGGCTCAGGGAGAGATGGGCCTAACCGCTTTGGGCCTCAGTTGCTGAATCTGTGGAAAGAGGATAATTCTTGTCTTACAGGCTGTTTGTTGAGAGAACTTCAGTAAGAAAGTATATCAAGCATCTGTTTTGTTACAGAATCTCAAATTCTGATCTTTCTCTCCCCCATCCTATGAAAGTGACTCCTTTAATTAAGCAGGTTGCTTTGAGGAAAGTTATTAAAAGCCTAGAGTAAGTGAGGTCTTTGGAATGTCTACACATATGCTTGAGCTTCATGGCAGAAATCTAGGCTCAAGTGTTCTTGTGGTGTTCCACAGGCGTTTTAAAAATTAAAATTTCCGAATGTAGGACAGACAGATGCACAATAGAAATACAGAGGGAATTCCCTGGCGGTCCAATGGTTAGGACTCAGTGCTTTCACTGCTGGGGCCTGGGTTCCATCCCTGGTCAGGAAACTAAGATCCTGCAAGCTGCATGGCACAGACAAAAAAAAAAGAAATACAAACAGAACTCAATGGATGAAGCTGGCAACTGCCCTTCCATGCAGTAGATGTTGGCATATTTGGTTGTCAGGTTCAATGTTAGTATCATCCACACTGCCCTGAGAGCAAACATAAACTGGGTGGCTCATCGTTCCTAATGGTGGTATAGGAACTGAGAAGGCCCTTCTCTCTGTGTAGAGAATAGTTCTCTTTTCATGACTCATCACGCCTAGTTCTTCCTTCAATACACCACTGGTAAGAAAAGTACGATGTCACTTACCAACAAACCATCCATCGTCACATTTTTCCATGACATCAACAATATCTCCATCTCGGAGTTCCAATTCATCATCATTCTGCGGTATATAGCTATACAATGCTTGGTAGCTAAATCTGTAAGTGAGAGAAATAAATATTGACTCAAACACTGATGGAATTAAATAATGAGTTTTAAAAACCCATTTCAGCTAAATCAACATTTGGGTAGTGTTTCCTACTCATCAGTGGGGATAAAAGTATTTTATTGGCTATTGCTCTAATAATTTGGGGAGATCCATGTGATAAGCAAATTAAGATTCACAGGGATGGGGAACTTCTGAGAAGCAAGTCACGATCAGTCCTTTTATTCAGTTTCGTTTGGTTACCATAGCCAAGCTTTTTTGTCTAGATGCTCCCCCTTTAAAGTTAATCGAGTCCTTTTCTTAACATAGGGTAATACATGTAGATTATCAAGGATAATCAGAAGTTACTTAGGTCAGAGACAGACATTATATTCTGGTCACATACATTGGAGAGCATGAGGCAATTGTCATGTATATATATAATTTTTAAAAGTACATCTCAATTGCCTCACTGTTTAGCAAAACTACCTTGAGTTTCTTTACATGCCAACACACATTTCATTAATTGCTTTTAAACGTGGATGCCATTTTTCTGAAACTCTTGAAAGCATTTCTATCCCAGTGATGTTTGGGGTTAAGATTTTTATTTGCTTGTTAGTTGGCCTAAGGCAATTTGGTCTGTTCTGACAACAGGCTCTGGAAAAAGCTGGACTACTTGTGAAATCTGATACCTGTTTTGGCAACAAATAAAAGCTTGTTTTCATTTATTCTTTTGATAGATATTTAAGAAGCATCTACTGTGCACCAGTTCACAGTTCTGTTTACTTGCTACTTTGAAACACAACAGTAGCAGGTAAAACTTTGCAAACCAGCCAGTCATCTACCATTTTCAGTGGATGTCAGTGAATTCCAGCATGTGGGCGAGAGAGACTAGAAACAAGTTAAGTGGAGTCAGTGTTCCTAGAAACAAGAGGTTCTGCTCTCTGTTAAAACCAAAGGGGCAATTTAATTTTACATATTTATTCAAATGTAGTGAAACTTTGGTAGATGGATCTGTCCACCAGAAGGAAGGTATCTAATGAGGAATTAAAAGTTGCAGATGGATTTCCAGTTGGTAAATGAATACATTTTGATGTTTCTGTATTTGGCTGCTGTCTCTTACCCAACCTGGACTCGTTAGGATGCCTTAGCCCCTTTACTGCCGCCGTGGCTGCTTTGCCAGTCTCAGCTCTGGGAGATTACTCCTGTTATCTGCCTTGCTGTCTCACCCCAGACAGCGGAGACCGGCTGGAAACAGTCCTGCAACCTTGCTGCTTGGGTCCCCGACTGGCTCTAATTTTGGAGGGGCTTCATGCTGTTTGGACATGGTTCCACAGAGTCCTTCCCCCGCCTCTGAGCAGAGCTTTAATTTGCCTCCCCTCCTGCCCCTACTTCCATGTGTAAGGAAGGGTTCCCTGCTCCTAGCCAGGCTAAACTCCCTTCCCTGGGCTATTTCCTCAACTTACGGCTTCTCTCTTACATCTTTCAATTCTGTTAACTCCTTCTCAAGTACAAATGTGCTTAAGCCTCTGCATCCTAAAAACAACTCCCCCGTCTCTGCTACTCCCTGAATCTATAGCCTCCCTGTCCCCTTCTCCTTCCACTCACCATCACACCGACTCATCAGCCCTAACACAGGATCTGCCTGCACCAGCACTGTCACTGCAGAGGTCACCAACGATTGTTCCAGTTGCCACCTGGAGGACATTTCTCATTTCCTGTCCTCCTCGGCCTCTCTGAAGCAGGGGCACCACTGACCACACACTGCTTGCTCTGTTGCACACAAGTGAATGCTCCTAGACCCTCGCCCGTGTCTCCTGCTCCTTCTCAGTCTCCTTTGCTGGCTGCTACTCTGTTGCTTTAAAAGTTGGTCCCCCAAGGATCTATCCTCAGTTCTCTTCTCCCTTTATCCCTATCTCCTTGGGGAATCTTATTTTCTTATATAATCTTATAATCTTATATTCTTCCATGCACCCGAGACCCACTCTTTCCTAGCTCAGGCCCTCACCACTTTTTTGCTGTATTCGTATCTCCAAACCACTATCTTTGTCCTTCGTCTCTGAAATCCACCCTCCATGCTGTTGACTGATTTTATCTACCTAAAACGAAATCCAATTAATGTGTTCCTCTTTTTTTTTTTTTTTTTCTGGCCACTGCTGCGTGGCTTGCAGGATCTTAGTTTCCCGACCAGGGATTGAAGCTGGGGGCCACAACAGTGAAAGCACCGAGTCCTAACTACTGGACTGCCAGGGAACTCCCAGTATAGTCCTGATTTAAAAAACCTTCAGTGGCGGGCTTCCCTGGTGGCACAGTGGTTGGGGGTCTGCCTGCTAGTGAGTGGCATACGGGTTCGAGCCCTGGTCTGGGAGGATCCCACATGCCGCGGAGCAACTGGGCCCGTGAGCCACGACTACTGAGCCTGCGCGTCTGGAGCCTGTGCTCCGCAGCACGAGAGGCCACGATAGTGAGAGGCCCGCGCACTGCGATGAGGAGTGGCCCCCGCTTGCCGCAACTAGAGAGGGCCCTAGCGCAGAAATGAAGACCCAACATAGCAAGCAATCAATCAATAAATCTTTAAAAAAAAAAAAAAAAAAACTTAAAAAAAATAAAAAATAAAAAAAAATAAAAAATAAAAAAACCTTCAGTGGCTCCTGAGTGAATGCAGACTAAAATCCAAATTTATTTCAGTTGCATTCTGGATTCTACAATCTGGTCCTAACCTGCTCCTTGAGCTTTGTCTCCATTCCCTCCATGAACTGCACACCGTGGCCACAGGGGTTTTTCGATGTTCTCCAAACACACTACCTACTCTGGGCCTTGGCACATTTGGTTTTCTCAGCTGGGAAGACCTTTCACCTCCCTGCTCTAGCTCTCAAACCCGATTTGTCTTTCAATGCTTATTCCAGAACCCCCTTCCTCTGTGAATGGAGTTTACTCCTTTGTGCTTAGAACATAGATATCCAATACTTTTTTTTTTTTAAATGAATGGATCAACCCTATTCATTCCTCTCCAGTCAGAATTAACACTCCTTCCTCTACACTATCACAGCACTAGGAATGAGACCAGTCAGCACAGCTCCCAGTTGCCCTATATGGAAGTTAATGCTTTACCTCTGTCCCCCAAGAGTCCGTGACCTTTATTTACTTGCCACCTGTTTTCACATTGGCTGATGGGAAACAGCCTTAACTAGAAACCCTCAGAGAAGCTGGGAATGGTTGGTTCATTCCCCCAAATGGCTGCCCCCACAGTCTGTCAGTGACCCACTTCCTAAGCCCAACGGTCTACTGAGAACTCGAGAACTGAGGTTTGCCAAGTGTACTTACAAATCCTGGGAGGTTTGACTCCTGTCTGGGGTGACTCTTCGCTGCAGGGCTTGAGGTTGCTGAGAAATGATTAGAGATGATTTATTGTCAGAAGGGGATACCTTGTGATGAAAGTCAAGGGGATGAGAAACAGTGCTGCAGTAATGAACAGATTTTTCGGCAATGTTTATGATCTCATTGCAAACTGCTTCCTGTGGTGGCCCCGAGATATCCAGAAACCCCCATAAAACAGTCAACATGGGGACAAAAAAAAAAGAAAGAGAGGAAGAGATGTAACATTCCAGACGAAGTACATAAGTCCAGGGAAACAACAGAGTTGAAGATCCAGGTTAAAAAAATAGATATTCCAGTAGTGGAGTGCAGGAGGGATCCAGGCGTAAGCATGGAAAAAACAGGTAAGATACAGAAGAATTTGGGATTTAGTATGAATATTAAAAAAAAAAAAAAAAGGCAGCAGCATAAAAGCCTGTAATTAGTGAGTAACTGTAACAAATGGAATAATTTCAGGATAGAAATGCAAGTATGTATCCCCAATCATGCACTAATATATTAATTTAATCCCACATGTAGGCAGAGTAGAAATATTGTCTCTAAATTCCTCTGCTTTTTTTTTTTTGAGGGAAGAGGGTGGCCTAACATCTCTCTCTACTACAATAGCCATATAATTCTTGTAAATAATGGCTCTGTGAGATAACCAGGCATTACTCCAGTCTAGACTCTACAAATCAGTAAGAATTCTCTTTAGAAAAGCTACAGTCTTATTCAACAGGCATCTTACCACATAGCTCTTTTCAGATTCTGTGAGATCAGGTCCTGCTCTCAATGAATGATGAGAAGGCTGTGATCACCAAGCAAATTATAAGGGAGACATTTTAGCAGATGTCACATTGGAAAGGATTCAAAATAAAAGTGTGAGCAAATACACATACCACACCATCACATTCAATGACACCGGATACTCGTGGCCTATGGCCACCGAGTTTCCAAGACAACACGGTGGGTGCAGAGGAGAAAGTGCAATGTACAGAGTTAGAAGCAAGGATCCAGGCAATGAAATGAGCAGTTGGGAACAGGGCTGCAGTGAGGTGAGAATGAACAACACAGGGACCCCAGATTGGCAGGGAAGAGACACAGAAGGGCTATCTTAAGGAACAGTTATGTCCCTCTGTAACCACACACATTGGTCCCCTTGCTCTCAGCTGGCAAGCGTCTATGGAAGGGCTGCTGTACCAAAAGCCAGTTCCACTTATTTTGACTGGGAACCTCCTCTGGCAGAGCAGGCTCATAAAGTATCAGGTATGCCATTTTCCCGTGCGTATAAAAAGAGAGTTAACACTTCTGAAAAACTTCTTGGTAATATGTGACGTATCAAGTGAGACTGTTCCCCAGGAAAAACCTGCACATGATACACTCCAGCTAAGCAGGCGATCGATGAGTTCTGATATCTCATGGGGCAGAGCTTGCTTCCAGAAACAGGATGGTGTGTCCTGACACAGTGGTAGAAATGAAACCATCACTCTTCACTCACCAGCTTAGGCCCCACGTGCTGACATGGAAATAAGGTGCAATCATGGCCAAGCAGACCTGTCTTTTAAGTAAGGATCCTATAGCAGAGGCCAGGCCTTCACTGGAAGAATGTCTGGAATTATTTATCCCAGAGAGGATTCAAATCCAAGCTCTAAGGAGTCTCCCTAAATGAATATTTGAAGAGCCATCCTTGGAGAAACCCTCCAGGTAACGTGCAATAATAGTGATGAGTCACAGCAACTCCAGGGCCTTCTAGAAGAGCACTCAGATCTTTAGTATGTGACCCACTTGTTTCACAGGAAGGCCCAGAGAGGGTGAGGGCCTCCCCTGAGGTCACCCAGCAAGTTAGTGGTAGACCTGCCTCCTGGATTCACCTACTGTCCTGCTGGACCTTCTCTTTCATCCTCGGACCATTTCCCACATTATTAAGTGTGCTCACTGACATTATTTTCAATGAGTCCCACAGAAACCCTGGAGACAGGCAGGACAGGGTTTATCATCCCGTTTTCTTTTAAAGCCAAGGAAGCGGATGCTCAGAGGGGTTTAGTGCATTCCCCAATGTCACACAGCTAGCCAGAGGTAACGCTGCCACACAGCTAGCGAGAGGTAACGCTGCCCCACCACACCATCCCTTCCTGTTCATCTCCGCTGTAAATTCTCATTCATTAGCATGCCCTGCAGGACCAGCTTTCATCCCAGCCATCACTTCTATACTCTTGTCCTTTTGGAAAACCTTTTCAAGTTCTCCAAACTGCAATCTCTTAAACCAGCGCCCTTGGACTCGGGGAGAGGAGACAGAACTGCAAGTGTTCTGCTCTTTAGAAGACGTCTCAGGACCTGCGGGCCTTTGCCAGGTGACTGGGAGCTGACCTTGTGTGGCCCCACTCACTGCCCATCCAGCCTCTGGATCAAGGCTTCTGCATAACAAAGGAAAATAATGACACTCCCAAGCATCTACTATATGGGCTTCTATGTGGCAGCACTGAGTGGGTGATACCTACAGGCAGATTTTGACTTGATAGAAGGTAAAACTTTCTCAACGTGAGAGCTGTCCAATAGAAGGGACTGCCTCGAGAGGAAGTGAGTTGTCAGTCCCAGCAGCTGTTCAAGCTGAGGCTGTGTTGACTATTGCTAGATGGGATATTGTAGAGCACTGCTGCTCAAACTCTAATGTATGTCAGCTTCACCTGGGATCCTGTTAAAATGCAGATTCTCATCGGACACATCTGGGATGCATCCTAAGACTGTTCATTTCTATTTGGTGGTGCCCATGCTACTGGTCCACAGACCAACTTTGGGGAGCAAGGCTGAAGAGCGCCTCAGTTATCCAACACTGAGATTCTTTAGCTACAGTGTGCCAAGACTGGTGGGTCTGGCTCACCTCATGAAAATAAAAGTTCCCATAAAGAGACAAAATATTTCCAAACTCCAGCTGGTGGCCTAACAACCTCAGGCCAAGTGCAGTGCAAAGAGAGGATGCAGACAGTTTATTGACATGACCTCCAGTTTACCGAAGCCCCATAGCGTCTTTCAAATCAACTTTAATCCTAAAGGAGTGACTGGAATCAATCGTCTAGCAAATATTTCACACTTAAATTTAAAAGAGGTTTGGTGAATCAGCTACGTTAAGAACCACCTGATATTTTACTATCCCCTTTTTTTTTTTTTTTTTTTTTTGGCTGAGCCGTGCGGCATGCAGGATCCTAGTTCCCTGACCAGGGATCAAACCCATGCCCCCTGCATTGGGAGCTCCGCGTCTTAACCACTGGACCACCAGGGAGGTCCCACTGTCCCTTTCTTTTGTAAAGCATCTTTTTTTTTTTTAAAGTCGCTTTCAAAGCACATATAGGTCCATTACCTCACATGACTTTTATACTCACCCTTTGACTTGGGGAGGGCAGAAAAGGAAATTTTAAGGCTCATGGAATTCTGAAGATTTTCACAAGGTGGCAAAGCCACTGAGTACTGAACCTCTCAGGTTCCAGTCGCCATACACCACCTCCCTCTTGGCTCGTGATGGGATAGCTGGGGTAAGGATGAGAGCAACACCCAGCTTCTGCCTCTTCTGAAAACAGACACTGTAAGTTTTCTTGAATACTTTTTCTTTGTGTAAAAGGTCCAGTGTGCAGTAATGGATGTCATCCAATCATTAACTCAAGGATCCACCGTTCTGAAAAGGGATCCTGACCCAGCTAATACCCTCCTTGGACTCAGGTCATATGCAAACCAGAGGATGATCATCACTGCAGCCTTCACATCTAGACAAACTTGACATCTAGTACAAACTCAACTCATCCCTGAGAGGTCACTTGGTTGCTTACTTAATGTCTGTGGAATAAATGAAGAAGGCAAGAAAAATATTTATCCTGTTAGGTTAAGATTCAGTTTCTCCCTACTTGAAATGCATTCCTTAGATTTAAGCCAAACATCTCATAGAGCGGAAATGTAAACCAGTTTTTTTTGGGGGGGGTGGTTTGGGTGGAGGTCGGTACAGCAGGTGGACCTTCGGTGGAGATGGAAACCATTGATATCCATTATAGGGACTCGCCCTTCACTTTGAAGGCTGTTTACCTTCAGACATTTTTTCCCTCTGGGTGTATGTTTTTTCTTTCCCTGGTCCCACTTTCTAACAATATACAGCTTTATATATCTCTTCCTCTGAACTTATGCTATCCAATATGGTAGCCAGTAAGCCACATGTATCTACTCAACACTTGAGATGGGGCCAGTATGAACTGTGCCATTAGTGTAAAATTATTTCCACTTTTTACGAAATTATTTTTTACAAAATTATTTCCAAAACTTAGTATAAAATGTAAAATAGCTCAACAATTATCCTGATTATATATTAAAATGATACTATTTTAGATATGTTTGGTTAAATCAAATATACTACTAAAATTAATTTCACTTACTCCATTTTACTACCAGAAAATTTTAAATTACATACGTGACTCACGTTATATTTCTGCTGGCCAGTGATGCTGTTAAACCCTCCTGGGTCTTAGTGTACACCCTTCTTTAAGCCTAGAAGTGGACAAAGTTCTAACCAGGACCTCAGCCAGGGCTGAGGATAACGGGACTATTATCTCACGCTAAGTACATTTCAGACTCTTGGAAATACATTCCAGTTTTTCACGTTTAGAAAAACAGCCACCAGCACCCCTGCCCCGCCCCATTGCACTGCCCTCCCGGATCAACAGTAAGCAGGTGATAGTTGCTGATCCAGAAACAGCTTTTCTTCCATATTTGCACACAGAAACACAAGTCGGCCCTCTTGGCCTGGAGCTTTTGTTTCATTCTTCCGAGTGAGCAGCCCTTCATGTGTCCTTGCTCTGTGGCCCTGCTGCCTTTCTACCTTCAGTTCACAGCGGTCCCTCAGAAATCTGACCCTGCATCCCTGGGGCTGTTAATCCCTCTGGATCCATGAAAAACACCTGGTGCTCCTATGAGTTACTAAGCATTCTCTTCCAGCTCTGGGCGTGTGCCAAAGCCTTGAAGCCCAAAATAAAATGTCCACAGGCTAGAGGCCATCAGGAAGTCCTGGAGATGTGGACAGGGCAGAGGACTCCACTTCCACGTGGCCCCGAGCCCCTCTAGAAGCAGCAAGAGTCTCTGCTCTCCCAATCTGCGTGCGTCTCTCAGAGATGGCGTACCACTGCTCATCACATACCCCGAATCTCCTCTCCTCAGACCTCACCTCTCTGGTGACCCACACTGGCCTCCCAGGGGACACTGGACTGGGAGGGAGGAAACTGGGTTCCAGGACAGGGTCTCACAGTAATTTACTAATTTTTGAGCCAAATGCTTAACTTCTTTGGATTTCAAGTTCTTAGGAAAATAAGAGGCTTGGGCATGATTTACATAAACATCTTTTTTGGCTCTAAAGTTCTAATGTAGTAATTAGACTGTGCTCGTCCTATGAATTGAGAACCAGGGCTGGGCAAGGCTGACCTGGCTTAAGGGGGCCAGCACTCCACTCACTGCCCACTGGAGATGGGGTGGAGGGCAGCTTTGACTGTCGCCTCCGGGTGGCTGGAGAGCTCACTTCCGGCAGTGTTGGAGGCGAGGAGCTGCCCGGATGGTGGAGGGAGAGGTGCAGCTCCTGGAAGACCACAGGCAAACTCTGCCAGAGGAGTTAGAAGACCTGAAAGATTTAGGCTCCTGGCTTTCAGCTCTAGGAAACCTCCGCAGGTCCTGCAGAACAGTCTGACTCCACTGAGTTTTCCTCTTGCATTTATTAAGAAAAAGATCCCAGCTTACATATAAAACTAATTACCACCAATTAGTTCAACTGCTTACCACCTAGACTCAATCTCCTTGCAGATCAGTCCACAGACAACACATCGGCATTGTTGTAATGTGAATCTGATGACAGCACTAAACTTACAGGCTCAGCCTTCTCATAGTCTGTGGTGGGGTCTGTTTCTTTCCCAAAACAATCAGAGGAGTGATGGCAAATATGTATCCAAGTATGAAGGAACCAAAAGCTTTCCAAGAGGATGCCTTTGTACTCGAGGTGAGAGAGAATAACGAGAAGCACTGATTTACAGAGTGCAAATTCTAAATGTTCTAAATTCTGGATTTGTGTAACCAAAGTCAAAGAATTCTTCCACCTTCTACGTTCTTCTCTCCCCCAACCCCATCTTCCTCTCTCAGGTGGAATGGAGTAAGGAAGATAAACTACTTTTGTTTCTTTTCCCTGTCAGCAAGTATTTATCGAGTCCCAGCTACTTGCTCTGTGCTAGGTGCATTCATCTCCAGGAAACCTCATTTGATCCTCATAATAACTCAAGAAGACAATCAATATTTACCTCATCTTACAAAACTACGACCCAACATGTCAGAGTTGGGAATTGAAGCACCAGGATTTGAACCCCATTCTCTCTGACTCCAAGTTCCCTGTCCTCCCAACACACCCTGATCTGCCGGGCTGTGCTCTGCCAGAGGGGGAGACATCAGAATAGTTGAGGGAGGTGCCCATCAAGAGACCACCTTAAGTCGCCCCGTACTCTGCAGCTGGCATGAGCGTTTCTACTGCAATCCTCCATTTCTCCTAACACCTTTGTAGGGGTGGACACTGCAACTGCAGGTCTTAGTTCCCTGCACCTTAGGTGTTGAGCGCATACCTGCTGATCATTTTTCTAAGAACTGCAGCCAATGTCTCTCCATCCTGTACATCGTTGAACACCCTCTGTATATATTTAGAGATTTCCCTTCTGAGTGAGTCAAAGGAAAATGTTTCCCCTTATTCGGTGGGTATTTTAACATTTAAAATTTTCTTTTTGTTCTTGTAAGTTGCATCACATGCTTTCCCTTCTACTTCTGATTTCCATGCTCAAAGAGGGCCTATGCCTTTGTTCTTACCTTTCTGGGAACTAACCTAGTTTCCATGCGGTAAGGGATGTTCCCTCTGAGTTCACCGAAGCACATCTTCCTGTCGTCTTTCCCTCTCTCCTCTCCTTTCTCTAAGGCTGTAGTTTGTTCTTGTGCTTCTCAGATGCTTTGAAGACACAGAGCTTTCCTGAATACTTTTATTTAAACGTGATACCCTCAGATTTTACCGTTTGATTGGCTTTCTCCTCTTTAGGACCCAAACTGACATCACACAGGTTTTGCCACTTTTCTCAGGCCTCAGTGTTGTCATTGTAAAAGTAGAATAGACTGGGGGTTCATAACCTGGGGGGGGGGGGTCTGTGGACTCCTAGGGAGCTCTCAGAATGATTCAGGTGTGAATCTCGTAAAACTTTATGCAGAATTGTGTGTGTGCCACCCTCTTTCCCAAACTACTGGCCTAGAGTCCTCAGCTAACCTCCGATTCTCAAAGGTTCTGTGATCCAGAAAAAGTTATGAGTCACTGGAGTAGATGATACTTAAAGATTCTTTTAAATTCAGAAATTCTGTGAGGATCTCTCACTCAACTGTAGGAGCTCTTAACAACCAAGTCTGGATGCCAGTCTGCAAACAGTGCTTCTATCTTGGGGAAAGCTCAGAAAATATTTGATGATGCTAATGGTGGAGATTTCCAAGATGATATTCCCCTTCACTTTCTTGACCAATTGTCCTAAACCTTCTTGGCCAAAATTTACACGCAACAAAATCCAAGAACTTAGTTGATAATTCTGAACTCTTGGGCATTTTGAATGTGCCTGTGTGTATGTCTTTGTCCAACTGGTTAAGTTGTCCCTCAAAAAACAAAAGGGAAAGCTTTTATTTTTCTGTTGTGAAAGTCCACAGGTCTATCATAAACCCCCTCCTTAAAATTTTGTATTTGTTCTTCTCTCTCTTGTAACTGAAATTCACAGGATTTTTAGCTAATCATAGAATATCAAATCTAGCAGGAAGTTATCTTTGTCTGAATCTTTTGTTTATGGATGGGGAAGCTGCCAGAGAAAGGAAGTGATTCACCCAAAGACACACAGCAGGCTCATGGCGAAGCGGGAGCTAGAGCCCAGGAATCCTGACCTTCAGTGCAGCACTCTTCCCAATGATCCTGGCTTCCCCTAAACACTCCCTACCTCTCATTCACCCCTTCCTGCTGTTCAGAGAACACGCACCTAAAATCACGAGCAACCAACCCAATGTCACATCAGTTTGGGAGTCTACAAAGGAGTGAAAAGTCCAGCCCTTTCACAATGAAGTGCTCGCACAGCTGCAGAGCTGGGGGCAGTGGGATGGGCTGGACAGGTGACTCAGGAGAAGGAAAGCAGCAAAGCAGGGGCTAACACCAATTAGGGAATGCTGATGAGCAGTTAGCAAGGGTCACAGGACTTGAGGAAGATGACCAGACACATCGTGAGAAGGTGCTGGTCAGTATCCACATGAGGCACCAATCAGCCCTCCAAGCTCTGCTCCCAGCCCCTTCTAACCACCTGCAGACATGGAAGCGTCAGTGCAACCAGGAACTCACGACTCCCCTCCCTCCTTTCACATTCCTACCCCTGGGGCTTGGCTGGGCTATTTGCTTGCCTTGAATGCTGTCCCTCCTGCTGTTCACCTATCATAAAACTCCCAGTTCTTTAAGCCCCAGATCAAAAGCCGCTTTTCTCTTAAAGTCTTTCCATCTTCCTCTTCCTGCTGCTTATTATTTCTTCCCATCTTGAACTCTCAGAGCGAACTGTTTGTGACCCTCCTTCCCTGTCTGCGTTATAATTGTGAACATGTCTTATTCCCCCAGTGGAGCTCATACACTCCTTCAGTTGGGGTCAGTCATATTGTATTCTTTCTTTCACTCAAAAAATATTCATTGAGTGCCTTCCACATCTCAGGGGTTCTGGTCCCTAATGCTCTAATGGTGACAGACAAACAAAGGGACGAATACAATAGAGCTGATAAGTGCCCCCTTAGGTCAGGTGCAGGGGGCTGTGAAAGCACAAAGTCCAGCACTTAATCTAGTCTTGCAGGGGGAGGGAAAAGTTGTCAGGAAAGGTTTCCTGGAAGGAGTAACATCTAAGTGGAAAAGTGAAGGACAGGTGGGAATTTCCCAGACATACAAAGCAGGGGAGGCTTTGGAAGGTGAGGCTGGCTTGCTGTCTAAAGGGCCAGATCACATGGGGCCTTCCTAAGCCCACGAAGGAGGAGAGACTTTCCTGAGAGCAAAGGGGAGCCCCTGACGATGTTCATCCCTCCGTGCCTCTTGCAGCACTTGGCACAGTGCCTGGAACATCCTAGATGCTTGAATGGAAGAGGCAATGGTCATAACATTTCCCAATGTCTTTTCATGCTCTCAGGTTAAATTCCTTCGACTTCTGGGTCAGATACTCAACCTAGCTTCCCAACAGTGATAACAAAATTGAACTACTGGTTTAGCACCCCACAGCAAGGACAAGAGTGGCTGGCAATTTTCCTGATAACACAAACAAGTCTGGAATGCATTTATTCAAATAAGTGACACAGCCTGAGATCACATCTTGTGACTGGATCGCCAGAGAATACCTGTCATTCCGGCCCTTCCCATCTTTAGCTCTGTCATCCAAAGAGGCCCTCAAGAGGCAGAAAACTTCTCTTGCAGGACCTCATTTCCCGGGTTGCCATCCTGCTCCCAGTCCCAGGAGGGGAAGGCAAAGGGGCTTGGGAGGGAGTGTGTGGGCAGGAGCCCTTTTCACACAACCCCCAGCTCTCAACAGGGAGCAAGGCCGGAGCTGTGGAGAAGGGGCTTGTGCTGGGAGAGCAGGAGGAAGGGAGGGGACAGGAAGTGATGCACTTGGGGTCTGGAAGCCCACCAAGAAAGGAAAATCAGTTTTCAACAAGCCTGGCTTTCTGTGTTGCCAGCCCCCTCCTCTCCTTGTTAGGAAGCGGGAAGCGCGTACCCCTAATCTCACCCGAGCGCCATGCGCACTTCCTGTGCACACTGGGTCCTGGCGTCAGGCCGCAATGACTCACTGCTGACCGTAACGAGGTCTCCAGGCCCCATGCGCCGACGTAGAACATTTAAAGAATTGTTCCTGTGTTGAGACATTCACTTCTTTTCAACCAGCCACTTCACCCCCTCTCCCCCAGCGAACTATTCTTTCCTGGACTGGACACACCCTTCTTCCCTCACAGAACACCCCTTCCAGGAGCACCTGCTCCCGGGCCAGGTAAAACCCTCCCCAGGTATTCTATTTCCTCAGCCCCCCACAATCCACTTTAGGGAGCCTTCCCACATGCCAGGCACCACACCCACCTCATTTAACCCTTACACTGCCCTGTGAGGGAGGGACAAGTTCCACTCCTTCTTTGCATAGGAGAAAACCAGTGGGGAGGCTAAGCCTGATTATTTATCATTATCCCACACTGTCCTTCCCCGCAGCGATGATGCCCCACTCCCCGCCACAGGCTGGGGCTGCAGGTCTGGCCTCACCTGTGCTTTAGGCCGCTGGGCTCCTGCAGCCTCCAAGCACACCTCTACTGCTGTGTCCGCCACTCTCACTGAAACATAAGGCTCCTCAAGGGCAGGGATGAGATAACCCCTGTATCCTGCCCAGAGGCTGGTGTCTACAGGCCTTGAATCAATTATGTGTTGAGTGAGTAAATGACACTTTAAAGGGAAACTGGGATTGCAGGTCTGAGGATCAAGCATAGTCTGTCATGGGCATTGTGCACAGTAGATAATAAATGATTTGGAGACATCTTCAAGAATTCTGTCTGGTTCGAAAAACATTCTAGCATGTTCTCAGTTCCAGAAGCAGCTCTCCATCACCCAAAGCAGATAGCTTCCATTTGTAAAGTGCTGACATGTTCCGTTCCCAGCCCCTGTGCTTAGCACTTTATATGCATCACTTCGTGGAATCCTCTCAACCAGACTATGAGGTAGGTGTTATCTCCATTTTATGGATGAGGAAACTGAAGCCCAGAGAGGGGAAGTAACTCACTCCCAAGTCACTAGACAGTAGAGGTGAGCAGGCATTCAAACCTGGCTGCTTTAGAGAAGCTGCCAAAACCTCTGACTTCTGGGGTAGTAAACAACATAGCCAAAATTAGAACCATGATCTAACTGCCAAGTTCATCTCCCCCTGCCCCCAAATTTTCAGCCCTCAAAACATCCTAGGGCCGCCCTGGTCCAAACCCCCAAATCCTGATAGCTGACCCGGAGAGAAAATGGGACAGTCACCTAAAAACCTGGCCTGCCATTCAAGGAGCCCAGCACTGGGCCCCTCCCTCCAGAACCAAAATGCATTTGCTCTTCAGTGAACAAGTCAGCTCCCACACAAACACGAGACAGGACGAAGACCTGACGGGGCTGAGCGCTGGCAGGCAGAGCACCATGGGTTATGGAAACGAAGCGTGTCGCACACAAAACCAAATCACACGGAGCCAAACCAAAGCCTGGTGTTCTCAGCTGTGTTGGGGCAGACCAAGGATCATCTCCCAGGCACGACTGGGCCGGGAGGAAGGCCTTCCTTCTCGTGGGCTTTTGCACCAGGCCAGGAGGTACCCAACGTGGGGGTCGCTCCTGAATCACCTTGAGAGGCCAGGATACAGACTGTCCTTTGCCTCCACTGTCCCAGCCCTGACACCTTAATGGATGACCCCTCCGTTCCCTCCTGGGTCATATTTTTGTTCCCAAAAAAGCAAACAGCTCTCACGGGCATCCACTCGGTCAGGGGTGAGCCCACCCTGCTGGCCAAGACACCCGGGCACACGTGGTCATGCTGCAGGCCTACCTCGCTCGCACCAGTCCGAGCGGCCTTCCTCTCGGCCGGCTCGCCACCTCTCTGCAGCTCTGAGGGCTCAGCCTCCCTTCCCGGGAAAGGGCTACCCCGGGGCTGGCAGGGCCGGCTCTCCTCTGGGGTGTGGAGCTCTGGGAGTCTCTGTTCGGTGCTCAGACACCTGACCACGTCTGACGGTCTCAGGCAGCTCTTCTTAGAGATGGCGGGTCCACCCGGGCATCTCTCACCTGCCTCCCTGTCTGCTTTCCTCTCACGTGCTCCACTTCCTTCTCGCCACGGCTGCCGCTCACCCTGGCTGCTAAAGGCGTCGCTAAGCTCCGAGATGACCCTGTCCGAACGCCCAAGCCTCGGCTGGGAGAAGCTATCCTTGAGGACCCCTGGAGGTGGCACGTGGGCACCACCATCTCCACTGGCGAGGAGGGAGGTGTGGACACCGGGTGCCAGGGAGCAGGCTTTGTGCGGGGGAGGCAGGGCCAGCGGGGAGACTGCCGAGCGTGGGGTGGCCCGGGCCGACCAGCTCGAACGGGGGAGGCTGAAGGTAAGGGAGGAGCTGGGCCTCGCCCACAAGGCCAGGGGTTCAGGGCTATAGACAGAAGCCTCTGGCAGAGGAGGCAAGGGTGGGGTCAGGGCCAGAGGCCGCCTGCTCGGGACTCCTACGGTCAGCGAGATCCACTCAGAGGTGACAGCGTGCATCTCAGGGGACAGGGCTCGGCGGGCGTGGGGCAGAGATGAGGGGGCTGGCATGATGAGCTTGCTGTGACCGGGAAACTTCAAAAGAAAAGGAGAGAGAGGAAAACAAAAGAAGCAAAAGGCACAAGTGTCAGCACAGAGAAGAAAAGAGGAAAATAATCACAAGGGATATATGGAGAGGAATGAAATGGAGAGGAAGAGCAGGACACTCTGGTGTCCAAAAAGGAAATCATCTGGTTAGGCTGGGAGAGAAACTGGGATGTGGGTGCGTGTGTGTGGATGCGTGGGTGTGTGCAGGCGGGGGGAGGATGGAGAAGCACGCGGTACAGAGATGGGAGAAAGGGTCCCATCAGGGCAGGAACAGACGGTGCCGGCTGGTCTGCGGAATCAGACTTGTAAAGGGACACACTGGAAGCTCCCCACCTCACCCCGCCCAACTGCCTCTGCCAATGCAGCCTTGACCCAGAGCCATGAGGAGAAAAAGGTGGCCTGGTTGAACCACCGTGCTGTATACCTGACACTAATATAATATTGTATGTCAACTAGACTTCAATAAAAAAATGTTTAAAAAGGCCTGCCACTGCTCTGACCCTTCTTGGGCTTTTATTCTCTCTAGGGGGGCTCGGCAGAGAGCCTTCTAGAGAGGAGTATGAGTAGCGTAGTCATCTTGTTTTATAGCTGTGCTTGGCTACTACAGTCAAGCGAAAACTCTAGTTGAGTTCCCCATGCTATGACGAAGCAGAATGCCCTGCGCCTGGCTCACACCCTCTCCTCGAGAGATCATAGGATCTGGATCTCGCTGTGCAGGAAGCCCTGGGTCAGCCCGTCTCATGCTTTCTGCCAAGAACCATCTCCTGGGGGTCAGCAATGGCAGGTGGGAGAGGAGGAAACGATTAGAAGATGAGAGAAAAGAGGCACCATCCAAGTGTCCCCAGGCCCTGCTCCCATTTCTCTGGCCATACTCCCTGTAACTTCCCACTTATGGTCAGTCTATTTCATAAGAAGTCACCCCACTGTGCCTCTCCTGAACCCAAGGTCTGATTTTTTTCTTGGCTTTGGGAAAGTGGGGATGGGTCTGGAATAATTTATATTTTAAAACAAGTTCGTTCACAGTTAATGTTCAGGGAAGCAAAGATCTTATTATGCCTATAAATCTACTTCTTTTCAGCCCAGTATAGACAGAGACACTGTAAGTTCCTTTTCCAACCTGGTTCTTGATTGCAGAGAATACTCTGAACCCAGTCTATATGTCTGAGGATGAGCACATGAAATTCTCTCTGTCAATCTTTGTCTTCTACAGGCCAATCCTGACCAGTAAGATGACTAAGAGAACCATGCTGGCCATGGTATGTATGGGACCGTGGTGGTATCCAGACAACCAGCTTCACCCAGGAAGGGATGCTCCCAGAACAGTTTTGGACCAACTGATAATGGCGCTTATTTCTCTCTCCCGAATCATCTTATCCCCAGAGCAATCACCTTAAGCACTTCCTTTTCCCCAAGATAATATTTCTCCCACCAAGTTCTTGAAAAATGCCATTTGTACACGTGAAAACAAACCCTGGTGTGTATACTCTGCACTGCTGCAGACGGTTCTTAATCACAGTGTTGCAGAACCACCCCAGAGGGGCTGTGTGCTATTATTAGCACTGAGGTTTGTCATGCTGAGTGTGAAAACCAGTGGCGAGAAGCTTAGGTACCTGAGGGCTTGCAGTGGCACTACGACTTGGGGAGGAGGAGAAAGGCAGGTCGATGTAATCCACGGGGTTTTTCACCAACGGCCGTTTGATCACGTCCACATAGGTGATGGGGAAGATGCCTTGCCGGGATGTCCCTGGGATCCTCCCTTCATACCAATTCTCGTCCACCTGTCGAAGCAGCGTGATCCTCTCGCCCTGCAAGACACAGAAAGGCAAGGCTCCTTGTCCTAGCAGGCCTTGGCACGTCTGAGGCCCCTGCCTGTACCTTGTGCTCTCCTGCATTATTTATTACATTCTTTGTTCAGAAAAACCTTCTTTGCTAGACCTGGATGGAATTAGTTATCACTGGGATGGAGATGTTAACAGCACTAGAGATACCTGGAGGCTGTTAAGCTTGGTCTTTACATATTTTGGTAAAGGAGAAGGTCAGACTCAATCTCTCAAGCTAACAGGCAAACGTAGTATTTTTGACTCATCTAATGCAAAATAGACAGATATCCAATCTTCTTCTCTAAGGTAAAGGTTTTTGGGGTTCCTTTTCTTTTTTTATGTAATTTTATTTTTTCCTGTATTATTACAGAAAAATTAAAACATAAACATGAGGCAGAAAATAATCATTACCATAATATTATCACTTGGGGGTAACCACTGTTAATATTTTGGTGTAGATAATTCCATGTGAATTAGACTTGCACATACTTTTTTCTTATGAAAACTGAATATGCACTCTATTCCCCTTTCCAACTTGCTTTGTTATACTCAGTAACATACAGTGAACCTCCTTCTTTATCAAGAAATAGAATTCTACATTTTTCCTGGCAGTGCACAGCTTAATGGCCCACTGCAGGATGTTCTATTGTACATACATATAATGGTTTAATTATTGGTCTCCTGACGTAGGGCAATTAGGTTGCTTCCAGTGTTTCTCTTTTCTATAAGCTGGCTCATTTTTTCCCAAGGCATAAGCTCACTTCCCTCAATCCTCAGTAAAATTAGTAACTTTAATACCTTCAGCCAGTAGAGAATTTTGGCACGTAAAGACAGTGTCTGAATTCGTGGGAAGGACAGTGTCTCTCCACAGCCTAACTGTGTTCAAAATAAGCATGAGTGCCTTGAAGGCAATGATAACACTGTCATGTCCTGCTCAGTGAGCCCCAACTAGATGCCATGTGTCACACTGGGGGCTTCACTGAGGCTGTTTCATTAAATCCTCTCACAGTAGCTCTGGAAGAGGGCCATTTATCTTCATTTTACATATGAAAAATCGCAGCTCTGAACAATTACTTAACTCCCCCAAAGCCACACAGCTGATAACCTATGACTCTTGGCTTCAAAGTTTCTCAGACTTCTCCTGGACTTCCTCTTCTCCACATTAATGTTGTACCACCCAGTTAGCAACACAGCACTTTTCACATTACTAGGTGCTCGATAAACACTGAATACAGTTTATAAAAGAGGTAGGTCTGTGATTCCAGAAATCATGGACCTTTCATTAGTGAACTCAGTGTAGGGCTTGTTTTTTTTAATACTTCATGGCAGAAATCCTCCAACTGCCCTCAGCGCAATCCTTGATGGGGCACGACAGCCTCACCACAATGGCCACCGCTGCAGTGCCCCATCCCCGCGATGACAGCGCCACCCAGCGGGGCCCCCTGGCGTGGGATGAGAGGGCAGCTTACCTTTCTGAAGGACATCTCTACTTGGGTATCACCATTAAAGTTAAACTTGGCGACAGCTTCGCCATATTCCAGAACCTGCACTGGTGCCAGCTTTTTGGGCTGAGCCTTCTCAGCAGGCGGAAGAAGCTGAGAAAGGAAAAAAGAGGCGAAGGAGAATGGAAAAGAGAAGAAAGCAGAGAAATGAAAGGAGGAAACAAAACACAAGTTAAATGAATTGTGCTTTGGGCATGACCAGCCTTTTCCTTAGAAAGAGAAAGAGCCAGAGTACCTCGATGTAGGTGCGGGGGAAGATCCCCACCCGGCCGTGGTGCTCTCCTTCATACCAGTTCTGATCGATCTGCTTATAAATGTACACGACGTCTCCCTTCTGCAGAGGAAGCTCCCTGTGGACAGAGGGTCACAGCATCTTACCAGATGTCCCGATGTGTGTAAGATTAAGATGCTCCATGTTTTAGCAAAAGGAGACTTCGAGTGAGGTCAAAGGGGACAAGTTACAGAAGAGGCAGCTCCATATGTGGATGCGAGAACCCCGCTATTCAGGAAATTGCAGCATATTTGGCATTTTTCCAGTCTTGTGGGATGGAGGTTAACTTTCAAACTGACAACCACTTGAAAGTGCTCAGACACCTTATTAGTCTGTTGTGGTTTCCTCAATGTATTTTTTGTCAATGCTGTCTTATGCTCAGAATATTTATGCAACACACAGTGATGCACAGAGCAGTCTTAGCTGCTGTTCATTAATGAAAAATGTTTCCTTCTAGATACTTTCACTACCCTCTTCTATGCCCTAGAAATGCATGCCTTCATTACCCATGACATTTAAATTACCCTCAAATTGTTTGTGACATACTGATGTCCTTTTATCATTCTATCCGTTTAGCCATCCATCCACCACTCATTTCATTACCCATTCATCCATCCATCCATCCATCCATCATCATGCAGTAGAAACGCTCTGATATTAAGCAGATCTGGGTTCAAAACCCAGTTATACCACTTACCAGCTCTGGTACCTTGGGCAAGATATTTAATCTCTCTAAGATACTTTCTTCATCTGAAAATAGGAGCTAACTCAGAGTTGTTGGAGAATTCAGCAACAAACTACAAATAAAACACCTAGCATGGTGCCTGTTACATAGTTAACACTCAGTAAATGTTAATTCACTTTCTTTTCAACATGGAAAAGGGATCTTGGAAAGAAAAGTGGATTTTCCTTCAAATGTTCTTCATGCCCCTTTTCAACTTTTCCATATACATCCCTTTGTTTGCCTCAATAATATGTTAACCGCTAAACAGGACTCCATTTTAAAAACTGAGAGAGAAAGATAAATTTTAAGCAACACAAAAACTGTACCTTGAAATTTTCTTGCATTAAAAAAAAAAAAAAAAACGGGGCTTCCCTGGTGGCACAGTGGTTAAGAATCTGCCTGCCAATGCAGGGGACACAGGTTCGAGCCCTGGTCCAGGAAGATCCCACATGCCGTTGAGCAACTAAGCCTGTGTGTGATAACTACTGAGCCTGTGCTCTAGAACCCACAAGCCACAACTACTGAGCCCTCGTGCCACAACTACTGAAGCCCACACGCCTAGAGCCCGTGCTCCGCAACAAGAGAAGCCAATGCAAGGAGAAGTCCGCGCACCGCAATGAAGAGTAGCCCCCGCTCGCCGCAACTAGAGAAAGCCCGCGCGCAGCAACAAAGACCCAACACCGCGAAAAAAAAAAAAGAAAAAATGACCTAGATCTTTTCCATTTGCCTCAAACCAACCGCATGGAAAGACAGGACTCTGACTGCGATTTGGAGGGGGTGTGCCTGCTTTGCAGTGTGCCAGGAAGTCCCACGGTACGTGAGGGGTGCTGGCTAAACAAAGGGGCACGCCTGGAAAACCTCACACAAAGTCAGCACTGTGCTGGATGAGAGAACAAGGCAGCCTGTGTGGGTCTTGCACTGGTAGGCAGATTCTAACCCTAAAGAGGCCTGCGAAGGGGATCTGGGACATTTATCTCTGGAAGAAAGAAGGTCTTTGGCCAAATTCTTGCCATAGCCCTCCCTGGGGGAGTTCTGAATCCTCCCCTCCATTTACTCTCAACTATGGACACACAGATGAGCAGAACCCTCAGAATATCCACCCCTGCTGGAGATCTGCAGGCTCCAAACTCTGCCACCCTAAGTGACTCGCAGGTCACTTAGGCACATGGCAAGGTCTGGTAGTAACAAGGTTTGGGAAACAATAATATGATGCACTTTAGATCTTTTCTGGAGTGTCACCATGTACATTAGCACAGTGGAAGCTTGGAGAAAGTCCCGTGGGACAGAAACCTGTTTAACTTGGTTGAAACGAGCGCTCCCACAGAACACTTTTTTGAATAACATACTATGGAGGAAAACAGAACCCAGTGACTGGAGATGTTTAAAATATTCAAGTCTATGGATCTTTTGTTTTCTCTTTAAAAAGTTTTATTAACTTTTCTTGGGAGGCAACGTGGTACAATGAAAGCACTGGGTCAGGAGGAAGGAGCCCTGTCCCCAGCATGAGTAACGTTGGTAAATGGTAATGAGTTCTATCTTAGCCTTCTCATCTGTTCTATTTGCGAGGATTTTTAAATGAAATCTAGCTAAATGTAATATCACAGTACCATTCAATGATTACATGGAACTTTCTCAATTCAAAGAAAAAAGAGGGGCTTCCCTGGTGGCGCAGTGGTTGAGAGTCTGCCTGCCAATGCAGGGGACACGGGTTCGAGCCCTGGTCTGGGAAGATCCCACATGCCACGGAGCAACTAGGCCCGTGAGCCACAACTACTGAGCCTGCGCATCTGGAGCCTGTGCTCTGCAACAAGAGAGGCCGCGATAGTGAGAGGCCCACGCACCGCGATGAAGAATGGCCCCCGCTTGCTGCAACTAGAGAAAGCCCTTGCACAGAAACGAAGACCCAACACAGCCAAAATAAATAAAATAAAATAAATTAATTAATTTAAAAAAAAAGAAAAAAGAGGAAAAGTTACTTCTTGATTAAACTAAAAAATTAATTTACATAAATATATATATATTTTATAACCAGAGGTCTCTGGTTTAAAAAAAAGGAGGGGGACACTTTTGCTACACTATGCAACATATCTTGCAAGTATTACCTTGGCTGCCCTGCAAGAGAGGCATTTTTATGCCCATTTTACAGATGAGGAAATTTGAGGTGGAGAGGTTGGTGATTTGCCCATGATCAGAGGCAATAAGTGGCACAGTCGGGATTCAAACCCAGGACTTCCTGACTCTAGAGCCCATAATCAACCCAGCACATGATGCCACCGCCTCTCATTAGGTGACAAGCTAAAGCACTGGAGTAATTACAAGCAAAGCCAAATGCACCAGATTTGTGCCTAGTTCTGGAAACAGTAGGCTAGTCACTCATCTTGTGTTGCAGGAGGTCGGAACCACAGCTGAGCAGCCTCCACACGGCATTTCCCAGCGTCCAAGGATGGAGGGCTTTCCTTCCCCTTTCATCACCAGGGCAGCAGGATGGCTGCAGTTCACTGCTGCCAGTGAAAACTCACGGCCCATTTTAATCCATAATTACATATGAAGTGAGCAAGTTCCTCTAGGAACCCAGTCATCTCTCAAATTTCATTCTACGGAAAGTAGAAAGGTTTTCTGGTCATCTAAATTTAGGTAACATTGGCTAAATCAGCTAATTAGGTTTCTTTATTGAAAAACTTCTAGAGAGCCGTTAATATGTCAATAGCAAAGTCTCTCTTCAAGGAGGGGCAGGAGGTACAGACATAGGATGCAGTGGTTCCCAGACTCATTTCTATGATGGAACACTATTTGAGAAATATTTACAGAGCCAGCACTCTGAGGAACATACTTAGAGAAATGCTGGTCTCCTGTGGGTTCATATGAGCCTTTAATCTCTTGGGATGTTGCAGCAAAACTGGCAAAGTTATCTTTCTAGAGACTGGTTCTGGTTCCTTCCATAGAGAAAGTCGGATCAAGCCACCACTTAATGAAGCAAACTGAGTCCCTACATAGGAGGTGGCAGCACAGAGGTGAGAGCCCAGGCTCTGGCACCCGGCTACCTGGATTTGAATCCCGACTCCATCACTGACCAGCTTGGGCAAGTTCCTTAACCTTGCAGAACCTTGGTTTCCCCATTACTACAAGGGAAATAACAATAGCACCAACCCCACAGGGTTCCAATGAGGGCTGAATGAGTTAACATACGTAAAGTACTTTGAATGGTGCTTGCACATAGTAAAATCTAAAAACTACTGTTTCTTATTGTTGTTATTTTCTCCCACTCTTCTCTATGAGTGAACTTCTGTGTTTCAAAGAGGCAGTTAAAATAAATGAATATGACTGGTGGCACTTACTTTAGTGTCTGAGCTTTAAAGTCAAACTTGGCTCTGGCAGGTCTCATCTAAACACAGGAAACAATGACAAGTTAAAATCACAATTTATGTATAATGAAAAGGACACACGTTTACAAGTTTCCGGAAAGCAAAGCAGAAAAATCCACCCTAACCAGTTTACTCTGGTGTCAAAATCTGGGCAGAAATCTACCTGTCTGACCTTAGCAGAGCACACTACACGGATGTTCTATCAGCTATGCCACGTGTGAGGATCTCCCTACGGAGGGGCAGATTTGGGGAAGAGATGGTTAGAAAAGTCCTAAAGCGGAAATGCTGGTCCCCAAGGCTGACACCACTATTTAAAAACAAACAAACAAAAAACCCAGCCAGCAGTCCTGAGACATTCCTTATCTACTGTCTTAGTCTTTGGGGAACATGTTCTCTTTGCCTGACTTAAATTATGACCTGCAAGTAAATGAACCCTGAATGACTTCTCACATCACCTCCATCTCCACATATTCCTCAAGGTCTGTGAAATCATCCAAAAAGCCAGATAAAGCGAGCCCTAAGCTCACGCTCTTCCTTCAAGGCTTCCATTCTTGTTAGGTAGCCCTCTCCTCCTAGACCCCCCCAAGCCTGGAAGTCACCCACAGCCCCCATCTCCACTTTCTCATCGAACCTGTCATGAAGTCACGCCAACCCTCCCTCCGTCCCTTCCACAACCCCACTCAGGTCTGACCTCTAGTTCCCACAGGCACAAAGCTTCCTTTGACTTCAGTTCTCTCCACTCTAATCTACTGTCACTCAGGAGCACAAATAACATTCCTCAAATACCTCCATCACATCTCTTCCTTGCTTTGAAGTTGGCCCAGTCTCTCAACTGTCCCTCAGATCAACTCTCAATTCCTGAGGTGGGTTAAGGCCTTTGGGTCATTTCTCCCCACTCATACCTAACTGCCTTTATCTCCTATGACACTTTTCCTGTCCCAGTCAGGCAAATCTACTTGCTGCACCTTGTCTAGACACCCCTTCTCTGTCTGGAATTTCTTCATCTCCAATTCCAACAAAGAGAGCAAAAGGTTCCCTTTTACTTACCATGTTTATTTGTACATCCTTCTTTCCCACCATTAAAAGTGGGGAATTTTTAAAAAAAAAAGACAGATAGAGGGGAGAAATCATGAGAGCAAGCTGTTTACGGCTGCCAGGATAATGCTGCCCCAGCCATGAGCAGCTCCAACCTTTTCAACTGTTATAACTTTCTTGTATAGGGAAACAATGTGATGAAAATTAAATTACATACTTCCTCTTCAATATTAGAAGGCATGGGCAAAGCAGAGGGGAAAAATAGGAGACTCTATGTGAGGAAAAAAATGGTTTTTAGAAGCTTCATCAAGCTTAGTTTTAGATCCTGATCCCTTAGTGAAATGCCCCATATTTCCAGGTTCCTCAAGCTGGGGTCTTATAGGGATCTTCTTTAAGGCCATGAATTCTCCACAGGAATTTTTTTTAATTGTGCATTTTCATGTGATGTTTCCATCTATCTACCATACATATTAGAAGTCAACTGAATGACGACCTTATAATCAATGTCACAGATTTCAATGCCTGCCTGTGGCCAAAGAGCATAATTCAACAGTTGTAAGCAAATAAGAAAAGAACAAATGTGGAGTTAATGATAAACGACAAGTTCACAAGAGAAGGCCAAATGACCAACGTTTTAAGCACAAAAATTTCAGTGATTCCAATTTAAAAAAGTGGGGGGGTGGGGGGGCTGGTTGACAGCCAGCTGTAAAGCTGTATGAACTTTAAAAAAATTTATACCAAAATAGCACGATATTCACACTCTGAGCAGCAACTGAGTTCAGGCAAAATTATATCAACCATCAATTAAATTAATAAAACCCAACCATTTGATGAATAGCCAGTGGTGCCTCTGTCACTCAAAAGATAGAGTACATGAATATTAATCAGTTCTCAATTAAATTTATAATTATTAAATAAAAATTGTATAGGTGTACAGTTTACTATTTAATTTGTAAATTGGCTTAGGTCAACTCAATCGGGTTGGTGAAAATTTTTTTTCATCAAAGGGAATCCATACATTATTCAAGACTGAGAAACACTGATTCCACTGAACTCTTAAGACATATTGTATGAGTCATATTGCCTGTACAAAGCATCATCTCCTTCTTTATCTTCCTCCATCCTCCTGAGGCTGAATCTATCTTTTCCTCCTCTGGTTCTTAAGGCATTGTGTTACTTCCTACAACAGAGGTAACTGTTCCGAGGGTGCCTCTTCCACTAGACTGCCAGCTTCCCAAGGGCACAGTCTGAGTCTTGTTTCTATCCCCTCGCAAGGTCCTGGGCAAATTAGCGGTCATCCAAATTCTACTGAATGGTACAGAAGTACATCTACATAGCCTGGTGCACGTGGGACTCATTGGTCTTCATTGTCCCATGTCTGTCAGTCGACATCTAGGGCAGTGATTCTCAAAATGTGGTCCCTGAACTGCTCAGAAATGCAAATTCTCAGGCTCCGCCCCAGAATCAGAAACTTGGTGGATGGAGCCCAGCAACCTGTATTTTAACAAGCGTCTAGGGGATTGTGACACACTTAAGTTTGAGAACCTCTGCTCTAGAAGGGAGGCAAGGCAGGTTAGGCAGAGTTTGCCTGCCTCTGTCCATGGTTATTGTGCCCTGGTTGCATTTCATTTGCATGTATTATCTACATGTGGGGTAGGCAGCCCTAGGGTGCCTTTGCATGTTCCCATCTTCTCCATCACTCACAACCAGGTAGGCCTGGGAATGAGGATAACCCATCACTAGAGCCTTCAGAACAGGGTGGTATTGAGGAGCTGGAATGCTGAGGGCTGGCGGTTGTCCTTCACTTGCATCTCAGTAACTCCTGCTAATTTCTGCCTCCTCCTTATTACATTTTATTTTTCTCTGTCACCTTAGAGTCTCTTTCCCCTCCCCAGCTTTCCATCTTCTAGTCTGGTTCCCCCTTTTCTCTCTTTGTTACAGTCACCCTCTATTTCTTTAAAAAAGAAAACAAAACCCAAACCATTTGATGAACAGCCAGTAGTGCCTCTGTCACTCAAAAGATAGAGACATGAATATTTAATTGGCTATTACACTGAACGATTATACAACTGTATATACTTTGGTGTCACTGCCCCATTTCCCCAATCCTCCCCAAGCCCCAGACACACAGGCTTCCCTGAAAGGAGCTAATCTTCAGCAGGGCTACTTAAGGATCACGTGGCAAAACAAACGCTGATGCAAGATGCAGCATTTGGCCAGCACAAGAATTTCAATATGTTGACCTTCACGCGGGAGGCCAAGGCCTGGATAAAATCACTTCAAAGGCTTGTACTTCTTTGTTCCTTGTATAATATTAAGTTTCATAATTTCAGCTGAGAAATGTCAAAATTAAGGCAACAAAGGAAATCTCTCTCAGAGAGCTCTTACCCTCCATGGCTTACCCTCACTGCAAAACGGTTTGGCTTTCAAAATTCCTCAGTGAGGCTTCAGCTCTACTGAACACTTCAGTCAATTAAATCATCGTAGGATACCAAGTGGCAGTACTGCATGTAATACAAGTTTCACTAAACCAT
Organism: Balaenoptera acutorostrata; assembly: GCF_949987535.1. Taxonomy (NCBI): domain Eukaryota; kingdom Metazoa; phylum Chordata; class Mammalia; order Artiodactyla; family Balaenopteridae; genus Balaenoptera; species Balaenoptera acutorostrata. The sequence goes on along the minus strand of NC_080079.1, from coordinate 33,214,244 downwards.
CTCTTCAAAGAAGAACCTCGTAATTGTCCACACCATAGCTACTAATGCATATGAACTAAGGTATAGGTTTCTAAGCAAAGTGCACAGGCAACACAGTCTCATGATAAAATGCAGATGGAGAAGACCAGACTCATGAAGGCAGCCGATGCTCTAAGGCATGCATTCAGGATGTGCGCCAGCAGATCCCGGTCCCGCAGCCAGGCATGCTTGGACATACAGAGCACAGGACATAATGGGAATCATGTCCACCGACCAGCCAGAGAAGAGCCAAAGCAAGCCTAAGGGAAGCCAGGATGACAGATGCTGTTTGGAGAGGTAATCTGGCCTACAGAGGGCAATGCCGAGGGAAGGCAAATATTGCTTTGGGTCAAGCAGCAGATCGAGGTGACCAAAACAGACCTCTGACCCAGATTTCCTTTTTGCTGTATCGTCTATATTGAGGAGGTCCCCAAAGCGCTCATTAGTGATAAATTGATGGTGCGTCGGAATGACGCCCGTGTGGCGTCGAGCTGCAATATCGGCTTCTTCTTGCTCACGCTTAAGTCGTCTCTGGTCCGCTAAAAGTTTCTGCCATGAAATTGCATAAAATGGGCTGTGAATCATCTGGTCCAGGGTATTGGAAAACTGCCAACAAAAACAACTAAGGAAAAAGGTGCTGGGTCAATAGGGAGGAAACAGATGTTGGAGGGGCTTTATGGCCGCAACTGCAAGGTTCCCGCTGTAACCACCCATGTGCGCTCTGTGTAGGGAGGAGACAGCGCTGCAGGGAGAAACCGGGGGAGCACTGGGATGCGGGGAATGCTGGGTCCCATATGGTTACGCTGTCTGCAGACTATCTCCTGGGTCAGCCAAAAGCCTCCTGCCTCCTGCTACAAGGCGGCCAAGGCCAGGGCATCCAGGGGGTCCGTCCGGAGCATTCACGCGCATGGAGCATGGTGGGAGGCTGGAAGTGCTATCCTTCCCTCGCTCAGGCAGTGATGAGTTCCCATAGTGGGACCAGGGCTGGCTGATTCCTCCTGCTCAAATCAGGCTATTAAAACTGCTGTGGGCTTTTACTGTGTGGGTCTATGGCAAGCAGGTGATCTTTGTGCTTCCTATTCCTGCTACTTTATGCTCAAGAGAGTAGAGATACCCATTTCAGAAAACGTGGCACCCCTTCTCCTAGGCCAGCCAACCCTTCCTCCGAGTACAATTGTTAGGAGGCCTCAGCACGTGCACCAAAGTCTATTTATGTGACTGACAGAAAGCATCACTTACCTTGTACTTCCTACTTAACTATTTCTCCCTTAGGTGAAATGAAACTGAGTTTAAGGGAATGAGGTAGACTATAAATATAGGAGATAAACTAAGAATAATGGTACCTGGGTTTAGAAGAAATATTCTCTCCTAAATTAAGGAAATAGTCATCTATTTCTATTTTTAAAGGCCTTTTAAAATAATTAAACAACACTCCATTTAACTAAATGTCCTCACTGCCTACCGAAAGGACCCTATGGAAGAGAATTTTAATGTGTTTTCTTACTCCATACCAATCATACCTTCCTGGGATTAATATTCTTCGCAGGAAAGCATTGATTAGAACTGATCATTCTGAGCATTCTCAATAAAGCATTAGTCTTCTCCCAGCAGGTAATTAAATGCCTTAAGTGACACCTAGCCCCAAAGGATGGTGGGCCCATTTTTCTATTCTTCTCCAGGGTCTACCAGTAATAAAGCAATAACTTGTCAAATGGCTGTGGGATTTCCAGAGCTCAGGTAAGTTGTGGTAAAGATTAAATGAGAAGAGATGTGAGAAAGTGCTTTGTGAAGCACGGCAGAGCCCTGGTTTCCAGCTCTGCCTCTGGTACAAGGTAACTGGCTATGTGGCCCGAGGCAAGCCACTGCCCTGTGGCAGTCCTTTCCTGGATAAAACAAGGGAATTGCCCAGATGACCACTAATGTCCCTTCCAGGACTGACAGGCTCTTGTTTTCTGAAATGCCATTATCATCAATGTTAATAATAAGCCACTTGCATGGAAAAATGCCAGGACTGGCATTCCCTGAGCTGGGACACGTGAGTTGTTTCTGTAGCAATGGGAATGGACAGATGCAAACGGAGCAGAGCTCCCTACCCAGTGTGTGAATCCGACCTCAGCAAATCCATCATTCCCATAGTTGAAACACATAAGCCAAAAAACAGGGATAAAGACCCAAGGACCTGTGAGCCAGCGTTATTCAGGAAACAAGCTGCTCACCCTCTGAACTGCTAAACCAGCAAAGTAAAATCTGCTTCCCATGTGGTAGACAAGAATTCTATCACAAAACCTTCCATGTTGGATGCTAGGGTTTATACTCCTGAAATGGAATGTCACCTTCCCTCATCATAGCAGGCCAGGCTTCGATAGGTAGAATCTTGTATCTCAGTGACAGTGACAAAAAGGAGTCTGCTCTGTGGCCAGATGGACATCCATTGTGAGTTTTTCACCTTGTTATCACAAAGAATTCTGTCCATCAAATGCTTCCTCCTGTGTCGTTTCACAGACAAGCGCAAATGTCTTACTGAGCACTGTCTGTACTGTGCCCGGAGAAGGGCAGAGCTGTGGTTTTATTCGTCCTTTGTCTCTCTAGCTGGCAGCAATGACTGTTACCCTCCAGCTCTCTTCAATGTCAGCCTTACCCTAAATCCTTAAGGAAAATCCCCCTAAGCTCCGAAACCACCTCAACAAAACAGCACAACACAGAAAAAGGGCTTCAGGCTTTACAGGGAAAGGGACAGAGTTGTATACACATGAACACCTTCCCTTGCTGCCACCAGCTTCAAAGCAATTCTTCCATCTCTTCATTGCAAGAAAACACTCATCAGAGCTTGTTTAAGCTATAGGACCCTTTCTTCTGGGAATGCGAAGTCTAGAGAACACGCCTCGTAATAACACTTCATCACAACAGCAGCTTGTGATTTTGCCCATTTAGCTGATGTGCAGAACTACCTCTTCCTAAATCCCAAGAGAACGTGTTCCTTTCCTGGCCCCGTCAGTCAGATCACTGCAGTACAGACGTTTCAGTAGCTGCAGGACAAGGTCTGTATCCTGAAGTTCTGGGGGAGAGGGGTTATCAGCGTTTATTGGGGTATCTCTCTTCTTCTGAGTTAAAGGCAACTTCTTCAAACTGTTTTTATAAAATGTATCATGGGCATTATTCTTTTTCAGTTTCCTCTTTCTCCTACTGCACATTTCTCAATATGAACTGTGCTTTGTGCCAACAGAGGATGGATTTCCCTGGAGAGTAATAAGGCGGGGGTTAGGGGGAAGGACTCTAGGTTCCCCTTAAGAGGCACTGAATGCAGTGGTGGGCAACCTCTTTCTGAACCTCCTGGGCAGATTTGGCATTTGGAACTTAGCACCTTGGGGAAAATCAGTCCTACTCTTCGGAAAAGTGGACTAAAAGAGGAGTGATTGAGCTCATGTCATATAAAAAGTCACCTGTGAAAATCCCAATGTTTGCTTCTAACTGCTAGGCCATGTCACCTCCCTGAATGTCCACTTCCTTCATATTTTTATCTGCACAAGAGCTAAGAGATTTCAAAGGGGGCGATTACCTCTTTATCATCATGACGTCTTCGAATAAATTCTTCTGTGGATTCCAAGTAATCAGCTGGTATAAAATGCCTTGGTGATTCTGAATCTTCAAAACAATAAAGTAAAGTTAAAACAGGCAAAGATTTAGTGGGAAACCAGATTGGGAAAAGATTTCACCTTTCATCCATGACAAATATCAAGTTTGTACCGTCGTTGTTTGGTGGTCAGTATTCAAATTCTGAAGGAAAAAAAACCAAATGCCCTCCCTCCTGATTTTTGGATTTACTTGTGAACTAGTTTCATACAAAGAAAACTAATCAGAGGCAAAAGGTGAGCAAAGACAGGACCGTCTTTGAAAAGTGTCCCTATTAAGAGGCGTGCAGGATCTTACAGGGACACACACTGTAGACTCACACACACATACACAGGGCCACCAAGAGAGGCTGCCTCTCAAAAAACCTCAGGGTGAATTGGGATTGGTGTGAACTGCAAGGGGTTCAGGAGTTCAAATGAACAAATTTCTCAGATGAGCTAAACGGCCAATTTTTCTTTCGAAACAGAGTTTGGTGGTTAGTCTAAATGACATGGGGGATCTGTTTTTTAAAGAAGTGCAGCCACTATGAGCCATGATTAATTGCCAAGCAAAACAAACAGAAAACAAAGGACGGACCAGAAAATGAGCACCAAGGGCACACGGGAGGAGGGAACAAAGCAAGCGGAGTGGAGAGATGGGAGAGGTGAGACTGGGCAAATACACAGAAGGCCACCTCCGAGGGACGTTCCCAGTTCACTTTGGGGGTTGTTGTTCCTATCCAGGCTGTGGTCTGAGCACGGCAGAGAGTTCCCATTACTAAAGGCCGTCAGGCAGACCTCCGGGGCCGCGGGTCTCTCCTGAGGGGGCTCTGAGATCCGGCTCAGCCTGGCCATGGCGTGCCGGGAAGACAGGCGTCTGGGAACCAAGGGCCTCCCCCCGGAGGGGGCCTCGTCCTGATGGGGCTGACTGGGGGGGTCTGGCTTCTGGCCCGAGAAGTCCCCGGGACAAAGCTGTCTGGGGGGATGCTGGAAGGGCTTTTTCAACCGAAAAGGGAGGGGGCTCATTAGGTAGATGTTCCTGAGGAGCGTGCCCTTGTCTCCCCTGGGATCCGGACGCCAGTCGGGCCGCCGGGAGGTCTGTTGCTGCTCGTGCCTACGGATGGTGGTGAAGCGGGTGTAGGAGGCCGGGCAGGTGCCCTTGCACTTGTTGAGGCGGTGTTTGGGGAAGTCTCCGTGAACGCTGCCGCTGCTGCCCTCTCGGCTGTCGCTGGAGACGTTTGAGCAGCGGTCCAGCTCGTCCGAGCAGGCGGAGAGCGGCTCGGAAGGCACGAGGCCCCTGAAGCCCAAGGTGGGGTCCGCCATCCGGCTACACGCCGGGGAGGCATAGATGCCCCCAGCGTTCAGCCCGCCCACCTCCCTGGGCCGGAGCTTGGTTGACTCCAGGAGGGACTCGGCCGAGCGGGCAGAAGTTAGGCCGCTCCGGGCCAGCATGGGCGTGGGGGACTTGCTCAGCCTGCCGGATAGGTCCAGCGACGGCATGGACCGGGACCGCTGAATCAGCTGCTCGAAAGCTGTGATGCGGGAGGAGACGGTGTGCTTGGGGATGTGCTCCGAGCCTTCCTGGCTGGGGCCCAGCTCGCCCCTGGCCAACGCCAGGCCACTCCTCTCGAAGTGGGAGGCAAGATCCCGCACACTGGAGGAGGAGACGGACCCCAGGAAGAGGCCTGCCCGGTTGATCTGGTGCATATCTCGGTAGAGCATGGTGAACTGCGGGCCAGCCTTCCTCAAGAGTGGGCAGGGCCTCCTGGCGCTGGTGCTGTACTCCTGCAGGCTCATGGTGCTGCTCGACCTGCCGTCGTAGTCCCGCCGGGAGCGCACGAGCAGGTTCTCCGCGCTGCCCCCCACTTGTAGGGGGAGGCCTCTTTTGGAATCATTCAGAGGAACCGAGACAAAAAGGTTCTCACAGCTCTGAGCCTTTTCGGATGGCAATAGGATGCTCTTCTGATCCTGCAAAAGAGCGCTGGGAGCAGAGAGCCTGGGTTTGAACTTGGAGGGGAGGATTTCCGAAATGCAGGCTTTCGCAGCGGACAGGGGTTTCTTGTGCTTACACCCGGGGCCTAACACACTGCTAGTGTGAACCGCTCGGCTATGAACTGAAGATGAAGAAATCATGTGAGCATTCCCACCTTTATGATCCACTGGAAAGCATGCAGAATAAAATAAACAGACCCATTAGGTTAAAGCTGAAAGCTGCTACAAAAAAAAAAAAAAATAGGAGAGGTAACATGCTCATTTGTCATAAGGGGTTTTTTGTTTTTTGTTTTAATTTCCAGTCGATGTCCGGAAGCAAAATAATCTGTGCTGCAAAGCAGGTGCAAAGATGCAAAGAAAAATGGCCACCCTGCTAGAGTTAGGAAAAGCTCAGCTAATTTCTAAGAAAAGGGAATCAGAACAAAAAAGAGAGAGATGCTTCAGGGAGAGCAAGGTTGGGGTTCAAAGGAAGGGAAACTATTCATACCAGAAAGAAAAATGGCCGGTGAGAAACTAGGGGAGGGGACTAGGAGGGCTCAGTGGCCTGGAAATGGATCTGAACAAGTCAAAACTTATCCCAGTAGCTGGAGGTTCACCCTCACTGCCATCACCCCAGGAACGGGTGTGGATGGGCGAGAGATATCCTGATAGCCGTGTGGATGGGCGAGAGGCCTACAGGCTTCGCCCAGTTACCTTTAGTTGAGGCCGAGCTGGATGGCCTCTTGAGCCCACTCAGGCCCTGGAGAGGGATATCTCCTCCTTCCAAGACGCTTTTATAAATCTGCCTCTCATTCTCCAAGCTGGTAAGATCCCCGGGAGCCCCATCTGATTCCCTCTTCACCGCGTGGAAGTTGGAAGAATATACACTGAGAACAATGAAATTTTAAAAGAGAGTAGAAAAAAAAAAGAGAGAGTAGGATTTAGTACTTTTAACAGTTTTCTAAAAAAGCACATTACCAGCTGAGGACAAGGAAACGCACTTCCTGGCATCCCAGCCAAGCACCGTCCCTTCTAAAGGGCATTCTTATTTAGACATAGAGCTCTACAGACAAGGCAGGCCCACAGGTGCCCCGGAATGCTCAGGAATCGTGTCTAAACAGCAAGGTGCTCTATTTGAGATGACTGCCTTGTGTTTTAAAAGAATAACTCTGAGAAACACTGCCTGGGGATGGAGGGCAGGAGGGGGGGGCCAGACAGGAGGAGGCTCTGGGGGCCCAGTGGTTGCACACAAGATGGGACCATCGAGGACATGAGTGGAGCTTCTGACATGTTGCCAGCCAGAGTTGGCCATTTCAAGTCCACCACCTGGATTGTTTTTCTGGGTTGTTCCTCACAAGTGCTTTGACCAATGGAGCATTAAAATCAACAGTGAAAGGAGGTGGCCCAGCTGCCTTGGGTCTCCAGGAAAATCAGCCCCCAGGTGCAACCGGAAGCTGGGATTCTATGTATTCTTATCCCATTCACTGCTTTCAAAATTTGTATTCAGCACCTTAAGACATGTATTATGAGTATAAACGATTGCTTGTTTACATCCTTCATTTATTTTTATCTTGTTGAAAGTCTAGGTATTTTTGCAAGTTACCACAAATCCTTTTTGGAATGAGGTGGGGCACAGAAGAAATTAAGAGCGCTTACTCACTGAACCCTCCACCTCCCCTAATTCCAGTTTTTTATGCCCTCCCCCACCAACACACTGACATGTGGGCACGTGCACACGCGCGTGCACACACACTCACTCAGATCAGTGATGACCCCTTTTCCACAAAAGCACTCAGGCTCCTGCTAGGCTGCTTTTCAGTTCTACCAAATTCCATTTACCAGTATCAATATGGAATTTTTCCAGCTCTAAAGATGTAAACAGCTTGATGAAATTACTTCATCCCAATATTTATTATGAACATTATCAAGTGGAAAGAAAAGTTTAAGGAATTACAATAGTGAACACCCATATACCACCCCCAACCTAGATTCTACAAGGAACGCTGGGCTGCATTTGCTTCCTCATACATCTGTCCGTCTCTTTCCTTCTATCCATGCATCACCATACAATCATTTTTATACTTCCCGCAGACTCTGGGTCCCCAGAGTTACACACAACGACGGCAACAGCAGCCGTACACCCTGCTTGGTGAGATGGCCTATGTGCGGGGCACTGTGCTAAGTGCCCGATGATCATTCTCTCTTTAATTCCCACGAACGGTCCTACTTTCCCCATTTTCAGATGAGGACGAGGCACCGGGAGAGTCAGGCACTCATCAAAGCTGGCACAGTCAGTGGACGGGCAGCGCTGGAACTTGAACCTTGTCGTCAGGCACCACCGACAGTACTCTCGGCCACTCTAACATTTCCCTACCACCTAGGAGGCAGCACCTTCCAAGAGCCCAGGCTCGCACATCACGGGGAAACAGGGCTTAAGAATGCTGGAGCTCCGTGTGCGTCATCACTGCTGAGTGCCACCTGCCACGAATGCACCCCCGGGACAAGCGTATCCAGAGCCAGGAGTCAGAAGTGGAAAAGAGGTGGAAATTCTGTGGTAGGACAGGCAATGTCTCCACCTCAAAGTAGGCAAGTTCTCCGGAGCAATTCCATTGCTTCCAGCACTGGTAACACCCACTCCCAGTCACCACCACTTCCTGGGCCCTTGCCATGTGCCCGCCACTGCTTTAAGGGCTTCACGTGCTCTATTCAGGGGACTGCCAGGCTATCAGGGCTCTCCCAGGCCCCTCCTCATTATCTCTGGCCTAGGTCAGGGGGTCAAATCTCTTCCCCTTTCCTCAGCCAAGACAGGAGAACATTATTGGGAATCTAAGGGGAAAGAAAACCAACCCTCAAAGCTGAGAACAAAAAGCATGTGAATGATGGGAATTCCCTGGTGGTCCAGTGGTTAGGATTCCACGCTTTCACTGCTGAGGACGCGGGTTCAATCCCTGCTCAGGGAAGATCCTGTGAGCCCAGCGGCATGGCCAAAAAAAAAAAAAAAAAAAAAAAAGGCACGTGAATGAAGTGAGTCTACACGCAGCCCTCCAGGGTTTGTGTCTCAGAGAGAGGCCTCTGGAAAGGTCAGGATGGGGAAACACTCTTTATTTGCAGGTGCCCACTAGACTAAATCGGCCATGAGTATGCTCAATAAATATCTGTGGAATGAATAAAAGGTCACATTTTCAGAAAGTAAGTATTGGCACATATGATCTGATTAAGGATATGCTTTGATTTGTGAAATTGTGTATTTAGAAATTCTTTTACAAGTATAAGGATTATATCACATTCACGGAGGGCTCTTAGCTCCTGAAATCAGTGACCATGGAGTCATCACAGGGGTGGAAAGAGAAAAACTACAGGGAATTAGGACGGCCTGAGCTCAGGCCGGCTGTCCTTACTGGTGCCCGCCTGGTCCCTGCTGGGAGGTGCCCACTCTCTCCCGCAGGCTCTGGGACAATGGCTGCACCCATGCTGCTTCTGGCTCTCCTGCTTCTGCCTGCAGGTGGCGTTCACCGACGCCACCCAGGTTCTGATTAATAAAAACCGTCACCTCTTGCTAGAGAGCTGGAGGACCCCTAAAGGTGACTTGCAAGGTTGTGGCACTATCTGCCAATTTAAATCAAGGTAAGCTCTTCTAAACTGGCTTTAAGTTTGAATTTCACAATGAAAAACAAATCTGCCCCTTTTCTAAATTTCCCCTTCACCGTCCACCCTCTTCTTTTTGGTTGCATTTTCTGATTTTGCCCTTCAGTTTAACGACGTTTCTCCTTTTTTGTACAACCTCAACTAAGATCCATGCATAGATGTCCTTGAGGCTCACCGACCAACAGCCTTTTTGGGAGGGGACAGTCTCTAAAGCCCTGCTCACCTTGGTCTGGGGTTACCAGATCCCCCTCGGGACTGGGGGAGTGCCTGACGGCAGTTTCTATTCTGCTGTCCTTCCCCTTGAATTGCCTCAGCCTCAGTCAGAACCTCCCACCCAATCCTCCCTAGTTCCTCCTCACTTTGTTTGGTGCTGACTCTCAGCCGTGACCAGCTGCCTGACCCCATACCGCCTCTACCACACCAGCTGTCAGAACCTCCCTCCCTCCCGCCACTACCCCACCTCTGGCTTTACTCCACCCGTTATCACCATTTTTTCCTGCTTCCCCACCAGAACAACAAACCAGCACTCAGGAAACCTCTCAGAATGGACTTGCTCTAGCCAATTGTTTTCTTTCTGATACCACAGCCAACATGCTTTTTCCACATGTGTAACACTTTGCAACTGAGGGGCTCCTTGTTTCAAAACAGCATCTAAAAGCTCTTGACCAATGTTTTTAAATATATCATCTCCATCAGACCTCCTAATGTTGGAAAGACGTATCATTTGTCCCACTGTCCCCAAAACCGAGGACCAGAGGGGTGAAGGCATTTGCAGAAGGTCACAGAGTTCCTGGGTCTTTGCTGTGTTCAAACAGATCAGAGAAGATGGGAAAACGAGCCAGGCTGATGGAGAAAGGCCCGATCAGGACTAACAGCCCCCGACTGCTTCACAAAACAAGTCAAATTCAGAAGCTCAGCCCTCAGTAGCCTGAGCTGAGCTGTTTTCGGTTCGGAAAGAGCAAGCCGGGGGCGGTGGGTGGGTGGGGGGGACAGTGCAGAGAACTCACCCTCTGGCTGAGATGCAGAGCTGGCTGCTGAGTTTCAAGGGGGATTCAATAAAAACACACTCACTGAAAGGATGAAGTGAGAGAAGAGAGCAATCATCTTAGGCCCAACTGTTTCAATCATGCCACCAGGAGGGCTCTGGAGGAGACAGGCAGGGTCCTGGCAGGCTGTGATTCCAGCCCGGCTCCAACGAGGAATGTGATTGCTGAGGCAAACCCACTCTGTTTAAAAACTTGGAAACAATCTGGTTCTCTCAGCCTCAATTTCTTTCATCTGCAAAACTAAAAGGTGCAAAGAGACTGTCCATGAAATCCACGCTCAAATCCGTAATCTATGTAGACCTTTCTTTTGAGTTCCAGACACAGACATTTAACTGCCTTCTAGACATCCTCACCTACATGGTCCTCAGGCATCTTAAACCCAACCTGTCCCAAACCAACCCCAGCTCTGTTCCTCTGTCTTCCTTCACCCAAGGCAGAAAGCCAGGGGCATCAACCCCCTCCTCCCTCCCCTTGCTCCCCAGACCTAAGCAGTTACCAGGTCCTGCTTACCCCCTGCCCTTGACACAGCTCACATTAATCCTGCTCTCTCCCTCCCGGGACTGCTCACGACCACTCGTCTATACCTCTGCTGGAAGCACATCACCACTCCCCGAGCCTGCAGCCCTGACTCCCTCCAATCATATCTGCAAATCACTGCCAATGATATTTCTAAAGAAGATCTCAATTTGTCATTCCACTGCTGATTTTATTCATGCCACAAATATTTACTCAGCACCTACTAAGTGTCAATCACTCTCCTAGGTGGAGATTCAACAGAGGACAAAACAAAAAATTCCAGCCTCATGAATTCACTGTCGAAAACCATTTGGTGTTTTCAGGAAAAAAAAAAAAAAGAAAGTAACTGTTTCTAGACATTGGGGAAGGGAGTCTAGACAATCTTAAAGCCTCTTGTACTACATGAAAAAATTTTTTTGTATTTATAATGTAATGCTACTGTCATTCACTTTTTATTTGCCGCTGCTCTATAAAACCTTTCTTTCATTCTCCCCAAAACAGAGGTGCTTACTCCTTCTTGGGTCCCATCATTGAATTTACCACACTGCATTCTGATTGTCATGTACAAGTGTGTAATTTCCCAATGACACTCTGAGCCCCTTGAGGCCAGGCAGTTTATCTTATGAATCACTGTATGCCTGGTGTCTAGCACTGTTGTTCACCAAATACATATTAGCGGAAAAAAATGATTCTATGAAATTACATGCCTACAAGCACACAGATTTCTGACATTTTTAAGGACCAGGGGAGTCTCTAATCTTTCATGTAGCTCTTCAGGTAATGATTTGTGTTTTGATCTTACATTAGATTAAGGGAAATAATGTTTTCTCTAGTGGACCATCACCATTTAGGAAAGAGCAGCTTGTTCTTGAGTGCCACCTGCTGGCCAAATAGAGTAAAGCTCTTTGGTTAGGCAAAAAAATGTATTCGTGCCAATCAATGCCGAAATGATAAGTCATGATGGAAAGTACACCGCTGACTTATAGATCTGATAACTCCAGGGAATTAAATTAAAAATGGGACATACACTATGATTACAGGTATGAAAGATATATTTTTTGAGAGGAAGGACTGATGTTGTATTAGGGTATTGGGGCTATGGGTGAATTTCTTCCTTTCTCTTCCCAGGTTTTTCTAATATTGTGATATGGAATCATGCTAATAAAATGCTAAACTGCAGTCTGCTCAAGATGTAAAAGTAGATTTAAGACAACACTATCACTTCTCCAGTGACAACAGAGTTGTTGATCCTGGGCTATCAGTGACTCCTCTTTCTTCAGCCCTCGGGTTAAGTCAAGCCTTGCCAACGTTTCTTTCACATGTTTTGTGTCCATGCAGTGAAAGGAGCCAGATTCAGTTCACAAGCAGCCTGCCTCAGTGCTAAGCAAGTTGGATTCTAGTTAATTAAGATTCACAGATGCATTCATTTATTCAACAAACACTTATTGTGCATTTTCATATGTATCAGGCACTGATACACTTATGTTGACTCCTCACCAATTCCAAATACTGAAAAACCTAACTCATTTGAACAAACTGGGAGAAAACCAAGCCTGAATTACTGAAAAATCCCCACATGGAAGAACAGCAGGAGGGAAAAGCTCATCTATTCCTGTCAAGTGTTTCATGAGAGCTGGGCTATAGCTGAAAAACAGAGGTCTCTGGACCTATTTCCGTGATACAAATACAGTGCTTGGTAAATTAACACATCAAGTATCTTTATGTACACCAATACTCAGAGTATCTGAAAGCAATTTGCTCTTTTAAAAAGTCTGCATGAGTCCCCCTCAATCCTGCTAACACACTATTACACAAATGGTTAAGCTGTTTTTTTAATCACTCAAAACAGTAAACCCTAGCATGCCTTTGGTTCATTTATTACCCAATTTTGAATCAGCATTGGTGCAGGTGAGAGTTTACTGCTGCCACCAGCAGATCTTGGCAGTCTCCTGGCCTAGAACGTCATTGCTCCTACTCTGGTGATAGTTCTGCCACACACAGCTGTGGAACCTGGGCACACACTACTTCTCTGTGCTTGTTTCCTCACCTATAAAATGGGGATAAAAAATAACGCCTGATCCTGAAATGTTGAGGACTAAATGAGGTAAAGTATATACGATGCTAAGCACAGGGCCTGGCACATAGTAAATGCTCAATAAGTCATTAAAATTATCATTTCATTCAAGACCTGCACTCTTAACTCTGATATCCTGTGGGAGCTGCCTTCTGAGTACTTTTAACCTCTACAATCTATTTCATTCAGTTGCCACATTGCCTTTTTATTTACTAACGTTTATTTATTTATTTTTTGCATGTTTTGCCCCTGAAACTATTAAGGGACTGCATCTTATGCTCCTATTAGAATACCCAGCATAGGGACTTCCCTGGTGGCGCAGTGGTTAAGAATCCGCCTGCCAATGCAGGGGACACAGGTTCAAGTCCTAGCCCAGGAAGATCCTACATGCCACAGAGCAACTAAGCCTGTGCGCCACAACTACTGAGCCTGCGACCTAGAGCCCGCGAGCCACAACTACTGAGCCCTCGTGCCACAACTACTGAAGCCCATGCGCCTAGAGCCCGTGCTCTGCAACGAGAAGCCACCACAAGGAGAAGCCCGCACACCGCAACGAAGAGTAGCCCCCGCTCGCCACAACTAGAGAAAGCCCGCACACAGCAACAAAGACCCTGCATACAGCAACAAAGACCCAACACAGCCAAAAATAAATAAATAAATTTATATTAAAAAAAAAAAAAAAGAATACTCAGCATAGTGCCTTAGATCCGGTAGAAATTCACTCAGCCAGTCACCTGAAGCAATTTTTTCACCAAAGTACCCTAATCCCAGTTCACTGACTTTCAAATGAAACTACTCTTGCAAAATGCCTTCTTTGGCAAGATATGATAGGTTGGATATGCCCAAGTGACCATAATATTTGCCCCCATAAACTCAGCATTCAGACCAAGTCAGGCGTCTATTTGAAGAGGTGAACTTTGCTCATTGTGGACTTACCCAACCCAAATGGAACAGGTAATAGTGTGCCTTTCCTCCTTGTCGTATTTCAAAGAATGAGATACAGATGATGATATAATGGTGATGAGATGAGAAGCTGCTCCTACCAGAACAGCTCCCAAATCTATATGGTGCACCAGGCAGTGTGGAGATGCAGTCCTTGCCCTCATGGAGTTCATAGTTTATTACAGTTATAAAAATACAAGAGCATAAGTCAGGTATACAGCAACAGCAGTAAGTGCCATAAGAGGTACTAATATGAGACTGGGTATAGGAAGGATCCGTTAGGGCCCATTTATACAAGCTAAAGTGCTGGCTATTCACCATGTTTGTAAGGGTAGGGAGCAGCAATGAAACATTTTCGGCTGGGATAACAGCTGCATAGTAAAGTACAAAGACAAGTAATCTAGGAGAGGACCTGGGATGGTTTGGGGACGCGAAAGGAGTCTGGTGGTTACCCCATGAAGAAGTGCGTGGGGTGTGCATTCATCACTCAGGCAGAATTCTAAGAATTGGTATGGGGGAATAAACCAAGATCTCTGAGAATCAGACAAGTTAGCCCCTTCTTGGCCCCATCTTTCCTTGTGATACGTCCAGCCCGAGGACCTCACCCCACCCCCGCCTTTATACCAGATGTGGCCTTAGTCACACACTCCGTTCCCCCAAAGATCAGCACACATTCTAAAGGTAAAGATGCCAACACAGGGAAAAGCTTATCAAAGGTAATATGAATCAACACAAAATTAATTTGGAAAAGGAGGAGAAAAAAAATAATTTGAAGACGATAATTGCTACTTATCACCAAACTGTACCTCATTCAAATCCACTAGACTGATAACAAAATGCAACACAAGCCTCTTCCCGTTTCTGATATTTAATACATCAAGTCGTGTAAACAGTGATAACTTACTATCCAGGAGGCTCTGAAGAAATTTCCGGAGTGGGGCTGACTGCTGAGCTCTGTAAATGTCAAAAAAAAAAAAAAAGAATGTAGATGACTTACTTCGACTCAGATATTTCAAGCCAAGGGGAAAACGAGAGAAGTCCCTTTCCTTTCCTAGTTTAGATGAAGCCCTCTGGGAGATGGGGAGCTCGGCTGGAATAGTCTCAGTGCCGGTGGAAGGCGGTGCTCTTTCTCTAGAAGGAGGACTTCTGGGCTTTTGCCTCCCAGTGGCTGCAACCAGGGCTCTCTGGGTGGGTCGGGAGACGCCCCACTCCTTACTTTTATCTCCAGTCGCAGGCCCACTGGAAAGATGGCCCACCGCTTGGCAACAGGCACTAGTGACATGGACAGCACCCTCCAGCAGCTTGTCCCCCCACCCTCGGAGCCCCTGCCAAGCCCACCAGACTCCTTCATGCACCTACATGCCTCAACCAGAGTGTCACCCAACACTTCAGGTACAGAACATACAAAAAGGCATTTTACGGTGCTTTGTGTCCACCTAGGGGACTGGGATCGGGAGGGTGGGAGGGAGACGCAAGAGGGAGGGGATATGGGGTATATGTATACATACAGCTGATTCACTCTGTGATACAGCAGAAACTAACACACCATCGTAAAGTAATTATACTCCAATAAAGATGTTTTTTAAAAATGCATTTTAAAAGACTGTACTTTTAGATCATTTATTTACCCCTGCAGATTGAGAAGTGTGGAAATTGGGAGAAATGCAGTTCCACAAAACCTATTAATGACCATTTCAGTGTGACGGGAGGGAACGTGTTATCAAATTACAGGCTCCTATGCACAAGGAAGAAAACCAAGAGTCTATGCAGAGAAAAAGCAGCATAATTACAGAGTTTAGGGTTTCTATTGTCTTGGAGAAAGAAAGGCAAAGGGTTCAATATATTTGTTTTTAAAAATAATGTGTTAGTTGAATACATCAACATAAAAGTTAACGTTTAAAGATACTCCTGGGAATTCCCTGGCCGTCTGGTGGTTAAGACTCTGCGCTTCCACTGCCGGGGGCACGGGTTCGATCCCTGGTCGGGGAACTAAGATTCCGCAAACCACACAGCGCGACCAAAACCAAAAGCTCCTACCTCTACTAATGACCACTTCAAGGAAAACAAGCTCTGTGGAGGAGAGGAGGTACTTGGGGAAAGGAGAGAAGGAAAAACACCAGGAGAAGGAAAAGGAAGAGATTGGGAAAGAGGGAGGATGACGGAAGGGGAGGCAGCCTTTGTCAGGGGCTCACCCCCAGCCCTCCTCTGCCCTCCACCCCCACTGCTCCTGAGAAGGCACTGCTCTCACCTCCACACCCATCCTTCCAGCCCCTTTGCCCGCACTGGTCTCCCAGCCTTGGCACCTACCCCGTTGCGGGTCTCCATCTTGGAAGAACTTTTGCACAACCCTGCTGAGTCCTCTGGAAACATCCCCCTTCCTTCCTTCCACAATCACATGTTGCCAATCAGTGCTGTATCCCTGGAGGCTCCCCTGATTCTTCACCACATACTCTACCTCCCATCAACTACTTACCCAGCAACCTCTGAAGTTTTTAGAAGCCTCTTGGTTACCAAGTGCACTGACCTTCCCTCAGAGTCTATTTTTGGGGGACCCCTCGGGCAACTCTCATACTTGCTCCACCTCTCACTTTTCCTCCTCACTCTGGTTTTCTCTGACCCGCCCCTCCTCCTGTTCTGTGTCATCCAACATCCCGATGGGTAGCTGCCTGTCTCCCATCCTTTCTCTCTGCATGACTCTCTCTTCTATCTGTAATCTACTCCCAGGTTGGGTGTCTCCACCTGCTCCCAGGGCTTCAACCATCACTTCTCTTCAGGTGACTCAGATTGACTTTCGACCTCCCTGCCTCTCATGAGACCTAGTTTTCTATTTCCAACTGTGTACTGGATATTCCCTATATGATACCAAACCAACACCTCGAAAATAAACCACCTAAAACCACCTCCTTCACCTTACCTCTGCACTGATTTTCTCCCCACCTTTCTTATGTGACATACTGATGTCCCCATTCTTCCAGGTTCCTGGCGAAAACCCTACAGTTGTCTGTGTCTCCTTCGCATTCCCCAATTCTTTGTTCTTCACACCAATTAGTTAAAATGTCCCACTGCAATTTCCTCTGTGATTTCGCATCTGCCCTCGTCCCTTCATGCTGGTGCCACTGGAGTACTCACCCCTACGTGCCTGGACTGCTACAGTAGCCTCCTTGACCTCTCAACCCCAACTGGAGGTTATCCCTTCAGTTCAACCTCTCTAGAGCGAGGACACTAACCTTCCTAAAACACTAGTCCTGAATTACATCACTGACTTGAGGGCAAAATCAACCATCTCTTTAACCATATTTTTGGAGTCTCTACAACCCAGGGTCAACCCTCTCTTCCCAAACCTGCCTTCCACGATTATCACCCCAAATTTTCTATTACAGATGAATTCATCTACTTTATTCCTGAATCCATCCTAAACACGTTCACTTTTGTGCTCTCTACCATGCCTCAAATGGATGGCCCCCACTTTCGCCATGTACCTAAATTCCATCAATCCCTTAAGATCTTGGCCGACTCCTGAGAAGTCTTCCCTGATTTCCTGGAAGATTTCCCCCTCTTCTGAACACTTAGAGGCCGTAGCGTTCATTTAGCTCTTACCAGGCACTGCTGTGTACTGCTGGAGATCTTTTATTTATGAGTGTGACTAAGCTGTCACGTTCTTGAAGGCAAAGTCCACTCTTGTGCTGATTTAGAACCTCCCTCAGCACGTCACACACACGTTAGGGACTACGGGCAATGCATAATTGAACCAATGCCAAGATGACTCATTCATGCATCAGACACACCTCTTCGGGCCCACCTAGCCCCAGGCAGGGTTGTAGGTACCGGATGCCATCTCTGCCCCAAGGAGGCTGCGGTTACTGCAGTAGTTCTCTAGCTGCTGTCCATCCTGCCACATGTTGCAGGACCACTCTTATTACAGTACTTTGAAAAAAGTGCCTGCTGATTCATTTTGGGCTCCCCTCCGGCCCCCCAGCTCACTTCAGGACTTACCTGCAGCCACAGTTCTCCTTTAGACCCAGCTCAGACCTCCATTCCCACAGCAGCTACAGTTGGTGCCAGTCTCCGCCCTGGTTGGAGACTCAGCGCCCCACTATGCTCACCCCGTCACGCATCTGCCTGATGGCATGCACCGTCGCTCACCTTCTGTGCTCCCCTGGGCCTAACCGCTGGTCCTGCTGGCTACCTCGTCCTTCGGTGACTCTGAATTCCCAAACCCTAACTCCCCTGGATCTGCTTGCACTGCTTGGCTTCTGCCCCTCTTGTCCCGGGCCCCCCTGGCTGCGGCCATAATCACCTGCTTTGAGTCTCTGGCTCTACATGACTTCGTACCCAAGTCACACACACTGGTGGCCTGACCCTCCTTGTCTCAGTTCTGCTTAAGAATAACATGGTCCGTTAGCATTTTTTCCACTTCTCCTGCCACAGTCTGTGGACGTCCCAGCCTCATCGGCAGTGTCCGCATTCCTTTTTTATTTTCTATAAAGATACCCTTTCCTTGTAAGCATCTCCTTTGTTTTGTCAGGGAGCCCTGGGGGTAGTTCTCCAAACATTTGGTATTTTTCTTCGCCTCGGGAGCCCATTTACCCTGGACTCTCTCTTTTTCTGACATATCCTTTAATAAACCACATTGGGACATAGCTCCCTTTAAAAATATCAATGTAGGCAGAGTTTCAAACGCTTGTGGCCAGGCTGTCTGGCCTCCAGAGTGCATTTTTTCATTAAGAACTTTCTGACCTTTCAAATTACAAATACTACTATTCTGACAGTGCCTTGCACGCAAGAGGCACTCGAATCACAGCCGCTGTGTTTTGGAAAATGATCTCTGAGGTTGGTATCTCCCAGGGCTGCAAAAAAGACACGGAAGTTGCCCCAAAAAGGCTCCCTGAAAATTCAGAGAAGGTATACACTCAAGGGGGCAGAAGGGGAGTTAAAAGGGTGACCCCTTGAAAGCAGAGAAAGAGGATGGTAAGCGGGGGTAAGGGGGAGCAGTTAAATCACCAGCCACCCTGCATATATATTTGAAAAATCCCCGTTAAGGAAGACGCCAAGCTCAAAAGAAATCCAAACAAAAATTAAGTTGGGGGGTCAGGGGTGATCTAAAACAGGAGTCAGAAAGCCATGCAGCTTAAAAATGCCCAGCATACCCATTCATCACCCCAACTACATCAAAAACCATAGAACAAAGAAGAAAGCAAAGGGAACTGAGGGCACGAGAAAAACTCGGAAATACCTGTGACAGGTTTGCACTGGGTGCTTTATTAAGCGTCTCCGTTTTTTCTAAATCTGCCTCTAACTCTGTTTGGCAGAGGTTGAGATCTTTTTCTAGATTAGTCTGGTTCAAGAAAGAAAAGATGGGAAAGAGTGTTTTAGTTAGGAGGAAAGGCAGACAGCATGGAAGGTTACGTTTGAAAAATGAGTTTGTTTAGTATCATACATTAATAAGGCAAAGATGGCATGACTAAAACACAAGAGCTTACTAGAAATGAGTTAAAGACAGGAAAACAGAGAATGCAACATTAGGCATAGAGAATATAAATCCTGTGGTAATCAGAGCTCCAAAACTCTACTTGCTAGAGAGAGGAACTACACAGACCCCAAAAACCTACCTTTTAGGAAATACCTATTTTCTCTTTTTCAGAGTATGGTGACTATGACACATACTATATGTCAGAAGAATAAGCAATTGCTTTAAAAACCTCTACACATTAGTATAAGTCTTAGAGACTTTGTTAAACTGTTTTATCACCAAGCCAAAAAAAAAAAAAAAAAGTTACAATCAAGTTAAAAATAAAAGGGGGGGGGTATTTAATAAAAGAAAAAAGCCCACAACACACGCACACTAGCCAGGCCAGAGCGCACACACACAGCGCACAGTGGAATTACCTTTCTATCCTCTCTAGGAAGGATAGAGCAGTCTCCAGGAGTATAATCCCATATCTTTTTGGGAGGCTGACGGGAAGCAGAGGAGGAAATGAAGAAATGAGCGTAAAGACATAAAGACAAACATGGAGACCGGCTCAAACCAAGAGGGGCAACGCTAGGAGAACTGTCTCAACACAGAAAAGTGAACTAAAAAACAAAAGGAGCGGGCATCCTGTCTCCTGAGGCCACCTGGGGACCCCATGGAACTCAGGAGCTGGAAATGTTAAAGTGGGAGGTTTATTTCTGCATCTCTGTCTCAAGAGTCAATCACTGGTGGATTCTACATATTGAAAACTTTAAAAAGAACAAAGGAAAAAAAAATAAAGCATTAACACCAATTTGAACAAAAACAAACATTTAAATTCCTCATTGTTCTTTTCCAACTAAGATGGACACTGAGAGCCTACATTTTGGGAGCTAGTCTTCTCCCCTGTAAAATTCATTATGTCTTCATAAACGTGTGAATTTGGCGATCTGACCAAGGGTGGGTACATGGTGCTAAACCTGCTTCCTGTGGCTTGTGGCAATGAAATCCATGTATGAAACAGGTGTTAAATATTGCACTGTAGAACTAGACAATTTCACTAGATAATTTTTTAAAAATCTCCTTTTACAGTTTAACGAGACTTTGATAATACTGCTGATGGTAGAGTCAAACCTCCCATCTCTCTTAGAGAGCAGAGTTTATACTTTGAATTTAAACAGTGAACTGTAAGGTTATTTTTATTTTCTCCTTTAACTGTTCATGCTAGAATTAGAACTGCATTCCCAAAGTAGAAATCTGCCAGGAGAATTGTTTTAAGCGGGGTCCAGAGGGTAGGACACCTGGAAGTTACAGGCCACTTCTATCTTTGCAACCTCTCTTTCACTAAGTAAACCTTGTTCTGCCCACTTACACTTGAAATTTCTTACACAGTGACCTCTGAGGAGATGAGATCATTAATAACTCCTATCATTCTGTGCAAATTTCATCATAACCAACTCTATGGAAGCATTCAAATTAGTTTTACATTTTGCCTTGAGCTTACTTACAGAAATCACATCAATTTCTGTAGGAATTAGGGGGAGAAAAAAGAAGAAAAAGCTGACACTCCAGGCCAAATAAAAAGTAATTGATTTTACAAATGAAACGTAATTGATTCCAAGGTGCCTTCACCAGTAACTTGTGTATGTAATATAAATTGCGTATATGCTGCAATTTGTAAAGTAAGTGCCACTGACAATTACCATTCATCTTTAAGCACTTAATACAGTTGGACTGTTCATCTGGGGATGGAGATGTTTTCAAGTCACTGATGGTAGCCCTACTCATTTACTTACTGCAAAAAATAAGACAGTGTTTACAAATTAAATTGGTTTTAAATAATCTTCCCCCAAGTGGTCCCTGGCGTCTTAAATTAGTTGATATCCTACAACTCATTAGACCTAAAAGGTATTACAGTCAGGAGCTTGCTGAAACTTCAGCTCATTTTGGGTGGCTTTAAGTGAAGGGGCCAAGGAAGAAAGGAGTTCAGGCTAAATGTCTAAAGTTCTGGCA
Source organism: Balaenoptera acutorostrata (assembly GCF_949987535.1). NCBI lineage: Eukaryota > Metazoa > Chordata > Mammalia > Artiodactyla > Balaenopteridae > Balaenoptera > Balaenoptera acutorostrata. Next base: position 33,192,962 of record NC_080079.1, on the reverse strand, counting down.
GGCATTACTAGGGGGAAGTGGGTCCTAGGTTCATGTGGTGTAAAAAGGAGAAACGATGATCCACATGGTTGATAGTAGTTTTAATTTCATTCTGCTTCTGAATGACCGAAAAATCTTCCAAAACAACTGCCATGGATTACACCCCTTTTATTTATGTCTCTTGCTCTTTTGTGGCCCAGAGTTGATTGCGATAGGAGAGAAGTGAAGAAAAAATTTCTCCCCATCACACCTGCCTCCCAGACTCTGGGAGTAATATCCAGTCATCAACCCGGTTCAACCAGATAACAAGCCCACCCTTAGGATGACTCAGACCATAAGGACCCGTTCACGTCAGTGCTGTTCCTCAGGATACAGGCATTGATTAAGCTATTTCGGCAAGTCTTCAAAAGTATCATCTTTTATTACTTTAAAAGACCTACGCAAAAAAAAGGTAGTCCCATTTAAGAAGGACTCTAAGGTCTATGCAAGGAACACTCTGGCTTCAGAGCAAATGACATTTTGGAAAAGCATCTCTAAGTCTTTAAATAATTAAGAGGCAGTTAGGGCAATAGAGTAGGAATACAAATTATAGGAAGGTCCCCGTACGCAAATGGACCGTGTTGTCAACGTTTGTCTGGATTGGTTGTGTGGGCTCAGGCTAGGCTACGGTTTCCAGCAGAAACAATGCTAATTCACGGAGCTATTCACAGAGCCTATCTAAATATGCTGGGACTGAAATGCTGTCTACTGCTAACGAAAGGAGTATTATTTACGATGACAGATTTAATAAAACAAATCAATCACAATTAATTAGAAAAAAATGGCTTCATAACTTTTCCTAAAAGTTAACATTTCAGTAAAACTAATATAGTTATTTGTTATCTGGCAAATGAGGAGATGGCTAGAAATTTGTGGATTCTGAACAGGGTTTCAAAACTCAATGGCATAGACTCCTTATTATAAACAATTTAAAGCTAATATCTTTTGCTTTCTCTGATGAAAGCATGGCATTATCATTGCGTGTACCAATCATGGTCTTTTTTTTGAGGGGGCAGGGGTACACATTTCTGCAGGTTTTTTGTGAGATAATTGAGCAGGTTTTAAGAAAAAGAAAAGGAAAAGGGTTAGGATACTGTTAAATCTTTGCATGTGGAAGAGACTGCGTGAGGTAGACTTCATTGATGTGTGAATGGTGGACAGCAGAGAAAACAGGGAGAGAGAGGAGAAGTGAGGTGTGTACCAAAGCTTTGGGGAGGGGAGGAGACGGTGCAGACTTTGGGTTGGATGCTTCCCTCTCTGCTGGTCATTAGGTGGCGCTGTTCATCCAGGACACCTTGGCTGACATTTGGTGACAGTGTCAGGGAGGGGACAAAGTGGGAGGAATGCCTGTTCCTACAAGAAGGGGTGTTTGCAAGGCAGGTGCTCCTAACTCAGAAAATGACTGAACATTCAAACAAAGCTCAGCAATTCCAGAGCAACAGTTAAATTTCTCCGTCTTCATCTTCATTAAAAATGTACTACAGAATTTAACATTTTACTGAACTATAAAGTTAACTGCTATCTGCAAATAAAACTATCATTCTAAATCATGGTGATTCAAATGCCGGATGCAATGCTTAAAGTCTCATACAAACATCTAATAAAATGTTTTATTTTTATACACTAAATCCCTCCACCTGTAAATTCTTTTTGCAGCTGTAAAAATTAAGACTTTAAAGTAACTGGAGCTTTAAAGTCAGTTTCCAGTCATCTCCAGTGGAAAAAGGAGCTCAATTCTCCCTTCGGTTTGATACTCCTTTGGGTACAAGGCCAAGAAAATCCTCCTTTAAGTGCCAAAAATCAATTTGTACCAAAGCGAACTCAGACACATCACAGGGAAGCTACAGGCTATTGGGCTGAATACTAAGTTTGCTAGAATTCTTAACTCTCATTTCTAATTTTGGGAAATATTATCCTACCTCATAGAAATCATTCCCTAAAAGTCGCCTGTCACAGGATGGCATTCGAGGATCACCTCTGCGTAGAGAGGACCTTTTCCACTTGCGCTGGCACTTCCCTTGCATGTGTGCTTCTAAAATTTCTATTTAAAGCAGTGACAGTGCTGGTCTTTCTCAGTGTGTAATGCATTTTCCTGGTTGTCTTTGGTATACCATGAAGACTTTGGTCAAGGAACTGAACCAAAGGCCGAAATAATGCAATCTACAAGGTGTGTGATATTTGTTGCTAGTGGTGGGAGGTCCTGAAACAAGCAATGACTTAGCCATGTCTCCTGGGGGATTTTCTAGCAAGAAACACTGTCCAGAGCTCACTGTCCTTTCTTGGTGAAGTAAAGCAATGGGAAGCTCACAGGTTGTAGCGAGACTAGACAATCCCACCGCTGACAGCCAACAAGGCTGCTCCCCACTTCCTGAATTCTTTACAAATAGGTCTGATTTTTTAGCAGCAACAATGCATCAACAGCACTATTAAAAAAAAGGTGTCTATAACCACTGAAGCTATTAAACTTACCGGTTTCCCAAACTCCAATTCCGAAAAGAATTTATACCAAGGTTCATTCTTTAAATCTATCTCTTCTGGGCTTATATCCCGACTCTATAGGGGTTGGTGATAGGGAAATGGAAGAGAGAGAAGGATAACATTATGCAGAGATTACATAGGAACCGGCCAGTAGAGATGCAGTGGTTTCCAGAAATATACAGCACCTGCATTCAACAGCAGCGATCATCCATTTCTTTATTGACATGAGCAAAATCAGGGGAGCTGAAACAGGCGGGAAAGGATGTGTTCATGAAAACAGGCACACCGAGGTAGGGAGCAGTGAGGGAGGCATTCTCGGTCCCAAGGCAGAGGGACGACAGATGGAGAACGCTGCACCACACTGCCGCCTTCCCAACAGATCTGAACATGGGCATGACAGTTTCCCTTGGTAATTGTCGGAGTGGTGGGAGAAAAGAGAGCCCTTATTAAAATAGCTAAAATAGCTCTTTACAAAGAGCTATTAGTTAAGAGCAAATAACCTGGGGAACACATCAAACGTTTAGCCATCTACGCCAGATGAGTACAGCAAGCACTTTTTATGGGCTAGTACAGTTTTAGTACTTATTTGCAAGGCTGCCTTAAGGTTTTCAAAATAAGCAGCAAATACTGACACTTTTATAAAAGCCAATTTGTTAATACTGCATCTTTAATGGCGCATGAGTAGGTGAGAAACCATGTCCCATACAGAGTAAAGTGAAAGATGATGTAAGTAAAAACAGTAGACACAAGTGAAAAAAACATTTTAAACAAGCATCCATGGGGGATGAATACAGACAGAATATACTTTGTGTTCTACGAAATAAACGTTAAAGAACTAGGGGAAAAATAAAGCGAGGGAAAAGCTGAACAAGACAGATAACAGAACGATAGGGGGGGAAAAAACTTCTGGGTTACGTTACAAAAATAAGTTAGATTTCTCATTTTATACGACTCTAAAAAGTAGTTCACAGACTGATGATATGATTCCATGGGATTTCATGTTTAATCAAATATTTATAAAGTTCTGGTACCTTGCTCTGTGGAAGAGCATGTGTTTCCGGAAATAATTAGTTGGAAAATGAATGCCTGGAAAGCAAATCAGGTTTCCCCTTAATAAACTGGAGATATGGTCACATCAGATAGAAGTGTTAGAGGCTCACGGCTTAATTCCTACGGGTATATACGTTTCAAAAAATCTTGATGGTCACAAAAGAGAGAGGTGGTGATATTCTGACAACAATATGAAATAGAAAATGTACATTTTCCACTGTGATTGAAAACATCATAAGAAACTTCACGCCCTCAGGGCCACAGCACATGAGGAAGGAAACTGCAGATCCTGTGGACGCTTCTCCAAGTGACTCCTTCACAAAGCTGCTCCTCCTGGATACATTTTTCTTAACATTCAGTTAACAGGCCTTTTGTAGCTTATTGAAATGAGCGTAAACTTCCTTAGTGACCTTTACCAATCTCTTCTAAAAATCCCTATAAGAATCTTTACCATTATTTCTACTTTTGCTTTAAATAGAGGAAAATACGGCAGAGAACTTTTCTTCAACAGAAATTAACTGGATAGAAGTTAGTTGAAATCAAAGGGAAATATATATTGAAACAGAGTCTGCCCTCTTGAAACCAGATTAAAACCTCCTCCAACTGTCTTTAGGGGCGTAGGGCTTAAATCTTGAAGAATGCGTGTTCCTTCTCAATGGATTTTGCAATTATGTAAAATAATGGATTCTGTATTTATTCAGTGAAATGAGGCACAATATCTACAAAGACACCACTGTTCAGGAGAGACAGTTTAGACACTGGGACACCCTAGATCCTTGTATGATGGATGGGGTTTCATGAAACCTATTTCATGTTTATTATTTTAAAAGACTATTTATAAATTGCTCTCTGGGAGTAGTTTTTTTTTCATTAAAGCAAAAAAAATGTATCAACTCTTTCAGGAAACTGCCTGAATGCTTTGGTACTCAGTCCTGAAAGAATTAACCCATTTTATTGTCAAAGGTTGTTTGCAGATTGTTTTACTGCTGAGGTTAATGCTGGGCTGAGAACTGAGTCAGGAGGTATGTCAACCAGCTTGGACCCAGAGCAGCCAGTCTCAGCCCTCTGAGCTGCCAGAGAGAAAGTTAAAGAGGCAATACCACACAGCATCTGATTCTGCATTTATAACTCCACTACAGATCCAAGTACAGAACAGACAGGCAGAAAACATCCTTCTGGATGCAGAACAGGCTCTCTGTACTGGCAGGCAAAGCAGATTCCACAAGGCCAGGCTGAGTTCTCTGCTACTGGTGGCTATCTTTTCCCAGCTTGGCAAAATCCTCAGAAAAGGCAGGTGACTTGAGAGGGACACCTGATTGTCCTGAAGGACAGTTTTGCTGCTTGGATGGGAGCCAGAGACTAGCTTCAGATTTTAATTAAATAATCTGAATGTGGCCCGTTCATTTACACGGCATTTTATAATGGTCATAGATCTTTAACCCACATTATCGCACATGATCCTCTCACTCAGCGCTTCAGTGAGGCTGGCAGGCCAGATAATAATTTCATTTTATAGATGAAAACACTGTGGTTCAGAAAGGTTAAGCGATGTCCCAAGACATAAGGCAGAGTCAGAATTCGAACTCAGAACTCAGACCTTGCAATTCCTAGTCCGGTGCTGTTTACATTTCTCATACTCCCCATGAGAAGGGGGCGGGCCTGCTTAGTTTGTGGATGACACCAAGCTAAAACAGGGGTAAGTGACAAACTTGAAAAGTCAGGAAGGAATTCAAGGTGACAGTGAAATGGGAAGAAACCAAGTTGGGTAAATCCCCTTGTTTTACACTTTCAAATATATATCGTGTCTGTAATAAAGATTTTAATGTCTGTCCTTCCTACTCTACCCCTGTGGGAGCAGGAACTCCAACATCTAATGCAGAGCTTGGCACGTCAGAGTTATTCTATACAGCAGACCCTTGAACAGCGCGGGCATTAGGGGTGCACGCAATCGAAAAATCCAAGTATAATTTACAGTTGGCCCTGTGTAGCCACGGTTCCTCTATAGCCACGGATCCAACCAACCACGACTGTGTAGGGCTATAGCATTTACTATTGAAAAGAATCCAGGTATAAGTTGACTGTGCAGTTCAAACCCATGTTGTTCAAGGGTCAATTGTATATATTTATTGAATTGAGCTGAAGTTCAGTTCTATAAGGGACTTCGGAGGAAAGTGAAAGGAACACAGCCTGAAAAGAGCCATTTCTGACAAAGCAGGGACTGACCAATAGGTCTCCAACTCCAAGACCAGAAGAGAAGGAAATGGACTCATATTATGATAAGAGGGAGGGCAAACAGTTATGAAGAACTTCAGATGAGTTTGCCAAACAGCTGAATAGGTCACCAAGACTGTGAATCTCCTGGGGGGATTCTGAAGGTAGCACAGTGTTTACCTGTCTGGGATGCTGTGGGTTTGCTCCAGGGACAAGATGTGCTCTAAGGGCACCTTTCCAGCCTACTCTTCAGCTCTTTGTGTGAAGAACAGATAGAGAGATGTGCCCGTGAGGCCACAGTTTAAATTGCCAGGCCTAAGCAGACACGAGCACCTCCAGCTGGAAGAAAACTGGGGGGAAAAGTGGATTTTCCCCCCTTAAAAGGAGATGTGCATTTCTGAGAGCACATTTAGATTCTACATCTGTCTGTCTCTAGTTAGTATACTTATTCCCAGTAAACAACAACAACAATGTGTGTGTGTGTGTGTGTGTGTGTGTGTGTGTGTGTGTGTGTGTGTGCGGTGGTAGGGTGGTGGCTGCGGAAGGAAGGGGGTTCCTCAAATTCTGGTAAACCCGACACTGGAAACCAAAAGGCAGGACTCACGTGCTGAAACTCACATTCCAACGTTTCTGTTCATGTGGCAAAAATAGCAGGAAAAGAAATTCAAAAATAAGGGACGAATTCAATCCCTGTGAAGAGTAGACTGTGAAAAGATGAAGATTCTCCCTAAAATGAAAAATGACTCTTTGGGAAGAACAGCGCTAAATAGAGGGAAAGGCACGAAACTAAAACAGCTGGACAGTGGTGTTCCTCCCTGGCCAGCCTTTGGTGTTATGTCCTAACTGGACTGGCCCAGGTCCTGGTACAAGCAGGGGGCTTCCTGTGTGGGAACACCCAGACGGTGCTTGGCAATCCACGTGTATGGTCACCGCAACTCCCCAAAGAGGGCCCCGTGGGCCCTGTGTGCTACTTTTCGGGGTTTGTAAAAACAATATAAATGATCCCAAGGACCATGACATGGAAGGCATTGTGACCACTGTGGCATCAGTGAGAAAAATAAAACTATGTTATTGTTTTTTTTCCTAGTTTTGAATAGTGGTCAAATTATTAGGAACCAAGGAAAGGAGGAGGAAACAAAGGAGAAATTAAGGGGCAAGCCTTCAATAAATCAATGACCGTCTATGAACAATAATAAATAATAAATTGCCAACACAAAAGCACCCAGAGGCTTACAGAGTCTCTAAAATCACTGAAGTGTACTGACATGTGATGGTGTGTCCACCACTTGTTATTCAAGAGTTGGGAATATACTCAAAGGACGTGACATTCTTTCTAGGAAGACCTGTATGGAGGATTACCTTCTGTGCTTGTTACCTTCTAAGAGAGAGAGAACCTCCAATGCAGGGTGGAGCCAGAGGCAAAATTCTCCGCTCCTCTCAGAACTTTTTGCTTAAAATAACTGTGGTGCACAGTAAATGCTGAAGAATGACAACTCTGAAGCACTTCTGCGACCTGTTGAACCTTTTTTCCTAATTAAAATTACTTATCCCTTTGTGCTTTTAAAGATGTCACCTTTTTATTTTATTAAAAGTCAAATCAATTATTCCTTAAAAACATGTAGAGCAAAAGAGGTGGAGGGAGAATAATCTGAACCCACATTTCAGAGGCCTACTTATTCTGGACTCAGTGTGGTAACAGCATTTTAATAAGAATCAATCCCCAGCATGATAATTCCATCCTGCTGGCACAGCTGCAGGGTTTATAGAGCTTTGGAGGATCCCTTTTACCATGTTCAGAATTCTGAAACCAGCTTTTTCTAATGAAGGGTGAATAAAAGGAAACGTGATCGGCAGATATGAAACTAATCAGTTTGTAAAACTTCTCCCCTGCTTTTGCTGGGTGGTCTGCTATGCCCATACAGGCCATTTTCCCCACTGATCACTGCTTGGAGATGTGAACTTGTGTAGGCAACCATAAACCAGACTGAATATGAAATTCGTCGTCTCTATTGCACTTGTCAGAAAAGGAAGACCTAAAAAGACATACTCTAACAGCCTGGGGCTTTTTTCCCCCAAGTCACATCATCATATTAATTATTTGGCTTTTAATGATGTACTAGTAACTTCTACACGCTTTGCGCATGTTCAAATAAGAGACAGCTAAAAATCCCCAACTTTAGTCCAGTTAGTAATAAGCCTGATAAACGAATGGTTAGATGTTTAAAAAAGATAGCAGCAAAATCAACCTTTACATTACAAAATTTAAAATTAGTGAAAACCATGAGCAAAAAAGAGCAACAAAGCCACAATGAGAGGATTCTTTCAAAGCACGCTCTGGGGACTTATTTTGTGAACACCTGCAAAAGTGAAAAGGGTAATAATGCTTCGTATTTTCATTGTCTTCTAAACAAAGCAAGTCTATTTCAAGGGAGAAAGAATGTAATCCAAGTGCACACACAGTGCATCTGGATTAAAGAACACGGGCAGGGTGAGACAAAAGAACTTTAATATGCACATTACCATCTTTTCGTTGGTCAGAACGGAGGACTTGCCCGGCTGATATTCGTAAATGCTTTTGGGTTCTGCACGGTATTTTCTTGTATCCGCTTTCTTATCTGGAGGCTCCCAGTCGTTTCTGTAGAAAGGAAATCCTATTAGAGCTATTTTCATGAAAATTGGCATCCGACAGGTCTGACTTTGGCTGACTCTAGTCTAATCAAGGAATTTTTATATCCGAGGCACAAAATCGGACTCCGCGCAAAGCATTCAGTTGTGCTGGTTTCCTTCTTCAAACAAACAGATCCCTGTGTTCGCTTCACAAAAGGCTTGAGGTGTCCTGTGCTCACAACCGGACACCGGGAAGCAGAGAGAAGAGAAAGAGAAGAAAGGAAGCAGCAGCAGCAGCAGCAAAGCTTGCTCTGGAAAAATCCTTCACCTTGCTCTGTTCTCAGGAGCTTATCATTCCCCAGACATGCCTGTACTTCCCACTCAGGCTAGTGCAGTGAGAGAGAATGCAGGTCCCGGAGCCAGGCAGCTGTGCCAACCCTGCTACAGCACTTGCTAGCTAGCTGATCTGGGCCAAGCACTTTGCCGCTACCTACCTTAGTTTCCTCATCTGAAAAATGGGGTTGCTGTAAGGATTAAATGAGACAGTATGTCTCAGCATGTAAATCACTTAGCAGAGCGCCAGGCCCCCAGGAACCCCTCGATAAATGTTATTTGTTATTATAACCATGTTCTTCTTCCCTATTCCACACCCCATCCGGTAATCATCAAAACTGCAGCCTTTGGCACAAGTACTTAAACCGATCCAGCGAGGGATTTCAGAGGATACATGAAGCCTTGGAAATTATTTGCAAAATTTTTATACATGCACATAATTGCACTTTGCACTGTGATATTATATTCCGTTTTTCCTGCAAGGCTATAAACTTCTTGAAGGTAGGGACGATGATTTATGTATGTTTATAGTCCTCCATAGCATCTGGTTCAACCTGCACACAGAACGTACCCAGTAGGCGCCCGATGAACGCACTTGTAAGGACTTATGGGTATACCCAGCCTTCCTTTCAGATTAACTATCAAATTCCTCAGGCAGATGCCACTTACGTATATGTGGGATTTCAAAAACAGCCATTCATTTGTCTATGAAGATGGAAAAGGTTTGGAGGTGTGAAACAGTGCGTATTTAAAGGAAAAATAAATAATTCAGTTTGGCCAGGGCCTTTTTGCGGATTGAGAAGTGGTGGAAGATGGAGCTGGGAGACGCATGGGACACCAGTCCAGATGGCACAGGAAGTTGCTCCAGAGGGCAGAAGACTCAATAAAAGACAATCGGGTCATCTGGTGCGGGCATTAACAGATGACTGATATCATTACAACCATGTGAGCCTTATGCTTTGATAATGTGTTGAATAAATAAATAGATACTAAAAAGCGTGGCTTCATTTTAAAATTATATTCTCTGCTATGGGCCCCATCAGTATGCACAGAGTATAAAAACACATGACAATTCTTACGGCTAAGATTTCTCTTGTGAAGAGGTAAAAAGTGATGATAATTATCGTCAACATTATTTAAGTGCATACTGTGAGCCAGGCACTACTAGAAATGTTACATGCAGTATCTTGTTTTATCCTTGCAACATCCCTATGAATGCAAAATGTATCCCCATTTTACAGATGAGAACATTGAGACTCAGAAAAAACAAGTCACTGCTAATAAGTGACAGAGCAGGGATTCAAACTCAGGTCTGCTTGACTCCTGGCTCCAATGCTGCCTGACCCAGAGAAAGAGATTGTGTATGAGAACCTAAAATCACAGAGCTGATGGGAGCACTTACCTTTCTGGGCTTGATTTTAGCGAGGAAGAGCGGGTCGGGAGGGGAAGTGTGGCCGACCTCTTAACTACCTTCTCACCATCAATGTAGTTCATCTCACTTTTTGAGCGAGGCACAGAAAGGGGAGATTTTGCTGGAGAAGGAAAAAGTGGGTGTGAAAGACTTTTAAAACAGATGAAAACTGAAAACAGGAAGATGTCTTCCCTTATCCACCACTCTCCCTTCCTCCCCTACAACCAAGAAATTCTAAGTCACTTACTGTCTTCAGAAAAGGAATATCGAGGAGAGTACAGATCTGAATCATCATCTAGTGAACAAAACAAAACGTGATCAGGAGACATCCGGCTAAGGTAAGAGAACCGAGTGACACGTCCCCCACTGCCACTGTCCTGCACCGGCGTCCAGCCACACCCGGGAGCCCAGCGGATGGAGGCGGAGTCAAGCACCAGAAGCTACACCACGGCAAACCACAGTTCAGAGCTGGGTTTGGAGAACCCACCCAACCAAACAGACCTGTAGTCAGGAAGGTACATTCATGACGCCTGGGGAAAGACTGCTCCTGACACCCAGAAACGCATGGGGACAAATAGCCAAAGGCCCTCTCGAGAGAATTTCCACAAGCAAAGCTGGTCCCCAGCCTGGCTGAGTGGGAAACGGGCTGAGATCCCTGGTCCATACTGCTGAGTTTCATGGAGTCCCCAGGCCTGCTGGGTGGGATGGGGAGGCCTGGAGGTGTGGTTTCTAGCTGCCCAGCTCAGCTGTGACCCATTTCATATGCTAGGGTTCCATATACAATATCATGGAGCAAAGAGCTACTGCAGCTAAGAAAACACTTTGAGAAGCCCCTCATAATCATTTGTTCTGATTCCACCTCAAACTGGTTCCTCGAGTAGCTTTCCTTCCTTGGAACCCCACATGCCCTCGGCAGATGTGGTTACACGGTTTGCTCTGCAAAGGTGCCGCTCACGGAAAGTGCCTAGATTGTGACTCTGGACCAAATCAAACACACATGGGTTTCTGTGGTGGGAGATGGCTCTCCAAGGGCACAGCACACGTCCCTAAATAAGTGGAACACCGACTGGGGCGCTAAGACTGGCAGAACAAAGACAAGACATAAACCCTTCGTGGAGATGGCCGCATTGAACTAAACATGAGACTGCAGGTTCACTCACGAGAAGAGGTTTTTCTGCTGGGACTGTCCTGGAAACCCAGGATACTTAATCAACTACATCCATGATCCCACGAGGAATCACTACATCCCTCCAAAGAATTTCTCCAACAAGAGTTAGGCTGAAACAGCCTCTCCCGTTTTCTAATAGCTCGCTAACCTGAATTCAGAATTCATGAATATGGAATGAAGACCAACTCCTTCCCCTAAAATCAGTAACAGCTCTAACAAAGCACATGAACTAGCCTGCAAAGACAAGTCAGAGAATCCGATGTAATATGTCGATGGCTAAGTGTCAGTCAAGTCCTTATCTCCACGCAAGTCATTTTAAGTTTCAGAGCAGAAAAGGCCAGAATATTTTATAAAATGTAAATAAAGCTAACACTGCTATTGAGTATTATTCAAAACCAGTCTATCTCCCCTTTCGTCTCCCCATTTTATCTGTCCCAGGTCTCCCCAGCTCCAATAATGGAAAGGCTTCAGGTACCAAGATATCTTTTCTCCTCCCTCCCTCCCTCTTTTTGCTTTGATATTGACTAATTCTTATCCTTAAAGTTGAACAGGGTTTAAGGTTTTTCTGCCAGTATAGCCAAGCCTTTCCCTGCTATAAACTGAACATGCAAGCTTATTTATGTTAACTTTTGAAAATAGGGCAGAAGAAAGAGATAAAATGGGATCCAGAAATACACAATTTTGAGGACTATTCTGAAGACTTGTGTTACCTGCTTTTGTTTTGTATTACTGCTTTTGTTTTTTAACAGAACTTCTGATTATTGTGCTGATAAAATGCCACAGCATCAAAGAAAACGAGAAATCAGCTTTGAATGCAGAGATTTGATTGGAAAAATGGTGCCTGCCAAATGAGTGATTAGCTTAGTTAGAAACCAGTGTAAGTAGTGTTTAAAATCCAGCCTAGCCTTTTAGCTCAAAACACTGTATCTCTCTGAATCATGGGGAAATTACAGCCTAGGAGCAGATGGTAAGGTGAGGGTTAACTTATAACCTCGCTCTTGAGGTAAGCAGCACAGTTTTCATGAGGGAAAAATGGCATTTAAATATTCAAAGATCTTTTAAAAAATTCTCAGCTCTTTAAAAGTTTTTGCTCCCTAGACCTCTGATGTGGACTTCTAGAGGACTTGTTAAAGGAAAATGAGAAACAGTTCTTCTGAGATGGAAAAAAAAAACAACCCAGCATGGCTTGGGCGGTTAATCCGTGTATTTTGAAAGTTAGAAGTAGGAAAGAGAGGGGTGGCGGGGTGAACGCAATAGAGAAGTTTGAATGACTGAACCTTCTTAAAGCTGTTTCTTACTTGGTGTAAGTGGAAAAAGAAATCTCCCCCATTTCTGGCTAGCACAGGGCAGGGGCATCTCTGTGAACTAGCTTTTCATTTTTCCCCGTGTCCACAGGATCCAAGTCTGACACGTGGATTTCAGTCCCTTGACTTTCAAGTGGGCAAACTGAAGTTGCACAGATTCATCTGAACACTAGCAATTAGGACAAGTTCCAGGGGATGTGTAATTTATTCTTTTAATATTTAATGTTTGTCTTGCAAATCTAATGGAAGAAAATTTTACCTACATTTATGAATAAAAAGAATAGCTGCTCCCATTATTAAAAGCCTAACAGTAACTGGTAATTTACTAATATTGCCTCACTTAATCCTTGCAAAAACTCCTGGAGGTACGTAAATATCTATCTTAGAGACAAGGAAATTAGGGCCCAGGGAGGTTAAGCAAATTTGCCCTTAGCCACACCGTGAGAAAGACAAAGCAGGAACGGATTCAAGGTCTTTCTGACCCCACTTCCCTACCTATGCTGCCCCTCAGCCCTATGATAGGGATGGGGCTTCATTCTACCCTCATCTGCCCAATCCTGGGGAGAACTGTGGCTATTCCATTATCATTTTTATTAGGGAAGAGGCAGGGGAGGGTGTTCTTTTGAAACTCGAGTCACACACTGCAGTGCTGGCCAGGCTGACTTCTAGCCCTTGAAGCCTTTGCTCTACTTTTCTGCAACACGCCCCCCCCTGTTGACATTTAAGCAAGTTTTCTGAGTTACCCCACCACACGTCTAGCTTTCCTCCTGCTCTTCTCCAGGGAAATGGGTAAAACTAAGTCACTCTTGCTACATCTTTCACTTGCTGCTTCTTGTACCTTCTCCTGGCAGGCTAAGTGTATACTGGGACAGGTGGAGATGCAGCTGGAAATACAATGAATGGGGAAACCGGGTGTAAGGTTCACCTTCTGCATTTCTATACACCAGAGCTGGCCAAATATGTGTGTGTTTAACCCTAGTTGAGACACATTAAATGAAATGTTCCTCAAGTTGTCTATGAACACAGACCCCATCTATGCATGAAATCCTGCTTTCACTACTTCTCCAAGCGTCCTTTCAAAGAACGTCCTAGTGGGCTCAGCAGAGCCGGGATCTTGTGATTCCTACTTGTGGTGGAACAACGCTGACTGTGTCCTTCAGAGCCCCAAGCAGCAAACATCAAATCTTGGCAGCGATACCCAGAACTTCCTGCGCCAGTGACTTCCAGAAAACTCTAACACTAAGCAGCATTTACTGGGGGTGAACAACTCACTCCTGAGCCCTGAAGACCCCTGCTGGGCTTTGATGTTTACACACCAGTGATTGCCCTCTGGGCTTTGGCAATCTGTTCTTGGAGGCTGCATTTGGGGACAGCTACTCTCCTAAAACTGCCAGGAGGCACATAATTGCCTTTCCAACCACAGTAACTTTAAATAGACTAAAAAAGACTTCTTCAGTTTTTTTTTTTTTTAAAGAATTTATAATAATCTTAAAGACACTGGAGAAAGTGCTGTTTGTTCTATAAAAAGTGTGTAATTGACCGAAATGGGATGACTGACAAAAAAGCAGTATTTGCATAATTGCTTGCCTATATCAATTAAATTTCAATTTTATGCATTTGTTAGGCCTTTAAACTTAAAATTATTTTTCTAATATCAGTGGCTCATTTTTAACACAATCTTTTTCCACTGCTCAAATTAATCCCTTTTCCTGCTTTACCCCACACACTCAGGAGGAGAAAGGATAAAGGGGTCGAGATAGACACACACACACCCACCCACCCACCCAACAAACAAAAATGGTCAAACAAAAAGGTACACAGAGGTGGGTATCCAGGCTAGGTGGGATTGGGGAGGAAGAATAAGAAAAAGGGGGAGTGGGGCAGGAGGGTCAGGAAGAGTCCAGGGAGCTTGGGGGAACAGCCCCCAAATCGTCGATGTTCTGGTTAGAAGCAATCAAATTCTAAATAATGAAAAAAAGATCAATATAGGCTGTTAGAGTAGCTACAGAAGACAAATTCAGAAACAAAATCAAATGTGAGGAGTAAAGAGAATGAGGTGGCGCAGGACAGGAATGAAAGGAGCAGAGGTCTGGGAGGACCAGGGGGCTGCAAGACAACTCACCGGCCTCATCTCCCGGGGCGTCCCTCCCTCGAAGGTGGAAAGGGACTAACTGCTACTCTCTCTTAACTATCTCACAGGTCAGACTTCTGCGCTTGCTAAGCAGAGGACTTCTGGGCGGCTCTAGTTAGGGGAGCAAAGGTGATGGCTGCGAGCACTCAGCCCCTCCTTCGGGCAGTACTCGCTGCAGTTCGGGCACAGATCCTGGCCAGGCATCTTTACGACAGAACCATTTGCTTGAATTCAAGCAAAATAAGGCTATTCTCAGAAATCCTTTAAGGCCAGTAGAGGATTATCTTAAATATAGATATGCTTGGGAAAAATCAGCCTCCTAAATCCTTGCCTTAGTGCATCCCCATCTAGGAACGGGGAAGAAGCTCAGTGAGACTGACCACTATGACGTGATAAGTCACCACAACCTGAGGATGTCCTGAGGTTGTGTCTTGAGTCACTTCACCAGGAGGTGGCAGTGGCCACCATCAGCCTGACAGCAGTGGAAGAGGCATCCAAAACGAAGGGAAAACCTCGGCTCTGAGATTTCGCCCTTGGCTGATACGACAGCCCTTTATCCTGATAGGACCAAATGGGTTCTCACTGGCATGGACCACAAAGTAATACACCAGTTCCTCGGCTTTGCTGATTTGGAGGCATCATTTGAAAATATCTCCCACTTTCTTGACATGAAGCATGTCAAGAGAGCCAGCATCATCTGGCCATGTTCAGAGTAGAAAAGCGAGTTCTTTTCAATCTGTATTCCCCACACTCATTCTATATTCAAATCCCCAAATTTGCACTGGCGAGCATCTCCTTCCATTTTTGGAGGATGAAAAGGGTGGCATTCCTCCACTGCAGTGGTTCTCAGCCCTGATCGTGTGCCAAATTACTTGGGGAGCTTTCCTAACCTCATATTCCCGTATGCCACACCGGGAGACTCTGGCTCAGCCGAGCAAAGCATGACTGACTCAGAAGCAGGGCAAGCTGGATGCCTGGAGTTAGGCATCAGAGAGCCCCTGGCGAAGGGGCCAACCAAGAACACAGAGTGCAGCAGGAGAGGGAAAGGAATCAGCAGAGGAAATAAAAAACCCATGTCTGGGGGACCCCAGAGACCTGGGTTTGAATCCTGGCTCTGCCACTTGCTGTGTGATCTTCCACAAATTATTTGACCTTTCTGAGCCTCATACCCTTTATTGACAAAAATGAGGACTCACCTCATGGGGTTGCTGGGAGGATGAACATGAGATAACAATTATGATGCACCCAGCACGGAGCCTTGTATTCAGTAAGGGCTCAAGAGATGGCAGTGCCAAGCACAGTCACTGCAGTGGTTGTGCTATTACCACTATTAACAGGATTCCACCACAGGGCTATTTCCTAAGGATGGAGGCAGTGGAGGGCTTTCTGAGGCTGTTTCTCCACAGCATGTCCCTCTGGCTCCTGCTTCAGGAAGAAACCATGGGCAGGATGTCTGAAGACTCAGTCTAGCAGCCCTTCCATGGTCTGGGTGCAGCAGTGGGTGGCACTGGCTCTAGTCTCTATCAACATCCCCTCTCCCCACGCCCACAACCAGAAAGACCTAGTGGCATCTCAGATGCTGGGAAGGGACATGTGTCTTTAAGAGAGAGACTGGAGTATAATTCACAGACAAGTAGCTTTGGGTCAGAGAGGAAGGAATGATGGGCAGGAGAGGGTGGGTCAAGGGAAGGTTTAAAAGAAAAAGAAAGTAAAGTTATCCCCAATAGATTTCTGGTAAATTCTTTTTATTTTTGATAAGCTTTCTAGGGATGAGGGTATATAGAGAAGTTATACGAAATAAGTCTTCTGAATTCATTCTACTCTCCCCAAATTTCCTAGCCCTAATTCCTCCCAACGACCCCATGAGATAAAGAATAATCAGACATAACCGTTGCTCCTGTCCCATAGAGTGGTCTCAAAGATTATAAAATGATTAGAAGTGACTGCACCTTGTTGGAATTTACAGGCTTCTTTAAAAGTACATTTTAAATCTCACTGATTAAGACATGATAATTCTATTTGTCTTCTGAAAGTCTGGCCAGAAGTTTACTTTTTCACTGTAGCTGAGGGCGGGGGTGGGGGAAGGTAGCTAAGCTTGACACAAACTTTCACATAATCCTTCACTATTTAGGAGAATCAGCTTTGAGACACTTAGAAATGTCTTTTTTATACTGTATAATCAACTAGAATTTAGACAAAAAGCAGCAGCCCTTAGGCTAGGTTTTGATAGGTCTATTGCAAATAATTCTAGTTTCAAATTCTGAGTTCAAACAAAACAAAATAACCAGCAGCAACAACAGTCTTCTCCCCGAAGGGGACAGACTCCAGAATGACAGCTCACATTTCTCAGTAAATCTGTCTATTTTTTAATGCTCGTTAAAAACTATGCGTAGAGGCTGCCTCGGTTAGGTGCTAATCCATCTTTAACACCCTTCTTTGAAAGGGATAACTCCTTCCCATGTTAAGAAGGGTGTGCAGAGCCCAGGGCCACCGACTGGTAGCACGGGGCTGGAGTGGTACCGAGGGCACGGCTGAGGAAGACCTGCCAGAACTCACAAACATCTAAACCACAAACCTGAGACTCTCTCATTACTTTAAAAAAATTAAAATGAAAATAACAATTCTTTAAAGTGAGCTAGCTCAAAGATTTCACTCGTTTGTAAAAAGCCTTCATCTAATTGAATACATCTGTGATCTACGTCTGAATCTGTCATCTAGGCAAGAGCGGGGGTGAGACAGAACCTACCCTGTTTTTAAAAAAATCTCCAGGGAAGAAGACTTCTTAGAAACTTGTGTTGAAGTCTAATCATCTTGGTTATTATGAATCTTTTATATCCAATCTAATTTTCTTCCTCCTTATCCTTTAAGATGATTTCTTCCTTTTTGGTCTTTGAAAATAAAAACTGGTAAGGTCTGCTTCCTAAATTATAAGTGAAAACTTATCATGTCATCCCTTACTTTTTTTTTCCTTTTTTGGCTGTGTTGGGTCTTTGTTCCTGTGCCCATGGTTTGTCTAGTTGCAGCCAGCGGTGGCTTCTCTTGTGTGGAGCACGGGCTCTAGGCACGTGGGCTTCAGTAGCTGTGGCTCGCGGGCTCTAGAGTGCAGGCTCAGTAGTCGTGGCGCACAGGCTTAGTTGCTCCGCAGCGTGTGGGATTCCCCCAGACCAGGGATCGAACCCGTGTCCCCTGCATTGGCAGGAGGACTCTTAACCACTGTGCCACCCTTAACCACTGTCCCAATCCCTTACTCTTTATGCCTCGTGGTAAAATAAGCCCGACTTGACGTGTACCACCAAGCAGACGGTATCGTCAGCCAGGGTTGCTAGGTGCTGCGCCTGATGACATGGCAGCTCTGGGTGTGAGGCCAGAAGGCGAAACTCTGTCTTCAGCTCAACAGCCAGGCTGACTGGAAGCTGCTGGCACTGCCTGCGACAGGCCTAAGGCATTCTTCCAGGCTGATGGGAGTCACTGTTTTTCTCCACAGGACTCCTCCAGGTGGCCTTCCTCTGCCCACGTCTATGGGATTCTACACCTTCACGCATGCTGTGTGCTGGTCATCTTCCCTAGAAAGGAATCCTATCTTATGAGTGGGTTGGGTTCTCCAAGTCCAAATAAAGCACAAATCAAAAAACTGCATTTGATCAAAATTACCCTAAAAAAATTTCTCACTCATCCAGTTCAGTTCATTGTTTCTGAAGCAATGCTTTTTGGCTAGAATCAGCACCCCAAGAGCAAAAAACTAGGTTATCCCACACCAGATAGACTCTTGTTGGAAGGAGGTCACTGATTGAAATGAAATCAACAGCTTTTAATTTTTTAAGTATCAGTTCCTTCCGTAGACTTTTCTTTTTGTTCACAATAGGCCCCAGGCATGAAAGGGTTGGAAACCACCGACTAGCACATCCCAGGGAGACTAAAAATGGAATATGGTATTTTAACTAAAACTGTATCTAACACATCTCAGCATGCCATCACGTATATGTTAAGTGATCAATAAAAGTTTGGTGAATGATTGAATGGACGACTTCACCAATGATGAGAAGGGCTGGGCAGGATGGTTTGCTGAGCTAATCAGAACAGATAAGCACTTGAAGAGGGGACTGCACTGGGCTTCATCCCTAGAAAGAACTCTGCTTCTGAGGTCCAAAGCCTTCACTCAGCAACACTCTTCAGGCATGTGCTAAGGACCTACTGTGTGCCAGCAAGGTTTTCTGGGGCCTTCTGGACACGTGCTCTCACAACTGCCACCACGTTGGACACAGTACGATGAAGTAGCCTTGTCTAACTCCCTGCCTGACGTGAACTTGGGAGAAAAGAGGACATATCTTATTCATGGCACTGTCCTCAGTTCCGAGGACAGCATGTGGCGCACACACGTGCTCAATACTACTTGAATGAATGAAGCTCAGAGCTCTCAACATCTCATCCTAGAAGAGCATTTAATCAAAGTGCCTCCTGCCTACCCCACCCACTCCTCTCTTTCTGGGTCACTCATCTAAAAATCAGACAATCCCTGCGACTAGAATAATTCTCAGGATGCTGCCCTTCACTCACCTTTTAGAACCTTCTTTGACACCTAGGCTATTTACCCCAGAAAAGAATATCTTTTAGATACAAGTGTGGCCATCCTCCCACAGCAGGTCCAAATTCCTAGCCAGCTCTTTCATGAAAAAGTTTCTAGCTTGGTCAAAACCCTTATTTTCAAGGGCTATCATCTCCCACCATGACTGAATCCCATACCTGGATAGGTCTTGGGGAATTTCCTACCAAGGAGATATACCTGGAGATACACCCAGGGCAAGAGGGGCCCAGTGGAGAGTTAGTTGCACATATGGGAACCAGGTAATGTTTCTCTTGCGGACGCTGGCACGTCTACCTCCTGCCCATGAGCCATAATGACTCAGCTTCCCCGAGTCAGTGCGCCGCCACCGGCATCACGTGACCACCCCCAGATACAAAGCCCTGGGTATCTGAGTACAGGCAGCTTTTCCCAGAGCCCCACATGTTCAAAGTATCGTAACGAAGCCACACTGGTTACCCCATTAATCTTGTAAACTCCAAGGGAATAGGATTAAAATACCACCTGGATAGACTCCTGTTACACAGTCAGCGAGGAGCAAGAGAACGCCACAAAACACAAGGTTAGAGGGAAGCAAATGATGGGGAGAGAGCTCTTAGCCACCAGGAAGAACCCCAAGGCGAAAAAGAAAGTAACAGGATCGGTACAAAGAGAGGCACATGATTTTCCTTTAATTACCTTCAGATTTAGGACTAGGAGTAGATGCAGGAAACTGGTAGGTAGGAGTGTAAGGATTGTCCTCTGCAGCAGAGAAAAGCAGTGGATTTTCAAACCATCCACTACGGAGTGGAGGAAGTGACAAATCTCCAACTGATTCTTTCAAATGACCCATTACCTATTTTAGTGTTATTAAAGCACACGGCATCACACTTGAAAAGAGATTAATGAATTAGAAAGGACTTGGTTATTTTAATAAGGCACATCATGCAAATCAGTGAAATAAAATTTCTGCCAACCAAAAATGACTATAAAAACAAAATCTAAAAGCCAAATCTTATTCCTAAAATGGAACTAGAAGAATTAATTGAAGGCTAGGACAACAGATACACTGTCTAAGTTCATGGTACCTTCAGAATTTTGCTGGATTTCAGGAAGTTCAGGGAATTGGTACGTAGGGAAATAAGGGTTTTCTTCAGGAGTGTCTAGGCAGAGGAGCAGGTTTGGGAGAGAGAATAGAGGAAGATACAAATGGAGAGAATGAACGAATAGGAATCCACACACAATTCAGGCTCCTTGAATTCTGGAACATACTAAGCTTCACCAGGGATGAAAGAAATTCAAATTGCTTTTAAAAATCCAGTCCTTTTGCCTGAATTACTGAGACACGTCTAAAGACACAATATCATTTCTCTTCTTGGACAAAGAATTACATAAATACAGTCTCCGATAAGCAAAAGGCATTTAACACAAAGCTTCAAATTTTCACCTTTTATGGGCAAAAAATATTAAGTATGCTAATAAACTGTGTGTAAAGAAAACAACTGTCATCAAATGATTTTTTTAAAAAAATCAAAGCTTGTGCTGTAGACATTAGAATCGGGGCAAATTAGTAGATTCTTAATTTTTCAAATACCTCTGCCTAGGGCAGGTAGTTTCGCTCAGAATCTGTAATTTAGGTTGAGTTATCATCTATAATATATGAGAGGACCCATGCTGCCTGAGGGGCAGAATTACATATTTTTCACATATGCACCTGTGTCTCGGCATTTGGGCCGCCAAAGCTGGATCTAAAGGTGAGAGAGACACAGATTGCTGGGGAAATGGACATTGGCTTTAGGAAGTGACCAGTGGAACTGACACCATCTGATCAGACAGCCAGCATCACCACCGGGACTGAGCTCATACCTCAGAAAAGAGTGAATTTACTCTTGGCTCAGAAACACTAAATACTGAGCATCTCAAAATTTAGAAACAAATTGAAGAGGGGTACCCCCAGGTTCATTCTGAACACTGCAGGAGCTAATTAACAGTGATGTTAG
The DNA here is from genome assembly GCF_949987535.1 of Balaenoptera acutorostrata. Classification (NCBI taxonomy): domain Eukaryota; kingdom Metazoa; phylum Chordata; class Mammalia; order Artiodactyla; family Balaenopteridae; genus Balaenoptera; species Balaenoptera acutorostrata. The sequence goes on along the minus strand of NC_080079.1, from coordinate 33,171,693 downwards.
CTGGCAGCCACAGCTAATCAGAGAGACTGGTCATCTGCGGCATAGGCTGACCAGACAATGACCAGACGCTTTTCCTTTGCCTTCGCGTGTCTTCTGTGCCAGGCGGCCAGACTGGATTTGGCCACAGGGAAGGACAGGATGCTCTGCCTGCAGGAGGAGTGGTACCCTTCCCACAGTGAAGCTGCATCCCTGCCCAGCAGCTGAGTGGCGGCACAGGCGGGTGGGAGCTGTGGGGCTTGCAACCTGCCTGAGAACTGGCCTGGGGTTCTCCCACCATGCTGGGTCCGCTGCTGGCAGCCCAGCAGGCCCCTGATTTGGAAGCACTACTCTCCCAGCTTGAGCGGGCTTTGTTGTGTCAGCTCTGGACTGGCTCTCAGGGCTCCCTGCCAAGTGCTGGCTCCCAGCTGGGGAAGATTATTTTTCACATTAATACCGTCATACAGGTGCACCATGCGTCCTACTTCACAAGGCAGAATTTGCTCTCATTTGGACCCTGCCACATCCCTCAGAGGAAGGGGAGGGGAACAAACACAAAGAGAGAGGTACATGATTGGCCCATGGTCACATGAGTGCTTGGGGGACTGAACCCAGACGAGAACACTTTTTAACTCCCAGTTCATGCCTTCTCAACTTGCTCTGCCTACAGGGCAGTCATGGGCAGACACTGGGAGGTGCACCTAAAGCCAGAAGCAGGTGGGAGTCGAAGCTGCTCACATCCCAGGCAGGCAGATGCTAAAGAACGCGGGCAGAGTGCTGGGCTCAGCCTGCTGCATCCCCAACATCTGGGAGGGAGGACTTGGGAGCCGACCTCAGCTCCCACATGTGAGGCAGGCGCACAAGCTCTCCCGCCCTCTCTGCTCTGAAGGTGCATGGCTGGGCTCAGGCAGGCCCGGGCCTAATGAGGTCAAGCTGCAGGGCCCAGTCTTCCGGCCAAGTGAGTTTAGGTCCTCACCACAATAGTCAACATATGGGCACAGCACAGCTTCTACAAATGAAAATCAATACCTCTGTTTAGTTTGTGGATCTGCTTAAACATGGTCTTGTACCAGTCTTTTGATCTCTCGGTGTTCTGGAGAAAAAGAGTAAAATAAAATGGAAATCTCAGCACATTTCAGAACTTCCATGATTACGAAAGCAAAATGCAAAGTGACAACGTCTCAAGTCAAAACTCATGTAATTCTATACATCTTTGTGATCTCACATGGAAAGCTTTTAAATGCAAAACTGTTGAGAAAGAACAGACAAACCAAGGGATTCAGACCTGAATCTGCGGGGTACTATTTGGAGGCAGGTTTTGAAACCAGTGGACAAGGATCCACTTGAAATGTGTCCATTCTTAGGTAATTTTTAGAGAGAACCTCTCTCCATATATAGATGACTAAACTGAAGTAAGGCTCCTAGAAATGTAAGAAACAAGGAACATATGCTATCACCCATTTCAGGTTACTCTGTAGAAGTATATCTAAGCCACCTGCATAGGGCTAGATTTAGAATGTATACATTAAAACGTAACCCATTACAGCATCCAACGCCAGAGAGTTTCCATCCTAACCACAAAGCTGGGTTGTTTTTTAAGATAAAAATAAAACAAGGAAGGAGACAGGTGGTTAGATCAGATACTTTCACTCCCACCTTACAGATGAGAAAATGTGATACAGAAAGTCAAAGGTCACAGAGCAGGTGAGCGGGAGGGCTGCCCAACAGGATGGTTAGCGGGAAGGGTCTGCTCTGTCACCCACAGGTTGTGCAATCCTGGGCAAGTAATCCCGCCTGAGTCCCTGTTTCCTCATCTATAAAATGGGAATGATATTAGTACCTACCTTGTACGGTGAATCATGTTTAAATGAGGTAATGCATTAGGAAACGAACACTGCGATCATTATTAGTAATAATTCTTTCTACTACTTATTATTATTATTGGAATACTTATTATTCCTTAGGACAACAATTCTTTTGAGGCTTAGCCCACTGTTGTTTCTATCAGCCTCCCCCAAAGGGACACAAAAACCTGTCCTTTGCTCAATGGAAATCACAGAGAAACACATCACAGCCAGTGTTCTGGTTCTGGCACACGGAGAGGGATGGGGTTCACCCCAATCCAGGTTCAAATGTGGGGCTTCTCTGGGATCCCAGGGCCTGCAGGAGGCTGGTGGGCCTGCACAGCGGGGAGGGCTACGCCAGGGCTGCCACGAGACCCACCCTGTTCTGAGGCCTTGCAGGCTGAATCCACCCTGTGTGTCCCCGAGAGTCTCCCACTCTCCCTGGATGACGGGCTATCTCCCATCCAAGGGAACTTCTTCCTGAACGCATGGTGGCAGGGACCCTGAGCCTCGCACTCTTCCCAGGGTTCTCTAACCCTGGACTACAGCACAATAACGAAGGAGACTGGGAAACACTGCCCACGACCTTCCCCTCTTGAACACACACATGCCTGAAGCCTCTCAGAAGTTCTGCCGCAGAGAAAGCAATCTGCCTTTGTTCCACCCAGCTTTCCCCCACATTCATCGGACCATGAAACCCTTTTCTCATGGATTTAGTAACAGCTAACGTATGCTTTGGGAAAAGCTGTCGCCCAGCTCTTGGACGCTCTGCAGGCCTCAGTGGGCTTAGAGAGAAGGCAGTGCTGAGGACCCTCCTTTTGAGGTCTCTGCCACCCACAGACGGGGTTCACATGGACCCAGGGGTGGACACCCGTCACTGGCTTAGGACAAAGCCTAAGAAGGACTTGTAGGTCGGCACTCGTACCCGGAGTGGGATGCCCACATCATCCATGGAAACATCGCTTAGATCCTGAGTGCTCTTTGCCACCCGCCTGCTGTCATCCTTCACCTTCTTCTCAGCAGCCCTGCCAGGGGAGGTGGGTTTTTCCTGAGTTGGTGCTGAGTCCTGCTCTCCCACTCTTCTTTCCAAGACAGGATCTGGAAAAGAAAAGCAATCATTAGCTGAAGCTCTTCTGGTGGCTCCAAAGCAAATTCCCCACAAACAATCCAGCTAGGGTAGAGTGTGTCTGCCAATTCTCAATTGCAAGGAGTTGTACTTAGAGCAGGGGTTAGCAAACCATGGCCCAGCCCCCGGTTTCTGTAAATAAAGTTTTATTAGAACACAGCCATGCCCTTCGCTTATGTATTACTTACTGCTGCTTTGGAGCTAAAATGGCAGAGCTGAGTAGCTGTGACAGAAACCGTATGGCCAGCAAAGCCTAACATTTACCATCTGGCCCTTTTTTTTTGTTTAGTACTTATTTTTTATTTATTGGATGAAAGATTAGAGTCTGTAGCGTTTTACCATTTTCAAAAGTTTCACACACATGATTTCTTATAATCCCATAATAACCCTTTGTCCTTCTACCCTTACATTGCCCCTCTCCCCTTCTTCTTACCCCACTGGGAACCACTAGTTTATTCTCTATACCTGAGTCTGTTTTTTTGTTTTATTCACTAGTTTGTTGTATTTTTTAGATTACACATATAAGTGATATCATGGCAGTATCTGTCTTTCTCTGACTTATTTCACCAAGCATAATGCCCTCCAAGTCCATCCATGTTGCTGCAAATGGCAAAATTTCATTTTTATGGCTGAGTCGTATTCCACTGTATACATACCACATCTTCTTTATCCATTCATCTGTTGATGGACACTTAGGTTGCTTCCATACCTTGGCAACTGTAAATAATGCTGCTATGAACATTGGGGTGCATGTATCTTTTCAAATTAGTGTTTTTGTTTTTTTTTCAGATATATACCCAGGAGTGGAATTGCTGGGTCATATGGTAGCTCTATTTGAGGTTTTTTTTTTTTTTTTTGAGAAACCTCCATACTGTTTTCCGCCCATTAGGCCCTTTTAAAAAATGTGCGGACAGTGTGGTAAGTGCCCTATAGAGGACTGTACTTGGTGCTCCAGACATCCAGGTAGTTCTGACTTTTCTAGGAAGTCAGGGAGCAGGTAAACCACACGAGGGTGGCCAGACACTACTTGAAAGTTCTTGTTTCCCCTTGAGGAAGTCACTTAACTTTTCTGTGCCTCTGTTTTCTCATCCAGAAATGGGGATAACACTTCAACTGGCCAGCTCACAGCGATGTTGTGAGGACCCAATAAGATAGCTTACGCCAAGTGCTCAGAAAACGGTAAACTGCTAAATGCACATTAGAGTTTATTTAATTTCATCCAGGATTGGAAGCTACAGAGAGCTAATAAACATACCACGTGTGGTCTATAGATTATAAAATGACTTATTATTGGAATACTTATTATTCCTTAGGACAACAATTCCAACAACAATTGTGTTGTTACTCCAAGGCATGTCATTTATTTACGGGAGGCATTTACAAAGCACCTGCCAGGCGCTAGGCGTTCACATGTGCTGAGGACATGGGGGTGAACCTTTCCCAGCCTGGCCTTCAAGGAACTGACGGTCTGGTAGGCAGAAAGAGCAGGAGAGCCAGCAGTGAGAATGGAGGCAACCAGTGCTGACAGAGGAGTCCACATCCAGCTCCGCTGAGGAAGTGGGTTCAGGCACCACCCCTCAGAAGGGTCAGCCAGACAAAGAGGAAGTGAAGGATGCTCCTGGCAGAGGGAATGGCATAAGCAAATGCCAGGGGCCTCGGGACTACTCTGAGCTTATTACGGGCCAGGCAGTGCGCTAAGCTCTTCACGTACATTATCGCACCTCATCCTCCCAATAACTCTATGAGGAAGAAACTATCATCATCCCTCCATTTTTTAAAAAAAGAAACAAGTAAAATTAATTTTTATTTTATTTACTCTATCTAAAATATCATTTCAACATGTAATCAGTATAAGCAATTACTAATGAGGTATTATACCTTCTTTATCTTGTACCAAGCACTGCATGTCAGTGTGTATATTATACCTACAGCACCTCTTGATTTGGATTAGCCACATTTTAAGTGCTCAATGGCCACATGCGGCTAGTGGCTACCATACTGGACAGAATAGCAGTAGAGTATGAATGCCCATGTAACCATTTATTAGTGTTGTGGTCTGCATTGAGCTTTTCAGAGTATCAGTTCCTGATCCATTAAGTCATCCCTCCAATTTTAAAAAACAGGTAAGGGGAACAAAGCACAGAAAAGTTAAAGTAGCCTGCTTGAGGTCACATAGCAGCACGTGGTCAAGCCGGGATTTGGCCTAGTGTCCACCTGACTCCAGCGGTCCTGTCTGAACCACATCCTGTCTGGCCTCCCTCCAAGGTGGGACCAAGGTTTCGAGCCTGGGAGCCTGGCCTGATCCAAACAGAGAAGTCAGGAAAGGGAACTGGGCTGGGGAAGGCAGGGAGTGAAGACTGCCTGCACTTAGACAGGGTAACTTTGAGGAGACAGCGAGACACTCAAGTAGAAGTGCCCCGGAGACCCTGAAGACATATGAGAGTGAAGCCCAGGGAGAGGCCCCGGAAGAGGGTGATTTTGGAGCCATCAGCACAAAAGTGATGGCTGAAGGCAAGGAGATGGAAGAGGTCAGTGGAGGAGATGACAGCAGAGTCAAGGGCCGAAGTCATGCACGAAGGAATGTCACAGTTACAGGCTGAAAAGCAGAAAAAAAAAAAAAAAAGGGTTCCCAGAAGCTTGCAGTTGTTGTTGGAGGGATAGGAGATGAACCGGAGAGGAACAAGCGAGGTGTCACTGAAACCAGAGAAGACAGAGTTCCAAGAAGTGGGATGGTAATGCGTCAGAGGAAAAAAAAGAAAAAAAAGAAATTGAAGCAGAGGAAGCGGCATTACCTTAGGCAAAAAAAGAGTCACAGGATCTCTCTGAGGGAGAAAATTTCAGGAGGGGAGAGAGGGTAGACACCAGATTGCAGGGGAAGGGGAGTCTGTGGGCAGGGAGTGGGCAGTTAAGTAGGGAGGGAGGTCAGCACGGAGGAGAGTGTGTCAGATGGTCACCAGAGAGGCCAAAAGATTGGGGGGCAAAAAGGGTTACACTGGGGAGTCTAATGTCCTACCAGGGGAGCCCATGAGGTGAGACGGCAGGGGATGAAGATGTGCCCAGGCTATTAGTACGTGTCCGGGAAGGATCTGTTCATTGACTGAGGGAGAGGTTCTCACCTCTGAGAAAAGAAAACGTTCCGAGTGCTGGCGGGAGGACTAAACATTCCACGTTCCAGGGTACATGGAAAGCGGTGCCGAGGTCAGAGATGTCTGTGTGTGGAGGAGGGGTGTGGGAGCTGGGGAAACACTGCCGCCAGCGAGCTCAGGTTTACGACTTTCACAGACTGCTCAATGGAGTGGCTTTGCCTGGGTTTCAAACAAACTTCTGAAATGAATACTCATTCTGGGACCGCAGAACAATTTCTAAACATTTTGTGCAAGACTCAGCTTCATGAGTGTTTCAGAAAACCCCATCACCGTAAGTTGTTGTTTTTTTTTTTTAAAGACATAGGGATTTTCCTTAATTAAAACGATTTCACACTGCTCTGATTTTTTTTAATTTTTAACTTTTTATACAATTGTAAAGGTTACGCTCCATTTATAGTTATTACAAAATATTGGCTATATTCCCCGTGTTGTACAATATACCCTTGTAGCCCATCTTACACTCAATAGGTTGTACTTCCTACCCCCTCACCCCTGCACTGGAAACCACTAGTGTGTTCTCTACATCTGTGAGTCTACTTCTTTTTTGTTTTATTCACTAGTTTGTTGTATCTCTGGCATCACCACCGTAAGCTTTAAAAGATGTTAAGACCAGACTGGTTTTACGGGATGAGTTCTCAGGCTCCCACGAAATTCCCACAGGAGGCCAAGGATTTTGGCAGGAAGCTCAGGAGGGTGGGGGGATGTTGAGTTACCAGAGTCCCCCCTTAACATGGCTGTGCTGAACACTCCCTTCCCGAGTGGAAAGGCCTTGCCTAAGTGTGATCAAGTTGCAGCAGGTGAGGCTGATTTCAAGCTGTCTCACCAAGTGCTTAGAGACGCCCATAGTCCTCACGCTCTACTGTCATCTCTTCAGAGGAAGATCACAGATATGCCAACCTCAGCGTTTCCAGACCTAGAGCAATTCTTAAGAAATTGTTAGGGCAGGTGGCTCTAGCAGCCATCACTTAACTGCAGAACTCAAGCTGACAGTCCATGGATTGGTTCCCAAGCTGCCAGAGTCCTTTTGATCTATAAAAATTAGCCCTGGGCTTCCCTGGTGGCGCAGTGGTTGAGAATCTGCCTGCCAATGCAGGGGACACGGGTTCGAGCCCTGGTCTGGGAAGATCCCATATGCCACGGAGCAACTGGGCCCGTGAGCCACAACTACTGAGCCTGCGCGTCTGGAGCCTGTGCTCCACAACAAGAGAGGCCACGACAGTGAGAGGCCCGTGCATCGCGATGAAGAGTGGCCCCCGCTCGCCGCAACTAGAGAAAGCCCTCGCACAGAAACGAAGACCCAACACAGCCATAAATAAATAAATAAATAAATAAATTAAAAAAAAAAAATTAGCCCTGAACTCTTTTACTTTAGAAGCCTATGATCATGTGATGTGTAATTGAGTGGGTTTCAATACACAGAGGGCTGAACTGCAGCCTCTCAAGAAGAAGTGTTTCTTTATATAGTGGAAACCCAAGGTGACACTTCATTGTACCGTGCAGGTGATGGGGCCACCCTGTGACATCCAATGGGTTACGATGAAGTCTTGCTGCTATGTCTCACTAGGCAAATACATGACATCCTGGAGCATTTCCTTCTAGTTTTATACTGTGCTTTCAAAGGAAGGTCCTGGAAAGGGCCACTCAATGAAGGATGCTGCTGACGACCTGGACAGGGCATGTGTGTCTGGGGGAGGTGGGAGAGCATCCCTAGTCTTCACACCCAAAGCTCTGTGATTGAGGATCACAGCGCTGCTTACACTTCCCTCGGGGAAGGGAGGGGTGGCCTCTCCGTACCTTATGCCAGCCCCTCTGTCCCAGCCCTTGTTTTCCTGTCTTTCCACCCACGGGACAGGAGCTTCATGAGGCCAAATCCCATGCGGGTCTCATTCCTGGATGAATCTCATTAAGCATGAAGCCCCACAGAGGTTCAATAAAAAAATTCGGTTAGTAGGAGGGATTAGTCCTTCCAAGTCCCATCACCACTGGGGTGGGGGGAAAAGCCTTACTTTCTCTTACTCCAGAGCACAGACTAGAGCACCAGCCCCACCAGCCCTCTCTCCTTCAGGAGCTTCTGAACAAAATGGTGCTCTTCCTTTTTAAACAAAACGGCTTTTAGTGAGCACCTACTTTATGTCCCGCTCTATCAAATACCCTTAGTGGATCTGCACCAAAAGTGGAGGATGGAAGCGCTGGGCTTATTTTAAAGCGGAGGATGCGGCCTGAGCCTGCCAGCACGATAGAGAAGCCCCGACATTCACACAGCACCTTCCAGTGTGCAAAGCACCCTCCCTCTTCCCATCACAAATGATCCCTACAACGCCTCTTTGAGGCAGGGGCAAGGATTACATGCCTATTTCCCATACGAGGAAACTGGCTCAGAGAGGTGAAGTCACTTACCCAGGGACAAACAGCTACTATAAGAGGGAAGAACCAGGACCGAACTCTGGGTCCCCTAACTTGTGTTGAGGTGCCTTTTCAAACTCCCCAAAGCAGGAAGGCGCCCACAGGAGCTCCTTTTCAGAGCCGCCCTGTTCTCAGCAATCTGGGCTGGGGCCAGGGAATGAAGTGGGCTGGAGTGCGGCAGCTCCAGGAGGGGTTATCAAAGGGCACCTTGAGCTCAGCCATGGCCTGTCCTGGCCCTGCGGCCAAGTCCTGGATAAAGTGGAGAGGGTGTGAGAGCCCCATGTCCTCCCCACCAGGCTCTCCACGAATCACAAGGACAGAAGCAGGATGAAGGAACACAGAACTCATGGAGCAGCTGCTCAGAAAAATGGCGGCTTTTGCTATCCACCAGATCAGGGGTCCTCAACCCCAGAGATCACGAGTCCCAGCAAGTCCACCACGTGCCATGTGTCTGCATGCATGTGGCTGTGTGGCTTTTTCTAGAGAATGAATCTACTGCCTTGCTTAGATTCTCCAAATGAGTTCATGACCAAAACAAGGTTACAAGCCACGATATCACACCATTAGCTGCTTGAGGGCAGCACAGTTCCCCAAAACAGCCCCAGAGCCTGGCTTGGTGCCTTACACAAAGTAGGCACTCAATAAAATGACAAGTGAGCCAACAGAGGCACCTACTGACAACAGTAACTCATTTCTATCAAGCACTTGAGTGCCAGTGCTCAGTGCTAAGCTGCTGACAAGCAGAACCCAGGAGGCACTACTGCTTTCCCTATTTGGCCGATAAAAACTGATCTGTAGTTTAGATCATCAGTAACCTGCCTTAGGTTGCACCATCAGTAGTTGGGAGAACCAGGATTTTGGCTACAGAAAGCTGGAAGGAAATGGCCAAACATTCCCATTCCTGGGTTCCCTCCCCACCCCAACCTTGTCCCAATCCTGCACACTTTATCCGGGAGTGAGCCCTGATATCTGATTATATTTGCAGTCACTCCCCACCATTGTCTGCTCTTGATGGAACTTGCTATTCTAGTGCAGTCAGTACAGAGGGAAGCATCAGCATCGCCAGGGAGCTGCTTAGAAATTCAACTTCTGGGACTTCCCTGGTGGTCCAGTGGTTAAGAATCTGCCTGCCAATGCAGGGGACGTGGTTTCGATCCCTGGTCGGGGAACTAAGATCCCACATGCTGTGGGGCAACTAAGCCCGTGCGCCACTACTGAGCCTGTGCACCACAAATAGAGAATCCTGGAGCCCACGCGCCGCAACGAAGATCCTGCATGCCGCCACTAAGACCCAACGCAGCCAAATAAATAAATAAATATTAAAAAAAAGAAACAAGAAATGCAACTTCTCGCCTATACCCATGAAATCCGAATCTCTGGAGGTGTGGCCCGGGAATCTGGGCTTTGGCCAGCTCTCCAGGAGGGTCTGATGCCAGCTCAAGTTCAAGAAGCTGTGCTCCCCAACCCTCTTCCAGGCACTGCTGGTCTGGAGGCTCTCCCCTTGGTCCATCATCCCAGGGTCATCTATTGGCATTTGCGTTTGCCACCCAAAAAGGAGAGAACTGATCCACATTTCCCAACCCCGGACTTGTCACACCCTAGAAGAGAGACAGAAGCAATAGAAAGGTGGCTTCTTCAATGACGCTGGCCAGGAGCACTCCATCCAAAGCGTAGCTCCTTGTCCTTTTTATTCAGAATAGCCAGTTCTTACGGATCAAGGCACTTGTCACTGTCCCACTGGACACGTTTACTAGTTTGCACCACTAGTGTGTCCCACCAGCCTTCAAGTTCCAGGGAGGCAGGAACCATGCCTGTTTTTATCATCCTGGCAGCCAGCAATAAGCAGAGTTCCCAACACCATCAGAGAAGCTCGCAAGACTTCACTGATTGAACACATCAGGTGGTGGCCAGAAGATGGCTTTAGCAGGACAGGTGTTAGTATGTAAATAAATATTTCTCACCTACCTGAAAGGCTACTGAGTCGTTTCTGCTGTTCTGTGATAAAAAACAAAAAATACACAGTGTGAGTGAGATTTACACAGACATGGTAAGACCAAGAAGTCCTGGCATAACTCGTTAGGAGGATCCCCAAACCTGTGTCCTCACTGTCCTCTGGGCTTAGATGCTAAAATGCTGTGTAGTCCAGCTGAATACAGGGATATTAATGTGGCTTCATCATCTGGGTGTGGTGTCTCCTGTCCCTCTCCCCCTAGATTTGTGCCAGGATTCGGGGAACAATCTCTGTTTTCTGGTTGTTTACATCTTAAAGTGATCTGATCACTGAAGGAGGCCCTCAACTCCCCTGGTCTCAAGGGAGCAGGACCTTATACACCTCAGTCTTGGTACCTTTTGAAGGAATGTAATCATAACCATGACAGCTACCATCTGAGAGCTTGCTAAATGCCAGATATTGTTTTAAGAGCTTTCACATGTGTGAACGCTTTTAATCTTCACAGTAACTCTAGCAAGTAGGTCAGCACTGGCTGAGAGACCTCAGACAAGGGGCACAAACTACCCAAGATGACACTGAAAATCAGAGCTGCGTCTAGAACCTGGGTTCCCCAGGTTTCTTTCCAACTCTAATCACCGGGTCCCACTGGTTCCTTAACAGTGGGAGGCCCATTGGTTTCCCACCCTCCTGGGCAGTCTCGCGGTGGGGAGGCCAGCATCTCCTTTGGAGAGTTCTGTGCCTATGTGCTTTGGGATAAGCACAAAAATGACCTTTACCTTCTACAGCTGCTAAATATAAAGCAGCCACATGTATAAAAATAGAACACTTGCCAGCCCATGGGTGCTGTCATCATTCCCCTTGGCGGTGTCCCCACCCTCCCTCCAGAACCAGCGTGGCGAGAAGTAAACAGAGCAGCAGGGGAGCTCACAGCCAGTGGAAGTTGCCCTGTCTACATCGGGCATGTGGGCAAGGTTCACACTAGCTGGACCACAGAAGCCCAGCAGAGCCCTAGGCTCAGCTCTGCCAGCAACTTGCCAGATGGCACTGACCAACCACATAACATCTCAGCCTCAGTTTCCTTGTCTGTTAAATCAAAGTGCTCACCGGATCTATGGTACCCAAACACTAGTCTCCAAGCTGGAGGCAAGGCCTTCCCTAGCAATTAAAAGCAAATTTATTCAATTGAAAAGATTATGTGGTATCGCACTTCTGAGGTGTGGAATAGCCTTTCCTTCATAGAAAGAGATGCATGCAGTGTAGATCACAGTGGTTGTTTCTCAGGAGTGTTATTTAGCAAAAGTTAGAAATTAGCAACCCCAGGCTAGTCCCCAGACCGTTTCACGTGACCATGAGATCCAGAAGTCTGGGACCGCGGAACTCCTGTCCTTCATGTGCTCCATGGACATGCCCTGCAAGCTTGCTGAAAAATGCAGAGCTTCTCCCCCATGCCTCCCCGCCAAAGACCTCCTGAATGTGACTCCCAGCGCGCTATGCACACTGAAGACCAAGAACCTCCCAGGCACTCTCTCTCTCTCAGTCCTGAGAGTTTTCCAGTTTAAATCCTCCTCCCCAGACTGATCATAGCCATCTGCCCTCAAACACATGTGGGATGGAAAGCTGCAGAGAGAGGGGCAAGGGCTATGTTTACACAACCGCGAGAGCCAGGCCAGAGGTGCAGTGCCCCTCCGTTTGTTTGCAGTAGGGGGGCCTGGCCTGGGGGGACAGGGTTATTGTCACACTATGCCCTGGGGCAGCCTAGGCAGGAGCAAAGGGAACCTTTTTTACGATGACTAAACTAGAATTCTAGAAGTGGAGCAGAGTTACTACTCCCTCAGGAGACTTTGCAATAGTTAAATTGTTTTCACGGGTACTTTTTGTGAGGCAAAGCAGGGCTGCCAGGCTGGGTAAATTCCAAAGCGAAGCCAAAAATGCCTGACCTAAAGTGAGTTGATGATTAGTGATCCAAAGCCGGTCGCACTAGGCGTTTCCGTTCTCCTCAACTCTTCCTGCCTCCTTAAGGAGCGTAGGGGAAGCTACCTTTTAATTCCAAACAACAAACGTACTTGAACCCTTTTCTGAAGGACGTGTGATTCAGGCTGCACGATTCTGATGTTTAAGCCCAAAGGCAGGACTTGGACAAAAGAGAAAGGCAAGAACCAAAGGCATCTGAGTAAATAAGAAGACTCCATTTGTTCAGGGAAGAAGCAAAAAAGGAACTCCAGGAACTTCTGTGCCCAAAAACGTCTCACTAGGTGTCATCAGAAGTAGCTGGCATTACACTTGGCATTTCCCAAAAACCAAGTGGCCTTGGGAATAAACTGCCTTTCCTTCTGGGAACTAACTTGCTTCTTTTTGAGTGGGTTTTTTAAAAAGATGAGTCATAAAGAAGTTCATAGAGAACTGAAATTTCTCTTTGTCCTGCATTATGGACACTTTCTGGGCAGAGAAAGCTACTGCCAGTAAGGGGGATGGCACTGCTGAAAGGAAAGCGGGCTCTTACGTAGCTTAGTGTAGGGGGTGGGACCCTTCTATCTTTTGAAGAACACAGATTCATGGGTGAAAATTAATATGGGAACCACACAGAATGAAAAAAATAAAATTACTAAAACAACTAAGATTTGAGTGGGATGATTGTGAGAGAAAATGTTTCATTCATCTGCTTTTCAAGTTTGGGGCAGGAAATAGAAAACTCCATTTAATACGGAAAACAATTAAAAATAGACTCCAGTCCCATTCTCATCCAAGTCAATACAGAGAGGGAGGGGAGGAAAGGTATGAAGTAGACGAGCAGGGAGTCAAGAAAAAGATGATTTGGTACCGAGCTTTGAGCTCTAAATAAAATAATTAAACCTCCACCGTTCTTTGAAATTCAGACTCAAGAGCCCTTTCTACACTAGGAAACTGCTTGAAGACTTTACATTTCACACTGCAAAGGACTTTTGTGAAGGGGATGTTTATTCCTCTATGGAATTTCGAAAAGGCAAACTTGGGACTTAGAATCATCTTCTGGGATTTTAAAGCAGAAGGGTCAACATACATCCTTACTACCTCAAGGTGCTCCGTTTCCCCTACGACATCCCTTCAGAGAAAGGGAAGAACCAACCAGCAGCAGTCAGAGAAACTCTAGAAAACAAACATGAAAACCCTCAGCAAAGCTGTCGGGGGCCACAAAGGGTAAGGGGCAAGAAGCCACACCAACGTCAAGTCCCCAGGTGGTACCACTGAGGGAAAGCCCCGTGCAGTGACTTCTGGACAGAATGAAGGCCATGAGTCACTACGAAAAAGTTCAAAAGCCTCTGTTTTAGAGACACAAAAACATGTTTTCTATTCTAGAAAATTTCCCATCCAGTAGGTTTTTTTTTTTTTTTTTTTTAATTTTGGTGCTCAAAAGTTTGCTTTCTAGAAAATTCATGTCACAGAACTACAGGATTTAGGACAGTAATTAAAAGAGGTATTACTGGGCTTCCCTGGTGGCACAGTGGTTGAGGGTCTGCCTGCCAATGCAGGGGACACGGGTTCGAGCCCTGGTCTGGGAGGATCCCACATGCCGCGGAGCAACTGGGCCCGTGAGCCACAACTACTGAGCCTGCGCGTCTGGAGCCTGTGCTCCGCAACAGGAGAGGCCGCGATAGTGAGAGGCCCGCGCACCGCGACGAAGAGTGGCCCCCGCTCGCCGCAACTAGAGAAGGCCCTCGCACAGAGATGAGGACCCAACGCAGCCAAAGATAAATAAATAAATAAAATTAAAAAAAAAAAAAAAAAAGAGGTATTACTGCACCTGGATTTTCCTAGCAGAGCCCTGACTAGAATTCTCATGACGGTGATTAAGGGGCAGATGTTTTCCTTTCTGTCTTTTCTTTCTTTTTGGAGCTCCCATCTGAAGAAAACTGAATACCAAGGCTGTGGGACACACGTCACCTACTTACTTATTCAGACACCTGACCTCATGCCCAGACAGGGGCCTCTGTCTGCTGCTGTGATCTACTTTGTGGGTCGTGGGAGTGAGTAAACTGGGGCAGGTGGCCTCGGGGAAGGATGGGATTTGTAGAAAATGCTGTGGAATGGCAGAATTCTTGCCCCAGATGTCACAGTGCAGCTATGGCTGATTCCAGCCAGCTGGGGGCGGGGTGCTCCTTGAAGATCCCTTACCTCGATTGTGTTGCAAGAGCACAATAGTAGGATTGACAATTGTCGTGGAGGGGTAGGCAGATGACGGCTTGCTAACTGGTGCAAAGGTCTGGGAATCAGTTCCAACGTGCGATGAAGAAACTTCATTTAGTAGAGGACTTGAGTCCTGAAAAGAAAACAAACGTTGTCACTCACTGCAACTACGTGAAACCAAGAGGTACCGCTTTTTAAAAAGAAGAGATTTAAAGCTTTACAAGGACCTTAATTATAAAAAGAAATGTAACCAGTGAGACATATTAATTCCAGTTAGAAGTTTAATCTGGAATGTTCATTCTCTTTGTTGGGATTAGTAAGGGGAGAGAAGGAAGGTGAATGTTACTCGAAGTCTCAGCAACGTCATTCATTATTTTCATCTGGTCATAACTGTGGCTCAATCCGGTTACTGAAAAAGCAAATTCGAAGAAGCATAACATGCAAAACTCATGCAATCCCCAGTGCAATCTGAGAACAAAAGGTGGTTTAATTGGGGAAAATCAGGGAAGTTTAGTACTTGTTTAGAGCAACATGAGACATTGTGAGGATGAGAAGCCATTGATGTAAGAAGAGGGAAGAGTTAAGTACTGGAACTCTTGGAAAGCTACTCTTACCTACACCACTGAACGACCCTACTAGCATTTACTTCTGAGATTTGGACGTTATCTTGTCGTACTGTGACATTTTCTCACTCTAATATTGACTGACAAAGATCTCTGAAGTAAAGACTTCTGAAAGTCCTGACTTTGAAATTCTGAGGTGTCTGCCAGAAATACCAATAAAATTATTACTACTAACATTATAATCTGCATGATGGGAATAATAGCAGTCTTTTTAAAGACATGAAAATAGGACCTCAAAATGTAGTAAAGATATGTAAACAGTTTCCTCTATCACGCCTATAAATTTTGCGAAGTTTCTATTTTGAAGTTTACAGACCCCAAAGCCAGAATGTCATTCCCGAAAGGTTTGAAGAACAAGACTGATAGTTACCTTCTACATAAAAGTGTAGCTCAAAGCAATCAGTGTGCTCCAACCAGAGACCAACTGCTCTGTAAGTACCTGCAGGACAAGGGCTATGCCTCCCCTCCTCCTCTTCCCCCTGCACCTAGCACAATGCCCTGCAGACCATGGGTGCTCAGTAAATGCCACAGTAACTGACAGGAGTCGTCTACCAGCAAAGGTGTCTCTGAACAACCTCTGTAGCAAGAGAACACGTGCCCACCAAAAGAGAGGATGTGAGTGTCAGGACCCGGGACAGCTCCTGACACACAGTAGGAACTTCCTTTAAAAACACTGGCTTGGTCAGCTCACCTCTTCTGAAAGTGCCCTAATGTCATAGCTGTTAGTTATGAGTGGCAGCTCAGTTTAGTAAATAAAACCTTTTCCTAAGACTCGAGAGGCACAATATGATCTTGTTCAAAAAGTGCCTCGTCTCAATTTTTTCTTTTGTATAGTGGAAAAACAATTACATTTTTCCTAATTTACTTCCAAAGTGATGTAATAAAGATAACTCTGCCATAATGCACCCAAGAAACAAAAAATCAGGCATACAGCTCCTTAAAGTATAAATGCCTGGATGAATCGTGTGAACATTAAGCATCTCACAAATTTTACTCTGGCGTAAATCTTATTTCTGGAACATCACAAAAATAGCTATTGGCTAAAAGAACCTGGATCAATTAACATGAATTTTCTTCCCTCTTACTCTCCAATCACTGCAGATGGAGCAGATATCAACTTGTGGCTTGGCCGCCATCCACAGGGGCTCCTGTTCCTCTTGACAATTCTCACTCATTGCAGGAATCCAACCAGTTTCCTTTTTCACCTCTTACTCTGTTTCTACCCAGGGCCAAACCAGAAGTTATCGGGCCAAAGGAAGTCCTCCTGGGAAGTCAGTACCAGGCTGACCAAACAGGTTTGCGAAATGGAGGACACTGTCCCAACTAATCTGTCCTGGCACACATGAGACAAGCTCAATATGAAAATCTAGATCTATGCAAATGACAAAGTGCAGGGTACACAAGAAAGCTACTCATGATATACCAGTGCACTAAAAATAAGATTTGCTTTACATGCTGCTCCAGAGAAACATTCTGTGCCTATACTCTCCAAAACAAGAGTGGCTTCTAAACGCACCTATAAATTGAGCTGGGGTGAGGAGGATGCATCAGCGAACAATCTAGCACTTTCCTCCAACAGGGCTGAGTGGAAAAGCTCAAAGCTAGGATATCCAAAGCCCCGGGGCCACATGTGGCCAGGTCCTCACCTAACCGTGTTGTGCTGTATCTAGAGATTAGAGAAGAGGACCCTGCCCGGGATGTAGCCTTTCCCAGCTTTGGCGTGCCTGATACCTCACTGTAATTTCTCTTACAAGTCAAAAAACAAGTTTCCTTCCTGCTTTCTGTGTGACTGGCTTCAGTTTAATGAGCCACCGGAGCCAGTTTTGTAGGCATACCTCTTTATACAGAGGGATGTCAATGAACGTTTAATTCCATCAGCCAAATGCATGACCCACTAGGTCGCTACATTTTAAAATGTGGTCCACAGATCCTCAGCGTCAGAATCCCCCAGGATGCCTGTTGCCAAGTCTCAGTCCTCGGCCCCTCCCCAGACCCACTCAATCAGAAACTCTAGGAGTATAACCTCAGAGGATCCCATGTACGCTACACTTGAGCACCAATACACCACTCAGATAAATCCTGTTCACAGCTGTGCCCACAGAATCTAGCAGGAAAACTAGAACGTGGCAGGAACTCAATGATGAACTGCTACTTAGTCAGCCACTTATTTTTGAGGAGCTCTGGTCCATTTGCTAGGGCAACCCCTCAGCCCCAAAGCTAACAGTTACTGGGCACTCTCTGCATGCCGGGCCCTGTATCAGAAACTTCTACGTACTCAGTTCCACTGCACCCACAGCCCCGACAGATCCGTGCGTCCCCATGTTATGACTCACACTGAGGTTCTTGCAGTCTCTCGGCTCCCAGGGCTCCTGAGGGGAGAACAGACTGAGCCCTTGGACTTGGCCTTTCCTCTAAAGCACTTGGGCTTTCCCATTACGATGGGGACTCGTCCCTCGCAGGACAGGACCTGAAGTGTCAGGACACTCTAACTTCCCGTGACCACTGGGGCAGGTACTGTTTTGCCTCAAAAGCCCCTGGCAGCCACCCTGCAGGGGTCCCAGCAATTTTCTGCCTTTTGAGGAAACAGTGCTAATGCTCGTACCAGGCCTGTATATCCATTTGCTCAATTAAACTTTTTTTAAAACCCAGTCTCTGCCATTGCTGTATATAAAAGAGAGTTTGCTTACTTGCAAAATCAGCAAGAGTGAATCTTTCCCTCCCCTAGAATCTCCCTGCTCCCTGTTAGAGAAACAGCACCATGCCTACTGTTGGCTTTTCCACGCAATTCCTCAGCTTTCCTTCGCTCTCCGCACTACATCTGCCTGGCCTACGAAGAGCACAGCTAGCCAAAGGAAAGGCCACAGAGGTGGTTTTCTCTGCAGGAAGATGTGCATTCCAAACAGGACAGAGAGGAAGAGGGTCTAGAGAGGTTCCTGAACAGCCACAAGGGGCCCACGGAACACACAGGGGAGGCATGCTCTAGTGAAAGCAAACACGGTTCCGGTCATCACACAAGCACAGGGCAGCCAACGTCTCTCTCAGAACTTAGTACTTGAGTGAGAAAGGGTTTTTTGGTTTTTCTTTTCTTTTCTTTTTTTTTTTCTCTTTACTGATGGGAGCAGACATTCAGGAAAGCCGTGAGGAAGGGGGTCTAGCAAGCTTACGGTACTCGAAACAGCTCCCGTGAGGCCAGGCTCCGAGATTCTGCGGAGGCCCTCGGGGACCGGAGGGGCCAGCGGAGGCGGTGGTGAGAAGGACGGCGGTGTCTGGCTAACGGGGGGGAGGGAACCAGGAGTGCTGGCTGGCTGGCGGTGGTGAGACCGCCTCTGCAGATGAGGGGGAATGAAATCGTCTAGAGTCGGCAAGGTCAGAGGTGAGCCGGCAGGGGCGGCCGCCGGGACCGGGGGGCCGTGGGGCCCCAGAGATGCTGGAGGTCTGTCAGTGCCTTCGTGCCCTCTGTCAGTGTTAACCAGGTAGAGAGGGACAACTATTACCTCAGGCTGGGCTGGGCTGGAGGAAGTGGCATCCTGTAGGAAATAAGGGGGTCATTACGTAAAGGGGTATGGCAGGGAAGAAGGAATTCCATATTTAAACAGCTGAGAGCGGACATGCAGTGATGTACTCTGAGAAATATTTAATCAGTGCCCTTTCCTCAGAGTACACGAGACAGTCAGTGCTAGCCAGCTGGCCTCCTGACACTCTATGACACAGAGGGAACCCCATCCAAGTTTACTTTCCATCCATCTATTTTTGAGTCCTTCTAACTCTTGAGAAAAAGAGAACAACAGAACAGGCAGGCAGGCTGTGTTTAACCCCAAAACTGCTTGCAGAGCCCGAAAGCTTGGGAGTAAATACAATTTCTTTGGCACCTTGTTACAAAACACATGTAACATATAATAGCTCACCATATTATTAGTCTACGGATTCCACGCTCCAGCATACTTACGTATTTACAGAAAAGAGAGGCGGGGAGACACAGGGAGACTGTGCTGAGATGTTGAGACAGAAGGGTTTGAGCCTTAAGCACCACTCACGAGGAAAAGGAGGTAGGGCGGCCCAGAAAACAAACAAGCTGCTCGCAAGAGTTTTCGAAAGAGAGGGTGTAGGAGACACACAAACATTCCTAATTCCTTGCCTTGGCTGGATAACACGGCTGCAAAAGGTAAGGTTGTTTTCTCTTCCGGTTTTCGGGATCAGAGGTAACCTGGGGGCCTAGCACAGGTGGTCTCACTGCGTCTGCTGACGAAGGCCAAGTCCCCGGGGAAGGACTCTCGCCAGGGCTAAGGGCACCCTTACGGATGTCAGAGAATAGCTTGGGAGGGTCAGGAGGAGGAGCGAAGGGTGGCTTCCCCGTGCCGGCTGTGCAGGAGGCAGTGCTGGGAGCCGGTGCTCGAGTGCCCGCAGCTTCCAAGGGAGTGCCTTTGTCTGGGTCACGTGCAACACCAGAGAGGTGTTCCGATGCCACGGGGCGAATGTTATGGGATAAACAAGGTACATATAAGCTGCTGACCTTTTTATTCCCAACTGCCTCATGACGTGGGTTAGAGCTCACATTCTCTCTATAAACTGTCCTGGCAGCTGCACAGCACTGCTGGGGGTGGGACCAAGCACTGGGGAGCGTGGAACCCAGAAGTGAGGGCCCAGGACACAGCACACCTGTGGGCGCTGATCTGGCTGCCAGGGGGACGGAGACGGGCCGGGGTCGTGAGGGGCTCTGCTGGCTGGAGGTGCCGGGTGGGACGTACGGCTTTGGTGAGCTCAGGTAAAGGGAGTCCTTGAAGGAACTGCGGGTGCCAGGGGGCTGCCATGCAAAGCAGTCCTCTTGAGGGAGAGGAGGGCGTGGGGGAGAGAGGACCTTTGGTAGTATTTTTAAGACACAATAAAAAGAAAGAAAGAGGAGGGGAAATGGAAAGAAGGATGACCATTAGAAATAGTAGCACAACATGACCTGAAGAAAAAACAATTCTGGACACGTTTTTAAGCAAATCCTCAGCTTAGACTCTTCATGGCCTGTACATTTTTCCTTGCGGTAAAGCCAAGGAGTGAATCCTACTCACCTGGAGAGGCAGGCCTGACTCTCCTTTACATCACAGGGAGGCTGAGCTCAGCCCAGGTGCTAAGTCAGGTTGACACGAGTCCTGGGTTGACCTGTACCCTCTGAGACCTCCTGACCCAAGAAGGGTGCCCAAGGGTTAAACGCCGGCGGAAGAAGCCCCAGAGGCCCCAGTTTTCTCCAACCCTCAAAGATTTTCCTCTTTGTACCTTCAGCTTTAAAAGTTTAAGTTCCCTCCAACTCTTGAGTATCTTCCATTCTTTTCCCTCAGGAAATGGAGAACTGGAAGAATCATCCTTAGCTGTTCACAGGAGGCAGCCGTCTTAATTGAGTCACTAAGATGTAGCCCTCAGTTCCATAAGCATAACAAATTAAAACTCACCAAGAAGAGAATGCTAAGGACTTAGAATCCACACGTGCTCTTGTCTCAGAAGAAACAATTTGATGGAACTAATTATTAGAAGGAAGACAGGCATGAGATTAAAAGCATGCAGTCTCCCATTTTTGATGCACCCAGAACAAAGAGACCAGGCAATGAAGCATTTAACTAGATTGGACTGTGCCTGTTTACCAAATTCCAGACCATTCCTCATTCCCATCCAGCCCACCAGGCACAGACAATCCTAAAAGGGGGTGATCAGCCTCAGGCTCATGGTTTAAGCCCAAAGCTCTGGTTCCAGGCTCAGAGCTAGAAAACTGTAGTTCCCATCTCATTCCCTCTCCCTCAACACAGCCCCTAGCTCCTCCCTGGGTCTCAGCGAGGCAGAAGGTCAGGAAATGGGGTAAATCTCCAGATGATCCTCATTTCAAGGAGAGCCACCTGTCAACCTGTGGCTCAACCGGGAATCAGACCATAAGATAAGGAAAGTTTATTTTGCTAATGTTATGGACTGGATGTGTGACCCCTCAAATTCATAAGTTGAACCCCTAACCCCAAGTGGTGGCATGTGGAGATGGGGCCTGTGGGTGGTAATTAGGGTTAGATGAGGTCATGAGGGTGGGACCCCATGATGGGATAGGGGTCCTTATAAGAAGAGGAAGAGAGACCAGAGCCCTCTCTTTCCACCAGGTGAGGACACAGTGAGAAGGCAGCTGTCTACATGACAGGAAGAGAGCCCTAACCAGGAACCTAACAGGCTGGCACCTTGATCTTGGACTTCCCAGCCTCCAGAGCTGTGAGAAATAAATGTTTGTTGATTAAATGACCTGCCTTTGATATTTTCTTATAGCAGCCTAAGTTAAGACACCTAGATTTTCTTCACTGGCCCCTATCTTTAAAGATAGCCCAGTATGAGAAGAAAATGAGAACCTTCCACTAAATTGCACAGGTAAGGTATATTAGAGTTTGGTTGATAAATGGTAAATGGATTGTGACTCCAAACTGGGAGGGTGCAAGGGTGTGGGACTATTTGTATTTTATTTTTATTTTTTTTTGTGGAGAGCAGGCAGCAAGGGGAAGGGACGCTAGTGAGGGTAAATAAGTGAGAATAAAGTTTGAGTCTGGACTAGAATATCAACCCAGAGACAGTAAACAACCCATCCCTCAGCAAACTAGGTTAACTTGACGCCTATCCTTTCCACAGGGTGCCCAGGACACTGCCAGTGGAATGTGGCCGTGTGTACCAGCCAAAAATACAAAACGTATTTTCAGTCATTAGTAAGAGCAAAACCATCCAGGTGTACTCTCTTGGTTTCAGTGAACTTAGGCTGGAGGTTGGGGTGTACTCACAGACTAAAATGATGCTCTCTAGAAACAAAACACTTGACCAAGCACGCACCAAAGGGACCGCAGGTAAGTTGATGATGGTTGCCAGGGAGGTAAGTAAAAGGCAATTTTGAGTTAGGCTCAAATTTACTTTTACTTCGAGCTCAAGTGTTCCACATGTGATTTCTTCTTGCCCAAAGACAGAAATCGGTTTCAATGACTTTTTAACTTAATTTGGCTGTGGCCATATAAGGTGCCAGGGCTGCATTATTATATCAGGCCTGAGCCTTCCCAGGGCTCTGACCCTGTAGAGAGGACGCTTCCCCAGAGTGTTGACAACGCACTCAGAGCCAAGGCCTTCCTGTCCTGGGGCTCCTTTTAGCCCTAGAGAAGGAGGGGGACAGGCACAGTCACTTTACATGGAAGGAACTACTTTCTGTTTTATTGTAAACATTGTGGGAACCATATAGGTAGTTGGCATTCCTCCCCAGCTGGCTACTAATGAAATTCCATTTATCTTTTTAGAAGATGGGGTGGTGACAAAAATGGGGCTGCTTGAAGAATCTGACACGTTCCTAGTATGTACATTTCCAGAAACTATCAAGCCCTGCCTCCACTGGGGATCCCCAAGATGATGCTGTCAGAGAGGGGAAAGCCCTGATTCCGTGTCGCTGCGGGTGAGGACAGCAGGGCAGCAGGAGGAAAGGCAGATGTGGGAGCACCAGGAGATAGGATTCCCCTCTGGCCCATGTGTCCTCGGACTCCAACTCAATCCTTAGGAGGAGATGCTAGGCCTGCAGGGGTCTGAGAGCTGTCTTCATCTGAAACCAAGCCAGAGCAGTCAGCAGCCCAGCCCACCTTGGCTTTATCTAAGCCAGCGTATACTTACAGCTCTGGCAATGGCTACAGAGACAAGAAGTCATTTATTGCTTTCAGAAAACGAAATCTATGACCTAAAGCCTCTTGAAAGTTGGATGGCCAATTTTACACTGAATATACAGAATAACACCTCTACATCAGCAATATGCCAGGTATCCTTTCAGACACCCAGGTAAAAAGAAAATTCTCGGATAGTGACAGATGAGAAAATGCATACACTATTCGTAGGCCATATTACAGGATGAATATCCTTGTTATGAAGCTCAACCTTACAAACTCCTTGAGGGCAATGTTTACACAGTGATCCAAACACAACAAATGCTCAGTAAAGTTGCTGTAAGTACATGTATTTAAAGGGGATTTTTATTTACTTCACACGCTGTTAAAATTCTCTCTGTAGAAGAGCTATTTAAGAAGCCAAAAGTAATTAGTGAGCTACCCTTTGGGCTAAGTCCCTGATAGTGGAAGAGGATGTGCTTCTACACTTGCCTTGAATTAATCAGCACTATTTCCTACCCTGGATATAGAGCCAACTGTATCCAACCTGGAGAACGCCAAGAAGGAAGTGTGCCTGCCACCAGCAGCAGACTTAGATGCTGGGAAAGGTCTTAGAAACAGGGAAACTATAGCCAGTCATTTACCAGATGACAGACCTCCCACATCCCGAGTCTAATGAGGCCTTCAGGAGTCCGGGCCCATTCACAGCTCTTGGCCCTGACCAGCGGCCCTGCATGCACGTGGCAGTAGCTACAGGAGACAGGCCATGGTAGGGGCGGGGAGGCTGAGTAGTGCTGCCTTGGCACACGATTCAGCAACCTCCTCTAAGCCTGGGAGACAAGGGTCTGCAAAGGGGAAGGAAGGCATCATCTCGGACTTGGTTTCATTCCAGGGATGAGCGCAGTTTTATGTCCTCACGAGCAGAACCCAGAGGATTATCGGAGAAGGCGGGTGGGAACAAGGAAGGCCTGCGGATTCCCCGGGCTCCTTGCGAGTTGTGGGAACATGTGCACCGAAGGCAGGCGGGCGCAGGGAGGTGGACTGCATAGGGAACACATTTCTGCCGCATTTTTTTGAGCAGCGCAGCTCTTTTTAAAAGAAAGGATTGCTCTGTTCCATGGATATTACTCCGCTATATAAAAACACTCTTCACAGATTGCCTGAATTAAAACAGGGTCTATTACTTTCGTCAAGATGGCAAAGTAGGGAAGTCCCTGGTCAGTCCAGTGGTTAGGACTCCTCGCTCTCACTGCTGAGGGCCCGAGTTTGATCCCTAGTTGGGGAACTAAAATCCCGTAAGCTGCACAGTGCAGCCAAAAAAAAAAGGCAAAGTAGCAACAGGAAGGGGAAGAAAGAAGGATGAGGAAAACAACTTAGGGGGAAAACTTAAGCAAAATTATTCCTACTGCAAGTTGTACAACGTGGGGTACACTTTCTTTTGTAGGGTAGCGCTAGGCAGTGTAAAGCCCGCTGTACTGCCATTCTGACTTCCGCCTGCTTCTAGGCTGCTGGATTCCGAGCTGGCCACAGCTCCCTGATCTTAATCTGTAAGGACAGAGCTGCTGAAACTCTTACAGCCTCAACACGAGCAAATTAATGAAATAAACACAAGAGTGCAGTCCCCTTTTGAATATTATGCTCTAAAGAGTTTTTATAAAACAGGCTCAGACCTTTTTCCCACCTGTCATTCCCTCTTTCAGAACATTTCCACACACGTTTCAAACCTACGGAATATTGGGCTTATGCTTCTGATACCCTGGTACAGACCAGCCTCATCCCATACATCTGCTTCCCTTGACCCCAACTTCTCCCTAACTCTGGTCCTCCCGGGGCTTTTTCAG
Organism: Balaenoptera acutorostrata; assembly: GCF_949987535.1. Taxonomy (NCBI): domain Eukaryota; kingdom Metazoa; phylum Chordata; class Mammalia; order Artiodactyla; family Balaenopteridae; genus Balaenoptera; species Balaenoptera acutorostrata. Next base: position 33,146,988 of record NC_080079.1, on the reverse strand, counting down.
AGTTGGCCAAAAGTGGGACTCAGAAGCCAGTCCATCATCCAGCTGGGCGAGCAGGAAGTCAACAAGTGCAAGCTAAACGACTCAAGAACAGTCCCCACCCCGTCCTTGGGCGCCCGCCTACCTGAGGCTTGTCGGAAGGAAGGTTGGGATGCACGCTTCGGTAGCCCTTGGCAACGAGTGGAGAGGGCTGGGCGTTTCCATTGGCATCAGCATTGGAAGGAAGCCTCCACTCATCTGAGAGATTGGAAAAAAAAAAAAAAAAAAAAAGAAACCCCTCACTCACAGGAACATTCCCTGGTTCCCCTCTAATTGAAGGGTTCCCCTCTAATTGAAGGGTTCCCCTCTAATTGAAGGGTTCCTGGTGGAAGGCAGGGACAGAAAGGATGCAAGAGAAACCATACCTGCTGAGGAATTCTCTGACTCCAGAACTACGTGTGGCACAGAAAGGATGAAAACAGGAAGGGGGGAAAACAGAAATGGTTACGTTTGCAGGAAACAAGCACGTACTGCACAGAAAGACTAAACTCCAGCACCCCGTTGCCTGACACAAAATGCCCTCAGTCACGATGGCCTAATTACCATAGGAACCCACTCTAAACCATGATGTGCTCACAGGCGCTGACCTTTGAAAACACAAGGCTCACATTCACAGTAATGAAGAAACAATTGTTCTTGACATTCTTATTTTACAGACAAAAAGGCCACAGAACTCTCCTGTCCAGCCCTGACTCACTAACTTGCATTCCCCTTTTATAAGCCTGACGTTGGCCCAGAATGACCTCTCCTCATCAGCAGCCTGGGCTAATTAACAGACCCGGAGAGGGAGACATCGATAAGCACTTTTTCCATGGCTGTTGGTGCTGCGCAAAGGGGAGAACATGATTTAAGCCCCAAGGTATCTGCTGTGATAAGGGCTTTTTTTCCTCCCTGCCTGCCTTTCTTCTTTCCATTAAACGAGCTACATAAACATTTCAAAATCTAATCACCCTGAGTTTTCATCATACTACAAGGCACCCTTGTCCCCCTTCAGCCAGCTACCACCCTGCCCTCCATCCATTGCCTGGCACAGCTCAGAGACCCTAAACCTCTCCTAACCTGACCAGCACCGCGAGGCAGGACGGCACAGTGGTCACAAGCTTGGCTGGGAAGGCAGCTGGACCTCAATTCACATCCTGGCTCCTCCACCTACAGGCTCTGTGGCCCTGGGCAAGTTATAAGCCTCAGTTTTCCCATCTGAAAAATGGGGGTAACGATATGCCTGCTTCATACGTTTTGTTTTAAGAATTAAAAGATATAATGCATGAGAGATGCTTAGAACAGTGCCTGGCAGAGCTCAGCAATGTTTGTTATTTACCACCGTCTTCTGCATCATCTCTTGTCTCTATTCTCTATCTTCCATGTAGTCCAGGGGTTAGCAAACCTTTTCTGTAAAGGGCCAGTTAGCAAATACTTTAGGCTTTGACAGCCATATGGGCTCAGTCACAACTATTCAACTATGCTGTTGTAGCACAAAAGCAGCCACAAACAATATCAAGTGAACGAGGGTGGCTGTGTTCCAATAAACCGTTATTTGTGGAAACTGGAATTTGAATTTCATGTAATTTTCACATAGCACATTCTTTTTCTTTCAACCCTTAAAACATAAAAACCCAGATGCAAGAAAAAAGCGTCCTCATGCTTTCTGTCCGATTGTGGCAGCCCAGATTGAAGAGGGAAATTTCTTTTGCCAACTCAGAAGTAACCTTGTGAACAGTAAACCAAAGCCTGCTTTACTCCAAAGAAGAATTTGAGTTTACAAGAAAAGTATTGGAAAACTATTCCCCTACACCCTTGCCTTCTGATTGATTCCACCTTTAAAAGCATAAGAGCTAAGTCTAATTAAAGGCAAGCCAAAAAAAATTATATATATATATATATGTGTGTACACACACACACACACACACACACACACACACACACACACACCCACCCACCCCTTGTTAACGGGCTGTACAAAAACAAGCATAGGCCAGATTAGGCCCAAGCACCACAGTTTGCCAACCCCTCGTGGAGCCAATCCCTTAATTTCCTCCTCCTCTCTGGTTGCCTCCTTATCTCACCCTATATAAAGAGGGGAATAAAGCACTGCAGCTCTCACAGCCCAAGGCTCCATTTCAATGTGGGTTCCTCAGGGATCAGAGATGGGCTTTCCGGATCAAACACCTTTCTAAGTGCCAGACGCTGTTGGCCACTTTTGCATATATTTAGTATTTAATTCAATGTACACAAGTCTGTGAGGTAGGTAATCACTCTGCTTCATGGATGAAGAAACAGAGAGGCCAATTGACTAGCCCAAAGTCACACAGCCAGGAAGTGATAAAGCAGTCGGCCCAGGTCTCCAGAATCAAGTGCAGCACTCTGTCCACCACCCATGGCCACCAACCCTGCCATCTGCCACAAAGCAGAGCCTACATTCCAGGGAGGTGGCGGAAGGCAAAGGGTGTCAGAGCAAAAGGCCAGGCAGGGGAAAAGGTTTCAAGTGATTTGCTTCCATGTACAGCAGCCTATCTGCATCGGAGTCACCAGGAGTGCTTGTTAAAACACAGATCACAGGGCCCCATCCCCAGAGTTTTTGACTCAGAGGAGAAGTGAGGCTTGAGAATTTGCAGTTCTAACATGTCTCCAGGTTATAGTAAGGCTGCTGGTCCATAACCCAAAGGTCACTTTGAGAATCACTGACATAAATAATGTATACTCAAAAACATCTTTACTCTGGGAAACCATATCCATTTTTGCAAATTTCGTTCTCCTCTAAAACGAAGTTTTTATAACCTGCTTCAGTTGTACAGTCTTTTAGCGGGTTGCCTGTCATATTTCTGCCACTCCCTTAGGGACAATTCCTAGATGTCTGTCTTCTTGTCCCAACCACATGGCTGGGAAATTTACAGGACTTGATTTTCACTCACATTACTGCAACGTACCAGCTCGTGCAATCAAGGACAAGCTGTTAATCACCCTAAATTTCACTGTTTCCATCTATAAAATATAATCCTTACCCCACGTACACCTCACAGGGTTGCTGAGGTCAGGTACGTGACGTGTCCTAAAAGTGACCGTTTTTAAAAAGTTTTTATTGGAGTAGAGTTGATTCACAATGTTGTGTTAGTTTCTCCTATAGAGCAAGGTGAATCAGTTATACATATACTTATTTCCACTCTTTTTCAGGTTCTTTTCCCATATAGGTTATTACAGAGTACTGAGAAGAGTTCCCTGGGCTATACAGCAGGAAAAGTGACCATTTTAACACTCACTAGTGCATCCATCCAGATCCTGACCCCGAGATTCCTTGCACCCGCAGGCCTTCAGATACCAGGTGACACACTGTGGCAATGTTTCTCCTTCCTCCCCTGTATCTATCACTTTTACTATCTCATCTTCCTTTAGGTTATTTCTAGTTCAGCTTTGTCAAGTCATTCTATCAAATTTATTTGATTTACACACACGCACTAAATGTCAATAGATTCTTTAAAAAAAATTTTTTTTTATACAGCAGGTTCTAATTAGTTATCTATTTTATACATATTAGTGTATATATGTCAATCCCAATCTTCCAATTCATCCCACCCCCCCGCCCCCGCTTTCCCCCTCCCCCTTGGTGTCCATACGTTTGTTCTCTATGTCAACAGGTTCTGATGAGGGGCTATCAATAAAGGATGTGAACTTTGTACATGGATGTGGAGGCATGTTATTTTGTCTGCTCTTTGGCTGGGTTGGTTCTATTCAGGTGATGTTGGCACACAGATGTGTCGTGGAAAGCTGAGGAGAGTCTGAACCCTTAGGTATCCTAAAGGGACTGTCATTGTGGCATCAGACAGACTAGTTTGAATCCTGTTTTGCTCACTGCATATCCTGCAGCAAGGGACATAGCCTCATCTGTGAAATGAGAAATTTCCTCTCTCCTCGTAAGGACTAAGTGGAAGTATTTGGCATAAAGTATGTGCTTAGTAAGATCGGGATCCAAAGCATAAGGGGAAAAAAATTTCCCAGACACAGCAATTAGAGCAGCTGACTTCTGCCATTTGATAAATAGCCTTAAGAACATAATATCCTCGGGAATCAACCCACTTTTTCTTCTCATTCCAAGTCTTTAAAACTGTTCCCCTTACCCTGTCCCCAAAAAGGCAGTTCCCAGGACCCCTCAGAACATTCCTTTCTTATTTAAAAGAGCTGCATTTCTGACGTTTCATCCTCCTTCATCTGTTACCTAGTCTTCTGAACCTTGAAGGTTGGTAGCAGCCCAGGGCCGTTTGCGTCTGAGGGCGGCAGGTGAAATTTTATGTATATGATCATCAATTATTAACTCTTGGTTAGGGAGACTGTCAGAATGCTTCTCCCAATAAATGTTAGCTCAGAGCTCCCAAGATGGAGGAGGGCTTTGGAAAGCTGGGTCCCTCAGGAGGTTTTGCAGCCCTGAGGAGACCAAGCCTTTCCATGAGAAGTTTAATTTATTTTGCCTTATCTTTTCCTCCATCTATTCTTTATATACAATCTTTTCTGGCCTGTGGCCACAGCTTACTTATTTTCCTTTATCTCACTCTGTGCTAATTTCATTTTGGTCTGTTGTAAGGTTGTTTTGCTGATCACTTCTTGGGATCTCAGGACACTATTCATTGAGTTAGATCTGTGTTTCCTGGTAGAGAATCCAAGAGTTAGAGGAAAGGTGTTAAAAGTGGGTCTAAATGGACTTGAGGATATGGGGAGGGGGTGGGGTGAGATGTGTCAGGGTGAGAGAGTGGCATGGACCTATATACACTACCAAATGTAAAATAGATAGCTTGTGGGAAGCAGCCGCATAGCACAGGGAGATCAGCTGAGCACCTAGAGGGGTGGGATGGGGAGGGTGGGAGGGAGGGAGATGCAAGAGGGAAGAGATATGGGAACATATTGTATGTGTATAACTGATCCACTTTGTTATAAAGCAGAAGCTAACACACCATTGTAAGGCAATTATACTTCAATAAAGATGTTTAAAAATAAATAAAATAAATATAAATATACATTAAAAAAAAAAAGTGGGTCTAAGAGCATTCCATATCTTGTTTAATTTTTATTCATGCTGTGTGGTAAAGAATTTACTCTTCCCCAAAAGGAGCTCTGGCCTTTGCCCTCTGGCTTCCAGGAGTTAATCTCTAAGCCCTTGGAATGTCATCCTGATAGGAGTCTTTGTGCTAAACCAATAATGTGACTTAGGTTGGGGGGCTTTGAGCTCAACCTCCTAACGGACTGGAGAGTGAGATGAACCACTTGGGCAGTGGATAACACCTATGTAATAGAGCCCCAGTGAAAACCATGGACACCACAGCTTGTATGACCTTCATGGTTGGCACTGCTCTGAGCACTTTCTCACACGCAGTGCTGGGAACTAACATGTCCTGACTCCACCGGAGAGGGACCACAGCAACTCCATGCTTCCTCCTTCCCCAGACGCCACCCTATGCACTCCTTCTTTTAGCTGATTTTAATCTGTATCCTCTCCCTGTAATAAACCGGAACTGTGGGTATAACAGCTTTCAATGAGTTCTTTGAGTCCTGCTACCAAATTATCAAACCTGAGAGTGGTTGTGGGAATTCCCTGACCTAGCAGTTGGTGTCACAGTGAGAGTCTTCTCTCGTGGGGACTTTTGCCTCCAACTACTTCTCATTTGGCTCCCTTTTCTCACACATGAGCTCACGAAAAAGACTCTTAGTTAACGGGGGTAGGGAATGTCTAACTATCTTAATGTCAATTTTCTTATCTTTTTGCTACTGTCATTTCTGAAGAGCAAATGTGAGGAAAGGAGTTGATTGCAGGTCCAAGAATCTTTACATCCAGAGCTAACTTTGCAGTCAAGAATCAGGCAGGAAGGATGGGAGCCAACTGGCACAGATTAAGGTGTAAGTGTCGAACTGAACTTTGGCTTTTGAGTCAGAACACAAGGATTGATGGTCTCCAGGCCATACCAGACAAGAAGCTTCGTACAGCGCCCACCACCAGTTCAGGCTCCCTGTCTCCTCTTGAGTAAGATCACCGTGACCTGGGGACACAGGTGGAGTCACACCTGAACCAATAGGACCATTACCCAAACCTGGCCAGGCTATTACACCAGGAAGCAGGAATAAGAGGCCTCTCTTGGAGGCCGGGAATCAGCAATAAGATTACTGTAGTTCTTTCCAGATGGTTCAGATCCCAAAACCTAGGTCTACATTCAGAGATTAGGAGGGCGGTCAGGGATCCAGAATCAAGCTACCACTGAGGGCAGGAGCCTGGAGGTTGGGTTTAAACTGGGCAACTCTAAGGACTCCGTCTGTCACTCCACCTCAGAGAGCATCTCCACCCTCCCCATGTTCACTTGGATGCCAATGGCTCCCAAATCCACACCCTGGATTCCAAATTTCCAAATGCGTATTAGAAAATTCCTCCTAGAAGTCCTTCTTCTTGCCAAGAAACTCAACACGTCGAGAAATGGAATCCAACATTCCTTCCAACTCCCCTCATAAATCCAGCATCTCCATGAGTGCCACATCTATTCTCCTAGTCAAGCAGGGAAGGCGCCTCCTGCTCAGCATGGAGCCCTACCTCTCCGCACTCCTTAAACACTGTGCCAAGCCCGGCCATTCCACTCTCCAAATACACTTCTCGCTCGGCCCCTGCTCTTCATTCCCACCACCACCACGCTGGGCCTAGACCCTCACAGCCTCTACAAGAAATTACTGCACGTCTTTAAGTGGCCTCCTGATCCGCAGTAACTAGAATGGTTTCCATTCAAGAGCACCTTGTACATGCCTGGCTCTGTGCTATATCTTGAGATGGAAGAGTTCACTGCATCCCAGCAACTCTATTAAGATCATCTCCAGTTTACAGATGGGGAAAGTGAAGCTCTCCAAGGTTAATTTGCCCATATTACCAAGACAGGAAGGGGTGGAGCTGAGCCTTGAGAGAGGACTGTGTGACTTGAGAGCAAGACCACCTCTCACAGGGTAAGGGAGCTGGAGCAAGGACTGGAAATAGGGGCCACCTCTGAAATGCGGGTGTCAAGGGGCCATATGGGGAAAGAAATCAGGCCACAGGTGCTGGGCAGTAATGTGAAAACGAAGTTTCCAGTTCAGGCAGATGATCAGTAACTTGGAGATCTACAGGGATGGAGGAATGTGGTAAAGCCAGGGAGCAAGGCAGAGAAGAGACAGCCAGAGCAGCTGGGGCACAGATGCTGGCCCTGGTGGTAGGGGAGAGACCTGGACACAATCTGACACCCACTATCTGTGAAGACACTGGGAAAAGGAAGCACGCCCAATCCTTGGCAAGAGCCAAGCAAGGCTCCCTGCCTCACACTTGGGCTCCCAGTGCAGGCTAGCACAGCTGCCTGCAAATGCTGCTGAAAACTGTTTCCATGAGGCTGGTCAAGTCTCAGAGGCTTGGTGTGGGCCAGCAAGTTGTCATCCAGAGGCTCAGATGGAGGGAGTAGGCAGGGATGAGGAGGTCTGGGGGGCCACACGGACTCAGCCAGAGTCAAGGGCCGGCAGGATGCTGGCCAATGACCAGCAGGGTAAGAGAACAAGATCTCTGGTCCTGAATGTCCCACCTCTGGAGGTGCATCCTCTTTTATCCTCACCTCCAGTGTTAACTCATTCCAGCCTGTTGTACACCTAATCAGTGTAATTTCCCCCCACCTCTACTCAACCCCAGCTTGTTCCTTTCCCCCCCCAAACTGGCCTAGTGTACAATCCTGAATGTGTCCCCAGAGAATAGGGCTCTGTTTGTGTCAGTTTAATTCCCAAGCTTCCCAAGTTCACAGAGCATTCTGGAACTAGAAAGGCTTGAAAACCATCTTTCCCAAGTCCCTCATACTTCATACGTGCTTCAGAGGTGTGACATACGTGTGGTCAGAAAGCATGACAGTGGATTGGGGCTCCACACCCGACTCCCTGGTTGGAACAAACTGCCTCTTGTGCTCACATGATGCACCAAAATTTCTCTCCCTTTTCTTCCCTTCTCGTCACAATTCCTGGTGACTCCCAGTGATGCCTGGCACCTATATGATGCAGAATGAATGTCTGCTGATTTGGATTCAATGACCTCTATTTATCTGGAGAAAAATAATCTACAAAGATTAATTTACTGTAAGGTGTGAATGACTGATAGCCATCCCCCAATCCTTCAGAGTATTTTCAATTTAAAACAAGATCTTTTTTTAATCCAAATTATCTGTTATAAATCTGTAAGATATAGAATTATCTGGGGACTAGAGAGAGTTTCCTTAAGTGCTCAAATCACTGCACCGGAGTGCAAACCTACAGACAGCAAGGTAAAGAATAACATTGGGGCTCTATGTTAGTGCCACACTGTGACCACCAGGGGGAGCTCAAGGCTCCCTCTCCTCCCATTCACCGTTCCCATTCACCACCAGAGGAAGGGCCAGGAGGTTGATAGGTCATTTTATCGGGCCACGGGGCTGTAGGTATGGTCTTCCTCTTTAAATTATCCCTTAGGAGTCTCTCTTTCCCAGAGGTCCTCCAGCTTGGGAGATGGATCTTCCCAGTGGCCCCACCTCTCCTGGAGACCAGAGTGGCAAAGTACAGTAGGGAAAGAGGCAGGTATGGGTTCAGGAAAACAGAGCCAAGCAGCTACTTTCAAACTAATAGTGCTGGAGGCCACTCATGCCTTCCCCTGAGCCTAGGGAAAAAGAAGCTTTCCACAGGGACTGACATTACCAGAACGGGGCTGGTGCTCAAACCCTAGCCTGGCCTCATCCTTGGGCATCTGCCTTGGTACCTGTCACAGCTGGCAGGGAACAGAAAGAAAGTCAAACTTCCAGGATGCTGGGTACTGACCATCTCTATCCTGTATAATTCCATCTTATCACAACACACCATTCCCGACTGTACCAGAAGAGCTTGCATGTCTCTGGTCCCAAGGAAGTGGTCATCACCCCAATTCATTTTCTCTCCATTTCCTCCCTTCAAGATGGGAGAAAACTCCCATCCCCTACGGCAGTAGCTCTCAAATGTGGTCCTTGGACCAGCAGCATCAGCATGACCTGGGAACTTGTCGAAAATGCAAAACCTCAATGCAAAACCCCTGACATACTTCATCCTCACAATGACGCGGCGAGGCAGGTGCAGTTATCAACCTTATCCGACAGATGGGTTCACCAGGGTTGAGAGAGAGCAGCCATCTCATCCAAGGCTGCACAGCCAACAGGTGGTGGAAGCAGGACATGAACCCCATGTGTCGGATTCCAAAGTCCCAGGTGTCCACCTCAACACCGTGCTCCAGGCACCCAGGTTTCCCGAGGGGCGGGGGCTTTTGTCTCCCTCCGCTCCTAGTTTGCGTTGGCCTTAGACACGCCCTCCTGATCCTACTCCCTCGGGTTGCCTCCCTGCTTTCTGGGAGCTAAGGCCATTCAGCCGCCTGCACTTTTCACTCTCCCTTGGCTTCTTCCCCAGCCCCAGCCCCACCTGGATGGGCACAGCTGAGCTCCTAGAAGTGGGGATGGGCTCAGAGAAGCCAGGCCTGGAGGCCATCTCACCACTCCCTCCCCAGGCCCCTAAGCCATCTCCGTCCTCCTAAACTAGTCTGCAGAGCCGCAGACTGCTCACGCGTTCCGTCAAAAGCTAGAATAAAGTGGTCGCTGCTGTGCCTTTGCCTGAAGCAAGTGGGTACCTGTCAGTTTAGGGCAGTGATCACCACCCACCACAGAGACGAGGAGTGGACTGTGCCAGGGGCCCCTGGGAGAATCGGTAGGCAGCCGATGGATTCCCACCCTTCCCCCGGTCTCCGAGGTAGCGCACCTGGTTTCCTTTCCTCTTGCGGGGTTTCCCGAGGGCTCACAGGGCTACCGCTTGGGATCTCCCTGTAGGAGGACGAGGCCCGGAGAGTCACCGCTCCCTTCCCAGTGCAGATTTTTGTAGGATCCGTGTCTGAAAAGGAAAGACCCAAGAGGAAAGACTGAATCCCAGGCTCCTGGAGGATGAAAGCGACAGTCAGCCAGCAACTTGGTACAGCTGGGGAATGAGATGAACCTGGTTACAGACAGGCAAAGTCTTATGGTCAATGAAAATTAACCTGTGGATGGTGAAGAGGGACAAAGCGCATTTTCAGAGGTTTACCACCCATCATGAGGTTAGGAGGAAATGGAGGCAACAGTGAGTTCCGAGTCAATGGATGCGTTACAATGTCAGCTGTAAACATTTCCAAATCAAAGCGGGTTGATTCCTTTTATTAAATGAAGTTTAGGTTGGTGAGCAGACTTCTGACCAATTAGTAAGGCTCAGTTCGAGAAAGAATTTATGAAAGATTTCTCAAGCTCCCACATCATCCTTCTTAAAAAAGAGCAAGTTGACAGCATAGGGAATTAGGTGGCGGTTCTGTAGAGAATCACTGCTCCATGCAGTACCCCAACGGAAAAGCAAAAGACAATCTCCTTGTATCAGCAAGCCAAGCCCCCCGCAGTGGTGAGACAGGATATGCTGCCTGGGGAGAAAGATCAAGGGCCAGAGCCTCACATTCTAAACTTAATGAAGAAAATCCACACCAAAGAAAACGACTAGAAACGCTAAATCCTTCAAGGAACAGTGTTCGCTGCACTTCAAGCTGAGTCTTCCCTGGGCCCGACCTCTCCTACAGTTCACAATGGCCTAATAACAGACCCAGGGTATCTTTCAGAACCGCATGGAGAAGGATTTCAAAATAGGCTTCAAAAGATCTGGATGTTCATCCTCCAGGACAATCAGTAACGGGGAAGCAAGAAAGCCACGCAGACCACACAGCCCTAGGAGGTACACGTGCTGAATGTTTCTCTCTGTACAGCTGAGCTGAACTGAATTCCACAGTTTTTCAAGTTGCTCACAGCACAGCCTGGATCTTGGACCTCAAATTGTCATGACTGGGATTATGGGTAAAGTTTAAGGTGGGCATCGGGCAGGATGTGGGCTCAGACGTCCAACTCATCCCCATTCCTGTGCCAGGGCCAAGAGAAGCCAAGCCTCTTTGCTCCTCCTTTCCACTCTGGCAGCCCCCTTTCTGACAGCTCAGAACGATCATTAGTGTTACAGAAGAGGACAGATCAGCTGTCAGCACCTCTTGCACTGAAAGCGAAGCACGAAAACACAATGTACGGCAGAGCGGGCAGCGGCCTTGGAGAGCATCTGACTCGTCCAACCCTATCAAGAGGATAAGTGACTGATGTCACAGAACAATTGGCAAAATTGATTCACGGTCTTTTCAAAAGGGTGAGGGGCAAAGTCATGGTCTTTTCCAAAGGGTGAGGGGCAAAGTGACAAACCCAGCCCATCCATAGTGTCCTGGATGCACAGCCAGATTGGCCCAACTCCTGAAAGAACCACCAGTGGGATAAAGAGCCACCTGGGCCTCACTCGTCTCATTTTGTACAGAAGGAAGCTATGAGCCGGAGCTGACGTCTGAACTGCACCCCCTTCCTTGGAGAGGAGAGGCAGGAAGTGACTGCAGGTGAGGTTCGGGGCAGAGGAGGGAGTGCTCAGAGAAACGGTCTTGCCAGCATCACAGAGACGCAGCCAGGTTTGGCATCTAAGGCAGCTGCTTCAAGTTCAGCCCAATTCAGAGATTCCCTGTGCAGCCACATTAGTTCTTGAGGACAGTGGAGTTTTAAATAAAGTCTTGGGAATCTCTAAGGGGAACCTAAGTCAACCAGGTGGCTCAGACCTACACCAGCTGGAATCAACGTTCAGCCTCTGGACTGACCTTCTCCTCAAGGGGGAGGGGCAAGGCACCTGTCAGTTCCTCTCCACACTTGCCGGTGGCACACACACACACACACACACACAGGAAGAAAGGAAACCAGCCAGAGAAGTGAAAGGGAGTGGCTCCTAAACATGCAAGGATTAAGCCTCCAAGTCTTTGTTAGAAGGAAAGAAGAAAGGATCATGCATGATCTGCTAACAATTTAAATAAAAAAAAAAAAAAAAAAGGAAAAGAAACCAACCCAAGGAGAGATACCTGGAGGGAATACTAGGCCTGAAGAATTTTTCACTGTCTTCACAGGGATTATTTTAACAGCAGAAATAGAGCGTGCACGTAAAGGGTCGGCAGTTGCTGAAAACACAAAAGGGTAAATGGTGCATCCAGAAAAAACATTTGGGAAACACTCAGGCAGTGGAGGAACCGGGCAGGGACAATAGGAGGAAGTCGCCCACACCAAAAGAACAATAGGAAGAGCGGTAGATGCAGTAACCCAAAATAACCTGCTTTCGCTCTTTAGAGTCCTGTACCAAGTCACCCGCACCCTCCCACGACCGTCCCCCAGATGCAGCTGATCAGTGTTCTGTGCTGCCTGCCACACCAGGAACTTGCTAGACAAAGAGATTTACAGAGACGCAGGTGTCCTGGCAAATAGAGGAAGGGGAGAGCAAGCAGGGTCCAAGGGGAGAAGGCTAGGGTGTCTATGGTGGGGGACAGGCTCCGAGGAGGAGAGTTAAGGCTCCCGTAACTCCAGAGGAGTGGAGGAAGGACAGGGAACAAGTTCGGGGGCTGCCTGGTCCTTTCAGCCATCACAGCCGCTTCTCCAGGATCGTAACTCCTGGGGTCTTGTGCCTGTTCTGACAACCACAGCTCTCTGGCCCTGAGCAAATCAGAGGCCCCATCTGTTGGGCAGCAGATGGTCTACTTAAACCCATCCTTCCCTGGGCAAGAGGTTGCCAAGTGTCCAAGTGCCTGCTCAAGACTCTGGGCAGCACTCAAGCGCAAGGCCCAGGGTGCTGACACCAGCTGAGCTCTGAGAGCTGGGATACTGCCTGGGATGTGGGTGAAGGCTGCTGTCCTCAAGTCCCGGATGCTCATGCTTATCTATGCACAGGCTTCCCTGGGCCCCCTGCTTACCCAGATTCTGGAATCTCAATGGTGGGCACGGTCCCAAACCCTCCTTCTCACAACAAGCCTATGGTGTCAATGTCACTCTTGAGCAACACCCGGAGTTCTTATGGCCCCAGATCCACGTCCCACCTTGGGGGGTAGGGCTGTTTGGGAAGCAAGACTGTCACGGCTGCATGAGCATCATGCTGACGAGCCTGTCAAGGGGACAGGAGGGAGGGAGGGAGGCAGCTCGGAGATGGGTAGTTCACCTTCCAATCCATCAGGCTGCCACTTCACAAGGTCTGTGGCAGTCATACAGCTGCCAAGAACTGAGTTGATAATAACAATCCTGCACGTGTTAAGATACAAACATGCTTTCGCAGCAATCCTGCTGACTGCTCCTTACGGCCACCTGGGAGATTGGGTGGGAGGATTTTGTTACCATTTTCAGAGGAAGAAGCAAGAGAGCTGCTCGGAGTCACCCAGTGCTCAAGTGAAGAGGCCGAGACTGGGGCCCGGCTGTCCTGGCACCTGGTTTAGTGACCGCCCCAGGCCACCCTGATGACTCCAGGTTGCATCTGCTTCCTCTTTCCAACCAGAGGTGGGTCTTACCAAGGAGCGAGGGGAATGCAACTCCACGGGCCGCCCTGCCCGCCCACCTCTGAGGTCTCTTCTGCCGATGAATTCACAGGGCTGGGGTTGATGGTGAGCATCAGACACCCTCGTCTCCCCGTGCTCCTCATCAGATGCTTAAACACTCCTCTGTAGGCACCGCCCTTCAACATTCCCTAAGCGAATTGGCCAAGGTTGACCAAGACCCCGAGAATATAGCCTCACACCAGGCGTGGAGAAGAGTGGCCAGGCAGGGAGGCACGGAGGACAGGACAACAGCAGGACACCTCCCAACCAACCGGCCCCAGGCTCCCCATCTCTCCTGCTCTCTACACCTTCCCTCCTGGCTGTTCTTTCTGACTTTACACTTTGCCTTGTCTCAAAATGAATACTTGGCTGACCCAGATGGTAATTACAGACGAAGTCCAAATATGTCAAACTTTGTAAGCGTTTTCTTTGAGGGAGGGTGCATTTTGACTTAAATGCCCAATGACAGGACTTTTGCCCTCCCTCTTTGATACCATAAGACTTGCGGGATGAGCACTGATAGAATCACTGGAACCTGAATCTGAAGCAGGAAAAAATACTGCAGATCATCAAATTCCCTCATTTTCTAGATAAGGAAATTCATAGCCATAAAGACAAAGGACCTCCCAAGAGGTCTCTGTTTACGAGCAGCAGACCAGGACCCGAACCCCTATTTCCTCACACAGCAAAGTGACACGGGAAGCCTGATGCCCGGCTGTTCAGGATGAGAGATGGGACCTCAAAGGTCATCTTATCCATCATTCGTTTCACACTTACATCTTTTGTCCTAAAATTTTAAAAACTGAAAATCTGAGAGGATGCGCATGAAACTAATGTCACCAAAATAATTTATTTCAGCAATTTAGGCTCTTGCCTCAGGGTCAGGATGGTGAATGTGTCACTATTTATCACAGGTGAAGGTGAAATGTCGGGTAAGAGAGACTGCAGGCTGATAAATGCCATACACATGAGGACTCTGCCCGTGTATTTGGGGTCTGTGGTTCACAGCATCCTGTGAGCTAGCGACAGTTTTTAATACATCACCTCACAGTGGGAAACGGCAGCCTCAGACTCCTGATTCTCAGAAAGCATAGGAACAGGTCTCCAGGTCACGGCCTAATTAGACCAGTGACTGTTCCCACCAGGCGGGTGGCCCGGGCCCCTGCTCCTTCTAGAAATGCCAAGTTTCCCTTCAAGAGCCTTACCTCTGTCTTGCCCATTGCTGCCCGGTGCCAAACCATTCACCACAGCTTTGGAAGCACCAACATCGCATTCTGAAAGAAAGAAAGAGCCCGAGGCTTGTGATCATGTCTCCCCACCCTTTCCTGAGTCCCACCTGGTGCAAAGTGCTGGCCCTGTGGGCTTTCTCAGGCCTGAAGAAGGGCCCCAGGGCGTCGTAGTTGAGTTCTGAGAATGGTCTGTGGCAGGGAGAACGAAAAAGCTGTTTGGGATGGGAACTGTGTTGTGAGCGCAGTAAATTCTCTGGCTTCCTGGCTTGGCTTCACTTCTGACATTTAAAAAAAAATCTCCTTAATTCCCTGAAAATGGCATCTCCTGCCTGACAAAGGCTTATCCACCATTCCAAGGCCGCTCAAACGCATCCCTGTGCATCCCGGATGAGAGCTGTCAGACAGCCAGGACAGAAACCTCAGGCTCTGTGACACTTCCCTTCACCCCACCCCACCGCCACTGCCATGGAAGCCATGCCGGCCCTCCCCCAGCCCACGGTCCCCAGCCGAGGCTCCTATGTTCTGGTTGTGGCAATGATCTGGCCCCCTGACCGCTCTCCCGGCCTTCATTCTGCCCCTTCTCCACCCCAGCCCTCAGTCTGTATCCGGAGAGCACCCTCTAGACCCCCATCTGGCTGAAAAAGCCCCAGGGAGCAGGACAGAGAACAAAACAGGACAAAGCAACGTGATTTTCTAAAACCCTCCACTTTAAATATACTGTATTTCACTTCTATTTTATTTTTTTGTTTGTTTTTAATGTTTAAATTACATTTTTATTATTATATTTTTAAATTTATTTTGGCTGCACTGGGTCTTCGTCGCGGCAAGCGGGATCTTTTTTAGTTGCGGCATGCGGACTCTTAGTTGTGGCATGCAGGAGGGATTTAGTTCTCCGACCAGGGATCAAACCCGGGCCCCCTGTATTGGGAGCGCAGAGTCTTACCCACTGGACCACCAGGGAAGTCCCTATTTTTGTTTTTGTTTTTTAAATTAATTTTTATTGGAGTATAGTTGCTTTACAATGTTGTGTTAGTTTCTACTGTACAGCAAAATGAATCAGCTATACGTATACATATATCCCCTCTTTTTTGGATTTTCTGCCCATTTAGGTCACCACAGTGCATTAAGCACAGTTCCCTGTGCTATATGGTATGTTCTCATTAGTTGTCTATTTTACACATAGTATCAATAGTGTATATGTGTCAATCCCAATCTCCCAATTCCTCCCACACCCCCTTCCCCCTTGGTATCCATACACTTGTTCTCTACGTCTGTGTCTCTATTTCTGCTTTGCAAATAATTCACTTCTATTTTGAAAAATAAAAATATCAGGGTTTAGTCTGGGAAGTCAATCATACATATTATCATTTCCATGAGGAAACAAATTGAACTTGGAATCAGGTTCCCCCAAATGTACATTAGGAATATCATTTTTTAGTAAGTAAGATGGCCTGTATGTTGGCATAAGTGGTTATATTCAAATGAACAAACTGACCTTCCTGATGATTAAAAGCAAACCAACAAACAAGCCCCACTAACCAGGAGCTACCCAGGGACAAAGCCTGGGCAACTCATCCCGGACTCCAGGCACTTCAGCCACAGGTCCCAGCCCTTTTCCAGCTGCAACTCCCTCCTGCCCCTGCCCGCCATGACCATCTCCTCACAACCCCTTCAGCATATCAGATACTTTCTGATGTTCAGGCCTTGGTTCCTGCGAGGCCTTCGGCCAGAAATGCACGCTCCCCCTTTCCTAGCTTGGGGAAATCCTCTGCACCTTGAGGTTCACCTTGAATGTCACCTCCTGTGTGTCAGTGGAGACCTTTCAAAGTTCTGCTCAGCTGCAGACACTGAGACCCTCACTGCCCACAGGCAGCCTAAGCCCCACCCAGTTTCCCGTCCCAGAACTGATGGCAGCAGCCCAGAGAAGACAAGCAGGTGGGACATGTGATCAGTGTGCTTGGGGTGACGCCCCCTGCAGCCAAGAGCAAACCAAGCCACAAATATAATCATAACAGCTACGGGTTTTTAAAGCCCTCTATTTACCTGGATCTGAGGGTCCATGCTCAGCATTTCATAATGAGCACCTCATTTTTATTCTTAATATCCAGGCCCCTGGAGCTAGAAGTTAGGAACTCTTATTTTATAGATAAGGAATTTGAAGCTCAGAAAGGATGCCAGGCTCTAAGATCACTAAATAGGGATTTGAAGTCTGGTCTGGTCCATCCCACAGCTTATCTTCTTTGTCCCCAGCTAGGATAAACACTTTTTATTTTTAAAATGAAAAATGGTTTATATGTATAGAATACTCTCTCTATAAACCAGATATAGTCTATATAAAATGGTTTATATATATTCTATTTCCCCAAAAGCCCCCAACCCCAGTAGCTCATTTGGCTGAGACTTGGTCACCCTACCTGGACTCTTAACAATCAGCCTCCCTGACATAAACTACACTGACAGGCCAGCCCAGGCGCTCCTGGATCCAGATGTGAGCAGGGCTACTGCCCCTGTGCCCGCTCCCCAACCCCGCCACAGCGGCCATGACCTCCCGACACTGGCCCCATAGGTCCCGTCCTGTTCACTGCCCCCAATCTACCTACAGACAAAGGCTAGTTCTCCCAAAGTCCCCTTTGCACCTACATTTCTGGGATGGATGGAAGGAGGGTGTTGGCAGAAAGCCAGAAATCCAAGTAAAAGAAATATCACCCGTTCCACCACTCCATCTTTTCTGACTATCCCTTCCCTATGCACCTGCCTAATTTCTCTTAACCATCCCTTTCCTAGGACTACAGGCCTTGCTTTGGGCCTCCACAGTGCCAGCAGCCTCTGAGCTTCCACAAGGCCCAGACCCATGTCCTTCCTTTCCTTTTGTGTGTTTTTTTTTTTTTAATCAAACAACCAAACTTTAAGTAATTTGGAAAAATAATTCCATCACCTCACACTCACACCTCTGCAGCACAGTGCTGGTGGCCTGGGGTTGCCTCAGGGGTCACTAGCCAGGTGACCCCAGACATGCTGTTCTTTCCACCAAAGGTTAAAAACGAGTGTTTTCTACATAGCTGCTTTCTTCCTGGTGATCACTTTTATTAGTGGCATAATCTCCCATCAAGTAAACACACATAATGAACCTACTCATTCCCCACCTTCATGTGGGTGTTTTTGTTTCCTTCGAATTAAGACAGACATTCCCAAGAGCGGGATTATCAGGTCAAAGGGTCCAGATTTTTTGGACTCTCCCTAGGAAATGCCTCCTTTCAGTGTCATGCCTGAGAGAGAACTTGGGGAGAAGTCCCACAGGCATTTCTGCACCCTTGCCCGGCCCCTCCCTGCCCACTTCTTCCCCCCTTATTCGTGCCAGGAGTGGTGATGCCAGTTTAGGCTAATCCTGATATTAGAAGAACAAGAAACTTTAGGCTGCAGAGCTAAGAAAAAAACAAAGCAAAAAAAACCCTGGCCTATTTTTAATGACAGGAAAAACAAAAAGCCAAGCGAGAAGAAAAAATGAGTTGCAAAGCAGGGACTACTGGCGGTGCCCGAGCCCACATGGAGGGGAAAAGAAGGGACGTAGCCCCCTCACGCATAGGAGAAGCGCCCATGGAGTCAAGGCCAAGCCCAGTCCCTCTCCTCGCCAGGAGGGAACCTGAGCTGATAACCCACGGAGGGGACACTGGACAGGCCTTGGGCTCAGTGCTCAGTACTTTAGAAGCACTGCCTCACTTAATCCTCACAAATCCCCATGAGGTGGTGCTTTCATGATGTCCATCTTACAGAGGAGAGTGGAAAGAAGGATCCACCACAGGCCAAAGCCCGCACACTCAGTGTGTGTGGCCCTGACCCGATCCACCTGGGCCCTCCTCCTCCTAATAAGCACACACTGTCCGGCAAGGCTTAGGATTTGGCTAAAAGGGCACTGCATGTAAATAAGCGGAAAGGCTTGTTTTTAACCTCCAGAGGTCTCTGATAACACCCTGGAGATATCTCAGGATTAGGAGGCCCCTGAGTGAGCTATCCACTAGGTCATCCCCCAGCCCACCCTGCCTGCAGGTCTCGGGAGGTTCCAGGGTGCACTCACTAGCTAAGGTGGGCCTCCATCTCCAGATGGAAACTTCTCTGCCTCGAATCCTGGGCTGGAAAGCTGACAGCTCTTGGCTACACAACGAGCAGGTACCTACCTATTCCCTTCTGTCTTCCCTAGCCCGGGCTTTCTACCCCAGCTCTAAACCAAAACTACTCAGAACTGCTCATTTGTGTAGGTCTTGATTTTTACCACCAAAGGCATAGCAAAAGGGTGGTTTTGCCCTGATAAAGGAAGTGATGGATTAGCTCATACCATGGGGCAATTATGGTCAATCTGTTTACTTTTGCTGCAGTCACTCAGATTAAGAAATGCCACTGAGGTGTAAACATATGTCAACATTTATCAAATAATATATTTAAAATATCCACAAGTTTATTGTATGCCAATTATATCTCAATAAAGTTGTTAAATCGAGGAAAAGGGGGCCCGTTATAAAGATTAGGACACAGTACATGTAAAGTGTATAGCATAGTTCTTGACATATGGTAGGTACTCAATAAATCATGAATAATAAAGGTTGTGATGACGATTTATGACAAAGCTTTGGCGCTTACCCAGGACTCGAAAAATAAAAAATGGAATGCAGTTGGGGCCTTCAGAGTAAGAGGGAAATCTGGGTAAACAGTCCAGTTTTGTAGATTTGTCAGGAAGAGAAAGACAGGGTTTTAAATGACTTACCAGAGCTCATGGTGGTGATAGGACAAGTCTTCTGTAACTGGGGCTCTGCAGAAAAACAAACACCACAATGGAATTGATGAATGGCAGGTTCGAGATAAATCCCTATGGTTCACATTAAAAATGCAAACACCGTATATAAGCCTTGATAAAACAGAGCTGGACCAGGCGTTACTTGGCCAGGCTTCTGGTTCTTGGTTGGCTGTGTACTAACCTGACCTTGGGCACATAACTCAAACTCCTTGGCCTCCGTTTTGTCAACCGTACTTGGTTTAGATACTATCCAAGATCCCTTCCACCTATAACATTCTATTAAGAACCTCAAGTTACATGAGTCCATGTGGATCAAGGAGAGGGTGAAGGAAAGAACCAAGTTTTAGGACAGAGAGATAAAATCACAACACAAACTGATTACTGGAGAGTAATAATAAGATTATATATAGCTTATTATGCTCAAGAAAACATTCTAGGTGCTTTAAATATATTAATTCATTTGATCCTCACAAGGACCCTATAAGGTAAGAACTAAGCATTGTATTAGTTTACACAGATGAGGAAACCAAAGCACAGAGAGGCGAACAGCTTGCTGCCCATGTGGCAGAGTTGGTTCTGGAACCCAGACAGCCCGACCTGAAAGCCCAGGCACGTAGGAACTACACTCTACTGCCTTGAGGTGGGAATGCAGTCCACTTACTCACTGATATGCAAACGGTAACCCCCTCATTTAATAGGGTCCCATCTGAAGTCCCCCAAAACCACTGGCTACTGTCACTATAGTTTTACCTCTTCTAGAACTTTTTTTTTTTGGCTGCGTTTGGTCTTCATTGCTGCACACGGGCTTTCTCTAGTTGCAGTGAGCGGGGGCTACTCTTTGTTGCAGTGCGCAGGTTTCTCATTGCAGTGGCTTCTCTTGTTGTGGAGCACGGGCTCTAGGCACGCGGGCTACAGTAGTTGTGGCTCATGGGCTCTAGAGCACACACTCAGTAGTTGTGGCGCATGGGCTTAGTTGCTCTGCGGCATGTGGGGTCTTCCCGGGCTAGGGATCGAACCCGTGTCCCCTGCATCGGCAGGTGGACTCTTAACCACTGCACCACCAGGGAAGTCCTAGAATCTTATATAAATGGTATCATGTGGTACGTAATCTTTTGTACCTGGCTTCTCTCACTTAGCATAACAATTTGGCAACTGGCCATATACGTGTGGGTCTATTTCTGGACTTTGTTCCATTTAACTGTCTTTATCTAATCCATTGTCTTGATGATTAGAGCTTTAGAGTAAGTCTTGAAATTGGGTAGTGTGAGTCTTCCAACTTCATTCTTTTTCAAAATCATTTTGGTTCTTCCAGGTCCTCTGCATTTTCATAAAAAGTTTAGAGTCATCTTACCAGTTTCCACCAAAACAAAAAAAGCCTGCTGGAATTTTGAATGGGTTCGTGTTCAATCTATGTATCAATCTGGGGGAAATTAACATTTTAACAACACTGAATTTCCAATTCATGAGAATGAACTCTCTCCCTTTATGCAGGTCCCCTTTAATTTCTCTCAGCAATGTCTTGTAGCTTTCAAGGTGCAAGTCTTGCACATGTTTTGAATAGTAAGGTCTAGCTAAACACATCTGAAGGACGACCTGAAAAGTAAGTCTTCATGAGCTGTAGAACCTTACTATTTAACATGTGGTCTGCAGACCAGCAGCTGGGAACTTACTAAAAAATGGAGAAATGCAGAATCAATGCTGCACCAACTTAATCAGAATCTGCATCTTAACAAGATCCCCAGCTGGTCCCTATGTACTTTCAAGTGTGAAAAGCAATGATGTAGAGGATATCAACTCCCCGGTTCATGAATTCTGTATTAAGGTCATGGTATGGTCTGAGGGTCTGCACCAAGAGACACGCTTTAGTCTCCTTTTTAACGCTGAAGTCAGGCACCAGTTTCCTTTCTGGGTGGTTGTCTTGTTCACTGTCCTTGGAATTGACTGAACAGAAGCTGGGGGCAAAAAGGAAATCATTCTAAGTCCGTCTCTCCAGCCCAAATCAGCCGTAAGTTTGCCTCTGTCACTGTCAAGTACACCTGAGACTACCCGTGACCTTCAACAGCCCCTCAGATTGTTCTCTAAGCTGTGGAAACATTTGTTCTTTCAGTTAAGAACACAACCCCCTGTGTTGTGTATGCCCTGGTGGTTTCCAATCCTGGTTTTATGATACCTTCGTTTGCCTCCCAGGGCCAAAACGGATGTCGGGATAGCATCCAAATGTTTTATTTTTTAAATCATTTAAATAATTATGCTAAGGTTTTATTTATTTAACTTTTAAAGCACAACTGTAGAAATGTTTTCGTTTCAACGCTGAAGTTATCTTTTTTGTTTTTAACATCTTTATTGGAGTATAATTGCTTTACAATGTTGTGTTAGTTTCTGCTGTAAAACAAAGTGAATCAGCTATACATATACATATATCCCCGTATCTCCTCCCTCTTACATCTCCCTCCCATCCTCCCTATCCCATCCCTCTAGGTGGTCACAAAGCACCGAGCTGATCTCCCTGTGCTATGCGGCTGCTTCCCACTAGCTATCTATTTTACATTTGGTAGTGTATATATGTCCATGCCACTCTCTCACTTTGTCCCAGCTTACCCTTCCCCCTCCCTGTGTCCTCAAGTCCATTCTCCACATCTGCGTCTTCATTCCTGTCCTGCCCCTAGGTTCTTCAGAACCACTGTGTTTTTTTTTTTAGATTCCATATATATGTGTTAGCATACGGTATTTGTTTTTCTCTTTCTGACTTACTTCCAACAGTGAAGTTATCTTAATATTTTTCTTTCTTTACAATACTTTCTAACCTTTATCTGCATAAATAGCATTTCCATAGTTGTAAACAATGTCTTGACAGCTTTGTGTTCTAGTTCTCAAATTAAATATTTCATGAACATTTTTTGGTTTTTTCAGTCATCATTTTAATGGCTGTAACATTCCATAATTCATTTACCAGCTCCCTCTGTAGAGTTTAATTTGTCTTAATTTTAAAAATAAGTACATAAATGGAATATTACTCAGCCATAAAAAAAGAATGAAATAATGCCATTTGTAGCAACATGGATGGACCTAGAGATTATTTTACTAAGTCAGACAAAGACAAATATCATATGATATTACTTATATGTGGAATCTAAAAAAAATGATACAAACTTATTTACACAACAGAAATAGACTCACAGACATAGAAAACAGACTTATGGTCACCAAAGGGGAAAGTGGGCAGGGGGATAAATTAGGAGTTTAGGATTAACAGATACACACTAAGAAATAGATAAGAAACAGGTAAACAACAAGGACCTACTGTATAGCACAGGGAACTATATTCAGTATCTTATAATAACCTATAATGGAAAAGAATCTGAAAAAGTATGTATATATTATATACATTATATACATACACACATATATATAAAAAACTGAATCAGTTTGCAGTACACCTGAAACTAACAACATTGTAAATCAACTATACTTCAATTAAAAAAATAAGTACAGGACTTCCCTGGTGGCGCAGTGGTTGAGAATCCGCCTGCCAATGCAGGGGACATGGGTTCCAGCCCTGGTCCGGGAAGATCCCACATGCCGCGGAGCAACTAAGCCCGTGCGCCTCAACTACTGAGCCTGTGCTCTAGAACCCGCGAGCCACAACTACTGAGTCCACGTGCCACAACTACTGAAGCCCGTGCACCTAGAGCCCCTGCTCTGCAACAAGAGAAGCCACTGCAATGAGAAGCCCGCGCACTGCAACGAAGAGTAGCCCCTGCTCGCCGCAACTAGAGAAAGCTGGCACGCAGCAACAAAGACCCAATGCAGCCAAAAATAAATAAAGTAATTAATTAAAAAAAAAAAAAGTACATAGCACAACAGCATTCTGAGGCTGGGGGGGAAATGAATGGAAATGTCTTATAAAGCAAACAAAAAGGATGCCTCGACTCGCACGTGATGAGTCTTCACCATCTGTCATATGTGGGTCACCCTTTGCACATTTTATATATTTCTCAATACAGACACTAGTAATTTCTAGATGTCAGCCCCACCCTTACTTACCAAGTGACCTAAAGTACATATGGGCAGGGATAGTATCCCAAATACTAACCATCACTTTACTACAAACATCCACCAACCAGAGTGGATGCCAGGTGTAGAGCTCTCTGGGGGGGGGGGGACCCTCCCCAGGCCAGGTGTTTTACCGTTTAGTGACTGGATTGCGAAAAGATGGAAGGAGAATGGGCCCAGGGTGGTAGGACACCATTCCAGTACTTGAGGCACTTGTATGACGTAGTAGGCGGCAACGACAATGCCTAGGTGGGTACCAGCTCTGCATACATAGACTTTCTCGGTACTAGGTCCTGTTACATGCTCTCACTTGGTTGTTTAAATAGGCAGCAGGTGACACGAAGCAGGGGGTAGTTTAAAATAATATCAAAATAAAAACTGTGGCAGTGGCAGTTGTGCCGAGGACGGTGCCCAGTGTCCCATCCTCGGCGGTGGTTGCAACAGCAGCGACACCTTATCCAGACTCATCCGGGGCCTGGTGTTGGCTCTGAGTCCATCCATCTCAGCCTCTTTGAATTTCTGCCTGTTCTGAGTGTGGTTCGCCTGCCTCTTGTAAATTCTGAACTACCTGAGATCTTGCCAATAAATCTTCCTTTCAGTCTGAGTTAACCAGAGGCCATGCCTGTTCGTTTGCAACCAAAGCATCTTGAGCAGCACGAGATGAGGGGGAGGAGGGAGCCCCAAAGGTTTCAGTGGGAGAGGAGAATCTTCATTCCTCTCTCCTGAATAAGGCTGTCCAGAGGGGAATCCCAAGTGGCTCAGCAAACAGTTTTGTCTCTACAACCTGAAGAGCTCAGAGTCAGGGCGGCGGGGATGCAATCAGAAAGCCGCACAAACTGAGTCTGACCAGAGAACGCTGAAAGCTTTAAAAGTCACAATCTAATCCCCACAGTTTATTTAGAGATAGTACAAGTATTACAATCATATGTTAAACATGAGAGTTTATTTTACATAAAAATTTCTGACACTTAATATTTATTTAAAAACTAAGCTGTAAAGAGTTTGAGTTAGTCGAGAACATGATGGCATGTCTTTATAATTTCTCCCCCAAGTCTCCTCCAAAGGAGGCAGGAGCCTTTGGGTAAAAGCCAAAAAAGGTGAACAGTGCCACCTAGTGGCAAAACTGGACCACTACAAGTGGGCAGCAATCCCCCGGTGAGTTGCAGGAACCTACGGTGTCATGGTTTGGATGGGCCAGCTAGGGTCAAGCCGCCATTCCACCCCTCGGACTGTCAAGACCTACCGAACTTGGTCAGAACACCACAGCATCAACAGACATTCCACCAAAAGAACAAGATGTGAAGTAGCCAGTCTTGTTAAGAATGCATCCAGATAATCAACGGTTCTGCATGGTCCCTCTCTAATTCCACAACCCTGTAATTCTGAGATAAGTCTCGATGCCACAGAGTGAATAATTACCAAAAAGCAAAAGTTGCTCATGCTCCCAGCTGAAATAGAATCCAATAACTAAATATGGGTTGTTTATTGGGGAAGGAAAGAAGGTCCTTCCTTATATGGATGATTCAGGGATATATGACAAGGGAGGAATTGAGTTTGTCTGTAAAAATAAATTCAAGATCCAGCAAAGATTCTTGGAAGAGAATGAGCCCCTGGTTGACCTCTCACTCAGCATGCTCCAGCTTCCTCTATGACCTACGGTGTTTTGCCTCCATTGCTTCTTCCCAAATACACATACATACACACACAATTCTAAGATTCTGGAAGGGAGACGCTGTGTCATCCTCAGGACTGAGCATTTAGTGGGTGGGTGTTCAGTCAGGAACTTTGCCCTCATCTCTATTTAGCCTTCAGAACCTAACTTTCAAGTCTTATCTTCAAAATAACCAAGACCCTCCTTATCTCCACTGTAGCTGCCTACAGGAAGCTAGCTCCCCATTCGACCAGACCCTGATTATACTCTAGCTCTAAAATCCAATCTGCCAACCTGATATATACACACACACACACATACACATACATACACATGCATATATATTTGCAGCTACGTCCAGTGGCTTGAAAAGAATAGGCACAGCTCACAAAGCCCCAGAATACATGCTTGGCCTTATTGCTTTATACTTTGCTGATCCACCAGCAAAGGCACGTTTCTGCAATTTTTTGACAGCACATCTTCCTCTCAATCTCTAATCATGTCGTTTCTCTTCAAATGCACTCTCTGCATTATTGGAGAGGGTGCAGAAGGCTCTTCAGAAAGCCAGAAAGGATAAACACTGAGTCGCTAACACTTCCTTTCAAGGGGAGGAAGTTAGAATAAACTCGACCCTGACATTAAGTTCAGCCTGGAATCCCATGACACAGCTGGGGGCTCAGAACAGCACAAGCCCATGGTTTCTGTGGAAAGACCGATGCTTCTGGAGAGGGAGCAATAGGTCATCCCCCACATCCTCCCATTTCCTCCTGGAATCCCTCCAACGTGGTTTCCGTTCTAACCAGTTATCTAAAATGGCCTTCAGAAAGGTTTCCAGTGCACACACATGGCCAAGCGCAACAGTTTCTGCAGTGGTCGGGGGCCTCACTGACCTTGCCACTGAATTTAAGACAGTTAACTCCTTCCTCCTCCCAAGCACTTTCTGGTCCTGATTTGTAAACGTCACTGTGGACTGGTTTACCTTGAGCCATGAGGCTCTTCCTTCTAGAACAGGATCTCTGCAGTGCTTCTAGGAGTTTAAAGGGCTAGAGGACCCTGAGCTGGGTCCTCATTCCTTTATAACTACGTGCTCACTTCCTAGAAGATTTCACCCGGACTATTAGAACCGGAAGCATCCGGGCAGGTTACCTAGCCCCTCTTCATGGTTTTCCACCTGTTCTGGAAGAAAGTTCCATGAGCCCCCTCAGGCTAACAGGGCGGCTGTGCTTTTATCGATTTCATTCATTTATACTTGCTGAGCTTTCCTTGGATAAATGGGTTGTATGGCTACAAAAAATTCATAAACCAGAAATCTAATCCATCCCCTTATTATTTAGGTGCAAAAACAGATTCAGGAAAAGTTTCCCTTAGTCTTGCTCTTTATTCCGTCTACTAAGCCCACGTTCCCTCCTATCCCTCTTTTTTTTTTTTTTAATTTTTACTGGAGTATAGTTGATTTACAGTGTTGTGTTAGTTTCTTCTGCATGGCAAAGTGAATCAGCTATACATATAACCACTCTTTTTTAGATTCTTTTCCCATATAGGTCATTACAGAGTATTGAGTAGAGTTTCCTGTGCTGTACAGCAGGTCCTTATTAGTTATCTATTTTATATATAGTAGTGTGTATATGGCAATCCCAATCTCCCAATTTATCCCTTCCCCCCTTTGCCCCCTGGTAACCATAAATTTGTTTTTTACATCTGTGACTATTTCTGTTTTGTAAGTAAGTTTCTTTGTTCCATTTTTTTAGATTCCACATATAAGCGATACCATATGATATTTGCCTTTCTCTGTCTGACTTACTTCACTCAGTATGGTAATCTCTAGGTCCACCCATGTTGCTGCAAATGGCATTATTTCATTGCAGTACTATTTACAATAGCCAGGACATGGAAGCAACCTAAATGTCCACTAACAGAGGAATGGATAAAGAAGATGTCGTACATATATACAATGGAATATTACTTAGCCTCTTATCCCTCCTTCTTCCTCCTCAGGGCACCTTCAGCCCTTGGTCTCTTGGCAATGAACACTGAATTCCAGATGAGAAGCAACCATCCACAGCCAATTCCTGAACTAGCCAGTGCCAATTCCCCCTTATAGCCTTCTGATATCACGTTATTACTCACCAAACAATGCAAAGTGTTCTGATAATCAGTTACAAAGATTACTGGCCAAGTCCATTACTCATTTTTTCCCACTCTGCCTTCCTGGTTTCCCCTCCTCCAATCAAGTTCAGTAGACAGTGAGGCCCCTCCAGCAGGGCAGGGTCTTGATCATCTCTGTATCCTACTGTCTAGTATGGTGCCTAGCGCAGAGCAGGCACCCAATTAGTATCGGTGGGGTGAATGTCTCCTCATTCCCTTGCCACCTGCCTAGTCTTGTCAATTCTTCTGCCTTCATGACTCATACAACCCAGCCACCACTGCTTTTCCATCCTCACACTCACCATTCTATTCCACCACCTCATTCCTAGACAATTACAATGGCCTAATAAGCCTCGGAATCACCCTATAGCCCATGTCCTGCCACGTTCTGACTTTAGCAGTGTAAGAGTTCCTCGGTCAAATTTCACTGGAGAAAAAAAATCTGCGGGGCCCCTATAAACTCAGAAGGGTTGGCTGGGTGGTACAGGGCAAAAGGAAAAAAGGCAGCAAACCTCCTAGGAAAGAATACGGTAAAACACAGGCCTGACGATACCATTCCAACAGCATTACTTTAGCACCTACTGTGCACCCAGAATAGTGCTTGGCCCACAGGAGACCAACGTGAATCGGACATTTGCCGTCTTTGAGGCCACCACGGAGCTGTAGGACAACAGACATGTCCCATTTAATATAATATGATGGGTAACCCTCTGCTAGTGATCTGACCTAAGTGTTACAGGAGCATAGGAAGAAGAGGAATAAATTCTGCAAGGAGAGAGAATCAAGGAATGAATAAATACTAAAATATTTTAAGTGTTCAACGTCACACCTTCTAAAATCACCTTAAATGTCATGCTTTGGGAAACATTGGTCTAAATGTCCAAATTCCTTAAAATACCATAAGGCTCTGTAAGATGAAGTCCCAATTACTTTTCCAGTCTCATCTCCCACAGGTATCAATAAGCCCTAAACTCCATGTGTATCATATTTGTCATTCCTATTGAATCCTGAACAAGATTTCCCATTTCCAAGTCTTTAATCTCATTGTTACTTCCCACTAATGCCCTCTCCCAAACCTCCCCAAATATTAAGGCCAATCCCAGTCACCAGATCCACCGACCCAACAAAAATGGAAGATTTTAATTTTGGTTTAGTCTTATTTTTAATCACTATTGAAAGTCATGGACTTCTCTGGTGGCGCAGTGGTTAAGAATCTGCCTGCCAATGCAGGGGACACGGGTTCGAGCCCTGGCCTGGGAAGATCCCACATGTCGCGGAGCAACTAAGAGTGTGAGCCACAACTACTGAGCCCGCGTGCCACAACTACTGAAGCCCATGCACCTAGAGCCTGTGCTGCACAAGAGAAGCCACCGCAATGAGAAGCCCGTGCACCGCAAGAGTAGCCCTCGCTCGCCACAACTAGAGAAAGCCCGCACACAGCAATGAAAACCCAATGCAGCCAAAAATAAATAAATAATTATTTAAAAAAAAAAGAAAGTCATGATGATAAGGAATTCATTTAATAAGACTTATTTAATAATCACAGAATTCAGAAATCCCATGCCCAAGCTCCCACTAAAGTCATCACACTCTCAACTCAGGCCGTTGCCAGAGATGGGCCGAGCAAGATCCGGAGTTGGAAAGTTAGCTACCAACAAACCTGCAATCGTTTTTTTTCCCTTTTATACTTAAATGAAGTCTTTAAATAAACATGCATAGTTGATTCTGCCAACAAAATTGCCAATAAGAAAACACAGCCCAAAAGAGTTTCAAGTTTTATACATGCAAAATTATTTGAGCTTCAGACAATAGAATTTAGGAGATAATATATGATTACAAGTTATGTATTACAACACATGGTTTACAGCAAACATAATAGAGAGGATTAATATCCTTGTTTTACAGTGTACTCGATACTTATTGCCAAGAAAAAAATGTTAAAGGCATGAAGAAATTCCAAGAAAAAAGGCAAACAAATCTGAGAAAAATGGTCACTTAACCTGATTAGTTTAAAAAGAAGATTCAAATAATGGCTAACCATTTTTCCCACTTCTTAAGTTAGTCCACAAAATTAAAAGCACTAACGCTCAGTGTGGTCAAATGCAAAGACACTGACATTTTCCTACAGTCATTGACACTGTAAATTGTTACCACTGTTTTCAGCACAGCACATCAAGACTTAATGTAGCTCATACCCTTTGTGCTTTAGGGGAATCCAGTTCAAAGAAAGAACACCAAATGACAATAAAGCTACGTAGACAGAGATGTTTACCACAACTTTGTTAATAGTAAAAACCTAGAAACACTCCTGTGTTCAGTGACAGGGGCCAATTACATGGCCACTCACCCCCTGGGTGGACTGAACCGTTATGAAGATAATGGTTATGTAGACCGTACAACATGGGAAAACACTTCTTATGAGATTAGGTGAATAAAGCAGGATGTAGGTCTGTGTGACGTTTCTGATTATAAATATGTAAAAACCAAAACATGTGCACATACTTCAAAGGAAATATGCCCAAATTCTAATAATGATATGGTAGCATGGAATTACAGGTAACTTTTAAATTTCATTTATATTTTCCAAATTGTGTGTAATGTGATTACAATGCACTTCTTTTTTAATGAAAGGAAGTTGTTTTTTAATCTCATCCCTGGCATTTGATATGCAATTGTGCAATCTTCAGAACTTTAAAGAGCAAATTCTAGCAGACAAGCTAAAAAAAAAAAAAAAATGCCACTAACAGTCTTGTCCATTAGAACATGGCAGCCCCACATGATGCAATCTTTCTCAGAACCCATAACAAATACCCCAAATATGGAATTGCAACATTAATTGCCAGTGATTGCTTTTGTTTAATGAAGCCAAACTACTCCCATGCAGTTCCTTATGAGGACAAGGGAGGCAGTAAAATGACGAGAACGTTCAGCCAGATTTCCTAAAGAAGCAATTACACCAAAACGTTTCATCTTAAAATAGTCCACAGGGGCTGCCAGGTGACAACACACACAGTACCCCACTGCTCCCAAAGCCTGCTCGCTGCCAATTCCCTGCTCCTAACCTGATTCCATGGCATTCCAGAGACCTGAGCTCCTCAAACTCTTTATATGTACAACTCTGGGCACACACAGTTTCTTAAGCCTGCATTGTTAACCAAGACAAGTCTTAAATACAAAAACTGGCCCACGTGTGTTTCCCAAATATGGCTGTGTCTACAGACCCAAAACAAAGCTGTCTAACTGCAGTATCCAGTACACTCGAAACACTCCACTTAGGAAATCTAGATAACTGAAACAAGGGCAGATTCCCAAATTCGTTAGGTAACAGCAAAACATCTTAGCTCTGTTTAAATTGTAAACACATAACCTCAAACTAATAAAGGCAAGCCCAGGATACAGATGACGCCTTTCTTCTGAAGCAGTTACTACACAATGTCTACCTGTAGAGAAAGCATGAATGAAAGCATTTTGAATTCTCAGGAGAGTCAAGGTTGAACCATAGGCTATCGGTAAAGAGACTAAGAAGTTACTGTGGGTGGCTGAAAAAAATCTTACACAGCTGAAAAAGGTCTTTTAGAGCTTGAGCACGGGAAAGAAGGGTGGGTTTGATATGGCAGGAGAGGTGTCCACGCTTCTAGAAGATCCCTAATTCCCTCTCAACTTTTCTTTTAAACCACAAAATTCCTAAGGCCACATATTTACCACATCATATATCATACAGACATCTGCAGTACAGGCCCATACCATGCTGAGGAATGAGGGAACAGAAGTTCCATTCAGTAAAAAGACTCTGGGTCCTTTGCAAATACATAAATACCTCAATTCATAATACTGGCTTATTCAGGAATTGCTTGTTTTCCTTAAGACGTTCTGAAATTTTACTGAAAGTATACTAACCTAGCAAACAGCCAATAGAAACAATGAAAGCATCATCTTTTCTGAGAAAACCTCTATTCTCAGCAGCATTTGTTTAATAACTGAAGTGGAACACATACAGTCAGGCCCAGAATCAATACTCCCTGAACCCAGACCCTGGAGGCTGAGGACTGCATCAGATCCTTGATGCTTAATGGTAATATATGTGAGACACCGACTTCCATTCATCACTCAGTAAATTGCAGTACGTTAGCTACTTTTCTCTTTTAATTGTATTTTGCACTAACTTTAGGCAATTTGAGTTTATCAGGTATAAAATCTACAGCCAAGTATTTGAAAATACAGTGCAGATTTCTGAAATGAGTTTTCTTCCAACTAAGCTAAAATCACTAAAAATATTCAATATAGTGCCAAGGTCATAGCAAGCATTCAATAAAAAGTTTTTGGCTTTTTTTTAACCTATGTTATTTCTCAGACCAGATTACCTAGAAATCAGTTGGCATCTATTATACATTTATATATTAATAAACATTTTATATACACACACACACACACACACACACTTCTGACTTCAGCTGCTCTATGTGTAGCCAACTATATCAATAATCACTTTGAACATCTATGGTCTAAATGCACCAATTAAAAGAGATTATTAGAGTGGATCAAAAAACAAGACCCAACTGCATGTTGTAAGTAACCCGCTTTAACTATAAAGACACAGATTAAAAGTAAATGGATGGAGAAAAACATACTGTGCTAACAGTTTCTATATGCGTTTAGTGGCTGTGCAAAACCACCACAAAAAAAGAGTCAGAAGAACTGGGTTTGAAACCAAACTCTATCAGGGCTGCAAATTGGGAAGGCCCTTAGTTTCTCAGCCTCAGTTTACTCACCTACAAAAAGAAATGAACAATACCTAATTCCATAAGGTGTTTCTAAATTTTAAAATCTATATGAAATATTGTAAAGTGTTGTTATAAAAGGAAACGTATTCCAGCAAAGAGATGCTGGTCTAGTCCTGTTATCCTTTTATTGCTTTAACAGGCTGATGAATATAATCACTGCATATCTTATCATGAAGTTGATATTACCAATACTTACCTGTATAAAACGTCAGGCTTTATAAACTGAAGTAGCACCTAAAAACCAAGAAATCCATCTCTGGCTCTGCCTTCCTAGGTAAAATCAGGCAATGGAGGACACTCTTCATAAAAACATCATATTTTAAGACACTTCAGAGTTGCTCTCTAAGGTCAGGTCTCAAGAAACCACCATTAATTCAAGATCCATTTACTGTGCATGCATTCTATGCAAGGTCCCGTGCACAGGCTTCAGAACAGAGAGATGAACCATCTCCTCATTTCCTGAACGCTGACTGTGAACCAGCCATTTACCTACATCATTTCTAATCTTGAGAACCCCTTATAAGATTCCCATACCCATTTTGCAAATAAAAAAACAGCCTCAATGGAAGTGAAAAGACTCACTGAAGAGTCTTGCAGAAGCAAGTAGGAAAGATCCTGGTGCTGGCTCCCAAGCCCAGGCTCTTTCCAGTCCATGATCCTCACCCAAAGAGGCACAACACAGTCCCTGCCGGAAGCTGTTCAGAGAAGAGACACACCTTAAGAAGAGAGATGGGGGACTTCCCTGGTGGTCCAGTGGGTAAGACTCCATGCTCCCAATGCAGGGGGCCCAAGTTCGACCCCTGGTCGGGGAACTAGATCCCATATGCCGCAACTAAGAAGCCTGCATGCCACAACTAAAGATCCCGCATGCTGCAGTGAAGATCCTGCATGCCGCAACTAAGACCCGGTGCAGCCTAAATAAATAAATAAACAAATAAATAAATATTTGAAAAAAGAGAGAGAGAGATGGATAATCTCTGGGGGCATTTTTATCCAGCTGTGGTAATAATCAAATTTATCAACCAAGATAAGAGATGGTGCCTGCCTTCAGAGACCTTACATTGTAGTTGAGAAGACTAAGAGCCTTGAAACCCCGATGAGGTGCTAAAGACAGCACGAAAGGGTATCTGTGGACTGCCCTCCACTGTAGGAATACGACAGCCAAGAGAATGCCAAGCTTCAAGACTCACCTGGGAAAGATCAGGGGACATGCTGACAAATACACCCCCTTTATGAATGTTTAAAATATCCCTGTTGGGCTTCCGTGGTGGCGCAGTGGTTGAGAATCTGCCTGCCAATGCAGGGGACACGGGTTCGAGCCCTGGTCTGGGAAGATCCCCCATGCCGTGGAGCAACTGGGCCCGTGAGCCACACCTACTGAGCCTGCGCGTCTGGAGACCGTGCTCCGCAACAAGAGAGGCCGCGACAGTGAGAGGCCCGCGGACCGCGATGAAGAGTGGCCCCCGCTCGCGGCAACTAGAGAAAGCCCTCGCACAGAAACGAAGACCCAACACAGCCAAAAATAATAAATAAATAAATAAATAAAAAGTATAACTATGAATCATAACATTAAAAATAAATAAATAAAATAAAATATCCCTGTAGTACTTACAATATTAACTTCTCTATAGAGGGTTCACTGGGGGACGTTAAGCTGAATTAGATCACACACAGCACTTTCTGGAAGCCTTTAGGAAGCAATGACACCCATCAACACCCCCGTACCCACACACACCTGTGAAAGGTGTAGGGGGACTCTAGAATAAATAACTTGGATTTCAGTTGTTGCTCTGCCACTTACTAGATACTCGAGCTGAGGTCTGTCAGTTAACCTTGCTAAAACTTGGTTTCCTCGTCTATAAAATGGGAAGAATAAGTCATCAACCTCAGAGTGTTATGGTGAGCATTAAATGAGGTCAAGCACATCAAGTGACTACTATCTCAGTGTTACAAAGTGCTCAATAAATTCTAGCTGCTTTCAGCACCATCAGCATCACCAATAGCATCTGAGGCTCAAAACCACTTTCTCCTCAGCTGGCTTCTCTCAGTAGCAGGTGTTCTTTTTTCAAGTACAGGGAGGCTAGTCTCTTCAAGCTAATTAAAAGGACAGACTCAACCAGCTCTCCTTTCAAGAGCTCACTGCACGCACTTCCTCTCCCTCCTGAAGTTACCTGGCCTGTCTTTCCCCAACAGCACAACCCTCAAAAACTCAACTTCCCATAAGAAGCAAAGTAACTAGTCTACCTTTTCTCCAAACAGTAAATTCTCATGTATAGTTATGTTCTTGTCTGGGTATCACTTGATTTACATATAAAAAGTATCATCTTCCATGTGTTTTGCTACTAACAAGCTGTTCTCCTCACAGAATTCCTAAGGTGGAAATTTCCAAGGTGGGTTCCACATAGGTAGTGTTTGGTACACAGAATAGACCCCAGTTCAGTTCAGCTGATGGAAAGGATTTGTATTGAAGAGATTATGGAAAGAACATTGGGTAGGTGGTGTGCCCAAGCCACAAACTGGCCTTGAATGCCAGGCAATGGCATTTGTGCTGGCCTCTTATCAGGACATAGAATTCAAGATAAATTCTTTGGAAGTTTCCTAATTCAAGATTAATCTGACAGAGGCATGCAGGATGAACTACAGAGGTGGGTGCACTGGGGCAGGGAGAATATATGAGCTGACTGCTTGTGAGCGGAGGTCAGGCCAAGGGCAGTCACATCTAGTGCTTTTTATAAGACACCCACACCCACACCCACACAAATATCCCTCAACCATATACACCCACTCTGCCCAGGAAAGTAGCGCCCAAAGAACTTATTTTGCCCATCTGGCTGTGAAAAGCTCCACAGAGGCTTTGGTTACAGCAATCACAGATGATAACTTCTACATGTGTCTTGTCTTGCTTATCTGTAGCAAAAACTCAGAGAGAATTTGACTTTCTGAGCTTACTCCTTACATCTCATCCTGCCACGTTTGCCCACAGCAAATTTTTTTTTTTCCTGCTCAATTGCCTTGGTGGCTGATAACATAAAATTATCAGAAAGTAAAAGATGTCAAAAAACCTTTAGAACTCAAAGAAGCTTACTAACCAAATAGGGACACTACAATAGCAATCACTAAAATAAAAGATGACAGGGATGTTTAAGAGTTTATTTTCAAACTAATGTCAAAGAGAACAGTTCTCAACACAAAATGACCCTGCCTTCACAACTCACATAGATATAAGACACTGGAAGAAAAGAACTACGTATTCAATTACATTCAATGTAGGATTGGGGGCAGAGGGATGGAATGACGACACTGAGATCCCAATTAAGAGAATATTAAATTCCTCACAGCCCACTATCAGCAAAGTGTTCCAGGTGTTTAGGCAGTGACTTTACCATTGTGAGCCTCAGTTTCCCCCACATGCAAAACAGGGATTAAAATAGCACTAACATCCCTCCTGTTAAGGATTAATGGGGCCAAGCACTACCCACGTAGCACAATGAGAACTCAATAAATGGTCATATTGACATAACTGGTCTATTTCCAATTTGCCTCATTCTATCAATAATTCCAAATATGAGGAGAGTCAGAGGTGAGTGGAAATCCTGGTTAATAAAAGGATTTAATTAGTCACTACTTTACTATAACAATAGTTTACTGGGATTCTGCTCGAAGGAGGCAAGGGCACTGCCAAGAAATGAGGCTTTTTACCCTTGACAGAAAACATAAAATTTGTGGTAGCCCCACCCAGCCCCCCACAAGGCAGTGCCAGCAGTGGCCTTGGCTGCCTACAATCTTTAAAAAAAAGGGAGGGTGGTGATGGTGAAAGGCCATATGATCTGTCTTGAACAGGGTTTCATATGGCCAAAGAACTCAGAGCATCACAGAATTTCAAGGCTGCAAAGGACCACTATTTCCAAATGCTATGAGCCTTGAAGTCCAGATCAATCCATCAAGATGAGAAAATCCAACATCCAGGCACACATGCTCCCTGAAACAAAGAACCCCAGCCCTGCCAAGCCCTTCCAACAGGATAAGGGGGAAAGCCAAGCCAGCAACAGGCGTTACAGCTACTATGCCTGTGGGCCTGCTGTGCTTTCTAGAAGCTAAGCTCCCCGAAGACAGGCATCTGTTACCATGTGAGTTTGTAAGTCACGAGGGCACTAAAATATTATTCTCAATTCCTTCCTAAAATTTCATTTCACCCTTCCCTCTTAAAAAGCAGCAGTAGAAAATTAACATCTAAGGTTTCACAACATTTATAGTAAGTCCAAATGTCTCAAACTGAAGTCAAAAATCTTATATACAAGTACAAAGTTGGAGAATAAATGGCTTTCTCCTTTTTTAAAAATAAATCATTAAGGCAAATCTACAATCAAATGCCCTTTGGTGCTTCTGAACCCATTAATTCATTCAATAAATGTTCACTAATGTGAGGCACTGAATAGTGTGGTTCTTCTATTTTAAATTTACAGTATGTCTTACATGTCTGGAAATCAATCCCTCAAAATTCTAACAGAGGACATTTCAAGAAGACTGCAGAGATGGGGGACAGGATAAAGGTCCCATGCAGAAATCTCTCCCACCCTTTAAGTAACAAAAATCTTTCATAAAAACGTAACTTGAGAACTCTTGGGTTGGTTCCCCAGTCCTCTTAAAGGGAGCTTGGTGAATATAATTTGTGGAGTTGGTGAATATAATTACACTTCTGGAGGAAATCTAGTTTAACAAGCTTATAATTATAGACTTCCTATTTAATAATAAAAATGCAAAGATAAAGTTCTTTCTTACATAAAAATGTAAAGCCTAATACACTAGATTATAAGGGGGCCAAAAAAACTAAAAGATGAGGTAGAACTCTTAAAACAGAAATGAAAAATACTTGAACTCTCAGCATGGTATGAGGCATTTCAAATTCCCATCTGCTAATATCACAGCCCGAAAAACTAGCCGGCAAATTCAAAGGCAGAGAATCAGGTGCAGTGAGGCCTTGGGCAGCATGAAATCCAGGATGACGACACAAACTAAGCCAACAGGCTTTGCTAAATAAATTGTCAAGTCCAACCAGTGAACAGGGACAGAAAACCCCAGTGACGCCGAAAGTTACATATACATGGAATTTAAAATACTCACGGGACTTCCCTGGTGGCACAGTGGTTAAGAATCCGCCTGCCAATGCAGGGGACGCGGGTTTGAGCCCTGGTCCGGGAAGATCCCACATGCCGCAGAGCAACTAGGCCCGTGCACCACAACTACTGAGCCTGCGCTCTAGAGCCCGCGAGCCACAACTACTGAAGCCCGTGCGCCTAGGGCCTGTGCTCTGCAACGAGAAGCCACCGCAATGAGAAGCTCACACACCACAACAAAGAGTAGCCCCCGCTCGCCGCAACTAGAGAAAGCCTGCACGCAGCAACAAAGACCCAACGCAGCCATAAATAAATAGATAGATAAATAAATAAATAATAAAATAAAATACTCACATTCCTACTCCACTGCCAGTTACACCGAAGTCCAAAGAGAAACGAGGAGGGAAGCAGTGGGGCTCAGGAATGTGCCCGAGACGCTGACCAGAGGAGAACTGGCTGGAAAGGCCTTGCCTTGGAGTCTCCCAGAGGTCGGCATTTACTCATTTAACATGGACAAGTGGCTGAGCCCTTCCAATGAGTGCCAGGTGGGGAAACCCTTCTCTGGCCACTCAGCTCAGCTCCCTCATTAAATTCAGAGTGAAACCAGCTGCCGGGAAAGGCAAAGGGTGACCCCACCAAAGCTCTGGAAAGCCAAGAGAGTAGATTGAGTGCCTGGATCAGTGCGAGAAGGGAGATTTCAGGCCGTTGTAGGGAAGAAAAGGAAATCATCCTCAGGGTGCTGCTCTGCTGCTGGCTGGAAATAAAGCGTGGTTTCTCTGTAGAATGTGCTGGGTCCACATTCCAGTCCGCTCGG
Organism: Balaenoptera acutorostrata; assembly: GCF_949987535.1. Lineage (NCBI taxonomy): Eukaryota > Metazoa > Chordata > Mammalia > Artiodactyla > Balaenopteridae > Balaenoptera > Balaenoptera acutorostrata. Next base: position 33,108,932 of record NC_080079.1, on the reverse strand, counting down.
CCTCACTGCCATCAGGGAGGGAGAACAGATGGAGGAAGGTGGAGGAAGATGGAGGAAGGTGGAGGAAGAAGGGCAGGGAGTCCCCAAAGATAAATAAAACGATGCGGATGACAGACCAGCTCAGACGGTATTTCAACAGAGGACAAAAAAGATCAATTCTAGACAAGATTTAAATTATATAGACAGAAATACACATAAAATTCTGCACTAAACATGAATGGACTTTTTTTTTTGGGGGGGTCCTTGTAGCCTAATTTTTTTTTTTTTTTGATACTCTAAGATTACTTTAAGATTTTTTTCACTTTTTTAGATTCTTTTCCCATTACAGGTCATTACAGAGTATTGAGAAGAGTTCCCTGTGCTATACAGTAATTCCCTGTTGCTTATCTATTTTATGTATAGTGGTTTGTATCTGTTAATCTCACACTCCTAATTTATCCTTCTTTCCCTCCTTTTCCCCTTTGGTAACATAAGTTTATTTTCTATGTCTGTGAGTCTGTTTCTGTTCTGTAAATAGATTCATTTGTATTATTTTTTGATTCCACATATAAGTGATACCATATAATATCTGTCTTTCTAAACAGAGGTTAAGTTTTATTTAAATCTTATTTCATTCATTTCTTCTATCAAATGACATTAAGAAACTGTATTCAAATATAGATATGTGAAATCATTTTATTTTTATTTTTTAATAGATCTTTATTGGAGTATAATTGTTTCACAATACCATGTTAGTTTCTGTTGCACAACAAAGCGAATCAGCCATATGCATACACACGTCCCCATATCACCTCCCTTTTTTTTTTTTTTTTTTAAGCTCTGACAGTGGCTTTTTTTTTTGTTTGTTTGTTTGTATGTTTGTTTGTTTGTGTTTTGGGTTTTTTTTTATAATGCAAGTACCTGACTTAAGCTTTTTTTTTTTAAAGTTACCCTGCTCTTTCTTTTTATTTATTTATTTATTTATTTATTTTATTTTTGGCTGTGCTGGGTCTTCGGTTCGTACGAGGGCTTTCTCTAGTTGCGGCAAGTGGGGGCCACTCTTCATCGCGGTGCGGGGACCGCTCTTCATCGCGGTGCGCGGGCCTTTCACTATCGCGGCCCCTCCCGTTGCGGGGCACAGGCTCCAGACGCGCAGGCTCAGCAGCTGTGGCTCACGGGCCCAACTGCTCCGTGGCATGTGGGATCTTCCCAGACCAGGGCTCGAACCCGTGTCTCCTGCATTAGCAGGCAGATTCTCAACCACTGCGCCACCAGGGAAGCCCATCACCTCCCTTTTGAGCCTCCCTCCCATCCTCCCTATCCCAACCCCTCTAGGTCATCGCAAAGCACAGAGCTGATATCCCTGTGCTATGCTGCTGCTTCCCACCAGCCAACTATTTTACATTGGGTAGTGTATACATGTAGATGCTACTCTCACTTCGCCCCAGCTCTGCCCTCCCACCCCATGTCATCAAGTCCATTCTCTATGTTTACCTCTTTATTCCTGCCCCGCAACTAGATTCATCAGTACTGTTTTTGGGGTTTTTTTTAGATTCCATATATATGCGTTAGCATACGGTATTTGTTTTTCTGACTTACTTCACTCGTATGACAGACTCTAGGTCCATCCACCTCACTACAAATAATTCAATTTCGTTTCTTTTTATGGCTGAGTAATATTCCATTGTATATATGTGCTACATCTTCTTTATCCATTCATCTGTTGATGGACATTTAGGTTGGTTCCATGTCCTGGCTATTATAAATACTGTTGCAATGAACATTGCGGTGCATGTCTCTTTTTAAATTATGTTTTTCTCAGGGTATATGCCCAGTAGTGGGATTGCTGGGTCGTATGGTAGTTCTATTTTCAGTTTTTTAAGGAACCTCCATACTGTTTTCCATAGTGGTTGTATCAATTTACATTCTCACCAACAGTGTAGGAGGGTTTCCTTTTCGCCACACACTTTCCAGCATTTATTATTTCTAGCTTTTTTGATAATGGCCATTCTGACCCACGTGAGGTGATACCTCATTGTATTTTTGATTTGCATTTCTCTAATAATTAGTGATGTGGAGCAGCTTTTCACATGCCTCTTGGCCATCTGTATGTCTTCCTTGGTGAAATTTCTATTTAGGTCTTCCACCCATTTTTTAACTGGACTGTTTGTGTTTTTGATATTGAGCTCCATGAGCTGTTTGTATATTTTGGAGATTAATCCTTTGTCTGTTGCTTCATTTGCAAATATTTTCTCCCATTATGAGGGTTGTCTTTTGGTCTTGTTTATGGTTTCCTTTGCTGTGCAAAAGCTTTGAAGTTTCATTAGGTCCCGTTTATTTTTGTTTTTATTTCCATTTCTCTAGGAGGTGGGTCAAAAAGGATCTTGCTGTGATTTATGTCATAGAGTGTTCTGCCTATGTTTTCCTTCCTCTAAGAGTTTTATAGTGTCTGGCCTTACATTTAGGTCTTTGATCCACTTTGAGTTTATTTTTGTGTATGGTGTTAGGGAGCATTCTAATTTCATTCTTTTACATGTATCTGTCCAGTTTTCCCAGCACCACTTACTGAAGAGACTGTCTTTTCTCCATTGTATATTCTTGCCTCCTTTATCAAAAATAAGGTGACCCTATGTGCGTGGGTTTATCTCTGGGCTTTCTCTCCTGTTCCATTGATCTGTATTTCTGTTTTTGTGCCAGTACCATACTGTCTTGATTACTGTAGCTTTGTAGTATAGTCTGCAGTCAGGGAGCCTGATTCCTCCAACTCTGTTTTTCTTTCTCAAGATTGCTTTGGCTTATTCAGGGTCTTTTGTGTTTCCATACGAATTGTAAGATTTTTTGTTCTAATTCTGTGAAGAATGACACTGGTAGTTTGACAGGGATTGCACTGAATCTGTAGATTGCTTTGAGTAGTATAGTCATTTTCACAATACTGATTCTTCCAATCCAAGAACATGGTATATTTCTCCAACTGTTTATGTGGTCTTTGATTTCTTTCATCAGTGTTTTATAGTTTTCTGAGTACAAGTCTTCTGCCTCCTTAGGCAGGTTTATTTCCTAGGTATTTTATTCTTTTTGTTGCAATGGTAAATGGGAGTGTTTCCTTAATTTCTCTGATTTTTCATTGTTGGTGTATAGGAACGCCAGAGATTTCTGTGCATTAATTTTGTATCCTGCAACCTTACCAAATTCATTGATTAGTTCTAGTAGTTTTCTGGTGGCATCTTTAGTATGTTCTATGTATAGTATCATGTCATTGGCAAACAGTGACAGTTTTACTTCTTTTCCAATTTGTATTCCTTTTATTTCTTTTTCTTCTCTGATTGCTGTGGCTAGGACTTTCAAAACTATGTTGAATAAGAGTGCTGAGAGTGGACATCTTTGTCTTATTCCTGATCTTAGTGGAAATGCTTTCAGTTTTTCACCACTGAGTATGATGCTTGCTGTGGGTTTGTCATATATGGCCTTTATTATGTTGAGGTAGGTTCCCATTTTCTGGAGAGTATTTATCATAAATGGTGTTGAATTTTTTCAAAAGCCTTTTCTGCATCTATTGAGATGATCATACGGTTTTTATTCCTTAATTTGTTAATGTGGTGTATCACATTGATTGATTTGCATATATTGAAGAATCCTTGCATCCCTGGGATAAATCCCACTTGATCATGGTGTATGATCCTTTTAATGTGCTGTTGGATTCTGTTTGCTTGTATTTTGTTCAGGATTTTTGCATCTATGTTCATCAGTGATATTGGCCTGTAGTTTTCTTTCTTTGTGACATCTTTGTCTGGTTTTGGTATCAGAGTGATGGTGGCTTCGTAGAATGAATTTGGGAGTGTTTCTCCCTCTGCAATTTTTTGGAAGAGTTTGAGAAGGATCCGTGTTAGCTCTTCTCCAAATGTTTGACAGAATTTGGCTGTGAAGTCATCTGGTCCTGGGCTTTTGTTTGTTGGAAGATTTTTAATTACCGTTTCAATTTCATTACTTGTGATAGGTGTGTTTATATTTTCTAATTCTTCCTGGTTCAGTCTTGTAAAACTGTACCTTTCCAAGAATTTGTCCATTTCTTTGTGGTTGTCCATTTTATTGGCATATAGTTGTTTGTAGCAGTCTCTTAAAATCCTTTGTATTTCTGCAGTGTCAGTTGTTACTTCTCCTTTTTCACTTCTAATTCTACTGAGTTGAGTCTTCTCCCTTTTTTTCTTGATGAGTCTGGCTAAGGGTTTATCAATTTTGTTTATCTTCTCAAATAAAACAGCTTTTAGTTTTATTGATCTTTGCTATTGTTTTCTTCATTTCTATTTCATTTACTTCTGCTCTGATCTTTATGATTTCTTTCCTTCTACTGACTTTGGGTTTTCTTTGTTCTTCTTTCTCTAGTTGTTTTAAGTGTAGTATTAATTGTTTATTTGACATTTTTCTTGTTTCTTGAGGTGAGATTGAATTGCTATAAACTTCCCTCTTAGAACTGCTTTTGCTGCATCCCATAGGTTTTGGGTCGTCGTGTTTTCGTTGTCATTTGTTTCTATGTATTTTTTTATTTCTTCTTTGATTTATTCAGTGGCCTCTTGGTTATTTAGTAGCACACTGTTTAGCCTCCATATATTTGTGGTTTTTACAGGTTTTTTCCTGTAATTGATTTCCAATCTCACAGTGTTGTGGGTCAGAAAAAATGCTTGATACGATTTCAATTTTCTTAAATTTTCCAAAGCTTGATTTGTGACCCAAAATGAAATCATTTTAAAGTCAAAGAAATTTTAAGATAATCAAAGTAATGGTTTCTCTTATGTCTTGACTTTTTTTTTCCTTAAAGATGTATCTGCAATAGAGTATGGCAAGACACAAACTGATGTCTTTTGGCTTTCATTTCATTACTTTAAAAGCCAAAAATGCTGCTTTGTGTAACTATGTGGTGGAAGCCCCTAAGAGAACCATCATTGTCTTTTTTTTGTGGAGAACTGCCTATTCTCTTCTATCCCCAAATAAGCTATATTTATTAAATACTGGTTTTAGCCTATGATATGAGGTAACATTTGGGTATTTCCATTCCTTTTCCTCCAAATTCAGTAATTCCCTCAAATATACTTTTATAAATTCACAAGTGACTTAATAATCAACGATTTTCTCAAATGTAAGTTTTGTTCTCATGGGTATTGAGAAAGCATTTTAAAGGCCAACCTGCAATGCTATTGCTAGTCAACTCAATGAATTGGGGAATTCAGAAAAGAGCAGGAGGCATTTTAAAAATTATTCTCATACGTGTCTTTCAACCAAATTCCTTCTTTATTTAATTAATTAATTAATTAATTATTTTTTGGCCACACCACACAGCAAGTGAGATCTTAGTTTCCCGACCATGTGAGATCAAACCCACACCCTATATGCATTAGAGGCACAGAGTCTTAATCACTGGACTGCCAGAGAAGTCCCCCAAATTCTTAACTTGTACTTCAATTTTCATTATAAAGTTGAATTCTCTGGATTTAAAAATATTTTCAATTCTGATAACTAAAATAATCTTTGCAAAATCTTCCCACTGTCTTCCCAGAGGGTCTCAAAAACTGCCATGCATTGACAAACAGAGAAGGCACCTGTTTAAAATGCAGATTGCAGGTTCTGCTCCCAGATATGTTGATTGAGAAGTTCCAAGGCGGCCCCAGAATCTGCATTTCTGGCAGATATGGTTTCAGGCTATACTTTGAGAAACACTGATCAATATGCCCAGGTTACTGCAGAACCAAGTACTAGACGCCCACAGCTCATCCACAATGCTGTACACAAAGCTGGAAACCATCCTGAATTTGTTGCATTGCTTTAAACATAATTTATAATTTGTACTGATTGTGTCAGAATTTCATTTAAGCAGGGAGACCGTTTTTCCTTTTTTCCCTGCAAAATGTTCACAGTGAATAAAACAATGTGCAAATGTAATTCCACTTGCAGGGCCTGCCAGGCATGACTGCTGCCCCATCTGCACACAGTCTGGCACAGGGTTTCCAAATGAGGAAGTAACTCAGAGTACACTCATCTATTAGCTTAAATACTCCTAAATTGGGTGTTTGAGAAAGCAAAGAATTCAAATGTACACGAAAGGTAGGACGATTTCATACCATAATCCATAAAATGACTCTAACCTAAAAAAAGACATATTTTGACACATTGTTGATGCCGTCTAAAGAGCAAATGTTTATTTTTTAATTAGACAGGCTTTGATTTCTAATAGACCATTAATACTTTATCCTGTCATATTGTTGTAAGGGGACTGTTTTCATTTTATATCAGACTCTTAAACTTCCAACTTCTAACGTGTTTCCACTAAATACAGTCTTACTAAATTATTCAACAATAGAGAAGTTTCTTGTAGAAAGCAATTGGAAAGGCAGTTAAAACCAAAAAGACAAAAACAAAAAAACAAAAGTGGCTGCTCAAGTATTTATTAAGCTCTTTAAGAAGAATCCCCTTTTCATTTCTTTTCAAGAGGAATTTTTTTTAGGGACTTCCCTGGTGGCACAGTGGTTAGGTGTCCGCCTGCCAATGCAGGGGACACAGTTTTGAGCCCTGGTCCGGGAAGATCCCACATTCCTCGAAGCAACTAAGCCCATGCACCACAACTACTGAGCCTACGCTCCTAGAGCCTGTGATCTGCAACAAAGAGAAGCCACCGCAATAAGCCCGCGCACCGCAACGAAGAGTAGGCCCCGCTAGCCGCAACTAGAGAAAACCCCTTGCCCAGCAACAAAGACCCAACCAACGCAGCCAAAAATAAATAAATAAATAGAAGAATTTTAAAAGATTTATCAGGTTTATTTTTTAAAGCACAAAAGAAATGTAAGCACAGAGCTAAGCATGTGAAAATTAAGGATCCATAATGTCAGCACCCTAGCACAACCTCTTAATCTGAAGGACCAAATTGTCACAGATATCACTCACACCTTGTTTCTGATCCAGGTAACTGCCAAGTATTCAGGATTATACCACTCTGTAACATGTAAACTTTAATTTGGGGGTGAGGGGCGTAGACTCAAGCTCTGCTTCACATTTATTTTGAAAGGTAGCCAAATCTGATCTTTTTTTCCTAGCAATAAATTAAATACAACTACTGTTACCACCAAGAACCCCCTGAGCACAGGCACTATGCTTAGCACATTACATACAATGTCTCATTTAATCCTAACAACCTTAGGATATGTGAACTGTTGCTCCCGATTTAGAAAGGAAGCAATGGTACAGTGTCTTCTCTGGGGTCACACAGCCAGTATGTGGTGGAATTGTGACAGAAAACCCGATCTGACCTTAAATCCCAGGCCCTTAACTACGACCTCATTCTACAAAGATGTGTCTTGCATTGCACTGCACTTTGCTGCCTACACTGCCCTCCCTGCTCGTTTTAAGAACACCTTCCGAGTACATTCGTTTATTACAGTCATGGGGAGAATGTGCTCAACGGAGCATTCCACAGAACAGCCCAGCCTTTCCGAAGCGTCTGCTTAGTCCCCACACTGTGCTCAGTCTAGCTGCAGAGATGAGCACTCACTGCTCTTGAGGGGCTTGCAATCCAAGCTATGGAGGCTGCTTAAAAGTAGGACAGGGGTTGGGTTTTTTTTTTTAAGCCACGTGATGCTTGGCCATGGTCCACTGCTGGCTGCTGAGTGTGTGACAGTTAACAGAAGCTTGGACTGAGGGCTGTGAGCAGATACAAGTGACCCCCCCGCTTTGGTCCACGAAATGAACTGAGAGATGGTTAAGTACTCTTCACATTGTTTACTCTAAGCCTTTCACACAAATTCCAAAATGAGAATTGTTTGGTTCTGCAAATGGAGATATTAAAAGGGAAACATGAAAGTAAAATCAAGTCTTGGAACATCTGAAAAAGAATTTTTAAACCTGTTCATAGTTATGCTGCTGGGGTCACCCTCCAATCCCAAGTCCAGCTGTTTACTTCCTTGACTTGACTCTTGTCAGTTCAAGTGGCAAAGATATCCCAAGTTCCAGTAAACACGCAGCTCTTTTTAGTGTTGGCAGGAGTGCTGGAGGGGAGGTGAAAGGAGTTTCTGTGGCCAAGCTTGGGCTACAGCCTTCACAGAGGCAGTATTCTCCAGGGTCCAGCAAGGCAGTGACAGGTAATCAAGGTAGGAGAACACTAAGGCAATGGATCAATGTAGGTGGCCCATGATCATGAATGTCGCCCTTTTCCTTCCATCACTAACCCTTGGCAATTCCATGCTTCTCTTTAATGAGAAGCCTGTTGCCTCTCTAACCCATGACCTTGCCTTCCCTCAGAGGCATGGTGATTAAGAATGTAGGCTCAAAAACAAAACAAAACAAAACAAAACAAAAAAGGATGTAGGCTCAATTTGCAGCAACATGGATGGACCTAGAGATTATCATACTAAGTGAAAGAAATCAGAAAGAGAAAGACAAATACCATATGATATCACTTATATGTGGAATCTAATTTATCTACAGAACAGAAACAGACTCACAGACATAAAGGACAGACTGTGGTTGCCAAAGGGGAGGGAAGGATTAGCAGATGCAAACTATTATATAGAGAATGGATAAGCAACAAGGTCCTACTGTGTAGCACAGGAAACTATATTCAATATCCTGTAATAAGCCATAATGGAAAAGAATATGAAAAGGGGTATATATAAGTATAACTGAATCACTCTGCTGTACAGCAGAAACTAACACAACATTGTAAATCAACTATACTTCAATAAAATAATTTTTTAAAAAAGGAATGTAGGCTCAATAACAATTATCAGCTCCACTTACTAGGTGTGCAACCGTGGGTGAGTTACCTCCGTTCCTCATGTGCAAAATGGGGTGATCACACCATTCCTCTCGTGGCTACTACAAGGCGTGGTTGGGATAATACAGGTAAAGCACTTGGAAGCACTTGGCACAAAGCCAGGCATAGTGCAAGCGCTTGATAAACGGCAGCTGTTCCTCAGTATCCAGGGCACCCACTGTCTCGTCCACTCTTTGTCCCACTTACGTGACAGCTCCTGTATCATTTATTCTTCTGTAAACCAAAGATGACTCTCTGAAGGGGGAGAGGTGAGTATTCTACACATTCTGGAATTTTCTCTGCTCTTTGAAGGGATCTATTCTTGCAGGATGGTCAACAAATGTTTTGAGTTTTTGGGTTTTGTTTTATCTAACGATCAGGAACCTTTTAAAACTCCCAGGAGAGACTCTTAACACTTACTTGAAACTATCTCAGTACCTTACATAGTGAAAAGCATTCAACAAAAATCACTGTTGGGGTATTTTGTTATGAAGGATCTTAGGATCTTTAGAAATAATCTTCACTATGTTAGATGAGGAAACAGCTCAGATGGGAAAGGAGAAGGATGCCCACAAAGTCAGAGAGAGCCTGTGACCCAAACAGGAATGAAACTCAGGCTTTTAACTCACAATCAGCGCTGTTTCCCCCAAAGGATGCTGCCCTGAGTCAAGACACGACTAACTGGCTTTACCTTTCTACAGATCAAGTGGTAAGGAGAATGTCACACTATGTCATATTTCAAGGGAAGCAAAATTCTTTATTTGCTGCAAATATTTTTTTCTGAATTTTCACACAGTGCCTTGGATGTAGTAAAGGAGCAATTAATATTTGGTTGATATGATTTTACATAAAAAGGCAAATGATACTAAGAACCATATGCTCACTATGAAAAATTCTTCTAGATATTAACTTTCCATATACAAAGAAATAATGGAATGTTCTAAATAATGAAATACACTGGTTTTTATGATTTGCATGTTTCATTTCCCCTCAAAATTCATATGTTGAAAACCTAACACCCAAGGTGATGATATTAGGAGGTGGGGCCTTTGGAAGGTGCTTAGATCATGAGGGCAGAGCCTTCATGAATGAGATTAATGCCCTTATAAAGGAGGCCCCAGAGAGCTCCCAGCCCTTCCACCATGTGAGGCTATAACAGGAAGTCTGCAGCCTGGAAGAGGGCCCTCACCAAAACACGACCTTGCTGGCGCCTTGACCTTGAAGCTCCCGGTCTCCAGAACTGCGAGAAGTAAGTTTCTGTTGTTTATAAGCCACTCAGTCTGTGGCATTTTGTTATAGCAGCCTAAAAAGACTAAGAAGTCCAATTTTTGAAGAGTGAGAAATATTATGAAATGAAATATACTAGCATCCTTTGTACCATTTCTCTTTCTATGAGCCGGAAGGCATCTAGGGAGCATTGCTTTGGGCAATGATCACGATTCCGTGTTGTGGCACATATCCCAGACTATTAGGACAGCCCCCAATTTTCTCTTTGCACCAATAAACAATGTAAAGTTCCCCCCCCCCCAAATTCCAGTTTTTAGTAACTGAATAAATCAAGTCAGTAAGCATTTTAGGTAAAAATAAACATAGGACACAAACGACTAGAAACCCATAAAGAGTAGGCTCACAAGCTCACCCCCAGAAGCATCTACACACGAAACAGAAGCGAGCATGTCTATGGCTGTAGCTGTGACGCATATTTGTAAAAGTGCCCCATGTGGAGCCAATGGGACAGCAGACACAGCTTGAGCAGCAATGCAGATTCTACCACCAGAATCCTGAATTACCCATTTTTATGAGAAAGAAGCAAATGTCAAGGTATTAAGATATCACAGATTTCTTAAAAATTTTTCTAGATCTCTTTTGAAGTCAGAAAACACTGAACTCAAACTCCTACACTTTATATTGTTATCAGATTGAACCATTTCAGATGGTTCTTTTAAGTCAAAAACAGTCAAATATTGGAGTATCACATTGTTCAACCTAACACGTGGCATTATGAGAGTACATAAGACCTCAGTCATCAAAGACAGCCTGAAGCATGGTTTCAGGAAAATTATTTCATAATGACTTTCTTCCATGAGTTCTGGGGTGGAAAAAGCAGGAAGATTTGGGGTTAACAGTTGTCCAATTACCAAAAACTCCACTGATGAGAACTCTTAATTTTCTAAGCATTCCTATTACAGTTTTACTGAGGAATAATTTATGAGATGTCTGCGGCATGTTGTGAAAAAAAAAATGTCTGACATTTCAGACTATTTTAAAACCTCTCTCTTGTAAGAGGAGCTGGAGGTGTGGCAGGCTTGGGCCTCGCTCGTGCCTGGGGGAGAGAGTTGGAGATTTTAGCAGTTCTGGGCAGGAGCCTGGCGCTGCTTCAAAGCTCCGAGGCCCAGGCGGGCTCTCCGTACACCCCGAGGTGCATCTCTGTTCCTCTCTGGGGCCTCAGCACTGTTTGCCCTTCAAGGTTCCCTGCTGCTTAAGGAAACATGCGAAATATTTCCGTAAAGGACTGCTGTGTGGAAGCAACAGGAAGTAAAGGTTTACTCCAGTGACTCCCCGCTAATACAGGGGTGGAGGCCGCATCTGAGAATCACAGTTTTCCAAACGACTTGTTATTTTTACCAGATGTTTTCAAAGGCAGTTCTTATGCACAGTATTTGAGAGGTGTTCTTGTTTTCTGGAATAAAGGGGACTTGACCATAAGCTATATTCTAATTGGGCATTAAAAACCAACCTAAGGGCTTCCCTGGTGGTGCAGTAGTTAAGAATCCGCCTGCCAAGGCAGGGGACACAGGTTTGAGCCCTGGTCCAGGAAGACCCCACATGCCGTGGAGCAACTAAGCCCGTGCGTCTCAACTACTGAGCCTGCACGCTAGAACCCAAGAGCCACAACTACTGAGCCCACGTGCCACAACTACTGAAGCCTGCGTGCCTAGAGCCCGTGCTCCGCAACAAGAGAAGCCACTGCAATGAGAAGCCTGCGCACCACAACAAAGAGTAGCCTTGGCTCGCCGCAACTAGAGAAAAGCCCGTGTGCAGCAACGAAGACCCAATGCAGCCAAAAAAAAAAAAAACACCTAAATTCAAAGTGACTTGGGGGGAAAGTAGCCTCCTGAGAGACATGACTTTTAAATTTTCTTAGGGCATAAGAGAAATTAGGCATTCATGTACTCTGAAACTTCCTGAAGGAAGTAAAAAATCAGTCCTTAGAAAATTCAACCTTTACCATCTTCTAACAAAGGTATTAGGCTAAAGAGACTTCACTGGACCAGTGTGGCCCCAATATAAAAACCGGAGTCAGGGGCACCCTGAGAGCCCATCACGGCACCTCTTTCTTCTTCCAACTGCTTGCTCGCCTCCCACCACCAGGACCATTTCCATTTGGCTGAGGCACCTATGAAAAGAGCGCCCTTTCCTTCCACTCCCACAGCCAAGCCTTCCCAAGCAGTGCCATATGTCTGAAAGTCCCCTCCACCTCCTCCTAGCCCCTTCAAGCTAAGCTGCCTCACCCACGCCCTTCGAACGGCTCCCATATCCTCCGAAAACATTTTCTAGAATGGGATGGCTCCCCGAAAAGGATGGAAGACAGATTCCCATAGCCCCAACCCACCTAGACTTGGAAACTGCATGTTTACATCTTTCTTCCCCATATATGTAATCTGCATACTTTTATTGTTAATTTACATATTTGCCCGATGTGCTATTTTCTCCTGTCTACTGATTCTAGCTCAGTATGTAGCTCAGAACACGAGCTTCAGAGAGCAGTACTGTCAGCCTCACCACGTGATGGAAGAGAGGACGTTCTGCCTGAAGAAGCACGTGGCAGAAGCAGGGGCTGCGAGGCTGGCAGGGCTGTGTGAATTTCACCTCCATTCCCCAGTGCTATCTCCGGGTGATCTGCCTTGCCTCTTTGAGCTTCACCTTCCTCCTCTGCGAAGTGTGAAATAATAAAAACCTATCCTTGGGCTTCCCTGGTGGCGCAGTGGTTGAGAGTCCACCTGCTAATGCAGAGGACACGGGTTCGAGCCCTGGTCTGGGAAGACCCCACATGCCGCAGAGCAACTGGGCCCGTGAGCCACAACTACTGAGCCTGCGCGTCTGGAGCCTGTGCTCTGCAACAAGAGAGGCCGTGATCCTGAGAGGCCCGCGCACCGCGACGAAGAGTGGCCCCCGCTTGCCACAACTAGAGAAAGCCCTCGCACAGAAATGAAGACCCAACACAGCCAAAAATAAATAAATAAATAAATAAAATTAAAAAAAAAAACCTATCCTTGGGGTTATTATGAGGACTAAATGTGATATACGTAAACCTTGCATATATAGAGGAATCCAAGTCCTGCGCTGACCATTGCTGCTTTTCCCAAACTCTGCCTACACCTTTTATAAACAGTTCCTTTATTTAAATCTCCTTACATTACCCGATTCGACTGTGCCATGTTTCCTGCCAGGACTCCAATATGCTCAGTAAGTGACATTTTCCTTAATTCGTCTTCCCCACCTCTCCCCTGATATCTGGTTTTCTACCTAAGAAAAACATTCTGCTTTAAAAAAATGTAAATGTTTAGTTACTTCTATATCATCTCAATGTTCAAGTTGTTGTGTAAGCCTGGTTTACTCAAATGATAAATTATGGCATCATGTCTGGTTTGCCCTGTAGTTGAAGTTTCTGAATTCCTCACTGATTGGCAGGGCCATAAAATCTCCAGGCTCAAAGTGCCCTTACAGATCACCTAGACCAGCATCTCCCAAAACGGGTCCCACAAAACACCATTGCCAGAGAAGTTGGCAAATATGTAGCAGAAAAGGTGTTATAGAATCTAAGAAGTTTGCAGACTTTCCATGCAACCCTCAGGGACCCTCAATGACATTTAGGCATCTGAGAAGTATTGTCATAAAGAATCCTGTTGAAATTCACTAAGGCAGCATTTCACTAACTTATTTGGCCACAGAACCCCTTGCCCATCCCTATTTTTAGAGCACCCATTAACATCGTGCAGAACAGATTTCTATAAAATAGAACGGGGACGGGGAAAGAAGAAAGAGGAAAAATTCATTTTCCTAAAGTAGGTCAGTTAGTAAATGGCAGAGCTGGCTTCAAACCCACACCTCTCAGACCCCCAAACCACTGCTCTTCCCACTATAGCAGAGGCTCTTGAACTTCACTGCCCCGCAGAATCACCAGGAGTGCTTGTTAAATTGCAGACTGCCGAGTCCCACCTCGGACTTTCTAATTCAGTGGGGTTGGTGTGCATTTCCAACTAGCTTTCAGGCGATGCTCACGGCAGCGGTGAGAACCCCTGCACTACGCCCACCCATAGTGGTACAGGGGCTGGACAGGGCCTCGGCCTAGAGAGTGAGGACCTACTGGGGAAGCCAGGGCATAAACATGGGAAAACGCCTAAACAACCACAAGGTTAATAACTAACAGTTCAGCACATAAGGCTACATCTAACCAACAGCCAGTCCAACGGCCCAGAGTCAAGACTGAAAAAACTGGACAGTGGGAATTAACCTAGATCTTAAAGGACAGGAAGCCCCAAGTAAAAAGGTAGAAGGGAAGAGCATTCCAAGTGGTACAATGGTTCCTATTGCCCAAATATTTGTTTGTAGAGCCGTGGCTTTTTGTAGCTGGAAGGGACCTGGCCTGCATATCTTTGGTGACCACTCTGGTTCTTACATTTGAATACGGGTGTGACTGCTATTTCAAAAATTTGCAGCAAAACACTTAAGGCAAGATAGAGAAGCTCCTCTCCAAGTAGGTGATTTGGAGGATCTAGCGAAGGTCTTCCTGCTCACTTTCCAGCTGTAGCCTCACTTCCCCTGCTTATCCTGGGTGCCCAGCAGCCCACCTCCAGGACATTAAAGCAAGGCCCAAGGACAGCTGGCCACTAAGTCTACAAGCCAACTGGCTGGTCCTTTTCTTAGAAAGTGGGTGTGAAACAGTCAAAGCCATCCTCCTGCAAGTGCCGTTCTAATGGGGCTTTGATGACATGCAACAGTTTCTAGACATTCCCTTTACCCCCCATCCTCCAAAAAAAAAGACTATCTGGGAGTATAAGTTTCATGAGTTGGCTATAGCCAATTTCCTCAAAGGAATGACCAAGAGTGAAAATGCCATTCTCTACGATCGCGTCAGGGGCCACATTAACTCACCGCGGCCCCTAACTCTGGTCTTGCAATGCTGTCGCTAGCTGCTGCTTCCAATGAAACACTAATGCCCTCACCGGGGTAGGGACACACCCAGCCCGCCTCTCCCTCTCTCACTCGCTGGCATTCCTTGAACAGTCAACCTAAGGTAGGATGCAAGCGACACCAACTGAGACAGGAACTGCCCTCCCAGTTAAGGCAGAGAAAGCACAGTGATAAGTCAGATGGCAAGTCAGAAGGGGAGTGGAGATGAAGGGCTGAAGGTGGAGGCAGTGACTTCCGGGGGACTGAGGAAGTGGGATGTGGGAGGGGAAGGTTAGATGGTTCATGAGCACCTGCTCTGCTCTGTGCCATACACTGTCGGCTCCTTCACCCATCCTCTCCTGTCACCCGCATCAAGCCCTGCGAGGTGGACCAATGTCTGCTTTTACAGAGGGGGAAACAACACCCTGGAAGCCTAAGTGACTTGCCCCAGGACACACAGTGGGAAAACGCCAACATGGGGGTTTCAGCTCTGGCTTGTCTGAATCCAAAAGTGGTGGTGTTCGATGATGCAAGATGTACAGTTGACATAAGACCAGGTAACTTCCAAAGTCAACTAAATCAGGGTAAGTACACACTCCAATATTTGCCAAAGATTTGACTTATAATTTGAAACATGGTGAAATTAAATAAATTTGAGTCATACACACACACACACAAGCTATATATTTGTCTAAATGTAAAATATAAGTATTCGTAAAGTTCTAAATTAGGTATTTATGAGGGGGAAGTTTGGACCATTTGTTAAAAATTATCACCACTGGCAATTTGTGCCTTTGAAGGGGTTTGGACATATGAGTATAGTGGCCTGAAATACAATCTTCCTTTTTCTCCTCCAGGACGTTCTACAAAAGCAACATGGAAATGAGGGAGGGGAGGGTGAACATTTCAGTCAATTTAGGAGAGAGAGAACCCACAGACTCAAAAACTGTATTATGGCTTCTAAAAGACACTAGGAGTGGTTCAGAAACATGCAGAGATGAGTACAGGATCCATGTGTTCCCACATCATGCAAAATGATAACACTACTAAATACAGACTTGTCTACATGCCCAGCACTGGTCTGTAAGCTTTATATAGATTAGTGTTTTCAATCATCACATCCTACCTATGAGATAAATACTAACTGGCCAAGACCAAACAGTTCAATAGTAAATGGAGAAACTAGGCTTTAAACCCAGGCCTTTGGGCTTCAGAGCCCACACTCATCACCACTGAGACGACTGCCTATTCCACAGCAGACTACAAGATCATCATTACACCATGATTTTAGTGGCAGAGGACTAAAATGGCCTAAATACCATTCACAGGCCATTGTTTATGTGTTATGACATCTATTCAATGGAAACAACAAAACAATCATATCATGAGGTAGCTCAAAATGTGAGATGGAGTGATTTCTAAGATTATGATTAAATAGAAAAACCAAATTCAAAACACTGTGGATAGTATGATGTCCTTTGTATGGGGAAAAAATATATATACACATATTTATAAATGCAGGGAAAATTTCCACAATAGTATATAAGAAACTGGTGCCCAGGATTGATTCTAAAGCAAGAAGTATGGGAGAGATGGAAGATTTATATTTTACTACAAACCTTTCCTAACTTTTGAATTCTGAACATGGTCATATATCACCTATGTATTTAAAGAAAATTCAAAAACAAAAATCACTTTGAGAGAATCATGGTGAAATATTTTCCAACCTAATTCCCAGTAGAAAGAGTGAGTAGAATATTCTGGGATAACCTATATGAGAAAAGAATCTAAAAAAGAATGAATATAGGGACTTCCCCGGTGGCAGAGTGGTTAAGAATCCACCTGCCAATGCAGGGGACACGGATTCAAGCCCTGGTCTGGGAGGATCCCGCATGCCACGGAGCAACTAAGCCCGTGCACCACAACGACTGAGCCTGCACTCTAGAGCCCGCGAGCCACAACTACTGAGCCCGCGTGCCACAACTACTGAAGCCTGCGCACCTAGAGCCTGTGCTCCACAACAAGAGAAGCCACCGCAATGAGAAGCTCGCGCACTGCAACTTGAAGAGTAGCCTCTGCTCTCTGCAACTAGAGAAAGCCCGCGTGCAGCAACGAAGACCCAATGCAGCCAAAAATAAATTTTTTAAAAAAGAATGAATTATATGTATATGTATAACTGAATCATTTTGCTATACACCTGAAACTAACATAGCATTGTAAATCAACTATACGCCAATAAAATTAAAATTTTAAAAATAAAGTCATCTGAAAACTAAAAGAAAAAGGTGAGTAGAGTAGAAGTGAGCAGAACAGTCTCTCTGACAATTTTCTATTCATTCCATAGAGAGAAGTGAATAACTTCCTGCAATTTTTCATAGTAGAGATTCTGAAATGCTTAGAACTAAAAAACGAAAAAAATTATGCCATCCACTTTCTTCAACTCAGACACTTGTTTCTTAAAAATGCAGTGGACATATAGCAAGAAAGAATTCCTTGTGTAGATGGCAGTAAAAGGTGTTTCAATGTTTGGGCTTGGGGTGTGCACGAGAGCACACGAGAAATCCCTAAAAAAATAAAGATGACAGGTAGTGACCCAGCACAACTACTGTATGGCCAGAATAGAATTGGGTACGTCACGTCCATGCCACTAAAGAAACAGAGTCTCTCGTGTCCTACAAAGCACGCAAGGCATCTTGCCTTGCCAAATTTAAACGGGGACATTATTTTTAAGTTACTATAATTAGTTCACATTTGTCTATGAATCAGTCTTTATGAGGCAAGAGCATCTAAGCCCCATCAGATGAAATCTGAGGCAACATCATCTCTGTTTATTATTTTGAAAAGAAAGAAAGGGTGCCAAGTTTCCTGCAACACCCAACTCAAACACTGAAATTTGGAGGACAGAATGTCCTGTTGTCCACGTTTGAAGATAGGAATATATTTTCATCTAATACATCAGTCCCAGGTTCAGCTGGCAACAGGAAGGAATTGAATTCCAGAGCTCAAAAATAGGACTTAAGTACTAAAGCACCTTTCACTGCTCATATAGGATACTATTTATGGTTTAACCCTTTACACTGCAGCAGTTTTAAGAAGTACTCATGCTTGTGAACAGACATGAAAACATTTCAATCTAAAGCTCTCTGCCTGACAAGAGATTGGCAAATGAAAGCGTTTTAAAGCTATTTTTACATTCCCTCATCCACGGCTTTCATAATTAAGTTTCTCACAAAGAATGAAGAGTTTCAACACCAAATATAAAGGCAGGGGAAGGGGGAGTGTTCCTATTTAGCCTGGGCTTCTCCTGAATGAAATGGCTCATCTAAGGGGCTCTGAAATCAGGCACATAAATACAATAGAATCTCTAAAAGGAGTCCAGCCAGAGAGCAGGCAACACTAAGGCAATTAGAATCTGCAAGAGGTTTAAACAGGCAACCTTAATAAGTCCCAGGGACCCTACTGGAAGGTATAAGCTCAATGCTATAATTCACAGAGAACATCATTTAGCAGTATGCCAGGGGACTGTAGCACATTTGAGTGAGGCCAGTGGGTGCAGAAGAGGGACAACTGCTATTCACTTGTCTCCAGATTATATCAAAGCCATAATATTTTCATGCATGCCCACGATAAATACATATAGATGCACCTGTATGTTCTTTTATGGCAAAGACCACGGGTTCTGGTCCCAGTTTTGATATTTACGAAACAGATTCCCTTCAGTAGACCATTTTAAACCATCAGAATTTCATTTTTGCCCCTCAAACATAACAACAACAACAAATAAGCAACAGGGAATAATACTTGCCCTGTCTAACCTCACAGGAATTCTATAAGAACCAAAGTGAAATAATAGTTTTATAGTTTTTAACATTCAGCAAACATTTATGTGACACTATACGCCAGGCACAAGGTGCTGGACAATTC
Source organism: Balaenoptera acutorostrata (assembly GCF_949987535.1). Lineage (NCBI taxonomy): Eukaryota > Metazoa > Chordata > Mammalia > Artiodactyla > Balaenopteridae > Balaenoptera > Balaenoptera acutorostrata. Next base: position 33,090,061 of record NC_080079.1, on the reverse strand, counting down.
TTACTTCTAATAACCTGCTGACACAGGTACTATTATTATCCCCATTTTATGGATAAGAAAACTAAGGACAAGAGATGCTCAGTAATGTGCTCAAGGTTACACAACCAGGAGGTGGGATTTGAACCCTGGCAGTCTGACTCCAGAGTATGTGCTACTATATACACTATACTATGCAGCCTATCATCATAATTACCATGAATACCTTCACTTAATCCCAATTCCACAAATGAGGAAAATGAGGCTCAGAGGTTAAGTCATAAGCAAGCCGAGATCATAAAGCAAGCACATGGCAGGGAGCCAGGATTTGAAACGGGGTCTGTGCCACTCCGGACACTGCACTCTTTTTGCTTTTTTGGCCGCGTGGCATGTGGGATCTTAGTTCCCTGACCAGGGGTCGAACCCATGCCCCCTATAGTGGAAGCACAGAGTCCTAACCCACTGGATCACCAGGGAATTCCCCGGACCCTGCATTCTTAAAACACAGTTACTAAACTTCAATCCACAAATATTTACTCTGCAACTACCGTGCTCTAACACACTTTTTAAAAAAAGGTAAGGAGGTGGTGGTGGTGTTTCCTCAGGAGCTGAAAGGCTTTCGAATCACCACCTCCATACTAAGCCAGCCCCACCCACGGTCACCGAGTTCAGAGCCCCGCCCACAGCAGGTGCCCGGTGATAGCTGATGCCACTGAGGATGAAGATGACCACGGAATATGTTAAATGTTGGGATACAGTTTCAAAAGGGAATAAGACTACTCAAGCTAGAGGGGAAAAAGCCCTACAGGGCAGAATGCTGACAGCTTTAAGAATGAACAGGTGTGGCCTATCTAACAGGTAGAACATTGTAGGTACTTTGTTAATTCCTACTAAGCTTTCAACTCCTGAAGCAGGGTGACCAACTCATCCCGGTCCTCGCTGGACTTTCCCAGTAGTCTCACGTCACCCTGGAGGGTAAATATTAGGTTGGCCTTCCACCACCCCCGCCCACCCTGGTTCTAGCACAGGTGCTTCAAATAGAAGGTGCTCACTACGTTGTTGGTTAGATGGATGGAAGGAGCAATATTTTATTATTTCCAAGTTCACTCACTTCTACGCCACGAGTGTTGCCAAGCAGCAGTTCCCGCACAGCAAAACGACTATGTGAGAATCATTTTAACTAGCACTTTCATTGTTTGTATGCAAATGTACATGCCTAAGATGGGCCCTTTAAAGGGCTTTCCCCTAAATCAACATCGCTCACTGAGATTTTTCTCTGTAAATCCTTTTACGCAGATAGTAGAGAGAGAAATTTCAATCCAGCCTGAATCTGTAATAATGGAGTTAAGGTGCTTTTCTTTATAGGAATGACAAGTCTAAAATGAGGAAACGGGAGGCACTTCCAGGCGCCAGGATAGAGCTGCTCCTTGACTTACTCATCCCAAAATAGGATAGGCACCTCAGAGGGCGCTTTCCCAATACCCAGTTCCAGGAAAGTGAAACACCCCACTGCCTGGGTCCCCCTGGATTAGAATCCTCAAAGCTACTGCAAGCAAACTTTCCAACCTCCCCTTCTATTCCCTTCCCCAAATGTCCTGCTCCAAGCTCAGGCGGCCCGTTCTCTTTGCTGGCCCGTTCCCTTCCTTTGGTTCTGACCCAGGGGCTGGGTGGCCTTGGTCTTGTGCCTCAGCTCAGGGAGAGGCCCAGATGCTCCTTGAGAATTCAACCCTGGCAGAGGGATCAGTAGGTCCAGCCCAGCCCAGCCCAGCCCTGGGTGGGGGCTCTGAAGAGCTGGTCTCTTGGGGAGCCAGGGTGGGAATAAAAGTTCTGGGAGGTCAGCATGGCTGAATCCTGTCCTGAGTCACCCACTCAGCCCTGTATGATTATGCCAGGCAGCCCACGGAGCCAGTCACAACTTAAAATTAGAGAGAACATGACGGCGAGAAGCAAAGTTCTCAGAAGGGCACACAGGGAAGGCAGAGGTTATCTGAGCTTGGAGGAAAAACTCCTGTCATCCAAAAGGGTGGGGAGAACTGGAGCCAGGAAAGCCCTGGAAAGTTCTTTAAATGGCTGCAAAGTGCGCTCCTGGCCTCAGAATGCTCTATTTGCACGTCTAGGCCACAGGAGCAGGGAACGCGTTGATGCTGAACAAAGGACAGTAGTATCTGGTCCACACCTGCTGTTGTCAAAGCTGGTTCTGTCTCAAGCTGGTCACTCTCAAAACTGGCCAGGATGAGGACCACTGCTGGCGGGAGTGGGTCGGGAAGGAGTGGGTGTCAGGAGCGTTTCAAACGGGGTGACATCCTTTTCACCCAGTGACCTGTGACTGACAAGCCAAGATCCCTGAATGGAAACGCCTGGTTGGAATGCCTTCTTAGTTCAGTGAGACAAGCATCTTGGGAGTTATTTATTCCAAGGAAGGGGACGTCCCTGAAGGAAATGAGTACATGCCAAGCAGAGAATACAGCAAATCAAAATACTTCTGACGCAGTCCAAACCCTTGGCTGATGTACTTTCAGTTCAATACCTGGAACTCAAAACCAGCCCAGAGAGAATCAGAAACAGGCTCCCAAGTGGCTGGGAGCCAAGAAGGTCCAAAGTGGCTTCAGAAACCCCTAAGACCAAAGACACTGGGCTCATCCGAAGCCATGGGATTTCTGAGCTAAAGGAGGCATTGGACAGCATCTAGTTCTTACTTTTAAAAGCGGGAGAGGGGGAGGTGCTTAAGGGAAGCAGTGCTGCTGAATTCCCTAAAGTAATGAAGAATTTGAAGACCCTGGTCTTCAAAGTACTTTTTCCAAAATGAGCATTTTTTTCATCATGTACTATTTGGTTAGTTCCCAGAGGAACCAAAAGGTTCAAACCAGTCACTCCTTATCCCCTGTGCTCAATGAGTGGACCTTCCATTCCTGGAACTGACCCCGTGGTACTCTGGACCAAGGGTGACGGGTAGAGAGTTCAGGCGATCCGCAATGAACTGGAACCAACCTCACAAAACTGCATCATCCGTGAACAGGCAGCAAGGGGACCAGCCACACTCCACCCTCTGTCACGCTGAGACTTTAACCCTAAACAGAACATTCTAAATCTCAGATACTGTCCAAAAGCTCAGAGACACATTTATGAGATGGAAAATATACAAACAAGCACTTCTAGACACTCCACCTAGTACCCCATACTCCAGGGATGGGTCTGGAAACCAAGAGGTTATTTTTTTTTTTCCAACCGATACAAAATGGTGCAGATAAGTGTCCACTTTCTCTTCCCCCATGGCTCCCCTTTTTCCAGTGCTCTCTCAGTTCTGCTTGCTCCAAGAAGGAAACTTCCACCGGGCACTACCAGTCTTTAGCACATGTTAAGGCAGCACAATCTGGAGACAGGAGCAGGAGTGACGGCAGCCAGAAGAGGACAGGCTAAAGCAAAAGCACTGAGTGTTTGAAACCACAAGCCCTGAATCTGCATTCCCTCTGTTTACTTAGAAACAGTTGCTGATGCTCACCCCCAAAGGTAAACTAGGACAAACCCGGAAAGGGAAGGGGAAGCAGTGAGGTAAGAGCCGCTGTAAACCTGGCACCACGCAGAGGAAAAGCGCTGTCAGGACGCAGCCTTCCTCTCGACAAGAAAAATGAGATAACAGACCGCTACACATAGTGACAGGAGGCTATACCCAGGCGCTAAGCAGAGGCAGAGGCTCGCCACCTTCACACACTTAAAAGTCATCCACAGACAATTTGGAGGTCGCTGTGGTAGAGTGAAAAGAACATGGCATTTGGAGTTGGAGGAGGAGACTCTGAGTCCTGGCTCTGCCTTGAGCAAAGCTGTGTGACTTCAGGTCAGCCACTCAACCTCTCTGAGTTTTAGTTCTCTGTGAACTATAAAATGAAGGATTTGATTTACAAGAACCAAGACATGGAAACAACCTAAATGTCCATCAGCACATAAGTGGACAAAGAAGATATGGTAAGGGTGGGAGGGAGATGCATGAGGGAAGGGATATGGGGATATACGTATGCACATAGCTGATTCACTTTGTTATACGGCAGAAACTAACACAACATTGTAAAGCAATTATACTCCAATAAAGATGTTAAAAAAAAAAGAAGATATGGTATATATATACAAAGAAATATTACGCAGCCACAAAAAAGAATGAAATAATGCCATTTGCAGCAACATGAATGGACATAGAGATTATCATACTAAGTGAAGTAAGTCAGAAAGAGAAAGACAAATATCATATGATATCACTTATATGTGGAATCTAAAATATGACACAAATGAACATATCTACAAAACAGAAACAGACTCACAGACATAGAGAACAGACTTGTGGTTGCCAAGGGGGGGAGGGAAGGATTGGGAGTTTGGGATTAGCAGATGCAAACTAGTATATACAGGATGAACAAACAGCAAGGTCCTACTGTATTGCACAGGGAACTATATATTCAATATCCTGTGATACACCATAATGGAAAAGAATATGAAAAAGAATATATATAAAATAAAGTAAAATGAATGGGTTGGACTAGCTGCCCTCATAGTTTTCTTCCAGTTCTAACATTCTGTTACACTACTAAATGCTGCAGCAAAGCAGTCACGCCCCCTTCTATTGAACACCTTCTGTATGTCAGGTGCCCTGCTGGGTACTAGAACAGTTTGCACTCAAGGAACCTTCCAACCCACGTATGCCAGCAGCCTGTAAACAAGCTTCTACAGTACAGAGGGAGAGGTGTGTGGACAGGGTGAAGGGTCAGCTGACCCAGCAGAGAAAGAGGGCAATCAGGAACAGCTTCCCAGAAGTGATGCCCAGGCCAGCACCTGAAGTACGTAATTAGGCCATAGGAAAGGGCAGAAGGAATAATATGTACAAAAGCACACAGGAATGGCCCAATAGGGCACACACGATGGGAGGAGTTCAGAGATAAAGGGCCTTATAAGCCATACTAAGAAGAGCTCTTGTCAGCACCCCCAGGCCCCCCCAGGCCCCTGCTGTTCACCCTAACATCTCCCTAGGCCAACACCGGGTCAGCCATCAAGCAACCACCCAACTCCTGCCCCCCAGCCTGTCCCTGTTTCCCTGAGTCACATGGCCAAGCCACACCTGTTTTACACACAGGCTTCTTTGCAGTCACTCAGTAGGCCTTGCTTTCAACTCTTGTTTGGTCCCTAGTGCCCAACCCATGACAGCTGTTCCAAATAGTTTCCATCTGCCTCAGAGCCACGGCTGCATCCCACCTACCCCGCTCAGGCTCAGTAGATGACCCCCACCTCCTCCGTTCCTGGGAATGCCTGTCCAAGCACCGCTCCTGTAGCAATCCTTCTGGCCACCTGTTCCAAGCTCCTTCCTACACAGCCCAGGCCAAGCTGTGGGGATCTCTGCTCATGAGTACAAAAGAAATTAAAAAGAAACAGAAACCACAGTCATCCACCCATACAGGCTGTTGCCCATGCATCTGACTGGGCTCTGAAACAGCACTCTTCAGCGGGATGAGGTGTAGGCATGTACCCTGCACGCCAAAAGGCATTACGCAAATACTATTAGGTACTCCATCACTGTTTTTTGAAGAAACAGGTAAAACAGATTTTGATTCTGAGTTGCAAATACATAGTACCTTCAGGCATGTGAATCAAGAATGCAGCCTAGGATTCTGCCAAAAAGACCCTTTCTATAGGCCTTTTCTATAACACAATGGCAAGGCCTTCACGAGCCTAGTCTCTGGTCCCTGCTTTGTTCCTCTACACACAGTCCATTTAATGCCAACCTAAGCAGCACTGAATCATTTTAGTGCCTTTTATTTCTGAAATAAATTTCCTAAAAACACAATGTTTAATATAAAATGCATACTCAATAGGTTCCATATATTGCATGTATGTTATACTGCACTGTGTGTAGTTATTTATTTTTCCATGCTCTCGGTGCCAGTATAAGTTCTCAGCCAAAGGAGAGCAGCACAACACAGTCTCAGACGACGCAGCCCCAAGCAAAACACCCAGGGCACCGCCCTGCGGTGACATGTTCTACAACGTGTATTGTTTACTCTGCCAGCACTTCTCTGTCTGCCATTTATTTATTTTTTGCTCTGGTCAACAATTTTGACTCATAATGGACAAGAGACGGTCTGCAACTGGTGTTGGACCTGATACCAAGAAATAAAGGAAAAGTATCACCTAAGATTGATAAATTCGAGTGTCGGGTACTCTGACCAGTGAACAGGGGTCAGCTTATAGACGGGGAGTACCGAGCAACGGAAATATGCTATAGAATGCCAGGAAGATAAATACCTCTGCCCAGATCACCTCCACACCATCTACTAAACAGAGCTAGAGAGCTTTCCCACAGTGCTGCAAGCTCAGGGCAATGCCATGAGCTCCTGAGTACATAACTCCTTACACTTAGTTCTCTCGTGTTTATTCCAGGTAACTATGAAGAAGAAACGGCATTAGGAACCCTCCTCCATTTGATAGGGACAGAGTAAAGGGACAAAGTAGGTGATTAAATAGTTAATTCCAGGACTTCCCTAGTAGTCCAGTGGTTAAGACTCCAATGCAGGGGACCCGGTGCTATCCCTGATCAGGGAACTAGATCCCACATGCATGCTGCAATTAAAAGATCTCACATGCCAAAACGAAGATCCCACGTGCTGCAAAATATTTTTTTAAAAAACAGTTAATCCCACTAGGGGATTGTAAGTAGAAAAAAACATGGGAGACCCCTGTAAGTTAATGATCACTCAAGAAAGCAGGCTTGCTTAGCAATAAAACCATGCAACTGAAGCACAAGACATGCCCCCAAACAATAAAACAATGGTGGCATGAGACCCACATCCTGCCCAGTGAGCTCAGTAAGTTAATGACCCCTAGGACATGTTCGCTGCACACATAAAAAACAATAATTTGGGCTTCCCTGGTGGCGCAGTGGTTGAGAGTCTGCCTGCCAATGCAGGGGACACGGGTTCGGGCCCTGGTCTGGGGGGATCCCGCATGCCGCGGAGCAACTGGGCCCGTGAGCCACGATTGCTGGGCCTGCGCGTCTGGAGCCTGTGCTCCGCAACAGGAGAGGCCGCGATAGTGAGAGGCCTGCGCACCGCGATGGAGAGTGGTCCCCGCTTGCCGCGGCTGGAGAAAGCCCTCGCACAGAAACGAGGACCCAACACAGTCATAAATAAATAAAAAAAAAAAAAAACAAAAACAAAAAAACAATAATTTATGGAAGGTGACATTTCAAAGTGAAAGACCCTCATTGTACTGAGACCTGAAATAATTTTTCCATAGTGCCATGATAGTCCGAGCTTGACCATGTAGAGACAAGAAAACTCCCCTGCCCAACCTGGAGGAGGAGCTGATGATGGAAGCGGGACGTCTACTCAAGAATGAGGAAGAAGGTGGTCTTTTCCCCCTCCCCACTTTTCCTTTGATTATAAAACTGTAGCCCACTAAGTTCTATGGAGCACAGCACCCTCTTGTCCGTCCTCTTGTAAACCTCACAAGCATCCTAATTCTAATAAATCACTTCTTATCTACCACTTTGCCTCTCGCTGAATTCTTTCTGTGCTGAGACATAAAGAATCGGAGCTCCTTGGAGCCCCCCGAAATGCCACCTAGCGGTTTCCCATTGAGATGCTGCTCTTCCAGCCCCACAGAACTGGTTACGTCGTCGGTACCCCAAAGTTTCCCAGAACTCATGCACAGCTCTGAGTGGGCGGGGCATGTGACAGAACAGAATTCTTGACTGTTAGAGTTTGAGTGAAACCCAAACATGATCTCATTCTATATAAGAAACAAACGAAGCCCAGGGAGGGTGGGTTGTCCTAGGGTAGGTGGCAAGTCAGGGCCCAGCAGGTGGCCAGAGTGAGAGCTCCCGTCTCCTCTTTAGTCAGTCCAGCAAACCAAGAGTCTGCGATGATCTTTCACCCTAAAGCCAAGCAGCTAAAAATGAAAAAGGATCAAGAGGCTGTCTCCATTCTGGCTAGCATTTAGTTTTCGGAAGTTTACAAGAATGATTTTAGGAGGAAAAGGGTGTTATTAGAATCAAACTGATCACAATAGCTCGTAAAAGGGGAATGATTTAGATTAAATTCACACGGTTATTAAAGTTTTAGGATGGTTTGTTGCTTTTTGTTTGTATGAAGCTCCTTGCCTATAATCTACTGAATACTTTGGAAGGTACCAGGGCCCAAAAACCTAATAATTCTGCTTCATTAAAACATCAGTGGCTTCTGTCATCCAGTTTTATATTTTTGTCTGCTTACTGTAAAAAGGGAGATTAAGAAATGTTCAAACTCCTTCAAGTTCAGTAGTTTAGTTTTGTATGAAAGAAGAAGAAGAAGAAAAAAAAACTGGAACAATTTAAGAGCAAATGTGATTAGTAGATTTGTATAAATGTTTCCAACATGGTAATTTTATGAGCAAACCACATTACACAGAGTACACGATATGTTTCAAAACTAATATAATGATACAATAACTGTAAAGAATACTAAACAAATTACACTACTGCTTTCTTTCCTTCCCCTCTTGTTTAAAAATGCACAAATCTCTTTAAGGAAAAAAAACTGTTTCACTCCACAGCCAACTGTTTTGCTATCATTTTAAATGTAGTTTCCATTATTTTAAAAGGGGGATACCAATGGGCCTCCCTGGTGGTGCAGTGGTTAAGAATCTGCCTGCCAATACAGGGGACACGGGTACGAGCCCTGGTCTGGGAAGATCCCACATGCCGTGGAGCAACTAAGTCCGTGTGCCTAGAGCCCGTGCTCCACAACAAGAAGCCACTGCAATGAGAAGCCCGCACACCACAACAGAGTAGCCACCGCTCGCCACAGCTAGAGAAAGCCCATGCGCAGCAACGAGGACCCAACGCAGCCAAAAATAAATAAATGAATTTATCTTAAAAAGGGGGGGGGGGAGCTGCCCTGGTGGCGCAGGGGTTGAGAATCTGCCTGCCAATGCAGGGGACACGGGTTCGAGCCCTGGTCTGGGAAGATCCCACATGCCGCGGAGCAACTGGGCCCGTGAGCCACAATTACTGAGCCTGAGCGTCTGGAGCCTGTGCTCTGCAACAAGAGCGGCCGCGGTAGTGAGAGGCCCGCGCACCGCGATGAAGAGTGGCCCCCACTTGCCGCAACTAGAGAAAGCCCTCGCACAGAAAGGAAGCCCCAACACAGCCATAAATAAATAAATAAATAATTTTAAAAAAGAGGGGGGATACCAAAATGATGTTTTGCTGAACCTCAAGATCCCTTGATTTGTCAAGATAAGATTTTAAACTGATACTGAAAGCCAGGGGTTACAAAACCAATAGGCCGAGAGGGCCAACCAGGTAACAAATGATGGTGTGGAACTGCAGCAAATTGGTACTCATATACTCCCACACGATGGGATTCAGGGCTGTTCCACTCCAGGCCACGCTATTCCATGCAAGAATATGGCCCAACATTGCTAGATATTCTAATTTTCAAGAGCAGCTAGAAATCAAATCATGTGAAACTTCCCGACTTCGAAAATTCTGGCCACTTACTTCAAAAACTTTTAAAACACTGGTGTTTTATGGGCAGCTAGTTTGAAGGACAAAATGCTATAAACATGATTAATTCAGGGAGCAAATTCATCTAGAAACACAAATTTATTGGAAAACAAAGGTTGATCTCTATATACTTTTTTAAACCTATATTCCCCTATAATAACTTTTCTCTTGCCCAAGAGGAAGGAGGATGGGGGAATACATAAATTTGAGAAAAAAAATTGAAATTAGCTGTTAGAAAGCAAGAAGGGTAAAGGTACCTCTACTTCCTTTTTTATTAAAACAATAGCAATTCATATAAGAGTATGTCCAGCTTTTGAGTCTATGTTGGGACAATTCCAGAAGTTGCAAATTTTATTGAAGTTAGGCTGCCCTAGGCATAGCAATTTTCCCTAAATATTTTGTCTAATCAGAAATGCCACCCAGAGCTATCCAGACGCAGCTGCTTTTATAATGGTATGCTAATGGTTTGTGTGACTAAGTTAGAAGGCATGATAAAGGGGTAGGCGAATGTCACCTCCTGAAAATGTAAAAGTATTATCTATGCAAATTATGTAGGTGCATATGCACCTTAAAGGGTTTCTTGACCCTCCCCCCCGCCCCCCCACAAAAAGTCTAAGAACCAACACCTGATTATAATAGTGAAAGTTCAATTGTGCAAGTTCAAGCATAAATAATGTAGTCGCTTTTTTCAAGCATACCTCTGCATGAACCAGTTTTTAATTTAATCACTGCCTTAATCAGCAGACCAGAGAAAATCTCTCTGAGTGAGGAAAACAAAGTAAGTCACCTCTGTGTTGATAAGGAGACTGCAGGACCAGGGGCACTGCTGTGAAGTAGGTATCAGGTGGTGCCTAGTCTAAATTAGTCAGTGGAGCAATCAGAATGATTGCTGATCGCCTTGTTTTAGTGGCATCCCCAAGCACAGTCTAACATTTACCTCCCCAAACTGGGGGGCGGTGGAACAAAAAATGTATCTCACTATTTGTAGTGACTAGATAGAAAAGGAGAAAGTATCTTGTTTTTACACATGGTTGGCTTGCAAATGTGATACAGCTTCCTGTTTGTTTTAGGAGTATAAAATCAAATGTGTGAATCTCTTGGAGAAACATCAAATAATAAGAAATGTCGGTGCTGCATGGAACGGATGTCATGTCTTTGTAGAACACAAAAATGTTGGCCAGAAAGAAACGTTATAGAACCTCTGGTAACACAAACCAATATGGCAGCCCAGGGAGATACTTTTAGACAATGAGCCCTGTAGAAACTGACACCCAAACAGCACACACTCCAAACAGTGTGGTGACCAGCACATTGGTTCTAGACATTGAATTCTAGCCTTCACTTTATGCAAATTCCATTTTGAACATTTTCTGACAGTAACTAAGATTCTTAAGATAAGGAAAATGAATTTAGGATGATCATTTTAATTTGACTGAACTCTGGGGTTAGGAACTATCAACCACAACGGATTCCAAAGCCCATGTCCTGCTCCACAGAGCAACAAGACTTTGCTCTAAAGGGCAGCAGGGAGATGGCCAGTTGAAACAGACATAATTTGTGGCTCAGCTCATGCCAACTACACCTCATTTGAATTCACATTTGTCTAAAGTAGCTGAATAAAATGTTGGCCAGAAACAGCCTTAAATCCTTTTTGAAAGAAGGGAAGGGGGAATGAAATTGGCCTGACTGACATTTCCGTAACACGCAAAAATGAGAAACTCAAGTTAAAGAGGCTGTAGGAGAACAGAATTTGCCACCCCAAAACATGTCTCTTTGACATATTATTTTAAACTGGTTACACTTTCTAAGAAATAGCAGACATGGGAAAAATTCTGAAAACCAAATAATAGTTACCCTTTTGGAAGAAACATTTATCAGGGAAATCTTCATTTGTAAGGGTGTCTCCATGGCTATACCAGGAAGAGGAGGATGATCTGATCTCTAGAAACCCTCATCAATGGAGAAGATGACGACTAATCTACATAAAAACCTTACCCTAGCTTACAGTGCTTTTCCTGGTCACCTCCCATAACTGACGCTCATCCTCTTTTATCTTTAGCTGAGGATGGTATTGAAAGTGAGGGAGTTGGTCACTTGGGGGAGTTACTCAGTTTTCCTGGGACTCTACCATGTATACATGTTGTTTACTTCTGTTTGGTTTTCTCCTGTTAATCTGTCTCGTGTCAATTTAATTCTTAGACCAGCCAGAAGAACCTAGAAAAGTAAAGGAACATTTCTTACCAAAGCCTAGTCCCAAGTTGCTGATGTACATGAAGCCTCAGAACAAATAATGGCAATGGAGACTGAACAGGCAATGACCTTGGTTGACATACACGACGAGCAATAGTAACGATAAAACCAAATAGTGAAGGAACTTTAGATTTTTCTAGATCATTTATTACACCTAGAAGGGGCACTATTATCCTTTTTAAAGGTAATACATAAACATGACACAAAAAAATTTAGAAGGACAAAATGGTATAGAGTGAAAAGTAAGTTTTCTTCCTATACCACTCCCCCGCCGCCTGCCCCCCAAGGTTACTTATCTCCAGCAGCTCCTCCTGAGATGGTCCACATGCACAGGAGCAATGAAGCACTATTCTGCATACCTGGCCTTTTTTGTTTTTTAAACTTAAGGCAGATTCTACCATTTTTTAAAAAGTCCCACCACCCCTTGTGATGAATTGGGAGATTGGGATTGACATATATACAATAATATGTATAAAATGGATAACTAATAAGAACCTGCTATATAAAAAAATAAAATTAAATTAAAAAATTAAAAAAAAAAAAACCTCCACCACCCTTAAGTCTCCAGGGGCATGGGAAGGTAGCAAATTTTTTCTTTTTCTCATTCCTGAAATCACTTACTAAAAAGGAAACAGGAGAAATCCTCCCTACCATGACTGCCAGTCAGTTTCATTCTTTTTTAATCTTATTTAGGTTCCACTCTGAGAAAAGATGACAAAGGAAACTAGGGTTGGTGTCAATCGTCATGAACATTCCACTGAAACCTTCACTTTGCCAAAAATTAATGCTTTCAGACATAGAATGCTACACAATCAGTGTTCATTTTCCAGAGATTAGATGCTCCAGAAGTCTCACTGAGAATATTTTCACCGAAACACAAGGGTCTTGAGATACATGGATGGGGCTGCCCGTGGCCCAGGCAACTTGAAACAGCACATTTTATAAATGCTGCTTGTCCCACTGCCCTCAACAGCTGCACTGGTTTCCCGTTCTTTTGTCATTTCCACAAAAGGCCTGAAGAAAAAAAGAAAACAAAACAAAAAACACAAGCCTGGGGAAAAAGTGGAAATGTTTACAAAGAAGAGAATCTTGAGGATATTCAAAAGCCTTTGGAGAGGCTAACCTGAGGCTCCCAGGGCGGTCAGAGACGGTGGGCCCCGAAGCCCGAAGCCCGGCAAGAGGGAGGAGGCTGGCAGGCGTTGAAGTGGTAACTGTGGGAAGGGGACAAAAGTGTCTACAGGGGCTGGAGATACCCAGACTAAAGAGACTTCCCAGGTAACCTGAAAACGGAAAAACCAAGGAGCCCAGCGAGAATATGCTGGAAGCTCAGTGGGGCAGTTTCTCTGGGAACTGGACAAAACCAATACAGGAGAGCTGTATTTTGTGCCAGAAGCCCACAAATAGATGAAAATGTGTATGTTCAAAATATGATTTTCTCATATCAATGGATGACGGTTAAGGGGTATGGGTGGTCCTGAAACACATACGTCTACGACAACCATCACTTCAACCATCATCAGGTCTATTTTTGCAGCTTTGTTATCTTGTAGCATTTACCTTTGGTACTTCAAAGATATCCAAAATGTCTCCTAAATTGTGGTCCTGCAAATCACGGTGCCTGTTTGGCCTTCTCATAAAATTACATCACAACTTTCACCGCAAAATTACTGATTTTCGGGCATTGCTTTCCACTCAGTGAACCTTCATTTAATGAACTTTTGAATATGATCATAGAATGAAAAAAATCTGAAACGTATTAACAGTGAATTAAACTTCATCAAAATGGCTGGTGGAAGTTCTAGTGCATGTAAAGAACAGAGTCGCTTACAGGCTATTATTGGCAAAGGATGCTGGATCCTCCTGCTTGCCAGCCAAAGACAGCCATGTGCCAAATGCATAAATGCAGTTTATAATTCACTCAGCTGGCCAGATTTTAAATCATGCAATTCTAAAACTAATTTTCTTGATTTGGGGGAGTCACAGTATTTTTTTTTTTTTAAACATAAGGTGAGGCTTTATTACTACTGTCATATCATCTCACTTGAATAATTTATATTTACATTACATGAAATTATCCCTTATTCATTAGCGTGTGTCTTTGTTTACTTCTTAGTAGGGATTTTATATGGAAAATCCACTCTTTGCTTTTCTTTTCTATGTCCAAATCCTACCTATTCCTCCCTTCTCTCCCTGAGTGATCGCATCCAGTCTCATAGCTTCAAATACCATCTACATGCTGATGACGCTCAAAGGTACCATTTCCAGCTCCAGCCAACTCTAAATCTCTCTAAGAAAATCGAATGGGCATCTCAAACTTCATATGCCCAAATGGAACTCTCAGGATCCTCCCCAAACCTCCCTCTTTGGTCCCCATCTCAGTAAATAGCATCATTATATTCACCCAGCCAAAAACACTGGGCTTATTCTTGGCTTTTATTTTTGCTCAAACCACACACCCAACTCAGCAGGCTCTGCCTTCAAAATATACCCCGAGCTTGACCAGTTCACTTCATTTTATAACCACCACACTAATCCAAGCCACGCCCTTATCCCTCGCCTAGGCCGGAAGGGCCTCCTACAGGTCACAAGGATTCTATTCTTGCCCCCAAAGTCTATTCTCCATTCAGGACCAAGAGAAATAATTTTAAAGCTCAAAGAAGATCATATCACTATTCTACTCAAACTTCTCAAAAGGTATCCAGTCACACTCTGGGTTTTGGAGTAAATCTAAACTCCTTATCATACCTACAAGATCTGGCTCCCACCTACCACTGATCTCATTTCATATCACTCTCCCCATAACAACCCCCCATTCAAGGCCAGCCAAACTGGCTGCCTTCCTGTCCCTCTGTCACGCCAAGCTCAGCCTACACCAAGGCCTTTCTTTTTGCTTGCTGTTCCCTCCGCTAACCACTTCCCCCCAGATTCCTGCACTCCATCCAGATCTCTGCACAAAATTTCTAGCCCCCCCCCACAGACCTTCTCAGACCTCTTTCAAAAAGAACCCCTCACTCTTTTTATAGCACTTATTATCACCTGAAATTATATTATCTACTTAGTTATTTCCTTCATTCACAAAACAATATTTTTTTTTTTTAATTTTTTTTTTTTAATTTATTTTATTTATGGCTGTGTTGGGTCTTCGTTTCTGTGCGAGGGCTTTCTCCAGTTGTGGCAAGCAGGGGCCACTCTTCATCGCGGTGCGCGGGCCTCTCACTATCGCGGCCTCTCCCGTTGCGGAGCACAGGCTCCAGACGCGCAGGCTCAGCAATTGTGGCTCACGGGCCCAGCCGCTCCGCGGCACGTGGGATCTTCCCAGACCAGGGCTCGAACCCGTGTCCCCTGCATTGGCAGGCGGATTCCCAACCACTGCGCCACCAGGGAAGCCCCACAAAACAATATTTAGTGAGCACTCACCATGTTTATGTGCAAGGTGCTCTTCTAGGAGCTGAGAAGACAGCAGTGAATAAGCAAAGATCCCTGCCCTCACGGAGGTCACATTCTTGCTTGTCACCCCACTCGAATCTAAGCTCCAGTCTGTCTGTGACCACCGGGTCCCCAGTGCCCAGAGCAGTGCCTTGGCACAGAGTAGGCATTCATACATATTTACCAAATGGCTGAAGCATCCCATCCGCCTGAGACCATCTGCTTCCGATGACTCCCACCACAGAGTTCTTCCTAACAGATGGGTCTCTGACTGAGGGACCCAGAATGTCCACTGTGTCCCTTTAGGCACAGCAATGGGGACAGTCAGCCTCCCATACCTGAGTTGGGTCCCTAACCCTGGGCCTGACTAACTGTCCTTCCTTTCTGCCCCACCAAGGCACCCTGCAAGCTCCCCAGGTGGCCATGCCACAGGTACGCGTCTCACTGGGTTGTAAAAGCACCTGGTCCACGCGGTGGGAGCGGACCAGGCAGTCAGCAGCAAGCCAGCCAGCTTCTCTCAACAAAGGGCGGCTGGACTCGAGACGCACGGGTCATACTGCCTCCCTGGCTCAGTGTCCTGCCCTCAGTACTCACGTGAGACCTTCACCATCAACTACCTAGCACGCCTCAAAGTGCTGCCAGCACTGGAACACACTGGTGTTAAAGACATATTTTTGCCTCTTTCAACTGCCACAGATGCAAGACATTTACCTGCTATGATGAGTAATTAAGTTTCTTTCAGGGGGGAAAAAGGAAGAACATTTGTTAACTGTGAAATTATCTGATCGCAAACAAAAATGAAGGTAATTGTGAAACATAGTTAATTTATCTTTCTAAAAAATGGTAGCTGGAGTGGTAGGAAGGAAAAAAAGGAAAATGAAAATCTCTTGAAGAACCACTCTGGAGGACTCAAAATCGGTATTTAAAACCCATGTTTCCAACCTATGTATTCACATCTCAATTTGTTAGCACAGAATTGCCCAGCTCTACATCTCAGAGTCAGATAGGATTACTCTGTATTTGCTCAGCATTTTATTCCCTTGGAAGCATTCTCATATAACTTTTCAGCAGGGCAGGATTCATTTCTCTGTCTGGGGGCCCAGCAAAGCCAAACAATGCACCTAAGATCCCACAATAAGCAGAACGAAGTAGGTACCAGAACCCAGATATGCCTAGGCCCATCCCAGTGTCCTTCCTTCTCTAATAGAAAGGACAGTGTGGTTCTCTGAAAATCACGTTCTACAGTCCACTGAAAACATGTCCCTTCACCGCAGCAGCAGGGAAAAAAACACACACACATACATATTCACCAGTGGTTTAAGGTGCTGGAAAGACGCATTGGTCCTGGAGCTGTGGGCAGAGAGAAGGTCTCACAAACTCTTCCAATAAATGCCACTCCTGCAATGACAAACATACAAGGCATCTGCTGTGAATAGGGCATCCTGTGGCCTCTCTCCAAGGAGGCCATCCAAATACCAATTGCCAGGCACCCTGTTTAGACTCAAAGCCTCCCTCCTCATCTTCCAGCCCCACTTCCTTCTTACCCTGACTTCACCTAGTAGAAGCAGAATCTTCAGTTCCCTGGTTGAAATGGTCCCCATTAGAATCAATGGATCTTGGACAGAAAGAAGCTCTAGAGATCATTTATAATAGATGTCGAGTGGGTCACATCTAGCCTACAGAGATATTATATTAATCTGCAGGATATGCCTAGAAATTTGAGCCAAAACTTAAAAATCAGAGATGTCACATAAAAACCCAGACTTCGGGCTTCTCTTTAAAAAAAAAAAAGAAGAGGATCTGTCAAAATAGCCCATGTTCATGTCTGGAAATGATCAGCTGGTGCTAAGTAGCAGCTGCCCTTCACAGGCAGGCTTGGCTATTCCAATACGCCACAGTCGCTACCACTCCCTATTGTCACAGAGAAAAGCTGTGATGATCATTGTCCTGCGTTATTTTGTTCGTGGTACAGCAATATTTCCTTCTACCTCTGATTCTAACAAAAGTAGGAACACAAAAAAGGGGCTGAGTTCTAAGAGGAAAAAGAATGGTATAGCACATATAGCAACTTAAGTTAGCAACCTCACTCCTGTAGACATTTGCAACCCCTGAACAAGAACAACACTCCCATTTCATACAAGTGTAAGCAGAAGACTAGCTTACCCACTCCCACAGTTAGAATTTGCTCTGCCTTTAGACCCTAGGTCCAATCCAGGACTCTTTTGCTATGCCCCATTGCACAGTAATCTTATATTACAAAGCAAAAAGCAAATTTTATGTGTGTATACACACACACACACACATATGTATGTGTTTCCCTTGAAGCTAGATACTCAATTCAAGGAACTACAGTTGAAGTATCCAACCTACTCTGTACTAAAATGCTTACCATACCTTCATCTGCCAAAGAATATAAGAGTAAGTTATATCAGGTTCCCTAAGGGCTTGTTTCCTAATGTGACATTTTCAATAAAACGTTACTGCTTTAAGCACAGAAGTAGTTCTCACAAATACCATAAATCCGCTACTTCAAAAGTGCTCAGTTAACGTTCCAAACTGTCTGAAACACTCCTTATGCTAGAAAAATGTCCTTTAATATGTATCTTGAATACAAGGCTATCAATAAGCTTACGTATAGGTACCAACACCGTAATAAATGAACAATGTTCAACTATAAGGTCATGGAGGGAGTTATTTATATCGTCCCCTCAAAGCATGTATAATTCATTCACTCAGCAGATATTTACTGAACCCTATTACATGCCAGGCAGTGCACGAGGTGATGGATACACAAAGATGAACAGACCCAGTCCCCTAAGTGGCTCTGTCTGGGTAAAAGATCCAGACACTCAAAGACTTCTAAAACAATGTGTAAACGTAAAGATCTGGGTAGACACAGGTGCTGTGGGAGCCCTGAGCAGGGGTTCCTAGTGCAGCTGAGGTGAAGAGATGCTTCCCAGCACGGACAGAGGCCTGAGGAAAGCCTAAAGCAGGGATGGGAGTGGAGCAGTCAGGGGGCGAACCGAGGGAAGGAGGGAATGACAGGGACAGTGTGGGTAAAAGCGAAAAATATGAACAGCCCCTCCCTCCGATTGAGTCTTGTCCAGATTTTGTATCACCTTATGGGTCTTAAAACCCCCCACCTTATGCCACCTGACCCAATATCTGCCGAGACTTGATGCACAAGCCCCACATGTGCACCCGTGGAAGCTGATCTTGCCAAGTGCCCATATCAACAATGCCACCAAGCCTTTGTGTCGGAACCGCCATCTTCCAGTAATTCGCCAAAATGACCAACACAAAGGGAAAGAGGAGGGGCACCCGCTACATGTTCTCTAGGCCTTTTAGAAAAGATGGAGTTGTTTCTTTGGCCTCATACATGCGAATCTACAAGAAAGGTGATATTGTAGTTATCAAGGGAATGGGCACTGTTCAAAAAGGAACGCCCCACAAGTGTCCCCATGGCAAAACTGGAAGAGTCTACAATGTTAGCCAGTATGCTGTTGGCATTCTTGTAAACAAACAAGGGCAAGATTCTTGCCAAGAGAATTAATGTGCGTATCGAGCATATTAAGCACCCTAAGAGCCGAGATAGCTTCCTGAAACGGGTGAAGGAAAATGATCAGAGAAAGAAGGAAGCCAAAGAGAAAAGTACTTGGGTTCAGCTGAAGCGCCAGCCTGCTCCACCCAGAGAAGCACACTTCGTGAGAACCAATGGAAAGGAGGCTGAACTGTTGGAGCCCACTCCCTATGAATTCATGGCATGACAGGTGTAAAGAAAATAAAAGACCTGAACTGTTAAAAAAAAAAAAAAAAAAAAAAAAAAAAGCCACCAATTCAGCCCTGCTGCCTGGCAATGTCCACCTTTCACATCCTCAGGGCAACAAATACTGTGCCAGAGTCTGCAGGACCCAAGAAACATGGGGGTAGAAACACTGAGCCTTCTCGTATTTCGAGAACTTCCATGATGTCTAAGAAGACAGTAAACAGATTTTTTTCCTGTGCCATCACAGGACGGTCCTGCCTCCATCTCAGGATCTGGATTTCTACAGACAGAATCTACTATGCGGTCGAGCCTCAAGCAGCAAGTTTCGTGAGAAAATGTTCCAGAATATCTGCCCATCAAAACGCCCAGGTGGAGCTCCCCTTTTCTTCATGGACTAAAAAGGGAGGAGCGGCCAGCCCTGATCTAGGCTGAGGCAAAGCCAAGGGGCAGCATCTCTGAAAGACAAGCGTTAGGAAAGGGGCATAAAGAGGAGTGAAGACCAAATATGTGGCCATGGTTAGGGTTCAGGGTCAAGGTCCGTTCGAGAAAATAAGGAAGCATCCCTGGATCTTAACTGGTGGGCAGGTTCCCAAATCTGGCTGAAAATTAGAATCACCTAGAAAACTAGAACAGTTTCTTGGGCCTCAGACCCATTAAATCTGAATTTCTGGTTTGGAGGCACAGAAACTATTCAGGTGATTGTGATGCCTAGACTCTGATACTCATTTGGAAAAGGGTATCTTTCACCCTTTTCCAGAACACTCTTTCACCCTCTAGAACGATCTCAACGTTATTAGTTCAGCATCTTTCCGGCAGGATTCAAGGATCCAGGCTTTGGGGGAGTTGTACATCCTTAGTATGTTTACGCACTCCCTAAATCACACCGTCACAACCATCACTTTACTCCTTTTTATTTTAAATAAAAATTGAAGGCCAGCAGCCAGGATGGCAACTGGGTAAGTGAAGCCAGCCTCCCTCTCTGCCCTTGTCACTATATATCATGACCCAATGCCGGGGCCTCCAGATGATCTACTGGAGTTGTCCAGTCTCAGCAGATC
The DNA here is from genome assembly GCF_949987535.1 of Balaenoptera acutorostrata. Classification (NCBI taxonomy): domain Eukaryota; kingdom Metazoa; phylum Chordata; class Mammalia; order Artiodactyla; family Balaenopteridae; genus Balaenoptera; species Balaenoptera acutorostrata. The sequence continues at coordinate 33,070,062 of NC_080079.1, read as the reverse complement.
TGAGCCCTTGTACACCTGTGTAGGCTCACCCTGGCAGAGCAAAGGGTCGGGGAGCATCTGGTCACCAAGGTGGCCTTTGAGGAACAGCTCCAAGGCACACAGCACTCTGATCAGATCCTTACTGCCCACCAAAGATCAGGACACTGCAGATCAATGCAATGCCTGGAAACCTGCCAAGCCAGCCGAGCACTTCTCTTCCCAGATTTCCACTTGTGGTCAAGAAACGACCTGAGCAACCTCAAGCAAAGAATGGCAAAGTAAATGCTGTGAACCACAAGGATGACAGATCAGAGTAAGCCGGTTCCCTGAATGGACCAGCCTCCAGAGATTTCTTCCCCGACATCACCAGATGCTACTAGGTGACCTTCAGACAGCCCAGCACCAGAGAAACCCATGGCTGACCAAGGTCAGCCTTCCTGACTGCAAGGCCCAGCAGCAATCCATAGTATCCTTCACGAGAACAAGGAGACACTCAAGCATCCCCTTCAACCTAAGGGCCCTCCACTTCAGCCATAATGCAAATTTGGAACAGCACAGGTGAGGCAGGAAGTCTAGGAAAAGCACAAGATACTAATTTATCCCTTCTGGGGAGAAAAGCAATCCAATATTTCTTGCAGTACCATTATATCCTTGCCTAAAACAAGACCATTCTCTGACCCAACCCTCCAAAAGATGTCACAAGAGCTGTTCAAGGCCCTGCCAGACACCCTGAACCATCACCTTCCTCATCTACATCCCCATCTCTAGCCTATCCCAAGAACACAGAACATCCTGGATGTTGTGAAAGTCACCTTAGCCACCTTCATTCCTACTCAACATCAATCCAACAATCCAACCAGCTCTGGACCAATGGGAGCCTCTCTGGATACATGTTTTCCTAACTACCATGTATCTCTCCTTCAGAGCACAAATCACTTATTTTTACATTGTTTTCCCACTAACCTATACGTATGGACAAGGATCATGTCAACATTTGTTTTGTCTTTTTGTTGTTGTTGTTTAACCTCTTTTGTTTGCTTGACTTACGATCACTGTATCCCAATAGTGACTTCAAGTCCTCTAGGTTCCTTCAAAATATACCCCAAATTTCATACCTTCCAGCTAAAAGATGACCAAGTCAACCCATTCCTTAACTACTCAGTCTTGCCACTGGCCTCTGGAATCTAAGCATCCACTAATTAGTCCACTAATTTAGTGGACTAGGAAGGACCCTGCTCAGAAGGCTAGTCTAGTACTGGTAAAGCACTAACCCAGTTGGACTCCCAAGGTCAAGTTCACCCGCAAAGGCCAAAGTCAGCACGGAAAAGTCTACCAGGTGATGAGGAGAGAAGAAGAGAGTCAAGATGTGTAATCTGAGGTTCCTAGTGGACCCTAACCAGGGTCTGACACTAACGCTCAACCTGATGTTCAAAGCACCCGTACTTTGCCTGGTTTCTATCTCACTGGGAATCTGATAATTCTAGTTATGAGGCATGACATGACATAGCTTCAAATTTCTGGGACTGCTTGATGCCAGAGCTGTTTCCTATTACTCTTCAGCTCCTAGAAACTTTTGGGTCCCTGACCATTGCCTGGAATTCTGGTTTCATTCCCTGCCCCAACCCCTGCTACTTTGTGTGTGCCCTAACTCCACCTAACTACGCGACCCTGATGCATCCTGCCCATGGCACTCACCTAGCTCCTGGCTCTGCCCCCTCCACACACACCCCCGCCCCCCAAAGCCTGGCACATAGGAACGTCTGCTGAAGGTAACTCGGCCTTACCTACCTGCTCTCCTGCCTCTCAGACTTGGCCCCTCTCTCCTTGTTCTGAGTCCACGGCCCAACTTTCTTCCCAAGCTCATGGGAGACTCCCCTCCCTCACAAATTCCAACTCCTCCATCAACAAACCCAGACAGTCCAGGGGAGAAAAATCAATCCCCAACTGGCCTTGAGGCTGACCAATTTGGGAAGGAAACAACTCACAATAATTATCTTTCCTTTTTGTGCTGTTTTTAAAATCACACTGCCTTTAATGCTTTAACATGACTTCACTCCTGTTTTGACCTTGGAAAGCACTTCCCTATTTCTCACAGCAAATCCCACTGGGGCCGGGGCCAGACCCAGTGCCATATCCTCAGGACCTGAACAGTACTGAAGCTTCCAAGATGCTCAATGCCCAGATGGCTCCTATGTCCAAACACCACTCACCTCTAGTCCCACTGTCCCGCTGTCCCCCTTTCCCACCCGTTGACAGAAGAAAGTGGATCTTTGGGAGCTTTTTATAGTTCTCCCACCTACTCCACAAATTCAGTAGGAGGCAGAATGAAGTTTCCAAGTTCTCTGAATGACACAAAGCTCTTAAAGTAGAATAAAATTAGTTGAAAAATAGCAAGATGATTTTTATCTCCTTTAAAAAAAAAAAAAAAAGCACACCTACTTTAAATGATTCACAGTGACTTCATACTTTCTTCCACTGGAATATGCTTTTCTTCCTCCCAAAGGTGGTCGTACCCTCCTTTCTCCCCATCCAGTCCTAAAACAAGATACCTCCACAGGATACCTGTTCTGATTTGCGGGCCCCCGAGAAATTTTTTCCTTTTTTTTTTTTTTTTTTTTTAACTGAAGTACAGTTGATTTACTAACACAACATTTTGTGTTAGTTTCAGGTGTACAGCAAAGTGATTCAGTTATACATATATTCTTTTTTAGATTCTTTTCCATTTATAAGGTTATTACAAAGTATTGAGTATAGTTCCCTGTGCTATATAGTAGGTCCTTGTTGGTTATCTATTTTATATATACTAGTGTATATATGTTAATCCTATACTCCTAATTTATTCCTCCCCAAAACATGGGACACTTCACAAGTTTGTGTCATCCTTGTGCAGGGGCCATGCTAATCTTCTCTGTATCATTCCAATTTTCTCATGCTGAAGCAAGCATGAGAAAATCTTGATGATAAACAAGTCAGGCAATATTCCTGTCCCCTGGATGGGATAAATAAGATAATTACAGATTGTAAGTAGTTTTTGCTGGTGGGACTAAAGTTAGGTAGTCAGGGCTGGCCTCAGTTAAGAAATGCTATTTGATCTGAGCTGTCACTGGTGAGAATACCCCAGCCATGGCGAGAGACAGGGAAAGAGCTCTGCAGGTAGAGAGAGAAGCAAATGCAGAGACTCTCGGGGGAGGAGCCTCGGAGCCACCTACAGGGGGTACTCTTCCAACTCATCTCCAATACCCCAGCTTCCCCCTGCAGCCTCCATCACCACCAATCAGCTCCCAGCTCAGCTGTGTGGCCCCACCAGGCCTAAAGTCAAAACCTTTGCTCAGGCCGCTCCCTCTGCTGCCTCGGTACCTGTTAGCTCCTTCTTGCCCCTCAAGGCCCCCGTGGTTGGGCCCAGTGCCCTTGCCCTCTATCCCACAATCATGATATATTCTGAAGTCCCATTCTTCTGTCTGGTTCCCCCAACTGACTGTTCCTTGATCACTGGGGTCCAATCTAACTCACCCCTGTTGGCCCAGAACCTGACACATAGGTGGTACTCAGAAAAGGTACACTAAATTGAAGTACCTCACATGCACACACAAGCGAGTACATACATAAACTGGTGAAATCTGCATAAGGACTGTAAGATTGCAACAGTGCCCATTTCCTGGTTTGGATGCTGTACTAGTTATGTAAGATGCCACTACTGGGGGAGGCTGAGGGAAGGACACACAGGACCCTGTATCTTTTGGCGGTGGGGCAAATTCCTAGGAGTCTGTATTTCTAAGGTTAAAACTTCTTTTAAAACCCCAAAGATTTTACCTTTTAAATACTCTGATTTGTGGCTTCTCCTTAATAATAGCAAGATCTGGTGACACTGGGCCTCCAGGCCAACAGTTGGATGGGGCTGGGCAATAGCTGTTCCCCCTTACGTGGGCATGGCTCTCAGATTCCTCTCCCGAAACACCAAGGCCAAGTGTCAGTTGCTATTTATCATGGTGCCTGCAGTGCTTTTTCTCTTAGAAATATTGCTCTACCAAGAGTAGGAAAATGAAAGACCAAGAGGGTCTTTTATTTCCAGAAAAAAGGGAGACATTTTACATTTTTGTGAAAGTGAAAAACATTCCTGTGAGTTTCGATTTGAAATCCCCTACCCTTCACCACATGTTACCTGCTCGGTCTGAGGCATTTGAGGTTTGGACCCTAGACTATAACTCTTTAGGACCAAATTTTTTACCCTAAGTCAGCAAATAAATTTTAAAACCAAACCACTGGAAAAGAACACAGCTTAAGTACACAGTATCCCATTCTGCCCTAAATATTTTGGTTCTTTCATCTCACCTTTCCTGAGAACACAGGATCCTGCTCTCAGACACCGAAAGAGAAGATGCCACCCCTTATGCATGCTCACATCCAGATAAATAAGCAAGATCTTGTTTTTCCACTGAAACTGCAGTTCTGTTTAGTAGCGGAGGGAAAAGGCCCTCAGGGCATGCCTTCCCCGACCTTTCCCTTCACACCACTACATTCACCACCCCCCAAAAGGAACGTGCTTGGAATGCAAGTGTCCCTGAAAGGGGGTGAGGCCAAGGCACAGAACGCCAGTGAACTGCCCAGTGAATGGTTTTAGAACAGTGTTTCCAATCAGGCTACAGAGAATCACCTGGGGCTCTAGATGATGTTCCTCAGGTGACACTCTTGCAGACGGCCCAGGACGGATTCATCCTGTGGTGTTTGGAAACCATTAATTTAGAAAACTGTGACCCCCTTGCTACCCTGGGCAGTCGGCCAAGACACACCTCTCCGGCCAAGAGATGCCAAACCTGTGCAGTCCTGTAAGGCGGCCACTAGCCACACGTGGTCACTGAGCCCTTGCAATGTGGCTGGTGTGACTTGAGATGTACTGTAAGGGGAACATACACACTGGATTTTGAAGACGCGGTATGGAAAAAAAAGGTAAAATAGCTCACTGATTTTTTAAAAAATACTGATTATATATTGAAATAATATTTTAGATATACTGGGTTAAAAATATATAGTTAAGGGACTTCCCTGGTGGCGCAGTGGTTAAGAGTCCGCCTGCCAATGCAGGGGACACGGGTTCGAGCCCTGGTCCGGGAAGATCCCACGTGCTGCGGAGCAACTAAGCCCATGCGCCACTACTGAGCCTGTGCTCTAGAGCCCACGAGCCACAACTACTGAGCCCACGTGCCACAACTACTGAAGCCCGCGCACCTAGAGCCTGTGCTCCGCAACAAGAGAAGCCACTGCAATGAGAAGCCCGCACGCTCGCAGCAACTGGAGAAAGCCCGCATGCAGCAATGAAGACCAAACACAGCCAAAAATAAATAAATAAATAAAATTAAAAATATATATATATAGTTAAAATTAATTTCATTTCTTTTTACCTTTTTAAGTGTGGCTACTAGAAAAATCTTAAATGACATATGTGGCTCACATCTGTTACACAGCCACGCTTGAGGAGACACTCAACATTCTAGTGGGCATTAACAATCCTAATGGAAAAAAATGAGGATGCTGGTCAGGCCTGTCACCTACCAAGTGCATGATCCTCAGCAGGTTCTCGATCTCTTGGCAGCTCAGTTCCTCCCAGACACGGGCATGAGAGCATCATAAAAGTAACCGGAAGCACCAGGCTGACATCTCCCCGAAGCTGGGACTCAACACCTGTGACCTTCCTCGCCCTCCTCCTTCCCTGACTGCTTGAAGTCCGTAAAATTTGAACCCAGGATCTCCTGGCATCAAATTTACTAACCACAGTGTGCAGAACTGGGCCGTGACTGCAGATGGACAGCACAGAGGGTCTCCGTCCAGAGGGTACAAAGGAATCACCTGAGGAGCCCTAACCCCGCCCACCCCCACCCCCCAACCAGAGACTCTGACTGTCCACTTGGTGTGGGACCAAGGAGGCACACTGCTCATGAGAACCTTGGAACGTTCTGGTGCCCATGGCCTAGGAGTCCCTCTGAGAAACTGACGTGGCTGAGGAACTGTGACCAAAACCATTAGGGCTGCGTTGGGACTGCCCCAGCCTGCAGTCAGCAGGCCAGCCTGCACAAGGCAGGTGTGGCCCACGGAGAGGCCAGGAGCTGACCAGGGCCCTTCCCCAGCAGAGGGCTACTTTCCTGACATCTTGTAAAGCTAGGTGGGAAATGATTGTCTGCCCTGGATGTTGTTTCAAAAGGCGGCTGACACTTCCTGCCTTCACACAAGGCCCCTTAAGAGGATCTAAAAGTACAGACAATTTCAAAGTGCCCAACAGCTTGGCAATTGGGCTAAAAAGACCAGGCTGCTTAGCACTCCCACCAGCAACACACAAGAGGGTCCAGGACAGGTCCTCTCTCTGCCCTTGCCTGGTACCCAAAACACCAATGCTTGCCTGAACTTTCTGGATGTCAGGCCAATCCTTCAGGCTCTTCTGCAGAAGTGTCTCTCCTCCTTTCCTAGGAGCCCAGAAAGAGGCCAGGACTTCCATGGACAGACCTGCAAGTTCCAGTAGCCTGTTTATTCCTCTGGGGCCTTCAACCACTGGAAGAAGTCATCTTACCAAACACGAATGCTAGATAGGCAGAGCGCACAGATCAATCCAACCCCAGGAGGCACGCCGGCAGAAGACAGAACTTTATCTCAACCAGTCACTGCTCCTTCCCTTGGATTTAAAACCTTCTCTGTGCTAAGCCATCTCCATCTCAAACCAGTACAAAAGAGCAATTTCCTGGAGAACAAAAATTTAAATATCTTTCCCAGTATTTCTGTCAGTAAAATATGATCATGAAACTCAACTTATTCTTCCTTCTTAGGGCAAATCTCTCTATGGAAAAAAAAAATACAATGTGAACGAATCACTACATTTTCTCCACCGAGTCTGAACTGCCTCATATTTTTTTTTGGAAATCGGGTACAAAGTGAATAAGTACCAAATCTGAGAACTCCAATATATTTTTTATTTTTAATGCAGGAAAATGACCTGGGGTTTGTTCATAGTAATACAAACTACACGCTGACTCTGGTACATCAGCCCTGGGCCCCTGGACCCCAACCACAGAGTATTTTTCCAAATCACCCACCCCCACCACCAGAAGTCTGCTTCTCGCATTCTTCTGCCCCACAGTTGGCCTCTGTCTCCCAGATAGAACATGCCAGAGTAGCATGAACATAACTGAGTCTCCATGTAGCCCTGTCTTCACTTGGGAGCCATGTAAGCAAACAATCCAGCCCAAACATAAAACTCAAAATGTTATTGCTCTCTTGAACACCAATGGGAAGGAATTAAATTCTTAATGTATTGGGAACTGTCTTTAAAACCCCTCCCATACAGAGAGAGCAGCTATCCCTCTAAAGGCTCTTCTCTTCATCTTCCCACTCTCCCCAACTCCCAGCTCATACACACTTTCCCTCTCCTTTCCTTTAGCCTCTGTTCCTCCTTCTCACACACAAGTATTGGGTCTTTTCAGATACAAATACAGGCCCTCCTTACATGCATTCACATATCCACACTCACACAAACGCTGACCGGCCCACCTCTTGGTCCTCCAGCTCATCCTCCACTCATTGCCTCTATATAAAAAAGGACCAGGAACTGAGCTAACCAAGAGAAAATTCTCCTTAAAAGGTAGGGTAACTGGGAAAGCTGAGTAATAGACAACAATTACGTTTAACAGAGAGAAGAGGGGAAAGTCTATGAACACTCACGGTGCCATGTGGCAAAGGGGTAGAGTTAAATGTCACCACTCAGATCAGAAAAGATGCTCTTTCTACCCAGATTATACCGCTGCTGGAGAGACAGCCCCCGCACAGCCATGAAGAAGCCAACCCATCTTGGCTTCCAAGCGCTTCCAGTAACACACTGGCTGTGTATATCCATCACTACATTAATGGGATAAAGTAGTATATGGAGAGGGGTATTTCCTAGGTCTCTGTCCACAGCAGAGATTCATCCTGGTGCTTGGAGAAGTCACAATGATCTGAATATGTGGAACAGTGGGCCTAGCACCATAAAGGACTTCTGAGATGGCTCTGCTTATGCAATGGCCTTGTTCCTTTGTTCATCACACACAGGGGCAGTGAGGAGGAAGAGGGAGAAACTGGACTTCCCTGGTGGAGCAGTGGTTAAGAATCTGCCTGCCAATGCAGGGGACACGGGTTCGAGCCCTAGTCCGGGAAGATCCCACATGCCGCGGAGCAGCTAAGCCCGTGCGCCACAGCTACTGAGCCTGTGCTCTAGAATCCGTGAGCCACAACTACTGAGCCTGCATGCCACAACTACTGAAGCCCACGTGCCTAGAGCCCGTGCTCCTCAACAAGAGAAGCCACTGCAATGAGAAGCCCATGCACCACAACGAAGAGTAGCCCCCACTTGCTGCAAATAGAGAAAAGCCCACGCGCAGCAATGAAGATCCAACGCAGCCAAAAATAAATAAATTAATTAATTAATTTAAAAAAAAAAAAAAAAAAGGAGGAGAAACTATGATGAGAATGACCCAGGCTCTACTTTCAAGGAAGCAAGTACAGGCCATAAGAACCATACAAGGTAAAAACTGATGAAAAGTTATGTCTGCTTGTGAAGGAAGTTAAGAGGAGAGATAAGGGACAGCTGCGGGGCACAATTGAAAGAATGCCAACCTACATGCTGGCTCTACTAAGAATGGCCTTAGGCAAGTTGCTATACCTCTCTGAGCCTATTTCCATGCCTGTAAAATGAGAAGGCTGGCCATAGGTGATCAGAGTTCCTTTCCAGCACTGATATTCCACAGCTCTCTGATTTTAAGGATACCTGCAGTGGGAGTCGTGAACAGGTGGAGAACAGAATAGAAATGCAGACAGGAGGAGTACAAACGATCCGAAAATCTTAATTATGATGATCACTGTCGCTCTATGAAAATACTCACTGTACCTTCTAAAGCTACAGTTGTCAAGTGTGGCCAGACTTACAGGTAGGTTTCTGGCCCATTAATCTTAATACCAGAACAACATGCCCAGTGTACTTGGAGCAGGCCATTTGCTTATGAAGACACATTAAGGGCAGGGCCTTCCTCCCACAGTGCTGAGACCCTTCCTCATCCTAATGAAGGCCAGAGTTCAAACTCCCTGGTTTGCAAATGAGCAGACAGACTCGGAGAGCCTGAATGACTCCCCCAGGTCACACAGCTTGGACGGGCAGAACCAGGGGGGAAGCCCAGATTGTCTGACTCCCCACCTATTGATAAATGCCGATAACTGTGTGGGAGCCCTGCAAAGCTTGGACACTTAGAAACTCCACGCAGATGCACCTAACAGGTCCAAAAGGATGGGGGAGGATTCTGTAAAAGCGGAGCCAAGCGCAGCCTCCCCTTCCTCCACCACCTTGACAAGCAGGTTCATCACCAGCTCTGGGGGTTGGTATCTACCTAATACCCCGTTACACATACACGTTCCCATCTTTAAGCAATGCAGGTGGTGGCCTGTACTCTAGAACTGAGGTACTCTGGGTCCTGGGGTGCAACTGAAATCCTGTGCAAAGACCCAACCACTTTCTAAATGCATATCCACAGGCAAGTCACTAAACATCTCAGGGCTTCAGTTTCCTCATTTGTAGAATAGGGATAACAACACTCCACACCTCATAGGGTTATGAGGAGGATTAAAAGAGGTAATACATGTAAGTGCTTAGCACAATGCCTACAACATAAATGTTATTATCACTGCACTTTTTCTGGGGAAGAGTCCAGACACCTGGGATGCAGGGGCTCGGCCGCAGTGCCAGAAGCCCTCCTCCTGCACCCTGATGGGCCCAGATAGAGTGGGTTTATTCCTGAATGTGTGGAAATTGGAGTTGGGATCTGGTTCTGTCCTTTTTAATTTCTCACTGTTAGGGTGGGGTCTTAAGGGATCCAAGGAGGCATTTCCCAGCCACAGAAAGGCCTATTTAGTGCCCCTCCAGTGCAATTCACCAGAGTTCTTTTTCTCCTGCTCTCCAGCAGAGAAAGCCTCAAACCCCTTCCTTCTGGAACAGTAAGGAAGCTAGAGGAGGTACTTCCCTTCCCACAGGATGACCTCAGTTCCATTCCAAGGATAGCATGTGGAACGTGGTCTACGTTAACTTTTATTGGGTCATAGATCCCTTTGAGAATCTAATGAAAACTTTGTGGATTCTTCCCCTACTGGGGAACTGTGAAGAGAGAATCAACTAATTCCAGGTACACAACAAGGTGATGTGTTAGGATGTGAAGAAGATCCGAAGCTGAGGTCTTGGTCTGTGAAGAAAGGATTCAAGAAGAAAGAGATTACAGGAAGGTGTAAGAGATGGGAAGCAACTCAAGTCCTGGCTTTGCTGTTCTTTGGCCTCATGACCTTGAACAAATTACTCAACCTCTGAGTCTCAGCTTCCCCATCAGTAAAATGCGGGGGCTAATTAACAGTCCTTGCTTCACAGAGGAAGAATTATGAGGGTCAAATGAGATCATCTGGGCTTCCCTGGTGGCGCAGTGGTTAAGAATCCGCCTGCCAATGCAGGGGACATGGGTTCGAGCCCTGGTCCCGGAAGATCCCACATGCCACGGAGCAGCTGGGCCCGTGAGCCACAATTACTGAGCCTGCGCGTCTGGAGCCTGTGCTCCGCAACAAGAGAGGCCGCAATGGTGAGAGGCCCGCGCACTGCGATGAAGAGTGGCCCCCACTTGCCACAACTGGAGAAAGCCCTTGCACAGAAACGAAGACCGAACACAGCCATAAATAAATATAAAATAAATAAATAAAATTAAAAAAAAATAAAATAAATAAAAATAAAAAATAAAGTCAAAAAAAAAAATGAGATCATCTATGTAGACATTTAACATGTATCCGGTACACCTTAAGCACGCACTCAACTGACGCCAACTATTATTACCATGATGAGGATGAGGATGAGGATGATGAAGGATGAGGTAGAAAAAGGTTAGCACAGCCATGAAGCCTTACTGTACTACTGGTTTTGTGGGTTTTTAGATGTTGCATTTAAAAACAAAATCAAGGCAGGTTTGTTGGGGAGAAATACCAGTACCAGAGGGAATACAGGGTCTTGAGGCCAAAATACAGAAGAGCTCTAACTGCAGAACGCCAACCTTGGGTCCTCAGCTCAGAAAGTCCCACCTTAGGTAGCAATGAAGGTGGAGAACATAGATGAGTGCCTAATGAAGGAACAACTCAAATATCACGTCTTTACTCTCAGCTGGAACAGCATCAACTCCATAAAGTATCCCAGTAACTCTCCAAAAGGCAGTTAGTCTTTGACTTATCAACAATGGAGGAATTACTATTTAACAAACACAATGTTGGGTTAGATGAAATCTTCCAAAGCAAGGGGCATTTAGAAGAAAAATAAATACATATAAAAATAAAAGAGGCATTTTTGATGGTAAAAAAGACTGGCGATAACAGTTCCCATGGCAGCCCTGGCTCCCAACATCCCTATGTTCCAATCTGTTATCCCCTCCTGTATCCTCCACCTTGTTACCTCATTGGCAGATTAGGAATAAGTCTGGAAGCAGCCATGCTTTCCCAAATAATTTCCTCTAATATAAAAGTAATACATGTTCATCATATAAAGCTGGGAAAACAAAGGAAATCTCAAAGGAAACGATAATCCAACCACCAACATTACCATGTTGATTTATTGCTGCCAGTTTCTCTAAGTCAAATCATTTTTATTTAAAGAATTATGTCACATGGCTTTCCTAAAATGGCCAGCATTTCTGAAGATTCAGTAAAAGCAGTAAGAATCAAGTTTAGAACTGGTTGACAAAAGGGAGACAAGTGCACGTACACACACGCACACACACGTGTGCAGGGCTTGCCTCTCAGAGGCCCCTTGAACTCACAATACAGGATGGTCACTATGGCCACCCCGGAGCTAAGAAATTTAAACTTAGAGGATCAAAAGAGAACTCCACCCATTAAAACAATGCTCTTTAAGTATCAAAAAGTCTAGCATTTCAAAAGAGTGTTTTAAATACACATTTTAAAAAACCCAAAGCCTATGATGTGTTCCTTGGCACGAATCTGGGTCAGTTCCTGGTGGGACTCCAGGGTAGAGTTTCAAAAGAGATGTAATTATTCCTCATGTCACTGATACCATTCTATCAGATGCAAATAAGTCAAAATCATAACGATAAAGAAAAACAAAACTGAACCTCTCTGGCAACACACTTGGTGCTTAGAAAACATGAGTCTTCACCCACATCTTTTATGGTTGCCTCTTAAAACCATTTTCGATACCACTTATGCCAGAAAAACAGGAAGAATAATTTGTTGACAGTTTCAAGGTTGTCCTCATCTGTTTAGTGGAGGGGCATCCCAGACAAGGTTGTCCGTTCAGCGGGAAAGAACTTTCCACGAGATGAGCACCCATCACTGTTAAAGGGTGGCTCCTTCAGTGAGAGTCTCACTGCCGGAGGTATGCAAGCAGAGTTACACAAACCATGTGGCTTCCAAGGTCCCTCACAACTTTAAAATTCAGCCTTCGTTTCAGAAGGTGCTGCCCTGTTGCCTTCCCTCATTCCTCATTAACGAGAAACACGGCAAGATCACTGGCATGAGTTCCAGTGAAGTCTTCTCCAGAACTCAGAAGGGCCACAGATAGAGGCAAAGGGCAAGAGATGGGAGTCACTCCTGAGCCTGGACGAGACAGGTAAGCCCAGAAGCATGTCCTCTAGGACTGGACAAAGAATTCAGAGGTGTCTGTGGGTGGCTCTGGGAACAAAGTGGAACGCTGAGACTCGGAGTAGAGTCCACATGCCCTATCCTGAGACTGGACTGCAGCAGCTTTTCTGGAAAAGGTGGCACTTTTAGGATTTAATACAGATCCCTCTGGGTCCCCAAGACACAGGCAGCTCTGCCACTTTCCCAAAAACCCTGGACATCACCAGTCAAATATAAGCAGAAGCCATCTCCTTAAGAGTGTCCTGGAGCTGAGAGGTCAAGAAAGGGGCCTCCTAGGATCCCCAAGATAACCAACTCCAGCAAACAATGGCCTGGAATTAACTGGGACAGTGTACTTTTTCTACACTCTACGATAGAGGCAAAGGACAACAAAATAAGTTGATATTTGGTCCCAAAAATCCACATCCAGAAGATGTCCTAATTCAATCCAGCTTCTAACGGGCCCTTGGTTATGTTTGGTCCACAGAGCTAGTAACAACACACGGCACAATTCAAACCTACAGCTTAGAATTTTGGACAGACTTTAAAGTCTTACTGGCAAGATCACAAAAGGCCAAAAGATGTGCACGTTATTCCACGTAGGGACCCCCATGTCCCTCTGGGATAAGGCATGACACTCCTGACTTCTGGAGAAGACAGGATTTTTCTTCCTCCAAACATAAGGGGGCTGGGGCACAGCGCATGGGGAGAGGGAGGAGAGCAAAATCCTCAGGAGGTGCCAATAGATAATACCCAAAAGTAGCAAAACATGCAAGCTATTGAAAAATGTGTAAGTAAATACCAAAAGAATCAGCTACGATTTTTAAGTGACTGCCACAGGGGATGGCAGGTAGGGGGAGGGGAGGCAGGAGATGGTGTTCCTGGAGAACTGCTTGATTCTTGAAACTATATGCATGTGTAAATTTGATAAAAACTACAAATTGGAGCAGATGGAGTTTGGAAAAACGATATACACACTGCGGATGCTGCTGCCGCCACCCCTCCCCCCAGCAACCTGCGCGGAAGTGAAGTTGCCCAGGCTTGTTGGGGCAACCTTCTTAACACGAACACTGGTGCGACACGTGAACCATGGTTCCCACTCTATGCTGCGAGCAGATGGCACGCCAGTTAGCTCTGGAAACTCGACTGCCAGCAGAACCAGCTGTTTTCTCTTTTTCCTTTGCAAGTCCAGAAAAGTTTATTGGTGTTGTTACCTTTTCAGAACATTGTCAATAATTAGCCTTACTGCCTAACTCTCTGCAGTATGGACTAGCATTCTGGGAAAGTCGAGAAAACTTCCTCAACATTGCTGATTTCATACAGCATTACATTCAGTCTTCATGTCTCCATAGGCTCCTCTTGGCTGTGAGAATTTCTCATACTTTCCTCATTTCTGATGACCTCAACAATGTTGAGGAGTACTGCCCTGTTCTACAGCCGCAGAGTCTTCTGCTTCAGTTGGCAGAAAGGGAGACAGACAGTGGAGGAGCCACTTCACATTCGTAAAAACCCCAGCTTAGAGGAGCTGTCCATCCTTTTGTATTTCTGATATGGAGCGATGGAGATCTTCTCTAGCACCCAGTGCTAAGGCAACATTTCCAATTTGAATATTTCATTGGTCAGGCTGCTGCAGGCGGCCCAGCTTTAGGAAGACCAGCTGGGTGGCTGATAAAGTCTTGGTGCTCCAGCCGGGTGTCAGGCCTGTGCCTCTGAGGTGGGAGAACAGAGTTCAAGACACTGATGTTACGTGGGGCCAGGAGGTCTCTAGTGGACCAAACGGCAAAAGGTCTCTCAGAGATCTCTATCTCAACGCTAAGACCCAGCTCCACTCAACGATCAGCAAGCTACAGTGCTGGACACCCCATGCTAACCAACTAGCAGGACAGGAACACAACCCCAGCCATTAGCAGAGAGGCTGCCTAAAATCATAATAAGCTCACAGACATCCCCAAACACACCAACAGATGCGGTCCTGCCCACCAGAAAGACAAGATCCAGCCTCATCCACCAGAACACAGGCACCAGTCCCCTCCACCAGGAAGCTTAACAAGCCACTGAACCAACCTCACCCACTGGGGGCAGACATCAAAAACAAAAGGAACTACGAACCTGCAGCCTGCAGAAAGGAGACCCCAAACACAGTAAGATAAGCAAAATGAGAAGACAAAGAAAATACACAGCAGATGAAGGAGCAAAGTAAAAACCCACCAGACTAAACAAATGAAGACGAAATAGGCAGTCTACCTGAAAAAGAATTCAGAGTAATGACAGTAAAGTGATCCAAAATCTTGGAAACGGAATGGAGGAAATACAAGAAACGTTTAACAAGGACCTAGAAGAACTAAAGAGCAAATAAACAATGATGAACAACACAGTAAATGAAATTAAAAATTCTCTAGAAGGAATCAATACCAGAATAACTGAGGCAGAAGAACGGATAAGTGACCTGGAAGATAAAATAGTGGAAATAACTACTGCAGAGCAGAATAAAGAAAAAAGAATGAGAAGAATTGAGGACAGTCTCAGAGACCTCTGGGACAACATTAAATGTACCAACATTTGAATTATAGGGGTCCCAGAAGAAGAGGAGAAAAAGAAGGGGAATGAGAAAATATTTGAAGAGATTATAGTTGAAAACTTCCCTAATATGAGAAAGGAAATAATCAAGTCCAGGAAGTGCAGAGAGTCCCATACAGGATAAATCCAAGGAGAAACACGCCAAGACACATATTAATCAAACCATCAAAAATTAAATACAAAGAAAAAATATTAAAAGTAGCAAGGGAAAAGCAACAAATAACATACAAGGGAATCCCCATAAGGTTAACAGCTGATCTTTCAGCAGAAACTCTGCAAGCCAGAAGGGTGTAGCAGGACATACTTAAAATGATGAAAGGGAAAAACCTACAACCAAGATTAGTCTACCCAGCAAGGACCTCATTCAGATTTGACAGAGAAATTAAAACCTTTACAGACAAGCAAAAGCTAAGAGAATTCAGCACCACCAAACCGGCTTTACAACAAATCCTAAAGGAACTTCTCTAGGCAGGAAACACAAGAGAAGGAAAAGATCTACAATAACAAACCCAAAACAATTAAGAAAATGGTAATAGGAACACACATATCGATAACTACCTTAAATGTAAATGCTCCAACCAAAAGACAAAGACTGGCTGAATGGATACAAAAACAAGACCCATATATATGCTGTCTACAAGAGACCCATTTCAGACCTAGGGACACATACAGACTGAAAGGGAGGGGATGGAAGATATTCCATGCAAATGGAAATCAAAAGAAAGCTGGAGTAGCAATTCTCATATCAGACAAAATAGACTTTAAAATAAAGACTATTACAAGAGACAAAGAAGGACACTACATAATGATCAAGGGATCAATCCACAAAGAAGATATGACAATTGTAAATATTTATGCAACCAACATACGGGCACCTCAATACATAAGGCAAATGCTAACAGTCATAAATGGGGAAATCGACAGTAACACAATCATAGTAGGGGACTATAACAACCCACTTTCACCAATGGACAGATCATCCAAAATGAAAATAAATAAGGAAACACAAGCTTTAAATGACACGTTAAATAAGATGGACTTAATTGATATTTACAGGAAATTCCATCCAAAAAACAGAATATACTTTCTTCTCAAGTGCTCATGGAACATTCTCCAGGATAGATCATATCTTGGGTCACAAATCAAGCCTTGGTAAATTTAAGAAAACTGAAATCGTATCAAGTATCTTTTCCAAACACAATGCTATGAGACTAGATGTCAATTACAGGAATAAATCTGTAAAAAATACAAACACATGGAGGCTAAACAGTACACTACTAAATAACCAAGAGACCACTGAAGAAATCAAAGAGGAAATCAAAAAATACCTAGAAACAAACAACAATGAAAATACAATGACCCAAAACTTATGGGATGCAGCAGAAGCAGTTCTAAGAGGGCAGTTTATAGCAATATAATCCTACCTCATGAAACAAGAAACATCTCAGATAAACAACCTTACGTTACACCTAAAGCAATCAGAGAAAGAAAAAAAAAATCCCAAAGTTAGCAGAAGGAAAGAAATCGTAAAGATCAGATTAGAAATAAATGAAAAAGAAATGAAGGAAATAATAGCTAAGATCAGTAAAACTAAAAGCTGGACTTCCCTGGCAGCGCAGTGGTTAAGAATCCACCTGCCAATGCAGGAGACACAGGTTCCAGCCCTGGTCCGGGAAGATTCCACATTCTGCAGAGCAACTAAGCCCGTGCGCCACAACTACTGAGCCTGCGCTCTAGAGCCCATAAGCCACAACTACTGAAGCCCGCACACCTAGAGCCACAACAAGAGAAGCCACCACAATGAGAAGCCTGCGCACTGCAACGAAGAGTAGCCCCCGCTCACCGCAACTACAGAAAGCCCGCACACAGCAATGAAGACCCAACACAGCCAAAAGTAAATTAAAAAAAAAATCTTCCAACAAACAAAAGCCCAGGACCAGATGGTTTCACAGGCAAATTCTATCAACCATTTAGAGAAGAGCTAACACCTATCCTTCTCAAACTCTTCCAAAATATAGCAGAGAGAGGAACACTCCCAAACTCATTCTACGAGGCCACCATCAACCTGATACCAAAACCAGACAAAGATGTCACAAAAAAAGAAAACCAGGGCTTCCCTGGTGGCACAGTGGTTGAGAATCTGCCTGCTAATGCAGGGGACACGGGTTCGAGCCCTGGTCTGGGAAGATCCCACATGCCGCGGAGCAACTAGGCCCGTGAGCCACAACTACTGAGCCTGCGTGTCTGGAGCCTGTGCTCCGCAACAAGAGAGGCTGCAATAGTGAGAGGCCCATGCACCGCAATGAAGAGTGGCCCCCGCTTGCCACAACTAGAGAAAACCCTTGCACAGAAATGAAGACCCAAGACAGCCAAAATAAAATAAATAAATAAACAAATGTGGGGGTTAAAAAAAGAAAAACCCAAAGCCAAAAGAAAAACTATATTAAGATGTATTAAAAAAAAAAGAAAAAGAAAAAGAAAACCACTGACTAACATCACTGATGAACACAGATGCAAAAATCCACAACAAAATACTAGCAAACAGAATCAAACAACACAATAAAAGGATCATACACCATGATCAAGTGGGGTTTATCCCAGGAATGCAAGGATTATTCAATATACGCAGATCAATGTGATAAACCATATTAACAAACTGAAGGAGAAAAAACATATGATATGAATAGATGCAGAAAAAGCTTTCGACAAAATTCAACACCCATTTATGATAAAAACTCTCCAGAAAGTAGGCATAGAGGGCACTTACCTCAACGTAATAAAGGCCATATATGACAAACCCACAGCCAACATCGTTCTCAATGGTGAAAACCTGAAACCATTTCCACTAAGATCAGGAACAAGACAAGGTTGCCCACTCTCACCACTATTATTCAACATACTTCTGGAATTTTTAGCCACAGCAATCAGAGAAGAAAAGGAAATAAAAGGAATCCAAATCGGAAAAGAAGAAGTAAAACTGTCACTGTATGCAGATGACATGATACTATACAGAGAGAATCCCAAAGATGCTACCAGAAAACTACTAGAGCTAATCAATGAATTTGGTAAAGTAGCAGGATATAAAATTAATTCACAGAAATCTCTTGCATTCTTATACACTAATGATGAAAAACCTGAAAGAGAAATTAAGGAAACACTCCCATTTACCACTGCAACAAAAAGAATAAAATACCTAGGAATAAACCTACCTAAGGAGAAAAAAGACCTGTATGCAGAAAACTATAAGACACTGATGAAAGAAATTAAAGATTATATAAACAGATGGAGTGATACACCATGTTCTTGGATTATTGGAAGAATCAACACTGTGAAAATGACTATACTACCCAAAGCAATCTACAGATTCAATGCAATCCCTATCAAACTACCAGTGGCATTTTTCACAGAACTAGAACAAAAAATTTCACAATTTGTATGGAAACATAAAAGACCACAAACAGCCAAAGCAATCTTGAGAACGAAAAATGGAGCTGGAGGAATCAGGCTCCCTGACTGCAGACAATACTACAAAGCTACAGTAATCAAGACAGTATGGTACTGGCACAAAAACAGAAATATAGATCAATAGAACAGGATAGAAAGCCCAGAGATAAACCCACACACATAGGGTCACCTTATTTTTGATAAAGGAGGCAAGAATATACAATGGAGAAAAGACAGCCTCTTCAATAAGTGGTGCTGGGAAAACTGGACAGCTACATGTAAAAGAATGAAATTAGAACACTCCCTGGGCTCCGCTGGTGGTGCAGTTGTTGAGAATCCGCCTGCCAATGCAGGGGACAAGGGTTCGAGCCCTGGTCTGGGAAGATCCCACATGCCGTGGAGCAACTGGGCCCGTGAGCCACAACTACTGAGCCTGCGCGTCTGGAGCCTGTGCTCCGCAACAAGAGAGGCCGCGATAGCGAGAGGCCCGCGCACCGCGATGAAGAGTGGCCCCCGCTTGCTGCAACTGGAGAAAGCCGTCGCACAGAAACGAAGACCCAACACAGCCAAAAATAAATAAATAAAATAATTAATTATTAAAAAAAAAAAAAAAGAACACTCCCTAACACCATACACAAAAATAAACTCAAAGTGGATCAAAGACCTAAATGTAAGGCCAGACACTATAAAACTCTTAGAGGAAGGAAAACATAGGCAGAACACTCTATGACATAAATCACAGCAAGATCCTTTTTGACCCACCTCCTAGAGAAATGGAAATAAAAACAAAAATAAACAAATGGGACCTAATGAAACTTCAAAGCTTTTGCACAGCAAAGGAAACCATAAACAAGACGAAAAGACAACTCTCAGAATGGTAGAAAGTACTTGCAAATGAATCAAGTGACAAAGGATTAATCTCCAAAATATACAGGCAGCTCATGCAGCCCAATATCAAAAAAGCAAACCACCCAACCCAAAAATGGGCAAAAGATCTAAATAGATATTTCCCCAAAGAAGATATACAGATTGCCAACAAACACATGAAAGCATGCTCAACATCATTAATCATTAGAGAAATGAAAATCAAAACTACAGTGAGGTATCACCTCACACCAGTCAAAATGGGCATCATCAAAAAATCTATAAACAATAAATGCTGGAGAGGGTGTGGAGAAAAGGGAACCCTCTTGCACTGTTGGTGGGAATGTAAATTGATACAGCCACTATGGAGAACAGTATGGAGGTTCCTTAAAAAACTAAAAATAGAACTACCATATGACCCAGCAATCCCACTACTGGGCATATACCCAGAGAAAACCATAATTCAAAAAGAGTCATGTACCACAATGTTCATTGCAGCTCTACTTACAATAGCCAGGACATGGAAGCAACCAAAGTGTCCATCGACAGATGAATGGATAAAGAAGATGTGGCACATATATACAATGGAATATTACTCAGCCATAAAAAGAAATGAAATTGAGTTATTTGTAGTGAGGTGGATGGACCTAGAGACTGTCATACAGAGTGAAGTAAGTCAGAAAGAGAAAAACAAATACCATATGCTAAGACATATATATGGAATCTTAAAAAAAAAAAAAGGTTCTGAAGAACCTAGGGGCAGGACAGGAATAAAGACGCAGACGTAGAGAATGGACTTGAGGACACAGAGAGGGGGAAGGGTAAGCTGGGACGAAGTGAGGGAGTGGCATGGACATATATACATTACCAAATGTAAAATAGATAGCTAGTGGGAAGCAGCCGCATAGCACAGGGAGATCAGCTCGGTGCTTTGTGACCACCTAGAGGGGTGGGATAGGGAGGGTGGGAGGGAGACGCAAGACGGAGGAGATATGCGGACATATGTTTACGTATAGTTGATTCACTTTGTTATACAGCAGAAACTAACACACCATTGTAAAGCAATTATACTCCAATAAAGATGTTAAAAAAAAAACACAAAACTACAAATTGTAAAAAGAAGAAAAGAGGGAGCAGGGCTAGGATACCTTGGATGTATGTATTTTATTTCCCAACTTAAAACAAATAAAATAGTTATAAAATCATCATCCAGAGAGAATCACTGGATGATTTGGAGGTAGTTTCTTTTTATATATGTGTATGTGTATACATACATGTATCAATAAGAAGAATTTTTTTTAACTCTTTGGAGTCATCCAATGACCGTAAGTTTTCTGTTTTATTTTGGAGAAGGAATATTTTATTTATTAACGTATTAAATAACTTGGGCCTTTTCTTCGTATATCATCAGTCAATATCAAGATTTTCTATATATTAGGATAGGCATGCCAGGTTGTCATATTTTGACGACATGGTGCATTTTACAAAGAAAAAAATACTTTTTGGATAGGGTATTGTGATTTTCAGTATTCTTAGACATCAAATTGCAGCAGTGGGGTGGAAGCCTTACTGGAAATTGGTTTCACCTCAAATTATGTTTTCTGACTCTCTCCCTGCGTGCCTTGTTTCTTCCCATGCATGTCTTCGCTTCTCTCTCCCCACCCACCTGTCACTACCTCTCCTCCCCACTCCACCCCACTTTCCTGTTTCATCCTCTCACACCTATACTTTTCCCCTGACACCCTCAACCTGATGGAATATGGAACTGAAATCATATTCTTATTACTTTTTGCATTTGCACAACAAAATTGTCTTTAAGTTTAAAATAGGAACACAAAGCATTCCATTCATCCATTTTCTAAGGTCCCCGTACCTTTTTTTTTTTTTTTTTTAAAAAAAAACAAGGCAGCTGTAGCCCCAGGGCCCATGGCCTGACTAGGAAACCCTCAGAAATAAGAGCTCTGACCCCTGCCTGGAAAAGTCAGTATAGACGTAGAACAGGCCTTGTGTGGGCAAGGGGGTGGTTTCCCAGAGAGGCCAGGGAGGAGGACTGAAGTCAAAGCCAACTCACACTTCCCCTGGGGACCTGCAGGAGGAAGGGTCATGCCCCCAGCCCAGCACTGCTCCCAGTGGGGGCATCAATAGATCCAGAAGGCAAACCTACAACTATCAGCGCATCCAGCTAAACCATCACCTACTCTTCCATCCCTCTGAGAAGGACCTGCCTCTTTTTCTGATCATCCAAAATGTCTTCAGTCTTTTTTCCCCTGCAAGAGCTTCTTCTAAAATCAGGTTACCCCCATCCTATACCTATAGGACTTTTGTAACCCAGATGTTGGATACATCTTAAAAGAACTTTCTGGGTCCCGATCACTCTTTGAAATATAGGTTCTCTCTTCCAGCCCTCAGAGATCTGCATACTTCCCATGGCTGACTTCCACAGCTCCAAGTGTCTGATAAAAAGATACTGACCAGGACAGGCCTAGACACAATCCTAGGTCTGCCACAGAGGCTTCCCACACAGAAAATACAAATCTGAGCTGGTAATCCAGCCAGCAGTGAATCCACTTGAGGCCTTATCACCCAGCCCTCACTTCCTGTTTTAGCTTTAGGCTCCTAATGGGATCCTTCCCCTTAGATGCTTCCCTGAGATCACGCATGGGTCATGTACCCAATAGATACAGTATCTACTGCACTTCCGAGTTCATGTCAAGAAACGAGTATATTCCGTTTGACAGGCTTGCACAACTCATACTGGTTCTTAATCACTGGTGCATTCTTCTTGGTAACAGTACCAAGCCATTTCCCTATGAAGATACATGAAAAAATTTTTAAAGAAAGAAAAGAGCGTAAATGAGGGAGTTCTGCTTTCCCCAAGTGTTTCCTGAAGAAAGTCAGGCAACTGACTTTGCTCCAGTTCTGAGAAATAAACCAGTAAATTCCCATACAGTAAGTTTTCTGCAAATGATGTAGGAAACTGGGGGAGGGGGTGTGGAGGGGCGACTAAAACGGGTGGTTCAGCTCTCACAGAGCAGCAAGATAAGTTTTTTTTACAGTGGCAAATGTTCCTTTTGGACTGGCTTCAAACCTGTGTGTGGGCCGATTCTCTGAAATAAACAAAATTCTCTTGTATAATAGAGGTTATGAGGTGACTAAGAGGGTGAGGATTCTGGTGGAAAAGAAGTCACCCACAAATCACCTTTGACTGAGATCAGTTCTTCTGCCTGCATTGGGTCTTGACTCGGCAAAACCTGACTAGCGACGGACAGCCATATCAAAGGGTCCATGTAACCCGGGATGGATGGATATATGCCCCAGCTTAAGTCCAGCGACAACCTGACTGGTCCAGCTTTTGCGAGCCCTGAAACGCCCTGATCCACACAGCAAGAGCTGGAATGCCAACCCTGGCTCCAGTCAGCTCCCATGCACTGCCAAGGGAGGCGTGATGTCCTGAACAGCAGTTGGCCCAACACGTGAGCGGCAGGTGCAGCTGCCGAGCTTTCATGTTTACCAGGAAGAAAGAATGTTGATTTTGCAGATTTTTGATAATGTTTTCACAGCCAGTGTTATTCCCAGCCCATTTGAAAATGCAATCTGAACACCACCCCTTTCCTCATTGGTCTCCTCGAACTTAAATGGTTCCATCGGCCTCAGCCCTGGAAACCCTTCTTTCTCTACTGGCCACATTTCAGTTTGGCCAAGTGGAGGAGCAGAGGGAAACCAGGATCTCTGCAATGGCAGTCGGGGTATGGAGAAGAATATTAAATTCAGAAGTGGGGTACTTGGGCTTAAGACCCTGGCAGCACATGGCTGCGAGATCTCTGTGGGCCAGCTAGGCTCTCCAGGAAGGACTCTCACAGCTCCGTCTTTGGGTCTGTGGTTCTACTGAATCGATTCCATGTCCTCGCTTTAAATTGAGTAACCCAAATGCAATAAGCCACAGATTAAAAAGGACTAGAATGAACAGAGAAGTTACTTTAGACTGAGAGCAAAGAATGGGCCACGCACCCGGCGATCTTGCCGGAGGGATCTGGCATGACACCACAGAAGGGATCCAGACTAGAAAGGGCCCTTTACAAAATGCTGAGAGTTTGCCCAGACCCTTTTGAAAACTGGGTTCTTTAGCTGTTTCCTGAATTTTCCTCTCCACAATCTTGAACACTGACTATTATGTGGAAAAAAGAAACAAGAAACATTTAAGGGGACAAAAGTATACCCTTGGGAGACACAGGAAGAATGGTGTTTGAAGTAAGGACTTTTTCTCTTCTCCCTCATACACAAAAACTCATACACGCTCAACTAGCCTTATGAGTAATACGCCGCCATGGTGGATGCCCAGCTAACTCTGTCATAGCCAGGAGCCTCTGCCAACCACTGATGCAGTGGAAGAGTTGTCTGACCAGCTCCCTGCCTGATGCTGGTCTATTTTTGGTGAAAACCTTGGTCTTCAGTTTCCTTGGGCTCTTTCCTTGGAAGTACTATTTGATGACGGTAATCCTCAAGGGCCTGTACTAAAAATGACTTTCCAGCTAAGAGACACTGTAGAGATCAAGCCAGTTTTAGACCCTTACTGTCATGGTTTTGAGATCTGTGTAAGGATCAAGCAGTGGCCAGCCCAGCCCAACCCAGCCCAGAAACATCATGGTAAACCTACCTATCCCACCATTAGATATCTGTATGCCCAGCACCATGTAGACATCTTAACTTCGAGGATGCTTACAATATAGTTTTGAGATAAAAATCAGCCCAGTGACAGCTAGTCAGACAGCCATATAAAGCAAAAGAAAAATTTTAAAAACCATTTTCAGTCACAAAAAGTTGTGAGAATGGAGCAAATATGGGCTACAAAGGTCACCCAGACCTTGCACTGGGAAATACACTCCAGGTAAAAGACCTCTTTTAGAGGGCAAAACAGATACCCTGAGGTTTTCTTCTCAGAGAAACCAAAGGTCAGGTCATCTGTTGGTCGACCAAGAGCAACCATTAAGCAAACCACCTCCCCTTCCAGCCCCATGGCTTTGTGTCTCTCGGGGCTGGAATACAGATTCAAAGGTGGGAGACTCCAAGGAGGACAGATGACCAAGCAGGGGCTCTGGGGTGGTCAGTGTAAAAGTGGTGCTCACCATATGTTGGCAGACTGAAAAGCAAGTCACAATCTCTTTAGTTATTTCCCTATGTATGGTTTTTAGATTCCGGCGTCAGAACCCCTAGAATCTCTCTAGACCTGAGAAATCAAAATCTTTGAGGGCATGGCCAGGGAATCTCTGTCTTTAACCCGTTACTCAATATGACCCCAAAAGTGTTAGAATTACTGCTAGCCTGTTCCGGCCTGTCCTCTTCTGACACGGGGGTAACTAGGAAAAGGTTGGGTGCCTCAATGAGGAAAGAGATTTAAGCAGAAACCACACATGTGAAGAGAGAGAAGAAAGAGGCTGGAACAATCAGTGGGGAATCTCTTAGGGGGAGAGAATGTTATGATGAGCCACCCAGCCCAACACGGAGACTCTCCCTCCCCTGCAACCTTGGAAGATCATAAGAAAGGTGATTTCTTTACAGGAGCCAAAGAGGGCTTGAGTTTGAGTGGATCTGGACCAGCCCCAAGAATGGAGGAGTTCAGGAATTCCCTGGAGATCCAGTGGTTAGGACTCAGCGCTTTCACTGCCGGGGCCCGGGTTTGATCCCTGGTTGGGGAACTAAGATCCCTCAAGTTGCACAGAGCGGCCAAAAAAGTAAGTAAATAAAAAATTAAAATAAGGGCTTCCCTGGTGGCGCAGTGGTTGAGAATCTGCCTGCCAATGCAGGGGACACGGGTTCAAGCCCTGGTCTGGGAAGATCCCACATGCCGCAGAGCAACTGGGCCCGTGAGCCACAACTACTGAGCCTGCGCGTCTGGAGCCTGTGCTCCGCAACAAGAGAGGCCGCGGCAGTGAGAGTCCCGCGCACCGCGATGAAGAGTGGCCCCCACTCGCCGCAACTGGAGAAAGCCCTCACACAGAAACGAAGACCCAACACAGCCAAAAATAAACATAATAAATAAATAATAAATAAAAATTTTAAAAAAAATTAAAATAAAAAAAAGAATGGAGGAGTTCACCAATGTGGATGGGACTGTCCAAGTTTGGCCCAAAGCCCCCTGCAATAGGTTCCTTCTGCCCCCGGCACCACAGCTCTGAGAAGTGGTGACTACCAAGTCCTAAGGGAGTCCAACGAAACAGTGAAGTGCTTCCACCCAACTCCAGACATCACAGCCACTTGGCCAATGCCCACTTACTCTGTTTGGCTACCACATGGTCCGGAACTGACATCTACACTCACCATCCGCCAAGGGTCAGTGGGTTTCACCTGTCTCTCCCTAGGCCTGAGGGAGTGGCAGAGCCAAGCAGCTCCAGATCTGAGTGGTATGAGCTAGTGGTTCTCAAAGTGCGGTCACCAGGCCGGCAGCATCAGCATTATGTGGGAACGTATTAGAAATACAAATCCTCTGGCCCCACTCTAGAGCTACTGAATCAGAAATTCTGGTGGAGGAGCCCAGCAATCTGTAGCTTAATGAGCTCTGAAGGTAATTCTAATAAACAGCTAAAGTTTGAGAACCAGTGTTTTACGCTGTTAATATGAAACATAATGGTAAGTCAACAAGAGTGGCATGCATTTACCTAGGCTAGTAGGTAGCCTAGTAAAAACTTAGTGTTTACAAAACACTTTCAAATATAATATATTATATTTCAAATATAATATCTTAGGGATACCCCCTTCTAATCCTAAGGTCCTATAATTCGTTTGAATCTCATATCAATGTTGAGGTAGATGAAGCAGAATTATTGTCCCATCCTATAGGTAGAAAGACTGAGGTTCACAGAGATGGAGTGACCAACAGAGGTTACCCTCACCCAGAGCCATCACTGACAAGCCACTGAAAAGTCACCAAGACTTAACTCTAAATAATTAAGAGTTACCAGCCCAGGACTTCCCTGGTGGAACAGTGGTTAAGAATCTGCCTGCCAATGCAGGGGACACGGCTTTGATCCCTGGTCCAGGAAGATCCCACATGCCACGGAGCAAGCCCGTGCACCACAACTACTGAGCCTGCGGGCTCTAGCGAGCTACAGCTACTGAGCCCACGTGCCTAGAGCCCGTGCTCCGCAACAAGAGAAGCCACCACAATGAGAAGCCTGTGCACCGCAACGAAGAGTAACTCCCACTCGCCACAACTAGAAAAAGCCCGCATACAGCAATGAAGACCCAACGCAGCCAAAGGTAAATAAATAAATAAATTAAATAAAGTTGGAAAAAAAGAGTTACCAGCCCATACCAATTTCTTTTTCCCCATGGCCCACAGGGACACTGCTGGCAGCAGGAATGATATTGACATTCCTTTTTATCCAGCCCATTGTTACTTACCTCAAGTGACTATTTCTAAGACTGTCCTCCATTAATTCTGGATTTGAACTGAAAAAGCAATTTTAAACCCACTTCAAGAAAGATCCACTTAGTCTCAATGCTGACCTGACACAGACAACAATCCTCAACTGATAAATGGGCTATGCACCAAGTTCATGTGTAAACTGGAAGGCTGGAACTCAGATTACATTTTCCCATGGACGTAACATGGAGATGGTGGCTGGATCCTCAGATCAAGCCACAAAAGTCCATCTACAAGAGGGAGAGGCAGAAGAGAGCACAGGCAGCTTTGGCAGTGCCAGAAGGTTTAAATCCCAGCTTTCCCATCATTAACCAAAAGGAGACAAAACCCAAGTCACATGGCCTTTCTGGGCCTCAGTTTCTTCATCGGTAAGACTCACCTGGCAGGGTTGTTTAGAGGATTAAATGACAATGTATGTATAGTGCCTGCCACACAGTAGACGTTCAACAAATGCTTGCAGATTATATTAACTCCCAAAGTAGCAGCCATACTATGTTTTTGCCCTGAAAACTATGCAGTTAAAAAAAAAATAACATACATTTGGGAATTCCCTGGCGGTCCAGTGGTTAGGACTTGGCACTTTCACTGCTGGGGGCCCCGGGTTCAATCCCTGGCCGGGGAACTAAGATCCCGCAAGCCAAGTGGTGTGGTCAAAATTAAAAAAAAAAAAAAAAAAAAAGCATACATTTGAAATTACATAAGGATTGAC
This sequence comes from Balaenoptera acutorostrata, assembly GCF_949987535.1. Taxonomy (NCBI): domain Eukaryota; kingdom Metazoa; phylum Chordata; class Mammalia; order Artiodactyla; family Balaenopteridae; genus Balaenoptera; species Balaenoptera acutorostrata. The sequence goes on along the minus strand of NC_080079.1, from coordinate 33,042,406 downwards.
TGCAGCAGGATTAACTGCCTCCTAAAAGATCAAAAAGATCGAGGGAAAAAGGGAGGGTGGCAGCCTCAGGGGGTGGCAAAGGTCAGGTCACCCATCTCACCCACCTATTCCCCTGGCCTTTTTTCAGCTCAGCTCAATCGTCACTTCTTTGGGAACCTTCCTTGGCCTCCCAGATTGGGTCAACTCTCTCTAATATATTCCCATGGCCCCAAGTAGTTCTTCATAGCCTTACAATGATTAGAATTTTACCCTTATAGTCTGTCTTCCCCACAACCCCGTAAACTCCATGGAGTCAAGGCCCAGGTTTGTTTCTGCTCCCCAGTATCTTTCCCTGGTACTTGGCCCTGTGCCTGGAACACAGTGGGCCCTCAAATATTTGAAGAATGAATCATACTAGGGCAGCTGAGCAGGGATGGGTAAAGGGAAGAGGAGGTTCTGTGCAGCTGGCTGTGCATATGAACAGATAAGTCACAAGGTCTTGACTCATGGTTACCTGGAGAAGCATACAACTCTTTCTGCCCCAATTAAAAGAAAAAAAAAAAAATCAATCTGCCTCTGCCATTATCACTTGGCCAATAAAGGCTGATGATAAAACCCACAAGTTATTAAACCCACAGGCATCCTCCTCCAATGGGTACACATCCCCCAGGGCCTTGGTTTGTTCACAGGGCAAGTGCTGAATGAAGTGAAGATCCAGGCAGGTATGGAATTTGTTGCAGCTCTCCCTACCTCAGTACCAGTTAAAGTGGGATGACTCCAGCCTCATCCCAGCTTGAACTCTGAAGGCATGGAAAACGCTGCTGCGAGCTGCAATGTATTCAGTGGCTATATCCTGCAACAGCCGGGGTGACCCTCAAAACCTAACAAGGTAGGTATGGTTCCCACTCTGCAGGCGAGGAAACAGACTGAGGGAGGTCAGGAACACACTCATGATCACATAGTTAATAAATAGCAGAGCTAGAACTGGAACCCAAATTAGGTTGCAAAATGTGTGCTGTGAGCCATATTCAGCTACCTCTCCCCACACTGGGTATAGGTTTCTCCAGACTGAAGGGTGTACAGGCTTCGGTGAGCCAACGTAACATGGGGTAAAACACACTGCAGAAAGACAACTGTTCTGGATTCTTCCACGACTATGTGACCCAGGGTAAGTCACTTCACCTCCCCGGGCCCCAGGGAGGCTGCCTCCCCAGTAATGTAAGAGTGGCCTGGATGGCCATTATGAGGAGACCTGCTGAGCACATAAGAATGCTTGCCAGTCAAAAACCTATCAAGAAATCACACCTGCCTGGCCCTTGCCAGGACCCTGTCACGCTGCAGCTCAGCTCTCCCTCACCCAGAGTGAAGGTTAACCAGAGACGCTGAGCTTTCAGGTGGGGAGGGAAGGAATGTTAGGCCACTGACTTTTCTTTTTTTCTTCCTTTCATTATCCACATTTCTATATATTATATGTATAGGACAACAAATTCAGGAACAATGAGAAAGTAATGTCTAAAACTTTAAGAAATACAGATTATAAAATAATCATTTAAATTTTTATGCAAATGCTTAAGCATTTTCATGCACTTGTTAAATAAAGCATACATAAGCCAAAATGTTAAATAATTCTAGTTTTTGACTAAATCATCTAAAGAAAATGTTGGTGAAAACTCAAAATTGTCTAATAAGGTATGCATGACCTTGTTTATTTAGTATTTATCACAGATGTCAAAATGATCATGGTTAAAGCCAATTTAAGCATTTACAGAATAGACCCCCTGAAACTGGCTTGGAATAAACCAAGGATAAGCAACAAGCTAAAGGAGACTGTTTACCATACACTTAATTAACCCGAACCTCCCTTCCTACATCAGGAAATCGAAAAAATACCGTATGCTGTGAAAGAAGGTGTCTGTATCCCCAAGCTTTCCTTGGGCTCATGCCCACCAGCAGTCTTCTATGCAGCACCAGCTCCCTCTGGGATGTGTTCAACATACACTCAAGACCAACTGCACAACAGCCTTCAGAGACCAAGGCCATCCATCCAAGCAACAATCTCACCCAAGCGTCGGCCCCTGCTGTACAGAGTGATCTGGAATTTACAGTCTCTTCTACAAAGCCTTACAAGGTCAAAAATGTTCAAGTTGTGTAATTCCAATGATGAAAAGGCTGTGGAACAGCACAGACTAAATGGCCAATATGAATGACACTTCAGAAGCCAAAAACACAACAGCTGAAAGGCGGAGTCAGCAGTGGGCACAGCGGAAACCAAGGAGCCTGGTGCTGGCCAGGCTTCAGCAGCACGTGAGTCTGTGCTGCCACTGGCCCTGGTCAAAGTCACCACCTCCTGCCAGTCCCTGCCAAGGGTTAGCACAGTCACCCCCCGCCCCAGCACCAAAAGAGGAGTCACAAATAGTTGACATCCATTTTGGGAAAGGCTGCTGACCTCTGAGCCATCACCCTCTTTGCAATACCCATACTGACTTTCACACATGCGGCAAGGCATGGGGAAATGGCCAAGGACATTTTCTAAAATGTTCATCAAAATAAAGTCTGAAATATGAGGAGGAGCAAAAGGGGGAGTGAAGGAAGGCACAGCCCTCTTCTTTACCACAAGCCTAGATGCACTACGTCTAACAATGTACACAAAATATTTCAGGGGGAGAAACAAGGGATATACAGCAAGAAGAAAAGAGAAGGAAAAATAAAGAGGAAAATGATGTTAAAGAGGAAGCCTAGTGTCAAGTTGCCACCACCTGACACTGCCTTGATAGCCTTGGTCTTGCTCTGCCAGCCCTACTTACCAAGGCTGTTCAAGAGGGGATGTGGTGGGGGGGCTTCTCTGGCAGTGCAGTGGTTGAGAATCTGCCTGCTAATGCAGGGGACACGGGTTCGAGCCCTGGTCTGGGAAGATCCCACATGCCGCGGAGCAACTAGGCCCATGAGCCACAACTACTGAGCCTGCGCGTCTGGAGCCTGTGCTCCGCAACGAGAGAGGCCACGATAGTGAGAGGCCCGCGCACCGCGATATAGAGTGGCGCCCGCTCGCCGCAACTAGAGAAAGCCGTCGCACAGAAACGAAGACCCAACACAGCCAAAAATAAATAAATAAATAAATTTATTAAAAAAAAAAAAAAAAAAAGAGGGATGTGTGATTCCACCCCACCCCCAGCCCGCCACCCCCCACCAAACAGCAGACAGCAAAGACATAACAAACCTAACCAATCAACTGTATGACGTCAGCACCCAATCTCCTGCAAAATAAGAAAAGCAAACTGACAAATGTTGAGCGGACCTTACCACCAAGTAAGTTACCAGACACGGAGTTTAAAGACATTTTTAGCTTCTAAAATAAGCCTTTAAATGCCTAAATATACTTAGGCAAACCCTTTCCAATTAAGTGATAAAATATACCTTGATTTCTAAAACAAACATTTTAAGTTATTTAAAAATAAATGAAGCATTATGCTTGTGCAGTGCCAGGGCATGAAACCACCACCAGCATTTTGCAATAAATGCTGGGAGGCTTAAGAGACTGCAGTAAGACTGAGGACAGATCTAATCTATTAGATCTAAAGCTATGATTCTACAAATTAGGGAAAGGGTAGTAGGCAGCTAAAGCGAGACCAACAGATTTTCACTCTTTGTAAAATGTGTTAAAATGGACATTTCTACAAAAAGATACTGAGTGTTTTTTTATATATTATACTAACCTGAATATTCCAAATACCACCTACCCTACTGTTAAATAGACACAAACACACAAAGGATAGTTCCAGTTCTATCCAGGCCCGGAATCTGATGTACTTACCGCAGATGGGTCCTGCACTGGATAAGATGGAAGAATGTTTATTAAACACCTACTGTGTGCCAGACCTCAGAACTAAGATTCCCCCTTTTGCTTGACCCCTTGTCTTCCCAGTCCCCAAACAGCCGTGACAGGGTAAGAATGGAGGGAGAGGACTGAAGATCACATCACACCTTCAGATACAGCCAGTATTTAACAGCAGGCAGAGGTGGATGGCGTACAGAGCGCTTGCTCCACGCAACTGAATAGGTCAGCCCTAATTTAGAGATGACTTTTTCATCTTAAGAGGCAGACAAATGGAGACTAGTTAACTCTTTCATCATCTTTTCTCTGGCAGTTTCTGAGTGAGTCTTCCCACCCTTCAGGTCCTCCTGATAGAGGGCAAACCTTACTTCCCTAGTTTTATCTTGTTTCTGGTCACCAGTAACACTGAATCTGGAATTCAGCAGGACCTCAGAGTGGTAGAAAAGTGAAAACTGGGGCTGTCCAGAAAAAAAAAGTATGAAGTCACATCACTAACTTTAAGACAAGTTTCCAGGCCCTCAAAGCTCAGAGCCAGGTCCCAGTGTGGTTATAGGTCAGAGAGAGACAGGAAGGGGGGAGGAAGCTTTTCCATGGTCCCAAGATCCAACCCACAGGGGCCTCCTCCTCTCCCTTTTCTTCTTCCCAGCTCCTAATTATTCCCTTTTTTGTTTTTCTAGTCAATCAACACATACTTCTTGAGCCCCTATTTAACATATGCATGTTTCTCATTTTAACACAGCTTTTATTGATGTATACAGAGCACCTGACATTTCATGAAGTCCGCCCCTGGGGGATCTTGTAAAAAGTCTTTTGTAGGGCTTCCCCGGTGGCGCAGTGGTTGAGAATCTGCCTGCTAATGCAGGGGACACGGGTTCGAGCCCTGGTCTGGGAAGATCCCACATGCCACGGAGCAGCTGGGCCCGTGAGCCACAATTGCTGAGCCTGCACGTCTGGAGCCTGTGCCCCGCGACGGGAGGGGCCGCGATAGAGAAAGGCCCGCGCACCGCGATGAAGAGCGGTCCCCGCACCGCGATGAAGAGTGGCCCCTGCTTGCCGCAACTGGAGAAAGCCCTCGCACGAACCGAAGACCCAACACAGCCAAAAATAAATAAATAAATAAATAAATAAATAAGAAAATCCTTTAAAAAAAAAAAAAAAAAAAAAAAAAAGTCTTTTGTAAAAAAGTGACCTCTGAAGTGAAATTCTGCCGAACACTATTTTATGTTGTTGAACCACAACTACTAGCACCCCACTCCCTGCCAACTTCATGTCAATACGCAGAATCATGGGTGCAAAGCACTGATAATGAGAGCAGGGCCAGAGTTTTTTCTGCACGACCACATATAGGACACACCTGAGGGGCTGACAATCAAATAATAATAATAAGAGTAGCCACGATGTATCAGCACCTGTTCATAGGTCAGGTACTAGACCAGTGCTTAAGTACCTAGTTCAATCCTTACAAATGTGAGGTCAATTTTATCATCCCAATTTAATGATGAAAAGCTGAGCTCAAAGACCTTGCCTACAGTTTCACGGCGAGAGGCAAAGCCAAAATCTGGACCCAGGAAAGTCCAACAACTCTTCTCCTCTTCCTGGTGGTAGAGTTGAATCAGACAGGACTCAATGTCTGGGGGACTTGTGGCAGGGCCCTCCCCAGTTCCAGGTGCCCCTCCCTTCTGTGTATGGATCTGGTCAGTGGAAATCAATGCTGGGGGTGGGAAAATCTACGTGCCAGAAATATCACAGGGAACGACAGCAGTAAATACCTATTTGCTTTTCATGATTTTTAAGTGAGGGAAGCGGGAAGGGAGAAGTCTGCACGTAAACATTCTCTGTGCCCTCAATGACATCACTTACCTCCCCAACCATTATCTCAAGCTTTGGCGCTGGAACATTCTGAAAGTAACTTGCTACGTAAGACCTCAGCACAGAAAAGCAAGGTCTGACTTGTATTACTAGCTTCTCTACTTCAACCTCAGGTACCACCAATGGAAATGACAGGGCTGCGTGAGCACTGCCAGCCTGGCCCTGAGCTCCTGATTCTGCAGCAGGCCTGCAGCCAAGTTCTGCTAACCCTGAGTCGCTGAAGACCGGGCACATGTGTGTGGTGTTAAGAAAAATACTAACGAGAGGCAATATACTCCCATTTGGGAAACAGAGAAAATAAAACCACACTCACCAACATTCCTACTGTGGTATTATTCGGGGACATTTCCTTGAAGTTTTTTTTCATGTACATTTAGCACATGATTATGACTGTGGCTTATATACAATTCTGTTGTCTTTTCCTCCAGCTACTACTTCTGCTTACTTATCAAGGGTCATCTGTCCTGTGGAGCCTTTCCTAGCCACCTCCTTGCCCAGATGAAGCTGACCCCTTTCTTCTTCCTGATGCTTCCACTACCCGCTGAACACCCTTGAATCATGCTCCTCTAAAAACTTTACTCATTAGCTTAGGCGTCAGGCTCCCCCTGTAAACCATAGCCGTTCCAAGCAGTCTGATTGTAAGCTTTGATTATTTTTCACATAGTTGGCAGTAACACCACCAAAATGTTAACAGGGGCTGGGCTGGGGTGTCGTGCCATGACTGATTTGTTTTAGTGTTCCGTCCACTTTTTGATGTGGTTCCAAATTTTCTTTAGACAACGTTTAATTTCTTTCATGCATATTTAACTGACTATAGAAGTTTCTTAGGACTGCAATTGATCAACTTCAAAATCACAAGAGGAGAAAGGCGCCTGATGGCATGAGACAGGGGCAAATGTCCCGATTTTAAAGTAGGAAAGTGGGTGATCCTGACATCTACAAATAAAAAGCCCTGATAGGACTTCCCCGGTGGCGCAGTGGTTAAGAATCCGCCTGCCAGTGCAGGGGACACGGGTTCGAGCCCTGGTCTGGGAAGATCCCACATGCAACTAAGCCCATGCACCACAACTACTGAGCCTGGGCTCTAGAACCCGCGAGCCATAACTACTGAACCTGCGTGCCACAACTTCTGAAGCCTGTGCACCTAGAGCCCGTGCTCCGCAACAAGAGAAGCCACTTCAATGAGAAGCCTGCACACCGCAACTAGAGAAAGCCCATGCACAGCAATGAAAACCCAACGCACCCAAAAATTAAAAATTTATTAAAAAAAAAAAAAAAGCCCTGATAACTACACACAATGATTCCTGGCAAAAGTATAGAACAAATGGTTCGGGGACATTTAGAAAGGAATGAACATGGGGAAGAGGCAATGTGAGTCCACGACAACCAAGCTGAACCAAAAAGCAACCAGTTGTTCCTTGTTGTGATTACCAAGTTTGTAGACCAGGTGAAATGCGAAAGCTATCACGTATCTTGACTTCAGCAAAGCATCTTTAAAAACTCTTGTGATTCATTTATAGATAAGTTAGTGAAATAGTCAAGCAGCTTGTGCAAGTGTATGCCCATCTAGCCAGCTGAACAACTACCCCTACAGAATGTACATCACTCCCTCTTTGGGCCATCACTGTACTTTGCACACGGCCCTCATTACACCTGACTGAGCTCCTGGTCTGTCTTCCTATTAGCCCAGGGGTCAGCACTCTAAGATGTGTACACTGGTGTCTCCAGTGGCTTGATGATGAGCTAGAGAAAGGTTACCGACAGCACAACAGTGTTCGATTCTTCACCACACCCTGTCCAATGTCTTCTCAACAATGACTTGACTAAAGACAGACTCAGGAGGCAGGCTCATCAACTCCCCAGACGGCACAAAACAGGAAAGAGGAGCTAACGTTATAGCCGGCAGAATCAAGATTCAAACGGTCCTGACAGCCCAGCATTCTGGGCCAAAAACAAAGCCTGTTGTGCAAGTACAGGCTGGGCGGGGGCAGTTCGAAACTTCCTCGAATCCATGAGACCTGCCCTGGCAACCATCCACGTGAAACAGAGCTGGGTGCTGTCTCGGACCACAAGGTTCATCGGAGCTCACAGTGCCAAGAGTAATGCAATCTTAAATGGCATCAAAAGTAGGACAGGGTCCAGTTCATGGAAAAAAATGCTAATACTCCCACTCTATCCCACAATGGTCAGGCCACGAGCGCAGGATTCAGCTAGGACACCACACTTTTAATTTTTTAATGGGTTAAAATCACAGCATTTCAAAAGCACCCCGGGGCTTCCCTGGTGGTGCAGTGATTAGGAATCCACCTGCCAATGCAGGGGACATGGGTACGAGCCCTGGTCCGGGAAGATCCCACATGCCGCAGAGCAACTAAGCCCGTGCACCACAACTACTGAGCCTGCGCTCTAGAGCCCGCGTGCCACAGCTACTGAGCCTGCGCTCTGGAGCCCATGAGCCACGGCTACTGAAGCCCGTGCGCCTAGAGCCTGTGCTCCCAACAAGAGAAGCCACCACAGTGAGAAGCCCACGCACCACAAGGAAGAGTAGCCCCCGCTCGCCGCAACCAGAGAAAAACCCGTGCACAGCAACGAAGACCCAACACAGCCAAAAATAAATTTATTTTAAAAATAAATAAAAAGCACCCAATAGTTTATAGCGAAAAATCTTTATTCCACCCAGTCTCTTCCTCAGAGGCAACCAACATTACCCATTTCTTTTGTACTCTTTCAAATGCACTGCATGTATATACAAGCAAATAAACATATATTCTCCTCTTTCACTTAAAAAACATATCCTGCAGAGTTCTACGCCAGTACCTGAGAAGCAGCCTCATTCTCTTCCGTAGCCACACAGGGTTCAAAAGCTTGGAGACCCTAGATTGTTGAACATTTAGGTTATCCCAGTCTTTTGCTTCTGCAAATCATGTTGTAAGAAACAAACACATCATTTCTCACATATGCAGACATACCTGTAGAACAAATTCCAAAAACTGGAATTACAAGGACAAAAAGTGGCTGCATTTGTAATTGTGATGGGTATTGTCAAAGGGGACACTGCCTTTTAAAGAGAGTCATGGACAAAATGGGGTTTCCCAAAAGAGGGGGCTAGAAATTACGCCCTAGAAAGAAGAGGTAAAGAGCCTTAGTGTGGAGAAATGAGAACCATCAGCTTCAAATACCCAGGGCCACCACCAATAAGTTCCGTCCTTGCTCACCACAGCCGGGACACATCCTCGGATACTTACATCATCCCACATGACTCTCACGACAACCCTGAGGGATGGGCATTTTTTTTTTTTTTTTTTTTAAACTTTGGGTTTATTTATTTATTTATTTTTATGGCTGTGTTGGGTCTTCGTTTCTGTGTGAGGGCTTTCTCTAGTTGCGGCAAGTGGGGGCCATTCTTCATTGCAGTGCGCGGGCCTCTCATTATCGTGGCCTCTCTTGTTGCGGAACACAGGCTCCAGACGCGCAGGCTCAGTAATTGTGGCTCACGGGCCCAGTTGCTCCGCGGCATGTGGGATCTTCCCAGACCAGGGCTCGAACCCGTGTCCTCTGCATTGGCAGGCAGATTCTCAACCACTGCGCCACCAGGGAAGCCCAGGGATGGGCATTTTTATGCAGACAAGCAAACTGAGGCCAGAGTCCTCTTGCCAAAAGCCACAGAGCTGATAAGGGGCAGAGCCAAGACTCAAACCAAACTGGGCAGCTCAACCGTCTGTGCTCCTCACCCTCACAACTCCTGACCTCTCCAGCTCCGGCTGCAGAGCTGAATCACACAAGCAGCTTCTGCACGAGCCCCGCCTTCAGATTCTGACCTACCTCGTCAGGACGCAGCACGTACAGGTTCTCTCAGGTGAATCCAATATGTAGCGACCGCTGAGAACTACTGCCCTGGTCCACAGTAGCTCTCCAACAAGGGCAGACATTGGACTCACCTGGAACCCTTTTAAAACAATTTTCAAGCCCCACCCCACCCCCGAGTTTCTGAGTCAGCAGTTCTGGGGTGGTGCTAAGGAGTTTGTATTTCTAGCAGGTTCCCAGGTGATGCCGATACTGCTGGCCCAAGGACCACGCTTCGAGAACTGCTGCTCTGGAAGCAAGAGCTACCACTACTCTTTGTAACAGATAACAATTAACATTTCACAAGGCACGTCACCCCAGTGAACGTTCACGGCTTCGGAAGGTCCAATGGGATCATGTCTTCTGCAAAATGAAGTGAGAACAGACTCTCAAGTGTCTGAGCCAAGTTCATACAGGTTGCAAGTGATACAAAACATTCATTTCTTTCTCTTTTTTTTAAAATAAATGTCTTTGCCTTGTACTGCTGACATCTAGTTCAATGCTCCTTCTACTATACTAATATCAGACTCCAGGAGGCAAGAACCTTGTCTGTCTTGTTACTGAGACATGGTGCCCAAAGGAGAAAATTATAAGACAAGTTGATGACAGCTCATATTAAAGAATTCTAATAATTAGAAGCATTCAAAAATAAAATGAACTGCCTCAGTGAATAGTGAGCTCCCCTTCCTTGGAGAGACACCAGCAAAAGCCAACAAGCCAAGGGACAGAAATGTTACAAAGCAATTCTACGTTCCAAGGGAAACTCCTTTACCTCTAACAATTTTTGCAAAGCTAAACTTTGATTCTCGTGCATTCCAGTAGAGAGGAGGTACTCTCTAAATCCTTCTTGAGTATGGGTCAACTAGCCTGCCAACAGCTTCACCATATAAATTTAGAGAAATTACTTCACTCCTGTGCCTCAGTTTCCCTGGACGCAAAATGAAGGGGTTCATCAGTCAGTCCCTGGGAATTATCTAACAAAATGACTGGCAAATAATAAACAACTAACAGAGGTACCAAAGTACTTAAAATGCCAACGACGTCTGCCTTTTCTCCTCTCTGCCAGTCTGCACTGCAACTAATCCCGCATCTAACTGGTATTTCCATGAAAATTAAACTTAACGAAGATCCAAGGGCAAATTCAAAATCACACTGATTCCCCCCCCCCCTTTAACTCCACGCCTTCACCAGTTTAATTACTGGTCTATCATATTTTTAAAATTCATTCTTCCAGCAGCCACCTATTGGGCACCCACTGTGGGCAGAGAACTGCGCCAAGAACCTTGGGGAATACAGGGAAGAGTCACGCCGGCCCTGTCTTCTGGGGCAGCACACCTACATTTACCTCTTTTCACAGTTTCAGGACAGCTCTGGATTTCTTCCACCTGGGTAATGTGGAGGGCTTCACCAGAATTTACTAGTGTAAAATTCTGTGTTTACAGGTCAAGCTTCACAAGGAAAAACCACAGCACAGATTAACAGAATGAGAAGTGAACCAAGATCTTAATTTTTAAGATCTAAAATACTAGGTGCCAAGGTTTCATCTTTATGAAGGGCCAAAATACAACGTCCTCACCTAAGACCATTTCTTTCACACCTGAGTGATATGAAGGGGTCAGGCTGAGAGTGGTTTTCAGGCAACAGCTTCTCAAAGTCACCAGCGCTGTGGAATCTTAGGGGCTATTAGGAGATTTCTGAGGGGAAAGGATAAGAAACTGGGGAAGACTCCCAGGCAGCCATATAAAGCCCTAATTTACTTGCTTTGAACACTAAAAACTGTGTTTTCAGACACAATACCAAAAACAAGGGGAACACACACGTAGCAGCTATTAAAAAATTGTGAGCCTCCCTTAATAACTTCACAAAGATGATCATGATGGGAGGGGAAGCAAAGCGGAGATGCCATTTGTCAAAGAGAAGATGAAACCTGTGGCTTCATGGCTCCAGACAATGCAAATGACCTCGTCAGAATGCAGGAGCCGAGGCAGAATGACTCAGAAAAGGGAAGCCGGGCAAACACTCCAAAGCCAGCGTTGAAAAGCTGAGATGGGTGTTTACTGCAATGATTCAGCTCATAAACAGATTCTGACGGTCACGTTCAGGTGCATGTTAACAAGGCTTTTCTTCTTCAAGGAATATCAAAGCCAGCCTGCTGAACAGTTCACAAGCACACACCATCAAGAATTAGGACACCTAAACTATGGACCAGTTTGCTGAAGGCATCAGACCTAGGATAAAACATCAAGTGAGCGAATATTTTATTTTTCCAGTTCCTGTGGTCATATATATGGCTGAGGAGATTAGGGCTGAAAGGATTAGAGGTTGAAATCATGTAGCCCAGCTCCCCAAACTCTAAGATGTCTAAGCGTCAGCTGCAGTGCCTGTTAGAAGCAGAATCCCAGGACCCACACCCAAGAGTCTGACAGTATATGAATGGGGAGAGGAGCTACCCCCTAGCTTCTTAAACAGAGCTCTTCACTCGTGAGAAGCAATCAAAGAACCTGCAAAGGGTCCCCCAGCAGGAAGACTGATAAGCAAATATAACTGAGTTAAGGGGGCCCATATGTTTCCACAGGACTCTGTCCATGTCCCAGTCACAATGTCACCTGCACAGTCATTTCCTAGTCACCTCTGCCTGTGAGCATCTGCAGGGCAGGGACTGAGTCCCATTCATTTCTGCATCACCACTCATATAGCAGGCGCTCATGAACTTGGTTATGATCAGATGAAAGCTATTACCTACCTCTGCCTACAATGCCTTCTAAAAGGCTGGGCCACCTGGTACATTCCCCACCCAAGCCTTCCAGCCCCAGTTCAGGTGTCACCTCCTCTGAGAAATAACTGTCCTTCCCTCCTAACTCTCCCAGAGGACCCTGTACATGCCTGTTAGCACTTATCACCCAGCTTTGTAATTATCCTGTTTACCTAGGAGACTCCTCAAGGGCAATGATTTTGGTCTTTGAAACCTGGGCCCCAAGCTCAGCTTGCCAAGCAGAAGTTGCTCAACAAATGTTTACAATGTGTTCAATAAATGGCAGGGGGCAGGAAGGATGAGAGGGAGAAACTAATCTTTTTTTTTTCATCTTTTATTTATTTTTTATTTTTTATTAGTTACCTATTTTATACACATCAGTGTATACATGTCAATCCCAATCTCCCAATTCATCCCAACCCCCACCCCACCCCCTCGTCGTTTTCCCCCCTTGGTGTCCATACGTTTGTTCTCTACATCTGTGTCTCTATTTCTGCCTTGCACACAGGTTCATGTGTACCATTTTTCTAGATTCCACATATATGCATTAATATACGATATTTGTTTTTCTCTTTCTGACTTACTTCACTCTGTATGAGTCTCTAGGTCCATCCACGTCTCTACAAATGACCCAATTTCATTCCTTTTTATGGCTGAGTAATATTCCATTGTATATATGTACCACATCTTCTTTATCCATTCGTCTGTCGATGGGCATTTAGGTTGCTTCCATGACCTGGCTATTGTAAATAGTGCTGCAATGAACATTGGGGTGCATGTGTCTTTTTGAATTATGGTTTTGGGAGAAGCTAATTTTAAATACATTGCTGCAGACTCAAAACCCTACGAAGCTGCAGATGTGCTTCCCTGGGGAAAAGAAAAACCCCTATTATTTCCTCTGTTCATATTTGAAAAGTCAAGTCATCGTCTCTCCGATCAGCTACCGATGGCTACCACCATCAGAGAGGTCTGTTGGCTGCACTTGGAAAGGGCCTCACCTGTCGATTTTCCCAAACCCACGCACACCTGTAGTCCATCATCAACACACTGTCAGCTCCCTCCTCCCAGCGTATCCACAGCTTCCAGAGCCCCCGGGGTCCTCCCACAGTAGCCATGGTCTGTACCTTCTGAACCGAGCCCAGGGCACTTATCTCTGCCCACTTCGTACTGTTGCCCACTCCTCCTGGGCATCTGCGGACAATACTCCTCAAGGCACAGGCCAGGCAACACACCCAGGGAGGGACTCCAAACATCCAGAGCTTAAAAAGGAGGCTTTTCAGGCAAAGCTGATTTCTCCTTGAGATGAGGCCCCAGCCAGACACCTGCCCTCCACCGGCTGTGATGTACCCCTGTGCTGGAGGTGACTAAGAGCTCACAACCTTAGAGCTGCACTAAGTTTAAAACTTCAAGGGGTCTACTCTGTGCTGACACCCTGACACTTTCACCTTTGCAAGTCCTGCCCAGCTGGCAAGGCTCGCCCCACCCTTTACCTCTCTGTTCCCTCTGCCTGGCGAGGTGCCAGCCAGGACCCCATTTTCTCTGAAAGGCTAAGTGACTTGCCCAAGGTCACACAGCACAAAAGTAGGACTGGGGGGAAAGTGAGGCTTTCACACTCAGACTCTGCAGCCAGCTCTCCTTCTCGCTGCCACACTGTCCACCACTGACCCACCGTCTCAAGAACCCAGGGTGGTTCTCCTACCCTCTCAGTCAGGGCCTTCCATTTTCAAATCCAACAAACCTTTGGGCTCCTTGGGGAGTTTTTCCTGTTCGCATTTTAGCTGCTATATACCAAAACCAGATTTCCTGTTTCTTTCTTGTGTTTATTATGCTCAGGATATTTTTCCTAGTGTCCTGAGAATTACTCCCACAGGAAACATTCAGCTCCTCTGGAACTGTTTTGACACTAAAACCCCTTTCCCTGAGAACCTTCCTTCCGGGGCATAACCAGGCTGGCAGCCGCTGAGAAGCCGCAGTGTGGAGCAGGGGAGCACCGACTTTGAGGCAGGGGGTCAACCATCCTGGCTCCACCACCAAACTGTGTGACCCACCAGTCAGCTTCACCTTCTTGAGCCTCAGTTTCCCCATCCAGAAAATACAGATAATAAAGCCTAACTGGGGCTTCCCTGGTGGCGCAGTGGTTGAGAGTCCGCCTGCCAGTGCAGGGGACACGGGTTCGAGCCCTGGTCTGGGAGGATCCCACATGCCGCGGAGCAACTGGGCCCGTGAGCCACAATTATTGAGCCTGCGCGTCTGGAGCCTGTGCTCCGCAGCAGGAGAGGCCGTGATAGTGAGAGGCCCGCGCACCGCGATGAAGAGTGGCCCCCGCTCGCCGCAACTGGAGAAAGCCCTCGCGCAGAAACGGGGACCCAACACAGCCAAAAAAATTTAATTAATTAACTAATTAATTAATTAATTAAAAAATAAATAAAAAATAAAGCCTAACTGAAGAGGCTGTTGCCAAGATTCAAGATCACGTAGCTACTACACCTAGCACAGGGGCTGACAGGGGTAGCCCCCCAAAACTGGAGCTAACTATTTTTTCAACTGCTTTTGGGCACACGGACGTGGGGGAAGCACAATATACAGTTTTTTTCGTGCCCAGAGAATTCTTCTCATAGGCCTCCAGCCATGAATAATTGCAGTCGGAGGAGAAATCAGAAATGAAGGAGGCTGCTTTGACACCCCAGGAAAGCAAAAAAGGATGATTACTGCTCTCCTAGGGCTAAAAAGGCCTCTCAGACACCCCAGTTCCCTCACTCCCAACCCACAACCTTCTGGCGACGTGTTATCTCCAAGTCACTGGAGCTCGGTGAGTCTCATTTCCTCATCTGCAGGACGGAGAGAACCTTACCAACAGCCCCAGCCCTTCAGGATGACGTCAGGCAACGTTGCTCAGCCTGTGGTCTGCAAACCACCTGTGCGCTGGGCCCTGGTGGTTGCCTCCCCAGCCCCTAGTCCCTGGTGCTTCTTCCTTCCTAACAGACCCTCCACTTTGTCCAGGTACCCAGCCCTGCTCCAGATGGCTCCAGAAGTGCGGCTGCCTCCTGGTGAACAGTGATTGGCCTGGGGTGGTCGTGGGACCCAGCTCCAGCCAAGGAGGCATCGTGGAAGGTGATGGAGGTGCCTCAGATGCCTGAGAGAGAGCCAGGAATTGATCTATGTCCTTCTTCCTCTGGATGTGGTTACGTCTGACTAAAATGTTTGGAAATGCTACAGCCGTCTTATTCCCAGCTTGCAGATGAAACCAGCACCCAAGATGGCAGAGATGGGAAGAACTTGGGGCCCTGTTGACATCACGGAGCCACTGAATTAACCCCAAAGCCCACCCAACCTCTGGATTCAGGATCGCCCCCACTGCACAGCTCCGGGGGGAGGGGGGCATAATTCACAGTGCAGGCCACGTGAATGGAGGGTCGTGGAGTTGAGTAGGGCACGACTCCTGTTTGAGAGACGATGAGTTTCCCTACTGCTGGCCAATCTGAGCTGTAGTTTGTTACAAGCAGCTGAAGATATTCAGACAACCTGTACAAACCTAGGGGACAGTGTTGAAAATACAGATTCTTGGGTCCCACCAGGGAGGAATATGCATTTTTAACAAGTACCCCAAGTGATTCTGATGCTCCCCAAAGCAGAAGAACCACTGCTTTAATGGAATGTAAGAGACGCAGTGCAGAGCCAGGCACACAGGCAAACTCTAATTGTCAGTCCAAAATGGACTAACCAGAGAAACACTGGCCTGCCTTCCTATTTCCTGTGCAAAGCTACTGCAGAAAGAACAAAGGAGGGCAAGAGAGGGGAGGATGAGTTGTCAAACAAACCTTACCTCTTCCCACGAAAGGCTACTCGGCACAGTTTCAGGGAAACGTCTGCTACCATTCGGCCAGAACCCTCTCCTGTGACAATCCGCCTCTCTTGGTTTCCTCTGCAGCAGCAGCTGCAGCCATTACCTGGATCTTCTTTCAGTGCCAAGCACAGCACACAGCATAGCGGCTCACGGCCACACGGCCCGTCATCCCCGCTGTCCCAGTGGCCCTTTCAACTTTATTAAAAGGTCATCTTCCTGGCCTGGCCATCTCTTATCATGCACGGACCACCCCCTGTGGCACCAGGAAACTTCAAGGGAAGCTGGATTTATTAGAAGATAAAAGAAGCAGCTGGCTGAAGCACCAGGCTGATTCCTGAAAGTACTGTTTCCTAAATGTCAGAGGTGCAGTGTCCTTAGGGGTTGGACCCTAACCCCCCTCCTTCCAAGGGGGAAACCAAGACCAAAGAGGGGGTGGGACTTGGGGCTCCATTCACGCAGCTCTTCCTCTTCAGTCATGGCAATGGTAATGGATGGAGTGGGGACAGAGACCGCTTAGTGTGGAAAAAAAAAAAAAGACAGACGGGAGGGGCAGGCCCTAATTTAGAGAGACCTTTGAGGATACCAGTTGCCTAGATAAACCACGAAGGCCAAGGGCAGCGAAGAACATCTCACCTACCCTTTTTCATGTTAGGATCCTTGAGGCTAATTAATCTGGGCTTCTTTTTTCACTTAATAAATACCTGAGTGGCTGTTAAATGCAGGGCACTACACCAGGGGTCGAAGTGACAGGAGAAGGGTCCAGAGCTGAGAAGAACATGAAGGACCTCAGTGTACCAGTGAAGATAAGGCAAATACTTAGAGTAGAAAGTAAAAAGCAAGTCCCATCAGGGGAAGTGTTTTCAGAAAGCCTCCCCAACTCCCCCCCGCTCAACAGTAAACAGGCATCCGTCTCTCTGTGCTTCCCCACAAGCTGAGCAATGATGCTGCTGTGATCTGCAGCTACGACACTGCACTGTAATCGCCTGTTCACTCACCTGTCTCTCTCTGTCTCCGACAGCAAGGGACTCATCATCTGGTTCATCTCTAGCACAGGTCCTGGCACAAGGAAGCACTCGGTAAAGGCTGCTTCATGAAATGGGTGGATGGATGGATGGATGGATGGATGGATGGATGGGTGGACGGACAATGGATGGGTAAGCGGAGACACAGGGATGACAAAGAGTTCTGGCCAGGGAATCAGGGAAGGATTCATGAGGGGCTGAGGTATGTGAGCTGGATCTTGAAGCATTTAGGCAACTGGAGATGAAGGGAGGACCCATTTCATCCAAAGTGCCTAACACCATCTTAGGCATAAAGCTGGTGCTTAATAAATGCTTCCTGGATGAGTTTACTACGGAACTGGCTTTCCTAGTGAAGGAAGCTGGCTTCATTTCCCACAGCCTTTTGTTTCTCCCTAGAAGCAACTCTTAAACAGCAGTTAAATTGATAAACCAAGGGAAAGGTCACTGCCTACCAGTCTCTACAAACACTCCTATCCAAAGACAGTTTAACAGAATGAGGAAACTCCATTTCTACTGATAAGGAGTTTTCCAGGACATACCGTTAAGTGACAAAGGCAATGTATATCACCTCCCTTATGTATCTATCTGCATATAGAAATATTGGAAGGACTACATAAGAGACTAAAAAGAAATAATAATCTTTAGGGGAATCTAATCTTTAGGGGAATATATCATTTATCACCTAAACTGGGATACTTTTGAGCATGAAAGAAGGTGTTACTGATAATTCACTGGGACAAAGAACATAAACTAGGACTGTCGTGGGCAACTGGAATGTATATTCAGCCCACCTAATGGGAACCAGGTTGGGGGAGGAAGGGAAGTGGACACGGCAGGGGTGAGAATGAAAATTCTCAATGCACACATTTTCACAGTGTTTTGATTTCTGAACCATGTGTATGTGGCAACCATTTAAAAATGTAATCACCTTTTTAATGGGGGGAAAAAAGCTAAAGAATTTAGCCTTCCAACTCTCTTGGACAAAGGAAGCTCATGCGGGGGGCACCATCGAACAGCCACCCTGAAAAGCACCCCTAGAGATTAAATGAAATCATTACTCACAGCATAACCCTCTTGCAGCAGACAAGAAAACAACCCTGAGAGAAGAGAGCCACGCATGGCCTAAAAAGGCTTTGACTCCTTGTGAGGCCAGCTGAGATAGGGAACACTGGGGGAATATAAACAGTGTGACAGACATAAAGCAGTTCAGGTTTTACACAATCATGGCAACAAAGTGAGATTGATTCGGGACTGAATTAAGCTCTTTATATTGTTTCTACTTAAAAAGGAAATGTATTGACTACAGTCCTCCTCACAGATTTATCTTCCCTGACATCAGGCACATTCATAACCTATTTTAAATTCCAAGGAACAATGCTGGGGTTTAGGAAAGTGAATACCAGTGTGTTGCACCAGAATGTTTTGGAGGCTGGGAAGAAGCTTCTCTGACTTTTAATCGCTCAGGAAACGGGCGCAACGTAGATTTTCTTATCAGTCCTAACTTCCGGTTAGAAAACCGCTTATCCAGGATGCAGGTCTATCTTTGGAAGAGCCGCTTTGGAGTAATCTTAGGGACCATGTGTGGTGTCACTTCGGCTTTTCGTCTCTTTTGTCACCATCTCCTCCTTTCAGGTGTTACCACAACTCCTCAGGCTCAGGCCTGAATTACCTGGACTCGAGGTGTCTCATCCCCAGCCTCCAGGCTCCACCAAGTACCATGGGCATTGACCTCCCCAAGGCCAGCCTGAACGCGTCCCACCCAGGGCTCCCCACAGCCTTTAGGATACCAGGACCGTATGACTATCATCCAGATAGGGACACTTGAGAGTGAAAGGGGGCTCTATTAATAAGCACGCTGGGGCAACAGGCAAAGCCACCCTGGGAAACTGGAAGGTGAGGTCATCAACTGTAGGATAAATAAGCTTGAATTCAAGACTCCCCACCCTCTGGCCTCAACTCACCTTTCCAGTCTTTCTGCATCCTGCATGGTCCCATCCCAAAGGACCTGCAGTTACCTGGCATGCCCTGGGCTTTGCTATCCCTGTGCATTTGCTCACACCATTTCTTCCTCCTGCTCCACCCCACCCCTGGCCAGAGCCCCATCTACGTAGGTCTAACTCCTACACTTCCTCCAAAATCCAAGTCAAATGGTACCATTCTTTACTGCATTCATTCAACAAATACTTACTGACTGCTCATTATGTGTTAGGCACATAGTGAAGAAGACTGAAAAAATTCCACCTCTTATGGAAATTTGGTGTGTGTGTGTGTGTGTGTGTGTGTATGTGTACACAATTGTGATAGCAGGTACTAAGGATGGACACCGGGCAATATGCTGGAGGCCACCCTGTTAAGGTTTTGTATAGACACACCTACAGCCCCACAAGGCTGTGGGCTCCTTGAAGGTTATGCCCCAGAGACCCATCTTACAGCCCTGCTGGACCCATCACACACCCCCTAGATACAGCAGGCACTCAACAAACATTTGCTGAGTAAAGAATTAATATTAAAGAAGTTTACTTATTTAGTCTGGAGCCAGTTTCCTAACAAGGAGTTCCAAGTTCTCCACGAATCTGTATGGGATCAAAGGGGAACCTGAATTTCCACCAACCTTAGAGAAACACCCCACATCCGACAGCTGTGCCTCTCATTCCACACTGATACTGCAAGGGAGCTAAGGTCACCCTGGTTCAATACTACACTGTTTCTCCGGAGGTTAACTGACTCACCCAAGTCCACACAGCTAGTTAGTGAACCACTGGAGAGGTCAGAAGATGACACAGGAGGAGTAGAATTTAATGACTGGATAAACGACCAGAGGAGTCACTGAGCGGAGGGCGTCTGGAGGAGGGAGGTGACCCAGCAGCTGGAGTGGCCAAAGAGCTTCAGGAAGGAGGTCTTGGGGTGGGGCCCGGGTGATGGAAGGGAAGGGGGCGGGCAGGGGAAAGGCGCTGCAGTGGGAAGATTGGCAAGGGAGGGCAAGCTTGACACCAGGGTCACAAGGGGAGGCCTTCTGCTGAGGCAAAAGTCTTACCTGGTGACGTACTCCACTGGAGACAAGGACACACACACACACACACACACACACACACACACACACACACACACACAC
Source organism: Balaenoptera acutorostrata (assembly GCF_949987535.1). Classification (NCBI taxonomy): domain Eukaryota; kingdom Metazoa; phylum Chordata; class Mammalia; order Artiodactyla; family Balaenopteridae; genus Balaenoptera; species Balaenoptera acutorostrata. The sequence goes on along the minus strand of NC_080079.1, from coordinate 33,022,153 downwards.
ACACACACACACACACACACACACACACACACACACACACACACACACACACACACACACACACACACACACACACACACACACACACACACACATTTCTGTGTCTGACCGGGAAGGGGGGGTGCTCCGCCACCGGCGATGTGTAGATAAAACTGCTCAGAGAAGCTTAAGTAAAGGCCATGGGTCCCTGGTCTTTCCCAGGTGTGTTTGCAGTTCTGCCCTAAGTGGCCCTGGGCAGACGAGAGTTAGATTAAACAGTAACTAGTAACAAAGGAGTCTGGCAAGCGGCACAGTCACATCCAAGTGCATCTGCAACATGTGTACCCCTTTCTCAGACATATCAATGGTGAGTAGTCATAGCAATAATTTAATAAAAGCATTTTATGAAGGAAAAAAAATAGACAATTAGCTGGATCTGAGTTCTTATTTCAATTACACCCAGAGAAACAGCTGAATGGGTTCTCGGCGGCCCGGACTGGACCCCACCCACCTCTCACCGGCTGTGGCTCATCCGCAGCCCTGGGCCACCCTGGCCTGTCAGCCTTGCTGGAATTTTTCCACACGGCCTGCACTCACCACACCGGCCCCTAGGGGCTCAGTCAGTGAGGAATCCAAACTGCAAACATCCATTAAGGTACAGCACAAGTCTCTGGAGGTAAGGGAACAACTCAAGTTCTTCAGGTGGGCTTTCCAGATGGCTTTCCACTAGCCCTGTGCCTGAGGTAAAGGTACAAGGTCAGGGGTCCTCAACCTCGGCCCACTGACATCTGGCGTGGGATAACGCTTGGCTGTGGGGTTGTCCTGCATTGTCAGATGTGCAGGAGCAGGCTGGCCTCCACCCACCAGATGCCACTGGCACCCCTTACACCATGACAAGCAAAATAACTCCAGACATTGCCAAATGTTCCGTAGGGGTAAAACTGCCTTGGCTGAGAACCATGGCTAAAGGGATCCCCCCCCACTAAAATGTGCTATTCTATACATCCCTAAATGCTCAAGGCATCTGGAGCTCCCAGTCCTATAAAACACCTTAGGGGTTAAAGGCAGAGCTTTTGATCAGATGGATCATGGTTGGAGTCCTGGCTCTACCTCTCACTAACTCTGCAACGTGAGGTAGGTCACTTAGCCTCTTTAAGCCTCAGTTCCTTCATCTATAAAATGGGAACAATAAAACAGCACCCATCTTATGGGGAGGCCATGGCAGTTACATAAGATGACACGTAAAGATTGCCTGACACAGTGAGGATTCAATAAATGTTAGTGATTATTTACAGGCCTGGAAAATCCCTTTTAGCCAAGCCTAGACTTTAGTCTTCTATTTCTGTGGCTTCTGATCTTCCCCCTCCTTCCTATGCCCTTTCCACCTGTTAAATGCCTTTGGTCTTAACCTTTGGTCTTAAGGAATCTTTCCTGCTGGTTCAAAGGCATCTGAGGTTAAAGTGAAGGAAAGAAAACACATACATGCACACACACACACACACACACACACACACACACACACACACACAGAACCTTTCAGCTCCAACCCTACCCAGACCAACTCTCCAGACAAAGGCTTCCATTGTTGTCTAAAAACAAACTTTTCCACAGGGAGGCTTTAAAAGAGCCATAAAAATCTCAAAGTCTCCAGATTCTAGTTCTCATCACCATTCTGCCCCTGACCTTGGCATATCCCTTCACTTTCGGGGCCTCAGTTTCCTAACCTGTAAAATGAGGGATTGAGACCCTGATGAGGTCCAAGACACTGCGCTGTACTGGAATGCTGCAGCACGGAGGGCAGCTGGACCACACTTTAAGTAAGTGCTTAACTATAAGGGTCATAAAGACAAATCATTCCCCTTTTTCCCTACATTGCCCTGAGAACCAGTAGAACATAGTATCTGCAGAATATAGAAATGGGTCTCTGTTGCCATTGGAGTCAGAGGCCTGAGTAAAGTGAAACCCTGCCCTGCTGAGACCTTAGGCAAATTAGTTCTTCTCTCTAATCCTGTTGCCTTATCTGTAAAATGGGATAATAAAGGCAGAAATGATATAAAGATTATGAGACCAAGATCATGAAACCAGCCAGCACAGAGCTGGTGTACACACTAGGTATTCAAAAAACATGTGCCTGGGGCTTCCCTGGTGGCGCAGTGGTTAAGAATCCGCCTGCCGATGCAGGGGACACGGGTTCAAGCCCTGGTCTGGGAAGATCCCATATGCCGCGGAGCAACTAAGCCCGTGAGCCACAACTACTGAGCCTGTGCTCTAGAGCCCGTGAGCCACAACTATTGAGCCCATGTGCCACAACTACTGAAGCCCATGCACCTACAGCCCGCGCTCCGCAACAAGAGAAGCCACTGCAATGAGAAGCCCACGCACCGCAACAAAGAGTAGCCCCTGCTCGCCGCAACTAGAGAAAGCCCGCGCGCAGCAATGAAGACCCAACGCAGCCAAACATAAATAAATGAATAAATTTATTAAAACAACAACAACAACATGTGCCTTCCTTTCTGGACTCTCCATCTGAAATCTTATACTGTAACTCCATGTCATTCTCCTCTTCTGGAAAGTCCTTCCTTCTCTCCTTTCCCAAGGCTCTGTCCAAGCCCTCCTCTGTCAGGAAGGCTTCTCTGCACAGACTCTGTTCCTAAAGGTCCAAGGCCAGAGTTTCCCAAAGGCTGGCTTGGGGAGTGGGGTGGGAGGGGCAGGTGGAGAGGAGGAGGGGCAGGAGTTCACTAACAACCAGTTCCCTGCCCAGAGAATTTCCTTTTTGTGAATCCAGGACGATTAACCCCTCCCCTGCTCCACCCCAGAATGGAGCGGTGACCTCAACACTGTCCAGGCTTGGCCATTATACACTCCTTATGTCAGAGTCTCATAAGCACCCTGAGAGGGCAGGATGAGTCTGGATGGTCCTCTCCCCACACCTTCTCATCCAACATGGTCACCCAGAGCCCCTCCCCCACCCCCGCTGCCCACTCCAGGAAGACGAAAACCTGCGGCTTCTTCTCTCTTCTCTGTGGGGCGGCCTCACAAATGCACAGATCTCCAGACCAGACCCTTCTCCTTGTCCAAACCCTAGGACTGAAATGACTCTGCTGTCTGAGATGAGCTGGTACCACAGGGTAGAGGTGCCTACTGACCAAAAAAAAAAGGAGCTCAGGAGATCAGGGGATTGGCCCAAGATGTCTCAGCTAGTTCAGAGTCAGGGCCGGGTTAGAACAGGGGTCTCTGGGCTCTCTAGACACACGAAGCCTCTGCCCACACCCTCCTTCTCACCAGCCAGGTGCCCTGCTGTCCCAAGCATCACCATCCTCCCAGGCTGGGAAGCTCACAGTCACCTCCACCTCTCCCCTTGCCTCGTGTCTCCTCCTTCTTATCACCAAGACCAGTAACTCTTCAGTGATAAGGGGCCACTGTCTGGTCCCTATCACCTTGGGACAAGGACAGCATGCCTTTTTCATGCCACTCTCCCATTCAACAACCTGCCTCGGCTCCTCTGTCCCTCTGGATCAAACCTCTCCTGCCCTACACGCCCAACCCCCAGGCACCTGCTTCACCAGCTCCGGCCCACCTGGCCTTACCCTGCTCCCCTACACGCCCCTTCCCCTCTCTCCTGGATGTTCTCCTCTCGGCTCTCTCCCCAGACTCTAGCCCATATCACTTCCCTCCTTGGCAAGTCTTCCCTCCCCGGCTTTCTCCCTATCCTGTTGCCCTTCAAGCCTCCCCCTCCAGACTTGAGGGCCTCAGGCCGGCATCCTCCTGGCCCCTGTTGTCATCACGCTTCTGAGCTGTCTGAGCTTTACCTCCTCACCAAACCACAAACAGCCACCCAACCACCTGGCCACGTTCCTTCCAGCTCCAGCCTCAGCCTGGCATTCACTCCACAAACATTATCCGAGTGCCTCTAAGGTACCAGAAAGTTCCTGTCCTCGCTCTTGAAACCCTCCTTACCCTTCAAGCACAACTGAGACACCACCTGCTCTGTGACTCCCTCCCCCATCCACCTTCCCCCTCCACCCCCAGGAGTCTTCCTATCTTCACCTGAGGATCTCCTAGTTGTCCTCGAGCCCATGTCCCACTCCCCCAACCCCGTGTCCTCCCTAAGCTCCAGACCTTCTCTTCCTTACTCCTGGCTGGGCCCCCTACGATACCCATACCAAGAAGATGCTCAGTGAACAGCTTTCACAGGGAACTGAAGCATAATCTGTCCAGCAGGCCAGTCTGGGCTCCTGGGTGGCCTCAAGCTCCATTCATCCAAGTGACCTCTTACTGTTCTCCCAAGATTGGATTTGGGCCCAGAATGAGTCAAATGACCTCTTATCATTCTTCCAAAATTAGGCTTTCCTCTTTAATTACACCTTATCTAGCCACACTATGTAGATTCCAATTACATAATTACTTCAAGCCCTGGGACTTAAAAAGAAAGGAGTGTGTAGGATTACACAGGTAAGTGAACACATCAAATATGCATACTCACATATACCATGAGCCATTTTCTTGTTCATATACAACTTTTTAACCCAGAAAATATAGCCCACGGCGGGTGGGGGTGGGGTGTCTAAATCACATTAAGGTAAAAATCTCCCTGGGTAAATGAAGGAGAATGTCATGGAGAAGCCAAACCCTGACAAGGGTTCTGAAAGAGGCTGGAAATCAGTCCCCAGCTCTCTCCCCTTCCCCTCCTGCAATGAAGAGAAGGGGGCTGTGTGACCTTCGGCATGGGAGATTTTTGGAAGCGTAACTAGGCCTGAGCCCTCCTAAGCAAAATACCCGCCCTCTTCTGAATTCCAGGTACTCTCTCTCTCCTAAGGCACATTTGCACAAGTCTAGGAGGAGACCCCACAGGACTGTGTCCACCCCGCAGACAGGGGCCCCGTCTCATCCACTTTGGTATTCCCAATTCTCAATCCCTCCCGACACCAGGAGGGGCGTCCAGCAGGCCCTCCTCCTGTCTTATACTCCAGCCTTATCAAAGTCTCTGCCCTTCTCACGCCACCCTGCCTTCAGCAGGAATGCCCTCCTCCGGGCTGGGTCCAGCTCCCCTCCTGTGTGGCCCCCACTGCCCCCTGTACTTGCCCTAACTTACTGCTCATCACGCTTTGGCATAAAAACTCTTCCACGTGCCTATCTCTCCCTTCAGACCAGTGGTCACCTAACTTTTTGATCATACCTTCCTATTAGTAAAATCGCTTTGAGCATATTTACTCAAAAGTTAATGATAAAATCTGGACTACTATCAATATAAATAGGAAAGCTACATCTTTCTTCTATTTGAGTTAAAGAATAAATACAACTTTAACTGATAATGTTTTCCCTCGGCCTCTCAAGAGCGACCTTGAGAGCTCACCCACCGCTCTAGGGCAGGAATTCTGTGAGGACAGAAGGGGTGTTTGATTCCCTCTGTATTCCCAGAATCTGGGACAGACCTGAAAACTTAGTAAATGAATTCATTTGCTCCACACACAGGGAGCACCTCCTGTGGGCCAGGCACATGCTAGGTAGGCACTGGGCATAGAATGCCTGGCTGCTTGCCTCACGGATCCTACAGACTGCTGGGTAGGCAGACAAACAGGACTGGCCAAACAAGTGTAACAAAGCGGCTGACACAAACGCTGTGCAGAATGCTCTGTCCAAAACCACTGTATCAGGACAGCCTCAAACAGGGGGGTTTAATCTGCTCTGGGGGGTCCGAGAAGGCTTCCCCAGGAATATGCTGCTTCAGCTGAGACCTGAAGGATGAGCAGAGCTAACTAGGTGAGGGAGGAAAGAGCACTCCAGGCTAAGGAAACTGCACGGACAGAAGTCCTGAGGCTGGACAGAGAAGCCTAAGTGCCGGGGACTAACAGAGGCCAATAAAACAAAATGAATGAACAAGCTCCAAGTTCCTCTCCTCCCCTTTACTCCTCTCTACTTATCAAAACAGACTGCCCCCCAGCTTCGTGCCTCTGAAGGGGTCACTCAGCCCTGCTACGTGCCCAGTCACTGAGCCAAGCAAAGCAGGTGGGCTCTCTTGCCTCCCAGCCATTCCTGCCGGTGGCAGGCTCCCCCCGGCCTCCCCCCAACTCCCCCACCCCTCCTCTGCTTCTGAGGAGCCCAAAAGCCACAGGAAGACACTCCTGAAAACCATGCATGTTGCCATGGGCACCACCAATCAAAGGCTCCTGGGCAGTTTAATTTTTTAAAGAGAGTGTTAAATATTTTACATCTTCTAACAGCGTGGCTTCTTCCTTGCTTACAATAGAAGGAAAACCCTATACTCCTTGAACTAAGGGTTTATGCAAAATAAACGCCAATCTGCAAGACAGTCCAAGGAGGTGCGTACCCACGGTCAAGGGCATCCTCTGGGTGCTCTGGTTGCCCAGGTGTATGTTCCTTGCGAGAGCAACCTGGACAACCCAGAAGCACAGCCACAAAACCTCTTCCCTACTGGAGCTCTTTTGACCCCAAGAAGGGAAAATTATTTACAATGATGCTTCAGGTGAGTGTTTAAATAGCCCATGACTTTAATAATTAAAGATAAAACCAAGACTGTGGGTTGTAATGCAGGCTGGCGGGCTGTGGAGCCTCCTGCTGCAGCAGCTGTCTCGAAGAGGAGCCGTATCTTCTATCAGTGCTCAGGCATGACTAACATTTCCCAGTTCCTAGGGGTCCTCGCCCCCTCACACCTGCCAGTGCTGGCTCACTACTGCACCACGTCCAACTAAAGGCCCCACAAAGCAAAAGCGAAATAGTCCTAAAAGGTCCGAGGCCGTCTTGGCCCAGGCTCATGGGCCTGGCAGCCTAATCTTCAGCAACCACCACAAAACCCTGCGGAGGCCCTGGGCTCCCTCAAGTCCCAGCTCTCTCCAGCTACTCTATTTTCTGTCTCTGTTGGGACTTTGCTTTCTCTGGAGCCTGATTCATTCTGTCCTGCTTAAAGCAGCCCAGTTCCTACTTTTGCCTTGACTTCTCCCTCGAGATCCCTGGCCCGCTCTCAAGCCCACTGCCCGGGCCACTGGGGCGGCAACTCATATCTCCCAGATCCAATTCCAGCCTTTCTTACCTCATCCCTGGCTTCCAGATCCTGCCTGCTGTGCGCACTGTCTATAAAGAGAGGCCCAAGCACAGACGGGTCAGCAGTATGTATGCTAGAGCAGTCTTGCAAAGACCCCCTAATAGCGACGTACCATGAAAATGTTCCCGTTTTCTCTCCTGTTAATTTGTTATCAGCAGCTACAACCCCTGACCGTCATTCTGTGTTTGTGGGAAACAGTCACCCAACACTGGATCTGCACTGACTAAAGACCAACTCTGAGCGGAGAACAACCTGCAAATGACCTGTCTATTCATTTACACATCAGACAAGGGAACTGCTCACATGCACAGCCTCCAGGTTCCACACACATTCCAGGGATTGGCGGTAACTGTTAGGATTGCACACGGTATGTCCTAGTGACGCTTCATACTAGGAGACCAAGCTCAAAGGTGGGCCTGCAGGCAGATGTTAATAATCGATGTACAAGGCATGATATAAATGAGTAATGAGTTTCCGCGTCCCCACCCATTTCTGTTACAACTGCCATGAGCTAGAACATCCCCACGATGATGAAAAGTCAAGGCCCAAATGGGAGTGAGATCGGCAGAGCAAAGTATAGGTTAAGGTACGGTAGTCAATACCCCTGTTTGTTGGTATTGGAACTCAGGCAGTACTTTTATGGCACGTTGGGAATCCAGGTTGCCAGGAACAGACTGCTCACAGGTCATTCCTGGGTCGATCTGACTTCTCAGGTCCTGGGTCGATCTGACTTCTACACGCCTGACTTCTCAGGTCCACCGCTGGCCTCTCTCTACTACCTGCCACATGGGTCATGCATGTCTAGAGTGTCCTCACTACCCCCATGCCCCACATACTTTGTCCCACTGTAACCTTCCTACTCAAAACCCAAAACAAACTTGAATGCCTGCCAGGGAAGAGCCCAGCCCTCTGGGTGTTAATGAGGAAATAAACTCCAGGAGGGCGGGGCCTATGTCTACATTGTTCACCAGCATTTGTTTAACAAGTGAAATGAGACTGTGGCTATTGAAGCACTTCTTAAACAAAAGATCCACGTGCAAGCAGGGATTCACCTCTCAAACGGGGCACCATCCCGTCCCTGGGGCTAACAGCAGAGCTCTCTTTCTCCTCATCCAGCAAAATGGGCACCTCTGGAGCACAAAGCTACGTTACATGGACCTGCTTGCAGGACTGAGCAATGGTGGGAATGCAAATCACCAAGGGACAGAAACCGCCAAGAAAAGACCAGGATCCAACCACGAAATGGCCTGGGCTCTGCCCCTTCTCCCTTCTGCACTCCTCTGGCACTTCCCTCTGCTCCACAGGGGTAATGGCAAACATCTCTGACCTTATCCTTCCAAGGTGTAGATGTCAGCAGTGGGGGGAGAGGGGAGGAATGTTTGGGGACCGGAGAAACGGCTGTGGGTAGAGGCAGACCAGGAGGAAGGAGACACCAAAAGGATTCTTGTTCCCAGTACCAGTGACCAGTACTGGAGCTGGGAGGGCTTCGCGGACACACTGGCATTTTCACATCAGCTCACGTGACCGAAGCAGCCCCTGGCTTAGACATACTCAGTTATGTGTCCCTCTCCAGGTGGTCAGTCAGCTCTACAAACACAGCTTTGCCTGCCAATGTTCTTTTTCCACTCCATGGTCTCCTGTTTGAAAATGCCCCCTTGACTCTGCCAGTAACTTTTGTCCCCTTTTCATTCTCAATACAGCAACCAGCATTACTGAGTGATTACTATGTGTCAGGCACAGCTCTAAAGACTTACACAGTCCTGTGATGTAGGCACTACTGTTTTCTCCATTTTATAGGTGAGGCAACTGAGGTACAGACTAGAAACTTGCCTGAGGGAGCAGCAGAGCCAGGACGGGGGCCCAAGCAGCCTGAGCGCAGAGGTCACATCCCCCGTCACTCTGCTCCCCGATCTCACTTCCGAGAGAGAAGAGCCCAGCTCCAAGGTAAGAGGTCTGCTCCCAGCTCAGGCTCATCCAGCCACATGACCTTAAACAAATGGCTTTTCTGTGCCTCAGCTGCCTCGACTGTGAAACAAGGCTGATCACGGACGCCTGGTCTAGAAACAGAGACTCTTAGCTCTGCAGTCCAGCGTCGCCTAAGAGAACATCCTGAGATGATGGAAAGGTTCTCCCTCTGTGCTGTCCATGGGGCAGCTGCTAGTGTCATGTAGCTATGGAGCACTTGAAATGTGGCTAGTGTGACCGAGAAACTGAATTTTAAACTGTATTTCATTTTAATTAATTTAAACTTACATAGTCACATGTGGCTAGTGGCTACCATACTGGAAAGTTCAACTCTAGCCTATAAATTCCAGGATAAAATCCAGGATGGCAGGTGCCACTTCTCTTTGGTCACTGCTGTATTCGCAGAGCCCAGCACAGACCCCAGCCTATGGTTGGAGCTCAGTTAACTATTTGTTGAACAAATCAAAAGCAAAGGACTTTTCAGGTGCTCTAATATGACTTCATTGCCACCTAAGCATTGATTCTTCAGGTTCCCTGCCCAGTGGACATCTAACCTCAGCTTGCCCAGGAGCTCAGGCCTCCCAAAGCAGTACGAGAGGGAGCAGCTCTCAAGATGAAAAGCTACGGAGACAAATCTTCTAAAAGTTCTACGGAGCTAAACTAGCTCCCTGAAATTTCTACTTACTAGTCCTGGCACGCTAGCTCACAGGTCTGGGAAAACCAAAGTAAGTTATGAAACAGCCCTTAAACATTTTTTTAAGATTTTTTTTAATGTGGACCATTTTTTTAAAAAGTCTTTTATTGAATTTGTTACAATATTGCTTCTCTTTTATGTTTTGGTTTTTAGGCCTAAGGGATCTTAGCTCCCCAACCAGGGATTGAACCCGCACCCCTGCATTGGAAGGCGAAGTCTTAACCACTGGACCGCCAGGGAAGTCCCAGCACTTAAACGTTTTTAAATACAGGATTATATCTGTAAGTCACTTTCTTAGTTAGTATGAGTCCAATCCTAGTTCACTGTAAGGCTGGTTAAACAACTACATGACAGATCTGCATGTGGGGAACAATCCTCCAGTGTCAGGGCTGTGGCCCAGGACTGCTACCTCCGCTGACTTAATGCATTCAATCTCCCCCTCCCCCCCTCCATAAGTGAGCCACGGCGTATACAGCTAGTCTCCCAACGAGCGAGGCCCTATTCTCCAAGCAAGGTTTGGGGATCCTGGCAGAGCAACTCACGTTTTCATGTCTCCTTGATGTATTCTATCTAAGTGCAAAAATCTAAGTTTCCATACATCTTCTATGAGCTGAGGACTGTGGCAGACCCAGGAGATACAAAGACAGCTATAATGTAAGCCCTCACCAGGGGCCCATATCTAGAAAGAGTAAGAGGTGAAATCTGCAGAGTATTACCCCGTGCAAGTTACTGAAGTACGATCGGGAGAAAGACATATAAACCAAACACCATCAACTCAGTGTGACACATGCCATAACAGACACATGTACAAAATACTGAACTAAAGAGATACCCGGAGGGACCCTGCGCCGTGCCTTGCACACAGCAGGCACTCAGGGCAGTGAAATGAATCAAATCTTGACGAACAGCCCCTTTAAAGGCTGAGGAAACCACAACTCAGATGGGTTAAGTGACTTCTCAAGGTGACCCAAGTTGTTAGTGATGGGGCTGGAGATGGCACCTGGGCCTCATCACTTACCAGCCCAACAGTCTATAATCCGTCTCACGGCACTTCTTATCCGACGCTGCAGGGGGAGAGTGGCAGGGTCTGCCCGCTGCTTGTTATTACATCCATCTCAGAATAAACAATGGATTTATTTTTGTACAACTGTATGCTGGGGATTCTTGAAATCTGAGGACCTGCTGTATGTATACCATCTTAGAAACATGCGTCCAATCATTTAACAAACATTTCTTGGGAATATACTATATATCAGGCACCTGTTTAAAGGCTTGGATAAAGAGATGAAACGAACTTCCGGTCAGATCAGAACACCCACATTTATCTCTGCTCTCTCCCAGAACCCCACAAAAAGGCAGCAGAGGAATCTGTTTTTTAATGGAAAGGAGATGATGGCTGATGAGATATGTTAACAGAATTCTGGAAGAGACAGAGTTGATTGCCGTGCGGTCGCTGGTTCAGGTTTCTGCTTCATCTGTTCTGCTGAGTGCGAGTAAGGGAGAAAACCACTGAACAAATGGTGGCTTATGCCACGGAACAGGAGAAGGCTCAGGAATGGGAGGCACCAAGGACTGTGAGGGGAGAAGCAGGAGGGGACTAGAAAGAGGGGAGCCTGCAGAAAGTTGGCGAAAGGAGCAAAAAGATGCCAGGGTCCCTCCTGCAATCTGCTCAGTCTGGTGACCTCCCTCCCTCGGCCAGCAAGAGGTGGAGGTTCACTGTTTAGGCAATTACACCAGAGACTCTCTGGATTCAGACACAGTTGAGGGAGAGACACAGCTGAGGGAGGTAGGGAGAAAGGGGGCAACTTTCCGAAAACAGATGGACTGAGTGAAGGTCTGCATACCAGACAGGGTACCCAGCCTCCTTCCCCATCAAGGCTCCCAGGAGGAGCAACAAACAGGCTATTACACCCCCAGGTACACTCCTCTCCAGGAAAACCCAACATTCCCAGAGAAAAGATCTATACGCACTGATATCTAGGTGTCCCCAGTGGAAGAAAGGGAGGCTCTCTACGGAATCACTATACCACGAGGTTCACAAGCCCCTTTCTTGTCACACAGGTGCCCAATCAGCATTTTGGTCTCCACTCTTAAAATATAAACAGACAGTCAAGGATCAGCATGCATGGAAGGATGGTTCCAATGGGAAATACAGTAACCAAAAGAAGCAGAAAAAAGGGACTTGGAAGAAACAAAGACAATGCAGGGGAAGCAGAAAAACACCAAAAACAAAACACAACACATATAAGTGAGTTTATTGCACCCATGAAGCAAGAACAAGATGCTATTCGAAAAAAAAAAGAAAAATGAGTCTTCAGAGAACTAGCAAATTCTAGAAAGTAAAACATGCAAAAATGTTTCAAGCAAAACCATGAAAGCATAAATTAAAAATTCAAAAGGGTTATTAAGGATAAAGCTGAAGATGTCTCTCAAAAGTAAAACAAGGGCTTCCCTGGTGGTGCAGTGGTTGAGAATCCACCTGCCAATGTAGGGGACCAGGGTTCGAGCCCTGGTCTGGGAGGATCCCACATGCTGCGGAGCAACTAAGCCCGTGTGCCACAACTACTGAGCCTGTGCTCTAGAGCCCATGATCCACAGCTACTGAGCTCACGTGCTGCAACTACTGAGGCCTGCGCGCCTGGAGCCCGTGCTCCACATCAAAAGAAGCCACAGCAATGAGAAGCCTGCACACCGCAACGAGGAGTGGCCCTTGCTCTCCACAACTAGAGAAAGCCCGCGCACAGCAACGAAGACCCAACACAGCCAAAAATAAATAAATTTATAATAAAAAAAAGTAAAGTAAAATGGAAAACAGTTAAAAGATTTTAAAATTACAAACTTGACCCAGGATGTCCAACATCCAAGTAATAGGAGTTCCAAAGACAAAACACAAGAAAAGGGGAGAAAAGGAAATTAACAGAGAAAAATATAAGAAAATGTCCCCAAACTGAAGAATTTGAGTCTTCAGATCAAAAGAGCACACCAAGGAGCCAGCATAATAATTTTTAAAGCAAGAACGATCCAAATACAGGGAAAGAAAGAGGATCCTAAAACTTTCTGCAAGAAAAATGCAGGTTACCCATAAATGATCAAGAATCAGAATAGCATCCAAATTCTGACATCAATATTGGGACCTAGAAGACAGTGGAGCAATGCCTTCAAAACTAAGGGAAAACGGCTTTCAACCTAAAATTCTAGACAAATCAAACCACCAATCAAGTGTGAATGTATAATAGAATAAGAACAGTTCAGACATGCAAATTTGAGGTGATCAAGTTGTACAGACCCTCTCTCAGAAACTCCTGAGGAATAAATCAAGAAATAGGAAACAGAGGATCCAACCCAGAGCAAGGTGAGGGAATCCCCGTGATGAGTCATGCCCCAGGCCTAGAGGTCAATCAGCAGGGAATAAAGGTGAGGGATGGAGGCCTCTGGGAGGGAGGTCTCCAAGGACAAAAAGACTGTAGTGAAATAAAGAGGAACTTGTGTTATAAAACAGAGATATTTTAAAATGCCGTCAGAAACACTGGGAATTAGTAATAAGTACAAAGGAAACTAAATAGGAAAAAAAAAGCAATTATTAACTCAAAAAAATAAAAAAAGAGACGTACAAGAAAGGAAATTTCATTACAGTACAACTATAAGGCTCAGTCATGAACACTATTTACACAGTCAAAATAATATAAGCATTGACTATCGTTGTAACCAAAAACTGTGACATAACCACACTGGGAGGACATGAAGGAAGGGAAGTATGGGAGGAGTGAAGAGGGGAATAAAGGCTCCTGTAATCCATAGCAGGACAATAGCCATATCAGGAGAAACAGCTAAAAGGGTTGGAAGTGACTATGGTAGACAGAATAATGGTCCCTCAAAGATGAAGATGCCCATATCCTAATCCCTGAACCCATAAGCATGGTACATGGCAAAGGGGAATTAAGGTTGCAAATGGAATTAAGGTTGCTAATCAAATGACCTTAAAACAGGGAGATTATCCTAGATTATCCAGGTGAGCCCAAAGTAATCACAAGGGTCCTTAAAAGTGGAAGAGGGACGGAGAAGGGAGTCAGGAAGATGTGACTTTGGTAGAAGGTCAGTGATGCATGGGAGGGCTCAACCAGCCATTGCCGGCTTTGAAGATGTTGGAAGGGGGACATGAGCCAAGGAATGCAGGCGGTTTCCAGAAAGTGGAAGATGCAAGGAAGAGAATGCAGCCCTGCTACCATCTTGATTTTAGCCCAGTGAGACCCTTTTCAGACTTCTAACCCATAGAACTGTAATTTAAATTTGTGCTGCTTTAAGATACTACATTGGTGGTAATTTGTTCCTGCAGCAACAGAAAATCATGTTCTGTGACTAACCCTGGGGAGTGGATCACCAGGATGAGGAGGAGTGACCCAGCTTTCTTTATAAGGCCTGCAGTGTTATTTGCCTTTTAAAACTATATATATATAAATATATGACTATGATACAAATTAAGTTTTAAGTCTGATACAAACTAAATTTAATGTTAAAAGAGCTGAAACAAATTCTCTCTTGCCAGATCTCACCATCTGGTAGAGAAGACAGGGAAACAGCTACTGCTGAAAGGCAAACACAGGAAGAAAACACCTCTTTGAGACATGAGGGCGTCTAAAAGGAGTAGAATTCAGCCCGGCAAAGGAGAAACAGGCCTTCCGGGGAGTGGACAAAGACCAGGGGGACGTGTAAGAGTTCTGAATGACGGGACATCAGTGGGTCTGGCAGAGTCAGCAGGAAAGCGTGAGTGGGCAGGTCCCAGCACCACAGGTGTGACACCTGCCCCACTGCTGGCTTCTCTGGCTGGGGTCCAGGACCTGCTGTGCATATTTAGGGCAGGGGGTCCGGGACCTGCTGTGCATATCTAGGGCGGGCATGGACAAGCAAAGACCCCAGACAAACACAACATTTTCCTGGACCATCAACTGTAGTCAACAGTAAAGCATTTTAAATACTTTTATACTAAAACCAGAACAGACGTATTACAGAATACAAAACTCACATGAATTTTTTAAAAAATATTTATTTATTTATTTATTTTGGCTGCACTGGGTCTTGGTTGAGGCATGCGGGATCTAGTTCCCCGACCAGGGATTGAACCCAGGCCCCCTGCATAGAGAGCACGGAGTTTTACCCACTGGACCACCAAGGAAGTCCCCTCACGTGAATTTTTAACATAAAAACTGGAGACTTCAAGGCAACTTCTTGTTTGAGAGGCCCACTTTAGACACTAAACTATCTGCTGACCACTGAGCATCAAGACTCAGTCTTCTCTATAATTAATAAGAGTCAGAAGAAAGGTTAAAGCACCATAGCATGCATCCATCAAAGCACCCGGGACTTCATGCCAGCAACCTGTCAGTGGTTGCCTACACTCCCTGTGTCACACAAGATGTCCCTTGGGTCCCAACACGAATGGGAAAGTTGAGAAGCATCTCATTCTTTTCCAAAGGGGTCTGGGTCCTACTACTGCCGGATGAGTTAGATCTGCCTGGGGAAATAAAGAAAAACCACCACCCTGAACTTTTCCTACATGTCCTCTCTTGTCTCCCTCCCACCCGCCCTCTAAGCATTACCAGGATCACTGATAAAACCTCAGCTCCACCATCAGCACCTCCAACCCCTTACATTACAGGCCCCTGTTAGAGAATACACTGCAGACACTCTTTCCATGGAAGAAAGTCAAGAAATAGGGCACACCTCTTGGGAGAGGGTGTCCCTTGTGTCCACAAACAAGGGGGAAACTTTTTCTATTGTTGTAGCTGTTTTTGTTATGAAAACAATAATATCCACGTGACAGTGAGCTGGGAAATTTTTTTTTCTGTAAAGAGCCACTACTGACCGCAGAAGAGGAGCAGAGGAAAAAAAAAAATCAATGGAAGGCCACACAGAAGTAAAAAGCAATTTAATTGGGTTTGGTTTGTTTGTTTTTTGTGTGTAAAACACATATACACACATTCAAAAAAGTGAACTCAACTGATTTCAAATTAAGAACAGAGAGGATGAGATTTTAATAACACAATAAATATATTAAAATACACTACAGAGCTATGTTATTGACAGTAAATAAAAGATGGAGGAGGAGGTCAAAGAAAAAGGTATAATAGGAGGAGAGAAAAAGAAAGGTAGAGCAGGGGGTGTGGGAAAAGAAGGATGGGAAGACAGCAAGATACAGGGACAGACAGACAGACATGAGTAACCATACACAAAAAGAGGGAACAACTAAAGGATCCACAGAAAGACTTCCTAGGCCAAAGTAAATTACGCTGTACATGGCCAGCTGTAGGCTTGGGCTATAGACTTCAAAGTATTATCACCTTTTAGCCTTGCCTTTGAATGGTTACTAATCTGGTTAACTACTGTTCACAGATCTTTAACTGCTCATTTAAACATTCTGAGGCTTAGCTCAGGTCAAAGGCCGGAAGCTCCCTCCAGATGAGCTACGGTTCAGTAAATCAGTCATCTCCAATATCTCCTCTGAAAAGGGAGTACAAGAGACACTATCACACAAATCGCTATCTCATAAAATGTACAAAGCACCAATGAGAGTCAGTGGAGAAAATGCTGTTCGAGTTGAAAAAAAAAATTCCATGGAAAAATTTGTTTAGTTTTAAATAAAAAAAAAAACCCTGCAACTTCAGCGGAATGGGTTCCCACCTCAGCATTCTCCAGCATCACTCCCGGCACATCTGACTTTCCACATGTTCAAGTTCTGCCTGCCCCACTGGCTCCAAAGGCCTGAGTTGGCCCTGAAACTAAATCAGCCTCCACCACCCACTGCAATCTGAGGGTCACCAGAGAGATCCCAAGAGACTCCAAGTCAGTCCCAACCCTGGCCTGGACTCTGTGCACCCACCCCAACCCGTGTCTAAGCCAAGCCTCTCCTTACTTACTTCACTCTAAGGGCTGTAGAAATCTGCTATTTCACAGCTGATAAAGCCTCCCCCTTCCAGTTCCATCCCTTTTTCCTCCAAGCCTGGTGTCTGTGTTTTCCCCTTCCTCATCTGACCTGCCCCCAACCTCCTACCTGGTCTGTTTCCCCAACCTCTCCCTTCTACTGCCCCTAATTTCTCCTTGCTTTTCTCTATCGCATCTTAGTATCATTTCTCTCAGAGGAAGAGAGAACTTAAGAGGTGTGTCTAGAACACAAGACCTAAAATCTATCCACCTGGGGTTTTTTGCCCAGCTCTGCATCTTGCTAGATGTGTGACCTTGAACAAATGGCCGAGCCACCCAACCCCTCAAATTCCTCAGTGAGGGGGGCTGAACCTGGCAATCACACAGGTCTCTTCCAACTCTCAGGTTCTAAATATCTAAACATTCACCTGTATAACCATAAATAAAGCAGTGAGTTAAACATACACAGGGAGAGAGAATGAATTATAGAAACTCCCTTTCCTCAGCATTCTGTCACCCCACCTGGTCTCCCCAACCAACCACCCACACTGAGGGGCTGTGCCTCACTCTGGGCTGTTCTAGCTCTAAATTATTTAGATACAGCAAAACCTTACCAATCACACTAATCAAGGAACAGATGCATCTGAATCCAACAGAAGGCTGAGTCCTGGAATGTTTCTTTCGTGCCATCGAGTAATACTGTGAATTTAACATCAGCTTAGCAAAAAATCTAGAAATGCCATCACAAACTGTCTTGTGAATCTAAGAACAGTAATGCTGTCAGGAACCCTGGAAAACAATCTACCCCAAAGCCCTCCACTTTCCCAACAAGGACACAGGCCCAGAGAGCGGAAGCCGCTAGCCCAAAGCCCAAAGCAGGTTGGAGTCTGGATCAAAGCCAGCTGTCCTGCTTTTGGTCCAGAGGACCTCCACCAAAGCTTTTTGATACCATCCGTTTCCTTTTTCAAGAGACAGATTAAATCCCAAATTACCAGGGAGTGCCCTCTACAGCAAATCTATTTCCAAGTCCAGGGGAGGGGCCAGAGCTAAGTTTGGATGGCCAGATGACTACTAATGCTGCCTAATACAAGCTATCTTTCCTGAACCCTGCCCATTCATTCTCTGCAAAGAAAACCCCAGACTGCTATCTATATGGGACTCTATTTTGGAGAGGGGAGAAGGGGAGAGCGGCACAGTTCTTTGTTCTGCCAGTAAGAAGCATCTGCTAGTCCTTTCCCACAACTCCGTCCTCACCTCCCAATATTCCCAGTACCTTCGGAAAAGTTCACAGAAACTCGCCAACTAGAATAAAAGAAAGCAGGAGGTAACAGGAGGAAAGGGCCAACAGCAGGTGAGTGTCAAACGGATGGACGGTGACAATACCCTCCCAGCTCTTCGCCCTATGGGGAAGAAAGCATTTCTTTTCAGTTGTTAATACCCTGCGGGGAAGTCACCCGAGCTAGTTCAACTCAGCGCCCTCCAGCAGAGAAATGAGCTCTCGGCAACCCCTGGAGAACTAACCCTTTCCTAACCATCCACTCTAACAGTGCCCAGGGCAGAGGTACCAAAAGACCAACCCTCCCCTCCCCTCCCCTCAGGCCAAGAGCCTGAAACATCAGAGCTTGGATGGCAAGGAGCTATTTAAGGCAGCATCAAGAGGGTGGGGCAGACAATTGCTGGCAGCATCCCCCTCCTCCACCGCTCCCTCACAGCCAACACACACACACACAAACACACACACACACACACACACACACACACCCCTCTCGCTCCACACACACCCATCAACCTCACCTGTCTCTAAGGGCAGGATCTGGAGTCCCCAAATGTCCAGCATATGTTTTCTGTCATTGAGGCTGCTGTCCCTATCTGCTGCCCACCCCACTCTTAATCCACTCCGTTCTCTTCAATCACAACCAAGCCACCTTTCCAATCAAAAACACAAAACTGAATCTAGAGGAGCTCACAAACCAAGGAGGGGGGCATGGAGACAAGCCCTCCCTGGCCTTCACTTAGGAGAGAAAAAGGGCGCAAGGGGTGGGGGGCGGGGGGTGATGTCAGAGGCCTGACATGCCAGACAGGCTCCATGATATCTCTAAATGAACCTCCCTCCTATTGACGGTGAAATCAATTCCGGCGATTTCAGCAGGTCGGCCCTGTGACAGGAGGGGCATCCCAGCGCTCAGTTTAAAACAAAAATCCAAAGGCTCAGCCAGAACATGCTGGGAAAATCCAGGGTCTGGATACAACGAGCAACGCTCAGTGGGATCCTTTCTGCTTTTATGTAGCAATGTAATAGCGTAATAAATTCTGTCTGCCTGAAGAAAGCATGCACTGGTGAATTTCAAAGCCATCTTACGACAGCGGATGCACGGGGATGCAGAATTCGACAGCACATTCCCCCGTGAACAAAACGTAATGATTTCAAGCCTCTTTCCCCCTCTATCTTGAATGGCGCTAGCGCTTATCAAGGAAGCCACCTCGGAAAGAAGCCAGAGGAGAGCCGGGGATGCCCCGGGAATTCGGAGAAAGGAGTTGTTTTGTGTTCATCTCGGTGAGGAACTGGCTAGCAAGAAGCTGCCAGTCACTCTGAGGGATGAAGGAGCACGGGCAGATGAGCAGGCACCGGCGTCCCCGAACACGGACACACACACAAACGTACCCGCTCATTCTGGCGGGTCCTAGGCCAGACCGGTAGTCCGTGCTGCCCTCCCGCCGCCCTCTCCTCCAGAGGGATGCTGATGAATGAACACACCTGAGATGCCTCCATCCTGCCGCTCGCTCCCTCCTTCCTCCTCTGGCTACTGCAGAGGAGCCTCTCCTCCGTAGTTTCACTTTACAGCGCAAACCCACGAGGGCTTTGATGTCTCCTCCACCCACCCATATTGCAGCCAGCCTGAAGCAGGCGGACATTCTCTCCTAGCAGAGGCCATGATCGCACGTACCCCCACCCACCAATAAAAACAAACAAAAAATTAAAAAAACAAAAACCTGGAATCCTCCAAAACCCCCGCACCCTGGGGAACTTTCCCTTAAAGACTGGGGATCCACCAAGCAGGCAGGAAGGAGGGTTCCGCCGAGGGGGACCACGGTGTTCCCCTTGACCACGGGGGATGCTCTGGGGGAGGGGGTCCCTCAAGTCCTTCCAACAGCTGGCCCTTTAAACGCGCCTCCTCCGAGCGTGGAACAAAGGCGCCGCCCGCGGGGGCCGGGCCTGCGCACGCCCCCGGCGCCGGCGCTGACAATCAGGCGAGCGCGGGCTGAGGGGCCGCTGGCGCGGACTTACCTTGCGGGTCTCCGGGCGGGCGGGCCGGCTGCGCGCGTCCTGCCCAACTCGCACTACACTCTGCAGTTGGCCCCGCTCTGTTTTTCTGGGACTCGGCGCTGACTTCACCGACACTCCGCGGCCGGCCAATGGGCTGCGGCGGCCGCCCCCTCATTAGCATGCGTCTGGAACCGTCCACTCCGGCGGCGCCTGGGCGGTGGGCGGTGCTAGGGGGCGGTGCCGGACCCGGCAGTGACAGGAAGGGGCGTGTGCGCCAATGGGAGGCGACGAGGCGCCCCGCCGCCCCGCCCCGCAGCATTGTGAGCCCAGCGCGCGGGCCCGCGGATCTCCCGTCGAGAACGTGCGCCAGGTTCTAGTAACTCTTTCTGTCCCGGCCGGCCTCGGGCTGGGCGGGAGGCTGGCCCGGTGCGCCCTCTGATCTTTCTGAGGGGTCGCCCACGGGGAGCTGGGAAGGAATCTTAGGCATAAAAAAACCAGCTAACCTGTCTTGAGTACATATACCTTACTCAACTCCTGTGCCCCAGTTTGCTCATCTTTACAATGGTATAATAACCAGTACCTATTTCGCAGGACATAGAGAAGATTAATATAGTTAACGTATGTAAAGCGTTTAGATCAGTGCCTGGCCGTCGCGCTACATAAATGTTTGCTACTATCATTATTATACTGTATGTCAGCCAGTATGCTTAATACTTCTTAGTTTTTTTCTCTTTTGATCCTCATAGTCTTTTAAGATAGTCGCTATTACTAATCCATATTTTTCAAGTGGGAAAACTGAAATGGTTTAAGCGGCTTGGTCAAAGTCACACAGAAATCTGTGCAATCAGAATTTGAACCCAGGCTCTGAGATTTCATTCATGTAATACTTTTATTCAGCGGCTCCATGGCAGGCATATACTAGGCCCTGGGGTTACTGCCGAAAATACAACAGACAAGACCCCTCCGCTCATGAAGCTTCCATTTTAGTGAGGGAGACAGGCAAATAAACAAGTGAATAAATAAACAAGACCAT
Organism: Balaenoptera acutorostrata; assembly: GCF_949987535.1. Taxonomy (NCBI): domain Eukaryota; kingdom Metazoa; phylum Chordata; class Mammalia; order Artiodactyla; family Balaenopteridae; genus Balaenoptera; species Balaenoptera acutorostrata. The sequence goes on along the minus strand of NC_080079.1, from coordinate 33,001,242 downwards.
CTGCAATGTGCAAAGTAGGGTGAATAAAACAAAACAGGGTCATGTGCAAGTGGGGAGAAGAGTACTTTGCTAGATGGGTTCAGAGGTAACCACTGTGATACCATCCTGACCTCCTCCAGTCCCCCTCAGTGTTACAAAAAGAAAACGGAACGCAGAGAGGGGAAACTTCTTGCCCAAGGTCACGGCCAGCAAGTAACCGGCCTGGGACATGCTCCCTCCATGCCTAGCTTCCCACATCCCTGGGGCATCCCTGAAGGTGGGGCAATCATCCCTTGGGCTGAACACAACTGATTTTTGTCAGCTGCCCTTGGCGAGAATCTTCAGCCAGAGCACGTTCCCAGTTAACAGGCTGTGTGTGCAAGGGAAAGAAAGGCTTTGATGACTGCACAGGCTGATGGGAAACACATCTGCTAAGGTTCTTGGATGTCAAGGAACAGTGACAAGTCTTTGCTGAGCACCTGCTGTCCTCTGCTGTGTAAAGAAAAAAAAAAAAATTAGAAGTCTCCTAGCCACGTGGGAGCTTATTCTACAACTGAAGAGACAAGAAACTACTAGAAAGCTATTCAATCTAGGGAGCCCCCAGACCAGGCCTCCCCCAGCTTGCACCTCATCCTGCTGTTTTGCAAAGAACACTAGACTAGAAGTCCAGCTTCGCAGGCTCTACTATTAACTTCCACCACAATCTAAGGGAGGCAGTTCCTCCTGGGCCTGTAAAGTAATGAAACGGCTAATGCACTTGTCCCTCAGTATCTGTGGGGGATTTGTTCCAGGAGACCCCATGGATACCAAAATCTGTGGATGCTCAAGTCTCTTATTTAAAATGGAGTAGTACAAGGAATACAGTCGGCCCCCCAAATCGGCACATTTCACATCTGCGGATTCAACCAACTGCGAAGAAAATTTGATCACATTTGATTTGGCTGAATCTGCAGGTGTGAAACCTGCGTATAGGGAGGGCTGACTGCACGTCTAGTCCACTATGCAGTATAATGTATTTATGCTAAGAGCTTAAACTGACCAGTTTAATATTAACTGACCATAACTGTCCGTTCATATATGCATTAACTGACCAATACCACACAGCAACCCCAGGAAGAAATGCTACTGTTATCTTGAGTTTATCCACAGAGGAGGAAAAAACTGCTGGAGTAACTAAGTAAATTGCCTACCCAGCAAATTCAGGATAACACCACTTAGAATAGCAAAAAAAAAAATCAAAAACAATCCAAATGTTCAGTTTGAGTGGATTGGTTAAGAAAATTACAGTACAACCATAGACAGAATATCATACAGCCATGAAAAATGAAAACGTATACTGACTCATTAACACAAAAATATGGTCATAATATATTACTGAATAGAAAAGTAGGTTGAAAACTAGTTTTATACCGCAATCTCATTAGAACTATTTCTTGTGGGATTATTTTTCCCTCATCTATATTTTTCTGATTTTTTTCATCATAAACATCTATCAAATTGTTCAATGAAAATAAAACAAAATAATCTTAAAATGAAAAACCAGACTCTACTTGTGGAGATTTGATCTCTCGGCAAGGCCTTCCCTTGTAAGTGGGAAACTGCCTGGGGAAATCTTTAATGAGGCCTCCGCCTTTTAGTCATCCCTCAAATGTTGCACTCCTCTGCTGGTTCCAGTCTGTATGTCATTAGGGTTTATGAGATAAATGGGAAAATACTGAAAGGACAGAAGGGAAGGGAAAAAGGGAAGACAAAGAGAAAGAAAAATCCTACTATCCTTCAAGATTCATCTCAAATGTCTCCTTCAAGAAGTGTTTAGAATCATGGTCTAATGACATTTTAACAGGGAAAGTGCCCCAAGAAATCATCATGTGTACTCATGTCAACTCACTGTTGTCTCCAGTCATTCAGTGATTCATCTGAGTAGCAGGCCCTGTGCTAGGTGCTGGTAAGACCTGCCTCCCCACCTCCCAAAGGTAACCCCTGGGGTAGCAGAAGCTCAGGGAAGTCCCGCTTCATGGGCGTGCTGAGAAGAGTCCCACACTTGGGTATTGCTTTGCTCTCGCCATCTTGAAATTCTTCATTTTTGAACAAGGGACCCCACGTTTTCATTTTGTACTGAGTACTATAAATTATGTGGCCTGTCCTGGGGAGGAGAAATACCAAGGCCTTATTAGTACAATAGTATATCAGTGACTGAGCCTGGAGTAAACCTTGGGGCTTCCCACTCTCATCCCAACCATTCTCTTATATCATATGGCCTCATTCCTGGTTCCCCAGGGAAATGTGAGCGCTCCCTGCTTTCCAGCCCTACAGCACTTCATTTATTCCTTTCTCATGGAATTTACCATATTTGGCATGAACTCATGTATATATGTATGTAGTCTTATTCCTCATCCTCTCTCCCCACCAGATTGTAAATTCCATGATGTCCTGGCTTGTGTCTGCTCATCTCAAACAGTGCTTAGCACTATGCTTTACACACTGTTAAAAATGTGCTTACATTTAATTTAATCTTATTAGTAACTCTTGGTTTTCTCTTCATGTGCATCAGATTATTCCCAGCAGTCCTTCCAATGTTGGAGAGAAATTAAAATATCAGGCAGGAGGGTCAAGAACACAAACCAGGGTCATAAACGTGCCGTAGGAAGCATCCTTCAAGCAGGCCATTAAGTGTGAGGGACTGGGAGGGAGCAAGCAGGATTTTGTAGAGGTCAGCCCAGAGTTGTCAGCCTTTCCTCCATCTTCAGGGTCACACACCCTGGGAGAGAGGGAAAGAGACAAGATGATCTAGAGATGGCGGGAAGCATAGTGGTTAAGCCTGTGGGCAGAATCCGGCTTCAATGCCTAATGCGGAACTCTTTTTTTTTTTTTTTTTAATTATTTATTTATTTATTTATTTATTTATTTATGACTGTGTGGGTCTTCCTTTCTGTGCGAGGGCTTTCTCCAGTTGCGGCAAGCGGGGGCCACTCCTCATCGCGGTGCGCGGGCCTCTCACTATCGGGGCCTCTCTTGTTGCGGAACACAGGCTCCAGATGCGCAGGCTCAGTAGTTGTGGCTCACGGGCCCAGTTGCTCCGCAGCATGTGGGATCCTCCCAGACCAGGGCTCGAACCTGCGTCCCCTGCCTCAGCAGGCAGACTCTCAACCACTGAGCCACCAGGGAAGCCCTAATGCGGAACTCTTGTGCAAGTTCTCAGGTCCCTCATCTGTAACAGGAGGGAGACACAACCCTCCTAAGGTTTACTTGTGAGCTGTAGATGACAGCACGCATGTAAAGTGCTTATACGCTGCCTGACACTTAAGCACTCACTAAGAGGGTATTATTTTCTTTTTCATATAAGCATTTATTATTTTTTTTAACATCTTTATTGAATAAGCATTTATTTTTATTTAAAAAAATTTTTTTGGCTGCATTGGGTCTTCGTTGCTGCGCGCAGGCTTTCTCTAGTTGTGGCAAGTGCAGGTTATTCTTCACTGTGGTGCGCAGACATCTCATTGCGGTGGCTTCTCTTATTGCGGAGCATGGGCTCTAGGCGCGAGGGCTTCAGTAGTTGTGGCTCATGGGCTCTAGAACGCAGGCTCAGTAGTTGTGGCTCACGGGCTTAGTTGCTCCACAGCATGTGGGATCTTCCTGGACCAGGGCTTGAACCCATGTCTCCTGCATTGGCAGGCGCATTCTTAACCACTGCGCCACCAGGGAAGCCCTGCCCCCTCCTCTTGTCCCCCACCCAAACCCCTGACCTAGGGCAGGCCCTTCCATTAATACAGTGGAAGTGGACAGAAGTGCATTCTGTCCTGGTTACTCCCAAAGGTCCACCCAGCTCAATATTTTAAACATCTTATTTTGATTATCTAATAGCATGAAACATTCTCAAAGCCAAACCTTACACCCTTGGTCGAATACAGTACAAATGTATAGAATTGGGATTTTATTATGTACACATGCTTTCATCCAAGCAAAAACATGAGACATATTGGAGCAAGCGTTTTTTAGATTGATGAACAGAGGCCTGAAGCCTAGGCCATTGGTGTGACCCATTCATTCTCATCTCGGCCCTGCTTCCTACGCACAGTGATGTCCTTGCCTGCTCTCGTTCTCTACCTAGCCCCCTCCTGACCAACCTCCACCCATCTCTCCAAAATTCCCCAAAGCAGCATCTGCCCCACCTGACCTCTAAAGAATTCGGAATCCTTGGATCTGGCATCCCACGATATTCAAATCAGTTTTGTGCCCTCAGGCATGGGTGTAGAGATTTGCTTCTCAGTAATTCATCAGCAAGAAGTAAGACAATCCATTCTTTAAGGAAGTTTTGCTCTTTCCACTACTTGCTTCATTTTCTTCAAGATGCTACAAAAGAAATTAGGTGCAAATGGCCACCAGGGTTTTTAGTGATTTAACACCTAAAGGGATTCATAATTCCCTTTCTCTCATTTGATTTTCTTCTTCCCTCCTGGTGTTCTCCAGCTGATATGTCTGAAAATGACTACAGTCAATCTTTTGAGTAACTGGGGAAACAAGTTACCCCAACCAACACATTTTAAGAAAGCATCTTTCACAACTTAGCCTCCTAGTAATATTAATAATAATATCCTCTTGGGACTTCCCTGGTGGCACCGTGGTTAAGAATTCACCTCCCAATGCAGGGGACACAGGTTCAAGCCCTGGTCCAGGAAGACCCCACATGCCACAGAGCAACTAAGCCCGTGAGCCACAACTACTGAGCCCGCGCTCTGGACCCCGCGAGCCACAACTACTGAAGCCCGAGCACCTAAGAGCCCGTGCTCTGCAACAAGAGAAGCCACCACAATGAGAAGCCTGCGCACCACAGCGAAGAATAACGCCAATGAAAGAGTAGCCCTCACTTGCTGCAACTAGAGAAAGCCTGCGCACAGCAACGAAGACCCAACACAGCCAAAAATAAATAAATAATAAATAAATTTATAAAAAAAGAAAAGAGGAGGGGGCAGTTTGAAGGCAGCTGTTGGGAGATCCATTTTTTTCTGACTGGGCAGGGGATTCATTAATTAGAATATGCTGCGTTTACTTGAGAAAGACTTACTACTCTAAAGTAATTCAGTTAATGAAGTGTTTACTTGAGAAAACCATTTTTATGGTTGGTGAATAGAGCTGACTACTCTGAGAGATGCATTCTGATTGAGGCTGGAGAGATAAAAGGAGGAAGCCAGGAAGAGGGAAAAAAAGGTGGCACAGAGAAAGAGGGGGAGAACCAGAGAACATGAGACAGATGGCAAGGGAGAGGAAGACAGATCATTTTAAACGGCCTGAGGGAAAAAAATACAGCAATTGCAGAAACGGGGCAACAAGCCTCACCAAACTAATATAACCTTAACAAGGTTAAAAAATCAACAACAATGGTGTTAAGGGAATAACTGACATTCTGGAAGCTGTTGGAAGCTTGTCAGAGATGATTGGAAGAGTTCACTGGGGGAACTCATTACACAAGGCCAAATTGAGTCACATGGGTGTCCTGGGTAGGTTAGCAACACTTTGTCAGCATTCCTCAAGGGGAGATGCTGAGCACCGCGGAAAAGGCAGAAGGGAAGATGGCGGGCGTGCTTATCAGGTATCGGCCCTTCTCCATTACCTCAGCAAGTCTGTCCTGTCTCCAAACTTGCTTGCCCTGTCTCTTAAACCTGTCTTCTAAACCTTCGGTTACCTCGACCCACTTTTATGAATGCTATTTTAGTGACCATCTCTAGTCACTGGGCCATGCCTCTTAGGGATCTTTCTGCCTGCTGCCCCAACTGGCTGAACCAGGCGATTCTTCCAGGCATGCACGACTCTCTGTGAGAGGAGGTCTTGGAAAATCACACATTTCCAGGGATGTTTGAGGCCCTTTTTAAACTGGCAATCTAAGTTGTGCTTGCATGGCCTACCTGTTTATCTGACTCTGTAAGAAGGAGATAATCTGAAAGAATCATGTCCTACGGCCCAAGGAGTAAGGGCAACTGGACTTTATACAAGGGAGAAGTGGACAGAGATAGCTATCTCCTCCCTTAGGCCAAAAGAACCAAGGGCTTCTTCATTTGACCCTGATTAGAATTAGAGCAGAACCAGAAAGCATGCTAGACCCTGGTTCTCAGAATCTGTTGCAGCCCAGGCTGCCACTTCCAGAGAAGGAAGGTTAATCATGGTGAGCCCTCCAACAGGAGGAAAGTAAGGACCCCGAGGGGTCAGTGGCAGCCCCTCTGTTTGACTCAGTGTGACCCCTGGACAAGGTTCAATGGGGTTAAACAATGTGATTCCACCAGTTGGTATTTAAACTGAAGGCTGCTCCACTCTTGGGTTCCAGAAGATACTATACCTGAACTAGGGCTTCTAACACTCAGACTTTTTTTGGGCGCGACTCACAGTTTGCAGAATTTTAGCTCCCCGACCAGGGATTGAACCCGGGCCCTGGGCCCAGGCAGTGAAAGTGCCGAGTCCTAACCACTGGACCACTAGGGAATTCCCGACCCAGACCATTATTGAGGGTTGGGAGCAGAGCCAGCCAGGTAGCCCTGGGCTTGTGGGAAGAGAACTCTCAAGTCGTTCAGTTAACAATATCATGTGCCCCCTCTGTTCCAGGTTCTCTACTCAGGGCTGGAGAACCAGAGAACAAGGATAGGCCCTCATCCTCGAGGTGCTCACAGTGGAGTGGGAGAGACTGATAAAGACATGGGTGATTACAAGACAGTGTGATAGACACACTCTTTTTTTTAAAATTGAGATATAATTCACATATCAGAACAGTTACCCTTTAAAAGTATACAGTCCAGTGGTTTTTAGTATATTCATGAGGTTGTGCAACCATCACCACAAACTAATTCCAGAACATTTTCATCACCGCAAAAAGAAACCTTATACCTATTAGCAGTCACTCCTTGTTTCCCCTCTCCCCCCAGTCCCTGGCAATCACTAATATACTTTCTGTCTCTATAGATTTGCCTATTCTGGACATCTCATATAAATGGAATCATACAACATGTGGCCTTTTGTGTCTGGCTTCTTTCACACAGCGTAATGTGGAAAAGGTTCATCCTTGTTGTAGCATGTATCAATACTTTGTTCCTTTGTATGACTAAATAACATTCCACTGTATACATATACTACAATTTGTTTATCCTATCATCAGTTGATAGACATTTGGTTTGTTTCCACTTTTTGGTTACTATGAACAATTCTGTTATGAACATTCATGTACAAGTTTTTGTATGAACATATGTTTTCAATTCCCTTGGATGTATACCTAGAAGTGGAATTGCTGGGTCATATGGTAACTTTATGTTTAATTTTTTGAGGAACTGCCAAACTAGTTTGAGTCAGTTTTCTGTTCTTTTAACTGGCAGACCCAATATACCTTGCTGAATGAAAAGCATGGGCCACTTTATTATTTTATGTATGTATTATTACCTTATATATTTTAATAAAAATTTTCTGAGGATATGTATATGTACTACTAATCATTTTAGACAATTTTGAAAATGCAGAAAAGTTTAAAGGAAAAAAAAAAAAAAGAAGAGCCTCCATATCCCTCAACGTCCAAAGTTACCCTCTATCCCTGTTTGGTTTGCTTTTTCCCTTTTAATCTTTTTTTCTATGTCTACTTTTTATAAAGCAATGTCATACTGTATGTTCAGTTTTGTATTCTGCTTTTCTCTCCAATCATTATATTGTAAGTAGTTCAGCACTCACTGTTTTATAAACTGGTCATCAATTTTATTTATTTTAATTTTTCTTTAATGTTATCTTTATTTTTCTTACTTTTGAAGAGGGGCTTAAGGTTGGGAGTGGGGGGGTTTGGGGGCAAGAGGAGGGAGGTGCCAAATACAGTATGTACGTTGAAAGAGAAAGAAAAGAGAGCAGAGATGGCCCTTGTTTGCTTTCTTATATGTCCCCATTTTATCCTACCTGGTTCCGGGAAAGGTTTAAGGCACTGCTGTCCTTGTGGCCGCAGAACAGCCCTCCAGTCTCTTTCTGGTGGCCGCACTGCAGGGGCTGCTGCTGTTCCCTCTGCCTGTGCCCTGAGGCTGAGCCAGAGCCGGCTCCTGCGGGCTGCAACGCAAGACGGCCAATTCGCAATCCTAGCAAAATCAATCTATTGGAAACTAATGAGGCACAAATAGTTCATGCACTTTGAGGCTGATCTGCCAAATGAGATAAACAGGGCTCAATCAGCAGGGAGAATCAATGATGCAAAAATGCATTTCAGTCTGGCATTATTTCCCCCCTGGGATGCCCACGACATCACATTCTATTGTTTTGATGCTTCTGTGGCAATTCTTGTCTAAGCCTCTGTGGGCCGGGCCAGGAGAACTCCCTTACCCAGGGTTTCCTGTGCCCAGGGGTTGGTAAATGCCAAGATTTGGCAGCTGTGAATGAGGGGCCTGGGCAGCCAACATGTGTGAGAAGTGGGGACTTTCAGTTTTGTAAGAAAACGCTAACTTCTATGTTTCTAAACCACCCTCTGTAACAGGTGATGTAATTAGCAAGGAACAGCATTATGAACTTTCCGAGAGAGCAAATCACAAAAGGATTGTCTTAGTAATTCACATTTATAAAACACAAAATATAGAGTGATTTTTTTTTTAATTCTATAATTTCTTGTGCCACTAAGTTTATTTTCCCTTAAACAGTCTATGAGGAAGATATGATCATTGTGAAAAAATTGGAAACCAATGATAAGCAAAAAGGAAAACTTTTAAATCATCTCTAATAAATTTTATTTTTATCTTGCAAAATTTCTCCCACCATGCAGAATTATTTTAAAAATAAGTCCATGTAAGCAACCTAAGTGTCCATCGACAGATGAATGGATGAAGAAGATGTGGCACATATATACAATGGAATATTACTCAGCCATAAAAAGAAACGAAATTGAGTTATTTGTAGTGAGGTGGATGGACCTAGAATCTGTCATACAGAGTGAAGTAAGTCAGAAAGACAAAAACAAATACCATATGCTAACACATATATATGGACTCTAAAAAAAAAAAAAGGCTCTGAAGAACCTAGGGGCAGGACAGGAATAAAGATGCAGACATAAAGAATGGACTTGAGAACACAGGGAGGGGGAAGGGTAAGCTGGGACGAAGTGAGAGAGCAGCATGGCCTTATATATACTACCAAATGTAAAATAGATAGCTAGTGGGAAGCAGCCACAAAGCACAGGGAGATCAACTCGGTGCTTGTGTCCACCTAGAGGGGTGGGATACATAAGAGGGAGGAGATATGGGGATATATGTATATGTATAGCTGATTCACTTTGTTATAAAGCAGAAACTAACACACCATTGTAAAGCAATTATACTCCAATAAAGTTGTTAAAAAAAAATTCCATGTAATACATGCTGTTTTATAACCTACTTTTTATTCCAATCAGGCCTTTTCCACAGTGTCATGACGTTGCCTGGGAGGGTCTCATGCTCTGTCTGTTTGGTAGCCCATTTGGCCCTTGGGGGGCCTGACTGGAATGGTTTGGCTCAGGCAAGTGGGGAAGGGACAGGTTAACATAAAATCTAATCCCTTAAGGGGGGGCGTCCTGCAGGAACTGGGGCCCAAGATGCATGAGAAGAGTACAGAGGGTTTAGGAATGTAAGTAGCTTTTTTTTTTTTTAAATTTATTTATTTTTGGCTGCGTTGGGTCTCCGCTGCTGTGCGCAGACTTCTCTCTAGTTGTGGCGAGCGGGGGCCACTCTTCGTTGCAGCGTGCAGGCTTCTCATTGCGGTGGCTTCTCTTGTTGCGGAGCACCGGCTCTGGGCGTGTGGGCTTCAGTAGTTGTGGCACGCAGGCTCAGTAGTTGTGGCCCATGGGCTTAGTTGCTCCACGGCATGTGGGATCTTCCTGGACCAGGGCTCAAACCCGTGTCCCCTGAATTGGCAGGCGGATTCTCAACCACTGTGCCACCAGGAAGCCCAGGAATGTGAGTAGTTTTAAGCAAAAGGCTAGAGATATTAATTGAGGCTAGAGTGTAGTGGCCTTGGAAGCTAAGGTCATGACCTTGAATTTTATCTGGTAGCCAGTGAGGAGTCACCAAAAGCTTTTAAACAGGGGAGTGGTGTGATGGAGGTGGCATGTAAGCACAACCTGCCTGGGGGCAACAGCAGGATGAACTGAAGCTGAGAAAGACGGAAGGCAGAACAACCAGTTGAGAGGTTACTTCAATAGTCCTGGTGTGAGGTAGTAAAGGCTGGGAGGTGACCATGGGCAATGGAAAAGAAGAAACATTTCGTTCATCTTCTCGTTCATTCATTCAAAAAATATTAACCACTGAGAGCCAGGAACTGTGCTAGATCTGGGAACTGAATTCATAAAGGAAGACATGGCACGACTTGCCTTTCTGCTGAGATACAAGGTCCTAAGTGAAAGGTTACCAAAGATGACACCCCCCAGATGACTAGGATCATGGTGCTGCCATCAAGAGAAATAGAGGAGTCAGGATAAAGACAAAATTTGAGCATCTAAGAAGAAATCGTTCTGAATTTAGTTTGGTGATACAGTAGGACAGGAAAATGGAACCACTCATCGGACAGGTGGAGATGTAGGACTTGAGCTGGAGAGGGAGGTCAAGGCAGAAGGTGGGGAATGTGGGTACCTCAGGAGTGCTGTGACTTAGGAATTTCTGAGCAAGCCTGAATGAGCTCCATTCCACACTCAGAGCAGCAAAAGAACAACACAGACCTGGTAAAACCTGCTGCCTCATTCCTGTGATTCCTGACACTCTGGCTCCATCACACATGTTGAGATGATTTTTCAGAAGTTGATTATTCAAAGCCTCCAATCTGACTCCTGTTTCACCTCTGGCTTTGACAGTGCTCTTCCCCCTCTCAGCTAGGAAGGAAGGGGTGTACTGAAGGCAGATGGTAAACTGTGAACAGAAATAAACTCTCTTAACATGTAGCAAGTATATTTATATCCAATCCTATAATATTGCTGCATGCATAATTATAGCCAGTCCCATAATTGCGTTGCGGGTATCAGGCATCAGAACCCAGCTCATTGTTGGTGATCAGGAGGATATGGCTACTGGGACAGAAGCCACAGGGCCATTGCTGCCCACCTGTGAGAGGACTGGTTGACACAGGGCAGGGCAGTTTACAGAGTGTCCAGGGGCTCTACCAACAGAGGTGGGGAGGGAGGGGGTAATTTTGTGGGATACATAGCTCAAACTCATGCTTTTAGTCTTACTTTTTAGTAGAACTGCATGCTTTTAGTCTTACTTTTTAAAAAACTATAAAATCAATGCTTATTCACTGTATAAGGTTTAGGAAATATGAAAAACTATCTATAATCCCACAATCCAAAAGTAACACTGTTAATGTTTTTATATTTGTCATTGCAACGTTTTATTTTGTATGTATGTGTTTTGTGTCATACTGTAAGTAAAGTTTTTTTTTAACAGATTTATTTATTTATTTATTTATTTATTTATTTATTTATTTATTTATGGCTGTGTTGGGTCTTCGTTGCTGCATGTGGACTTTCTCTAGTTGCGGCGAGCGCAGGCTACTGGTTATGATGCGCGGGCTTCTCACTGCAGTGGCTTCTCTTGCTGCGGAGCACGGGCTCTAGGTGCGCGGGCTTCAATAGTTGTGGTGCACGAGCTTCAGTAGTTGTGGCTTGCGGGCTCTAGAGCGCAGGCTCAGTAGTTGTGGCGCACGGGCTTAGTTGTTCCGCGGCATGTGGGATCTTCCCAGACCAGGGCTCGAACGCATGTCCCCTGCATTGGCAGGCAGATTCTTAACCACTGCGCCACCAGGGAAGCCCTGTCATACTGTAAGTAAAGTTTTATATCTCGTTTTTTTTCTCACTTAATATCTTGAGTACTTCCCTATATCATTTACATATGCTCCAAAACATTATTTTAAAACTTTTCATTATTGTGGTATATTCAAAAGATGGAATACTCTACAGCAGTTAAAATGAATGAACTAGAGCTTCATGTATCAACACAAATATTTTTTAAGATAAGATTAATAAAAAGATAAATTTCAGAGTCAAATATATAATTCCATTTTTGAGAAGTAAAATATAAAAACCAATATTATATATTGTTAATGTTGACAGACGTAAAAAGTATAGAAAAATGGGTGGAAGGAATTTTCTCTGGTGAGGGAGGAAAGAGGTTGAAATTAAATGGGAGTGATACAAAGAGGCTTTGTTTCTGTAATTTGTTATTTCTTTAAACAATAATCTAAAACAAAATATGGCAAAATCTTAAGGCTTATTAAATCTGCGTGGTGAATAAATGTGTTCGCTATATTCTCTGTATTTTCCTGCACATTTGAAATATAGAATAGATTGTTTTTTTAATTAATAGACTATTTTTTAGAGCAGTTTTAGGTTTACAGAAAAATTGAGCAGGAAGTACAGGGAGCTGCCATATACCTTCTCACCGCCCCCCAACATACACACAGTTTCCCCTTTTTTAACATCTTGCCTTAGTATGGTACATTTGTTACAACTGAGCCAATATTGATATATTCTTATTAACTAAAGTCCATAGTTTACAAAAGGGTTCATTCTTTCTGTTGTATAATCTATAAGTTTTGACAAATGTATGACATGTATCCGTCATTACAGTATCATACAGAGTAGTTTCACTGCCCTAAAAATCCCTCCTGTTCTACCTATTTCTCCCTCCCTCCTCCCTCCTCTCTCCTCCCTCCCTCCCTCCACCCAAACCCCTGGCAACCAATGATCTTTTTTTTTTAAATTTTATTTATTTATTTGTTTGTTTTTGGCTGTGTTGTGGGCTTTCTCTAGTTGCGGTGAGTGGGGGCTGCTCTTCATTGTGGTGCGTGGGCTTCTCATCGCGGTGGCTTCTCTTGTTGCAGAGCACGGGCTCTAGGTGTGCGGGCTCAGTAGTTGTAGCGCACAGGCTTAGTTGCTCCATGGCATGTGGGACCTTCTTGGACCAGGGATCGAACCCATGTCCTCTGCATTGGCAGGCAGATTCTTAACCACTTCACCACCAGGGAAGTCCCAACTATTGATCTTTTAACTGTCTCCATAGTTTTGCCTTTTCCAGAATGTCATATAGTTGGGATGATACAGTATGTAGTCTTTGCAGATAGGCTTCTAAATAAATTATTTTAAAATCAAAACTTTCAAGCCAATCATAAGAAGAAAACAAAATCCACCAGGAATTTCACTATTTTGAGATAATCACTATTAACCGTGCACACCATGTATCTTTTTTTTCACATAAATGGCATCACTATTTGCAAAATGTTATATTACTTTTTTTTTTTCCACACACACACACTGTATTTTATTTTTACAAGAGATAAATAGACTGACACCAAGCATTGTACATGGATGACCACAACAAAAGCAACAATGATTGCAATTACCAAACATGAAACACACTCATACTATGTCATAATATTGACATTCAGTCCAGTAATCCTCCACTGTAACAGCTCCTTTACTTTGCAGTGAAAATTGATTTGTATATTCTTTGCCTCTGAGTCCTTGTGGGATTTTTTTTTTTTAATTCAGACAGAAAGTCACAAAAATTATACTCATCCTCATCAGTTCACTCAGTCCCATGTAATTAATTTTTTTTTTCATCTTGATCTTTTGTTAGCACTTTTATGAGTTCATCAGTTTTTCATTAGAGTTCTGAAAATGCTTATTCATTCAGTTCAGCAGTACAGTCAGTTACCAGAAACCTGTACTTGTCAGAGTCTTTTCCATGAATTTCTTGAAGATGAAACCCTTTTATAGGAACATACTTGCAAAATCATCAGAGTACACCCAGAACTGTCTGTAAATGACAGAAGACTTAAAAATGACCATGGTTAAAGATTTGATGAAAGTTCATAATAATGCAGTTGACAAGAAAATTAGTTATTTCTGAGATATACATTTTAAAGTAATAACTAGGATTATTACTTATAACCTTATACCAGAACATATAAGATTTTTAGAAGTTTCCTGTAATGTCTGAAACATTTATATTAACATATTTCCATACATATTTCCATACAAATACAAATATAACATTTTTAGAAATTTCATGTAATGTCTGAAACATTTAACCGTGCACACCGTGTATCTTTTTTTCACATAAATGGCATCACTATTTGCAAAATGTTATATTACTTTTTTTTTTTCACTTCACAAAAATATATTATGAAACCCATGTGATTCAGAATTCTTTTTAAGTCCTTTAAGAATGTTTTGTGGTGTGGAATAGTGTATCAGTGAGCTTACCCTTTACTATTGGACATTTAAGCTGTTTTCACGTGTGGCAGGAATCTTTTCTGGCTTTGGGGAGCCCCCTTCCCCCCCTTAAACTAGAAAAGGCCCTTGAAATCTCCAGACAATTGGGAGTATTCAGCCTTCTAGATATGTGTTGCTTAGACAACATGTTTGACATTGACTGTGATTTCCTTACAGCCAAAGGTACAGATTGTTTACTTTTTTTCCTTCTCTCATTGCCAGACACAGAGTCTAGCACAAAGCAGTTGCTGGGGAACATGACTTGAATGGATCTAAGTGCCCCTAAGCAAGGTACTCTGGGATGGACTCTAAGGAAACTCCCGAACCCCAGAGAGACAGACTTTTTCAAGAGCTTGTATCGTTCACTAGAAACCCAAGGAAGAAATCAGGGAGGCCTGTTTTGTAGAGCAGAGCTATCTGGGTGCCATGAAGAACTGGGACGCTGGCATTGGACAGGAACAGAGGGCAGTGGGCGTGCATGCCGAGAGGCTGTGGCGCGTGGGACAGTGAGAATCAGCCCCAATGCCCTGGGATGACTAGAGTTTTGTGTAGGCGGAGGCAGTGCTCAGGCTCCCCTGAGAGTATTTTCTTTTTTTCAGTCAGTTTAATCATACTGGTTGAGTACTTGGGGTCTGGAATGGGACTTCTGGTTCAAATCCCAATTTAGGCTCTCAATCCTAAAATAAATCCTAAAATAAATAAATAAATTAAATAAAATACATCCTAAAATAAATAAATCCTAAATCCCAAAATAGCCACTCTCAGGCTATTTGACTTTGGGCAAGTAGCTAAGCTGTGATGGCTTCAGCTCCCAAAGGAGAATAGAATACAAAAGCACCACCTGAAAGAGTTGTTGTGAAGGGTAAATGAGATTATATATGCAAAGCGATAAGCAAAATGCCTGGCACTTACTAAGTGCTTAGCAATAATAATAATAATAATAACAACAACAGCAATGACAGCAGCAGCTTAGCATCTTTTCTTTAAAAAGGCAAGGTAATCAGACAGCAAGAGCATGGATTAGCCAAACCAAGAAAGTCTGCATGATTCTCACACACACACTTTCCTCCTAGAGAAAGGCCCAGCACACGTCACAATGCCAGGTATGGCCTGGATCCAAGTGGGTAGGGAACTATAGGAGCACGAAATGGAAACACCCTACATTAGGTAACTCAAAAGAAATTTGAGTTACTTTAATGATTTTTGCAAGCTACCTGCCAGTCTATGTACACTCCCTGTGCTTTTACGTTTATTCTCATGTGTAGCCATCTCTAGCTCCCATCTTTTGTTTGGTTGCTAAATCCAGCCATTGCAAATGGATTTTCCAACGGATACATGGCTTTGAATTCACCTAGTTCTACTTCCCACTCAATGAGGGGATTTCTATCCGTACTATCCCTATATCTCCTCGTCTAATCTAGGAGACATTCTGGATTCCTCCCTTTCCTTCAGTCATTTCCAAGCAAACCTTGTTGATTCTTGCTGAGATCTAAAATCTCTCCTCTCCCTGGTATCACCCCTGGCATCCTCCTAGAGCAAGCCTCCTTCATCCCTCACCAAGACTGCTAGGATCCTAACTGGTCCCCTTACTTCCACACTTGCAATCTCACAGTCTATTCTCCCCCAGAACCAGGGTACCTTTTAAAATGTCAATCACATCATGACTCTCTCATCTTAGGCTGAGTTCCCCAGAAGCAAACCCCAAGACAAGAATTCATAAGCAAGTGTTTTATTTTAAAAAGTGCCCCAGGAGAAACTGGTAAGGGAATAGGGGAAGCTGCACAGGCAAGCGGAAGACACCGAAGGAAGAAGCCTAGAAGGCTGTAGCGCACCCCAAACGTTGTTGCTGGGCTTTCACACTCCTGCTCTACTGGCTGAGTCCTGGGCTAAGGGCAGTTAGGGGTCGCTCTCTGCGCATGCAGGTAAAGAGATCCAGCGGCCCAAGGGCTCTCCTTGAAACTAAGTTACAGGAGTCGATTCTAACAGCAAAAGTGCACAGATGCTGGGGGATGGGCACACAGTAACCATGATGGGATCCAGAGAGCCCTCAGCAGAGCACCCACCAGACCCACTCCAGTTTCCTCCCTTATTGCCTATCTCAGACCCTTGTTTATTTCCTTCATAACCCATGTCATGATTTATAAGTAGTTTATATAATTATTTGTCTCTATATTTGTTTATTGCCTGTTTTCCCCCATAAAATGCAATCTCCAGGAGAGTAGTGAGCATATCTGTCTCCCTAGAATACAGATGGCGCATTGTGGATCCTTCACAGATATCTGTATGAATGGATGAATGAACGACGGACACCTTCAGTAATGGGGAGCTTCTGCAGCCCAAAGCAGCTCATCCCCCTTTCAGAAAGCCTTGACTGAAAGCCTGACCCAAGGCCGAACTGTAACCACCTCCCCGTCACACCCACGGGTCTCCTCTCTGGCATGACTCTGGAGATGATTGCCACTTCCAAGTCAGTCCCTCAAGTATCCAGTGTCCCACCGTTCTCTCCTCCAGACTAATCAACCACAGCTTCTCCAAAGGCTCCTCTTTTGACATGGATTTTAGAGCACTGGCATCCGTAATTTCACTAGTCTGAGAAAACTCTTCTGCCCTACCTACACAATGCATGGCAACCCCTCCCACACCACCCTGAATACACCCAATCTTGGGTGGTAAACTGGGTCAAGCCAGATAAGAATTTGGAGAAGCGAAGCTGAACGTTACCCAGCCAGGGCTCCAGAATCAGCAGCCTCAGGTTGAATCCCAGCCCGCTTATTGTTAAGTGACTGATCTTGGGCAAAATACGTAACTTCTCTGAACCCCCATTTCTTCATCTGTACAGGGGAAACAGTAAGAGCACCTACCTAACAGAGTTAGTGTAAGGGTTAAATTAAATGAGACAGTGGATGTGAACCACTTGGCAGAGTGCCTGGCACATCTCTAAGGACTTGGAGTTTCCCCAAACTTTACCTTGGACCTAACAGCTCTCCACGCCTCTGCAAGCTACTTTTTTTCCCCAGCCAAATCCTCGTGCTAACCCAGCTCCATCTCAGACACCCCCAAGCTCCTTCAGTCAAGATAAGGCTTCAAGCCCTGTGTCCAGATGTTTTCCTGGCTCTTATTTCTTCCCATTTTCTCCTGCTCACTGCCACCTTCGGGCTTCTACCTCTCCATCCTACCCCTTGCTACTGGTCCATCCTTCCACATGTCCATTCTCCGTTTCTCTTTTTTTTTTTGTCCTTCTTGCTCAATTCTTGCTTTTTGTTTTTCCTCCTATCTTTCTTACATCATGTCTTCTCTCATGGAAACTCCAGTAAAGTTCTTTTTTTTTTTTTTTTTTTTTTTGATTTTCCTTTTCTATTCTGCCTCCTACCTTGGCTCCAGATAGCCGAGAGGAAATGATCAACCTAGTAACTGCAAAATCGGTGCTGATTGTATCACCACATAGGCATCTTAAGCTACAGGCCATTTTCTATCACTCCTTGCCACAGGCTGAGTGGTAAAATCAAGGCTGGAAAGGAAGCCATCAGCAGTGAGGACCGAGGGGAAACAGGAAGCTCTCTTTCCCTCTCACCTCTAGGTATGCTTCCCGTTCCTTTCCTTGTCCGCTGCGTTAGTACACTACAGTGAGTTGCCTGTTCTGTTCCTGACTTTAATGGAAATCCTTCAAATATTTTGCCATTAATTATGATTTTTTTTCTAGGTCTTGTACCAAATAGCTTTTATCCAATGGGGGGAGTTCTCTTTGATATCCAGTTTGCTAAGCTTATATAATATGCAGTTGTGAGTTTCTAGGTTGGAAGTAAAGCATGAAAATCAGGGAAGCAGGGTGATAAGTAGGTTGACTTGTGAGGTGTCCTGGGAACATCAGAAGAGAGAATTGAGGCCAAGTGCTCAGGCTGGGGGATGATGGAGCATCCTCTCCTGAGGGACTTTCATGGTACTGATAGTTACTCCTTATACTCAGCTCTTAAACTGTGACACTGGGATTCAAAGACTCTACTGGACGCTTGAGCGTATCAATGACAAAAGTTGGCTCTACTTATAGTTCGTGTTTCTTCTTTCATTAATTTAAATAAGAAATTCTGAATTTTCAAGAAGCTTTTGGAACTTCTTGAATTGGAGCAGATAACTGAAACTTCATCCCTTTTCACGTGAAAGCTTTTTGGAGGTGGATCTGATCCTGGTTTTCCATTCCAATCAGCTGCTGTGAAAGCCACTTCTTGTTCTTGCTGGGGGCAGATCAAGCCTCTTTTTCTCCTTGATAGAAATTCAGGAAGGAAACCAAATAATTCCCAACAGAGACAAGAGTTGACCACAGTACCATCCAAAAGCACTTTTAAAGATTTCAATCTTGAATATGAGAACACTGGCAACCGAGGTTGGTTACTGGCTCTACACCATCAGCTAGATAGAGGCTTGGGAGGAGATGTGGTTCTGCCATTTTGACAGGAAAATCTTCTCTGATGGAGAAGAGGTTGCAATTGAAGCATCACTGAGGTGCCCTTTAACACTGGAAAATTTCAGTAAAAGTGTTTGTGACAAGCATCCGAAATAAAATACTAAACTCCCACATATAGACATTTCTCAGTAAACTAACCTGCACACACTGTGGGACTGGTGAAAGGAGGGACATTCTAACATCAAAGTTAATCAGCAGGGCATCTATTGATTGCTGTTCTATGCCTATTATGTGGTGGCCCGGGGGGGTTTTGTTTTGTGTTTACCGTGATTGACAGAAAATTGGCCAACCTGCCCCCAGATAACCAAGAGTTGACTGTGCTTGACTTCTTCACTTAGTTCCACTCTTAACTGAAGAGGGGTGAGGAAAATAAGTGTTAAGAAACCTGTCATAGAGGGAAATTTGAAACAAACTGGTAATGTGTCAGACAGCCTTGGAATAGTCCCAGAAGGTGGCAAGTAAATAAAATCTATGAGGGAAAATTGAAAAAACTGGCATAGCTGAGCCTTAAAAAAAAAAAAAAAAAAAAAAAAGTGACAGGCTCATATATGACTGTTTCTAGCACAACAAACTAGATAATGTACATATTCCAAAAACACCTCCGATGCTCAGCTGACGCACTGGAAAAAGTAGTGGACTTAGGAGAACTAGGCACTACTCCCACTTCTGCCAGCCGATGACTTGGCAGTCTCTTTGTTTACCTCATTTTCACCTCCATAAAATTTTATAGCTGGAGAACTTTGGGGTTCCCAGCCAAGACTCCCTTTTAGGCTCCACAAAAGAAGAAATGTTTGGACATTTCAAAGCACTCCAACGATATAGTATTTTATTTATTTATTTATTGAAGTATAGTTGTTTTACAATGTTGTCCTTGTTGTTTATTTTATATATAGTAGTGTGTATATGTTAATCCCAAACTCCTAATTTATCCATCCCCTGTTTTCCCCTTTGGTAACCATAAGTTTGTTTTCTATGTCTGGGGTCTATTTCTATTTTGTAGATAAGTTCATTTGTGTCATATTTTAGGTTCCACCTATAAGTGATACCATGTGGTATTTGTCTTTCTCTGTCTGCCTTACTTCAGTTAGTATGATAAATCTCCAGGTCCATCCATGCTGCTGCAAATGGCATTATTTCATTCTTTTTTATGTCTGAGTAATATTCCATTGTGTGTGTGTGTGTGTGTGTGTGTGTGTGTGTATACATATATATATACACACACCATACAAAGATATAGTATTTTTAAATTATTACATAATAAATACCTTTATTTAGTGATCAGAATCATTTAAACATGGGGCTTGCCAGGATAAAGAATAACAGAAGAGGTGCTCAGTGATAAGAGTTTGGGAACCGGGCTGTAAGACACTCTAGAGGAGGGATGGTGCCTGCTTCATCTCAAGGTCCTCAGTGCTGGCACGTACCTCCTTAAGTGCTCATTAAGATTCAAACATACACAGTGCAAAGAGAACATAAAATAAATTCCCATGTACCCATTACCCAGCTCCAAGAATCATCCCTCATGGCCAATCTAGCTTTCCTATGCTCCCACCCAACTGACTTCTAAACCTGCTCACAAATTATTTTATTTTTTTATTTTTTTTTATAATTTTTATTATTTTTTTTTAATTTATTTATGGCTGTGTTGGGTCTTCGTTTCTGTGCGAGGGCTTTCTCTAGTTGTGGCAAGCGGGGGCCACTCTTCATCGCGGTGCGCGGGCCTCTCACTATCGCGGCCTCTCTTGTTGCGGAGCACAGGCTCCAGACGCGCAGGCTCAGTAATTGCGGCTCACGGGCCCAGTTGCTCCGCGGCATGTGGGATCTTCCCAGACCAGGGCACGAACCCGTGTCTCCTGCATTGGCAGGCAGATTCTCAACCACTGCGCCACCAGGGAAGCCCCTCACAAATTATTTTGAAGCAAGTGTCAGACATTGTATAATTCTACCCACAAATATTCCAATATGTCACCCTGAAAGATAAGTACTTTGTAAATACAACATCATTACACCTAAAAAATGAACAATAATTCCTTAAATATCATCTAATGCAAATTCAGTGTTCAAATTTCCATGATTATATCCTAAAAATGTTTTTTAGAGTTTGTATAAATTAGGATCTAAAGATTGCTATTGGTCACAGCAATATATTTTTGGATCCATCTCCTAGAGAAATGTAGGTAAAAACAAAAATAAACAAATGGTGGGACCTAATTAAACTTAAAAGCTTTTGCATAGCAAAGGAAACCATAAACAAAACGAAAAGACAACCTACGGAATGGGAGAAAATATTTGCAAATGATGCGACTGCCGAGGGATTAATTTCCAAAATATACAAACAGCTCGTACAGCTCAATATCAAAAAAACCAAACAACCCAATCAAAAAATGGGCAGAAGATCTAAATAGACATTTCTCCAAAGAAGACATACAGATGGCCAAAAGGCACATGAAAAGATGCTCAGCATCGCTAATTATTAGAGAAATGCAAATTGAAACTACAATGAGGTATCACTTCACACTGGTCAGAATGGCCATCATTAAAACGTCTATAAATAATAGATGCTGGAGAGGGTGTGGAGAAAAAGGAACCCTCCTACATTGTTGATGGGAATGCAAACTGGTACAGCCACTATGGAGATCAGTACGGAGGTTCCTTAAACTAAAAACAGAGCTACCATATGATCCTTCAATCCCACTCCTGGGCATATATTGAGAGAAAACCTATTTCAAAAAGATACATGCACCCCAATGTTCATAGCAGCACTGTTTACAATAGCCAAGACCCGGAAGCAACCTAAATGTCCATCAACAGATGAATGGATGAGGAAGATGTGGTATATGTATATACAATGGAATATTACTCAGCCATAAAAAGAATGAAACAATGCCATTTGCAGCAACATGGATGGACCTGGAGATTATCATACTAAGTGAAGTAAGTCAGACAGAGAAAGACAAATATCACATGGTATTGCTTATATGTAAAATCTAAAAAAAAAAAAAAAGATACTCGGGAATTCCCTGGTGGTCCAGTGGTTAGGACTTGGTGCGTTCACTTTGGTGGCCCGAGTTCAATCCCTGTTCGGGAAACTAAGATCCCACAAGCTGCACAGTGTAGCAAAAAAAAAAAAAAAAGATACAAATGAACTTACATACAAAACAGAAATAGGCCACAGACATATTACAAAATACTGAGTATAGTTCTCTGTGCTATACAGTAGGTATATATACATAACTGAATCACTTTGCTGTATACCTGAAACTAACACAACATTGTAAATCAACTATACTTCTATAAAAAATAAAATACATATCGCAATTGGGTGATATGTATATTAAGTTTTGTTTAATCTAGACTCACCATACAAACACACGCACACACACACATTCTGCTTGTGATTTACATTTTGCAGGGGCCAGGTCTCTTGTCCTAGGGTTTTCCACAGGGGATGTTGCTGGTTGCCTCTCCATCGTATCATTTAACATGAACCTTGTATTTCCTACAAACTGGTAGTTAGATCAAAAGACTACTTGTGATGGTTCAGGGTTTTTTCGTTGTTGAGAATTCTTCATAGGTAGTTTTTTGTATTTCCATCAGGAGACATATAATGCCATTTTTTTTTTAAAGGGCTTTTAAAAAAATATTTATATATTTTTGGCTGCGTTGGCTCTTTGTTGCCGCGCTCCGGCTTTCTCTAGTTGTGGCGATCGGGGGCTACTGTTCGTTGTGGTGCGCGGGATTCTCATTGTGGTGGCTTCTCTTGTTGTGGAGCACAGGCTCTAGGTGTGAGGGCTTCAGTAGTTGTGGCACGCAGGCTCAGCAGTTGTGGCTCGCGGGCTCTAGAGCACAGGCTCAGTAGTTGTGGCGCACGGGCCTAGTTGCTCCGTGGCATGTGGGACTTCCCGGACCAGGGCTCGAACCCGTGTCCCCTGCATTGGCAGGCAGATTCTTAACCACTGCGCCACCAGGGAAGTCCAATGCCTTTTTCACATTAGCAGCCATTGAAGATCATTGCCTAGATCTATTATTTCATTAACAGTTGTAAAAATGTTGATATGCTAACCTTATTTCTTAGATTCATGTCTTCTTAATTTATTAGCTGGCATATTTCTATAAAAACTTCCCCTCATCAACAATTTGGCTATCCCGACATACAGTTGGAAAAGGGATTGCAGAATAAATACTGTTTCTTTCCCTTTATTTACCAGTTTCAAAATAATAGGCTGATTCCTGGAGTAGCCTTCAAAAGATGACAAATGAGTTTTTTATTTTTATTTTTAAAGTGCTGTATGAACTCATGAGTTTAAACATATTTAAGGAGCTTGAGTTCAATGAAGTTATAATTCTTACTGACTATCCCATCATTAGCCAAGGGGACTGTGGGAGCCCCTGATCTGCTCCTGATCCCTTCTGGGCCAACTCCAGTAGAGTTTGATAGGCTCTTACTTTCTGTGGACTCAACTTCCTAGATAATGTCTCAGGTCCTTCTTAGCACTGCCCTCAAGACCAGGGGAAGAGGGGGCCTGCCCTTGGCCTCACGTATCATATATGTTGAGACACAATGTGTTTTTTCTTCTTTTGGTCTCTCATAGGAAAGTTTTCTGAAAGGTAAGTGAGTGATCGAATCATAAAGGGAGGGGATGTGTGTACGCCCATCTGGTCCTCTCAGGCCAAAGAACAAGGGCTGAGGCTGCCAGTGAGTGTGGAGGGGTGGGGGATGAGAGGACAGAATCACAGCTTCTGCCCTGGGAAGTCAGGAAAAGAGCAGCCGCTCTAGTGTACAGTTGGCCCCTCAAATCAACCCAAATGGGTGTCTAGACAGAACTCATTCCCCAGTAACCACCTTCCTGCTCATTCCTCCTTTCCCACTCCCTGCTCCTTGGCTGTGATGGTATCTAAAGTATCAGGAGGCACCCAAAACTGAAAAGTAAGGTGTGGGGAAAGGGTGACCTGCTCACCTTAACCCTATTCTGGGATTGGGTACATCCAGTCGCCATCCAGGAGTCCTGGATCCAGGACCAGCTTCTACCCTGCCCTGTCCCAGCACCACCATGCTACATACGACTCTGGCATCCAGCTGGAACAACCGAGGGAGAAGCTGGCTCCTTTAACTTCCACATCTCAGAGAAGTGGGCTATAGGGGGAAAGAAAGGCCTGATTGGGAACACGGGACACCGGTGGATATAGCTTGATTTATAGCTTTTAAACATTTAGATGTATGGTACATGGGGAAATATTTGCACTTTTGCAAATATCAGGGCAGCCTTGGTCCTTCTGGCTCAGACATTCCAAGTCAGTTTTTGTGTCTCCTAAATAAGGAGATGTAGACTTCACAGTCCAGTCTAGTCCTTTGCCCCAATTTTTCCTCTTCCTTTCCCAGTCATCATGGAAAACAGACTGTCTTTGGCATTATTGAATTCTGATCATGCTTAGAATTTGGCTTGGGGCTTCTGCTTTTCATTTAAAGTTGGTGGAAACCTGCAGTTTGGGAAGAACATGCAGGAGCATGAGACACATCTTGGGCTCACCATGGTTCTCCCTTCTCTCAGAAGAGTCCTGATAACAAAGGGTGACCTTCCTCAATTAGTAACATCTATATGACCCTGCATCTTGGCTATAGTTGATTAATTACAGGGCAGACACCTTGCTCAAACTCTCTCATCTGAGAATTCTGCATCTCAGAGATGCAGAGGCTGAACATTTCTGAAACAGTCACATCAATGGCATGATCCATGGATGCTGGCTGCAGAGGTATCTGGTATTGTCCTAATTCTTTCCTTGTCTAAATCTTCTTTGTTCATCTCTTTCTTCATTTAGGTGACACACTCACTGGCCTTCAAAAAACTATTTTTTTGTATATTAGTTTGAGCTAACTTATGCCAGTTTCTATTGCCTAATGCACACATACCAACAAACAAAAACTCTTAACTAAAGCCATTGTTAGAAGGACCACTGGATGAGGAGCCAGAGCACCTGGATTCACCTCTTTTCCTCTGACATCCCCATCCCTGTCATCACATCTTTAAATCTCAGACTTATTTTTCTCTGCCTATAACCAGAGCTGAAGCAATAAGCTTAGATAAAATAATAATAATAATGATAATGATGATGATGATGGTAAAAAAATAATACCTATCATTCTTTTGAGCACTTTTTATACCAGGAACTATGTTAAGTGCTTTACCTAAATTATATGACTTAATCTAATCCTCAATAACAACGCTGAATTCATCAGGAAGATTTTGACTCTACATAAGCGAAATCTCAAACTCACAATAGCTTAAATGTAAGGAAATTAGTTATTTTATATGTAACAAGAAGTCCCTAGCAAGGGTGGCTTCAGGATTGGTTAAATCAGAAGCTTGATAATGTCATCAGGGACCCAGGTTTTTTCCATCTTTTTGCTCATTTGGCTTGGGTCTCCAGGCTAGCACCTCTCATGACTAAAATAGCTGCGGAATTTCCAGGCATCCAGTTGAACATGACAATGTTTAGCAGAGGGATGGTCTCTTCTTTGTATCTCTTTTTTATTTTTATTTATTTATTTTTTATATTTATTTATTTATTTATGGCTGTGTTGGGTCTTAGTTGCGGCACGCAGGATCCTTTCATTGTGACGTGCAGGTTCTTTGTCGTGGAGCGCAGGCTTAGTGGCCCAAGGGCCAGTGGGATCTTAGTTCCCTGACCAGGGATTGAACCCATGTTCCCTGCATTGGAAGGCAGATTCTTAACCACTGGACCACCAGGGAAATCCCCTTGTATCTCTTTTTTAAGTACAAGAAAAGTTTTCCAAGAAGCTTCTGGTTGATCACCCCTCTCACCTCAATGGCCAGAACTGGGTCATCATACACACATGCTTAATCCAACCATTGCCCAGGGAGTAGAGTTACTATAATGGGCCTAGACCAAGCATGATTCACTCCTGAGTTGAGAGGGAAAGAGGTGAAACACTCTGGGAAGAAAAAAAAAAAGGCCTTTTTCAGGAAAGAAGGGAGGAAACTGTTAGGCAGTTAACCAACAGTGCCTGCTACCAGCATGTGAGACAAATAGGAGAGGCAAAGAGACTTGCCCAAGGTCAAACAACCAGCTAATGGCAGGTGTGGGATCTGAACCCAGAATGGTCTGTTTCTAAATCCTGCTCTCTTGCCCTACACTCTGAAAGGCAGTTAGTCCTCACCAGATTATTTTGCCTTTGAGGAACTCAAGTCTCTACAGCTATCCTGGGCAATTCATGAGATGAACTAGTGTGGGAGCTACCAGCCAATCAGATTCCAGAGACCAAGCAACATAGCAACCTCGTTGCTATGGAGAGGACGAACCTCCTTTGGTCTCCTCTCCACAGTTCACTCCATTCTCCCTGGCCATGGTGGAGAGTAAATTTAGAATAATGTAAATTCAGCAAATAGCAGCCTTCAGTTCCAGATTTCCGGCTCTATGAGTGAGCCTCATAGTGAACAAACATCCCTTTTTATGTCCTTTCATTTTTCCTTTTATTCTGGTATTGCCCCCTTTGGGGGATTCCTTCTCCCCAACTTCAATCATTTGGTTCTGGTGGGGACTTTCAATGACAGTATCAAGGAGTGACATCAAAGTAGTTGACAAATGGGAAAGCACAGACACCAACCAATCAGAAGAGATACTTGCAGCAGTGGTAAAGCAGGGTCCTGGAAGCCCCTGGCTGGGTCAGCAATGAACTCTTTAGTTGTTGGATCATGGGGAACTCCAGGATGGTCCAGGGAGGGCCAGATAGCCGTGGAGGTGGAGGATAAGGAACTCAGGAGGCTTGGGCCAGTAGGTATTTACCAACTGGTAAGGAAGCATTTCATTTAGTGAGTTCTTAATTTCAGATATTGCATTTATCAGTTCTAGAATGTCTATTTGATTCTGTTTTTTATAGATTTCAATTTTGCTGAAATTCTTTCTTTTCATATATTGTATTCTTTTCATTTTCTATATTTTCTCTCACATGTTTACAATACTTATTATAAAGTCCTTGTCTGCTAACTCAAATGTCAGAATCATCTGTGGGTCTGCTTCCATTCTCTGCTATTTCTGATTATTAGTTATATCTCCCTGCTCTTTGCATGTCTTATAATTATATAAAAGAACCATAGAGGTTGTAGATGATATTTTCCTCCAGTAATGATTCTCTTTTTTTTTTTTTTTTGGCTGCTCCACGCGGTATGCAGGATCTTAGTCCCCTGACCAGGGATGCATCCCGTGCCCCCTGCAGTGGAAGCACGGAATCTTAACCACTGGACCTCCAGGGAAGTCCCTCTCAGATGGGGTGAGGGACTGATCATCTCAATCTAGTCAGGGACTCAGCTGCGCTGGGGCTGGATGGTAGTTGTATTAGTCCCAGTCCAACTTTGGGTCATCTTGCTCCTTGGAGGGAGCCCACTCAAGCTTTTGATTGACAGTATGGTGGGTCTCTGTCTTCTCAACCCTGAGAGCCTGTGGAAGATTCAATTCTGTTCTTAGGAGCTCAGGCTCTTTGGTTTCTTGCCCCACACAGTTTCAAAATTTAGCAAATGTCTTGAGGGGACAGCCGTCATGTTTGATGCAGCCCTCATCCCTCTAATAGGACTTTGTTCCTACTGCAAGTCTGTGGGAAATTTCCCTCTGCTATGAGACACTTCTAGCCCAGCCTCTCCCGCTGCATCCCAGAATTCAGCAAATGTTGCATGGGGAAAACTGGCCATGTGTTTAGAGCTCCTCTAGATTCCAATGCCAGATCACATGGATCATCAAAAGCTCTACCAGTTTCTATTTGTCCCAGTAAAGATCTTACGCCCGGGTCAAGCTCTGATTTGACAAATATACCCAGGTAAGAAAATGAGACTATCAGCTCATTTAGAAAGGGCTCTTTCCTCTCCAGAATTTTAATTCATTAGTCTTTGTTGCTGCTATACCTCTCCAATGCCTTTAAAAATATGATTTTTGTAATTTATCGTGTTTTCTAGTTCCAACAGGAACATTGGATTATTGCTACATACTACATCCTACCAGAAGAGGAAGTCCTATGAAATTATCTCAAGATTTAACCATGGCATGGTTATACAGGTATATATGGCTGAATCAACCCAGACCATGCCATGGCCCCTCCTCTACATCTTCACTACAGCGGGGACAGTTGGCCCAAGTAGACCAACTAGAGTCCTTCTGCACTGGAACTGGGAGCCAAGAGCCTTTTTATTTTTGTGGTTGGTCGGGGCGGGGGGAGGGGGCGGGTGAGACAAAGCTGTGAGAATAAGTCTGGAAGCTTCCACTGGCTATGTCTCATGCTCATGGAAGAAGCCAGTTTCCAGCAGGAGGAAATGAAGCCCTCATGCAGAAAGGAGAGGCACAGGAGTGCTGAGGGGATGTTGGGATCCCTGATTCCAGTCACTCGCTCTTGCTGTGGTTTGCTAACCTGAGGCACAAATTTCTCTTTTTTGCCTGAGCTAGTTTCAGTCTCTTGAAAGGGTGGGCCAGCTCTAATGTTTTTGCCCTTGGGCTTTATGAGGCACCCTGTGTTCATATAATACATTAGCCTTTTCTTCTTCTGCAAGGTGGAGGTGGTTTATGTTACTTGTAACTCAAAGAATCTTGACTAAGACTGCTTCTTTAATGACAGGCAGGTTCAGAAGGGCCTGGTGAAAGGTATTTCCCGCACTGCACAGAAGGAAGAGAGGGAGGATGCATGATAATATTGCTGAGACCTCAGCTTTGGATCACGAATCCTCTCTACAAGGAGAAGTGGATGCTTTTAGATTCTGGACACCCAACTCACCATGGGAGGAACTTCAGACTTACCTAAGAAGTCAGCCGAATCTGTCTGCCAAAGCCATGCTGTTTTACTTTAATCAAACTGGGAAACTGCATTCTTATCCTCAACAATATTCAAAGATGGGAGGGAATGGAAAGAGGTAGATGCCTGTGTTTGCACGTTTTACCTACTCCTGGGGCTCTGACTTGCTGATGAGCCTGAAGTTTACACCAGAGGGTAAACAAGATAGCTATTTGGACATCACACACTACTTTGCCAGTTTCCGTTCTCTTGAATTATTTACCATCTAATTGTATGCATTGAAACAGAATCTGGCAACACAGAGTCAGAGATGTAGCCTTATTTGTGCATTAGAGAAGGAAAACTTGAGTTCAGTGAAGGACCTGGAGCAGAAACACTTTATGGCTTTCTGACGTTCCCTTGCTTTGGGAGGGCTGTAAGCACGGGGGTGAAACCAGCACGGCAACGCAGCGCAGGCGCACTGGGAGCCACCGGCTGGAGGCGCCCTAGAGCTGACTCGTCCAGTGTCTCCCCTGAGGCCACAATCCCCCTACAGGGCAGAGGCCCGGTTCCAGGACTTAGCCCCCTGAGCCTTGATTTCTTCTCTGCAAAAGACAGACTGCAAAGGGGGATGGAATGGAAAAATAAGCCTCTCTAGATTTAAAAGATTGTTACCACAAATTTTATTTTCACCATCATACCACTAATTTCCCTCAGGAATAAATATTAGTAGCTATGAAAACAAGAAAAATATTCTAAAAATATTTCAAGTAGTAAAACAGAAACTTTGGAAGACAGAAAAGTATAATGGTGAGTAAAACTCACTATTAGTCCCACTACTCAGTAAGAATCGCTCACAATAGAGGGTGTGGAGAAAAAGGAACCCTCCTACACTGTTGGTGGGAATGTAAATCGGTGCAGTCACTATGGAGAACAGTATGGAGGTTCCTTAAAAAACTAAAAATAAAGTTACCATATGATCCAGCAATCCCACTCCTGGGCAGATACCCAGAGAAAACCATAATTCAAAAAGACACATGCACACCCCCAATGTTCATTGCAGCACTGTTTACAATAGCCGAGACATGGGAGCAACCTAAAAGTCCATCAACAGATGAATGGATAAAGAAGATGTGGTATATATACACAGTGGAATATTACTCATCCATAAAAAAGAAGGAAATAATGCTATTTGCAGCAACATGGATGGACCTGGAGATGATCATACTAAGTGAAGTAAGTCAGACAGAGAAAGACAAATACCACACGGTATCACTTATAGGTGGAACCTAAAATATGACACAAATGAACTTATTTACAAAACAGAAATAGACTCACAGACGTAGAACACAAACTTATGGTTACCAAAGGAGAAAAGATGGGGGAGGGATAAATTAGGAGTTTGGGATTAAAATATGCACACTACTATACATAAAATAGATAACCAACAAGGACCTACTGTATGGCACAGGGAACTGTACTCAGTATCTTTTAATAACCTATAATGCAAAATAATCTAAAAAAGAATATATATATATGTGTGTGTATGTATGTGTGTATATATATACACACACACACATATATATATAACTGAATCACTTTGCTGTATACCTGAAACTAATATAACATTGTAAATCAACTATATTTCAATAAAAATAAAAAAAGAATCACTCATAATATTTTGATACATTTTCTTCCAGTCTTTTTCCTAACCAAATATATATATATTATAATTGGGAAATTTTAACTAACCTCTTTAAAGCCAAGTTTTTTCTTATATCACCTACGTTATTCCAGGCATTATAACAGGGATACAAGAGAATTCGATCAAAAATAACTTGGTTAAGATGTCAATATGAACAATAAATATCTTTTCACTGTTGTTTTTTAATTATGAAAGAATTCAAACAGAGAAAGTAATAGAACAGATACAACTGCACCCACCATCAAGACCAAATCTTAAAATTTTGCCATATGTGCTTCAAATATTTTTTCAAGGAAGATAAAATATTACAGATATGGCTGAAGTCCTACTGTCCTGGACCCAGAATAACTACAGTTGACCTCTGAACAATGCAGATTTGAACTGCACAGGTCTACTTATACACAGATGTTTTTCAATAGTAAAGACTACAGTACTACATAGTCCATGGTTGGTTGAATCTGTGGATATGGAGGAACCGCGGATAGAGGTAAAGCCAAGTTTTTTCTTCAACATTTTGTAGTGAGCCTCTTCCCCATGACAATATTCTTTACAAACAAGATTTTTAATAGCTAATTGTTTTCAAATAGTTCACTGTAAAGAGATGTATACTTAAAATACTATTAAGATTCAATGGATTCAGTTTGATTTCACATTAAAATCTAATTGGGGTACTACAAAAGATGTTGAAACAACACAGACTCACAGACTAGATAGAGGATCAGGAACAGACCTGGAAGCAATTCTTTACCAGGACAATTTCAGGCTGCACAGTTACCCCACTACTGGCCTATGAATAGGAAGGGAGAGAAAGGAAGCGATAGATGGATTGTCCAGGCAAGGGGTGTATGTGAGCACGCACATGAGGATGTGTGAGTGGGGAACAGACCCTAGAAAACTCATGACCCTAATCATTGAATTTATTAGTAACTGCCATTTTGTTATTCCATATGCTATTATGGTATAAAAACTATAGGCCAAGAGCCAGCTTTACATTCATATTTCCTTCCAGTCTTTTTTCTAAGCATAGGTTTTTGTTTTCCTTTATGTAATTGAAATCCATAGAATGAATATTTTTGACAAACTCAGTCTTTAGGTTTGACTTGTATAACCTTAGGATAGAGGAAAAGGAACTGTGTATCAATAGAAAAATTTATCCATTTACTAGCTAGGGTCCTATTTACACCATCAATTTCAACTCAAACCAACATTATTTTGAGATTTGCAAGGAAAATGGTTCACTTCTTACAGATAATTTTTGGAATGGAGAATGAAGGAGGTAGGCACACATACAATGTGGGAAGGCTGATGCTTCTTTTTCCTCAGGCAACTAGGGGGAGGGGAAGGGGGTCAGTAAAGGCATGTTTGGGGGAAAGTTGGAGAAGCATCTACACCTGCTCATTATATCAAATGTCTAGGGACTCTGTAAATAATTCAGGTGCAGTCGGCTCCCTCCAGGGGCAGGTGTTGAGGAGAGTTTCCAGACAAGCATCTCCTCTTGCAAAACTGGAGCAGACCTAGGATCTGATTACTTGAAAAGGGGTCTAGTTAGTAGCTATGGCAACCTCCTTCTTCTGCCTTACAACTTGCCTTGGGCTAAGATACAGGAACTTCTGGGAAAACACTACTGCTACAGCCTGCTGTGGTGGTTAAGAGCTTTGAAGTCTAGCTATCTGTTTCTAATCTAGGTTCCGCCATTTTGTAACCGTGTGACCTGGGAATTTATTCAACCTCTCTGATCCTTGGTTTCTGTGCCTATAAAATAGAGATCATTCAGATTGTTGTGGCATCATCTGTAAGGCTCTTGCTATAGTGCCTGGTACATAGTAGATTATCTCCTAAGAGTGTCCCCACCTCATTTCCTAGGAAGAGATGTTTGGACTTTAAATAAAATAGCAATGTACAGAACTAAGTGAAAGCTATTCTTCAGAACAAAATAAACAGTGCAGCTAACAGTTGTTGAAGATTTACCATAAGCTGGATATTGTGCTGAGTGTTTTATATATAATTTCACAAAACCTACTTAGGGATAAGTGTTATCCAAGTTCTGAGATGTTAAGACACTTTCCCCAGCTCAGACAGCTAGCAGGTGGTGGAATCAAGATCCAAACTCTCATCTGCCTCTTATCCAAAAAAAGCCTATGTTCTTACCTTCTAAGTAAACGGATCTCTGGAAGTTATTTTACGGTGCCAGCACTTCATCTCCAGGTGCACAGTCTGAGGATGCTGGTACATGGAGCTCGTTCAGACTTGGACAGACCTCCTTAGGTCTGTGGGGCCTGACTGCCCTCTAGTGTTGGAGGAATCTTAGGGCCAGGTGGAATCCACAGCGAGTTGTTTTTTTTCTGAGGTGGTAGTGAACCTGCGTCCCTTCCTGTCTGGAGATCTGTCTAGTCTGGTGTCTTCTTATTGGCCAAAGCGTTTCTCCTAGGAACAGGGGTAAAATAGGTGGTAGAGACTGGGAGTTAAGAAGAAGAACTATCTGGGGATAGAGCAGTAATGCTCAGGTTAAGCTCTGAACCATTGTGGGGGGCGGGCAATAAGGTCTCTTATTCCCAGCACATGGCATATAATAGGTGCTGACTGAATACTGAATGAAGTTTTACAACTCATCCTCACTAAAGGGGGAGGGGGAGTGCTGCCAAAAGAATGTTTTAAAGGTCTTCACTGATTTTTGCCAGAAGTACCAGCAGAAAAAACACTGTAACATTAACCCACCTTCCACTCCAACAGACTCCAAGGCATGTTCCGTGCACGGCTAGGCGAGAACAATGACGCTGCTCAGTTATGAGGAAACGAGTTGGGGTCAGCAAAGACATAGGACCATTTTAGGCTGCCACCCTCCCACCAGTGTCCCGAATGGTCCACGGATCTCAGAGAGGTCCCACTTCCACCTCCGTAACTCTGCCCAGGTAGTCCATGTCACCAGGTGGTCGGTGAGCGGCTGTGTGCACTGCTCCTCGCTGGACAGTGGGGAATCCAAAGACAGGTGGATTACTAGGTGGCTTATCAGAGGGCGATGAACACCCCCGACCCCAAGTCACAGAGACTGAGCCGGGTTACTGCAAAATGGGAAGAGATGGTTTCATAAAATAAAGGATATAGAGCAGACAAATAACACCTACTATAATCCAGTCCTCGGCTGCCCAATTTTCTTCCCATATGAATAATTTTGTAAATGCCCCCATAATATATGAATATACTGAATCATTCAGACATTAATTTTATCACTATTATATTTACCTTTATAACTATTACCATCTTTATTTCTAACTAATAGAAAATCTAAACCCAAGTAAACTTGGCTTGATGAATAAAAACATTTGTTGAGGGCTTTTTTCCCCCCTCGGTGGGGAGGTGGGAGTTTCAGGATTGGTGGGTTCAACAGCCGGTGCTGCCAGGAGTTGGTGGCCAAGAAAGGGAAGTAGTAGGGCAGGACCACAGAAGGGATTTCAGAATAAAAAGCCAGCTTCCTATAGCTAGGACAAGCCACATACTGGAAGACTGCCTGGGTGGGGGTCCCTGTGAAGCTACGGCTGCCTCCTGGTCTTCTTTTGGGAATCTCTCTGCTTTTGGTGGACAAAGGGAGAATCTGGTGGCCCACACTCTCTGCAGAAATGGACTAAGGACCGAGGTGGCTGCATAGGGAGAATGGACTTGTTGGATGACTGAGCTTTAGCTGCATTTTCTGCACTAAACTCACCCCCATCCCATGCCCTAAGAAGGGTGGCTGCGGTAGAGGTTACATCTCTCAGATGTCTTGGATGTACTACCTTCCTGTTTACCCACATGAACTTCAGCCCCGAACTGGCATATTCACTGCTCCCCAGACCTGCATTTCATCCCCACCTCTGGCTTTTGCTTCCCCAGTCCCCTGCCTGAATGCTCTGGCCTCTCCTTACCCTACAACTTGTCTTTCTCAGGGCCCAGCTCCAGGTCTGCCTCCTCAGTGGAGTCTTCCCCGAGGGCTTGGCCTTCTTGGGTCACTTTCTATTTTCAATTCCAGGGGCATTTGTTGTGTGGTTGGGAGCTGATTGTGGTATTTGCCATAGAGTTTCAGGCAGGACTTTGTTTATTGCCTTTTCAGGCAAGCTATGCCAGAATTCCCCACTCAGAGGGCGGGGCAGGCAGGGTAACGTGGCCGACCATGTAAGGGTCTGGATGAGAGGTAAGGCCTGGAGCCAGCCGGGAACATGTTCCCCACGACACCATAATTCTTGTGCTCATAAAACATCCTCAGAGGATAAAAAGAAACATGTAAGTCAGTACTTATTCCTTTGGGAGGGCCCCCATGAGACAAGAAATCTTTCAACTGCAGACTGTCAGGCACCAAGGACCTTAAGAACAGGACGGAGGGAGGCAGGGAGGGCTTAGGGCTGTCACTGAAGCAGGCGATCCTGAGGCAATGCGAAGGGCAGAACAATCCACGTGGACGCCGTGTGGACCCGGCACAAGGACAGCACGCTCATGTCAGTCACACCCACGAACTTCAGACCATCACCGTGTTTTTAGTCCCTAAGCTCCTGGGGCTTCATATCATGTTTTCCTTTCCTCTCTCTCAGCCTGAGTCCCTCCCGTGGGGATCTGCCTGTGCTGCTTCCACTGATACTGTTGAGGCAGACGGCCTCTGTCCTCAACCAACTTCCAGAGAAGAGACTGCGTAACAGCAGAGTGTGAGGGCCACAAGGGAGGGAAAAGGAAGAGGGTAACAACAAGTGATGGAGAAAGCTTAAATCATGCACACAGGCTTCTGATAAGAACTTTATTTCTCAAAAAGGGGGCAAGAATCCAAAGTATTAAAATAATCCTCTAATTTTTGTTTTGGAGGGAGAGGATAGGATGACAAAATAATTCATATAAAAATTTCAAGCACAATGGCTGTAGGTCCTTCATCCTGAAACTTGTACCTCCTGTCTGCAGCTCCAGGTTCCAACCATGTCACAGGTAGTGCCGAGCTCCTGGATCCAGAGGCTTACAGCATCTGGAATGCTTATTTATATTTACTCCACAAATAAATACAAAAGGTCAGTCTTCCTAGTGGAAATGATGCAGTCCATTTTTGTGATTGTTTCTAATGAGAATGCTAAAAAGAGCTGCCTCTCTCTAAATTCCAAATCTTTCCTTTTTGAAGACGACTAAGAGTGTGAAAGAAATGAAATGTGGAGACTTACCAGGTACGACTGGCTCTCATAACAACCACATGCCAAGGGAGACTCTACCTCATTGAGGTGATAAAAGGTAAAAAGTGACCATGATTTTTCCATTGCCTTTTACGTGGGGAAACCGCACCTTTCTGTTTCTATCATGGAAGGGAACTGCACTATGTGAGGCAAAGTCCCCCTCTAGCAATTAAGCAAAATCCCTAACCAGAGCGATTATTTGCTAACTTAGAAGGAAAGAAAGAAAAGGGTGAGCTGGAAAGCGAGTCCTTCGCCCAGGCTGATGCTACCACATGGCCCATCAATGCTGAGGGGCACTTTCCAACAGGCAGGCCCTTCCAGGAGGTGGGAGACAAGACCTGGTTCACCCCCCGAGAGGCTTAAGATGAGTTTAACTGTGAAGACCGCTCGGAACATGCCCGGCTCTCCTCTGAATGCTTTCAGTTGGTGTTTCTCTGAGGAATAGGGAGGCTCTCGTGAAGGTACTTTAAACTTCCATGCTCGGAGAAGTCCGAGACCACGTGGTCCTGGCCTCGCAGCAGCCACTTGGTAGTAAGCAGCCCCTCCAGTCCCACTGGTCCCCGGGCGTGGATTCGAGATGTACTGATCCCCACTTCAGCTCCTGTGGAAAAGCACGGATGAGGACATGGCTTTCCCAGCCTCTGCTTCCGGACCGCCCGCCAGGCCCACGTCTCTTCCTTCTCCTCACTTGGCGCCCCCTCTCTGCCCTCTCCTGACCCATCCTCCCTGGGCTAGCCTGACGTCCACTGTCCCCATAAACATGTTCTCTGCTTGCTGTGAGTCATGGTCAGACCCCTTCTTTAATAAAAGAGGAAGGGGCCTGACCGTGGGCCTCTCTTTTGTATTTTATACCCAATCCATTTTGACAATACTACAAGTGCTGTCTCCGATATCTGTCTTGTGCCTGGATTGCGTACCATCATCTGACATTTGGGTATTGTTTCAGGTGTACGACAGTGTACAGAGGTTTCATCTCCCCGAGTATCCTTTAAACCCTAGATGGTAAGGGACATGTTCTAGGTATTCCCTAGAACGCCTAGCTCCTAGGTGCTCATGAGATGGCTGCTGACTACACCAAAGGGTACTTTTCCTTTTCCTCCCTCCTGCTCCCGCCTCAGACGCGGGGCACCGGGGCTCTTCCCGGGTCTGGCTTGGTGTTCTGCACCGTGTGCAGTTGAGGCAGGGCTCCTTTGCTCATCACAACCTCACTGAGCAGGCACTGGGCTGGGACCCGGGGATGAAGTGGTGAACAACTGATGCAATTCATGGAGCTTGTATTCTTGTGGGCAAGGCAGCCAAAGAACAGTTCAACAAATAATTCCATGTGGTGATGGGGTGCAGTGAAGGGTGCTGGCACAGAGACTGTGCGGCAGGGCGGCAGCACCCTGGATAGGGTGGTCAGTGGGAGCCTCCCCGAGGAGGTGCCTTTGGCTGAAACCTGAATGAGAAGGAGCCGGCCAAGGGGACAGCAGTGGAGAGCCGCTGCAGGCAGAGAGGACCAAGCAAGGACCCGAATGCAGAGGTGCCTGGGGCAGTGGTTGGCAAGGAGATGGTGACCACTGGCTTCAAATTCTGGGTTAATAGCGTAGAGACCACATGACTTTGGGCAGGTTACCTACCATCTCTTGCTTCAATTTTTTCTTTTGGAAAAGGAAGAAAATAATAGAATCCATTATGTAGAACTAAGTGAGATAATGCATGTGATGCACTTAGCACGGTGCCGGAAATATAGTAAATGCTCAATAAATATTATCTGTTACTGTTATTCATGCATTTCACAGGAATTTAACCCAAGCAGAGTCTGAGCTTTTGCTCTGAGCGGCTGATGGAAAGACAATGGAGTGGTCTTTGCTCCTCCCCCATCTTGGACTTTCACTTGAAAGCTGGGCACCTCAGCCCTTACAAGTGTGCTGTTTCTTCTTCAACAAAATTCAATACCCATTTATGATAAAAACCCTCCAGAAAGTAGGCATAGAGGGAACTTTCCTCAACATAATAAAGGCCATATATGACAAACCCACAGCCAACATTGTCCTCAATGGTGAAAAACTGAAACCATTTCCACTAAGATCAGGAACAAGACAAGGTTGTCCACTCTCACCACTATTATTCAACACAGTTTTGGAATTTTTAGCCACAGCAATCAGAGAAGAAAAACAAATAAAAGGAATCCAAATCAGAAAAGAAGAAGTAAAGCTGTCACTGTTTGTAGACGACGTGATACTATACATAGAGAATCCTAAAAATGCCACCAGAAAACTACTAGAGCTAATCAATGAATTTGGTAAAGTTGCAGGATACAAAATTAATGCACAGAAATCTCTTGCATTCCTATACACTAATGATGAAAAATCTGAAAGAGAAATTAAGGAAACAGTCCCATTTACCAATGCAACAAAAAGCATAAAATACCTAGGAATAAACCTACCTAGGGAGACAAAAGACCTGAATGCAGAAAACTATAAGACACTGATGAAAGAAATTAAAGATGATACCAACAGATGGAGAGATATACCATGTTCTTGGATTGGAAGAATCAATATTGTGAAAATGACTATACTACCCAAAGCAATCTACAGATTCAATGCAATCCCTATCAAATTACCAATGGCATTTTTTACGGAACTAGAACAAATCATCCTAAAATTTGTATGGAGACACAAAAGACCCCAAATTGCCAAAGTAGTCTGAGGGAAAAAAATGGAGCTGGAGGAATCAGACTCCCTGACTTCAGACTATACTACAAAGCTTCAGTAATCAAGACAATATGGTACTGGCACAAAAACAGAAACATAGATCAATGGAACAAGATAGAAAGCCCAGAGATAAACCCACGCACCTATGGTCAACTAATCTGCGACAAAGGAGGCAAAGATATACAATGGAGAAAAGACAGTCTCTTCAATAAGTGGTGCTGGGAAAACTGGACAGCTACATGTAAAAGAATGAAATTAGAACAATCCCTAACACTATACACAAAAATAAACTCAAAATGGATTCGAGACCTAAATATAAGACCGGACACTATAAAACTCTTAGAGGAAAACATAGGAAGAATACTCTTTGACATAAATCACAGCAAGATCTTTTTTGATCCCCCCCCTAGAGAAATGGAAATAAAAACAAAAATAAACAAATGGGACCTAATGAAACTTCAAAGCTTTTGCACAGCAAAGGAAACCATAAACAAGACGAAAAGACAACCCTCAGAATGGGAGAAAATATTTGCAAATGAATCAATGGACAAAGGATTAACCTCCAAAATATATAAACAGCTCATTCAGCTCAATATTAAGGAAACAAACAACCCAATCCAAAAATGGGCAGAAGACCTAAATAGACATTTCTCCAAAGAAGACATACAGATGGCCAAGAAGCACATGAAAAGATGCTCAACATCACTAATTATTAGAGAAATGCAAATCAAAACTACAATGAGGTATCACCTCACACCAGTGACAATGGGCAGAAAATCTACAAACAACAAATGTTGGAGAGAGTGTGGAGAAAAGGGAACCCTCTTGCACTGTTGGTGGGAATGTAAATTGATACAGTCACTATGGAGAATAATATGGAGGTTCCTTAAAAAACTAAAAATAGAATTACCATATGATCCAGCAATCCCACTACTGGGCATATACCCAGAGAAAACCATAATTCAAAAAGACACATGCACCCCAATGTTCACTGAAGCACTATTTACAATAGCCAGGTCATGGAAGCAACCTAAATGCCCATCGACAGATGAATGGTTAAAGAAGATGTGGCACATATATACAATGGAATATTACTCAGCCATAAAAAGAAACGAAATTGAGTCATTTGTAGTGAGGTGGATGGAGTTAGAGTCTGTCATACAGAGTGAAGTAAGTCAGAAAGAGAAAAACAAATATCGTATATTAACGCATGTATGTGGAACCTGGAAAAATGGTACAGATGAACCGGTTTGCATGGCAGAAATAGAGACACAGATGTAGAGAACAAACGTATGGACACCAAGGGGGGAAACCTGTGGTGGGGTGGGGATGGTGGTGTGCTGAATTGGGCGATTGGGATTGACATGTATACACTGATGTGTATAAAATTGATGACCGATTAAAAAAAAAAAAAGAACAGGGAATACAAAGATCAGTGCCAGTGATGTGATAACTAAATCAAACCCCAACACAACAGAAACAGGGAACTAAAAATAAAGAGTCCAATGACTAAGAATAACTGAGCAAAATTCCCTTTAGTAACCTTTAACAATTCAGTGAGAACTATTTCTCTAGGCAGTTCTCTGTTCAAATGTCCAGGGGGATTAAAATGTTTTAAGTGGTTGAAGTAATTCTCAGATGTGCTATAAATGCCTTATCGGAGCTTCGTAAAGTGGTGCCCCTGAAAGCCGGCGACTGTCTGAGGACTCCTTATACTACTGGGGGATGGAGAATTTACAACTAACGATGGAAGCGGGGAGGGTGTCTTCCTGAAGCTTTTTATTTCAAAGTCTGCTTTAGAAGTCAACCTGGCACCTCTGGGCTTACCTGTTTGTTTCTGATGCTCATACGTCAGCCCAGCATAGGTACTAACACCTTCTTTTGTCCTGTCCTCAGGGTGGATTCCTAGCTCTGAGGCAACCTGGCTGTGTCCCTCTGAAGGAGTAAGTCTGCAGCGGCAGTGCTCTCACGGGACCTTGGCATGCACACCTGTCATAACCCATGCATGCGGACACACTGTGGTCTGCTGTACGTGGCAGAGTCCAGGCTCTGGACTCACGGAAGTCTGGGTCTGAACACCAGCTGCATGACTTTGGGCAAGTTACTTCATTTCTTTGAATCTCAGTATCCTCATCTATGAAAAACGAAATACAAGTACCTACCTTCTTAGCATGTGAAATGCCTAGAACACAGGACTTCTACCAGTTCATGGTAGCTGTTATCATTCTCTCTCATAAACCAACCTTCCCTCGGCCTGTCTGCATCATCTTGATCATGCATGTGACTGTAAAGGCCAGGTGTCTCCTCCACCCTCACCATGCTCCTTGGGGCCACACAGTGATTCACAAGGGACTCCTTTCTCGCCGACCAGACTCTTTCTTACCCAGTCCGAAGCGGTAGCCATCAGAGAAGCGAGTGCTGGCGTTCCAGAACACACAGGCACTATCCACGTGCTGGAGGAAGAACTCTGCTGTCTTCTCTGCAGCATAAAGGGAAGAAACTGAGTTAGGATGGCCCAGGGAGAACACCCCTGCTTCCAGCCACTCAACAGGGCCTGACTGGGGCAGGGCCCAGGCCCCTGAGGTGCTTCCCCACATATTAAACATGCAGACTTGTGAAAAATCTAAAACAGAAAGAAAGCAAACCAGCTTCATCAGTCCTATTGTTGAAGGAGTAGGTACCTGGGAAAGACTGGGTTGGAATCCAGATCTCCCTGCAGACGTACCCTCAGTGCTGCAATGGCCTGTTTATACTATCTGTTTATAGGCTCTGAGTCAAATGCCAAAGTCTCAACTCAAACTCCACACCCACCAGCTGGGTGACTGTGGACAGGCTTCTGAACCTCTCTGTGCCTGAGTACAATGGGGACTGACAATATTACGCAGCTCCCAGGCTTGCAGAGAGGGTAAAATGAACCGACAGCCATGGAGCACTCATCCCAGAGCCTAGCAGATGGCAAGTGCTCAAGTATTAACTGTTTTCACTGGTGGTGCTGCGATTCCCCAGTAAACTGACTGGAAGTTCCCTGAGGGGGCCATGCTGGCATCCTTTACCATCGGGCCTCCATGCCTGACACCCAGGCTCACCTGTGGAGGGAGTGAGTGACTGTGGAGAGTTGGTTTTGCCCAAAACTAGTTGGTTCT
Source organism: Balaenoptera acutorostrata (assembly GCF_949987535.1). Lineage (NCBI taxonomy): Eukaryota > Metazoa > Chordata > Mammalia > Artiodactyla > Balaenopteridae > Balaenoptera > Balaenoptera acutorostrata. The sequence continues at coordinate 32,960,081 of NC_080079.1, read as the reverse complement.
GTGCTTAACCTCCTGAGCCTTGATTTCCTCAGCTGTAAAATGGGTTTATTCCAGCAACCTGTAAAGATTGCTGCATGGACTAAATGGTAACGCCTCTGACACAGAGTGAGCCATGTTTAAAGTGGAGCGAATCATCTCTTCCCTGCCTCTTCCCTCGGGGCCACTGTGACAACACAGCGAGATAACAGATGTAAAAGCACTCAGCAAACCAGCAAGTGCCGCCCACACCAGGCACTGTTATCAGTCCACTGAGATTACGTTCTCCTGCAGGCTAAGAGGGGCCGGGAGGAGCAGGGTCAGCTTGGAGATCAAGGCAGAAAACGCAGACCCCGTGTGCTGCAGCCCCTGCACACTTACCATTCTCTGTGATGATGACGTCCGTGTGGGAGCTGCCGTACTTGTGGATGTGGTCGATGGCCTCCTGCACGCTGTCCACCACTTCAATGCACAGTTCCAGGTCCCCGTACTCAGTTCGGAGGGACTTCACTTCGGAGGGGCTGAAGGTCAGATAGGAGGCGAACTTGGGGCCTGCGTGAATCTTCACCTGGGACACAGGAAGTCGGGGCAACAACATAAACACAGCAGAGAGAGGCAATGCACACTCCTCCCTCTGGGATCCAACAGCAGGATGAGCCCGAAGATGATGAGTCCGGGGCTCCTGTGGCCTGGAAACTAAACTAGTCCCTGCTTCCCTTTAGAGGCAGCCTTCCACCCTCCAGGATGCTCTGCTTTGGGAAATGCTGACGGCCACCTGTCAGCAATGGGCCCCCAGTAAAACTGGAGCAGGGACTTAAGCAGGAAGCCTCTGAACGTGAAGAATGTGCAAGGCATTTAATGGGCTATTGACATAAGCCCTTGACTGCTGGCATTTTACTAAAACGAACACGTGACTAAAAAAATCCCATTCCCAGCCTGTGGGACTTAGGCATTGGACTCAGATGGAAAGAGGGAGATGCCACAAATACACTTCTACTCCCTCTGCCCTGGAGAAGTCCTAGGCGTGCTTTAGAGGAAAACAGTACTTGGTTGGAAACCACTTCAAACTGTGGTTAGTCGTTAGATTTCAGACTTTGTCAGTCTGGCCCCATTTCTAGGTTCAGCTCAGGTCCAGATTCTGGGGCTAAAATCCTGCTTCTGGCTGGAGGAAGTTAAGGACGCTGAGGCTGGTCACTGGGGACCACAGTCGGAAACAGGGAGATGCCACAAATACACTTCTACTCCCTCTGCCCTGGAGAAGTCCTAGGCGTGCTTTAGAGGAAAACAGTACTTGGTTGGAAACCACTTCAAACTGTGGTTAGTCGTTAGATTTCAGACTTTGTCAGTCTGGCCCCATTTCTAGGTTCAGCTCAGGTCCAGATTCTGGGGCTAAAATCCTGCTTCTGGCTGGAGGAAGTTAAGGACGCTGAGGCTGGTCACTGGGGACCCCAGTCACAGTGTGATCCCACTCAGGCCTTGTTCTCCGAGACCTTCCCAGGGCAGCGTTCACGCCTTGATTCTTTAGGGCCAAGCTCTTGACTTGGCTCAAGTCACAACAAGCCACATTTGTCATGTCTTTGTTGCTCCCAAGGCCCTGAATGGTTTCCTATCTGGGACCACACTTCCTCCAGGCCTGGGGTCCAACCATGCTCCCCAGGGGCTGGAACCCCGCCCATGTGCAAGTCGTCCTCTGGTGTACTTCCTGCACTACAAGGTGCTGAAGTACACACACCGGCTCATTCTGACTTGAGGAATTTCAAGGCAAAGCTGAGGATGACTGAGGATATTGTGGGTTTGTCTGAATCAGAACTGGGGGTTTTATTCCTGGATACAGGAGAGCTTTCGTCCTGTCCAGTCCAGGCCAGTGTGGTGCCTGGCATATACGTCAGCACTCAAACAGGCCACTAGTGGAAGGTCAGGCCCCAAACATAAGTGATCATGTGATCTAACTCCCTTATAATTTGTGGGGTACATTTATTTTCATTTTCCAAACTGGGACCATGCCACATTTATAAGCTGACTGAAGTCTTCCTTTCCAGCAAAAGGATGGAAGGGAAGAGACACATGCTCAGGGTCAAAGCAACCAAGACCAGCAGTCACTTTCTCTACTGCTGTGCTAGTTTACATAATTCTGACATCAGATATTAAAGCTTAAAATGCATCCTGACAGAAGATTTAAGATTGTCCAGTTTCACCTGGAGAACATCTATCTTTCTTGCAATCAGGAATTTAGGATGGAGCATACATTTATATTCAAAACTTACTGGCACTGGTGGTTTATAATCTTAATGACATGGTAAGAAAATAATCCAGAGAGGACATTATACAAACTGCTCACTCCCAAATATCACTGTATTAATAAGCACATTAATATTGGTAACTGAAGACATCTGTGGAGGAGCGGCTATATATAAATTTTTGGTTTGAAAACATTTCTGCACAATCTTTTCAAATCAAATCCAAACAAGAATGTGTGTTCAGAAACATAAACTTTATGCCACCTGAATAAGAGATGGCAGGAAAGAGTCCATTCAGTGGGCTGCCATGTGACCTGCTTTATCTTTGAACACTCTTAACACTGAACACACACCACTTTGGAATGAAGCTATTTGTGTATGGGTTTCTTCCATCCACTAGACTGTCAGAGGCAAAGGCATGTCTTACTCACTGTGTACTCAGCACAGAACTTTGTATATGGCAGATGCTCAAAAATATTGCTTCTCACATTTCCTTAAATGGTATGGCAGCTGCTCCCAGTCTGATCCCACAGGCTTCTAAATCTCGGGAGGGAAGACAGGAAGTGATGGACTTGTCCTACCTGTTCCACTCTCAGCATGTCAATGATCTGGTCAAATAATGGCGTTCTCAGCAGATCTCGGTGGATTAACAGAGTCTCTAAAGCATTACAGGCGGCTGGATATTCGCATTTAGAGTCTCTAACTGAAAGAGGAGGACAAAAAGTTGTTTCTATTAACATGATCCAGAGCCACCGAGGACATGACAAATATTTTGCCCGCATAAAACAGGGGACACCACTGAGCTCACCTAGTCTGGTGACCTTGTCGACACTGGCCTCTGAATCCACGTACATGTGGCAGATGCCTTCACTGTGCCCCATCACTGGAATGCCCTTAGCAGCTTTCTGGATGTTTCTGACCAGCTGAGAGGAGCCGCGTGGAATGATTAGATCTATCATTTTGTCTAGGCGGCAAAGATCTTCCACTTCTTCTCTGGTATTCACCTGAAAAGGCAGAGAATAAAAGATAAAGATGACATCTTCTGACCACAAAAATATGGAAGTAGCAGCATCCCTTTCACAGATAAATGTCTGTATCTCCTGAGAACTAAGTTTGATGCTCTGAAAACTTATTCCAAAAACAAGATTAAGGAACATCCCTGGTGGTCCAGTGGTAAGGAATCTGCCTTCCAATGCAGGGGATGTGGGTTCGATCCCTGGTCAGGGAACTAAGATCCCACATGCCGCGGGGCAACTAAGCCCGTGTGCCCCAACTACTGAGCTCGCGCACCTCAACAAGAGAGCCCGTGTGCCACAAACTAAAGCGCTCACGTGCCCTGGAGCCCACGTGCCACAACTACAGAGAGAAAACCTGCACGGCACAACTAGAGAGAAGCCCGCGTGCTGCAACTAGAGAAAAACCCGAGCAGACCACGCGCCATAATGAAAAGATCCCACATGTCTCAGCAAAGATCCCGTGTGCCGCAACTAAGACGCGACACAGCCAAAAAAAAAAAAAATAAGGAAAATAAATAAATAAATATTAAAAACAAAAACAAGATTAAGTTCCTGATCATGGGAATTGAAAGTTGTCCAGCAAATGCTTATCAAACTCTACACATTAGGTCCTGTGCTCTGCATTACAAAACATGCAGGACAGGGTCCCTGCCCTCAAAGAACTCAGAGTCTGGTAGGGAAGACAGGACTACCCTATGATTAGCCATAACACAGGACAGACACTTTTAAGATGCTAGAAGAGGTACAACGTGCTATCTCTGGAAGTTCAAGGAGGTACAGAGCATGCCAGGCTATGAAGATCACAAAAGGAAGTGGCTGTTCCGTTGGCTCTCTAATCACAGCCTAATGACATGTTGGTCTTGCTAGGGAGTCACGGTTCTCCACGACTTCTGCTGACAACCTCTACCCTGGGATGCTGGCTGGAGTGACTGAAGTGCTTGTGTTAGAACTCTGAGATTATGGGCATTTTTTCCTTCCTCTTGATTTTTAATTTTCCCCCATATGGACATGTTACTCACAAGAGAAGTACAAATATACATGTACAAGAAGGTTCATGGCAACTTTAATCTGCATTGCACCAAACCAGAAACAACCCAAATGTTCATCGACAGAAGAAAGGATAAGCTGTAGTACATGCAGATAAATGGAATACTACACAGCAATAAAAAAGGGAAAAGTACTGCTAGATGCAACAGTGAGGATGAATCTCATGGACATGAGAAAGAAATACCTGAACAAAAGAAATACAGATAAAAGAGTGCGTTTTGTATTATTTCACTTATATGAAGTTCAAGAATAGGCAAAAGAAATTGAATGTGAAGAAAGTAAAAAGAGAGTGGTTTCCTGGTGGTGGGGTGGGGCCTGCTGATGGGGAAGGGCACAAGGGAGACTTCGGGGTATGGGAAATAGTCTGTATGTTGATGCGGGGGGTGGTTATATGAGTGTATATATGCGGACACAATTACAGAGCTGTTCACATGTGATTAGGGTACTTTATGTATGTTATACATCAATAAGAAGGAGGAGAAGGAGGAAATCTGTAGAATTAAACTAGGGTATGGAGCAGCTGGGATCTGAACCCCTACAGCCTGTGCTCTTTCTACCCACTATGTCACTGTAAGAACAACCCAGCTTCTTGTCAGGGAGCATGTAACGAGGCAGGTTTGTAGACACCCTCCTAGCAGCCAACGGAATCCTGGAATGTTGGAGTGAGTGGGCCTCAAGGGAAAAAGAGAAGGATCTGGAGTCAGCCTAGGTCCAAATCTAAACTCTGGGTGATTCTGGCTAAGTTATTTTACCAATGAGCCTATTTTTCTTCCATCTATAAAATGGACCTAATAATTTTTCTCACAGGATTGTTGTGAGGATTAAATGAGATAATGGATGCAAGTGCCTTGCCCACAGTAGGTACTCAAACTATCTAGTACTTCAAAACCTCCACTGGACGGTTGAGGAGAGTGACACAATGGTTAAAATAATGACCATAATAATAATAGTGTTAACAGCATGACCTCATACTTACAAGCTGCATGACCGTTTCTGACAAACCTTCATAAAATGTATCTGTCTGACTTGGGCTAAATCACTGCCAGTGAGCAGAACCCAGGCCTCACCCACAGTCTGGGTCTGGTATTCCTGCTGCCTGTGACCTTAAGAATGAAGGGCTAACAGGCATTCTTGTAAATCAACGGTACCAGGACACAGCTGTATGAGAGGGACCTTCCTGAGCCACTCAAGACCCATCTGGGTCAAGGCAGCCCTGCCACTGTCTCATGTCACAGGCACACTGGACCTGCTGCTCCTCCAATCAAACCTGCCTGTACTGGCTCAGCCTTATGTGGCCTAAGCTTTGCTTCAAACACCCAGAGACCTGACCTGCCCCCTCTGGGCCTGACCTGGCTCATTCCCAGGGACCTACCAGCTGTACAGCCTCCTTGACTCCATGGATTGAGAGGGCCTCCTGGGTCAGGAGGTGAAGAATCCGGTTGCTGTGTGAGGCCTCCTTCCCGCCTTTGAGTAACAAGCCATTACCACTTGCGATAGCCAAGGCTGCCACCTGCAGATCAAAGAGGAGAGCAATGAACCAAAGGGAAAAAGCAGTAAAAGTAACGGTAACATTAGCACTCGCTGAGCACATTTCCTGTGCCAAGCACTGTTAATCACTTTGTAAGGCCTACCATGTTTAATCTTCACAACATTCCAGTGAATTAAGTACCTGTTTACCCTCTGCTTTACACATAAGGACACTGAAGCACAGAGAAGTTGGTGACTCCCCAAGGTCACACAGCTTATAAGCGGCAGAGCTGGGGGCCTTGACTCCAGAGCCAAAGCCCCGGATCTTAGGAACTATACTGTACAGCTTCCTTAGCACCATTACACTGTAACCTGAGTTGAGTGCCCAGGGTCACATGGGCACTCCCCTCTCTGGCCACGGTGGAGGACAGGTGCTCAGCGGCCTCCTGACTCAGGTGTTGTTCCACCTCACTCAGGCTGGGCGGCATCTCTGGCCACATCCTACCCTGGCCCTGCCATTGTTCCGAGAGCTCTAATGGCTGGTGCTGAGACCCTGGAGAGGACTAGAGCTGCCAGCCCCTGGACAGCTGCGGCAGAGGCTGCTGGGAGGAAGAAGCAGGCCATCCAGGGGAGGGTTAGTTACCCTCTTAGAGCCAAGAGCTAATGACACTCACCTGAGCATCCAAGGCCTGAAGCTGAACTTTCTGAATGCTCTCAGGATGAATGAAAATCTTCCCGTTTTTGTAATGTATCAAAAGAAACTTTAAAAAACCTGCTTGAACACGTTAATCTCCAGATTAATGGTTCTTAATCCTTTTTTGTTTTTGTTGCTCATGAACCCCTTACAAAAATTATGTAAACTTTTCCCAGATAAATGCACAAACACACAGCATTCTACATATAACTTTTAGGATTCATGGATTCTGTGATGCCATGTGAGCAACCTCAGCTGTAACTGGCTGAAGAGGAAACCTTTCCCTCATGAAGTATTCGCTAGTATGGATAAAAGGTAGTAGAGAAAACTTCATGGACACGGCCTATAGAGAGACTTAGGACCCACTTCTACCAGCTGATGGGAATTCTGCAGTTATCTCTGGGGGTTCTCTGTGAGACAGATATGCAGCCAGAAAGGGGCTGAGGACAGACCCCAGTGGTATGGGAGTCCCTTGGTGGACCAGATGGTTTTAGGTCATGCCAGGGAATAGCCTCCACAGAGCATGTGGGACTCCCATGGTCACCTATGCCCTAGCGTAAAAAGGTACTGGTTTTTTGTTTTATTTATTTATTTATTTATATTTATTTTTAAATTAATTAATAATTTTTATTTATTTAGTTAGTTATTTAGTTAGTTATTTATGGCTGGCTGGCTGGCTGTTCTGGGTCTTCGTTGCTGCCCACTGGCTTTCTCTAGCTGCAGCGAGCGGGGGCCACTCTTCGTGTGGTGTGCAGGTTTCTCATTGCAGTGGCTTCTCTTGTTGCAGAGCCCGAGCTCTAGGCACGTGGGCTTCAGTAGTTGTGGCACGTGGGCTCAGTAGTTGTGGCTTGCAGGCTCTAGAGCGCAGGCTCAGTAGTTGTGGCACACGGGCTTAGCTGCTCTGCGGCATGTGGGATCTTCCCACAGGGAAGATCCAGGGATTCAACCCGTGTCCCCTGTATTGGCAGGCGGATTCTTAACCACTGCGTCACCAGGGAAGTCCCTTTTGTTTGTTTTTAAATAGAATCTCTCTGTGAGACTTTGGGGCTAGTGCAAAGAAAAAGCTGGTATCATCCTACTGGACAGTCCAGTGGGGAAGTGGTTCCAGATTTCTGGGAGAGAATTTAGGGCAATGAGCAAGACCACCCTCTAATACCACCTTATACTTCAGAGCATGGCCACTTGGCAAAACCTCTGCCACATGGTTTTGCCTCAATTAGCCTGTGATTTGTCAGATTTCTTAAAGGGGGTCACATGCTAGTTTCCATTAACTACTGAAAGTTCTTCTTCCTAAGAGATGTACCTACAGGAAGCCATCTGCGACACTGATAATAAATGGGTCTTTTTCACATGGGCAAAACCAGCTATTAGATGAATGAGCCTACAGTAGGTTAGCAGGGACTCTGTGGTCAGGGAACAACGTGCTCCAGTGAGCTAAGTTTTTGTTTTTGTTTTTGGCCGCACTGCAGGGCATGTGGGATCTTAGTTCCCCGACCAGGGATTGAACCCGCACACCCTGCAGTGGAAGTACAGAGTCTTAACCACTGGACCACCAGGGAAGTCCTAAGTTTTCTGGAAATGTACTCCCGTGTCATGGCATGGGAGATTCATCTGGGCTCAAGGCCCAGCTCCATCCTTACAAATGTCACAGGAAAATTAACTTCTATAAGCTTCGGTTTCTTCAACTGTAAAATGGACACATGAATTACCTTTTTTAGAATTACCAGAAAAATCAGAAACACAAATTGCCTTAAGCGCAACCTGAGAATAAAGTCTCAAAAATTACCTCTGGGGGAAGGAAGGAAGGAAGGAAGGAAGGGAGGGAGGGAAGGAGGGAGGGAGGGAGGGAGGAAAGGAAAGAAAAGAAAGATATCTTCGGGAGATTTATCTGAGTCCTGAAAAGAAGCTCTTCCTCCAATTCCCCAACCTAATGGCAGGCATTAGTCACATACCTGGGGTAGACAGTCAGGGCGAGATTCAAAGATGACCAGTAGAACTCCAATTGGGACAGTCACTTGTTCGAGCTCCAAGTCTTTGGCAATTCGGGTCCGGCGCAAAACCCGCCCCACGCTGTCCTGTGAGGAGGCTGCGATCTGCCGCAGACCGATAGCCAGGCTGTTCAGTTTAGACGTGGAGAGGCTCAAACGTTTCAGCAGAGGAGCTGCGAGTCTCCCTGAAGAGGTGTGAAGAGCACATGATGAAGCAGTAGACCTGGGCAGGCTATGGCTGTTTTCCTGAACACATGGCACTGTGTTAGGAACAGACATGGAACTCAGGGGGTCTCAGGTAGACAAGGACATGTCATTTACACAGCTTTTCTGGGAGGAGCAGTTGGGGCAGTATACATCATCATGTAAAGGTGTGGACACCCACACCCTTGGTGCCAGCAATTTCAGTTCCAGGAATTTATCATTTGCATCAGCAAACCTGCATGTAGTGAGGATACTTATCACAGCATTTTTATTATAGTGGGAAACTGGATTCTACCTATAGATTCAGCCAATGGGCTACAATGCAGTTACTATAAATAAATATCTATATTTACTGATATGGAAAGCTGTCCAGGATGTAGTTTGTGAAGAAGGCAAACTATAAAACAGCATGTATGACGTCACCCTAGTTATCACACATTGCACATACATGTGCAGAGAGATGTCGGAAAGCATCAAGAACAGTGATGATCTCTGCCTATCTTTCTGCGTTATTTTAATTTTTTATAACGAGTGAATTACTTTTATAAGCAGAAGTAATAAAGATGTTTTCTTTTGAAATAAAAACTTAAATAGAATTATAGTAAGTTCATATACAGAATTTTCTTTAAATTTGCATATAACAGCATGCACAGTGTGATTATCTCTCTCTCCACACACACAAAGACACACATACTCAGGAAAACCATTTGCAATCACGTGTCACAAATCATTACTATGGTTAATGTTGAATGATATTATGAAAAATTTCCCCTTCTTTTTTAGTCACAACCACCAATACAAAATTATAAAAAGACTTCTACTTTGGAGGGGAGGAGCCAACCTTATATTAAGAAAAAAAAATGAAACCATAATTTTATCAACCAATTACATCAATTTAATTAATTTTCTTCACTTCTCCCCATGCAGTAAAAATTGTTTTAATTGTAGTGCATATTAAATATTATACTCTAGTTTTTCACCTCATAATGCACGTACATTTTCCATGTTGCCAAAATTATTTTAATTACTACTAAATATTCTATTGAGTTGATACAGTTCAATGTACATGACTGTACCTATGTTATTAGACACTCAGGTTGTTTCCAGTTTTCAATGGTATAAATAATCCTGCTCTAAGAAACTTTATATACAGAGCTATTTTTTCCTCTTGCAACCTTTTCTTAGGGATAAATTTCCTGAAATGGGCTCACGGACTCAAAGGTGATTACCATGCTCGTGTATACCTGAGACTTTGTTCTTAAGCCATGTGTGTCCTTGCTGATTTCCAGAGAGAGATAACTGGGATCAGAAGTCAGAGTTCTACCAACAACTCGGTGGGTGACCTTGAGCAGCAGCTTTAACTTCTGTGGGTCTTAATTCTTTTAACTTAAAGAATTGGATAAGATGTCAATAAAGATTTCTTCCATTTATTTAAATTTTTTATGGCTTTCCAATACTGCAAAAATTCAAAAGACCAGATGTAAAGTCTAAAGAAAGTTCCAAAGTCATGGCTCAAAAACGTTTTAAGGAATGAAAATAATGTTGATGAGCCCTGCAAGGTTTCTTTAAAGGGAACACCACTAATTTGGATGTTCAATTTGAGGCACATTTATTCACAAGAAAAGGAAATTAAAAATCCCGTAAAATCAACCCCCATTATTTTAGGGTGGAAAAGACAGAGAATTAAGAAAAGGAGAGAAAGATGAGGGCCTACCTGACTCCACATATTTAGCTGTCTTCAATGCGAGTTCAGCCATCTCACTTACGCTACCATTAGCACCTCAAGGGCATTTCTGGATGGCAGACTACAGGCTGATTAAGGAACTAGGAGATAAGCTATCTTTCAACACAGGCTGCACAAACTATTTCCACAACTATTTTATATGCACTGTCCATCTGGGTTTCGTTCCCAGATCTGCCACTGGCTGTATGGTTTTAGGCATGTAACAACTTCTCTCCGCTTTAGTTTTCTCCTCTGTAAAATAGGGATAATAAATAGTAGCTACCTTATAGGTACCATGTTCTAAAGAGAAAATCAGATCCTGCCTGTTAATCCCTTAGCATAATGCCCAGAAACACAGAAAGGCCTCAGTAAATGTTAGCTGCTATTAGTTTAGTGTCTAAAATAGTGAGGTCCTCAATCTTTTTCTTTTTTGTCTTGAAATTGCCACAGTAGCCATGGCTTGTGACTGTGGGGAATGGAAGGAAAAAGCCCCTCATTGGGTGGGGGGTGGGTAGGCGTTGTATGGAACACCTGAGAAAAGGGGTGGAGGTAGTATGTGTACTTTGAAAACTCCCAACGAACACCAGCCACCAACCCTCAATAAAAATGATGTATACAGGGCTTCCCTGGTGGCGCAGTGGTTGAGAATCTGCCTGCCAATGCAGGGGACACGGGTTCGAGCCCTGGTCTGGGAAGATCCCACATGCCACGGAGCAACTCGGCCCGTGAGCCACAATTACTGAGCCTGTGCGTCTGGAGCCTGTGCTCGGCAACGAGAGGCCGCGATAGTGAGAGGCCCGCGCACTGCGATGAAGAGTGGCCCCCGCACCGCGATGAAGAGTGGCCCCCGCTTGCCACAACTAGAGAAAGCCCTCGCACAGAAATGAAGACCCAACACAGCCATACATACATACATACATACATAAATAAAAAGAATGTAAGCAGACAAGAATATCATTAAAAAAAAAATTAAAAAAAAAATGATGTATACAGTATGTAATTTCTTCCATAACCATCTTGACTTTAGGCAGACTATGATATAAGAATTATTAGTAAAACAAAGAATAAGACCCAAAATAAATCTCTCTATAACTAAGTTGCCTGGTCTTTACCTTCTGCCTCCTCCAAGTCTTTTTTGTTGGCTAACAGGATCTCATCTCGCTGGTCCGTCAACAGATCAGCCAGATGATGGATAATCTCTGCTCTCTAGGAAAAAAGGTAAAACATTGAAACAAATAAGCAAACATGTTACCCCATAAAGAACGCACACCACACTTTTAAACCTACTCTTCTGAGTGTGCCAGGCCTTGCTCCTAAATCCCAGTCATCAACGACTGAAAACCTCCTTAGTTCACTCATTTGTTTCCCACCACTGCTCCCCTCATTTTTCCTTCCTCTCTCACTACTAACCTCCCCATTTCTTCTCACTTTTCTTCCTCTTTTACCACTCTTGATCATGATGATTAGCAAACCACAGCCTTGTGGTGGGGGAGAGGGCGTGATGAATTATTCAGTTTGTCCATGAGACAGGCGCCAGCACTTTGAATCAGCATGACATACACATCTCACCTATTTAATAGCACCAGCTGTAAAGCTGATTTCCCAGGTAAGTTTTTGCATCTAGTTCTTCTTTTTCTACAATTATTTATTAAAAATGAATTCAGTCAAAGGGGAAAAACCCAGTCCTGGATGCTGGAGGAGACCCCAATCCTTATCTACCTAGATGAGGAAACATGGTAAATCAGAGTAGTGATTACTAAAGGAGTAAAAGAAGTGATTTAATAGAGAGAGAAGCTAGGGTCCTCCTGGGCTTTCCTTTTCCTACTGGTAGCTATTTTAAATTTTCTTCTCCCTTCTCAGGCCAAAGTACTCCCCAGAAGAAACCTATATACATCACTTTCAAATCCAGCCTTAACACCACAACCCTTGGGAAGCCAGCACCCTGCTTCCACCTGACCTTCTCACATTTCATCGTGTCTGCTACTTCAACTGACTGAGTCACTGTGGACAGGGCAGGGCTATGATACGGAGCAGTCTCTGGGACTTCCATCTTCTAGGTAATCTTGGTGATTTGGATGAGGTGGGAAAAGTTGCTTTCCTATATTTCCCTGCCCAGTATGTGGCAGGATTTGGGAGCCTCTCTGGTCTCATGATTTTCATGATACTTTTGATCAAAACATCATAGTGATGCAAAGCTACCTTAGGCTTCAGCCTATAGAAAACAAAAGGGAAAATGAAATTTAGAAAAAGAAAAAAGGCAGAACAAATCTGAATCAGAGTTCTAACTCAGATCTAACTCTACGGGACTCGAGGAATAAAGGGGGAAACAGCAAGCTTGACTGTGCACTAAACCTCACAGTTATGACTCACTCTGAAAACTAACAAAACTATCAGCTAGGGTTATTACCTGCTCAGGTTCCAAAGTGGCCAACAACCTTCCTCCTGATCGAGCCATTTCTCCCTGCTGCTCCACGGTAGGGCCTGCAAGAACATTTGCAAACACCAGCTCACGGTCAGCTCACTGCCCCCTCACTATCCCACACGTGCATGGGCTCCTTGCAGGCACAGAGCACACGCTTAGGGTCTCGGCATGCTTGTTTCACACCCAGAGATCACTCTGACCAATAAACTGGCAGAAGAGCATACCAGATTAACTCAGGCAGAAACACAAGAACCTGTCTGTACTTTTGGTGCAGACAATATGATTTATGTCTTCTAGAGTTCTTCTCAATTCCACTTTGGCTTACATTTTCTAATGTGTTTGCATTTCTGAATGTAGATTATATGGCAGTGCTATCTTTGTGAACACCTGAGAGAGCACATACTATTTCTTATGCATCTTTGTATCTCTAGTGTTCATTAGTATCTGGTATCCAGCATGGGCCTAGCAAATGTTTCTTGAGAAAATGGATGCTTATATTCTTTAACTTAGTGATTTTAGTGAGAACAGGAGGCCTAGTTAGGCAGGTTAGATAAGTTCTACAAAAACAAAGTAGAATCCAATTTTGCAAGCAGTGTTCGAAACTACACCATATTTCATAATGTTAGCACATGAATTTTGTAAGCTCTCCTCCCAGAGGGAGAGCTCAGTCTTCAGCCCCATCTAGGCCATGGAGTTACTAGCAGTCATCCACAGACCATGGGACTCTATGAAGAACTACTTACCTGCAGGCTTTACTTCAGAAAAGAAGGTGCCAACTTTCTTTCCCTCCACAATGTCTGTGATGACATGCCCGGACACCTTCGGGTGGGTCCCATTGGCAATGACCACAGAAGTACCACCTTGCAAAGCCCAGAGGGCTGCTTTCACCTAATGGGAGAAGTTAGATCCATGGATGAGATTCAGACCTTTGTAGGGTCTAGGCCCCTGCACTTTAAACATGCAAAAACATAGAAAATACAATGTGATATTGAGCAATTTAATTATCTGTAGGAAGGTTCTGCACAGCTCAGAAGCTCTCAAGACACGCTCAGCCCATGCACTCTTCCTAACCCAACCCTGGCATGTGTTGTCTAAAGATGAACCAATCTGCCCCTTGTGCTCAGCGTGTTCTCTAAGACTCTCTAGTACTGGGACGCATAACTTCTACATTTGACTTATTGTGCCAGCTTGCAGTGTCCAGTTTGCTGCTTGACGGGAATCTGATCATGAGTACTCTGAGCTTTTGTACCTGCGGTTCTTGTCCTCATCTCTGCCATTGCTACGTGTGATTCTGTACCTAAAGGGTATAACTTCTTAGAACAATTAATGGGAGAGAAGAATTTTTTTTTTTTTTTTTTTAAAGGTCATTTGGGGGATACTTTATTTTTTTTTTTTAATTTATTTATTTATTTTTTAATACTTTATTTATTTTATTTATTTATTTATTTATGACTGTGTTGGGTCTCTTAGTTTTCGTGTGTGGGCTTTCTCTAGTTGCGGCAAGTGGGGGCCACTCTTCATCGCGGTGCGGGGGCCGCTCTTCATCGCGGTGCGCGGGCCTTTTCACTATCGCGGCCCCTCCCGTTGCGGGGCACAGGCTCCAGACGCGCAGGCTCAGTAGTTGTGGCTCACGGGCCCAGTTGCTCCGCGGCATGTGGGATCTTCCCAGACCAGGGCTCGAACCCGTGTCCCCTGCATTGGCAGGCAGATTCCCAGCCACTGCGCCACCAGGGAAGCCCGGGAGAGAAGAATTTTTTAAAGGTTTCATCAAGGAATATTTGAGCTCTAATATTAACACTTAGAGGACTTATGAATTATGAAAAAATATAGACCCTGCCCTTGAGGAGGTTATAATATGAACACACACTTAATATATTAATAAAAGTACATAGAAAGACATGACTAAATATAGGTACACAATATGCATTAAACCTGTATTTAGATATGTGTATCTTTAAGTGTGTATGTGCATCAGCCCTCAATTACAAAAGTAAGAAGGATAAAATACAGTTTGGTTTTTAAATTGTTACAGGCAATAAAGGCACCAGATTCTTACCTTGGCTTCCATGCCACCCATTGCCACTCTGGACTTGGTTCCGAATGTCACGGACTGCTGATCACCGGGATAAAATATATCAATGAGCTTTGCATCATCTGACCCTGGGGGGCTGTCAAAGAGGCCTAAAAAGTGGACAAGAGTCGGTAATGCTGTTTAACAGAAGTGAGCATCCCCCAAGACAGACCTCCACAGGGACCTGCCAACTGTAACTACTCTGTACTCGACTCATCCAGGTAAATTCTGCTATTCCACCAGCTCGAACAAGAAAAGAGGTCAAGGGATTCGTAGAGTCTACCCACACTGAAAACCAGCTCCGGGAGTACGCACCTTACATACTTTGATAACTTTGCCTGATAAATGAATGTTTGTCAGCATCAGAGCACGGCCATATCCCTGGCACAGAATTTACTGGCCCTGCCCACAGTCTACAGGGAAGCTATCCTCACCTTTGCCATTTCTACTATGATGCTGAACCTTAAGGATGCAACTGAAAAAGATGAGTGGCTTTTGCACAAACAGTGCAGCAGCTGTATAGTGTTTAATGTGACTCTTTCCAAGGGCATGACATATGAAACAGGTCCTCATTAACTCTCACAGTACGCTTTGAAACAGTCACATTATACTCCCCACACTATGGGTAAGCCTTTCTGAAGGTTAGGCTGAGTCAGCAGAAGAGCACATGACTCTTGGCTTTCAGTCTGGATATGTCACCACAAAGCCTATGTCCTCTTTATAACTGAGTAGCGTGACATAAAATAAGAGGTACACAAAATGTTACATGCATACCATCCGAGATTAAAAATCCTCACAATTTCACTTCGAAAAAGAATGTGTCTGAGCCTCAGAAGGGGAAAAGAGGGCCTGAGAAAATGGAGTCATGTCAAGGTCTGAGGGGGACACAGACAGGGAGGAACTGCTAGTGGTCAGGAACTGGCTGAAGGACATTTTGGGCAGTGATGCTTTTGGTTTTTAAGTTACTGCTTTTCCTGTGCTAAAATATACCCCTGTGCTCCACCGTTCCAAATCTTTTTTTAAAAAAATTAATTAATTAATTAATTAATTAATTTTTGGCTGTGTTGGGTCTTCGTCGCTGTGCACGAGGTTTCTCTAGTTGCAGTGAGCGGGGGCTACTCTTCGTTGCAGTGCACGGGCTTCTCACTGTCGTGCCTTCTCTTGTTGCAGAGCACGGGCTCTAGGCGCGCAGGCTTCAGTAGTTGTGGCACGTGGGCTCAGTAGTTGTGGCTTGCGGGCTCTAGAGCTCAGGCTCAGTAGTTGTGGCACACTGGCTTAGCTGCTCTGTGGCATGTGGGATCTTCCCAGGCCAGGGCTCGAACCCGTGTCCCCTGCATTGGCAGGCGGCTTCTTAACCACTGCGCCACCAGGGAAGCCCTATTCCAAATCTTTAACACAACGGTGCCATGTGCATCCTCTCTAGGAGAGTAAGTGAATCAGAGCAGTGAGGACATCAGTGTCCAGTGCACAACAAAGTAGTGCAAACCACGAGCAGCAATTACAGGGAGAGAGAAATAACCTCTCACAACCCCTATCCGCCTCAACCCAGCACCCCACAGTTCCCAGGGTCTTCTGCTGGGTTCTTCTCAGAAGGCACTATGCTGTGAGATCATGAGTAGTACCTGACAATTCTCAGGCAAACCCCCAGAGACGCCTAGGAGTTCCTAGCATTCTGATATTCTGCCTCCTCCTCTTCTTCCTTATAGAAGCTCTCAAACCCACCAAAAGCATATTTAAAATTCGGATATTGTTCTAAAAATCAATATTCAGTGGATAACTAATCAGAGTTAAAAGCACAAGCCTGCCAATGACCAGTTTTGGTGTTTGAGGCTGCATTAAAACTAAGGTTTACTAGAGTCTAGTTCAGGTTGGATTTTATATATTGATCTCTCAAACTCATATCCTTTGCCTTGCTAGGCAGTACAGGAGAGAAGACTGTATATTTTTAAACTGAAAAGATTTAGATTCGAAACCAGCCTCTGCCAAGTACTAGCTATGTGACTTTGAATAAACAATTTAACTAATGTGAACTCAATTTTTAATTTCTTCATCTGAATAACAGGCTAACCTACCTACTTTGCAGGGTTGCTACAAGGGTGAATAAATTGACATTTATAAAGCACCTAGCACAGTATTACACATCAGAAGCTGAAAAAAAATCTTGTGACTAACCAAAATGCCTTGTTCTCCAGAGTGGCTTACTCTTACCCCAGCTTAGTTGTTCCAATACTGAGACTTCAAATTTATAGTGAATAAACATGGTACCAAGACTGCATACAGGTAAAGATACTGATCCGTAAGTATGATATCTCTGACCCTCCACGTGTGCAGAAGACAGATCACAGCACTGGTACCTGCCCCTGCCTCCACCAGGCAGCCCCCTGCCCTTCACTTATGCTGCTGAAGCGTAAACTGGGGAACAAGTCCTGCCATGGGTGTGGGTAGGGAACTAAATAGGTTTTTCTGACTTCCCGGGAATGTAATGGGGGACTTTTGGGATCCTGTAGGTTTGGCCTATTTTAGACACATCTACCATGTCTATGGGTCAAAATGTAAAACGGGAACAGCTTAAGAAAGTAAGAAGAGTGAATGGAGAGCCAAGTTGGAGCCAAGAGGGGCCCCTCCACGAAGTAGTGGAAAGCAGAGAGGAAAAGAGTAACACAGAAGAACACAGTGGCCATACAGCCTGGATTTTCTGCAGTGGCTCCAATTTAAAATAATGTGTCTTGTGATTTACATTAAAAACTAAAAGTGATCAAGACCCCAATGAGGTATCACTTCACACCCATTAGGATGGCTATGATCAAAAAGGCAGATACCAAGAGGGAAGTGTTGGTGAGGATGTGGAGAAACTAGAACCCTCATACACTGCTGGGAAAATGTAGAATGGTGCAGTTACTTTGGAAACCAGGCTGGTATTTCTTCAAAAGGCTAAACATATGACCCAGCAATTCTACTCCTAAGTAAAATAAAAAGCATCTTCACACCAATACTTGTGCACAAATGTTCACAGAAGCATTAGTCACAATAGCTTAAAGGTCTATCAGCTGATGAGTAGGTAAATAAAACGTAGTATATCTATATAGTGGAATATTATTTGGCAATAAAAATAAATGAAGTACTAATATGTGCTATAGTATCAATAAACCTTGAAAACATTAAGTGAAAAAAGCCAATCACAAAGGATCACATACTGTATGATCACATTTATATAAAATGTCTAGAACAAGCAAATCAACAGAGACAGAAGGTAGATTAGAGGTTGCCATGGGCTGGAGAGTTTCAGGGGAAGTGAGGAATGATTGCTAATGGGTATGGGTTTCTTGATGGGGTGATAAAAAACGTTCTAAATTGTGGTGAGGGTTGAACAACTGTATGAATACACTAAAAATCACTGAAATATAAATTTTAAATAGGTGAATTATATGCTATGTGAATTGTATCTCCATAAAGCAGTTATAAAAAACAAAATTAAAGTGCCTGGAAATAACAACATTTCAGCATTCAAACTTCATCTCCCAGACCACCCCCACCTTCTTTTGAATCATAAAACCGTTTTTGGACCATATGGCTCAGAAAATAATGGTCCATAGTTAAAAAGATCAGAAGCATTCAAACAAAGAGGGGAACTCATGTGCTCACACATATATTATTTAAAACAAAGACTGGATAAAAAGAAAAGGCATTACTTTTTACCTTCTACATCTGAAAGAACAATTAAGAGGTCAGTCTTCATTTCCACAGCCAGACGGGCAGCCAGGCTATCGTTATCTTTAACACTAATAACCTAAAATGCAGGTAAAAAGTCGTGAGCTTTGCAGTTCAAAAAGAAGTTCATGGAAGTACTCAGCTAGGCTCTGGCAGGAAAAATGAACAACCCTGAGTATGTGCATGACAGCTCTTACAAGCCTTTCAGTTTGCAAAACACCATGCCTACTGGCAACCCCCTTTGCAAGTATGCACGCTTCTATCCACTGACATACACAAGCCATGCTCACAGCACCACCTTAAATCACTATTGCGCCTCACCCAGTTGAACGAAAGCCCCTGTCTTCAGAAGAGCTTATGCAGACACTGCTCCAGGATGCCAGCTTCTCTCCCCATTTCTCCATCTTGTTTATGCCCAATGTCCGGTGTTAGTACATGCAGCATAGCATGGCATTAGTGTCTACAGCATGCTCAACCCTCGGTAATACTTTACCCACATTTACCCCCTGGAGATCACTATTGGGCTCCGCTGGGGGCACAACAGCATCGTTTGTGTTGACAATGGGGACGATGTTCATCCGGAGGAGCTCATGAAGTGTCCCATTGAGGTTCCGGCGCTTCTGCTCATCGTGGAAATCCAAATTGGTCACCAAAATCTATGGGGATGTATGTATATGTATAGCTGATTCACTTTGTTATAAAGCAGAAACACACCATTGTAAAGCAATTATACTCCAAAAAAGATGTTAAAAAAAATAAATAAAAATAAAAGGGTTAAAGAGATTGAAAACGCAGGAGACAGGAAAATGATGAACTTCCGAGGAACAGCATCCAAAGGATGCTAAGAGTAGAGGAGTTAAACTTTAGGTTTCTTGGAGCCTGTACAGTTCAGAATGGAACACACATCTTTGGAGACTCATCCAATTCTTTTGGAGATTGGAAAAAAGTTAGAATCACCTGGAAGATTTATTTTAGGATGCTTAAGACTTCTTGCAAAAGTACTTTAATCCTCAGAGAGCTATGAAATCTCGTCCATTTACAAAATTAAGAAAATGAATGTATCTACTTTAGAGGGATACTGGAGGGAGTAATGACTGCCATAAATTTCTAAAATATCTTTGTATCCCAGCATCTGATCCAAAGTCTGGCCATACATAGTAGGTGCTGAAACACGTGGTGAGCGAGTGAATGAATGGTTACTCTGCCTGGAAAATGTATTAAACCACATGGAATAGGGCCATGTTGTCCCTGTTTCTGCTCTGTGGCCGACCACTGCCGGAGTCAGCAAAGACACGGTCAAGTGGGATGAGTCTGAGAGGTTTACGGAGGTGAGTCTTTTAGTCACAAACTGAAAGCAGGGCTGACATAACTTCGTTCAGGGGACGGGATGCATACAAGCAGGAGAGAAAGATAAAGGGGGGGCGATAGCAAGAAACAAAATGGTAACAAACTCCGAAGCTCAGGAATAAATGTTTCAATGAAGTCCCTGCAATGTTCATGGAAGAGGGTTCTTGCGATGTAGGGCAGCGCTGAAGCAGGAAAAGGCTGGAGGCAGATGGCCAAGAATTCTTGGAAGATACTGAAACAGTCCAAGTGGGAATGGTTAAGCCCTGAACTAGGGTCTGGCTATGGTAACTGAGAAGATGACAGCAGCCTTAATGATATGGAAAATGTGAGCGAAGAAGACAAAATGATAACATTACCAAGGGAAATAATTTACTCACTCATTTGATAAAAAAGTTATTGAGTACCTCTGAAATGCCAGGCCCTGTACTAGCTGTTAGAATGGAGAATAAAAATGTTGATGATTTGGGGAAGATGGAATGGGTTAGATCATGAATGTCTTTTCAGAAAGTTTAGCCCTGTAGGGAAAAGGGCCTGGGACAAAGGTGAATATATAGATCCTGGTTCTGGTGGTGGAAGGTCAAACAATAAAAGTAAACACGTGTGTGTAGAAGAGGCAAGCAGGAGGTATAAAGGTCCAGTGAAAACACTTGTGGCTCCAACAGTTTAACAAACAAGACAAGGGAGACAAGAGACCAGAGAGAAAAAGTATGTGCTTGGAGAAGGGCAATCTGTTAGGATGCACATAAGTTTCATTTCTATGAATTAAAAATAGCTGTTGTCCTTGTTTAAGTCTTTAATCTGACAAACAACTTATGGGAGATTTTCAAAAGCCCCTGATAATGGTCTTCAAAACAAGATTACTAAAGAAAACAAGGAACCACAGGATAAGGTGCAAAGGGTAAAGATTTCTTACAGATCAGATCATGCGGAAGGCAAAGGTGTGGGAGTGAAGGGGCCCCTGGATGAAGGCTTGCTGGAAACTGGAGGGCACAGAGCTTTTTTACATCAATATTAATAAAAACAACGGCTGATGTACAGTATTTTTAATGATACTTTCACTAAAACAAACAAACGAACAAAAAACCTCAAGAAGTATCATACCTGGGAAAAAACAAAACAAAAGCATAGTTCCTGGATCTAAGTTTCCTCACCTGGCTCCATGCACTTTAAAAAAATTAAAGACTAAAACCGTCATTGCACTATGGAGGAAAAAAGAGCTGATAATAAAAGGAGACAAAAATTGAGATTTCCATTGCACTTATGTAACCGAAATAAAAAATCTAAGATTACAGAGAGTGGGGTCCCAGCCACAAGCAAAAGTGTCCAAGTCCATGCCTTTCTGTTTCAGCTCCCTTACTCAAGGACACTCTGGTATAATACCAGAACGTCACTGTGGATAACAACTTAAAAATGATGGAGAGGGACTTCCCTGGTGGCGCAGCAGTTAAGAATCCGCCTGCCAATGCAGGAGACACGGGTTCGAGCCCTGGTCTGGGAAGATCCCACATGCCGTGGAGCAACTAAGCCCGTGCACCACAACTACTGAGCCTGCGCTCTACAGCCCGTGAGCCACAACTACTGAAGCCCGCGCGCCTAGAGCCCGTGCTCCACAACAAGAGAAGCCACCACAATGAGAAGTCCTCACACTGCAAGAAAGAGTAGCCCCCACTCGCTGCAACTTGAGAAAGCTCATGCACAGCAATGAAGACCCAACACAGCCAAAAATAAATAAATAAATAAATAATGATGGAGAAACAGAAAAAGTGATAGGAAATGCAAGAGCCAAACCTGAAATGATGTACACGTAACATCATCTGTGTATAATAACATCTGTATAAATGATAGGATCAGAGGCAGCAAATTTGAAAATAACTTGGGGAGTAAGGTTTTTTCAGTTGTTTTGTGATATTTAGATGTTTCTATTTAGTGAGTAGTTGTATAGCTGATTAAAAACACAACTGAAAAAATTCTGGAAATTTAGGTAAAAAAGAAATAATGTAGAAAGAAGGTTCTAGCACATTCAGGGGGGAACCAGTAAAAATCTTTAAGTTCCATGAGGACTAGAACATGGCTGATTTGTTCACTGCAGTATCCCCAATGTCTAACAGACTCCTTGGTACACATGGTGCTCAATAATTACTTGCTAAATGAATTAAAAACCAACCAACTGGGCTTCCCTGGTGGCGCAGTGGTTAAGAATCCACCTGCCAATGCAGGGGACACAGGTTCGAGCCCTGGTCCAGGAAGACCCCACATGCTGCAGAGCAACTAAGCCCGTGCGCCACTACTGAGCTGAGCCTGTGCTCTAGGGCCCACGAGCTACAACTACTGAAGCCCGCGCGCCTAGAGCCCATGCTCCGCAACAAGGGAAGCCACCTCAATGAGAAGCCCGCACACCGCAATGAAGACCCAACACAGCCAAAAAAAAAAAAAACTAATTAAATTAAAAACAAAAAACAACCAACCACTAGCATTTCCCTTCAACACTTAGTAGATATCTATTATATAAGGCAACCAGGTGCAAAGAGAAACAAGCTAGCTGAAGTCAAAGAAGCCAATGAAATAAAGATATCTTAAACTTTCTATCTTCAGAAGTATCAGTACTTGTAGTAGTCCTAAGAGTTATTTGTATAACAACAAGAACTAACACTTACTGAGAAAGTACTGTGTACCAGACATATTAAATGCTTTTCATATATTTTCTCACTGAGCCCTTCCAAAGACTCTTTGCAATAGGCACTGATGACATCCTCATTTTTTTTTAGAGATTGGAATTTATTCATTTATTTATTTATTTATTTATGGCTGTGTTGGGTCTTCGTTTCTGTGTGAGGGCTTTCTCTAGTTGTGGCAAGCGGGGGCCACTCTTCATCGCGGTGCGCGGGCCTCTCACTATCGCGGCCTCTCTTGTTGCGGAGCACAGGCTCCAGACGTGCAGGCTCAGTAGTTGTGGCTCACGGGCCTAGTTGCTCCGCGGCATGTGGGATCTTCCCAGACCAGGGCTCAAACCCATGTCCCCTGCACTGGCAGGCAGATTCTCAACCACTGCGCCACCAGGGAAGCCCGACATCCTCATTTTTCAGATGAGGAAACTGAGGCACAAAAAGGTTAGACTTAAAAACTTTCTCCAGATCTCCCAACTAGCAAGTGGTGAAGCTGAGACTGCATCCTGGCAGTCTGGCTCCAGAGCCCTTCTCATATCACCGTGCTCCACGGGAATCATCCTCACAGGTCCCACACCCCCCCTTGTGGAGGTCAGCCTCTCACCTGGGCAGCGCAGATGCTGTACTGGGTAAACATGGCTTCATACAAGGCCATCAGCCCACTCTGTCCGGCGGCTGCACAGGCTCGGGCTTCTAAGACTGGAATTGCCTGTAACATGCCAACAGACAAGGTGTGGCTGGGGCGAGGGAAGGAGGCCTGAGGACCCTGTTACAGGGGGTGGGGAAGCCGCACTTACCATCTCCTTCAGCTGGTTCTGCCCCGAGTGTAGGGCCTGCCGCACGCTCTGAGACAGAAGGATCTCATGGCGCAAGCGCTGCTTGCCAAAGGCTACAGCTCCACTAGTCACCAGCATCATCTCTCGGCCTTGATTCTGCAGTACTGACACCTGACATTGAGGAAGGAAAAGGCACAAGTCCTTGTAATCTCTCTTTCCTCTCATCACAAGAGATTCAGGTAGGCTGGACTAATGAGTGGATCCCAAATGCCGGTTTACAGACCAGCACTGGGCTGGCTCTGGAAGAATCACCCAGGTTGTTTGGTAAAAATACAGAGTCCTACATGCTTACTCGAATCTGAAAAGTAGGTGGCAGATAGAAATGAGAAGTTTTTAATAAGGAGATTCTGGTGTGTAGGTAGGTTTGGCAACCACAGGACTTGAAGACATGTGGAGGAGTCTATAATGCGGAAGATCCAGTTGTTTCAGGAAATAAAGCCCAGAATACAAGTCTGGAGCCAGGAATTGCAATATAAACTTAGCAGATGGCTTCTCAAATTCTAAGGCATGACCTGGGGAGACGAAGCTGTTTCCGGGGCATGTCTGATTCTCATGGGTTGCCTCTGGCTAGACCAGGGACAGTGCTGTTCCACCCTGTCTGCCTAGAACCAGTTTTGGTTACTTTGTTTCCCACCTAGGACGGATGCACATGAAAGAATCAAAGATTCAATATTCCTAACCTGTCCATCCCTCCTGATGCTTGAACCTATAACCTAGCTCAGGAACTCGGAGACAGCTATGATGAACCGTGATCTAAAAAAAATAACTTATCATCATAGAAAATTTCATACTTAACCAAAGTGGTAAGACTCGAACTATAAAACCCTATGTACTCATCACACAGCTTCAACAACCACCTCTCATGGCCAATTTCTCACTCTCCAATGTTCCTTTTATAGCTCCACCATTATTTTATTTTATTTATTTTAAAAAAATACTCATTTATTTATGTATTCATTTGGCTGCGCTGGGTCTTAGTTGCGGCACGCGGGATCTTTACTTGAGGCACGCAGGATCTTTACTTGAGGCATGTGAACTCTTAGTTGTGGCACGTGGGATCCAGTTCCCTGACCAGGCACTGAACCTGGGCTCCCTGCATTGGGAGCGCACAGTCTTAGCCATTGGATCACCAGGGAAGTCCCTCCACCATTATTTTAATACAAATCCCAGGCTCCAGACACATTATTTCATTTGTAAATATTTCAGAAAGCAATTGCTAAAACAGAGGGTATATACACACATCCACAAAACCATTATTATCTAAAACATTTCAATAATTTCCTAATATCAAATATCTGGTCAGTGTTCACATTTCCCCAATTTTTTCAGCTTGCTCAAATTAAGGTGAAAATTAAGCCCACACATTGCAATTAGTTGAAGTGTCTCTTAATTCACTTTTTTTTTTACATTTTATTTATTTATTTATTTTATTATTTATCTTTGGCTGTTTTGGGTCTTCGTTGCTGTGCGTGGGCTTTCCCTAGTTGTGACAAGCAGGGGCTGCTCTTCTTTGTGGTACACGGGCTTCTCATTGAGGTGGCTTCTCGTTGCGGAGCACGGGCTCTAGGCGCGCGGGCTTCAGTAGTTGTGGCTTGCGGGCTCTAGAGCATGGGCTCTAGATCGTAGGTTCAGTAGTTGTGGTGCACGGGCTTAGGTGCTCCGCGGCATGTGGGATCTTCCCAGACCAGGGCTCGAACCCGTGTCCCCTGCATTGGCAGGCGGATTCCTAACCACTGAGCCACCAGGGAAGTCCTCTTAATTCACTTTTAATCCATAGGTTCCTCTCTATAATTTTTTCCCTTGTAATTTGTTAAAGAAACTGGGTTATTTGTCCTTTAGGGTTTCTCAGCCTTGACTTTCCTGCTTCTGTCTCTGTGGTATAGTATTGTATTTCTTGCAAACTGCTGTTAGGTAGGAAGGCTTGATTTTTTTTTGTCAAGAACTCTTTACAGGTCATGGTGTCCATCAAGGGGATACATAAGGCCTGACTGTCTTTCTTTTTGTGATGTTAGTAACTGTTGATGATCATCACCAAGACCTATTAATTCATTAGGGGCTATAAAATGCTGATATTCTAATTCATTCATTTCTTCTTTATTTACAGGCTGGAATAATTCCATAAAGGGAAACTTTACTTCATTAAATATTTGGCTACCTTGAGGTATGGTTTGTATATGAAAGGCAGCACAGATATGTGTCTCTTTCCCTTTATTTACCAGTTTCCAAAATGAGTAGGTTCTCTAGAATCATTCAAGATGACCAATGAATTATTTTTTAAGTATAACTGTGATTCATAGATTTAAACATATTTCATGTGTTTAAATTCAGTGCAGTAATTATTGATGTTCAGATATTCCCATCTTTGACCAATGGAAGCCTCTTTAAGTCAGCTCCTGAGTCCATCTAACACGATCAGATGCCTTGGACAAGACAGTTGACTCCATATGTTAGTACTGCACTGATCTAGAAAACCGTTCCTTAAGGTCCAGGGGTGTCCCTAGAAGGAGAGCTGGCAACCTAAGCAAACCATTACCAGGTTCTCCCCACTGTTTTCATCAAGTTTCTCCTTTGCTCAAAATCTTCAATCTTCCTCCTAGACTGAACCCCAAATCCTCTACCTGGTTTCAAAGCCCTGCCTAATAGAATTATACACATTCTCCCTGATGAGATCACCACCACTGCTTTCAAGCTCACCTCCTCTCTGGCCCATAAGCATGCCATACTCATTCCTGCTTTCGTCTCCCACCTGGAAACTACTTGTAGAGCCTCCCCGTCCCCAGAACCATCAGGCTACGCAATTCCAGGGGCACCATTCACAATGTGCACTTAGCAGCATGGAACATTTCCCCTCTGCTGGTGCAAATCCTATCAGTCACAAAGGCCCACCCTGAGTCTCAGCTCTCCTAGGAAGTCCCAAGAATGACCACACTCTCATTTGGCCTTCCCACCTCTGGACCTGTCAGTCACTGTCATTTGTGCCCTCTCATTTGGATATTATCTGCCTTGAACAATCACCTAATTATTTTGGGAGTCCCAGTTCTGGCTCCCCAACGGCAGAGACAACAGTTAGAGGTCTGTTAAGGCCCTCACAATGTAGCCCTTTGATAAATATTTGTTACACTGCATTGATCTGAGGGGCTCAATCTGAAAGGCAGATTTGATAATAATTGCTTAGTACAGAAAATATATGAAGAAAATTCCATCAAATTTCAGGTTAGTAGTTTTCTAATACCAACTCCAGCAAAACTGTTTTTTAAAACTGAAAATACGGCTATGGAAGATAGAGCTGAATTACAGCTAGAATGGAAAAGCTCTAGCTTTATCTCCAGGATACTTGGATGTCTGGTTTTTTTGACTCTTGGTCAGGGGTTGGCAAACTATGGCCTGCAGGTCAAATCTGACCTGTGCCTGTTTTTGAAAATAAAATTTTATCAGAACACAGCCATGCTTGTTCATTTACGTATTGTCTAAGGTTGCTTTTGTGCTACAATGGTAGCTGAGACAGAAACCGTACAGCCTACAGAGACTAACATATTTAGTATCTGGCCTTTTACAGAAAAAGTTTGCTGATCCCTGCTCTTGGAAAAGATAAAGGTAGTGGGATTTGCGATGTGATATTTAAAGTCCAAAACTCCCATGATGACCCCGAAGGTCAGTTTCTTTACTGATAAACTATCAGTGGTCAGCCTGGTTTGACTCCATGGCCAGTGGGGCATAAAGTTCCCACTGAAAACTTCTGCTGTGAGGCCTTCCAAAGCCAAGATTCCTTGCACAGATCTTTCGGTGATTCAGTCTGGGGACAGAGTGTGGTCTCTTTGCAAATAAAAGACCCTGGGGGGTGGGGGATGGGCTTGTGCACAGGATGTCTCTGAGACCCTTAACGCCTGCTTATACTCCCTCTGTGGCCTTGTATCCCTTTGCCTTTAAATGAAAGCCTTATATGGGTATTCTCTGTGGAGTCTGGTGAGTCCTTTCACTAATATCTGAACTTGGGAAATCTTTGCAATGATAGCTCATACTTATTTCAAGATTACTAGGCTAACTAGAAAAGATAAAGCCCAGCAAAACAGGAAAAAAAAAAAAAAAAAAAGCTCAATATTCACACAAGTCCATCTGGGTACTCAACCCTGACTACGTATCAATCACCTGGGGAACTTTAAAAACACAGAGGCTTGAGCCCCATCCCAGAGATACTTATTAAATGGTTGAGTGTGAAGCCCAGGCACCTCCAGGCCTCTCAGGCGATTCTAATGCGCAGCCAGGATTAAGAATCACTGACATACACAGCTCGTTCTCACTAAGAAGCTTGAGGGATGAACTACATGAAATCAACTCCACTCCTTGACACCCCCTCTGCTTGTCCTGGGATGCTGTCTCCCAGTGGCACCTTCATCAGGAAACAAGAGTTTTCAGACTGGGTTGAAATCTATTGTTCTCAAATCAGAATTATTTTTACGAGCTGAGAAACCTGAAATGACAGCTTAAAAAGCAGATTTTGTTTTAGTTCAGCTGAATTTTCCATCTTGGCAATTACCTGCTCAACAATAGATGCCAGGCGCCCCAGTGCCAGGCCACATTCATCCCCTCGGGTCACCACGGCACTTCCGAGTTTCACCACGATTCTCTTGGCATGCTTCAGCTCACTGCGGTGGGCAAAAGACTTGCCATGCATACGACTGAGGGGTACCGTGATAAAGGGGATGTTGCTCCAAGAACGAACATGTCTGATGGCTGAAGGCTGGACACGACCTGCAGCCCCCGAACAAAGTCAAATGCAAGAAAAAAAGGAGAGAAATACACAATATAATTTCTCATTGAAAATATGCATGCAAAATAGTAACCAGTTTGGCCGCCAAAAAATAGCTTTATCATTCTTAACTGCGTAAAACCAGTATATCAAAAGCCACACTGATCTAGCATGTTTTATTCTAGTATTGTGTGGAGTTTGTACCCAGTACACAGGTGACAGGTACACTCAAACACTGCTGGTCAAGAATTTAAATGAAACATTTTCCCCTGAAGACATGTTGGCAAAATATATCAAAAGCCTTAAAAATGTTCACAACTTTGATCCAGCAATTCCATGTTCAGAAATTTATTCTAAAGAACTAATCAGAGATGGAGACAAAGAGATTTATCAGCAGGCTATTCATCAGTATTATTTATAACAGGAAAAACAGAAGCAGAGTAAACGTCCAAAAAAGGGCAGAAAGATTTAAATACTTTTAGAATTTTCAATAACATAGGAAAATGTTCATATGTTAGTTTCACATACGTGTCTAAATGCATAGGAAAAGATAAATAAATAAAAATATTAGTATTTTATCTCATGATGGGGTTATGGGTGATTTATTTTTCTTCTTTATTCTTGTTTTGTTTTCCAAATTTATGCAGTAAAAATGCATTGCTTTCATAATCAGAAAAATATGTGTGCTTTTAAAGAAACCACACCGCTATTAAAAAAAAGTGAGTCTGATTAGCTAAGACAATACAGAACAAAGTAACTGGTATTAAATAATAAAAAATCATAGCTAATCTCCCTACAAATTGCCTGTAACAATGATGAAAGAAACAGGAGCACTTTCTGAAGGGAAGGTAACGTTGGAGTCAGATACTTCTTTGTATCCCTTTAGACATCTGCCCCTAATCAATTCTGTCCTGATTCTTTTTTCTTGTAACACGGAACAAGATTTCTAAGAGGCAAAACAAAAACGAAAACAAAAAAACAAAAGAACCCCCACCACAACAAAAAACCAAACTTGATTAAAAAGCTGAAAATCTAACAGTCATGGCTGAATGTCAGGCACTGAACCTCTTCACCACTGCTGACTGCCTTTCCCCACAACAAGTTCTCTAGGTATCACTACAGACATTAATAAATATTGGAATGTTACTAAAGTAATCATTCCGAGCCATCTTTCAGACTATTCTTCTATAACTGTATTACTACAGAGTAACTTCCTTCACTTGAATCAACCGTTATCACCTCCCTTTATATTTACAGACAGATTTCTCAGAATTTCTCTACCCAGTGCCTCTAACGCCTGACCACTCTGACCCATCTAGCTGTAATCGAGCATCCACTGTCTCTCTCTACGTTACAAAAATGGTGGGTAAAGCAGGCAGAATCCTATTCTCACGGACGAGAAGATCCCTGTGTGTTCTCCTCCCTCTCTGCCTCCTTCACGCACAAACCTGAGAAAGAACATTTTAAATGAAGTCATAAAGAGCCTTTCCTTCTCTCTCTTAAATAACCGTTTCTTTTTTTTTTTTTTTTTTTTAAAGGATTTTCTTATTTATCTATTTATTTATTTATTTTATTTTTGGCTGTGTTGGGTCTTCGGTTCGTGCGAGGGCTTTCTCCAGTTGCGGCAAGCGGGGGCCACTCTTCATCGCGGTGCGGGGACCGCTCTTCATCGCGGTGCGCGGGCCTTTCTCTATCGCGGCCCCTCCCGTCGCGGGGCACAGGCTCCAGACGCGCAGGCTCAGCAATTGTGGCTCACGGGCCCAGCTGCTCCGTGGCATGTGGGATCTTCCCAGACCAGGGCTCGAACCCGTGTCCCCTGCATTAGCAGGCAGATTCTCAACCACTGCGCCACCAGGGAAGCCCCAAATAACCGTTTCTTTAAGTGACCACGTTTCAAGTCTGCTGGAGAAACCAGACAGACGATTTGGGTCTTTTTTAACAACAGGCTTGCAGTCCAGTTCCCGGCAGAGAGCTGCACAGTAAGCCCGTCATCTGGGATAGAACTGGGGCTTGGCACCCCT
This sequence comes from Balaenoptera acutorostrata, assembly GCF_949987535.1. Lineage (NCBI taxonomy): Eukaryota > Metazoa > Chordata > Mammalia > Artiodactyla > Balaenopteridae > Balaenoptera > Balaenoptera acutorostrata. The sequence goes on along the minus strand of NC_080079.1, from coordinate 32,929,914 downwards.
GCTATAGGCTGCCCTGTTCCTTCTGGGGGAGCCCCAGGGACGAAAGCACCGGTGTGTTGTGAGGGCCGTTCCGTGGAGAGCTCCCTTTCTCCATCAGGCTCATCAGTATAGGTGCCCTGGCCCTGCCTTCAGGAATATTACCCTAAGCAATGCACACACCTAAGTCTACACTTAAAAGTTGTACCCATATAATAGCTCTGGCCTCGCTGACCTGACGGAGGGAGGGGTGGTAGAGGGAGAGACTTACTCCCCTGGAGTTTGGACCTGGGACCATCAGTGGCTGTATGCAGAGCTCAGAGCTGCACCCAAGTATCACGTGTCTCTTTGACAGCTGTCAGAACTAGGCCTGCTGCCTACTTTTCTCTCCTGTGTACTGCAGGGCATGTCCTGGCCTGGCAAAGTGCTGAGCATGAGTGGGCAGCTTGAGAGGGAACCTCAGGGACATAGGTGGTGGCAAGCAGGTCAGTCCTACCAGGCCAGACTAGCATGAATGAAACTCCTGATCCGCAGTCTGTATCAGCAGAGGAGGGTGGCGTGGCTTGGTGCCAGGCAGTCAAGGGTCATTCTGGTGGCAGGCAATTGGGTCACAGCAGATCAGGGCTGATAAGGTTCAATAAGAGGCCACATCTATGAACAAGGTGTGTTTTTTTGGCAGCGTGACATATGGGATCTTAGTTCTCCGACCAGGGATCGAACCCACGCCCCCTGCGTTGGAAGCATGGAGTCGTAACCACTGGACCACCAGGGAAGTCCCTGAACAAGGTTTTAAGCAAGTAAAAGCTCAGTCATATCCAGTGGGTTCTGCACCAAGGAGAGCTCCATGGGGTCCAGGGCTTTTCTGGGTTTCCTATTCAACAATGCTTTCACCCTCCTAGATTGACCCTATCTTTCTTGAGGGCATTTTTCTATGTGCTGCAGTGTATTATACATTTTAGGGTCCATATGAAGGGCTAGAAGGCCTTGATTAGTTAAGAAAAATCCATGGCTTCTGGATAGGTAATCTCTTCCCATCATCTAAGGAAACTTTAGGCTCTAAGTCTCAAAGAAAAGACATCTCCTCCTGTTAAGGATGAGGGGATACCGAGGTATATGTGTATGCAAATGTGTTAGGGGGAGGGGGTTGTCCATATTCCTCAAAAGTGCCATGGGTCACACTCCAAGGGAGGAGAAGCCCTTTAGCTTTTCAGCATCAGAGTCCTAACACTCAGTAATAAATGAGGCTGTGTTCCAGGCCTGAACAGGAAGGAACCCTGACATGGTTTCTATCTCTCTTCCTGGCCTTCCACTTCCCTCTGTTTGTATTTCTATGCTTTTTCACTTTGCCTTTTTAATTTCTTTTCTGCTCTTCTGCTTATCATGGTCAGTGAACGTGGGGTTCCAGAAAAATCTGGATACAAAGAAAAATCTAGGGATAAGATCAGAAAGTGCCTCCTTTTGTGAATGAGTCTAATGAGAATAAACAATAATATCAACAATAAAAATACTGAAGTGAATAGTTACTATATACCAGGAACTGTGTTAACTATTCATGTACCTTATACAGAGGCAGAGGATATATGAAAGGACAAGTGTAGGCTCTGGAGTCAGACTCCCTGGGCTGGAATCTCAACTCCTTCACTTACTTGCTGTTATCTCATTTATCTCATAAGGTTGTTGTGGGGAATGAAATGAGTTAATGCATGAACAAGGATTGGCACAAAGTAAACCCTCAATAAATATTAGCTGCTATTATAAAAAAGTGTTAGCTATGGGCTTCCCTGGTGGCGCAGTGGTTAAGAATCCGCCTGCCAATGCAAGGACACGGGTTCAAGCCCTGGACTGGGAAGATCCAACATGCCGCGGAGCATCTAAGCCCGTGTGCCACAACTACTGAGCCTGTGTGCCACCACTACTGAAGCCCACACGCCTAGAGCCCGTGCTCTGCAACAAGAGAAGCCACCGCAATGAGAAGCCTGTGCATCGCAATGAAGAGTAGCCCCCGCTCACCGCAACTAGAGAAAGCCCACGTGCAGCAAGGAAGACTCAACACAGCCAATAAATAAATAAATTTATTTAAAAAAAAAAGGGTTAGCTATGCCTATCATCATCACTGTCGTTATCATCATCTTCCTGAATTCTCATGAGTTAAGACTCATGAGTTAGGTATTATTATGAATTAGTTATTATTATTATTAGCTTCATTTTATATATAAGGAAATTGAGGCTCAGACAAGTTGAGTAACATACCAACATTACCAGATTGGAAAAATGGCCACAATACTTGAAGCTTCTCCCATTAACAGGTGGAGTCTATTTTCCCACCCCTTGAATGGGGGCTGGCCCTATGACTTGATTTGACCAATACAATGTAGCAGAAGCCTAACTCTGTGTAAATTCTGAGCTTAGGCCTCAAGACACCTTATCACTGCCATGCTTGCTGTTCTTGGGAAGCATCATGTGAAGAAGCCACAGATAGCTTGCTGGAGGATAAAAGGCCACGTGGAACAGAGATGATCTATCATCCCAGCAGATTCTCCCCTGGCCCTCAACAATCAACCCTGAGCCAATGAGAGAGCTGACAAGGACACGGAACCACTGTGCACCTGAGCTTGGTCCAAAATGCCGACTCGTGGAAATGTGACCGAAATCCATAGCTGTGGTCACTAAGTAAGTAGCAGAGATAGTTTTCAAACACAGGGAGCCTAGTTCCAGACACTGAACTTTACACTCTTATTTACATGAATAGGAAACAGATTTTTCCAATGATGATAAGCTTGATTAGCTGATAAGCAAGTCCTCTTGCAGTAAGCTGTTGAGACAGACTGTTGATAACATTTAGGTGTTATCAAGAGATAGGCAACTCAAAACATCATAAACAGCCTTTCAACAAATGGGGCTGGAACTAGACCTCTAGATGCAAAAAAATGAACCTCGACCTAACCATCACACCTTATACAAATATTAACTCAAAATGGATCATGGAGGGAGTGCTGGCTACCCAGAGAGGGAGGGAGCTGCAGACCCCAGCTCAGAGCAGCTGTCTGGACACCTTGAGTTTTGGAATGGGGAGCGCTGGCTACTGTGAACTTGGTCCCCATCATGGTAGCCTTTCTCAGGATGCTCTATCTTTTGTCTGCCCAGCCCTGGAGTACAGTAGCAGCAGGGAATACTTGCTTCTCTGCAATGTTGTGTTGATTCATGGAAATTCTGATAAGAAAACCTGTGAGCCTTGACAATTCAGAGCACATCACTTTCCATGGTGTGAACTGTGCCATCACTGCGAGGGGTTAAAAAAATTGGGGGACTGGCACTTCCGGTCAAACCATCATTGCGTAGCAGCGTTCTTCATCAAGGGTCTTGGTGCTCTGGCCAGGTGTCAGGCCTGAGCCTTTGAGGTGGGAGAGCTGAGCTCAGGACACTGGACCACCAGAGACCTCCTGGCCCCACGTAATATCAATCGGTGAGAGCTCTCCCAGAGATCTCCGTCTCAACACTAAGACCCAGCTCCACTCAACGACCAGCAAGCTACAGTGCTGGACACCCCATGCCAACCAACTAGCAAGACAGGAACACAACCCCAGCCATTAGCAGAGAGGCTGCCTAAAATCATACTAAGTTCACAGACACCCACTAACACACCACCAGATGCGGTCCTGCCCACCAGAAAGACAAGATCCAGCCTCATCCACCAGAACACAGGCACTAGTCCCCTCCACCAGGAAGCCTACACAACCCACTGAACCAACCTCACCCACTGGGGGCAGACACCAAAAACAAAAGGAACTACAAACATGCAGCCTGCGAAAAGGAGACCCCAAACACAGTAAGTTAAGCAAAATGAGAAGACAGAGAAATACGCAGCAGATGAAGAAGCAACGTAAAAACGCAGCAGACCAAACAAACGAAGAGGAAATAAGCAGTCTACCCGAAAAAGAATTCAGAGTAATGACAGTGAACATGATCCAAAATCTTGGAAATAAAATGGAGAAAATACAAGAAACGTTTAACAAGGACCTAGAAGAACTAAAGAGCAAATAAACAATGATGAACAACACAGTAAATGAAATTAAAAATTCTCTAGAAGGAATCAATACCAGAATAACTGAGGCAGAAGAACGGATAAGTGACCTGGAAGATAAAATAGTGGAAATAACTACTGCAGAGCAGAATAAAGAAAAAAGAATGAGAAGAATTGAGGACAGTCTCAGAGACCTCTGGGACAACATTAAACGTACCAACATTTGAATTATAGGGGTCCCAGAAGAAGAGGAGAAAAAGAAAGGGACTGAGAAAATATTTGAATAGATTATAGTTGAAAACTTCCCTAATATGAGAAAGGAAATAAGTCCAGGAAGTGCAGAGAGTCCCATAAAGGATAAATCCAAGGAGAAACACACCAAGACACATTAATCAAACTATCAAAAATTAAATACAAAGAAAAAGTATTAAAAGCAGCAAGGGAAAAGCAACAAATAACATACAAAGGAATCCCCATAAGGTTAACAGCTGATCTTTCAGCAGAAACTCTGCAAGCCAAAAGGGAGTGGCAGGACATATGTGAAGTGATGAAAGGAAAAAACCTACAACCAAGATTACTCTACCCAGCAAGGATCTCACTCAGATTCGACGGAGAATTTAAAACCTTTACAGACAAGCAAAAGCTAAGAGAATTCAGCACCACCAAACCAGCTTTACAACAAATGCTAAAGGAACTACTCTAGGCAGGAAACACAAGAGAAGGAAAAGACCTACAATAACAAACCCAAAACAATTAAGAAAATGGGAATAGGAACATACATATCAATAATTACCTTAAATGTAAATGGTTTAAATGCTCCAACCAAAAGACACAGACTGGCTGAATGGATACAAAAACAAGACCTGTATATATGCTGTCTACAAGAGACCCACTTCAGACCTAGGGACACATACAGACTGAAAGTGAGGGGATGGAAAAAGATATTCCATGCAAATGGAAATCAAAAGAAAGCTGGAGTAGCAATTCTCATATCAGACAAAATAGACTTTAAAATAAAGACTATTACAAGAGACAAAGAAGGACACTACATAATGATCAAGGGATCAATCCAAGAAGAAGATATAACAATTGTAAATATTTATGCACCCAACACAGGAGCACCTCAATACATAAAGCAAATACTAACAGCCGTAAAAGGGGAAATCGACAGTAACACAATCATAGTAGGGGACTTTAACACCCCACTTTCACCAATGGACAGATCATCCAAAATGAAAATAAATAAGGAAACACAAGCTTTAAATGATACATTAAACAAGATGGACTTAATTGATATTTATAGGACATTCCATCCAACAACAATAGAATACACATTTTTCTCAAGGGCTCATGGAACATTCTCCAGGATAGATCACATCTTGGGTCACAAATCAAGCCTTGGTAAATTTAAGAAAATTGAAATCGTATCAAGTATCTTTTCCAACCACAACACTATGAGACTAGGTATCAATTACAGGAAAAAATCTGTAAAAAATACAAGCGCATGGAGGCTAAACAATACGCTACTTAATAACCAAGAGATCACTGAAGAAATCAAAGAGGAAATCAAAAAACACCTAGAAACAAATGACAATGAAAACACAATGACCCAAAACCTATGGGATGAAGCAAAAGCAGTTCTGAGAGAAGTTTATAGCAGTACAATCCTACCTTAAGAAACAAGAAAAATCTCAAATAAACAACCTAACCTTACACCTAAAGCAATTAGAGAAAGAAGAACAAAAAAAAACCCCAAAGTTGGGCTTCCATGGTGGCGCAGTGGTTGAGGGTCTGCCTGCTAATGCAGGGGACACGGGTTCGAGCCCTGGTCTGGGAGGATCCCGCATGCCGCGGAGCGGCTGGGCCCATGAGCCACGGTTGCTGAGCCTGCGCGTCTGGAGCCTGTGCCCCGCGACGGGAGGGGCCGCGATGGAGAGGGGCCCGCGCACCGCGATGAAGAGCGGTCCCCGCACCGCGATGAAGAGTGGCCCCCGCTTGCCGCAACTGGAGAAAGCCCTCGCACGAACCGAGGACCCAACACAGCCAAAAATAGATAAATAAATAAATAAATAAGAAAATCCTTTAAAAAAAAAAAAAAAAAACCCCAAAGTTAGAAGAAGGAAAGAAATCATAAAGATCAGATCAGAAATAAATGTAAAAGAAATGAAGGAAACGATAGCAAAGATCAATAAAACTAAAAGCTGGTTTTTTGAAACGATAAACAAAATTGATAAATCATTAGCCAGACTCATCAAGAAAAAAAGGGAGAAGACTCAAATCAATAAAATCAGAAATGAAAAAGGAGAAGTAACAACTGACACTGCAGAAATACAAAGGATCATGAGAGATTACTACAAGCAACTCTATGCCAATAAAATGGACAACCTGGAAGAAATGGACAAATTCTTAGAAATGCACAACCTTCTGAGACTGAACCAGGAAGAAACAGAAAATAAGAACAGACCAATCACAAGCACTGACATTGAAACTGTGATTAAAAATCTTCCAACAAACAAAAGCCCAGGACCAGATGGCTTCACAGGTGAATTCTATCACACATATAGAGAAGAGCTAACACGTGTCCTTCTCAAACTTCCAAAATGTAGCAGAGGGAGGAACACTCCCAAACTCATTCTACGAGGCCACCATCACCCTGATACCAAAACCAGACAAAGATGTCACAAAGAAAGAAAACTACAGGCCAATATCACTGATGAACATAGATGCAAAAATCCTCAACAAAATACTAGCAAACAGAATCCAACAGCACATTAAAAGGATCATACACCATGATCAAGTGGGGTTTATCCCAGGAATGCAAGGATTCTTCAGTATACGCAAATCAGTCAATGTGATATACCATATTAACAAATTGAAGGAGAAAAGCCATATGATCATCTCAATCGATGCAGAGAAAGCTTTCAACAAAATTCAACACCCATTTATGATAAAAACCCTGCAGAAAGTAGGCATAGAGGGAACTTTCCTCAACATAATAAAGGCCATATATGACAAACCCACAGCCAACATCGCCCTCAATGGTGAAAAACGGAAACCATTTCCACTAAGATCAGGAAGAAGACAAGGTTGCCCACTCTCACCACTATTATTCAACATAGTTTTGGAAGCTTTAGCCACAGCAATCAGAGATGAAAAAGAAATAAAATGAATCCAAATCGGAAAAGAAGAAGTAAAACTGTCACTGTGTGCAGATGACATGATACTATACATAGAGAATCCTAAAGATGCCACCAGAAAACTACTAGAGCTAATCAATGAATTTGGTAAAGTAGCAGGATACAAAATTAACGCACAGAAATCTCCTGCATTCCTATACACTAATGATGAAAAATCTGAAAGAGAAATTAAGGAAACACTCCCATTTACCACTGCAACAAAAAGAATAAAATATCTAGGAATAAACCTACCTAAGGAGAAAAAAGACCTGTATGCAGAAAACTATAAGACACTGATGAAAGAAATTAAAGATGATACATACAAATGGAGAGATATACTGTGCTCTTAGATTGGAAGAATCAACATTGTGAAAATGACTATACTAGCCAAAGCAATCTACAGATTCAATACAGTCCCTATCAAACTACCAATGGCATTTTTCACAGAACTAGAACAAAAAATTTCACAATTTGTATGGAAACACGAAAGACCATGAACAGCCAAAGCAGCCTTGAGAAAGAAAAATGGAGCTGGAGGAATCAGGCTCCCTGACTTCAGACTATACTACAAAGCTACAGTAATCGAGACAGTATGGTACTGGCAGAAAAACAGAAATATAGATCAATGGAACAGGATAGAAAGCTGAGAGATAAATCCATGCACATATGGTCACCTTATCTTTGATAAAGGACGCAAGAATATACAAGGGAGAAAAGACAGCCTCTTCAATAAGTGGTGCTGGGAAAACTGGACAGCTACATTTACAAGAATGAAATTAGAACACTCCCTAACACCATACACAAAAATAAACTCAAAATGGATTAAAGACCTAAATGTAAGTCCAGACACTATAAAACTCTTAGAGGAAAACATAGGCAGAACACTCTATGACATAAATCACAGCAAGATCCTTTTAGACCCACCTCCTAGAGAAATGGAAATAAAAATAAAAATAAACAAATGGGACCTAATGAAACTTAAGAGCTGTTGCACAGCAAAGGAAACCATAAACAAGACGAAAAGACACCCCTCATAATGGGAGAAAATATTTGCAAACAAAGCAAGTGACAAAGGATTAATCTCCAAAATACACAAGCAGCTCATGCAGCTCAATATCAAAAAAACAAACAACCCAATCCAAAAATGGGCAGAAGACCTAAATAGACATTTCTCCAAAGAAGATATACAGACTACCAACAAACACATGAAAGGATGCTCAAAATCACTAATCATTAGAGAAATGCAAATCAAAAGTACAGTGAGGTATCAGTTCACACTGGTCAGAATGGCCATCATCAAAAAATCTACAAACAATAAATGCTGGAGAGGGTGTGTAGAAAAGGGAACCCTCTTGCACTGTTGGTGGGAATGTAAATTGATACAGCCACTGTGGAGAACAGTATGGAGGTTTCTTAAAAAACTAAAAATAGAACTACCATATGACCCAGCAATCCCACTACTGGTCATATACCCTGAGAAAACCATAATTCAAAAAGAGTCATGTACCACAATGTTCACTGCAGCACTATTTACAATAGCCAGGACATGGAGCAAGCTAAGTGTCCATTGACAGATGAATGGCTACAGAAGATGTGGCACATATATACAATGGAATATTACTTTTTACGGTTAATGCCATAAAAAGAAACAAAATTGAGTTACTTGTAGTGAGGTGGATGGACCTAGAGTCTGTCATACAGAGTAAAGTAAGTCAGAAAGAGAAAAAAAAATACCATATGCTAACACATATATATGGAATCTAAAAAAAAAAAAAGGTTATGAAGAACCTAGGGGCAGGACAGGAATAAAGACGCAGACGTAGAGAATGGACTTGAGGACACGGGGAGGGGGAAGGGTAAGCTGGGACGAAGTGAGGGAGTGGCATGGACATATATACACTACCAAATGTAAAATAGATAGCTAGTGGGAAGCAGTGGCATAGCACAGCGAGATCAGCTTGGGGCTTTGTGGCCACCTAGAGGGGTGGGATAGGGAGGGTGGGAGGGAGGGGATATGGGCATATATGTATATGTATAGCTGATTCACTTTGTTATACAGCAGCAAGTAACACAACAATGTAAAGCAATTATACTCCAATAAAGATGTTAAAAAAACCAAACAAAAACAAAATGGATCATGGACTTCAATGCAAAACTTCAAAACTTTTAGAAAAAGAAACAGAAAATCTTCAGGATCTAAGGCTATACAAAGAGTTCTTAGACTTGACCTCACATGTACAATCCATAAAATGAAAAACTGATAAACTGGACCTCATCAAAGTAAAAAAAACTTTCCTCTGTGAAAGATCCTGTTAAGAGACTGAAATGGCAAGCTACAAACTGGGAGAAAATACTTTCAAACCACAAATCCGACCAAGGACTAGTATGTAGAAGACATTAAAAAACTCTCAAAGTTCAAAAGTAGAAAACCAAACAATCCAATTAAAAATGAGCAAATGACATTTCACTGACGAGCACATACAGACAGCAAATAAGCATATGAAGAGATGTCCAACCTCACTGGCCAATAGAGAAAAGGAATTTAATGAGATATCATTATATATCTATCAAAATGGATAAAATCGGAGAGAGGCAACATCAAATGCTGGTGAGGATGAAGAGAAAGTGGATCACTCATACATTGCTGGTGTGAATGTAAAATGGTACAGCCACTATGCAAAAACAGTTTGGCCATTTCTTATAAAACTACCTACCACATGCAGCTAACATACAACCCAGAAACTGAACTTTTGGACATTTATCCCAGATAACCAAAACTATGTGCACACAAAGTCCTATACACGAATGTTCATAGCAGCCTTATTCATAACAGACAAAAAATGTTAAACAACCAGATGTCCTTCAATGGTGAATGGTTACACTAACTGTGGTACCCCCATACCATTAAATACTATTCAGTAATAAAAATGAACAAACTGACACACACAAGAACTTAGATGAATCTCCAGAGATTTATGCTGAGTAAAAAAAGTCACCCCCAAAGGTCATATACTGTATGATTTCATTTATATAACATTTAAAAATGATAAAAATGGAGCACAGATTAGAGGCTGCCAGGGGTTAGGGACAGGAAGGAGAGGACAGCTAGAAAAGAGAAACTTGAAGGATCCCGTAGTGATGGAAATCTTATCTTGACTCTATCCACCCTGGTCAATACCCTGGTTGAGATACTGGAATAACTGGGGAAAGGGTATAAGGGATCTCTCTGTATTAATTCTTGCAACTGCAAGTGAATCTATAATTATCTCAAAATTAAACACTTAGTTACAAAAAAGGAATGAACAAAAATAGCCTGCAAAAAATCTGGGGGGATTAAATAACGGTAACACTTTGTCTTTAAAATTTTTTTTAAATTTTGAGTTATTTATTTATTTGACATACCAAAAGCTGTACAAAATTAATGTACACAACTTGATGAGTTTGCAGGTAAGTATACACTCGTGAAACCATCACCATAATCTATGCCATAAACCCATCTATCCCCTCCAAAAATTTCACTTTATTGATAAATACAAACACAACGTTTCACCAGTAGGCTGCTTCCTTCCTTACTGCCTTTGTCCAATTCTGCCAAATTACATTTTTTTTACTTTTTAAAACCTTGTTGAAACACACTTGGACCAAACCTCCCACATATTTATGTTTCCTATGGTACCTACAAGATCTGGAGAGTGTTGTGGATTGGACCCAGGGCAGCAGACGGTGGGTGAAGGACTGGGACCCAGAGCGGTAGACTCGACTCAACATGCTGCGAGGTGGTCACTGACCAAGGTATCTGCAGAATGCATTTTAAAAAATGAATAATCAAAATACTAGACAATTCATTTCATTTTCATCCACCTCCCCACACTGAGAGTAAAAACTTGACTCTCCTGCTCCAAACTCCCCTGTATTAGAGGAACTCCCACCTCTTCTACATATAGAAAAGAGAGAAAAAACAAATGGCTCCTTCCCAGGCTCTGACTCTATTCTTCCTTTCTTACAACCATCTTAGTTTTTAAATAATTAATTAATTTATTTATTTATTTGTTTATTTTTGGCTGCATTGGGTCTTTGTTGCTGCGTGGGCTTTCTCTAGTTGCGGCGAGCGCGGGCTACTCTTTGTTGCAGTGCGAGGGCTTCTCATTGCGGTGGCTTCTCTTGTTGTGGAGCACAGGCTTCAGTAGTTGCAGCGTGCGGGCTCAGTAGCTGTGGCGCATGGGCTTAGTTGCTCCGCGGCATGTGGGATCTTCCTGGACCAGGGCTCGAACCAGTGTCCCCTGCACTGGCAGGCGGATTCTTAACCACTGTGCCACCAGGCAAGTCCCAACCATCTTAGTTTTTATGTAAACAAATTGAAACTAAGGATTATGAATATTCTGAGTAAAAAAAATCTTTAAGGTATAATGTTTACGTATTGATATTAAATCTTCACCACAATTCCTATACCATTAGGGAGTCTCTAACAGATCAAAAAACAGAGTTAACATTCCGTAAGCAGCCATCTCCACCTTCCCTCTATCACCTCCCGACAGAACTCTGAAAACCACATATTTGAAATTTCAGCTTGATCCTTGCTGACACAAGAAGAGGGAGGAAAGGTCAGAGGCTGCTGTTTTGTCTTTCTTCTTGCCGTCCACAGGAATCCAAAGCACACTCTTGCATCCCTGGGAAGGAGTGGCAATGCCTGCAAATGGCTGGCATCTGAAATGACGGTGGGCACATCTCTTGGAGGATGAGTACATACCTAGAAATCTCAAGAGCTGAGAACATAGTGGCTGTGGGCATTTTCCCACGGTAGGTCAAACTTGAAGTTTTAGACAAAGATTAGTTTATTTCACAAATAGGTAGGGGGCTTCTTCATCTATCTATCTTCATATATACATATATATACACGCACACATATATATATATATAAAAAAAACACAGAAAATGTGCCATTCATTATTGCAGCTCTTACACTACGGGGGCATGGTTGTTTTCACAAGATAAGAAAAACACTGTGTGTTCTTTGCTTGTGGGTCTCCTTTTAACTTCTCTACGTATTGGTAGATATATTCAACCCTCTTAAACATGCCTCAACGTGCTTAAACATGCCTCAAAAGACTAGCATTTTGCCCCAAAGTGAAGAGAAACAAGGAATGGTTAATGCTCTTCAATTTATACTGCACAGAGGTACAGAAAGAAGAGAGAAGAGACTGGCAGGATACATCTGTTGTAAAAGATATGGCCTCTAATAGGCAATAGAAAGTGTTAAGTGCTCTCTGTTGACTTCAGTGTTTGTGACGGTATGGAAGGTCCCAAGAGAAAATTATTTGCATAACACTGAAGCATGATATGAGCCCATGATCTATGTTTGCTGCTTTTACAAATTCCTTCAGTAATTATTGCTAAACAATTATTTACATATGAATTCTCCAAAATAACCCTAGAAGAGCCAAAAGGGTAAAATAATCAAATAGTGACACTAAAATTCTAATTCTATCTCCTTCACAAACTTTCCCCAGCAACTCTAGCATTAGTTTCTGACTGGTTCATGTGCTACTGCTGATTTTCCCAACTGGATTATAAACCTCCCACTGACAGCATGGTTAACATGGGACACAAGGATTTTGGAGTTGGAGAGATTTAGGTTCAAGCTTTGCACTTGTTAGCTGTGTGCCTTGCTAGCTGTGGGTCTTCCAATCTTTCTAAGTCTCAGTTTCCTCATCTGTAAACCAGGGACAATAACAGTAAGGACCTCATAGAATTATTGTGAGAGAATGCATGGAATGCCTGGGTACAAGAGATGCTCAATAAACATCTGCTCTCCTCTGTCTGTCTTTCAGACACTAATGATATCTTACAACCACTTCTTTCTTTCTTTCTTTCTTTCAGGACCTATCACAGGCACAAAGAATTCCATATCCTCTGATGGACAGACGTAATCATAAATTATACTTATGGACTGTTTACCTCTCTCTTACCTATGAATAACTGAAAGCTCTGAAGGTTTAAGGTCAGTAAGTTATCAGGTTGAAGACTGATCTAGAAACCAGGCCTCCCTGCCTCTCTCATGGCCTCTGACTGACCCCTACCTCACTGCAAAGTATAGTTCATCCTGCCAGAATTTATTATGCCCTCAAAAAGTACATGGCTAATTCCAGGGAGCAAAGGTTATGTGTGTCTGTCTAGACTCCATGTCATCAAATGAAAAGTTTCCACGTTTTGACTCAGGACATTTCTCAAGTACCTCTTTACAGGTTCTAAACAGAAAGCCCTTATCTTTCTTACTTGAACAGAGAACTGAACTTTAGTCTCAACAAACGTCGCCCAGAAACACAGGCTTGGTATATGGACCACTTTAAGACAAAGACCCAACGATAAAGCTCACCGCCTCTAGAGCAGAGAAAGGTGATGGGGGAGGGGGGAGGGGGGATGGATCTGGGTCCGCCCTGAGGTGCCAGGAGGGAACTCTTCACAGACCGTATGCCACGCTGCAAAAGGCGGTGGTGAGCGAGCTCTCCGGCTGCGGGGTGGGGGGCATTGGTTTTGAAGAGGGGATCCCGAAAGCCCAAGCGGGCTGCGAGGGACTGCACACACAGGCCCCTGAGAGTCGCCGTGTGGACAGTCACAAACAGGGTGAAACCCCACCACCCATGCAGGTGCACTGGAAGCTGGCTCCGGACTCCTGGGCGGAGAAGGGGTCCGCTGGGTCGTCAAGCCTCCACATGGATCAGTTCCTGCATTTGGGTGTATCCGAGGGCTGCCACGGAGTTCGGGTGCCCGCAGTCCCCGCTGCGCCTGGGCCTCCGCGCCCGGGCATGTGGCGGTGCAACCCGCCTTGGGCGGCCCAGCCGGCCGCCATCCCTCCGCGCTCCCACACTCACTCGCGGGCCCGACCCCGCCACCCTGCTCCGGCCGCGCGCCCCGGCAGCCCCCTCGGTCGCCCGCGACCCTGCGCACACACGCCTTCCCTCGCCCCAGCCCGGGCGGCGCCTCAGCCCCCGCCGAGGCACCGGTGCTACCCCATCCCCGCCACTGTCCCTGCCATCCTCGCCGCCCGCCCGTACCTACCAGAACGCAGCCGCCCAGCCCCGGCGCCCGGCCCGTACTACACGCGGGCGGATTGTGGCGCCGGCTTACACTCCCCTTTTCTTCCGTCCACGTCCCGCAAGGATGACGTTACGTCAGCAGCGTTGGAGTAAACCCAGGCCTCGCGGCCTCCGCTGTTGACGCGACGCAAGGGGCCAGCCCGGAGCTGCGCCGCGGCAATGGCGTAGGCGCCTTCTGAGAATCGGGCCCGCGCTCCACGTGGCGAGCCCAGCCCGCTGAGGCCAGGCCTGCGACTAGGGGGGCGGGGCTGGAGCGCTCTGGGTGAATGCCCATGTCCCAGGAGCAGACGGGAAATGGGCCGAAGAGGGTCGCCCATCGGGCCTTCCAGGGAGGCAGAAAAGATGCCTAGATCCCTCAGCTGCTGGTAGATCCCATACGGAGTGTTTGTCACTGTTGATCATTATATCCCAGGCACACCTCAGAAGTATCAATCGGTTGGATCAATGTACACAATTTGAGGATCCCACACTCCAGGCAAACTTCTGCTGCCTAAATGGAAATATGTTGGCACTGCGATAAAATGATTTGCCCCCTAGTCGCCTGGAGGTTTCCCCAAGTGTCCCAGCCCAACTCTCGTTCAGCAAGGGCATTGTTGAGACTACTGTAATTTTAAATAGTTGTATTTAATCCCTGGCAATTGACACCATTCCAAAGGTGAATGCGAATCCACCCTTGAAATTAGAGCTCAGACTCTCTTCCTCTGTTATACTTGCTGTGTTTTCCTCAAAGGGCACATTCCTGCAAAGGCACAGAGGTAGTGCTGGGCACGCTGGGCACGTGGGGCGTTGGGGAGGGCACCTCCACTTGCGTGGAGGTCGGTCACGAGGAAGGCATCTTGCCCCTTGCGTAGTTGTCCGTGAGAACATTGCTGAGCCTATTTATTCATTCCCTCGCTCTTAAAACGTTGGCTACTTCATGTATCAGGCACTCCCTAGGTTTGGAGGAAGACATCATCCCCTCTCTAGACCAGTCCATAGCCTTATGAGAAGGCAGACAGGTGAGCAAAAGATTACAGCACTGTGTGATTAATGTTAGAGGAGGGGGTGCCCAGGGGCACAACAGGCAAGGCTTCAAAAAGAGCAGATACTCGAACTGTGCTTTGAAGGACAAGAAGTAAGTAGTTTACGTATAAGAGGGGAGCAGGATCACAGGAGGAAGAGGGAATGGCATATGCAGAGGCAGGAGACACCCTATGAGGAGAGGCTGCATGTGGGACATGACAGGCGGGGTGTTTGGTGGGGTAGGGGCATCTTGCAAAGTTTTTGTGCCATGCTAAAGGTTTCAAGTTTTACCATCCTCAAAGTTAGAGAACCATGACTTTTAAAGTACTGGAGTGGCATGATCAGATTTGTGTGTCTGAAATCAGTAGAGAGGGGTATAAGCTGGGAGTTTGGTTAGCCTATTGCAAAGGCCCAAGTAAAGAAATGATGACGGGGAAAAGGCTCCAGTAGGGGGCAGGGAGCATAAAGGAGGGAGAGGTGACCTCCTAACTACTTGAAAGGGGGAGGGTGAGAGACAACGAGGGGTAGTTGCAAATCTGGTGGTGCTGCAACACAGTGTTAGGAAATAGATGAGGGGAGCAATTTTTTCGGGTGACGGATGAGAACACCGTACATGTGTTAAGTTTTGAGCACTCTGGATTTAAAGTAGGGTAGGGGATACAAAAGAAATAAAACTGTCCTCCAGTAGTTTCATTGGGTACTTGAGCTTTTAAGATTCTCACCATGAACTTAGAACAAAATAGGTAACTGTGGGTATAGCTAAAGTCATTAGGGACAGAGGCTTTCTCCACTCAGGAAGTGCTGTTCTGTTCTTAATGTGTCCTTAACCCACACATCACCTTATGTTAATTGTTTGTCTGCCTTCCCTGCTAGAATATAAGCTCCTAAGAGCAGGGAAGTATATTCCTGGCACATAATAGCCAATAAATATTTGATAAATGAATGAACTTAATTTCCTTGGGCTTAGTTTTCTCAAATAAGCAATGTGTTAATAATACTGCCCTTGTCTATCTTCTATACTTGCCTATATTCTATATACTATATTCTACATAAATTAGCCTATAACATTGTTAAGATCAAATATGAAAATCCTTTAACATTTTCCAAATATTTTCTATTTATTTTCATTACTGTCTTACTATTAATATTCTACTTCACCAATAAAGAGAAAGGAGTGGGATATGTGACTGTGGGTTGGGAAAAATCAAATACCAGAATTATAATCTAGTTTGCCTTTCCATAGAAATGAAGGAAATAGAAAATAAAACAAACTAGTGAATATAACCAAAAAAAAAAAAAAAAAAGGAAGAAAGAAAGAAAAAAGAAATCAAGGAAATAATACAGCCATGGTATCTTTCCTTCATGTAACTTAAAAAAAAAAAAAAAAAAAAGTGTGCGCTTCACTGGTGGCGCAGTGGTTGAGAATCTGCCTGCCAATGCAGGGGACACGGGTTCGAGCCCTGGTCTGGGAAGATCCCACATGCCACGGAGCAACTAGGCCCATGAGCCACAACTACTGAGCCTGCGCGTCTGGAGCTTGTGCTCCACAACAGGAGAGGCTGCGACAGTGAGAGGCCCGCGCACCACAATGAGGAGTGGCCCCCGCTTGCCACAACTAGAGAAAGCCCTCGCACAGAAACGAGGACCCAACACAGCCAAAAAAAAAAAAAAAAAAAAGTGATTCTATTTGGATTGGAGGGATTTAACTTTTGTCTCAGCAAGTGGAAATAGGGCTGGACATGACCAGAATGTCACAAAGGAAGTGGACTATTTAGAACTTGACTATAAGAATGCAGGATTGAAGACTGCATCTTTACCTGCCATAGAGTACTAGGTTAAAGTTATCTTAGGGGACTTCCCTGGTGGTCCAGTGGTAAAGAATCTGCCTTACAATGCAGGGGACACAGGCTGCATCACTGGTCAGGGAACTGAGATCCCACGGGCTGTGGGGTAACTAAGCCCGCATGCCACAACTACTGAGCTCGTGCGCCTCAACTAGAGAGCCTGCGTGCCACAAACTACAGAGCCCATGCGCTCTGGAACCCACGTGCCACAACTACAGAGCACACATGCTCTGGAGCCTGCACGCCACAACTAGAGAGAAACCCGCGTGCTGCAATGAAGAGCCTGCGCGCTGCAATGAAAGATCCCGCGTGCCATAACTAAGACCTGATGCAGACAAAAATAAAATAAATAATAAATAAATCTTTAAAAAAATAAAGTTATCTTAGTCTCAGTTTCTTTAATTGTTAGTAACAGAAACTTATTCAAACAAAACAATTTACTAGAAAGAGTAAACGGTAAAGAAGAGCAGAAGGTAAAATTGGATGTCATAAGAGGTGGGTACAAGGAACTGGAAGTTGGGAACCAATATTCTCCTCCATTTCTGGGTTTCCTATTTACACTTCTGTCTGCAATCTGCTTCTTTTTTTCTCCTTTTAAGATACACTCTTCATTAGTGAACATCTGGTGGAAAATGGCTTCCTCAGCCCTAAAATATCTTTAGTGCCTCCTCCCCACTAACTTTTAGACTTCATCTTAGTTTCATATTCCTAGAGAGAAAATCTTACTGGCCTAACTTGGTCCAGGACTCCATTTTTGGTCTAGTCAGCTGTGGCAGGGAGAGGAGGGGTCATGCAGGTAACTCCAACACAGCAGAGCTCTGTGTGGAGGGGATTCTCCGAGAAAAGGGAGTAGGCTAGGCCGGTAGACATGTTACGTGAGTTGGCAATGTTAGGACAAACACTTAACCAGTTTCAGCCAGACTATGCAATATAACTTTGTAGTTTCACAAACCAGGCTGAACATCAGAAGCACCAGGAAGGCTTTTAAAAGATACAGATTCTTCGAGCCCCCAGTGAATTAGAATCTCTAGATGCAGGGCCGAGGAATCAGCATTTTTAAAGAACCCCAGTTTATGATGTGACTGGCCTTTCAGAACCCATGCTTTAAAAGACAGGTCCAGAATGCCAAACAAGCAAATACATCAATAGAAATGGGAAGTTAGGGCTTCCCTGGTGGCGCAGTGGTTGAGAATCTGCCTGCCAATGCAGGGGACACGGGTTCGAGCCCTGGTCTGGGAAGATCCCACATGCCGCGGAGCAACTAGGCCCGTGAGCCACAATTACTGAGCCTGCGCATCTGGAGCCTGTGCTCCGCAACAAGAGAGGCCGCGATAGTGAGAGGCCCGCGCACCGTGATGAAGAGTGGCCCCCACTTGCCGCAACTAGAGAAAGCCCTCGCACAGAAATGAAGACCTAACACAGCCATAAATTAATAAATAAATTTAAAAAAAAAAAAAAAAAAAAAAAAAAAAAGAAATGGGAAGTTACTCATAAATAAGGAACATTCCTATATACAATAAACAGGGAGGTTTTTCCTGGAGAACAAATATTTTCTTTAAAATACAGTTTTATTTTCTCTGATTATAAAAATCAGAAATGCTTATTATTAAGAAAAAATTCCCATTTTAGACGTTAGGTTTCCAGATGTTTGTTTAAGTACATATGTATAAATACTTTTTGTTTTACAAAAATAGCACCATAAAGTATATGTACTATTTTGTAGCCTATTTTATTCACTAAAAATAGATCATGAATGTTTTCTTATGGCAATAAAGCCAGGTCGACTCAATTTTCGGTGGTTGTACAACATTCCAATCTATGGATACATCATAGTTTACTTAACTAATTCCCTATTGTTGGACATCCCCCCCACCCCCTGCCCCATAATGTCTAATAAGTGGAACTGTTGGGTTAAAGTTTGTGAACATTTTTTAAGGCTTTTGATACATATTAAATAGCTATTTGCCCTTCTCTCCAAGTTTCTACCAGTTTATGTTCTCACTAAAAGTATTGGAGAGTACCTGTTTCTCCACACCTGTAACGGGCTGGCTGTAATTTCAGTTTCATTCTATACAAATTGCACATACCCCTTTACAGTAAAACTTGCTCCTTAAATTGAATACATGATTACAATAGAGACCTCGTGCAGTAAGAGACCTCCTGTATAAATAAAGGGAGGGAAGAAGACTGCATTATTCTCTAGATGATGTAAAAAAATGTTTTTCAAAGGCCTGTTACAAGAGGAGTGACTGGAGATAAGATCATCATAAAATCTTATCTAAGATATGTTAAGCAGCTTTGTAATTGGAAACTAGTCTTACAAGCTAATCAAATTATCAGAGGGGTAGAGAGGAAAAGAATACTTGGGAGTATTCCTGCCTTGGAAGAGCAGATGTGCTCATTTCTAGTGTAAGATCTCATACATTACAGTTTAAAAAGGCATGGTAGATCACAATGAGATACCATTTCACACCCATTAGGATGGCTAATATAAAAATAACAAATATTGGGAAGGATGTGGAGAAATTGGAACCCTCACATACTGCTGGTGGTGCAGCCAGTTTGGAAAGTAGTTTGGCAGTTCCTCAATAGATTAAACATAAAGTTACCATATTGCCCAGCAATTCCACTCCTTCAGTTAGGTCCTCTGTTTTCCTAAATGCTCTCCTCTGGTCATGAGCAGGTGAGGATCTGTTTAGCCAAGATAAGCAGGGTGCCTCAGAACTTCCCATGGGGAAAACTGAAATCTGCTTCCTCTCCTTTTTTTCACTTAGTCTCTAGGTTGAGAACTCCAAGTAGTAAGAGACATAGGATAAGAATGGGAGAGACTGAGCCCTTTTGAGAGTCTACTCCTCTGCTGAATACCATTTTGAAGGGAAAGAAGAAGTCGAATGGCAATTTCCAGTCCATTCTGGGTTGGCCTCTTGGAGGCTCTGGCTTCTGGGTAATGTCCACAAAGGTCACAACAGTTGTCAAAGGTACTTCTGTTTCTTGTTGGGAATCCTGCAGGAAGAATGTCCGTGACAGGTCAGTGCTTGGTACCCATTCAAATAGCCCTCCAATTTCGCTGTTATTATTACTTCCCTGAATAAAGACTCAAAACAAACTGCTCTAAGCAAGACAGACCTTTTTCTCATATTGATCCTATGTAGTTCTCCTTCTGAGTGAGACACAAGGAAATTAATTTCTTAGCAATACTCGAGGACACCAGAACTGTGAACAATTACACCTACCAAAAGACTGACTCTAGCTTCCTATAGTTGGGGACCTGTCTGATATCAAAGAAGCCACTGCTTCTGTTATGTGTTTAGCAGCTCTACCTTATCAGGTAGAAACTGCTGCTGTTACGTGTTTAGCAGCTCTACCTTATCAGGTCCCAGAAGGCTCCAGGCTCTGAAACAGTACACACGTACTAGCAGTATTTCTATTCCTTCTTCAGTTGTAGAAAGAAATGTGAAACTTCATGGAAAAAGCAAAGAACTCCATACTGTAGATTAAAAAACCATCAAATTCACAGAATCTCAGGGTTAGAAAGGATCCTCGCAACCAAACCCCAATCCAAGTCAAGTGAAAAGGATGCTCCTTGTCAAGCTGACTGAAGTATCTGATCTAATAGACATAGCTTTGGGTAGATATGGTTGCAGCCTGATGACTGGAGTTAAGTTTGTCTAAACTGAATTCCCTTTGTTCTGACTCTGTTCACTAGGCAAACTTTTGATTATAATTTGACAGTAAATAACTATCTTGTTGAACCAGAAATGAAGATTTTCATTTACCTTCCTTCACTCTGATGCCACATATCTCTGCTGTGGTCTTTGGCAACAGTAAATATCAGGCTCTGGGGACATAATTTTGCTTGGCATACCCTTCCACAGACATTTTTAAAATAAGTGGATGTGGGGCCAGTGTTGTGATGATCTGGCATGTCATACTAACTCTTTGGATTTTTTTTTTTTTTAAACAGTGAAGCTCATATGGGACTTGGCATAGAACTAATGTAACTTCTGTGGCATTGAAAGACCCACATACATTCCAAGTACAGCCAGCTTAGGCTGAAGATGCTGAGGGTATCCTGACTCCAGCCAGGCATTGAAGACTGGCTGAGACTAACCAGACAAAGAAAATGGGAAGGAGTTTATTACTTAAGATTAAGTAATAAACTTTCTTTGGACTTTAACTTACAAAAGGATTTCCTGTTTAGGATTTTAATTTTTCCCTAGGAACTTTATAATGGGGAGAGGATATACATTCAAGTTTTGGAGCAAATCTTTGCAGTTGACATTATTGAAATACGTTAACATTGTTATTTAACCTCACTGCAGAATGCCTGATGAGCTATATAAGCTGGGATGGCTAGAAACACTTTGGGATGGGAAATAGAATAGGGAATGAATTTCCAGCCTTGGGTTCAGTGTTGCCTAAGAATTGATTTAATTAATGGGCTGTTCTGACTCATTTCAGAGCCTTTAGGGGGAGGGGAAATTTTAAACTGCCTACAGGCAGTCCCAGGTGTTGTGGTTATAACTGGGGTAGTGGCCTCATAATGGAAGTGTGTAGTTTTACATTAGGAAGCTCACTGCTACACACCCAAGCCAAATCTACCTATCTAGTGTTTATTAGTGATAAAGCTGATATTTTGATCTCCACCTGACTCTTTTTAATTGGTTTCAAGCTGAGGTAGGGAAAAGTGTCATTAGCCCCTGCAAACTCCAAAATCAGGGAACTTCCGGAGCCTTGGGGTCAGCCTATACCGAGAACTGACCTCTTAGATAGCTATGAGCCCAAGAAGGCAAACTTTAGGCCCATGTCTACCCAAATACACACACACACACACACACACACACATATATACATACATATACACACACACACATATATATGTGTATATATATATATATATTTAAGTCTATAGTGGTATGTCAATGGCTGGGAAATCCCACATGGTAAAAGTTCTTCGAATTGTTTTCTTCAGACTCACCTGGGATTAGGCTCACCAAGAGCTACTACTGGACTTGATTTTAGGATGGCAATGTAAAGACAAGTCTTCTCTCTGTATATCTTAAAACCACTCCAATACAATAAGCAACAGATACAAAATTCCATCTTCACTGAAATGGGGAGAGATCATAATATGTGAATACAGAAAACAGATGGAGGCAAGGTTTCACAGAGGGAAAGAAGGCCAAACCTAAAAGCCTTCAGAGACTAGAAGAAGATCTCTGTAGAACCCTGAAAGGCTCAGTAATAGAAGACAACAGGGAAGTAGGGATGAGGCAGGGACAGAAAATGGTTACTGAATGATACCCTCCTCAATGCAATCAGACAACCACCCTTTCCCTATCTCAACAAGAGACTAGAAAATTTAAACCAGAGAAATTCTGGATTTAGGGCCACTGGACATAGAAAAGGACAGAGTGAGGTATGGAACTAAAAACAGGGCAATTATTCTGTATAATGAAATCCCTTCCCCCAGTCTGGCTTCAAAATGGTGAGAGATGGTCTTATACACATACCCTTCAGTCAGGAGCCAGGAGGGTTTTTTTTCTGGAGAAAATTAACAGTCCCAATAAGAAGATAAAAAGATAATGACATTCGCAGTCCTACAACCCTCAAAGCTACTGCACCTAACCACCCTACAGTGAAGCCTACAAGTCAATAAGACTCACTCATGATCACAGAGCTTTCCATCAGTTTAGCACCTTACTCTTATTTTGGATAGACAGCTAGACATTGCCAGGTAAGGGGGAGAAGTTTCTCATGTTAAAGAGAAAAACTGTACCAAATGAATGGAATAAACAAATTCAGAGGAAACAGAGATTAAAGATGAAGACAAAAAATTGTTAATATCTTAAAAATATATAAGAAAAGGATATTATGAAAAGATACAGAATAAGAGTGAGCTCTCAGATATTAAAAATGTGATAGCCAAAAGAAATTCAGTAAAAAGACTAAAAGACAAAGTTGAGGAACTCTTCTAGAAAGAACAAAAAGATAAACAGAGAGACAATATAAGAGAAAAGAAAAAATTAGAGAATCAATATAGTGATCCTGTAACAGATTAACAGGAGTTCCAAAAAGAAAGAACAGAAAATAGTGGGGGAGGAAATTATTAAACATATAATAGTAATTGAAATTTATCAGAACTGAGCTTTAAAAGAGTAAAAAAATCCCATGAATTGTTTGGTATGATGAATGAAGAAAAAATACTACCCAAGGCCTCATTTTGTGGAAACTTCAGACTATTAGGGGTAAAAATAATATCATAAAATGGCTTCTAAACAGCAATATTGGAAACTAGAGGAATGCTTTCAAAATTGGGAGTGAAAATTATTTTCAATCTAGAATTCTATACCTAGCCAAATGATCAACTATGCATCATGATAATGATGACGATGGTGGTTGAATAAAGTTATCTTTAGATGTGTGAACTAAAGAAAAAAATGTATTTTACATGCTCCTTTTTTCAAAGATGTTACTAGAATTTGAGCTCCGCCAAAACAAGAGAATAAACCAAGAAAAATGAAAAAGTAATGTCTAGTTAACAGCAACTCTAACACAAGTAGGAAGCAAGGGGGAATCTCCAAGATGACAGTAAAGGAAAGTTGCAAAACAGCTGCTGGGCAGCAACTAGTCCATTTTACATCAGATTATGGAGGTCTCCATGAAGAAAATATGTAGGAAAGGTAGAACAAGTAACACTATTGGCAAGTTCAGCTGGCAATGCATCTCGAAAACTGCATTGAGAGAAATTTTACAGAGCTGTTAGAGTATGTGAGAAGTTTTAGCCATTAGCTCAAAGAAAACTAAAGAAATGAAATATGAGGTAATTATTAATTTTAGGAGGAATAAAACATTTCACAAAAATTTAATTACTTGGCTCAACATAAATGTATGATCATAAAAATGAAACACTGAATATTGACTTAATAAAACATTTTGATGTAACTATACTGGGAGAGTGGTGGGAGGGGTAGGAGAAGAGTAACAAAGCTAAACTCATCTACCAAGATAGGATGTCAATAGATTATATAAACTCTAAATTCAAGAGATAACTGAGTATGATATTGCTTAGAAATTGAGACAAATACCAGCAAGAAAGAGGAAAAGAGTTAAACAGGTTAATTTCTGGAGAGCAGGGGGGATATGGGACTTTATTTTTTGTTAAGAGATCTTCTTTTCCAGCATTTTTGACTTTAAAAATATGTTTACATATTATTTTGATAAATTATAAAATTATTAATTAATTTGATATATTATACCATTATGTAGCATTAGCCTAATCTGAAGGGGAATTCTGAGCTATAATGTAGGATTTACAGTTCCAACAATTTGTGTGCTCCCAACCCAAGGCAAGGGAGTTGGGCTCTCATATTCCTATGCCCTTAAGTCATTAGTTAAGAACCATCTGGGAGATGTATATTTCCAGGCACTTGACAGGCAAAGTGGGTTCCAGTAGCTTGACAGTGGCCTTGTAAAACAAACAAAACAAAAAAGGAAGAAAAACTTCAGAATACCTACCAAATTAAAAAAAGGGTGGTGGTGGGGGGGGGGGGATGAAAAATACAAGGGTTACTGCAAAAAGTAGGATTACATTTGGTAGTCAACAGGCTATCACCATATAAGATATAAAAGAACTGAATGAAATGCCCAAACTAAAAACTATCCATCATCCTTGACTCATTCTCTCCCTCAACCTCTGCATCCAAGCAATCAAGTCCTATCTGTGATAAATCTCCTGAACTCTGTCTCCTTCCTGCAGCCCTCACATCTGGGCCCAGGCTATTAGCATATCCTGGAAAATTTCTGTAGCAGTGTTCCAAACCTCACCTCGGTATTGCTCCACACCTTCTGTAAGGGTGGATGACGTCTATCTTGTTTACTGCACTATACCTAGCACCAAGCATGATACTTGGCACAGGGGAGGCACTCAATAAAGATCCTTTTTTGCACAAATGAGTAGAGGTATTTTGGAGATAGGGAACTAATATAAAGTAAGAAGAGATAAATAAATCATAAGGTAGTAAGTATGCCATAGCTAATTTGATAGTCAGCAATTACAGGTTACTTTGACTCCTCATCCTTCCCACCACACTGTAATTAGGATCTCTAAAGGTTGTGGTTCATTCATTCATATACTTATTTGTTAATATTTCAAATGAAATGCTTATTCTTCATATATTAAAAATACTGCCTCCATATTTACGTGGAGGTTTGGAACAAGTGCAGTCTAGTAGATAATCCAATAATTAAAAGGAACTTGAATGCACTTGCCAGGTCACTGGATAATACTGAATGTTATTGACCTATTTTAGAAACTGTGTTTTAGTGCCACATGAAGAAAAAGATTTTAAAGTTAAGTTCAGTGTGTTACACATGAATTCTTATGTCTAAAGTTTTTTATTTGCATTTTAAAAGTTATGTATAAGCAAAATTAAGAGAATTCACTGTTTAGCATGTGTAGCAAGAATACTGAAAAAAACAAAACAAAAAAACAAGCAAACAAAAAAACCCAAAAAACCCTCAAAGTCCAGTCATCGGGACTTCCCTGGTGGCACAGTGGTTAAGAATCCGCCTGCCAATGCAGGGGACACGGGTTCAATCCCTGGTCTGGGAAGATCCCACATGCTGCAGAGCAACTAAGCCGGTGCGCCACAACTACTGAAGCCCGCACGCCCAGAGCCCATGCTCCTCAACAAAAGAAGCCACCGCAATGAGAAGCCTACACACCACAACGAAGAGTAGCACCCTGCTCGCCACAACGAGAGAAAGTCCACGCGCAGCAACGAAGACCCAACACGGTCAAAAAAAAAAAAAGTCTGGTCATCTCTTTTCTTTTATCAAAACAAAAGGCACAAAGCCAAGTCAGCACAATTTCTTTTACTATGGATCTAGTTCTGTTATGTATGGTTGACAATTTATTTCTACCTTAAGCTATAATATTTTATGATGTTTACCACCAGCAATTCTGTTTTAACACTTTGTGAAGCTTAGGGGATTTATTTGCTTCAGTTCAGTTTACATGCAGCAAAATACTTTGTCCCCAAGTAAGATTTACTGTTTAATAACATGAAAAGTTTAGATTAGATTCTGTTTGGCTTTGGTAATAAGAAGTACACCCTATATGTTACTATATTACATATTTATAATGATAACTTTTAAACCATTATGTGCTAATCCTCTAAGTCAAATCAATACAAATGAAAACTATCACTATCAGAGAAAAAGCTGTGGATACCATCTCTTAGATTTATGTTTTTGTAGCTACATATTTCAGACTATGGACTATGTGCTATTAAGACTAAGGCTGTGATGAACATTCTTGTACAAATCTTGTTTTGGACATATGTTTTAATTTCTTTTGGGTAAATATCCAGGAAAAATTGCTGGGTCATAGAGAAGATGAATCTGTAAGACTAAGTGATTGTACCATTTTTCATTCCCATAAGCGAAGTATGAGAACTCCAGTTGTTCTACATTCTTGCAAGATTTCATGTTATCACAGTCTTTTTGATTTTAGCTATTCTAGTGCATATTCTATTGGATAGTCTAGTGAGTGGTGTCTTATGCTTTTAATTTGCATATCCCTAATGACTAAAGATGTTGAGCACTTTTTCATGTTTATTGGTCATTTATGTAGTATCTGTTCAAATCTTTTGCCCATTACTAGTGGGTTTTTTTTTTGCTCCTTGCATTATTTATTTGTTGGTGTTCTTTGCATATTCTGGATATGATCTTTTGTCAGATAATGCATTGAGAAATACGGTCTCCCAAGCTGCAGTCTGGCTTTTCATTTTCATAACGGTATCTTTTGATAAGCAGCGATTTTAAATTTTGATGAAGTCGAATTTATCAAATTTTTAGTTTTACGGTTAATGATTTTTGTTTCTTGTCCAAGAAATCTTTACCTACTTCAAATTTGCAAAGGTATTCTATGTTTCTTTTAGAAGCTTTATGACTCTGGATTTCACATATAGGTTTATGATCAAGGCATAAGTATTTTTGTGTATGGAGTTAGTTCATTTTCTCCCCATATGTTTATTCAGTAGTTCCAGTTTTATCCAGTTGTTCCAGCACCAACTGTTTTAAAAAAAGTCCTTTTCCTATTGAATTTTTTGTGGATCTATCTTTAGACTCCCTTTTTTTTCTCATTGGTCTATTTGTTACCAGCATCACACTAAGATTTAGAGTAAATCCTGAAATCAGTAAAGTCCTCCAACTTTGTTCTTCTTTTTCAAAATTGTTTTGCTATTCTAAGTCCTTTGCATTTTCATGTCAATTTTAGAATCAGCTTGTCAATTTCCACAAAAATGCCTACTAGGATTTTTGGGGGTTTGCATTGATTCTATAGATCCATCTGGGGACAGATAATGGATCTGTCTTCTTCTCCATGAACATGGTATATCACTCCATTTATTTAGGTCTCTTGTAATTTCTCTCAGTAATGTTCTATAATGAAGAAGTTTTGCATTCTTTTTGCTAAATTTTTTCCTAAGTATTTTATGTTTTTTCATGCTATTGTAAATGAAACTGAATAAATTCATCTTTAAAGTAACATCTAATTATTATTATTATTTTTAATTTTTGGCCATGCTGTGCTGCTTGCAGGATCTTAGTTCCCTGACTAGGGATCAAACCTGTGCCCTTGGCAGTGAAAGCGTGGAGTCCTAACCACTGGACCACCAGGGAATTCCTGAAAATAACATCTCGTTATTTTTAGATGTTTTCCTAGTGACTTTGAGAAAGTTTAATTATTACAAAAGCAGTAAATTATACTGTAAAAAAATTAAAGAATAATGATAAATAAAAAAGATATAAAAACACCATATTTCCAACACCAAGAATACCACTATTAACATTTACATCTTTATCTATACACACAGACATTGATATATGCATTTTTAACTATATGGCATCATACTGTATAGGCTGTTTTATAATCTACTTTAAAAAAATGAATCTCTATTTTTCATGTTAATTGTATTTCTATCTAAAAGATAATCCATATTCAAGTTTCCTCAACTATCCCAAAATATACTTTACAATTGTTTGTCCAAATAAGAATCCAATGCAAAAACATGAACTGCATCTGCTTGTTATATTCATGAGTCTCATTTAATCTAACACAATCAGAAATGGTGGTATCTATTATGATTGTTAGAACTTATAAGTACATTTTTAAGAAGTTAGCTGATGTCTGGTATTAACACTCATTTTAGGAGAACTAGTGATTTAAATACAGTAAAATTAATAATAATTTCTGAAAAATAACTAATGAATTATTTATATATAATACTTTCCAGATAACATATACATTATTTCTCCATATTTTCTTGGGGAAAAACATATATTTGAGGGAAAAACCAATGAAAAAATTTTAATACCCTCACTTATTTTAAAAATGTCAGTGAAATTATCAAGCTTTTCAAATGAGTCAAAGAGAATGCGTATGTTAAAGAGTAAATGTTCCTAAACATCATGTGTCAGGGAGAGATCTCAGGTGGTTATACATTTTAACATATGGAACAATGAGCATAACTTTAAAAAGTTCTTTAAAAAAATAAAAAGAGATAATAAGATAACAGAACAACCCAGTGAACTAGGTAAAGTTCAATACAGGCTACTAAGAACCACAGAAAGGGGCAGAGAACTTCTATAGTCTAATCATTCATCGAGAGAGAAGCAAATAGTGGTTGACTGATCCTTGAAAAAGAAAGACTTTAGTGACAGAAACTTTACTGACTGTCATAGCACCAAGTCCACTGGCGGTGTTACTGTTGCCCCTTCTCGGAAGAGAGGTCATTTGGTATTCTCCAATACATCAACAGAAACGAGAAACAGAACTGTTTGTTACCAATCCAGCCACTTCCTAGTCCTTTCTTCCATAGCAATTATTTCAAAAAATCTAATTCTGAATTATCCTTATTTTGTTTAGTGTTCTTTATCTTTCCTAGTATACTGCCTGTTTAATTAAGAGATTGTGGCAGAGATTCTTAGCCGGGCTTCAAGAAATCAATAAATCCCTTGAAACTATATAAAGAATGTTGTGTGTCTGTGCATTTTTCTAGTAAGTGAATAGCTTTCAACAGATTCTCAAAAGGATCCATAAAATTAAGAACCACTAAGACAGACTGAGAGCTAGATTGGCAGTTTTTCTAGCATATGCTATTTAATTGAGGTATAAACACTGCTAACTTTCATTTACAATATAATGAATAAAAGGCATTTATTAAACAATATATTTAGCTTTGAAGTGTAGCCAGAGATATATTCTCTAAAAGTTTTTCAAATTGCAAATTGTAACCCACTAGTGTCTAGCATTAAAAATAAAACAGAGGAGGATTAACCAAGATGGCGGAGTAGAAGGACGTGCTCTCACTCCCTCTTGCAAGAGCACCAGAATCACAACTGGCTGCTGGACAATCATCGACAGGAAGACCCTGGACTTCACCAAGGAGGATACCCCACGTCCAAGGACAGAGGAGAAGCCACAGTGAGACGGTAGGAGGGGTGCAATCAGAGTAAAATCAAATCCCATAACTGCTGGGTGGGTGACTCACAGACTGGCGAACACTTATACCACAGAAGTCCACCCACTGGAGTGAAGGTTCTGAGCCCCACGTCAGGCTTCCCAACCAGGGGGTCCGGCAACGGGAGGAGGAATTCCTAGAGAATCAGACTTTGAAGCCTAGTGGGAATTGATTGCAAGACTTCGACAGGACTGGGGAAACAGAGACCCCGCTCTTGGAGGGCACACACAAAGCAGTGTGTGCATCGGGACCCAGGGGAAGGAGCAGTGACCCTGGGGGAGACTGAACCAGACCTACCTGCTGGTGTTGGGGGGTCTCCTGCAGAGGCAGGGTGTGGCTCTGTTTCACTGTGGGGACAAGGACACTGGCAGCAGAGGTTCTGGGAAGTTCTCCTTGGCGTGAGCCCTCCCAGAGTCTGCCATTAACCCCACCAAAGAGCCCAGGTAGGCTCCAGTGTTGGGTTGCCTCAGGCAAAACAATCAACAGGGAGGGAACCCAGCCCCACCCATCAACAGTCAAGTGGATTAAAGTTTTATGGAGCTCTGACCGCCACAGCAACAGTCAGCTCTACCCACCAACAGAGCCTCCCATCAAGCCCCTTAGATAGCCTCAACCACCAGCGGGCAGACAGCAGAAGCAAGAAAAACTACAAGCCTGCAGCCTGTGGACCAAAAACCACAGTTACAGAAAGATAGAGAAGATGAAAAGGCAGAGGGCTACATACCAGACGAAGGAACAAGAAAAAAACCCCAGAAAAACAACTAAATGAAGTGGAGATAGGCAACCTTCCAGAAAAAGAATTCAGAATAATGATAGTGAAGATGATCCAGGACCTCGGAATAAGAATGGAGGCAAAGATTGAGAAGATGCAAGAAATGATTAACAAAGACCTAGAAGAATTAAAGAACAAACAAACAGAGATGACCAATAAAATAACTGAAATGAAAACTACACTAGAAGGAATCAATAGCAGAATAACTGAGGCAGAAGAATGGATAAGTGACCTGGAAGACAGAATGGTGGAATTCACTGCTGCAGAACAGACTAAAGAAAAAAGAATGAAAAGAAATGAAGACAGCCTAAGAGACCTCTGGGACAACATTAAATGCAACAACATTCGCATTATAGGGGTCCCAGAAGGAGAAGAGAGAGAGAAAGGACCAGAGAAAATATTTGAAGAGATTATAGTCGAAAACTTCCCTAACATGGGAAAGGAAATAGCCACCCAAGTCCAGGAAGCGCAGAGAATCCCAGGCAGGATAAACCCAAGGAGAAACACGCCGAGACACATAGTAATCAAAGTGGCAAAAATTAAAGACAAAGAAAAATTATTGAAAGCAGCAAGGGAAAAACGACAAATAACATACAAGGGAACTCCCATAAGGTTAACAGCTGATTTCTCAGCAGAAACTCTACAAGCCAGAAGGGAGTGGCATGATATACTTAAAGTGATGAAAGGGA
Source organism: Balaenoptera acutorostrata (assembly GCF_949987535.1). Classification (NCBI taxonomy): domain Eukaryota; kingdom Metazoa; phylum Chordata; class Mammalia; order Artiodactyla; family Balaenopteridae; genus Balaenoptera; species Balaenoptera acutorostrata. The sequence goes on along the minus strand of NC_080079.1, from coordinate 32,898,813 downwards.
AGAACCTACAACCAAGATTACTCTACCCGGCAAGGATCTCATTTAGATTTGATGGAGAAATCAAAAGCTTTACAGACAGGGCTTCCCTGGTGGCGCAGTGGTTGAGAATCTGCCTGCCAATGCAGGGGACATGGGTTCGAGCCCTGGTCTGGGAAGATCCCACATGCTGCGGAGCAACTAAGCCCGTGAGCCACAACTACTGAGCCTGCGCGTCTCTGGAGCCTGTGCTCCGCAACAAGAGAGGCCGCGATAGTGAGAGGCCCATGCACCGCGATGAGGAGTGGCCCCCGCTTGCTGCAACTGGAGGAAGCCCTCGCACAGAAATGAGGACCCAACACAGCCAAAAAATAAATAAATTAATAAATTAATTCTTAACCAACATTTAACAAAAAAAAAAAAAAAAAAGCTTTACAGACAAGCAAAAGCTAAGAGAATCCAGCACCACCAAACCAGCTCTACAACAAATGCTAAAGGAACTTCTCTAAGTGGGAAACACAAGAGAAGAAAAGGACCTACAAAAACAAACCCAAAACAATTGAGAAAATGGTCATAGGAACATACATATCGATAATTACCTTAAACGTGAATGGATTAAATGCTCCCACCAAAAGACACAGGCTTGCTGAATGGATACAAAAACAAGACCCATATATATGCTGTCTACAAGAGACCCACTTTAGACCTAGGGACACATACAGACAGAAAGTGAGGGGATGGAAAAAGATATTCCATGCAAATGGAAATCAAAAGAAAGCTGGAGTAGCTATACTCATATCAGATAAAATAGACTTTAAAATAAAGAATGTTACAAGAGACAAGGAAGGACACTACATAATGATCAAGGGATCAATCCAAGAAGAAGATATAACAATTATAAATATATATGCACCCAACATAGGAGCACCTCAATACATAAGGCAACTGCTAACAGCTCTAAAAGAGGAAATTGACAGTAACACAATAATAGTGGGGGACTTTAACACCTCACTTACACCAATGGACAGATCATCCAAAATGAAAATAAATAAGGAAACAGAAGCTTTAAATGACACAATAGGCCAGATACATTTAATTGATATTTATAGGACATTCCATCCAAAAACAGCAGATTACACGTTCTTCTCAAGTGCGCACGGAACATTCTCCAGGATTGATCACATCTTGGGTCACAAATCAAGCCTCAGTAAATTTAAGAAAATTGAAATCATATCAAGCATCTTTTCTGACCACAATGCTATGAGATTAGAAATGAATTACAGGGAAAAAAACGTAAAAAAGACAAACACATGGAGGCTAAACAATACGTTACTAAATAACCAAGAGATCACTGAAGAAATCAAAGAGGAAATCAAAAAATACCTAGAGACAAATGACAATAAAAACACGACGACCCAAACCCTATGGGATGCAGCAAAAGCAGTTCTAAGAGGGAAGTTTATAGCTATACAAGCTTACCTCAAGAAACAAGAAAAATCTCAAGTAAACAATCTAACCTTACACCTAAAGGAACTAGAGAAAGAAGAACAAACAAAACCCAAAGTTAGCAGAAGGAAAGAAATCATAAAGATCAGAGCAGAAATAAATGAAATAGAAACAAAGAAAACAATAGCAAAGATCAATAAAACTAAAAGCTGGTTCTTTGAGAAGATAAACAAAATTGATAAGCCATTAGCCAGACTCATCAAGAAAAAGAGGGAGAGGACTCAAATCAATAAAATTAGAAATGAAAAAGGAGAAGTTACAACAGACACCGCAGAAATACAAAGCATCCTAAGAGACTACTACAAGCAACTTTATGCCAATAAAATGGACAACCTGGAAGAAATGGACAAATTCTTAGAAAGGTATAACCTTCCAAGACTGAACCAGGAAGAAATAGAAAATATGAACAGACCAATCACAAGTAATGAAATTGAAACTGTGATTAAAAATATTCCAACAAACAAAAGTCCAGGACCAGATGGCTTCACAGGTGAATTCTATCAAACATTTAGAGAAGAGCTAACACCTATCCTTCTCAAACTCTTCCAAAAAATTGCAGAGGAAGGAACACTCCCAAACTCATTCTATGAGGTCACCATCACCCTGATACCAAAACCAGACAAAGACACTACAAAAAAAGAAAATTACAGACCAATATCACTGATGAATATAGATGCAAAAATCCTCAACAAAATACTAGCAAACAGAATCCAACAACACATTAAAAGGATCATACACCACGATCAAGTGGGATTTATCCCAGGGATGCAAGGATTCTTCAATATACGCAAATCAATCAATGTGATACACCATATTAACAAACTGAAGAATAAAAACCATATGATCATCTCAATAGATGCAGAAAAAGCTTTTGACAAAATTCAACACCCATTTATGATAAAAACTCTCCAGAAAGTGGGCACAGAGGGAACCTACCTCAACATAATAAAGGCCATGTACGACAAACCCACAGCAAACATCATTCTCAATGGTGAAAAACTGAATGCATTTCCTCTAAGATCAGGAACGAGACAAGGATGTCCACTCTCACCACTATTATTCAACATAGTTCTGGAAGTCCTAGCCACGGCAATCAGAGAAGAAAAAGAAATAAAAGGAATACAAATTGGAAAAGAAGAAGTAAAACTGTCACTGTTTGCAGATGACATGATACTATACATAGAGAATCCTAAAACTGCCACCAGAAAACTGCTAGAGCTAATTAATGAATATGGTAAAGTTGCAGGATACAAAATTAATGCCCAGAAATCTCTTGCATTCCTATACACTAATGATGAAAAATCTGAAAGAGAAATTATGGAAACACTCCCATCTACCATTGCAACAAAAAGAATAAAATACCTAGGAATAAACCTACCTAGGGAGACAAAAGACCTGTATGCAGAAAACTGTAAGACACTGAAGAAAGAAATTAAAGATGATACCAACAGATGGAGAGATATACCATGTTCTTGGATTGGAAGAATCAATATTGTGAAAATGACTATACTACCCAAAGCAATCTACATATTCAATGCAATCCCTATCAAATTACCAATGGCATTTTTTATGGAGCTAGAACAAATCATCTTAAAATTTGTATGGAGACACAAAAGACCCCGAATAGCCAAAGCAGTCTTGAGGGGAAAAAACGGAGCTGGAGGAATCAGACTCCCTGATTTCAGACTATACTACAAAGCTACAGTAATCAAGACAATATGGTACTGGCACAAAAACAGAAACATAGATCAATGGAACAAGATAGAAAGCCCAGAGATAAACCCACGCACCTATGGTCAACTAATCTATGACAAAGGAGGCAAAGATATACAATGGAGAAAAGACAGTCTCTTCAATAAGTGGTGCTGGGAAAACTGGACAGCTACATGTAAAAGAATGAAATTAGAATACTCCCTAACACCATACACAAAAATAAACTCAAAATGGATTAGAGACCTAAATGTAAGACTGGACACTATAAAACTCTTAGAGGAAAACATAGGAAGAACACTCTTTGACATAAATCACAGCAAGATCTTTTTTGATCCACCTCCTAGAGTAATGGAAATAAAAACAAAAATAAACAAATGGGACCTAATGAAACTTCAAAGCTTTTGCACAGCAAAGGAAACCATAAACAAGACGAAAAGACAACCCTCAGAATGGGAGAAAATATTTGCAAACGAATCAACAGACAAAGGATTAATCTCCAAAATATATAAACAGCTCATTCAGCTCAATATTAAAGAAACAAACACCCCAATCCAAAAATGGGCAGAAGACCTAAATAGACATTTCTCCAAAGAAGACATACAGACGGCCACGAAGCACATGAAAAGCTGCTCAACATCACTAATTATTAGAGAAATGCAAATCAAAACTACAATGAGTTATCACCTCACACCAGTTAGAATGGGCATCATCAGAAAATCTACAAACAACAAATGCTGGAGAGGGTGTGGAGAAAAGGGAACCCTCTTGCACTGTTGGTGGGAATGTAAATGGATACAGCCACTATGGAGAACAATATGGAGGTTCCTTAAAAAACTAAAAATAGAATTACCATATGACCCAGCAATCCCACTACTGGGCATTTACCCAGAGAAAACCATAATTCAAAAAGACACATGCACCTGAATGTTCATTGCAGCACTATTTACAATAGCCAGGTCATGGAAGCAACCTAAATGCCCATCAACAGACGAATGGATAAAGAAGTTGTGGTACATATATACAATGGAATATTACTCAGCCATAAAAAGGAACGAAATTGAGTCATTTGTCGAGACGTGGATGGATCCAGAGGCTGTCATACAGAGTGAAGTAAGTCAGAAAGAGAAAAACAAATATCGTATGTTAACGCATGTATGTGGAACCTAGAAAAATGGTACAGATGAGCCGGTTTGCAGGGCAGAAGTTGAGACACAGATGTAGAGAATGGACATATGGACACCAAGGGGGGAAAACTGCGGTGAGGTGGGGATGGTGGTGTGCTGAATTGGGCGATTGGGATTGCCATGTATACACTGATGTGTATAAAATTGATGCCTAATAAGAACATGCAGTATAAAAAAAAACAAATAAACAAAACAACTAATACTAAACTTTCATTGGGTTATTTGTATGGAAATATGTTAATATAAATGTTTCAAACATTACATGAAATTTCTAAAAATCTTATATGTTCTGGTATAATGTTATAAGTCATAATCCTAGTTATTACTTTAAAATGTATATCGCAGAAATAACTAATTTTCTTGTCAACTGCATTATTATGAAGTTTCATCAAATCTTTAACTGTGGTCATTTTTAAGTCTTTTGTCATTTACAGACAGTTCTGGGTGTACTCTGATGCTTTTGCAAATATGTTCCTATAAAAGGGTTTCATCTTCAAGAAATTCATGGAAAAGACTCTGACAAGTACAGGTTTCTGGTAACTGACTGTACTGCTGTACTGAATGAATAAGCATTTTCAGAACTCTAATGAAAAACTGATGAACTCATAAAAGTGCTAACAAAAGATCAAGATGAAAAAAAAATTAATTACATGGGACTGAGTGAACTGATGATGATGAGTGTAATTTTTGTGACTTTCTGTCTGAATTAAAAAAAAAAAAATCCCACAAGGACTCAGAGGCAAAGAACATACAAATCAATTTTCACTGCAAAGTAAAGGAGCTGTTACAGTGGTGGATTACTGGACTGAATGTCAATATTATGACATAGTATGAGTGTGTTTCATGTTTGGTAATTGCAATCATTGTTGTTTTTGTTGTGGTCATCCATTTACAATGCTTGGTGTCAGTCTATTTATCTCTTGTAAAAATAAAATACAGTGTGTGTGTGTGTAAAAAAAAATAAAATAAAACAGAATAAATTACAATAGAACAGACTATCACAGAGTGTATTGCATAAAGATAACATTTCATAAAAATCTTATTTCAGTTTTATATATGTATGTGTTATAAGCTGGGTTGTGATGTAAAATATATTTCTTACCATGTATGATAGCCAACAAAGGTTGAAAAACACTGCTCTAATTCCTGCTTATCTCTTTTGTGTTTTGCTTTAAACCTATTTGATATGCTATTTATATGGAAATTCAGAACCAAAAAAGGTATGATAATAAAATAATAATGATGATATGATGAGTGATATTTACTGAGTATTCACTATGTGCCAGGAAATGTGTTAAATGTTTTATTTTATGATCTCATTTAATCTGCACAACCTAATGAAGTATTATTATCAACCTCCATCTTATAGATGAGAGTAATTAGATTTAGAGAAATAAAATAACATGATTTGGGCCTACGTCTGTCTGACTCAATGCCTGGGATCTTAATTACCACCCTCAACTTCAGGCAACAGGTCTCCTAGATAATCCAAAAAGCTTGATGATCCACTTAAATATAGAAATGAATATTATAATTCTAGAAAGGTTCAGAGCCTTGATCCTGTGATGTTACACTGTTCTTTTAGCTCACTTATTATTTTGGTTTTATTGACTCAAAATATTCTTTATAACTAGTTGTTTCTTCCTTGAGATATATTTTCTTTTTTAAATTAAAAGAAAGTTTATATTCAGACAGAAGACATGATGTATTTTATCAAGCCCCAAACTTAAAGATCCCTTTAAAGGACCAATTAGTACAAAAACATAAGCAGCAGAGTACCATGTAAATAAATCCTATTTACTTCATGGGTTTGTTGTGAGAATTCAATACTAAAAACACATAAAAAATATTACCAGTGCCTGTTACATAGTAAATGTTCAATAAATGTTTTGCTATTATTATTATCATACAAGAAGACAGGGAAGTCTACACAGTGTTTTGCTTAAATTCTTCCCTATTTTGTAGTTTGTTGTTGGGAACGTTCCAAAAATTTTGCTGCTTCACTTTTTATAGTGAGAGGAATTTCAAGTGTTTCTAAAGCTACATTTATACCATGAAAAGTCATTCAGACAGTTCAGTTCAAAATTCAACCGACCTTCATTTCAAGGTGCAAAAACACAAATGCCTACCAGCCTAAGCAAATAACCTGAATGAGAGAAGTGGGATGGCTAAGGGTGGGTAGGTATAGGCTGTGTGAATGGGGTACTCTATTAGTTGAAATCACCATTCAGCGGCAGGAGAGTTTATGCCATGCAGGAGTGTAGGATCTTTACCACCAGATTTTCAAGAGAAGTCAGAGATCTGGATGTGAAGGTAAAATTTCTTGATTTTTAAAGGTTGACACAAATTTAAAAAACAAAACACTTTGTAGAGGGGGCAGACTAACCTGAAAAGCTAACCTCTACTAAATACTAGAAAAATATAATGATTAAAAATATCTAGACAAGAAAGAGGTACTGGGTAGCTTCAATGCCTAAGAGAGCCAGAGATTCAGGAAGATAAAAACAGTCCTGTAGGTATCCTCCCAAACTACACAGGTATTCATAAATAAAGATACAGTTCATAAAAATAAAACAATAGATTCAGTGCAGTATCTGTAACAGATTAAATGAGTCTTACAGAGAGTTCTATTTTATTCAGTAAACCAACACAGGGAGAATGGAATGTTCTCATTAACACAGTTTCCAGCAACCTGAGTTTTAACACATTTACAGGCATGGAGAGCTAAGGTGGTCAACTCTGTGGTGAGGGAGGAGCTAAAGGTATTTTACTTCTGACTTAAATGTAGTCTCTAGTTTCTTTTCTGGGAGGTAAATGCAATGACTTACAGGTAATAATTTCAATTAGTTTTAATTTCCATTAAAAGTTAATAAGTTCATACATGAATCAGTTCACCAGGACCTAATGATTTCTGTTTTTGAACTTCTAAAGCTAAGTGTTAGGTTCTAAAACCAAGACAGATGCTAAAGCTGTCTTAAGGCACATCATAAACAATGGGTATATGTTTACTACATATTAAAATTATTTATTTTAGGGAATTTCCTGGTGGTCCAGTGTTTAGGATTCTGCACTTCCACTGCAGGGGGTATAGGTTCGATCCCTGGTCTGGGAACTAAGATCCCACAAGCCACATGGTGTGGCCAACAAAAAAAAAATTTATTTTAATGGAGTGCAATCAACCAAGAATTGATGACTACAAACTAGCCACAGTAGTAACTTTAACAGCAACCAACAGGCCCAGAGACTGTAATTAGCATGTGACTGTCACACTGAATACAGTTATGGAAAATCTTTTCTGTGGTTGAATCAACCAGTGTAGTAATACTGGTATGATTAAGTTAAAAGAACTAACCTATTACCATAGTCATGCAATTAAAAAAAAAAAAACAGAAAAAAAGGGATATAGATTATATTCACCATAAAAACATGTTAAATTTCAGTAACCAGGCAGGGAGGATTGACTTGAATGTTAATTGTGTCAGCTCATTCTAACCAAACACTGGCTGGTAGCATAAATTGGCTCTCAGAAGTTAAAAAATTATCTGGTCATCAAACGGCTGATAAGACAATCAAGGCTTTGCAAGGCTTGGTGGTCCTTTATGAGCCAAGACTTACCTGTATGGGCTGACAGTGGTATAGGAATCGGGCTCCTGACACATGAGCTTGTGGGTTGGACTGGAGGCCTACATATGCCCACAATATCTGGATCTCCAAGGAAACTGGTATGACACAGCAGGAAGTACAATGCATAGCCTGCAGAAGGGAAAAGAAGCATTTGCTTCAATTGCTGATGGTTGCCCGTAGTTATTTACCATGAATTAAGTAGCCACTGTTGCTTAAACATTACACAATAACAGAGAAGGCAATGTGGCTTAGAGAAAGGACACAGAAGTTCGTAATAGGCCATATTACTGTCCATGAGCTTAAAAAATTAATATTCTAAAATGGAAATACTAATGTAGAGATTAATAAAACATGAGCCCATGTACAATGGTTATAAGAAGTGCTCAGTGAGTGGTGCAGTCAGTACTGTGGAATGCCAGAAGAAGAAACAGCCTTTCTGGTTGAGGATGGTTTTGTGGAACTGGGATGAGTAATATGTGACTGGAAGAAATAGTGTTTAAAGGAAAATTTACGTAGAGAGATGGCATATAAAATGGTACGCAACTAGAACAGCACATGATGTCATTGAGAGACAGTTGCTGATTAATTAGAACAGTTACTGAGTGTCTCCTATGTGCCAGACATGTGTGAGGCACTGGCCTTGAGCAGATCACTTGACTGAAGCAAAGGATTTGAACACAGGAACAGTGAAAAGATTAAGGAAGGACATTTCAGGGTTAGATTATGAAGTCCAACCAAGCAGTGTGACCCCCAGGAGGATTAATTCCAAGATGCAGGAAGCACTGATGGAAGTGAGGACATAAATCAGGAGGTTACTATAACTTAGCAGATACAAACTATCCTCAAATATGCCTGTGCTTTTCTAACTTCATACTTTTTATAGTAAGGCTCAGACACAGGCAATAACATGTCTAAACTAGGACTAGGGGAAGACAGACTATGTTTATGTTCAATTTGTTAAGGAACTGTCAAACTCTTTTCCAAATTGGCTCCACCATTTTGCAGTCCCACCAACAATGTCTGAGGGTTCCAATTTCTCCACATTCCTGCCAACACTTGTTACTGTCCATTTTTAAAATTATAGCCATCCCAGTGGGTATGAAGTGGCATCTCCTTGGGGTTTTGCATTTCCTTAATGGCTAATGATGTTGAACATCTTTTCATGTGTTTGTTCCAAATATTTTAAAACACTTTTCCTTTCATTTATTCTATCTACATTAGGAAAAATTTTCCATGTTACCAAATATCCTTCAAAAATGTGATTTAAAAATATAAATAGTAGGTTTAAGAATAATAAAGAGGGGCTTCCCTGGCGGCGCAGTGGTTGAGAATCTGCCTGCCAATGCAGGGGACACGGGTTCAAGCCCTGGTCTGGGAAGATCCCACATGCCGCAGAGCAACTGGGCCCGTGAGCCACAATTACTGAGCCTGCGCGTCTGGAGCCTGTGCTCTGCAGCAAGAGAGGCCACGATAGTGAGAGGCCCGTGCACCGCGATGAAGAGTGGCCCCCGCTTGCCGCAACTAGAGAAAGCTCCCGCACAGAAATGAAGACCCAACACAGCCATAAATAAATAAATAAATAATTAAATAAATTAAAAAAATAAATAAATAAAACAAAAAAAAGAATAATAAAGAGTAGTTCCACTATAATCTCAATCCTTGTCACTAACCATCCCTTTTCTGTACTCAGCCACGTATTACCCAAAACCACGCTCCCTCAGTAAGGCTGTATGAAGTTTAAGAGAACTCAGTTTGACTGCAGTTCCCCAAAGGCTGGATCAAGTACATGTAGCTACTTATCCCCCAAGTCTCATTAAAGGAAAGAAGTATACAAGGAATCAAGTCATAATAGTGCGGAGAAAGGGAAAGGGGGCACTTTAAAAATAATCTCTAAGGTGAAAGGCCTTTCAAAGTCTGAACCAAAACGTGAAAGTTGAAAAAAAAACAAAAAGAAGATTGATAAATCTCACAATATGAAAATCAATTTCTGCATGGCGTGAAAGCCATAAACAAAGTCAAAAGACAAATGACAAACTGGGAAAAGAATATCTACAAATCATACAACAGAAAAGAGCCAATTTCTCAAATACAAAGATTTTCTACAAGTTATAAGACAAGTAATTCAATAAAAATGGGCGAGAGATATAAATAGATCATAGTGAAGAAAACATGAATTGTTCAACTATATGTCAAGATACTCAACCTTACTCATAGTAAGAGAAAAATAAAACTACAATGGGATGCTATTTTTCACTTATCAGATGAGCAAAAATTAAAAGTTTGATAACCCAGTGTTGAGGAGAGTATGGGGTAACAAGCCATCTCATAGATGGATAGTGGGACTGTAAATTGGTACAACCTGATGGGAAATAAATTGGCAATATTTATTAAAAATTTAAATGTATATACCTTTTTATCTAGCAATTCTACTTCTAGGATTTATCATATAGGTTTATTTTCACACGTATGAAATGGTGCCTGAACCAGGTTATAAAATGCTACACTGTATGTAACAGCAAAAGGCTGAAAACAACCTGAATGTTCACCAATAAAACTGGCTAAATAAATTATTTATGGTTCATCCATATAATGAAATAGTATGCAACTATACCATGCAAAGAATGAGGAAGCTTATTATATAATGATATGGAATAAACTCTGAAGGTCAAGTGAAAAAAGCAAAGTGCAGAGCTGTGTTTATGATATTATATCATTTGGATTAAAAAAAAGAATATGAGTATTTACTTGTGTGAGCATGCAATATCTCTAGAAGGAAAGAAACTAGTAACTCCGTTTGCCTCTGTGGAAGGGAAAAGTTGTCTGAGAGAGAGTTTTATTTTGTACTTTTGGAATTTTGAGCCAAGTGTATGTATTATTTATACAAAAAATAAACAATTAAAAAGTTTAAGTGAAAGGAAATAAAATTAAAGGTACAGTTGATTAAAGCCAGGAGGTAGGGGGTAGGCAAAAGAGGAAGAAGAAAGATTTCTTTATTTTACTTAGACACACACAGATTTCCCTATTTTACTTAGACTGGAATCAAGAGGTACACCTGCTGAGCACTGATGTAGTGGCCACCAGAAAAAGTAAAAACAGAAACAGCTAAATGAGATTTCTTCAGGGGCAGTGGGTACTGAGGTTTTTACTTTTCATTAACACTATTCTACATGGTTTGAATTTTTACTGTGTTAATGTATTTTTACTAAACGTAAATGTAAAAATGTAAATTTTTATAACACAAAGAACACAATTTCAACCTCAAAGAAAGAATTTGTGGGCTTCCCTGGTGGCGCAGTGGTTAAGAATCCGCCTGCCAATGCGGAGGACACGGGTTCGAGCCCTGGTCCGGGAAGATCCCACATGCCGCGGAGCAACTAAGCCCGTGCGCCACAACTACTGGGCCTGTGCTCTAGAGCCCGCAAGCCACAACTACTGAGCCCGCGAGCCACAACTACTGAAGCCTGCACGCCTAGAGCCCGTGCTCCGCAACAAGCCACCGCAATGAGAAGCCCGTGCACTGCAACAAAGAGTAGCCCCCGCTCAACGCAACTAGAGAAAGCCCGCGCACAGCAACGAAGATCCAACGCAGCCAAAAATAAATAAATAAATAAATTTATTAAAAAAAAAAAAAAAAGAATCTGTGCTGACCAAATATTCAAGAATGTAAGAGAATATTTGAAATATATATGAAATATATTTAGTTTATTTTTCTATTATGAGTAAGGTTGATTTTGAACCAGAGGCCAATCTCTAGACTTCCTACCTTCAAATTTTTCTCTAAGTGAGGAAAGTTATGTATAAACCTAACCTGAAATAATGACTTCAAACGGGCATGATTTCTTATATTCTTTCTTTTATGACAACCACATTATCTTTCTTCTATGACAACCAAATCAACTATGGAAACAGGGCTGGTTTTAATCTTAATAAACAAAAAAGGAAAGTGAGCTTTGGCCAGAATGTGTATTTCTCTCCTTACTGAAACACTGCAGTTCCTGCTGAGGATTCTGGCCCACTCTCCCTTCCGGGCTGGGTCAGCATTACCAAAGATGGCAACGTGCTCTGGTCTGGGACTTCCATGAAGAGTCTGATAAATCTCCTGCTGCAAGTGGCTGCAGTCCACCCTTTTCAGCCTGAAATGAAACACCACGGAGGCTGGAGTCCAATGCTAACATAATAATGTAATTCATCCAAACATTAGAAATGATATCTTAAAATAAACTGAAGGAAATAATCCTTAGCAGATATAAAGGACTGGCAAAAAAAACTCTTAGTAATATTAATATTATTTAAACATTACTCCTAGCTAGCATTCTCTGAACTCTGATTTCAAAATATAAAAGTTGCCAGATCAACATATTCCCTACAGGCAGAGACAAATTTGTTGGAAATGATGTGGAAGCAGAGAATTACCTGAGCTTGCATCCAGATATTGCATTCACTCCAAATTGTACTTCGTGTCTCTTAATAGAGCAAGTTCCATCACCCTTGCTCTGTAAGAGGGTCATCTGAGGTGGAAGACAATGGTCAAGGAGATCATAAAAGAAAAAAAAGTAGGCAGATTGGAAAATTTATGCTTCTTATTATTTCCTTAACGCTTTTTATACTTTATTAATATCATATTATTCAAGTCACAATTCTTTTTCCTCTGGCAATGAAAACATAAAGAAACAATTATTGTTTTTCCAAATATGGATGACCACACACCAGCATATAAATATTTCGTTAAAACTAACAAAATTCAGTCAGGATCCTCACCTTTGGCTAGGCTAATGTAAGTTCTAAAGCCTTTGGTAGCATCAACATTTGAGAACATAATGTATTAATGGTTTAGTAAAGCAAGTCCGCAATACCTAAAAAATGGGGGAACCTCAGAATTGGAAAATCCAAAAGATCAGTAGTTAAAGTTTTTCTCATTAGGCTGCAATAGGCCACCCAGAGACCCAAAGAAGGATACTGAGTGTCTTCTATCACCGGTTAGAGCCAGGAGTGGCTTCTCAGCAATATAGCCAGGATTCCCACTTCTAAAGCCAGTAAGCGAAGCAGCTGTGCTCTGTTGAAAAGCCTGCAGAAAGAGTGAAGGAAAAGTCAATATGGAGAAAAGCATGCTCTCCCACCTTCCAGTGTGGCTTCATACCCTTCCTTAAGGCAATGCTGTCGGTTAGCTGCACGGAACAATCTGGCTTCCTTCCACAGTGCAGCATTTTGCAGAAAGTGATACTTCAGCATCTGTTACTGTTTTTTATTCACTAAAATAAATCCTGAGGATCTGAACGTTGATGTTCACTACATGCTACTTCTACCAAGGATTACAACTAAAGATCTATCAACGATCTATCAATCCTGTTTTTCAAAATTACTATTAATTTAGAGCTATGTTCAGTGTGGCTAAAACCAGAGGAGTTTATTTATTTTATTTTTTTAATTTTTAAATTATTATTTATTTATTTATTTATGGCTGTGTTGGGTCTTCGTTTCTGTGCGAGGGCTTTCTCCAGTTGCTGCAAGCGGGGGCCACTCTTCATCGCGGTGCGCGGGCCTCTCACTATCGTGGCCTCGCTTGTTGCGGAGCACAGGCTCCAGACGCGCAGGCTCAGTAGTTGTGGCTCAAGGGCCTAGTTGCTCCGCGGCATGTGGGATCTTCCCAGACCAGGGCTCGAACCTGTGTCCCCTGCATCGGCAGGCAGATTCTCAACCACTGTGCCACCAGGGAAGCCCCGACCAGAGGAGTTTAAATGTAATTTAGAAATATATTTTAATTAACTATAGATGTTCCACAGATGAACTCTGAGAGACATGGGATTTGCTTGATCACTTGAGGGTAGAGTTGAGAAGAAACTGGACTCTGCTGGGTTCAAAAAGAAAGAAAGTGAAGAGAGCCAAAAGGTGGTGATCAAGACTGGAAACTTAGATTAAGTGGGAAGTGAGTAAAACGCTGAATGCCCAGAAACATGAAAAAAGCTAGTTAAAGAATTTTTGTGGGATATTAGTTGAGTTTATGATTCAAAATGACTATTTAAAAAAAGAGTTTGGATTTGTGAGTGAAGTCCTGCTTTGCTGGGGGAACATGCTAATGAATAAACACTGTTGAATCCTTATCACTTGAAGTTAAATTATGGAATATTAAATGTTAAGGCTTCAGTTGACAGATTGAACTAGTCCTTCATATTCTTATTCTATCTTGCGTGTGTTACAGAAGCAGGGGAGCTACCTCTAACCCGATATTTCTTTCTTCTTGATCCCCTGTAGGAGAAGGGCCCTAACCCTGAAGTGAAGGATGAAGTGTTGCTGGAATGAAGTGCCTGGCTCAACAGTCAGGTTGGTTTGCCCAAAACTGATGGACACTTTCTGGATTCCAAAAGTCCCATTGGTTTCTATCTCATAGATGACCTGAAATACAAAAGTAGAATCAATTAATAAAAATTATTTTGTGGGCCAATTATGTTTAGTACAGAAGATTTCCTGTCTTTAAGGGTTTTACTATAACTGAATGAGGGAACAGAATGGTGACTGTAGTTAACAATATTGCATTATATATGTGCAAGTGGCTAAGAGAGCAGATCTTAAAAGTTTTCACCACAAGAAAAAAATTTGTTAACTATGTGTGGTAATGAATGTTAACTAAACTTACTGTCATGATCATTTCACAATATATATGTGCATCAAATCATTATGTTGTACACCTAAAACTAATACAATGTTATATGTCAATTATATCTCAATTTTAAAAAGTAACTGGATGAGAGAGACTAAAAAAGTAATCTTAAAAATGCCAAATACCAATACCATGAAAAGATAAAATTTGACTTCATATTATATCTACACATGAAAAAAAGAGACTGGATAGAGCTCTTTGAAAGAGTTCATGGGAGAGGTAAGTTTATGGTAAGAACTGAAAGGGAAGAAAAATAAGTTTTGATCTTGTGCAGAGGAGGTGAGTAGGAGCACAGGCAGAGGTGAGCATGGAATGGAAACCTGGTTTGCCTGGCTCTCACAGTGTCCGAGGATGAATAAAGATGGTAGCTGGAGACGGAAGTCATGAAAAAGTGAAGGTAACCTGAGATTTCTGAGCATAGTTTTTAAAATGATGCTTTCCAATAATTCTTACTTTTGTTGGTTGATTAGAAGAGAATAAAGGAAAAGAAGTTGACTAGTCTATTTCAGATGTTCAGATGATACTGACTTTGTCAATAAAAGAAACTGTGGTCACTAAAAACCATAACAGACTGCACATGGGCAAAGAAAGAGGAACCAGAAATAATCTTAATGTTCTGGATGTGAAATGCCAGAGGATGGCAGCAATGGAAACGACTGAAACACGCAGGGAGGAAGGTGATGGGCTCAGTCCTTGATGTGTTAAGTTTCAGGTAATGCTCAAAAATTCACGTGGGGTTGGCCTGGTACTTAATGGAAGATGAAGCACCTCTGCTAATGTCGATCAACATACATCAGTCCAGAATCTGAGGTCAGCGTCCCTACCTGGGAAACAACATTCTGACAAGTGTTTCCAGCCAGCAGAGGAGAGTCAGCCTGTGAGACAGGTGTTACAGGCACCTGGAACTAGCAAGGGAAAGAGGCAAATCAATTAAAATTGAAAGCAGCACTTTTTCTTCTAGTTACATATTATGCTGAAATGAGTATTTTTCCTTTTTGACCATCACCTTCCTCTCTCCTTCCACTGCCAGTCTACAACTTAAGTTCAAAAGTCATTCTAATTCAGCACTTCTGAAAACATATTTTTTGGAACATTACTTCTATAGATATAAAATAAAGGTTCCATGGTCAAATAAGTTTTAGAAATACTGTATCTGACACTTCCCTCTTAGAGATTAAGAAGACCCTCTAGCATATTAAAGACTTCAAGTAGTCCATCCTAAATATAATGTTTAACTTTATTTAACCCGAAGTTTCTCAAACTTACCTAATACCTTATGAATTCTTATTTCATATGATGCTTATTAATTATATAGAACAAACAGAAAAACACTCTTTTAGACTCATACTTGAGCAGTTTGATGCATCACACACACATTCTCTTTCACCATTACAATCTAGAGTGAAACTGCCTCAGATGTAAAGGGACCAAATATTCTTTCGTTTTTCCTGGTAAAAAGCATCATACCTTCGTATTCTGCAGATCACTCAAACCTCTTGGAACCTAGTATAAGAGAACAGCAAGGACATGAGTGTGCATATATCTTAACATAAAATCTCCAGGAGCTTGTGGTTTCTCATTTGGGGGAAAAAAAAAAAAAATCAACATTTTTTTTCTACCTGACTCTTCCTTACACTAAAATGCCAGAAGCAGGGCTGAGCGGAGGCTGGATGCGCTGTGGTGCCCCCCTACTCTGAGTAGAGCTCGACAAACAGCAAACGCAAGAAGTTCTGGTGAAGTAGTGAGAGGTCACCCCATCCTACCTCCCTTAGCAAATTCCACTAGCCAGAAAGGTGAGAACCTCTTATCCTGGCTATCTATCCCTACTTCTTTCATCTTTCTTCAGGTGACAGGGCTTTTAGGCCCTCTGCCTTCTACGTAGCTCTTGGGCATCCTGACTTCCAGTTCAGTGTTTGTGGGAAGCATGATAACTTTTTAAGTCCACAGTGGTGACAGTGGGGAGAGAAGGGACACCCACCTTCAAGACTGTGAAGTTATGATAAGAGGCAGCGTTGAGGGTGGGATCCAAGGTACAGCTATCTGCCAGATTCTTGAAGAAACGAGCACAGGTTGTACTTTTACTCTCCAGGAAACCTTAGAATTAAGGGAGTGGTACATGTGAAAGCCTATTTTAAACTGAACAAAAAGGCTGGCGCTTGTACTCCAGGCTCACCTGCAGGATTGTTCTCAGCACAGAGTCCCCCAGCTCCGACTCCTGCAGGCTGCCTCAGCAAGCCTATTACAGACCACTTGGGGAAGTAAGTCAGAATGGGGTCCCCAGCCTAAACAAAGTATAACAGAAATTTATTCACAGTGAGATTGGACTGAACTCCACCAGAAAAGAATAAGCAGAAACAAAAGTTAACTCAATAGGTTGTTAACATGGACAATACTGCCCTCCAAAAGAGCTGACAGTGGCTAACCTAGCTGCAGGTGGGTATCTCAAATATACCTAGTCAATTGTCAGTATGCGGGGAAAAACCAAAGCAAACAATCCCTCCCCCTTCCGTAGGCTCACCCTGTAAAAAGGTGGTGGTGACTGGGTTTGGAATGTTGAAGTGAATGATTCACCTCCAAACTCTGTAGCCAGGGCCTGGAAGCTGGTTGCATTGACCTTTTGGAGCTTCTGGAAATAGTTTAATTTTGCTAAAATATTTTTAAAAAGAAAAGGGGTTTAGATAAAATAAAATCATTTTTAAGTATCTGGCATACCAAGAAACTAATCTTTAAAAATATTTTTATTGAGGCATAAAATATACACAGTAAAGTATGCAAATACACTAATCTTAAGCATAAACTCAAAGAATTTTTAAACATTTATATACTTTTATTACTACCACCCAGAACATTTTCCCAGGTTCCCAATCAATACGCCATCTTCAGAGATAATAACAATTTTGATTTCTATCACCTAATAATTTATTTGTAATTTGTTAATTGAATTATTGTTTTAGTATTAATATCTGAGATAAGAATATGACCAACGAATGCCAGTCAGTTCCAAGTCTCTGATGCCAGGAATGTGTATGATTAGCAATTTGTGATGAAAATAGGAGTCTCGGTAATGCACACATTTGTCCCACACCAGAGGAGTCTCTAGTACAACAAAATGGTACTGTTTCCATAGGAAGATGGCAGAGTTGGAGACAATATTTGACTTGTCCTCTCCAAGTCTTCCAATCTCCTCTAAACTTCAACTAACCATTCCTCATAATAAGGTTTCCATCTCTCAAGTATATGGATTTGTCGTATTTTATTCCTTTCACCTTATAATTTCTACATTCAAGATTTTTCAAATACACCCAAAGGGCATTTTCTCTAACAATTTTGTAACTTATATTATAGCAATGTATAAATGTATCCAGGCTCCTGCAGCCATCTCCTTATGGCACTTCGGAACCAGAAGAGAGATGTAGGTAAAGGCCTCTGACATTCTCCCCTGCCCAGAGGGTGGCCTGTAATGCACAACACTCTGTTTTACCACCCAAGTTTTCTGCTAACTTGAAAAAGGAATGTAGCAGAAAATTGGCCCATACTAGTTTCTTTCTTTCTTCATCAATATGGTCATTTGGACAGATTCAAAAGGAAATCAAGACGTGCATCACCAAAAGCTAATGAAGATGCTACATTACATAAGCTTGACCTTTATCCTCTGTGATCACAAAGTCCTCATCATTTGACTTTTCAGCTTTCTCACGGAACACGAAATGAAGATAACTCTCAATTCTGGGGCCTTTCAGGCTACTCACTTTCTATCTGTCTCCTAGATCTTTATTACTCAAAGTGTGGTGCACAGACTAGCAGCCCCCCAGCATTACCTGGGATGTTGTCAGAAATTCAGAATCTTAAGCCATGCTCCAGACCTACTGAATCAGAATGTGCATGTTAACAAGATCTCCAGGTGATGTGGGTGCATATTAGGATTGAAAAGCCTTGCTCTGGAACAGGTGATACTAATGCTGCTGGTCTGCAGACCACCTTCTTCCATCTCTGATCCGAAATGTTCAAATTTTAAAGCTTCCAGGAGCTGTTTAATATTTCCTTCAGAACTCATACCCTGAAAACCACATGGAAGAAATACTTACCTCATTAAAAAATGTAGTTATTTCTATCTTTATAAATGAAAGAAAAGTTAAGCTAAAAAAAGAAGGTACATTGAGATGGAAAATATCCATCTGAATATTTTTTCATGGCTTAAAAGAATAAGAGAACATTAACATTTTGTCTCTCACTGTAGTGCAGGGATATTGGTGGTAGTGATGGTAAGCAGGAATAATGCAGATAAGAAGCACAGGCTAAGGATAAATAGAATTTCTGTCTAAAATTTCTACCATCATGTATGGTATATTACACCCAACAGGGCTTAAAGGTATTTAGACTTAGATTGATACAATTTCAGATGTGGAAGGAAGCCCAGAGATCATCTGGTCCAATTCCATTAGGAAATTTGGATCCTAAGAGGTAAATGAGTTGCAAAAGGCCACAGAGCCATCTGGCAGAGCCAGGAGTAGATCACAGATCTCCTGATTCCTGGTCTAGGATTTTTCCCACTCCATCATGTTGTACAGCCTCTGACTAACAATGTCTGTTACTGATGATTATTATCAGCAAATATTAAACACTGTGGGCAAAGATATGGTCCATCCTTTCTACGCACCGACAATTTACCTGGGGAGACACAACATTCATATAAAATGATAACAATTCAAGGTATCCCATAAGTTCTAAAGGAGTGATTCTCAGGTGTTGCTGGGGAAAGAAAGTTCAGAAACACTGGTCTGGAAACAGTATGGCATGGGAAGCAGGGGGGGATTAAAACCAGGCAGCACCAGTTGGACACTACTGTGATATCCCTGGAGCATTTTCATGAGGCTAGAACTAGAAGGCAATGGGAGATTTGGAAAGGATGAGGCAGCTGCAGCCTTATTTTAAAATGCAGCATTTGCCTTGCTCCCTTTACCTTCTCACAACCTGAATGGCCGCAAGGCTCCCGATAACTGCTTCCAAATTCAAGGCCCCTCAAACCCAAACTTGGTTGCTTTATGAAGCAAATATAGTTTTGCAATTTATTTTCTAACAGATGAAACCAGGATGAGCTGACTTCCAGAGTGTAAGGGACATTTAAGTCTATTTTATGTGAGAACATTACCTTGCTTCTTAGACAATAAATTTAAAAAACATATATTAGATGTACATCTTTAAAAATGTTATACTCATCACCAACAACTTTTTAAGTCTATTTATTTATTTATTTAGGCTGTGTTGGGTCTTCGCTGCCTGCTTTGCTGCTGGGCTTTTCTCTAGTTGCGGCGAGCGGGGGCCACTCTTCCCTGCAGTGCACAGGCCTCTCACTGCGGTGGCCTATCCTGCTGTGGAGCACGGGCCCTAGGCGCGCGGGCTTCAGCAGTTGCGGCACGCAGGCTCAGTAGTTGTGGTGCACGGGCTTAGTTACTCCACAGCATGTGGGATCTTCCAGGACCAGGGATCGTGGCCCCTGCATTGGCAGGCGGATTCTCAACCACCGCGCCACCCCAGAAGCCATCTAAGTCTATTTAAAAACCTTAATAACAATTACCTTTCATTTTTATTGCACTCTACAGTTACAGAGCACTTTCACATTCAGAATTAGTGATATTATTTCTCATTCTGCAGTTGAAGAAATGAGTCTGGAAATTTGTTCAAGTCTGTGCAGCTGGTAAGTAAATGAAGGGCTGAGACCCAAGTCAAATGCTCTTTCACCTATATTGTTGCCTCATAAAATAAAAACAAGGTTGATGTAGACTCATTTGTCAAAGACATTCATTCACGTATTATTTGGTGCCTCTTATGTCAGGCACTGGGGATTCAGTGAGCCCCTTCATGGAGATCGTAGCAAATGGGAGATATAGTCTATCTGTAATCCTCTGAGCTAAGAGGGCTGACTGAAATTAAAGTTCTGTATGGGTTTTCTGGTCCACAGCCAAGAGGGCAAAAGAGATTGCCAATGTTCACTAATAAGAGAAAAAAGAAGGGGCAGGGGTACAGGTGGAAGGAGAGGGAGCATGATAGAGATCCAAAGGGGGGAAAAAAAGTTTAAAAAACAAAGAAAAGGAAAAAACATCAGAGACTAAGCTAACTCTCAGTAAATGTTAGGCAATAGGAATAGCCAACATATTTCTGCTCACAGTTGTTCACATGGACACAAAACTGCTTAATTCCATTTGAATCCATGAAAACTCTTGAAGGAAACGGGGAATTACTTCGGAAGATAAGAGAGTTGTCTACACACACCCAATTTGAAGACCTGAGGAAACAGGAGGGAGAATAGATACATTTAGAATGAGGATTCGGTCCAAAGAAGGGTGCCCCACCGGTATCAGTCAGATGCCAAAGAGAGGACTCCTTGGGCAGCCACAGGACAATACGAAGATTCTATTCTATTGGCCAGCCCTGCTCTAGAGCATCAGAAGAGGAACGGCTCTCCTGGGAAAAACCAAGGTAGTTCCATTCCCAGGAGTGGAAGTGGGGGTGGGAGGCACGAAGGCTAACTCTTCCTACTTCCAAATGTTACTTATTCTACAGCCCCAATCCCCTTTAGGATTCAACCTGAGCATTGCAGCTCACCTCACGCTGCCTGGAAGGCAGAAGGAGAAAACTGTCCTGGGATGGAGAAGATAGCAGTCCCTGTCGCAGCAGCAATTCATATCGCAGGCACCGGGAGTCAAGTCACAGACACAAATCGGTAAGACTATAAAAGTACAACATAAAGCAGAGCAAATGGGGTGAGGATCCCCAAACTCTTCCAAGTGTTAATTCCCCTTCTTCCAACAGCCCCACTCCTTACTTTATGGGAATTCACTTTGTTCACAGAATTTGGATCTAAGTCAGCAGTTTCCAACCCCACATCCTCTCCCCTCACCTGGGAAGAGATCCACGGTCCTATTTCCAGGCGCCGAGGGAGTCACGACAGTAGGACCCACTGTAGAGACGCCAGGCACCTCCGAGGAGGATTGAAGTGTCTCGCCCTGCGTCCTTGGCCCCAGGTCCGATTGGGTGGACACTGCCCCAGACGGGGACGGAGATGGCTGAGGCCGGACCCCCTCGGGGACCATCAGGAAGAACACCTGCAGTAGCGCGAGCTGCGAGGTAAACATGCGGTAATACAGACGTCCCCACCAAAGGGTTTGAGGTGGGTTTCGGTGGTCTCTAGACGCGTCGCTAGAGAGTGGGTGGGAGGAGTCGCATGGCGGCTGACGTCATCCGTATGCGTCTGCTCATTGGCTCATGGCAATGGCCGAGCGCTCTTCAGCCAATAGAAGGCGGCGTTGTTACAGATCCCTCAGCATCTTTCAGTCTGCGCCCTCCTCCTTAGGCCAGGCCTGGCACTGTCTCTGTCGCTCGGCAACCGCCAAACTGGCAAAGGAGCCCTTGTCTCTTCTCTCCGCTGAGTGGCAGTAGGAGTTCAGCCCAATGCCCAGTGTGCACAGACTTCGCGACCCAGAGGGCAGAGCCCTTCCATGGTAGAGGGAAGCCTCAGAGGCTGCAACTAGAATTGCGTATCTTTTTCACTCCGGATTCTAACGGTGAGAATCCTTTTCTTTCTTTCTTTCTTTCTTTCTTTCTTTCTTTCTTTCTTTCTTTCTTTCTTTCTTTCTTTCTTTCTTTCTTTCTTTTTTTTTAAGTATGAGCCCATTTTTAGAGAGCTCGTTTTATTTATTTAAAAATTTATTATTTATTTATTTGGCTGCATTGGCCCTAGGTTGTTGCGTGGGGGCTTTCTCTAGTTGCAGCAAGCCGGGGAGCGGGGGCTACTCTTCCTTGCCATGCGTGGGCTTCTCATTGCGGTGGCTTCCCTTGTTGCGGAGCATGGGCTCTAGGCATGCGGGCTTCAGTAGTTGTGACACACAGTAGTTGTGGCTCACGGGCTCTAGATTGCAGGCCCAGTAGTTGTGGCGCCCGAGCTTAGTTACTCCGCAGCATGTGGGATCTTCCTGGACCAGGGCTCGAACCCGTGTACCCTACATTGGCAGGCGGTTTCTTAACCACTGCGCCACCAGGGAGGTCTGAGAATCCTTTTATAGAGGATAATCTTAGGGAGGAAAACACACTGATGGTCACACTGAGAACTTCTTTAAATTTAAAAAATAGCCAAGGGATGGAGAAGAAAACTTATTTTTTGCCATTATTATAAATCGCCACTCCTTTTTTTAAATTTTTGGCTGCCCCGCGGGGCTTGAGGGATCTTAGTTCCCCGATTCCCCGACCAGGGATTGAACCCAGACCCCTGCCATTGAGCATGCCAAGTCCTAACCACTGGACTGCCAAGGAATTCCTTAAATTGACACTTTTTGTAGCCCTCTTTAGAAAGTTTTGTTTTATCCCAGGAGTCGTGTGCCTCTTCTGATTCCCTAGAGCAGCACTGTCCAGTAGAACTTGCTGCAGTGTGGGAAATGTTCTGTATCTACACTGTTCAGTATTGCAGCTACAGGCTATATGTGGCTACTGCGCACTTGAAGTGTGGCTAATGTGACTGAGGAGCTGACTTTTAAAATTTTAATTAATTCAAAGTTAACCACGCGTGACTCATATTTAGCATATTGGCTAGTACAACTCTAGGGTATCAAAATCTTGTTCCTGCCTCACTGTTTTTGTCAATCTGCACAGTCCTGATATCTGTATTATTTCAATTGCTTGGTTGGGGATATAAATTAAGATCTGTTAAGAGTTATCTAACATCTAATACCCTTACCAAAATCTAGCCAATACCTCCTTTTCCAAGTGAATTGCTTACGCAGATAAATTTTAGGGCACCTGACCTTGCTCACATTCTCTGACAAGATATTGATATTCTGTTGTTTTGAAGTCAGTGGCTAAATGTATCTCTGTGTTATAAACGTTCTCAAAATCTTTTTATGTGATTGTGTGATGGACTGCTATAAGAGCCATCTATGTTTGTGTTTGGGCATAAAATATTTATCTACCTTTTTAGTAATTTCTGTAGGAAAAGGCCATGTTCATATTATTCAAATTATATGCATTTACCGGAATATAAGCTCCACAAAACAGAGGGTTTTGTCTGTTTTGTTCACTGTTTGTATCCTCTGCCTAGAACAGTGCCTAGGACATGTTAGATATGCATTAAATATTTTAAAAAAGATTGTCTTGTTGAACTCTTTAGATTTAGCTGCTATGAATATTTAGTGTTTATATGATTTCAGGATTGCATTTATTTACATAAAATTTCTATTGTACAACCAATTGGAGACCATTTTAGATTTCCAAGTTTGCATTTTACTCTTTAATTCTCAATCAGTGGTAAATCAATGATAAGTTTATTAATGAATTTATTAGTGTTGGTAAAAGAGCCTGTTGATTGAAGTAATTTCAGGGTTGAGTGTAGGGAAATAACATTTCAAGATTACTGAGTTGCTTTTTCTTATTTTTGAATTTTAGCACTTTACATATTTTTTAAATACTCTTTTTTGTTATAGTTGAGCAAAAATATTTATATTTTTGTTGTGATATGTTTTTAGGAATATCTGTAATACGGAACTCTCAGGTCTTTTGAGATATTAAAATCTGGCAGATAATTTTGAGGAAGGACAATGAAACTTATTCACATGTGTCATGCAGATGCGAATTTCAACATGGGGATTGAGTCCTAAATTGAAATAGCTTAATATGATATCACCTCAGAAGCAGAGATTTCCAAAAAAGATCATATGATACTAGCAGCTGTCTGTGTTTGGTACTAAAAGAGTTCAATATGTGCTTAGAAATTTAACCGAGAGGTTGAATCAAGATGGCAGACTGAGAACAGGTTCTAGCCTCTCCTGACTCCTCCCCGCTTTAGAAAATCTCTAAAAATTACAGGAAAGTTAGATGAATACACACTTTCATATGCATCCATGCACATACGTTGATATTGAAAACCATGAAGGAGTGCTCTCAATGGACCAGACATTATGACAATCTTTGAAAAAAAGAAGGCCAACGGGACTGGAATATAGTTGGACAAACAAAAGTTGCATAAGCAGAGGCTTAATATAGAAGTAGGAGTGGCTCTTGGGGGTGTTCTAAGCACACAGAAAGAAGCTATTGATATCTGTAGGCCCCTTGGACAATTGAGTTATTGATTGAAGTACCACTGTAGGAAGAGTCAGATAGGTCAGCCTCTCAACCTTGCTTCCATGTGCAAGCAGTGGATAGAAGAAGAACTTGCTCCTAAAGAAGGCAGGGACAGTCATGTAGGCACTTTTGTTAAAAAGATAGGACAGGGCCCTGGATGGCTTTTGACAACTAGGAGGAAGAGAGAGGCCCCACATCTTGAAGACTGGTATCAACTCCCTTTATCAAGCTGCACACCCAACATTCCCTCCTCCACAAATATACCAAAAATATAGTTGAAAAAGGACATATTACTTTCAAAAGAGCAATAGTAAGACTCACACCTGACTTTTTAACAGAAATAAGGAAATCCATGAAAAGTGGAATAATGTTTTAAAAGAAGGTAACCTAGAAATCTATACCCAGCAAAATAGACTTCAAAAATGAAGATACAAATGTGTTTAGAAAATGAAAATTGAGAATAAAAACTTTTTTGTTACAGACCCACACAAAGAATTGTTAAAGGGAGTTATTCAGGCTAAAGTAAAAATGATCCCAGATGGAAGCACAAAAATGCAGGAATAAATTAAGAGCAATGGAAAGGATAAATACAAGGTCAGTATATAAAACTCAATTGTATTCCTATATTATAGCAATAATAAATTAGAAAATAAAAAATTTTAGGTGATAAAATTTATAATAATATAAAAAATTAAATACCTATGAATAAATCTAAAATAGTGCAAGATCTCTTCATATCAAACTATATACTATTTCCGAGAGGAATTAAAGAAAACCTAAGTAAATGGAGGGCTGCACCAAATTCAGGCTAGGAAGACTTTTAATGAAAACATATTACTTCTTCCAAATTGATGTATAGATTCAGTGCAATCCCAGTAAAAATTGACATTTTGTGGTAAAAATTGACAAGCTGATTTCAAATTTACAGTTGACCATTGAATAACATGGCTTTGAGCTGTGTGGGTCCCCTTACATGTAGATTTTTTTTGATAGTAAATGCTAAGTTACTAGATGATCTGTGGATTTTCGACTGGGTAGGGGTTGGCACTCCCAACCCCCTCGTTGTTCAAGGGTAAACTGTATATGTAATTGCAAAAGGCCAAGAATAGCCAAGAGAGTCTGGAAGAAGAACAAAGTTGGAGGGCCTATACCTATGATATATCACCTCTTATTATTGAGATAAACTCATTATTAGGATAAAATGGTACAGCTTTGGCTCTAAGATAGACAAATAGACCAATAGAAAAGAATAGAGGCCAGAAACAAACCGACACATATATAGTCTTTTGATTTATGACAAAAGTGATACTGCAGTGCAGCGAGGAAGTGTGAGCTTATCAATAAATTATGCTGGGTCAATTGGATATTCATAAGACAACAGTGTGTCTTGACTCCTAGCTATGTATACCCAAACATCGATTTCACATAGATTGTAGACTTAGGTAAAACAACAAAGCTACTAGAAGATAACATGAGAGAACATCCTTATGTTCTGGGGAAGGCAAATATTTATTAAACTGGACAGAAAAATCACTGATCATAGAGAGATTGATAAATAGTTTATCATTAAAGTTGAGAACTTCTCTTAATAAAAATGTACCATTAAGAGAATAAAAAGGCAAGCTTCTCAATTTTTTTTCCTTAAGAAAATAAGCAATGGACTATGCATTGAATCATTTTCATCAACTGATATTTTTTATTTTTATATTTTTTAACTTTGGGTTTATTTATTTATTTATGGCTGTGTTGGGTCTTCGTTTCTGTGCGAGGGCTTTCTCTAGTTGCGGCAAGTGGGGGCCACTCTTCATTGCAGTGCGCGGGCCCCTCATTATCGCAGCCTCTCTTGTTGCGGAGCACAGGCGCCAGACGTGCAGGCTCAGTAATTGTGGCTCATGGGCCTAGTTGCTCCGCGGCATGTGGGATCCTCCCAGACCAGGGCTCGAACCCGTGTCCCCTGCATTGGCAGGCAGATTCTCAACCACTGTGCCACCAGGGAAGCCCTCAACTGATATTTTTTAAATTAAATTTTAAAGTTTGTGGTAAGTGTATATTCACATGAAGTTATAGGATATAATACAAGGAGATACTGTGTACCCCCTAAAGATAACAACTTGCAAAACTGTGGTACACACAACCAGAATATTGGCATTAATACAATCCACCCATTTTCTTCAGATCTTCCCAGTTTTATTTTTACACGTGCGTGCACGTATATTAAGTTCTATGCAGTTTTATCACATGTGGTTTCATGTATCCCACCACAGTAAAGATTCAAAGCAGTTCCATCACCACAAAGTTCCTTCCTGTTGTTCTTTCATAACCATTCCCACCCCACCCCCCACTCTGTCTCCCTAGAATGCAGTTTTAACCATCATTAATTTTTATAATAACTACGATTAAAATAACTATGTAATTTATTTATTTTTTAAAAAAATTTTATTGTTTTTGGCTGCATTGGGTCTTCGTTGCTGCACGCGGGCTTTCTCTAGTTGCAGCGAGTGGGGGCTACTGTTCATGGCGGTACGCAGGCTTCTCATTGCGGTGGCTTCTCTTGTTGTGGAGCTCAGGCTCTAGGCGCATGGGCTTCAGTAGTTGTGGCACACGGGCTCAGTAGTTGTGGCTCATGGGCTCTAGAGTGCAGGCTCAGTAGTTGTGGCACACGGGCTTAGTTGCTCTGCGGCACGTGGGATCTTCCCGGACCAGGCCCATGTGCCCTGCATTGGCAGGTGGATTCTTAACCACTGCGCCACCAGGGAAGTCCAATAACTGTAATTTAAACAGTGGTTCATAAGCATTTATCCAAGTAAATCAAATAAATGGTGCCTATATGTTTAACAGAAAGCAAAAGTTTAGTAACTCTGGAGGAATTAATTTCCTTGCTTATTAAGAGATTAATAAACAAAGAATACATTATAGAAGGAAGAAATATGTTTTCACTTTGAAACCATTTTAAAAAATTTCTTTAGCTGTTAGTATTAATAGTAAGTATTATACTAGTTAGACACTGCCTACCATTCCTAAATAGAAACTCACTTATGATGTTATCTTTTTCCTTAATGTGGGAGGGGTATCTATTCCTTTTCTTTTCCATTCTTTTCTTTTTTTACTTTTCTTCCTCATTTCATCCTTTGGAGACTGTCTATAGTCCCACCTTTTCTCCAGTCTGAATCTCGAGTAGACTGCTAATTGCTGACCACATACCCATTCTCCTTTCTCTCAAATAAACAGAGCCCCAATTTTCTACTGAGCACAGTGTAGCCGAAAGATGACTACATTGCAGCAAGTTGGAGTTTTGCATATATTTCTGACCAAAGAGATATACATTAATGAACTGATGGGACTTCAGGGAAATCTCTTAAGAAATGAAGGCTGTTCCCCCTTTTCCTCCCTTCGCTATCCTGCTGCTTAAATTTTGAGTGAAATGGCTGGAGCTTGAGCAGTCATTTTGGAACATGGGAAGACATGTAAGTAAAGCTATGCAGCAAAATGGAAGAAGCCCGGATCCCTGACACCCATAAAAACTTTGTGCCTGCACAGGACTTCCTACCTCTGGACTTCTTTTGTATGTAAGAGAAATAATTTTGTAAAGGAAATCGTAACATATTTTAGCAGCTTACCCATTCATAATAATTAGAACTCTCAAACACTGATTCACATGATTACTTTAAATATATTTACATATTTAAATTAGAATTTTTACTAGAAACTAAGGTAGAATTTAAACTAGAGTTAAACTAGAATCTCTGTGTTGGTGTCTATTGATTATCTTTTGTCATTCAGTTTGTGATCTTAGGTTATAGGTATGATGGATTTTTGGTCAAAACTTGGACATTTTGGTTATTATGTTATGGAGCTTTGTATCTTTTTTTTTTTTTTTTTTTTTTTTTGTTTGTTTTTTTTTTCCACACACACACACTGTATTTTATTTTTACAAGAGATAGATAGACTGACACCATGGAGCTTTGTATCTTAATTAACTTCTCTTTTAGCCAGCTTCCTCTGACACTACTGTGGAAGGAATGTGCTGCCCCATTGCTGCCAGGTGGCAATGAAAGTCCCAGTTCCCCACTCAGTCCCCATTGATACCCAAGGGAGCAACACTGCTTGTTACTGCTGGGTGGGAGTGGGAGCCAGCTTCCTCCAAGTCTGGGATGTATAAGGCAAAAATAAATCCTAGGGTACTCATCACTGTGTCTTTTCTAGGGTCTCTAGGTCACTAGCCAATCTGCCTTTTTCTCTCCATCTTATAGAATCTTCTTATTTTTTTATATACAGTGTCCAGAGTTTTCAATTGTACTTAACCGGCAAGAATATGGAAAAATATATCTGTTCATTCTTCCTTGAAGCATTTACGTGTTTTATTACAGAGAGGCATTGCTGAATCCCTCATGCTGCGAAAACTGGAAGTCCTTCTTTCTGCTTTTGTCTCTTAAACATTTTTTTCCTTTCCTCCACTTTTACAATTTCTATCACTAGTTTAACTAATAATCATCTTCAGTAATCTAAGATAAAAAATAAAATGTAACTGTATTCAAAGCATTCTAGTTATCTATTTGTGCATAACAAACCATACCAAAATTTTGTGGCATAAAGTGACAACTACTTTATTGTCATTATGGATTCTCTGGGTCAGGAATTTGGACAGGGTACAGCAGAGATGGCTTATCTTTGGTTCATGATGTCTGGGGTCTCTGCTGGCAAGACTTGAAGAGCTGGGGTAGACTTTACTGGCTGGGGTCCAGAGTCATCTGTAGGTTTCTTCACTCACATGTCTGGTGCCTGGGCTGGGAATACTTGAAGACTGGGTTTAGTTGGGCCTATTAACTGGAATGCCTATTATGTGGTCTCTCTTTGTGGTTTAGGCTTCCTTACAGTATGGCAGCCTCAGGATAGTTGGACTTTTTAAATGGTGACTCAGGGCTTCAGGAGTGAGTGTTCCAGTGAACAAGGCAGAACCTGAATGGCCTTTTTGATATAGACTTAAAAGCCATATAGTGTCACTTCTACTTTACTTCATTGGCTGAAGAAGTTTCAAGCCTACTCAGAGTACTATATGGACAACCCCCGTGACCTCTCTATGGGAGGTGTGTAAAAAAATTGAGGCCAATTTTTTAAACTGCCACAAAATGTATACAAACTTTGAATATCTTTTATACAGAAAGTTTAAATAAAAGTAAATGTAAAAATGTTTACAAACAATGTCTTCAAGAAATTATTTTTCTTCTAGAAAAGGACCTACAAAAACAAATCCAAAACAATTAAGAAAATGGTCATAGGAACATACATATCGATAATTACCTTAAACGTGAATGGATTAAATGCTCCAACCAAAAGACACAGTCTTGCTGAATGGATACAAAAACAAGACCCATATATATGCTGTCTACAAGAGACCCACTTCAGACCTAGGGACACATACAGACTGAAAGTGAGGGGATGGAAAAAGATATTCCATGCACATGGAAATCAAAAGAAAGCTGGAGTAGCAATACTCATATCAGATAAAATAGACTCTAAAATAAGGAATGTTACAAGAGACAAGGAAGGACACTACGTAATGGTCAAGGGATCAATCCAAGGAGAAGATAAAACAATTATAAATATATATGCACCCAACATAGGAGCACCTCAATACATAAGGCAACTGCTAACAGCTATAAAAGAGGAAATCGACAGTAACACAGTAATAGTGGGGGACTTTAACACCTCATTTACACCAATGGACAGATCATCCAAACAGAAAATTAATAAGGAAACACGAGCTTTAAATGACACAATAGACCAGATAGATTTAATTGATATTTATAGGACGTTCCATCCGAAAACAGCAGATTGCACTTTCTTCTCAAGAGCGCATGGAACGTTCTCCAGGATAGATCACACCTTGGGTCACAAATCAAGCCTCAGTAAATTTAAGAAAATTGAAATCATATCAAGCATCTTTTCTGACCACAATGCTATGAGATTAGAAATCAATTACAGGGAAAAAAATGTAAAAAACACAAACACATGGAGGCTAAACAATATGTTACTAAATAACCAAGAGATCACTGAAGAAATCAAAGAGGAAATCAAAAAATACCTACAGACAAATGACAATGAATACACGACGGTCCAAACCCTATGGGATGCAGCAAAAGCAGTTCTAAGAGGGAAGTTTATAGCTATACAAGCCTACCTCAGGAAACAAGAAAAATCTCAAATAAACAATCTAACGTTACACCTAAAGGAACTAGAGAAAGAAGGACAAACAAAACCCAAAGTTAGCAGAAGGAAAGAAATCATAAAGATCAGAGCAGAAATAAATGAAATAGAAACAAAGAAAGCAGTAGCAAAGATCAATAAAACTAAAATCTGGTTCTTTGAGAAGATAAACAAAATTGGTAAACCATTAGCCAGACTCATCAAGAAAAAGAGGGAGAGAACTCAAATCAATAAAATTAGAAATGAAAATGGAGAAGTTACAACAGACACCGCAGAAATACAAAGCATCCTAAGAGACTACTACAAGGAACTCTATGCCAATAAAATGGACAACCTGGAAGAAATGGACAAATTCATAGAAAGGTATAATCTTCCAAGACTGAGCCAGGAAGAAATAGAAAATATGAACAGACCAATCACAAGTAATGAAATTGAAACTGTGATTAAAAATCTTCCAAGAAACAAAAGTCCAGGACCAGATGGCTTCACAGGCGAATTCTATCAAACAGAGAAGAGCTAACACCCATCCTTCTCAAGCTCTTCCAAAAAACTGCAGAGGAAGGAACACTCCCAAACTCATTCTATGAGGTCACCATCACCCTGATACCAAAACCAGACAAAGATACTACAAAAAAAGAAAATTACAGACCAATATCACTGATGAATACACATGCAAAAATTCTCAACAAAATACTAGCAAACAGAATCCAACAATACATTAGAAGGATCATACACCATGATCAAGTGGGATTTATCCCAGAGATGCAAAGATTCTTCAGTATATGCAAATCAGTCAACGTGATACACCATATTAACAAATTGAAGAATAAAAACCATATGATCATCTCAATAGATGCAGAAAAAGCTTTTGACAAAATTCAACACCCATTTATGATAAAACCTCTCCAGAAAGTGGGCATAGAGGGAACCTACCTCAACATAATAAAGGCCATGTATGACAAACCCACAGCAAACATCATTCTCAATGGTGAAAAACTGAAAGCACTTCCACTAAGATCAGGAACAAGACAAGGATGTCCACTCTCACCACTATTATTCAACATAGTTTTGGAAGTCCTAGCCACAGCAATCAGAGAAGAAAAAGAAATAAAAGGAATACAAATTGGAAAAGAAGAAGTAAAACTGTC
Source organism: Balaenoptera acutorostrata (assembly GCF_949987535.1). Taxonomy (NCBI): domain Eukaryota; kingdom Metazoa; phylum Chordata; class Mammalia; order Artiodactyla; family Balaenopteridae; genus Balaenoptera; species Balaenoptera acutorostrata. The sequence goes on along the minus strand of NC_080079.1, from coordinate 32,866,696 downwards.
ACTGTTTGCAGATGACATGATACTATACATAGAGAATCCTAAAGATGCCACCAGAAAACTACTAAAGCTAATCAATGAATTTGGTAAAGTTGCAGGATACAAAATTAATGCACAGAAATGTCCTGCATTCCTATACACTAATGATGAAAAATCTGAAAGAGAAATTAAGGAATCACTCCCATTTACCACTGCAACAAAAAGAATAAAATACCTAGGAATAAACCTACCTAAGGAGACAAAAGACCTGTATGCAGAAAACTATAAGACACTGATGAAAGAAATTAATGATACAAACAGATGGAGAGATATACTGTGCTCTTAGATTGGAAGAATCAACATTGCGAAAATGACTATAGTAGCCAAAGCAATCTACAGATTCAATGCAGTCCCTATCAAACTACCAATGGCATTTTTCACAGAACTAGAACAAAAAATTTCACAATTTGTATGGAAACACAAAAGACCATGAACAGCCAAAGCAATCTTGAGAAAGAAAAACGGAGCTGGAGGAATCAGGCTCCCTGACTTCAGACTATACTACAAAGCTACAGTAATCGAGACAGTATGGTACTGGCAGAAAAACAGAAATATAGATCAATGGAACAGGATAGAAAGCCCAGAGATTAATCCATGCACATATGGTCACCTTATCTTTGATAAAGGAGGCAAGAATATACAATGGGGAAAAGACAGTCTCTTCAATAAGTGGTGCTGGGAAAACTGGACAGCTACATGTAAAAGAATGAAATTAGAACACTCCCTAACACCATACACAAAAATAAACTCAAAATGGATTAAAGACCTAAATGTAAGGCCAGACACTATAAAACTCTTAGAGGAAAACATGGGCAGAACACTCTATGACATAAATCACAGCAAGATCCTTTTTTGACCCACCTCCTAGAGAAATGGAAATAAAAACAAAAATAAACAAATGGGACCTAATGAAACTTCAAAGCTTTTGCACAGCAAAGGAAACCATAAACAAGATGAAAAGACAACCCTCAGAATGGGAGAAAATATTTGCAAATGAATCATCGGACAAAGGATTAGTCTCCAAAATATATAATCAGCTCATGCAGCTTAATATTAAAAAAAGCAACCCAATCCAAAAATGGGCAGAAGACCTAAATAGACATTTCTCCAAAGAAGACATACCGATGGCCCAGAAGCACATGAAAAGCTGCTCACTAATTATTAGAGAAATGAAATGAAAAGCTGCACATGAAAAGCTGCTCACTAATTATTAGAGAAATGCAGATCAAAACTACAATGAGGTATCACCTCACACCAGTTAGAATGGGCATCATCAGAAAATCTACAAACAACAAATGCTGGAGAGGGTGTGGAGAAAATGCTGGAGGGTGTAAATTGATACAGCCACTATGGAGAACAGTATGGAGGTTCCTTAAAGAACTAAAAATAGAATTACCATATGACCCAGCAATCCCACTACTGGGCATATACCCAGAGAAAACCATAATTCAAAAGGACACATGCACCCCAATGTTCATAGCAGCACTATTTACAATAGCCAGGTCATGGAAGCAACCTAAATGCCCATCGACAGACAAATGGATAAAGAAGATGTGGTACATATATACAATGGAATATTACTCAGCCATAAAAAGGAACGAAATTGGGTCATTTGTAGAGCATGGATGCATCTAGAGACTGTCATACAGAGTGAAGTAAATCAGAACGAGAAAAACAAATATTGTATATTAACGCATGTATGTGGAACCTAGAAAATGGTACAGATGAACCGGTTTGCAGAGCAGAAATTGAGACACAGAAGTAGAGAAAAAACGTATGGACACCAAGGGGGGAAAGCAGCGGTGGGTGGGGGTGGTGGTGTGATGAATTGGGAGATTGGGATTGACATGTATACACTGACGTGTATAAAATGGATGACTAATAAAAAATAAACAAACACAAAAAACCAAAACAAACAAAAAAAAATTATTTTTCTTTGAATATATTCAATATTATCTGCTAAGTTCAAAGGCAAAACATAATAATAATGACTATCAAAATTTAAGTTAAATTTATTTAAATATAATTGAAAGTTTTAACTGTTTTTTGAAATTTAATTAAGTATTATAAATTGTTTCTATAAACCTAAACCTATTCATAATTGTAGCTATCAGTGTGAAGAATAGGTGTTGTGTTTAATATATGTTTTATCTAGACTTACATATATACAAATTTAGGATATTATTAAATTGTTTAATATTGTAAATTTTTCCTCAGATGCCATGTGCAACTGTTGTAAAAACTGTGCTAAACTGTGAATATTGGATGTAGAGAGTTCAAGAAAATGAACACTCTGCTCTATGACAAATATTTTGCTATTCAAAAATCTATTGTGGTCATGATATTTGAGAGAAAAGATATGATGAGCTAATTTTTTTTCTTACCTAATTATTTTTCCAACTCAAATGCTCCTCATACTCTGAAGCATTGTCCATCTCTGATATCAGCAGTGCCACAGTCCTCAATTCTTCATTTGAACATAGTTGTCTTTCATGGACACAGGGTAGTGTAGCAGAGTGTTTCTCTGGTGCCTAAACAGTGTGAATCACAGCAGCAGATGTGTTGGATTGTGAATTGCCCAGTGTCATCACTGAGCACTGGGTCCTGAGTGACAGTAGTACCAGTGTGATTTTTACCAAGTTCATCATTTATGGTTTTCTGGTTTATGGGTCCCTCTAAGGTGCAGGACTAGGGCAGGGGCCCCTTGCCTGGGTTTGAAGGCATTACCACTTCTCTGGGAGCATGAACTTTCAAACTTTGTCTAGTCACACTCACTGCTAGCTCTAGTTCAGAGTTTATAATCCAGGGAGCTTCCAAGAACATGAAGTTCCTTCAACAGTGTTTCCACAGTAAATTATGCCCCAGCTTAGGTTCAGAAGTTGATAGGATGCCAATTTGTCCCATAACATGGAGCTCTAACATCTGGAGTTTTGATCACACTTGGTACTCACAATGTTTGCTGACCTTTAGAGGTGAGTCATAGCTTTGGTACATTGAATTTTCTTATTTGAGGGGAAAAAGGACTCATTTAATCAAGCAAAACTCTTGTATCAGTGAGCCTAGACAACCTCCAAAATGTAAGGCCTCTATTTGTATTTATTCTCTAGAATTTCTTCTCCATATCTGAGTACTGTGGTCAGAATTCAGTCTAGAGATGACTTCAAGATCTCTACCTCCTGTTTGGAAGTTGTCTAGGAATTTCCTGCAGATAATATGTATGCAGTTCATACTTTACAATCATAAAGATTTATTTTAATTAATACCCATTTCATTGGGAAAGAACTCTCTCACTAGTCAATCAGCCATAGAAGAACTCAAAATGTGTTCTGGGGAGAGCATAATCTCTCTATCCCCTCTTTCCCATTTATTGGTCAGATCAATATTCACAATTCATATCAATATCAATATTTATAATGCATTTAAATACATGCATTTTCTTCTTTTTTAAACCTAGAAATGGTATCTGTTGTTACTTTTCTCATGGCTATTTACAACTAATTGTGGAGTGAATTTGCCCACAGTTAACAGAGGTCTAAAATCTCAGCAGGCAGGTGGTAGAGGTATTTTAATTTTGATTGAGGCTCTCTTAACAGCACCCTAAAAATAACACCCAGATAATATCTATCTGTTTGATTATTCCTAGCAGTCTGATGCCGAAACCCAAACCAATCTATAGAGTTTCCACATTTGGAATGAAAGTTGTGTAAATATCAGAGTATTCACTTAACATTCTTTGTAAATTAAATTATTTGAATATCCCTTCTGTCAAAAAAATTTTTTAAATCCTAATATAAGTTTGTTGTTTTAGGTATTACAAATTGGAATAATCTTTAGCAAGTTTAGGAATATAAAAATAATAGCTTATTAAGGCTAGCTAACCACTGAATATATTTCATCTTACTTGAATTTTCTTCTCCAATATTCTCCCCCTCATGTCTCTCTCTCCCTCCCTCTTCCCTCCCTCCCCCCTCTTTTTTTAAGCACATATCAGACATTCTAGCATTTTAAATGGAGTTACTAACAATTATATTCAGAGAAACGTAAATATGGACAATGAAAATTACCTACATGGAAAATGGCTTATCATTTCATAGAGAATTTTTTTTAAAGTAGTTTCCTTTAACCTTACTGGGAGGAGGGTCTATGCAAAAACTTTCCTGGAGTGGTTCAGTCCTGAGCTGCTATGTCTGTTATGCTTCTTGCCAAAGTTCAGGAGGGCAATATCTGTTTCCTCAAGATGGTGTGATAGTGGGGTATTGCAGTGTTCTTGATGTGAAGCAAAGAGATAACAGCCAGAAAGCTAATTAAAATAGAGTTAACTTGCTTTACGGAAAAGGGCAAAGCCTTTTCCTTCCCTCTGCTTTAAAGTCTTCCTGTTCCCACCCACCACAAAGACTTGAAACAATAGAGTCAGCAAAAAGAATGATATCTTTATGTTCACTCTTTTTAAAAAATTGTTCATTCTTATGAAATGTCTTATTTTGTTTCCTTAATGACTTTGTCTCCACCTTCCTCTACCTTGTAGATGGGTAAGAACTATCAAATGCTTATTTTCCTAGTGGTGGTACATTTAAAAACAATCTCCCCTCCCCCAGAGTTCCTTCGTGAAAACTTTAGGCCAGCCAAATGAGTTACTACACTGGTTGGGATCTTAAGGCAGTAACAGTGTGATAACACCACAGGAAACACTACCTTTTATTTCATGAGTTTCTCTGGGTTAATAATATCTTGATTCCTGATTTGTAACAAGGCAGCAACTCTGACATCTCCATTTAGGAACAATAATTGGAACTTTATTCACTCCTTGGATTGGTGATTGCACCTAGAAGATGTTCTACCTTGTATTTCTTACTGTAATCTGATGGTGCCTCCATCATTAGCCTTATTTTCTACATTAAAAGGGAAGTGAGAAGAGAAAAGACGTAGAATTGTGATCTTGGGCGTGATTACTGGATCATCAGAAATGTTGAACACATAAGGATAAAAGAAGAAGTGGTTAAAAGAGTAAAGCACACTGTCAACAATAAAAGGAAATAACTAGAGAAAAATGACTATGCCTATTCATTAGAAACTGATGTAATTAATTGAATGTAGATTTTCTTGGTGGGGGATTAGTGGTCAGAAAATAATGGTAAGTAAATACATGTTAATTATTTTTGCCTTGTCTCATTAAAAATTTTTTGTGGTGGTAGATATGTAAATATCTTCCTAATTGAAAAAATCCTAGTTAAACAAAATAGTGGCATTTCCTTCTTAAATGTGTTTAAAAGTGGTATTACTTCTCATCTGTCTGGAACAGTGAGGGTATACTAACACCTCACTGTATAACCCTTTTAATTACAGGGTATTTTATATTGTTTTGATTTTCATATTATCTTTGTTATGTCAGTAGGACCTTGCCCTATTATAAGGATGAGGAAACAGCCCAAAGTACTAAATGACTTGCCCGAAGTGGCATCATTTGTAATTATTAGATCCAGAACTAGAACTTAAGTCTCCTCTCATTTTCTTAGTGCTCTCTCTACTGCTCGGACTCACAGAGATGTTTTCCAAGGTCCTTTCCAGTCACGGGTTTCTTTAGTTTTAGCGAAGATATAAATGTATCACAATATTTTTATAGTCAAAGAGTGCTGTCCTAGATTTTATTTTATTTTTTAAAAAAATATTTTATATATTTATTTATTTGGTTGCACCGTGTCTTAGTTGTGTCATGTGGGATCTAGTTCCCTGACCAGGGATCGAACCCAGGCCCCCTGCATTGGGAGCACAGAGTCTTAGCCACTGGACCATGAGGGAAGTCCCTGTCCTAGATTTTAAATATAGACATTTGGAAACAGTGGGAGGCAGATGTGCTGGATATTCTCTGCTTGCTCCACAGTCCACTGTTCATCCTCTTCCACCCTGCTCTGTGCCGTGGGAGGTTGTTAAGAGTGAACTGAATCAAGGGGCTTCTGATTAGGTTCAGCAGGAGATTGGAGGGCAGAGAGTGAGGTCAGGTATTTATTCCTCTGCTCCTTCCCTGTTGGGCCAGAGTGGCAGTGGCTACAGTCCTTAACTGAAGGTGTAGCGGATGCCATAGGTCCCCCGCCCAGGTACCCTCAGCCCTCACCATGCCTGATGTACGGTGGCGGCTCCTTCCTGTGTGAACACCCGCCACTCTCTGCCTGAGGGCTTTTTCTGGCCATGGAAGCATGCCTACCCCATGTGCAGGGCAGGGCAAAGGTGCTGGACAGTTGATATCCCCAGGGAGCAGCCCTTAACCAATGATGTATGGGAATTGGTGGGTAAACACCCCCATGTCCTCTCCCCCAGGTTGGGACAACTCTGAGCCTTGTTCTTCACCATCTCCTAGAGGTCCCTGTCGAGACTGAGCCCCATGTGCACTCAGTGGTGATCTGCTGATCAGTGCACACTGTGTTGTCCTCCTTCCCTCCCCTGTCTCACTTGCCCACCCCCTTCCAGTGCCTCTTGGAATTGCTTCTAAATAAACTACTTGTGCTGAAATCCGACCTTTGAGAATTACTTCTGGGGGACCCCAACCCAATGCAGAAGTCACAGTTGTTGTCAGACGACTGTCTTCTGTAGCCACAGCTTACTCTGTGGGTTCCAGGAACCCCTTCCTTCCTCTCCCTGCCCCTTCAGGTCAAGTGTAGTCATGGATACCCATTGTTGCTAGCCCCAGAGTGATTCACTGCTCTTGTACACACAGCTGCAAAATAGGCTGGGCAATGTAGTCTCTATGCCGGGTGGCTAAACAATGGATATTCTTTTAGATCGGAAGAAAATGAGAATAAGAGGAGTGAACATCTAGCAGTCTCTTCAGAGGCACACTTCAAATTTTAGAATTTTTTGGAGACATATTGTGGGATAATTAAATGGTTGACAGCAACACTAATCAGGCCAGCAATGATTATAATGCAGTCGCCACCATAATGTCAATAAAAGTATCAGGGTTGGGCTTCCCTGGTGGTGCAGTGGCAGAGAATCTGCCTGCCAATGCAGGGCACACGGGTTCGAGCCCTGGTCTGGGAGGATCCCACATGCCGCGGAGCAACTAAGCCCGTGAGCGACAGCTACTGAGCCTGTGCGTCTGGAGCCTGTGCTCCGCAACGACAGAGGCCGCGATAGTGAGAGGCCCGCGCACCGCGATGAAGAGTGGCCCCCACTTGCCGCAACTAGAGAAAGCCCTCGCACAGTAACGAAGACCAAAGCACAGCGAAACATAAATAATAAATAAATAATAAAAATTTAAAAAAAATAAAAATAAAAAATAAAAGTATCAGGGTTATCTATGGGTTGCTCTTCAGGATAGCTGCTGTTGGAGAAGAGCTGGTTCTGCCTGGCTGTGCTCTTCTTGGAGGCAGAGCTCGTGGAATTCCTCTGTAGCCCTATCTGGTGATATGCTAACCTCATACTGCTTAGTTACAGCAAAGCTGCTCTACACTGAGCTGCCTGATGTGTTTCATTTCTTGCCTCAGGCATTGTTGTGACAATATTTATACTCAACTGTAGCAAAAAATTTTTTAAAACATCAGTAAAAATTTGGAGGACTAAATTTTTACTGGGGAGGGGGGATTTGACTTCTTGTTTGCAGTGGTTGATAATCCCCATGTTAGGTATTTTAGAGGATATAAAATGAGTAGTAGACTGTCCTTTCCCTCCAGAACTCCAAGTCTAGTAGTGATGGAGAGTGTAGTGAGGACTGAAGGGAAATTTGGGGTGGGAGGGAATGATAACACCAGTGTAAGAGGCAGGATACTTTGTTAAGGTGTTAGTTATTGTGGGTCTCCAGCCCTACCCTAGCTTGTTATTGAAATTGCGCAAGGTGCTCTGAAGCAATAGAGTAATCAGGAAGAAATAAAGGGGTACCTTTGAGGGCCAGGGAAGAGTGGAAATTCTGGAGCACTGGGAAGGGGGTGGAGGTTGGTGGGCCATGGGTACTGGGCACCCTTGATTGTTCTGTGGTTGTGTCCTGGTCAGTAGGATGGCCAGCGCTTCCAGCAGAGGCAAAGCTCCCTCGCCAGTCCTCCTCCATCCCCGTTCAGCACTGGGACAGAAAGCCTGTCACATTTCAAGATTGGGCAGTGAGAATATCAAAAGGGATCAAAATAAATGAGAGATTAGGAGTCCTTCCCCTATTTTCTGATACATGCACTTCTCCCAGATTATGGTGTAAACCAGGGAGGTAAGGGGACTCCAGTAATGATTGTGATTGATTTTCCTGCCAGCTCAGAGGGAATTGAGATGGGTTTAAGTTGATATAAAGAAAATAAACATAGCAAAATTTCTTGGATACCTAAATGTGGTGGTTTAAGATTGAATCTGCTCCATGTGTAAATAACCAAAACAAAAGCAGAATATGACAAGTGCTGGCTGTATGGGAGGCTAAGGGATGTAGCACAGCTATAATAAATCATGGCATACTGTTTGCTGTTTGGGAGCACTGCAGTCTCTTTTTCACAGGGCTTTTCTGGCTAGGCAGAAGAAAGAACTGGAGGGCAGTTAAGCAGAGAAGGGAAAAGAATTCTTTTCCTCACTGATTCTCTTCTAACTTACTCCCTTTTCAAAGCACAGTAACATAATTGTACATGTGGTAAATATTTATATATTAGTCAAATATTAATGAAGTATTATATCCTGGTAATTCCTTCTACTTTCCTCTAGTTGCATGTCACACTTGAGTATGTCCTGTAAAATCCATGTTGTCCATCCTCTGGATTATGGCAGCAGAAAAAACATTGTCTCATCTGCAAGGCATTGTTGACACACAAAGTGCAGATCCTTGTGTTCCCGCATCTGTCCCTCCCACAGACACCTTTCTCATCCGGCAGCTTTCTCTTTGCCATTGCAAAGGCTTTGGAGCAGGGAACCCTATGTAATTTCTATTTTTCCTGGAAATTAAGGTGAACGGTTGTGTGGGTAGGCTTACAGACATTTTCTATATGTAGTCTGTATATGCTTAATTCTAAAACACGTGATGAAAACAGATTTTAATGTTTTGAAATTAAGTGCGTCTTGCAATTAGTGTCAAAAGAAATCAGTCTGTTTCCAGGCAGAACTGTAAGTTATGCTGTGTTTGTCTTTGTGCACGTGCATGCTTAGTGTTGTGTGGAAGGTATCTTTTCATCTGGTTGCCAACTCACATGAGCTGTTTGTAACAGTGCCTAATGCAGGTGAATTTTAATTTAATTCTTGACTCCCAGTTGGCTTTTGAAACCTTTTAAAGATTACAATTCAGCAGTGGAAGATTACCTGTCATATGCCGAGTAATGAATTTAAAAAAACAATAGGAATTGTTACATACTTTGGACTAGATCAGAAAATTTCCGAGTTGGGAGAGATTTGTGTGACCAATTCATATGCTGAGAAGGAGTTTTACTTGAGAATGGTTCATCTATTAAAAGGTTCTAGCTAACTTTTCCCCCTAAAATTTAAGCACATATGCAAAACCCTGGACTGGGTGCTATGGAATTTGGAAGGATGTGGATGGGGAGGAGGGAAAAAGAATTTGCAGTCAGACTCTACGTTGTGCATATGAGATAAATCACACTTGAAACTGGCAGTGCAAGGCATTAAGCAAGTGCCAAGCTATTTGTCACTTTGAGAGAAGAATTATGTTCTCAGAATTTGGAGGAGCTGGAAGGCTTTAAAGATTTAAGGTTTGAACTAGACCTTGAAGGATGAGCTGGGATAACTGTCTAGGCTAAGTAATAATCTCAAAAGTCAGAAAATCACTATTATCTTTTCCCACTCTCTTATTTCTTCAGGCTTTGATGGTCCTGAATGGATGAAGGGCCTAATGTAAAGGAGTGCAGGGTGCCTGACTTTGGCCTTGTCTCCAGGGTTTGTCACCCCCGGCAGATCTCTGCAGAGGCAGAAGCATTAACAGCAACATGGGAGCTTCTTGCTACAGACTGGCCTGGTATTATGGGCTATTATTGTCTTCAAAAACTGGGTGTATGAGCCACCCTGTTAAGGTCTTGAGCATAAGACTCTAGAAGCCATGTGTTCTTTAAGAATTTCCCCTGCCTCCTAGGACCAGAAATGTCCTGAATTAGAAGACAGAGATTTATGCCCTTTGTAATCTTGATTGCTTAGCAAATGCAGTCGGGCACTTAGGGTCAGTTAAATATGATGAATTTTTCTTAACTCCAACTTTTCTCCTTCTCGGAGCTACTTTAAGTTGTCTGGCAATGTTCCCATATGACGGTGGCCGTCTGAAGAAGCGTAGGCATTTCCCTTCCTTTATTATTATTTTTTTTCAAGTTCTGGAACCAGCAGTCAGTTCTCCTTCCTGCCCTCCCTTGGCCCCAGAGTTTCTGACTTCTCTCCAGAGACACTTATTTGGAAACTTTTTGAGCCAGTGGGGAATCAACTTAGAGGCTTTTTTTCTTTTAGACCAATGGGAATATTGTGTGTCATGGATGAAAAGATTTGAGTACTACCAGTATCACACTGAGTCTATATAACAAGGCTGTTTCCATGTCTTGGCCCACAGCCTGAGTTAACTTTGCTTTGCTGGATGTAGAGACAATGAATTCTGTTTGAACAAGAAATCATGTGTAACAAATGCTTTTGCAAAACCATGTCCTTTTAGCAGTTACTTTAGTAAAGATGTCCTTCAGCAAGGGGTTTCGGTACAACAGATGCATTTAAACACCTATACAATGCTTAACAACATAATTTTAAAAATATACTTTTAATTTTAGAATAGTTTTTGATTTACAGAAAAGTTGTTAAAGATAGTACAGAAAGTTCTCATATACTCCATGCCCAGTTTCCCGTTAACATCTTAAATTAGTGTGATAAATTGTTATAATTAGCCACTTACCCTTGCCTGTCTGTAACCTTCCACTCCAACAGTGAGAACCCTGACTCCTACTGTCATCTATTTACATAATTGTCCAATTCCAGTATACATATGTAGTGGTCTCAGAATTATGAACCTGTATCCCCATAGGAAACAGCTTCATCAAATAGAGTAATATGTTTTTGTATAGTTCCTTTTGCCTTTAGTCTTACAAACTTTACTCATTTCCAAAGTGACTCAGGTCAGTACACTTTCCCCTACTCCCTTCAATGAGGCTCTTTCATACATTCGTAATACAGTTAGATTCTTTTGTCACAATCAACATTCCATTCAGGGATCCCTTAACCTCATGGATGATTTTTTTTAAAACTGTGTACATTAAGGTTCATTCTTTGTCCTTTAAATATCTATAGGTTATGAATATTGTCACGTTTACATTGGCATTGCAGTATCATACTGAATAGTTTCACACTCTAAAAAGGCCCCTGAGCTTCACCTATTCAGACCTCCCTCCACCCCAGTGAATCTCAGGCAGCCACTGATCTGTTTACCATCTCTATTTAAATTTAACATTTAAAAAATATGTTAAAATTAAAATTTTTTTTAAATAGTTGGGGCTTTTATAAATCAATTGGACTTTCATAGATAGTGAGTACTTTCTTTGGAAATGAATGTCTTTGACCTTAAAGATGTTATAGCTGTTATCAGTTATCATACCTGAAACTCATGGATTTGGGGCCTGCCTCTTGAGTAGCAATACAATTTTATCATTTTTTAATGAAGGGACACTTCACTCATTATGTCTGCAAACGTCTGAGACATTTAGAGGAATCAGGGCACCTGAAGTGGGGGTAGAAGGATGAAGGAGGTAAAGGGGATGTTTCAACAGAAAATGCAAGGGATTTCAGCTAATGCAGAGGAAGTAAGTGGTAGTTGTAGTTCAGATAAGAGTGGTTATGAATCAGTTGTGAAATACTTGACGTAAACCAAGATAATGCCTACACAACACAGACTTCATCAAGTACTGGGATCAGGTTAGGCATTTACCTGCAGTTCAGGACCTTTATTTCAATTCTGCACACTCCTTATTGAGTGTCTGCTGTGCTTGACTTTGCTGTGCTATGTGCTCTAAGTGTGCCTTCTTCTGGTGCAACTGTTTGGTCACATACTTCCACTTTGGAAGAGCTGGCCATTCTGCAACATTCAAGGACTTCCCCTAACTCAGAGTTCAGGGCATTCCTTCCTGACTACCAAGGCCACTTGCTTATCCTGGAACAGCAAAGGCATGGGTGACACTTGGTCATACTTCACTCCCCAATCCTCTCTCTCAGCATGTCCCTAGTCCCACAGTTGCTGTTGAATATGTAGGATCACATTAAATTTGGGGAAGGGAGGTGGAGAGGTACTATGTGCTGTAGGAGGGAAGGGACTTCTGTTCTCATTCCCTTCAGTTGCCCTGGGGTTACTTCTGAAAAATAAATGGAAGATATTGGAGAGGGAGAAGGTCTGAAAAATAAATGGAAGATATTGGAGGGGGAGAAAGTAAGGGACACAAGAAGAGAAGACAATGTTTTATTTAATCTGAACCATATACCTAGCATATAAGTGAAGAGGAAAGGAACTCAAACTTGTTGAGTGCCAACTATGTGCTAGGGTCTCTGTTGGGATTTCTTACACATTTATTTCCCCCTTTTCCCTACAATGACTCTATGAAGTAGATTTTTTTTTAAATCTTTATTTCACAGATAAACTGAGGTTCAAAGAGGCTCACTAACTTGTCTAATTTACACAGTGAAGATTCAAACCTAGATCTCCTTAACTCTAAAACCCTGGCAGCACATTAAAATCACCTGAGCCCTTTTATGAGAAATCCTTACCTGAACCCCAGGCCAAATTCCAATCTCTGAGGGTAGGGATGGGCATTAGCATTTTTAAAGCACCCGCAGTGATTACGTATAATGTATAATGTGCAGGTAGGGTTGAGAACCATGGCTCTGCTCAGAGAGACAGTGCCTTTCCTACTCCTCTCCTAAAAGAGGGGAAGGGGCATTTTCTGAACCAGTGTGCATTCTAAATACTCTCAGAGTACTTTTATATCCACCCCATGCCCTATTTCCTATCCCTCACAGGGGTTTTTATCATCCCTAAATACCTGTAAGCAGGCAGGTGGAGTGGGGGCAGAGGTTATTACTGATGGTAGAGAACTACAAATATGATTGAGTTAATCTAAACAATTTTTTTTTGATAAGACGTGCATGTGGTGCTGATAGATTGTCAAAGTACAATGTCAAATAGTGTCAAGAAAATTTGATATGATTTTCAAAAGGTGCTGGCAAATTTTGTTTGTTGAGTGTTCATACACCAAATACCAAAGAGTACTGACTTAGTTTATAGCAGGTGTAAGAAGATGGGGTTGGGTGTGTTCCTGGTGGAAAAAAAAATCTATGAATTCCTGAGATTAGATTTGTTAATTGCCATACAACATTTAACATGTTTCTTGAAGTATGATTTATCATGCCTCTGACATCCCTGTCAATGATAAAACCCCATCCTTTTGAAGTCTCCTTTTAGCCTTGAAACCAACCATGAGTAAGACCCGTTTAAATAATATCAAAAGGACATAAATAACCACACAGCTCATTCCCCCAGGTCTTCACTAAATTATTACCTTCTACCCCTGGGAAGTCCCGACATATATACACTATTGATACTATGTATAAAATAGGTAACTAATGAGAATCTACTATATAGCTCAGGGAACTCTACTCACTGCCCTGTGGTGATCTAAATGGGAAGGAAATCCAAAAAAGAGGGGATATATGTATACGTATAGCTGATTCACTTTGCTGTACAGTAGAAACTAACACAAAATACATATTGTAAACATATATTGTAAAGCAACTATACTCCAATAAAAATTAATTAAATAAAACAAGAGTAAAAAATTTTTTTACCACAATAGGACAGATATCAAACCAATATTATTAGAAATGGAGTCTAAACTGGCTCTGGAGAAGGCATCCACTGGATTTTCATTTAGTATAATTAGTTTTTATTATAAATGGCAAATGCGCTAAATCTGAAACCTTTAGTAAGGTGAAGAAAGAGTATTGTACAGACCCAGATTTATTAAAGCACCAAAATTTTTATTTATTTATTTTTTGGGGCTGCACCATGCGGCTTGTGGGATCTTAGTTCCCTGACCAGGGATCGAACCCATGCCCCCTGCACTGGAAGCGCAGAGTCTTAACCACTGGACCACCAGGGCAGTCCAGCACCAAATATTTATTGAGCACATACTATGCTGCTGAGCACTGTGCAGATAACAGAGACGCCTAAACTGAAAAAAGCCCCTGCCTTTATTGAAGTATGATTAAAAGTATAATGGAGAATATATGTTATATATAGAGTCAAAAACAATCTTTATTGGTCACAGATTTAATGGCTTATGGTATATTTGGAAGAAAAATGTCTTATGGTACTATTGGCTTTAGATACCAACTCTCATGCTGAAGAAACAGTGTAGAAAAAGCATGAACTAGGAATCAGTGAAATCAGATTTATGTTCTGCTTTGCTGCTGTTTATTAACTCAACCATTTATCAAAAATTTATTGAGAGCCTACACCGTGGGAGAAACTATATTAAGTGCTGGAGAGCATGGTAGCAACCAGCTCCCTGCTCTCAATGTGAACATGAACTTGTAGCTTAACGTCTCCACACCTCTATCCTTGCTTAGACTAGACGTCCGAGGTCTCTTTCAAATCTAAAATGCTAAGGTTTGTGACAGCCTTGTGGAGGGAGAAGCTGCCCAGACAGGCAGCCCTGGGACTTGGGAACTTACCTTCCTCTCTGAGGGTTGGCTGTTGTCCTGATTTCAAAATAACTTCATATACACAGTTTTAAAATGTTTTGGTCAGTTTCTCATCTGCATTTGGGTCATGTTGGCAGAGCCTGGGTGTGGCAATTCTTGCTCATAAGACTTCAGAGGTAGGAGTTCAAGGTTTGGAAAAGGTAGACAACTTGCATCAGTACAGCTAGACAGCTGTTCCCAGCGAGCAACCTCCCCTGCCGTCCCACCCTGCCTTCTGACGGATACCACGCTTTCCCTCGCCACAGCGTCTTTCGCTAGGGTGACCCGTTGCTCTTCTGGTGTAATGAGCCTCGAAAAGGGATTGCTCATCAGGGGACCAGAAGTGATCGGATTTATGGGGCTGGAAGAATTGTTCTTGGGTCCCACAGTTTTTCCGGTGGGTATCAAGGTAACAAGTTTCTTGTTATCTTGCTTCAAAATTGCAAAAAGTAAATGGCTTTTTTTTTTTTTTTTTTTTGCTTGCAGCCAAGATATACTTTTCAAGGGGAAAAATGGATTTCTGTAACAAAGGGAGAGGGAAAGAGCTGAAGAGAGATATCTGAACATACATTGTTTCAAGATACAAAAAATTGCAACCCGGGGAAGCTTTAGGGGAATGAGCTGTTGGACTTCTCGGCCAGTCTGTCCTTTCAATGAAAAAGGCATAGGGTTTGAGGTTCCTTCCGAAACGGGGCAGGCTAATTTAGCCCCTCCCACGAGCCCGAGGGTCTGTTATATCTCTGTTCCTTGAGTACCTCTCTCACTGAGACCGACCACAGCAAGCAGAGGCTGAAAAATAAAGAGCAAAGAGGAAGAAAACAAAAGCTGCCAATTATGGAAGATAGAAGGGGTAAGAGCAAAATTGATTTGATCTGAATCCTTAAGAACAAACAAAAAAAAAAAAAAAAAAAAAAGGAAAAAAGAAAACCAAAAGCCCGGACCAAAAGCAAGTACTTGAAAGAGCAAGAGGCAAAAAGCCCTGAATACACTTTCCCACCCTCTCCTTCTGAGAGGAGGCAGAGAAAAAACTTTGGGAAACATTTTAGGAAGCCAAGCTCCGGGGTTAGAGTCAAGGGTGGCTCCTGAGCAAGCTGGAGCAGCTCATGAATATTCATTAGCAATTGGTATTCAGATCTGGTGTTTTAGAGGGAAAAGACTTCTTCCGTCCCCTCGCAGTTTAGGAGGCAGCTGCCTCATTTACAGTCCAGAGTCGTCTTGCTTCGGGTCAGTACCTCAGTGAGTTTGCTTGAAGATGCTGGGCTCTGTGTGTAGATTTGCCTTGTTCTCGAATTTCCTGTGTGCTTTCCTGTTGTGAAATTAGCAAAGGCTTCTCTGCCTGGAATTAGACAGAGAAGTTAATGTGGCAAGAGCCTGTCACAACAGGACCTGAGAGTATGTCTTGCAAAAGACTAAACTTTTCTTGGGAGGTGTGGGGGAGTGTGCATGGGTGTGGGGAGGGAGGGAAGGGGTATAGGTACGAAGAACAGTTTTATCTTAAAAAAGCAAGGCTTATCGGACGGACTATATTTAGATTTTGTCTAAAAACTGCGAGAACAGCCTGGATTGTACAGATGGTGTGTGGTCTCTGTCTTTTACCTCTTTTGGGCATTTTCTGCCAGGACAGAGAGCCAGCTGCTTGCCAGCCCGTGGGAGCCAGGAAGAATGTCTGCAGCAGTGTGGTTGTGTAGGGTTGCAAACCTTCATCAGCTCTGGTCTGTAATATCCCCACATGTTTTTATCACATAGAACGTGGAGGAATGGGCTGAGTAGTCAGTAGAGTTCTTAATAATGACAGTAATGATAGCTGTTAATGTTTTCGTCTTTACTCTGTGCTGGGAGCTGTTCTAAGCGTATTACACGTGTTACTTATTCCTCACAGCAATTTATAAGGTGAGTGCTATCATTATCATCCCCATTTCCCAGATGATGGAGTTGAGGTAGTGAGAGAGCAGCTTACCTTGGGATCACACAGTAAGTGGTGAATTTGAATGCAGGCGATGGTATTTCCCTACCCTGTTGCTCCACTTCAGAGTCTCTTGTTACTGCTCCGACGTTGTTGATTTGGGTTTGCAAATCTTTGAAGCTACTGGGGAAATGATACTGGTGAAATCTCAAGTCTGGGAAGGAATTTGTGCTTTGCTATCAAGTTTACATGCATTTTTCCCATTTGGTGCCCGTGGCCATTCTCTGTGGTAGGGCCCAGGTATTGTTGTTATTGCCTTTTACAAAAGGGAGAGACTGAAGCCAGAAGGGGTTAGTTGACAGGAATCACACAGCTAGTTTTCAAAAGTCCAAAGCAGACTAGAAATCCCCTGCCTCTGGTTTCCCTTCTAACCTGCAGATTGAGCTGAGTCATCTCTGAACTTCTGTCCCCACCCCCAGACACTTTCAGTTCCTCAAGGGACTTGGGGAACTTCTTTCCTCCTTTCCAGATTGTTTCAAGACACTTGCCTCTGCCTTGAAGGCTGATTTGGCCCTCTCCTCCTCCTTTAGTCTGGAACCAAGCTGCTCGAGTTTGAATCCCAGCTCCACCCTTTCCTATGAGCCTCAGTCTCCTCATCTGTAAAATGAAGAGAATAATGTTATCTACCTCACAGGGTTGTTGTAAGGACTAAATGAGGGATTCATGCAGGGTTCTCAGAACAGGGCCTGATGTATATAATATGTGCTCAATAAATGTTAGCTGTTGCAATCACTCCTTCAAGCCTCATCTTGATTGTTAGTCCCTCCTTTAAGCCTTCTCCAGCCCTTTGAGCCTTATAGTAACCTTATATTGGATGTTTCTACAATACCTCACCACTTACACCTAAGGTGGCACTTGTCATACTTGTCCATATTCCTGCCTTCTGCATCGCTTCCCAACCTTCCCCTGACTATAATTTCTTTATTTACCTTTGGATCTGCAGTGTCTAGCACAGTGTTTAACACATAATGGGCACTCAATAAATATTTAGTAAGCTAAGTAATATTATCTTAGTTGATGTTCATCTAAGCGTCAGTAGGCTGGTTTAAAAGGGGACCTTTGAGTTTGCAGTGGAGTCCTGCTGGTACAAACAGCTCTTTTGTGCAATATGTAAAGACATCCCTCTAAGTGAATACTCTGAAAAACAAAATGCATCTCTTCTAGGTGGGTGACCTTCAGAGCTGATGTGACCCTATGCTAGGGCACCCCGTTTGGCCCGTCCAGCTCTGGCTGAACTTCAGCCCCCAGTCCCCTTTCAGCCGAGAACCAAACTGGAGATTTCAGATGCCTCATAGCACAACTTCACTATCTCTGAACAGAACATCTGGTTCCAGAAATAGTGTCCCACCAGCCCCATTTTATAGCGACCAACCTCGTAGTCTGAGACAACAATATATTCTGGTAATAGAAGAAAAACAAACACCACAGAGGTTGGCCCTGGATAAAATCATAAAGTACATTAAATTTGTTTCTAACACCCTCCCTTTCTTTTTCTTGGCATACCTTCAAACCCGTTTGACAAATATTATTGTGTCTTCCATTTGTAAGTCCCTATGCCAGATGTGTGGGATATAAACAGTTTGCTCACAGTCTAGTGAGGAAGGCAGACATATATACAACCAACTCTAATTGAAACCAGACTCTGTGAAGTGCTAATAATCATAGCTAACATTGGTTTTTTATTATGTGCAAGGCACTGTAATTTTTTTTTTTTTAAAACCTTATGTAGTCTTTTTTTTTTTTTTTTCCAAAGGATTTTCTTATTTATTTATTTATTTATTTATTTATTTATTTATTTATTTTTGGCTGTGTTGGGTCTTCGGTTCGTGCGAGGGCTTTCTCCAGTTGCGGCAAGCGGGGGCCACTCTTCATCGCGGTGCGCGGGCCTTTCTCTATCGCGGCCCCTCCCGTCGCGGGGCACAGGCTCCAGACGCGCAGGCTCAGCAATTGTGGCTCACGGGCCCAGCTGCTCCGTGGCATGTGGGATCTTCCCAGACCAGGGCTCGAACCCGTGTCCCCTGCATTAGCAGGCAGATTCTCAACCACTGCGCCACCAGGGAAGCCCAAGGCACTGTAATTTTTATACATACATCTGGCATTGTCTCATGTCATCTTCCCAAAAAAACCTATGATAGAGATTTCTGCATCTTACAGCTGTGGAGGGAAGTTACTTGGCCAACATCATCCAGATAGTAATAGGCAAAGGGGGGAATTTAGACCAATATAGTTAGGCTGCAAAGCTTGGGTTCCTAATAGTTAAGTTCTCCTACCTCCCTAAGAGCCATAATGGAAGTTTAAGGAAAATCCCATGAGAAACAGAACAGGGATTGATGATTTGGGGGAAAACTTCTCAAAGGATGGAACACTTCAGTTGGACCTAGAAAGACGAGTAGAGTCTGGTGCCCACAATAAGCCCTTCCAAATCCCAGCAGTGTTTAAAGACCTTTCTCTCTCTTTTACCAAAACCGCAGCCTAGATTTAAGAATAAAAAGCTTTTTTCACTTTTTTCCAGGTTCCAAGTAGGGAACCTATTTACATGTTCATCCTGGAGATTTGCAGGCAGAAGTCCAAAGTTTAGCCTGGACTATGAGTTTGGGATTACCAGTCCTGTAATCTAATAAACCTTTACAAAGTCAACAGGTGCATACTAAATGATTTCTTTAATCATGATTGTCTTGCATGGTCATTGGGCACATGTGGTAAACAGTTTTTACAAATGGCAGTGATTGGTCTTGCTTTTACTTGGCCAAACCATATTTTAAGAGTATTTTCTCCCTTGTGTTGTCTTTATGGTTGCTTCTGCACTCCATAACCAGTGGTTGTGCCGAAGGGCATTAATGTTTTATTCCACCTGCCTATGCAGAGTGAAGGTGAGGACTGGGGCACATCCCATAGGGTCTGTTCCTTGTGAGCTCCATTCCCTGAAAAGGTTTGGAGGGAGGCCAAAGTTGAGGGCAGCCCTTGTGGTGAAGAATCATCAAACCTCTTGAAGGTTTGATGGAAGTGCAGATGAGCGGAGGCACTGGCTTTGTCTTGGTGAATGTGTGTGTGTGTTCTGAGGCAGGTATTTCTTAAACTTCGATATGCATGTGCATCATTGGGGATCTTGTTAAAATGCAGATTCTGATCCCGCAACTCTGGAGTGAGGTCTGAGATTGTGCATTTCTAACAAGCTCCCAGGTGATAGTAATGCTGCCCCTACATAGGCCACACTTCGACTAGCCATGTCATAGTGTCATTGCATGCCATAGTGTCAGGGCTTATTTTGGTACCAAACAACCAAGCCCTCCCTTCCCCAGTGCTCCCCCCGCACCGCCCGTTCCTCTGAAGCTACCACTTTGAGTCACTGATCAGTTATGTCATTGCAGGATGATGGGAAACCTAATTCATGCATTCCTTTGTTCTTTCAGTAAACATATGTCCTAGAATTTTGCCATACAAGAAACAAATCTGAATCTTTATCACATACAATCTGTAATTGCACGTAAAGGCCCTGTGTTGGATTTCCTAAACATCTCCCACCTTTTCTCTATGGCTCCAATATTCCTTATGCTGCTTTCATTCCTGCCTCCAACCTGAGAAGTACTGGAACAGAACATTTGGCTGCCCCAGAGCCCTTTGCTGGGTGTTTGGAGTGCCCGAGAGCTGGGGCTACCAAGGATTCAGGACTCTGAGATGCGAGCAGCGTGCCAGGGGGCACTGTCTGCACTGCAGAAGTGAGGTGAGAATGATCCCAGACGCAAAGGAGGATAGTGAATGCAGAGAGGACCCATGGGATTTCTTTAGGTTTGGAAAATTGAGGGAATCATAAGGAAAAAAGAAGTCGTTGGAGTAGAGAAGGCAAGAGGGAGTTTGCCTAACATACTTCCATCCCACAGTTTTTGTGCTAGAGTATCAAAATGAATTTAGAGACCCAGGAACAATGGCAGTACATGCCCTACGTAAAAAGGTGTTTCCTTCTGATCCATAAGGAGGATGTGGACAATTTCTTTCTGTCCGTGAAGATGTAAGTAACATGGCACATGCTCATTAAAGAAGACATGAAATATGGATGAGAGGAGAAAGAAAAACAATCGCTCATGACGATATTTTGATGTATTTCCTTGTAGTTCCTTTTTCTATGCCTGGGTTGTTTCTCTTTTTTTTTTTTTTTAAATTTTTTAATTTATTTATGGCTGTGTTGGGTCTTCGTTTCTGTGCGAGGGCTTTCTCCAGTTGCGGCGAGCGGGGGCCACTCTTCATCGCGGTGCGCGGGCTTCTCACTATCGCGGCCTCTCTTGTTGTGGAGCACAGGCTCCAGACGCGCAGGCTCAGTAGTTGTGGCTCACGGGCCTAGTTGCTCCGCGGCATGTGGGATCTTCCCAGACCAGGACTCGAACCCGCGTCCCCTGCATTGGCAGGCAGACTCCCAACCACTGCACCACCAGGGAAGCCCTGTTTCTCTTTTTTAGCACTTACTTGACTACAAGCTTGAAAAATTACGGGGTGGCATTGTGATTGTTAGGCTATACATACAGTTTTAAAGCCTGACTTTTAGTGTAGCAGTGAAGCACAAGTATTTTCCACCTTATAGCATAGTCTTCGTTAGCATAATTTTTATAGTCACATAGTTTTTTTTAGCAGTGTCCCTGTTATTGAACATTTAGGTTGTTCCCATTTCCAATAAACATCTTTGTGAGTGAAGTTTTCCATATGTAGGGTTGCATGCTGAGGATAGAATCCCAGAAGTAGAATTACTGGATTAAAATTTGTAAATGTTTTTTAAAGTTCTTGATTACTATTAACAAGTTGCTTTACCAAAGGATGGACCCTTCATGCTCCCACAAGGAGTTCCTGTTTTGCTGCATCCCTGACAACTTAGGTGTTTTGTTTTGTTTTTTTCTTTAAATAATCGTGTCCGCTTTTATGTTGTTTTAGTTTGTTTAATTAGGTGAATTTGACATTTTTCACATAATGTGCTTCTTCTTTTGTATACTGTTTACATCCGTTGCCTGTTTATTACTTATTGGATTTTATGTTTTAAATTAATTTATGTGAGCTCTTGATAAAATAAAGATATTCAGGTTTTTCTGCTATATTTGCAACAGTTTTTCCAAAACCTTAGTGTTTTTATACAGAGACTTACAGCTATGAATAGATCCAATACATTTTTATCTGTGGTGTTATATTTTCAAAAAAGTTTGATATTGCATTTATTGTCTCTTTAAGCCAGGATAATTTTTTTAAAGTTCCAAGTAATTGTCATTTTTGTTTAAACCATTAATTTTTATTAATTTTTCATTTTATTTCACAATGATTAGAGAATATGGCTTTAATATTTCTGAGGTTTCTTTGTACCTAAGCATGTAGTGAATTTTTATAAATGTGAACACTTGTGAATAAGATATATTGTGTTTTTAAGATATAAAATTGGATATTTGTAAATCTATCCAGTCATTTCAATTATATGGTAATCCCTCCTCAACCATAATATTCTCCTATGTGAAATTATAGTAACATCTGCATTTACTTTTGTATACTTTTATTGTTACCTATGAGAATTTTCATTCCAGGAAAAAGAATGAGCTGTGAATAATTTTTTATTGTGGCTTATTAGAAAAGGGTGGGGGGCAGTGATAGAGAGTTGGGACTATAAAAGGAAGTAAAGTAGATGCAGAGAAGGAGTAAGTCAATAAAGTCTTGAGAAAGATGAAAGAAGATGACATAAAGTTCTCAGCATCTTAGGCAGCTGAGCCTTGTACGGCTACATAACTTTAGGAAGTATTGTAGTATGGTGTGAGTGAAAATCACCAAGTCTTTCCCTCCCAAATAATCATGGCAGGTCCCAGGAGGCCAGAGCCAGGAGGTGGGTCTGGTTGGCAGGATATAGAAGGGGAGGGTCAGAATCTCTGAACTATAAAATTGAAACAGTATTGCTCAAGTGGATAAAGACTCAGACATATGCACAAAAGACATCTGAAACAGTGTGTCATCAGCAAAATAACTTTTTAGGCACTGAACTGAAAAGGCAGGGTAGGGAGGACCCGAAAAGTTTCCAGTGAACAAAAGTTGGTAAATAGAAAGTAATAGTGCAGTACTCATATTTTCTAATTTAAGCTGTGTGAAATGTTCTTGATACCATCTTTTGCTTAATGTCTTCTTTTTTATTGCTTTATTTTGGTGTACTTACAAATAATCATTAGGGCTTTTTCATAGATTTATTTTCTTTTTCTTCTTTTTTGGTTGATATAGTAACAGTGGTAGGCTGCAAAGATTACAGCTCTGAATCCCCAGAATTTATGAATGTTACCTTATACGGAAAGAGTCTTTGCAGATGTGATTAAATTAAGGAATTTAAACTGGGGAGATCCTGGATAATCACAGATGGTCTTATAAGAGGGAGGAGGAGGGAGACCTGACACAGAAGAAGGCAACGCAACCATTGTAGCAAGATGCTGTGCTACTGGCTTTGAATATGGAGGAGAGGTCCACAAGCCAAGGAATGCAGAATGGGGAATGCATGGAATGCCATCAAGCAGATGGAAAAGGAAGAGTAGCCCTGCCCACACCTTGATTTCAGTCCAGTGAAATTGATTTCAGACTTTGGAACTTCAGAGCTGTAAGAGTAAATGTGTATTGTTTTAAGCCAATGGGTTTGTGGTAATTTGTTATGGCAGCTGTAGGAAACTAACACAGTAAGTGTTTAATACGTGGAAGTGGTGATGGTTTAGTTAGTTAATCTACAGGTTTATAGTGTGTATTGAGCCACGTGTTGTTCCAGTCAACTTACAGATGTTAACTCAGTTCTCAAACAACTGTTTGAAGTTGATACTGTCCCTGTCTTACAAATGAGAAACCAAGGAATGAGTAGTTAAGTGCCCTACCTAAAGTCTCTCAATTGGTAAGTGCTGAGGTTGAGATTTGAACCCATAGTTGTTGATCTTACTATTATTTCGAGATATAATTCACATATAATTAACCTGCTTAAAGTTTACAATTCATTGTTTTTAAACATAGTCACAGAATCGTGCGGCCATCACTACAATCAATTTTAGAACATTTTATCACCACAAGAGGAAACCCTGTACCCATTAGCATGAATTTAATTAACTTTAATATAGTTCTTTTCTCACTATGACTTTCCCCATTTTTGAGTTCTTAATTTTTGTTCCTGTCAAAATGATCTGGTGCATATGAAAGTAATTTTTTAGAAAGGGCATCAATGTGGTAAGAGAGTGACAACTTGTCTAAATATAGATAGCTTATCCCCCTCAATTAATTGGAAATATTCCCCCATTGTCTTGAGAAGTTTGATGCTGTGAAGTACTTTGAGGACAATGTTTTTCAGCCTGAACATTTTTCTCTTCTCTATTCCTGACATTTTCACAGTGAGACAACTGAGTATAGACTTCCTTTCATTGATTTTGCTTAGAATATGGTAAACCCTTTTGATTTCCAAATTCAGGACTTCTTTAGGGGCAAGAAAGATTTCTCTTTTCATAACTTTAATCAGTGCTCCTACTCTGTTCGTTTGCTTTTCTTCTTCAGGGACCTATTATTTGGATCTCTTATCTCTGAACTTACTCCATCCGTTTATCTCTCCCTTTCTTCCCTCCCTCCCTCCCTCTCTCTCTCTCTTTCTTTCCCTCTCTCTCTCCTTTCTTCCTTCCTTCTTTCCTTTCCTTCCTTTATTTCCCTTTGTATTCTGACAATATTTTCCTAATATTCCCTACATCACTGATTCAGTTTTCCTTAATTATTTCTAGTATAAACTTTCATTCAGCTACAGTATTTTTGGTTTCCATGAAATCTTTTATCCTAATCTGTTCTCTTCTCAGACCAACATCCTCTTGTATCTAACCAAAAAATAAGTAAAGTAAGATTTCCCTCTCTTTCCTGCATCATATCTATTTTGGAAGCAAGCTTTTCCTCTACCATTCTTTCTACTTATTGCAAAATTTATTTAATCTAAGGCCTTATCCTTGAAAGAAAAGAGATACCTTCTGTAGGGGTGCACAAATGAATGTATGTGTTTTTCATCTTATTCTAAACAGAATTTAAGGAAGCACTGGGAGATCCCAGTTCAGTGTTAGAGATGGGGAGTGCGTGGTCTACCCTTGGCGCCCTTAGATTCCGTTTGGATCCTAGAATAATGCAATCACCAAATGCAACATCCCCTGCTATGTGTGGGAAGACATCTCAGTCCTCTACCCAAAAAAGCTCACTCAGATCCAGGAAAGAAGGCAACAGTCCTGTTGCCATAGAGTCATGTTTCAGAGGATAGAGAGGCTACGGCTCTCAGGATTCTGTCAGTATTTTTGTCCAGAGGCGTAAAGGCATTCAGGAAGGACCCTTCTCTGGGCCCATTTTCTTGCTTTTGCCCCTTTCCCACTGAGAGCAAACCTTCATTAAACTGCGGAGTGAGCTCCTGCTCCACTGCTTAGCACCTTGCCCAAGTAATGTCTTTTGTTGGAGATCAGTTCTAAGTCTCTTTATACTCATGGTAGAGTAAGGTTATCAGTTCACAGAGGCAAAAATAAACACACAAACAAGCAAAACAAAGCAAGACAAAACAACAAACCCGGGACTTCCCAAAGAGTTCCCTGTGCCCCTCCCGTCACACCGTGCTTCTCTTCTCCCACAGTGCGCTTTTGTTGATCCCAAGTTAATGAGTGTTAGGTGGGCCAGCTGAGGCCTCTGCTTACTTGCCCCTGGTCATGCTGCCTTGTCTCAGAAGAGGTGATGCTGGCCGTTAGTGTCATTTCTTAATGCTAATGCACTGATGTTTCATTTGAGGAAAAAATATCATTTCTTTTAGGATACAGATATAGAGTTTCACAAGAATGTGGGAGAGTGTGGCAAAGTATTTTCACTTATGCTGTCATCATACTTAGTGGTCATAAGACTTGGCTCTGTGAGATCACTCTGGCAGGAATGAACCAAGAAGTTGGTGAGCAATGGGAAGAGACTAGTATTGGGCTTTTGCAATAGTCCAGTAGGTGAGAGATGATGGGGACCTGTACTAAGGCATTGATGGTGGGTGGGTGGGGGAGAGGGATGGATGAGAGGAGCTGGATTTAAACAATATTTATGAGGTAGAGTTTGAGGTAGAGGGCTAGGTGGTTTGTTGGGAGGGAAGGAGAAGGAGATGTTAAGATTTATTCTCAAGTTTAGCTTTAGATGATTGGATTAATATTTATGAATAAGACTGGGAATGAGGGAGGGAGAGTGGATTTGGCAGGGGAGGAGGGAGATAATAAGTTCATCCTGGCACATCCTGGCACGTGCTAAATATGAGATGTTTATAAGATATCAAGGCAGAGATATTCTGTTGGTTGCTGGAAATGTGGATGTAGAGCTTGGAGAGGTCTGGCCAAAATCAAGAGATAATGGGAGTTAGAGTTGGAGCATGGAGTCAATAGTTGAAAATATGAGCATTTAAAATATGAGTCACCCTGGAAAGTATAGGGAATGATTGTTATACAGCAGAAACTAACACAACATTGTAAGGCAATTATACTCCAATAAAGATGTTGGGCTTCCCTGGTGGCGCAGTGGTTGAGAATCTGCCTGCCAATGCAGGGGACACGGGTTCGAGCCCTGGTCTGGGAAGATCCCACATGCCGCGGAGCAGCTGGGCCCGTGAGCCACAATTACTGAGCCTGCGCGTCTGGAGCCTGTGCTCCGCAACAAGAGAGGCCGCGATAGTGAGAGGCCTGCGCACCGCGATGAAGAGTGGCCCCCGCTTGCCACAACTAGAGAAAGCCCTCGCACAGAAACGAAGACCCAACACAGCCATAAATAAATAAATAAATAAATAAATAAAAAATAAAACAACAATTATACTAAAAAAAAAAAAGAAAAGAAAAGAAAGTATAGGGAATGAAAACAGAAGAGATGAAGACTGGAACCCAAGGAAACACCAACAATAAAGGGATGGGAAAAGAAATGCCTTAAGAAGAGAGATTCAGAAAGAAAACCTAAAAAGGTAAGAGAAAGCCAAGGAGAGTCTGAACCCAGTAGCCAAGGGAGAGTGTGTTTTGAGACCAAAGTTTCTAGAAGAAGTGCCAAAGCTGCAGATTAGACGAGAAAGAGAATGGGAAGAGGTATTGTATTTTCTATTCTTCTAGCACCTCCCACCCCTGCCCTCTACTCCTGCCCCACAGTATAATGTTTTTGGGAATTGGGATGCACTTTATAATATTTCCTACCCACAGACCCTTAATCCCTCCAGCAAAAACCCTTAAAACTCTAATGGCACATTTTACAGTGGAAGAGATGTGGTGATTGGGTTTGAGAATTTGGAGCTTATAAATATCCTTGGTGAAAACAGACTTAGTAGAATATTAAGAGGTTAAACAGCAGAAGTTAAGAAAGTAGGAACATTGAGCTTATTAGATAACTCAAGAAGTGAGGTGGTGGAGGGAAAGAGAGAGCTGACGTGAGGGATGAGTTGGATCAAGGGAAGAATGTTGCAGACTAGAGTGGACTTGATTATGTTTGAAGGATAAGAGCCAACAGGGGGGATTCCCTGGCGGTCCAGTGGTTTAGGACTCCGTGCTTTCACCGCCAGACCCAGGTTCATTCCCTGGTCAGGAAACTAAGATCCTGCAAGCTGCACGGTGCAGCCAAAAAAAAAAAAAAAAAAAAAAGAGCCAATGGAAGGAAGATGGACTCATTCATTAACAAATATTTATTGAGCAAAGAGTATATGTCACGCACTGTTCTAGGCACTGAGGATACAGTGGAAAGCAAAACAAAATCCTTGACTTCACAGGGTTTATGTTCTGGGTGGAGGGGTGGGGTGAGGGCAGACAGATAATTAGCAAAAAAAAAAAAAGTAAGATGTATGGTATGTTAGTGATAAGTACTAAGAAAAAATCAAAGCAGGAAAGGGAGTTGAGAAGTATTGGGAGGTTACAATTTTACATAAGGTGGTAAAATAGAAGGTGATTGGGAAGAAAGACCTTAAAGAGGTAAAGAAGTCCAGCATGTGGCTCTCTCTGGGAAGAATGTTCCAGGTGGCAAGGTTGGCAAATACAAAGTCCTGCAGAGAAATTAAGTGTTTAAGGAAGAACAAAGAAGCCAGTGTGGCTGAGTTGAAGAGAGGTGACAAGGAGGTGAGAGCTGAGGGACTTCCCTGGCCGTCCAGTGGTTAAGGCTCCATGCTTCAAATGCAGGGGGTGTGGGTTCAATTCCTGGTCAGGGAATAAGATCCCACATGCTGTGTGGCCAAAAAAAAGGAAAAAAAAATGCAGGAGGTGAGAGCTGAGAGGTGGATTTGAACTAAACAGACTGTCTAGGGTCTTGCAGGCCATTGTTAACCTTTGGCTTTACTTATAGTGAAATGGGAAACCACTGTGGGTTTTGAGCAGAGTAGTGACTGGATCCAATTCACGTTTTGATAGGCTCCCTGTGGCTACTCTGTGGAGAATAGACTGAAAGGGGGCAAAGGTGGAAGAGAGAGATCAGTTGGGAGGCTACTGCAATAATACCAGTGAGAGATGATTATGTCTAGTCCTAGGGGTAGCAGTAGAAGTTGTGAGAAATGATTGGATTTTAAAAAATTCAGGTAGAGTTGATTTACAATATTATATTACTTTTGAGTGTATAGCACAGTTATTAAAAATTTTTATAGATTATACTCTATTTAAAGTTATTATAAAATATGGGCTATATTCCCTGTGCTGTACAATATATCCTTGTAGTTTATTTATTTTATACGTAGTAGTTTGTATCTCTTAATGCCCTGCCCCTGTCTTGCTCCTCCCCCTTCCCTCTCCCCACTGGTAACCACTAGTTTTTTCTCTATGTCTGTGAGTCTGTTTCTGTTTTGTTACATTCATTCATTTGTTTTATTTTTTAGATTCCACATATAAGTGATAACATACAGTATTTGTCTTTGTCTGTCTGACTTATTTCATTAAGCATAATACCTATCTATGTTGTTACAAATGGCAAAATTTCATTCTTTTTTATGGCTGAGTAGTATTCCATTGTATATATATACCACATGTTCTTTATCCATTCATCTGTTTATGGACACTTAGGTTGCTTCCATATCTTGGCTGTTGTAAATAGAGCTGCTGTGACCAATGGGGGTGCATGTGTCTTTTCCTTGAATCTGTGTTTTTGTTTTCTTTGAATATATACACAGGAGTGGAATTGCTGGATCATGGTATTTCTCATGGTATTTCTATTTTTAGTTTTTTGAGGAACCTTCATACTGTTTTCCATAGTAGCTGCACCAACTTATATTCCCAACAACACTGTACAAGGGTTCCTTTTCTCCGCATCCTCGCCAACATTTGTTGTGTTCTTTTTGATGATAACCATTCTAACAGGTGTGAGGTAGTATCTTGTTGTGGTTTTGATTTGCATTTTTCTGATGATTAACAATGTTGAGCATGATTACTATTTTTGACAACATATTTTACATATTTCTGTTTTGTGTATCCCTTAACTGCTTATTGCAGATATAGATGATTTTATCACTTTTGTCTTTTAACTTTGCTACTAGCTTTGTATGTGGTTGACTTACTACCTTTATTGTATATTTGCCTTTACTGATGAGCTTTTTCCTTTTGTAATTTTCATGTTTTTAGTTATGGCCTTTTCTTATGTCTTAGAGAAGTCCCTTTAACATTTCTTGTAAAACTGGTTTGGTGGCGCTGAACTCTTTTAGTTTTTGCTTGTCTATGAAACTTTTGATCTCTCCATTAAATCTGAGCGAAAGCCTTGCTGAGTAGAGTATTCTTGGTTGTAGGTTTTTCCCTTTCATTACTTTAAATATATTGTGCCACTCTCTTCTGGCCTGCAGAGTTTCTGCTGAAAAGTCAGCTGATTATGCTTGATATAATCTTAGAGGTCTCTTAAACTTTCCTCATTTCTTTTTATTCTTTTTTCTGTTCAGCATCAGTGATTTCCTCTACTCTGTCTTCTGGTTTGCTGATCCATTCCTCTATATCATTTAGTCTGTTGTTGAGTCCTTCTAGTGTATTTTTCATTTCAGTTATTGTATTCTTCATCTCTGTTTGGTTCTTATTTTTATTTTCTCTTTGTTAAAAACTTCTAACTTCTCACTCTGTTCATCCATTCTTCTCCTGAGTTCGTTGATCTTTACAATCATTACCTTGAATTCTTTATTGGATAGATTGCCTATCTCCACTTCACTTAGTTTTTCTTCTGGGATTTTATCTTGTTTCTTCCTTTGGAACATGTTCCTCTGTCACCTCATTTTGCCTAAGTTGCTGTTTTTATTTCTATGTATCTGCCAGGTTGGTTATATTTCCCAACCTTAGAGAAGTGAGCAGATGTCCTATGAGTCCCAGCAGCACACTCCCCTCTGGTCACCAAAGCTATATGCTCTAGGGGTGCCCCTATGTGGGCTGAGTCCTTCTGTTGCAGCAGGCTGACTGCTGTGGATGGTCTGGTAGGTGTGGCTGGCCCCCAGTCTGGTTGGTTGCCACGTCCTGCCTTGTGTGGGGGCTGCTAGCTGCTGGTTGGTGGGGCTGGGTCATAAGGCAGCTGGCTGCAGAACCCCAGGGGTCTCAAGCCTAGCGCTGGCTCACTGGTGGGCAGAGCCAAGTTTTGGGGTGGTGGTTGTGGCGTCAGGGTTCCCTGATCTAGTGTTGGCCTGGTGGTGGGTGGAGCTTGTTCTTGACATGGCTAGCTGTGGGTTCTGGGGTGTCCTAAAGCTGGTGCTGGCCTGCTGGTGAGTGGGGCTGAACCTGGGGCAGCTGGCTGAGTAATCCAAGGTATCTCAGAGCTGGTGTTGACCTGAGTGGGTGGGGCTAGAGCCCAGGGGATCCCAGGGATAATGTTGGCCCACTGGTGGGTGGACACATGTCTCAAGGTCTCTGGCTACAGGGCCCTGGGGGTCCTGAAGCTGGTGTCAGCCTGCTGGTGGGTGGGGCTGGATCTCAGGGAGTCCCAGGGCTGGTGCTGGCCCACTGGTGGGCAGAGCCAGATCCTAGAGTCTCTGGCTCCAGAGCCCAGGGGTCCAAAAGCAGGTGTTGGACTGCTGGTGGGTGGGGCCAGTTCCTGACACAGCTGGCTGCAGGATCTGGGATGTACTGGAGTTTGTGTTGGCCTGCTGGTAAGTGAGGCCCCATCCCAGTGTGGCTGGCTGAGGGGCTCAACTTGCCTCGGAGCTGGTGTTGATCTGCTGGTGGGCAGAGCTGGGGCCCAGTGGGTCCTGGGGTTGGTGCCTACCTGCTGGTGGTGGGCTGGGTCGTTCCGTGGCAAGATGCAGGGCTGCGGTTGTCCTGGGGCTGGTGTCTGCCCACTGGTGGGTGGGGCCAGGGCCCGGGGTGTCCTGGGGCTGGTGCCTGCACACTGGTGTGTGAGGCTAGGTTCTGGGTCCTCTGATGGACAGGGCTGTGTCCAAGGATGGCTCTGGGCTCAGGGGATCTTAAGGCAGCCTGCCTGCTGTGGGTGGGGCTGTGTCCTGGCCTGACTAGTTGCTTGGCCTGAGGCATCCCAGTACTGCTGCTTAGTGGCTGGTGAGCGGGGCTGGGGCTAGGTCCCAAGACTAATAAAGTAGAGGGAGGATTCCAAAATGGAGCTTGCTAGCACCAGTGTCCACACAGTAGAATGAGCTCCAAAAAATGCCTGCTGCCAGTGCCTGTGCCCCCAGGGTGAGCTCCAGTTGCCTCCTGCCTCTCTGGGAGACTCTCCAAGATCATCAGGTGGGTCTGAGCCAGGTTCCTTTCAAATGACTGCTTCTGCCCTGGGTCCTGGAGCATGTGAGATTTTGTGTGAGCCCTTTAAGAATGGAGTCTCTATTTCCCACAGCTCTCTGGGTCTCCCAAAAGTAAGCCCCATTGGCCTTCAAAGCCAAACGTTCTGGGGGCTCGACTTCCTTATGCAGGACCCTAGGGCTGAGGTGCCCCATGTGGGGCTCAGACCCTCGCTTTTTGGGGAGAACCTCTGCAATTGTAATTATTCTTTCCTTTGGGGGGGGTCACCCACCTGGGGATATGGGTCTTGACTATACTGTGCCTCTGCCCCTCCTACCCATCTCATTGTAGTTCCTTCTTTATATCTTTTCTGGTAGGTTCTGGTCTTTCTCATCAATAGTTGCTCTGTAAATAGTTGTAATTTTGGTGTGCCCATGAGAAGGTATAAGCTTCCTACTCTACCCTCTTGGGAACTCTCCCAAGAAGTGATTGGATTTTGAAGGCAGAGCCAATAGTATTTCCTGATTGGATCTGGATGGAAAACAAAGAGAGAAGGACATTTGTTTCCAAGGTTTTGGGCCTTCCAAAAACTAGAAGGATGGAGTGGCCTTGAGCTGAAATGGAAAGACTGTAGGAGGAACATGTTTGAGTGGGAAGCTCAGGATCTCAGTTTTGGATGTTTTAAGTTTGAGATGCCTTTGATAAGAAATGCCTGTTTGGGATTTCCCTGATGGTCCAGTGGTTAAGACTCCCCACTTCCACTGCAGGGGGCGCAGGTTCGATCCCTGGTCAGGGAACTAAGATCCTGCATGCTGCACAGCATGGCCAAAAAAAAAAAAAAAAAAGAAAAAAGAAAAGAAATGCCTATTTGACATGGAGTTTTTGAATTAAGCAGATGAATATACAAGTCTGGAGTTCAGGGGAGAAGACTGTGCTGGAGACCCTAATTTGGGTCATTAGGTTGTGTTTAAACTCAGTGAGACTGGATTTAAATGCAACGAGACTGGATGAGAACACCAAAGGAGTGAATGTAGATAGAAAAGAAATTCCAAGGACTGAGCCTTGGGATGCTACAAATTTAATGGTTGGGGACAAGAGGAGAAATCATCCAACAAGACTGAGAAAGAGAGAGAGAGAGAGAGAGAGAGAGAGAGAGAGAGAGAGAGAGAGTGTGTGTGTGTGTGTGTGTGTGTGTGTGTGTGTGTGTGTGTGTGTGTGTTTTGGGGTGGGAGGAGGGGGATAAACTAGGAGAGTATGTTGTCCTGAGATCCAAGTAAAGAAAGTGTGTTAAGAGGAGGAAGTGGTTGGCTGGATCTAATGCTGCTCATGGGTCAAATAAGGTGAAACTGAGACTTGACCATTGCATTTAGCACAGTGGAGGTCCATGGTGATCTCGGTAAGAGCCCGTTTGGTGGAGTGCTGGGAGCAGAATTCTCACTGGAGTTCGTCCTATTGCTTCTCCTCTCCCCCTCCTCCCTCCCTGAACTAAGGAGGAATCAGTGGTACCTGAAGAACATGGTTGAGTGTGAGGGAGGCATGGTTCCTCAAAGGAAATTCAGAGTCCTAGTACCAGAAGAAGGGGAAATGGATTCTTGGCAGACAATACAGCAAATGTTCACTTTAGCTAGAAATAGCCTGTTTCTGTCCTGTGTATCCTATTTACAGTCTCCAGTATCAGTTCTCTGTAAAGATTTTTAGGAATGGAAACTTTTATAGGAAGGCATGTAACCCCTGGTGCTGATAGACCATCCGGATTGCAGACATTTTCTCTGAAAGAAAAGCCAGAGGCCCTCCAGGGCTAGGAAGTGTGTTCTTTTACAAATGTGTCTTTCTCAGTGTGCTCACTCCAGGATTCAGACTGTGAAGATAGCCCAAACCCCAGGCTCCTAGTCACTGTTACACTTTCCAGAACTGCCTTATGGTTTCATATGGTGTATCTGTTTGCAAAATCCAATGATTTGGAGGACTTTACACTTTTAGGGAGATTAAGGGCAGGGTAGGAGTAGGAAATCACAATTCAAACGTGGTCTAGATATTTCTGTATTTGGCATTTTAAAAAGACTCAGTGAATGTTAGCACTGGAAGGGACTTGAGTATTCTCAAATCTCTTCATTAAAATAGAAATAATTACATTGCTGTCTTTTGAAATTACACAAATAATACAAGTTTATTACAGGAAATTTGGGATACATAAAGAACAAGTAGGAAAATAAAAATTCTCTGTAAGCTCACTGTTCATACCTCTTTGTCATGTCATTCTCTTGTTCTCTTCTTTCTCTTACTTTTTATTGTTTATTATTATTATTTATTTTTTTAAAATTTGGAGCCATGTTATTCATACTGATTGCAATCTTCAATTTTACTTTATAATTTGTCATGACAATCAAATGGCTTTTACCGTATGATTTTTAATGACTGCATATAGTATTCCATCATTTGAACATATACCATGTACTTATTTAATGATTACCTTTTATGGAATATTTAGGAAATTTCCAAATATTTTACTATTATAAAAACTGTTGTGGATCAATCTCAGTGCATGTCTTTGAAGATTTCTTTAGGATAAATTCCTAAAAGTAGAATTTCTAAATTGTTCTCCAAATTACAGCAGTATCTGAGTGACAGAAACACTGAAGTCCTGAGTTAGGAAGGAATATGCCCAAGCTACTCAGCTGGGCAGTGGCTGAGTGTGTTTTGGAGTCCACCTCCCTGTCTTTTTTTTTTTTTTTTTTAAATTTATCCATTTATTTATTTTTGGCTGTGCTGGGTCTTCGTTTCTGTGCGAGGGCTCTCTCCAGTCCCGGAGAGCGGGGGCCACTCTTCATCGCGGTGCGCGGGCCTCCCACCGTCGCAGCCTCTCTCGTTGCGGAGCACGGGCTCCAGACGCGCAGGCTCAGCAGCTGTGGCTCACGGACTTAGCCGCTCCATGGCATGTGGGATCCTCCCAGACCAGGGCTCGAACCCGCGTGCCCTGCACTGGCAGGCAGACTCTCAACCACTGCGCCACCAGGGAAGCCCCACCTCCCTGTCTTTTGAGAGACCCTTTTCCTTGACACCATGCTTCCTGTTACATTTCAGCTTCTTGTTAGTGATGTCCTGCAGGACCGCTTAGACCTTGATGACATATAATTTTTTCCTGCAAACTTTCACTCATGCCAAACTAGTCCTCTAATTCATCTGTGGGCGTGAACTCGGAACAGTTAGAGACACCTGTTTTCATGAGAGACGATGGTGCTCCTCAGATACCTTTCCCCTTTAGGGTGATAAATATTTCTCTATTAGTCAAGAGCCATACCCACTAGACATTTCCTCATACACATAAAGTGTTCCTGAGGTTTCTCTGACTTCTTTTTACCCTTATTGGTTATATACTTTCTTTCCAAATCCTGCTTCACAGTAGGGCTTCTCTATAGGAAGGCCACCTTTCAGTGGACTCCAGTGATTGAGTCCCCCTCCTGCCCCAGTCGTGGTTCACTTTGACTCACCCCAAGCCATCCAACCAGTTGGCAGAAACACAGCAAGGCCTACACGTTAGAGCAAGTTGTACTGGTGGCTCTTCCATAACTGAGAAACTTTTTTTTTTTTTAACGTTTCTTTAATTAATTAATTAATTTTTTATATTTTTTTATTTTTGGCTGTGTTGGGTCTTCGTTTCTGTGCGAGGGCTTTCTCTAGTTGTGGCAAGCGGGGGCCACTCTTCATCGCGGTGTGCGGGCCTCCCACTGTCGCGGCCTCTCCTGTTGCGGAGCACAGGCTCCAGACGCGCAGGCTCAGTAATTGTGGCTCACGGGCTTAGTTGCTCCGCGGCATGTGGGATCTTCCCAGACCAGGGCTCGAACCCATGTCCCCTGCATTGGCAGGCGGATTCTTAACCACTGCGCCACCAGGGAAGCCCCCCCATAACTGAGAAACTTTTAAAAGGCAATGGCGATTTGGCCAATTCTTTGCCTATAAGACCTTCCCCAATTTGCAAATATATTTATTAGGTTGAGGCTTTTGAAACTGACAGTTTTGTACGGTCAAAAATTGTCAAGTATTGGCAATTTCTTATGATTCATCCTAATATGTAAAATGATCCTAGATGTCAAAAATATGCTATAGAAAACATACCAGTTACACATCTGAGAATATCCCCAAGATAGATTCCAGAAGGTCTGCCACTGACCCCTGAACACCCAACCAGGGCTGTGTTTCTCACATATCAAAAGGCAAAGTTTTTTGGTTTTTTTTTAAAAAATGTCCATTGTTGTTGAAGAGGTGGCCCAAATTGTTGGCGAGATTGTTGGCAATGGGTAAACTTTTTTAGAGGGAAATGTGGCTATAATTATTCAAAGCCTTAAAAATGTGCACACTCTGACCCAGAACGTCTACTATGAAAACTCACCCTAAGTAAAGCAGCCTGGATGTGTGCATAGATGTGCCTTCAAGGATATTTATTAGAGCATTGTTTGTAATGGTGAACAACTAGAAATAACCTAATGTATATGTCTAGGTGAAACAACCAAATAATTAAATGATGTTGTGAAAGAATTTCCAAGGACAAGAGAAAAAAAGCATTGTTGGGAGAAAAACAAGTTATAAAGTTGAACAATCAAGACCCATTTTGTTAAAATATTTAATAAATGTAGACATGAAATATACACAGGAGGAAGACTGGCAAGATATATAGTGAAAAAAGGACTATAAAAGTCCATAAACGGACTATTTATGGGTGATCAAAAGAGTGAATTTTATTTTCCTCTTTTACACTTTTCTGTATTTTCCAAATTTTTAACAGTGAGCATATAATATTTTGCAATCATAAAAAAATCTGTCATGGAAAACTTTTAATGTTAAATTAAAAGTAACTAATTGACTAGTAAAAAATTAAGCAGGTAAGAAATACTCATGAATTTCAAATAGCAGAAGCAGGTGAAAATAAGAATGAAAGTGAAATGAGGAAATTATATTGGATTAAAAAAGAACATGCGTTTACAAAACTGAAAACTGTTAAACTCTTAGCGTATGGGTATAGTAAAATTGGCAACGATGCTCCTTTGCCTTGTAAATGAAGTTTCCCAGCACAGAACAATAGATCCACTAGAGGACATGAGGAAATCAAATAAGTCTCAAAGCAGAACAGGCCTTGATAACCGCCTAGTTCAGTGGCTACAGGAATTTTTTTTTTAAATAAATTTATTTATTTTTGGCTGTGTTGGGTCTTCGTTTCTATGCAAGGGCTTTCTCTAGTTGCGGCGAGCGGTGGCCACTCTTCATCGCGGTGCGTGGGCCTCTCACTATCGCGGCCTCTCTTGTTGCAGAGCACAGGCTCCAGATGTGCAGGCTCAGTAGTTGTGGCTCACGGGCCCAGTTGCTCCACGGCATGTGGGATCTCCCCAGACCAGGGCTCGAACCCGTGTCCCCTGCATTGGCAGGCAGATTCTCAACCACTGCGCCACCAGGGAAGCCCAGGAATTTTAAAATTTGATGGACTGTCAGGATTTTTCTTTTTAAAAAGTCAATATCAATTTTTACCAAAGTAATACATGCATATAATTAAAAGTCAAGTTTAATAATCATAGCAAAGAATTGCAGTCACCCATCCAATCACTTTCTACCCTCCCCTCACCCTTAAACCCTATTCTCCAGAGTAGCCCTTTAAATCTTTTTAGGATTTCTTTTGCCATTTGTGCTTCCTCTGCTAATTTAGATGTTATCTGTTGCTTTCTATTGTGGTAGCTGAGTACTTTGCTTTCTTACATTCCCCCAGGGTTGTCCTCTTCATACCACTTCCATATAGTGATATCACAATTTTTGGTTAAATCAGTATCCAATATTTACCTTAGCATGTCTAGGTAAGTATTGTTTGTGCCTTAGATTTCCTTTCCTGTACAACTTTTCATTTTTGCTGGTGTTAATAAGGTCTCATTTCTTCATCTATGTCTCTAATAGTAATTGTTTTTGCAAACCCTTTGATATAATTTCCTACATAGTAATCTTTTCTTTTTTGTCCCTCTTCTTTTCCTGTCTGTCCTTTTTTTTAAAAATTTATTTATTATTTTTATTTATTTTTTAAGGCAAATACATTTATTTATTATTTTTGGCTGTGTTGGGTCTTCGTTGCTGTGTGCGGGCTTTCTCTAGTTGCAGCGAGCGGGGGCTACTCTTCGTTGTGGTGCACAGGCTTCTCATTGCGGTGGCTTCTCTTGTTGTGGAGCACGGGCTCTAGGTAAGCGGGCTTCAGCAGTTGTGGCACGCGGGCTCAGTAGTTGTGGTGCATGGGCTCAATAGTTGCGGCACGTGGGCTCTAGAGTGCAGGCTCAGTAGTTGTGGCCCACGGGCTTAGTTGCTCCACGGCACATGGTATCTTACTGGAGCAGGGCTTGAGCCCGTGTCCCCTGCATTGGCAGGCAGATTCTTAACCACTGCGCCACCAGGGAAGTCCCCCTGTCTGTCCTTTTTTAAAACCTCCTCTCTGAATCTGTTGTCCTGTTCTAGTCTAAGCTGGCTGCTCTCCTGGCCAGCTGCATAGTTGTCTTGCTGGGCTTCCCTTGACCTCTCTCCTGTGTTGATTCTCAGTTTGTATTATATCGCTTCCTCTTTCTAGGTTCACTACCTCATTTGGGTGGAGCACACCCTTCAGTAACTTCCTGAGAAAAGGTGCGTTGGAGGAAAAATGTTGAGGCCTTTGTGTATCAGAATTTTGAAATTCAATGCTATTCTTATTCCCAATTATTTTTATATCACTTGCTCCTCCCACCCCACCCTCTGTTTCCAGGAAGCATTTAGGATTTTTCTTTATCCCTTACGTACTAATATTTATGCTGATGTACTTTGGTGTGTGTTTTTCATCTATTGTGTTAGGCATTCAGCCCCTCCCGTCTGGCAACTCAGATCTTTCAGTTCTGGGAAATTTTCTCATATGGTTTCTTTGATAATTTCCTTCCCACGATTTTCTCTGTTCTCTCTTTCTAGAAGGCCTATTAGTCAGATGTCTCTCTTGTGGTAATAATTTTCATTTCATTTGTTTTCTCTCTTTACTCTTTGACAGTTGGCTCTACCTTCTAGGATATTTCCTCAACTTTATCTTTCAACCATTTGTTAAAATTTCTTATTTCAGTTATTATAGTTTAAATTTGTAAAAGCTTGTTTTTATTTTCTGATCTCTTTAAACAAAACTGTACACACTTTTGGTCTCATAGATGTAATATTTTCTTATTTCTCTGAGGCTAGAAATTGAAGCTTTCTTCTGTTTCCTCTTTTTGTTGTTGTTGTTGTTTGTTTTCATCTCTGTCTTTCATGTTGAAGACATTTTTTACATATTATTATTATCTTCACACAATTCTATCTGGTTGATATTATTATTATCCTCATTTTATAGTTAATGGGTCTTAGAGAGTATATCATTGTTTTATTTTTCTTACCATGGATGTCTGAAAAAGTCATCATGGACCAGCCACATCCACAGTCCAGCTTCTCAATCAAGTTGGATTCTCTATTGAATCCTTAAAGTTTCTTCTTACCCTACTATATTTTACCTCCCCACAATACCCAGAGACAGTTGTCTTACTATATTAGACAGCTCTGTTAGAAAGATCTGATCGTTCTAATGTTTAACTGAAGCATTTCTCCTTCCCCGCATTTTTCCTCTGACATTAGCACTAGTTCTGTCCTCTTGGCCATAGAGATATGGACCAAATCTAAATCCCCCTCCATAGGATAGTCCCTTAGATATTTGAAAGGATATTGTCATGACTCCTCTGTGTCTGCCATTCCCCAGCCTGAAGAGGCCTAGTCTCTCCTACTGTATGTCACTCTTTTGTCAAGCTCCAGTTGGCTAGCAGTTTGGAAAGCTTTGGATCAGCTCCTAGCTGTCGAGGTCTCACTTTAAGTGTAGTATCTGTAACTTAATGCAGACTCCAGATGTGCTTTGAAACACTGAGCCTTGAATGGGGTAGTCTCATTTTATTTATATTTATTTATTTATAGCAATTAAAAAAATTTTTTATACAGCAGGTTCTTATTAGTTATCTGTTTTATACATATTAGTGTATACATGTCAATCCCAATCTCCCAGTTCATCCCACCACCCCCCTCCCCCGCCACTTTCCCCCCTTGGTGTCCATACGTTTGTTTGTGTCCTGCCATTGGTTTAGTTTTAGCCTGGGAAGTTTCATGTGCATCTTTTCCTAGTAGGTGATAGTTTTGATAAGTTTCTCACAAATTTTAATTTCTGGGCTGCTTTTGATTAGTGTTATGGGTTTTTTTTT
The DNA here is from genome assembly GCF_949987535.1 of Balaenoptera acutorostrata. Lineage (NCBI taxonomy): Eukaryota > Metazoa > Chordata > Mammalia > Artiodactyla > Balaenopteridae > Balaenoptera > Balaenoptera acutorostrata. Next base: position 32,827,124 of record NC_080079.1, on the reverse strand, counting down.
TGTTGGGTGTGGGGAGGTAGGAGATGCAGGGAGATGGGGATGCAGGGAGGTGAGGGGTGAGGGGAGGTGGGGATTCAGGGAGGTGAGAGATGCAGGCAGGTGGGGGTGTAGGGAGGTGGGGTCAGAGAGGTGAGGGGTGAAGAGGTAGAGGGTGTAGGGAGGTGGGGTGCAGGGAGGTGAGGGGGTACAGGTGGGTAGGGGCAGGGAGGTGGGGCACAGAGTCTGCATCTGAGTCCTGTCTCCACAGGTCACCTGATTATTGCTGGAAAGCCTCTGTGAGGGTAGAGGCTCAGGGTTTGTTGCCAGGACTGAATAAGAAAGCCCATGAAAGCACTCATTACAGTGTCAGGAGGACAGCAGGCACCCAACAAAAGTCAGGTACGATTAAGTGAGGTGAAGTTAAGATCTAAGAAATGAGAAGGCAGAAACTGGGGGAGGATGTGGCAAGGGGAACATACAGCAGGAAAAGGAAACAGCATATGCCAAGGCCCTGCATGGGGAAGAGGCTTGGTTCGCGTAAGGGACAGGGAGGGTGTCGGGGACGGAAGTGTCTAGTGAAGGGTTGGGGGTGGGGGACTCTCTGTTAGTTACTGTTTTAACTTCTTAGGATTTCCTTTTCCAGGCCAGTTGCACTTGACCTTAGATAGTATTAACCCCAAACGGAGGTGCTAAGGTGATATTGAAAAATGGAAAGATCTTGTTAACGTAAAGTGCATAAATAAAAACTATAATATGCATATTTGAAAAGGAAAGCACAACATAAACAGGGTTGTTCCAGGCACCATGTTGAGCATTTTGTACACATTACCTCACTGGACCTTTATAGTAATCTTAAGAGATGAGAACTACTGTTATTCCCATATTAGAAGTGAGGAAGTGAGGGCAATGCCTCGTATAACTAGGAGGGCCAAAGGTGAGATGCAGACCTAGAAATGCCAGACTCAAGGCTGATAGTGTTGTTACCTAAAGAAAAGAAGCTCACCTATTACACTTCGTGCTGATTATAGCTGATATTGTTGAATGGAATTATCTAATTTACTAAGGTATAATGCATCTTTCCCTTTTCTTTAAGAGAGCACACCAAACATTAAAAAAAATGTATCTGATAGGTCAAGGTGATGACATTGACATTCTGAATATTAATTTTTATGGTTCTTTATGAGCAGTGATTAAGTCTTATTCATATTTATATATCCAGTACCAAGCACATTCCAGGCAATCAAATATGATTCAGATCAGTGCATGCATGAGTTATATGAATGAGTGCATAATTAATGGATGAATGAATGGATGAAATTATAAAACAGTAATGACTATTAAAGTTTTTAGGTCTATTAGTATTTTTAGACTTATTTGCCCCTATACTAAATCCTAAATAGACTGCTTTGCTCTGTGAGTTCATATGTCTGCTCTTTGTACGTTTTTTCCTTCCTGTCAGTGTTCTAAATGGGATATCCGTAGACATGACATATGCCTGCAGCTCTGCAGATGGGAGAGAGTGAAAGGAAGTTGCCTTGGTTAGTTCAGATCATCATGTCCAAGGGAGAGGAATAAACTCATGTTTGATCCAGGCCATGGCCATATTTAAGGGTTTTGATCTGAGGTGTGGGGTCCAGCTCCAGGGGGCATCTGGGGAGTACATCCTTGGTCTGTAGCCAAATCGTCAGGTAGGGAGATCTGTCTGCGTGAGCACCAGGGGGACATCAGAAACTGAATTTAGATCCTACTGGAAAGGAGCGGACTGAAACCAGTGGAGGGAGTCAGCCCCCTACCAGTTTGGTTAACATGTATGGCCAGACTCTAGTCCTGGGGCGGAAATGAAATGTAGCCAGACAGACTGGTATACGCTTTGGGATGGATTTGGCTAAAGAAGTTTTTCCAGATTCTCCCAAAGGGGAGGTTAGAGTCCTTCCAGGGCACTTGACGCCAGGCATGGGAGCAATCACGGTTTTTCAGACGCTCTCCCGCTAAGGTGAAAAAGTTCCTAATATATTCCAGGACTTAGGTGGGGTTGCCCCTCAGGATGAAAACCAATTATATCTTTACCAGAGGAGGGCAAAGCTGGGCAGGGGCAAACAGAGAGGGACAAATTGCTGATGGAAGTTCAGTGAGTAGGAGCTTCTTTCTCTTCTTTGGACCGTCTTCCCTCTGGCTTGTTAATGTCTTTCTCAAAACACACTGCTCTGACGTGTGTAGCTAATACTGCAGAGATAGCGCCATGAAGGCACTGATTTGCAGCGATCTATAAAGGACTTAGGTTGTGCCAGCCCCTATTAAGTGCTTGACTTTCACTACCTCATTTACTCCTACAACAGCCCTTTTTGCCCGCAACTTTATGGTTGATTTATTGAGTGAAGAACTGAAAATCACTTTATGGGTGGTACATTTCCTTTGTGCATCACATCGAAAGCGAGATGTTGATAAACTGGGTGGATGGATGTGTCCAGAAAGGGGAAGAATCCAGATGCCACATTATATAAGGAACATGTGCTGAAGGGAGTAGGGATATGAATGTGACTGGTACTAATATGGTAGCTCCAAGAAAAAATTGGAAACTTGCTCCTGGTCAGTCAGGAAGTTTAGCCAGAGGACTTTAAGGGACTGTCCAATATTGGAGGAAAGGGTTATTATAGGGCCATTTGAGGAAGTCCTGGGTCTTAGAACAGATAGTCATGAGCAGGGAGGATGTGAGGGAGGAAGAGAGAGAGAATTTCCCTGTTGCCTTACTGACTTCATCCTGCATTAGTTCATCTGAACACTTCCTGTTTGTTTGTTTCTCCACAGTCTTTCTATTGTTTTACCTATTTCTGAATTGATTCCCTGAAAGCTCTAAGGATGCTTTTTAAACTTCCGGTCCTCTGTACCACAAATCCTATTGGTTTTAGGATTCTTGGATGATAGTGGGAATGGCGAGGTGGAGACATAGAGAACATCTAAAGTAAAAGGACACAGGGCTGGATGTGGAAGGCTTGTACACCCAGCCACACACAGATTGGACAAGTTCCCTTGCTCTTTAGCCTCAGCTTTTACATACCTGAAAACGGGATTTATGTATGTGTGTATATGTATCCTCTGTGTCCTAGAGAGTCTTTTCTGAGTATCAGAAAAGAGAGTGGACATAAATGTGTTTGCAAACTGTTGTTGAGACCATCAAAATGTAAAGTTTTATGACTATCACTGTTGCTATTGTGGCACTGCCATTTGCTGAACCTCGTTTAATTTGGAAGCTCCCTAATTCACAATGATTTGTGTAGTGGGGTCATTACCTCATTGGAGCCTTAAATGGAGACTTTATCCATGATTCCTGCAAGGCCAACCACCCCAGAGTCACATGAGAACAGAAAGCAAATCTTGTTTGTGAATTGGCTTCAAGTGCTGTCAGTTTCAAATGGAGGTCTCGGGGGGTCCTTGGCTGGCACATCAAGGGGGCATTTCAAAGAAAAGAGGCTAAACCTTGAGCAGACCTCAGAGCAAATGTGCACTCTTCTCTTTGCTACTCCCTTTCTAAAAAGGAAAACAAATTCTACTTATTTGGGTATGTGTAAGCTTATGTGTATCTGCTTATTCTAATCCTTTTTCCCCAAGCCTTCCTTTGCTTGTTCCATTTTATACATGGAATAATCTTCTAACATGCCCAGTTTTTATAAATATCTTCTATTTTAGGACTTTCACAGTATTCCTAGAAATTTTGCCTAAGTAGCACTGTGCCTTCTCTATTTCATAGGTCTGCATAAAAAACTCAATATCCATTTACATTCTTCCTGGCATTTTGATGGTAGGAAGAATATCTGAGTTTATTTTTAGGGCAAGTCACATAACAGAAAGGATAGCAAATATTTGTGGTTGCCTTGGGAACTCAGTTTCTAGATATTACTGATTATGGAAAGGAGGAACAGATTTGGAGATGGGACAATTTGTTGACCAAGAAATAGAACAGCAGGAGGCCCTGGAAGAGGGGTGGAAGGAAGTAGAAGATCTATGTAAAAAATACAGGTTCCTAGTCAAATTTTTTTTTCTTTTTGTCTGTTTCTGATTACTGTATCCTGCCTTCCTGAGGGCAGAATATGGTGGGATGCTTTAATAACCAGGTGATTTTCTTCTTCAGTTTTGTTTTTTTGTTTTTTGTAGGAAAGATCAGGATAGCAATTTGACTATTTGCCAAATTTTCCATAAGACAGAGTATCAAAGGGAAGAGACACTGAAGCCAAGAAATCCTGCTTTTTGTATTCCTGGATCTTTCTTGGAACAGCCCATCATGCGTGACATCTGAAGATACAGCACCAGCTGCTCACGAGTACAAGTTCCTTAGAATACCCAGACTTTATGGGAGCACTGAAAACGTATTACGTGGTTTGTTGCCAGCATTTCCAGCACTGACTCTCACCAGCAACTCTTCACTCTGGCCAACCTCAGAGACATGGGGACTGCTGTGCACTCCGATGTCTCATGTAGACAGTGGGGGCTAACTGCAGGTGTGAAGGCCTGGAAGAAGATTCTGGCTTTACTCCCCAGCCACCCCAAGACCCTGGTAGACCCAGGAAGTGGAAATTCTGGAGGCCAATACTTGTATGGCCTTCTGAGTTGCACACTGCATCTGACTTGCTGTTCCCCCAGGAAACAGTTGATGTACACCCAGAATACTGAGGGCCTGTTGGAAAACAGCCCTAGGCCTCAGTGTCCTTCTCCTGGAGCTGGCAGACAATGAGGAAGGAGGGGAGAGAGTTACTTGTGAAGGGGAGAGGAAGTAAAGCTGGAGGCTGGGGTGGGGTTAGGATTCAAGCATCAGGATGTGCAAGGCTCCAATGCTCTCCCCACTCCATTCCATCAGGCCAGATTGGGATGGGGTGTGTTGCAGGGAGTTTAAGCCTAAGGGAGTGTGTATGTGTCAGGCACAGATGACATGGACTGGGTTCTTTTTTTTTTTTTTTAATTGGTTTACCATTTTTTAATAGATTTATTTATGTATGTATGTATTTATTTATTTTTGGCTGCATTGGGTCTTCGTTGCTGTGCACAGGCTTTCTCTAGTTGCGGCGAGCAGGGGCTACTCTTTGTTGCGGTGTGCAGGCTTCTCATTGTGGTGGCTTCTCTTGTTGCGGAGCACGGGCTCTAGGGTGCGCGGGCTTCGGTAGTTGTGGAGCATGGGCTCTAGAGCGCGGGCTCAGTAGTTGTGGCTCACAGACGTAGTTGCTCCGCGGCATGTGGGATCTTCCCGGACCAGGGCTTGAACCCGTGTCTCCTGCATTGGCAGGCAGATTCTTAACCACTGCGCCACCAGAGAAGCCCCGGACTGGGTTCTTTTACCTGAGGTTATAGGAGTTGACAGGCCCATACGGAGAAGTCAGGAAACAGGTAACAGGCTCTATTGCTGCATATCAGCTGGAATGGGGGCCTCTTTGTTGCGGTTGTAGTGCCAGCTCACGTGAATGGACAGCTACTGTGGAAGTCTCCCCCTCTGATCATTCTTGCATGGCAAAAACTCCACTCTTCGCTGATTCTCTTCTCTGTTCTGCAGCATCTGCTGCAGTGGCTGGAGAACTCCCCTCCCCTCTGTTGTCACTAATTGATTTCAGGAGGGTCTCGTGTTCCAGGCCAACTCCATTGATCTTCCCCCCAAAAGATGGTAGAGCAGGGTATTCACGCATTCAGATGAACTGACTTCCAATCCTAGTTCTGCCTCTTACTAGCTGTATGACCTCAGGTTGGTAACTTAACTTCTCTGAGTATCAGTTTTCCCACCTGTACAATGGGATTAATATTAGCACTTAGTTTATAACTTTGTTATAAATATTAAATGAGATCATGCAAGCCCAGCCCACACTTTGGCTCAAGCAGCAGTTGCTGGAACAATCTTTTGTGGCCAAGATCATAAGGTCACAGGACTGGAAGGTTAGTCACAAAACCCAACCTAGCAACTTATGAGACAGAAACCATCTGTTGCAACTTTTCTCAGAGGATGGCTATGTAAACTGGCTCCACTTGGCTGAAGGAAGTGGGTAGGTGGTAGGTGGGAGTGGCAGGGATAGAAGAGAAAAGAGTTAAATGATTATCAGTTCCTCCTGGTGATTAAGAGCATAGACTTCCCAGAGTCAGACAGGCTTGTGTTCAAATTCCAGCTCTGCACTCAGTGTCTGTGTGACCGTGAGCACATTACTAGACTCTCTGACCCCCAGTTTCCTCAATTGCAAAGTGGGCTAATGATATCTACAGTGTTGGAGGATTTCGTGAATAATGCATGTAAAGTGCTTAGCACAGTGCCTGGTACCCAGCAAGCACATAACAAATGATGATGAACATGACTGTGAGGATGACGGGAGCTTTTCTGGTCTAGAGTCCTGCTCTTTCCACCTGAGGAGGTGGGAAGGAGACAGGGTAGGTACTGGGCAAAACTGGGTGCTGGTGAAGAAATAGATGTGTTAACTGAGGGCCTCATTTCTGAGCCACTCTTCTACTCCTGATCCCTTATGTCCTCCCACCCTGCTGCCCAGTGCCTGGGAGCTGCCTAAAGCCCTTTGCTCCTAAACCATCCCAAGGGGTGGTTTGCCCCTCCGCTTTCTATACTACTTCCAAACTCCTATTCTTTCTGTTCAGCTTTGCCACAGCCAGGCTTGGGGAACACAGTCCATCTCAACAATTCACTCTAAGGTATGAAGGACCACACAGCTCCCTTCTACTTTTAAGGTCACCAGACTATTTCTTCTTTAACTCCTCCAAATTGGAAATTAGTTGAGTGAGAAGCAGTGGAAGGTAGAGGGTACTTAGAGCACAAGGCCCTCCATATTGCCCTGAAAAGAACCTGAAAGCCAAACCTGGGGCAAGGGGCAGGATCAGCAGGAGAGGAAGAATGTGCGGGTTCCCTAACTTCCCTACTGCGTCCCGCTTCTTTGCCTGAGAAAGTGAATACTGATTCTAGAACGTGAGGCTAATGTTGCTCCCCAAGGAAGAGGGCAGCTCAGGAATGACACCCACCAAGCCAAGGTCAGCCCTAGATTCTGGCTCCCCATGCCCATTGTCAGCAGCAAAACTGGCTCCTAAAAGCACCAAATCCTGGGAGGAAAAGTATCAGCAAATGCTAGTGACAGGAATCTTCTCATCCACCCTAGACTTTTCTATCATGAGAAAAAGAGGAACCTTGAAATTTTGGGAAATTTAAAAAGTTTTCAACCCCATTTACAGATGTAAAAAGCCTCTGGTTACTCGGGTATTGCATATTTGCATATTTGATTTTATATGTAGATTACAGATGAAGTTACGGCGCTGTGGACCACAATCATCATCACAGTCATTTAATTTACAGTTCATTTGGCAGTTTCTTACCCATTATTCAGTTAAATTTAATCATCTTAACAACCTTGTCAAGTAGATATTACCGTTAATCCTCATTTTACAGTTGAGAAAACAAAGGGTGAGAATGTGAGTTTACTCAAGATCCCAGATCTAGTAACCTCTAGCTTTTGTTTTGCTTTTGTTTTTTGATTTAGGTGAGCGACCAACGTTAGAATGAACCGTAGGAACGTGCTGGGTTATGGACTTTGCATCTTCCAATGTCAAGCATAATAAGCTATATTAATTTCCAGGAAAAGAGCTGAGAGAGAAAAAAGGAGACTAAATCTATGATTCATGATACAACTTTTAGGGAAATTTGATCAGTCTAGTATTCCAAGTTTTATTTTGACCATCTTTTTATTTTTTCAAATCAAAGTTTAACCTATTGAAATAGACATGCTTCTTCTACTCTACATAAACATGAAGCTCTATATGTTACAAAGAGCTTAGGAGGATGGACCTCCTAATTAATTAAGGGCCACAAAGTCTATTTCTTGTTTAAAGACAGAGATGTTTTAGGATGGGGAGCGAATGTTAAAGATAGTGTTTGTCTGTATCAAAATACAAAGAAGCATGAGATTGGCAGCTCCATGAAGGGCTTTGGGTGAGAATACAAAGGAGAGTGAAAAGGCCATTGTTGTTTGAGTATAAGATAAGCCATCCCAGTCAAGTGGAGGCTTTGGATGAAGTGTTTTTCATACAAATTGCAAAGCAAGGACAGAAGCAAAATAGACCATCAGTGGAGTATTTCAACTAAAGGAGGACTTGGTACACTGGATATGCAAATTATTAGTACAGTATTTCAAAGATATTCTACCACCTTGTCTTGGAGAAGTTGCTTAACCTATCTCATTTGCATTTTTCTTATCTATAAAACAGGGGCTAAAACAGTACTTAACATTCAGGACCTTTAAGATTATTAAGTGAAAAAAAGTTATGTGAAGTGCCTACTATAGTGCCTGGCCTGGAGAAGGTCACAATAGATGTTGGCAACCCTGTCCTCCACTATCCCCCACCACAACCCTGTATGAAATTCTGAAGCACTATAACTTTACGTAGACATTTATTGGAAATACAATTTTCCAAAAAATACAAAGTGTGAAAAATTCTTGATTTTCCTTGCAAGTTAGAGGGAGATATTAGTGCCCTTCTTCCTTGATTTAATTCTGATACAAAAGAAAGATATAGTTAGGAATGTAGGAGAAATGACTAGTTCATTTAGGCATTAATAATCCTGAAGAAGAGAAACATAAGGCAACCAGGCACATGGCTTCAATTTTTAAGAAGGCAGATTTTTTTTAAAAATCAGAAAGATGATAGGTGAGATATCATGGCCAGATTTGCTAAAGAATATGGCTCAAAAAGGTTGAGTCTAAAAATGAAATAACCAGGCTTCCCTGGTGGCGCAGTGGTTAAGAATCTGCCTGCCAATGCAGGGGACACGGGTTCGAGCCCTGGTCTGGGAAGATCCCACATGCCACGGAGCAACTAAGCCCGTAAGCCACAACTACTGAGCCTGTGCGTCTGGAGCCTGTGCGTTTGGAGCCTGTGCTCCGCAACGGGAGAGGCCGAGACAGTGAGAGGCCCGCGCACCGCGATGAAGAGTGGCCCCCGCTCACCACAACTAGAGAAAGCCCTCGCACAGAAACGAAGACCTAACACCGCCAAAAATAAATAAATAAATAAATTTTAAAAAAATGAAATAACCAACTAAATGAGAAATATGCTTATGTAATCACAAGTAATCTTAATGGATAAGAAAAGTGAAAGGCATTTAAAACACTCATTTGACCAGAGGGAGTTTGATAAGGAGCTCAGAAATGATGGGGGAGTTTTTTCTTTTATATTATATATTTCTCTATTTTCTAAAAATTTCTATGATGACCATAACTTTTATAAAGTAAAAAAAATTTCCCCAGGTATTTGTACAATAGAGAAAAAATGGCAAGTAATTGAGAAAATGTTTAGAAGCTAGGAGAATTCTTTTAAAAGTAGTGTTACTTGGTCTAGTATCACTTGGAGATGAGGCATGCAGGAAAAAATGCTAAAGATAACAAAAAAATGTTATTTTGGTTATGGTTCAGTGCAAGAACATGAACAGGAAGGGAGATGCACAATGATAATGGATTTTTACAAAGGAATTGGAACCTCTGAACTTCTATTTTGCTTCAGTCTAGAAAAATGCAGTTCAATCAATTCAAACTAAAACATGTATCATTAAGAAGTCATTGAAACAGATGGGAAGTTATTAAGAGAGCCCCTGGGGCTTCCCTGGTGGCGCAGTGGTTGAGAGTCTGCCTGCTAATGCAGGGGACACGGGTTCGAGCCCTGGTCTGGGAAGATCCCACATGCCACGGAGCAGCTGGGCCCGTGAGCCACAATTGCTGAGCCTGCGCGTCTGGAGCCTGTGCCCCGCAACGGGAGGGGCCGCAATAGAGAAAGGCCCGCGCACCGCGATGAAGAGCGGTCCCCGCACCGCGATGAAGAGTGGCCCCCGCTTGCCGCAACTGGAGAAAGCCCTCGCACGAACCGAAGACCCAATACAGACAAAAATAATAAATAAATAAATAAATAAATAAATAAATAAGAAAATCCTTTAAAAAAAAAAAAAAAGAGAGCCCCTGACTTTTCTAAATAAGTTTAAAGAACATTACAGAGATGATGTTCTTTAAATTCTCAGAGTTAGTAATCTAAATCATAAAATGTGGGAGAGGATGGATTCAGGAAACTCCACATGAGGTTGATTCTTGGCAAATCCTTAAAATAAACATGAAAGATTTATTAATACCTAGGACAAAAAAAGTCCCCAATCACTTGAAACTGACATAGTTTTACTAAGTCAAGTTATATCAAATTACACCAATTTGATATGGGGTAATTATGGGGAAGACATGCAGGAAGTTGTTAGAGTTAATAAATTTTGGTGGTCTCTCAAATTTATAGAAATAGTGTACTTTATTTCAGCAAGAGGTTCACAAAATTTTTTGGTTATAGAAAATTTCAAACAAAAACAAAGAGACTAGTATATAGTATAATAAACCTCTACATACCCATTACCTATCTTCAACATTTATCAATACATGTTCTGAGATTTTTGTTTCCTCTGTTACTTTCCCTTCCACCAAGCCTTTTTTGTTGTTGGTATTGGAATTTTTTACAGCAAATCCCACATATTATGTAATTTTACTGGTAAGTACTTCAGTATGAGAAAGATGTATAACAAAGTCTTTCATGATATGCTTAGCAGTTGCTAAGGCTAAAATTCACGTGCACTCTAGCTGTTTTTTTTCCAGTGACAGTGTCTTGCTTGCTTGCCTGCCATCTTGCCAGGGTGCTGGCATTGGGCTCAGTAGCTTTCTTTGGTATCCCTTGGAATCCCTTACTCCACCTCTTCCCGCCAACCCCTGATGAAACCTCCTAGAGTGATTTTGAAGCTTGCTTCTTTGAGGAGCTGCTTAGGAATTCCCTCACTGCTATTTCAAGCCCCCTCCCACCACTGTGTTAAACAATCCTGAAGTCAGCTTCACGAAGCTGGCTGGCTTCAGGGATGGTGAACCAGAGCTGCCTTTAAAAAGGAGCGTGGCGGTAGCTGAGGGAATTGCCTGTTGGAAACAGACTGGAGGTGTGCTGCCCCCACATACCTTCACAGTCTCTTATAAAATAAGGGAAGTATGGGTGGGATGTGTTGAGTTGTTTACAAAAATAGCGCAGAGAAAATCCCTCTGAAATCACGGGAAAAAGTCCCATGGTTGTGCCTTAAATATAAAGAATAAATTGGATACAGCCTTCACCCACTGTACCCATAAAAGCCCTCACAACTTCTCTATTTTTTAAAATATCAGCCATTAAGTGGGAGGTAGCAGTGGTTTTCAAAGTGTGGTCCCTGGACCAGCATCAGCAGCATTACCTAGAAACTTGTTAGAAGTGCAAATTCTCTGGCCTCACCCCAGACATACTGAATCAGAAACTCTGAGGATGGGGTCCAGCAGTTTTTGTTTTAATAAACCTTCCTGGTGATTCTGAGCAGGTTTATGGTTGAGAACTGGACTATAGGACTATAGAAACTATGTCTTTAGAAGGTTCTCTAAAAGTTGTACAGAGCCTGCCCTCTGACACAGGGCTGAACAGGAAAACTGCAAGCTGAAGAAACTTCGGCTGTAACCACTGAGCAAGGGTGGGGTGTGGGGGTTGACATTTGCTTAGTAAAATAGGTCATGTGGCAGGAGAGAGAAACTACTAACAGAGAAGAGCAAAACCAAGTGGAAATCAGAATGACAAAGCAGTGGCCAGTACACTCGTCGTTACAAAACTAGAAAGTTCCTATTCAAATGACTATAGTTACTAATACATACCTACATAGAAAGGAATTATAAGATATGAATTGAGGTTTTATTTTAATATGGTGTATTTTGTTTCACCTTGGAGACGTAGCTTGTGAAAATATTTTGTCTAGTAGGTCTGGTCAGTCCTTAATTGAAGCTCTATGTTGACAGGAAAATAGAAACTTGCTGAATTTTAAAAACATGATTTGGCTGCTACATAATTGGAGTTTTGTGGTAAAGAATCACAGATGCCAGAAGTGTGAAAAAATTATCTTAATCATAACCATATTGACCATAACAACAACAACAATAATAATCATAACTACAGTTACCATTTATTGAATGCCTACTGTGTGCAGACACTGCTGTGTGCTTGGCACTAGGGATAAAGTTGTGGATAAGCAGACCTGGTCCTTGGCCTCCAAAGCAGTGGTTCTCAACCTTGGCTGCATATTAGTTGCACCAGGACGCCATTAAGAAATAACAATGCCCAGGCTTCACCTCAGTGATTCTGATTTAATTAGTCTGGGATGGGACTCGGGGGGTTGGTATTTTCACAAAGTTCTCCAGTGACTCTAATGTGCAGCTAGAATTGAGAATGACTGACGAGGTGAAAGACTTAAGCATGTAGCTAATTAATTACAGTAGCCTTAAGTGATATGAAGAAAATGTTTAGAGTGCTGTGAGGGGTGCCAGCTAGTGTGGGGTTCATGGAAGGAGTCTCTGAGGCATCCTTGAGGAAGGACTTGCGCCTGGAATCTGAAGGCCGAGCAGAATATAGCTAAGCAAAGAGAGTGGGAGGAGAAGGTTCTAGGCAGAGTTAAAAAATTGTGCGAGGGCCCGGGGGCAGGGGAAGAAAGGTGAAGTGAGGGCTGAAAGGAGGCAAAGAGTGAGGGAAGGGTGGTGATAAGGGAGGCTGGAAACCCAAGAAGGGACAGGACAAGTAGGACCTACGGGTTACATGAAGGATTGTGGTCTTTATTCTAAAGTAATAGGAAGCTATGAAGGGTTTTAAGTAACTAGTGGGTGATGTGATCATATGGAGACTTTGAAAAGATCACCGTGGCTGCAGTGTGGCAAACAAATTGTCGAGAGGCAAGCGTGGATGCAGGGAGACCAGTTAGGAGCCTGCTGTGGGAGATGGTGGTGGTTGGACTAAGAAGGTGGCAGGGTGATGGAGGGGGGGCGTGGGCATCAGAATCTTTGGGAGGTAGAATCCCAGGACTTGACACAAGCTCTCAGTAACATTTGCTGAGTAAGCAGGCTCCTCGGATGTGAAGGACAAGGGTGAGGAAGGAATGGAGGATGATGCCATTGTTCTTGGGTCACAACTGGATGAGCAGTAGAGATGCTCACTGAGCTATGGGCATTGAACGAACTATGGAGAGCTGGGGGAGGGACAGGTTTGGGGAGAAGGGGAAAGCAGGAATTCTGTTTGGGCAGAAAAGGTTTGAGTTATCCAAGGTGAAAGGTCAAGGAGGCAGCTGAAAGGTCAGGAATACATGTGTCTGGGCTAAATATAAGTTAGTGTATTTCCCACATATGGACAGTACTAACCGAGGCCATGGGGCTGGTTGGGATCACTCTAATCATTCTTTTCATACAGAGCTCACTGCATCTTCACATCAGCTTCCCAAATTAAGTGATGGATGTTTTTAAAATTTCAGTCTAGAAAATGAAATTTAGAAAAGACTAAGTAACTTTCCCAAGTCACACAGCTAGTTAAGAGGCAGGGGTGAGTGTCCATCCTACAGGATAGTTATAATAATCAAAAACAAGGAATGGATGCGTTATTACCTAATCATACTGCTTCTCCTAGAATGACTCACTGTCAGAGACAGTGTAGTTAACCATGCTTGCTTAGAAAGGACCGGCTAAATGTGTAGTTCCTTCTATTATACACTTATCATCTGAGTCTATTATTCTTGGTAATTCAGTGAGAAAGTATTCCATGGAGTTTATGACTAAGCTCTGGGATCCAGAGTTGGGATTTACTGCCTAAACATCTGCCCTCTTGCTTCCTACAATACATGCAAACTGAAGTCGAGTTGCCTGGCAGCTCACTAAAAATAGTCAGAACCATAGAGTTGAGAAGTTAAAACACATATGGAATAATCAAATAAATCTCCCCTTTTCTTGAGGGAAAACATTGTGTACTAAAAATTCAAATCAATCTTATCCATTCATTTATTCAACTGACACATGGAATACTGACACAGACCAGACCCTTTGCTGGTTTCTGGAGATCTAAAAAGGTACACTGTGTTCTCAAGGTGCTCAGTCTCATAGAGGAGACTGACACAGGTTAAAGGCCATTATAGCATTGTGGGAGGGAAGCTATGAGAGAGATGCAAAGGAAGGTATTTAATCCATCATTAGAGGAGGGGCTAGAGGCTTTCAGGAAGACTTTCTGGAAGTGGTGACACATAAACTGATTATCCTCAGCTTCAGTTTCTTCATAAGGTACAAAAAGATAAAGAAGAGAGCTTCAGGCAGAAGAAAAAAGCAGGAACATTGTACAAGACATGAAGATATGAAAAAGAAGGGCCAATTTAGAGACTAACACCTTGAACTACACCTGAATTGTGTGGGGACTTGGCCTTAAAATTGTGGTTAAAGAGTTTAACTTCTATTTTGAGACACATGGGAATCATTGAAGAAGTTCACACTGGTGGGGTCATATAATCAGGTTTGCATTTTTAGGATGATCATGGTAGCTTCAAAGTAGAGGACAGATTAGAAGGGGAAGAGCCTAGATGTGGGGAGGCCTCTACAGAAGCTATTGTAGAAGTCCAGGCAAGAAATAGATAAATGAAAGGATTTGGGAGATATTTAGTGGGTAGAATCAGTAAAAACTCGGAGGGAGTTTGCTTGGAGGGAGAAGGGAGAGTCTGGGGAGACTGGGGGCATGGTGCTGACCTTCACTGAGCAGATTATACAGAACAATTGGAGTGGGAAAGAAAGTTTAGTTTTAGACATGGTGATTTTGGCTGTAGAACATCAAAGCAGGTATGTTCAGTAGGTGACTAGAATTATAGATTTGGAGCTCAAGATAAAGTCCTGTACTGGAGATACAGATCAGGGGATCGTCCCAATAAAGTTGAGGGAGCCATCACCATTCAGTTGGTTGTATGTGTATGAAGTGACATGAGCCAAGTTTCCAAGATGGAACACTGTGGAACATCCTTATTTAAAGGGTATGGTGAGAAAAAGGTGCCAGCAAAGTAAGGGTCAGAGAAGTAAGAGGACTGTTAGAAGAGTCTGGTGTCATGGGAGCCATGAAAAGAGAGCTTATGTAGTAAACAGTGTCAAATTCTATAGGAAATGGAAAAGCATCCATCAGATATTTGTGGGAGTGGCGTTAGTAGAATGGTGGGACAGAAGCCAGGTGTGGTGGATCAAGGAGTGAGTGGGCTGTGGGAAGGTGGAATTTAGGAATGCATAGAGTGCAAGGAGGAAAACAGAACAAGTCAGAGGAAGTCAAATCTTAAGAACTGGTGCGGCCTGTATCAGCTCACTGGGAGGCTGGAGGCAGAGAGCCGAAGGCAAGAGAAATGGAATGAATGTCCCTGCGCTGTATAAAGCTCTGGGGAAAGGGGGAGTGGCCTTTCTCCACCCCGTCCTAAGAGCCTTGGTGGTGGTGGGCCCAGGAGTGTCTTTGTTATCTGATTTAGCTATCCCATCCCTGAAGACGGTCTACCAATGCAGCATTCTCAGAGGTCAGTTCTAGACAACAAAGACTTTCCTGGAAGGTGGAGTAAAATTTTCCTCTTCAACTCTTGCATTCCCCAGAGTCTTTGGGTGTGTACGAACTTTTATAAAGAATTTCAACTATTTTAGCCACCATTTCCAAGGACCATAAGGTATGGTTCCTTGTATGGTATCCTTGTGTGGTATCCTGAGCTTTTGCTGAGGTGGAGACACTTTCCCCTCCACTCAGAACATTATTATAATTCCAAAGAAGAGAAAGTATATGGGATCCCTCTTGTCTGCTTTGACCACCTAAAGTGTGCTTCCTTGTCTGGCTGAGCCCCTCCTACCTCTGTGAGTCTGAGCAAATAAGAAAGCAGCCCGCCTGGGTGTGAGCAAGAAGTGCATAGACTGTGCTGTGCACGTGGCTCCTGTGGTCTCCGCATCGCGTCGGTATTCTACAGGCAGCCTGCGTCTCATAGGGAGAGACAATCTATTTCACTTTGTGGAATAAAGAAAATGAGAATCCCATGAAACCAAACATGCATATGAGGTATCTATAGGTGGCATAATACCCCCTATTGTTTACAGTGATTAGCTCACTTTTCACCTTGTAGAAAAATCATGGCAAGATGACTTGAACATGAAATCATAGTAGGGGGTTAGTTTGATTAACTTTGAGGAGTCATCCTACATCACTATGGAGAAAGAACTTTCAGAGAAGTGGCCATGAGCCAAGGCACCTTCTCCCCCAAGGCTGTGCTAGAGGCACACTGCATTGACCAGTTCTTTTAGTTGCCTTTTCACTCCATGCAGATGACCTTGCCTCACCATATTCACGCATCTTTCTTCATTCAGTATACAAAATTGAGTAGGACACCACTTTCTTAGTTGCGTTCTGGATTTGAGGAAATGCTCCAGTCACAAGATTGAACATACTTTTTTTTTTTAAAGTGTGGGCGATTTTGGTAGGAGCTGCCCTCATCTGTTATGGGTTGATCTTAATTGTTTTTCTTTAAGGAAGACACTTTCTCCAAGGTCCAGGAACCTTTCTTTAACCCCTCCTGCTTTCCACCTCACTAAATGAGTACAGAAAATATGCTTTAAAACATCTAGGGTACTCTCAGATTGCCCGTCCCAAATATCAGTTGTATCTGTCACATCCTTGACAGGAACTAGATACTAATCGATTTAAGACTGAGTTCTCACATAAGCATCTGAAGTGCAGATACTCTGTGTTGATTGTTGAAGAGAGCTGCTTAGATACCAGATGATCTGTGACAGAGTTACCATGGACATTTAGAAACTTGATCATATCTTATTCAGAGAGCTGTTCCCTCTTGTATTGATACATAACAGCAGAGGTGCCAAATTTCCCTTAGAATAAAGCTTTTAATCCACCCAAAGCCTGGCCAAATGAGACCTGATGATTTTGCACTAAAGAATACAAAAGAGATGACATTGATCTGGGAAGACTGAATGAGTGGGGACCCAGAGACAGCTGCTTGGACTAATTAAGTTGGTGAGTGGCTGGCACAGTGGTAGAGTGGACAGAGGATCAGCAAAGTTGACATCAAACCACCAACGCATCTCTTCCCATTTACCCGATGCCCACCTTCCAGGTTCCTAGCATCTTTGTCACTTTAATCCAAACTGGAAACCCTCTGTAGATTCTTTCTCTTCAACTCAGAGCCTTTGGGTTTTCAGGAATTTTTATTAAGAATTTTTAATTGCTCAGAGAATTAAGGAAGGAAGGAAGAGAGGGAAGGGGGAGAAGAAGGAGGAGAAAGAAGGGAGGGGAAAGAAGAAGGGAGGGAGTAAGGAAGGTCACATGGTAAAATATTTTATGAATTGCTCAATGCAAAAGGGCATTAACATGCAGGCCTGGGACTCTATCCTTGGGGAGACCTGCCTACAAGGTTGGCCTTTGGCTGGTGTCTGGGAGCTTGGATTTGGGGAGGGTTCTCACCATTCTGAGAATTAAGGAAATGGCTTGCTGTGCCTGGACTGTTTGTGCAGGTAGTGAGGTTTGTGTTGGGCATCTGCTTTCCATCTGGAGTCTGGAATCTTGATGTATGCTGGATGGTAGGTGCCTGTGTGACTGGCCCCCAGTGAAGGCCCTGTGCTCTGGTGAGCTTCTCTGATAGACAACATTTCACATGTGTTATCACAACTCATTGCTGGGGAATTAAATGTGTCCTGTGGTCTCCACTGGGAGAAGACCCTTGGAAGCTTGCACCTGGTTTCCCCTAGACTTTGTCTCATACTTCTTTTCTCTTTGTTGATTTTTCTTCATATTCTTTGACTGTAATAAATCTTAGTCATGAGCTATGACTATATGCTGAGTCCCGTGAGTCCTCCTAGTGAATCTATAACTTTTCAGAGATGTCTGTGCCTTTACCCAGTGGGAGAATACTGTTCACATTGTTCCACATCTTGCTTTTCACAGTATAAAATGTTTTGAAGACCGTTTGCATCAACATTCATAGATCTCAATCTTTTCCATGCCTGAATAGTACTATGCATAACTGTACTAGAATTTATATATTCAAATCTCAATTAATGGACCTTTAGTAACTTTTATTATTGCAATTACAAATAATGCTGCATTGAACATTGCTATACATGCATCTTTTCATACATTGATAAGTATTACCAGCAGGTTAAATTCCTAGAAGTAGAATTCTTGGGTCAAAGGATATATATGCTTTGCTCTTTGATAGATATTGCAAAATTGCCCCCCACCAAAGAGGCTGTGTGGATTTTTACTCCCATCAACATGCAAGAAGTGCCTGTTTCCCCATATTTTTGTTGATATATATTTCTTTATCAAAATTTCAATAAAGTTCACCCTTTTTAGGTGTACAGTTCTGTGAATTTTAACAGATGTATATAGTCTTGTAACTACCACCACAATCAAGATATAGAATGTTTCCATCATCTCAGAAAGTTCCCTTGTGGACCTTTGTAGTCAATCCTCAGTTTCTGAAACTGCGTATTGATCTGATTCCTGTCCTTAGTTTTGCCTTTTTCAGAATATCATATAAATGAAATCACACATAGTCTTTGGAGTCTGGCTTCTTTCACTTAGCGTAATGCTTTTGAGATTCATCCATGTTGTTGCATTTATGAGTAGTTTATGCCCTTTTTGTTGCTGAAGAGAATTCCATTGTATCACAATTTGAGTACATTCACTAGTTGATGCGCACTTGGGTTGTTTTGAGTTTTTGGTGATGAATAAAGCTGTTAGAAATATTTAGGTACAGGTTTTTGTGTAGACATGTCTTCACTCTTTTGGGGTAAATACCTAAGAGTAGGATTGCCTGGTCATATGGTAAGTATATGTTTAACTCCATAAGAAACTACCAAACTCTTTCCAAAGTGGCTGAGCCATTTTGCATCCCCAGCAGCAGTGTATGAGAGTTCCAGTAGCTCTGCATCCTTGCCAACATTTGGTATTGTCAGGTTTTTTTTGCCATTCTAATGAGTATGTAATAATATTATATATTTATCAAACTTTAAAAAAACTTCGCTATTCTAAGTAATAAAAGGTATCTCAATTTTCATTGACTACATTTCTTTAAGTTAGGGTAATTAGAATACTTCTAATATGTTGAAAATATTTATTTCTTTTTCTTTAAATTGCCTATTTATGTTCTTGGCCCATTTTTCTACTAGATGGGTTGATCATTTTCTTAATGATTTTTAATGACTCTGTATATTAATGAAACCAATTATTTCATAGTCGTTGCAAACATTTTCCTCAGTTTGTTATTTTTTACTTTGCTTATGGCGTATTTTGCTGCAGAAATATTTTTATGTTGCTTCTGACTTTTGTACCTCATAGGTACAAAAATGAGGAGGTAGAAATAAGATAACTTACAAATGTGAGATGTAGAAAACAGGGGGCTGTAAGGCTGGGCAACGTGGGTGAATCAGTTCACCCAATCCCCACTCTGACCCCCACACTAGTGACATTTGGCCAGCACAGATTGTCTCAGTCTTTCTCACCAGCAACACAACCAAGGCTTGTTGACAAACGCAGCTGCTTTGAGAAAAGGTAGAATCCCCAGGGCACAATTCTTCACTTTCAGATGTGGAAGATGATTTGTTTAGCGGGAGCAATGTGTTTATTGCAGAGACCATCAATACAAGAGATTGTTAACACTTGTTGGCTGGGACACAGGGAATTCCTGTCTGCAGTCTCAATGATATCACTCTGCCGGAAACAACCTTCCTCCTTGCCAACCCTATACTTGAGTATGGGATTCCACGATGTCCACAAAGACCTATTGTGCTCCATGCAGTCTATGGATAAAAGAATTCGGGAAAGGCCAGAAGGGGTGTGGGTGAGGAGGTAGACGGAATGGTGGGAGGAAGTGAGGAGAAGGAGAGAGAGGAAAGGGGATTCCTTTGCTTCCTTATTTCCCACACCCAGATCCTCTGTCGGCATTTGATTTTTGCAGTCATTAACGTTTTTAGAGTCAGGCACATCAGTGCCAAGTCAGTTAGTTACTTGCTGCTAATCTGAGAAGAGCACAGCCCACAGCAAAAAGAATGGTGGGATGGAGAGTGTGGGGTTGGCAGAGTCTGATTTGCAGGAAGAGCTTGCTGTGCACTCCCACCCCAGTTCCACTGCCCCGGGTCACTAAATGGGCTCTTCCCACCCAAAGCTGAACCTCTGAGGCGCCCACTCAGGATCAGCCAGTCTACTTTGTTAGGATAAGTGCACTCCTTTTCTAACTAAAGAGCTGTGAACTGAGACTAACCAACTAATTAACATCTCAAAGAGCAGAAACAAAAGATCATAAGTAAAAGCAAGTAACTTTCTCTGAAGTCTGGGGTTCAGGAGATCAGTGGAACAGGACATGGGTATTTACTCAATAACCTGTCTCTCTACCTCTCTTTCTATTCCCACCCCCGCCTATCCCTTCCCCTCTTATTCTCTGGCTCCTTCTCCCAAGCCTGTGTCTATCTTGTTTTCCCTCCCTCTCCTTTACTTTTCACCCTTTAACTAACTGGTCATCATTGAGGCCTTGAAGTACATTTTTAGTATTTGTCTATTTATTGACATTGTACTGACTTCCTCGACTTAAAAGCAGGCAGGAAAAAACCCCACCAAACTAAACTGCTTTATATTCAAACTTGACTCTGGATTTATTAATTGGGAAAATATGGTGGGGGGTGGTGTGTGTGAAATGTAAGATCTTTCTATTTGAACAGAACTTTGGGTGAGTTCTTTTGCATTGTGTCACCTGAGAAGGAATGAAGCTGAGTAATTTCTATGCATTTCTAACGCAGGGCAGTGGTTGAGGCAGTGGAGTGGAGTTGAGAGACTTGGATCCAGTCACTGCTCTGCCAGTTGTAAGCTGTGTGACTTTGAGCAAGTCCCTTAACCTCCCTAGGAACTGTAATCCCAGCCTCTGCCTCTTAGCTGCTAGCTTCTGACCATCAGGGACCGAAATACTTCATATTTTATTTTATTTTATTTTATTTTTTCACATCTTTATTAGAGTATAAATGCTTTACAATATTGTTAGTTTCTGCTGTACAACAAAGTGAATCAGTTATATGTATACATATGTCCCCATATCCCCTCCCCCTTGAGCCTCCCTCCCACCCTCCCTATCCCACCCCTCTAGGTGGTCACAAAGCATCGAGCTGATCTCCCTGTGCTATGCAGCAGCTTCCCGCTAGCCATCCATTTTACATTTGGTAGTGTGTATATGTCAGTGCTACTCTCTCACTTCGTCCCAGCTTCCCCTTCCCCCACTGTGCCCTCCAATCCGTTCTCTAAGACTTCATATTTTAAAAATATAACATTGTCTGGTGTCATCAGTGACAACAGTCCAGACAACCCCTTCAGCCAAATCCTCAAAGTCAGTCACTTTTCATTTCTGGATAATGAGATTGGCTTCTATGTACGGCGCTAGTACCACACACCAGGCACTGTACTAAGCCTCAGTCATGTGGTGTAGGGTAGGGTGGTGGCTAAAAGCCTGGCCTCTGGATCCAGAATGCCTGACTTTAATTCCTGGTCCCAACATTTACATCAGTGTAAGTTTGGGCCATCTTCTTAACCTCTCTATGACTCAGTTTCCTCACCTGTAAAGTGACAATAATGAGGATAATAATAGTACCTGTAATTTGTGACCTTATTTGGAAGTAAAGTCTTTGCAGATGTAATTAAGGATCTTGAGATCGTTCTGGCTTTAGGATGGGCCCTAAATCTAATGAATGGTGTCCTCATAAGAGAAAAGAGAGGGAAATTTGATACACACAGAGACAGGGAAAAAGGCCATGTGCAGACAGAGGCAGATATTGGAGTGATGCAGCCATAAACCAAGGAATGCCGGGAGCTACCAGAAGCTGGACAAGGTAAGAAAGGAATCTCTCCAGAGTCTTTGGCCCTGTTGACACCTTGATTCTGGACTTCTGGCCTCTGGAATTGTGAGAGAGTAACATTCTATTGTTTTAAGTCACCATGTTTGTGGTAATTTGTTGTGGCAGCCCTAGGAAACTGATACAGATGATGATAATAGTATTACCTCACAGGAGTGTTGTGAAGGTTAAATTAGTTGCTGTGTTTAAAGTGCTGAGAGCAGAATCTGGAATGCAGCGAGGGCTCTTTTGTAGGTTGTTATGTAAATTGTTAGCTCACTGACTCTTACCTAACAACCCTATGAATTCCTTACTATTGTGACTCCCATTTTGCATGCAGGGAATTGGAGGCTTAGAGAGACTGAGCAAAGGTGAGGTTGTTTGGACTCTGCTCTAGCTTGAGCCACCCTTCAGAAGTCTGTGGAGTTTGGCTTTCTACTGATGGATCCTGGTGACTGTTGGCTTGGCGACCCCTCATAATGGTGCTCTCTCAGCAAAGATTCACCAGTCCTGGGTCACCAAGAAGACCAGAAGGTATAGAGAAGACCTATCATGATATGGTACTTGCTTCTCCTGGATGCGTCTTCCCAGCTCTGGTCTTGGCACAAGCAGAGCCACGCTCTGTCCACACTTGACTGTGTGTTTGTCCTATGACCTGACTTCATGGGGGTGCCTCAGCACCTCATCATAAGAGACAGGGGTGCGCCGCCTAAAAGACCACACCCTTCCTGTCCAGGTACTTCAAAGGTTCCTAGTGGTTCCTTGTTTACCCCTATGGTGCTGAGTGTAAATTATACAAACGATTAGAAGTAAGTCAGATCACTTAGAGTAAGACAAAGCCCTCACCAGAACCTGCAAGGCCCCACAAGCAAGGCACCCAGTGACCCCACCCCTGACCATCTCTTACTATTTTCTCCTTCATCACTCATCCAGCCACACTAGCCTTATGGCCAGACACTGATCCACCCCAGGGCCTTTGCACATGCAGTTCCAGTTACCTTAAATTCTATTGCCCAAGTGGTATGCTTGCTTTCTCTTTATTCCTATCACTTTTAATGTCACCATCTCAGGTCTTTCCTAATTACCCTATCCTGCCTCTTCACCTGCTTTTTCTCTCTCCTTAGCACTTATAATTATGTAACATACTATAAATTTTACTTATCTTGCTTATTATCTTTTCTTTCAGACTAGCATCTAAGCACCATGAGGATGGGGACGTTTATTTGATTTGTTCACTACTGTAGCTGAGAGCCTAGGGCAGGTCTAGTGAACAGTATAATGCATTCAATAAATAATTGTTGACTAATTGAACAATGAATGAAACAACAACTATAGAACTCCCAAACTGAAATAGGCCAATCTATTAAATATCTAGAGGTAGCACATGAAGAGAGGACTACTGGAACAATTGAGCTTTGAAGCGTACGGAGGGGAGCTTGATTTTGAAGGTGACAAGGAAAAAGATTTGGTGGAGAAAGAGGGGAATAGAATTCCAACTGAAGGAAATCTCATGTTGAAAAATGTCAGAATCCAAAATTCATTTATTCATTCAACTAGGGATATAGCAATGAATGAGCCAGAAAAAAAAGTCCCTTCACTTAAGGAACTTACAGTCTAGTGGTCATAAGGTCAGGCATTATGATCTCGGGCACACACATCTGCTTATTGGAATGGTGAGATGGGAAGGGCTTAAATTTCTGAAGGGCTGAGGGGTCCAAGTAGACCAGTGAGGCTTTCATCTGGCAAGCAGAAGGAAGCTACATTAAATTCTTAATTAGGGAGAACCCTGGTAATGTCAATTATGGAGGAATTCTGCAGCCGCATGAAGGATGGATTCTGATAGGAAAGGGAATTAGGGAGATACCAGAAAGGGCTATTGTAGAAGAGGTGGGGGTGACTGGAACAGCGGGGTGGATATCACCATATAAGAGGTTGGGTCTAAGGGCCCTGGAATGAAGCACATGGGAAAGGATCTTAAAGCACTTGAGTGGGAGAACAATCTAAATACGCGTCACCAAGAACTCCCCCGTGATGGAGAGGAAGGAAGATGGCAGAAAGGGGGCAGAGACTCTAGGAGTTGGGGAAATGGCAAAGCCAGATTAGGACCAGTCCCCTGAGCTTCAGTGATTCTTCCATCACTGGGCTGTGTAAACACGGGAAGGACCACAGCACTGCACTGATGTTTACTAGTGCTTGTCTGTATTGGCTGCTTTGTTCTGTATATGACAAGCTAAGCTTGGTCCGGGTGTGACCCATCAGAAGTTGGAAATGATTTGAATCTAGTGAGTCTCACTGAATCCACAGAGCAAAACTTTTGTTGTTTTTGCCAAAAACCCACCACGTCTGTCAACACCCCAAATCTTTTTATTAATGGAGTAAAATTTTAGGATAATACATCTTTGGTATCATGAAGTAGAGATGCTGGGATTTCTCTGTATAGCAGAATTTTGACTAAGGACAGATTACATTATTTTAATCGTTAATAGGATGCCAACTGTGGATGTCATGATGGCTGTTTCTGTAAAAATGAAAAAGAATCAGCTTTTTTTTATTTTTGCCTCTGACATAGCTAATTGGCTTGAAATCAGTCTGTGTTTTCTCAGAGCTTGGGTTTCCTTCACTTTTGTCTCTGTCAAGTGAAGAGCTGACATTTCTACCTGGCTCTCACCTCAAACAGAAAAGCTTTCTCATCTGTCATATGAAAGGAGGAGAATGGGAGGGAAGTGGCAGTCTTGAATTCTCCAGGATAGTGAGACAATACAAAGGAAAACAAATACAACACTTTGCTGTTAGATATTTTTGGTAAAAATGTTCCTTGAAATTGTTTTTTGAAATACCGTTTCACATTGTATGATACAAGTCACGTTTCTGTTATCCACAAGGGAAATGAAGGGCTTTTCAGGGGGAAATACAGTCATTGTGAATTTTCTATAACAGAACTTGACTGTAGCAGTCATGGCATCTGAAAGAGCTCTGGGGCCTGGGAAGAGAGGGCAGTTACTGAAGTGGTTCCCTTTTATGAATACATCCTAGATAAGTCCACCTGGACCCCCGCGTCTGGTACCACTTCCTAAGAAGAGCCTGGCTTCCTCCATGTGATAAGGGCTTTGGAAAATTACCTGCCATGGTTCATAGAAAACACAGTATTTTAATTATTCCTCTCTGGGTAATCTAGTCAGTCACATGAAAAACAAACTTAGCCATTATTTTTTTGATAATACAGCTTTTGAAAATTGTGTATGAAAAATTCCTAAACTTCCTCTCTGATCTAAGTTCTTTTTCTTATCATATCTTTAATAAGACAAATATGATGAAAGCCTTGAATATATTCTAATAATATGGATATCATTGCAAAAACTGGGCAAATGTGGGAAAGTATACTTCCTTATTTTTATTCTCTATTTTTTTACTGAAGTATAGTTGATTTACAGTGTTGTGCTAATTTCTGCTGTACAGCACAGTGACTCAGTTACACACACATATATACATTCTTTTTTTACATTCTTTTCCAGTATGGTTTATCCAAGGAGATTGGATATAGATCCCTGTGCTATACAGTAGGACCTTGTTGTTTATCCATTCGAAATGTAATAGTTT
Organism: Balaenoptera acutorostrata; assembly: GCF_949987535.1. Classification (NCBI taxonomy): domain Eukaryota; kingdom Metazoa; phylum Chordata; class Mammalia; order Artiodactyla; family Balaenopteridae; genus Balaenoptera; species Balaenoptera acutorostrata. Next base: position 32,801,808 of record NC_080079.1, on the reverse strand, counting down.
GCATCTGCCAACCTCAAACTCCCAGTCCATCTCTCTACCTCCCCCCCTCCCCCTTGGCAACCACAAGTTTGTTCTCTATGTCTGTGAGTCTGTTTCTGTTTTGTAGATAGGTTCATTTGTGCCGTATTTTAGATTCCACATATAAGTGATATCATATGGTATCTGTCTTTCTCTTTCTGACTTACTTCACTTAGTATGATAATCTCTAGTTGCATCCATGTTGCTGCAAATGGTATTATTTTGTTCCTTTTTATGGCTGGGTAGTATTCCATTGTATATATACACCACATCTTCTTTATCCATTCATCTGTTGATGGACATTCAGGTTGTTTCCATGTTTTGGCTATTGTGAATAGTGCTGCTATGAACATAGGGGTGCATGTGTCTTTTTTTAAAAATCTTTATTGGAGTATAATTGCTTTACAGTGTTGTGTTAGTTTCTGCTGTACAACAAAGTGAATCAGCTATATGCATACATATATCCCCATATCTCCTCCCTCTTGAGCCTCCCTTTCACCCTCCCTATCCCACCCCTCTAGGTGGTCACAAAGCATCCAGCTGATCTCCCTGTGCTATGCAGCTGCTTCCCACTAGCTATCTATTTTACATTTGGTAGTGTGTAGATGTCAGTGCTACTCTCTCACTACATCCCAGCCTCCTCTTCCCCCACTGTGTCCTCAAGTCCGTTCTCAACATCTGCATCTTTATTCCTGCCCTGCCACTAGGTTCATCAGTACCATTTTTCTAGATTCCATATATATGCGTTAGCATACAGTATTGGTTTTTCTCTTTCTGACTTACTTCACTCTGTATGACAGACTCTAGGTCCATCCACCTCACTACACGTAACTCAATTTCGTTCCTTTTTATGGCTGAGAAATATTCCATTGTATATATGTGCGACATCTTCTTTATCCATTCATCTGTCGATGGACATTTAGTTTGTTTCCATGACCTGGCTATTGTAAATAGTGCTGCAGTGAACATTGTCTCTTTTTGGATTATGGTTTTCTCAGGGTATAGTCCCAGTAGTGGGATTGCTGGGTCATATGGTAGTTCTATTTTTAGTTTTTTAAGGAACCTCCATACTGTTCTCCATAGTGGCTGTATCAATTTACATTCCCACCAACAGTGCAAGAGGGTTCCCTTTTCTCCACACCCTCTCCAGCATTTGTTGTTTGTAGATTTTCTGATGATGCCCATTCTAACTGGTGTGAGGTGATACCTCATAGTAGTTTTGATTTGCATTTCTCTAATAATTAGTGATGTTGAGCAGCTTTTCATGTGCTTCTTGGCCATCTGTATGTCTTCTTTGGAGAAAGTCTATTTAGGTCTTCTGCCCATTTTTGGATTGGGTTGTTTGTTTTTTTGATATTGAGCTGCATGAGCTGCTTGTATATTTTGGAGGTTAATCCTTTGTCAATTGCTTCCTTTGCAACTATTTTCTCCCATTCTGAGGGTTGTCTTTTGATCTTGTTTATGGTTTCCTTTGCTGTGCAAAAGCTTTTAAGTTTCATTAGGTCCCATTTGTTTATTTTTGTTTTTATTTCCATTACTCTAAGAGGTGGGTCAAAAAGGATCTTGCTGTGATTTCTGTCATAGAGTTTTCTGCCTATGTTTTCCTCTAAGAGTTTTATAGTGTCTGGCCTTACATTTAGGTCTTTAATCCATCTTGAGTTTATTTTTGTGTATGGTGTTAGGAAGTGTTCTAATTTCATTCTTTTACATGTAGCTGTCCAGTTTTCCCAGCACCACTTATTGAAGAGGCTGTCTTTTCTCCATTGTATATTCTTGCCTCCTTTGTCAAAGATAAGGTGACCATATGTGTGTGGGTTTACTTCTGGGCTTTCTGTCCTGTTCCATTGATCTATATTTCTGTTTTTGTGCCAGTACCATACTGTCTTGATTGCATGTATCTTTTTGAATTATAGTTTTAGTTTTGTCTGGTTATATGCCAGCAGTGGGATTGCTGGATCATATGGCAACTCTATTTTTCGTTTTCTGAGGAACCTCCGTACTGTTTTCCATAGTGGCTGCACCAACTTACATTCCCACCAACAGTATAGGAGGGTTCCCTAGAAAAGTACACTTTCAACTGTTCAGTGATAATAATGAGTTAGTAAATATTCTCATTAAGAAAAGGAAGAAACAACTAGAGTCACATCAATCTATTTCCCACCTCAGGGCTTTTGCAGTTGATGCTTCCTCTTCCTGGAATGTTCTTTCTCCTTCTCATAGCTGTTGTTTTCTCATCATCCAGGTCTAAGCTCAAACATCACCTTCTCAGAGAGCCTTTCCTGACCTTCAGTCTAATCTCCCCACCCCAACTCTGCTGCAAGTCACTCTGTAACATTCCTTGGTTTTAATTTCTCCTCAACACTTTTCATGACCTGAAGTCACTTATTTGCATACCTCTTTTCTGGTTCATCTACCTCCCCAACTAGATGTGAACTCCAAATATCAGGGACCTTGTTGGTCATTTTCATTGGCTACTAAGATTAGTGCCTGAATGGATGGAAGGAAAATGATATAATCAAAATTGTTATATTTATGGAAACAAAAGAATAGGTAGACCTTTTGGACAGTTTGAGGGAGTAAAGCATTCAAAGTTCTATTATAGTAGAAACATTGCTGCAGTGTGCAACCCCTGGGTATTAGATATGTAATATTTCATCTAAAACATTTGCTTGTTGTAAGCTGTGTTTGTCAATATCACGACTTTGGGAAGTGAGGTAGGTAGTGCTCAGGTAGGTAGGTAGTACTTAGGGGGCTCTTTTCCAGATTCCAGAGCCCTGGCAGCAAAAAGGACGTTTCTGCCACACCAGGATGTTTTGGCTTCAAGGTCTTTAAATCATGACTCTAATTGGATCAAAGCGTAAGTCTCATGGGAGGATCAGATCAGGGTTAGCTGTTTTAGCAGCTCAAAATGCTTTAAGAACTCAAGTTCTTTCCATCTCTCTGCTCAGCCATCCTTGGCTGGACAGTGTCTGAGGAAGAAGAGAGAATGCTTCCTTTCTTTTCCTAGGCTTGCCCTAGCAGACTTCCTCCAGGGTCTCACAGGCCATTTTGGGAGTATATGCCCACTGTTAAACCAATCACTGGAGAGGGAATGAGATTATGCAGAACAGTCAGCCCCTTTCAGTCAGCTGCTTGGGGGAGTGGCAGGCATCTGAACAAAACTGAGGTTCTTTTGGGAAGTGAGAAGGGGGGAAGTGCTGTATATTTCATTTATGATTCCCTTGTTTGGAAGCAATAGATAATGGTGTTGATAAAACTTTTTCTCCTAAGTTTTGTACTGTTCGGTCTGATGGGTACAAACTGGTCCAAGATTCTAGAGATGGATGCAGACTGGAGACCCAGGCAGTTCCAGTCCTTTGGATTAAGTCCAACCTGTGCTCACAAGCTCGAAGGGGAGCTCCTGTGTTGGTGCAGCCACAGATGCTGAGAAAGAGGGAAAGAGGAGGAGGGGACGCAGGTTCCTCTTTCAGTTGCTTTAATCCCTTGCCCTGTCCTTAGACAAGTGAAAACTATTTTGGAGAACCCATCTCATTTCCACATGCTTCTTTATTACTTGATCCTATCCTTCTTCCCCAAAGCCTAAGAAAAAGCCTTGGGGATAGCTTGGGAAGCTGAGAGAGGAAGGATGAGAATGGAGGGAATGGTGTAACCATTCCATTTCCTGTTCACCTCTGCTGTAGGCTCTATTTATCCTGATCAAAGTAAAATTGCCTTTTGTAGAATTCTCCTTCTGGAACTTTTTTATGTCCCATGATGGTGAGAGTATGAACAGGATAGACAAGATAATGTGAATGATGAAATGTTCAAAACTCCACACCCCTATGCTGTTACCAATTACTTAACATATAAGTGTGGTTGAAGTGAAGGAGTGTGTCAAGCCAGGAAATGTCATGAAGTAGAGGGACTACGATGTTGGATGATATACTCTGAATACTTTTTAATATCATATGCATTTTTTGGTAGATTTTAAAAATGAAGAGGGCTATCCTTGCTTTCTTTGTTACTTGAACCTTGATAGACCTACATGACCTATTAAACAAACTGCCAGTTTAGGATTTTTCCTTCTCCTCATCCCATATCTGACCACCGATCTAATTCTGCCCATTCTCCTTACCATAGCCACTAACTCAGTTTTGGCCCTCATCACAGTACAGACAAATCCTTTTGTTCTTGTATTATTTCCCAATTACCCTGCAAGTGCCTCATGGATAAAGATCAGCTTTTATCTATCTTTGCTGTCTCCGGAAAGCCAGCACAAGGCCATACAGAAAGAGGAAGAAAATCAATGTCTATTGATTTCTTGTTGATATTTTCTATTCTTCTTTCGTTTTTAGAGTCTGAAGTGAAGATATTTTGCTCTAAAAACATACTGGGCATCCTTGGCTTCTCCTCTGTCATCGCTGTGGTAGCACTGCTCGCTCTGGGGCTGACCCAGAACAAACCACTGCCAGAAAATGTTAAGGTAACTCAAACCCCTGAGTGTGTGTGTGTGTGTGTGTGTGTGTGTGCACGCGTGCGCGCACATGTGTTTGAGGGGCCCTGGGTGGGGCGGAGGGAAAGTGAGGTTATGGTAAATCAGAGCATACAGTAGGAGTGCGGTTCTGGAAGCCCAGGAGCAAGTCGGTCTCCGTGGAACTAGGCAAGTAAAATGGCAGCGGATGCTCATTCTGGAGGAAAGAATGCCTTTAATCAATTAGTGGTGGGAAGATGATTGTCTTTGATTGTTCAGCAAATTGATTAAATCAATATTCTAATAGAGACAAATGCTTTATTCACCACATCCAGATCTGTGATATACTGTGCTGGTATTCTACGATCTAGTGCTATCTCTGCTTCTTACTCACTGTTTCATTGTGGAAACAGTGAACTCTTTGTTTATTGAACACTGCATTCTTTGTTCTTCTTACTCCATTATTATTTTATTTATTTATTTTTTGGCTGTGTTGGGTCTTCATTGCTGCGCTCAGGCTTTCTCTAGTTGTGGTGGGCGGGGGCTACTCTTAGTTGCAGTGCACGGGCTTCTCACAGTGGTGGCTTCTCTTGTTGCAGAGCATGGGCTCTAGGTGCGTGGGCTTCAGTAGTTGTGGCACTCAGGCTCAGTAGTTGTGGCACGCGGGTTCTAGAGCACAGGCTCAGTAGTTGTGGCACACGGGCTTAGTTGCTCCGCAGAATGTGGGATCTTCTGGGACCAGGGCTCAAACCCATGTCCCCTGCGTTGGCAGGCAGATTCTTAACCACTGCACCACAAGGGAAGTCCCCTTACTCCGTTATTGTCACTATCACCAAAGTTATACAATTTATTAGACAGCTCTGTATAAAGCACTTTGGAAGACAAAGATTGTGGGGAAGACTTGTTCCTCTTCTCCAAAATATTAAATAAATCAATTTTAAAATCAATTTAAAAAAGACCCCAGAGAACACATACATGTATCAAATATAGTAATTTGAAATGAATTCATGGATGGACAGACTTCTGGTGAAATTTCCACATTTGAAGAGCTAGTTAGTATCATTAAAAATAATTAGGATCATTAACTCTGCTGTGATTTATTTCTGCTTCCTTTCAAATTCATCAAAGTAGAATTTCAGAGACATGGATAGCTCACTAATACCTTGTAATATGGTCATTTTATTTAATCCATTAATTTAGAAACATATGGTAAGTTTAAATTTGTATTGCAAATACACCAATGTTAAACTTTCATTTGAATTATAATAAATAAATCTTCAAGGGCCCAGAGACCAATATGCTAATGAATGCATACGTACATGTGGGCAGTGACATATCCAGAAGTTAACTTGACTACGGAGGCCCTGGAATACATGTACAGAAGTATGTATATTTTTTGCATTTGAAGATACCAAACTGTGAGCCTGGAAAAATGGATGCATATGCCGGGCCTCTGAAACTATTGCCACCCACCCAAACCATTTGCTATATAGCAGAGGCCTGGATATTACATTGGCATCCGTTTGCCACACAGATTCAACCCAGTGGGGCTGTGCACAGCAGTCCCTTTGTCAGCACAGAAGGCTGATACTGTCTCATTGTCAATGGTATCTTGCCTTTTAATATTGAGTGATGTTGGCTCTCCTGGCAAAACTTCACTCACAACTGAAGGCTCATGACATCTTGGTTTTGCTATTTGTTTACCAGCTCCAAAAGTACATGATTGCCTTCTTGATTTGACCTTTTTATATGTTCATTATTGCATCACTGGAGAGGGAGACTGCCTAGGAGGCAAAATCCACGACAGACTTAGGCTCTGTGTTCTCGGTGAATACTCGTGGTCATGGATGACCTTCCGTCATTCATGATGGTTGTCTTCAAGACTGCCGTGATTCTGTGTTATTGTGTTGGCCTGGAAAAACGGAGCAAGGTCCTTGGCATCTGAAGTGAATCTTTATAGCAATGTCACTGGCTTGATCCCACTAGGACCCTCTGAAGAGCCGTAGAGAAAGCACTTCAGAATGATCTACCCTAGGGATTTATCTCCTGGTTTTCATCCCCTGTTGGTCAAGGGTCATCCCAGAGGTTGTTAACTCCCTGACACTTCCAGTTTTGCACATGTGTCAGAAGGGCTATGTGGGTACCACAGGTGACCTACTAGGTGGTAGGAGAGAAGACCCTGAGAAGAAATAGAGAGATGAGAAGGTACAGGTGGAGCTGGAGTAAAAAGGTTGGTCAAGGACATGTGAAGTGGCCACAAGAGGTATCTGAAGCATCACTATACCTATTGCTTTTTGTGGGGGCAGAGAGTCGTTTGTACAAATAGTTTCAGAAATAGAGACATATTAATACAGAGGTAGGTCCAGTGCTATGGCAGCCCAGAGGAAGGAGTCACCAATTGTGCCTGGTCACATGAAGACTTCACGGAGGCGGCAGCCTTGGGGCCAAGTAATAAGGAACACTAAGGAGTTTCCCAGGAGGTGAGGTAGGACATGTTCTTTACAAAGACCATACCATGTGTTACAGAGTGGCAGCTTAAAATAGCAAGTGATCTTGGGGAATCACTAGCAGTTCAATATGGCTGGAATATTGAATATGGGGCAGGAAGGAATGGTGGGAGAGGAGACTTTAGTCTGAGCTTAGTTTGCCTAGCTCAGGAGTGGACGTCTCATCCATTCAACTCTAGTAGTGCTCAAGATTGGCTCCATGTTAAAAGCACCTGGGAGGCTTTTAAAAAATACTCATATCTGGGCCCTACTCTGGGTCAATTAAATCAGAATCTTTGGGGTGAAGCCCAGGCACTGGTATGTTTTAAAAGCTTCCCAGGTGATTCTAATGAGCAGTCATGCTTGCCAACCACTGCTTCGAAGGTTTCAAACAGGGAGGTTATGCCCAGATAGTGTTTCCGAGATTCCTCTCGGCTGGAGAGCAGATTAGAGGAGGAGAGACCAGTTAGGATGTTCCTGACATTGTGTAGACAAGGCAGTTGAGCCTGGAACTAAGGCATTGTCTGTGGAATTAAGGCATTAAGGAGATAATGTGAGAGACACTTAGGTTGACCAGACCTTAGTGATTAGATTCCTTAGAGGACCTTTTAGGATAAAGATGGAACACGTTGGGATGTAATGTTGAGAACAACCTCTGCATGCTTCTGTTTAAAGAGGGTGGTGGCCATAAGCCCCTCTATGGAAAGACTTTCAGCTGTCTCTCTACCCACTTTCTCTGATTCTTCATCCCTTATTGCAGGGATAATTATTCTGTCTGCTCAGAGTGTGACACAACATGGGCCATGGATTCACATTGCCTGGGTTTAAACCTCAGCCCTGCTCTTATAGTCACAGGACATAACTTCTCTGAGCCCCAGTTTCTCCATTTGTAAGACAGAACTGATAATTGATATCTCATAAATTACTGTAGGAATGAAGTGGGATAAAGTAAATGCATTGTGAAGTATGGAATAGGATGCTGGCCCATTGCAGATACTCAGTGGTTGGTAGCTCATGTATTATCATTATCATCTTTGCAGCCTATCTGTCTGGTGACAAATCGCCACTTATCTTTTTCCCTGCCTCTTCCCATCTGACTTGCCCTCTTCCAGCCCAGTTCTGGTCAGCCCTCCCGTCCTGAAGATCCAGTCTTGTTGTCTTCCTGCCTGGTCCAGTCTGGGTTCAGCCTTGCTGGGGAGGTGGGTGGCCTCATGCCTGGGCCACATCTGGCAAAACACAGGAAGTCTTTATTGTACTGATGAGTCTACTTGCCCAGCTACCCAGGTTGTAAAGCATATTGAGGACAAGGACTGGGTTTCATTTGTCTTTGCCTATGTTTTAATACTCTTTCACTCAATTTATTCATTTAATAAATAGTCATTGACCGTCTACTCTACTTTAGGCCCTAGGGATACAGCAGTGAGCAGGACTGGCAAAGTCCTGACCCTCATGAAGGTTATAGTCTAGTGGAAGAGATAATCATTAACCAAATAGTCACAAAATAAATGTTAAATTACGACAGCACAGCCTCTGACTTGGGTGGCTGCCTCATAGAAGTTCGCTGAGTCAGTGAGTAGAGTGAGCATCTTGAACAGGTAAAACTGCTCCCTCCTTGGCTGTGAAGAGCGTGTGAAGAAGGACTAGCCCAACAGCAGAATCTGTCAGCCTCTGCCTCAGGCTCCCCTGTGGATGCTGACTCCCCGTTCTCACTCCCAGAGCATACCCAATTCAAACCTCCAGGTTGTAGAACCTGGGAATCTACACAGGTAACAGGCATCCTGGGCTGTTCTCATGACATTGAAGTCTGGGAACTACTGCCATGTAGATACGCAATGACCACGTTGCAAAAACAAACAAACATAGGGCTTAATGAACTGAAGAATCATGAGCTGTACCTGTGTCCCCTGGGAAAGTGCCTTTGTCCTGGTGGACGTGGTGGGGAGGTAGAGTTGAGGTGTGCTTGGTTTACCACTTCCTTAATTGCTGGTTTGTCACTGAACACTGGCAGTTAGCGAGTTGTCAGATATTCCTTTAGCACAAACATTGCACATTCTGGTACACACAGAACCCCACAGGTTTCTCTCAAAGGCACCAAACTGATCCAGTCCCAAACCACGTGCCTTAATTAAAAGCTGCCCCTTCTGTGGAATGCTGGCCAGGGACCAGACAGCTTTGATTTCAATCCCAGATCTGCCATTTGCCAGCTCTGAGACTTTGGGCAAGTGTATTCTCTCTACACCTGTTTCCTTATGTGTTACATGGAGATGGTAACTACTTGGAGGATGGTTGTGAGGATTAAATGGAATAATATCATACTACTGACTCACTCACCAGAGTGCCCAGCACATCAGAAGCCCTCAGTGGGAGACCAGCTGTCAACACTGCTTTGGGGGAGATGAGTTCTAGGAAAGGCCCTTAGCTGTTGGTGTGTTATGGTCACTGAGCCGGGTGCTCCCAGGATTTCCAACTGCTGCTAAGGGAAAGTGGCCTGTCCCCAGGCATCTGCTTTAGTCACCGGGAACTGAAGTGCTATTCTTAGATGAGCGCTTGTGATTTTATCTTTTTATGGAGAATTTGGAAGAATTTACCTCAGTTTTCAACCTCAAATACTCTTGGAAAATATATTATTTTTACTCCACTGGATTTTAAAAAAACAACACCTGGAGATGAGTGGTGGTGATGGTTACACAACAATTTGAAAGTACTTAATGCCACACTGTACACTTAAAAATAGTAAAAATGCTCAATTTTATATTCGGTGTATCTTACCACAATTAAAAAAATAAAAACAACAAACAACAACAAAATTGCAGTTTGTATTAAAGGTCTAGAAACTCCAACTGAAGAAAAAAGAAAGGAGGGAAATGGTCTCTGTTTCCAGGCCCTGCCAGCGTCACTGTAGCTAATGGAGACCTGATTTGTTTATAGAGTACTAGAGTCACATTCAAAAGGACAAGCTTTGTTTATTCAAAAGGGCTAACTGAGGCAGACTGATGAGGTTGCTGAAATTGCCATTAAAGCTACAGGGACACCAGAGGGCAGACAGCAGAAGCAAGAAGAACTACAGTCCTGCAGCCTGTGGAACAAAAACCACATTCACAGAAAGATAGACAAGATGAAAAGGAAGAGGGCTATGTACCAGATGAAGGAACAAGATAAAACCCCAGAAAAACAACGAAATGAAGTGTAGATAGGCAACCTTCCAGAAAAAGAATTCAGAATAATGATAGTGAAGATGATCCAGGATCTCGGAAAAAGAATGGAGGCAAAGATCGAGAAGATGCAAGAAATGATTAACAAAGACCTAGAAGAATTAAAGAACAAACAAACAGAGATGAACAATACAATAACTGAAATGAAAACTACACTAGAAGGAATCAGTAGCAGAATAACTGAGGCAGAAGAACGGATAAGTGACCTGGAAGACAGAATGGTGGAATTCACTGCTGTGGAACAGAATAAAGAAAAAAGAATGAAAAGAAATGAAGACAGCCTAAGAGACCTCCGGGACAACATTAAATGCAACAACATTCGCATTATAGGGGTCCCAGAAGGAGAAGAGAGAGAGAAAGGACCCGAGAAAATATTTAAAGAGATTATAGTTGAAAATTTCCCTAACATGGGAAAGGAAATAGCCACCCAAGTCCAGGAAGTGCAGCGAGTCCCATACAGGATAAACCTAAGGAGAAACATGCTGAGACACATAATAATCAAATTGGCAAAAATTAAAGACAAAGAAAAATTATTGAAAGCAGCAAAGGAAAAATGACAAATAACATACAAGGGAACTCCCATAAGGTTAACAGCTGATTTCTCAGCAGAAACTCTACAAGCCAGAAGGGAGTGGCATGATATACTTAAAGTGATGAAAGGGAAGAACCTACAACCAAGATTACCCAGCAAGGATCTCATTCAGATTCGATGGAGAAATCAAAAGCTTTACAGACTAGCAAAAGCTAAGAGAATTCAGCACCACCAAACCAGCTCTACAACAAATGCTAAAAGACCTTTTCTAAGTGGGAAACACAAGAGAAGAAAAGGACCTACAAAAACAAACCCAAAACGATTAAGAAAATAGTCATAGGAACATACATATCGATAATTACCTTAAACGTGAATGGATTAAATGCTCCCACCAAAAGACACAGGCTCGCTGAATGGATACAAAAACAAGACCCATATATATGCTGTCTACAAGAGACCCACTTCAGACCTAGGGATACATACAGACTGAAAGTGAGGGGATGGAAAAAGATATTCCATGCAAATGGAAATCAAAAGAAAGCTGGAGTAGCTATACTCATATCAGATAAAATAGACTTTAAAATAAAGAATGTTACAAGAGAAAAGGAAGGACACTACATAATGATCAAGGGATCAATCCAAGAAGAAGATATAACAATTATAAATATATATGCACCCAACATAGGAGCACCTCAATACATAAGGCAACTGCTAACAGCTCTAAAAGAGGAAATTGACAGTAACACAATAATAGTGGGGGACTTTAACACCTCACTTACACCAATGGACAGATCATCCAAAATGAAAATAAATAAGGAAACAGAAGCTTTAAATGACACAATAGACCAGATACATTTAATTGATATTTATAGGACATTCCATCCAAAAACAGCAGATTACACTTTCTTCGCAGGTGTGCATGAAACGTTCTCCAGGATAGATCACACCTTGGGTCACAAATCAAGCCTCAGTAAATTTAAGAAAATTGAAATCATATCAAGCATCTTTTCTGACCACAATGCTATGAGATTAGAAATCAATTACAGGGAAAAAAATGTAAAAAACACAAACACACGGAGGCTAAACAATATGTTACTAAATAACCAAGAGATCACTGAAGAAATCAAAGAGGAAATCAAAAAATACCTAGAGACAAATGACAATGAAAACACGATGATCCAAAACCTATGGGATGCAGCAAAAGCAGTTCTAAGAGGGAAGTTTATAGCTAGACAAGCCTACCTCAAGAAACAAGAAAAGTCTCAAATAAACAATCTAACCTTACACCTAAAGGAACTAGAGAAAGAAGAACAAGGAAAGCCCAAAGTTAGCAGAAGGAAAGAAATCATAAAGATCAGAGCAGAAATAAATGAAATAGAAACAAAGAAAAAACAATAGCAAAGATCAATAAAACTAAAAACTGGTTATTTGAGAAGGTAAACAAAATTGGTAAACTATTAGCCAGACTCATCAAGAAAAAGAGGGAGAGGACTTAAATCAATAAAATTAGAAATGAAAAAGGAGAAGTCACAACAGACACCACAGAAATACAAAGCATCCTAAGAGACTACTACAAGCAACTCTATGCCAATAAAATGGACAACCTGGAAGAAATGGACAAATTCTTAGAAAGGTATAACCTTCCAAGACTGAACCAGGAAGAAATAGAAAATATGAACAGACCAATCACAAGTAATGAAATTGAAACTGTGATTAAAAATCTTCCCACAAACAAAAGTCCAGGACCAGATGGCTTCACAGGTGAATTGTATCAAACATTTAGAGAAGAGCTAACACCCATCCTTCTCAAACTCTTCCAAAAAATTGCAGGGGAAGGAACACTCCCAAACTCATTCTATGAGGCCACCATCACCCTGATACCAAAACAAAAGGCAAAGATACTACAAAAAGAGAAAATTACAGACCAATATCACTGATGAATATAGATGCAAAAATCCTCAACAAAATACTAGCAAACAGAATCCAACAACACATTAAAAGGATCATACACCATGATCAAGTGGGATTTATCCCAGGGATGCAAGGATTCTTCAATATACGCAAATCAATCAATGTGATACACCATATTAACAAATTGAAGAATAAAAAACCGTATGATCATCTGAATAGATGCAGAATAAGCTTTTGACAAAATTCAACACCCATTTATGATAAAAACTCTCCAGAAAGTGGGCATAGAGCGAACCTACTTCAACATAATAAAGGCCATATATGACAAACCCACAGCAAACATCATTCTCAATGGTGAAAAACTGAAAGCATTTCCTCTAAGATTAGGAACAAGACAAGGATGTCCACTCTCACCACTATTATTCAACACAGTTTTGGAAGTCCTAGCCATGGCAGTCAGAGAAGAAAAAGAAATAAAAGGAATCCAAATCGGAAAAGAAGAAGTAAAATTGTCACTGTTTGCAGATGACATGATACTATACATAGAGAATCCTAAAAATGCCAGCAGAAAACTATTAGAGCTAATCAATGAATTTGGTAAAGTTGCAGGATACAAAATTAATGCACAGAAATCTCTTGCATTCCTATACACTAATGATGAAAAATCTGAAAGAGAAATTAAGGAAACACTCTCTTTTACCATTGCAACAAAAGGAATAAAATACCTAGGAATAAACCTACCTAGGGAGACAAAAGACCTGTATGCAGAAAACTATAAGACACTGATGAAAGAAATTAAAGATGATACCAACAGATGGAGAGATATACCATGTTTTTGGATTGGAAGAATCAGTATTGTGAAAATGACTATACTACCCATAGCAATCTACAGATTCAGTGCAATCCCTATCAAATTGCCAATGGCATTTTTTACAGAACTAGAACAAAAAATCTTAAAATTTGTATGGAGACAAAACAGACCCTGAATAGCCAAAGCAGTCTTGAGGGGAAAAAACAGAGCTGGAGGAATCAGACTCCCTGACTTCAGACTATACTACAAAGCTACAGTAATCAAGACAATATGGTACTGGCACAAAAACAGAAACATAGATCAATGGAACAAGATAGAAAGCCCACAGGTAAACCCACGCACCTATGGTCAACTAATCTCTGACAAAGGAGGCAAGGATATACAATGGAGAAAAGACAGTCTCTTCAATAAGTGGTGCTGGGAAAACTGCACAGCTACATGTAAAAGAATGAAATTAGAACACTCCCTAACACCATACACAAAAATAAACTCAAAATGGATTCGAGACCTAAATGTAAGACCGGACACTCCAAAACTCTTAGAGGAAAACATAGGAAGAACACTCTTTGACATAAATCACAGCAAGATCTTTTTGCTCCACCTCCTAGAGAAATGGAAATAAAAACAAAAATAAACAAATGGGACCTAATGAAACTTCACAGCTTTTGCACAGCAAAGGAAACCATAAACAAGACGGAAAGACAGCCCTCAGAATGGGACAAAATATTTGCAAACGAATCAACAGACAAAGGATTAACCTCCAAAATCTACAAGCAGCTCATGCAGCTCAATATTAAAGAAACAAAAACCCAATCCAAAAATGGGCAGAAGACCTAAATAGATATTTTTCCAAAGAAGACATACAGATGGCCAAGAAGCACATGAAAAGCTGCTCAACATCACTAATTACTGGAGAAATGCAAATCAAAACTACAATGAGTTATCACCTCACACCAGTTAGAATGGGCATCATCAGAAAATCTACAAACAACAAATGCTGGAGAGGGTGTGGAGAAAAGGGAACCCTCTTGCACTGTTGGTGGGAATGTAAATTGATACAGCCACTATGGAGAACAGTATGGAGGTTCCTTAAAAAACTAAAAATAGAATTACCATATGATCCAGCAATCCCATTACTGGGCATATACCCAGAGAAAACCATAATTCAGAAAGACACACGCACCCCAATGTTCATTGCAGCACTATTTACAATAGCCAGGTCATGGAAGCAACCTAAATGCTCATCGACAGATGAATGGATAAAGAAGATGTGGTACATATATACAATGGAATACTACTCAGCCCTAAAAAGACATGAAATTGGGTCATTTGTTGAGACGTGGATGGATCTAGAGAGTGTCACAGAGAGTGAAGTATGTCAGAAGGAGAAAAACAATTATCGTATATTAACGCATGTATGTGGAACCTAGAAAAATGGTACAGATGAGCTGGTTTGCAGGGCAGAAGTTGAGACACACATGTAGAGAACAAACGCATGGACACCAAGGGGGAAAAGCCGCCGCGGGGGGGGGTGGGGATGGTGGTGTGATGAATTGGGCGATTGGGATTGACATGTATACACTGATGTGTATAAATTTGATTAAAAAAAAAAAAAGCTACAGGGACTTTTAAGAAAGATTCTAAAGGACCAGTATGTCTGAAGAGACCAAAAGAAGTTAATTCACACCGTTGCCCACGTTACCTGGCTTCTGGGGTTTTTGTTGTGGGGAAGGGGTGGACCTCAGCCCCATGGCACTACTTTATATTAGACTGTGTATATTAACATCTTTTAGGACTGGAAGGAGTTCAGGGACTATATAGTTCTAACTCCCCTTATTCATTCATGTGTTTTGAGCAACAGTTGTCTGTTGAATTCCTTCTTTGTACCTAACATATAATAGGATCTACCATTGTGGATGCTGGATATACCATAGTATGCAACACAGACCTGCCCTAATATAGCTTAGGATCTAATAGGGAAGACAGACATTAATCAAATAGCCACGTAAATATGTAATTACACATTGTGGCAAGTGCTGTCTTTAGAGGGAAAATACAGGTTGTCTGAGACCTGGATTAGGAGGGTAGACTCAGATCTGAGAAGGTCAGGGAAGGCTGGGATCTCAGGTGAAGGGCTTTCTGGGCAAAGTCTCTGGAACAGAAACCTCGTGGTTAGTGGGGAACTGAGAGTACGCTAGTGTGAGGGTGGGTGTTTTCTGAATGAGGAGAGGGTTGAACATCCCACTTCTGCTGAGTAATGAGTAGAAGTACGTCATCTGCTGTTCCAATTTTCTCTTTCTTTTCACATTGAAGGAGACTTACTCAGAAGCCTGGACCTGTGACGTTTGCACAGGTAGAATTATTTCCATCCTAAGACAGGATCTGCCCCACTTCCACATGGCCTCCAATCTCCCTGAGCTCGGGCTCTGTTGCTACCCACAACTCCAGATCTTCACCAAGGCACACTGGTGTCTCATGAACCAAGCAAGGTCATTTCTGTTGACCCTCTTTCTAGACCACTGCTTCTGTTCACTCAGCATAGCTCATGAAGATCAGTTATGGTTGATAAAATCATGTGTATGATCAAAAACTAGCTTAAGATAAAGTTTATACACAGTATGATTGCAACTATATAAAAATTACCATGCATTAAAAAAGACCAGAAGGAAATAAATAAAAAGAACAGTGATGTCTAGTTGGTGAAATCTTTTTTTTTCCTTAACTTTATTTTTTTTTATCAGGATATAATTGTTTTACAATGTTGTGTTAGTTTTTACTGGACAGTGGAGTTCCTTGTGCTATACAGCAGGTTCTTATTAGTTATCTATT
This sequence comes from Balaenoptera acutorostrata, assembly GCF_949987535.1. Taxonomy (NCBI): domain Eukaryota; kingdom Metazoa; phylum Chordata; class Mammalia; order Artiodactyla; family Balaenopteridae; genus Balaenoptera; species Balaenoptera acutorostrata. The sequence continues at coordinate 32,785,559 of NC_080079.1, read as the reverse complement.
TTATACATATTAGTGTATATATGTCAATCCCAGTCTCCCAGTTCATCCCCCCCACTCCTTCCCCTGCTTGGTGTCCATACGTTTGTTCTCTACATCTGTGTCTCTATTTCTGACCTGCAAATCGGTTCATCTGTACCATTTTTTTAGATTCCATGTATATGTGTTAATATATGATATTGGTTTTTCTCTTTCTGACTTACTTCACTCTGTATGACAGGTTTATCCACGTCTCTACAAATGACCCAATTTCGTTCCTTTTTATGGCTGAGTAATATTCCATTGTATATATGTACCACATCTTCCTTATCCATTCGTCTGTTGATGGACATTTAGGTTGCTTCCATGACCTGGCTATTGTAAATAGTGCTGTAAATGAACATTGGGGCTAGTTGGTGAAATCTTAGATGTCTTTTTTTTCCTTTTCCTTTCATTTTCTAGATGTTACTTAATAAAATTATAGTACTCTTAAAAGAGAAAGTCATATTGAAATAATAATATTAAGGGGATATCAGATCTCTTCCTCACTACTCAAATCTTTGATTTTTCTTTGATGTGAAGGACATACTTATAGGGGCTTTTAGAAATGTTTTAAATATGAGCTACCGAGAAACATTGGGTACGAGTAATAGCATGACAAGGCACAGCATTTCACAAAGCATTTCTATAGGATGGAATATTTATTTAAAACAGAATTCTGTTGTCACTGAGTCTGGGGGATGCTGGTTTAAACTAGGTTAAGCGGGTTTCTCCACTGTCAGACTTCTCTGAAGCAGTCACTACCTAGTGGGTTCGTGAGCCCAGGATGGGGAGAGAGCATGCAGCATTCCCCAGACTTCTGGCAAACTTTCTTCACTCAGGTCCTTGTAGGCTTAGTGCTCTCTGGAACATGCTTTGGAAAATGCTTATGTGGGGAAAGAGAGCAAAAGCTGGTGGCTCCTGGGGCTCTAGATGGATCAGGTGAGGTATAACTATCTTTACTACCCATTCAGCAAGTCAAACTGCTCTGGACACAGTTTTCTACTATAAAATAAGAGGATTGGATGAAATGAACTTCTAGCTCTAAAATGGGCCAGCTATGAAAAACAAGTGAATAGAGCTGCAATGAACATTTTGGTACATAACCTAAGTGTCCATCAACAGATGAATGGATAAAGAAGATGTGGCACATATATACAATGGAATATTACTCAGCCATAAAAAGAAACAAAAGTGAGTTATTTGTAGTGAGGTGGATGGACCTATAGTCTGCCAAACAGAGCGAAGTAAGTCAGAAAGAGAAAAATACCGTATGCTAACACATATATATGGAATCTAAGGAAAAAAAAAAAAAAAGCTCGTGAAGAACCTAGGGGCAAGATGGGAATAAAGACACAGACCTACTAGAGAATGGACTTGAGGATACGGGGAGGGGGAAGGGTAAGCTGGGACAAAGTGAGAGAGTGGCATGGACATATATACACTACCAAACGTAAAATAGATAGCTAGTGGGAAGCAGCCGCATAGCACAGGGAGATCAGCTCGGTGCTTTGTGACCACCTAGAGGGGTGGGATAGGGAGGGTGGGAGGGAGGGAGATGCAAGAGGGAAGAGATATGGGAACATATGTATATGTATAACTGATTCACTTTGTTATAAAGCAGAAAGTAACACACCATTGTAAAGCAATTATACTCCAATAAAGATGTTAAAAAAAAACAACAAAAAAAACCAAAGTGAATATGCTTGTAGTTTTGTGACAATGAAAGGCAAACTCCCCGAATGTTCAAACTGAGAATTTTCAGACAGTCAAGCTTTAACTTTCCCTAAAGCAGCAAGCGATGCCAAATTTTTATTCTGCAGTCCATTTGGATGACAAAAAACATTTGTTCCAGTTCAACAGGTTAGCATTCCAGGCTGCTGTATACATAAGGTGAAATGCCCTCAATTCCTATGTCAGTGCTCTACCCGCCCTTCTCAAGCACTTGCCAAATGAAATGTAGTAAAAGTTTTCCTGTCTCAACCACCTCACTGTGTAAGGCCTTAGAGAAACAGGCTGATAGGAGCAAGGCTGGTTCCTTTGCTCTACTGGAAGAGGATCTTTCATGTCAACATAGTAGACAGAATAGAACATCCTGATTCCAGATAAAGGCTGCTTGCTGCTGCTGCCTCGCTATCTTTTATCATATACTTCTGTGGTTAGAACATCTTCTGACAGGAAGAATTCAGGGACCCTGCTAGGGAACAGCAGGATTGTCTGCCGTGAAACCCCTGAGGCTTTTGCTCCACCCTGAGAGGTTTCCCACGGGTTCAAAGGCCCCAGACCTCAGTTAGACCCCTGTCTGCTCACAAAGGTCACCACCTAAGCCGGTTCTTGGTTTGATCTCACGGCAAGCCTGGTTGCTGAGGAGTCTGTGCAGCTTCCTTCCTTGCCGCTCATCTGAGCTGCGATCTGCCACTTGATAATGCTGAAGTCAGCAGCTGTTTTACATCTATCCCCTCATATTGTCTTATCACCTGGGAAGAACCTAAAAACTCCAGGGAGAAAAGAAGACAAGAATTAGAATTCAACTCCCTGGACCAGTGCGGATAGCTAAACGTAGAGCTTGTTGAGGTGTCACGTTTTCTTCCATTTCCCCCCAGGGAGTATCACTGTGCTGCTGTGTGAGCATCCTTGACCTTCCGTAACATCTGCAGTATTCTCTGCCTCCCTCTGCACAGTGGGGCTTCCCTGTGGTAATCAGCATTATGCCCCCATAAAGAAAAGGGCCCGCATGCTTGCTTCGGGCAAAGTGATTAGGTGACGGAGCCTGGATTTGGATCAGAGTCAGACCCAAGACCTTGTGCTCCTTATACAGAGGAGCAGAGGAGCAAGGTCCAGACAATAGTTTTCAAGTTGGTGCCCCACTGAAAGGTCTGACTCTGATCGAAAACCAGGCTCCGTCACCTAATCACTTTGTATCTTGACTAAATTACTTAACCTCTTTGTACTTTAGTTTCTCATCTGTATAGCGGGGATGAAAACAGTATGTACCTTATAGTACTGGTCTAGCGGTTACGTCAGATAATTCTTATAAAATGGTCCTCACAGCACTTGCCTGGTGCATGTCATGCCCTCATGAAATGTGATGTGGTGACTTTGTTCTTCTCCCTTTCTCTTCTGGCCACCTAGTTCTTTCTCATATTGTCTTTTTACCTTTCCTCCTCCACCTTCTTTCTTACTTTATTCTTCCTTTCATTGCCTTCTATGCTTAAGAGCCAAAAGCATGAAGTTAAAGTACAAATCTTTTAAAATTTATTGAATACAATTTATAGTTATATTTGTAATTAAAAACAAGCACACTTAGTATTTTCCATGTCTCTTTTCCAGAGTACAGGCCACATACCAGGCCAGTTAAATCACAAATCTGGGGGTCAGACACCATCATCAGTAGCCTTTGAAGCTCTTCAGATAATTCTAATATGATTCCAATGTGCATACAGGTTTGGGAACTGCTAGATTAATGGCTTTCTACTCCCTCTATATTGTCTCCGCTACTTCAGTATATGGTTCTGAATCTTGGCTGCAATTTAGAATCACCTGAGAAGCTTCTAATAATATGGGTGCTTGGGCCCTACCTTGGATAAGGCCTGGATATTTCTAATGTGCAACCAGCACTGAGAGCCATAGTTCTAGAGGGATTGGTGTCCTGGTAGATCTTATGATCAGCACAACTCCAGGCGCTCACTCCACCCCAACCTACCCCCACTATGAATTAAAATACTTTCTCCTCTGTGTTTTTGAAAACCCATGTCTTTGTCTCCTTCTGTTGCAAGCTGAATATGGAGGAGAATGATGTAATGCTGATAAGTTCTTGGTTTGTTTTACCCTCAGTTTGGGATTGTGCTGGATGCGGGCTCTTCTCACACGAATTTGTACATCTATAAGTGGCCAGCAGAAAAGGAGAATGACACAGGGGTGGTGACTCAGATAGAAGAGTGCAAAGTAAAAGGTAAGATGAAGAAAAAGGGACCGGGAGACAGTGGGCATGAGAGCATGAGAGGCATATGGGAAGTGAAACAAACACACGAGAAAAAGGGAAGTCAAGTGAGAACATAGCGGAGCTGCTATTGTTGCTATTTTATAACTAATTGCTATTATCATTATGAAAATGGTACTGAAATCAGTCCTTAATGATGAAGCCCTTGAAAAATAAACTTTCAAATAATTGGGTAATAGTAACTCCCATCAACAGGACAATTCTATGTGCCATGCCCTTAGTACTGAAAATGTGTTATTTCATCCTCACAATCTCCCTTTAAGGAATGTATTATTATTCCCACTTTTTAAAAAATGAGGGCACTGAGGTTGAAAGAAGTTATGGCACTTGTTTAAGGTTACTTGAGCTAGTAAGTGATGGGACTGGGGCTCGAACTGAAATCTGCCCAAATTTAAACCCTTATCGATCATATCATTAGCAAATATTTTCTCCTATTCAGTAGGTTGTCTTTTCGTTTTGTCAGTGGTTTCCTTTGCTGTGCAAAGATCTGCCCAACTTTAAACCCATGTGTTAGCCAGTGGTTCTCAAATTTGAACCTGCATCAGAACCACCTGGAGGGTGTGTTAAAGCACAGGTGCTCCCTCCCGCCCCCGAGTTTCTGGTTCAGTAGGTCTGGGATGAGGTCTGAGAATTTGCACTTCTAACAAGCGCGCAGGTGATGTTGAGGCTGGTGGATCCAGAGGATTGCTGCTCTTAATCTTTGTCCTCTAATCTATGGCTTGGAAGGAATTTTCAAAAGCCTTTAGCTTCTGTATAGGCAGGCAAATCGTAGACCCTTAAGGTGAGAAAAGGACCTTGTGGATCAGTGAAGTCTTGTTTTATAGAAAAGGAAGCAGAAACCTGAAAGACTAGTGACTGGCAAGGAGGAACAGAACCAGGACAAGAATCTAGGCCTCCAAGTTGCACTGCAGGCTTCCTGCTGCTCTGAGTCACTGCACTGCATATTGAGTCTTTTCCTAGTTAGTTTTCTTTTAAGGTTGCAAGACAAGTTAGAGTTGTGGCCAACAGCTCTTCCCACTCCCTCACACCCAACACTCCCGCCCGCACCGAATGTTACCACACTGCACCGTCACCTTTCTGACCTTTATCTCTCTTGGCCTTTTGAGCCAGGGACCCACTGTTTAGTTTTGGTCAGACAGGTAACCTAGGCCTCAGAAGATAATTGACTTTTAGTTTGGTGGCCTGTGGGGTCCACTAATTTTCCTAGTTTATCAAGAAAGCTGTAGATAGGATACGTTTCCAAGAGAGCAAGTCATTCTACCCAGTCGCCTGATGTCCTCAGATCTTGGCGCCATCAGTTCTGAGGTAGTACTTCAAACATTTCTTAAAACCCAAATCCCTCATCTTATTGACTTCTATTTAATAATTCACTGCCTTCCATTCCTTCTTCCACGTGTTGTTGTTGTGTTAGCCTAGCAGCTGTCTCCTGAGACACATATCCCCCTGCGTGTTTGGCCTAATAAATGCAGTAATTTTCCCTTCTCAAAAGAGAGAGTTCTCTAATCAAATATTTAAATAGAAAGGTGAGTTGAAAGCTACCAGTTCTTGAAGGCCAAACTTTTTGAGTCAAAACACTTAGCTGATAACTTGGAGCTGATTTTCTCATTACAGTTAAGTAAACAGGCTATTTAAAATTTGGTGAATGAGATATGGATCTGGTTACTTATTGTTAAAGCAAATCCTCACTATAAAGCACTGAAAATGTAGATGTTTAGCTTAAAGCGAGCCAAAATTGTTAACTGTTAAATAACTTCAAAAAGCGTAAAGCATCTTGGCTCTGATCCTCTCCACAGCAGCAGTTAAAACGGCTCTAAAACTGGACAGTTTTACTAGGCAGACAGGGTATCAGAGTGGAAAAACTGCTGAGGAGACACGGGTTCTATGCCTGTTTCTTCTAACAAAGGAAGAAACATTGCTTCAGAAATTTTAGGGTTAGTTAGTAGCTGTTCCTGTCTTTTCAGTAAAAGCCCATGTGCCTGGTACATATTTTAATTTTTGTTCTGACTTATCTTTTGCCTTTCCCATCTTCTAGGAACTAGTGTTGTTAATTACAACTTTGTGGAAGAAACGTCATAAAGCAGCTATATAGAGTAGTTATCTATAAGATCCCCATTTAAATCTGAGAGAGCCTGGTTTTAGGAAAAGTTATGCATGCAATTGAATGTGAAAATTGCACCATCCAGTGGCAAGATTATTGAACAGCAGACAGACCCGGCTTGAGGTCTGAAATTAAATCCTACCGAGGCTAGATTCAGTGTTACCCTCTAAGTACAAAAACTTAACAGATATCACAAAAAGAAATTGTCTCCTTGCATTTTCTCAAAAAACATCAGTATTTTCTCTAATAATGTGAAGATATGTCCTTAATTTTAAAAACAATTTTCATCTGCTTCTACATTTTTCTCTAGGTCCTGGAATCTCAGAGTTTGCTCAAAAATTAAGTGAAATAGACATTTACCTGACTGCATGCATGGAAAGAGCCAGGAAAGTGATTCCAACATCCCAGCACACAGAGACACCTGTTTACTTGGGAGCCACGGCAGGCATGCGGTTGCTCAGGTATAGCAGCCTGTAGGGACCGAGAGCAGCAGGGAGATAGGTTTGGCAGTTGCTAGAGCCTCTGAGTTACGGGCGAATGCCACACTTCTCTAACACCCCAATTCTAGACATGCTAAATGTCCACCCCTAAGAAAGAAAATCTCCGTAAGTGGGTAAAATTCCCAAACTCTTAGTTTGCATAATGATGGGAGTTTAAGTATGTAAAAAAAAAAAAAAAGGCCTCTTGCTCATCTCCCCACAGGGAATTCAAGAGAGTGATGGCACAAAGAGAGGAAGATTGAGCCTTTATACTCTGGGATTTGGGGCTACAGATTTAGCAATTCCACATCTGGGAGGAGGAAGGCCAGAGGAGACTCGCAGACGTCCCGAGACACAAATCATCACAATTAGCACATCTTTACTGGTCACCATTTAGTATCTGTGGGCATTATTTGTTCATTTGTTTGTTCATTCATTCATTCAGTTTGTATTGACTGCCTGCTCTGTCCCAGGACATGGAAGTAGGTGACTCATCTTCCAAGATCAGAGTTTTGATACAGGGCAACAAATTCTTTGATAGAGGAGTGCTCAGAGCTGCTATGGGAGCATACTTGTCCCTGCCACGAATGGGAGGAGGTCAAGAAGACTCACCAGAGGAGGGGATACATGAGCCAAATCATGAAGGACTTGTGGGGGGAGGGGGAAGGGCATTACAGGCAGAGCAGACATCATGCGTTCCATAACCTATGTTTATTTGGCACCTGTTATGTCAGGCATAAGTCCCTGCTTTCCTGGATCTTGTGTTCTAATAGATGCGCAAAGGAGGGATATGTGAGAGACCAGGGCATGTTCAGAGGACTCTAGATAGTTCTGCATAGATAGAACGTAGGGTATGTAGAGTTAATACTAATCATGACAATGGTAATGGTAGCAGCTTGTATTTGTTGGGCCCTTACTGTGTTCTTAGCACTGTGCTTTAATTTAAATCACTGTAACTCTATGAAGTAACAGGTATTATTAACTATTATTAACCAGATTAAGGAAGCTGTGGTGTACAGATGTTAAGTAACTCACCAAAGGTCACACACCTGGCAAGTGGTAGAGCCAGGATTCTGAGTGGGATCCTGAGAAGGCAAGATTCGGATCACAGAGTGCCTTGTGGGCCATGCTAGGGAGTTTGGAGTTTATCTGGGAAACAATGGGAAGCCATTAAAGGATGTTACACAACTGGTGCCACTGGTAGAGAGGTGGATTGGAGGAGAGGAAAACTAGGGCTAAGGAGGCCAGTTGGTGGGGTAAGGAAGCCATTCAAACGAGAGATTACTGGGGTCTAATGCCAGTTGGAAGGCAGCATTTTCTGACCCAGAGACTCTCAGTATGATATTGCCTAGATCTTGGAAGCAATTGTATTCCATCTTCATTGTGACAACCCTGGAAGATTTCTTCTTTAGATCTCAAGGTCTCAGACCCAAAAACCAAGGCAGAATATGAGAAAGATTTTTTACCCCACTGTGGCACCAACTGAGGTTAGGTATCTGTCCCAGGACGTTTTCCACTTGGTGTCTACTAGAGCCCTAATTAAAAACTTCAAGCAGAGCCTTGAGGCTACATAAGCAGCTTGAAGCCACTGGCAATGGCTAATGTAGCACACATCAGCTCTAGGCTTGGTGATCAAACAACATCCAGCTACCACCACCACAGCAATTAAAATTACTCTGATAATTTCTTGGAGCCAGGGAACAACAATCAAAATGGTAATTTAAGAGGACCAACCTACGTAGGGATTGGAAGGATCTGGATTTGGGGAAGAGGGGCCGAAAGAGTAGTTATGCTTCTCCCCAAAGGAGGGCTCCTCAGACAACCATGTGTGGGGATCTCCATCCTTCTATTTATTGCAGTGAGTTTATGGTTCACTTCCTAGGAGAACTGGCTGGAAGCTCTGGCTGCAGTGGGTAGTCATAGTTATTCAAACAAAACCAGTAACCTCAGCTCTTTGTGCAGGATGGAAAATGAACGGTTGGCAGACAAGATCCTGGCTGCGGTGGCACACAGCATCAGCAGCTACCCCTTTGACTTCCAGGGTGCCAGAATCATCACTGGCCAAGAGGAAGGTGCCTATGGCTGGATTACTATCAACTATCTGCTGGGCAGATTCACTCAGGTGATTGTCTCACAGCATCCATGGAGGTGGCTCCCTGTGGGTCAATGCCATTGATATCTCAGGCAGTACTTGGATCACTAGACAGAATGAATGATGGATAAATGAACAAATTAATTTACCCTCACATTTGCAGGGGTCACCAGAGGTATAATTCTCTTACAAGAACTCTCACTATTGGAGAATAAGGAAGCCATATACAGAGATACAGAAAAAAATTTTTTAAGTCTATCAGTAAAAATAAAGATAGCTAATATTTCCCTAGTGCCATGTGTCTTGTGCTATGCAAAGCACTTTTCATGTACTGTTTGATTTAATCTTCAGAATAACCATATGAGGTGTTCTCTCATTTTAGAGCCTCAAATCGAGGCCTAGAGGAGGCAATTATTCTGCCCAAGGTCACATGGCTAATAAGCCAATGAGTAGGGATTAGAACTTGAGTCTTTCTGGCCCCAGATCTCGTGTTTGTAAACTGCTCCTATGTTGCTGCAGTCTGAGCTATGTCTTTGAAGCCCCTGTTTTCTTGCTGTTGATCTGACGCAGACTCAGGAACCTCTGGTGAGCTTTGTTTCACCCTTATCCTCCTGCTCCTTTGCCTTAGGAAGTACCTGAGTCCAAGAAATAGCATGAGAAGGGGGATGTCCAGATCCTTCTACCACTGGTGACTGTACTGTCTTTCAGAAATTGAGTTGGTTTAACCTGAAACCAAGTGAAGGCGATACTCAGGAAACCTATGGAGCTTTAGACCTTGGGGGAGCCTCTACGCAAATCACTTTTGTGCCCCGAAACGAAACGACTGAGTCTTCTAACACCACTCTGCACTTTCGTCTCTATGGCAAGAACTACGGTGTATACACACACAGCTTCTTGTGCTATGGGAAGGATCAAGCCCTCTTGCAGAAACTGTCCAAGGATCTTCAGGCGAGTGTAACTGAATCCAGACCACCCTCCCCACAACTGGGCCACCAGCCGCCACGTCCTTGTTTTCTCTTTCTATTTCAGTAACTGGTCTGAAGTTGGTTACTGTACTTTCCAAACCTTTTCAGGCAGGATATCTAACTACATCTGGTCAACCCCTGTGAATTGTCCCATCCAGACACCACCTCCTATGTTTGTTTACTGCACTGTCTCCAAGGACATGACTCAAATCCTTTCTTTGGAAATAATTTCTCACCCCTGTGGGGCTGACAATGAAAAGTACATGCTACAGTAGTGTGTGTATTGTGTGTGTGCGTGTGTGTGCGCACAGTTTTTAAGCTCTTTCCCACTTTTCAATCTCCATTTCCTACGAACTGCAGAAAACAAGGCTGTTAGAAACAGCCTGGAGAGGAGGAGGAAAAAAATCTTCAGGGAAAATGCAGAGTTTATTGATCAACACTTCAAATCTTGTCCCCAGACACTTTTTGCATTTTGAAGGAGGGAAAAGTTAAACATACTCAAACTCATGCAAGTACCAGCACATCCTGACAAACACAGAACAAGGATGTCAAATCCAGCTGTTCCCTGTCTCTACTGAAGGGACAACCAGTTCTCTGTTTTCCTCCAAAGCTTGCTCTCTGGTTCTCAGAAACACTATCAATAAGATGACTGCCATGGGAGGAGGGGCTGCTGAGAGACGGCTAGTGAGCCCTAAGGTTCCACTAAGCCTCTCATCCACAGCAGCCCCTTTACTTCTCTTGAACATACTGGGTTGTGGGTTGAAAATCATTTTGATATTCCTGCCTTAAATGATCTAAGGCACTTCCAGCTCTTGGAGCTTTTGCTTTTTGGCTTGGAGGTAGGGCCAGGGATATAGGCAGACCCCCAGAGAACTACCCTAGGCTCGGAATTTTGAGAGCCTTGAGAGTTTTCCTTGTGAATCTGCTTCTGACCTACGCAACTAGTACTAAGCGCTAGGGGCCATTCCAAGCTAATGGAATTTCTGGGCCCAGCTTCAACTCTATTAGCTTTCTATGAAGAGCAAAAGTTCATTTACATCTGCTACCACTTCTGGTGCCTGTTACACAAATATGACTGTTACCCAAGGGTAAAAAAGGCAGAGCAGGGGCATATTGATGCCAGTGCTGAGTGCCTGGCTATTTTTCAATTGCTGCACATTATTGAAGTCAGACTGGTGCTTTTGTACTCAAAGCATTTGCACATGATGCCTTCAAGTGATTTTTCTATTCAGGGTACAAATGGAACCATCCGTGACCCATGCTTTCACTCTGGATACCGGAGGAAAATGAACATGAGTGACCTTTATGACGCTCCCTGCACCAGGAGATTTGAGGCGACTTTTCCATTTCTTCCATTCCCTGAATTTGAAATCCGTGGCACTGGAAACTATCGACAATGCCGGCGAAGCATCCTTCAACTCTTTAACACCAGTTACTGCCCTTACTCCAGCTGTTCCTTCAATGGGATTTTCTTGCCACCCCCCCAAGGGAATTTCGGGGTAAGTTTGTGACATGATGATATATTTGCTACAATGGTTTTTGGTTGCAAATTACAGAACATGTGCCTACAAAGGGTTTAAAGAATAGGATTTATTTTTCTCTCACATGGTAATAAGCCTTGAGGTAGATAATTCAGGGTTAGTTCTTTAGCTTAATTATGTCAGGCCTTGGGTTCAGCTTTTCAGTTATTTTCTTGGCCTTATTGTGGTGCTAAGATGGCAGCTATTGCTCTAAGCATTATGTCTTCACAGGCAAAGCCAGCATAGGAAAGAAGGAAGTTTATCTCACATACATCTCTCTCCAACTTTGCAGAAGTGCCAACAAACATCTTTTCAGATGCCATTGGCCAGAACTTGGTAAAATGCACACCTCTGAACCAATCCATGATAAAGGGGAATGGGTTACCATGTTGGTTTAGACTAATCATTGTTCATTCCCTGAAACTGGGGAGTCTTCCTGAGCAAACTGCTTTCCTTTACTAGGTATAATCAGGAATCTGTAATCCAGGAGATGGGGGCTGGCTGTTGGGTAGGCACCCATTAGGATCTGCCACAGGTGGCTTCTCAGATGTCAGAAGAAGGAGAAGCAGCAGTTAGATGTCTTGGGTAAGGATTTTCCTCTATAAAGACACTTAGGAAGTAGAAACTCAGGGAGTCCCAAGGAAACAAGAAGATAGCATCATTTTCATTACATTTTGAAGCGTTGGGGGACCATTTGAATCCTGACTCCAAATCCCTTCTTTTCTTGATTTTCCAGAATAAGATAAAATATTTGAGCAGAAATAGAAGAGGTGCCCCTTGATCTAGTCATTATTCAAATGTCATATTTCGGTCTTGGAGACCAAGAATGATAGTAATCATAGTTTATTAGTATACTGCTAAGTTAGCTACCATCAATTCAGTTCCAATTATTGACTAATAGATCCATTATCTCACTTAATCACTTTAAGATATAATTCAAAGAAACAATGAGCTTTTGTCTACCTTCGCATTCTTTCTCCCTTTTTCAGAAAAGTAGATCAACATGTAAGGAAGGAGATTCTACTCCCCTCTCAAACCCCAGCAGAAGAGTTTCTCCCAAGGTCTCCTGGCCTAACCCAATGTCACAGAAAGAACTTCCTGGAGAGAGCACAGGCCCTGTAGTAATCATATCTGGCTTAAATTCTGGCTTTGCCATTTGTGAACTATATGGAGCTCTTCATTCCCTTTGTCTCTGGAAAACAGCAGTGGGTAGAATCAAGGATCCTGGCTTACCTTAACCATGGCCCAGACTGCAGTTTCCCTGCCCCTTCAGTTTCCTGAGGGAAATACATGACTGTACAATGATGGCAGAGTAATACTTGGTCATTTGTTGGCTCCAAACCCAAATTCAGAACAAACTAGACTCTCACCTGGATGCCCTATAGCTGAACTGGCACTGGCTGCCCATCTTGGACTTTTTTGAGCCAAATCCCTTGCCTTGGATCTAGCTGCTGGAAGAGAAAGGAGGGTGCCACAGAAGGGAGGAAGGTGACCAGGGATGCTGGGAACAGCCAAGGGCCCTTTCCATTCCAGACATTCCTAGGAAGTATTGCAGTACATCTGAAGGAAAAGGAATATATTATTTTGTGTTGACTTTTTAACTTTTTTGAAACCTTTGCCTCCTGGGAGAACATGGCCCAATTCTCGCCTTCAAGCTTGACAAACGCTTCTGACTTGGCAGGGTTGGGGGTTGGGGGTTGGGGGTGGAATTTCTTGCCTTTGAATGTGATTTCCCCAATCAAGGTAGGGACACAGAGTTTGAAAAGCATGGAGGAGCCTTGAGTTCCTCCTGGTAGCTTTTCTGTTTGGTCACTTAGTCCCCCAGAGAAAGACTTGTACACTGAAAACCACAAAACACTGATGAAGGAAATTAAAGAAGACACAATGGAAAGACATCCTCTGTTCATGAAAGACTTAACATTGTTAAAATGCCCATACTATTATACAAAAAGTGATCTACACATTCAACGCAATCCCCATCAAAATCCCAGTGGTGTTTTTTACCGAAATAAAAGAAAAAATTATAAAATTCATTTGCAATTATAAAAGACCCTAAATAGCCAAAACAGTCTTGAGAAAGAACAACAAAGCTAGAGGTGTCACACTTGCTGATTTTAAAATATATTACATTACATTACATTTAATTAAAATTAATATAATTAAAACAGTATGGTACTGGCATAAAGACAGACATATAGACCAACGGAACAGAATAGAGTCCAGAAAAAAATCCACACATACATGATCAACTGATCTTTGACAAGGATGCCAAGAATACACAATGGGGAAAGGACAGTCTCTTCAATTAATGATATTGGGTAAACTGTGTATATCCACATGCAAAAGAATGAAATATATGATTAGACCATCCACAAAAATCAACTCAAAATGGATTGAAGACTTGAACGCAAGACCTGAAACTATAAAATTCCAAGAAAACATAGGTGAAAAGCTTCATGACATTGGTCTTAGCAATGACTTCACAGATATGACAGCAAAAGCCCAGGCACCAAAAAGCAAAAATAGGCAACCAGGACTACATCAAACTAAAAAGTTTTTGCACAACAAAGGAAACAATCAGCAGAGTGAAAAGGCAACCTACAAAATGGAAGAAAATATTTGCAAACTGTGTATCAGATAAGAGGTTGATTTCCAAAATACATAAGGAACTCCAACAACTCAATAGCAAGAAAAACAATAACCCAGTTAAAAAATGGTATAGAGAGTTGAATAGACACTTCTCCAAAGACAACATACAAATGGCTAACAGGTATATTAAAAGTGCTCAACACCACTAATAATCTGGGTAATGAAAATCAAAACCACAATGAGGTATCACCTCATACCTGTTAGGATGGCTATTATCAAAAAAGCCAAAGACAAGTGTGGTGAGGATGTGGAGAAAATGGAACCCTTGTATAGTGTGGGTGCAGCCAGTATGTAAAACAGTATGGAGGTTCCTCAAAAAATTAAAAATATATTTATCATATGATCGAGCCGAGCAATCCTACTTTTGGGTGTTTATCCAAAAGAACTGAAATCAGGATCTGGAAGTGATATTAGCACACTAATGTCCATTATAGCACTATTCTCAGTGGCCAAGGTGTGGAAACAACCTAAAGGTCTATTGAAGGATGTTGACAGATGAATGGATTTTTAAATTTTTTTTTGAATTTTATTTTATTTTTTTATACAGCAGGTTCTTATTAGTTATCTATTTTATACAGATTAGTTGTATATAGGTCAATCCCAATCTCCCAATTCATCCCACCACCACCCCCACACCCCCCAACCCTGCTTTCCCCCATTGGTGTCCATACGTTTGTTTTCTACATCTGTGTCTCTATTTCTGCCTTGCAAACCAGTTCATCTGTACCATTTTTCTAGATTCCACATGTATGCGTTAATATACAATATTTGTTTTTCTCTTTCTGACTTACTTCACTCTGTGTGACAGTCTCTAGGTCCATCCACATCTCTACAAATGACCCAATTTCATTCCTTTTTATGGCTGAGTAATATTCTATTGTATATATGTACCACATCTTCTTTATCCATTCGTCTGTCGATGGGCATTTAGGTTGCTTCCATGACCTGGCTATTGTAAATAGTGCTGCAATGAACACTGGGGTGCATGTGTCTTTTTGAATTATGGTTTTCTCTGGGTATATGCCCAGTAGTGGGGTTGCTGGATCATATGGTAATTCTATTTTTAGTTTTTTAAGGAACCTCCATACTGTTCTCCATAGTGGCTGTATCAATTTACATTCCCACCAACAGTGCAAGAGGGTTCCCTTTTCTCCACACCCTCTCCAGCATTTGTTGTTTGTAGATTTTCTGATGATGCCCATTCTGACCGTTGTGAGGTGATACCTCATTGTAGTTTTGATTTGCATTTCTCTAATGGTTAGTGATATTGAGCAGCTTTCCACCTGCCTCTTGGCCATCTGTATGTCTTCTTTGGAGAAATGTCTATTTAGGTCTTCTGCCCATTTTTTGATTGGGTTGTTTGTTTTTTGATATTGAGCTGCATGAGCTGCTTGTATATTTTGGAGGTTAATCCTTTGTCAGTTGCTTCATTTGCAAATCTTTTCTCCCATTCTGAGGGTTGTCTTTTCGTCTTGTTGATAGTTTCCTTTGCTGTGCAAAAGTTTTTAAGTATCATTAGATCCCAATTGTTTAATTTTGTTTTTATTTCCATTATTCTAGGAGGTGGGTCAAAAAAGATCTTGCAGTGATTTATGTCAAAGAGTGTTCTTCCTATGTTTTTCTCTAAGAGTTTTATAGTGTCTGGTCTTACATTTAGGTCTTTAATCCATTTTGAGTTTATTTTTGTGTATGGTGTTAGGAAGTGTTCTAATTTCATTCTTTTACATGTAGCTGTCCAGTTTTCCCAGCACCACTTATTGAAGAGGCTGTCTTTTCTCCATTGTATATCCTTGCCTCCTTTGTCAGAGATTAGTTGACCATATGTGTGTGGGTTTACTTATGGGCTTTCTATCCTGTTCCATTGATCTATATTTCTGTTTTTGTGCCAGTACCATACTGTTGTGATTACTGAAGCTTTGTAGTATAGTCTGAAGTCAGGGAGTCTGATTCCTCCAGCTCTGTTTTTTTCCCTCAAGATTGCTTTGGCTATTCGGGGTCTTTTGTGTCTCCATACAAATTTTAAGACTTTTTGTTCTAGATCTGTAAAAAATGCCATTGGTACTTTGATAGGGATTGCACTGAATCTGTAGATTGCTATGGGTAGTATAGTCATTTTCACAATACTGATTCTTCCCATCCAAAAACATGGTCTATCTCTCCATCTGTTGGTATCATCTTTAATTTCTTTCATCAGTGTCTTATAGTTTTCTGCATACTGGTCTTTTGTCTCCCTAGGTAGGTTTATTCCTAGGTATTTTATTCCTTTTGTTGCAGTGAGAGTGTTTCCTTAATTTCTCTTTCAGATTTTTCATCATTAGTGTATAGGAATGCAAGAGATTTCTGTGCATTAATTTTGTATCCTGCAACTTTACCAAATTCATTGATTAGCTCTAATAGTTTTCTGCTGGCATTTTTAGGATTCTCTATGTATAGTATCATGTCATCTGCAAACAGTGACAATTTTACTTCTTCTTTTCCAATTTGTATTCCTTTTTTTTCTTTTTCTTCTCTGACTGCCATGGCTAGGACTTCCAAAACTGTTTGAATAATAGTGGTGAGAGTGGACATCCTTGTCTTGTTCCTAATCTTAGAGGAAATGCTTTCAGTTTTTCACCATTGAGAATGATGTTTGCTGTGGGTTTGTCATATATGGCCTTTATTATGTTGAAGTAGGTTCCCTCTATGCCCACTTTCTGGAGAGTTTTTATCATAAATCGGTGTTGCATTTTGTCAAAAGCTTTTTCTGCATCTATTGAGATGATCATATGGTTTTTATTCTTCAATTTGTTAATATGGTATATCACATTGATTGGTTTGCCTATATTGAAGAATCCTTGCATCTCTGGGATAAATCCCACTTGATCATGGTGTATGATCCTTTTCATGTGTTGTTGGATTCTGTTTGCTAGTATTTTGTTGAGCATTTTTGCATCTACATTCATGAGTGGTATTGGTCTGTAGTTTTCTTTTTTTGTGGTATCTTTGGTTTTGGTGTCAGTGTGATGGTGGCCTCGTAGAATGAGTTTGGGAGGGTTCCTTCCTCTGCAATTTTTTGGAAGAGTTTGAGAAGGATGGGTGTTAGCTCTTCTCTAAATGTTTGATAGAATTCGCCTGTGAAGCCATCTGGTCCTGGACTTTTGTTTGTTGGAAGATTTTTAATCACAGTTTCAATTTATAACTTGTAATTGGTCTGTTCATATTGTCTATTTCTTCCTGGTTCAGTCTTGGAAGGTTATAACCTTCCAAGAATTTGTCCATTTCTTCCAGGTTGTCCATTTTATTGGCATAGAGTTGCTCTTAGGATGCTTTGTATTTCTGCGGTGTCCACTATAACTTCTCCTTTTTCATTTCTAATTTTATTGATTTGAGTCCTCTCTCTATTTTTCTTGCTGAGTCTGGCTAAAGGTTTGTCAATTTTGTTTATCTTTTCCAAGAACCAGCTTTTAGTTTTATTGATCTTTGCTATTGTTTTCTTTGTTTCTATTTCATTTATTTCTGCTCTGATCTTTTTGATTTCTTTCCTTCTACTAACTTTGGGTTTTGTTTGTTCTTCTTTCTCTAGTTCCTTTAGGTGTAAGGTTAGATTGTTTATTTGAGATTTTTCTTGTTTCTTGAGGTAGGCTTGTATAGCTATAAACTTTCCTCTTAGAACTGCTTTTGCTGCATCCAGTAGGTTTTGGATTGTCGTGTTTTTGTTGTCATTTGTCTCTAGGTATTTTTTGATTTCCTCTTTGATTTCTTCAGTGACCTCTTGGTTATTTTGTAATGTATTGTTTAGCCTCCATGTGTTTGTGTTTTTTCCGTTTTTTCCTCTGTAATTGATATCTAGTCTCATAGCGTTGTGGTTGGAAAAGATGCTTGATATGATTTCAGTTTTCTTAAATTTGCCGAGACTTCATTTGTGACCCAAGATGTGATCTATCCTGGAGAATGTTCCGTGTGCCTTTGAGAAGAAAGTGTAATATGCTGTTTTCAGTTGGGATGCCCTATAAATATCAGTCAAATCTGTCTGGTCTATTGTGTCATTTAAAGCTTGTGTTTCCTTACTAATTTTCTGTCTGGGTGATCTCTCCATTGGTGAAAGTGGAGTGTTAAAGTCCCTACTATTATTGTGTTACTGTCGATTTCCTCTTTTATAGCTGTTAGCATTTGCCTTATGTATTGCGGTGCTCCTATGTTGGGTGCATATATATTTATAATTGTTATATCTTCTTCTTGGATTGATCCCTTGATCATTATGTAGTGTCCTTCCTTGTCTCTTGTAACATTCTTTATTTTAAAGTCCATTTTATCTGATATGAGTATTGCTACTCCAACTTTCTTTTGATTTCCATCTGCATGGAATATCTTTTTCCATTCCCTCACTTTCAGTCTGTATGTGTTCCTAGGTCTGAAGTGTGTCTCTTGTTGACAGCATATATATGGGTCTTGTTTTTGTATCCATTCAGTGAGCCTGTGTCTTTTGGTTGAAGCATTTAATCCATTCACATTTAAGGTAATTATCGATACGTATATTCCTATTACCATTTTCTTAATTGTTTTGGGTTTGTTTTTGTAGGTCCTTTGCTTCTCTTGTGTTTCCCACTTAGAGAAGTTCCTTAAGCATTCATTATAGAGCTGGTTTGGTGGTGCTGAATTCTCTTAGCTTTTGCTTGTTTGTAAAGCTTTGATTTCTCTGTCAAATCTGAATGAGATCCTTGCTGGGTGCAGTAATCTTGGTTGCAGGTTCTTCCCTTTCATCACTTTAAATGTATCATGCCACTCCCTTCTGGCTTGTAGAATTTCTGCTGAGAAATCAGCTGTTAACCTTAGGGGAGTTCCCTTGTGTGTTATTTTTCGTTTTTCCTTGTTGCTTTTAATAATTTTTCTTTGTCTTTAAATCTTGTCAATTTAATTACTATGTGTCTCAGACTGTTTCTCCTTGGGTTTGTCCTGCCTGGGACTCTGCGCTTCCTGGACTTGGGTGGCTATTTCCTTTCCCATGTTAGGGAAGTTTTCAACTGTAATTTCTGTAGATATTTTCTCGGGTCCTTTCTCTCTCTCTTCTCCTTCTGGGACCCCTATAATGCAAATGTTGGTGCATTTAATGTTGTTCCAGAGGTCTCTTAGGCTGTCTTCATTTCTTTTCATTCTTTTTTCTTTATTCTGTTCTGCAGCAGTAAATTCCACCATTCTGTCTTCCAGGTCACTTATGCATTCTTCTGCCTCAGTTATTCTGGTATTGATTCCTTCTAGTGTATTTTTCATTTCAGTTATTGTATTGTTTGTCTCTGTTTGTTTGTTCTTTAATTCTTCTAGGTCTTTGTTGAACATTTCTTGCATCTTCTTGGTCTTTGCCTCCATTCTTTTTCCAAGGTCTTGGATCATCTTCACTCTCATTATTCTGAATTCTTTTTCTGGAAGGTTGACTATCTCCACTTCATTTAGTTGTTTTTCTGGGGTTTTATCTTTTTCCTTCACCCGGTACATAGTCCTTTGCCTTTTCATTTTGTCTGTCTTTCTGTGACCATGGTTTTTGTTCCAAAGACTGCAGGATTGTCATTCTTCTTGCTTCTGCTGTCTGCCCTCTGGTGGATGAGGCTATCTAAGAGGCTTGTGCAAGCTTCCTGATGGGAGGGACTGGTGGTGGGTAGAGCTGGGTCTATCTATTTTATATATAGTAGTGTGTATATGTTAATCCCAAACTCCTAATTTACCCCTCCCCCTCCTCCCCCTTTCCCTTTTGGTAACCATAAGTTTGTTTTCTATGTCTTTGAGTCTCTTTCTGTTTTGTAAGTAAGTTCTTTTGTATCACGTTTTTGGATTCCATGTATAAGTTCTTTTGTATCACTTTTTTGGATTCCATGTATAAGTAAGTTCTTTTGTATCACTTTTTTGGATTCCATGTATAAGTGATATCATATGATATTTGTTTTCTCTTTGTGACTTACTTCATCTAGTATGATAATCTCTAGGTCCATCCATGTTGCTGCAAACAGCATTATTTCATTCTTTTTTATGGCTGAGTAGTATTCCACTGTGTATGTATACCACATCTTCTTTATCTATTCATCTGTTGGTGGGCATTTAGGTTGCTTCCATGTCTTGACTGTTGTAAATAGTGCTGGTATGAACACTGGGGGGTATGTATCTTTTCGAATTAGAGTTTTCTCTGGATATATGCCCAGGAGTGGGATTGCTGGATCATATAGTAACACTATTTTTAGTTATTTTAAGGAACCTCCATACTGTTTTCCATAGTGGCTGCACCCATTTACATTCCCACCAACAGTGTAGGAGGGTTCCCTCTTCTCCACACCCTCTCCAGCGTTTATTGTTTGTAGATTTTTGTAAGATGGTCATTCTGACTGGTGTGAGGTGATACTTCATTTAGTTTTGATTTACATTTTTCTAATAATTAGTGATATTGAGCATCTTTTCATGTGCCTGTCGGCCATCTGTGTGTCTTCTTTGGAGAAATGTCTGTTTAGGTCTTCTACACATTTTTTGATTGGGTTGTTTTTTGTTCTTTGTTTTTTTTATAAACTGTAGGAGCTCTTTGTATATTTCGGAAATTAATCCCTTGTTGGTCACATCATTTGCAAATATTTTTTTCCCAGTCTATAGGTTGTCTTTTTGTTTTGTTTATGGTTTCCTTTGTTGTACAAAAGCTTTTAAGTTTGATTAAGTCCCATTTGGTTATTTTTATTTTTATTTCCATTTCTCTAGAATGTTTTCTTTTTTACTCATTTGTTTATTTAACTTTTTACGTAGTTCTCATGTATGATGATGATGATTTTTTAAAACTTTTAAGTTGTGCCCAGCTCATGATAGACCTGCAATAAATATTTGTTAAATAAACACTGGCTATTTAAAGAAGGCAGTACATGTACATTATAAAAATAGGCAAAAAAAGGGCATAAATAAAAAGGAAAAAAACCCCTTATAATTTTGCCAGAGATCACTCCTGTTATTTACCTTTGTATAGAATTTTCCAGATTTTATTTTTAAAAATTCATACATAATACATAATTTTTTAAAGATGGGATTTTTGTAACTTTTCCTCTTATCTTCTTTTTCCCCCATCTTTCTTTCTCCCTGACTCTCCCATTAAAATTATGGAGAAAATTAGCTACCAGATGGCTCAGAAATGCATGTCAGCAGCAAAGTGACCCCCTTCCAGGAAGGAAGCAACTGTTGGGGATGGAATGTCACCTGATCCATAATTTACTCATCAGAGATTTCCAGGCACTTTCATTAGGCCTTCTGGAGAGTGAATCTGTGTTCCTCTGTGTTGGACACTGCACCAAACTCAGCATTTTTCTCTTGCAGGCATTTTCAGCTTTTTACTATGTGATGGAGTTTTTAAACCTTACATCAGAGGAACAGTCAACTCATAAAAAGATGATTAACACATTGGAAAAGTTCTGCTCTCGGCCTTGGGAAGAGGTAAGTGACTAGAAACAGCATCTGTTACCATTGCTCTCTGCCCTTGACAGCATGGAGGATGTGAGTCTGCTCTTCAAGTCATGCTAATGTGACCAAGATCCGGCACACATGTTAGAGAAGCCTAGATGGTACACTCAATTAAGAGTAAGTTCACTGGCATTCCTTGATAGCTTGGCATACAATGGCTTAAACAAAAAAGGTCTTATTGTTTTCACCTAATTCGAAGTCCGGAAGTAGGCAGTTGCTGGCATGGGGTGGGCAGCTTGACTATCTCAGCCATTCTTCAGTTGTTGTTAGGCCTGTTTCCTCATGGAAGCAAGGTGTAGCTTCAGGGATCACAGCCGTGTTCAAGGTCAGAAGAAGGATAGCTCCAGATACATCTGTTCCTTTTTATAGGAAAGCAAAAGCTATCCCAGAAGCTCCTAGTAGTCTTTTCTCTTACATCTCATTGGCCAGGACTGGCTGGGAAAGCAGGATGCAGGATTTATGACTGGCTTAGAGCCCTAGATCCATCATGAGCTACTTCCTGGAGCTGAGCACATTGTCGCCCACTCCTTCCCCCAACCCCCAGGGAAGACAGGCAATTCACAGAATCTGCCACAGACACCATTGTGGTAAGACCCTTTTTTCATCAGACAGGTCCAAGGTATCTCCTACTTATTCATAAATTTGAAGCACAAATTTTTTCTTGTCTGAGGCACTGAGTCATTCAAGATCCAGTGCTACCTGATGAAAGTTTCCAGGGACGTGAGAGAAAGATATGGAGTCTACTCTGATTTACAAAAACAGATCACCTAGGAGTGGCTCAAAACAGCAGCTGTTTTAAGTTGACAAAAGTGACTTAAAATGAGTGATTTTAAGAGAGATTGCAAAAGTGATTGCAAAAGTGACCAGTGCTTTCATTCTGAAGATATGCAATTAATTAAAAATGAAGGCTGTTCTCGTGGGCACTGACAACAGAGGAAGGAAGGTTGTGCAAGAGCCTGGACATCTGAAATTTTCTCTAAGTATTTTGTCTGAGTTAGAACATGAAGGAAGGGTATTCAGGGCTTTCGGAAAGAGCAGCTCAAATATGCCTCAGCACTTTACAAAACATTTAGGGGAGCCTTTTTGCAGCTAGTGGTGATCTGTGGAGAAAGACGAGCATCTCGGATTCTTGAGCAAAATGCTTCCGAAACTGGGTTCCAGAGCAGTGTTTGTCAGATGTTACTATGTATGGGATTGTATGGGGCTCATATTAAACAGCACATTCTGCATTGGCAGATCAGGGTGAGGATTCAAGTTCTCAGGGGACGCTGCTGATGCTAGTCCAGAGACCTAACTGAGTGGCACGGCTGTTTATGAAACTGTTTCCTCAAGATGCTTATAGAGGCTCTAAACCAAAGACTTTGGTCAAGAGCATACAGAAAACTCTGGTTAAGCAAAAATTAATAGATTTCTTTCATGCAAGATTTTTCACAGTTTTTAATATGCTACTGTGATTGTGAAACTCAAGTTTCACAAGGGATGGCAAACTATAGTAAAATTCAGTGTTGTTGAACCTATCAGACCACAGAAACTACTTTTTTCCTAGAACACTTATCAATGTCTCATAGAACCCTGTGGAGGAAAAGATTCCTTAACAGACCCTAAACTGTGAACCCCTGCACCCACTGAAGGAGTGCAGCACCACTCCCAAAGCTCTCTGCAGGGGCCAACTCTCAGGCCCATGTGAGCTGGGGCGTTTTCCTCTCTTGATCAGCTCTAATAGCAAACATGAGGGCTATGGAGAAGTGCCTGTTGTTGCACAAGTATGATGTTTTCTTCCCTTCACTTCCAGCTGCAGATGTATTTTGGTGAAGTGAAGGAGAAGTACCTGAGTGAATACTGCTTTTCTGGCACCTACATCCTCGCTCTTCTTCTGAATGGCTATCATTTTACAGCTGAGTCCTGGAAGAATATTCACTTCATGGGCAAGGTTTGTTAGGTTGGGGGGAGGTTGGGTGGTAGTGACTGAAGCAGCTTTGGGCTTAAAAGAGGTAGGAGTCAACCTGATTTAAATTTTGGCCTGATGTCCTGTCCTACCACTTCACCTCTAACCCAAGATGGCATTTTATGCCCAGCTCTCCTGATAATGTTGACCAGCCAGTTGTGGGTATCCTATCTAAGGAGGGCTACTTGCATTCTCAGCCTCGCCTTTCTGCTCACATAACAGTGACTAACCCCTTATAAAACAAAAAATGAGATAGTAAAGTAATATAACAGTATTTCAACAGCCACAGTGATTCTGCGTGCTGACTTCAACATCCATCTCAAAGGCCCCTTCGTGAATCCAGAAGGGATGATCATGGTTTGTGACAAGGGATGAAGGCCTTGTTGGTTGTAGCTTCAGGACTGACCAATCTGAAAGCTCGCTGTGAAGAACGAGATGAGTGGCTGTGAATGGGGGCCTTTGCTTAGAAGCCAGGCTTAGCATGAGCCTTAAAGAAGCAAGCCCATAGCTTTGCATTAGCATAGCATTACCTGAAGGTTTCCAGGCATAGAGCAACATTTACATTGGCAGCGAGACTCATGGGCACACTCATGCTTGATGAAAAATATCAAGGGCAGTGTTTCTCTACCTTTTAAACCCATACCCACTAATGACAAAAACAATTTACCCCTTTATTAAATACGGTGACTTCAAGCAAAACAAAGCATTGAGGCAGCAGAGGGCTGTAGTAGCCTTAAAGATAGTAGTGCCACCACACTCTTGTCAATATTGACTTTGCTAATTAAAATCTTTTTTTTTGTTTTAACATCCCAGTCTTCCTTCCATTCCATCACAGTTTGTCTGTTTGAGAGATATGTCTATGTCAAATTTACCTAGTGATTTATATTCTTTGAGCTCCAGTCTATGATCCATTATTTCTAAACCTTAAGTGATAACTCCTCTAACTCTGGAGGCTTCCTTGACACAGGCAGTCAGATACGGTTCCATTCCCCATAAAGGGACATGGGCCTTTTTACAAATTATTAATTCCCAGTACTGGTAAAGGTTTAGGGGAGAGGAGCATTCCACATGGTATTGGTTGGAATGTAAACTGGCATAACCTTTGGGAAGACTGTTTTGGCAACATGTGCTAGGAGCCTTAAAACATGTACATCATTTTGTCCAATTGCTCCATTTCTAGGACTTATAAATAATTGAACAAAGTGAGTAAAAATGAACATATAAGGCAGTTCATGTCAGTGATGATGTTGCAGAAATCCCTTAAGAGACATGGGATGATGTTTACAAGGAATTGTTAAGTGAATAATTCTACGTACAATTTAATTCCATTTTTTATGTGAAAGACACGCACAGAGAGGACTGGTAGGGTATGTCACAAAATGATAATAGCAGCAACTTCTGAATGATGAAGTAGAGGTGGTTTTTATTTTCTTTTTTAGGATTATCTGTACTTCATGATTTTCCTACCGTGACCACATACAACTCATGTAATAGAAACATTTCCACAATTCTTTATTATTCATAGACTACCTGTATTTCAATACATTTTGAGGTGACTTGAAAATATTCCTAGGAAGGTGGCAGGGTTGGAGAATGTTTTTTCATTTAAGAATAATCCTTTCTCATGCATATGCAGTCTTTCACCTTATGTCAAGTAAGACTGACTTGCTGGGATTATTCCCCAGTTGAATCATAAAAGAAGTCCTGGTTTCGTATGGATGAAATTCCTGGGCCTGACATTGATGCCCAAGGCCAGGGACAGTCATTATTCTCTCATCCTTTGCCCGCTTCCTGTCATCCGCCCCCACTTCCCCACCCCAGCCACCCACATTCACACAAACAACAAAAGAAGAATGCAAATTTCCAAAGGCCTAATTTGAGTTAAGTTCTTCTGGGCAGGAGAACTGAGCCGTCATTCCCCAAATTCCTCTCTGAATTTCGGGGATTTAGTAGTGAGGCCCCACACTCTCCTTCTTAATCACTTACTCCTGCTCCATTTTCCCCACAGCCATATTCCCAATTCAGAATATAAAACTAATCCATTTAGAGAACTGAACATGGTGCTCTCACTTCCTGGTTGCTCAGTGTTATGGACAGGGTTACATGAAAGCTCACTTAATCCTCGGACCAGAAACAACAGCCTTTCCCCACTGTTCGCAGGTCCGGAGCACCAGCGTCGGGTGGACTTTGGGCTACATGCTGAACCTGACCAACATGATCCCATCTGAAGAGCCACTGTCCACACCTCTCTCCCACTCCACATATGTCTTCCTCATGGTCCTCTTCTCCCTGATCCTGGTCATAGCGGTCATAATAGGCATATTTATCTTTCACAAGCCTTCGTATTTCTGGAAAGACATGGTATAGCAGGAACAGCTGAAATCTGCTGGCTGGAGTGAGAAGAAAACTTGCCCAGGGAGCACTTTCCTCCACAGTGGTGTACAAGGCCAGTCTTGACCAGCATGAAGCTTCCTTGGCTTTTGCTGAAGCCTTTCCATGGGAGGTATTTACCACCCACTGCCTCAAGAACTTCCTGGCAGACATTGTCTCTTTTGTGAGTCTCTCCAAACTCCCCCCTTTCTCTTTTGTACTCTGTGCTTGTGTAGGTCTTGAAGACCTGCCTCCTTTCATGATAGTTGCTTTATAAAAGAACAATATTGACTTTATCCAGAAGAACTGAGAGTCCTGAGTCCTGTGCTGGGAAGTTGCCCTGGCTAAAAGAAGAATCTTGGGAACTGATTCAGTTGTGGTCTTACAGACCCTTTCTCTCTCCTGTTTCCCATTTATTAAGAAAGCCATTCAGTGCCTTTGGAGAAGACAGACACATATCCCATGCCCAGCCTGCCCTTTGCATGGGAGAATTTTCTAGTCTAGGCAAATATGTGCTAGGGCGAAAGAGTCTTACAAAGGAATTTATGGGATGTGCAGTTAATCCAGTAGTTAATCCAAGACAAAAGAGGGATGTGGGTAAGTCACATATTCCTGGGTGATGCCAAAATGCTAGAGTGGGACACCCAGACCAGAGATTATTTAAAAAGCTGCTGTACATATACATAGGCATTCAAATATCAGGGCATATTATCTGGTAGGTGTATACATGTCAGGAAGAAAAATACAGTTACAACACAAGGTCAGGAAAGTGCATCCTCCAACACATCTATTGGGGTTTTGTTTTTATTGCAGTAAAATGCATATAACCTAAAATTCACCATTATGACATATACAATTTAGTGGCATTTAGTACATTCACAATGTTGTGCAACTGTCACCAATATCTAATTCCAGAATATTTTCATCACTAAGAAATTATTGGCTGGGGATAAGACCATCCTGTGGTAGGCTTGAACCATCAACCTTTCCATTTAGCCAAGCAGGCTAACCAGTTGCACCACAAAGATGCTCACTGAGTTTTAAAGCCATTCCATATCTTACTGTCCCAGGGTTTAATTTAGTGAAAGAGTTGCATTGGTGCAGAGTGGCATGCCTTTTTTGCCGTCATGGTATTTACACAACAAAATGTGCCAGGAACCACATCTGCAAGTTTTGCTGCCAGTTCTAGGTACTTTTGCTTTAAGCATCTTTGCCATAGACATTTTTGCCACAAACATTTTCACTGCAAATAATTGGCTCTAAAGCAATTTTGCCATAAAAGATAAAATAATGGAAAATCAAAGAGGGATAATTAAAAGGACATAATGAAATGAAAAACAAAATTCAAGACTTATTGTGAAATATAAAATATTTGATTACCTTTAAAGTGTGTGTTGATTCATGGCAATACTTTGCACAGAACGGATTTTATTTTGTGGGTTGTATCTAAGCACTTGTCTTCCAAGTCTTTCATTCATAGCATTTTATACTTTTCTTTTTTGCTCATTGATTTGTCTTCTCGTTCTGCATTGTACTTTTTCTTTTTTGCTAAAATTTCTTCCTTCGTAAAGAGCGATGTAAGTTTCCAAATACTTAGAGGCATCTTTGTAACTGAGCTTTGTGTTGTGTTTTGAAAGCTTCTACACGGTTGTTGTTTGTTCTTGGCATATTGTCACGTGTCCATTGATAGATGTTCCAAAGTTGTGTGGGAAATGTGGGTTCACCTCTGCACCTTCCAGGACCTTGGCCTCTTTCTCCTCCACTGTAGTGTGTTTCAAAATAAGAAACCAACTTTTGGGACAAATCACTGTCATATGCCAGCTCGATAAAGCCATCAATAATGTCGCCAACTGGAAGAAATGCTAACACATTTCAACCAGTTGAAACCGAACTGTCAAACCAAAAACCGTCAACCAGTTATTTTATCTTTCACAGGGAATTTGCCTTACAGCCAATTAGTTATTCGACAAAAATGTTTGTTGCAGAAGTGCTTGTGGCAGAGATGTCAATGGCAAAGATGCTTATGGTGAAGGTACCTAGAACCCATTTCAACATGTAATTAATATATGTTATTAATGAGATTTTTGTTTTTTAATATTAAGTTTTTGAAATCTGTTGTATATATTACACTTACAGCACATCCTAATCAGGACTCCATTTCAAGTGCTCAATGGCCACGTGTGACTAGTGGCTACCATATTGAATAGCACATGTCTAAAAGAACATTCAAAGCTAAAAAGACACAGGCAATAACACTTTGTCTTTCTCTTGAGGGGGGGAATTTTCTTTAAACAGCTATAGATGCTATAACATCCTTGCTATTATTTATTATATATGAAGTTTAACATTATTCTTAACAAGCTTTTAACATTCCAGCTAAGAATTTCACATTACTCCTCAGGTTTTGTTGCCTTTTTTGTGAAGACATAGATGCCTATTATTCAGACCAAGATGCCTGATGAAAGACCTTTGGGAAATTTAATCTGGATTCAAAGATAATACAAGATAATTGGATGCTTATATTCTATGGTCAAAATGTAAATTTGAATGTTAAAATAAAGATTAGTCTCTTAATAGCTCACAGAGCGAAGTTTACCACATAATAGTAACGTTACTATTAAAATATATTCTCATTTATTGTCAGTTTGAAAGATGAGCTGAATTTCACTGAAATTGGTCTCATTCCTCTCTGATTCAGAGTCTAATAGTTGCTATCTTGTTAGAACATGACAGTTGCTCATAGTTAGCCTGTACTAGCCAGGTATTTCTTTCAGTTTGTGCTAGTTTTATTATGTTTTAAAATTTCTTATAACCTCAAAATTTCAGTGGCTTACCACAATAAACATTGATTTTTCATGTTCATGGGTCTGCAAGTCAGCTAGTATATCTACTTCCGGTGGTAGGTCTGGTTCAGGCCTGCTCCATCTATCTCCCACTCTCCTTGTCTGGTGGCTTCCTGAGCCATGTTCCCATGATGAGTGGTAGGGGCACAAGAAAGGGAGAGAAAATACAGGATACCTCTTCAGGCCTTGGCCAGGACAGGCCCCTGTCACTTCCATCCACATTCTACTAACCAAAATAAGTCATATGACTAAGCCCAACATTAGGAAGCTGGAGAAACACTGGGAGGAATGGCAGAGTCATGTGGCAAAGGACATGAATAACTAATTCTAACACAGAAAATTCGTGAAACATTGGGCACAATGATTCAATCTACCACGGCGTCTCATTAACTAAAACATAAAGTATGTTTTCTTCAAATCTACTTACCTTGCCAAAGAATATTCTTCTTAAAAAATGTCATTTCTTCTATGACATCATCAATTACAACTTTTTTTTTTTTTTTTTAATTTTATAGCTACTTTATTTATTTATTTATTTTTGGCTGTGTTGGGTCTTCGGTTCGTGCGAGGGCTTTCTCTAGTTACGGCAAGTGGGGGCCACTCTTCATCGCGGTGCAGGGACCGCTCTTCATCGCGGTGCGCGGGCCTTTCACTATCGCAGCCCCTCCCGTTGCGGGGCACAGGCTCCAGACGCGCAGGCTCAGTAGTTGTGGCTCACGGGCCCAGCTGCTCCGTGGCATGTGGGATCTTCCCAGACCAGGGCTCGAACCCGTGTCCCCTGCATTAGCAGGCAGATTCTCAACCACTGCGCCACCAGGGAAGCCCTACAACTTTTTTTCACAGCCTTAATCAGGGTGCTCTGGCGGCTCCTAAATTAGTCTCACATTCTAAAATGATAGATTTCCTGAGAGACCATCTATTTATTTTCCTTATATGTTTAGGACAATGTATAGTTAACTACCCAAGTTTTTATTTGCACAAGAACCTAATACAACGGAACATAATTGGTTTTATCACAGGTATAATGGATTTTTTAATAAAGGGGAAAGGAATGTCTCCAAAAGCCTTCTCTTTCAGAAGTGGCATTTAGGACTGTGCATGTGGTAAAAGCATTGTTGTACTTTTTGCATTTCTCTATTTTAAGTAACTTAATTTCTAAATTTAAATTGATGATATAATGATGGCACCACTCTCATCAGCATCTGAGTTGACTTTTTATTTTTATATCCCTTTTGCATGATGAATGGCAGAGGACATGGATTAGTCAATGAGAAGTGAGATACAGTCACCTAAGAAACAACATCATTTCTTATAATGAAGTTCTAAGAAGAGAGGGGAGGAAAGTCATGTGAGCTAGATAGGGAACAGTATGTATTTAGGATGACTTAAACTGAACTCTACCTTTCCTCCTAACCCTGCTCCTCCTCCTGCATTTTATCATGATTAATGCCACCACTGCCTCAAGTAACCAAGATCAGAATCAACTTTATCGATGTTGAAGTGACAGGGGCCTGTCCTGGCCAAGACCTGCCCATTCTGCCTTTGCAGCATTTTTCATTTTGATTCCCCTTTACAATCTTGTTGTTATCACCCCAGTAGAGATCTGATATCAGGAACAGTGATCTTGTCTCCAAACTATTACTTCCAGATTAATCTTTATAAAAAATGGGCTTAATCACATTGCTCCCCAACTAAGACTGTTGGTGACTTTCTATTGCCTAGGAAATAAGGTCATACTCTCCAACAGACATTCAGGCCCTTTGATCCATGCCTATAAGCTCTCCCAGGCTTACATCCCACTCCACCCTCTGATGTTCCTTACACTGTAGCCAAGGTAGACTGATTCTTTACCCAGAGCTGTTCAGGTTATTTGCTCAACTTGGAGCACCTTTGCCCCACTCTACGTTTAAGGCTCAGCTCAGATGACCCTTCTTCAGTGAAGTCTTCTCCAAATCTCTAAGTCAGAATAAACTGCTTCTTCCCTGTGCTATCACAGCCCTTTACCTGGGCCTCCATTAGAGCATTCAGACCATTCTATTCAGTATTTGGGTTAAGCTCCTTGGGGACAAGATATGTGACCTATCTCTTTTTGAAAAGTTGGGCTCAGGGGTATTTTAGCAGGAACTGAGGTAACAGTCCTAGTTAATCGCTCTGTCCATTGCCAGATGGGCTGGTCCATACCACTATTTCTGCATCAGTATCCTGATGTATGTTATCTCTTGACATGACCATCCTCTTCCTCCAGCTTTTAAGGACCAGCTCAACTCCTGATTCCTCAATGAAGCCTTCTTTGTTTACCCACATTGAACTTTTCCTTCTGGACCATGCATTTAGTTTCAATATAGCTCACTACATGGGAATTGATTGTACATATTATGAAAGTAGAATTTTAAGGATTAGAATGCACCTTAAAAGGTAATGTTTATCAAAATTTAATGTGTATATGACTCACCCAGGGGTCTTGTTGAGGTAAAAATTACTTAATTTTATTTTATTTTATTTATTTATTTTTTTTTAAATTTTATTTATTTATTTATTTATTTATTTATTTTTGGCTGTGCTGGGTCTTCGGTTCGTGCGAGGGCTTTCTCCAGTTGCGGCAAGTGGGGGCCACTCTTCATCGCGGTGCGGGGACCGCCCTTCATCGCGGTGCGCGGGCCTTTCTCTATCGCGGCCCCTCCCGTCGCGGGGCACAGGCTCCAGACGCGCAGGCTCAGCAATTGTGGCTCACGGGCCCAGCTGCTCCGTGGCATGTGGGATCTTCCCAGACCAGGGCTCGAATCCGTGTCTCCTGCATTAGCAGGCAGATTCTCAACCACTGCGCCACCAGGGAAGCCCTACTTAATTTTAATTAATAAAAAATGATTCAGTAGGTCTGGGGTGAGGCTGAGGTGTTCTACATTTCTAACAAGCTGCCAGGTGATGTCACTACAGCTGTGTGGGGACCAAACTTTGGGTATCAAAGATCTAGACTACTTTACCATTCCATGGAGTTCCTTCTAATGGCTCTCAGATAAGTGGCCATCTACCACCTGACTGCCATACTTCATTTGGCAGCCTGTTCCACAGTGGGCCAGCTCAACTGCCACTTACAAAGCTTGCTCCCTCTGCTACACAACAATCCCCAAGTGTTTCTTCCTTTGTCAGTTTTCTGTGCCTCAGGAGTTTTCTGTCTGTGCTGCCCTCTGCCTTTGGGGAGCCACTGCCTGGCACTCAAGGGAAGAACTGGTGTGCCTCAGAGGGATTCCTCCCAGCTCTTCACCCTGCCCCTAGCCTTCAGTTACTGCCTCTGTGCTCTTGGTAGAACCCTGTGAGAAGGATCTGGAAGGTGATCCATAATGCAAGCCTACATGCAACTTTTAAAGATTCTTTAAACTTTCTGCTGGTTTCTTATTATTTTTGTCTCTGATAGCTTTCTTTCTTTGCTGTCACTCTACCAAGGATGAAAGAGTTCTGATGGGTTTTAAAATGCTGTGATTTTGTAGTCTAGCCAGCTGGGTAGAAGCTACAATCTCTTGCCATATGCACACAAGAATTATTTGTAAAATGAAAAAAAATAAATCATAAGGAAATTATTTTTTACAAAGTTTACAACCAGAAATGCAATTCATTAGCATATGGAACTAAAAGTACAGCCTCAATAAATTAGATTTCTGATTTTGAAAAAGCAACAATTATATATACTCCACACTGTTAGTTTCCTTATATTTATAAATACTCTTAAATATTTTTTTAAAATGTAGATGGCTCATTTTGCAATAACACAAGTTGCCTTTTGACATACAACTTAAATTTTCTATTATGAAATGATTTTTGGCCGAGTAACAATGAGAAAGGGGCAAAGATAGGTAAATGGTGGGCTGTTTGTAAAGTGAACTACTCAATACCAACTGAAGTTTTTTCTGATGGTAAATCATAATGCTCTCTCTAAAGCTCATCAATATACAGGCATACATATTTATAATCAGTAGCTTAAAAATATGACTTTTTGTGCTATTCCGTACCTCTTGGATTTTTACCTCTACATTAGTCAAGTGAACCATCTTTTAGGGATACGCATGAAGATGGAAGTCCCTGTGAAGAATATGGTGTGAATCTGCTCCGTCTCCTGCAGTTAAATCCATTTGAAGGATATATTCTTCGATTATCATCTGGACAGAGAGGTCTAAACAGAAACAAGTTATTTTTAACTTTTTATTATGAGAATTTTCAAACACAAAGTAGAATAATGCAATACACATCCATGTGCCCATTACAGAATTCATCAATTGTCATCATTTTGCTAACCTTGCAGAAACAAGTGTTAATTATAATCAGAGATAAAACAGGATTCAAACTTTGTGGAAAAGAGTAAAATATACTTTTTACCAACAGTCAAATGGTGAAGGTGGGCAGAATCATTGCATGGTGCAACATGGTAAAGTACATAGAGGGTTAAGGTCCTTAATAGAAGGATGCATCTTGCATGAAAGGAGGTGGGACATATTTTATAGGCCCCTCTTCAAGCTGCAGGAAGAATCAGGACCACAGCTACACTTGCCTATTTATTTTTTAGATTATGAAGTTAAAGAGAATAGCAGAATCATTTTGGTGTAGCAGCAAATCAATGGATTACGTTACTTATAGACAGTCTCTTCTAAAATATTCCTTTGACACTGAGAAGCTGAAGAAGGCTAATGAATCACCTATTTTAAATTGTAAGTTTTGCTTTTCATGTATGTTTAAACCTAAAACCTCTCTTTTAATTCGACTGAAATATACCTTTGTGGGATAAGTCTAGCACGTTTTTAATGTAAATATTCAATAGTTTCTATAAAGAACCCTGTTTTTCTCCCTGCTACAGTCCCTTCTTATCCAAATTGCTAATACGCTGTGTTACTTAGGCCTGCCAGTGCTGGGTAAGTTAAAAGGAAGAGGGCAGGAAGAATTCTGTCTTTGCTGTCATCTGGCTTTTCTTCCCCTTCAAAACAAGGTCTCTTTTAATCGATCTAAATTTTTCCTTTAGGTTTTTTCCACTTAAGCAGAATACCTTTGAGCCATTTTTTAAAAAAACATCTTTATTGGAGTATAATTGCTTTACAATGCTGTGTTAGTTTCTGCTGTATAACAAAGTGAATCAGCTATATGTGTACATATATCCCCATATCCCCTCGCTCTTGTGTCTCCCTCCCACCCTCCCTATCCCACCCCTCTAATTGGCCACAAAGCACCGAGCTGATCTCCCTGTGCTATGCAGCTGCTTCCCACTAGCTATCTTTTCACATTTGGTAGTGTGTATATGTCCATGCCACTCTCTCACTTCGTCCCAACTTCCCCTTCCCCTTCCCCAGGTCCTCAAGTCCACTCTCTACGTCTGCGTCTTTATTCCTGTCCTGCCCCTAGGTTCATCAGAACCTTTTTTTTTTTTTAGATTCCATATATATGTGTTAGCATACGGTATTTGTTTTTCTCTTTGAGACTTACTTCGCTCTGTTTGGCAGACTATAGGTCTGTCCACCTCACTACAAATAACTCAATTTCGTTTCTTTTTATGGCTAATATTCCACTGAATATATGTGCCACATCTTCATTATCCATTCATCTGTCAATGGACATTAGGTTGCTTCCATGTCCTGGCTATTGTAAACAGTGCTGCAATGAACATTGTGGTGCATGTCTCTTTTTGGATTATGGTTTTCTCAGGGTATATGCCCAGTAGTGGGATTGCTGGGTCATATGATAGTTCTATTTTTAGTTTTTTAAGGAACCTCCATACTGTTCTACGTAGTGGCTGTATCCATTTACATTCCCACCAACAGTGCAAGAGGGTTCCCTTTTCTCCACACCCTCTCCAGCATTTATTGTTTGTAGATTTTTTGATGATGGCCATTCTGACTGGTGTGAGGTGATACCTCATTGCAGTTTTGATTTGCATTTCTCTAATGATTAGTGATGTTGAGCATACTTTCATGTGTTTGTTGGCAATCTGTGTGTCTTCTTTGGAGAAATATCTATTTAGGTCTTCTGCCCACTTTTATTTTTTTTAACATCTTTATTGGAGTATAATTGCTTTACAGTGGTTAGTTTCTGCTTTATGACAAAGTGAATTAGTTATACATATGCATATATCCCCATATCTCCTCCCTCTTGCAGCTCCCTCCCACCCTCCCTATCCCACCCCTCTAGGTGGTCACAAAGCACCGAGCTGATCTCCCTGTGCTATGCAGCTGCTTCCCACTAGCTATCTGTTTTACATTTGGTAGTGTATATATGTCCATGCCACTCTCTGACTTCATCCCAACTTACCCTTCCCCCTCCCCAGGTCCTCAAGTCCATTCTCTACGTCCGCGTCTTTATTCCTGACGTCCGCGTCTTTATTCCTGTCCTGCCCCTAGGTTCTTCGAACCTTTTTTTTTTTCAGATTCCGTGTAAATGTGTTAGCATACGGTATTTGTTTTTCTCTTTCTGATTTACTTTGCTCTGTGTGACAGACTCTAGGTCCATCCACCTCACTACAAATAACTCAATTTCGTTTCTTCTTATAGATGAGTAATGTTTCATTGTATATATGTGCCACATCTTCTTTTGCCCACTTTTAGATTGGGTTCTGTGTTTTTTAGATATGGAGCTGCATGAACTGCTTGTATATTTTGGAGATTAATCCTTTGTCAGTTGCTTCATTTGTAAATATTTTCTCCCATTCTGAGGGTTGTCTTCTTGTCTTGTTTATGGTTTCCTTTGCTGTGCAAAAGCTTTGAAGTTTCATTAGGTCCCATTTGTTTATTTTTGTGTTTATTTCCATTTCTCAAGAGGTGGGTCAAAAAGAATCTTGCTGTGATTTATGTCATAGAGTGTTCTGCCTATGTTTTCCTCTAAGAGTTTGATAGTGTCTGGCCTTACATTTAGGTCTTTAATCCATTTTGAGTTTATTTTTGTGTATGGTGTTAGGAAGTGTTCTAATTTCATTCTTTTGCATGTAGCTGTCCAGTTTTCCCAGCACCACTTATTGAAGAGACTGTCTTTTCTCCATTGTATATTCTTGCCTCCTTTATCAAAGAGAAGGTGACCATATGTGTGTGGGTTTATCTCTGGCCTTTCTATCCTGTTCCACTGATCTATATTTGTTTTTGTGCCAGTACCATACTGTCTTGATTACTGTAGCTTTGTAGTATAGTCTGAGGTCAGGGAGCCTGATTCCTCCAGTTCCATTTTTCTTTCTCAAGATTGCTTTGGCTATTTGGGGTCTTTTGTGTTTCCATACAAATTGTGAAATTTTTTGTTCTAGTTCTGTGAAAAATGCCACTGGTAGTTTGATAGGGATTGCATTGAATCTGTAGATTGCTTTGGGTAGTATAGTCATTTTCAATATATTGATTCTTCCAATCCAAGAACATGGTATATCTCTCCATCTGTTTGTATCATCTTTAATTTCTTTCATCAGTGTATTCTGGTTTTCTGCATACAGGTCTTTTTTCTCCTTAGGTAGGTTTATTCCTAGGTATTTTATTCTTTTTGTTGCAGTGGTAAACGGGAGTGTTTCCTTAATTTCTCTTTCAGATTTTTCATCATTAGTGTATAGGAATGCAAGAGATTTCTGTGCATTAATTTTGTATCCTGCTACTTTACGAAACTCATTGATTAGCTCTAGTACTTTTCTGGTAGAATCTTTAGGATTCTCTGTGTATAGTATCATGTCATCTGCAAGTAGTGACAGTTTTACTTCTTCTTTTCCAATTTGGATTCCCTTTATTTCTTTTTCTTCTCTGATTGCTGTGCCTAAAACTTCCAAAACTATGTTGAATAATAGTGGTGAGAGTGGGCAACCTTGTCTTATTCCTGATCTTAGTGGAAATGTTTTCAGTTTTTCACCATTGAGAACGATTATACATCACTTTGAGGGTGCTGATCATTAAGAAGTCATGACTTTTTCCCAGGCCTGTGGGGGAAAATATGCTATAAGTCCTTAGTATTCTAACAATAAGTGAAGGATAAATGCTAAGTTATTAGCAAAATCTCCCGTTATTCAAGTCAGCAGGACACAATTTTGTTGTGATGTCCCCTAAATTGGAACGTGCCACGTTTTAATTTTCCTTCTTTGTATCTGCTAATGAGCCCAAAATTCTCTCTTGCAGCTATCAACTTGTAAATTTCCAAACAAAAGTGTGTTGGTATTAAACAGAATATTTTTTTTCCTGAAAGTTGGTGAACAACCCATTTCACAACATCTTTTCATTTAAAGGACTGTTTCATAACCAGATCACTTTTACCACAATTTATATGATATGGGTTAAGGAAATAATCTTAAAAATATGGCTGGTGACATGCTGGATTACTGAACTGACTTCATGTCAGAAGATATAATAAAAACATATATTGATTTTTATATCATTATTCCTAAGATCTATTAATAGATTATAATAGAAAATATTTAATATAAATACATTTGGGCTGTTTCCAATTTTTGACTATTATAAATAAAGCCACTATGAGCATTCATATCAGTTTTTTTGTGTAAACACAAGTTTTCATTTTTCTAGGATAAATGCTCAAGACTGCAACTGCTGGGTCAGATGTTCGACCCATTTTTAGTTTTATAGGGAACTGCATTATTACATAGGAAACTACAGAACTACATATAGGGAACTACATAAACATAAAATACACCAACTTGATACAGAGTTTAAAAGAGGAATAGATAGCATTTAGAATGGCAAAAAGATAACTATTAAAAACACAGGATGAGATATTATAATTGACCACCAAGTCAGAACTTTGCTTTCCAGCAACAAGAACAAAAAGGAAAGTTTCATTAAAAAAAAAACAAAAAACCCCAAACTAAACAACAAAAAACCCTAATATTGTCTAAAAAAAAAAAGACAACCAACTGAATGGGAGAAAATATTTGCAAATGATATGACTGATAAGGGGTTAATATCCAAAATATAAACAGCTCATACAACTCAATATCAAAAAAACAAACAACCTGATTTTAAAAATGGGCAGAACACCTGAATAGGCATTTTTCCAAAGAAGATATACAGATGGCCAACAGGCACATGAAAAGATGCTCAACATCAGTAATCAATAGAGAAATGCAAATCAAAACCACAATGAGATATCACCTCACACCTGTCAGAATGGTCATCATCAAAAAGACCACAGATAACAAGTGTTGGTGAGAATGTGAAGAAAAGGGAACCCTAGTACATTGTTCAGAATGTAAATTGGTACAGCCATTATGGAAAACAATATAGAAGTTCCTCAAAAAACTAAAAATAGAACTACCATATGATCCAGCAATTCCACTCCTGAGTATATATCCAAAGAAAACAAAAACACTAAATTTCAAAAGATATATGCACCCCATATTTGTGGTGACAAAAGTTTTTAGAGAAGATTTGATTATCAATAGAAGGATGGTAGAATAAACTATAGTTTTGGACAATTATATAACTTTTACCAGGAATGAGTTCAGTCTTTTATCTATTGACCTGATGGAATGTCTATAATATACTATTAAGGAACAGTATTCATTGAAGGGTAATATGTACTGTTTGAGATCCTATTTTTATTTTTTATTTTTAAATTTTTAAAATTTTTATTTTTGACTGGGCTGTGGCTCATGGGATCTTAGTTCCCCAACCAGAGATTGAACCCAGGCCACGGAAGTGAAAGTGCTGAGTCCTAACCACTGGACTGCCAGGGAGTTCCCGGAGATCCCATTTTTATAAAACAACAAAAAAAATGGCAGACACCACAAAAAAGATACATGCACCCTGATGTTCATTATTATTTATAGCAGCCAAGATATGGAAGCAACCTAAGTGTCCATGAGCAGATGAATAGATAAAGAAGGTATGGTATATATACAATGGAATATTACTCAGCCATAAAAAAGGGTAACATTTTGCCATTTGCAACAACATGGATGGACATGGAGGGTATTATGCTTAGTGTGAAATAAGTCAGAAAGAGAAAGATAAATACTGTAATACTGTATATCACTTATATTTGGAATCTAAAAAATACAACAAACGAATATAATAAAATAGAAACAGACTTATAGAGAACAAACTAGTGGTTACTAGTGGGGAGAGGGAAGGGAGGAGAGGAAAGATAGGGATAAGAGATTAAGAGGTACAAACACAAGCTACTATGTATAAAATAAATGAACTACGAGGATATATTGGATAGCACAGGGAATTTAGTCAATATTTTATAATAACTTTAAATGGAGTATAATCTATAAAAAATTTGAATCACTACGTTGTACACCTGAAACTAATATAATATTGTAAATCAACTATTCTTCAATAAAAAGAAAGCTTCTGGCACCAACTTCTAAGAAAGATTTTCACAAGGATTTTATTCATAAGGAACATAATAGTTGTTTTGAATCATGAAGATAAACAAATGCTTCCTTAAAATGGGAGCACAGTGACTATGTGAGGGAAGGAGACTGTGTCAAGGCAGATTTGAAATGCCACTGTAAGCTGAAGAGCTCTGCACACCCCCTCATGTATTTTAGGCATATCCTGTGGTGCCAGCTAATGCCTAACGCAATGCCTGGAACTGCTCAAGAATTCCTCCTCCAGAACTGCTAAGGTGGCAAAATGTTTCATGTTTTGAGGTGAGAACTGAGGCTGAAAGAAAAACAAAATTGAAAAACAGCCTATTAATGTCTGTTCTAACTTGTATTAAATCAGTTCACAGTAGATAATTTCAATTCGTTGGAAATAATTACATAATATTTTAGTTTAAAAAACAAAACAAAATACAAATATCAAATATTCCTCATGTTTTAAAATACTATTGTGTATTCTGAAATTAAGTTATGAGAAAAATGCCAATAGAGAAGAGTGCAGAAACATTTTTTAGTAAAGATAGAAAAACAAGGTTTCAAGATAGTTTTAAAATTGTCTTCATCAGTTAATAAAGATATATATACATAGAAGGATTTCTAGTACCGTTTGACAGATAGCCTTAATTCAGTTGCAGATATATTGGTAGAATAAATACAAATTATTACTTTAAATCATAGCATTTTAGATTTTGAAGGGATCATAGCAATTACCTAGTTCAATATTTGTCAAATAGTTTGGAGAACATTAGTATCCCATGTCTTGTTAATGCTTGTTCTGTGGGGAAAACAAAGAGTTCTGTGCTCAAGTAAGTTGGGGAAATGTGGGGTTAAATAAAATTTAATAAAATTTTTAAAATTTTATTGAAGTACCATTGATTTACAATGTGTTACTTTCTGCTGTATAGCAAAGTGATTCAGTTATACATACATGCATACATACATATATTCTTTTTCATACTCTTTCCCATTATGGTTTATTACACAAAACTGAATATAGTTACCTGTACTTTACAGTAGAACCTTGTTGTTTATCCATTCTATATATAATAGTTTGCATCTGCTAATCCCAAACTCCCAATCCATCCCTCCCCCACCCCGCTCCCCCTTGGCAACCACAAGTCTGTTCTCTATGTCTGTGAGGCTGTTTCTTTTTTGTAAATAAGTTCATTTGTGACATATTTTAGATTACACATATAAAAATTTAATAAATTCTTTTTTTTTTCTCTTTTGGCTGCGTTGGGTCTTCATTGCTGCATGCGGACTTTCTCTAGTTGCAGCGAGTGGGAGCTGCTCTTCGTTGTGGCGCGTGGGCTTCTCATTGCAGTGGCTTCTCTTGTTGCGGAGCACGGGCTCTAGGCACGCGGGCTTCAGTAGTTGCAGCACATGGGCTCAGTAGTTGTGGCGCATGGGCTCTAGGGTGCACGGGCTGAGTAGTTGTGGCTTGCAGGCTCTAGAGCGCAGGCTCAGTAGTTGTGGCCCACGGGCTTAGTTGTTCTGCGGCATGTGGGATCTTCCCAGACCTGGGATCAAACCTGTGTCCCCTGCATTGGCAGGCAGATTCTTAACCACTGCGCCACCAGGGAAGTCCCTAATAAACTCTTTACTTCAGGAATTCTAAGGGTTTTTCATAAGCTAATGTTCATGGTGATAGCAGTTTGCGTTTCCAAAACTTATTTGACTTAAACACTTTTTATTCCTGTAAAACTAATAATATCTCATGAAATAACTAGTTTTCCTATATCCTTATGATACATCTTAAGAAAAGCTAACTGATCTGGTCCAGTTGCTTTATGTTACAAATTAAACAACAGTGGCCTGAAAAGGTTATGTCACTTGCTCTAGATTATGTACAGTTTCTAAGTGGCAGAGATAAGGTTTGAATGCACATTTCCTGATTCTCAGTCCCATGGGTTTTTTCCTCTATTTACCATTATCAAAGAATATGTTTCATAACTTTCTTAAAATATTAATATAAAATCATGTCTCTCTTTTTTTAATTTTTTGGCTGCGTTGGGTCTTCATTGCTGCACATGGGCTTTCTCTAGTTGCGACGAGCGGGGGCTACTCTTTGTTGAGGCACGTGGGCTTCTCATTGCGGTGGCTTCTCTTGTTGTGGAGCATGGGCTCTAGGCGTGTGGGTCTCAGTAGTTGCAGCATGTGGGCTCAGTAGTTGCGGCACACGGGCCCTAGAGCACGCGGGCTTCAGTAGTTGCGGCACATGGGCTCAGTAGTTGCAATGCGCAGGAATCATGTCTCTTTTACCCATGAAAGTCTTCATTTGAGGGCTAATCCATGGATTCTTCCATAGAATTGGAAGGGAGATTTGCTGCTTCATCAGAATCCCAGATATCCATTCCAAGATTACTAGAGGAAAGTATCAATTAAAAATTTTAAAATTCAATCAGAAACAGGGTCATAGGCTTTTAGACATGGAAGCTGACCACAAAGTAAGAAAAAAAAAAAAAGCAAATGGGCTCATCATTTGCACCTTGGAAAAATCTACAGATATTTTGCCATTTTGCCTTAGTGGAAAGAATAAAGCTTAAAAACCATGAAGTAAAGGTCATCAGCCAAGCAAAATTTTAGAGAGGATTTTCAACTGTTAAGATATAAACATTATTTTCTGTGGCCAAGAGATCATCAAAATTAAGGGCTTAAGGAATAGGCACTATGAGGAAAGGGTAACAGAAGAGATAAAGGTGGAGTGGGAATAAGGTCAGGGGTTCTAAAGTACTGGACATCAGACTTCCCTACCTCCACCCTTCCATATACCTTCTCTGAGTACCCACTCCTTCACTATCTGAAATTACCTTATTTGTTGAATATCTTTCTCCAGCACTATCCATCTATTCATTGATTTGTCCATTCAGCAAATATTTATTAGGTGCCCCAAATGTGCCAAGAACTGTTCACGTAGAGATACAGTAATGACCAAACGAGGCTAAGTCCCTGTTCTCAAAAGACAGACAGACTATAAACAAGTAAATAAAAAATATCATTTCTGAAAGTAATCATTGCTTTGTAGGAAATCCAAGATAATGCAATAGGCAGTGACTGGGGGAGAAGGACAATATTAAATAAGACAGTCAGGGAAAGTTGACTCTAAGGTAGTGACATTTAAACTGAGAAGTCAGCCATGCAAAGACAGAACATTCCAGGTAATGGGAACAGCAGTGCAAAATCCCTTCATGTAAGGCCTTGCAAGTCCACACAAAGCCAAGCTTCATGAGGGAAGGGACCTGGTCCGTCTTGCCCAATACTGATTTCTCAGAGCCAAGCAGAGTTCCAGGACAGTAGGTACTCCATAAATACTTGTAGAATGGAAAGGAATGGATAGTTTGTCCTGTATCATAGCACTTACTCTATTATATTTGCTGGTTTACTTACCTGTCTCCTTGAGGGCAAGGGCTCTTCCCAACCTCTGTAGCCATGTTTAGTACTATGTCTGGCATATGGAGGTGCTTAACAGAATTGCTAAGCAGCATATAAGAGATGTTGAATGAATACTGTATATTAGAGAAGATAAAATTAAATGGAAGGTATTCTTTAGGAATGCCTACTGAAAATATGCTAAAAGACACTTAAGATTTTTGTATTGTTCCAATGTTGCTTAGTTTCTTTTTTTTTTTCCTTTTGGCCACACCACGCAGCTTGCGGGATCTTAGTTCCCTGACCAGGGATTGAACCTGGGCCCCCGGCAGGGGAAGGGCGGAGTCCTAACCACTGGACCGCCAGGGAATTCCCTGTTGCTTATTTCAAAAGGTAGAAAACTGACATCTGTTCATATTATCAAGGCAGTTTTCTCAGGGATAAAGGCCAGAGAAGAAGATGGGAAGAATTATATCTTAGTGTTTATAAATAGCAATCACTGCCTTAATAGAACATTAATGTTAATATGAGTTCAAAAAGTGACTTTTCTAAATTCTAGTAAAGGTTGCTAGTGTTGATTTTTCTGGTACATATGCCACCTGTTGGGAAGAACATTTCCTCAGGTAAGTACTATAAAAAGCACAAGCAAAAGGTCTCAAAGGGAAGAGAGATACCAGAGAGAGATTTAATTAAGCAGTTCTTATAAGAAATAAGAAATGAGTTAACCAGTTAGGTTTCCTCCCAGAATACCTGAATAAATACTGGGAAGGAAATTTCTAACTCTCAGGCAAAATTCAGTTTCTGGTTTAATTTTATTTAGCCTATTAAACACTAAAAGACTATTAATGCTTTAGTGCATTATAGAATAAAACAGATGTGGTCTCTAAAAACAAATATAAAACAGTCATTCTTTTTATGAGCTACTATATAAACTTTACCAAATACTTATGATTTGAAAAGA
Source organism: Balaenoptera acutorostrata (assembly GCF_949987535.1). Lineage (NCBI taxonomy): Eukaryota > Metazoa > Chordata > Mammalia > Artiodactyla > Balaenopteridae > Balaenoptera > Balaenoptera acutorostrata. The sequence goes on along the minus strand of NC_080079.1, from coordinate 32,742,456 downwards.
AAATGTGATAAAAAAAAATGGAGTATAGGAATAAAAGCAGAAAGCCAAAGACAGAGTCTTATCAAACATCTGCAGTGAGAAGGAAGAGAGAACTACCAGAAAATTGAGACAAACGAATAAAACTGTGTCCAAAATTTAAAAATTAAAGTATACATAGAGAGTGGTTAATGATCCCAGACGCCACAAAGAAAAGCTGCAGGATTTGACTGGATTGTTGGTGATCTCTGGTGATCTCTTTTAACGGTCAAAGCAAAGTAGACACAGTAGTCCCTGCTTATTTGTGGGGAACACATTCCAAGACCCCAGTGGACGCCTAAAACTGCAGATAGTACCGAACCCTATATATACTATGTTTTTTCCTATGTCATATATATATATATATAATTTAATTTATAAATTAGGCACAGTAAGAGATTGACAATAACCAATAATAAAATAGAACAATTACAACCATATACTGTAATAAAAGTTATGTGAATGTTGTTAGTCTCAACTTCAGCTCTGCCGGAAATGTGGCAGTGCTTCTTCACTAGCAGACACAGCCTCTCCAGTAATTGTTATATTTTTCAGTCCAAAACTATTCCTGAATCTGTGTAACCATCCCTTACTTGCAGTAAATGGCTTGATGTCACTCGTTTAATGCATTCTCTTGCTGAAGTCTTTGTACAGGCTCCATGCTTCCTGGTACATGTTACCGTCAGTCAGAACACGTTTTCTGTTCATGTCATCCACCCACAAATGTAATGTCTTTTCCATCTTGGCTAAGCACTTATCACCCACTGTGGCCATTAACTTTTACAATTTGAGGTGTGACAGCAAAACAAGCACACACTTCTTTAGCTTTCTTCACAATTTCAGGGATAGAAGATTCATTTTCACTGTAGATCTTAGCAACCGCAGCATATGATTTTTTCCTTTCCTTATTAAGACCAACACTTTCACTTTTTCACGTAAAGGAAGCACTTTATAGCTTCTCTTGGCATATTCGATTTGCCAGCATCACTACTCTTGTGCTTTGGGGCCATTATTAAGTAAAATAAGCGTTATTTGAATGCAAGTACTGTAATACCACAACAGTTGAACTGATAACCGAGACAGCTACAAAGTGACTAACAGGTGGGATGTGCTGGATAAAGGGATGATTCACGTCCTGCACAGGATGGAGAGGAACGTGATTTCATCACACTACTCAGAATGGCAGGACGCAAATTAAAACTTATGAATTGTTTATTTCTGGAAATTTCCATTTAATATTTTCAAACTGCGGTTGACCAGAGGTAACTGAAATCGCGTAAAGTGAAACTGCAGGTAAGGGGAGACTACTGTATATTTAAGAAGAGAATAGGAAGGTAAAGAAATGGAGGCAGTGATCACAGACAAGGTGTGTTTTTTTCATTGAAGTATAGTTGATTGACAGTAGTGTGTTAGTTTCAGGTGTACAGCATAGTGATTCAGTATTTTTGCAGGTTATACTCCATTATAGGTTATTACAAGATAATAGGTATAATTCCCTGTGCTATACAGTATATCCTTGTTGCTTATCTATTTTATAGTTTGTATCCATTCATCTCATACCCCTAATTTGTCCTTCCCTCTGTTCCTCTTCTCTTGGTAACCACAAGTTTGTTTTCTGTATCTGTGAGTCTGTTTCTGTTTTGCACATACATTCATTTGTATTATTTTTTTAGATGCCACATATAAGTAATATCATAGAGCATTTGTCTTTCTCTGTCTGACTTATTTCTCTAAACATGATATTCTCTAGGTCCATCTACGTTGCTGCAAATGGCAGTATTTCATTCTTTTTATGGCTGAGTAATATTCCATTGTATATATATATATACCACATCTTCTTAATCCAGTCGTCTGTTGATGGGCACTTGGGTTGTTACCGAGAAGGTGTTTTTTAAAACTTGATAATGGATCAAGAGAATGGAATGGTAGTTTGTACAAGATAGTTGAATCCAACAAACACTTAAAAGTTTTTTTTAAATCTTGTATACTTGAGGTATACAACTTGATGATTTGATGTATACATTGTGAGATAATCACTACAATTATGTTAATTAACATATCAATCATCTCAACTAGTTAGCTTGTGTGTGTGTGTGTGTGTGTCTCGTCGGAACACTTGGGATTTACCCTCTTAGCAAATTTCAAGTATACAGTACAGTATTGTTACCTATAGTCACCATGCTATATATTAAATCTCCAGAATTTATTCATCTGGCATAAATGAAACTTGTGTATCCCTTGACTGAAAACACCCTACTTCCCCCAATCTTCCCCCTCCCAGCCCCTGGTAACCACCATTCTACTTTCTGCTTTTATGAGTTTGACTATTTTAGATTGCACATATACATGAGATCATATAGTATTTGTCTTTCTGTGTTTGGTTTATTTCACTTACCACAATGTCCTTCACATCTACCCACGCTGTCACAAATGTTAGATTCTTTTTTGTTTTTTAAGACTGAATAATATTCTATTGTATGTATGTATCACATCTTCTTTATCCATTAATCTGTTGATGGACAGTTCGGTTGTTTCCATATCTGGACTGTTGGGAATATGCTGTAGTGAAAATAGAAGTGCAGGTATCTCTCTGAGATCCTGATTTCAATTCCTTTGGATAATGCTATATACAGAAGAGATGAGACTCGGTTATTACCCAACTTGGTTTTTCAGTGATTGAAAATGTGATATATAGAGTTGAACTCAGTACTTGAAATGTGGCAGAAGTATATAGTAAGCCTACTATTTCCTATGATCCCAATATGAAACTTTAAATGTCAACCTTTAAAGTATATTCGCTTTTTAATCAGCTGCATCATACTACATCAAGTAAAATTCCCTGCCCTGCTGTTTTTCATATGAATGACTAGAACAGACCTCCACATCTTGTCAGTGCAATCTTTAAAAAATCAACAGTTTTAGGACTGTATTATTTTCTCAGTAAATTCCATCTTATTGGTTTTAGCTCAACATTTTGGCCTATCAATTTCAATTCTGAATCCTAAGCTTGTTATTATAGCAATTCCCAAATGTGGCCTATTGGCAGCAGAATCACTTTGAGTGCATAAAAAACATAAAAATTCCTGGGTCCCTCTTCAGAGATTCTGATTCCCCAGGTGTAACATGAGACAAGGAAGTCTACATTTAACAAGCCCTTAAGTAATCCCCAAACAGCGATATTTGCAAATCACTGTTCTCTCATATCCATTAATCAAAAAAGTTGAAAACAAGTACTCAAACAAATACATATACATGCATGTTCACAGCACCACTATTCACAGTAGCAAAAAGGTGGAAACAACCCAAATGTCCATAGACAGATGAATAGATAAACAAACTGTGGTATATACATACAATAGAACATTATTCAGCCATAAAAAGAAATGAAGTACTAATTTATGCTATATGTGGATGAACCTTGAAAGCATTATGCTAAGTCAGAGAAGCCAGACACAAAAGATCATATATTGTATGATGCCATTTATATGAATTATCAAGAATAGGTAAATCCATAGAGACAGAACACAGATTGATAGTCGCCAGGGATTGAGGAAACGGGTCATGGGGAGCAGATGGTTAGTGGATGTGGAGTGATGAAATGTTTCTTCACTTGATAGAGGTGGTGGTCGTACAACTTTGTGAGTGCACTGAATGCCACTCAATTGTTCACTTTAAAATGGTTAATTTTATCTTATAGGAATCTCACCTCAAAAAAAGATGTGAACCAGGTGTTTAAGACATCTAGAAGGCTTAAATAGGTACTAGGATAGTGAAATGGGAAAAGTGATGGTACAGCATATTCTTCAAGTTATGATAAGACAAAGTGCAAATTCGTTTTGTCTTAGCCCTGAGGAAGGAAATAAAATTAACCCATAGCAGATGGGAACTGTATAGAACAGGGAGTGGGAAACTCAGCGATATGTTTTTGTAAATGAAGTTTTACTCGAACACGGCCTCGCCCATTTGTTTATGTTGTCTATGGCTGCTTTCAGGCTACAATGGCAGACTTCAGTAGTTGTGACAGAGGCTATATGGCCTGCAAGCCTAAAATATTTACTATCCGGCCCTTTAAGAAACAGTTCGCTAACCCTGTATAGAATATGCTGTCTTTAGGGCCAAACTAGGTTCACACTGAAAGACTCAAATGGAAAAGGCAAGAAAAATGCTAGCCCATAGTTATGGTGCCCTATGTGAAGAGTTTCTGGAGTATTCAAAGCTTAACCTGAAGAAGTGGACATGATTAGGAGTTTGGGAACCTAATGAGAAGAACATCAAGTGAACACTAAGACCCATAACAGGGAGGTATTTAGCTGTAACCTGGCTGGCTATAAAAATCTATACTAAAGCTTTGGAAGAAAGCTTTTACTTTCTTCAAATCTAAAACTCTCAATAAACACAATCCTTTGGGAGGTAATAGGTAGGACTTCCTGTGGGCTAGCTGAACTCTTGGATAGTTAAAATGTAGAAGTTGAACTAGAAATACCTTTTTTTATGAGTGATAAATCAAATCATAATGAGAATATATTTTAAAAGAATTAGCAATTAGCTTAAAGGGAAGCAGGACACTTTCATACTTTGCTTTCATCTCCATTCACTGCTAGAGTTCAAAGAATAGCTTAAAATAATAAAAAAATCTACACTTTCCCCTTTAAAGTTTTTTTCATAAGAAATTTTATCTTTAGACTCTGAATTTAGTTAAAGTCTCTGAAAGCAAGAATATAAGTGAATAATGTCTGCTTTCCCTATTTGACATATGAATTTCAAGAGTTTTCTAAAGCATGGTCAGATCAAAGAACTTTCAGGAAAAGGGTAAAGGTGGCCGTAAATTCTCTCCAATAAAATCTCTCTACGCCCAATGCCTTTCCCCCTATACGGATGTGAACAGTTACAGTGCTGGGTCAAGTAGAGGAACAGAACTAGTAGAAAGGGACTTGGGTCCTCATTTCAATTTTGGAGCTTATAAACAGTCTTTCCAAAAGTAACTTTCTCTTGAGTTGGTTCAGCGTGGGCACTACTTTACACCTATGACGTGGAGGATGCGCAAGGACAAGAAAATCTCCTATGTTTTTGTCCAGCCAATAGTCTCTGGATAAATTTACATTATCCCAGGACCTTAAGAGCCAAGGCTCTGAGGAAGTAAGTCATGGTTAATTAGTAATTTGTATAAGATGGCAATGCTGCTTAGTTTCAGTATTTGCAGGTATTCTGCAAAGACCTTTAAAGCATGGAATAGCACAGATATTGTATTACTGCTTAAATTCTGGAAGGATTAGAGTCAGAGTATCACTCACATTTGTCATATGGTCATAGTGATAAGCAAACAGACCCTACAGCTTCCTGTAGGTGTTATCATATTTATCCTCTTTCCATTTATTGCCAAATTTCTCTAACAAGTGGTCTATAACTGTTCATTTTCTTGCCTTTGCATTTTCTCTTCACTCATTTTTCTTTCATCTGTCCAGTTTAACAAACAGCAGCAATAGAGAAGCGTTAAATAATTTAAACTTACAGTCAAACTAACATAGTTTGGTTATGATACTCATCAGCTCAGGAGGAGGAGCTGTTGAAAACTACCCTAGATTGGGAATTACCATAATAGCAGAATAGAAAGTTAAGGAAATGAATGAATCTAGGGTCCTGCTAAGGACACTGAAGATGGCTGACAGTAGGGTCCAAGCTGGGTACGGTCACAAGTGACACCTAATATGCACATGGCTTGCTCCCTCTCTCCCTTCAGGTCTTTAACCATACGTCATCTTCTTAGAGAGGCTTTCCATGACGATCCCTTTAATTCTAAACCTTTACCCCATCACCCTGACATTTTCTATTCCTTTTCCCACATTTACTTTCTTCCACAGCACTTATCACCGTTTCACAAGCTATATATTGTACTTATTTAAGTTGTTTATTGTTTGTCTCCCACTAGAATGTAAGCTCTGTAAAGGAAGGGGTGTTAGTCTATTCTGTTCACTGTTGTATCAGCAACACCCAGAATGGTGCCTAGAATATTACATTCAATAAATATTTGTTGAATTATTGAATTTCAATCTCAAAGTGAATAAACAAGTTGTATCCTGGCCCATATTTTAAAACGTATGTCCAAGTAACTTGCTTGATGCAGTTTTTAAATAAAGTGGGCACAGGCTTTCCTGCCAAAGAAAAATATGCTCCTCTCTGATGATACATAGTATCATGAAACAGTACAGACCTCAAGAAGCAACAGCATCTTTTACCTGTTTGCTTCTAAAATAAATGGCTTGGGACTTCCCTGGTGGCTCAGTGGTTAAGAATCCGCCTGCCAATGCAGGGGACAGGGGTTTGGGCCCTGGTCCGGGAAGATCCCACATGCTGCGGAGCAACTAAGCCCATGCGCCACAACTATTGAGCCTGTGCTCTGCCCGTGAGCCATAACTACTGAGCCTGTGAGCCACAACTACTGAAGCCCACGCGCCTAGAGCCCATGCTCCGCAATGAGAAGCCACCGCAATGAGAAGCCACCGCAATGAGAAGCCCGCGCACCGCAACGAAGAGTAGCCCCCACTCACTGCAACTAGAGAAAAGCCCACACGCAGCAACAAAGACCCAAAGCAGCCAAAAATAAATAAATAAATAAGTAAATAAATTTATTTATTTATTTATTTTTTTTTTCCCACACACACACTGTATTTTATTTTTACAAGAGATAAATAGACTGACACCAAGCATTGTACATGGATGACCACAACAAAAGCAACAATGATTGCAATTACCAAACATGAAACACACTCATACTGTGTCATAATATTGACATTCAGTCCAGTAATCCTCCACTGTAACAGCTCCTTTACTTTGCAGTGAAAATTGATTTGTATATTCTTTGCCTCTGAGTCCTTGTGGGATTTTTTTTTTTTTAATTCAGACAGAAAGTCACAAAAATTATACTCATCCTCATCAGTTCACTCAGTCCCATGTAATTAATTTTTTTTTCATCTTGATCTTTTGTTAGCACTTTTATGAGTTCATCAGTTTTTCATTAGAGTTCTGAAAATGCTTAATAAATAAATAAATAAATTTATTTTTAAAAATAATAAATAAAAATAAAATAAATGGCTTAATACCTACCATGCTGCTAGTCCTAAAAGGCAATCTCAAAATATTACAATAGATTATGATCAATAGCTCCATCAAGGAAGTCAAATCATTCACTTACTTAGGGGTACATTTTTCAGTTTACTCAATTGGCAGTCCAGGAATTCGAGTTTGTCAATTTATATGGTCTAGCATGTTGGTTCCCAATCCTCAGCAGCTTTGAAAAATGAAGTTCCTGACACCCCTCCCCACCATATTAAGTCTGTTAAATCAGCATCTCATATGGTAGGTCCCAGGAATCTGTCTTTTTAAAACATTCTCCAGCTGATTCTGCTATATTGCCAAGTTCAGAAATTATCATTCTAGAAGAGGCATTCCAAGGCTCCTCCTATGGTAAAGATGACTGACTGATAATACCTATATACTTAAAGCTTTTCCAGTTCAAAATAATTTCTTCCATGCCCTATGGTGCCAAATTTACGAGATAACAAAGTCTGAATTTTTTGACAGATAAGAATTTGAGATTTGTAACTATGATTAATATTCTTTAGGATAGTTTCTAAATTCTAACTTTAGAATTCTAAATTTTCTAAAACTTCTGGATATACTAAGCACAAAAATTAGTTATGGCCTAACTCTGTGTTCTAATAATAAACAAATTAGTTTTCTTTTGCTTTCCATATTTAACAATGAGAGTTGTAATGAAGATTTTAATTTAAGAAAACTGCAAAGGATAAAAGAGAAACTTGGGACTTCCCTGGTGGCGCAGTGGTTAAGAATCTGCCTGCCAAGGCAGGGGACACGTGTTCAAGCCCTGGTCTGGGAAGATTCCACATGCTGCAGAGCAACTAAGCCCGTGCGCCACAACTACTGAAGCCACGTGCCTAGAGCCCATGCTCTGCAACAAGAGAAGCCACCACAATGAGAAGCCCACGCACCACAACGAAGAGTAGCCCCTACTCGCTGCAACTAGAAAAAGCCTGCACGCAGCAATGAAGACCCAACGCAGCCAAAAATAAATAAATAAATTTATTAAAAAAAAAAAAAGGAACTTTACTAAAGGAATAAGATCCTTGAACAACTCACAATGGGGTTTAAAATTTGCCTGCTCATGGGTCGAGTTTTGAGATCCTTTTAAGTATACACATCCATACATTCAATGACCATGGGCCTCACCAGAAGCTAAAAATAATCAATGAAGGATTAGTGTTGATCAAACAAGATTAATGAGATAAATTATGTGAAAAGATCCTTGATTTCTCTAACCAACTGACAGATTATGTAAAAAAAAATGATTTATTATGGTAGCAGTGATGAGATTCTAAAAATCTACGGAGAAATATTTAATATAAATACATTACTACCTTAATTTTTAAGGTTCCTATTTTGGGTTTTTTTTAAATTTTTGAGTAAATGGCTATATTAAATAAAAATCTAGTTAAAATGTATTAAGTTGAAAAGGTGCTAACAGCAAAGCAAATAACAGAATAAAAAGGAAAAAAAGCGTTATTATCCACATTTTCATCCATATTCATTTACATGACACTAGACATTTTCATAACATTGGTCCCTGCTTTTAGCTGAACTTTATAAAAATACCTTGTATTGCTGTATTTGGATCCCAGCCTTCAGTAAGGTACCTGAATAAAAATACCATTTCAATTTTACAGAGTAGGTAAGGGTGAATTTTAAAATTTTCTTCTCAAGAAGACAGACTTGAAAATATAGCACCAATATCATTCATACCTACATATAAGGTATCCTGTTCTGTTAATTCCATTAGTACAACAAACACCGATGAGTTTATCTATAAAATGTAATGAAACATTAAACAATATGAAAAAATAAAAATGAAAATAGTGCAATAAAATAACATGTTTTATACACAATTTGTAACATAATAACCTTATGGGGATTCCCTTGTATGTTATTTGATAATATAAAGAATGAACCAGAAGAGGGCAGCTTGGAGACAAGGAAATCAATTAGGAGGCTACTGTCAAGAGATGATGGCTACTAAAGCAGAGCAATGAGGACAAAGACAGGCTTCAAAGGAAAGCTGTTTATGATTCAGAATCAAGTAATGTGCTGTGTGTGGAATGTTTTTAAAAATGTAATTTCAGAGTTGCTCTTAGTTTTAACTTGGGTGACTGAATAGATACTGGTTTCATTAAAAAATAGGAAATATAGAGAATAAGTTTTGTGAGGCAAGGTTGGTTTTGAACTCCACACATACTGAGTGCTTTGGACCTGGGTTAAGGGTGTCACAGACAATCTGGAGCTTGGGTGAAGAATCTGGGCTAAGGATAGATTTAGGAACCACTATCCTACAGATGGTAGTTGAAGCTGTGATGTGTGTGTTGTTCAAGGGAACAACACAAAATGAAAAGAGAATAGGATCAAGGACAAAACCCTGTAGAACAACAATTAAGGGCAGCAGAGGAAGAGTTTTGGTTTTTTGTTTTGTTTTTTGCTTTGTTTAGATTAACTTGAACATGTTTATATGCCAAAGAGAAGAAAACAACTAAAAAATCCCAGAAAAAGGAATTAGAGCAAGACCCCAGGAGAATAAGTATAGAAAATTTTAAATGGTGTAAGAGATGGGAGAAGAACGGTAGAAACTGATGTTAAAGAAACCAAGGAAGAGAAGTTCAAGACTGGGAAGTGGTCGGTAAAGCCAAGTGCATTTAATAGGTCTAACAAGATATACTGGCTTTGGCAATTAGAAAGTCCTTGGCAGGGGACTTCCCTGGTGGCCCAGTGGTTAAGACACTGCGCTTCCACTGCAGGGGGCACAAGTTTGATCCTTGGTTGGAGAACTAAGATCCCGCATGCTGTGCAGTCCTTGGCAGCACAACAGGTGCTGGAAACTAGAATATTGTGGGTGGAGGAGTTAATAGGTGATGGGGTAGGGAGAGGATTCCATTTTCTACAAGTCTGACTGTGAAGGAGAGGAAAGAGCAGAAATCAGAAAATAATCCAATCAGAAAAAATCCAATTTCTGGTTTTGTTGTTGTTGGAAAGGGGAAATGAAGCTGGTATGGGAAGGTGGGGAAAGGGTATACTAAAGATAAAAGAAAAGGTTAAATGATGAAACAAGGCCTCAGGAGAGACAGAATGGATGGACTCTAGGACACATATAATATCAGCTGTGTAGAAAAAAAGGGTACCTTTTCATCTGAGAGAGGAGAGAAGGATATCTGCTGATGAAGTTAAGCTGGCCTGGCAGTCAGTGCTGCAGTTCATGACTGAGAGTCTACTTCCCCTGAGAAAGCAATGCCAGCAGCTGAAAGTACAAGGTCAAAAGTGGGGTAGAGGCCCCGCCCCACGGCGCGCCGGCCCTAAGGAGGGCCGGCTCCACTCCCCGGCCCAGACAGGCGGGCTGGCTGCCCAGAGGAGGCGGGGAGGGGAGGGCTGGGCCGGACGGCTGGCAGACAACGATGCCGAACTTCTGCGAGGCCCCCAACTGCACGTGGAAGAGCACGCAGTCGGACCTGGCCTTTTTCACGTTCCGGCGGGATCCAGCCGGATGCCAGAAGTGGGTGGAGAATTGTAAGAGAGCAGACTTAGAAGATAAAACATCCGATCAACTAAATATTATTGATTGTGTGCCAGACACTTTGAGACTTATATGATCTGTAGAACTATACATTTTGCAGAGGCATCAGAAAACTAAAGAATGATTGGGTTATTTTATTTCTCAAAATTAACTGAAGCAGATACTTGTGAAGTCATTGGGAGAGTCCTTATAGGACAGTTCTTTGAGATAATGCAATACCAACAACATTTGATCTTACCAGCCATTTGAATAATCCACACAGTAGACACAGAAAACGAATAAAAGAATTGAGTGAAGATGAAATCAGGACACTGAAACAGAAGAAAACTGGTGAAACCTCTTAACAGGAACCAAAACATAAGGAAATAAACAACAGCAATGCTCAGAACCCCAGTGCAGAAGAAGGGGGTGAAGAGCAGGATGAAGACATTTTACCCTTAACCCTTGAAGAGAAGGAAAACAATACTTAAAATCTTTATTTGAAATTTTGATTCTTATGGAAAAACAGAACATACCTCTGGATGGACATGAAGCTGATGAAATCCCAGAAGGTCTCTTTACTCCTGATAACTTTAAGCACTGCCTGAGTGCCGGATCAATTCTGGCGAAGAGGTTCTGAGAAAGCGCTTTGAGACAACAGCAGTTAACACATTGTTCTGTTCGAAAACACAGCAGAAACAGATGCTAGAGATCTGTGAGAGCTGCATTCGGCAAGAAACCCTCAGGGAAGTGGGAGACTCTCCTTTTCCATCATCACTGACGATGTGGTGGACCCAGCAGGGGAAGAGCACCTGCCTGTGTTGGTGAGGTTTGTTGACGAAGCTCACAACCTGAGAGAGGAATTTGTGGGCTTATGAAGCTGATGCAGAAATTTTGGCTGTGAAATTTCACACTACGATAACTGAGAAGTGGGGATTAAACATGGAGAACTGTTGCGGCCAGGCTTACATTGTGTCCAGTGGATTTTCTTCCAAAATGAAAGTTGTTGCTTCTAGACTTTTAGAGAAATATCCCCAAGCTATCTACACACTCTGCTCTTCCTGTGCCTTAAATATGTGGTTGACAAGATCACTGCCTGTTATGGGAGTATCTGTCGCATTAGGAACAATTGAGGAAGTTTGTTCTTTTTTCCATCCATTACCACAACTGCTTTTAGAGCTTGACAATGTAATTTCTATCCTCTTTCAGAACAATGAAGAAAGGGGCAAAGAACTGAAGGAAATTTGCCATTCTCCAGTGGACAGGCAGGCATGATGCTTTTGAAATCTTAGTGGATCTCCTACAAGCACTTGTTTTATGTTTAGATGGTATAAATAGTGACACAAATGTTAGATGGAATAACTGTATAGCTGGCCGAGCATTTGTACTCTATAGTGCAGTAACAGATTTTGATTTCATCGTTACCATTGTTGTTCTTAAAAATGTTCTATCTTTTACAAGAGTCTTTGGGAAAAATCTTCAGGGGCAAATTTCTGATGTCTTCTCTGCAGCCAGTAGTTTGACTGCAGTGCTGCATTCACTATGCAGCCAGTAGTCTGACTGCAGTGCTGCATTCACTAAATGAAGTGATGGAAAATATCGAAGTTTATCATGAATTTTGGTTTGAGGAAGCCACAAATTTGGCAGCCAAACTTGATATTCAGATGAAACTCCCAGGGAAATTGCACAGAGCTCAGCTCAGTAACCTGGAATCTCAGCTAACCTCTGAGAGTTACTATAAAGAAACCCTTAAGTGTTCCAACAGTGGAACACATTATTCAGGAACTGAAATATATATTTTCAGAACAGCACCTCAAAGCTCTTAAATGCTTATGTCTGGTACCCTCTGTCATGGGACAGGTCAAATTCAATACATCTGAGGAGCATCATGCTGACATGCACAGAAGTGATTTACCTAATCCTGACACACTCTCTGCTGAGCTGCATTGTTGGAGAATCAAGTGGAAACACAGAGGGAAAAATATAGAACTTCCATCCACTATTTATGAAGCTCTTCATCTGGCAGACATCAAGATTTTCCTAATGTTTATGCATTGCTGAAGGTCCTACGTATTCTTCCTGTGATGAAGGTTGAGAATGAACGCTATGAAAATCGGCAGAAGCATCTCAAAACATACCTGAGGAACACTTTGACAGACCAAAGGTCAAGTAACCTGGCTTTGCTGAACATAAATTTGGATACAAAACACGATTTGGATTTAATGGTGGATACATATATCAAACTCTATACAAGTTAAGTCAGAGCTTCCTATAGATAATTCAGAAACCATTGAAAATACCTAAGAGACTTTTAAAATAGGCTCTCTCTTATATTTGATATTTTAAAAAATCTGTAAGAAATCTAAAAATACCTTACAGAAAAGTTGTAAGGTGTACGTAGGCCACTTAATCACTGAATATCTTGACCTGTAGGCCTCCCACTGAGTACATTAGTCATTGATAATCTGCCTGTTTAAATGGCCTGTTTGAAGTTCCATGCTTTGGAGACCTAACTGTTCTTCCAGAAGATAGCATTGAAAGTACCATGCTACACTGTGTGATTTCTGCTAATGGCACTTTGGAATTGTATTAGTTAAGTCATTTTAGACATTAACATTTATCACTGTGGATCCAATTGTCAGGTATTGAGTTATCCGTTCTCTGAAGAAATAAATTTTGAGGAGGTATGGGAGGAAGGAATACATTTTATAAACATTACAATGAAGCTCATGACTGACCTTTGAATAGTAGGAGTTTTAAGTATGCTGTTAAAAATCTGTACGGAACTGTTAAGAAAATTATCAGACTGTAAGAGAAACATGTGAGCTTGCCAAACAAGGATTTCAGTGTAGATTTTGTCTTTATCAAATGAAGTTAAAGGAACAAGTTATAGTTAAAGTTTGAATGGAAGAGCCTGCCATTGTTGTTCCACATCTGGTTGTTGTTTATATTCCTTTATTGAGCCTACATCTTCATAAGCTTTTTGGCAGGTATATGTTGAACACTTCTGTTTCATGGTCAAGACAGGATCAGAGGCCATGGATACTGACAACTGATTTGCCTGTTTTTTTCTGTCTTTTTCCATGACTGTATCTACTGCCTCATCTTGATTTACAAGCAAAACCTAGAAAACCCACAAAAATAAGTGTTTTGTGGTTTCTAGGAATAATACAGAAAATATTGCTGTAATTTTTGGTGAAGAAAATCAATTTTGTATAGTTTTTTTCAACCTAAACAAAATGTGAATTTTGTTTTTAAAAAAAAAGTGGGGTAGAAAGTTTAAGGAATGATAAAAGAACAGTAGCTGTGGGTAGGAAAAGGAAAGAATGGCTAGCTACATTACAGACCATGACATATCATCACCACAATAATCTGGTTATGTGATTTTCACTACTAGAATTTAGTTACATTTATATATATATATCTGTTGAAAAAGCAAATGGCTAAACTGAACTAGAGTGGAGAGTATGCTGGGAAAAAGTGGAAGAAAGACAAAAGGCAAGGAAAGTTTAGATACTGGTGTGAATAAATAATAAACCAAGTAATGTGGCTAGACAAGGAAGAAAGTTAATCTATTGACAGAGACTACCGATGATAAAATGGTAGTCAAGAGACAGGGTCTTCATGAGGTGAGGGATTAAGTATAGAAAAATAAGGGAGAGGGAGAGATGAAGAAGGAGAAGAGAAGAAGAAGGAGATGAGAAGGTCAGACTTTAGGATTTTTAATATTGAACAGTCTTAGATGTTATGGTCCTGCAGACAGTCAGTTCAGGGAATTTGGGGTGCTGAACCTGTGATACACATGAAGTTTTCTGGGTGTTTACCAAGTATGACAGAAACTAGAGGCAGGGTAGGATTTACTGATCTCTGGATCTTAAACAAAACTTTCATAATACTGTTTCGGTGCTGAGCTGCCAAAGACATTGGGACTTTATTTGGTTATTAAGGTTAAACATCAGTATTAGTTTTGGTGGCTATACTATTTTTTTTTTTAATTAATTAATTTATTTATTTATTTATTATGGCTGTGGTGGGTCTTCGTTTCTGTGCGAGGGCTTCCTCTAGTTGTGGCAAGCGGGGGCCACTCTTCATCGCAGTGCGCGGGCCTCTCACTATCGCGGCCTCTCTTGTTGCGGAGCACAGGCTCCAGACGCGCAGGCTCAGTAGTTGTGGCTCACGGGCCTAGTTGCTCCACGGCATGTGGGATCTTCCCAGACCAGGGCTCGAACCCGTGTGCCCTGCATTGGCAGGCAGAGTCTCAACCACTGCGCCACCAGGGAAGCCCTGGTGGCTATACTATTAAAAGATAAAAACTCTAAGAAACTCAGGCAATTAATGAATCTCAAAATAAAAAGATTAATAATGTTTATACTCTTCTGTCATTAATATATACATTTAGAAAATAAAATCAGGGGCTTCCCTGGTGGTGCAGTGGTTGAGAGTCTGCCTGCCAATGCAGGGGACACGGGTTCGAGCCCTGGTCTGGGAAGATCCCACATGCCACGGAGCAACTGGGCCCGTGAGCCATAATTGCTGAGCCTGCGTGTCTGGAGCCTGTGCTCCGCAGCAAGAGAGGCCGCGATAGTGAGAGGCCCGCGCACCGCGATGAGGAGTGGCCCCCACTTGCCGCAACTAGAGAAAGCCCTCACACAGAAATGAAGACCCAACACAGCCATAAATAAATAAATAAAATAAATAAAAATAAACCCAAAAGTTAAAAAAAAAAAAAAAAAGAAAATAAAATCAAAGCTTAAAAACTCATCAGAGACTCACACAAGATAACTGTAAATTTCAAAGGAGAACGAAAGGTTACCCCTTGAAGCATGAGTATAGTTTGGAACATAAAACAGTATTTTAAACTCTGGATAGTACATTTATAGAACACTACTTAAAAATATAAATCAATTTTGAATATTTACATTAGAGAGTGAGGTCCCAGTTTAAACTCACCCAATGTTTGGCAAGAATGATGTATGACAGTACTCTGTTCCCAATTTTCAGGATTCAGGGACTTCATCCCCCTCATCCCCATACTGGGCTACAACTGCCCTTCTCATGGCAGACCCTCTGGTTTTGTGACAGAAAAGCTCCGAAAAATGGGCAAAGAAGTAGAGTAAGAGGGAGACACAGCTGTATGGAACTGAAGATCCCAACTGTTTTGGATATGAGTATAGAACTCAGTATGGTTATTCTGTTACAACATATATAATCCCACTAGGATACAAATATAGCAAAGAACAGAATTTTACTTGGAAAGAGTGGATCCAAAGTGTAACTACCAGGAATTGCTCTTATATGAGGAAAGTTTCTCAAAGTAAAGAAATAAGGCAGAGAGCTTAATAAAAGAGTTTTCCATTTGGATCAAATAAACAGAGAACATCTCTGAAATACATTTCTAAAAACTTCAGAAATCCATGGGAAAATTAATTTTTATTTCAAAAAACAAAAGCAGACCATCTGTCTCCAAATTTAGATGACTATAATAGTTCAAATCTGATGCGATCAAAGTATGTTAAGCAGCAGGGTTTAGCAAAGGTCATTTCTCACCTCTCTCTCATCTTCTCTCTTTTACTACCATCATCCCTCTCCCTCTCCCCCTCCCCCTCCCCCCAAAAACCCCTCATGTCAAAATATTCTATAATTTAAAAGGGCAATTGTACATTTTTTTGGTTCTTTTCTAAATCAACCCCAATCAGAGTATCTCTTGTCTGTGGCCATATATTTCCCCTCCCCCTCCCCCACTTTGGGAAGAGAGGTCACTGGGAGGTAAAAGTAAATCTGTACCTCCAGATAAGAAAATTGCTGCTTTAGAGTTATTGCAACTAATTTGTTTAATGGTTTTACATTTAAAAAAGCACTTTCATATTTCACGGTCACATTTCACCATAATCTCAGGTGGCAGGCAGGAGAGGGAATATTATGATCATCCAGGTTGTTCAGATGACAAAACTGCAGCTTACTGAGTTAAAGGACTCTAGGGATATCTGAGGCAGATTCATCTTCTGAGGCTGACATCACGGAAGGTAACCTCACCTCTTGACAAAACAGTCCTTCACAGCACTGTCTGGAGGACTCGATATGACACTTTATTCTGGAAACAAGTAATATAAATTAAGGTCCTTCTTCCCTCTTACCCTATATAGATGGAGTTGCAAATTCAAACGCCAGGCAGGATGACACACCTAAGTAAAACATGCCCCAAATAAAGAAACGATAAAATGAAAAGGTAACTTACACTAAGCCTCAGTGCTGAAGAGGCCAGAGGGCGGTGATGGTAAATTGGACGACTGGACAACTGGAGAGGCTTTCTGTTCATAGCGAAGAGAGCTGCAAATCACTTACAACTGACTATTGCCTTGGATGACTGCCATGTACAGATCTGGTTTTTCTAAATCTGATTTTTCAAGAAATATAGACTTTTATGTTAAGTCTCCTGACCTTCAAATGACAGCAACTTAAAAAAAAAAACCCAAAAAACTGGGGCTTCCCTGGTGGCGCAGTGGTTGAGAATCTGCCTGCCAATGCAGGGGACACGGGTTCGAGCCCTGGTCTGGGAAGATCCCACATGCCGCGGAGCAACTAGGCCTGTGAGCCACAACTACTGAGCCTGCGCGTCTGGAGCCTGTGCTCCGCAACAAGAGAGGCCACGATAGTGAGAGGCCTGCGCACCGCAATGAAGAGTGGCCCCCGCTCGCCGCAACTAGAGAAAGCCCTGGCACAGAAATGAAGACCCAACACAGACAAAAATAAATTAATTAATTAAAACAAAAACAGAAACAAAAAACTGAATCAAAACACTTTGGCAAATGAGATTTGGCCCACTAGTTTGAGATATCCACTGGACTGATACTGCTTCCCTCTTCTTCCCCCCAAAACACATAATGCTCTTTAAACTTGAATATATTTAGGGTTGATTTTTTTCCCCCTCTGAACTATGTCTACGATTAGAGCTCAAATCCTACCTCTATTTAGCCTGTTCATTATTTGGGCCTATATAGTTCATAACAATTAGGTGTAGTTATAATAATGCATCTCAGTAAATACATGCTATATGTATTTTTAAAAACGTACCACTGTGTAATAATGATTCCAGGAGTTAGGTGTACTTAAGGAACACCACAGAGTACATATCATTTGCATATGCACACATACTCTATAATGTTGCTATTTAAGAGATGTATTGGGTTGGTCGAAAGGTTCATTCGGTTTTTTCCATAAGATGGCTCTGGTAGCACTTAGTTGTTTTTAACTTCCTTTGAAACAATTTTGTTAGATTGTATTGTGACAACAGTCATATCAGTGTGCATTAAAAAAAACTCATCAAAATTGGTGAATTTTTGTGTAGCCATTTTGCCGAAATGCAAAATGTTGCTGAAAAGCAACATTTTTGGCATATTATGCTTTATTATTTCAAGAAAGGTAAAAACGCAACTGAAATGCAAAAAAAAAAAGATTTGTGCAGTGTGTGGAGAAGGTGCTGTGACTGATCAAACATGTCAAACGTGGTTTGCGAAGTTTCGTGCAGGAGATTTCTCGCTGGATGATGCTCCGTGGTTGGGTAGACTAGTTGAAGTTGATAGCAATCAAATCGAGACATTGAGAACAATCAACATTATACGACGTGGGAGATAGCCGACATACTCAAAATATCCAAATCAAGCACTGAAAATCATTTGCACCAGCTTGGTTATGTTAATCGCTTTGATGTTTGGGTTCCACATAAGTTAAGCCAAAAAAACCTTCTTGACCATATTTCCACTTGAGATTCTCTACTTAAACATAATGAAAACGTTCCGTTTTTAAAACAAATTGTGACGGGTGATGAAAAGTGGATACTGTACAATAATGTGGAATGGAAGAGATCGTGGGCAAGCAAAATGAATCACCACCAACCATACCAAAGGCCTGTCTTCATCCAAAGAAGGTGATGTTGTGTATGTGGTGGGACTGGAAGGGAGTCCTCTATTATGAGCTCCTTCCAGAAAACCAAACGATTAATTCCAGCAAGTACTGCTCCCAATTAGACCAACTGAAAGCAGCACTCGACGAAAAGCGTCTGGAATTAGTCAGCAGAAAACGCATAATCTTCCATTAGGATAATGCAAGACCGCATGTGTCTTTGATGACCAGGCAAAAACTGTTACAGCTTGGCTGGGAAGTTCTGATTCATCCGCCGTATTCACTAGACATTGCACCTTCGGATTTCCATTTATTTAGGTCTTTACAAAATTCTCTTAATGGAAAAAATTTCAAATCCCTGGAAGACTGTACAAGGCACCTGGAACAGTTCTTTGCTCAAAAAGACAAAAAGTTTTGGGAAGATGGAATTTTGAAGTTGCCTGAAAAATGGCAGAAGGTAGTGGAACAAAACGGTGAATACGTTGTTCAATAAAGTTCTTGGTGAAAATGAAATATGTATCTTTTATTTTTACTTTAAAACCAAAGGAACTTTTTGGCCAACCCAATATTTCTAGACATCTTCTCTTTCTCCACTCTCATTGTTCCTAAATTCCTATACCAGAAGAGCCCTAGAAAGATGGGAGACCCTGCAAGGATTTTATTCAGTATGACAGTTTGGCCAAATGATTTCAAGGTTTGGACACATTTATCCGTATGCATTATTTCAGATTATAAGGTGAGCGGAACTTCAGTTCTACTTGTACTTATGCCATAATGTACCAATATAACCTGGAACATTAGTTTTGCAGCAGTTTCTTTACTCCCACATCTCCCCTTCCCCAAATGTACAAGGTTTGTTAGAAGTTTTTTTTTTTTAATTAATTAATTTATTTATTTATTTTTGGCTGTGCTGGGGCTTCGTTTCTGTGTGAGGGCTTTCTCCAGTTGCGGCAAGGGGGGGCCACTCTTCATCGCGGTGCGTGGACCTCTCACTGTCGCGGCCTTTCCCGTTGCGGAGCACAGGCTCCAGACGCGCAGGCTCAGTAGTTGTGGCTCACGGGCCTAGTTGCTCCGCGGCATGTGGGATCTTCCCGGACCGGGGCACGAACCCGTGTCCCCTGCATTGGCAGGCGTATTCTTAACCACTGCGCCACCAGGGAAGCCCTTGTTAGAAGTTTTAAACACTTTCTAAATTTCTCTAGGATTAAAGCGCTAAGCACGACGCCTTACACAGAAAGCAGCCATTAAACATTTGCTGAACATTTGAATAAACGAAAGCGTACATAACACTGCTGTGCTGCTTTCCATACTAGCAAGTTTCCTCACTTCGCCCCCGCCAGAGTTTCCCAGGACAAGTTACGGAACATTTTATTTAACTCGTTATTTTAACACGGGGTGAGTCACTGGGAAAAGAAAATAAATCAATGTAAGTTGTTTCTTTCATTAAGCGAAGATGACGTGTCACAAGTGCGCATGTCCAGCATGCCCTATTTTAAGAGTGCAAAATAATTCAATTGGTTACACTAATAGCAAGCTCTGGAAAGAAAAAGAACCCCTCGCATATTCGGGGCGCTCTTTCAGATGCCACATCCAAAGCACCTGAACTCTAAGAACCTCTCTCCTCGGGGCAAGGCAGAGGCAGGTCCCGCCGGCGACCCGGGTCTTCGCGCTCCTCGGCGCCCCGCACGCGGGTCACAGGCTCCGGGGCGCATCTCGACGGCGCGGCGACCGCACTTCCACGGCGGGCTCGGAAGCATCCTCCCCCGGGAACACCCGCTCAGAGGCGACTCCGGTGGTCACCGCGGGCCCGCGCCGGCCGGGGAGCGCGCGGCCGATACTCACCCGTTGGGAATAACGGTTCTTCTTCACCACAACGCGAGAAGTGCGGGGCTCTCACGACCCAGGCCACCCCGCTCTCAGATCTCTTCCAGAACAGCCGCCGGGGCAGTTGCGGCCACTGGAGCACAGACGCAGGCGGTGGGTGATCAAAGCCCGTGGCTCCCGCCGGGCGCTCTAGGCGGAGACCGGGCCGAGCCCCAAGCCCACGCAGCCGGGTGAGCAGACGTAGCGCACAGAAGATTCCAGAAGGCACCGGCTCCTCGCGCTCGCCGGGCCCGACCGGCTGAGGGGCCGCACCGCGCATGCTCCCGAACCGCCTCGAAGTTCAGCTCCGAGGAGCAAGCGCCCGGCTAGCTTGTGGAGCGGACGTCGGGAGCGCTGCTGGGCGGTTGGTGACCTCTGAGTATGCGGTGAACGGTGTGTCCTGCCTTCGCTGCCCAGACGTAGCAAAAGTGCAGTCCATCCAGGTGAATATCTTACTGCCTCAGAAAGCCTCCCCACCCTTCCCTGTCAGACGCTCCAGTATTTTGTCTGGTTGGAGACCGGCTCTGTGGAAAAAGCCAGCGGGGTTCCCCGGCTACGAGGGCCAGACCCGCATGGGCCACTGGGACTTGTAGTCCCTGGGACCTGGCCCACCCATTAGTCATCCCCTTGGGAATTAATAGGGTTGAGAACCACTCCATTGTATAGCTTTCGAGAGCAGTGGTTGATTTGCTTCGAATCCGGGTCCGTATTATTTATTGAGTCCCTACTGTGTGCTGAACACCTTGCTAGGATTCGTGGAGGGTAGAAGATGAGCTCATGCCCCAGCCCACTGTAGGGTAAGCAGCAAGTGGCCTTGTAAGGTAGACTGTAATGAACAAAAACTACGTATTATTAGTGCTAGTGGAGGTCACAGAAGGACCAGAGTCAGAAAAAATTTCCTGGAAGATGTGGGGTTTGAATCCGGCTTTGAAATGTGGAATGCTCTAGATTACGGGAGAAGCTGGAAAAATCAAACGATGAAATTAGCGGGGAGTATAAAGAAGAGTTTGGTCTGGGTATAGTTGAAGGTTTATGAGAGAGTGGTGAGCAGGGCTTAGGTGGGGAAGTGGACACAAGCGTCTTTTGGCCTCACTTACAGAAAGGGCCTTTGTTTTGAGTTTCTCTCCAGTGGAGACTATAAGTACAGGCACCCAAGATACATCTTCAGGTTTAAATAAAAGATAACATCACAGGACTTACTTGTGTCCAGTTTCTGGACCTCATGGCCCTTGTTGCTCTATGAATTAATACATTTTTATCAATCCTATGATGAACTTGTGGGTAGCAAAATTACATTGCATTGTGTGTTGGATATAATGTTTCAAAATATACTACAGTTTTTATAATTTGTTTTGTCACTTATTCAATTTTTTTAAAAAATTTTATTTTATTTTATTTATTTTGTTTTTGTCTGCATTGGGTCTTTGTTGCTGCACGCGGGCTTCTCTCTGGTTGCTGCGAGCGGGGGCTACTCTTCATTGCAGTGCGTGGGCTTCTCATTGTGGTGGCTTCTCTTGTTGCAGAGCATGGGCTCTAGGCGAGTGGGCTTCAGTAGTTGTGGCACGTGGGCTCAATAGTTGTGGCTCACGGGCTCTAGAGCGCAGGCTCAGTGGTTGTGGCGCACGGGCTTAGTTGCTCCGCGGCATGTGGGATCTTCCCGGACCAGGGATAGAGTCCCATGTCCCCTGCATTGGCAGGCTGATTCTTAACCACTGCGCCATCAGGGAAGCCCTCAATTTTTATATACCACAAGTTTCAGGGGAAGTGGACCCAGTCTTTCTTGACCTACAGAAGCAGGTTGTGATGATTTCCGGCTTAGTCCTGAGAGCAATGGATGATTTAGTTTTGATGCCTTTCAAAGACGTGTACAAATTCACAGATCAGAAAATTCTTTGTCAGACCTTTGGTTCCTAGGTTTTCATTTTAGAAAATAAGATCACAGTTAACTAAAAGATATTAATTTTTAAACTTAGGTAATTGAACACCTGGAAATCTTGATACTTTTTGTGAAACACTGTGAAATAATACTGTGTCACACTTAATTGTGGAATATTTTGGTTAAGTTCCACCTTTTCCATATCCCAGTACCAGTAAAGGGTAGCTGGTGACATGTATTTAATAAATTTTTATTTTGAAAAAGTGCTATCCATTGCTTTAATTTTATCATAACTTTGAATGAGACTAATTTTTTCGCATAGCATCCCCATTCAAATCAAAGAAATCTGGGAGAACATGATTTGTCAAACATTGCTATAAGGGAGTTCAGAAAGGATTCATGATACTATGTGACAATAAATGAACAAAGATAAAGATGAAACTGGGTTTTGGACTGAATTCTGTTCTGCTAAGGAAGAAAAGTGGATTAATACATTTGAAGTTATTTTCAACAAGAGCTGGGGAAAAACTGAAGGAAAAACAAATTTCTAGTTAGCTTATACTTAACCAAACAAATATTATTAGATACCAGAATATGCATTTTGTGACCATTTCATACACTAGAGATTTTCCTGTAATTTTGTTCTGCTAACACTCCTGAAACCAAGTGGCAGGTGGTTGAATGTTAAATTTACACACAACATAGAATAGGCTTTAGGCATTTTTATTTCAGGAATCACCATAGTGATAAAGGCATTGCTGGATGTATTTGCAGAACCCAGAGATTTCTAAATGCTAAGCAAGGGGCAAACATTTATACTTATAAAACACTTATAAAAATTGCCTTCTGTTTGGTATGGACCAGAAAAGGTTGAATGAATTACTTCACTTTAATTCTCAGGCTTTGACTGTGGACCTTCAGTTCATCTGATACAAAAATAGCTAATCTTCAATTTCCTTATCTTTTAGAAAAAGCTGTAACTACAAGAATTGTAAATTAGCAATATCCTTGAAGAGAATATTGGATTTAACTGTTGGAGCCAGTTTTTTTTTTTTTTAGAAATTCCTAATTTTTTTTTTTTTTAAGTTTTAATTTTTATTTATTTATTTATTTATTTATGGCTTTGTTGGGTCTTCGTTTCTGTGCGAGGGCTTTCTCCAGTTGTGGCAAGTGAGGGCACTCTTCATCGCGGTGCGCGGGCCTCTCATCATCGCGGCCTCTCTTGTTGCAGAGCACAGGCTCCAGACGCGCAGGCTCAGCAACTGTGGCTCACGGACCTAGTTGCTCCGCGGCATGTGGGATCTTCCCAGACCAGGGATAGAGTCCCGTGTCCCCTGAATTGGCAGGCATATTCTCAACCACTACGCCACCAGGGAAGCCCCTGGAGCCAGTTTTTTAACACAGACAGTTGAATTTCTGTAAGAAGGTGGAAGTCTGAGTCATAATTTTTCCTTACTTCCGCATGTGATTTTTCAATAGGGCAAATGCAATTTTCATCCGGATCTTCAATTTTATCTACTATTTTGTCTGTAATCATTTATTTATCTTATAGTATTTATGAAACGATAAATAAACGTTTAGAAACATCTACAGGTCTGCAAAAAACGTGATTAATGATTTCTTCTACAATAAGATTTTTATTTAATAATTTATTATAATTTAACTATCTATAGAATGTGCCACTGCTAATGTTTTCCCTAGCTTTAGCAGATAAAATTTGCAGGTGTAGGCATCAGTAAGCCAGGTATTGATTTGAAGTTCATTTTAGAAGTTCTTGCAGAATGGAAAGTAAATTCAAAATTCTCTTTTCCCAGCATTCTATTCCTGTTGTGTCCATTCTTGGTATGTTGGTGGGAAAAATCTTAAAGGTGTTGATTCTTTTCAAGAGTCATAGAATCAATCTCTTAAATGCTTTTTTTACTGATTAAACAAAGGAGTTAGCTAACTTAGACCTGGTTCTCTTCTGCTCCAAGTCAGTTCAGTATTGTTAATCACTTTTTGGACCTCTCACTTTAATGTCCCGTAAGCAGCCTCTGAAAACTGAACTCTTTAACCCCTTCCCCAATTATCTTCGACAGTACTCAGAATGATACTACCTCTCAGTTACTCAAGCCCAAACCTTAGAGTCCTTGATTCCTCCCTCACTTTATCCTACACGACTAGTTGCTCACCAAATTCTGTGAATTCTGCCTCTTAACTGAATCTCCATCTTCCATTCCCGCTTCCACTTTTGGATTCAGATCTCCAGAATCTCTCATCAGGACTATTATAATGGCTTCTTAACTAGTTTTCCTGCCTCCAGGGAATATCTCTTTGTTTAATCAGATTTTTTTCTCACTGTTAAAGTTTTATACTTTTTTTCGGGGGGGGGGTCCCAAATATTTTCATTGAAGTTATTCCTATGTATTTTGAAAAAGTTTTGTATTGCTGTTATGAAAGTGATTTTTTTCTATTATATTAGCATATAGGGAAGCTGTTAACTTTGCCATACATTCTCTTGTATTCTGCCACTTATCAACTTTCTCATTTTTTCTAAAGTTTTTTGATTGAGTGTCTTGGAGTTTCTATGTATAAAACCTACCCTCTACAAAAAAATCAGTCTGTTGTCTCCTTTCCAATAGTTTTACCTCTAACTCTTTTACATGTCTTATTGGACTAACTAGAATTTCTGTTAAATACTAAAGGTGATCAACAACTAAATACTAAAGGCAATAGTGTGTTTCTTTGTTTAGTTTTTAGTTAAATTAAAAAATTTAAATAGCATGTTTATCTCAAGTATCAAAGTAATTGTTTTCTCTCAGTAATATGATATATAATTCTTAAAAATATTTCTTATTTATTTAGAAAGTGGAAATGAAAGAACCATCATGAAAAAGATTTCAAAGAGAAAAGAAGATTTTTTAGAAAAGTAAGGTATTAATGGAGTTTGTAAGGATTTTGATTATACTAAATAGCTCAATTGTAAATGTAGGATAATCTTGAAAAAATGTGATATATTTGGTTCTATATACAAATCGTACAGTTCATATGTTAAAAAAATAATAAGAGAGTTTACAGATGAATTATACTCTTTGGTCTGTCAATTATGTAATAAAGAGTATTAGAGGTGAGTTATTTATATATTTATTTATTTATTTATTCCCTTATTTAAATATTTATTTCTCTGTTCTCTCAACCAGCCAACAATCCATTTCCTGCTTTGCTAAAAAAAAAAAAAAGTTTTTCTTTTTTTAATCAAAGAATGAGTGAAACATTTTTAGGACTGGTATCTACGTGTCACCTAGAGTAACTCCAATTAAGATTCATATTTTATTCCTGCCTTCTAGATGGGGATGGGAAGTTATGAAAAGTATATCCAGAATGCTGGTGAGATTATTGGGAATTGAAGGAGACATCTATCAATCACTTGCTGGGGTTGATGTCCCATCACACCTTCAAGGGTTGCTGTCTCCTTGGTCAAGAGTGAAGTTAGGTATTTTTAATTTTGTTGAGGAAAATACTGAAGGTTTAGTAAGAACAGAACATCTTAGTTCATACTGACCTTACTCAGTAGTTCTTAAGTGTGGTACAGGAACCACTGGTGGATTTGGAGTTCTTTCAGAAAGTCTATAGACTAAGCTCTTACAGTGATCATGTCAGTATACCCTGCTTTGGCTTTTGACACGAATCCATGTTTTTACTGTGATTGGAAATCTGATGTGTGTCTGCTTGCTCTTCCCACTCCAACTGCACATTAATTTGGTTAGCATGTACAGTTGTTATTTAAGGAGTCTTTTGCTATACTATTTTTTCAACTTAAAATGAAAAACATCCATATTGTTCTAAAAAAAACATTTAACATTGCTAGTATGGTTTAATTTTAGAATATTGAGGTTTAAAAAGTGGTAAAAGAAATAAATGCTCATTTTAAAATATTGAATTTTTGATAATGGTAGTACATTCAATTAGAAATACCAGTAGGCAACTAGAAATATGGTATTCAGGAGAGCAGTCAAGGTTGGAGACAGATTTGGGAAGCCATGGGAATCCATGCACTCTCCAAATGCTTGGAATGTGCCCACATTTAGGCTATGAGGAGAAGTGTGACCAAGAAAGGATACAAGGAATAAGTGGCCAGAGAGGTAGAAGGGTAGAGGAAAAGGATATAGAAAGCTTTTAGAAAGTTATCAGATGCTACAGAGTACTCAGGTAATAGCTAACATTGATATAGTGTTGAGTTTCAAAGTATTTTCATATGTTTGATCTCATTTGACCCTCCTAAAAGGTATATGAAGTAAGCAGTATATGAACACTAACAACTATCTACTGGATTTTATCATTAAAAGGTTCCTTTTGATATTACAGAGAGCAATTTTTTAATTTAAAAATCTATCGTATATAAAGAGCTCATACCCATTGATAAAAGGATGAAATTTAAGAAAACAGGCAAAGGATATGAATTGTCATTTTAAAGGAGATGACTTTCAAAGGGCTGATAAACCTATGAAAAGATGTTAAATGCCAAAACAAAAAGATACAAGGTAACCCTTCCCCCCTTTTTTTGCAAATGTCAGAAGACACAGATAACATTGCAGTAGAAGAAAATGTAGACAAGCATCTCCAGAAAGGTTCTCAATAAGTATACCACAGCTCTAATACTGTTGGACTTTATTTTTTAAAGATGTAAATGACTAATTCTATCCCAGGGTTTCATTTGGGAACACAGTTTCTTAAGGGATAAGTTCAAACAGAAACTAAACTTCCTATATAATACAAGTGGGTATAAGGAAATAATGGTAAAGTTAGTGCATGTAATAAAACTAAGTTTTGTTTTCTCTCTCTCTCTCTGCAAACATGGAGAATCTTTTCGTTCTTCAGGCTATGTTAGACCATAAAGATACGGAGATACAGAACCTGTTTCAGGAAGTTTCCATGTCTCAGGGAGAAAAATATATAAATAATGGTTGACTCCTGCTTCATTTATCCAGCAAATATTTATTAAGCACCTACTATGTGCCGTCTGTCATTCTAAGTTCTGGGAATAGAGTATAAACAAACCAACTAATAATTTTTAAATTTTATCATGGAATACTGCAACTAAGAATGAAGATTCTCATGACCTATACTGATTTAGCTTTATGCTTACCCTTTATTTCCACCATTTTCTATTTAACCTTTAACTACTCAAAGGCAGGGAGAAGAAAAAGAAAAATACAAGGCAAAATGACCAGTAGGTCCTCCATTTTCTATTGTACCTAGGACTGCATAACCCCTGTCTTTCTCAATCCATACAGTAGATTATCTGGTGGATGTGAAGAAAATAACATGAGGCTTGGAGTACACATAACAGCTGGAGCCTTCTTTATACCCAGCAAGACTGTTTCATTTCCTCTAAGAGCTGGCAGTATTATACTGAATTTACAAAACTGACATAAGTAGTTAAAATGGGTGCTTGGAGACTTACCTCTCTTTTTTTCAGATTCCTTCCTCTTCAGTTTAAGCAAGTTGAAGTAAACTGGTTTTGATATTCTGTGGACTGTAGAGCAGTTTATATAGAATATTACTGTTTTCATGGATTTTTTTTCCTAAAAGGAAAAAGATAAAGGTTTGCTTATCTGAACCTTTTTTTTTTTTTTTTTTTTTAGCCTGACTACAAAATTCAGTCCTGACCATGCATGAGTATTTATTCCAGATGGAAAAGGGGGAAGTTTCTAAGCTTTATTTTCTAGGTTCTAAGCTCTCATGGGGCAATGACCCAGTCTTCATAATTGTCATGATCCAAAGGAATGCATGCTATTTAATAAGTACTTTTGATGCTATTGCTGTTTAATTATATTATAAGAAAGTGTCATGAACTCCATATTATGTTGGCTTCTTGATAGATTTAAATATGGAAGAAAATCAGAACATAATAGAAACGCTGAGAGGCAAAGTAAGAGAAAAGCTAAAAAATGCCAAGGTAATATTATTTTTTCTTTCCTATTTTCAAATTTACTGTTTAAATCAACATATATCATGATAAACTTTTCTTTATCAAAAAAGAGCTAAAATTCTATTTTAATATAGCTCCTTAAATCCAAAAAGCTTCAAGTTATTTTCCATGCTTTCTATTTCCAAACTTGAAGCCAAGAAAAGTTAAGTGATTTGGTTATGGTAACTAAATTTGACATCTCAGGAGAAAACATGTATATACTTTTTAAAAGAAAAACATTGAGAAGTCTTTGTTTTTATCCATTTTGGGCAAAAGACTTATGAACACGATTATGTCTATATGTGTGAACATTAAGTTTTCCATACTATTTATTTACATTGTGTTTCAGATTAATCAAGGCAAAAAACTTCAACTCAGCTGCTCATTGATAATAAGATGTATCAGTGGTCTAAGGTGAATAACTTTTTTAAAAAAACGTTTTAGAACAGATTTATTGAGGTGTACTTTACATAGTGAAAATCCATCCATTTTAAGCATATGATTCAATGATTTTTAGTAAATTTACAGAATATATAATCAACATTATAATCCAATTTTAGACCATTTTGTCACTCCAAAAAGATCTCTCATGCCGATATTTACTCACTCTCTATTTCTACTTGACATTATTTCTTATCTTGAAAAATTATAATAAAATATTATAGGTGATCCCCGACTTACAGATTTTGTTCTGAAATACAATGTGTAATCACATATTTGAAACTTCAAATGACAAAATCACTCACGTCTTGGGCGAACTGCATTATTTAGAGTAAAGGCTAAGCAGCTTTAACAAAAAGATTCAAAGTAAAATGTCTTAATTAAGATAGAAGTTTTATTTCTCTCTAGTGTAATAGATAAGTAGTCCAGGCTACTAGGAGAGTTCTGCCATCTTCAACACTTAGTTTCCATCTCTGAGTCCAATGGCAAAGCTCCTGTGTCTTCATTTGCTAACCAAAGGGAAGGGAGGAGGAAGAGAGCCATAGGATTGCAGATTGATCTCTTACAGGACAAGACCTGAAAATTGCACACATTATTTCCACTAAAAGGAACGTGGGAAAAAATGTCTCTGTATCCAGCTAAAAGTAAGTTCTATTATTAGAAATGGGAGAAAAGACAGCAATGAACAACTAGTCATTTCTGCCATAAGCAATGAGAGTATTTTAAAAATACTCTCAAATTTTAAAATGTAAGGAATGTATTTCGGGTTTTTAAAAAACTCATCTTTGTCTTCACTGCAGGGTCCCTCTTGGGTACTTAGTAAAAATTAATTAAATTTAATAGTGAAAGCAGACTAAAAAAAGATGATTGTATACATGTTGTTCATTCAGCAAATGAATAAAAGTGAGCCTAACTTGGATTTAATTTAACTGTGAATAGTAAAAAATTGGAAGTTTGTCAAGATAAGTCCATTGAATATCAAGAAAAGAGGTAAAAAGGAAGAGAAATTGGCTTCTAAGAGTTTCCATTACAAACTGCTAGGAAGGGATATCTGCTCAGGAAGTTGAGGATTTTAGCAAATGATTTTGCAATGAGCAGAGACAGAGGGAAGTAAAAGTATATATGGACAATTTATATATCAGTATTGTTGAAAGGTACATAACTTTTAAAGTTAATGGGACAGCGATATTGTAGATACAAACAGGATGTAGGATAAGCTTTTGTATTTTACATATTTTTGAATTCTTTGGTTCCTAGAAACTAGCAGATTTCCTCCTTCCTTCTTTCCTTTCTTTCCCTCCCTCCCTCCCTCTCTCTCTCTCCCTTCCTTCCTTCCTCCCTTCCTCCCTCTCTCCCTACCTTTCTTCCTTCTTTCCTTCCTTCCTTCCCTCCTTCCTTCCTTCCTTCTGATTCCTCTCCCAAACCTCTCTAAAAACAGTTCATTTAAATGTGTGTGACAAAGAAGTGATAGGTGATTTATATTTGAAAGATTCAGACTTGACAGTATTGAAAAATGAGAGCCTATTTATAAGCAAGTTCATCACTAAGAATATGCCACTTTTAATACTTTTAATTATCTCCAAGTTCACAAAAGATTATTGGTGGGGTGGGGTGATACTTGTATGTGAGTGCATTCATACATGAGAGCACCCAAAAACAGGGAGAGAAAAAAGAGTTTGCCCTGAGTCCACATTTTGATCTAACTGTAAGGTAATGGTCTCAATACTCTGACTAGAGTGAAGAGATAGATTGGGAAGATGGAGAAGATTTGGACCCTATATTTTTATTTTTTAATTTTAAAAATTTTCTAATTGAGATATAATTGACATATAACATTATATTACTTTCAAGTGTACAACATAAGGATTCAATATTTGCATATATTGGGAAACGATCACCACAATAAGTCTAGTTAACGTTTGTCACCATACGTAGTTACAAAAAAAAAGTTTTTTTCTTGTGATGAGGACTTTTAAGTTTTACTCTCTTGACAACTTTCAAATATGCAATATAGCATTATTAACTAGTCACCATGCTGTACATTATATCCCCAAGACTTACTTATTTTATAACTGGAAGTTTGTACCTTTTGACCCCCTTCACCCATTTTGCCTACTGCCCCCAGCACCCCCTGCCTCTGTTAACCACCAGTCTGTTCTCTGTATCTATGAGCTTGATTTTTTGTTTTGCTTTTTAAAAATTTCACCAATAAGTGAGATCATATGGTATTTGTCTTTCTCTGTCTGACTTATTTCACTTAGGATAATGCTCTCAAGGGCCATCCATGTTGTCACAAATGGCAAGATTTCATTCTTTTTATGGCTGAATAGTACTCCATTGTGTGTGTGTGTGTGTATGTGTGTAAATCTTTGTCCGTTCATCGGTTGATGGACACTTAAGTTGTTTCCATATCTTGGCTATTGGAAATAATGCTGCAATTTTATTGTTTTGTTTTTTTTTTTAAATCACAGTTACCGGACCTTAAAAACAAAACAAAATAAAAAAATAATTCATGAGCCAAACAGACTCAAAGTTAAATATAACTTGATACTATCTCTCCTACTGCTTTAGGTTCTTGAATAAGATACAGTTACTATTACCATATTACAGAAAACTACTTCTTTCCCTTAAAAGCAGAAAAAGCTTTCACTTCAACACTGAATACTGGTTTACCATTGTTTAACCTGCAGACTGAAGTCTCACTGGATGAAGGTCTTTCGTTTTTTATCCTGAGTGGTGAAGAAGACTCAACTTTAGGCCAGTCTGCAGAGCAGGTTGGATTTGTTTCCCTTCCTCCTACATCCTCATTCTCAGGAAAAATAACTCTTTATTAAAGGCATAGAATGAAATACTTGATGGGAGGTGAAATTTTTATTATTGAGCTGCCTTCTCTTCGAATTGAGAAGCTGCTCATAATAATAATTCCTAACATTTATTGAGTGCTTACTGGATGCCCAGTGATATTCTAAATTTTAAATGTGGATTGTCTCATTCAATCCTCATAATAACCCTGTGAGGTAGGCATTATTATCATCTCTGTTTTATAGGTGAGGAAACAGGCACACAGGGGTAAGAATTGATAGAGCCGGGAAGTACAGGCTATCAGCTCCAAAGCCTGTGTTTTCTTTTGTTCCTCCTGTTCATTTCTCCAAGTGCCCACGTTGTTCTCCATAATCTCTATTACTCTTCATTGATTCCCCATTCTTCATCCCTCCTTGTACAATCCCAGACCCTTCTAATTTCTGTCAGTTCTTCCCAAACTCTTCAGCCCACTGTTATTCTCGGGCCGTCCTTTCCTCCAGTCCTAATCAGTCTCACTGGTCTTTCCCATCTCCTGATTTGTCAGTCTCATTGGTCTCCCTTCTGCTCCTATTCCTCTCAACTTTCTCCATTCCTCTCTACCTTCAGATCTCTCTACAGTTTCCTTGAGCCCCCTCCTGTATTTCCAGAATTCTACCCAGTATCTTCTGACACCTCCCAGTCATTTCCAAATCCTTAAGGTCCTCCTTTTGAATTTCTCTTGGGCCCCCCTTTGCCTTTCTACTTACTTCTCAGTCTCTTCCATTCCCGTTTCTTTGTATCCTGTATCCTGCTCCAGTCTTTACATTCCTTTTGTTGTTGTTGTTTGTTCCACAGAAAAGAGCTTTATCTTTAAAAAATCTAACAAATTTAGTATATACATTATAAAAACTTAATGCAGAAAACCATGAGGAAGAAAATAAAAATCATGTGACATCCCACTGCTCTGAGATAAACCACTATTACCATTTTTTCATACTGTTCTCTATGCTTATACCCATATATGCACACACAAACTTTTATATAAATAGAATCACAGTATAGCAATTCCATTTTTCCAATTGCTCAGCCAAACCTTGCTGTCATCCTTGGATCCTCTTTTACTCACATGCCTCATATCCAGTTTGTCACAAATCCTGTTGGTTCTACCTTCAAAGTATCCAACCCACTTCCAGAACCCAGCCCACTTTTCATCACCTCCCCTGGCACAGCCTAGTCTATGCGGCCGTAACCTCTCATCCAGATCATTGCCAGAGTCTCCCTTTATTTTTACTATTGCCCCAACAGTCTATTTGGTATACCATACAGTAGTCAGAGTGATTCTGTTAAAATCTAAGACAGAACATTTTTTTTAACACCTTCTAATGGTTTCCTATCTCACTCAAAAAAAGCTGAAGTCCTTATAGGGGCTTCCATGGCCCCCTTAGTACCTCTCTGACTTCCTTTCTCACTAGTTTCCCCTTCTCCCACCCAACTCCGGCCATACTGGCCTCCTTCCTGTTCCTGCCTCAGGGACTTTGTACCTTTTAACTGTCTAGAAAGCTCTTGTCTTATCCTTATGCTCTCTCCCTCACTACCTTTGGGTCTTTGTTCAAATGACACATAATTAAAAATACTGTGCCTGAAAACATTATGTAATAGTACCCCCCAACCCCCCATCCCAGTATTCTCTAGCCACTTATCTTGCATCATTTTTCTTCATGACATTTATCACCACCTCACATGTATTTCTGTCTCTTTGTTTATTTTCTTCCTTGAACATATTAGGCACTCCATATTTGAGTGAATATTGAATAAATGAGTATCAAACATGCACATGCTCTGCCAAGTCACCTGATATCCCAGAATCCCATGATATAGGTTAAGGAATGGACTTTTCAGGGGAAACAAGAGAAGGTCCACCCAGCAGAGTGCACCAGGGCGAAGCGCTGTGGTTATGGCTGCTTTTCCTTCTCACAGGGAAGACATGAGAGAAATTAGGTCAGTGGGGCAAGTAGACTATTTGGGCACAAGGAAGTCCAGGCTTGGATGTGGGTTGTTTAGAGAAGTTGTTTGGAAAAGCCATCTGCCCTGCACCTGGTAAGTTTGGGGACAATGGGAATCTACTGTCCTCATCACAGGGAGGGAAAGCTACTGTTTTGCGGGAGGCTGAGTGTGACTATGGCTCCTTCCTGCTAGGAGAAAGGGGAGAATAGCTCTCTCTCTCTCTCTCTCTCTCTCTTTTTTTTTTACCACATCATACTCAGGTGCATTCATTTAGACTTATGCATGGAAAATTAGGTGGTTGCCTTCTGACCTCATGCTTCATGTCACATAACAGCTAACAGCACAGACACTGGTCTGCTGTGAGCTGCATAGTGAAGACCAGCAAGGTGATTGTATTGGTTGAGATCATCGCTTGTCTCAGGCTAAAAATATAGGTAGATGTAGTGGGGTAGGATTCATGAAAGAGACCTACATGGTCATAAATAAAAGGCTGGGATCCAAAGTGAGAGCCTGACATGACTCAGCCATCAGGGCAGACCTCAGCTCTGAAGGCAGGTTGAAAGCCCTGGCCCACACCAGGGGTGCGGTGAAAGTAGCTTGGTAATGGGACCTACAGCAGGAGCAAAGAGCCCCTCTTTGTCTATGATTGGAATATTCAAAGAGATCCCCTATGTGAAGATCCCCCAAATCTTGCTCCTAGGTATCAGTGTCATATCTTGTTTGACTTCTGAAAATGATGCCACAAAGATTTCTGGATATAAAATACTTTCTTGATTTCATGACAGGGATATAGGGAAGGTATGATGATGTGATGACTGGATATGAACCTAGGTGATGCTTAACCATGTTACTCACTTAATTTTGTCAGAGTTGATCAAGGCCATCTACGGTTATCTATTCAATGGAATTCTATTATTAATTCTTTTTATTTAATTATTTACTCCTAAATGTATGTTTTTGAAAATTAAGGGATTTTTATTTGCATGACTCACATACTCTGTCTCCTTCTCTCTCTCAACATATGTAGATTTTAAGTTAGACAACTAAAGTCATCCAAAATAAATTGGTGATTTTTTTTGTGAAGAGACTCATATAAAATTTCTGATATGATATAAAAGTATACATTTTTATATTTAGTAATATATCTGTTTCAATACCTACATTCAGATTGTTTGTAACTTTTATATATCATATTTCAGAAATGTATCATAATCAATCACACTGCCACAGACTTCTATTTGTATCTTTACTTTTCTTTCTTTTTTTTCTTAAATATCATCCAGAAAACAGCATGACTACTCCACATCACCTTAGGTAGTACTTCTTTCTGAATGGTGGAAAAAAATGGGGCTGAAGACCACATGGCTTGATGTCTCTAGACTTTGCCCTACACTGTGAATTCTCAACAGTTGAAATATCATAGTCCAATATTTCAGAACATTTTCCATAGGAGAGGAGAGACTTGAATTGTAGTTCTTTTTCAGTAGTCTTTCATTGAGAATTTCAATGAAGGGCTATAGAAAAATCATATTTTATAATATTAAGCCTTAAATGAGTTCCTCTGTGTTCAATGAAAGTTCATTGTCACACAGTTTCAGCTTGAACTTGAACTGGGTGGCATAGATCAGAAAGACTTCACAGCAAGATTCTAGTACCTTTCATTTATCTGCATGTTAATCATTGAGGACAAGCACGTATACTTATTTTTCTTTTTGGTATTCAACAGAGATCAGTAAATGATAGTTACCACAAACACTTTTCACTTGGTGATAATTTACAAAACTTTGCTGAGGGCCGAGATGAAGATTTTATGGAAGAAGTCATTTTCCTAGATTTACTTGAAGTAAAGGCTGCCGATTATGAAGATGATCAGGAACAAGTAAAAAAACAACAGGCAAATATTTTTGTTCCAAGCAATTCTCCGGGTAAAGTTTTTACAAGAAAATATTCAAGTCATTAATGAATCATATTGTAGGATAATAGCTTCTTTGTATGCTGGATAGATAAAAAGTACTGATTTAAAATTATAGAAATTTTTCTATATTTGTTCTTCATGCTTTCTCTGAGTTAAAGGGAATTGGTTTAAAGAGCTCATTCATTGTGTGTGTGTGTGTGTGTGTGTGTGTCTGTGTGTGTGTGTGTATAGACTTTCTGCTAGGCTTTAGTGGTAGAGTATATGATAGTTCCCTTTTGCTTCTTGTTTGGTCAATACCAGTTTAATATTTTGGACTTTAAAGTAATATCTAGGTTTTGTTATTAAGTGATCAACCAACTTAAACTGCCAAAAGATATGATGCCACGCATTTTAGAAGAAGAAGGATTCTATGTTCACAGAAAGCCAGAAATATATAAAAAGACCTGCAACAAAATGGAAAACCGCCTGCTTAAACTAGAAGAGGCAAGTTCACTAGCTAACAAGGGAAACCACTCACTGATGGTGTGTTACATTTGTTTTTAGTGTAATATTTACTTACTATATTCTTAAATATTTTTGATAGGGGAAGTGTTGGTTTGAAGAAAGTGGAGAAATAATGTCATTACCTTCACCTGTTAGACGGTCATGGAATTTCAGACTAAACATAAGTAAGGAACCTTTAAATCCAGCACTGAAGACCATATACAGGAAGGTAACCAACAACAGTTTATTTATGATTATGGTTAGAATTCTTGTAATATCAATTATAACTTATATACTTATTTTTGTGGTGTTAATTCACCTTTTAAAGATATTAGTAAGTCTAGTAAAGGCAAAACTATGATGAAATATTAAATATCCATTAAAATTATGTTTTCAAGGAATATTTAATGATATGGAGAAGTGCTCAGAATAAAAGTTAAAGTTAAAAAAAAATGCAAAATTTCATATGATCCTGATTTTATAAAAATAGATAACAAATGAATGAATGAATTTATCAATGAATAAATAAGTACGTACATATATGTGTATATAGATAAAAAGACTAGAAAATATATCATAGTTAATAACTATCTCTGGATAGTAGGACATAGGATTATTTTTATTTTCTTTGTTATACTCTTTTCTATTTTCTAAATTTCAGAAATGAATATATGTTATACTTATAATTAAACTAATTTATGTGTATTCCAAAAGACATGAAAATTAGCAGTCCATTAACCTAATGAGAAGAAATACTTAGACAGAAATAGTTATGTTAAAAATTTGGCTTGAAAAAATTTAAATAAGAATTTTGTACAAAAACCTAATTGCTCAATCACTTGCATTAACCATTCCATATATAGGAAATATGGCTGTAGGTAGATACAAAGTGGAAATGATACTTCCTAAAAATACAGTTGACCCTTGAACAATGCAGCGGTGGGGCACCAACTCCATGCAGTCAAAAATCTGCGTACTGCTCTCTCTGCCTCAAAAATAAAGAAATTAATAAATTACTCATCCAAGGGCAGGAAGCTGAGACAGTTTGGGTAGACTCAGGACTCAAACGCTAGTTCTTTTGATTCCACACATTGTGATCTCTAATCGAACACCAACTTTTCCCCACACTTAGTTAATTTAAAGATCTGTAAAATGAAAATATAGATACTGTATTTATTGAATAAATCTGTGTATAAGTGGACAAGCTCAGTTCAAACCCATGTTGTTTAAAGGTCAACTGTACTTACAGGACTTCATTCTCTATTCCCTCT
Source organism: Balaenoptera acutorostrata (assembly GCF_949987535.1). NCBI lineage: Eukaryota > Metazoa > Chordata > Mammalia > Artiodactyla > Balaenopteridae > Balaenoptera > Balaenoptera acutorostrata. The sequence goes on along the minus strand of NC_080079.1, from coordinate 32,705,352 downwards.
GTTGCTTTAAACCTGTGAGTTACTTCTCCTCTTCTAGTAATTATATGCCTTCTGTAGTTAATGCTTTTTCTTTACAGTTGCCATTCTGTGTTTCTTGCATATTCCAGTAGCTGCAACATTTTAACAGCAAGAGCACTTAGTTCCTTATAAGGCTGTTACTTCTCAGCCTCCATAGGAAATGAGATTTCTCCCTAAACTGAAGAGATTTATACTTTTGGAGGTCTCTTTCTCTTTCTGTAACATGTGAGGATCTTCTTTCTTTATGATATATGCTCTCTTTCTTCTCCACAGTTTCTATTTCTTTCCCAGAGAGACTAGAAAATTTAAAAAAAGTCTTCCTTATGTTGTAATATGTTTTTTATATCTTTATACCACTCATAAATTTCTTTCAGGATTTTCTAAAAAATACACCAAAACTTTTTGCTGCTAAGAAAATCTTTTACCATTTTACCATGCAAAATGCATTGAAGCTTTAATTAATTGTCCTACTTTTAAAATTAAAGACATATACAAAGATTTTTATCATGAATGAGTGTTGACATTCATCAAATGCTTTCTCTAAGCCTATTAAGTATTGTAATAGTATTTTCTTAACTTCTGATGTGGTGAATTACACTGATTTTCAAATATTTCTGAAATAAATCCCATTTGTGATGCATTTTCTTTTTATGTATTACTGAATTTGATTTTCTAATATTTTGTTCAGGATTTTTGCATACATGTTCCTGAGATAACTTTTTCTTTGATTTTTCTTCCTTGTAATGTTCTTGTCAGATTTCCATCTAGGTTACACTGGCTTCAACACAATTTGGGGAGTGTTCCCTCTTTTTCTCTTCTCTGGGAGAATTGTATAAGATTGGTGTTATTTCTTTCTTAAATGTTTGGGAGAATTCACTGCTGAATCCATCTTGGCCTGGCAATTTATTTGTGGGAATGTTTTCTATTATAAACATATTTTTAAAAAAATAAAAGACTGTCCAATGGAAGCACATCCTGTGTTTGTGGATTGGAAGACTTAGTATTGTTAAAATGTCCATACTACCCAAAGCAATATACAAATTCAATGCAATCCCTATCAAACTCCCAATGGTATTTTTCACAGAAATAGAAAAACAGTTCTCAAATTCATATGGAACTTCTAAGGACCCTGAATAGCCAAAACAATCTTGATAGAGAAGAGCAAAACTGGAAGAGTGACATCATCATTATGTCAGAATAAGAGTTTTCTACCATCTTTCTCTCCAGAGAACACTGATTTTGACAATCACCCATGGACAAGACTGCCATTATGGAATTCTGAGAGTCCAGTGGAGAAGTTCCAGCACACCATTGAAGTAAATGGTCTAGAATTCTGGGTTGGTTGTTATTCTTCTTTTAGCACTTTGAAGATAACTTTCCACTTATTTCTGAATCTCATTGTTTCTACTGAAAACTCAGCTTAAAGTCTTACTGTGGTTTTCAGTTTTTCTCTTTGTCTTTGGTTTTCTACTATAATATGTTAAGGTGTGATTTCCATTGTAATATGTTAAGGTATGATTTTTCTTTATATTGATCCTGCTTTGGGCTATTAGGGCTTCCTTAATGTATGCCTCCATGTTATCCATCCATTTTGGAAAATCCTCTGCCATTATCTTAGCAAATACTGCTTCTGCCCTAATCTCTTTCTCTTTGTGTTCTGGAACTTCAAGTATACATATCCGTTTTATCTTCTGCTTTTGCATTGTTTTTATCCCTTTTTCCCTGTGGTTTAGTCTGAATATTTTCTGTTGCCCTGTCTTCTAGTTCACTTAGCTAACTTTCTACTGTGTTTAATCTCCTGTTAGATCCATCTAACGAATTATTTCCCCTTCTTCATTTATTTTTTACTTGAAAAGATTTCTCTTTTTTTTACCTTAAGGAAAAAGCATTCTGTGATCTTTGTTTTTGTGTTCCTTCTAGTTTAGGCTTAATATCTAAATACTTTTAAAATTTTAAATTATTTCTATTACTCTATTGTTACCTCATTTCTGAGTTTTCCAAATTCTGGTTTGTGTTCTTTAATGTCATAAAATTTTCTTAATGTCTTTTGGCTTGTTTTGTAAACCACATTTCTATTTTTATGTTTTTGAATGTCTTTCTGGTATGCTTTGATTGTGGGGATATTATATTACTGTTTATTCATTTTTATTATAGAACCTTTGTATAGATTTAATCTTGAGCCTTTTCTGCTGTTCATTCTTATATTAAATCAGTTTTCCTGCAATTTTAGGAAAAAAGCTTGTTTCAGATAACTTTTCTGATGTCACAGAATTCTGTTGTTTTTGTGTAGTGTTAAACAATATAGTGGCTGTATTCTCCTTCCCAGATTTTTTTCTGTACCTTCTATTAATCTCTGTGGTGTCCCTGACCATCTCAAGTTTTATTCCACTTCCAGTAGTTTCTCTTTAGTGTGAAGCCTTGTCATAAAACTTTCTAGGGAGTAGGCTCCCCTAGCTGCTTCAGAATTCCTTGCTGTAACCCATAACTGGAGTAGACAAAACCTCTAACAGTTTTAGCTGCTGGCTTTTTTTTTTTTTTTGGCTGCATTGGGTCTTTGTTGCTGTTTGCGGGCTTTCTCTAGTTGCAGCGAGTGGGGGCTCCTCTTCGTTGCGATGCACGGGCTTCTCATTGCGGTGGCTTCTCTTGTTGCGGAGCATGGGCTCTAGGCGTGTGGGCTTCAGTAGTGGCGCATGGGCTTAGTTGCTCTGCGGCATTTGGGATCTTCCTGGACCAGGGCTCGAACCCTTGTCCTCTGAATTGGCAGGCGGATTCTTAACCACTGTGCCACCAGGGAAGTCCCCTTTTACTCTATTTTTATAACACATTAATAATAGCTACTTTAAAGTACATATCTGGTAACTCCAATATCTGGGTCCCTGAAAATCTGTTTTTATTATTTGTTCTTCTCTCTTGATTTTGTGCTTTTAGTCCTGTCTTTTATTATAGTTGGTATTTTTTTAAATTATATTCCATATATTATATATGAAAAGTTGTAGAAACTCTAGATCATATCTTCTTCCAGAAAAGTTCCTTCCTCTACTTTTTAGGCATATTGAGTGGGGATAATCATCTTAATCCAATCAGGGACTTAACTGATTTCAGACTGGGTTGCAGTTTTGTTAAGGCTCAATCTGTATCTAAGTCTTCTGTTTACCTAATCTCTTCCCTGCTTGACTGTAACCAGGGTAAGGTTTTCTTTTTGTTTTGTTTTTTTAAATCACTAGCACATATCCAAATGCCTAGCATATAGCAGACACTCAATGAATACTTATATTATTTGTAATGGAACTCATCACTTCAGTAGATGTAAGCTTTTAGGGTCCTGTATAATTTAGAAGAGAAAGACACCAGTTGACTGGCATAATCTTAGAAAATCCTATTTTCTGCATGGTGCCTATCACACCCTGAGAGCCTGGCAATGTCTCTGCCTCATCGTAATTCATAGCATAACACATTTACCAAGATTTTATAAATGACCCCCTCACCCCCACCCAACAGTGCAATATCTTTCTGTTTTTCCCCAGTTTGGTTACTATAAAATCCATCTCCATTAAAAAATTAAAAAATAAAAGGATAAAAGAGGAAGGAAGGGAAATCCCATATTTATTTTATCTTGTTTTTTGCTGTTACATGACATAACTTTTGCACGTTATGGTGACAGTGTGTTTTATTTAAATTTTGCTCAAGATATAGCACAGATCTTTTAACATAGTTATCGGAGACCATTGCTCTTGGAGAAGGAGATCCTTGAAACAATGGCAGTTTGCTGAATGAATGAATGAGTGCATGAATAACTGAATGAACAAAGCGATGATAAGTAAATGCAGAAAATATAATTTTTGGATAAACATTAACCACTATCCAGATTAACCTTTGTAACCATCTGGAATCCCAAGTTGGAAACCATTGGGCTGAACAAGTAATTTTTCCTCAACTGCGTCTGTTCTAGCTTCATCCAAGCTAATTTCAGTATTTCATGGATTCTTAGAGTTGGGAATAAACGTAAATGTCACTTCACCAAGCATATAAACTGAGTATTAAAATTCATTCTGTAGCAGCATCCTTAACAGGTAATGTTCTCAAATTAGTGTCACACAAATGCCTCTGCCTGCCTTTCCCTTCTGTCTTCTCTACATTTTTTACTCTGCTCAGCCAGCCATGGAGGCCAGGTTCATTTGGGGTTTCTCACTGGAATAAAAATAACATAAGGGCCATTGAAGCAGAGATAATAGCTCCCTGAGTATCAGAATCCTCTCTTTGCTGTTGCCTCGGCCAGGTACTTTAATACTCTGTCATACCTCTATTACCCCAGGTCTTATTTGCTTGTTTTTTGTTGACTAGTTTTGCCTAATTATTTACTATATGCCCTTTACTCCTTCTTCTGGCATTCCTCTTATACATTTACCTGGATTTTATACATGTGCATGAAAAAGTTACATTTACGCTACCCTGTAGTTTATTAAGTATTCAATAGCATTATGTCTAAAAAAACCCCAATGTACATACCTGAATTAAAAAATACTCATTTGCTAAAAAATGCTGTCATCTGAGCTTTCAGGGAGTCATAACCTTTTTGCAGTAGTAGCATCAAAGGTCACTGACCATAGATCACCATTACAAATATAATAATGAGAAAGTTTGAAATATTGCAAGAAGTACCAAAATATGACACAGAGACGGGAATTGAGCAAATGCTGTTGGACAAATGGCGCTGACAGACTTGCTCAACAAAGGGTTGCCATGAATCAATTTTTACAAATTAAAGAATTTGTAAAAAAAAACCGCAACATCTGAGAAGTACAATAAAGCAAGGTACAATGAAATGAAGTATGCCTGGATCTAAAACTATATGGCCACTATATTTCCAGAATCACCCATCTAATGAATTCTTAATTTCAGATATTTTCAGTATATTTTTAGCTTTAAAGTGTTCATTTGACATTTGATTCTTCTGTATATATTCCAGTTTTCTTGTGGAATGCTCCATGTTTTCATCTTCTCATCTTTTCATGTATTTTATCTTTTACTCTTTTTAAAACACTTTAATAATAGCTACTTTAAAGTCCATATCTGATCAAACTCCAATATCTGGGTCTCTGAAAATCTGTTTTTTTAACTTGTTATGCCATGTAACAGCATGGATGTTTTTGTACTTTCATCTGGTTTTTGATTCATTGTTGCCTAGATTTTTGTTCTTATGGTCTAACACACTTACCTAGTTCTAGAAGTTCACATAATTCCTTCAGTCAACTGCTGCTTTTAACCAGTGTCATGGAGCTTACTATCTCCCAAGAGAACTCATTTCAGTATTAGGCAGTTCCAATTGTTTATTGTTTTCTGTGTGAATTAAAATCTGCCTCCTGGATCACTATTGCTCTTTTGACTTTGGCCATAAAGAACTCATAAACTACTTCACTTATGTGACAGCTCTTCAAATATTTGAAGCCTACTTCCACCTTTAGCTTTTGCTTTCCAGTCTAAACTTGCTTCCTTTGACTATTGTTGGATATTCCGCCATCTCAGTTACCCTTCTCTAGCATCTGAGCACCACTATCAGTAGGTATTGAATAGGAGAGGACCAAGGGCAGAGGCTTGTGTTATTCCAGTAGAAACCCAAAGCAAGTAAGCAACATGGCTATTCGTCCAGTACTGAATCTGCTTAATAAGACAGGCATCTCTAGCTTAGCAACTTGAATTTCCAAAATTATTCAGTTATAATTTGGTTGTTTAAAATGGAAACTATTTATTTCCTTGGTGGTTTTGCCTGGTTAATGAACAATTTACTACCGATTACTAAATTTTATAGGTGGAATTCAGTGCAGGTTTCCCTCTCTGAGTTGGCCTTTACATTGAGAATAGAGACTTACAAGATAAGGATAAAACAAAAACAAGCTTTATGACTATTTTCTTGCCTCCCCTCAACCCAAAGAGGAAAAAGGAGGAGATTCCTAGCTCAGGAGAGAGGAGGGAGGGAGAGATGTAGGCATCATCCTGGTGACCTACAGTCCTTGAGAAGCACTGGATATGCCACATCAGATCAGGGGTGGGACAGCAGTTTTTTCAGTGTAATAACAGGTGTAATAGCAATGACACAGACTGGAGGGTATGTTCTACTACTACAGATTGATCCAGAAAGAGCTCATGCTGTTTTTTTTAGGTGGTTGCAGTCATCGCTTATATCAGGAGTGGCTAGCCGTTCATGAATTAAGCTGTACATGCTAAGTAACCCACTAACCTTCTCAAATCGTATCACTAAAAACTAATCACATGACTATTCAAACATAAGTACTTAAATTCAAAGTAGTGTACTAAAACACTGTTGAATCATTTTTAATACAATGTAAGGCCTACGGATTTCAACTAATTTAGGGACAATCTGGTTTACAAATGGAGACAGTTTCATGTATAAAGAAAGATGGTCTCCTTATAAGGTAGCATTTGCTTAGAGAGTCCAGGCCCCTCCTGGGAATTTTCCAGGGAATTACCAACATATTCACTTAGGAACAATGTTTTAATAAGGGTTTGTCATTTAACTCTGGCCACAGATGACTGTTAGAACATCACATAGCGAACTATTGACCCACCAGTTCTAAACACCATTTTTCATAGTGCTCCTATAGGAAATTATTTAGTGGCTTATAACTTGAAAGTTCAACCTCTACCAGCACACAATAGTAAGGTAGATGACAGTAATTTATAGCAAGATGATTAAAATGCTGCAATATAAATATATTTTATGAAATCAAGGGCTATAATTGATTTTGAGGAAGGAGCAAATAATTTTTTTTTGCTTTTCTGTATCTCTTAATTTTCTTACAGTTAACATATTACTTTTTTAAGAAGTTACTTGTAATTTCAAAAGAAATAGAATAAAATTAATATCTTGTAAATATTTTTCTTTAAAAGGCAGTGAAATCTGATCTAGAAAGCTCTATTAGGAACAAAATGGAAGGTCAAAGGGAAAGGTACCAATTAGATCTCAACATTGTGGGCTTGCAATTCAGTCATCATCCTCTCTTCAATCAAGAACAAGTATTATGTGCTAGGCTGCTCCAACTTTATGAGTGTTTTCAGGACAGGCAGCAACAGAATTTATCTCAGCTGCTTTATGAGAAGGTGAGAATGGTTTTCATTATATTTACAGAGCTGAACTTTTAATATTGAAAGAGAAAAGAGACTTCTTAGTACAGAGCAAGCTATCATTGAATAATTTCCCTTAGCACTTTGAATATTTAATCAAATAAAAGAACGGTTGATTTCAGTTTTCCTGAAAAGAAACTATAGGAATTAACTGGCCAGGGAGGCAGCCTCAAACATATCCTGCAGGATATTTAGCATCTATAAATGTTTGCTAATCAATGGTATTCTTGGTCCTATGACTCAAGAAGAATATTTGAAATCATTACTATTTAAAAGAGCCAAATGGCTGTTTTCAATCTTGTAAGAGTGTATTTTTGATAAAAATATTAGTGACCTTGAATCTCTCATCAAATATGAAGAGTGTTAGTCTGAGAATGATTAATCCAAGTAGTCATCTAATGACGTCATAAAGGGTACATAAAATCTGAAGAGAAATTGAAGGAGTACCCACTGATTATTTTTATGAATTTGCACCTCTCATCTAGACTCTGTGCTGAGTTTTTGATACATGAGCATTTTGTTAACTAGTGTTCTCTCTGAAAAGATATTTTGATAGGTCTCATTCAGCTACTTAATACAGTTAAAAATAAATATTTAGTGAGGTATTTAGTTAAATATTCAAACCTAATAGAGTCACCAAGATATTCCAATAAGCTGGAAATTAATTGTACCTTAATATATCTGCTTTTTAAAATACAAGTGCAAAAACTACAGGACTTAATCCATTTGATTGAATTTTCACGTAGCAATTGTGTGGGAGAACTTAACAGATGAAGACCATGAATTAATAAGGTCAGAATATTTCCTAAAACAAATATTGAATATTCTAACTTTTAGTTTCATATGACCATTGTTTTTATAAATGAAGGAATCAACTCTGAAATTAAGATGTAGGTCATTGAAAAAGTGACTTGATTTATAGATTTCTACTTAATAGACAGTTTTCCAACAGTATTGTGTAATTTTTGAAGTCTGATCTAGCAATATCAATTATATTTCACTAGAGTACTATCTACTACTGTACATAAAAACTCTACATTTGTTTTTCATGTAGCATGGCTCTCTGTATAAAATAACGTTTGGGGATCATTATTTGTAACATGTTTTTTATTATTATTATTATTTTGATTCTTAGGAGCCCAAAGTAATTTCTTAGCTGATTTTTACTTTTCTTCAATTTATTCTTTTATGTGCACATAAACATTTTCTCCAATTTCCTGGTAAACTGTAAAAAGAGTAATTTGGTAGGTCATGTACATGCCCTTCTAAAATGAAAGAGGGGAAGAACAGTAGGGAGGAGGAGAAAAGGCCAAGTGTTACAGAGTGTGTCCTTTGGTGTCCTACCAAAATACTGATTTATAATGTATGTATCCTTTTAGTCCGTTGGTGTGAAATATATGGCTCTGCTTGTTCTCAATGGGTTCAAACCAAGTTCAAAGTAGTGGGAAACTCACTGACATCCAAGGAATTCTGAAACTGGAATATGTCCCTTTATATGAGTATGAATCTCACTTAAAGAACAAGGAGAAATGCTGCAGACAGTATTAGAGAGTAGAAAGGATCCTCAGCTTTGCAGCGTTTTGCTATTTTTCCCTCTAGTTTTTTAAAAATTACACAAGTAATACAGGAGTACATTCTCATTGTAAATGATTCAGTGTAGAAGTTTCAAAGTGTGAAAGACCTACTTCAATCTTCACCTCATGGTTTGAACTACAGCTTTAAAGTTCTCTTTTCCATGTATCTGTGTGTATACATATGCCTTGATAGTATTTAACATAAATTGGATCTTCCCATATGTATTATCTGGCAGCTTCGTTTTTTAAAATTAATTCTGCATCTTGGAGCTTTTTCCGTATCACTATATATAGACCCATAATATACCTGTATTTTAATATGTTTAATCACTCCCCATTCACGACACTTAGGTCATTTCCATCTTTTTATGATTACAAATAATAAAGCAATGAACATCCTTGTACCCATATATTCGAGCACACAAGTGAAAACTTCTTTCACACAAGTGAAATCTAGGCTAGATTCATAGAAGTGAAATATTTTGGTCAAGGGTAAGGGTGCATGAAGTTTAAATTTTATTAGAGAGTAATGAATTGCCTTTCCAAAAAAGGTTTTCAGTTTGAATTTCCACTGACAGTACAGGACAGACCCCACTTCCCAGAGTCCTAACCAGTAGTTGATATTATTTGCCCATTTTTCTGTAGCTTTGTGTATCTTTATAAGAGTTTTCATATATATACACATATACGTATATACACATGTACACACATACACACACACACTGGATGTAAGTCCATACAAGATATGTCTTTTGAATATGTTTTATATATTTTTGTCCCATTCTGTTTCTTGCTTTTTTAACTTCATTTTTCTTATCTCTTGGAAATATTTAAAATTTTATGAAGTCAGATCTGTCAGTTTTTTTCTTTGGGGATTTTAAGTTTTGTTGTTCACTTACTAAGCTTCCTAGATTTGTATCAATCAGCATACCTTTGGTTACAACTCACAGAAAACTCTCTCTCAATTGCTTTAAACAATAGGGAAAAAGTATTACCTTCTGTATCAAAAGTCCGAAGTTAGGGCAGCTCTACAGTTGGTTAATCTGGTGGCTCAACAATATCATCAACAACCCTGGCTTTTCTGTCTTTCTAATCTTCATCTTCAGAAAGTTGACTTGGTTAGCTCTTCTCATGGGAACTAACAGAGGGGCTGCTCCAGCTGAAGGCATGCTGGCCAGACACACGATATGCAGCCTAGAGTCTCACTTTGAGAGCCCTCTCCAACCTTTCCCTTACACCACAGCAGATTTCCCCTCATGTCTCATTGCCTAGAATTATATCACATTATCATGCCTAAACCAGTCACTGGTGAGGAGAATGGCATTGCTACAAATGGCTAGACTCATCAGGGTTTACATCTAAAATAAATGGAAGAAGATTGAGCAACTGAACAAAATTGGGGCTCTGCCTACCAAGAGAAATGAGTATTCAAGGGCGACCAATAGTGTCTGGCAAACCAAAATTATAAAGATGCCTTTCTAAGGATGCTCAGCATCACTAATCATTAGAGAAATGCAAGTCAAAACCACAGCGAGGTATCACCTCACACTGGTCAGAATGGCTCTCATCAAAAAAATCTACAAACAATAAATGCTGGAGAGGGTGTGGAGAAAAGGGAACCCTCTTGCACTGTTGGTGGGAATGTAAATTGATACAGCCACTATGGAGAACAGTATGGAGGTTCCTTATAAAACTAGAAATAGAACGACCATATGACCCAGCAGTCCCACTACTGGGCATATACCCTGAGAAAACCATAATTTGAAAAGAGATATGTACCACAATGTTCATTGCAGCACTATTTACAATAGCCAGGACATGGAAGTAACTGAAGTGTCCACTGACAGATGAATGGATAAAGAAGATGTGGCACATATATACAATGGAATATTAGCCATAAAAAGAAACAAAATTGAGTTATTTGTAGTGAGGTGGATGGACCTATAGTCTGCCAAACAGAGCGAAGTAAGTCAGAAAGAGAAAAACAAATACTGTATGCTAACACATATATATGGAATCTAAAAAAAAAAAAAAGGTTCTTCTGATGAACCTAGGGGCAGGACAGGAATAATGACGCAGACGTAGAGAATGGACTTGAGGACATGGGGAGGGGGAAGGGGAAGCTGGGACGAAGTGAGAGAGTAACATTGCCATATATACACTACCAAATGTAAAATAGATAGCTAGTGGGAAGCAGCCGCATAGCACAGGGAGATCAGCTTGGTGCTTTGTGACCACCTAGAGGGGTGGGATAGGGAGGGTGGGAGGGAGGCTCAAGAGGGAGGGGATATGGGGATATATGTATGCATATAGCTGATTCACTTTGTTATACAGCAGAAACTAACACAGCCTTGTAAAGCAATTATACTCCAATAAAGATGTAAAAAAAGAGTCTATATATTCTCCTAATAATGTGTGTGTGATATGTAATTTCTAACTTTTTATTCTATCTAGAGCTTATATCTGTGTTTTGTGAGGTCAGGCTTCAACTCAATTTCTTTCCCCTAAAAGGTTAGCTTAATATTTCTACTGATTTAAAATTCGGCCTTTATTGTAAACCAGCTTCACATATTTACATAGATTTAAGGACTATCTACTCCACTGACATATTGGTCTGTTTCTGCCCTGTTTTAATTACTATGTTTAATTATTAAATTATGATCTGTAAGGACAAGTGCCTCCTCATTGTTTTTTTCCTAGGATGTATTTGCATATTCTTATAGAGTTGATCTTCCATATGAACCTAAGAATTAGCTTGCCAACTTCTATTTTAAAGATCCTATTACCAAGGCTTCCCTGGTGGCGCGGTGGTTAAGAATCCACCTGCCAATGCAGAGCACACGGGTTCGAGCCCTGGTCCAGGAAGATCCCAAATGCCGCGGAGCAACTAAGCCCGTGCACCACAACTACTGAGCCTGTGTTCTAGAGCCTGTGAGCCACAACTACTGAAGCCCATGCGCCTAGAGCCCATGCTCCGCAACAAGAGAAGCCCACGCATCTCAACGAAGAGTAGCCCCCTCTGAGAAAGCCCGCGTGCAGCAACGAAGACCCAACGCAGTCAAAAAGAAATAAATAAAATAAATAAATTAAAAAAAATAAAGATCCTATTACCAAAAGAATCTAAAAAAAAAAAAAAATGGATATATGTATAACTGATTCACTTTGCTGTACACCTGAAACTAATACAACATTGTAAATCAACTATACTCCAATAAAAATTTTAAAAAAGATCGTATTACCATTTTTATTGTAATTGCATTGTTATATTAATTTTGAAAGAAATTTTATCTTTATAAAAAATTGGGTTTCCTCATCTAGGAATGTAGTATGTCTTCACATTTGCTGAGGTCTTCTCATGTCTGCCAGTAAAAGTTTATATCAGTTGACTCTAGTCTTGGAGTTGCCACAAACTGTCCCTAACTGTGATAGACAACTTTTGCACGTTTTAGGGTTTTGTTTCCTCTGGTTTTATTTCTCTGTTGATATTCTTGGTGGATATTTCTGTCTGTTTTATACTTTCCTCCGTATATTTTGCTGATTTTATTTTACTTGTTATCCTATGTTGTTATACACTTATTCTTTTATTGTGAAATATGGATGTGTAGATATAATTATAAAATACATGTATAGGTATGGTTGTGATGATGGTAGTGGATATGGATAAAGAGAGATAGATATCTTTTCTGTAACCATGGGATTTTAGATAGAAGATAAGATAAGATTCCTGTGCTCAATATGCCATCTTGATTGATTGGCATTTCTTTATATTAATTGATAAACTAATTACTTAGAAGTTTCAAGGTATAATGTTTGTTTCTTAGACAAATATTGAGGCTCTTCTCAGTTCTGCCCCAAGGTGCTTATATAAAATATATTTTGGAAGACAAGACAGTAATACACATAAAGTTATACACTTGTGCTTCTGCTGCTCATACCTAGACCTACAAGTGAATTGGCGTGATGGTAACAAGTGGATGAAATGTACCAAAAAAGCTCTTTTCTTTGTTGTAGCTTAAAGCACTGAAGGATGCTACCAAATTAGCAAATGAAAATTTGGAAACAAGCCAGCTGACCAGAAAATCTTTACAGGATTATTATTGGCAGATAAGGTAGGTTTTAGGCCATTCATGTATTCATCAAGCATTTATTAAGTAATTTCTTTAGACAGAGTATAGTACAATGCTATGGATGATATAAAATAAGAAAATAACAATATCCTTACTCTTTTTCTTAAACTGAAGTATAGTTGATTTACAATATTTTGTTAGTTTCAGGTGTACAGTAAAGTGATTCAGTTGTATTTTTTTCAGATTATATTCCATTATAGGTTATTACAAGATATTGAATATAATTCCCTGTGCTATACAGTAAATCTTTGTTGCTTGTCTATTTTAGGTATAATAGTTTGTATCTGTTAATCCATTACTTATAATTTGTTCCTGCTTCCCTCCTTCTCCCCTTTGGTAACCATAAATTTCTTTTCTATGTCTGGAGTTTGTTTCTGTTTTCTGTATAGATTCATTTGTATTATTTTTTAGATTCCACATATAAGTGATGTCATATAGTATTTGTCTTTCTCTTTTTGACTTACTTCATAAGTAAAATATTCTCTAAGTCCATATGTTGCTGCAAATTACACTATTCCGTTCTTTTTTATGGCTGAGTAATATTCCAGTGTGTGTGTGTGTGGGTGTGTATGTGTATTTTTTTTTTTCTTAAGCCAATCATCTGTTGATGGGCCCTTGGGGGTTGTTTCCATATCTTTGCTATTGTAGATAGTGCTGCTATGAACATTGGGGTGCATGTATCTTTTTGAATTAGAGTTTTCATTTTTTCTGGGTATATACCCAGGAGTGGGACTGCTGAAGATCCTTAGTCTTTAGGCAGTTATAGAAATGGTTCCAACCTTTCGTAAAAACTCATTTTTGTGTAAGAATATTTCATAGAAGTGTCACATGAAAGTAGTTGTAGTTTTACAGTCTATTTTTAAAAAATACATGTTGATTAAAAACTACTCTGAACTTATTAATACCTTTCAATTGACTTGGATTATATTTATCTCAAGTGTTTGTATATGTTTGAGAATTAGTCCACATACACATATGTGCAAGATATATTATTAATTCAGTCTAAAAACAATACTCAGATAGTATATAGAGTTAAGGACCCCTGTAAAAAAACGTGATCTACAAGCTGGGAATCATTGGCTGATAGACTCATTGGGAAGAGAAGTTAGGAAAGAATAAAATAACTGGAAAATTAATTTCAAGTCAACACATGATTATGTGTCAAGGAATCTCCAAAAGCAGGAAAGCTCTCTGGGAGGTACTTATTGGGTAGAAAGTTAAACTACGCACAAAGACATGACATCTGTGAGAGTGATTTGATAGTTAAAGAATTTCCCTGACTCTCTGCCCATTGACCTGAAATGGCTCTACAAGCTCTTAACCACTAGAGGCAAGTTGTTTTAAATAATTGGTTTCCTAGAATAACCTAGTTAAATGCAAACAATATTACTTGAGGAAGTTGACATATGCCTTGTACAAGTACTGGCACATAGTGAACTCTCAATAAATGTTAGTTGAATGAATGAGTGAATGAACAGAAACCTTCAGTATTTACAAAACAAACTAGTGTTATTTATAAAATTAACTACAACTTAAGGCAAAGAACAGTCATTGGCATAAGGAACACAGAGCAAGTAAGGAAGGATTGAGGAGCAAAGAGAGTGGTAAATATGTGGGTAAGTCTCAATGAACAATCCTGTAGTGATGTAATGATGTCTTACAGTGTATAAAAATACAGAGAGAGTTAAAATATAAAACTTTTAGAATGGAGTAAAGAATGGAGAAGGGTTAATGTAATTAAAGATATTTGCATTGACTAGGAGGAGAATAAAGGTAAAGCTTAATATTAGACTTTGATAAATCAAGGACTTAGATTTTAACTTGTGACCTCTAAAGAAAGAGAATTAAATATATCTTCCAAATCAATTGAAGAGGAAAATAGGGTAATAAGAAAATACTCAAACAATCCAAAAGAAGGCAAAAAAAAAAAATAGAGAGAAAAGGGACTGTAGAGACTGATGAGACAAGGAGAAAGCATAAAAGAAAATGGTGGAGTTAAACCTAAATATATCTAAGTGAGTTAAGTGATCCATTTTTATCTAGACTGGATTAAAATAATTGGATTTTTTTTCTGGAATTTTTCTTTGTGGCAGTTATGTCTGAATTTTATTTTATTTTATTTTTATTATTTTTGGCTGCATTGGGTCTTCGTCGCTGCGTGTGGGCTTTCTCTAGTTGTGGCAAGCAGGGGCTACTCTTCGTTGCGGTGCGCGGGCTTCTCACTGCGGTGGCTTCTCTTGTTGCGGAGCACAGGCTCTATGTACATGGGCTTCAGTAGTTGTGGCACATGAGCTCAGTAGTTGTGGTGCACGGGCTTAGTTGCTCCGTGGCATGTGGGATCTTCCTGGACCAGGGCTCGAACCCGTGTCCCCTGCATTGGCAGGCAGATTCTTAACCACTGTGCCACGAGGGAAGCCCAATAATTGGATTTTTTAAAATCCAGTTATATGTTATTTAGGAGAGACTTATCTAGAGCATAGGGATATAGAAAGTTAGAGAATAAAATAATGGAAAAAATATGCCACATAAACACTAACAAAAGAAAGCTGGCATAGCTAAGTTAGTATAAGATAAAATAGATCTTTAAGGCAAAAAGCTTTACTAGAGCTAGAGGACTACATCAGAATATATGGTTTAATTCACACGTGTGCATACACACACACACACACACAGACATATACATATATGCATATCATATGGCTTCAAAATATATAAAGCAAAATTTGACAGGAATATAAGGAAAAATAGCAATTCACAAATGTATTGGGCAATTTTAACACATTCCTCTCAGTAATTGATGGAATAAATAAACCAAAAAATCTTATTAAGGATATAGAAGATTTGAACAACATGCTTAATAGACTTGACTTGGTGTATTTGTAGAATATTGTACCTAACAACTGCAAAATACCACTGTCTTCAAGAACACATGGAACATTTACAAAAATTGACCTTACGTTATCTCAACAAATCTCAGAGTCTCAATATATTCAAAGGATTTAAATCATTTAGTGCAGAAACCCAATACAAAAATGCAAAAAATATTGCTAGGAAATCTCCATATGTTTGGAAATTAGGAAATACAGGTCTAAATAATTTGTTAGCCAGAGAAGACATCATATTGATCATTGGAAAATGTTTTGAATTTACTGATAAAAAACTAATATGTATCAAAATTTGTGAGATACAGCTAAAATAATTCTCAGAGGAAAATTTGATTATTTAAATACATATGTTAGAGAAAAAGAAAGGTTGAAAATTAATGAGCTAAGCATCTTTCTTAGAAAGCTAGGGAAAAGGATAGAAGGAATGAGATAAAGAGAACAGAAATTAATAAGAAAGCTAGGATAGAATCAACAAATCCAGATGTTTGATAAAAAATTGATAAACTCGGGACTTCAGTTTATGAGGTTATCTTATCCTTGAAATTAAAACCTAACAACAATACAAAAAATGCTGCAACCCAATTTCATTCATGAAATAGCTAAACAGAATTTTATCAAATAATATAGCTAAACTGTGGTCATTCCAGGAATGCAAGGATGATTTAATATTAGAAAGTCAATCAGCATAATTTGCCTTACTATAGTGTGTTTGCAAAGTCAGGAAACCAGTAATAGTATATTACTTCAACATCCACATAATCTGCTCACTACCCATCAGGCAAAGTACCTCTAAATTTGAAGCAATAGTTCTAATTGTTAATCTGAAAAAATGTATAAGAAATATACTACAGAATGTCCAGAAAATCTGGAAATACATGGATGTTAGCAGAGCAGTTTTGAATAGTGAAAAATCTTTAAGAGGTATGAATCTCTAAATGGAATTTCATTCTCTACAACAAGATGTGGGTAAAATGAAAAAAAAAAAGGAAGGGTGGAAGGGCCCAGAAGAGTTAGTACAATACATTCTTCCAGGCCATTTGTAATGACTTGTACTGTAGTTCTAATCCACTAACATATTTTTTAAAATTTATTTATTTTATTTATTTGTTTTTGGCTGCATTGGGTCTTCATTGCTGCGTGCGGGCTTTCTCTAGTTGTGGTGAGCAGGGGCTACTCTTCATTGCGGTGTGCAGACTTATTGCGGTGGCTTCTCTTGTTGCAGAGCACAGGCTCTAGGCACGCAGACTTCAGTAGTTGTGGCACGCGGGCTCAGTAGTTGTGGCTTGCGGGTGCTAGAGCACAGGCTCAGTAGTTGTGGCGCATGGGCTCAGTAGTTGTGGCTCACGGGCTTAGTTGCTTCGCGGCATATGGGATCTTCCCAGACCAGGGCTCAAACCCATGTCCCCTGCATTAGCAGGCAGATTCTTAACCACTGCACCACCAGGGAAACCCCACTAACATATTTTTAATCTAACATTATTGTAGTAATACAAAACAGCTCTATGATTTAGAAAAGGAAAAGGACTTCTCCCTACTACACAGTATATTATGGACTTGGAAACAGATGAAATCCCTTCGACAACGCCAAGGGTTTACAAGCACCTCGATAAAGTTGCAGTTTCAGAGGTGAGTGGCTGCTCTATTTGTTCTTATAGGTCTCCTGAGGAGCTGCCCACGAATAACTGGGAATTCACAGTAACTTGGAAAAGAAAATCCAGAAGCTAGTCAACTATTTGACGTAGTCAACAAAGAACTTGTATTTTGAATGTATAAACAATACTTACAACTTAATAAGACAACTCAATTTAAAAATGGGCAAAATATTTGAACAGACACTTCATTAAAGAAGGTATATGGATGGCAAATGAACACAGGAAACAATGCTCAACATTATGTTATGTCAATAGGGAAATGTAAACTAAAACTGCAGTGGGATACACTACACACCTATTAGAATGGCTAAAATCAAAAAAAAAAAAAAGAATAGAGAGAAGAAAGAAAGAAAAGAAAAAGGCAATAACAAATGCTGGCAAAGCAACAGGAACTCTCACTGATGGCTGGTGGAAATGCAGAATGGCGCAGCTACTTTGGAAACAGTTTGGCACTTTTTGATAAAGTTAAACATAGACCCAGCAATCATACTTCTAGATGGAACATGTAAGTCACAAAAACATATCTAGTGGAGGAGATAGTTACAAATTAAAAACTTTGCTTGTTAATCACTTCTTAAGCTGTTTTTGAACCCACAGTGAAATATTGTGAACCCACAGTGAAATAACTGGTTCTCTCCCACAAGCCGTTGTCCTGGGTCTTTTGTTTTTCAAAACTATAAAAGATTAGTATAATTCCAGGCAATTAAGAAAGATGTTTAGCTTTGTTGATTTTTTTTCCTGCTGTAGTAGTTTTTAACAAAAGTGCTTCTGACAGTTTCTAAACCTAACCCTGCATGGACTTTGTTTATCTTAGGCTCCTGAATTCATGTAAACTTGCTGACTTGCCTCTCATCTTTTAAACCGGTCTAACACACTCGTGCATTATGAACCCCTCTTCAGAAAAGGAGAGTCACAGATGCAGTAAGCTTGTTCAGAACGATAGCTCTGGACCAATATTGCCTGCTCACCACCTACTCTTTTTCTACTAAACTCCAATCCCACCTGAGGCCCTTTGCATTTGTTCCTTCTGACATTTACCATTCAACTTTCCCAGTGGACTTTGGCTTGGGTTTGCCTCTCCAGATTGCTCCTGTAGACTTCTGAACTAAACCCCACAGTGTCAGTGATGAGTTTGGCCGCAACAGGACTAGCTAGCCCCAGCTACCCTAAAATGGGGCATTTCACTTGAGCAAAGTATCATTCTTTTTTTTTTTAACATCTTTATTGGAGTATAATTGCTTTACAATGTTGTGTTAGTTTCTCCTGTATAACAAAGTGAATCAGCTATATGCATACATATATCCCCATATCCCCTCCCTCTTGCGTCTCCCTCCCACCCTCCTTATGCCACCCCTCTAGGTGGTCACAAAGCACCAAGCTGATCTCCCTGTGCTATGCGGCTGCTTCCCACTAGCTATCTATTTTACATTTGGTAGTGTATATATGCTCAATGTTACTCTCTCACTTCGTCCCAGCTTCCCCTTCCCCCTCCCCGTGTCCTCAAGTCCATTCTCTACATCTGTGTCTTTATTCCTGTCCTGCCCCTAGGTTCATCAGAACCATTTTTTTTTTTTAGATTCCATATATATGTGTTAGCATACGGTATTTGTTTTTCTCTTTCTGACTTAACTTCACTCTGTATGACAGACTCTAGGTCCATCCACCTCACTACAAAGAACAAAGTATCATTCTGATCAACTAGAAAAGCTGATGTTTCAAGATGCTCCTGGGAACTCTGTTTCTAGGCTAAGTGTATCACCAGCAACCTCACCACAGGCCTTCACCTTGTAAACCCTAATTGAATAAGCTTGTAGCCAGGCCTATGTGAAAGACAGTACTTATGACAGGAAGACCTGGGACCTAGACACTGAGCTCAGGTTATCTTTTCTTCATATATTTGGTTTTGGGCATATCGAATTTGATAAGCTTTTGAGACATCCCTAAATAAAGCAACTGAATGGGCAGCTGGATGTATGGTTTGTACTAGAAAGAAAAATGCTGAATTTTGTGGCAGAGTAATAGTAATTGAAGCCATGTGTGTGCATGAATCTGGTTAGGGAGAGGGTAGAGAATGAGATGAAAAGAGGGCCGAGAGCTAAGTCTTGAGAAACTGCCTTGAATGGCTTGATAGAGGAGGAGAAACCAGAGGAGGGACAGAGAAACACCAGTTAGAGTGTTTTGCCACAGAGGCAAAGAAAGGGGAGTATTTTAAATAGGAGGGAGGGTTAATAGTGTTTAATGCTTCTGAAGAATCAGTTAAGTCTCGGACTAAAAATGTTCATTGGATTTCCTCACATGGAGGTTACTGATTGAGAAATTAGAGCAGGTTTTATGAAGTGATGGTGGCAGAATAAAATAGCAGGAAGTTGAGGATATAGTCCTGTCTTCTCATTCAGGCAATAAATTTTCCTTGTCAAACATTACCAACACTACATTAAACTTAGAGAAACTGCCTGGGTAAGTAGCCACAAACCTTGTTGTATTTTGGCTACTGAACCCAAACCACAGCACTGGTAAATAGCACGGTGAACCCAGATTCCTATATATTGTCTTTACCTGTGTTCTCTGTTAGGCTCCTACTTACCTGGAAGGGATCCAGATAACTGTCAAAGGGGCTTTTAAAAGATACAGAAAGAGCAAGCTATTCAAGCAGGAAAATCCATGTCATTTCCCAGAGCTGCTGAATAGAAAGGAGGAAGCTGTGGAACCAAGACCACTGTCTCAGTGATCTCCTCAAAAAGAGACTGCCTGTTAAAACACCTATTGTCTAAATACTGTACATTGCCTAAGTTACTCTACCCTGGAATCACCTGGGAGAGATCTAAAAACCACTATTATGATTTAGTTGGTACGAAGTATGGTCTGGGCATCAGGAACTTTAAAAATATCCCCAGGTGATTTTAATATGTGACAAAGTTTGAGAGCCATTGGATTAAACAGTAAGTTAATTGACTTTCATATTGATTACCCTGAAGCAGAGGAAAATAATAATAATATTTGTTGAGTGTTTGTTATACTCCAAGCACTGGACTGAGCACTTTACATGAATTAGTGCATTTAATTCTCATAACAACCCAATTTTCAGATGAGAAAAGTAAGGCATAGAGTACTTAAGTAACTTGCCCAAATTCCATAGTGTCAGTAATGGGTCTGGGCTTCAACACAGGTAGTCTGGTCTCTAGCCCATATAGGTAGTATCTACACTAGGTTCCCTATATTTCACTGCAGAAGGCAAAAAGCATATGATATTTTACAATGATAATGAGATATAATTCACATACCATACAGTTCATCCATTTAAAGTGTACAGTTCAATGGTTTTTAGTATGTTCACAGCATTGTGCGAGCATCACCACAATTAACATTTTATAACATTTTAGGCACCCCCCCCCAGTAGAACTATCTTCCTATTAGAAGTCACTCCTCACATGTGTAGATATAGTTTTTATTTTTCTTGGGTATATACCTAGGAATGGAATTGCCGGATCATATGGTAACTCAGTGCTTAACATTTTGAGGAACTGCCAGACTGTTTTCCAAAGCAGCTGCACCATTTTCTATTCCCAACAGAGCATATAATACTTATCAAAAAATCTCCTTTTTAAAAGATTAAAAATAAAAAACTGAACTTTGAACTGAAAAGAATAAAGTCAACTCCCAGACCAATTATTTTCTGAAAGGGTTCCGGAGAACTGGGGTTTTGCTGGACTACTAATAGAAGAGGAATAATAGTAATACCTACTTCGTAGGGTTGCTGTGAGAATTAAATGAGTTAATATGTGTAAAGTACTTAGAATATTGCCTGGCATGTGCTTAGTAAGTACAATGTAAAAGTTAGCTGCTGCTACTACTACTAGTAATAGTGGTGGTAGTAGTAGTGGTGGTAGTAGTAGTAGTTGTTAGTGGTAGTGGTGGTGGTGGTGGTACTAGTTATAGTAGTGGTAGTAGTAGTTGTTGGTAGTTGTAGTAGTGATAATAGTAGTAGTTGTCATCGTTGTTAGTGGTGGTGGTGGTGGTGGTAGTTGTAGTGATAGTAGTAGTGGTAATAGTTGTCATTGTTGTTAGTGGTGATGGTACTAGTTGTAGTAGTGATAGTAGTAGTAGTAGTTGTTGTTGTTGGTGGTACCAGTTGTAGTAGTGATAGTAGTAGTAGTTGTCATTGTTAGTGGTGGTGGTACTAGTTGTAGTAGTGATAGTAGTAGTAGCAGTTGTCATTGTTGTTAGTGGTGGTGGTACTAGTTGTAGTAGTGATAGTAGTAGTAGTAGTTGTTGTTAGTGGTGGTGGTACTAGTTGTAGTAGTGATAGTAGTAGTAGTTATCGTTGTTGTTAGTGGTGGTGGTACTAGTTGTAGTAGAGATAGTAGTAGTAGTAGTTGTCATTGTTGTTAGTGGTGTGGTGGTACTAGTTGTAGTAGTAGTTGTTGTTGTTAGTGGTGGTGGTAGTTGTAGTAGTGATAGTAGTAGTGGTAGTAGTTGTCATTGTTGTTAGTGGTGGTGGTGGTACTAGTTGTAGTAGTGATAGTAGTAGTAGTTGTTAGTGGTGGTGGTACTAGTTGTAGTAGTGATAGTAGTAGTAGTAGTTGTCATTGTTGTTAGTGGTGGTGGTGGTGGTGGTAGTTGTAGTGGTGGTAGTAGTAATGTCATGAACTGCTTACTGTTTATGCATAAACCCCAAGGAGTATAACTGAGATTTACCACTTAATATTCCTATAGTGTCCTGCCCTTACACATGCTCATGTTCTCACAGCTTAAAAAATATGAGAGGGACTTCCCTGGCAGTCCAGGGGTTAAGACTCCACACTTCTACTACAGGGGGCACGGGTTCGCTCCCTGGTTGGGGAACTAAGATCCTGCATGCCATGTGGCAAGGCCAAAAATTTTTTTTAAAATATGAGAGGAAGCAAAATGAGAGGAAACATGGCATGTGCCCTTAAATTTATATCTTCCATCCCCCTTGGTTACTTATTCTCACCAGAGAGGTTTCTTGATGTCCCTAGAAAAGGCTGAAGACACTAAGTAGGGAGAAATCTGTGAAAACTAAGAACAAGTTTATGAAGTTTTATGTATATACATATATATGTGTGTGTATCATACTGATAATTTCCTTGGGATGTAAAATTATTTTATGTAAGAAATTGTGGTGTGTGTGTGTGTGTTGGCAAGATATCTAACAACTCTCAAATCCATTATTCCTGCTTTAAATAATTCTATTTATTATTAATTAGGATGAAAATGAATAAATGTGATGAACAAAAACAAGAAGAATTGTCAAAAATGTCTGAGACTCAGAAGAAAACTGAAGGAAAAGCATTTAAGAATGGGGAGAAACAGGAGGTATTTATATTGCAAAATAACATTCAACTCATCTTAACTAGTTATAATATTTGTTTGGTAGAATAGGAAATCTTGGTATTTGTAACAGTTACCCAAGAAAATGACAAATATAAGAAATAAAGTTTAATTTTAAGAATAATTGTCCTAAGCAATGAACTTACATTATAAATTATATATTTATTTTTCTGTTTCTAGAGCTTCTCATATTTAGCTTCAGAATTTGAAGAAACAGATATTGAAAGAATAAATCCAATTACCTTGATGCCACAACTTTCTTTCACAGCAGAATTAACAAACTTATCTAGATGTTCACTGTAAGCATTTTTAAAGGATTATTTCTTCATTATATATTGTCTAGTAATTGTATTGTTTTTTTAATAACGTTAGATTTCTTGAGTGAGTACCATATACCACATATACCAGGCACTTAGCATGCTGAGTTTAAAAAATATATTTGCACATTTAATTGCCACCATAGCTCTATGGTATTATCTTCATCTTAGAGATGGGGGTCACACTTCTAATTCATGACTGAGGTGGGACATAACCCAGTTTAGACTGATGATTGTTTTTTGTTTTGCTACGGTAGTAATTTTTGTTCAGGTATAGATAGGTGGAATATAAAGCCACTGTGAAAAATAAGGTTATATGGTCACCCTTGCTTGTTGAAGGACCTCCTGGCTTTCATAGAAAGTGTTTGGTATAGAAAAGGTCCTCTGGACAATTTTCTACTTTGACAATGCAAGCTTCTTTCCTTCTCAGTTGTGACTTCTTCCTTGAGCTTTAAGGTTTTCTCCCTACTCCTAGGACATCCATGCATAAACAGATGTCATGCCGATTCCCATTTCTCCCATCTCTAAGCCTTTGGATCTCATCTCCCTTAAAGAGGATGTAGCAACTTAGAGCACTGAACTAGGTACAACTTTCCAGCATCTCTGTCCCATGGAACACTTGGTACAGATTCATCTCTGAGCACTGTGAATGTGCATCATTTAGCATGGTGTTGGAAGGTAGTGTGTGCCCAATAAATACTAATCTTCATTAAATGAATGAATAGGTGGTTAAACTTTTAAATGAACATAAAGAGTAGCAAACACAAAGGCACAATTATCATTACCTTCTTTCTGACTAGAGAAGTGCAGCAGTGAAGCAATGTTTTATTTGTTCTACACCTACTTCCAAAAAGGGCCCAAGATGATTTATTATGTAAGACACCCATGCAAAAGGACCATCTAAATGAGGACAAGAGAATAACCATAAAATGGAAGTTGGAAGTAAAAAGGAGAAAGAGAAGGAGGAAGATATCTGTGCTGGAAAGCCTAGGCTAAAACTTAGTGGAGGTCAAGGCAAAAGACAATATAATGCTTTATATCTTTTCAAAGCTATTGTTGTCATGTGGCACTGCTGTCATTATCCATTTAAAATGTCCAGTTGAATAAGAATTGATTCTCTAGAAAACAATAATATACTGATGTCAAGGATAGAGGTGAAAGGAGTACAGGGATTAAAGAAAAATTAAAAAGTTTACAGGTGAAGAAAAAGGCAAGATTTCATGAGGATAAATATAATCCCGAATTAACAAATTTTCATAATCAGTTCATAAGCTCATTATTTAAACTACTTTCAGAGGACTTATTTTATGAAACTATTTCTTTAAAGGTAATTGGGAGGAAGGTCAAAAAAGCCTACAGGGAGACAGGAAGAGTAAGTAATCTTTTGTCCCATAACCCTCTAAGAAGGTTACAGAGAAGATGAGCAGATATGGGGGCAGGGAGATACTGGCCTATAGGATGATTAGGATGGAGAACAGAAGGGGATTTTATTTTTCAACCTATGGCTTATCTTCCAGCTAGTCTTCTACCTTCTGAAAAGCAGGATCAAGTCTTAAATATCACTAGGTCAGTTGCCTTGCAGCTGAGAAGATATTCAGTAAATGTTGGTTGAGTGAACAAATGAATGGATGGATTGAAGACTCTCTTTGGTAGTCTCATATCATTGAGTGGATCAATTTCTTCCCCAAAAAGTGTTTTCATAGCAGCCCCAGGAAAGTAACCTCTCTGGCTTGCCTGTCTGATCTTTGGGTTCAGAGAAACAATGTCCTGGGGAAAAAAAGGTATACAACCTAAAGCCTAAAGAGATTCACAAAGACCTTTAAGAGGACAGAGCAAGCCTATTGACTTAGAGCCACCTCCTTGAGGTTATTGAAGACACGGTGTGTGTGACTGTGTGTGTGTCTTTTAAAAGTTAGAAAATATTTTTGAATTCTCGATTCACGCTCCCCCACCCCCATTCCTAAGTCCCTCAGCTTTCTCCTCTCATAAGACATCTTATAATGGGTAAGTGCTATAATCTCTTTAAGTTATAATTTAGTAAAATAACTGAATGATTTATAGTACCTTAATTTTAGTTCTTTTTGTATTTTTGAGTAAATGTCTTTTTAAAAAAACATTTGACGAGTAGGAAGGGCTTTTATCCACATATAGGCAAATGTTATTGGGCTCAAATGTTATTTGTCCTCTAAAATGATCATATTTTAACATGTTGAGGTACATTTTGAAAAGAATAATATTTTATATCTGGTTTGCTTTTCAAGGGTCCATTAAAGGTTTATTTAATTTTTAGGCATGAACAAAGGAGGAGAGCCAAAATTCAGAAGCTTAAATATTTTATTAAAATATTATACAACAATAAACATGTTTCTTGCACTTCAGTATCTCCCCTACAGTTTGATTTTAAAGTCATGTTTCAACAAATTTTCAATATTCAGTTAATATATTGGCCTGAAACAATTTGCCTGGAGGTATGCCATTGTCATTTAATTTTGTATCTTATTTTATGACATACATAATTTTAAATTTCTTGTTAGCTACTGTTATATGTGATAAGTAAGTTCTTTTATATTGAGATGACTGATCTATATGGGTAGACAAGATATTTATAAATAATATATTTATAATTCATCAATAGTCTTTTATTAATAGCTGTAAGTACAAAATTATTTGATTTGTAGTTGTTCCAAATACTTCTTTCCTGCTAAAATTCTTGCCAACCCTAGATGTGCAGCATTATTATTCATTTGTTAGTGAGGTGGAAGAGGGTTGTTTAAACTATGAGTAGTATAGCTATTGTAAGTGTTGAATGATTTCTCCAAATTGCCCCAACCTTGACTTCGTGATTTCAGTCTCTTGATATATTTGTTCATCTTTTTAAAAAATTTTGGATCCCTTTAAGAATCTGATGAAAGAACACACATACAGCAGACCCCTGATTCCTGCCCAAACACCCCACCATAAGAATCCCTTCACTAAAAGAGAAGAAAATAGGATGATGGAGAAAAATTAGAGACAGTAAAGGAGTTTAGACAAGATGGTTAATATAAGGGTTAAACTTGCACCTAGAGCTGAAAGAAAAGTTAGGAGGGAGTAAAGATTTGTTAACTAATGAGAACCCGCTGTATAGCACAGGGAACTCCACTTTGCTGTACAGTAGAAACTAACACAACATTGTAAAACAACTATACCCCCCCCAAAAAATAAAAATAAATAAAAGTAAAGATAAAAAGATTTGTGTATGTGAGTGTGGGGTGGAGTTTGAGGTGTGGGGAGAAGATTATTATTACAAATCTAAATCAAAGTTATTTTTCAACGCCTAAAATAATTTTGTGCTATCCCTGATCAAAAGCTGTATTCATTTTGTTCATCTGAGCTGTCAAGTTACTATCTTAAAATGTACCTCTGTTGAAATTTCTATTTAAAAAATATACTGACTACACTTTCCTACTATTGTACCTAAAATAAATTGTGATATAATAATCCAACCACTTGAAGTTTAAAACCTGCCCCTTCCCAAAATATATGTGTGTATTTTGAATCCCTCATCATCCCATGAATTAGCACATGATCTTAACAAAACAAGAGGCAGGGAAAGAAAGGAATCTATCTAGGGATAAATCGCACCATTAGCAGTGCAAAACTTGCTAAATAAATCTATATGCCCTAGACTAACAGATTCTAACCTACATTTCTAATTTTCTTCTTACTATTCTTCTTTACTCTTTCTTCACTTCAGCCAAACTGAACTGCTTGTTTTTTCCATACATTCTTGCAATTTCCTACTTAGAGTTTTGAATATTCTAGTTTCTCCACTTATGATGCCTATTTTCATTCTTCACACTCCATCTCAGCCACACAGTGGTGTTGATAGCTTCCATTAGGAGACAAGTCTGTCTCTGGGGAGATTCCAGGTAGAATTCTCTACATTTACATTTGCTACCATCCAGAATCTGGCCTCCAGCTCTGCAGTCTCAGAAACTGGATTTAACAGTTCCATGAGAATGCATCTACATACCCTAAATAAATTTACAAGGATGATGTGTAAAATCAGAATGCCAATTCAATATTTGAATGTATTTATCAGTTCATTGTCTCATTTTAGTTAGTCAATTTACTAATTTACAGTAAGAAAATTTTTTCACAGACCTAAATACTTTAAGTCCATTAGCTATAACCCCTACAAACCTTTCTGTATTAGGGATGCCTTTGTCAAAGGGACCAATGTGTTGGGTTAAATTCACTCTTACAGGGACAGTATTTAGATGACCAGAAAAATATTTGCCTCTTTCTCTTTCCTTTTCCCCTGCTTTCTTGGTTAATCAACTATCCTTTTGATTGGTACATTCTTTTTTTATCTTTCACGGGGCATTTACCCCCCCCTTGATTTCCTTCTTCTTAGAACACATATCACTGATTCCCCAAACACTGATAACACAGTATAAGTCAAAATGAGATTTTTCTATTGAAAAAAATTTAGGTTTGTAGTTATGGCATTGATGGAATTATAGTAGAAAGCACAGCATACAGAATCAGAAGACCTGGGTTAGTACCCAGTGGACATCTATGGGACAGTCTACTCAACACCTCCCTTACTCCTTCTGGGACTTTTCGTCCCTTCCCTGCCCCATAGCTTGTTTATCCTGTCCTTGGATTCCATGAGCCAACAAATCTCCCCTTTTCTTAAGCACTTCACCTGGGTTTCTATCACTTTTAATAAAATTTAATATAGTTTCATATAGAGACTCCACTTCTTCATTTACAAAATGGGAAGAATAATACCTATTTCCTATAATTTTTATCAGGTTTAAATGAGATAAAGAATTTTAAAAGTGCTACACAAAAGTAAGTTATTCGGGTATTGTGTTATATGTACTATATTCACAGAACTGTATTTGTAATCCTTTTATTCAATTGATTTTCTTTGAAACCAGTAAAAGGCATTATACTTTTAAATACATAGGATTATCTACTTTTCTCACAATCATGTGGATCAAATGCTATAGAGCAATACCTATTTTACATTCTAGTATTTTTAAAAGCATTATGTTAGTGATGATCTTTATTTTAGTTCTTTTTCTATTTTGTACTCTCAGTGATTTATCAACCATTTC
Organism: Balaenoptera acutorostrata; assembly: GCF_949987535.1. Taxonomy (NCBI): domain Eukaryota; kingdom Metazoa; phylum Chordata; class Mammalia; order Artiodactyla; family Balaenopteridae; genus Balaenoptera; species Balaenoptera acutorostrata. The sequence goes on along the minus strand of NC_080079.1, from coordinate 32,677,179 downwards.
TTTTATATTTAGGTTTATGAAATAAGTAAAAGGACAAGCTTATTGGCAAAACTATATTTACCCTTACCTAAAAACACAGAGCTAAAAGGCAAAACTGTTTTGGAATATGTAGAATTTAGCTCTGATAAGCTGGTCACACCTGCATATGGAGAAGTAGGAAGCAGTAAGTTTATTAAAAATGTTTCTTCCCTCCTATTTTCTTCATGAGTTCCATATCCTAAATGACCCTGGGTCATTTATATGAATAAAGAATCCTATATTTACAGAATTAGGTTAAAAATGAATTAAGTTCTTCTTCCAGACATTAAACTAATTTTTAAAACTTTGACTTGAATCAGATTTTTGGGATATCTAAAATTCGGGATTAGCCCCTTTGCTTTTCCTAGGACATCTGAGACAAGGGCGCTATGCTCTCTGGAATGTGAGCTCCACTCCTGAATGGGTAGGCTGCTCTGCCTCTGCCTCTCCTTTAGTAAATCTTAAAGATGCTCCAGGACAGGTTGATTCACCTTTGAACTGAATAGGGGAGGGAGGAAGATAAAGAGAGGGAAAGGAAGAGGTAAAGGAGAGAGGAAAGAAGAAGCGATGTTTTTGTTTATTGTTGTTCAATTGATTTTACTCCTCCTGCAATTAAATTTAAGTTAGAATGTCTGCCAGAATGCTGTCATTCCTCTTCTCCCCCAGCTCCCTTCTCTTTCACCTTCCTAGGGGTTTTGCAATTGCTGCATCCAGCTGGTAAAAAGAAAGGGAGTATGAATGAGTGAGCAAGGAGGAGAGAGAAGAAAATAAGTAGGCAAAGGAACCAGGGGAGAACAGAAAATGAGGGAGGAATGTAGTCTGCTTAGACAGAGTCCAGATGAAGCAGAAAATAGGGTTGTGGAGATCCAGGAGAAAAGACTTAAGAGTGAAAAATTTAAGGAGCACTAGGAACTTGGCAGAAGTTTCAAGGAGTATCGTTAAGCTCTCTGGAGACAGAAGGAAGATGAGGAGAGGGGGAACACTCAAGAATGTAGGAAAGGAGACAAACAGTAGCTCTTTTTCTGCTGCCAATATTTTTTTCTTGCTGGCAGCCACTCCCAGAAAGAATGGGTTAAAAACTTCTGTGTTCAGATAAATATGTTCCTCTCTCTTTTGTGGTCTGTTTGAAGCAGTCTACCTTGAGGGATCTTAGATGTGAGGTGAGGGAGAGCTCTAAGATTAGAGCCTGTGGTCAACATAAACTTTGTGTTCCTGAGGTTCCACAAGTAAAAGTCTAGAAAAAACCTGCAATGTGCTCAAATATTCATTTGTTTTTAATGCCTTTTGTAAATAGATGTGCCCTTTCTTCTTGAGGGAAACGGAACTGAAGAACTTTGTCTTTTGACTTCAGGAAAACTAAGCTATTCTCTATCATGGGCCTTAGATGAAAATGGTGTTCCTCTGACACCTATGTCACAGTCATTAAGATCTGCTTACTGCAGGTAATAAACGTTTATGCTTGAAAAATAATGCCAGTCCTTAGCAAAGCATCACACAAGGCCTACAAAAGGGAAAACTCTAGAAACAGTAAGAACAGTTTAGTTTACTTGGATGTTGCTTTATTTTTCATTTGTATTTATAAGTATGTAAAATATTTATATATTTTATTTATTATCACTCTACTAAGACAATAAGTATCTTTGTATGTAAGAGAATGTATGCTTCAATGCTTAGGATTAGAGCCACATGGATGATGAGAGAGGCAGTTCCACAGTCCTTAAATTGTAGGCAAAGGCCAAGACTCTGAAAGATTTTATTTCTGGGACCTTTATATCTCCCAATCATTCTGGATTATGAAAGAATCATTTTTTGCATTATCAATTTGCTGGAAGAAATTGCCGGACATAGAAATTTCATCTGTATCCCAGGATTTCCTAGAGGAATTGGGATTAACTGCTAGACCACATCCACAAACAGGATTACTAGAAGTAAAGTAAAATTCTATAAAAACGATGATAATGCTGGCTTACCTATTGTGCTATGTTTGAGTAAAATGGTAAATATAAAGGACCAAAAGATCCCATCATTTAAAAATTAGTGAATGATGATAACAAGAAGATAGCCTTTCCCCTCCCCATCTAAACACATATGTTTTTAAAAAAACATGGCTATATCCAACTATATGACATTATGGGGAAGGCAGAACTATGGAGACAGTAAAAAATGTCAGTGGTTGCCAGGGGTTAGGAAGAGAGAGGGATGAATAGGCAGAGCACATAGGATTTTTAGGGCAGTGAAACTACTCTGTATGATACTATAATTGTGGATACATGTCATTGCATATTTGCCAAAATCCATATAATGTAAGATACCAAGAGTAAACCCTAATGTAAATCATGGACTTTGAGTGATAATGATGGGTCAGCATAGGTTCATGGATTATAAAAAGTGCAATTCTTTTATTGCAACAAACATAATAAATTTTAACCCTGGTGCAAGATGTTGATAGTGAGGTAGGCTGTGCAAGGTGTTTTAGGAGAAAAATGGACAACTAATAAGGGTAATTCATTTTGGAACTAGTGAATAAGCTTTTAATACGCTGAACCATTATTTTCTTGTGTTTCTTAGTATTTCCCTAGCACAGTCCCCACTACAGCTATTTTTAATCTTTGCCTCATCATACTATTCTTTGCCTTTTTCTTGGAGTCAGATGTTTGTTCTCCTCACTCTAAAGCTAGCTTTTATACAAGTAATTTGGAACTTTCCTTCATCTCCTTTAGGATTCTGCTGACATATTTCTATCCTTTTCTTATCTTTTCTTCAACTTTTCCGTTTCCTATGCTATAAGTCTTTTGTATCCAAGAAGCCTTCTGTGCTTTGAAACAAAGAAAAATCCAAGCGTTTGATTAAACCCTGAAAACTCTTTCTGGTTGTTTTTCCCACCCAAGTCCTCGTATGGGTGGTCTACTGGTCTGCATACATTGCCTCTACTTTTAATTCACACATTTCGTCCTTAACCCAACTCAGTTATTCCTGAAGGCTACCAGGGACCTTCTGGACATATTCATTGGCCCGTCCTCCTCGTTTTGCTTCTTGAAGTCTCTTGTCTCTTGGCTTCTGTGATGCTGCACTTAACAGTTCCAGTTAGTTGGGAACTCAAGTTTATAAAAGATTGAGAGTAATTCTGCAAGATTGGAACAGATGACAGGTTTCAACAGAGAATGAATTGCAGGAGAGGTTTTCAAAGCTCAGAGTCCTTTCTAAAGTGAACTAGAAGTAAAACTTTACAGTTGGGGCCTCTGAGATCAGAGAGGGAAGTTACAGAACTCTCCTTCTCTACAGTTGTGGGAGGCCAAGGACTGGTGAGGAGCAGTGGTTCTAGGAACGGGGTGGGTGCTCCACAAGGCAAGATTGACTTGTGAGAGTCAGAGCATGGAGCCAAAGGAGAGCAGAAAGAAAGTATGCTCATTCACTGTTTCACTCACTCATTCATTCATTTATTCATCAACTACTGACAGAGCCAGAGACAAAGAAGTGAATGAAAAGAAGATCTTAGAATGCTTCAGTGTAACATTAGGCACACCTCTCCAATCCCATGTTGTCTAGAGTTTTTGTTTAATACATTTTTAAAACATAAAACAGTCTTTCTTACACTCACTAGTTAATTATTTTCTGACGTGGTTAACTGACTTTTATGTTTGCCCTCATTTCTTACCTCCCACAGCTTTCATTCTGGATTTACTTGCTGAAAGTTGCTCCTTTAATGATTCAGTTTTCATGGCTAGCAAGCTTGTTTAGTCTTTGTATATCTGAAAATGTATTTATGTTTTCCTCCTTCTTGAATAATTGTTTAGATGGGCATAAAATTTGAGGCTGATATTTATTTTCCCTATTTGAAGCTATAGTTGCATTATCTTCTGGGATTTATCATAGCTGTTTAAAAGTCTGCCATCAGTCTAAACGTTCGTATTTGGTAGATTGTCTTTTCTCCCTGGTACCTTTAAAATTTTTTGCTTAATTCATAGAGACAAAGCCAGGGGCTGAGGGGAGGGAGGGATGGAGAGTTATTGTTTAATGGTACAGAATTTCTGTTTGGAATGATGAAAAATTCTGGAAGTACGTAGTTATGGTGGTTGTACAATACTGTGGGTATACTTAATATCACTGAATTATATTACTTGCTTAGCATTTCGTTGTGAAGGAGGGGGTGCAGATGACCGAGGAATTTTGCCTTTGCCCACAGCTAAACACCTGTAGGGCCAGCTGGGGGAATCATTATAGCAAGGGCAGGAGATGTTCTGTGGTCTTTATTACTTCCCCTGAGGCAGAAATCTGGAGACTACCTTGAAATACAATTACAACCTAATTTTTTTAGGCTGTAATGGGATAAGTTTCTCTCCCTAATCTATTCATTGACATTTAAACTGTACCTCAGCCTTTGTTCTCTAGGGGACCTGGGCTAAGAATCTTCCCATGAGAAGGAAAATTTGTTACATGATGGTGTTAAGGGTGTCAGGCCCTAGATATCTCTTATGACAAAGACATTAAAACAGTTTAAATATGAGGGCAGACATAGGAATTAAAGAAAGGAAGAATACTCAAACTTCACCTATTTGTAATTTTGCTTAACATCCTGTCATACCAAGCATTGGCTTTGTTAGCAATAGCTTCCAAAGATTCATCATAAAAATATGAATAGATACTGATGGAAAGTAGACAGTGTAAAATGTATGTCCATGTTTGGGTTGACATTAGTGAATCTGAGTCAGAACTGTATTTCTGGAATCCTAGTTTATGGACTGGAATTTTTCTTGAGTACTTTACAGAAAGGATCTTAGAAATCTTCTAGTCCAAATTGCTCTAATTCTACATGATGAAACAAATTATCTATGAAGAGAGAGATTAAATAACTGGGATAATTGATGGCTGAAAATAAACCCTTACTGTTTAGAGTTGAATTCCTTCTGCACTTAGCCTATAGTTGAAGTCACTAAGGATGCATTATGAGTCTAGCCTATCTTTTATAGCTCTCTTAACTTGTGAAGATGGCCTCATATGATCAAAGATATTCTTCTGGCCCATACTTCCCAGTTAATTGTATTACATACTCTATATTATGTTTCAACTGTAAAGATATAGCCTAAAGATTCTTTTTTATATTGTGGACTTTAGATAGCAAAGATGAATATTTACAGACTTTACCCTTAAGAAGCTTACTTGTCTCTTAAGGGAGGGGTAGACATTTATCAAAAAGCTATGATACAGTTAGAAAGTGAGAAGAACCAGGAAAGATATCACATCTAAACCTTCTATTTTATCCTTAAACACAGGATAAGCTTTATCTTTAAATACCTGGAATGGGTAGGTTTTACCCCATATAACAGATTTATCACCTGCATATTATATACAAATTCACAAAATAGTTTTCTTTATGTTAGTGTGTTAAGGAATGTAGATGCAAGAGGTGTTCCTGGAATTCCATGGCTTATTAATGCACAGAAGCTTTTTGAATGGGCAAATGAGGTCAGAATTGACCCAAATAATCCAGAATATTCTGATTTAATGGAATTTGTTATGGTAAGTTATAGCAAATATCTGTACTGTAAATATATTTTATTTCTTAAGCTCTACACTCTTATACTCCACAGTTTGCAGTGTATTTTTCTAGGCATTAGGAGGCATTAAAAGTAAATCTGAGGACAGTTAGAGTTTTCAGCCAGTTCATAGTATTGTAAGGCAGTTAGAAATTCAGCAACTGAAATAATTACTACTTTAGGCCTGATGATTGGTACTCTGCCACTATTTAGCAGCCCTTGCTTGGTGCATCTTTTTTATTTATTTATTTATTTATTTATTTTCCACACACACACACACACACACACACACACACACACTGTATTTTATTTTTACAAGAGATAAATAGACTGACACCAAGCATTGTACATGGATGACCACAACAAAAGCAACAATGATTGCAATTATGCTTGGTGCATCTTGCATCTAGGCTGACATCTATTGTACATCTACTGAATGCCAGCCATATTATTAAATGCTGAGGATTTTAAAGATGATTTATAGATACACTCCTTCCCTCAAAGACTCTATTATCTATTCACTTCTCCTGCTCCTCCTTACAGCCAACTGAACTGCTCTGTGTGCTCCAAACAGACTTTCTTCATACCTTTATTCATGTCATTCCCTCTGTTTAGAAGGGCACCTATAGCAGCTGTCTTACCCACCCTGCAAGTCTGGTAAATCCTTCCTTGGCAACCTCAGTTAGATATGGGCTTTTCTTTCCTTGCCCTCCTGTTAACTTTTTTTCTTTTTATAAACTCTTATGGCTCTAATATCATTCTGCCTTTTACCTTAGTTATTTGTCCATGTGCTTTATCTTTCCTTGTGGAATTACAACTAGTAAATCTTTGTCTCTCTTATGGCAGCTAGCACTTTTCCTTGCATGTACCATGTACTCACATTTGCATTTATTGAATAAAGCAGTGCATGCATAGATTATTGCAGTTAAGTTTCTTCAGATCAGAGCTTCTCAACTGATGTGCTGAATTGATTACACGTGTACAGAAATATTGATCCTCTGTCGACTCATAGGGCAACTAGACACAAAATCTCTCATCTTTTAACCCACTGTGCAGTACACATGTTTTCATTTTCTGTATAAATCATGACCAGGAAAAGGTTGAGAAACTGCATAGGCAGGATTCTGCATTTTTTTTTCAGATTTCTGTACAGATTCAGTTGCTCTATTTCCTATTTCTATTGCAACTCTCATATCTCACAGTTAGGGGGAAAAACTGTTTTGAAATAATTCTTGAATTTTAAAAAATTAATATTTTAAGTAAAGACTTTACATTATTTGTGTTTTATAGTACATGAAACGTAAAGAACAGGATATTCCAAAGTATTTTCGTCTCAAACAGTTGCAAGATGAATTTAACTTTGTTTCTGAAGAGGAAATGAAAAAGAGTAAACGTTTCCAGCTATTGCAACTTAGAAATGCAGGTCAATTAGATGTTTTCCTTCTGCAGCAAATACCCCTCTATGACAGAGAGATTCCAGATTTACTCTTCCAGGTACTTGGTTTCTATTTGAATATAGTTTATTCTATGATAAGTTAATGTTTAGCTGCTTTAAATCTATCTTAATTTTTTTTAAAACTGATAATCTGTAGACAGCAATTTTCCTCTCTTAAATTTTTTTTTAATTGAAGTATAGTTGATGAACAATATTTATATAAGTTTTATAGGTGTACAATATAGTGATTCACAACTTTTAAAGGTTATACTCCATTTATAGTTATTTATAAAATATTGCCTATATTCCCTGTGTTGTACAACATATCCTTGTAGCTTATTTTATATATGATGGTTTGTACCTCTTAATCTTCTACCCCTATATTGCCCTTCCCCACTTCCCTCTCCCCACTTGTAACCACTAGTTTGTTCTTTATATCTGTGAGTCTCTTTTTTGTTGTTGTTATATTCAGTTGTTTGAAACAATATGTTTTGTTGGACATATTAGGCAACATGTTGAACATGGATAGGCAACGGTCATGTCCATGTTGATAATACTTTCTCTTTCACAATTAAGTCGAGCTTGTTTCATGGGAATTTTTCTTTCTTGATTTTTTTGGGATCCCCTTTTCTTTAGGCATTAAAAATGTATAGCTCTCCCAAATTTCAGAGAGTCCTTAGCTTAACTTTGCAACTTAGTTGTCCCAACAACCTATTTCACAGCCAGACTCCTTTAAGTATGTTATAAATTTACGTAAATATTGTGGTTTTTATTGTAAAATGTATCACTAATTTAATAGCAACTTTCGGGGATAAGGGAGAGAAACACTACCAGGTTAAACTTACACTTGATCATAAAGCACAAATCAATTTCAGAAACTTTAAAATGTGGGGAAAAAAGAAAGAAAGAAAAGTTCATCTCATGCTGTGTAGTGATGGCGTGCTGGAGCCTGCTGTGTGCATCTCTTCCCAGCTCCACCTTCAGCGATTTCATGTTGGTTGCTTTAAATGTATTGCTGGGAGAATGTCTACACCATAAATCAGCAAATGCTGCAAATTGGGGCTTCCCCTCCCACTCCCAGAGAACTGGCTGTTAAACATTTACCAGCACTCCACTAGGCTTAAAAGAATGGAATTATAAGAGCTAATTCCTGTAGAAAAAGACAATTGTACTAATCCTAACACTTGTGCTTGCAAAGAGATGGTTCAAGAAGAAAGAAACCAGTGTTCCATCTCTGAAGAAAATGCCTGTGTAGTAGAATTACCACTGTAGGGTGACGTCAGCCAGCTTAAAGATAGCAGATGCTGATGAAGGATATTGAGGTTTATACATCTTATGAGTCAGAAAGAGTGAATGCCTTATACTAAAATTGGTTATAACAGGTTTATTAATTTAACTCTGGTGAATTATTATCAATTGATAAAAAACAGATAAACTTTTTGATATTTGTTTTCATTTGATTCTGGACTGAAGGGAAAGAGCAGCAAGCCACTTAATATTAAAAATAGTAAAAGTTACTTATAAAAAGGTTTATGTTTTTTTCTTGTTGTTGCCACTCAGCCATCCTTTAGCTGTTATACCCTAATATAGAGGAGACACAAACAAAACTATACAGGACTCATTACATTTAAAACTCAAGTAATAGTGGGAAGACAGTCATGGCTGAACCAAGTGGATTGTCTGAGAATCTCTTGTGGTGTGGCTCAGAGGTGAAAGAGGAAATGCAAATTAATGATTTTTCAATGATAATATCATGGCACCACCGGTTAGCACATACGACTATTATAGTCATAGGATTTGCAGATTATTCATTATTTTCACAAACATGGGTGAGTAGAAATATATGTATTCACAAACAGACCAATTGACATTTGGCTTTGGAAAGCATTGCTCATCTTTTAATTGTGATTCATCTATTTTGAGACCTTAGGAATTTCAGTTAGTAAACTGCAGTGGGAAGGCCTTGGCTTAGAATGGCTGAAAAGTTATTCAATTTCCTCCTGCTTCTCTCAATGATTGAATTCAATTCCACAGTTCCATAAACTACTATGGGCAAAGCACAATGCTCAGCATAATTGAGGATATAACATCATAAAAAAGGAATAGTTTCTGCTTCTGAAACTAGGGGCTTTGCTAACTTTCCTTATCTTATACAAACTATTCAGAGAACACAAAAAGAGGGAAAGCAACCCAACTCATTTTCTGAGGTTGATGACCTTCATGCCAAAATTGGGCAAAGAAAGCAAAAAATGATCATTTTAGGTCAATTTCACTTATGAACATAGATGTGAAATTACTAATAAAATTTTAACAAATCAAAAAGCAATATATTATGTATAAATATATAATTATACACCATAATCTAGTAAGGTTTATTTCCAGATAACAGAGCTAAGCTAATCTAATTAAGGAATCTATTAATATAATTTACCACATTAACAGACTTAAGGAAGGAAAAAATATGCTCCTTTTTTTTTTTTTTTTAAATCATTAGAGCTTTTTTTTTTTTTAAAGTTTAATTTTTATTTATTTATTTATTTATGGCTCTGTTGGGTCTTCGTTTCTGTGTGAGGGCTTTCTCTAGTTGTGGCAAGTGGGGGCCACTCTTCATCGCGGTGCGCGGGCCTCTCATTATCGCGGCCTCTCTTGTTGCAGAGCACAGGCTCCAGACGCGCAGGCTCAGTAATTGTGGCTCACGGGCCCAGCTGCTCCGTGGCATGTGGGATCTTCCCAGACCAGGGCTCGAACCCGTGTCCCCTGCATTGGCAGGCAGATTCTCAACCACTGCGCCACCTGGGAAGCCCAATATGCTCCTTTTAAATGCCCAAGGGACTTCCCTGGTGGTCCAGTGGTTAAGACTTCGCCTTCCAATGCAGAGGGTGCGGGTTCCATCCCTGGTCGGGGAGCTAAGATCCCACATGCCCGGAGACGTCTTCAGCCTGTCCCCCTCCTCCTCCTCCTCCCTCCCTCTTACTCCCCCCACCTGGTCCTCCTCCCCGCTTCCTCCTCCTCCCCCTCCTCCTCCTCCTCTAATTTGTTTACAAGAAATATGAGGAATAAAGGAACAAGTTAAATGGCACCACAAAGAAACAATTAGACAAATTTGGAATGTGGGCCAACTGGCTAGCAAGTACAACTGTTTCTCTCTGTTGCATTTTGATCTCTTTAAAAAGTCATCATTTTTAGACCTAAATAGACATTTCTCCAAAGACATACAGATGGCCAACAGGCACATGAAAAGATGCTCAATATTGCTAATTATTAGAAAAATGCAAATCAAAACTACAGTGAGGTACCTCCTCACACTAGGCAGAATGGGCATCATCAAAAAGTCTACAAATTAAATAAATGCTGGAGAGGGTGTGGAGAAAAGGGAACCCTCCTACACTGTTGGTGGGAACGTAAATTGGTGTAGTCACTATGGAGAACAGTATGGAGGGTCTTTAAAAACTAAAAATAGAGTTACCATGTGATCCAGCAATCTCACTCCTGGGCATACATCGAGAGGAAACTCTAATTCGAAAAGATATGTGCACCCCAATGCTCATAGCAGCACCATTTACAACAGCCAAGACATGGAAGCAGCTTGAGTGTCCCTTGACAGATGAATGGATAAAGAAGATGTGGTACATGTATACAATGGAATATTACTCAGCCATAAAAAGAATGAAATAATGCCATTTACAGCAACATAGATGGACCTAGAGATTATTATACTAAGTGAGGTAAGTCAGAAAGAGAAAGACAAATACCATATGATATCACCTTCAATTTAGGAAATGCATTACAAAGTCTTAAAAAGAGAGCTGTGCAATTATGTGCTCATACACATACATCCCTTGATGGTATTAGGTTTGCTAGGAATTTCCAGGCTGGAATCAGTAGCAATTCTCTAGAATTTTGTGAAGCCATCATTTGGCTGTCTCATGTAAAGCTTGTTCTCAATAAAATAAGATGAAAGAAAAAAATATCATATGATACCACTTATATGTGGAATGTAAAAAAATGAGACAAATGAACTTATTTACAAAACAGAAACAGACTCATAGACATAGAAAACAAATTTATGATTACCAAAGGGGAAAGGGGTTGGGGGAGGGATAAATTAGGAGTTTGGGATTAGCAGATACAAACTACTATATATAGAATAAATAAACAACAAGGTCGTACTCTATAGCACAGTGAACTTTATCCATATCTTGTAATAACCTATAATGGGAAAAAAATCTGAAAAGAATATATATATTATATGTATATGGAGATATACAATATATATATATGGTGAAAAAACAGCAATTGGTGAAATTTGGATATTGGACTATTATGTAATATTGATAATTGAATAGTAGATATATTGGAAAATTGTTAGTTTTGTTGTCTGTGATTATGGCACTGTGGTTGTGTCCTTAGTTTTTGGAGATTCATGCTGAAGTACTTATTTAGGAATGAAGTGTCATGGTGTCTGTAATTTATACTTTGAGATATTTTAGCCAAAAAAAAGAAAACAAAAGAAACAGATTAAGCAAATATGGCAAAATATTAATTACTTAATCTAAAGGGTAGATTCATAGATTTTAACATTCTTTCTAATTTTCTGTATGTTTGAAAAACTTGAGGAAAAATTAAAAACAAAAAATAAATAGCATTCTATACACCAACAAAAACCCACTAAAAATGTAACTTAACAAAGATACACCCTGCAATAGCAATAAAAACTCTTAGATTCATAGGAGTATATTGAACAAAACATGTACAAAAACTTAATGGAGAGAATTATAAAACATTTTTGAATGGTGTAAAATTAGATTCAGACCTCACAAAAGAAATAAATACCATGTGTAATGAAGATTACACATGAAATGCATAACTTTAAATGTATATCTTAAACTTGGGCAGGAAAGTATTTCTTAAACAAAACACAAAAAGTATAAATTATAAAGAAATAGGTTAATAAACTTGATAATATTAAAATTTAAACCCCACAGATTAGGAAAAGATATTTGCAAATTATATATTAATTAATAAAAATATCCAGAGTATTTAAGTGACTCCTATAAATTAATACTTTTAAAATAAATAAAGTGATATGAAATAGTAATATAATATATCCTTAGGTAAAAAGCTGTTACTTGTCAACAGGATTAATTTCAAGATTTCTTGTGGATAATTAGAAAAACAAATAAATTACTTTCAGATAATTTCCTTAAGATAAGAGATACTTCATAATTTTTGTGTCATCTTTAATGCTCTCTATAATGTAAAATGATTTCAGTGTGCAGTTAGGAACATATCCCACAAATGCAGATATAACAGATGCAATTTATTCTAAATTATATAGATGAAGCATCCTGACAAATAATCTTATACCAACTGCTGGATGTTAAATTAAAGTTATTGATTATGGTCAGCATATTTTGACTACTTACTGTATGCCATGCACTTTATAGATATTGTTTCAGTTAAATCTCACAGCAATCCTGTGACATATTAATAACAGTAATATTATAATTATTACAAAAGAGGAAACTGAGGTCTGCAGTAGTTAATCGACTTTTTCCCAAACCACAAAGTTAATAAATGGCAGGGCCAACTTGAATCCAGGACTATGGCCTCCAAAGCCCACTCTCTTGACCCTTATACTCTACCACTTTCCATTTCTTTTGTTTCTAGTGATTACCAGGTAAATGCATTCATGAAGAATAGTTCTCAATCGTCTTTACATTTTCTTATAATTTTCTCAATCGCAAATTTTTTCTCAATCATTACTCAGTTTTAAAAGATGAATGGACCTCCTCCTAGAAGCAAACAAAATATGTGTTCTTAGTTAATTCTTAGTGGGAGAATCTAAAAGAAATATTCTCTTCTCTCAATTCCAGAACGTTGCCAATATCTCCTACACATGAACTGAAATGAGTAGTTAATATTTTATTGCAGTGTATCGTATCTAACCTCTGTTACATTCAAGAAGTGAAACTAATTTAATTCTCTGTTTATAGGAATATGAAAGTCAGATAGAGAAGGGTATGTCCATTTCAGATATGAATTCTATTACTGCACAAAGGATTAATTCTGCCAATTTTCTGAAAAAGGTAACAACAACAAAATAGTTTTATCAATATGTTTGAATTTACTTTTGTGAAAACTGGTCTGCTGGATGCACAGTACTATACTCTTCCCAGAGAGTCAGATGGACAGACCTGCTTACTCATCACCTCTTTCTGATCACTGAGGGGTTTTCTGTTCTATTCAGACTTCCTTTTCAGAGTTAGTTACTGACCATCTGTAAATGTACACTGTTGATGTACATTGTTGATGCAGCAGTTACTTCAATTGACAGCAAACTCATTATTAAAGCATATCCCAGCTGTTTCCATTTACAAATGAACGTTAAAGACTTCCCATCTCTTTTTGACCCTAAAAGTTCACTTTGGGAAGTACGCCAGCATTTTGCCAGAATCCCTAGTTTTATTAATAACTCATAATGCCGTACACCAGAGCAGTTCATGGGACAAAGGGATGGAGGAGCTACTAGGAGACAGAACACCCTAACAAAGCCTAAACCAGGTTTGAGGTGGAATCCCTCACTGAATTTCACCCCTAATTTCTTTCCACTGACCCCTCATCGCTCCAGGGACTGTATATATAGATCCATAATGCCCAGCACAGTGCTCTTCACTCAGAAAATGTTGAGAAATGTTTGAACAATTAATGAAGTAAAGGATAAAATTGCAGGCTGAGGAGGTTTCTAAGACTTCTGCAAGAGTAGAATCTATAGCCTTTGCTATAGGGCACCAGAGCAGCCTTTTAGGGTAACTTGAAAAGAAGCAGAGAGCCATGGAAAGATCTAAGAGATAAATACAAATCCCTCATGGAGACAGGAGAGAAGCAACCTTGTGTGACTAGAAGAGCCCTAGGCAGGTGTGTGAAGACCTGTTCTGACCATCCTGTTTGTCTTTGGGAGGGTAATCTATGCACTGAGTCCTGCTTTATTGTTCTATAAAAACAGACAATAAAAATGCCTGCCTTGCTTTACTTCTGAAGTAAGGAGCAAGTAAGATAAAACCTCAAGTGCTATGCTAGTTTGTACTCTGCTCCTATGGAAGTGTGGCAGAAATGCAGACCACGATAGCTATTGTAGCCTGAAAGAGCACCTCCTCTTTATCGCTGGCAGGCGTTTTTTTCCACTCACTCTTGCCCCTCTTACACCTTCTTCATTAGCTCCATATATATTTTTTTAAGTTGAGATGTGATTTAATAATGATATTTAGGTCTTAGGAAATAAAGAGGTGTTCTTACTTATAAGAAAAGAGAATACGTATCCTTCTTATGCCTTCTCTTTTTTTGGTGTATGAGGAAGCCCAGAAGGGAGGGCAGCAAAAGATCAGGAAGGTGGTAAGAGAGCAAGTGTCTGAGGATTCTTGACCTTCATATAGGAATCCTGGGAAGGAGCTTTAAGAACATTGTGTGATTGGGTTTCGACTCCTTGTGAAGACTTCTTTGCTATCTCAGGATAGTTTAAAACTACAAGTTCAAGGGATAATTACTTTAATTACAGGTACTGGAATCCTGCATTGACACTGGAGGCCTAATAGGGCCCTAATAGGGCCACCGGTGTTTAAATCCTGCTGTGGGAGGGACTGTGAGTTATATGCATTACACTTCCTGCCGTGTTACTGGGGTCAGTGGGGGCTGAGGCCGGGATGGGAGCAGTAAAGTCCCAGCAGTCTCAAGGATTGCTAGATAAAGTTTTGCTGAAATATTTGCATCTAAGAGGCCAGTGCTTCTCCTCAAGCTGTCCCTTTCATTAATTTACTCAATAAATACTTATTGAGCACCTGCTATGAATCAATCATTACACTAGACATTGGAATTACAGCAGTAAACAAAACACACTAAAATCCCTGGCCTCCTAGAGGAGGTCGTTCTGGTGGGGGAAGTCAGATAATGAACAGAACATTAGTATGTTAGAAAGTGATATGCGCCATGACAAGTAAAGTAGGAAGAGAGAACAGGAGTGTGTATGGGGGTGGGGGTCGGGTGTGATTTTAGATAAGGGAGAGCCTTCCTTAGATCAAGGAAAGCCCTCGAGAAGCTAACGCTTCAGCAAAAGACCTGAAGTGAACTGAAGGAGCTAGCCATGGAGATTTTTTGGGAGAAGAACATTCCAGGCTGATGGAACCACATGTGGAAACTGTGAGGAAGGAATATGCGTGGCCTATGGGAGGAACAGCAAGGAGCTCAGTCTGTGTGATAGCAAGGGAGCAAGGGAGAGGGAGAGAGAAAGAGAGAAAGACAGAGAGAGAAAGCACAAGTGAGAAGCCTCAAGCACAGTGATGGGGTCAGAGGGAAGAGGGGTGTGGTTCACCTTCAAAGGAAACAATTTGTTCCCCACATGGCAGGGTAATTCTTAGGAATTATCATTTCCCATTCTCTTATCACCCCATTTTCCTATCGAATTTAAGCAGATCATTAGGCTCTAGGTTACATTATCTCCGGGATGATTTGTGGCAGGACAGAAAGCAGAAAATTGCCTCCAGACACACTTCTTCCTGGTTTCATTTCTAAAAGTCTAAATCTGTTGTGAAACATGGGGTTAGAGGAGAAAGGGAGGGATTTCCTCAGACTAAAAAGAAGAATTTCAGAGTCCTTGGAGGAACCAAGGTCTGTGGGTTCTGCAAGTAGCAAGGGCTTAGGGGAATGGCTGTGTTCAAGCACTAAATATCTTACCAAGCTGACAGAATGAGAGCTTAAGGTCAGAATAGAATGGACTCAAAGGAAATACAGAAATGTGATCACATTTCCTTGTGGATCAAGATTTGTGTGTGTACAAGTGACTGTTGTAGAAACACATTCACAGGATAATCATCTCCTTTGGTGAAGATTAGTTCTGTCTACGTATACTATGAGTTAGGTGGAAAAAGAGATGAGAGGGACATTAATGAGAACGTTAGGAATGATTTTAATAATGGTAGCAAACAGAACCATACTTTCACTTATCTAATTCCCCTTTCCATTCATTGCTTGAAAATATTAGGAGTAAAAAATAGTGACACCAGTAGCATTGTATATACTTAATCTTAAAATATAAACTGTGCATTTCTTTAAATTCTAAAATTTTTTTTGTAGATGAGAAGGTTGATAATGAAAAGAATTGCCAAAGTTAGCAAATTTAACTTATCAGATATTGTGGCTGATTATGAAGAAATTGTATCTGCAAGGTACATACTAAAATTATTATTATTTAAGTACAAAATATAAAGCTATAAGATAATACCTTCAAAGTCCTCTAATAAGTTCTCTATTTTTATATTAATTAAGTTAATGTCAAAATGCAATTACAAAGCATATAATGAAATACAGTGACCTAAATATTTTTGGTCATTTTAAAATTGCATTTTGGACATAACTATATGATTTGTATTTTCAATTGTATAATATTTTAGATTTTAACCCTCTGCTTATTGATAGTTTTTAGGGCAAGAATGAAAAAAAAAAAAAAAAGAAATACCTTTGTCCCAAATTAGTTTTGCCCTAAGATTTCCCTGTCCCGAGACTGCTACTGGAAAAGTCATTGCTGGTAGCACCACACACTAAGCCTGTAATCTCTCCCTTTCAAAACTGAATCCTCAGCCATATAAGGGCTCTGTGATCCACAGGCAGCAGTTGGGGGAGCCTTTGGCTGAAATAACTCAGTTCTCATACTGTCCTATCTGGGAAACTTAAGGGTAGGAACAGGAATTAGGGATGCTGCGTTTGGGGAAACCGCCCTGGGGCCACTTGCAGATTCTTAGTATTAATAATAAGGTTTTAATTGGTGTAAGATGCTGAAATCTATTTTTTTAGGGGGGGTTCTATTCTAAAATATACCTTGAAGTAATTCTTTCATGGGCACATTTTTTAAATGAAAACTTACTTTTTAAAAATTTTTACTGGGGTAGGGACTTCCCTGGTGGCGCAGTGGTTAAGAATCCGCCTGCCAATGCAGGGGACACAGGTTAGAGCCCTGGTCCGGGAAGATCCCACATGCCGCGGAGCAACTAAGCCCGGGTGCTACAACTACTGAGACCACGCGCCACAACTACTGAAGCCCGTGTGCCTAGGGCCTGTGCTCTGCAACAAGAGAAGCCACCGCAATGAGGAGCCCACGCACCATAAGAAGAGTAGCCCCTGCTCGCCGCAACTAGAGAAAGCCCATGTGCAGCAACGAAGACCCAACACAGCCAAAAATAAATAAAATTTTTAAAAATAAAATTTTTACTGGGGTAGAGTTGATTTACAATGTTGTGTTAGTTGCAGGTGTCCAGCAAAGGGAATCTGTTACACATATACATATATCCACTCTTTTTTAGACTCTTTTCCCATAGAGGCCATTACAGAGTGTTGAGTAGAGTTCCCTGTGCTATACAGTAGGTCCTTATTAGCTATCTATTTTGTATATAGTAGTGTGTGTGTGTCAATGATGAAAACTTATTTTTTTAAAACTTTTTATTTTTTATTGGAGTACAGTTGATTAACAATGTTGTGTTAGTTTTAGGTGTGCAACAAAGTGATTCAGTTATACATATACATGTATCTATTCTTTTTCAAATTCTTTTCCCAGTCAGATTGTTACAGAATATTGAGCAAGAGTTCCCTGTGCTATACAATAGGTCCTTGTTGGTTATCCATTTAAAATATAGCAGTGTGTACATGTCAATCCCAAACTCCCTAACTATCCCTCCTCCCCTCCCTTCCCCCAGGTAACCATAAGTTCATTCTCTAAGTCTGTGAGTCTGTTTCTGTTTTGTAAATAAGGTTATTTGTATCTTTTTTTTTTAGATTCTGCATATAAGTGATATCATATGATAGTTCTATTTCTCTGTCTCACTTCACACAGTATGACAATCTCTAGGTCCATCCATGTTACTGCAATGGCATTATTTCATTCTTTTTAATGGCTAATATTCCATTGTATATATGTACCACATCTTCTTTATCCATTCTTCTGTTAATGGACGTTTAGGTTGCTTCCATGTCTTGGCTATTGTAAACAGCGCTGCAATGAACATTGGGGTGAATGTATCCTTTCTGACCATGTTTTTCTCCAGGTATATGCCCAGGAGTCGGGTTGCAGGATCATATGGTAGCTCTATTTTTAGTTTCTTAAGGAATCTCCATACCATTCTCCATAGTGGCTGCACCAATTTACATTTCCACCAACAGTGTAGGAGGGTTCCCTTCTCTTCACACCCTCTCCAGCGTTTATTGCTTATGGATTTTTTGATGATAGCCATTCTGACTGGTGTGAGGTGATATCTCATTGAGGTTTTGATTTGCATTTCTCTAATAATTAGCAATGTTGTACACCTTTTTTTAAAATTAATTTTTATTGGAGTATAGTTGCTTTACAATGTTGTGTTAGTTTCTACTGTACAGCAAAATGAATCAGCTATACATATGCATATATCCCCTCCTTTTTGGATTTCCTTCCCATTTAGGTCACCACAGTGCATTAAGTAGAGTTCCCTGAGCTATACAGCATGTTCTTATTAGTTATCTATTTTATACATAGTATCAATAATGTGTATGTGTCAATGCCAATCTCCCAATTCCTCCCACTCCCCCTTTCCCCCTTGGTATCCATACAGTTTCTTCTCTACATCTGTGTCTGTATTTCTGCTTTGCAAATAAGATCATCCATACCATTTTTCTAGATTCCACATAGATGCGTTAATATATGATATTTGTTTTTCTCTTTCGACTTAACTTCACTCTGTATGACACTCTCTAGGTCCATCCACATCTCTACAAATGACCCAGTTTTGTTCCTTTTTATGGCTGAGTAATATTCCATTGTATATATGTACCACATCTTCTTTATCCATTCCTCTGTTGATGGACATTTAGGTTGCTTCCATGTCCTGGCTATTGTAAATAGTGCTGCTGTGAACATTGGGGTGCATGTGTCTTTTTGAATTATGGTTTTCTCTGGGTATATGCCCAATAGTGGGATTGCTAGGTCATATGGTAGTTCTATTTTTAGTTTTTTAAGGAACCTCCATACTGTTTTCCATAGTGGCTGTATCAATTTACATTCCCACCAACAGTGCAAGAGGGTTCCCTTTTCTCCACACCCTCTCCAGCATTTATTGTTTGTGGATTTTTTTTTAATAAATAAATTTACTTATTTATTTATTTTTGGCTGCATTGGGTCTTCGTTGCTGTGCACGGGCTTCCTCTAGTTGGGGTGAGTGGGGGCTACTCTTCATTGCAGTGCGCAGGCTTCTCATTGCAGTGGCTACCCTTGTTGCGGAGCACAGGCTCTAGGCACGTGGACTTCAGTAGTTGTGGCTCACGGGCTCTAGAGTGCAGGCTCAGTAGTTGTGGCACACAGGCTTGGCTGCTCCGCGGCATGTGGCATCTTCCCGGCCCAGGGCTTGAACGCATGTCCTCTGCATTGGCAGGTGGATTCTTAACCACTGTGCCACCAGGGAAGCCCATTTGTGGATTTTTTGATGATAGCCATTCTGACTGATGTGAGGTGATATCTCATTGTAGTTTTGATCTGCATTTCTTTAATAATTAGTGTTGTTGAACATCTTTTCATGTGCCTCTTGGCCATCTGTATGTCTTCTTTGCAGAAATG
The DNA here is from genome assembly GCF_949987535.1 of Balaenoptera acutorostrata. Classification (NCBI taxonomy): domain Eukaryota; kingdom Metazoa; phylum Chordata; class Mammalia; order Artiodactyla; family Balaenopteridae; genus Balaenoptera; species Balaenoptera acutorostrata. The sequence continues at coordinate 32,657,567 of NC_080079.1, read as the reverse complement.
TCTATTTAGGTATTCTGCCCATTTTTTGATCGGGTTGTTTGTTTTGATGATATTAAGCCACATGAGCTGTTTGTAAATTTTGGAGACTAATCCCTTGTCAGTCACATTATTTGCAAATATTTTCTCCCATTCTGTGGGTAGTCTTTCCATTTTGTTTATGGTTTCCTTTGCTGTGCAAAAGCTTTTAAGTTTAATTAGGTCCCATTTGTTTATGTGTGTTTTTATTTCCATTACTCTGGGAGATGGGTCGAAAAAGATATTGCTGTGATTTATGTCAGAGAGTGTTCTGCCTATGTTTTCCTCTAAGAGTTTTATAGTGTCTGGTCTCATATTCAGGTCTTTAATCCATTTTGAGTTTATTTTTGTGTATGGTGTTAAAGAATGTTCTACTTTCATTTTTTTTTACATGTAGCTGTCCAGTTTTCCCAGCACCATTTGTTGAAGAGACTGTCTTTCCTCCATTGTATAGTCGTGCCTCCTTTGTTGTATTTATAGATTAATTGACCATAGGTGCGTGGGTTTATTTCTGGGCTTTCTATCCTGTTCCATTGATCTATATTTCTACTTTTGTGCCAGTACCATACTGTTTTGATGACTATAGCTTTGTAGTATAGTCTGAAGTCTGTGTTTTATTATCAGTCTTTGGAGGAAAATAGGTGTGACCATAAAGTTATAATTGCATAGGTTTGTGTTGCCAAGGTTGGCAGCACATATAACTAACTCCTATTCAGAACCATGTAGAAAAGTTGAGTATCTAACCACTTTCAAGAGAACAATTCCTAAAAAATGAATAATCCTTTGATATAACATCATGTTTCATGGAATTACCTCTCCATGCCCTTGTTTCTTCTTGGACCATACACCCAAATGACGTGGAGCAATCACATTCTCTCTTAACATAGCATCTCTTCTATGCTCAGGAAAAGATTCTTTCCTTGGGTCTAAGACAACTTTGTCTCCCCTCCACAATGGAGAGAACATGGTTCAGAATAATGGCCTTATTTATAATAATTAATTTTAAAAATTGATATCTTTCAAAGTTTAAGTTATCTTGCATCTATGTGATTGATCATTTTTTACTCTTTAGCCATTTGACACGTGCAGTTTGTAAGCTTCTTGAACGACGAAGAAAGTTAAAGCCTCAGAGGCAAGAAAGGAAAAAAGTGGCAACACAGACTATCTGTGATGGAGATATTAAGATTCTTGTCAGAATATTGAGGGCTTATAATATTCCTACAAGGAAAGCAATAGTTAATAGGTAAGGCAATTGCACCAATTTTTGGAGTTGCAAAAGATGTCTTAAATGTAAATTTCTATACTGTTTTCTTAATAAAACTTTGTACTTTATTAATACTCAATATACAGAAACTGAATGAAAGTTGAAATCTTCGTTTGGATAGTCAAACTTACTATCATTGCTGTGTATTACAAATTTTCAGAAGTTTGAGATGCCTAAAGTACATTTAACATGTATTTTTTTGGGTGCTATATCAAATAAATACCTTCTGTCCCTATTCCCTATTGTGAAAACTTAAGCTGCTATTGCTTACTACACTGTTCTCTGCCACTGTCCCCTCACAGTATTGGAAGTGTATAGACTACAGGAGAGAGTAAGCTCCTTTTTGGATTTATCATTTTAGGTGACTTCTACAAAAATCAGATCTTACCTATCTCTTCTGCAGGCACTCAGTGTGTTTTATTTGCGTTTCTTGGGCAGAGGATATGTAGGGTCAGAGTGGCCAAATTAAGGCATCATGAATATTAAATACTCATGAATATTTAGTATAACCTGAATATCAAGTGTTTCATATATTTAATCTCATGTATAATTTATATATTTTGAATATTTAGTGCCCAGGTACCGCAGGAATACCGAGTATCCCTCTCTGTCTACATTTAACACTTATGTGCTCTACTTGCTTATTTTATGTTTACCACATCCCATGAACTCTACATATGAAAAACAAATATTTTGCTTACTAGCTACGAATCTATAGTTAAAACCTCTTAAAGGTTTTGCCTGTGTTTTATATTATAAAATACGACTTTATTTATGATAGAATTGATATTTCAAAACAAATGCACATTTCAAGGCTGTTTTGTGAAATAAGGACATTATAAAATTACCACCATTTTCTATAATAATCAATTTGTAAAAGAAAGATATTATAACACCAAAAATAGGAAGAATATAGTCTCAAAGTATTACTTGTCTTATTTTTTTCCTTTTGCTGAGGGTCAGTGAAAACTCTGTCACAGACTGGTTCCAATCCATAGTTCAGCATTTAGGAGCTACCCTTTCAGAGTAGTGATTGTCACGTATTTATCTCTAACCACCTATGTTATGAAGATCCAAAGCAAACTCTGTAAGATCCAGGGTAGCTGACTTATATATCTCTATAAGCATAAGCAAAAACCCAGCTTCTCCCACCAAAACTAATATTAAAATTAATTAAAGTGCACATCTCTATATTGTTTTTCAGAAGAGCCTTGGGTATGCCTACTTATTTGATGTCATCCATGTCTCGCCTCAGACATAAAGAAACAATCAAATCCGTAGCCTCAGATGAGATCTTAAATGAGATAAGTGTTTAACACTTCTATAAAGTGCCGTTTTGATCGTGTTTTCCCTGAATTGCAACTGGCCCCTAACTGGACTATCCGTCTAATTCTAATTTACTTTCCATAACACAGTGAAGGTGCTCTTTATAAAATGTAATTCTAACCATTTCATTCTCTGCTACCCTGCTTTCAGGGTCTATAGAATAAGGTGCAAGCTCCTTACAATGGTAGCTCCTTAGAATGGCTACCAAACTCTGTAATGATCTGCTTCTTACATACCAATCAGCCACATTTCTCATCAGCCCACAGCAGTATCATATCATACTACTACTTGTTCTAGAAGGCCTCCGTATATGCCCTTTCCTTTGCCTGGAATGGCCACCATACCTCCGTGTTATTGGCCACATGAACTACTATTTAATGTTTCAAAGCTCAGGCCCAAGCAATGTTTTCTCTGTGAAGTTCTCCTTGTCCTCACCCCAGAGAGTTAATCATTCTCTCTCCTGAGTAACCATTATACCTTGAATATATTTCTTACATTTCACTGCAATTATTTGTTTACCTGTTTATTTTCTCCTGATAGACTTAAGATAAAAATCTTTAAGGATTTCCATTTATTTTTGGATCCTAGCAAAGTAGTACCTGATACTGAATAGGTTGAAGAAATGTTAATTGAATGAATGAATGAATAATGGTTGTTTGAAAAACTGGAAAAAGTAAGCCATCCAGTTATCAGCCAGTAACTAATCTCTACCTTTTATCAACTATATAAAATATTACACAAATCTAGTCAGTGTTAATTATGTGTTTCAGGATACTGTGCACCCCTTTGTGGAAGTTTCCTTTCAGCACACTGTGTACCAAACCAGTATTGCAAGTGGATCTCATCCATGCTGGAACGAAGAAATTAAAGTAGATTTTATGTAAGTTGGAGTCCATTTTTCCTCAGCTTCTAAAATAGAGCAGTAACAAAATTATTTTCTTGAGCCGTTTATTGAAAGTAATGATGGATATAGGCTTAATTTTTAAGTTTTTAAATTATGAAGTATTTCTTACATAGATATTAATATATATAATGTATATGTAAATGTAAGTTCTGAGGAAAAATGATAAAATGAATACCTGTGTATCTACCATCTAGCTTAAAAAATGGAGTATTACCAATATTTTTGAAGGCTCCACTGTGCCAATAACTAATTGTATCCCCTTTCTTTCTCCCCAGAGGTAACAACCATGAATTTATGTTTATCATTCCCTCTCTTTATGATTTTAAATCATAGGTATTTATCCCTAGCTATGTTTTATTTACCTGTGGATGTTTTCCAACTTTATGTAAATTGAATGATCTTTTGCAATCTGTTTCTTTACTCTTATTTTGAGAGATTTATCCATATTCATACTTGTAACTATTCCTTCCTTCCTTTATTTTCACTTCGGTATAGTATTCCACTGTATTAAAATGCCATAATTTATTTATACTTTATCCTGTTGATGCAGATTTGCCTGGTTTTAATGTTTTGCTATTGCAAATAGTATTGCTCTGAACATTCTTGTACTTGTCATCTGGAACACACATATAAGAGTTTCTTTTTAAGACAGCAGTTCTCAAAGTATTTTGTGCACTGAAATCACCTGTACAGCTTCTTTAAACAGTTTTCTGGGCCCAACTCCATAGTTTCTAATTCAGTAGCTCTGGCGTAGGGCCTGATACATAATTCCATTTCTAACAAGTTCCCAGGTGTTACTGATGCTACTAGTCAGGGGACACTTTGAGACACTTTGCTCTAGGATCTGTATCCAGGAGTGGAATTGCTTCAACTTTACTAGCTAATGCCAAATTTTTTTCTAAAGTGATTGTGCCAATACATACTCCCAACAGCGATATAAAAGTTCCTATTGTGCCACATCTTCAATAATATTTTGTATTTTTAAAATTAATTTTTCTAATACGGTGGATCTAAAGTGATATTCTTATTGTGGTTTAATTTACATTCCTGGATTTCTAATGAGATCGAGTTTCTTTTTTTTTCCATTTTAAACAAATCGATAGGCTTTATTTTTTAGAGCAGTTTAGGTTCACAGTAAAATTGAGCAGAAAGCACAGCGTTCTTATACATCCTCTCCCTACAACACACACACACAGCCTCCCTAAAGTGTCAGTGTGGTACATTTGTTACAATCAATGGACCAATGTTGACACATTATCAAAGTCCACAATTTACATTAGAGTTCACTCTTTGTGTTGTACATTCTATGGGCTTTGACAAATGTATAATGACATGTATCCACCACTGTGGTATCATACAGCATAGTTTCACTGCCCTAAAAATGCCATGTGCTTCACCCATTTATCTGTTCATCCTTCCCCTGGAACCTCTGGCAACCACTGATCCTTTCACTGCCACCATAGTTTTACATTTTCCAGAGTGTCATTGCATTTCAGGGTTCTCCATAAAAGCAGAACTAACAGGGTGTGTGTGTGTGTGTATGTGTCTGTTTGACTCTCTTTACCCTCTGTAATAGGGGTGCGCCTCATCCAATTGGTTGAAGGCTTAATAGAAAAAAGACTTACCCCACTTAGGAAGAGGGAATTCTGCCAGCACACTGGCTTCAGACTTGAACTGCAGCTCTTTCCTGGGCTTCCAAGCTGCCAGCTTACCCTGCAGATTTTGGGCTTGCCTTCCCCCCACAATCACGTGAGCCACTGTTACAGAGGGTAGTTTGCCTTACTCAACGTCTACTGACTTTTTTAATGTGGAAAGAACACTTAACATGACATCTACCCTTTTAACAAATTTTTAAATGTGCAATATACTACTGCTGAATGTAGGTAAAATGTTGTACAGCAGATCTAGAACTTATTCATCTTGCTTCCCTGAAGTTTTACGCCTGTTGATTAGTAACTCCCCATTTCCCCCTCCCCCCAGCCCCTGGCAACCACCATTCTGCTCTTTGACTCTATGAATTTGACTACTTTAGATGCCACATATAGGTGGAATCATGCAGTCTTTTTATGACTGGTTTATTTCATTTAGTATAATGTCCTCAAGGTTCATCCATGTTGGCACATATTGCAGAATTTCCTTCTTTTTAAAGGGTGAACAGTATTCCATATATATACCACATTTTCTTTATCCATTCATCTGTCAACAGACATTTAGCATGCTTCCATACCTTGGCTGTGTGAATAGTGCTGCAGTGAACATAAGAGTGCTAACATCTCTTTGATATTCTGATTCAGTTCTTTTGGATAAATACCTAGAAATGGGATTGCTAGATCATATGGTAGTTCTATTTTTAATTTTTTGAGGAACCTGCATAACGTTTTCCATAGCAGCTGCACCATTTTACATTCCCACCAACAGTGTGCAGGGGTTCCAATTTTACACACCTTCACCAGCACTTGTTACTTTATTTTATTTTTTTTATAATAGCCATCCTAGCAAGTGTGAAGTGATATCTCATTGTAGCTTTGATTGCATTTCCCTGATTATTACTGAGTGTTTTATTATTAGCAATTTTGAGTGTTTTTTCATGTATCTATTAGCCATTTGTATGTCATTTTTGGAAAATGTCCATTCAAGTTTTAGTACATTTTAAAATCAGATTATTAGCTTTTTTACTATCGAGTTGTATGAGCTCTTTATGTAAGTTGGAGATTAACCCCCTTATAGTATATATGGTTTGCAAATATTTTCTCCCACTCCATAAGTTGCCCTTGCACTCTGACGATTATTTCCTTTGCTGTGCAGAAGGTTTACAGTTTGATATAGTTCCACTTTTTTATTTTTGCTTTTGTTGCCTGTGCTTTGGTATCATGTCCATGAAATTATTGCCACAACCAATGATGTCATGAAACTTTTCCCCTGTATTTTCTTCTAGAAGCTTTACAGTTTCAGGTCTTACATTTTAAATCTTTAATTCATTTTGAGTTGAATTTTGTGTATGGTATAAGATAAAGATCAAATTTGATTCTTTTTTTTATTAACGTCTTTATTGGAGTATAATTGCTTTACAATGGTGTGTTAGTTTCTGCTTCATAACAAAGTGAATTAGCTATACATATACATATATCCCCATATCTCCTCCCTCAAATTTGATCCTTTTGCACATAGTTTTACCAACACCATTTGTTGAAGAGATTGTCCTTTCTTCATTGAGTAGTCTTGGCACCCTTGTCAAAGACTGGTTGACCTGACATAGATGCAGGGATTTATATCTAGGCTCTCTATTCTGTACCACTGGTCTATATGTCTGTTTTTAGGCCAGACTGTTTTGATTACTGTAACTTCATAATATATGTATTTTGAAATCAGGAAGTGGGATCTCCAGCTCTTCTTTCTCAAGGTTCATATTTGATGCTAAAGCTATATAAATAGGTTTTTGTAATTGAAAATAAAGTGCACTGATCAAGGCAAATTTAAAATGTAGAACTTAAAATTGTTCTCTAAACTCAGTTAGCAATTTTCAGTTGTTACTTCCTATACATCTTTAGCTCTCCCTCGGGTAAAAGGAGTATAAAGAACTGTCAACTACATCTGTTATCAAAGTCCGTTCTCTTTTCCGGGTGCCCTTACCCCCTTCTCTTGCCAATCTTGTTCAGCTCCCTCAATTTCTGCAGATCATATGGTTCTTGACTATTTGCATGGTTTTTTGATGGCATCCCTCTGACTTTTTTTTTTTTTTAACATCTTTATTTGAGTATAATTGCTTTACAATGCTGTGTTAGTTTCTGCTTTATAACAGAGTGAATCAGCTATACATATACATGTATCCCCGTATCTCTTCCCTCTTGCATCTCCCTCACTCCCACCCTCCCTATCCCACCCCTCTAGGTGATCACAAAGCACCGAGCTGATCTCCCTGTGCTATGCGTCTGCTTCCCACTAGCTATCGATTTTACATTTGGTAGTGTATATATGTCTATGCCACTCTCTCACTTTGTCCCAGCTTACCCTTCCCCCTCCCCGTGTCCTCAAGTCCATTCTCTAGTAGGTCTGCGTCTTTATTCCTGTCCTGCCCCTAGGTTCTTCATAACTTTTTTTTTTTTTTAGATTCCATATATATGTTAGCATATGGTATTTGTTTTCCTCTTTCTGACTTACTTCACTCTGTATGACAGACTCTAGGTCCATCCACCTCACTACAAATAACTCAATTTCATTTCTTTTTATGGCTGAGTAATATTCCATTGTATATATGTACCACATCTTCTTTATCCATTCATCTGTAGATGGACACTTAGGTTGCTTCCATGTCCTGGCTATTGTAAATAGTTCTGCAATGAACATTGGGGTGCATGTATCTTTTCAAATTATGGTTTTCTATGGGTATATGCCCAGGAGTGGGATTGCTAGATCATTTGATAGTTATATTTTTAGTTTTTTAAGGAACCTCCATACTGTTCTCCATAGTGGTTGTACCAATTTACATTCCCACCAACAGTGTAAGAGCGTTCCCTTTTCTCCACACCCTCTCCAGCATTTATTGTTTGTAGATATTTTGATACTGGCTTTAATGAAAGATAGCAGTTGTCCTGAAAGCACATAGATTTTCTTATCTTACACTTTATAAAAGAAAATAATACAGGCAATTTTATAGTCCTTCATGAATAATGCTTTTATAAAATCAATTAAGCATTTACGTATATTTTTCTTATTTACAGCTTACCAGGACATGATTATAACGTCTCAAGCTTATCTAAAATAAAAGATAATATATATATCAAAATTTTTGATGAAATGATTATTGAAAAACATGAGGTAAAGTAAAATAATTATAATAATCAATGTTGAAATAATTATAAGTTCAGACTGAATGAAGTCTATTAACATATTTGTAAATTTGGTTTTAGATACAATATCTATTTCCAACATTTTCTGAAAAGGATATGGGGCAACTTGAAATAAAATCAGACATATGACAAGTCAATTCAAAAATAACAGGGATCATAAACCACATATAAGAGGAGGAGAGATAAATATACCAAGAATTTTGGAAAAGTAGATTTCTGCAATTGAACGTTACATTTACATGTGAACTTCCTGGTAGCCAAGCTTTAGCGTATTTTTAAGGTTTGCTGCACTAAGCATATTTACTATGATAAAGGTATATACATTAAGATGCTTTACATTGTTTACTGACATGTAGCAAGATATCCAAAAGCAGTGGTTATGAACTGAAGGCAGGAATCTGGGGTATTGGCAGCTTTTTTCAAACTTTGGCCCTTCCCCAGATTCAGGTAAATAGCAACAACAATCCCAGGGCTTGGAAATTGAATGCCATGGCTTTCTTGATATTCTTAACAAAATTGTCTATTATGATCATAGAGTACTGCCAGTGGGGTTGGTCGTGGTGGTAAATGCCAAACCCATTTATGTCTAGTCCCTGCTTCCCTTACTACACATACTTTCTCTAATTTAAAAACTAGGATTATTGAGGCATAATTAGCATATAATAAACTGCATGTAATTAAAGTGTATACTTTGACAAGTTTTGACATATATATACCCATGAAACCATCATCAAAGTCAAGATAATGAACATATCCACCACTCTCAAAGGTTTTCCCCTGTCGTGTTAGAATACCTCCCTCCTTCCTTTCCTTCCTCCCACCTCAGGCAACCACTGATCTGCTTTCTGTAACTATAGTTTACATTTTCTGGAATTTTATAGAAATGGCATCATACAGTATGCACTTTTTTCCCCTTGGTCTGGCAACTTTCACAGGAAAATTATTTTGAGATTTGTCTCTGTTGTTTTATTTATCAAATAGTTCATTAATTTTTATTGTATTGTGGTAGTCTATTGAACACATACATTCTGTTGTATGTTTAAATATTCAGCTGTTGATGGACATTTGGGTTTTCTTTGGGGGTAGCTATTATAAATAAAGCTGCTATGGGCATTTGTGTATAAGTCCTTGTATGGACAAATGCTTTGATTTCTCTTGGGTAAATACATAGGAGTGAAGTGGCTGGATCATATGGTAAGTGGACATTTAAGAAACTGCTAAACTGTTTTTCCAAAGTGATTGTACCATTTTTTATTTCCACCAGCAATGTATGAGACTAATAGTTCTTTCACATTCTTACAAACAAATGGTCAGACTTAAAAATTTTAGCCACTCTAATAACCGTGTGGTTGTATCTCATTGTAGTTTTAATTTGTATTTCCTAATGACTAATGATGGCCAGCACTTTTCCATGTATTTATTTACTATCTGAATATCTTCTTTGGTGAAGTGTCAGTCCAAATCTTTTGTCTACTTTTCAGATTGGGCTATTTGTTTTCTTATTATTGAGTTCTGAGGATTCTTTACATATTCTGTATACAAATGCTTTATCTGATACATGACTTACAAATATTTTCTCCCGGTATGTAGCTTGTCTTTTCATTTTCACAACAGTGCCTTTTGAAGAGCAAAGTTTTAAGTTTTGATGAAGTCAAATTTATCAACTTGCTTTTGGTGTCATATTTTTTAGCTCTGTTTTTGCTTTATATATTTTGTAACTCTTTATTAGGTGCACATACTTTTTTTTAATTTTTGAATTTTATTTTATTTATTTTCTTTATATAGCAGGTTCTTATTAGTTACCCATTTTATACATATTAGGGTATACATGTCAATCCCAATCTCCTAATTCATCACCCCTCCCCACCCCCACCCCCCCCACCACTTTCCCCCCTTGGTGTCCATACATTTGTTCTCTACATCTGTGTCCCAATTTCTGCCCTGCAAACGAGTTCATCTGTACCATTTTTCTAGGTTCCACATATATGCGTTAATATACGATATTTGTTTTTCTCTTTCTGACTTACTTCACTCTGTATGACAGTCTCTAGATCCATCCACGTCTCTACAAATGACCCAATTTCGTTCCTGTTTATGGCTGAGTAATATTCCATTGTATATATGTACCACAACTTCTTTATCCATTCGTCTGCAGGTGGGCATTTAGGTTGCTTCCATGACCTGGCTATTGTAAATAGTGCTGCAATGAACATTGGGGTGCATGTGTCTTTTTGAATTATGGTTTTCTCTGGGTATCTGCCCAGTAGTGGGATTGCTGGATCATATGGTAATTCTATTTTTAGTTTTTTAAGGAACCTCCATACTGTTCTCCATAGTGGCTGTATCCATTTACATTCCCACCAACAGTGCAAGAGGGTTCCCTTTTCTCCACACCCTCTCCAGCATTTGTTGTTTGTAGATTTTCTGATGATGCCCATTCTAACTGGGGTGAGGTGATACCTCATTGTAGTTTTGATTTGCATTTCTCTAATAATTAGTGATGTTGAGCAGCTTTTCATGTGCTTCTTGGCCATCTGGATGTCTTCTCTGGAGAAATGTCTATTTAGGTCTTCTGCCCATTTTTGGATTGGGTTGTTTGTTTCTTTGATATTGAGCTGCATGAACTGTTTATATATTTTGGAGATTAATCCTTTGTCCGTTGATTCGTTTGCAAATATTTTCTCCCATTCTGAGGGTTGTCTTTTCGTCTTGTTTATGGTTTCCTTTGCTGTGCAAAAGCTTTGAAGTTTCATTAGGTCCCATTTGTTTATTTTTGTTTTTATTTCCATTACTCAAGGAGGTGGATCAAAAAAGATCTTGCAGTGATTTATGTCAAAGAGTGTTCTTCCAATGTTTTCCTCTAAGAGTTTTATAGTTTCTGGTCTTACATTTAGGTCTCGAATCCATTTTGAGTTTATTTTTGTGTATGGTGTTAGAGAGTGTCCTAATTTCATTCTTTTACATGTAGCTGTCCAGTTTCCCCAGCACCACTTATTGAAGAGACTGTCTTTTCTCCATTGTATATCTTTGCCTCCTTTGTCATAGATTAGTTGATCATAGGTGCGTGGGTTTATCTCTGGGCTTTCTATCTTGTTCCATTGATCTATGTTTGTGTTTTTGTGCACGTAGATTAGTTGATCATAGGTGCGTGGGTTTATCTCTGGACTTTCTATCTTGTTCCATTGATCTATGTTGCTGTTTTTGTGCCAGTACCATATTGTCTTGATTACTGTAGCTTTGTAGTATGGTCTGAAGTCAGGGAGTCTGATTCCTCCAGCTCCCTTTTTTTCCTTCAAGACTGCTTTGGCTATTCGGGGTCTTTTGTGTCTCCATACAAATTTTAAGATGATTTGTTCCAGTTCCATAAAAAATACCATTGGTAATTTGATAGGGATTGCATTGAATCTGTAGATTGCTTTGGGTAGTATAGTCATTTCCACAATATTGATTCTTCCAATCCAAGAACATGGTATATCTCTCCATCTGTTGGTATCATCTTTAATTTCTTTCTTCAGTGTCTTCTAGTTTTCTGCATACAGGTCTTTTGTCTCCCTAGGTAGGTTTATTCCTAGGTATTTTATTCTTTTTGTTGCAATGGTAAATGGGAGTGTTTCCTTAATTTCTCTTTCAGATTTTTCATCATTAGTGTATAGGAATGCAAGAGATTTCTGTGCATTAATTTTGTATCCTGCCACTTTACCAAATTCATTGATTAGCTCTAGTAGCTTTCTGGTGGCATATTTAGGATTCTCTATGTATAGTATAATGTCATCTGCAAACAGTGACAGTTTTACTTCTTCTTTTCCAATTTGGATTCCTTTTATTTCTTTTTCTTCTCTGATTGCCATGGCTAGGACTTCCAAAACTATGTTGAATAATAGTGGTGAGAGTGGACATCCTTGTCTTGTTCCTGATCTTAGAGGAAATGCATTCAGTTTTTCACCATTGAGAATGATGTTTGCTGTGGGTTTGTCGTATATGGCCTTTATTATGTTGAGGTGGGTTCCCTCTGTGCCCACTTTCTGGAGAGTTTTTATCATAAATGGGTGTTGAATTTTGTCAAAAGCTTTTTCTGCATCTATTGAGATGATCATATGGTTTTTATTCTTCAATTTGTTAATATGGTGTATCACATTGATTGATTTGCGTATATTGAAAAATCCTTGCATCCCTGGGATAAATCCCACTTGATCATGGTGTATGATCCTTTTAATGTGTTGTTGGATTCTGTTTGCTAGTATTTTGTTGAGGATTTTTGCATCTATATTCATCAGTGATATTGGTCTGTAATTTTCTTTTTTTGTAGTATCTTTGTCTGGTTTTGGTATCAGGGTGATGGTGACCTCATAGAATGAGTTTGGGAGTGTTCCTTCCTCTGCAATTTTTGGGAAGAGTTTGAGAAGCATGGGTGTTAGCTCTTCTCTAAATGTTTGATAGAGTTCACCTGTGAAGCCATCTGGTCCTGGACTTTTGTTTCTTGGAAGATTTTTAATCACAGTTTCAATTTCATTGCTTGTGATTGGTCTGTTCATATTTTCTATTTCTTCCTGGTTCAGTCTTGGAAGGTTATACCTTTCTCAGAATTTGTCCATTTCTTCCAGGTTGTCCATTTTATTGGCATAGAGTTGCTTGTAGTAGTCTCTTAGGATGCTTTCTATTTCTGCAGTGTCTGTTGTAACTTCTCCTTTTTCATTTCTAATTTTATTGATTTGAGTCCTCTCCCTCTTTCTCTTGATGAGTCTGGCTAATGGTTTATCAACTTTGTTTATCTTCTCAAAGAACCAGCTTTTAGTTTGATTGATCTTTGCTATTGCTTTCTTTGTTTCTATTTCATTTATTTCTGCTCTGATCTTTATGATTTCTTTCCTTCTGCTAACTTAGGGTTTTGTTTGTTCTTCTTTCTCTAGTTCCTTCAGGTGTAAGGTTAGATTGTTTATTTGAGATTTTTCTTGTTTCTTGAGGTAGGCTTGTATAGCTATAAACTTCCCTCTTAGAACTGCTTTTGTTGCATCCCATAGGTGTTGGATCATCGTGTTTTCATTGTCATTTGTCTCTAGGTATTTTTTGATTTCCTCTTTGATTTCTTCAGTGATCTCTTGGTTATTTAGTAACGTATTGTTTAGCCTCCATATGTTTGTGTTTTTCACGTTGTTTTCCCTGTAATTCATTTCTAATCTCATAGCATTGTGGTCAGAAAAGATGCTTGACATGATTTCAATTTTCTTAAATTTACTGAGGCTTGATTTGTGACCCAAGATATGATCTATCCTGGAGAATGTTCTGTGTGCACTTGAGAAGAAACTGTAATCTGCTGTTTTTGGATGGAATGTCCTATAAATATCAATTAAATCTATCTGGTCTATTGTGTCATTTAAAGCTTCTGTTTCCTTATTTATTTTCATTTTGGATGATCTGTCCATTGGTGTAAGTGAGGTGTTAAAGTCCCCCACTATTATTGTGTTACTGTCCATTTCCTCTTACAGCTGTTAGCAGTTGCCTTATGTATTGAGGTGCTCCTATGTTGGGTGCATAAATATTTACAATTGTTATATCTTCTTCTTGGATTGATCCTTTGATCATTATGGAGTGTCCTTCCTTGTCTCTTGTAATAGTCTTTATTTTAAAGTCTCTTTTGTCTGATATGAGAATTGCTACTCCAGCTTTCTTTTGATTTCCGTTTGCATGGAATATCTTTTTCCATCACCTCACTTTCAGTCTGTATGTGTCCCTAGGTCTGAAGTGGGTCTCTTGTAGACAGCAAATATATGGGTCTTGTTTTTGTATCCATTCAGCAAGCCTGTGTCTTTTGGTTGGAGCATTTAATCCATTCACGTTTAAGGTAATTATCAATATATATGTTCCTATTACCATTTTCTTAATTTTGGGGCATTTGTTTTTGTAGGTCCTTTTCTTCCCTTGTGTTTCCCACTTAGAGAAGGTCCTTTAGCATTTGTTGTAGAGCTGGTTTTGTGGTGCTGAATTCTCTAAGCTTTTGCTTGTCTGTAAAGCTTTTGATTTCTCCATCGAATCTGAATGAGATCCATGCAGTGTAGTGTAATCTTGGTTGTAGGTTCTTCCCTTTCATCACTTTAAGTATATCATGCCACTCCCTTCTGGGTTGTAGAGTTTCTGCTGAGAAATCAGCTGTTAACCTTATGGGAGTTCCCTTGTATATTATTTGTCGTTTTTCCCTTGTTGCTTTCAATAATTTTTCTTTGTCTTTAATTTTTGTCAATTTGATTACTATGTGTCTCGGCGTGTTTCTCCTTGGGTTTATCCTGTACGGGACTCGCTGCACTTCCTGGGCTTGGGTGGCTATTTCCTTTCCCATGTTAGAGAAGTTTTCGATCATAATCTCTTCAAATATTTTCTCTGGTCCTTTCTCTCTCTCTTCTCCTTTTGGAACCCCTATAATACGAATGTTGTTGCATTTAATGTTGTCCCAGAGGTCTCTTAGGCTATCTTCATTTCTTTTCATTCTTTTTTCTTTATTCTGTTCCGCAGCAGTGAATTCCACCATTCTGTCTTCCAGGTCACTTATCCGTTCTTCTGCCTCAGTTATTCTGCTACTGATTCCTTCTAGTGTAGTTTTCATTTCAGTTATTGTATTGTTCATCTTTGTTTGTTTGTTCTTTAATTCTTCTAGGTCTTTGTTAAACATTTCTTGCATCTTCTCGATCTTTGCCTCCATTCTTTTTCCAAGGTCCTGGATCATCTTCACTATCATTATTCTGAATACTTTTTCTGGAAGGTTGCCTATCTCATTTCATTTAGTTGTTTTTCTGGGGTTTTATCTTGTTCCTTCATCTGGTGCATAGCCCTCTGCCTTTTCATCTTGTCTATCTTTCTGTGAATGTGGCTGTTGTTCCACAGGCTGCAGGATTGTAGTTCTTCTTGCTTCTGCTGTCTGCGCTCTGGTGTATGAGGCTATCTAAGAGGCTTGTGCAAGTTTCCTGATGGGAGGGACTGGTGGTGGGTAGAGCTGACTGTTGCTCTGGTGGGCAGAGCTCAGTAAAACTTTAATCCATTTGACTGCTGATGGGTGGGGCTGGGTTCCCTCCCTGTTGGTAGTTTGGCCAGAGGCAACCCAACACTGGAGCCTACCTGGGCTCTTTGGTGGGGCTAATGGCAGACTCTGGGAGGGCTCATGCCAAGGAGTACTTCCCAGAACTTCTGCTACCAGTGTCCTTGTCCCCACGGTGAGCCATAGCCACCCCCGCCTCTGCAGGAGACCCTCTAACACTAGCAGGTAGGTCTGGTTCAGTCTCCCCTGGGGTCACTGCTCATTCCCCTGGGTCCCGATACACACACTACTTTGTGTGTGCCCTCCAAGAGTGGATCCTCTGTTTCCCCCAGTTCTGTCGAAGTCCTGCAATCAAATCCCACTAGCCTTCAAAGTCTGATTCTCTAGGAATTCCTCCTCCTGTTGCCGGACCCCCAGGTTGGGAAGCCTGACGTGGGACTCAAAACCTTCACTCCAGTGGGTGGACTTCTGTGGTATAAATGTCCTCCAGTCTGTGAGTCACCCATCCAGCAGTTATGGGATTTGATTTTACTGTGATTGTGGCCCTTCTACCATTTCATTGTGGCTTCTCCTTTGTCTTTGGATGTGGGGTATCTTTTTTGGTGAGTACCAGTGTCTTCCTGTCGATGATTGTCCAGCAGCTAGTTGTGATTCTGGTGTTCTTACAAGAGGGAATGAGAGCACGTCCCTCTACTCTTCCATCTTGGTTCAGCTAGGTGCACATACTTTTAAGATTGTATTTCTTCTTCATGAATTGATTCCTTTATCATTATGAAATATTCCCCTTTATTCCTGGTTATATTCTTTTTCTTAAATCTACTTTGTATGTTATAAATATGGTGATTCCAGCTTTCTTTTAATTAGTGGTTGTATGTATTATATATCTTTTTCTTTCTTTTCTTCCTATTTTTTTTCTTTTAACCTGTGTCTTTATATTTAAAATGGGTTTACTTTAGACAGCGTATAGTTGGGCCTTGCTTTTTTATTCAGTATAACAATCTCTACCTTTTAATGAATGGCTATGTACATTTTGTGTAATTATTGACCTGGTTGAGTTCCTTCTTCCTATTTGCTTTCTGCTGTCCCATCTGTTCTTTGTTCCTTTTTATTTTTTTCCTCCCTTTTTTGGATTAATAGAGTTCTTTTATGATTCTATCACACTTCCACTATTGGCTTATTAGCTATACTTCTTTTATTTCTTAATTGTTGCTCTAGGTTTTATTATATATTCTTTATCACAGTCTATCTTTATATAATATTATGCCACTTTATATATAGTGTAAGAACAGGATATTACTATACTTCCATTTCCCCTCCTGTGCTTTGTGTTAGTGTTATCATACATTTTCCTTATATGTATGTCATAAACTCCACAGCAGGTCATTATTATTGCTTTAAATAGTCAATTATCTTTTAAAGAAATTTTTTAAAGTGAGAAAAAAATCTTTTCTATTTACTCTTTGGTTTCTTTTTAAA
The DNA here is from genome assembly GCF_949987535.1 of Balaenoptera acutorostrata. Classification (NCBI taxonomy): domain Eukaryota; kingdom Metazoa; phylum Chordata; class Mammalia; order Artiodactyla; family Balaenopteridae; genus Balaenoptera; species Balaenoptera acutorostrata. Next base: position 32,640,711 of record NC_080079.1, on the reverse strand, counting down.
AAGGAAGAGAATTTTTTATACTTACCTCCATGTTTGTGTGAAATTATCTATCACATGATATAGAATGAGTAATAGAAAAATTATTTATTTTAATAGGATCACTGTTTCAAGAGCTGCAGTGGTCATTCATATATAAGAAAGAATTGGCTTGGATCCATTGTCTTCCCTTTCTCTGCTCTCCTGCAACAATCTGAGGTAATAGAAAATGATTCTTTGCTAATTATTCTAAATTTTTGTCTCTGGCTAATGGAAATACCTGTATCTTTGAGTCAGATTCTGACTGGCAGGTTGATAAGTCAGTCAAAATGATCTTGTATTCAACTGCCCCATGGGTGTTGGAGTATTTGAAGGTTTTAGCTGTCTCTGGAATAGGAGACACCCACAAATTTATTTCATATATTTTTAGAGTGTTCATTGATGAAGAAAAGGACAGGTAGCCTTAGGTCTTAAAGCAACATTCATATTTGCTCATAATAGTTTTGTAAGACCAGATTAATAAATATTCTGATTAATGACATTGCTTTGTAACCATGAGTTCCAGGAGTTTCAGCTCCTCAAACGCTGTTTATTGATAATGGTGAGACTGATGATTAGCATCTGTGTCTGTGGTACCCCCAGAGGGCTCTGCTGTTGGGTTTTGCAGCAAGAATATGCCTACATAGCCAGCAAAATATAAAAACCCCAGTCTAGATTTCATTTGGGGCCCTGTAACTTACAGAGATATGCCAGTTACAGATGATTCAGAAATGAATTTTCTACCTCAAGGAGTTCACTGTCTATAGAAGAAAACAACCATTTCAGTACAACATGGTAATGCTGTAGGGCTTTGATAGGGGCATGAGATTGGTACTATGAGAACACTGAGTAAGGAGTACCCTACCCTTCCTGGTTCGGAGGGGTTTGGGGTAGGTAAGAGGGGAATGAGGAGGAGGATGAAAGATCAGGGGAATATTTACAGAGGAGATAACTTTTAATCAAGTCCCTAAAGATGCATTTATCAAGCACACGAAGTCATTTGACTCAGAAGGAATTATGTGTGTATCAGTTAGTACTGTATTCAGTCATATGCAACAGAAAACCTGACTAACAGTGGCTGATGTAAGAGGTCTATTTATCTCACAAAAAAGAAGTCTATATGCCAGTGCATCTGCTCAAGAATATCATCAAGGATCCAAGCTACTTTTGTCTTTCTGTTCTACTCTCCATATCATGTGACTTTCATCCTCATAATTGCACCTCCAGCCTCATATTCATGCTGCAGACAGGAGGTGGGGTGAAGCAAGAAGGGGCAGTGCCTGTATCAGGAAAACAGACACTTCCCCAGAAAACCTCTCAGACTTCTCGCACTTTACTTATGTGACTTGGTCACTACATGGCTGTCAAGTTACCATCTAAAACTGTTGGTAAGAAAGGAGAAGAGAATAGAGGAGAATAGAAATGTCTGCATATTATGCAATCACAGGATGTCATGAGGGAGCACGTTGAAAATACAAGTGCTGCAAATAAAGAGCAACGGAGATTTTAAATTGTTGGAGGTATAGGGCTTCCTACGTTTGTAAATCCCTGCAGATGTTTCTCAGTCTCAGGCCAGATGCTAGGATAGAGAGGTAGTTAAGAATGTGAGCTTCAAAGGTGGACCAACCTGGGTTGTAATCCTGGCTCTACTACTCATTAGTTGTGTGATCTTGCACGAATTACTTACATGCTCTGAGCCCCAGTTTCCTTATCTATAAAATGGAGATAAGAGCGGTGTCTACCTCATTGAATAATATGATCTATATCAAGCACTTGGCAGAATGCCTTGTACATAGTAAGTGCTCAATAACTATTAGTTATATTAGTATTATTATTAGTTATTATTGTAAATTATCTCCTCCCAAACATGTGCGTGCGCACGCGCGTGCACACACACACACACACACACACACACACACACACAAGATCCCTCCTCCAGTGGACTTTGGGTCATCCTTCCTGCTGTTACATTTTTTTTCCTCTTTCCAGACCCAATGCAAAATGTATCATGGTCTTTTAGCATTTTCTCTGAGCTTAAATTAGATCTTCTAAGAGCTTTTATCACTCTGGTCTGTTAACTTGCTTCATTGTTTCATTCCTTTCTTACTTCTGCCTTCTCCACATACTACATATTAGACAGGGACCCAGGGTGTCAAGGTTGCCTGTGAACAAATCATCATGGAGAACCTTACCATCCTTGTGCAAGTACCTATTAGTAGAATCAGCATGAACCCATGCAAGCCTGTTTCCTGCAATGGAGAAGACTGAACTGAGCTATACTATATTTGACTGATGTTTATTTTCATCATGCAGAATCCATTATACTGATTTACTCTTTCAGATTAGTGGAACATTTCAAGTAAATATTCCACCAGTTTTGCTTGGGTATACTTGGAGTGAGACTTATGTGTCTCCTAAAGAAGATTATAATGGGCAGAATTTAAAAGAATCTACCTTCTTAAATATTTTTGCTACTATTGAACCTCAAATATCATATGCCATCTGTAATCCAGAACTAGACAAGGTAGGTTTTACACTGAATTATTTTCATATATACTATCAGAGAAGTGTTAATTTCAAAGCTGACAAAAATGAATGTTGGTTCTTGATATTTTCCTGTGGGGACAATGTAGTACAATGTTGAAATATTTTAAACTTGATTCTAGTTTTCAGGTCAAATAGATGTTTTGGAGAGAGCACAGATTTTTAAAAAAAATTGTAAGGCATTATTTCCTAAACGAAGAATCACAACTACTGTTTTTAATGATGAAGGGATACAGATCTTAGTAACAAGATATATCAAGGCATTGAATCCACCTCAACAACTCCTGGATATATTTCTTCATGATTCTAATGCAACACTTGTAAGTTATATTTATTTTAGTAGCTTTATTGTGATATTTGTTTACCATACAATTTGCCCTTCCAAAGCATATAATTCAATGGCTTTTAGTATATACACAGAGTTGTGCAACCATCACCACAGTAAATTTTAGAACATTTTGATCACTCCAAATTTATATTTATTTTAACTTGTTTACTTTTTAATATTAACTTTGAGTATAACTTTCTTATTAAAATTACTTTACCTTCAGAGACAGTTTCCTGAGAGAAACCATCTATGTTGCAATGTGTCCTCTTGAGCACCAGATGGAAGAAAACATTTCTTCCTGATCCCCTTCACTTCTGTCCACTTGTACTAGAGAGTCACTGTTGCCACACCAGTTCATGTGACCATATCAGCTTCACAACTTTTCTGTCAAACTTTGAAAAATGACACAGAAAAATTCCTTTGACTTCCAGGCAAAATTAAAAGTTATGTTTCTAAAGGAGTTTTGCCCTTCTAAGGATTGCTTCTTGTTGTATGTGGGAGTGAATAAACTATGTTTTTTTGTTTTTTGTTTTATTTATTTTTGGCTGCGTTGGGTCTTCGTTGCTGCACGCAGGCTTTCTCTAGTTGCGGCGAGCGGGGGCTGCGCTTCGTTGCAGTGTGTGGGCTTCTCATTGCGGTGGCTTCTCTCGTTGCAGAGCACGGCCTCTAGGAGCGTGGGCTTCAGTAGTTGCAGCACGCGGGCTCAGTAGTTGTGGCGCACGGGCTTAGTTGTTCTGCAGCATGTGGGATCTTCCCGGACCAAGGATCAAACCCGTGTCCCCTGCATTGGCAGGCGGATTCTTAACCACTGTGCCACAAGGGAAGTCCAACTATGTTACGTTTTGCTCTGTAAACCGCCAACATAACACTTCCCACCCCATCCTTATGTGGCTTTATGCATATCTGTTATTTACCAGCTGACAAAAGAGACATGTACCTGTATTCATTATGGACTCAGAAGAGAATATAGCTTCTTCCACTTTGAGAAAGGAAAATATGAAATCAGAGATCTAGTCTCCCGTTTAAGAAAAAAATAAGCTTTGCAGACAGCTTTACTTTATAAGGTTGGAACAGCAGCACCATCCATGAAATACAAACCACAAATTTTACTGTTTCTGAATTTCCTATATTGTTATTAATTTTGGTCTTAAGTTGATAGATTCCACAGAAGGTGATAAGTATCTTTTACCTCTTCCTCCATTAGAAAATTAGGTTAATAACGGATTTCTTGATCAAGAGCATCACCACTTACTAAAGCGTACATGGAGAGAATAATCAATAAACAGGCTTTCTAGGATTTTTTTTTAAGTCTTCTGCAACATTTATTGATAAACAGGAAAGGGGTTTTATTTACAGTTTTAAAGCTCTTTTTTGTCACTATTATTAGTAATTTTCTATCTATGTATGGTAATGTCCAGTTTTAAAAATACTTTATGATTTAAGACTTTAAATCATAAAATGTCTGTTTAGCTAATTAGTTCTCCCCTATACTTCTAAAAGAGAAATTGTACAGTACAAGAGTCATTCATTGGGATTAGATTAGTTACCTACTAGTCTGACATTTTAGGAAGGAGGTAATTGGTTTTTTTAAATGATGGATAAACTTGTGCTGGTGTTTTGGATCTTATGATGCTGAGCATGTTCTGCACTGGTGCTAATGTTTAACATAATTTTATATTATAAACATACCTGCTACCCAGAGGCAAGTATTAATTTAGTCCATACGGACTATTGACCCCTCTTGAGACTGCAACATACACACTCTTAAACACACTCATACATAGTGTGTTTAGACTTTAAAGTATCTTAACTCATTTCTGGACACGAATGTGTTATAAACCTCCTGATTTCTAGCAACATATAAAAAAACACTGCTATTAAAAACACTTCACAAGTCATTGTCAGCCATTGCTGGCATTCTGTCACTAGAGAATACACAGCAATATCTGGTATGTTGCAAGCTTTCAAGATAGCCTGGATTTCAAAAGTTGGTCCATTAGTTGTATCTGATGGGTGTAAATTTGTCTCCTAGTTCACTTTGTGTCAAGAGCTAAAACTGTGAACTTTCTCTTATTGGTGGGTAATAACTGAAAATAAAGATTTTATTTTCATGAAAAAATAAGCTTTGATTAAAGGGCATCTGTGAAAAATCATTTATACCTTTTATTTATTCAGGCTTGATTGAGTCAATAGGCTCTTCTCAGAAAATTTATATTATTTCCCAGTATAAAGCTCTTACCTGGATTCTTTAAGCTAAAATCAAAAGTCCTAGTTTAGATCACCTTTTGCTACACTCTGCTTTTCCATTACGGGTTTCTTCTTGCCTGTTTCCTGACACCCAAAGTCCAAGGAGATAATAATGCTCTCAGATTTCTTTCAAGGACAATCTTTGCCTTTTTAAAAAAGCATAAATCCTAGCTCCTTTGTTTCTCAAGGATTGTGAACCGTGTTTAATTAATTGCATGAAGTCAGAAACATGACCAGTGTAGGAAGTCATAATAGTGCATACATAAATGGTAGCTATTGTAAATCAGTGAAAATGTTGGTGAACTTTCTGTGTTAGCTCATTGTTTATTTGTATTCCTTTCTTCTTTCCTACTCTAGTCCGAGTCCTTATCTCTAGCCCTATAGGGGGAACAATCCACAATAGAACTTCTGTTGTTGGAAAAAGTAGGCTGTACCAATAACTTCTTGCTGCAGCAACTTATAACTAGTTTTTATTAATAAAAATATTTCTGATAGATTTTGAACCTAAAAGTAAATCAAACTTTTGCTAGTCTTCAACATCTTTTTTCATTTTTTAAACAGTTAAAGTATACATGTAATATATCGTGTTTAAATTTTTTATTTATTACAATGAAATGTAATGGTTAACATGCATGCTCTGAAGTCATGCTAACTTGGGCCCATTCCCAGAGACCCATATATTGTGTTAGTGTGTGACCCTGAGCAAGTTATCTTAGCACTCTAAGCTTGTTTCTTCTTTTGTAAAATAAAATTAATAATAGTGTGTACTTCATAGGCTTGTAGGATACACTAAATGTGATGACAGTGCATGTAAAGCACTGTGCTTGGTGATAGGCGTATAGTATGCTCTCAATAAATGTTCGTTAATATTATTTTAGGACCTCGTTGCTCGCTTTGTATCTTTGATTCCTATTATGCCTGATGCACTGGATGAAAATGATGGTTTTGATATATGGATGACATCAGAGGTAACAAATTACATTTTATAATTTAAATGTATAGTATTTCTTACTTGCTTTTCTTTTAAAGAAAACTTTTAAAAAATATTATGCACTTATGTAGTAATTTGCCTCGTGCAATTTGAAGGCATTTGATAATTTAATACATCATTTTCAGCTCTACAACAACCCATAAAAATAATTCTTAAAGACCAAAATTCTTATTCAACATTTTAAGTAGCTCATAATATTTAGATTCAACAGGAATTCCAGGAGTACAATATTATGACATTCTCCAGAGAGAAATATGGCTTGTTCACTACAGAGGTGGTCAGACCCTGAAGTCTAGCAGAAATACCACCACTTCCCAGAAGCTTTCCCCAGTTTTCCCACATCTGAATGAAGAGCTTGTATAGAAGTGCTCTTGCTTGGCACTTGGATTAAAATTGTCTTTAGACTGGTTGCCAAGTAAAATACAGGCCCCATGCAATATTTGGGACATATTTATACCAAAAAACTACTTGTTTATCTGAAATTCAAATTGAACTAGGCATCCTATTCCCCGCCCCCCCACCGCAAGTGTGGCAGCCCTAATTAGAACACATTTTCCATTCCACGTTAAACTATATTTAGTTGCTTATATACTGGCCCTATACCCACACACTGTACATATACATCCCAAGTTTAATCTCCTTGAATGATAAGGAAGATTTGATTCTTATTTATTTTTATATTCGTCACTTGTACATACTTTAAATTTAGCAAGTATTCAATATTTTTAATGGAAAATACCAGCATGATGGGAGCCTAAGAGAAGGACACTTTCCATCTGGAACTGATAGTCCTGGCACTTATCTAGAATGTTTTAGAGGTTAGATTTTGAGCAGAAATGGACTTAGGGGGCACAGGACTAACTTAATAGGTCAGCTACCCTGCCTTCTGCTAAGTGGGAATAAGGGAGATACAAGCACGTGGTTTGTTTCAGGATCCAGTGATTCAAATCTGGTAAAACTCAAAGAGGTGTCAGTTAACTCTAGACTCTTCTTAGACTCTTCAAACTAATCAGAATGTGTTCAGGGGTATTATGATCCTGCAGAACATTGAAAGATAGCCTCTAAAGTAGCTAAAAATAACCATAAAATAACCATTCAGGCAAATACTAGTGCTCCCGAGTGCCCTCCAATCCAAACAATACCCATAATCAACAGGTTACCACAGTCATAGGCTTCCTCTTGGCTAATGTCTTCCCATTGACATGAACTGTTTGGACTTGGGATACCCATGAGTGAATGACTAATTAGATTGTCACAAGACAAGAGTTATTTCTCCTACCCAACAAACAGTCTTGGAGTCAAACAAACCTTGGTTCAAATCCTACTTCAACCATCTGATAGCTGTGTGACCTAAGATAAGTTATTTAGCTTCTTTGGACCTCAGTTTCCTCATCTGTGTCATACAGGGGTTATGAAAGGATAGGCACCTAGAATGCAGTATGTTAGCTACCTGCTCTCATCCATTCCCTCCTTCTCTTATGAAATCCAATCAGGGGAACCTCCTTGGCCTGACATTGAAGACTACTCATAATCTGCTCTTCATTCTCCTGTTCACACACATCTTTCAGAAGAGCCACGTTACCGTCCTCCCTAGCCTCCATCCCTCACCATCACATTCAGCCGGTGTGTACTGACGTGTCCATATCAGTTGTTAAAACATTGAAATGCTTCCAGACTGGTAAATAGTCACTCCAAGAGCTCCCTGAGTGCCCCCTCCCCAAGCTCCCTGACCACCACAGCCCTTTCTCTGGGACTAATGAAATGGAAGCACATGTGCAGTCTAAATGGTGCAGCCGCTACTCAGCAATAACACATCATTGCCATATGAACATTTGGGCCTGTATATTTTATTAGATCCTTTGATTTTTCAAGCCAGAAATCCAGAGTTTTATATGAGATCTTCCAATTTTTAAAAGCATTTTGGGGCCAAACGAAACACACCTATCAACTAGAATTAGGTTACAGACCACTGGTCTGCCACCTCTGCTGTGCTTTTTCTCTCCTGCTACCACTGCTTTACTAGGCACCCTGTATTTGATTACACCCAGCCCAACTGTTCAGCTCTTTCAATTAAAGAAGTTTCCATCACTCTTTCTGATCGGGCTCCAACTCAGATCTCTTCCTCTCTTTCAGTTGAGAGCACTATATTGGTACAGGACAGAGTGTAGCTCCATTGACCAAAGGATCCCTTCCTCCAAAAACACTATGTGATTTCCCATCAGGTGAAGTTCCTTAAAATATCAGCCAATATATCCCTGTTTTCCCAGGGTATTTGTCTCAAACAAAAATGCCCCATTTTGGAGGATAAAATTATTGGGTCACTTACACAGTATCCACATTAATTATCCCATGGTAAAGGTGACCCTTATGTTCCAAGTTAATGTTCTCTCTTTCTAATGCCCTAGTGTTTTAACAGACAAAGGGTGCTGGAGCTTTCGGCTTTGCAGTCATCTTAGTGACCTGGCAAGAATGTGTGTGTGAGGGTTTGGAGGGACTCTAAATATGTTGGATGCTTGCATTACTCAACTTTCTCTCCTCCCCTCCTTTTCTGTGTCCTTGTTGCTTTTGTTTTGCCTTAGCGCTGCATCAGTTTGGCTATTGGAAATAAGGAGGAGCATGCCATACTTCTCTGTAATTTCTTCCTGTATTTTGGAAAGAAAGCTTTGGTCCTCCTAGGAACCTCGATGTTGGAAGTAAGTGTTGGACTTAATATTTAAATAGTGTAAACAAAACTAATTAGCTTTTAGCTGCAAATTTAAAAGACTTCAACCCCAAGTTTCCTTCTTTTCACAAGCTAATTAGGAAATATCCTAGGCGAACTATTATTTACTTAGGAGGATAATGTTCATTCATGAAAATTTCTACAATGTAAAGAATGACTTCCTTTTGTTTTTCTTCTTCGTAAAGTAGTACAGATAATAGTGCTACTTCATGGAGCTACTAAAAATATTAAATTACATAGTAAGTATATGGCACTGGGAACAGCACCTGGTTTATGTGGAAAATGCTCAATAAATTGTGGTGGTAGGGCATGTAGTAATAGTTACAGTGGTAGTTATAGTGGTTGTTAACCGTTATCACCACCATCATCTTTATGTGTCCCTAACACTATATTTTAAGATCCTTAAGAAGTACTTCTTCCCGTTTTCCACTGCTCAATTTTTTATTGTGGGCCAGAAATTTATGTTAACCTACCTGAAATTTTTACAACTTAATTATATACACCTGCATTCAAACCTCCAGAAGGCTGTATTCTTTTGGACTGTTTCTATTTCTACTATGAATATCTTGATAAGTGTCAAAAACTTCCAGTCTTGTTTTATGGTTTTTGTCATGATCATTTATTTCTCTATATTCCCTTAATTTCCCCATATGATCCCCCTGCTGTAGTTTTGAGTGCCACTAGATGGCAGTAAACAGTCAACAATATTTCAACAAATATTTTTACAGTTTTACCTCTGAGTCAACACTAGGTGGCAGCACTCATCTGTGCGTTTCACCTCTGCTACCGGTTGAGGTGAAGCCTCTTTACTGTAAAGAAGATGAGCACAGTGATAAAGAGCAGGAGCTTTGGAGTTCGGGAAGCCAGGCTACACAGCACAGTGTTGAGAGTATAGATTTGGAGGTCAAAGAGGATTTTAAAACCCAGCGATGACGTTTACTAACTGTACGATCTCAGCCTTATTTCTCTGAGCCTCACTTATCTCCTCCCCGAAAAGGAGTAATTCCATCTACTGTTACCCTAGACAAGCTCTTAACCTCTTATTCTTCACGTGAAAGGTGGGCATGATAATCATCCCTACCTCACAGAATTTGGAATTCATGTGAGAAGGTTAGTGTGAGTGCTGAGTACAGTACCTGGGGTATAGAAATACTCAATAAATGTTAAATAGTCACTATTGTTGTTACCTGAAATTTTTATTCTTTGCTAAGTAAGAAAGGTTTATGCTTCGAAAGTATGTGCAGAGCAAAATAACAACATAATGACTACTTTTATTCCTCAGGTGCTTTCCTGTATAATTTCTCTCTGGCCTCTAACTCTGTATCTTGTTCACAAAATTAATTTTATGGCTTTTCAACTTCACTTGGCTTTTCAGAGCCTTAGGCAAAATTCCATTCCCTAACTCTGCACGGTGTTCACCCTTGGTCTCCAAGTATATTCTACATAAAGCAGGGCTAATCCATATAGCACCTTTGTGTGAATTACACAAAAGCGCCCCTACCTCAAAACCCTTTAGTACTAGCTATTGGGAATTGGTCATAATATACTGATTTTGTTAGGACAACATATTTTATTGCTGTGTGGGTACACCCTTCAGGACCATACGTGGCAGCACTAGCTCAAAATTTCTCTCATTTGAATCCAACCTGAGGATTTCGGTTGCTTTGGTTTTATCCTTTCCAAAAAAATTGTAAAGGTCCTAAAAAAGACTTTTAAAAATCAGAGATACCAGGGAGTTCCCTTGTGGTCTAGTGGCTAGGATTCTGGGCTCTCACTGCCGTGGCCCGGGTTCAATCCCTGGTCAGGGAACTGAGATCCCGCAAGCTGTGCGGCAAGGCAAATAAATAAATAATACAGGAATAAAGAATAACTAAGGTAACTGGCAATCTTATCTATTAAAAAATCAGAGATATCATATGCTTACACTATAATTTCCACATACAAAAATGAGTTAAATCAATCATTCACCAAAAATGACTTTAACTCTTTCTTCGTACAGGGGCATGTGGCTTATGTATTAACGCCAGAAACTGATGAATATTTGCTTTGGAATCCATTAACTGGGCAATGTCATAAGCAGTTTGACCCATTTTGTCCCTTACAAAGTGTAGATTGCTTGTTTGATGGTGAAAATGTAAGTATATGGCAGGGGTGGGGGGTGATGGTGGATCTTGAGTTATCTCCTCAAGAGTTAAACCTGTGGTTCTCTACACTGACCATATATTAGAATCATGTGGGAACTTTGAAGAAGCTATAGATGTTCAGCTAGAGTCCCTGGGGTGTAGGGCCAGGGGAATCTTTTCTCCCCAAGTCTCCTTGACGTGATTCTGCAGTGCCTCCGAGGTTGAGAACCAGCGAGCAGTCTAGTGTGCACACACCCCTGGAATCTCTGTACCTTCTGCCTCAGAACCATCCTTGGCTTCTGCCACTTCACTGGGGAGTAGGACTGTAAAATTTTGCTCCGTCCTAACCCACTATGGGCTTAGTACTCCTGTGGGCCTCTACTGATTTTATGTTGTTGTATTAATAGGTCTGGTTTAATATTCAGCAAAATAATTCACCAAGGGCTGTATATTTTGACTATTCAAAGGAAAGTTTCTGGAAACAGTTGCTTCCAAAAAATTATCAAGGGACGAAAGCACAAAGCATACAGGTAAATTATACTTTTCAAGGTGTGTCTCTATGAAAGTTACCATTGGTTCTAATCTTGGGAATTGTGACAGCTTTTATTATGTTTATACAGCTGATTGCTTGTTGAATTATTTGGCAGTATTAATAAAACCTAGTTTTCTCTGCCATCCAGCCTGAGTTTGGGCTATTGTGATCCTTTTTCTCTACTTGCAGAAAAGAGGAATTGAGAAGAAGGTATCATCTTAATTGTGAATGTAGGTTTTAACATAAAATTTTTAAAATGTTCATCATGAAACATAAAAAATAATGTCAAGATGGTGTAATAAGTTCTGACTTTGACCTAGCCCTTCTACTACATATCCATTACAATGATAAAGTATAAAAATTGAAAAACAGAAGGCTTATCTGGGCTCCAAACCATGACCGTTATCTCATGGAGTAGAAACAGGACAGAAACACTAGCAGTGAGTGGGGCCCGAAGAGGGTGGCACCAAGGTCTGAAAATGCTTCATGAAACCCAGAGAACCAGAGCCAGTCTCACTTTTTGAAGCCAGGGACCGTGTTGCGCCTCCCCTACTTTGCTACTCTTGGGAGAAGATGGGAAAGAAAAGCAGCAGACTCACTGCCTGGGGCTCAGGAGGTAAGAGACCAAAGTACAGAGCTGAGAATCAGGAACCAACCTCATCACCAGATGGCTTTGTCCAGGGGATCTATGATGTACTGACTAGTGCTTTGGGAAGGCACCCAAATTCCATTTCAACAGCTGTTTCTGGATTGAGAGCCATGGTATGGCAGTGTGCAGGCAATTGCAAAATTCAAAAACTAGGAGCTATGACCCAGAGGAAGAAAGAGAGGGGGGGATGAGAAAAAGAACAATGGAAAAATAGGAAGAAGACAATTCACAGAAGCAGAAACTCTAGGGCTCAACATCACTCATAATGAGGGAAATGCAATTTAAAACAATAAAACACTATTTCACATGTAGAAGATTGGCAAAACTTTTTAAAAAGTGTGATCACATCTAGTATTGGCAAAGAGGCAGAGAAATGGTGGGAGTGTGAATTGCTATAAACACTTTAGAAAGCAATATGGTAAGGTTGGTAAAGCTGAAGAAACTCAGCCTTTGATCCACCAGTTCATCTTCTAAGTATATGCCCTAGAGATACACACACAGGGAGACAAGTACACGATGGTCATTACTGAATTGCTTGAAATAGCAAAAAATAAATAAATAAATAAAAGGAAACAATTCATCAACCAGAAAATGGGCACATGAGTTATGAATACTCATACTATAAAATATTCTATACAGCAGTAAAAAAAAGAATATATGAAACTAATTTACTATAGTTCTCAACTTGGCTATACATGCATTATATCAGAATCTCTGTGGGAAGAGCCCACGCATTGGTATTACTTAAAGCTCCCCAGGTGATCCCACATGCAGCCAAGGTTGAGAACTACTGACCTAGAGCCATTGTTATCAACATGAATGAATATAAAAAATGTAATGTTAAGCAAAGTAAAGAAGATGTGCAATGACACACTTATATGAAGTTTGAAAAATATATGTTGTTTACGTATATAGAGATACATAGTGATAGTGTAAAAGCTTGCATGGGAATGATAAACACCAAATTTAGGGTAAAGTTTACCTTTGGAAAGAGGAAAAAAAAGAATGATATCAGGGAGCAGTATACAGAGTACTTCAAATCTATCTGTAATGTTTTACATCTTTAAAAAAAACCTAAAACAAGTATGGAAGAATGCAAAGATTAGATATAGCTTGGTGGTACGTATGTTGGGTGGATGTTCATTACATTTTTCTCAGTGCTTTATCTGAGAATGTTTGACATATTTCATAATATCAAAAAGAAGGAATGGTGGTTGTGGGGAGAAAAATCAAACAGTATCAAAGTGTATAAAGTGAAGAGTTTCTCTCCTCTTCAACATCTTTTTCCCACTTTCTAAGAAATAGCCACTGTTGGTAGCTTCTTGTGCATCCTTCTGAACATTCTCCTTGCAGATGTTTGCAAAGTCATTATAAGGAAGGGGAAATGTGCTTATCTCTCTTGAGCAAACCACATTTATGGCATCCACAGACCTTGCTTGTTTTTCCCATCCCAAAGTTGTGACCAAAGTATTGCTGCCTCCTAGGGGGAGAATGATATATTTAGAGTTGAGGTTTTTTGTTTCTATTAATCATTCTCTTATTAATTCAGGTAATGCTTATTGAGTGCTGCAGCGGGCCAGCACTGTTTTAGGTATAGGTACCACAAGAAAAAAGACATGTCTCAGTGCTCTTGGAGCTTGTGTTCTAGAGGAGGAAACAGGAGGAAACGGGCACTTGCTGTAGAGAGCGATAAATGCTATTATAGAAGAAATGAATGTGCTTTTGGGAGCACTCAGCAGGAGACCTGAGGTGAAGGGGAGTTGCAGGGGCTTCCTGGGGAAAAAACTGATGACTAGCAGAGTGAAGAAGGGTGAGCGGGAGCTGGTCTAGGTGAAAATTAAGGAGGAGAATGGTCCCAGCACAGAGCGGGAACAGCAGGCATGAAGACCTGCAGTGGCAAGCAGATGTCTGTCAAGGAGCTGAAAGGCCAGCTTGGCTGCTGCCAGGGAGTGAGCAGAGGACAATCAGAAGCCAACATCACCAAGGCAAGGGCTGCCATAATCAAAATTGTACTTTTAAAAGCCACTAAACCCTTTGTCAAGTTGAATATATAAATATAAAACTCATAGTTGCATTTGACTTGTATCCCTACTGATTTCTTTCCTGTGGGTTAATGGCCCTTGATCTTCTGCCTTGTCGCACACATACCGGAATAAACCACTATCTGTGGTGAACACTGTTTTTTTTTTTTTTCTTAATCACAATTGAGAACACAAACTTGAGTGTGTATGGGTATTCAGAGATGGAGTTAACAGGGAAATCCTCTCGAAGTTTTAAAGGATGTGAATTCCCTGAAAGGGGCCTTTGCCTGAAAAGAAAATAGACTAACAGTCCATAAATTTATCAAGTCAACATAACCCAGGCCTCTTTTTCAGGCCTGAAAGTGGCCTAACTAATCCATAAGAGTTGCCAGGATAGGGGTGCTGGGGATTGTTTTGGAGGGGCAGACAGTGGTTGGTGACAGCAATCAGGGAATTCAGTTTACCTGTCCTGTCTGTGATAGTTGGTGGCCCCTGTAAGATGATGCTGGCGTTTATGCTTCCCTTTCTCCAGTATCTCTCGTCTCCTGCCGTGTTCACTGTGGGGAAATTCACTGTGCTTGAGCCTATGCTCGAATCTAGTGGTTCTCCAACCACAGCAGGCACCAGAACCTTCTGGAGGGCTTGTGGAAAAATGGATTGCTGGGCCTTACCCTCAGAGTTTCTGAATCACTGGGTCTGAGGTTGCTGGTCTGGGGGCCACATTTTGGGAGCCACTGGCTTAGATCATCACCTGACAGACTGAGCCTCCTCAAATCACTCCCGAAATTTTCTAAGACCTAGAGGCCTAGTAAATGTTTCCTTCTTGTCGTACAACCCTCATTCCTCTCATGAGGGGGAAACATCTGTCCGTGTCTCTATAGCTCCTCTATTTCTCAGCTCAGAAATATCCAAAGTAAAAACCATCCAAACCCAACCCCTCACTCTTGTCTATATGAGCCCTGCAGGGAGGGGGGAGGAACGGGTTAGGTAGGGGGGAGGGGGTTGGAGAAGTCCTCTCCTCCTCCCAGAAAATCCTGCTCAGGGGGCAACATGGGGAAACATGGGAGAGCATTGCTCTCTGCTGTTGCTGGGGTGCCTGGTGCAAAGGCTTGGAGACGGGCAGATTGAAATGGACTCTGCGTGCATGTGCAAGTGTGTGCGCATGCGTACATGCAAACACAGAGACCTGACTCCCGCCTGCTGAAAGGAACAAATAATCAAAGAAGGAAGACGATACACCATGTTACAAGAGTAATAATAACAATTGTATCTGATCTTTGTTGAGCAGTATGTGCCAGGCTTCACATGTATTACTTTATTTTAAAATCTTTGCAGGATCCCAGGGAAGTAGGTACTGTTATTGTCCCTCTTTAAAAGAGGTGGTAACTGAGACTCACAGAGGTTAAGTGACTTCACCAAGGTCACAGTTAATAAGTGGAAGATACCAGTGCAGCTTCCAACATTATCTGGTAGAATCAATAAGCATGTCAAATGCTTGTTTGAATAAACAGATGGGGATAGCAGATCTGTCTTTTTCTGTCATGAAAAATATCTTTTGTAAATCCATTCTCCCTTCCATGCCCTGGTGAAGTAGTATTAAAATCAAAGGGAACACTGTGATCTGTGTTGCCTTTGTGCCTCTACTATTGAGTGTTTTTGCCACATGAGACTGGTTTAAGTTCACCCTCATTATAATCAGCACTCCAAGGGGCGACTGACGTAAAGATGGTCTCCCTAGAATCTTTTCTAACTTTCAGTTTTCTGTATTTCAGCCTGAAGAAATAATTTATTCTGATACTAATAAAAGCATGGTAGAAGATCTAAAGAACAGGTATGATCTTTATTTATATATTATGATTATCATGTTTTCTCTCTAATCTCTCATTCAGCCACCCTTCAGTCCTCTAACCCAGTCTCTCAAAATACCCATTAGATTCAGCAACAGAAGCATGAAATGGAGATTATAATAGTTACTTCCACTGAGTCATCTGTCTCTTGGTGCATGCATCAAAAATCAGCCCCTCTGCTATCCACGGCACTCCTTGAAAAAACATGCCAAGTTAAATATGGTTGCATCTGGAAAACATTGTGGGCTGCTGTTAGGAAGTTCTCAACACAGACACCTGTTGAGCCGTATAGTAATAATAATGCAGTAGCGAACACTTCTTGCAAGGACAGGAAGGTAAATGGCCCACAACTTGGTGTGTGGTAAAAACAGCCAAGCTGGGTGGCAGCAACATCACCACTGTCCCTCGTAGGCACCCCTCCCCCTCCCCCCACCACACACACACACACACACACACACACACGTCCGGAGGAGTTGTTGAGTCAAGCCCAAAGGGTCACAGCCTTGCAGCAGACCTCACTCCTACTCCAGATGTGTCAGAAGCTTCTAGATCTGACTACCTCCAGTGACTCATGCTGACACAGCAGGCTGGCATGTAAGCCGCTACCAACTAGTTGAAACAGAATATGACAAAAATCATTTTGCCACTCCCTTTTCTCACTAGCACACAACTCTCACCTCTTATTCCCCTCCTTCTTCCCCAACTCTTAACAATAAAAGGAAGAAAAGCACTAGGAAAATGGTCCCCAACTTCTGGTTTTCATCAGAAATTGCTTCTAGAACTATTTTAAAATATAGGTGCCAGAGTCCAAGACCAGACCTGTTGAATCACTATCTGGAAGATAGTGAAATATTTTGATAAAGTCCTACAGGTGATTCTGGCGTATAGCCGTGACTGAGACTCTCTGCAAACTTGAAACCACTTAGTTACTTTATAGACTCAGCCAAGAGGAGAGGCCCAGCAGCTTCTTCTGTAGCACACAATGATTCTGCCCAGAGGAGAAGCTTCCATCAACCAACTCACACTGTGCTCCACTTTCTCCCCTCCCCGAAAGAGTTCCTCAGCAGGCACAGTTTTAGAGGCGGCATAGGTAGGCAAAACTCCCTGCCCTTGTGGGGCATCCATTCTGGTAGGGGAAACTGCTCATCACACCGATCAGTCCAGGGCTTCATTTCCTCCCAGTTCTGCTTGCTGAATTAACTGATCCAGTTACCCCATTCCTGCTAACATTATCCCAGACCAGATATCTGAATTTTTATAAAGGCATTTCTTGGAAACACAATGTCTTCTGTCAAAGGAGGGTCTTGGAGAATAGGAATGCCAACCCAGTAATCAGATGGTAGGCAAATCACACCCAGTAGGCAGCTGCCTACATACGGGTAACTGGAAAAAAGATGTGCCTTTGAGAGCTAATTGCTGGCTACCCCAGGAAGCGTCTTGCCTTCTCAAGCCGAGCAAGAGCCTGCTCTCCCCTGGACTTGACTAATGCGAATGACAGCAGATACCCCTAGCCATAGAGGTCTGGTTTTCTCCTAATCAAAAAAGTATCATTCCCGGGCTTCCCTCGTGGCGCAGTGGTTGAGAGTCTGCCCGCTAATGCGGGGGACACGGGTTCGGGCCCTGGTCTGGGAAGATCCCACGTGCCGTGGAGCAACTAGGCCCGTGAGCCACAATTGCTGAGCCTGCGCGTCTGGAGCCTGTGCTTCGCAACAAGAGATGCCGCGATAGTGAGAGGCCCGCGCACCGCGATGAAGAGTGGCCCCCACTTGCCACAACTAGAGAAAGCCCTCGCACAGAAACAAAGACCCAACACAGCCAAAAATAAATAAATAAACAAATAAATAAATAATAATTTAAAATGAATATCTGCTTATAAAAAATATATCATTCTCATACTTAAGAAAAAGTGACAAAACTTTTTTCACATTTATTTAAATGAGTTGTAATTTATCATAAAATGATCTTTGCATTCTTACCTTAGGATTGAAAGAACTCTGAAATATAAAATAATGGAATGGCGACCTAAACAGCCAACACGTTGGAATAGACAATGTACTTTCATTTTAAGACAAATCCTTCCTAAGTTAGAGCTTGGCACCAGAAACTTTGTTTCATCTGAAGAAGAGAGTGAATTTGAAAGACTGCTACAATTTTATTGGGTTTGTATATGATTTAATGCATTAATGTCA
The DNA here is from genome assembly GCF_949987535.1 of Balaenoptera acutorostrata. Taxonomy (NCBI): domain Eukaryota; kingdom Metazoa; phylum Chordata; class Mammalia; order Artiodactyla; family Balaenopteridae; genus Balaenoptera; species Balaenoptera acutorostrata. Next base: position 32,622,503 of record NC_080079.1, on the reverse strand, counting down.
TTTGTTTTATCTATGTTATTAATTGCCAGATGATACTAATCTTAAATATCCCTGAAATGCCTTTTATCTTGATCTTAGGTGATACATGCTATGCCATTAAAATGCATTTACTTATAGACTGAGAAATTTCAAATGTAGTGAGTAACTAGTACCCTGACCAGATTGCATGACATTTTCTTGGAATCAGTTTTTTAATGTATAAACCACAAACTTTGGAAAGAGATACCCAAAACGAAACCACCTGCAACTAAGAAACTAAAAAATGGTTTCTAGATGGTAGTAATAGAATGGATTCCATGTCCTTGCTTCTGGGCAAGAGGACTACAGGCAAGCTTTAATATCTTCTACATGCAAATTATTCTCAAATTTATACATCCAGCCTGGACTTCTGACCTCCTCTTGTATATTCACCAGCACATTTGACATCATCCTGGATGGTAGAAAGGCATTTCAAACTCAGTTAAGTCCATAATCAAACATGGTGGGCATCTGGTGTATTGTTAGGGTCCTTCTTTTCTTCCCCTATGATATCCTTAGTTCTGGAATCCTCTCACCTCCTTTTCCCTATGAATTGTTCCAGTGGGTTTTTGGAAGCCCCAGCCTCCCAAGAGTGATATTCCTTCTCCCTACTATCCCATAGACTAGAAGATGTCTCCTCGGGAAACCCTGTAAGAGAAGAAAGGAAGGAATCTGTTGGGAGTTTATACTCAGGCTGCCAGGGAGGGATCTGCAGGCACTATTCATTCATGAATAGGGAGGAAGTTGTTTTGTTTTGCTTTCTTTTTAATAGAATTAGGGGGTAAAGAGATAAGCAAAGCATAGTTAAGTATAAGCCAAGGTTTAAAACTTGGAGTTCCTTTGTAAAATTATCTGCTATTTAATAACACACATTCATAAACCTAGACCGAATCCTGCAGCTTGGGTTCAAATCCTGGCTCAACCACTCATTAACTTTGACCAGATTACCTAACTTCTCTATACCTTCTACCCCACTGCTCAAGATAAACAAGGATAAAAAGAGTTACCTGCTTTGTGGTTGTGGTGAGGATTAAGTGAGCTGCTTAACCACAGCACCCAGCACTTAATAAATGTTAACTATAGTTTGTATCCTATGTGGCAGCCATTGTGCTAGACACTTGGGGTTATGACAGTAAACAAGACAGATACAATCTTGAGCATTCACAGAGACTGTGGGCTAGTTAGAGAAATAGACCAGAAAACGAGTAATTGCAGTATATTTTATTAAGTAAGCTAGGATAGGACAGTGTCCTATGCAACCACAAGAGAAGAGCACATCAACAGATTTAAAGATCAGGAAAAGCCTCCCGAAGTAAGCAAACTAAGTCTTGAAAGAAGCTAATGATTGTCCTTTGTATATTCTTAAATAGATACTTTTACATGGGACCATGTTCCATATCCTTTAATCCTGCCATATAGTTATCAATAAATATAAACTGAATCAATGTTAAATAAATTCTTCCAAAATGCTCCCTTAAATCTGTCACTTATAGGATCAAGGTTTCCTTGTTGGCAGTTTGCTATTCCAGAAAGGGTGCAAATATGTGGAATGTTAAGTGTGCAGGCTCTGGCATTAGACAGACCTGGTTCTGCTCCTCTCTCTGTAAAGTGGGGATTATAACAAAGCCTACCTCATAGGGTTGTTTGAGGATTAAATATGTATGTGAAGTATTCAGCATTGTGCCTAGAACATAATAAGCACCCATGAAATGATAACTATTATTATTATTTTATGACTTCCATTTCTTTGAGGCTTCTGTAATCTCTTTGCATACAGTAATTCTCCATCACCTACGTGACTGTAATGTGGTTTTACGTGTTATTCTGTCATTTGTCTAGGTTGCAGGATTTCCTATCCAGATGCCATACACTGATGTACAGTCAGTTATTGATGCTGTGTATCAAACTGGAATTCATTCCTCTGAATTTCCACAGACAGAATTTGCTCTAGCTGTGTATATTCACCCCTACCCAAACAACATATTATCTGTTTGGGTCTATTTGGCTTCATTAGCTCGATATCAGTGAAAAGGAATAAGGGAAAAGGAAAAGATTGTACATAGGCCCCCAACCAGAAGCCAAACTTTTCTAGAACTTGGGATTTTCCTATTTATCCTCAAATCCAGACAAGTGTGAGCCCAGTTTTTGGTTCACTTATAGAGTTGGGCACAAGACTCACTCCCTGAGTCTTTGAGGACAAGCGTAAATGACCTCCTCACCGGAGACCTCGTCAGGGAGGACACTTTGGGAAGTCTGGCGCCTTGGATTGCTGTCTACAGTAGGTCTTATTCTGGGAAAGAAGCAATTCTGGCTTCTCTCTGAGCCAGTGTTACTCAAATTGGGGGCCCCACACCACCTCCATCAAAATCACCTGGAAAGCCTTATTGAAAATGCAGAATCCCACATCCCACCCAGGACCTACTGAATCGGGATCTCTGGGAGTGCAGCTCCAGAACCTACATTATTTTAAACAAACTCCCCAGGTAATTCTCTTGACCAGTTAAGAGTGAGAACCCTGCCTTATAGAGTGTTGTCTTTACCGAAGTGAGGCTAGTACATTTGATGCTGGTTCTGATGGAATTCCAGGCAGAAGTTATTCAAATAGAAACCCAAGGTCATTGCTTCTCATGAGATAAAAGATTATTTCACTGGTTAAGAATAAGAGGGAAATATGCCATGTTGGGTTGAGGACAGCTTCTAGGGGCTTCTCAAAAATTTTCTCTTTAGATGCTACTGACCTGAGGTCATTTCATCTCCAAGTATTTGGAAGGGACTCCCAGGAAACACTACCTAAATGCTTTCCTGATTCTGTGAGAAAGGGAGAAAATGGTCTTACCAGATCTCAGAGCTCCTTTTTTTCTTATTGAGCAGCCCCCCATTCTGCCTCTGGCACTTTTCTGCTGCTCTTCTTTCACAACGGTGGCCCCAAGGAGACCCATCTAGGGCCTCAAGAAAGAGTGGATAGGTATCTAAGTAGGAAACACTGTACTTTCTTGTATTTGATTGTTCTGTGCTTCATTGAGAAGAGTATTCATACAGTTTATTTAAATGTTACGTAACAACTTATTTTTTTTTAATCAGAAGATACAGATTTCCAAAGGTTTTGTATGAAGAGAGCAGTTTTATATGAAGTAAAAGTAAGAAAAAGAAAATTCACTTCTCCCACTGTGGTAGCACTGGGGCTTCTTGAGTCACTCCCACAAGCAAAGAGCAGAGACCCCAAATTCATCCTCAGGGAACCCTCAATCTGTATCCCCTCCCCCAATATACCTGCATAGGTTGATGCCAGAGAAGACCTCATTTATTTGCAGGGTGTTAGTCTCGGACCAAACTCAAGAGTACTAGAAGAGTAGAAGGAGTGGGTATGTGGGTAAAGAGAATGCTTTCTCTGCAAGGTTAAAACCTAGTTATGTATGTCTTCTGGCATGCATGAGAAAAATGATCAGAATTTTTGTTTTTATTTGAATGTTTGTGTTTAAATGCTATAGGAAGTTTTGTTATTAACAAGTCTCCCACACTGATTGGGGTAGCACAAAATTGTATCTATGAAAAGGCAAGTTTGCCAAAGAAATGCTGAATTCACGCAGTTCATTTTTGTGACACGCTGAATGTTTACATAGCTATTTTGTTAATCGTTTATGGTTTTAGAATTGATAGGCCACTTAAGAGTAAGGTAGAAAGTGTTCATAGGCAAGTGTGTATTGTATTCTGTATTATATGCATTTTTAAATATGTGTATGTGTTTCTCAACTAAAAATTTTTCCTAAAAATTGTGATTGTCTATAATGAACCATTTTTTTCATTTTACTGTTTTAAAAATACATGATATTAAATGTAACATGCAATTATAAAATTCTATGAATCGTTCCACAAATAATTACAAAGCATCCATTATGTACCAGACACTTTATATGTGCTGGAGGACAGTAGTGAAAAGACATTCTTACAAGGGAAGTTTACATTCTTACAAGGGAAACAGATCATAAGCAAATAAGCAGTAAGTAAGTGAGATCATTTCAGGGTATGATGAGTGCTATAAAGCAGCGGTCCCCAACCTTTTTGGCACCAGGGACCGGTTTCGTGGAAGACAATTTTTCCTCGGACGGCGTTGGGGGAGTGGAGGGGGTGGGGCGGGATGGTTCAGGCGGTAATGCAAGCGATGCGGAGCGGCAGATGAAGCTTCGCTCACTTGCCCGCCACTCACCTCCTGCTTGGCGGCCCGGTTCCCAACAGGCCGCTGACGGGAGGCTGGGGACTCCTGCTATAAAGGAAACAAAAAGGTTGGCATGATGGAGAAGGACTTTGATGGGGATGGAGGATATAAGCAGAGTAGTGAGGGAAGGCCTCTCCACGGGGATAATGTTTGAGCAGAGATTTAAAAGATGATTTATCAAATAGAATTGCATTCAGTTGCATGTAACAGAAACCTAATCACAGTAGCGTAACCAAATAAGGATTACACAACTGCCAAGTGCGGAGGAGGCAGTCCAACTCTAGTGCAGTAGCTCTGTGATGTCAGAAGTGTACTAGTCTTCATCCGTCTTCTTCACCATCTCTAAGGAGACTTCTATCCTCTTTCTCAGTGGCTCTCAAACTTCAGCATGCCTAAGAGTCACCTGAAGAGTTTGTTGAAATACAGATTGCTGGGCCTAACCTTCAAAGTTACTGATTCAGTGGGATCTGGGGTGGGGCCTGATAATTTGCATTTATAACAAGTTCCCAGGTGATACTGAGACTGCTGACCTGGGAACCACAGAGGCCGTAGCCTCGCAGTCATTTTCATGGCAAGAAAATGCAGAAAGGGAAGGAGGAGGTAGAAAAGGCCGCTGGTTTAGCTCTTTTAAAAAGCTTTCCGGGAGGCTGTGTCCAGTAACTTCTACTTATATTCCTTCCATTGGCCAGAATTGCATCACTCCTAGCCACAAGAGAGGCCGGAGATCAAGTATTTTAAATGGACATATTGCTCTCCCAATAAAATCAGGGTTCTGTTGGTGAGGAAGTAGAGGAGGATGGCTATTGGGTAGGCATCTGTGGCTTCCACAGTTGAGAGGAAGCCAGTCATGCAAAGACCTGTGGCAAAAGCATTTCAGGCAGAGGAGACTACAATTACAAAGGCCTCTAGTGCAGAAAGAGGCTTATATGGAGAGGGAAGGGTAGTAGCACATAAGGTTGGAGAGGTAGACAAGGACCAGATCACACAGGTCATGGTAAAGAGTTTGTATTTTATTTAAAGTATAATAGCAAATCAATCATTGAAAGATTTTAGGTAACTGAATAAAGTAGTATTTTTCCTTTTTTATATTTGAGAATACTTTAAAATTATTTTTGGAGGTACTTATTATTTGTGCATAAAAATGATCATGTTTTAAAGTGCAGGTTTTCTTTTTCTTTTCCTTTTCTGCTTGGGTCCCTGTCCTACTCTTCTCCCCTCCTCCCTCCACATTATTCACTCCACCCACCCCCTTACCAACATGTATCTTCCACTTACCAACATTCTCATGTATACATATATACATATATGCATATGTTCCTGTTTGTTTTATAAAAATGGGACCACATTGTGTATGCTTTCCTGCATGTTATTTTTCTCCTTCAAAAATAGTGAAAATACTCCAAGTAAACTAATTCATTCTTCTTAAAAGATCCATATTATTCTAAAGTGTTGGCAGGACCACTACGTGCACTTAAGCAGTTTGTGTGCCACACAACTCACAATTTATGTGCAAGGACCCCTGGAGTTGTATATTATGTGACAGCCCTGGTTGTGAATATTATCTATTATAGTTTATTCATCATTCTCCTACCGGTAAGAATAACTTCTGATCCAGTTGATCAAACTGTTGTTTAGTTTTTCTATATCCTTGCTGTTTTTCTGTATACTATTTCTATCAGTTACTGAGAGAGGAGAATTGAAGTTGCCACCTGTAATTATGAGTTTGTCCATTTCTTCTTTTAGTTCTATCAGTTTTTGCTCCATGTATTTTGAAACTCTGCTGTTAGATGCACACAGATTTAGAATTTATGTCTTCTTGTTGAATTAACCCATTTTTTTAAAAATTAATTAATTTATTTATGGCTGTGTTGGGCCTTCGTTTCTGTGCGAGGGCTTTCTCCAGTTGCAGCGAGCGGGGGCCACTCTTCATCACTGTGCGCGGGCCTCTCACTGTTGTGGCCTCTCTTGCTGCGGAGCACACGCTCCAGACACGCAGGCTCAGTAGTTGTGGCTCACGGGCCTAGTTGCTCCACGGCATGTGGGATCTTCCCAGACCAGGGCTCGAACCCGTGTCCCCTGCATCGGCAGGCAGATTCTCAACCACTGCGCCACCAAGGAAGCCCTGAATTAACCCATTTATCATTGTGCAATGCTCCTCTTTATCCTTAGCAATTTTCTTTGCTCTGAACTCTATTTTGTCTGATGTTTATATAGCCACTCCAGCTTCTTTGGATTAGTGTTTACCTGGTGTATATATTTTCATCTTTTTATTTTTAATGTATCTATATAATTATATTTGAAGTGAGTTTTTTGTAGATAGCATATAGTTGGGTTATGTTTTCTTTTTTTAATACCTTTTGACAATTTCTTTTTTAATTGGAATATTTAGACTGTTTACACTTAATACAATTATTTATGTTTGGACTTAGGTCTACCATTTTATTATTTGTATTTCATTTGTTCCATCTGTTTTTGTCCCACTGTTTTCTCTTTCCTACATTATTAGGTTATTTGAACATTTCTTAGTATTTCATTTTAATATATCTATTATATTTTTTACTATACCTTTTTAATATATTTTTAAAGGTTTCTTTGAGGATTGTAGTATACATAACTTTTCACAGTCTACTTAGAATTTTTTTTTTACCACTTTAAGTGGATTGTAGAGCTATTACCACCTTATATGTTGTTTTTTTTGTTTGTTTTTGTTTTTTTTTTTTAATTTTATTTATTTATTTTATTTATGGCTGTGTTGGGTCCTCGTTTCTGCGCGAGGGCTTTCCCCAGTTGTGGCAAGCGGGGGCCACTCTTCATCGCGATGCGCGGGCCTCTCACTATCGCGGCCTCTCTTGTTGCGGAGCACAGGCTCCAGACGTGCAGGCTCAGTAATTGTGGCTCACGGGCCCAGTCGCTCCGTGGCATGTGGGATCTTCCCAGACCAGGACTCGAACCCGTGTGCCCTGCATTGGCAGGCAGATTCTCAACCACTGCGCCACCAGGGAAGCCCTATGTTGTTTTTTTTTAGGTTTTTCTTTTTTTCTTTATATTTTTAAAATTTTAATTTTATAATGGAGTATAGCTGATTTACAATGTTGTGTTTCTTTTGGATGTACAGTAACTTGATTCACTTATACAGAGACATCTATATATTCTTTTTTCTTCTTTTTCCTTTTTTTTTTTAATTGGGGTATAGTTGTTTTACAATGTTGTGTTAGTTTCTACTGTACAGCGAAGTGGAGTTCCCTGTGCTATGCAGCAGGTTCTCATTAGTTATCTATTTTATACGTATTAGTATATATATGTTAGTCCCAGTCTCACAATTCATCCCACCCTCCTTTCCCCCATTGGTGTCCATATGTTTGTTTTCTACATCTGTGTCTCTATTTCTGCCTTGCAACTGGTTCATCTGTACCATTTTTCTAGATTCCACAAATACGCATTAACATACTATATTTGTTTTTCTCTTTCTGACTTACTTCACTCCGTATGACAGTCTCTAGGTCCATCCACATCTCTACAAATGACCCAATTTCATTCTTTTTTATGGCTGAGTAGTATTCCATTGTATATATGTACCACATCTTCTTTATCCATTTGTCTGCCGATGGACATTTAGGTTGCTTCCATCCACCTTATATATTTCTTTACATTTCTGCCCTTATGCCATATATATATATATATATATATATATATATATATATATATATATATATATATATATATTTTTTTTTTTTTTTTAATATAAAGAATTGTCTCATGCAATAATGAAGGCTGAGAAATCCCAAGATCTGCAGTTGGCAAGCTAGAGACCCAGGGGAGCCAATGGCATAAGTTCCAGTCTGAAAGCCAGTGGGCTCAAGACCCTCAAACTGTCAGTGTTTCTGTTTGAGTCTGAAGGCTGATAAAGATCTGTGTCCCACCTCGTAAGCAGTCAGGCAGGAGGAGTTCCTTCTCATTCACAGAAATGTCCACCTTTTTGTTGTATTCAGGCCTTCAGCTGATTGAATGAGGGCCACCCACATTAGGAAGGTGTGATATTATGATATAATAAATATATATTTGATCTTTGTCTCAGTTCTGACACAAGAGCTTCTAAAACCCTTGGAATTTCCTGAGTGATGGGGGTGAGAGAAGTATCTTTTGATATTCATAAGCCCCTTTCAAGCATATGCTTGAGTTCATGCTAACAAGGTACCTCTTGGTGGGCCCCTAGATAGCTTCAGGATGGGGGCTGGAACCAATGCATGATTAATTAAATCACTGGCCATTGGTAATTAACTCAATTAACTCAACCTGTCTCCTCTCCCTGGAAGTCAGGGAATAGGGCTGAGAGCTCCAACCCTTTAAACACATATAAAGAAGAACTAATACTTAACCTTCTCAAACTATCCACAAAAAATTGAAGAGGAGGGAAACTCCCAAAGTCATTCTATGAGGCCACCATTACCTTGATACCAAAATCAGACAAAGACACTAAAAAAAAGAAAAAGAAAATTCCAGGCCAATATCTCTGATGAAGATAGATGCAAAGGTCCTCAACAAAATATTAGCAAACTGAAATCATTAAGAAGATAGATAGACAGATAGATAGACAGATGGATAGACATGTACTTGTCACCATTTTGTTACTTGGTTTCTGGTGGTTTTTGTAGTTCTTCTCTATTCTTTTCTTTTAGTTTCTTCCCTTGTGGTTTCTCTAGTGGTATGCTTGTGTTCCTTTCTCTCTAGTTTTTGGGTATCTATTGTAGGTTTTGATTTGTAGTTACCATGGGATTTATATATGTTGACCTATAACTGTATCTACTTGTTTTAAACTGGTATTCATTTAAGTTCAAACATATTCTAAAAGATCTACATTTTTTTACTCCTCTCTCCCCTGTTTTGTGTTTTTGATGTCATATTTTACATCTTCATGTTTATCCCTAAACTGTTTATTGTGGTTATAGTTGATTTTACAATTTGTGTCTTTTAATCTTTGTACTAGCTTATTTAAGTGGTTGATCCACAGCCTTTACTGTATATATGCCTTTACTAGTGGGATTTTCCCTTTTCTATAACTTCTTACTTCTTGTTGTAGCCTTTTCTTTTCCACTTAGAGAAGATCCTTTAATATTTCTTCTAGGGTCGGCTTAGTATTGATGAACTCTTTTAGTTTTTGCTTGTCTGAGAAGTTCTTTCTCTCTCCTTCAATTCTGAACGATAACCTTGCTGGGTAGAGTATCCTAAGTTGTAGGTTTTTCCCTCTCAACACTTTAAATATATCATGCCACTTCCTTCTGGCTTGCAAAGTTTCTGCGGAAAAACCAGCTGATATAGCCTTATGAGGTTCCCTTTTATATGACTCTTTGTTTTTCTCTTGCTGCCTTTAGAATTGTCTCTTTATCTTTATCTTTTGCCATTTTAATTATTATATGTCTTGGTGTGGGTTTATTTGGGTTCATCTTGTTTGGGACTCTCTCTGCTTCCTGGACCTAGGTATCCATTTCCTTCTTTAGGTTTGGGATTTTTTTCAGCCATTATTTTATCAAATACTTTTTGGCCCTTTACTCTCTCTCTTCTCCTTCTGGGAACCCTATGATGCAAGTGTTCATACACTTGATGCTGTCTTAGAGGTCCATTAAACTGCTCTCATTTTTTAAAATTTGTTTTTCTTTTTGTTGTTCTGATTTGGTGATTTCCATTATTATATTTTCCAGATCACTTATGTGTTCTTCTGTGTCACCTAGTCTGCTCTTAATTCCTAGTGTGTTTTTTTATTTCACTTATTGTATTCTTCAATTCTGATTGGTTCTTTTTATATTTCTAGTTCCTTGCTAAAATTCTCAGTATGTTTCTTTATTCTTTTCCCTAGTTCAGTTAGCATTCTTATTACTAATACTTTGAACTCTTTATCTGGTAAATTATCTCTTTTTCATTAATTGTTTTTTTCAGGTTTTTCATTTTTTCCTGTTATTTTGTTTGGAACAAATTCCTCTGGCTTCTCATTTTGCCTACCTTCCTCTGTCTCTATGAAATTACGTGAGGGACTTCCCTGGTGGCGCAGTGGTTAAGAATCCACCTGCCAATGCCGGGGACACAGGTTTGAGCCCTGGTCCAGGAAGATCCCACATGCCACGGAGCAACAAAGCCCGTGCGCCACAACTACTGAAGGCTGCATGCCTAGAGCCCGTGCTCCACAACAAGAGAAGCCACTGCAATGAAAAGCTCACGTACCGCAATGATCAGTAGCCCCCGCTCGTCACAACTAGAGAAAGCCCGTGCGCAGCAACGAAGACCCAATGCAGCCATAAATAAATAAGTAGTTAGATAAATTTAATTTAAAAAAATTAGGTGAAACAGTTACCTATTCCAGTCTTAAAGTGTTGTCCTTGCATGGGAGCATTCCTCTGCAGTCTACACGTGGGATTCGGTGGGAGAGCTGGATCTGAAGTAAGCACAGGTCACGTCTTCCCCCCAGAGTGTGCTGGCAGCTATCACTTGGTGGGAGATGGGGCTGGAGAGGGAGGGGCTAGAGCCTGAGCCAGGTGTGAGCCAGGGCTTCTCCTATCCTCAGTGGCTGTCACAGCCCTGTGGGGGCAATGGCAGGTCCCAAGGTACTGGAGCAGAAGCCCTGAGGGTTGGGTAGGAGCTGTTTCTGTTCCCTCTAGGTGTGCACTCTCCCTGCTCTCAGCAACATCTTTACCTTAGAGGGGAGCAGCACTAGAGCAAGGAGGGCTAGAGTGGGCACCCGGTGCAGGTTGGGGCTTGTGCTGGGGTGGTTCCAGCACACCAGTCATAGCTCAGGACAGCTCCCCATCCGCCACTTCTGTGGGCACCAGTAATGCCCACCCTTGCCCCATTCAGATGCAGTGCTGGGTCCAAGCTGGCCACTCTCCTGGGCACAGCAGCCTTCACCCTAGTGGGGAGCTGCACTGGGGGTAGAGGTGCCAGAGCGGGTGCTTGGTGTGGGCTGGGGCCCATGCTGGGGTGGTCATGGGAAACTGACCAGAGTCCTGGGCAGTTTCAGTCTGTTTCCTCCACCTTTTCCAGTAGTAAACAAGCATGGGTGCACTTTTCTTGAGCAGAGTCTAGGTTTCGTATAGCCCTCCTGTTAGTCCCGCTGGTTTTCAAACCAGCTAAGGGAACTCTTCCTGGTGTTGGACCCCGGGGCTGGGGTGCCCAATATGTGGTTCAAACTGTTCACTCCCCAGGGAGGATCTCTGAGCCCTTGTAATCTCCCTCCTCTTCTGTGTCCCCTTCTAGGGGCACAAGTCCCAATTCTCTTCTCTTCGTACCTGACTCTGTGTGGATCTTTCTTTACAGCCTTGGTTGTATAAGAGTCTTTCTGCCAGTCTTCAGTTTGTTTTCAATGAGAATTGCTCCACGTGTAGATGTATTTTCGATGTGTACGTGGAGGGGGGGAGCTCATTGTCCTTCTATTCCACCATCTTAATCTTGGGCCACGCTGATATGCTTTAAATTTAAAACCTTTACCACTGGATAATGATCAGAGCTTTATGGGGAGTGTTAGGCCTCTTTCACTGTAGAGGACTTTGCAAAATGTCCTCTCATGTCTTTGCAAGAGCAAAGAACCTAAAATGTTAAAGTCAGAAGCAATCTCAGTCATCACTCAGTTCACTTTATAGATGAGGAGGGCAGTGACCTGCCTTAAGGCCACTCCACTAAGAAGCAACAAATCAAGAACCAAGAACCAGAGCCCAGGGCTTCTGACTTCAAGTCGTTTGCATCCAGTCGAATATGATGTAGACATTGAAAGGAATTCTGGATGTTCCGTTATGGAATGTTCACCAGAATATATCGTATGACAAAAGCTAGGGACACAACACGGTGTAATATGTTACCATTTGTGACAAAATGGGGCAAGGAGATAATGTACATGCATGGTTATAAATATCTGGATATCCCTGGAAGGAAAGAAAAGCAAATAGTAATAATGTTGCCTCTAGGAAGAACTGGAATCAAGGGAGGGAGGGAGAAATGCTAGTCACCAGATACAGTCTTCTACTGTTTGAATGGTTTACCTTTTGCATGCATTCATTTGAATAATGAGTGAACTGTTTAAATAAACAATTTAAAATCAGTAGCTTTTCACTGTCTAAAGTTCAGTGAGTTACAAAAACCCTGCAGACTCTGGTACCCTCTCATCTTTTGCCAAACCCATCTTGTGCCTTATGCTGCAGGCACATGGGCTCCTTGCAGTTTCCTTACTCCGCTCATTAAGTAGAAGTTCTGCCTTTTTAACTTCTACCCTCTCATACCTTTACTGATCACTGCTTTTAAGACTTCCTATCTCCTCTACACTCCAGGCATACCCTGTCCTTCATGTTCATTCCAAACATGCCTTTTCCTTAGGGCCTTTGCATTTACTGTTCTCTCTGCCTGGAACACTCAGCCTCCAGATATCTGCATGCTCCCTAACCTCCCTCGGGACTTGGCATACCCTACTTATCATAAAACAATGTCCACCCACTGTTACTTTCGTTTCTCTTTTTATGTTTATTTTTCTTCATAGCACTTGTCACTATGTGACTTTGTTGTTGCTGTTCACTTATTCTCATTAGAATATAAACTATATTCTATATAGGGAGCAGACTCTATTTTATTTAGGAATTAAGTAAATACCTAAATTGTATCCAGCTTGCCCTAAAGGAATTAATGAAGAAATGTAATAAACCTGAATTTTGCATTTTAGGGACACATTGGGAAAATTGTCTATCTATCTATCTATCTATCTATACTCGCTCACACACAGACACACGCACACACACGCTAAAATGAATACACATACACATTCCGGTTCTTTCATCATATCTAGAAATCCAGAAATTGTGAGAATGATTTCTGAACACATATCTCCCAGTGAAAAACAGCTTGAAAGTAGAAGCCATGAGAGACAGACTACTTATTAAACTGATTATTATAGTCTGTGACCCATTCTTCTGAAAGTGTTCTTAAATAGGCTCTGGACACTTAAGTTACTGGGAAGCCAAATTATTGTCATAAAGTTGCTTAGGGCACATGAATTGGAACCTGAGGAGGTAGGTACTATTTAAACGCCATTATAAATGGCATGGAGCTTTTAGCCTGATGTGGCCATCTCCTCTCTAGGGAACTAAGATAGGCCAAGACAGCCTCTCCCCGAATGATGCTGGGCTAGACTGGGCTCTGCCAACTTCTGCTTCTGAGTTTTCCTTGTCTTGCCATTGGTTCCTGAAGCCGTACTCTCCTGAGCATAAGCATTGTGTCACGTGGCTCACATACATATTTGTAAGCTGTTCTTCAAGTATATGAAGAGGTCATAACTAAAACTCAGATTCATGCAACATACATTCATCACTTAATTGTAGATCTTTATCATGCATCTTTTGGGACAAAGGATTCCAAGTAAAAGGGTTAGGGTTTCATGATTTATTTTTTAATATTTAAAGAGGTTGATGTACATTCTCAGAAGTGAGGATCACTGTCCTGGGCTGACCATCTACTTCTGTTGTGATATTCCACTAAACAAGTTAAAGTACAATTGATTAGATTTCACACTTCAGGTCTTACATCACCTTAATTGGAGTGTTTCCACAGGGTTTTTTTTTTTTTTTTCCTGATTTACGACCGCAGATGGTTAATTACATCCGCTACAGATTTGACAAGCTAGGTTACTAAAGGTAATCTTCACCGCCTTCATTCAAAGCTTTGGGAATCTCTAAAGCAAAGGAAATAAGGAAGACGAAGAGATTAATTAGGTTTCTAGAAGGAATAGGTTTTGAGGTGGAACTTAAGAGACAGAATTTCACAAAGAAAGCAACTTTAGGGGCTTCGGAAACGGGTAAAGCACAAATGGAGGGACTGATAATCCCATCCCTCGAATGTACGGGGTTGTTGTAACGCGAGATGAGGCCGACTCAATCCACGCCGAGAAGGGTTTAAAACGCCAACTTGAGGCATCGGAACTTTGCTCCTCCGCATCGGGGAGCCATCGAAGGTTCTCAGCAGGTGAGAGGCATGACCAGATTGGCCAACGGAAGGATGATCAGCATTTTAATTTCTCCGGCGCTCCCTTCAGACCTCTGCCCGCACCTCAGGCCGGCTTTGCGGTAGGTGGTGTTGGGGCTCTCGGGCAAAGCGAAGCTCAGGGCCGCGCAAAGCCGACCGGCGATGCTGCCGCGTCCGGCGGGGGCCGCCAAGCCGCTGCCGGGCGTTGCACCTGGGCCCGGCCCGGCCGCCCATTGGACGGCTCCGGATGACCCGGCTGTATCGCGAGACGAGATTGGCAGCGGCGGGGCCGCATGTGCCCCCGCGCTGGCTTTGTACGCGGAGCCGCCTGCCCGTCCTTTAACAATGGGCGGCGCGAGCGCCCCGGCGCTGGGCCCGAGCTGAGGCCGGCGCTTCGCGGCCGACTGTCCGCAGCATGAGCGGGGCCGGCGTCCCCCGCACGCTGGCGGGGCTGGGCCTGTGAGGGCCGCGGTTCCGGGTAAGGGAGGCCGCCGTGGGAACCGGCAGGCCTGGGCTGGCGGCGGGGCACCGGACCCGCCCGGCCCGGCCTTTTGTTCGCCTTTCTGGGGCCGCGCGATCCCGTGCGCTCCTCCGGATGAGGAGGCGGCGGCCTGCGTGCGCGCTGGGGCCGGCCGGGCCGCGAGGAGGCTCCCGGGGAGGAGCGCGCCCCCGACTGTCTGCGGCGGGCACCCGGAGATGCGCGGGCGTTCGTCTCGGGGTTTCTCGGCGGGAGGTTTTCACCTCAGGGGGGCTGTGACTGGTGTCAAGTCTCCTCAGGGCCGGCTGGAGAATTAAAGCCGGGGCGCGGGAGCCCGAAGCCGGGCCTCCCGTCCGGCTTTCCCGAGCACGCGCCCGGGTCCGCGCCTTGGGAACTAGGGCCCAAGTTGGTCCCAGTTTGCCCGGCGCCCGGTCCGGCAGTTCTCCACACAAGCCGGCTCCTCCTGACCGGTGGCTCGGATCTTACGTGCGGCGTCAGGGAATTGGTTTGGATCGGTGCTGATTTTAGGACGAGTCAGGTGAAGATGAACAGTCGCCCAGGGTGGCCTGAGGTCACACCCCTCGGGGAGGGGGCGCGGAGGGGCGCGTGGAGGGAGCTGGCAGTGACCGCGTCTGGGGTGTGTCTTACAGACTGAAGTTGCCGCGTCTGGCCAGGCGCGCCGCCCGGTCCCATGGAGCTGGAGGGTCAGTGGTGGCGGGGACAGCTGGCTGCCGATATCCATCAAGCTCTTCGATACAAGGTAACCGCGATGCCCAGACCTTTCCATTCGGTGTCTTATGCCAGTTAGTATGAATCTCGGCTCCCTGGAAAGCCCGGTCCGGGTCTTTAACCACTAGTTTCCAGACCAGAAAAGGCGAGTTTGCCTATTTGCTCAAGGTTAATTAACTTCTTGGCTTCTTCCCTGGGTTGTAGCAGAAGAACCTGAAACTTGAATGAGGAGGGGGTGGGGCGTGGTAGTTGGGAGAGGGAAGGTGTGAAGGGACATTCTGATGTCCTTGTTTCCACGTGGAACATGGATTTGATACTGTATTTAAAAAGATAAGTGTGCTGGCTTTTTATTGGGCAGAGCAGCCTTCCTTCTATAGTTGCTGTTGCATGCAGCTGTCTGTTATGTCACATTTGTACAACAGTAAATTCCCCAGCCTTTCCACTGACTTGCTGTGAGACTTTGAACAAGTTACTTAATTTTCTGCTTCTCAATTTCCTCATCTGTCAAATGAATAATAATAGTAGAACGTGCTTTATGGGACGACTGTGAAGATTAAAATGAGGTAATACTGTAGATGTGCTCAGAACAGTGCTTGGCATATAGTAAGCACTAAGGAAGTGATAACTATTTGTTATTCTCTACCCCCGAAACCCCAAGACTTGGGGGGTGTTCAAAAAGCCTTAAGGTAGGAGTTAGCTGCTCCTTCAGCTAATATCAAAGGCCGGGAGTAGACCTACTATATTTTAAAAGATGTTGGGGAAAAAGTACACCTTTCTGGCACAATGCAAATTCTGTTTATTGTTGCTCCTAAGTAACAATTTTATTCTGTATGTCATATCTCAGCGAAATGTGTCAGCTCTGTGTCTTTGATAACCAGAAGAGAGACCAGATCCAAAATTAACTCTAACTTAACTTAATTTCACTATGGATAGAGAGCCACTCATTATGTATAGAAAATTGGAAAGAAGCAAAACAGCTGACTCTTTAATAAAAAGGCTGCTCACTGTTGGAGTTGAGAGATCCTGGGGTGATAATGAACTTGTATCTTGATTTTTTTTTAACCAGGTTAAGTAGATTAGAAAACCTAATTCTGACTTAAATTGTTACAGTTGTACCCTTTTCTAAAGTTTGAGTTCTAAATGCTGCTTATTAATTCTGACATTCAGTCTCTTAGACACACTAAATACACCTCAGCCCACTAAGAGGCTGTTTGTACTACAGAAAAGTCTCAACTATGGCATGGTTCTCTGGAATGTTAAGAAGAGAGTTGCGGGGTTTCCACTTTGAAAATTGTCCAAATACCTGTTTGTTTGTTTGTTTGTTTTTTTCAGATGTTGTCTTTCAGTTTTAAATGCTCTTATTTTCTAAGTGTCAGCTCTTTATTCCTCTGGTATGTGGTGAAAATAATATTTGATGTTAATGATACATATGTTTTGTAATGACATGAAACTTAAAAGATTTTTCTTGGTGATTTCCATGGTTTTTGATTCTTACATTTTATGTGTAATTTTAATCCTGAGTGATTACCTGAATTAATTTTGTTAGTTGAGGTTGGAAATGGATTTTTTTTCCAGCAGATTTGTTGAATGTTTTTGTGTATTGAGCTCTGGGGAGGATCCAAGGAATAAGATACAACCTGTACTAAACTTACTTACAAACTATCAGAGGATGAGCTAGCACAGGGCCTGAAAGAATGCTACTGAAAGTTGTCTTGGGCCACCTGCGGCATGCTACTGTGGGTTGTCTTTATTTTATCTTTAAGCATTGTGTAAGCCACATTCTTGTTATTTGACACAATGGCCACACTTTATAATTTGTTAATCAGTAAAACTTGAACCTGTGGAACTGGAGAGACCACTGTTTGTAGTACACTGAAGTCAAGGAAAGTTAAAATGAACTTTTCTCACAGAGAATACATGTTAATTCCAGGCTATTAATTAGGTGATTTATTTGGGTAGTCATATGCTTATTCAACATATTTGCATGCCTACAGTGTGCAAGGTGCTATGCCAGGGGTTGGAATGGTAATAGTGAATGAGACAGACATGATCCCTACCTTTATGGAGTCTAATCTCATAAAATTTAGAGCATCTGAATTTGGGTCTTCCTTTGGGCAGTTGCCATTCAGGCACAATGGAAGGTATCTATGTTTAGACCCAAGGTTTGTGGAGGAATAATTGGTGTGACCAGCCTTGCATCTACTAGGGAAGAGTAAAAATTACAACAAATGAAAATCCTCTTTAACCCCAAATGCCAGCTGTACTGTTTTTGTAAAATACAATCACTTCTTTCCCCCCCACCCCTGACCCCCAACAAAGCAGCTGTCCTCTTATACCCTGTGTCTTCTCTTTCTTCTCATTGTTTTGCTATGTATACTAGTGTCTTAGGATGCTTGGGGAAGTATTTTCAGGAGCCTTTATGACAGATGGGAACAATGCTAACTTTGTGAGAAGCATCAAGAAAATATCCCACAGAGTTGTGAGTATTCCTTCTATGCCTTTATTTCCAGCCTGACTGGACAGTTAACCCATTCTGGGAAGGGGATGGCATTTAGGGTGGTGAGCTAATGGGGACCTGAGATTGGAGATGGAGATGACATGTTTAGGTCTCTGTGTGCTTTGGTCCTGTGGGATCCTGAGAAGCAGACAGGAACAAGAGTGTTCAATTCTAGGGGATCAGGAATAGACATCAGAAAAAACTCATAAGCTGAGAGAAGTGTAGGTCATTTTCTCATGCGTATAACTGCACTACATGGACAGAGAACTAAATCTGACAGCCATATGATAAGCCCTTGTACTTTACCATTTAAAATAATATAAAGAGAATATATTGGACACATTGTTAAAAGCCCCCTAGTGATGGCCCTTGGATTCTTGCCTTTGTTTTGTCTTGATTTGGCAAAGTTAACATAGTTAAAAATAAAGTCCACAAGTGTCTTCCAGCTAAGTTTCCCAGTGCATCTTTGAGACCTTGTTCAGGCCTCTTTTACAGAAAGCCTGCCCTGGTTTTGCTTTTTCCTAACATCCCACCCCGTGAGCTGGGTTAGATCTCCCTCCTCAGTGTTCTGTAATACCCTGTGGTTACTATATTATATCCTAATAATCTCTGTATTTTGGTTCACCTGCTAGAGAGAGGCTTGAAACTGTATTCCAGCTTTTATCCCTGAGGTTAGCACAGTATCTGCTACATGGGAGATGCTCAATAAATGTCACATGATGACAGCTAAGAAAGTTGAAATTTGAAATGGTAACTCATTTACACCGTTGTAAAAATCTACAGAAATGGTAAAAAAGAGAAAAATCCTAGAGACTACATGAGAAATTCGCGTGTTCCCTTTATTTAGAAAAATTAGTATTTTTTCTCTTCAAAGAGTTGAGCAAGCCTAAGCCAATGTGTTTTCTTTTTCTTCAATAGCATTTGTTGATTCTTTTTTCACTTATACAAAAATTAAAAACATAAAATAGCCCATTAGCCTATCTCCCAAGTAACTCCTACTAATATATTTATAAGTGATACATGCATATGGGTTTAAAAATTTTGGGATAGTATCTGGTGTTTTATTTATTTATTTATTTACTTTGGCTGCACTGGGTCTTCATTGCGGCGCGTGGGCTTCTCTAGTTGCAGCGCGCAGGCTTAGTTGCAGTATGTGGGATCTTAGTTCCCCTACCAGGGATCGAACCCGGGCCCCCTGCATTGGGAGCACAGAGTCTTAACCACGGGACCACCAGGGAAGACCCAGTGTCAGGTTTAAAATGAGCTTTCCCCAACCCTCACTATTCCCTGATTCCCTAAGGTTACCAGCATTATTGGTTTTTTTCCTGAAAAGATACCCAATAAATTAGTATATCTGCAAATACAATTTTTTTGTTGTTGATACAAGAGGTTATAATATATATTCACTGTTCTGTACCTTCCTCCCACCCCACCCTCACTCAGTTTGTCAGGATTTTCCATATCAACACATATAGGTCTACTGCCCTTTATTTTAATGTCCACATTGAATCGATGTCCCTTAAGTTTATTTAATTAGTTCCTTATTGATAGACATCAAGCTTTTTTAAAAAGTTACGCTTATTTTGAGACCCCCTATACCCTTTACCCAGTCCTCCCTCCCCATCTCCCCCCCTACCCCCATGGTAACCATCTTGCAAAACTATGGTGCAATTATCACAGCCAGGATAGTATTGATATTGATACAGTCAAGGTACAGAACATTTTCTGTACATTTATCACCACAAGGATCTCCCATGTTACCCTTTTATAGGCACACCCTCTTTCCTCCCATCCTCATCCTCCCTTAACCTGTGGCAACCACTGATCTGTTCTTTATTTTTATAATTTTGTCATTTCAAGAATGTTACATAAGTGGAGTTATGCACTATGTGATCTTTGGGGATTGGGTTTATCCACTGAAAATAATTCTCTGGAGATCCATGCAGGTTTTTGACATTAACCTCTTTATTCCACCATTTTGCTATTAAAAAGAGTGCTGCAAAGGACCTCCTTATATGTAAGATAAATTCCTAGGCCTGGTGTTGCTAGGTTAAGGGGTATCTGTAGTCTGCATTTTCAAAAATTCATATTACCTAGTTCTCCTTCAGGAGATTATATCAATTGTCAGTGTCACCAGTAATATATGGGAGTTCCTATATCCACTCTTGATAGCATAAGCAAAAGATTAATAAAATATAATCTGATAAGTGAAAAACTATATAGTTATCCCTCATTATCCATGGGGAATTTGTTCCCGGATCCCTGCGGATACTGAAATCTGAGGATGCTCAAGTCCCTTATATAAAATGGAGTAATATTTGTGTATATCCTACACACATCCTCCCATATACTTTAAATCATCTCTAGATGACTTAATCATCCATGTTGTAGCATATATCGGAATTTCATTCCTTTTTAAGGCTGAATAATATTCCATTGTATGTATATATTGCATTTTGTTTATCCATTCATTTGTTGATGAACACTTGGGTTGTTTGTTTCCACTTTTTGGCTGTTGTGGACAATGCGGCTATGAACATGGATGTACAAATATCTGTTTGAGTCCCTACTTTAACTTCTTTTGGGTATATACCTAAAAGTGGAATTGCTGGATCATATGGTAATTCTACATTTAATTTTTTTTGAGGAATTGCAATACTGTTGTTCACAGTGGCTGCACAGTTTTATATTCCTGCCAATACACAAGGGTTCCAATTATTTTATATCCTTGTTGACACTTGTTAGTTTCTGTTTTCTAGATTTTGTTTTTTGGGTTTTTTTGACAATAGCAATCCTAATTGGTATGAAATGGTATCTCATAATGGTTTTTATTTGCATTTCCCTAATGATTAGTGATTTTGAGCATCCTTTTATGTGCTTATTGGCCATCTGTACATCTTCTTTGGAGAAATGTTTAGTCAAGTCCTTTGCCCATTTTTTAATTGAGTTGTTTTTTTTGTTGAGTTGTATATATAAAAGAGTTCTTTATTTAATCTGGATATTAACACCTTACCAGATATATGATTTGCAAATATTTTCTCCCATTCTGTGTGTTGCCTTTTCACTCTGTTGATAGTGTCCTTTGATGCACAAAAGTTTTTATTTTGATGAAGTCTAATTTGTCTTATTTTTTGCTTTTTTTTTTTCCTGTGCTTTTAGGGTCGTATCCATGTTACTTCCTTCCATTGTGATACCTTTTGTGTTTAGTGTGGCATTATACTGAGCTCATAAAATGAATTTAGAACCCTTCCATCTTTCTCTGTGTTCTAGAAATACTTTAATAGTATAGAAATTTTCTAATTTTTAAAAAATGAGAAGCCTGATTAGAAGATACTAGTGGATGTATACTAGTCTCTACCTTCCACATCCCTGCATGTATAATACAGTATGCATCATATGAGGAACATATCTGTTACCTACTAACCAAAAGCTTTGAGCTTCTTGTAGGGGGTGTGTATATATGGTTTGGTTGGTATTTTGGTAATGCTGTTTTCCTGAAAACACCTGGTAGGGAAAACAGGATTCCCTTATTAAAAATCTTGCTAGAATACATTTATTCCATAATGCAAGAAACACCTGTAACTGGTTATGTCAGATGTGGTTAAGAATAAGGAGAAAAGTTTGGTTTTAAATTTTAAATGCCATTCATTATCCTGCCACTCAACTTTTTCATTTTTGTGTTTTACTCAAGAAAAGTGTGTTTTAGGCACTTGTATCAGTAATATATTGGGGAAAAAGTGTCACCTTTGCACTGTGGGAATAATTCTTCTATATGCTATGTTAGACTAAATGTTGTTCCTCTTGATTTAGGAGCTGAAGTTACCTTCCTACAAAGGCCAGTCCCCTCAACTAAGTCTTAGAAGGTATTTTGCTGACTTGATTGCCATTGTGAGCAATCGTTTCACCCTCTGCCCTTCTGCCCGACATCTTGCTGTCTATTTGCTGGACCTGTTTATGGATCGGTATGACATCTCTATCCAGCAGCTGCATTTAGTTGCACTTTCCTGTCTGCTTCTAGCAAGTAAGTATGAATCTGATATACATGACTGGAAAATTCCATTGTTTATAATAAAATAAATTTACATAGAACTCAGTGAAATATCACCAAATTCCTTTCATTCCAGTTTACTAGTATCAGAAAGTTTATGTTGTAAGTGCTTTTTGGCATAGTAATTCTTAACCAGACATATTAAAAACTGGCTCTGGAGTCTTTTTAAAACATGTGTGCCTGGGCCCTACATCCTGAAGATTCTGATACAGATGTCTGAGCCACTCCAGATCTACTGACTCAGAATCTACGTCATGGGGCCTGGATATTTTTTAACTTTTTAAAAGTTCCAAAGGTGATTCTGATGTACTTTTCCAATTGAGAACCATTGTCTTAAAGCAGTGGTTCTCAACCAAGAGCGGTTGTGCCTCATGGAGGGTATTTGGCAATGTGTGGAGACAGTTTTGGTTGTCGTCACAACCTGGGAGGAAGGTAAACATCTGCAATGCACAGGACAGCCCCGCACAACAAAGAATTATCTAGCCCAAAATGTCAGTGGAGCTTAGGTTGAGAAACTCTAAAAGGTACCATACTCATGCTGTTAGAATACCTTCTACTGAGTATGTAATGAGTTGGCTTAATGAACTGAAGATTCATGTGCAACTGCTATAAATGTGAAAACATCTGCTTTTGCAGTAGGCAAAACTACATAGTAAGCTGTAAGGTAGAATCTGATAATGAGCCTTTTGGTGCCTTTCTCTTAACATCTTCCTGTAACACATTTCATTGTTTGTTAGTACCTTGAGAGAAAGAGGGTGAGTAAAGGCATTGAAACTGAAAGTTTTCTTCTTTTAGTAATGTGAAAAGATGGTATTTGATATTGAAGTTGAATCCATTTTGTAGTTTTTATATTATTCATGTCATTACAATAGAAATTTAAGTCCCACTTAAAGTAGCATGTAGAAATACTGACTGCCTTCACCTAACCTCCACTTGTGGGTTTAGGATCCAATGTGGTTGCTGTCTAAGGAACATTCCTCCTCTACCCTGCCACCAGAATTCTTTCTAAAACACCTTTGCACTTTGACTGCAAATAAACCTAAACCAAATTCAGGCCTGTGTGGTATCATTTATGAAACCAATCTCTTCTCAGATTTTCTTTTCCTGCCCTTATTTTTCCTTTCATCTGATGACCTCAACCTCTTATTTTATCTCCTTGAGCAGGTCTTTTTGTAAGTTATTTCAACTCCTTTGTGGACCAGGCTGAATATAAATAAACATAGCCCACTGATGACTTTCCACTGCCTGTGGGTTGAGGTGGAAACTCCTTATTGTAACATTTAGAACCTTTCATCTGGACCTAGCCACCTTTCTAGACTTGTCTTCCAACCCTGTCCCCATGTAACTTGAGTCAAATTCTTACCAGAATAGTATATTTCCTGAATATCTATATTTCTCTCTTAATCTGTTATCCTCTGAGATCCAGACACATCACCTGCTCCTCTCCCCACCATCCAGAAAGCCAGAGGTAATGCTTGTACATTTATAAGTAACCTTTAATTTAACCTTTAATTAAGGTTTCATCCTCATAAGCAATCATGTGTACAATTCTGTATATGTTTCATCACTAGCTATGAAGCCCTTTGTGGTTTAATAGTTTGCATAGGATTGGAAAAACCCATAGTTGACATGTCAAATGTGTGAGTATCCACATGGAATGGCTTCTTGTTATCCTGAGAATGTTAGTTTATTATAGGATCAGTTTATAGTAGAGAGACACTGGAAGTCAAACATGCAAGTTCGGTTATTTTAAAAACTTGGGATCATTAATGAAAAATTTTTTGCCTGCTGTGGTTATCACTGTCCTTTTACCACTACCAAGCCCTACCTGGTCTATGCCTGTGGACTGTGAAATTATGAGTGATGCATAGTCAGTTCGTAGACTGACTTACATTTGTGACTAAAATTACTAGTAACGTACTAAGTGACTTGGGGATTATAAACTAGATATTCATAAACTACATGTCACTACCAAAGTTCACCGAGGTCTCTAGTTGAATGACAACTCTGGCCACCATGCAGTGCTTGGCATTGGTATCAGGTTTCTGCAATTTCCACAATTTGGGGAAAGGATACTTTATTTGTGCACCATCTTAGATTGGTTGGAATGGAGTTTTCAGTTGTTCTTGTTTTTAAATTATCTATTACTGTTAGTTTAACGTCGTGATCAATTTATTTTATTGAAGGTTATTTGATTTAATCTGTGTAGTAGTATATAGTTCTTTTGGCTCATTTTCCAGGAACTAGGCTTTAGGATTTGTATTTGCTGAGTTCAAATGTGAACTGTTTACCACCTGTTACTAAAAGTCAGATACCTCTTCCCTTTGTTCTACTGACCCCACCCCTTTTTCCCTGAGAGAGAATTGCTTTTACATGTTCCTCTTCCACTGGAGAGTGGGAAAGTGTGAGATAGGTGTCCCCCAGGGTCTCAGCTCCTCCCAAGTAGGCACTGGTCAAAGGAGTTCAAGCTATCAGCTCTTCACTAGGGTCAGGAATCAAAGAGACTGGCCCTTAGTAGCCCACTGCAATCTCTCCTCCCTCCAGTCTAACTTTACTACAACAGAAGTGCTTAGGATGCTTATAAACTGGTAGCCTGTTTTCAGTATCTGATGTCTGTTTTAAATTTGTGGAGTTCATTCTAGTGTTTCTTACATTCTTACACTCTGTCTTCTTACATTTGGATTCCGATGTCAGCTCTCCAATTAGTTATCATAAACTTTATTCAAATAATGCTTCTCTCCTCACAGAATGGATGTCCCCCTCCCCCAGCTGCTCCCTGCTTTGGGATGGGCAGCCTGTTGCGTAAAAGTGAAAAACAACTTACAGCTGACAGGACTGGGTGACAGCTGTATTTCAGTTATTAAATAGGTCGGAAGGCTTTTGGTAGTTTGGCTAAAAATGGAGCACAGCTTGTAAGTTCAGGTACTAATGCATATCCTGCTGCCTGGGTGTACATACTATTAGAGGTAGGAAGAAAGGGCTTACAGATTGGGGAGAGGCGTGTAGTGTTTTAGAGCGGGGATTATAGGAAATCTATATGGATATAGGTTTGAATCTCATCAGCAATATGAATTTCAACAACTTGAACTTGAGTCTCAAGTTACTTCTCTATAAAATAAAAATAGACACCTTACAAAGTTGTTGTGAGGATTAAGTGGGGTAATATGTTTAAAAGCATGTATGAAATTGACACATATAAGTTAGCATTGTAATGATTAATTCCTCCATAAGTGTTCTATAATCTTCACTGGCTCCCTAGCCCCAAAGCTTTTGGCTCATTCCAGAAAAGACTCTGATTTATCCCGGGAAATTCTCAAACTCTAACTCTTTGACATGTATACCCTGGCTTCCCTTGCCTTCTGTGATCAGCATTGAACTTGTAGAGAGCATGGAAACAGTCTTAAACATGAGGCTTTTGATAATTTGCTCAAGGTATTGTGTAACTAAGATTTTGGAGTCAAGATGAAGCCAAAGTGAGATTATAAGCTTTTAATAGTAAAAATTTGTGACAAGAACTTGTTTTTCCTTGCTCACCAATACTGGGTTGACAAAGCTTTTTACTATTTGATGGGTGAAAAACTGTATTTCACAGATGATTTTGTTTATATCAATTTTTAGTGAGATTAGAACCTTTTTTTTTTTCCTATGAATTATCTCTTCTGGTTCCTAACCCATTTTTTAATTAGATTGATGGTCTTACACATTTGTGAGAGTTCTTGGTAAATATTAAGGATGACTTTTTTCCTACTTAGTAATAAAAGACTAGAATGTGGGTTGGCAGAGATTACAGTGACATCTGATTCATGCCCTACTACCACATAGCTGCCATTCACTCCTGGCTTTGAAAATGTGCTGGTTTCCATGGCTGATCTGAACATTTCCTATAAAGACAACCTGATGTTTTGTTTCTGTGGCCCCTAATTCTTTGTTTTCTGGGAAGCAGATGAGAATTTCCTGTTCCTTTATTTCCTGTTTGGGGGCCTTTATCAATATAATCACATGGCTTCCGGTATTTCCTTTCAATTGAAGAAACTGATCTTTGTGATCTGTATGTGGTATTAACGGATAAGTAGGTTTAAAATAGTCACACACATAGCATTCAGCACAATAAAAACTGGATATGAATGCAGGTACTCATTGACGCTGTCACACATTTTGAAATCCTTTAATACCCATGTATCTGAGTGTATTACTATATATAATGAAAAGGTTCCAAAAAAACTTAAACCTTAATTAAAATCCCAAGTATGGTTATTTATGCAGCATGCAGGTTATTTTTTATCTTTGCAAATCAAGATGCAAAGGCTTTCATGCTTGTGATAGCCAAGTACCTTATAAATATAAAAACCCCGTGGATGCTTAATAATATAAAAGTTTGTCTATTCTGGTAGTTGTTGTCCCCATTTAACCTGGTGTAGTACTTTGGTCTAGAAGCACAGATTTGGGAATTCAAACATAAGTCTTCCATTTTGGGTTTGACTCAACTTAATTGACTTTAAATGAATTGGCCAACCTTGCTACCTTGGTTTCTTGAGCTGTGAAATTGGTCATATCCAACTGTTTTCTATGTTGAAAGTTTCAGGGAGATAATATGAAACATTCTTGATCCTTGAATTAAACAGTGGATTGTGGTATATTTCTTCAAAGGAACGTCAAGCATGATATAAAAAAACTCATTAATTTTTTACAATACTCCTTTGAAATATACTGCCAGTATTGCTGCTTCTACACAAATAGAGTACTTTGAAAGTCTTAGTGATTCATCCAGAGGGCTTGAACTAAATTCCTAGGTCATTCTCCTGAAGAATTCCATTCGGTTATACTGAGAACAGTGGGTTCATCTCCTATATTTATGCAGTGATCATGCTGGATGACTGTCATTAAGACTACTTTAGTGCTTTCAGCTGTACTCATAAATGCCTCTGGCAAAACTTGTGAAATTTATCTTTATGTGATTTGAATTGGGAAGGACTATCTAGATTCTTGAAAAGTCCGAATTATGTAAGTTTTTTGGATCATCTCTTACCTGCAGCAATGTTAAGAGTAGTTTAAATCTAACAAAGTTCAAAATTTCTGGAGTGGGAGCGAAATTTTAAACTTCTTTGGGACTTGACTCTTCTTAAAGTTATGAGCTTAGAGTCTCTTGGCATAGGAGACAAAACCTTCTACTCTTGTTCACCCTCCCTAAGCAAAGACCAGGGTAGTTAACAGCGCTTTTTTCCCAGCCCCTAAGGCAGGCTGACTTGAACAAACCTCACTGACTCCATTACGTGGAACATCTGGGCTGAGTGATTCTGGCCACTACCATTTGTTGTCGGAACTTCAGTGTGTGGTGTAAACCCATTCCCTCTGGAAGAGAAACTTCACAGGGAAACTCATTTGGTTTCTTCTGGTTTGGTAGTCTTTGTGGTCTTCCCCAAAAAATGCTTTTAAATGGATAAAATAAAATTGTAAGATCTCTAAAGAAATCAAATATATTTAAATAGTCATCAAAATAGTAAAACAAAAAATTTATATAGTAATATATAACATATTGTAACTATAATTATGAACAAGTGCAAAAGCTATTGTGAGAAATCTATAATAATTGCAATATAATATGACTATTTTATACCTTAATGTAAAATAGAACATAATGCTAGGAGGTAGAAAGCTTCAGTTTTAATTTCCCTTCTTCTATGGATAATCATGGAACAAAGACCCAAAGAGACTTGACGATAACTCTTTTGGTTCTGTTGCTGCATTTGGAAAATCATAATAGTACTTGATAGCTTGAGCTTTCTCCAGCCATAATTTTTCGAAACATCTAAAGTGAATGATTTATATATAGTAAATGCTTGCTTGGAAATTAAAGTGTGAGATGGTACATAATCCATAGAAAAATTATTCAGGGGCTGGAGAGGGCATTTTATTCCTCAGCTGTGCATATGGATGAGTATTTCCTGAAAAGAAGTTAATGCCTTCAAATAATGACATTCAGCCATCAGAGCATCTTTACTCCTATCCTGCTTTGAGTAAGGGGATATAAAAGTGGTATAAAATATCCTCTCTTTTCTTTTTTTTTGTTCCATTTTTTCATTTTATTTTTATTTTATTTTTGGCTGTGTTGGGTCTTCATTTCTATGCGAGGGCTTTCTCTAGTTGTGGCAAGCGGGGGCCACTCTTCATTGCGGTGCGCGGGCCTCTCAGTATCGCGGCCTCTCTTGTTGCAGAGCACAGGCTCCAGACACGCAGGCTCAGCAATTATGGCTCACGGGCTCAGTCGCTCCGCGGCATGTGGGATCTTCCCAGACCAGGGCTCGAACCCGTGTCCCCTGCATTGGCAGGCAGATTCCCAACCACTGTGCCACCAGGGAAGCCCCCTCCCTTTTCTTAATAACAGACTTGGCTAGGTTTTTTTTTTGAATTTAGAAGAGGAGGAATAGGGTTTTTTGTACAATGAGAATGCTTGTGTTAGATATTCACCCAGTTTTTTTCCTCTAATCTATTTGTATCTCTCTGGAATTGAGATTATGCTGAAAATATGCTGAGATGAAATACTTGAAGCTTAGCTATTTTTGATTTTAGATAACTATGACGTTAAATTCTTTAAACTTTCTTCTGTTCTAAAATAATTTTCTTTTACCAACTACCGCCTGACCCCCAAAAGAAAGTTCCTGAAAAGATTCAGCTGGTGAGATGAGGGAGTTATTTTTTCATTGGCACATAGGACTGTTTTCATTACACGGTAGGACATAGATCAAAATGTTTACACGTTCCGTTTTTTTTTGTTTTTTTGGTTTTTTTTTAGGGGAGGGTGAAGGGTGGGGAACAGAGGCACTGGGAGAGAAAACATGTAGATATGAGAACCACAGAGTTCTGGCACAATTGTATCTGCCCAAAGTAGGGGAAAAAAATGTCTGGATCTAAATCTTTGCACTAGGACAGCAGATCCCATTTAAGTGACTAGACTTACATTGATCACTCGCCTAACATTTTCTCTCTCTCGCTCTTATTTTCCTTTGCTTATAAGGTAAATTTGAAGAAAAAGAAGATAGTGTGCCTAAGCTGGAGCAGCTCAACAGCCTGGGTTGTATGACCAATATGAATCTAGTATTAACAAAACAAAATTTGCTACATATGGAACTATTGTTATTAGAAACCTTTCAGTGGAACCTCTGCCTTCCAACAGCTGCCCATTTCATTGAGTATTATCTCTCCGAAGCCGTGCATGAAACCGATCTTCATGACGGCTGGCCAATGATTTGCTTGGAAAAAACTAAACTCTACATGGCCAAGTATGCAGATTACTTCCTGGAAGTATCTTTGCAAGGTGAGTCATTGTGGATGCCAGTAAGTGACTTGTGAGCTTGTGACTTGTGCATTCTGTTGCTTAGGTTCATTTTTGATGTCTCCACAGATTATGCCTTTCTAAATTATGCACCTTCTTTAGTAGCTGCAGCATGTGTGGCTTCTTCAAGGATTATACTTCGTCTTTCTCCAACGTGGCCTACAAGACTGCATCGTCTTACTGCTTACTCCTGGGATTTCTTAGTGCAGTGCATTGAACGGCTATTGATGTAAGCCTCTTTGTTCTTGTGTTTGTAATTTCTTATTAACATTCTTCATGTATAAGGGGCCCTGGGAACAAGTTCTCAAAGGCCCAGAGCTTTTAGGATACTGGCTCTGACAGCTGCCTGCTGCCATGAGCAAGCCGCTGTATGAGCAGTACTTGGTGGAAGGGGAATTCCTTTTGGCTGTTATGCAGGTAGAGGTTGTCATTGCTAGTATGATTCTGGGTACACAGTAAGGAAAGGAGGTGCTCTTGTGTGAGCCCACAACTCTGAGATCATCCAGGCAAATCTTGTCTCATTCCCACATCTTTGAATTGTGGGACCATCAGGATGTCACCAAAGTGGCAGTCATATTTAAGTACTTATTGTGGACATAGCTCCCAAGCTGAAAATAGTCCTTAAAGCTACCAGCAGCCAGTTCCCAAGGGCTCTACCAAGGAAAGGAGCTTTTAGAAGGCTAAGAGTGAGATTTTTCTGTTGTTGAAATTATGGTTGCAGTGACTGCTACCTGGGCAGTGGGGCAGTCTAGTGAGTCAGCTGTGAAGGAGTTGGGGGTGGTGCATGGCTTTCTTGCAGATTTTTCTCAAGTTAACATTATTAACAGTTTCCTTTCTCTCCATGTTGCAGCGCTCATGATAATGATGTGAAAGAAGCAAACAAACAGAGAGGACAGGCAGGACCTCAGCCAGCACAACTAAGTGTGTTCCAGACAGCCTCCCAGCCCTCTCGGGCAGTTCACTTTCAGCAGCCTCAGTATCTCCATCAGACACATCAGACCTCGCTGCAGTATCGCCATCCTGTATCGGAACAACCAAGCTGTCAGCAGATTGTATCTACCACACACACCTCATCTTACACACTACCGACATGTCCTGCTGGCTTCCAAACTAGTGTTCAGGGCCTTGGGCACGTGCAGACTGGTGTTGGGATATCACTGGCAATACCAGTAGAAGTTAAGCCCTGTCTGAATGTTTCTTATAACCGTAGTTATCAGATAAATGAACATTACCCTTGCATTACTCCATGCTTTGAAAGGTGATTTTATGCGAAGGTAAGACTGGTAACCCAGACTGTTTGTGACTCAAAGCTCTGGGGCAAGCTTTTTGTAAACTTCTCTTCAAAAGGAAAGGGATCCAAATGGCATCAGAACTCTTCCAGCACCAGCACCAGGAAGACTGAATATCCCTTCCAACGCACCATGAATATCTGGGACGACTAAGCTAACACTGCAAACACTTTAACAGTGTGTATGTCAAATCCTGTTAAAACACATCCTTATATGACACAAATTTTAAAGCCCCAACTGATGGTCCAAATATTTCAAAAACATTCAACACAACAGAAAACTTGGACAGACTTCAATTCGCCGTTTTGTGATTTGACCTGTGGTGGCCTCTGGGCCTTATGTTGGCTTATATGTCAGAAACTAATGTTTATCTGTGGACTTGCCAAACAGTCTTTTTATGAAGGAAAGTTACAGTATTAATTTTTGAAGAGGTCCTTTTTCTTATTCTGCAGTTTTGAGTTATATTTTTGATCTACAAATGAATCTCTGACTAAGTTTAAACTCATGAATTGCTATGCTATACCAGTCTGTGCAGTTAAAAAAATTTTTTTTAGATATTCTATATAACTTCCTATCACAGATAGTACAGGTATCTGGATTTATGTACTAAAATTAAGGGTGGAGTAGCTCTCTTATCTTAAAGTCATGGTCATAAATTTTTGTTGTTTTTTCCCCTAAAGATCAGCCTCAAATCTTTAGAATTAAACACATTTAACTCAGGGAATTTGAACTACTTGGAAACTTAACTGTAATGCAACATGCTTTGGGAATGTTATAGTATGAACTACCTTAATAACATAGGTTAGTATACTCCTGCTAGAATGTGTTTTCAAACGAGAACATAATTGTATCCTAGAATGAATGAAGTGGTGGTTCCTATCATTCATAATACATATATAAGTTTTGCATTTCTCAGTGCAATCAATGATTTATACTCAGATTTGATATTATTCTAAATTTTTTTCAAGGGAAGGCAAAACTGTAAAATGTCAGTACTAGAATAAAGTCCCATAGGTTTATTTTGAAGTGGAACATGGCCAGGGTAGTTCTCAGGTTGTGCTAGAGCAGCACTTTGTTACATGGAAGACAGGTTTTATAAGCAACCTTTGACTCCAGCTAGTCAAGAGTAAGCAGGCAAAGGTGACTTTCATTAGATTGGCCCCAGGACTGCCCTGGGACATTTCACTATACTGGTGATGAGTGAAAACAGCAATAAGTCATTACAGCAAGGGCAATTTGGGGGTAAAGAGTTTGGAGGGAACAAACTGAAAAAGTAAAAAGAAAAAACCATTGTAATAACTGAAGCTGTATACATTGTGCTCTTAACTGTGGGAGAAGAGATATTTGGTGGAGGGAAGCTTTCTGATTTAAAAATTAGTAAGTTGTGTCTTTTTGTTTGTGTTTTTTTAAAGGTAGCACTTGAATAGAAGGGAAACTGCATGGCAGGTATGTAACTGCCACAATATGCATTGAAGACAAACTTATTATAAAGATGTTGTGGGTATGCAGCAGGAGTCTCAGTAATCAAGCCAATGGCTTTTGTTAGGAAGGGAAGGGACTCAACACAGCAGCGGATCGATCCAGATGGCTCCAGTAGATGAATGTGGGTGGGTGGCTTCTGTCATCATGAATTCTTACAGAATATCCTTTCCTTTAAAGAAAGGTAACTTTTAGAGTACATAAGTACATAGGGCATGATGTGGATTTATAAGTCTGATAGATAAAATGAAAAACCACTCAGGTAAGAACACTCACTCATGGCAGTTTTCAAGCATGAAAATTGTTTTCTGAAAGTATCACCACTTTCTCTTTACAGAAGGCTGCTAATTGGATTTTGGTAGTTCTTACCTCAAGAGAACTTGAATTATTTGGGGGAAGGTGGGTTCAAAAGAGAATATATCACTGACATTCAGAACCTAGCAACCTGGACCAATTTTCAGTATTTTAACTACCTCAATAATACTATGAATGTAAGATACTGGGATAGAGATCCCAACTTGAAACAACAACTGGTGCCTATGGTAATTTAATGTCTTGTCAAATGCTTTTACTGACTGGTTTAAATGTCATTCTTGTTATAGAATATGTCTTTTTAAAAATGCTATAATAACACTTTCCCAGTTTATATTTTAAAAAGCTAAAGAACACTGGATTAATTTGGGGGGGGTGTAGAGTAAAATAAGTAATTGGTTACTGTTGCTGCATACCCAGGGTGGGGTGGGATGGGGTGGTTGGAGAACCAGAACTATTTTTAAAACATTAGGTTTCAATATAAATACAACTCACAACTGCTAGCTTCGGGGGGTGTGGGTGGGGGAGTGGTGTGGGTTTTGTTTTGTTTAATTTATTGATTAGTCTTTAAAGTAGGTTTTTTTGTTTTTTGCGATTACCGGACCATCATTAAATGTGTACTGTGAAGAAATTAATGATATGCATAAAGGGCTTTACCAAAGTCCACTAAATAAACACTAAAGTACAGACTGCAAACCAAAATGTATCTGTTATGACATTAATTGCAAATAGCGAGTATGGTGCTGAAGTCCACACCAATGGAATTAGATGAGTGCTATGCACTTAATTTTAAAATAAAACTAGTTTTTGGTAAAATGGTTTTGGTGTTTTGTTTTAAATATAAATTTGATGTATCTCTGCAGCTTCATTAAACCATATCATGTAAGTCAGACTTGGAATTATACTTACTAAGAAAAGGCTATCCAGATGGAGAATATAACCATAGTAGTGGGAAACATTTGTCCATTCATTATGTATTCCATACTGAGCACCAAAGCCAACAAAAGTATATTTGACACCGCCTTTTTGGACGTTTGAGCATAAAATCAGTTGTTAGTAATGTTAGAATTGCAGCGTATAATTTATGAAACAATAATGCAAGCTGCAGAAAATCTGAAATCTGATTTCAAAAGTAGGGATGCAGAAAATGGTCAAAGGTGTGAGAGGGAATAGGGTCAACAGTAATGGTCTGTTCATTTAAGCATCATTTGCTACTTAATTCAACTTAAAATTTAGCAGATAAAATTTGTTTTGAAGAGTAAAATTTTTTAACAGGTTTGTACATGTGGGTTAGGAATTTATATCCCTCAGAAGTATTTTTTTAATTAGTTCTGTGTACTGTCGCTTATTCTGGCACCTCAAGAGAGTCAGTTAATACTCTGTTCTTTAAGGCTGAATTTAAGAAAAAGAGCAACAAGCATTCCAAACCAGGGCAGGTAGCTGTACACTGAAGTGATTCTGAGCCCCGTGTGATAAGTTTATATTCATCAATAACTGGCCTTGTCAAGCACATAGTGATAGACTTACCACCTCTCTAGCCTCAAGCAGCTTACATTTAGCTTGATATGACTAGCTCACTTAAAGTAGTAGAATGGTTATAGTCTAGAGCTCAGTTTAAAATTATCTTGGTTAAGGGATCACTCAACTTTCATTTTAAAATCTCTTAGATTAAAAAAAATTTTTTTAATTAATAAGTACAGTCAGTTGAAAGCATCAAGACCAGGCTCCTGCTCCCTATGAAGATACCTCTCATCCCTGACCCACTGCCACTTTTTTTTTAATTAAACTTTTCTATGACAGTTTTTTTTAAGAGCAGTTTTGGGTTCACAGCAAAACTGAGAGGAAGATGCAGAGATTTCTCCCTGCCCCCCACATGCACAGCCTCCCCCATTACCAACATCCCCCACCAGAGTGGGACACTTGTTAAAGCTGATGAGCCCACACTGAGACACAATCACCCAAAGTCCATAGTCTACATTATGGTTCACTCTTGGTGCACATTCTATTACCACCATTATAAATGCATAAAGGTGCAATGGCATACAATTATAAATGTATAACGGCATCTATCCATCGTGTATTTTCACTACTAAAAGTCTGTGCTCCACCTATTCGTTGTTCCTCATGCCATTCCCCACCCCCTACCCACTGGCAACCACTGATCTTTTTATTGTCTCGGGACTTTTGCATTTTCCAGAATGTCACATAGTTGGGATCATTACAGTATGTAGCCTTTTCAGATTGGCTTCTTTCACTTAGTAATATGTATTTAAGTTTCCTTCATGTCTTTCCATGGCTTGGTAGCTTGTTTTAGTGCTGAATAATATTCCACTGTCTGGGTGGATCAAAGTTATTTATCCACTCAGCTACCAAAGGACATCCTGGTTGCTTCCAAGTTTCAGAAATTATGAATAAAGCTGCTATAAACATCCACGTGCAGGTTTTACTGTAGACATAAGTTTTCAGCTCCAAGGAGTGAGACTGCTGGATCGTAGGGTAAGAGTATGTTTAGTTTGTAAGAAACTACCAAACTGTATTCCAAAGTGGCTGTAGCATTTTGCATTCCCACCAGCAATGAATGAGTTCTCTTGCTCCACATCCTTGCCAGCATTTGGTGTTGTCAATGTTCCGAATTTTGGTCATTCTAACAGGTGGGTTTTAATTTGCATTTCCCTGATGACAAATGATGTGGAACATCTTTTCATATGCTTATTTGACATCTGTATAATCTTCTTTGGTGAAGTATCTGTTAAGGTCTTTAGCCCATTTTTTAATCAGGTTGTTGTATATTTTGGAGAATAGTCCTTTATTAGATGTATTTTGCAAATATTTTCTCCCAGTCTGTGGCTTGTCTTCTTAATCTCATGACACTGTCTTTTGCAGAGCAAAAGTTTTTAATTTTAATGAAGTCTAGCTTATCAATCTATCATCACTTAGAAAAGAGAATTACAGATACTGAAAGTCTGGCTAAATAAATAGATCATTGAGGGTATTGTATAATGGGGGTATTACAAACGTAAATAACTATAGAAACTAAAATATAAACCTCACAGAAACCTACACACAGAAAACAAAGCAAGGAGTTTATATAGTAAAATACTTTAAAAGGTATAAATACAGAAAGTATAACAATATGACACAACTAAGACCATATATATCAAATTAATAAATGTAAATGAGCTAAATTCAACTATTTAGAGAAAAAGAATTTCAGACTGAATCACAAAGCAAAACTCAAATCTGTGCTACATAAAAGACCTACAACAAAAATAAAATGAATCAGAAGGGTTGAAGATAGAAGGATGAGTAAATAGATACTAGAAACAAACAAGTAGCAACATCTTAATAATAGATGTGGCTGGATTCAGGCCCAAATTAAACCAGACCAGGAAAAGGGGGGGGGGTTACTCTGTAATGCTAAAGGTTACAATTCACAATAAAAACGAACAGTTATGAATATCTGTGGATCAAATAACCTTGCAACAATATTACATAAAATCTACAGAGGATATAAGGAAAAAGAAAAACACAGGTAGTGGGAAACTGTAATTCATCTCTCTTGGTCCATGAGAGATCAGTAATTTAAAAAATAAGATATAGAAAATCTTAACACATTGTGGTAGACTTAAAATTGACCTATATTGAGAAATCCTGAGAAGGGAAATGGTATAGACCTGGCATAACTAAGATGGATAGGATAACAAAGGACACTGACAAAGCCTGTCACCTATGCCAACAGCAAAACTCTCAGTCTTCCAAAGAGGCTTAGACAACTGGGACTGCTTTCTTTTTTGACTCATCGAGGTGCCTAAAATCAGAATTTAGGTCTCAGCCAGCAGAGACCTTGACTGGTCTCTGCTGGCTGCCAGCTAATCTGCAGCTCACCCCCAAAAAACAAAATCCATGGTTTCCAAACTACACAAATTCCCATTTTTGCCTTTGCTAGATGAAATTAATCCATTACTGGTTTCCCTTGTGTACAAGTAAATAGTGTACTAATAATTAACTATACTTAAGTTTTCTCTGATAATATTAAGCTCTAATGTGAACTTTCACAAAACTTGACTATGTATTAATCCATAAAGAAAACAATCAATTTCAAAAAGTAAAGTTAAGGTAGAAAACATACTCTCATGAAAGTGCAATGAACAAAAAATATATAATAGGACCTCCCAAAAAAATCTCAAAGAATTCTTGGATTAAATAAGAAGTCCAAACCAAAATTTCAAGAGTATGTACAAAATCACTATCATGAAAATTCTACACACCAGGGACTCAAGAATAAAGCTAAAACAGTGCTCAGAAGAAAATTAACATCCAACTGAAAAAGTATGAGAAATAACAAGTAAACCAAACAAAAACAGAAGGAAAGAAATGCAGAAATTAATGAATTATTAAAGAGAAAAACAAAGAAACTAATACATACATGCATGCAATGCAGCCAGACAAAAGAAAATACAGTTTAAAAATTGGAAAGGAGGAGGTAAAATTAGCAATATTTGCAGACATGATTGAACACCTGGAAACTCTAAGATAGTCAACTGAAAAACTAATACAGAGAATAAGCAAATTCAGTACATTGTCTAGGTACATAATTAAAATAGCTTTTATGTATACAAACAACCACCAATGAGATTTACTGAAAGATATACTCAATTACAATGGCCACCAAAAGAAGGTAAAATGCCTAGCAATAAATATAAGAAATGTGCAAGATCTATGTGAAGAAAACTTTAAAATACTTGTGAGTGACACATAAGAATACTTGAACAAGACATACCATACACTGGGGTAAGGAGAATCGACATCATAAAGATGTCGATTCTCCTTAAGTTAATCTATAAATTTAACAATCTCACAGGCTTTTTTAAATGAACTGAACAAGTAAGAATAACCAGGAAATTTCTGAGAAAGGGATAATGAAAGGAGATAAGCCCTCTAACATATTAAAATACATTATAAACATGCAATAAATAAGACACTATGGTACTGGCAAATGAGTTGACAGATAATTCAATGAAACAGAATAGAAATTCCAAAAATAAACCTAAATATATATGGAATTTAATATGTGATAAAGGTAGCACCTCAAGTCAGTGGAGGAAAATATGGATTATTCAATAAATTGAGTTGGGTCAATGGGTAGCCACCTGGGGAAAAAAAAACTGATCCCCATCTCAAAACATAAGAAATCTAGAAGCTATAAAATTTAACTATATAAATTAAAATTTTTTTCTGCATGGCAAAAATCACCATAATCAAAGTTAAAAGGCAAATAATCACATGGGTCAAGTATTTGCAACTGATCTCTAGGCAAGGGCTAATTTTCTTAACATACAAAGAGGGAAAGATATAAACAGGCAGTTCCCAGAAAAAGAAATACAAATGTCTCTAAAGGAAAGATGTTTAACCTCATTTTTAAGTTTGATGACAATGTTGGTAAGGGGTAGGCTTTATCTTACATGATTTATGGTAGTGTCTGATTAAATAAAATTCTATGAAGGGCAAATTGGCAATTTGTATCAAAATTACAAATGCAAAAATATTTTAACTCAGAAATTCCACTTCTAGGAATTTATCCTACAGGTAGAGTTACATACATGTGAAATGAGCTAGGCACAAATTATTTTACTATTGTTGATAAGAGCAAAAGATTTATAATCAACTTAAGTATTCATCAATAAAGGACTTTGTTTTACTATCACAACTGCATTTAAAAGAACAAAGCTGAAAGAAATTAAAGATGATACCAACAGAGGGAGAGATATACCATGTTCTTGGATTGGAAGAATCAATACTGTGAAAATGACTATACTACCCAAAGCAATCTACAGATTCAATGCAATCCCTATCAAATTACCAATGGCATTTTTTACGGGACTAGAACAAATCATCTTAAAATTTGTAGGGAGACACAAAAGACCCCGAATAGCCAAAGCAGTCTTGAAGGAAAAAAACGGAGCTGGAGGAATCAGACTCCCTGACTTCAGACTATACTACAAAGCTACAGTAATCAAGACAATATGGTACTGGCACAAAAACAGAAACATAGATCAATGGAACAAGATAGAAAGCCCAGAGATAAACCCATGCACCTATGGTCAACTAATCTATGACAAAGGAGGCAAAGATATACAATGGAGAAAAGACAGTCTCTTCAATAAGTGGTGCTGGGAAAACTGGACAGCTACATGTAAAAGAATGAAATTAGAACACTCCCTAAAACCATACACAAAAATAAACTCAAAATGGATTTGAGACCTAAATGTAAGACTGGACACTATAAAACTCTTAGAGGAAAACATTGGAAGAACACTCTTTGACATAAATCACAGCAAGATCTTTTTTGATCCACCTCCTAGAGTAATGGAAATAAAAACAAAAATAAACAAATGGGACCTAATGAAACTTCAAAGCTTTTGCACAGCAAAGGAAACCATAAACAAGACGAAAAAACCCTCAGAATGGGAGAAAATATTTGCAAACGAATCAGCGGACAAAAGATTAATCTCCAAAATATATAAACAGCTCATGCAGCTCAATATCAAAGAAACAAACAACCCAATCCAAAAATGGGCAGAAGACCTAAATAGACATTTCTCCAAAGAAGACATCCAGATGGCCAAGAAGCACATGAAAAGCTTCTCAACATCACTAATTATTAGAGAAATGCAAATCAAAACTACAATGAGGTATCACCTCACACCAGTTAGAATGGGCATCATCAGAAAATCTACAAACAACAAATGCTGGAAAGGGTGTAGAGAAAAGGGAACCCTCTTGCACTGTTGGTGGGAATGTAAATTGATACAGCCACTATGGAGAACAGTATGGAGGTTCCTTAAAAAACTAAAAATAGAATTACCATATGATCCAGCAATCCCACTACTGGGCAGATATCCAGAGAAAACCATAATTCAAAAAGACACCCAATGTTCACTGCAGCACTATTTACAATAGCTAGGTCATGGAAGCAACCTAAATGCCTGTCGACAGATGAATGGATAAAGAAGATGTGGTACATATATACAATGGAATATTACTCAGCCATGAAAAGGAATGAAATTGAGTCATTTGTTGAGACGTGGATGGATCTAAAGACTGTCATACAGAGTGAAGTAAGTCAGAAAGAGAAAAACAAATATCGTATATTGACACATGTATGTGGAACCTAGAAAAATGGTACAGATGAACTGGTTTGCAGGGCAGAAGTTGAGACACAGATGTGGAGAACAGATGTATGGACACCAAGTGGGGAAAACCGTGGTGGGGTGGGGATGGTGGTGTGCTGAATTGGGCGATTGGGATTGACATGTATACACTGATGTGTATAAGACTGATGACTAATAAGAACCTGCAGTATGAAAAAACAAACAAACAAAAACAACTAATACTAAACTTTCTTCCGGTTATTTGTATGGAAATATGTTAATATAAATGTTTCAGACATTACATGAAATTTCTAAAAATCTTATATGTTCTGGTATAATGTTATAAGTCATAATTCTAGTTATTACTTTAAAATGTATATCAGAAATAACTAAAAAAAAAAAAGAACAAAGTATTTCTCTATATAAACTGATGTGGACAATCTCCAAGATATATCAAAGAGTGTAGAGTATGCTACCATTACACCAATGCTCACAGGATCACATGAGGTTTCTGTTTGTTAATGTTCACTGCTTTTTTTTCTGATTGGTCAACACAGAAAATTTGGAAAATAAAAAATATAAAGCAAAATGGCATAACTAATAACCTCCTTCTGGTATCCTTCCTGTACACACATATATACTTACATGGTTTGCATACTGAATATTTAATATTTTATTGTTTTTGTATTTCATAATACATCTGCAATGATTTTTTTATGAAATTAAAATATACTCAAATTAAAGTATATCCAAATATTTTAGAATTGTTGGTGCTAAATTATGTGAATACAATATATTTTAATCATTTCCCAATGTTTTGAAACAATTCAAAACGCTCTAATGAACATGTATTTTACCACTTTCCCTACAATGGATATTATTATCAAATTTTTTCATCTTTGTAAATATAACAGATGAAGATATCTCATTTTTGTTTTTATTAAATTCTGAATGCAGTTGAATAGCTTTCAGTAAGTTTATTGGCCACTTATAATTCTTCTATGAAATACCTATGCCATTCTTCTATGGAATGTCGATTCCTTTGCCGATTTCTCTTCAGTTGTTCTAATTTTGTTTTAAAAAGCATTTCATATGGTCAGGAATTAGCCTGTTAGCTGTTTTACCTGTTACAAATATTTTTACCAGATAAAATTTTCTTTTCAAGTTAACTTGCTTATAGCGTTGGGGGTACATCTTCCTATCCAAGAGTAAGATATACCCTTCTATTTATTAAAATCTTCTTTGATGACTCTCAGTACAATTTTAAAGTTTTCTTCAGATAGATCCTACAGATTTCTTGTTACATTTACCTCTGTGTATCTCACCTTTTTAAAAAAATTATCACAATTGTGAATGGGAATCAAAAACTTGCATTTTTAAAAGGCAATACAGGGTATTCTGGTACAGATAGCCTTGAGACTGTACTTTGAAAAACTATGCCTCATATAATGCAGAAACAAGATACTTTTGTTGTACATGCCTTTCTTTTCCTAAAGGCTCCCAAGACACCAGGTGACATCTTTTCACCATAGAAGGCCACCTCATGGTAGAAGGGCAGGGCTAAGTGGCATGTGCTGCAGATTGCAGCCGTGTCCTTGTATTGTCTGCAGATTATTCCTGTACCTACCTCCATTCCTAGATATTAGGTTACTGCACTAGCATCGCATCCAGGAAGGGTGACAACCATGGCTAAAGTCTGGATCTCTTATATAGTTAAGTGGCATCAGAACTGAGCTAGTGTCAACATATGTCCTCAAGTGCTCTTTGAAGGTTATTCTTTTTTTTTTTTTTTTAAATTACTATTTCTTTTTTTTTTTTTTTAATTTTATAGCTACTTTATTTATTTATTTCTTTATTTTTGGCTGTGTTGGGTCTTCGGTTCGTGCGAGGGCTTTCTCTAGTTACGGCAAGTGGGGGCCACTCTTCATCGCGGTGCAGAGACCGCTCTTCATCGCGGTGCGCGGGCCTCTCACTATCGCGGCCCCTCCCGTTGCGGGGCACAGGCTCCAGACGCGCAGGCTCAGTAGTTGTGGCTCACGGGCCCAGCTGCTCCGTGGCATGTGGGATCTTCCCAGACCAGGGCTCAAACCCGTGTCCCCTGCATTAGCAGGCAGATTCTCAACCACTGCGCCACCAGGGAAGCCCTGAAGGTTATTCTTAACACAATTGCTAGTACTCTTATTAAACACTACCAAGCTACTAGGCTTCAGGCATCGTGTGTGGCATTAGAGGGAATTCAAAGATGACTGCTCCAGAAGTCTTCATAAGTAAATGCCACCACTAATCTCCATCCCAACACACCAAAGGCAATAAAGTGTCTCAGCAAATGTTTTGTGTCTTTGCTTCTGGCACAGGTGCCTCATGGATTTCAGATAGTAGTGAACTGGCTCGCTATAATCTGAGATGATAGGACCATATCCTTCAATTTCACACCTCTCTCTCTTCTTTCACACACCAGAGGGAATCAGTGTTCATATCTTTAAGAGAATAAAGCCTCTACTGGTCCT
The DNA here is from genome assembly GCF_949987535.1 of Balaenoptera acutorostrata. Classification (NCBI taxonomy): domain Eukaryota; kingdom Metazoa; phylum Chordata; class Mammalia; order Artiodactyla; family Balaenopteridae; genus Balaenoptera; species Balaenoptera acutorostrata. Next base: position 32,580,465 of record NC_080079.1, on the reverse strand, counting down.
ATTATCAACGCATCACAAAATGTCATCCTAGAAACCATGATCTCCAAGAAGTATTGAGAAACACATACTGAAAGGATTGTTTGGGTATGTGCTGCAGATTAGCAATTAATACATTTAGGAAGACTTATGTTTTACAGAGCTTCCTCCCAGCGAAGTGTGAAATGAGAGCAATTGTTGGATTATTGAGAGGCTCAGAGCCTTCCCTTATTCACAAATCACTTTAGGGTATTCCACTGGGTATGTTTAACTAACTTAAAGACAACTAATTTAATTTGATCATCTCAAAGGATGTTTGTCAAAGGCTTTAACATAGTTATTGCTGAGTAGTGGGCCTGTGGATGATTTTTATTTTTTCCTCTGTAACTTAGTCTGTGTTCTTTTTCTACAGTAAATATGGATTACTTTTACAACTGGGGAAAATACATTTTGTTTATCTATCTTTTTAGGGAGAATACAAAGCCTCTCAGATCAAGTAGACTGAGTTCTTCATTATGCCTCAAAGAGGTTCTAGATGAAAGCCTTAGAAAGTATTTCTGCAGGTTTCTTTTTAATAGGATCCCACTCTCAATGCCCAAAGATGTTTTACTTAGCAGCGAACAAATAAAGAACCAGCAGGCTTTCAAGAAAAGTCTTTTATATATCAACTTCACGATAAATCAATTCACTCTATAACTACAGACACTCTAGGTCAGGGGTCCCCAACCCCCCAGGCTGAGGACTGGTAGTGGTCCGTGGCCTGTTAGGAACCAGGCTGCACAGCAGGAGGTGAGTGGCAGGCGAGCAAGAGAAGCTTCATCTGTATTTACAGCTGCTTCCCATCGCTTGCATTACCACCTGAGTTCCACCTCCTGTCAGCATTATGGTGAGCTGTATAATTATTTTGTTATATATTACAATGTAATAATAATAGAAATAAAGTGCACAATAAATGTAATGCACTTGAATAATCCTGAAACCATTCCCCCCAACCCTCCCAGTCTGTGGAAAAATTATCTTCCATGAAACCGGTCCCTGGTGTCAAAAAGGTTGGGGACTGCTGCTCTAGGTGACCCAAAACACTTAAATTAAAACCCAGATGTCAGGGGCTTCGCTGGTGGCGCAGTGGTTAAGAATCCACCTGCCAGAGCAGGGGACATGGGTTCGAGCCCTGGTCCAGGAAGATCCCACATGGCGCGGAGCAACTAAGCCCGTGCGCCACAACTACTGAGCCTACGCTTTAGAGCCTGCGTGCCACAACTACTGAAGCCCGTGTGCCTAGAGCCCGTGCTCCACAACAAGAGAAGCCACCGCAATGAGAAGCCCGTGCACTGCAACGAAGAGTAGCCCCTGCTCACCGCAGCTGGAGAAAGCCCGCGCGCAGCAATGAAGACCCAACGCAGCCAAAAAAATAAATAAAATTAAAAAAAACAAAACCCAGAGATCTCTGGCTACCGTAACAATAACACCATCAGATAAAGCCCTCAAGAAGATGGTGATGTTTTCCCATTTTGGAGAGGACACATTTCAGCATAAAACAGCTTTGAAAGAGGGGAACCCAACAGACAGACATGTGCTCCCACTATTTCCACAAAAGCAAAATAGTTTTTGCCAACTGTCAGAAACATGATAAAATTATAGTATATAAATTGTGTAAACAAAACGTTTTATTTGTTCAATAACAGTATAAAATCATGTTATTTTCATCCAAACAGAAAGGTTTATTCCTCTAAATCCAAATAACCTGAGGCACCAGTCCCCACCCTAATACTTTGGATGTGGTATGTGTAAGCTTTTGGAATGCCCTCTTCTGTGGGCAGCTGAAGAGCAGTGTGCTCTGTGGAAACCATTTCTGCGTGACTGTTTTTATGACTCTGGAAGAGTTTCCCTTGTATCTGGATAAGTACTCTGATAACAGACACTAAGTCAAAGATCTTGAATAAGATTAAGCCTATCGTGAAATCCTCTGGAGATGGTCAACCAAGGTGCCATTTACTCAAATGTCACCACTATCAATTTTTTAAAAGCCCAGGTGCTGTGGAGACAAGCCTTTACTGGAGGAAAAAAACCTAAAGCAAAATATTTAAAATCATTATACCTATTTATTTTGAATTTTTACTGACTAGCATGGTAGAAAAAGTCCATGCTGACATTTTGTTCATCTAAGCATTGTCATCACCAGAAATAGAATTAACCTCAGAATCTGATCCAGAACTTTGGAAGAGTATGGAAAACAGAACATCACAAAAGAAATCTGAAATGGTAACATTCTCAAGATTTTTGGAATGACGCTTTTTGTCAATACTAATAGGAGTTTTCACAGACTGTACTGAGAGTCCTTGGACTTTAAAATCTGGTTTCTCTCATCATAACTTAACGATGATCATTGTGAGGCACCTTCCCAAGCAGGTAGCTGTGACTAAGCTCAGTGTGTGGTTTAATTCAAGAGCCTATTCAAGGGCTCAGAGAATATCTGGACAGGGCTGTAGACAGGAAGTATATGACACAGACTGTGTTGCGTACCCCAACACATGCTCTCAGTCAGCCTTAGTAACAAAACCCCAGTTTTCAACTGGGCACATATGGTCACCTAGCCTAATTTCCCAGCCTCCCTTTCAGTTAGGTAGAGCCCTGTGACTAAGTTTCAGCCAATGAAATATAAGTGGAAGCACTCTTTGAGACCTCCAGAAAGTCTCCTTTAAAAGGGAGGGGGAGGGAATTCCCTGGAGGTCCAGAGATTCCAATGCAGGGGGCATGGGTTCGATCCCTGGTCAGGGAATTAAGATCCTGCAAGTGGCTAAGCGTGGCCAAAATAATAATAATAATAATAATAATAAATTTAAAAATAATAACAAAATAAAAGGGAGGGGGAGATATATGCCAAAGGCCACACAGCCAGTAAGTAGTGAAGCTGGGATTCAAATGCCTAACTGTGTGGCTCCTCTGCACCCTAAGGGCGTAGCAAAATCTTGTGAGCCATCTAGAGCAGAGCTGGGCAAGCTCAGGCCTGAAAGCTAAGAATACTTTTACTTTTTTAAATGACTGAAACCTCTGGGTTTACTGGCTTGGCTGGAAAAGTACCAAGAGGGTCACTTACTGAACCAAGGGCTAAGATGAGTACTTTCTACACTCTCCATCTAGCCAAACTACTCTGTCCCTAAAATGGCTCATCAGTCCAAGTATGCAAGCAGAAGGAGAAGACAACTGGTTTGGAAGACAGTCTAAAGTAGTAGTTAAGAGCATGGGTTCTAGTGGCAAGCTGCTTGGGTTCATATTCTAGAGACACTACTTAATAGATAGAAACTGCACTTTAGTTTCCTTATCTGCAAAATGGAAATAATAATAATGCCTATCTCACAGGGCTGTTATGAAGATTAAAGGAGACAATCCAGGTAAACTTAGAAGAGCATCTGGAATACAGTAAGCACACAGTCCATGTTAGCGATTATTATCATTTCTGACCTTGGGTTGGGTTTTACCGGGTAGGTGCAACAGAAGGACAAGAGGGCAAGAATGTAGTGGTTGAAGTGATGGGAAGTGGAAAGCAGAAGAAACCGATAGAGAAAGAGTAGTGCAGTCAAGGGCTTGGAGTCCTTGAAGCTGAAGTATAGATGCACTAGAAGTCATTCAGTTAGAAAGTTGGGAAAATGGGTAGAAAGTAGAAGAGCTTATTTTAAGCTTTTAAGGGTGAAGCTGACATAAATGATGACAAAGTCCAGGGAGTGAGTGGTGTTGCAAAAAGGTAAAGGTCATTGAATTTAAGGAGGTCAAGCAACTGAGAGGCCAGGATATTGCCTGGGTTACCCATACAGAATTTTTAGTCACCTGGCTTAAAGGTGGGACTTGGGGAAGTAAGGGAAACTGAAAGCCAGGTACCAAAAGTCTTTGGTGAATGAAAGGAAATGAATGAGAAAGACATGAACATGAAGGGTCAGAAAGTGATAGTGTGAGCGTGTATAAAGATCAAAACTGGGGAGTGAGGAAGCCAGTGGCACCTCCTGACCCCAGCTGAAGCTAGTTGGTGGGAAAAGACCACAGATACAAGGCTGCTAAATATCCTGAAATGCTTGGGAGAGTCTGGTGGTGATGAACTGTCCTATCCTATGTTAACGCTGTCCCTGTTGAGAAACACAGCCACCAAGTTGTTTAGAGGGCTTCCTCAAAGGAGCCTGTCTCTTCAAGGTATCAAAGCTCTATGAAGCCCCTCCCCTCCCCTTTATTTAATATGCTCTCCAGATTCTGCGAAGAATCATTGCTGTCTCTCTCTACTCCATGCATACTTTCATCACAGTATGGATCGTCCTTCATCACAGTTATATGTTTAAACATCACTCTCATATAGGTACTCCCAGGCTGTGGCAAGGTGTAGTCATCTTTTCATGTCTATCTCTTAACCCTGTGTAAGCACTTCATAAATGTTATTTCTTAAACAAAAGACTTCTCACAGTCACCAAAGTAGGAGGCAGAGCATAAAAATAATATTCTGCCAATTAAAATGGGCCATCAAGAATTTAAGCAATTAACTATAAAGTTTGATTTTCTAATAAAGATTAGAAAGGAAATTTAATATTTCTTCACCAACTTGTAGGATAACATTTATGAATACTCCATATTAAAAGAAGTCATGGGGGGAGACCTTCAAGATGGCAGAGGAGTAAGACGTGCAGATTACCTTCCTCCCCACAAATATATCAGAAATACATCTACATGTGGAACAACTCTTACAGAACACCGACTGAACACTGGCAGAAGACCTCAGACTTCCCAAAAGACGCCAGAGGGGGACCTACAAGCAGAGGCGAGGCCATATCCAAAGCTGAACCCCAGGAGCTCTGTGCACAAAGAAGAGAAAGGGAAATCTCTCCTAGCAGCCTCAGGAGCAGCGGATTAAATCTCCACAATCAACTTGATGTACCCTGCATCTCTGGAATACCTGAATAGACAATGAATCATCCCAAAATTGAGGCGGTGGACTTTGGGAGCAACTATAGACTTGGGGTTTCCTTTCTGCATCTAATTTGTTTCTGGTTTTATGTTTATCTTAGTTTAGTATTTAGAGTTTATTATCATTGGTAGATTTGTTTATTGATTTGGTTGCTTTCTTCCTTTTTTTTATATACATAGATATATATTTTTTCTTCCTTTTTCTCTTTCTGTGAGTGTGTATGTGTATGCTTCTTTGTGTGATTTTTGTCTGTATAGCTTTGCTTTTACCATTTGTCCTAGGGTTCTCTCTGTCTGTTTTTTTTTTTTATTGTTCTTTTTTTGTTTTGTTTTTTTAGTATAGTTTTTAGCACTTGTTAACATTGGTGGATTTGTTTTTTGGTTTGGTTGCTCTCTTCTTTCTTCCTTTTTATTACTTAAAATTTTTTTTTATTTTTAAGAATTTAAAAATATTTTTTATTTTAATAACTTTATTTTCTTTTTTCTTTCTTTCTTTCTTTCTTTTTTTTCTCCCTTTTCTTCTGAGCTGTGTGGCTGACAGGGTCTTGGTTCTCTGGCTGGGTGGCAGGCCTGAGCCTCAGCAGTGGAAGAGCTGAGTTCAGCATACTGGTCCACCAGAGACCTCCCAGCTCCACATAATATCAAACAGCAAAAGCTCTCCTAGAGATCTCTATCTTAACGCTAAGACCCAGCTCCACTCAACGACCAGCAGGCTACAGTGCTGGAAACCCTATACCAAACAACTAGCAAGACAGGAACACAACCCCACCCATTAGCAGAGAGGCTGCCTAAAATCATAATAAGCTCACACACACAAAAAAACACACCACCAGACGTGGTCCTCCACATCAGAAAGACAAGATCCAACCTCATCCACCAGAACACAGGCACCATACCCCTTCACCCGGAAGCCTACACAACCCACTGAACCAACCTTAGCCACGGGGGCAGACACCAAAAACAACAGGAACTACGAACCTGCAGCCTGCAAAAAGGAGACCCCCAAAACAGTAAGTTGAGCAAAATGAGAAGACAGAGAAACACATAGCAGATGAAGGAGCAAGGCAAAAACCCATCAGACCAAACAAATGACGAGGAAATATGCAGTCTACCTGAAAAAGAATTCACAGTAATGGTAGTAAAAATGATCCAAAATCTTGGAAATAGAATGGAGAAAATACAAGAAACATTTAACAAGGATGTAGAAGAACTAAAGAGCAAACAAACAATGATGAACAACACAATAAATGAAATTTAAAATTCTCTAGAAGGAATCAATAGCAGAATAACTGAGGCAGAAGAACAGATAAGTGACCTGGAAGATAAAATAGTGGAAATAACTACCACAGAGCAGAATAAAGAAAAAAGAATGAAAAGAATTGAGGACAGTCTCAGAGACCTCTGGGACAACGTTAAACGTACCAACATTCGAATTATAGGGGTCCCAGAAGAAGAGAAAAAGAAAGGGACTGAGAAAATATTTGAAGAGATTATAGTTGAAAACTTCCCTAATATGGGAAAGGAAATAGTCAGTCAAGTCCAGGAAGCACAGAGAGTCTCAAACAGGATATATCCAAGGAGAAACAGGCCAAGACACATATTAATCAAACTGTCAAAAATTAAATACAAAGAAAAAATATTAAAAGCAGCAAGGGAAAAACAACAAATAACATACAAGGGAATTCCCATAAGGTTAACAGCTGATCTTTCAGCAGAAGCTCTGCAAGCCAGAAGGGAGGGGCAGGACATATTTAAAGTGAGGAAAGGGAAAAACCTACAACCAAGATTACTCTACCCAGCAAGGATCTCATTCAGATTCGACGGAGAATTTAAAACCTTTACAGACAAGCAAAAGCTAAGAGAATTCAGCACCACCAAACCAGCTTTACAACAAATGCTAGAGTAACTTCTCTAGGCAGGAAACACAAGAGAAGGAAAACACCTACAATAACAAACCCAAAGCAATTAAGAATTTGGTAATAGGAACATACATATCGATAACTACCTTAAATGTAAATGGATTAAATGCTCCAACCAAAAGACATAGACTGGCTGAATGGATACAAAAACAAGACCCGTATATATGCTGTCTATAAGAGACCCACTTCAGACCTAGAGACACATACAGATTGAAAGTGAGGGGATGGACAAAGATATTCCATGCAAATGGAAATCAAAAGAAAGCTGGAGTAGCAATTCTCATATCAGACAAAAGAGACTTTAAAATAAAGACTATTACAAGAGACAAGGAAGGACACTATATAATGATCAAGGGATAGATCCAAGAGGAAGGTATAACAATTGTAAATATTTATGCACCCAATATAGGAGCACCTCAATACATAAGGCAAATGCTAACAGCCATAAAAAGGGAAATCGACAGTAACACAATCATAGTAGGGTACTTTAACACCCCACTTTCACCAATGCACAGATCATCCAAAATGAAAATAAATAAGGAAACACAAGCTTTAAATGATACATTAAACAAGATGGACTTAATTGATATTTATAGGGCATTCCATCCAAAAACAACAGAATACACTTTCTTCTCAAGTGCTCATGGAACATTCTCCAGGATAGATAATATCCTGGGTCACAAATCAAGCCTTGGTAAATTTAAGAAAAATGAAATCATATCAAGTATCTTTTCCGACCACAATGCTATGAGACTAGATATCAATTACAGGAAAAAATCTTTAAAAAATACAAACACATGAAGGCTAAACAATACACTACAAAATAACCAAGAGGTCACTGAGGAAATCAAAACATACCTAGAAACAAGTGACAATGAAAACACGATGACCCAAAGCCTACGAGATGCAGCAAAAGCAGTTCTAAGAGGGAAGTTTATAGCTATACAATCCTACCTCAAGAAACAAGAAACATCTCAAATAAACAAGCTAACCTTACACATAAAGCAATCAGAGAAAGAAGAACAAAAATCTCCTAAGTTAGCAGAAGGAAAAAAATCATAAAGGTCAGATCAGAAATAAATGAAAAAGAAATGAAGGAAACAATAGCAAAGATCAATGAAACTAAAAGCTGGTTCTTTGAGAAGATACACAAAATTGATAAACCATTAGCCAGACTCATCAAGAAAAAAAGGGAGAAGACTCAAATCAATAGAATTAGAAATGAAAAAGAAGTAACAACTGACACTGCAGAAACACAAAGGATCATGAGAGATTACTACAATCAACTATATGCCAATAAATTGGACAACCTGGAGGAAACGGACAAATTCTTAGAAAAGCACAACCTTCTGAGACTGAACCAAGAAGAAATAGAAAATATAAACAGTCCAATCACAAGCACTGAAATTGAGACTGTGATTAAAAATCTTCTAACAAACAAAAGTCCAGGACCAGATGGCTTCACAGGTGAATTCTATCAAACATTGAGGGAAGAGCTAACACCTATCCTTCTTAAACTCTTCCAAAACATAGCAGAGGGAGGAACACTCCCAAACTCATTCTACGAGGCCACCATCACCCTGATACCAAAACCAGACAAAGATGTCACAAAGAAAGAAAACTACAGGCCAATATCACTGATGAACATAGATGCAAAAGTCCTCAACAAAATACTAGCAAACAGAATCCAACAGCATGGTAAAATGATCATACACTATGATCAAGTGGGGTTTATCCCAGGAATGCAAGGATTCTTCAATATAGGCAAATCAATCAATGTGATACACCATAATAACAAACTGAAGGAGAAAAACCATATGATCATCTGAATAGATGCAGAAAAGGCTTTTGGCAAAATTCAACACCCATTTATGATAAAAACCCTCCAGAATGTAGGCATAGAGCGAACTTACCTCAATATAATAAAGGCCATGTATGACAAACCCACAGCCAACATCGTTCTCAATGGTGAAAAACTGAAACCATTTCCTCTAATATCAGGAACAATACAAGGAAGTTTTAGCCACAGCAATCAGAGAAGAAAAAGAAATAAAAGGAATCCAAGTCGGAAAAGAAGAAGTAAAGCTGTCACTGTTTGCAGATGACATGATACTATACATAGAGAATCCTAAAGATGCTACTAGAAAACTACTAGATGTAATCAACGAATTTGGTTAAGTAGCAGGATAAAAAATTAATGCACAGAAATCTCTTGCATCCCTATATACTAATGATGAAAAATCTCAAAGAGAAATTAAGAAAACACTCCCATTTACCATTGCAACAAAAAGAATAAAATACCTAGGAATAAACCTACCTAAGGAGACAAAAGACCTGTATGCAGAAAACTATAAGACACTGATGAAAGAAATTAAAGATGATACAAATAGATGGAGAGGTATACCATGTTCTTGGATTGGAAGAATCAACATTGTGAAAATGACTCTACTACCCAAAGCAATGTACATATTCAATGCAATCCCTATCAAACTACCAATGGCATTTTTCATATAACTAGAACAAAAAATTTCACAATTTCTATGGAAACACAAAAGACCCTGAATAGCCAAAGCTATCTTGAGAAAGAAAAGCAGAGCTGGAGGAATCAGGCTCCTGGACTTCAGACTATACTACAAAGCTACAGTAATCAAGACAGCATGGTATTGGCACAAAAACAGAAATACAGATCAATGGAACAGGATAGAAAGCCCAGAGGTAAACCCACGCACATATGGTTGCCTTATTTTTGATAAAGGAGTCAAGAATATACCATGCAGAAAAGACAGCCTCTTCAATAAGTGCTGCTGGGAAAACTGGATAGCTACATGTAAAAGAATGAAATTAGAACACTCCCTAACACCATACACAAAAATAAACTCAAAATGGATTAAAGACCTAAATGTAAGGCAGACACTATAAAACTCTCAGAGGAAACCACAGGCAGAACACTATGACATAAATCACAGCAAGATCCTTTTTGACCCACCTCCTAGAGAAACGGAAATAAAAACAAAAATAAACAAATGGGACCTAATGAAACTTAAAAGCTTTTGCACAGCAAAGGAAACCATAAACAAGACGAAAAGACAACCCTCAGAATGGGAGAAAATATTTGCAAATGAAGCAGCAGACAAAGGATTAATCTCCAAGATTTACAAGCAGCTCATGCAGCTCAATAACAAAAAAACAAACAACCCAATCCAAAAATGGGCAGAAGACCTAAATAGACATTTCTCCAAAGAAGATATACAGATTGCCAACAGACACATGAAAGAATGCTCAACATCACTAATCATTACAGAAATGCAAATCAAAACTCCAATGAGGTATCACCTCACACCGGTCAGAATGGCCATCATCAAAAAATCTACAAACAATGAATGCTGGAGAGGGTGTGGAGAAAAGGGAACCCTGTTGCACTGTTGGTAGGAACATAAATTGCTACAGCCACTATGGAGAACAGTATGCAGTTTCCTTAAAAAACTAAAAATAGAACTACCATATAATCCAGCAATCCCACTACTGGGCATATACCCTGAGAAAACCATAATTCAAAAAGAGTCATGTACCACAATGTTCACTGCAGCTCTATTTACAATAGCCAGCACATGGAAGCAACCTAAGTGTCCATCGAGAGATGAATGGATAAAGAAGATGTGGCACATATATACAATGGAATATTACTCAGCCATAAAAAGAAACGAAATTGAGTTATTTGTAGTGAGGTGGATGGACCTAGAGTCTGTCATACAGAGTGAAGTCAGAAAGAGAAAAACAAATACCATATGCTAACACATATATATGGAATTTAAAAAAAGAAAATGGTTATGAAGAACATAGGGGCAGGACAGGAATAATGATGCAGACGTAGAGAACGGACTTAGGACACGGGGAGGGGGAAGGGTAAGCTGGGACGAAGTGAGAGAGTGGCATGGACATATATACACTACCAAATGTAAAATAGATAGCTAGTGGGAAGCAGCGGCATAGCACAGGGAGATCAGCTCGGTGCTTTGTGACCACCTAGAGGGGTGGAATAGGGAGGGTGGGAGGGAGATACAAGAGGGAGGAGATATGGGGATATATGTATATGTATAGCTGATTCACTTTGTTATAAAGCAGAAACTAACACTCCATTGTAAAGCAATTATACTCCAATAAAGATGTTAAAAAAAAGAAAGAAAGAAGTCATGGATGAGACCTCAAAGGAATATAATCAAGGTCTGAAGAATAAGGTTGTTAGGGAACTTGCAAAATCCATTACCCTCAATATACCAAACTAAAACCAGATATCTTAAATTAGCAACATTGCGGCTTCCTTGGTGGCACAGTGGTTAAGAATCTGCCTGCCAATGCAGGGGACACTGGTTCGAGCCCTGGTCCGGGAAGATCCCACATGCCACAGAGCAACTAAGCCCGTGTGCCACAACTACTGAGACTGCACCCTACAGCCAGCAAGCCACAACTACTGAAGCCCACGTGCCTAGAGCCCATGCTCTGCAACGAGACACCACCGCAGTGAGAAGCCCGTGCACCACAACGAAGAGTAGCCCCCACTCGCCACAGCTAGAGAAAGCCCATGCACAGCAACGAAAACCCAAAGCAGCCAAAAATAAATAAATAAATTTATATTAAAAAATTAGCAACATTGCATTTATATTCCTTGTTTTCCAGAAACATTTAAAGAATTTACTTGCCCTAAAGAGTAAATGTAATGCTTATAAATTCACATTTGCTGAAGGTAAATAATATGAGGGTTTAAAATTTTTGTTTCTAGTCCTCCTTTCAAGTGTCCCATGCCTTTCTGACTTTATAATTTTGCATCAGTGAGATTCTCGCCAAATGACAAATTTTCCAAATCATCTACATTTGATATAAATTCCTTTTTAAAATTTTTATTTATTTTATTTATTTATTTTTGGCTGCTTTGGGTCTTCGTTGCTGCACGCGGGCTTTCTCTAGTTGCGGTGAGCGGGGTCTACTCTTCGTTGCGGTGCGTGGGTTTCTCATGGCAGTGGCTTCTCTTGTTGCGGAGCACGGGCTCTAGGCTCGTGGGTTCAGTAGTTGTGGCTCTCGGGCTCTAGGGCGCAGGCTCAGCAGTTGTGGCGCATGGGCTTAGCTGCTCCGCAGCATGTCGGATCTTCCCGGACCAGGGCTCGAACCCGTGTCCCCTGCATTGGCAGGCGGATTCTTAACCACTGTGCCACCAGGGAAGCCCTGATATAAATTCTTAAAGATGTAGAAAAAGTATACAAAAGAAAGTGAATATATCCTAGGATTTCAGCCTAGATTGAATTCACAGTTTGCAGGGTAAGGGAAAGAACGTTACTGTGACTTATTTACAGGAAAACCAAAAGATGGAGAAAAAAGTGTGGAAATAGTAGAAATTTTAAAGAAAAAAACTTTGAGGTAGTACAAAGCAATCATTAGGTACTTAAGAAATTCTTCAGTTATTGAACTCAAGGAACATATTTGCGCCAAACTTAATGATAAATATCACTCCTCCTTGGAGCACTTGACAAACCTTTAGAGGAATAAGCCTTTAATCAATAAGCATAAATTATTTTTAAAACCTCAAAAAAATGAATTGTTTTATTTGGGCTCATAAAATAACTTCCTGTGGGCCCCTGGGCTTATTCTCCTTTGGGTTTGGGGATTCGGGAAAGTATACATTGATACAGTCTGTGAAAGGAAATAAGTACTAAGATGGGTGAACATTATTCCCTCCTCATTATTACACAGGCAATAACTTATAAAGGAATAAAAACTGCATTTTCTGTGAAAAAGGGTCCTGAGAAAAGCAAACTGATAGTAGAAATTCAGAGAAGTTACTGGTTAATGTTCATTCAGTAATAATGTGCTGTAATGTGGTGCAGAGTTTATTTTAGTGATAGAAATTTTAGTAGCTATGTAAATGACTTTACTCCTATTTAGAAGTATTAGTATTTAGTCTTTAAAAGTTGATTATCTCCAGAGAACAGTCTATACAACTGTATAATAATTCCTAAGCCTTCTTCCTGGTTCTAACTGAAAGTGCAGGCATCATTAGACATACTATAAATATAGTTGGGATAATTTCTTTAGTTACATTATTTTACACTTGCCCACCCCAAAACTTAAAACACTTTTCTGCCCATTCACATAGTTTCAAACTATCGTGCAATTATAGTTTATTTTCATCATTCATAATTCAGACACATTTGTACATTTGGAAGAATGGCATGCTTAATCACCTCCAGAATACTCATAAAAAGTTAATAAAGATATGAAATAACATTTTCCAACTTTCGTTAAATTGAAGATCTCTGTGATTCCTTGTTAAAAAGTCTCTATGTTGGCATTTCAATTTTTATCATCCTCTTCAAGGACCAAAACATACTCCAAATTAACACAACATTGTGAATCAACTACACTTCAATAAAGTTTTTAAAAAATCTTTTTAAAAATGTACTCCACATTTGATGACAATCAACAACAGTAAGCAGAAAAGATGTTTGGAAAGAAACACCACTGTTTTTTAACAGTGCACTTTTGCATTCAAAAAAATGTTAGCAAAATATTTTTGCACTGTTGATACTATTATATTTTACGTCAACTTCAAGTAGAACACAATTTTTTAAAAAGTTGTATTTGCAATATGAAATGAAGATTTGCTTAATTCATTCAGTAAATATTTATTGAGCATTTACTACATGCTAGGCATTGTTCTAGCTATTGGGGATTCAGAGGTGAAAAAGACAGACATGATTCTTACTTTTCCACTACCAAGAAGCTTATGTTTTATCTTGAATCATTTACATTAAAAAATACATAAACCAGCAATAAAATGTTATTAAGTCACAGATGTCATAGAACTGAGGTTGAAAAGGAGCTCAGAGATCACCTACGGTCTGTCATCAATTCCAAGATGCACAGTATTTTACATTCTGACATCTCTGAAATCAGCCACATCTTACAGTGCGGTCAGACCAGGCAGCAATAGAGCTGTCACTGCCAGCATGTGTGCATCAAAACCTATGGAATGAGTGTCAGGGGCTTGGAAGAAAATCCAGGAGATAATGGTGAAGGCACCCTTTTAAGGATTTTTGATGACTCAGTATTCAATAAAGTACAATAGTTCAAAGTGTTCATCTGTTACAGCAGAGGAAAATGAAATTCAGAGAGGTTAAATGACTTGCCCTAATTCACAAAGCAGAGTAGGTAGGACAAGAGTCCAGGTCTGAGTTCCAATCTCATTCTTCTTCTACCTAAGTCTTCAGTTAATGGAAGGAAAGCCTCAAGTACATGACTCTAACTTTGGGACCAGGGGCAAGGATCTTAATCCCTCTTTGCCTCATTTCTCTACTTGTAAAATAGGAAGTTTAAGAGACCTAATTAATATGTTACTTTAAGTTTTAAGTGAGATAATGCATGTATAGGACTTAACACAGAGATTAGCAAATGGTAAGTGCTCCAAAAAAGTTAACTATTTGAGATCAAACTTTACATTTGGTAGGAAATAAACTGATCATGAATTATCCCACAAATACAGATCACTATATGAAGCTCACATCTAGTTATTTGGTTAAAGTATCAGAAAACTAAACAGACTGGTCAAACATTTGAACTGATTAGTGTAATAAAAATGTCCACCTTAACAATGCTTTTGTCCAGGTCCATGTGGTACTGTGCCAAGACCCCAGCAGACCTACCTGCAAGAAACCATACAAAAAGTAAGAATCTCCCCCTCCACCCCTGACCATCAAATTACCAGTACTCTAATGTGTACAAATGCACTTGTAAATGCAACCTCAAGGGACACATAAACAAGGAAAAACATTTAAAATGTATAACAGAGCATTCATTTTTGGTTTCTTTAAAATACTACTACAACTGTATATATTAATACTAGTACAAGAACTACACATTTTGGAGCTTAAAATGCACCACAGGGAGACATGATTTGGCCAGAAGAGTCAGAGTAATAACTGTTATGATTTATATATTACTTTATATATTACAAAGCACTTTCTCATCCGTTCTCAACTCAGTGCTTTGCACATAGTATGTAATTGTAAAAACAAATCCCAGGTGCTTTCTAATGTCATTTATTTTCCGCTCAAACAACAGAATATTCAGAGAAGGGGTAAATGTTCACATTTCTTTTTTATTTTCTTCATGTTTAAGACTTTCTAGGTCAGCTCTTTTAATTTTGAGAGTTTAAGTGAAAATCCAAATTACAACACATTATATTACATTGAATCAACCTGCTTTAAATATTAGTTTCCATATTTTTGTTTCTATAAAAATAGTAATATTCTGTATGTCTTTACACATTATCAGCTCATTACCTATTTCAGACAAATAAAAATGGTTTCAATTGAGATTTGGAATCCAACAGATATACAGTTAAGCATTTAGGAAGTAATTTTAACTTCTTAAAATTACTTAATAAGTAATTAAGCACTTAAGAAGTAATTTTAACTACTAGGAAATATTAATCAACTCACATTTGTTCCTGTTTCACCCGATGACAAAACCTATAGGGCACCCTGCAAGAGAACTAACTCAAATTAATATATCTATACCTAGAATTGCTGTTGCACTTTCAGAACCTTCTGGCAATTAAAGCCTTATCGTGAGGTACAATTCTGGCATCTTCGTGTTTCATCATGACAACTGCACAGCAGCAAAGCTCAATAAAAGAATGTTTTTGGTAAAATCTCGTAAGCACTAGCATGTTATCCAAATTTAAACCTTAAAAGAAAACCACCACATGACTCAACATGCGAACTTTCCCTATTCTGAAACTTACTAACATTATTAGTTTGCTTGTATTTGGGACACACACACACACAGACACACACACAAACCAATCACATACTGCATTATATCAATACACATCCTAGATGTTTTTGAAGATCAAAGTTGAGTAAAGTTGGGTCGGCAGGGAAAAGCTCTATGGCTTACTCGGAGCGCCCCTTGGTGAGAAGCATCTCAGCCTCTAGGGGCCAGACTCCAGAGGGGGCGGCAGTTCGGGGCTGCACTCTAGGGCGCCCCCAGCCTAGCCGCCTCAGAGTCGCCAGCGCGCCCCACCTCTCTCTGTTCTAGACTCCGGCCCACCCCTTCCTCCCCGGCCAGCCACCGCGCTGCCCCCTCAGCTCCTAGGCAGCTGGGAAAGACCGGAACAAAAACCCGGCACACAAAGAAGTGCTGGGTAGGAAGCGAGGCTCCACCCTGCCAAGAGGAGCGACTCCTCTAGAAAAACTTGGCGGCAAGTTAATAGGAATCGCGGAGGCGCAGTTTCTAGGACCCTTTGGGACACCCTGCCGCCCAGCGACCTCATCCTTTGTCCTTTGACAGGCCTCCTTGAAGCCCCAAACTCTGAGCGCTTTCCGAGCAACTCTTGACTCGACCTCCATTGCGGTCCATCACTGATAGCAGCCACGATAACTGCATCCGGGTGTGTCGGGGAGCCGCGCGTAGGCTCTCCCGGAAGTGACGCTAGCGCGGAAGGATCGCGTTCGGCTGAGAGGGACTGAGGGGAACGGACTGCCGGAAGCCGGTGCGGAAGGGAAGCTGTTCGTGGCGGGTGAAGGTCGGGGACTTTGTGACAATCAACTCCCTAGAATAGATATCACGTGTCTGGCATTGTGCTTAACACCAGCATTGCCATACCACTTAATCCCTTCTTCAACAACAGTCCCAGGAGAAAGAAATATTATCATTTCCATCTTATGTACGGGAAAGCTAAGGCTAAGAGAGGGCAAATGATTTAAGATCATAGAGCTAGTATTTGGTGAAGCTGGTGTAACCCCGTCATTCTGGCTGCAGAACCTGTGTTTGAAACCTCCTGCGTCGTGCTTCTATTTAGAAAAGTTCAAACCCCTGGTGCTTGTTATCCTGGTGAGCCACTTCTGCCAAGGGCTGTTTACCTTAAGCTCTGCATCCTGTTGCCCTAGAAGTGGTGCCGAGTCACAACCCTTGTGCATTTTACGGTGGGCACAAGGCCGAGCGTGTACCCGGGTCATCATCGCTATCCCGATGACCTGGGATTTCGCTTGGTCTCCTACCCCTTGACCCTGCACCAGCCCTCACAGTGCAGGTTAACTGAGGAAACTGGCACTGGCTATTCGGCTCGGGGAAACATTTTAACTCCTGTCAGGTATGTGTAAATTCGGGACTATTAAGACAACTGGAGGTCACCATCATCAAATGCAGTCTCTGGCCTTAACAAAGGGCTTGACAAGTGTTATCTTGGACTTTCCACCGAGTCAATTATGTTTCTTCTGGCTTCTGTTTCTTTAGAATATGACGGAGAATCAATCCTTTGATCTTATGTCTACATAAATCCTCAAATAACAACGTGTGAATAGCCACTAAGGTCATATTTTTGTAAAAACATTATGCATAGAAAAAAGCACTAACAAATACATCAAACTTAACAGTGATAGTACTTGAAGAGTGGCCATTGAATCCTTTCATTTCTTTTATATTCGTCTACTTTTTGTTTTCCATATCTGCTATATCTTTTTAATATAGACAAATTGTCCACAGTAAAACCTTTTTAATTGCCTGACATTATAATGAAGACAAAGATATGTTGTCACATTTTGACAGATGACAGTCCTTGGTGCAAGTCACATAGGGGAATCCTGTTTGCCTGGAAGAGCATTGAGGTTTTGTCAGGGTATTATCAAAATACAGTTTGGGTCAACAAGCCTCACAGGAAAAATGAATCAAATGAGTAAAAATTGATGTTTTTCACGAACTGTTATATAAAAAATATACTACAATCAAAAGTTTTTCTTCTAAAGAATAAAGAGGGGAAGGTATTTGGGGTTCTTGAAATTCTAGGGAACAAGTATAGAAAGCTATTTTTATTCTGCCTTCTTTGGGGTACAGATTTAAGCAATTTATCTTTTTTCAGACTATACAAAATAAAGACTTCATTCTCTATTCTCTCCCTAAATTCCACTTCCTACTATTGCTTTTTAGTGATCTCTCAAGCAGTAGTACAACAAGAAATATGGTGGAAAGATAGAAGAGAGAAATGAGAAGAAATCAGGGGAAGAAGAAAAGGTGGAGGAATAAAGGAAGAATCTGATATTGGCGTTGAGGTTACTTTGGAATTCCAAGGTGGCATATAGCAACTGTCTCATCCGAGTCCTGGCGCAAGCCCAGTTGCCCATCCAAAGGTAGATTCACATATACAGTGTCTCCACTCACACACTCAGCACCCACAATGATAACTCTGGCCAAAATTCACTTTATACTTTTACAAATTAAACATATATTTTAACAAAACTGGGAGTCACTGAACAACAAGAAATATAAAGTAAAATCCCATCATTTTCCATGGTGCTCTCTCTTACCATATCATTCATTCATCTCATGATTAATGGCCTAAATGGATATTGAATTGGAAGTTTTGCCTGCAGCATTACAGTGCAACAACTATGAAACACCAAAGTGAGGTGCTGACAAGACGCATGTTTTTGAAGGAAATATCTTTGTGTTAGTCTGGGTCCTTTGAGAGGTGGTTGTTAAGATGAAATTAAATGTGCAAGAGTTTTATTAGAGGAAACACTTGTGAGAGAGAATGGGGAGGGAGCCAGGGGAGGCTGGGAGAGCCATTCGACTGTGATGCAAGTCTGAAACTGAGTGAAGGAGAGAAGGAGGGAAGGTTGGTGGAAGTGTCCTAGACTTCTACACAGTCTAAGGTAGATTCAGCAAGGCTGTTGGGGATCCATAAGTGAAAATCACTGTCAGAGGAGTCCTCCTAGGGAAGAGCCTGCCTTATTATCTGTGCTGCACTCAGTCATTGGCTGGAGTAGCCCATTGGAAGCTTGGCTTTTGGTGCAAATGTGGCAGAATCTTAGACTTTTGGTCAATTTTGCTCCCTCTATTTGGTCACCACAATCCAAGAACTAGTTTTTCAATTATTGGAACTTTTCACCAGTTTCAGGCTTAAAAGAAGATTTTTGAAAGAGTTGATTTCATGAGGAGGAGTTTTGGAGAGAGCCATTGTTATGCTTTCCCATGCCCCTTCAAGTCTGGTGAGTGAGGCTTCAACAGCACTACTCAGAGAGCTTGATATATGTCCCCTGGCTTTTGAGAAGTACGATAGTTTCTGACTCGCATCTGGGAAATCCTAAGGGTAGGAGAAATGGGTCAGTAAGAGGTTTTGGCACAGGAACAAAGGAGAGTTGCTATGTTGGGATCAGCTGTCACTCCCACCAGGGCAAATGATGTTTGAGTATTTCTCATGCACCAGATGTGGGGCACATGAGAGAAAGAGAGAGCTTGCCTGGTGCCTTTTTGACTCTTTCCCAAGAGGCCTGCCTGGAAGGGAGATGGGGCTCCAAAAGAGAGAATCTGTGTGGTGTGGATTATTAGAAAATTTGGAGCTGTAAATGGAGCAGTAACTGGGGGAATAGAATGCATCGCCCATCTAGGGTGACCAGCTTTTCCAAGTTTGCCTGGAACGCTCCCTGCTTTAGTATTAAAAATCTTGAGTCCCAGGAACCCCTCAGTCCCAGGCAATTCAGGATGATTGGTCATTCTACCTGTCATAGAAGGAGTTGCAGTCAGAAGGCACCCTAGCAGGGAGCCTCCAAGAACCCAAAAAATTGCTCATGAGAGTAAGAGTCAAGTTGAAATATCAAGCAGGTCCAGAGTATGTGAAGCCAGCTTATGACCAGGTCAGTGTTAAAGTGGTTTTTATCAGAGGACAGTTGGAAAATGATGCTGAAGCAGGATCTTCTTCTCCACACTATCCTTTTGGAGTATGTGTTAGTCTGCTCAGGCTGCCATAACAAAATACCACAGATTGGGTGGCTTAAACCACAAAAATGTATTTTCTCACAATTCTGGAGGCCAGAAGTTCAAGATCAAGGTTCTGGCTAATCCGTTTCTGGTGAGAACTCTCTTCCTGGGTTGCAGATGTTCGCCTTCTTGCTGCATCCTCACAGGGGCTTTCCTCACTCTGTGTGTGTGTGTGTGTGTGTGTGTGTGTGTGTGTGTGTGTGTGAGGAGAGAGAGAGAGGTATGTCTCTGGTGTCTCTTATAAGGACACTAATCCTATCAGATCAGGGCCCTACTCTTATGACCTTATTTAACCTTAATGACTTCCTCAGAGGCCTCATCTCCAAATACAACTACACTGGGGGTTGGGGCTTCAACATATAAACTTTAGAGGGACAGAAACATTTATTTCATAACAGATTATGACTTGGAACGCAGAGATACCTTTTTTAGTGGGGAGCATAAGAATATTAGGTCTGTCCCATGCCTCACACCCTTATGGAGAAGATATGCTATAGTGTATCTGTATCTTTTTGTGAACAAAAGTAAACATTATATTTGGAGATCATTTATGACTCTTTTAGAGCTCTTCAGACATTATTTTAATCTTATCAATGTAAAGATGGACCCACCCAGAGGACTGTTTTCTTCTGTCCTACAGAGCAGAGGAAGACACAAGCTAAAGCTAACACTACCTGACCCATAGGGAAACCCACAACAGACTGTGTAGACAGTGATCAGGACTTGGACTAAACAGGGATTTAGCAAACATTGGGACTGTTCTGTATGGTGCTGCTTGTATGTATGAAATTTGACATTAAAAAAAGTGTTGCATGAGAGAGAGACAGAGACAGAGAGAAAGAGAAGAGGAGAGAATTGGATGTCTGTGTTCTGGATGTCTGTGTTCATAGAATTGGATGTTGGATAGCATCCACTTGAACCCCTCCAGGAAGCCTAGCTGTTTTTGTTTAATTCCTTAAGGGCTTTAGTAGTTGGAACTAGGTTCAGCTGTGAGCACAGAGTAACAGAAGGCTCTAAAATAAAAGTTATTTAAACATGACATACATTTATTTTTTTTCTTTCAAGAAATCTGGATGGACTCGGGGCAAGATGGCGGAAGAGTAAGACACGGAGATCACCTTCCTTCCCACAGATACATTAGAAATACATCTACACGTGGAACTGCTCCTACAGAACACCCACTGAACGCTGGCAGAAGACGTCAGACCTCCCAAAAGGCAAGAAACTCCCCACGTACTTGGGTAGGGCTAAAAGAAAAAGGAAATAACAGAGACAAAATAATAGGGACGGGACCTGCACCAGTGGGAGGGAGCCGTGAAGGAGGAAAGGTTTCCACACACTAGGAAGGCCGTTCGCGGGCGGAGACTGCGGGTGGCAGAGGGGGGTAGCTTCGGAGCCATGGAGGAGAGCGCAGCCACAGGGGTGTGGAGGGCAAAGCGGAGAGATTCCCACACGGAGGATCGGTGCCGAGTAGCACTCACCAGCCCGAGAGGCTTGTCTGCTCACCCGCCGGGGCGGGCGGGGGCTGGGAGCTGAGGCTCGGGCTTCGGTCGGATCGCAGGGAGAGGACTGGGGTTGGCGGCGTGAACACAGCCTGAAGGGGTTAGTGCACCACAGCTAGCCGGAAGGGAGTCCGGGAAAGTCTGCAGTTGCCAAAGAGGCAAGAGACTTTTTCTTGCCTCTTTGTTTTGCGGTGCGCAAGGAGAGGGGATTCAGAGCGCCGCCTAAACGAGCTTCAGAGACGGGCGCAAGCCGCGACTATCAGCGCGGACCCCAGAGATGGGCATGAGACGCTAAGGCTGCTGCTGCCGCCACCAAAAAGCCTGTGTGCAAGCACAGGTCACTCTCCACACCGCCCCTCCCGGGAGCTGGTGCAGCCCGCCACGGCCAGGCTCCCGTGATCCGGGGACAACTTCCCCGGGAGAACGCATGGCACGCCTCGGGCTGGTGCAACGTCACGCCGGCCTCTGCCGCTGCAGGCTCACCCCGCATCCATATCCTTCCCTCCCCCCCCACCCCGCCCGAGTGAGCCAAAGCCCCGGAAGCAGCTGATCCTTTAACCCCGTTCTGTCTGGGCGGGGAACAGACGCCCTCAGGCGACCTACACGCAGAGGCGGGTCCAAATCCAAAGCTGAACCCCGGGAGCTGTGCGAACAAAGAAGAGAAAGGGAAATCTCTCCCAGCAGCCTCAGAAGCAGTGGATTAAAACTCCACAAACAACTTGATGTGCCTGCATCTGTTGAATACCTGAATAGACAATGAATCATCCCAAATTCAGGAGGTGGACTTTGGGAGCAGGATATATTAATTTTTCCCCTTTTCCTTTTTCTGTGGGTGTATATGTGTATGCTTCTGGGTGAGATTTTGTCTGTATAGCTTTGCTTTATAATAGCTTTATTTTATTTTATTTTATTTTATCCTCTTTCTTTCTTTCTTTCTTTCTTTCTTTCTTTCTTTCTTTCTATTTTTTCTCCCTTTTACTCTGAGCCGTGTGGATGAAAGGCTCTTGGTGCTCCAGCCAGGCATCAGGGCTGTGCCTCTGAGGTGGGAGAGCCAACTTCAGGACACTGGTCCACAAGAGACCTCCCAGCTCCACGTAATACCAAACGGCGAAAATCTCTCAGAGATCTCCATCTCAACATCAAGACCCAGCTTCACTCAACGACCAGCAAGCTACAGTGCTGGATACCCTATGCCAAACAACTAGCAAGACAGGAACACAGCCCCATCCATTAGCAGAGAGGCTGCCTAAAATCATAATAAGGCCACAGACACCCCAAAACACACCACCAAATGTGGACGTGCCCACCAGAAAGACAAGATCCAGCCTCATCCACCAGAACACAGGCACTAGTCCCCTCCACCAGGAAGCCTACACAACCCACTGAACCAACTTTAGCCACTGGGGACAGATACCAAAAACAACGGGAACTACGAACCTGCAGCCTGTGAAAAGGAGACCCCAAACACAGTAAGATAAGCAAAATGAGAAGACAGAAAAACACACAGCAGATGAAGGAGCAGGGTCAAAACACACCAGACCTAACAAATGAAGAGGAAATAGGTAGTCTACCTGAAAAAGAATTCAGAATAATGATAGTAAGGATGATCCAAAATCTTGGAAATAGAATAGACAAAATGCAAGAAACATTTAACAAGGACGTAGAAGAACTAAAGAGGAACCAAGCAACGATGAAAAACACAATAAATGAAATTAAAAATACTCTAGACGGGATCAATAGCAGAATAACTGAGGCAGAAGAATGGATAAGTGACCTGGAAGATAAAATGGTGGAAATAACTACTGCAGAGCAGAATAAAGAAAAAAGAATGAAAAGAACTGAGGACAGTCTCAGAGACCTCTGGGACAACATTAAACGCACTACCATTTGAATTATAGGGGTCCCAGAAGAAGAAGAGAAAAAGAAAGGGACTGAGAAAATATTTGAAGAGATTATAGTTGAAAACTTCCCTAATATGGGAAAGGAAATTGTTAATCAAGTCCTGGAAGCACAGAGAGTCCCATACAGGATAAATCCAAGGAGAAACATGCCAAGACACATATTAATCAAAATATCAAAAATTAAATATAAAGAAAACATATTAAAAGCAGCAAGGGAAAAACAACAAATAACACACAAGGGAATCCCCATAAGGTTAACAGCTGATCTTTCAGCAGAACCTCTGCAAGCCAGAAGGGAGTGGCAGGATATACTTAAAGTGATGAAGGAGAAAAACCTACAACCAAGATTACTCTACCCAGCAAGGATCTCATTCAGATTCGATGGAGAAATTAAAACCTTTACAGACAAGCAAAAGCTGAGAGAGTTCAGCACCACCAAACCAGCTTTACAACAAATGCTAAAGGAACTTCTCTAGGCAAGAAACACAAGAGAACGAAAACACCTACAATAACAAACCCAAAGCATTTAAGAAAATGGGAATAGGAACATACATATCGATAATTGCGTTAAATGTAAATGGATTAAATGCTCCCACCAAAAGACACAGACTGGCTGAATGGATACAAAAACAAGACCCGTATATATGCTGTCTACAAGAGACCCACTTCAGACCTAGAGACACATACAGACTGAAAGTGAGGGGATGGAAAAAGATATTCCATGCAAATGGAAATCAAAAGAAAGCTGGAGTAGCAATTCTCATATCAGACAAAATAGACTTTAAAATAAAGACTATTACAAGAGACAAAGAAGGACACTATATAATGATCAAGGGATCGATCCAAGAGGAAGGTATAACAATTGTAAATATTTATGCACCCAACATAGGAGCACCTCAATACATAAGGCAAATACTAACAGCCATAAAAGGGGAAATTGACAGCAACAAAATCATAGTAGGGGACTTTAACAACCCACTTTCACCAATGGACAGATCATCCAAAATGAAAATAAATAAGGAAACACAAGCTTTAAATGATACATTAAACAAGATGGACTTAATTGATATTTATAGGACATTCCACCCAAAAACAACAGAATACACATTTTTCTCAAGTGCTCATGGAACATTCTCCAGGATAGATCATATCTTGGGTCACAAATCAAGCCTTGGTAAATTTAAGAAAATTGAAATCGTATCAAGTATCTTTTCCGACCACAACGCTATGAGACTAGATATCAATTACAGGAAAAGATCTGTAAAAAATACAAACACATGGAGGCTACACAATACACTACTTAATAACGAAGTGATCACTGAAGAAATCAAAGGGGAAATCAAAAAATACCTAGAAACAAATGACAATGGAGACACAACGACCCAAAACCTATGGGATGCAGCAAAAGCAGTTCTAAGAGGGAAGTTTATAGCAATGCAAGCCTACCTCAAGAAACAGGAAACATCTCGAATAAACAACCTAACCTTGCACCTAAAGCAATTAGAGAAAGAAGAGCAAAAAAACTCCAAAGCTAGCAGAAGGAAAGAACTCATAAAGATCAGATCAGAAATAAATGAAAAAGAAATGAAGGAAACAATAGTAAAAATCAATGAAACTAAAAGCTGGTTCTTCGAGAAGATAAACAGAATTGATAAACCATTAGCCAGACTCATCAAGAGAAAAAGGGAGAAGACTCAAATCAATAGCATTAGAAATGAAAAAGGAGAAGTAGCCACTGACACTGCAGAAATACAAACGATCATGAGAGATTACTACAAGCAACTCTATGCCAATAAAATGGACAACCTGGAAGAAATGGACAGATTCTTAGAAATGCACAACCTGCCGAGACTGAACCAGGAAGAAATAGAAAATATGAACAGACCAATCACAAGCACTGAAATTGAAACTGTGATTAAAAATCTTCTAACAAACAAAAGCCCAGGACCAGATGGCTTCACAGGCGAATTCTATCAAACATTTAGAGAAGAGCTAACACCCATCCCTCTCAAACTCTTCCAAAATATTGCAGAGGGAGGAACACTCCCAAACTCATTCTACGAGGCCACCATCACCCTGATACCAAAACCAGACAAAGATGTCACAAAGAAAGAAAACTACAGGCCAATATCACTGATGAACATAGATGCAAAAATCCTCAACAAAATACTAGCAAACAGAATCCAACAACACATTAAAAGGATCATACACCATGATCAAGTGGGGTTTATTCCAGGAATGCAAGGATTCTTCAATATATGCAAATCCATCAACGTGATACATCATATTAACAAATTGAAGGAGAAAAACCATATGATCATCTCAATAGATGCAGAGAAAGCTTTCGCCAAAATTCAACACCCATTTATGATAAAAGCCCTGCAGAAAGTAGGCATAGAGGGAACTTTCCTCAACATAATAAAGGCCATATATGACAAACCCACAGCCAACATTGTCCTCAATGGTGAAAAACTGAAACCATTTCCACTAAGATCAGGAACAAGACAAGGTTGCCCACTCTCACCACTATTATTCAACATAGTTTTGGAAGCTTTAGCCACAGCAATCAGAGAAGAAAAAGAAATAAAAGGAATCCAAATCGGAAAAGAAGAAGTAAAGCTGTCACTGTTTGCAGATGACATGATACTATACATAGAGAATCCTAAAGATGCTACCAGAAAACTACTAGAGCTAATCAATGAATTTGGTAAAGTAGCAGGATACAAAATTAATGCACAGAAATCTCTTGCATTTCTATACACTAATGACGAAAAATCTGAAAGTGAAATTAAGAAAACACTCCCGTTTACCATTGCAACAAAAAGAATAAAATATCTAGGAATAAACCTACCTAAGGAGACAAAAGACCTGTATGCAGAAAATTATAAGACACTGATGAAAGAAATTAAAGATGATACAAATAGATGGAGAGATATACCATGTTCTTGGATTGGAAGAATCAACATTGTGAAAATGACTCTACTACCCAAAGCAATCTACAGATTCAATGCAATCCCTATCAAACTACCACTGGCATTTTTCACAGAACTAGAACAAAAAATTTCACAATTTGTTTGGAAACACAAAAGACCCCAAATAGCCAAAGCAATCTTGAGAACGAAAAATGGAGCTGGAGGAATCAGGCTCCCTGACTTCAGACTATATTACAAAGCTACAGTAATCAAGAGAGTTTGGTACTGGCACAAAAACGGAAATATAGATCAATGGAACAGGATAGAAAGCCCAGAGATAAACCCATGCACATATGGTCACCTTATCTTTGATAAAGGAGGCAAGCATATACAGTGGAGAAAAGACAGCCTCTTCAATAAGTGGTGCTGGGAAAATTGGACAGGTACATGTAAAAGTATGAAATTAGAACACTCCCTGACACCATACACAAAAATAAACTCAAAATGGATTAAAGACCTAAGTGTAAGGCCAGACACTATCAAACTCTTAGAGGAAAACATAGGCAGAACACTGTATGACATAAATCACAGCAAGATCCTTTTTGACCCAGCTCCTAGAGAAATGGAAATAAAAACAAAAATAAACAAATGGGACCTAATGAAACTTAAAAGCTTTTGCACAGCAAAGGAAACCATAAACAAGATGAAAAGAGACCCCTCAGAATGGGAGAAAATATTTGCAAATGAAGCAACTGACAAAGGATTAATCTCCAAGATTTACAAGCAGCTCATGCAGCTCAATAACCAAAAAACAAACAACTCAATCCAAAAATGGGCAGAAGACCTAAATAGACATTTCTCCAAAGAAGATATACAGATTGCCAACAGACACATGAAAGAATGCTCAACATCATTAATCATTAGAGAAATGCAAATCAAAAGTACAATGAGATATCATCTCACACCGGTCAGAATGGCCATCATCAAAAAATCTAGAAACAATAAATGCTGGAGAGGGTGTGGAGAAAAGGGAACCCTCTTGCACTGTTGGTGGGAATGTAAATTGATACAGCCACTATGTAGAACAGTATGGAGGTTCCTTAAAAAACTAAAAATAGAACTACCATACAACCCAGCAATCCCACTACTGGGCATATACCCTGAGAAAACCATAATTCAAAAAGAGTCATGTACCAAAATGTTCATTGCAGCTCTATTTACAATAGCCAGGACATGGAAGCAACCTAAGTGTCCATCATCAGATGAATGGATAAAGAAGATGTGGCACATATATACAATGGAATATTACTCAGCCATAAAAAGAAATGAAATGGAGGTATTTGTAGTGAGGCGGATGGAGTTAGAATCTGTCATACAGAGTAAAGTAAGTCAGAAAGAGAAAAACAAATACAGTATGCTAACACATATATATATATATGGAATCTAAGGGAAAATAAAGGTCATGAAGAACCTAGTGGCAAGACGGGAATAAAGACACAGACCTACTAGAAAATGGACTTGAGGATATGGGGAGGGGGAGGGGTAAGATGTGACAGGGTGAGAGAGTGGCATAGACATATATACACTACCAAATGTAAACTAGAGAGCTAGTGGGAAGCAGCCGCATAGCACAGGGAGATCAGCTCGGTGCTTTGTGACCACCTAGAGGGGTGGGATAAGGAGGGTGGGAGGGAGGGAGATGCAAGAGGGAAGAGATATGGGAACATATGTATATGTATAACTGATTCACTTTGTTATAAAGCAGAAACTAACACACCATTGTAAAGCAATTATACTCCAATAAAGATGTTTAAAAAAAAAAAAAAGAAATCTGGATGAAATCGGTTTGGGCTTAGTATGGTGATTCATGGGGTGAGGTTCCGGCTATCTTGTTGCCTACTATGTGTGGCTTTCATTTTCTAAATTCATTTCAGTGTCCAAGATGGCCACTAGAGCTCTGGCCATTGCAGTGAACAGGAAGGATGAAGGCATTCAAAAAGCATACCTCTTCCACTTAAGGGCAATTCCCAAAAGTTGTACACAAGCTTCTGCAAAAGAGGCTGGGAAAACGTAGGGTTTTTTTGTTTTGTTTTAATAAGCCAGTGACTAGCTAAAAAATTGGGGATTCTATCACTCTAGAACAGAGGTCAGCAAACTATGGCCCACAGGTCAGCCGCCTGTTT
This sequence comes from Balaenoptera acutorostrata, assembly GCF_949987535.1. Taxonomy (NCBI): domain Eukaryota; kingdom Metazoa; phylum Chordata; class Mammalia; order Artiodactyla; family Balaenopteridae; genus Balaenoptera; species Balaenoptera acutorostrata. The sequence goes on along the minus strand of NC_080079.1, from coordinate 32,552,321 downwards.
TTCTTTATTTTTGGGGGGGCTGCACCGCGCAGCATGTGGGATCTTAGTTCCCTGACCAGGGATCGAACCCGTGCCCCCTGCAGTGGAAGCACGGAGTCTTAAACACTGGACTGCCAGGGAGGTCCCAGCCACCTGTTTTTATAAATACAATTTTACTGGAATACAGCCCTGCTCATTTTACCTATTGTCTATGGCTACATATTTGTAAACAGCTTTATTAGCATATAATTCACATGCCACACAATTTACTCATTTAAATTGTACAATTCAAAGGCTTTTATTATATTCACAGAATCATGCGTCTATATCAATTTAGACCACAATTTAGAATATTTACATTACCTTGACAAGGAGCCCCATACCTCTTAGCTGTTGTCCTTGAATCTCCTGTCTCCCCTTCCCCCAAAGACCTAGGCAACCAATAATCTACTTTCTGTCTCTATAGATTTGTCTATTCTAGACTTTTCATATGAATGGAATCATACAATATGTGGTCCTTTACGACTGGCTTCTTTCACTTCGCATAATGTTTTCAAGGTTCATCCAAGTTGTAGCATGTATTAATACTTCATTTCTTTTTGTGGCCAAATAATATTCCATTGCATGGATATGCTACATATTGTTTATCCATTCATCAGTTGATGGAAATTTGAATTGTTTCCACCTTTTGGCTATTGTGAATAAATCATCTATAAACATTCATCTACAAGTTTTTGTGTTGTATGTTTTCATTTCTCTTGGGTACATATCTAGGAGTGAAATTGCAGAGTAGTATGGTAACCGTTATGTTTAACCATTTGAGGAATGGCTAGATTACTTTCCAAAGTGGCTATACCACTTTACATTCCCATCAGCAGTGTATGAAGGTTTTGATTTCTCCACAGCCTTGTCATGCTTATTATCTCTTTTTATTATAGTCATCCTAGTAGTTGTGAAATGATATCTCACTGTGGCTTTGTTTTGCATTTCCCTAATAGCTAAAGATGTTAGCATCTTTTCAGGAGCTTGTTGGCCATTTGTATATTTTCTTTGGAGAAAAGTCTATACAGATCCTTTTTCCATTTTTCAGTTGGGTTATTTGTATTTTTGTTATTGAATTGTAATAGTTCTTTATATATTATAGATATAAATCCCTTATCAGAAATATAATTTTCAAATATTTTCTTCCATTCTGCTGGTTGTTTTTTTTACTTTCTTTTCAGTACCCTTTGGATCACAAAAGTTTGTAATTTTGATGATGATCAGTTTATCTACTTTTCCTTTTGTTGCTTGTGCTTTTGGTGCTGTCTGTGGCTGCTTTTGTGCTACAATACCAGAGTTGAGAGTAGTTGTGACAGAGATCCATAGAGTCCTATAACCACATAGCAATCCTAAAATATTCCCTATTTGGTCCTTTAAGAAAAATTTGCCAACTCCTGCTCTAGATATAGAGGGGAATGGACATATTGGGGAACTACTCATAGTCCCTGTTGTGAGGAATGTATTTTGACTGTGTGAAACCTTTTCTAAAGCATCCTAGTATAGTAATGTGCTAAATATTTCAAGTACCTCTTTTCATCTTCTAATAAAAAGCCCTATTTTGCTTCATAGCTGTTGAAAGGGTGCCAAACACTACAAACACTGTAGATCTTCTACAGCTTCACTCTTCTGCCAGAACTTTTAACCTTCTTTAGTATTGATAGAATTATTCTCTTTACCATGATAATAGCAGAGAGATGAATGAACTGATAAGTTAATTAGTACCAAAGTGGCACATTATCATTTCTGCTCACATGAGCACAACACCTGTTGAGCCCAAGCTCAAGGTTAAGAGGATCACATTGAATATTGGGAATGACTCCTGGGCTTATTGTAGTCCATTCCTGCCATTTCTAGAACTAGGACTGATTAGAGAGATGTTTGGATCTGAGTACATGTCACCTAACACACAGACATACAGTTTTAAAGAAGCAAGCCAATAAGCAAAGAGAAAAACAAAGATCAGCAACAAAGAGAGAAGACCCTATTGTTATTGCAACTGTCCCCAAGGTTGGCTCTATACCTTCACCATCTGAGATTTGCTTATGTGAGCAAATATATCCTTCTTTTCATTTACTAGTTTGCTTTGGATTTCTGATATTTGCAACCAAAAGAGCTTCAATTAATACAGAATGTGAACCTGCTAAAGCAGTTGTGCAGTCATGGTATTATTCATGCTAACAAGAAGTGGTTTTATAAATAAGCATCTGAAAAATACAATAAGCTGTTTAATATCAATTGTTATAAAAGTAAATAGCGACTACCAATATCCATTTTCTCCTGTTCCTCCTGGGCACACAGCCAGACTATATTTCCCAACTTGACTTGTTTCTAGATGGGTTCATAAGTCACCATTGGAATGTGGGAAGAACTAATGTGTGTCATTTTTAGGTTGTGATGATTAAGAATAGGTATTGGCTTCTTTATTTTCCCTCCTTTTCTTTTTCTGAAGTCCAGATATGGAGAATTTGAAGGACTCTGAGCCCCTTGGGGGAGGTGGAGTCCCTAGATATAGGAAACCTAGGTCCCTGAGTGTCTGCATGGAACAGAGCCCCCTCCCCCATCTGTTAACCCACATTGGACTGGGACATGAGGAAGCAATAATCCTTCATTCTGTTAAGACACTGAAATAAAACAAACAAACATATCAGCAGCTTTAAAACACTTCCTTATGGATTTTGATGGGACTGACTTGTTTGGGCAAAAATATTGTGTAAAGATATCAACCATCTAAATAAATGTGATTAAGAGGTAACCAAGGTTTATGAGAAATAATATAGTACTACAGCTGTTGGCAGTCCCTATTCAGAGTTACATACTAGTTCCCAGTTTGTGAAAGGGTTCTCAGCAATGCTTAAAGATGAGATGTTACCTACAGTCTGCGTGGACATAAAGACATGGATGATCTAGACAATAGTCAATTACCCTGATGACAATGTAAAAGTTTTCACCGTGGATGTCCATCACTGGAATCTTGCATCATTTACATTGTTCTAAATGTATTCTCTTGAGGTAAGAGAACTCAGAGTACCAATCTGAATGCTGCGTATGTGGTTCTTTACAAACCATCTCCCTTACTACTTCCTCCTCTGCCTAGAACAAACAAATAAGTATACAGGCTCTATGGATAGTTCTATGAAGTCTTTGATGATAAGTCTTTGATGATAGTTCTATGAAGTCTTTGATGAAGCTGAAGGGGGCAGCTTTCTCTATTGCTTAGCCACAATCACCAGCTCTAGACTTGGGTAGCAGAAGTGTAGCAGTGACATAGAATGAAGCTGACATGCAAACAGTAACCGAGATAAGAGATTGATGGAAAAACATCTGAGAATTTTTACTTTTTTTAATTTATTTTATTGAAGTATAGTTGATTTACAATGTTTTTTAAAATATTTATTTATTTATTTTATTTATTTATTTTTGGCTGCGTTGGGTCTTCGTTGCTGCGCGTGGGCTTTCTCTAGTTGCAGCGAGCGGGGGCTACTCTCTGTTGTGGTGCGCAGGCTTCTTATTGCGGTGGCTTCTCTTGTTGCAGAGCATGGGCTCTAGGCACGCAGGCTTCAGTAGTTGTGGTGCATGGGCTTAGTTGCTCCGCGGCATGTGGGATCTTCCTGGACCAGGGCTCGAACCCGTGTCCCCTGCATTGGCAAGCGGATTCTTAACCACTGCGCCACCAGGGAAGCCCTGATTTACAATGTTGTGTTAATTTCTACTGTATAGCCAAGTGACTCAGTTATACATACATATATATATATATATATATATATATCCATCCTTTTTCATATTCTTTTCCATTATGGTTTATCACAGGATATTGAATATAGTTCCCTGCACTACACAGTAGGACCTTGTTGTTTATCCATTCTACATATAATAGTTTGCATCTGCTCATCCCAAACTTCCAGTCCATCCCTCCCTCATCCTCCCTCCCCCTTGGCAACCAACCACAAGTCTGTTCTCTATGTCTGTGAGTCTGTTTCTATTTCATAGATAAGTTCATTTATGTCATATTTTAGATTCCACATATAAGTGATATCATATGGTATTTGTCTTCCTCTTTCTGACTTACTTCATTTAGTATGATTATCTCTAGGTCCATCCATGTTGCTGCAAATGGCATTATTTCATTCTCTTTTCTGGCTGAGTAGTATTCCATCATATATATGTACCACATCTACTTTATCTATTCCTCTGTCAATGGATGCTTAGGTTGTTTCCATGTCTTGGCTATTGTGAATAGTGCTGCAATGAACATCGAGGTGCATGTACCTTTTTGAATTAGAGTTTTCTCTGAATATATGCCCAGGAGTGGGATTGCAGGATCATATGGCAACTCTGGAACCTCCATACTGTTCTCCTTAGTGGTTCCAGTTTACATTCCCCCCAACAGTGTAGGAGGGTTCCCTTTTCTCCACACCTTCTCCAGCATTTGTTATTTGTAGACTTTTAAATGATGGCTGTTCTGACTGGTGTGAGGTGGTACCTCATTGTAGTTTTGATTTGCATTTCAGACCTGAGAATTTTTATATCTCTGATTCTGGGAGCTTCTGAGACCCAGTAACATTCCTGCCCTTTCAGCAGTTGTATGTTTAACTCTTCCTTTCATTACAAAGGATATCACACCTTAGTATTTTTCCAATAAATTCATCTTTTTTCAAGCTAGTTCGTTTGTTTGAAACTAAAAGACTCAGTGCATACATGATCGTTGCCAAAAAATAAAAAATAAAAAACAACTATTATGCAAAAAGTGGGGGATTTCTCTTTCCATCTTAGTATTCCCATTATACTGAGTTAACTACTCTTAACATATTTGCTTAATATCTTCCCATATTTCTAGGCATGTTACACATATGAAATCACACCACCTTAGGACTACTTTCATTTACATTTCACTGTTTCACTCAGCAATCTGTTGTGGAATTCTTTCTAGATTAAGATATATACAATATACTTCATGTTTTTAATAAGTATATAATATTCTATTATATGGTTGTGCCCCCAGTTTATTTAATTTCCTATTAATGGATATTCAAAGGCTGTTCACAATTACATGCTATTACAAAACAAAGATATAAAATTCTTTCATTCATTTATTAGTTCAGCAAAAATTTTGGTGCCCATACTAACTGCCAGGCACTTTTCTAGGCATGGTAATTTCTGGAGTTTCTATTCGTGGGAGGGGAAGAAATAAACAAGAAAACAAATAAATGTGAGCTAAATAATTTCACCTAGTGATAAGTTTTGTGAAGACAATAAAACATGGAGATTTGAAAGAGAGTGAAGAGTGTGTGTACAGAACTTCTTGAGATTGGGGGATGTGGGCAGTGTTTCCACGACTGACATTTGACCTAAATCCAGAGTGATACATAGGAAGCAACCCTGTGAGACCACAGCAGATGGAACACCAAGAGCAAAGATCCTAAGGCAGTAACATCTCGGCAGTTTAGAGGAAAAGAAATGAGGCCAATGTATCAGTTACAGTTCTCAGTGACAACCAGTAGAAACCAATGTAACAGTTTAAGGGGAAAAGGAATTTACTGAAAAATACTTGGCAGCTCACAGAATCTTTGGAATTACCAGAGAACCTATCTTAGAGATTGACTCACCAAGACAAACTCCCCCAAATCGTACCACAGAACTGGTCTAGCGGGGGTGTCACTGCTGTGACTGCTGGTTATAGACTCTGTGGCTTGCACCAATGACAATATTGCTACTGCTGGCTCGAAATTTCAATGTACCTGCCACCATTCCCACCCCCCACCCCCAGCCACCGCCCTTATTTGCAGCACCAGTTTCTAATTTAAAGCCTGTAGAAGTTACTCACTCACATAGATCCTAAATATGTATCTTTGCACATTCGTGCTGATATTTCTATAGACTGAAGTCCTAGAAGAACTGTTGGGTTTAAAGGGAAACACATCATGGACATATATATACTACCAAATGTAAAATAGATTGCTAGTGGGAAGCAGCCGCATAGCACAAGGAGATCAACTCAGTGCTTTGTGACCACCTAGAAGGGTGGGATAGGGAGGGTGGGAGGGAGACGCAAGAGGGAGGAAATATGGGGATATATGTATATGTATAGTTGATTCACTTAGTTATAAAGCAGAAACTAACACACCACTGTAAAGCAATTATAATCCAATAAAGATATTTTTAAAAGTAAAAATAAAAAAATAAAGGGAAGCACATCTAAATTTTTGACAGGTACTGCTAAATCACCCCTCCCTAAAGTGTTGTAGTGATTTATACTCCTACAAACAGTTTATAAGTATGCCAATTTCCTCAAAGCCTTATAAATGCTAGATCTGTGTTTTACAGTAGTTTTGTAAATCTGGACTCACCTGGCTTGATTCTGGCCCCATGACTTAGTAATTGTGTGTCATTGGGCAAATTAGTCCATTCTCTGGGTTTCATTTACGTTGTAGTTATGATACGGAAATGATGACCATGTTGCTGAAACTCCTAGTTGTCCCTTGATATCAATTTCCCCTTCTACACTCATAGAACCCCAATTTTTAGTTAGATCCATAGCTGTCCAGGGTCAATACTAATTTATTAGTTTCTTTTAGTCATAACCAGCATCAAAACCTGCAGAATGGGTGTCAGCTGTGTGTAATAATATCCTGGAGGTAATAGTTAATCACTTTTTAAAGAAATGCTGGATCACAAACCTGTGCTATGGTACAGAGGGTGACACTCAATAGAAAAACTCAGATATTTATGCCTCCAAGTTAAAGTGATTGAGAACAGACTCTGAATATGAAGAAAATTTTAAAATACCTTGGATGATTTATTTTGCTTACATGTTCCTTTTTATATATGCACAGCAGTAATATGTAATTAAGTTCATGTGTAAGTAAAGCAAAAAGTTCTATTTCAATAAGTACACAATAAAACTTCTAAGTGATAAGCATTGTCACAATTTAATTGGGAGAGTTTTTTGTATTCTTAGATTCAATTAAGAAACAAACAGTAATGGTCTCAAATATCCATTCTTGCCTTCTTCTGCAGTATAGAACTCTCAAATTTAGTGGGTCACAGGCCTTCCAAAAACAAAAATTCAGCTTGCTAGCAATTAGGTCATATGACTTAGTTCTGTCCAATAAAGCATGAGCTGAAGAGATGTGTGCAAATCTCAAGGTTATGCCCTTAAAAGGAAAAGATGTGCCCTTCCCCTCTCCTTCTCCCTTCCTTGCTAATGGAAATCTAGATACAGTAGTGAGTCACCTTGGGCCATTAACCAAGGGTTTTTATTGAGTAAAAGTCCTTCATCAGACAGTTGTTTTGCAAAAACTTTCTCCCAGACTATGGCTTGTCATTTCATTCTCTTAACAGTGTATTTCACAAAGCAGAAGTTTTAAATTTTAATGAAGTCCAACTCACCAATTTTTTCCTTTCATTGATCATGCTATTGGTGTTGTATATAAAAAGTCATTGCCAAACCCAGTGTCACCTACATTTTCCCCTGTATATTATATTCTGGAATTATTATAGTATTGCACTTTACATTTAGATCTATGATCCATTTCAGTTATAAGTTGTGAAAGGGGCAAGTCTGTGTCTAGATTCTTCTTCCTCTCTTCTTCCCTTCCTCTCTCTCTCTCTTTCCCTCCCTCCTTCCTTCCTCTCTCTCTCCATCTCTCACTCTCTCTCTTTCCTTCCTTCTTTCTTTCCATGTGGGTGTCCAGTTGTCCCAGCACCATTTGTTGAAAGACTACCTTTCTTTATTGAAGTGCCTTGCTCCTTTATCAATAATCAGTTGAATATATCTGTATGTATCTATTTCTGGACTCTCTGTTCTGTTACGTTGATCTATTTGTCTATTCTTTTACCAATATTACACTGACTTTATTACCATGCCTTTATACTTAAGTCTTGAAGTCATGTTGTGTCAATTCTCCTACTTTGTTTTTCCTCTTCAGTATTTTGTTAACTATTTTGGGTCTTTTGACTTTCCAGTAAAACTTTAGTTTGTTGATACTCACAAAATAACTTGCTGGGTTTTTATTTCAATTGCATTGAATCTATAGATAAGATTGAAAATGTTTGGTTGAGAAGATGTTAAGATGTTAGTATATTTGGTTGGGAAGCCCAAACATCCTAACAATATGGAGTCTTCTTATCCATGAAGTGGGATATCTCTACATTTATTTAGATCTTACATTTATTTCATCAGGTTTTTTTAGTTTTCCTCATATAGATCTTATATTTATTTTGTTAGATTTGTTTCTAAGTACTTCATTTTTTGGTGCTAATGTAAACAGTATTTTGTTTTTAATTTCCAATTTCAATTGTTCATTATTGAAATAAGGAAAGCAATTTACTTTTGTATTATTAATGCTGTATACTGAAACCTCGCTGTAGTCACTTAGTTCCAGTTTTTTGGATCAATTCTTTGGGATTTTCTACTTAGATAACTATTTCATCTCAGTCTAATTGTTGCTCTTTATTTCTAGCTGGCTTTATGTTTCCCCCCTCCCCCCTCCTCCCCCTTCTTCTTCTTGTGTGAGTGTGTGTGTATTCTTCAGTTTGTCCAAACTGTCTCTAGGTATAGTTGTTTTTCTATTTATCTTACTTTGTATTTGCTGGACTTCCTGAATCTGAAGATTTGTGTCTTTTCATCAACTGCAGACATTTTTAGTGTTTATTTATTCAAATATTGCCTATCCTGCATTTTGTCTATCCTTTTCTTCTGGAACTCTAATTAGACCTTTGCTGAAATTCTCGCTTCTTTGTATCTTAGTTCTTTTCATTGTTCTTTTCTCTCTGACAGTGCTGCATTCAGGAAATATCTTCAGATCTATCTTCCATTTTACCACTCACTTCTTCATGAGTTTCTAATACATAATTTAATATAATTCTTGAGTTTTAATTTTCAGTTGATATATTTTCATTTTCTGGAAATTCTACCTGGTACTTTGTAAATATCTCTGGTCAGTTTTGATAGGCTCTTGGCTTTTTTCCCTGAGGTAATTTGTCAATTTTTAAAATAGATGAACATATTCATAACAGAAAGAATCAGTTCCACTGGGCTGAGGAGACAAACAACTGGAACTTGAGGGACAAAATTCCACAGCAGAGAGAATCAAAGGAAAGTGAGTCCAAAAACCTGCATGCCATCTTACCTCAAGACAATTGCCAATTGTGGAGCTTTATATACACAGGATGATATTCCAAGAAATCCAGTATAAACAAGTATCTCTGAGGCTAAAGAGCTTAACAGAGATTCAGCAACTTTATTGTGCTAGGAAGACAGAGGATAGACTTAAACATTGGCAAAGGTAGAGAAACTATGTAAATTCCATGGACTTTTAGAAGAGACTACAGAAAAGCCATATCTTAGGAGTAAGGGCAAAAAGTAAATCATCTTTTACAAAGCCTAAAACCAAGCCTAGATCGGATTAAGATGATCTATTGTACCATGCCTATTTGCCAGAAGAAAACTTAATTGGCTCAGGAAAGAGATAGTGTCATACATTTTTAATACATGATGTCTGGCATCCAGTAAAAATTATGAGGCATGCTATAAAAAAAAAAAAGGTCCAAATTACCAAAATCCAGATTTAAAACAGATGGTGGAAATATCCCCACTGGTGGTTCATATATTGGAGTTATGAGACAGAGAATTAAAAATAACAATGATTAATATAGTCAAGAAAATGGAGGAAAATATGGAGAACTTCAGCTGACACTTGGATGACTGTGATGTAGGAGTGAAAAATACTATAACTAAAATTAAGAAGTAAGTTGATGGGTTTAACAGGAGATTAAACACATCAAGAAGGAGGATAAGGTAACTAGAAGACATGTGAGTAGAAAGCATCAAGATTAAAGCACAAAGAGAAAAGAATGAAAAATATATAACAAGGATATGAATATATAGAATATGGTGAAGTGTTCTAACTTATGTGTAAATCTCAGAAAAGGAGAAGAGAATAGAATAGTAACAATATTTGAGGACATATTGGCTGAGATTTTTTTCCAAAACTGACATAAGTTATCAAATTACATATTTGAGAAACTCTAAGAATCCTAGGTAGGGTAATTACAAAGAATATCATACCTGGGATGACCATAGTCAAAGACTGCTCCCACACACTGAAAGAAATCATAAAAGCAAGCTGAGAAAAATGAGATGTTTCTTTCAAAGGAGCAGCAGAATGAGCAACAAATGACTTTTCAATGGAATCAATGGAAGTCAGAAGGCAGAAAGATCAACATCTTTAAGTTATAGAAAGAAACTATTCATAAACTTAGAATTCTATATCCAGCAAAAATATCCTTCAAAAGTAAAACAAACTAAGGACAATTTCAGACAAAAAAGAAAAAAAAGAGCTGAGAGAATGTATTGCCATTAGACTTCCACTAAAAGAAATACTAAAGGGAGTTGTTCAGAGAGAAGAAAAATGGTCCCAAATAGAAGTACAGAAATGCAGAAAAGAATAAATAGTGCTGGGAAAGGTAAATATGTGGACATATGAAAGTGAATATTGACTTTATAAGATTATAATAGTAATTCCTTAGGTTTAGAATATATGTAGAACCAAATATATGACAACAGTAGGACAAATTGGGAGAGCAAATAATCTTAAATGTGTAAAGTTCTTTCATTGTTTGTGAAGAGGTAAAAATAATAATTTCAGAGAGACTCTAATAAGTCAAGAACGCATGATGTAATCTCTGTGGCAAACACCAAATGACTAATTAAAAGCCGTGTAATCAAGAAACTAATAAGGAGAAAATAAAATAATAAAAATATGTGTCATCTGAAAGAAGAAAAAATTAGTAAATGAATTAGTAAACTGAAGATAAGTCAGAGGAAAACATGAAGAATGAGCTACAGAGAGACAAAAGGGTACAAGTGTATAGAAGAGGATAAAAGACATAGTGAATACAGTGAAAAGGTGTCAAATATTGTCTAATGTATTTGTAATTGGAATTCCAGAAGAAGGGAGAGAGAGAATGGGACAGAACAATGTTTGGAGAGATAATGGCTGAGACTTTTCCCAAACTGAAAAGTGATCCCCAGCCTCAAGTTGCCCCCAGTGATTTTCACCTCCTGGTATTCCCCTCCCATGTGTAGTTTCCTCCTGTATTATATAGGGCTATAACCAATAAGAGATAGTGGAACTTCCAAGGCTAGGTCATAAAAGACATTGCACCTTCTCTCTTGTTCTCTCAGATTACTTTCTCAGGGAAGCTAACTGCCATCTCACAAAGACACTCAAGTAGCCCTGTGAAGAGATCCATGTGGCAAGGAACTGAGGTTCACTAACTTGGAGATGTGAGTAAGCAGATCTTCCAGGCCCATTTAAAGTTCCAGATAACTGCATTCCTGACTGACATATATATTCAACCTCAGGAGAGACACGGAGTCAGAACCACCAACCTAAGCTACTTCCAATTCCTCACCCACATGAACTGTATGAGATAATAGATGTTGATTGTCTTATGGCACTAAGTTTGGGGTAATTTGCTATGCAGCAACAAACAACAAATACAGATTTTTGAGGCCTGGCTTTGGAAGGAGGCAGTCAGTGGATTAGAGCTTCCAATGACCCCATCCTTGTGTTCAATTAATTTTCTAGAGAAGCTCACAGAACTCAGGGAAACACTTATTTATGTTTACCAGTTTATTAAAGGATATGGATACAGATGAATAGCCAGATGAAGAGATACATAGGGTGAGGCCTGGGGGAGTCCCAAGAGCAGGAGCTTCTGCCCCATGGAGTTGGGGTGCATCACCCTACTGGTTAGGATGTGTTCAGCAACCTGGAATTTCTCAAACCCTGTACTATTAGGATTTTATAGAGGGTTCCTCATGTAGGTATGATTAATTATTAACTCCATTTCTAGTTTGTCTCCCCTCTGTGGAGGATGAGGGGTGGGGCTGAGAATTCCAAGCTTCTAATCATGATTTGGTCTTTCTTGTTACCAACCCTTATCCAGGAACCATCCAGGAGCCCACTCAGAGTCACCTCAGACAGAACAAAATGTTTCTAGTGCTCTTATCACTTAGGAATTCACAAGGGTTTTAGGAGCACTATGTCAGGGATGGGGTCAAAGAAATATGTTAGAACAAAAGATGCTCCTAGTATTCTTGTCACTTAGGAAATTACAAGGGTTTCGGGAGCTCTGTGCTAGGAAGTGGGAGCAGAGACCCATATATATTTTCTATAAGCTCACAATAACTCAAAGGGAAGAACCAAGATCCCAGATGGTGGCGCCAAAAAATAAGGAGAATCATTCCTGTGCAAGAGTAGGAATGAGTTCCAGTCAAGGAACGTCTAAACTTTGCCCAGACAGGTTTCAGAATTGCTGTGGACCATGTGTTTTGCCTGTTTCCCCCTTTTTGAACAAGAGCATCTGTAACAGTTATCCTATACCTGTACCAACCATTCTGCGTTAGGTGTGGAAGGGGCAAATAACTTGTCTCATTAGTTCACATGCCTTCAGATAAAGAGAAACAATACTCAAGGAACTTCATTAAAGACCTACATCCAAGGAGACTCATGCATACCTAGTCCTGATGTAGATATAAAATTTTGGACTTGATGTAATGGGATGAATCTTCTGAGGATGAGTGTGTTTTGCATATGAAAGGAACAGAGTGTAGAATGCGGTAGCCAACCACCAAGATGGGCTCCGGTTATTCTAGTCTCTCAGTGTTAACACATTTGTGTAGCCCCCTCCCCCACTGAATACAGTTGGCCTCTGTAACCTATAGGATATTGTGGAAATGAGAGAGTGTAACTTCTGAGACTATGTCATAAAAAGCAATGTGGCTTTTGGCTTCCCTGGTGGCACAGTGGTTGAGAGTCTGCCTGCCAATGCAGGGGACACGGGTTCGAGCCCTGGTCTGGGAAGATCCCACATGCCCCGGAGCGACTAGGCCCGTGAGCCACAATTGCTGAGCCTGCGCATCTGGAGCCTATGCTCCACAACAAGAGAGGCCGCGATGGTGAGAGGCCCGCGCACCGCGATGAAGAGTGGCCCCCACTTGCCGCAACTAGAGAAAGCCCTCGCACAGAAACGAAGACCCAACACAGCTGTAAATAAATAAATAAATAAATAAAACTCAATCCCATTAAAAAAAAAAAAAAAAGAATCACCTGGCGAATTTGACCTTAAGATGCTACCCCCAGAGATTCTGTTAAAAAAAAAAAAAAAAAAAAAAAAAGCAATGTGGCTTTCATGCCAGACCTACCTAGCTAAGCTGCTTTTGGATCCCTCACACAAACTATATAAGATATTAAATATTTATTGGTTTTATCGGCTAAGCTTTGGGCAATTTTTTATGCATTTATAAATAGCTAATATATGAAACATTTCCAAAACTGAGGGGGATTTTTTTCATTAAAAAAAAAAACTGAGGGATTTTTTTTACACACAAGAAAGAAAATCATACTAAGCACTTAAGAACCAAACTGCTGAAGTCCGAGACAAAGGGAAATTTTAAAGCAAAATTGTCTCCTTGCGAAGATTTTAAGAACACGTTATCTTCCATGGAACAAAGATTGAACAGATAGCTGTGACTTTTCAATAGAAACAGTGGAAGCCAGAGACAACTTAAAGATATCTTCAAAATGATGTAAGAAAATAACTGCCAACCTATAATTAATTCCATACTAAACAAGAGACCCTTCAGTAATGAAGGTGAGATAAAAACATCTTCAATGACACAAAAACTGAAAAAAATGAATCACCAGGAAACCCCCACTAAAAGACAATAAAAAGGGTATTTCTTTTAGGCAGAAGGAAAAGAATCCCAGCTGGAAGCTTGGAGTTGCAGCACATTATGAGGGTAAATAAATCTGAATCAATTATGTCTGTATAAAAAAGTAATAACAAAGTCTTTTGGCAGTTAGAATATATAGAGTATTAAAATACATGAACAACAATAGAATGTAAGTCAGGAGAGATGGAATTAAACTGAGTTAAAGTGCTTTGTTTTCATTGTCCAGGAAAAGGATGAAGTACTAATATATGTTAGACACTAATAAGTCAAGGGTCAATAAAATAGTCTATGGGTAAAGCACTTACAGAGGATTAAAGAATAAATAACTACCAAGTTGATAAAAGACAGAAAAGAATACTAAAACAACCAATCAATACAAAAGGAGAAAAAAGACCACAGAAAATGTAGGACAAACAAACAAAAACAAAAAACAGTAATACCATAGATTTAAGTTCACAAATGGCCAAGAGTATCCACAACAGTTTGAAAGAACAAGAGGAAAAAGGTGGGAAGACTTTCTCATCATATATCAAGACTTATATAAAGTTACAATAATGAAGACAGTGTTTTACTGATTCAAGTATAGAGAAGTAGAACAATTGCCCAGAAGACAGAGTCTGGAAATAGACCACATCCATGTGAACACTTGATTTATGAAAAGGGTGGTTCTGTAGAACAGTAATGGACGGATTGTGTTTTCAATAAATAATGTTGGGCAAATTGGGTATCTTTAGGGCAAACAAATGAAGTAACGTCTACTTCTAAATGTGAAGTAAGCAATAATACTTCTAGAAGGTAATATATGAAAATATCTTCCTTCTTGGTGTAGGAACGTAATTCTTTTTTTTTTTTTATTTTTTTTATTTTTTTATTTTTTTTAATGAGGATCTTGAATCAGATGCGTATGTTTGATTGATTGATTGATTGATTGATTTTGGCTGTGTTGGGTCCTCGCCTCTGTGCGAGGGCCCTCCCCAGCCGCGGCAAGCGGGGGCCACCCTCCATCGCGATGCGCGGGCCTCTCTCGTTGCGGAGCACAGGCTCCAGACGCGCAGGCCCAGCAGCCGTGGCCCACGGGCCCAGCCGCTCCGCGGCACGCGGGATCCTCCCAGGCCAGGGCTCGAACCCGCGTCCCCTGCATTAGCAGGCAGACCCTCAACCACTGCGCCACCAGGGAAGCCCCCAGGAACGTAATTCTTAAACAGCATAAAAAAGGCACCAAGTCTAAAAGAAAATATTAATAAGTTTAAAAGTTTTGTTTATCAAGAGATACCATTAAAGGAAGTTCTATCATTTGTGACAACATAGATGGACCTAGAAGACATTATACAAAGGAGTATGATCACTGCATGCGTGAGTCCTCTTATAAGAGGCATCTAAAATAGTCAAACGTATAGAAGTAGACAATAGAATGGTAGTTACCAGGGGATGGAGGGAGATACGGGGAGTTGTCGTTCAATAAGTATGAAGTTACAGTTATATAAGGTGACTAAGTTCCAGAGATCTGCTGTACAACATAGTGCCTATAGTTAACAGTATAGTATTGTGAACTTAAACATTTGTTGAGGGCAGATCTCATGTTGTGTTCCCATCACAAAACACAACAAAACAAACTACAAAAGGATACACAAAAAATCTTTGGAGGTGATGGATATGTTTATTACTTTGACTGTGATGATGGTAAATGAGTGTATGTATACATATGTCCAAAATCACCAAATTGTATACATTAATTATTTAAAGGTTTTTTGTATACCAATTATACCCCAATAAAGTTGGAAAAAAAGAGATTGAAAGTGCAAGCCACGAAAGGAAGATTGTATTAACAACATATTTAATCTACAAAGAACTCATATCCAGAATACCATATCCAAAGAACCTCCTGTAAATCAATGAGACATACAACCAAATAGAAAAATGGATAAAAATTTACACACCACACAGAAGAGGATCCACCTAGGCAATAAGTATATAGAAAGATGCTCAACCTCTTTATTAAGTAGTAGAATACAAATCTAACTACATTGTCAAGTATTTGTGTGCATGTGGAACCATTACTATTCTCGTATGTTGCTGGTCAGAATGAAAATTAGTATAAGAACCTTACAGGTGATTTGGCAATATATGCTAAAAATAAATATACACAGTCATATGATATACCAGGTTCACTTCTAGGTATATATCCAGCATAAATGTATGCACATGTACAACAAAAAACACGTGTAGAGTGTTCATAGAAACATTATTTGTGATTACCCCAGATTGGAAGCTGTCCAATTGTCCATCAACAATAGAAAGGATTAATACATCATGGTGCATTCATACAATGTAACAGTTTATAGCAATTTAAAAATATCTCATGCTACACAAGAAAATGGATAAATGAATAAATACACACAAGGACACAATCACCCTTTATAATTTCATTTATATGAAGTTAAAAGGACAGGCTGAACTAATAATTTATGGGAAATAAAAGTCAGGAAAGTGATTACCTCTGGGAAGAGGAGAGTGTGTAATGATTCGGAGGAGACATGAGAGTGGCTTCTGAGGTCCTGGCAATTTTTTTACCTATGTCGTGATTATATATATTCACTTTGAGAAAATTCATTGCAGTAAACCTTTTTTATTTGTGCATTTCTCTTTATGTTTTAAAAAATATTTTGTGAAAACATTTTTCATGAACTACTTACTCTTCCTAGGGCAATAGCTACATAAAAACACCAGTTCTTGGCAACCATGTTATGGCAGATGCACTGAGGACAATTGCTGGCTCTGGTACTTGTTTATCCCTGTGGAGTCATTTTTTTCTCTGGTCTCCATTTGAGTTTTTTACCTCTCTACCTGATCAGCAATATTTTTTTTTAATTTAAACTATTTTTGAAATTTTAGGCAGCATTTTTCAGGACTTGGTACTGGGAGATGTTTCTCTACACATATAATCTACAAAAAAATTCAGAAGACATTAAAGTATTTAAATTCTGAAATGTGTTCTCTCTGAAGTCAGTTTCAATATGACTTTTATGAAAACATCGGTGTTTCTTCCAGAAAAGCTGGCCACTGAAGCATGTTTCTATAAAATACAACTCTTACTACAAATGTGATTATGAAGTTTACAGTTAAAACAGTGGCTCTGCAAAAATCATCTCTTTCCAGAAAGAGATATACCTCATCAAAATGTTGAATTAAATAAATGTTTGTGAAATCTCCATATTCCTCAAGAGCAAGATGAAAATGGCAATCAACACAGCAAACTTTCTATTTTAAGATTATTTATTACGCCAGGTCAAAGACTTATAACAACTGGAATATGAACAGGGCAACACTGAAATGGATATGGATGACTTTCTGTGGAATCTCATTTACATGAGATGACATTAAAGAATATTAAAACTTTACTGGAAATGTTTTCTTTGAAACAGACTATAATAGTTTACATATAATTAAAATTATAGACTCAGAGTCATCACATAGAGATAGAATTATTTGACAATGAAGGAGACAGATGAAATGATTTGACATGACTTTTAACTCCCTTCTTGCCATTTTCCATCCTGGTATAATTTAACTTTCTAAAAATTATTAAATGTTACTTCATTTTCTATTTTTCATTTAAATTAAATTTTATCAATTTTGAGGTAGTTGCTCAGGTATTTTCCAATAGCTTGTCTTTCGTTACCACTCTATTTGTATTTGAATGAGAGGCAGGTTTAATGATTATATTTTTTAAAAATTGTGTTTTGCATGCTATGTTTTTTTTTATTGGAGTATAGTTGCTTTACACTGCTGTGTCAGTTTCTGCTGTACAGCAAAGTGAATTAGCTATATGTATACATATATCCCCTCTTCTTTGGATTTCCTTCCCATTTTGGTCACCACAGAGCACCGAGTAGAGTTCCCAGTGCTATATAGTAGGTTCTCATTAATTATCTATTTGCATGCTATTTTATAACATATGTTTTTAGGTTACTGTATTTGAATTGTATTTAATATTTAGTTTTTCTATTTAAAAATTTTCATTAATCTTGAAAATTTTAAAGAAAATACCCATCCTAATACCCATATTTTACTACAATGTGAAGTGAAATGAAACCTTACTTATATTGTCATTTTATCCTAGTTTTGGAATCATTAGGTTTTATGGTATTAATTCTAGGAAATGTTTTAGGACTTTGTGTCTTAAAATGTATTCAAGTCTTGTATTTGTATCCCATTTTTCTATTCTTAGCTTTTTAAGTGCAGGAATACATAAATTAGATGAAGCTTGATGGTTTTATTGTTTAAATCTCTATCCTTACTAATTTTTTTTCTGCTTGCCCTATCAGTTTCTGATAGAGTGGTATTAAAATCTCTTTCTATGACTGTGGATTGCTCAATTTCTTTAATTGTTAGTTTTTGCTTTAAAAATTCCAATTTTAAGTTGTTATGTATAAGTTCAGGATTGTTATACCTTCTTGGTTGATTGTTCCTTTTATTATTACATATAGTGACTCTTTTAAATCCCTATTACAACTCTGTCTTTAAATGATATTTTGGACTCATTAATATTTTAAACCTGTCTTCCTCTAGTTTAATATTTTCTTAGTGTATCTTTCTATCCTTTACTTTCAAACTTTATAGTTTTGTTTTACGTTTTCTCTTGTAAGCAGCATAGAGATGAAATTTGTTTTTTGTGATATATTCTGAGAATCTCTCTTTCAATATGCAAGCTTAATTTGTTGAAATGATTATTGATATATTTAGACTTATTTTTTAACATAGTACTTGCATTTTTTATTTACCACCTTTTATCATTGTATCTTTATTTTTTCCTTCATTTTGTTGGATTGAAAAAAATTTACTGCCTTTTAATTCCTCTTCTGGTTTGGAAACGTTGGAATGCATCTATTCTTTGCATAGTAACCCTTAATTTTACAATTTTTCTGACAATGTCTGTAATTACTCAGTATTTCTATCTTCTGAATACAACATAACTTTTATCAGTTGAACACCAATCTTGTAGTTGTTGCATAGATTTTTTTCAAAGCTAAGATTTTTTTGAAGAGTTATTAATTTACAGAAATACACTGTAAGTTTCAGAACTTACTATTTTTGTTAAATCTCAAACCTCTAGGTTTACTTACCTTCTGGCTAAAATTCATTCTTTTAATAGTACTTTTAGGGAGGATATATGGGGATTAAGTTTACTTAATCTGGCAAATATCTTTATTTTGCCCTCATTATGATAGTTTAGCTAGACATGAAATCCTAGATTGACAGTCACCATCTCTTAACATTTCAAAAATCATGCCATTGTCTATGGCATTTACTAAAGTATTGAAAATTCTGTCTTTAGGCTGTCAGTCATTTGTATTTAATCTGTCTTATCTCACTGAGAATTTAAAGCAATTTTCTCTTTACTTTTCATATTTTAAAATTTCAGTATGGTGTATCCAGGTATCTTTTTATTTATCCTACTGATGGTTTGTGGTACATTTTTAAATGAAGGGCTCATATTTCTTCAATTCAGAAAAATGCTCAGCTTTTATCTTTTCAAATACTGTTTTTCCACCATTAACACACATGCATACTTTTTGTACTCCTCCAACAGATGTATATGTTTGAGACACTCAGTTTATTCTCCACATCTATTACCTGTTCTTTCACATGTTGTAATGTATTTATCTCCCTTTACTGCATTTTGGGGAAATTCCTCAGGGCTATCTTGACATTTATTTTCTTTTCTATTGTAGCTGCTGTAGACCTTATCCAGTCTGTATCATGTTATTTCAATGGCTATTCCAGGATTATCTAATTGTATTTTAAATTGATTCTTTTAAAATATCAGTCTATTTGTGTTTCATTCCTTCCTGCTTCATAATTGTTTGCCTGTTCTTTTTAATAACATCATTTCTTCATTTGCTTTTATGAGTGAGGCAGTTCATTTTCTTCCAGAGTGAATTTGTGTTCTGAAGTTTGATCTTATAGGCTACTTTCATAACATTAGATTACTTTATGAGGTTTGGAATTTAATTTAATTTAATTCAGTGAGAAGTTTATCTTTTGTTTGTTCTCTCACTCACTCTCACTCTCTCACTCTTTGCTCACTTTTTCCTGTCTAGTTATTTTGAAGCTGTCTTTTTCAGCCTATCTCAGCCCTATGGAATGGAACAAGATCTTATATGATAGATTACAGGCCTTCTCTTCCAGAGTAAATTGAGGCTATCACAGTTCCCCCACAGATCCAGTGGATGATTTTGTTTTGTTCCCGGGACTTTCTTTTACTATTACACTAGGATTTTCTTGTTCTTTCTCCTGACTTACATCTCCTATGTCCTGGTTTCCATGTCTTCCTCTTTCTTGGTTTACTTCCACAGGAGAGGTAAATTTTGGAGAATTTCCCTTTCTGAAAATGTCTTGACTCTACTCTCATGTTTAATTGATAGTTTGACTGGTTGTAGAACCCTATGTTGAAAAAAATATTGGAAGGTATTTAGAATTTGAAGGTATTATTTCACTTATGTCCAGCCATTTGTGTAATCATTGAGAAATCTGACTGTATTTTTATTCACAATCTTTTGCATGTGACCTACTCTTTCTCTTTGAAAGATTATAGGCTTTTTATATCCTGATTTTCTGAATTTCACAAAGATATATCTTGATGTAGTCATTTTGGTGGGCATTCAGTGAGTAATTTCAGTATGGAAATTTGTGTCCTTCAGTTCTGGGGCATTTTCTTATAATTTTTACTTAATGATTTCTTCTCATTTTCTGGAACGCCTATTAATTGCATGTTAGATTTTAATTTGTTAATGTTTTTGATTTTTTAATTCTGAATTTTTTTTTTCTGTTTTGGGGGGCAGTAATTAGAATATCTTCAAAACTATTTATTAAATATTTAAGAGTACACTTTTAATTTTCAAGAGTGCTTTCTTGGCCTTAGGATATTCCTTTTTCATAGTATTTCTGCTCTTCTTTCATAGATACAATGTATTTTCTTATCCATCTGGAGATATAATAGTGCTTTTGTTTTGTTTTGCTTTCTTCTGCTTGCCGCATTGAGTCTCTTCTTCAGTTACTTTTTCTGTTTTTGATATTGTTTTTACAAAAAACAGTCTATGTTTTTGGAAGCTTTTCTTAAATTTCTGACTATTTTTGGCTCCCTAAAGTTTTTATATTTAAAGGTGAGGCACTTGAGTGTTGAATGGATTGCTTATGACTAGTGGGCTTTATTGAGGAGCCTTAGAGTTTTACTGAAAGACCCTAAATGTCAACCTCTATGAGCATTTTCTTGAATCCTTCCATTTCACTAGTGGTGGGGGGAAAGGCAGTGGTGTAATTTCAGTGTCCATCTGGGCATTCTTTCATTTAAATCCATTGGATCTTCACCCTTTGTCCTAAGGACCAGTTCCTTTTGCATATCTCTGGTTTCTTGTTTTTGAGGAACATCGGCCATATTGGTGATAGGATCAATTAAAGTGAAGACCTATGGTCTATGGAGATATTCCTCTCTCGCAGTTGATCTATTCAGTAAATGGAAAACGGACTCTCAGGATAGTATCTCCCTTTTCTGCTGTGGTCTAGTCTTCCCTCCAAGTTCCCCCCACTGTTAGGAAATCAGTGAAATTTAAAATGTCTTGACTATAGGCTCTCCTTCAGCTTCCCTTCCTTCCCTTTGTAACAACTTTAAAAATATTTTACTATGGAAAATATAAAAATGTAGTGCATATACCAAAAATAGACAGAATTTTATAATGGTTCCTTCTATGTCCATCTTCCAGGGTCAACAATTATTAACTCAAGGCCAATGTTATCTCATCCATACCCTCATGTATACCTCTACCTCTTCATTTTGAAGTAAATCTTGGACACATTATCAATTTCATCTGTAAATATTTCAGCATGTATCTCTAAATGATAAACTTTTAAAACATAACAGTATATACATTACACCTAAAAAATTAACAAGACAATTCTTAATATCATCAAATATTTTCAGTCTTCAAATTTCCAATTGTCTCAGACATGTCTTAAGTGTGTTTTGTCTTTTGGCTTGAATCAGGATCTAAATAACTAACTTCTACATATAGCAGTTGATTGATAAGCATTTTAGGTCTCTTTTAATCTGTAGATTTCCCTTCCATCTCTCTTTTTTTTTTTTCTTGCAATTTTTGTTTGGTTGAGAAAACAAGTTATTTATCCTGTGCAGTTTCCTAAAGCTCATAGAAGATTTTATCCCCATGGTGTAGTTTAATATGTTCTTCTGTATTTCCTGTGAATTGCTAAGGTTACTTTATAGGTACTCTTTTGTTCTTCCATAATTCCTGGTTTCTCTCCCTATTTTGATAGTAGCAAATGCCAAACATCTTTCACTGCAAACCAAAAGTTTCATTGCATCCTCCTCCTTGCTAGTTAACTACTATTTTTTCTCAGGTGGCAATTTGCCCATTCCCAGGGTATAAATCATAATTGATGTAAATCAATCACAACAATCCTGTTTTCCTTTGCCATTTCCTTTGTTCCAGGGGAGAGTATGTTACTCAGTCCTGGCCAATAAAATATAAGGAGAAATTTATTGGAATAGGTTTTTCTCCCTGATAAAATAAGACAGAAAATTTTGCTCTTGTCTTTTTATATTTCTACATTTTTCCAATGATTTCTTGCTCTTGCTTTATATACTATCTTCCCTCATCTCTTAATATACTATCTTACCTCATCTAAGTATATTTAGCATGTTTATTTTAAAACATTTGTCTTTCTGTTATAATAATTCTTCATCATATAGTATATGTTGTTTGGTTTGATATCTTTCTTTCTGTTAATTTTACTTTTCACGTGTCTGGGGAGCTTGTGCTCCTCTTTCAGGTAATGTGTATTTGGGTCAGGTTGAAAACATAGTTAGTATGTGTCCATTAGTGTGTGTTCCTTGGAGTGTGAGTTTAAGGAGAGAGGAATGAAAGAACCCCAGAGCTGAGAGACCAGGTACCACAAAGCCACTTCTGATCACTGTGGCCAATCCACTCATCCCATCACATCATGAACAACTTTTTCCTTTTTGTTGATTAGCCCTAATTCACCTTAATAATTCCTGTTTCTGCTTTCTTTCTTTCCACTGAAGAATTGTTTAGTTTCTCTGAGCAAGAGCAAAGCAGGTCAAACATTTCTGAGATTATTTGCTCTTAACAGATAAGATTTCCAGCGCTTTCCCTTTATCATTAGTGACCATACAATTATAGTCCAAACTGGAACACTTTTGACTGAAAGAGTGAGAGCTAGGGAAAGCAGGCATTAATCAGGGCTTTCCAGGGCAAACTGAGTTGTATGGTCCCTGTATTCAACATAGATGAACCTTGTGTCTGAGGGCAAGAGCAGGTCTTTGTATCCCCTGTCCCT
Organism: Balaenoptera acutorostrata; assembly: GCF_949987535.1. Lineage (NCBI taxonomy): Eukaryota > Metazoa > Chordata > Mammalia > Artiodactyla > Balaenopteridae > Balaenoptera > Balaenoptera acutorostrata. The sequence goes on along the minus strand of NC_080079.1, from coordinate 32,529,187 downwards.
TAGCAGGCATTCCAAAATGATTACTGAACTCTGGGCCACTCTTGCAATTTATATTTTGATAGTATCATTTATCTCCTCCATCTCTTCTGAATCTATTCTCATATCAATCCTAGCTGTGTTTTTGTGTGCCTTTATATTCATCCACATGGTTTCCTCTGTGTTTCCAACTTCGTTGATATCTTTCCATATATATATGTAAAGTTTTAGAATAGAGCTTTTCCACCTCCTTTGCACTTAATTCTTTCCTCTTTGACAAATTATGCTCTTCCTATTGCTGTGTTATACTCTTAAATCCTTTGCTATCCTAGCTCTCCAGGGTTTCCTCACCACCTTGACATTTTCTAATGTCAATAGGAACAAGGCATATAAAGCTAAATGAAATGAGTTATTGGTTCTTTTAAATTTCATAATTGTTTCTCATTTATTCCATCAGACATTTCAGGATATATTTTAAGGACCTGTCTCCTCACACCCTCCACTTTCCCAACAAATGACATTAACAAAAACAGAACATGAACCACAATATTAATACAATTTCAAGACTTCTGAGGCATCATATATAGCAGTATTAAGGCATTATTAAAAGAAGTAAACAACCTGGGCTTAGGGTTTTATTTTTTTGAAGAGAGGAGTTAGAGAAATTTGTAAGTGGATGTAACTTGGAAATTTTGGAGTAATGAGTCATAATAATCTACTCTTACAAGTTCTTAAGTGTAATTTAGTGATAATAACATGATGCAGTGTCACTGGTCTCACAGAAATTAGGTTTACCCTTTAAAAAAAAAACTTTCCACAAAACATCAAATTAATTTACGTAGTATTTAATCTCCAACAACAATGAAAAGAAAGAGAGAAAGAAAGAAAGAAGAAAAGGAAAACTCTATACTTTTATTTTTTAAAAACTTTAAATAATGAAATGTACTATTCATATAAAAGAGTATACAATGGAGTATATATAACATATATGTACCAGGTTTGTTCTTAAAAGAAATATAATTAACTAGCACTCAATTCCCTCTCTTTATGTTTGCAAGGCCTTGAGTTATCTGAGCCCTCTGTTCTCTTGCCTTCAGGATACAGAGAATCTTAGAGAGAATTTTATGTAATTCTCTCTAAGACAAGGAGAGGTGCCCTAAAATATTTATGTAAGGCCAATATAGTTTATATAGTTTAAAATTCTTCACAGTCTAATATATTATCCACTGAAAGAATTAAGAAAGAGAGACTTTAATATCTTTAATAAAAACAATAAAAATAGCATATCCAAAGTCTTGGTCACCTAGGAAGTCTGAGTTGAGAGGAAACTGGCAGGGATGCCTACCCTAAAAAAATCTTTCTCATCACCTATCACAGTGTCTGAAATCCCACCTTTGTAATTGCTGTGTTGAATCATGAAATTTTTTAGGTATTCAAAAATCTCCCATCATACTTGTTACTCCATAAGGGGTCATGTCTTATCACTAGCACAGTTTCTGGCACATAAACAGTGTTCAAGAAAATGTCTGCTGAATAAATATTGAATAACAAACATTGCAGAGGCCATTGGGAAGGATGATACTCGAAGCTCATGTTCAGCTAACACTTGTTTGATAAATTGAAGAGAGTAATCAACCTATAATTTCTTAACCAAGAAGTGTGAGCACTTTAAGCTAGATCACCCAGGCTCTTGGTATCTCTATTTTTCCAATTCTGGTTACACTTGATTATATTTTTGGAGGTAGGGTGTCTGGACTTGAGAGATCAGCAAAAAGGAGACAGCCATTTAAAGAGAATTGTTCTCCAAATTAATATCATTTAATTCTTTAATTATGATTGTAACAGTTATCATTTTTATAATGCTTATGATATATCAAACTATGACTAAAAGTGTGCTTACATTTTTGTAAATGCATATATAAGCTTGTTATAACTTTATTGTGGTATGATGTTATCTATGATTCGAAGGTGTGAATCCCTAGAGTGACATGTAATTTCCATTTATATGTTAACTATCTTTGTGAAGTATAGAATATTCCAGAATCCTTTCTTAAGCTAGTTTCAATATTCTCTTCTTTGTATTCTTTCTCGCTCTTTCTTTTAACCACTGTCTTTCCTTCCTTGTGTTTCATTCCCTTTTATGTGCTAACCTTAATGTTCTAAAAAGAGGGCAAGAGAGTGGATGGAGGTTGTGTGATACAGATGGAGGAAGAAAAGAGGGAAGAGACAAGTTTGGAGCCGATATAAACGTACAATCTAATTCTTTCATAACATATGCAGGTTTGCAAGATTTTTTAGGTGAATGTATAATGCAAGGGTGAAGTTGTAATGTGTGTACTGCAGAGAAGAGGGGTGAAATTTCTTAATGTGAAAAACAAAAAACAAAAATTACATCAAAACACAAAATAACTGTTCATGTTCCCAATTATCATCGTCTTTTTTGCTATTAAAAAAAAAAATCCTAGCTTCTCTTTCCTCTGTGATGTATGCACATGTCTGACTTGCATGGAAATAAAGATGGGAGAGAGGAAGAGGATGTTTAATGCAAAATAAAATCCATTTTGTAAACATGTCCTTCATTCCATATTGGCATTCCTTTAGGTATTTATGTAAGATTTCTCCTTGTGTGATTTATACAGGCATACCGGTACAAGATATATGATCACACCTAATGTGTACTACCCCTCATTTCCTTTTTTCTGGGAGGAACTGTGTAGACCAGTAGACAGTAATAAGAAAATTCCTTAAAGACAAAGTGAGGATTCCACAGAGTACATTTTTATTAAAGGATGCAGAAAATCGTGTGTATGGTTACATGTCAACATTTTCAAAAGCATACTCTAAGACAATGAAAAATGTTTAAGATAAACATTTTAAAAGTTTTTTTTTTCAATCACAAACGGCATATATACTTCCTAAGAACATATGGAACATAAAAAACAGAAGACAAAAATTCTATCGTACTGCCCCTTTTAATATTTTGGCATATCCCTCCCCTCCAGTCGCGTTATTTTTTTTCATTTAAAATAAAACAGTTTCCACCATAACAACCCCTACCCCCTCCCAAGGAAGGTAATTTATGTAAAAAAGTGAGGTCAATTAATAGATTTCATTTCATAAATCCGGTAAAGGATAGAAGAGCCATACTGGCCCCTGGCGCAAACCTAATCATATTAATTGACCTCTTTGTCAGCCCTGTGTGTAGTGTGGGAAAGGATTCCTTTGATGGGGATGAGAGCCTCCCTTGTTGAACGACGGTTTTCAAATCAATTATTAAATATGTACATGTTTGGAGTTCAATATGTCTTCCAGTGCTGCTTGTGGCAGCTTCCTTCGTTGACATGGGCTGCAATGGCTGCTAAACCCTGCCATGTCAAAAGCAAGGAGGAGGGGAGACGCCATTTGCAAAGCCGGAAATGATTAAAATCTCAGGGTTGAGACCATTCCCAGTCAAGCAAGGGTTTGCCAAGAGCACAGTTCCTGCTTCTGGTGTCTTCTCTGAAGAGCATAGAGTGGAGGTGTATCTCTCATTCCATTGAAAGTAGGCTCTCTCCAGCTGCCGGTGAGCCAAGGGGGGAAACGAGCCACTGCCGTGGCAGGCACCCGTGAAGCGCGCTAAATAAGAGGTCAGCAGCGAGCCCAGCTCCGTGGCCTAGACTCACCAGGGTGGGGGGAGGACCCTGCCGGCCTCCGTCCTCTTCCGCTCGCCTCAGGTGCGGCACGGATCCCTCCGCCTCAGCGAGCGCTCCCGGTAGCGCTGCGATCGGCTTTTCGGCAATACCCGGATGGAAGCATAATGGCCGCCATAAGGGACTCGCAGGCAATGGGGACCACGACAGGTATTCCCCGTGAGCGGAGCCGCCCAGACCTGTTAGGATGCCGGGACTTCTAGAGAGCCAGCTAGGGGGCAAAGGGCGAGTTTGTGGGGGCTGCAGGGCCCCCCGAACCCTCTCAGGGTTCCGCCTCTCGTGATAGGAAGCGTCTGTTAAATAGTCCCGGCCATTCAGCGCTTCCGCCTAACTTGTCGCAAAGTTTTTCTAGAGAAGTCGGTCCTTTTACTAGGCGCTCTTAGGCTGCCAGAGCTAACCTTCAGTCCTTTAGCCTGGGCTTGCTTTACGTCGGGGCTTTTTGAACTCCGCACTCTCCCACAGTCCAGGAACTGGAGCGGGAGGGCAGCACAGTGTGCCTCCGCGAGCCCGAGGGGCAGCCGAGCCCCGGAGGAAGGGGCGGATCGGGCGCGGTGTTTGGGACGGAGCGGGGCGCGCGGCGCTCGAAGCACCCACTCGGCGCGTTCCGGGGCTGGTGGAGACTGCTTGGGCACCCCTCAGACCGCACCCCTCGAGCTGTAGGTTCGCAGGTCCACGGCAGCCCGACTCGACGGCGTCCCCATTGTGGGTTCAGTCTGTGGTCTTTGGAGGTCTTTTTTTTGTTGTTGCAGATATGCTCAAGTCTCAGGCGCGCGCTCCTTCCTCCAGAGTTGGCCAAGGGCGCTCTTCCGTGCAGACCCCAACCACACCCAGTGGCAGATGGATTTCTTTGTAACTGGCTTTCTTACTTGTAGGGTCCATTTTGAGTCTGTTCTTAACATGTCCTCATTGTCAAGTAGTAGACAGTCTCTTCCTAGATGGCTATGGTAATTGAAAATATATAGGATGAATGTATGTAAGGTAAAATGTTATAGCTCTTAAGTAGACCAATGAAACAGATACGGTAGCTTTAACGTTCTGAATGCAAAAGTCCAGGTTCAGTTTTCTATTTAGGTTTAAGTTTGGGGGCGTTTACTGTTTGTGAACTATTTTAGCGAAAACATTCGTTGGGTATGTTTGGATATCAAAACTTAAAAAAACACTAGAAAAGTAAAATAAGTCAATGTTTAAAGAATACATAATAGTGTTGAACTCTGCGCGGTTGTCACGATGATGAAACATGCCACCAAACTGTACATCAGGGTGGGAATTTCATTAACTTTGAACGTCTATGTGTTAGGCCTAGTTTACTGAAATGGTTGAATTGTTTTTCATGCAGGAAGGGATCTGATTTGAGTGTACTGTAAAGTTATTGTACTCAAGTTGAACAGATAAAAACCACTTAAATGGATTCTGTGAAATACCCTAACATTTTTCAGAGTTTAACTGCAAATCAATAGAAGTGGGTTCATTATCTTTCAACAAAACTGAATTTTCCTGAAATTCATTAAGACATTGCATTGTATTAACTTTTTTCAGGGTGTTAACATTTCATGAGGACGGTAAGCATAGTAGACCATGTTGATTTTTGTTAAAATTCTCATAAATAAGATGAATCCTAGATCTAGAAAATTAACAAAAGGGTGGGGAGGGAGAAAAATGTAGGTATCTAACACCTGTTCTGCACATCCAAATTTTTCCTTATTGTTGCCACGAAAAGTAAGTATAAGTATCAATTCAAAACGTATTATGACTGTTTTTTGGGAAGGATAAAAGGACAGCAACCACAGTGAATATCTACTCTGCACATTGATATGTATGAGCTTTTAAATGCTTGCGATTTTTATCATCACACTTCAGATCTTCTCCTATCCTGTCTGGTAATAGTATAGTCTATTGTGATCCCGAAGTTTTTATATCTTGAAACATTCCAGAGGGGATATATTTTAGCATAAGTCTACAGTTTGACTTTAAAATATACTTTAAACATGCTCTTTTAATATACTTTTATGGTTTACTTTTCTCTTTGTTTTTGTTAAAGCATTGTGTGCTGTAGATCACCTAATACAGCTTTTTTTTTTTCTTCTTTTTTTAAAAGATAAAAGACTTGGACCTTGCCCAGTTTCCTTCAGTTACTCTACTAAAAGTTTTTTGGCAAAGCACTATAAGCAAAAGAAAAGAGTTAAAGTTGAAAGTATTCTTAATTATCTTATATCAGGTGTGTAGGCTATGAGTATTTCGGTTCTATATGGGGTATTGGCTTCACATGGTGAGCAATTTTCATGGAACCGTAGATACCAGAAGTGAGTATTAAGAGGTAGCATTATCATGGTAGGATATCTAGGTTGGAATCAGATCCAGATTCTAGTTCTAGCTTTGTGAATTTAGACAAGACTCATTTTCCTTATCATGTAATAAATGAAGATACTGAATTAGATTGATTCTAAGCTCACTTCTAAGCTTTGAGTTTTGTGACTTTTGTAAATTTATGACATGTTATCACTGGGTGTCAATGATAGGTTATTTGTCTTAAGTGCAGAGAGATTTTTTCTTCTAAATTTATACACATACATTGACTATGAAGCATAACTGAATCAAAAGTTTAAAAACATTTTACTGACAGTTTTTGCAGTCAAAGTTTTAAAATTTTGGTCTTCATTTCCAGATATCATCTCTTCTTTTGATCACTGCTCCTGATTGTGGCTTTGTCCAAGCATTAAATTGTGTGCCTTTTGTTCCTTGAAGAAAGAGGTATGGTGAAGATTGAAGTACTATAGTACATAGTCTATTAAGTAGTAAGTTAATATGTTTTAATATTGGGCAAAATGGAATAGTTACCTATATATGAATTTCCCTAAGTTATAGTTTTACTTTTGGCCTAAATAAAATACACGTGGGTTTTCATTTTAATGGAAGCAAAAAAAGTAGTTTTTTGTTTCATAGTTTATGTTTCAACATTTCGTTAGAAATCTAAAGATGATTTTAACTATATCATCCTTCTAAGTATAAAGATGACATTAAGGGCTCCTGGGTAATGGATGATGGAGATAAATGTGGTAGGAAGATGTTTTGAAGCTGTATAAATGGCCAGAAGAATATTTCTGTTTTGCTCTAGTAAGTGCAAAGTAATGCACCTAAATAAAAATTATCTAATGTATATTTGTATTGTGATTAATGATATCTGCATTGTGAGTCAGAAAAGGGACTTAGGAATCACTATAGAAGTTATGACTGGTTCCCTGGAAACAGTCGTCTGAATATCCTGGTTTGGACAAAAAGAAGGAAAAATACCTGCCAACAAATCCATGGTGTTATAATAAGGAAAGCTTTGCACTCAGTGGAAAATACTTTACCCTTGTACAAAAACATGGCTTATTTATCCTTGAAACACAAGTGCCTCTTGCTGTTTGTGTTGGATAGGTTTTGGGATATCACAGTATCATATAATTCCCCTCACCAAATGTATACCCATAAGTATAACCCTAAGTTAGGAATAAGATTGTGTACGTAACTACTAAAATAATTTAAGTAGACTATACCAACTTAAATTATTACTCTAGTAATCGTAACCATGTTCTGTGAACTTTACTAGCAGATGGATTTTTTTTTTCAGGCCATTTTTCACAAAGGTACAAATTATTTTATTAAAAGTTAAGGTAATATAACAATTACAGTAAGTAGAAAGCAACAAAGCTCAGTTGAGATACCAGGTTATCATTTATGTTCATTTACCTGTGTCATTTCTTCGTATATAACATTTGTTTGATCTCTTACCATGAGATTCACATGGGTACTGTGTTGCTCCTGAATAGAGAAAGTAAATGCTGAGTGCTAAGAGTTTTCTTTGCTAAGTTTGAGCCAAACTACTCAAAAAAAGTAACATGGTGAACAATGAAACTTCACATGTAACGAAGTAAATAAGAGACTGCTGTATGGTGACTGATCAAAATGATTTGGATTATCTGAGCTTAAAAATTATAAGCAAAATCTGACTAAAATTTTAAAATCATGATTGGTATGACTGCATGAAACCAGTGTCAGAATATTGGAATGCAGGTGCATGACTTGAAGCTTAGGAAAATTTAGTGGGTTTCACGTGGGTCTCATTTCAAGAAGTGGTAATAGCTGAAAACAAATATTGGCTTTATAGGAAGTCAAATAATTTCAAAATATGGTAAAGTCATCACCAATTCCTAATTAAAATTGAGTTGTTGGAGGTTGTGGCTGGTAGAAGACGTATATATATGTGTGTATGCATATTGTTTTCGTCAACCCAGTATCTCTTCGTTTGGGGAACCATGCTCCCCTGTTATGAGTGGTTGGTGTCTTGTCTTATCAGTCAGTGTTATAACCCAAGCCCAATCATCCCTGTTGCAACAGTGATTGCCCGTTACTCAAGCAGAGCCAATCCGAATCCTTTGAAATTGATATATGAATGCTGGGAGAAAGATGCTCCCTTTTCTCTAATGTTGTTAATCTGGGAAGATGCTAGTGACATTCTTTCCTACGTGTATGAGAACCGCATCTGTAGTAGGTGAAAGTGAAGCCATATAGATGGGAGATAGATGGAGATAGAGTACCACTTTTAGTCCCAGGAACCATGGTATGAGGTATCTATGGGTTTTTTTTGATTCTGTCTGCTACCCTGGTGTCCTTTCCAGTCCCTTGGCCCAAAATTCTGCATATAAGTTAGTTTGAATTGGATTGTAGCAGAAAACCTCCTGATGAATATATGGCCTTTATGAATTTAAGATCTATAGCTTCAAGTTGATCATTCACGTCCATACACAATTTGCCCTTTCCCTCTGCCTTATAAAAGATACCCTTTATTCATTCATGCATGCATGCATTCATTCATTATACATGTATTTAGTCCTTCATTCAATCTACAAATATTTATCGGATACATAGTAGTATGTACAAGTATGTGCACCTGCCTGGGTAGTCAAGGATTGTACATACTTGGCTGAGTGGATGGTGGACTTTTTCTAATACTGCACATTTTTATATACTTAAGTTACACAGATCAACAAGCGTGTGTTGAGAATAATCTGTGCTGTACTTAGCTTTTTAGTAATATATAAGAATAAGAGGAGCTCTTTGCTTTCAAAGTGCTTATAGTTTACTTAAGGAATCCAGATTAATATACATGAAACATAATACAAATGGCTAAAAAGGTTAAATGAACGCACAGTCATATGGGTTGTAAGTCTGAGTTCTGATAGGGAGGAAATCAGTGAGGGCTGGCCCAGTCTAGAAAGGTTTCTTGAAAGGAGGTATAACTTCAAATGGATTTTGACTTATGAATTGGGTTTTGATAGGCATAAAGAATAATTGAAGAATGGATGGAGTTGAAAATGATTAAGTGCTCATCCAAGATTGGGAGGAGACTGGTTTGACAGTAACAATTTGTATTTTGGGGGAATGAGAGGTAATGGGAAATAAGGTTGGCTGTTTTAGGTAAATCTATGTGTGAGGTATTTGGAAAGCCAGGCAGAAATTTTGCTTCTTTCTACTAAGGTGGAGCTTTCTTTGAGTAAAATGTTTGTATTTCTTTCAGTGTGATACCATTTTTGTGATGCTAAGATATAAAATAAGTGTATTCAAGTGGTGTATATTTATTTGTCATGGAAAAGATCTTGTTGCTAATAACCATCCGCCTTGAAAATTAAAAAAAAGAAAAGTATTTAACCTGCGATGCTGTTCCGTGTTTCATATGTAGTTAATTTCTTCTTACCTCCTTCTTTTTGAGAGATCCCTTAGTACAGTGGTGAAACCATACCTCCTCTGTAGAGATAAAGCCAGTTCAAAACTAATATAGCAATAGTTATAAAAACATTTGAAAAGAGATAAGGAGTGAAATTAAAGTAATGTTTGATTACTCATAGAATATTTATTTTGAGCTCCAGATATTAGGAATGATGTATAGGTTAATGTGTCATTCTCACTAAATGCTGTTGTTTCCTAGGTCTTTGTTTATCTTCTTTCTTCTTTGTTTATCTCCTTCTTTCTTTCTTCTTTCTTCTTTGTTTCTTCTTTTCTATCTGGTCCTCAGCTCAAAGAGTTAACAGAGTATTCCAATATACCAGGTTTGGCAAACTTCTGCTATAAATGGCCAGGTAGTATATATTTTAGGCTTTGTGGACATATGGTTTCTATTGTACCTATCAGCTGCTGTGTAACACCAAAGCAGCCATAAACAATATGTAAATGAACGAATGTGGCTGTGTTCCAATGAAACTTAATTTACAATTAATTTACAATTCTGGCAGCAGGCCAGAATTGGCTGTTGGCTGTAGTTTGCCAACCCCTATCGTAGACTTAAATGAGGCGTTTCTTTCCACAACCTCTCACAATAACATCTACCCACCTGCTGATGTCTTTTTCCTTCTCTCCAGTAACTACAGGTGAATTATCTTTGTTCTTTTCTAAGTTCAACTCTTCCACTTGTTTACTAGATTGCATCTCTTCTCACTTACTAAAGGACGTTGCCTGCATTTCTTTTCTTTCTCTCTTCCATCACTAATTTTAACATTTTTACGAGCATGCAATCATACTATAATTTCTTCTACCTTTAAAAAACAAACAAATCAAAAAACTCCAACTCCTCTATTTCCTGGTTCTTTGTAGTAAAATTCCTTGAAACAGTTGTCTGTATTACACCTCTACTTCTCTTCCCATTTTCTCTTAAATTCATGTTTGTGAGCCACTGAAACCATTCTAATCAGTGTCACCAGCACTCTTGACATTAAGTCCAGGGGTCATTTCTCAGTCTTCATCTTATTTGACAGAGTTGATCATTATGATTCTGAAACCACTTTCTTCACTTTGCTTTGAGGGTACCACTCTCCTAATTCACCTTCATTCTCACTGCTCATTCCTTTCAGCCACACCAGCTCTTCTCTTCTTTCCCCTCTAAATGTTAGGGTATCTTAAGGCTCACGCCTTGGACTTCTCTCTTTTTTTTACTTACCCCTTTCATTCAGTTCTATATACAAAAATACATACACATATATATACACAGACTAATAACTCCCCAAATTTTATCTTAACACCTAGACCTCTATTTTGTATTCGGTTACACATTCCACGTTTCTACTTGGATGTCAACTGGATATCTCCAATTCTGCATGGCCAAAACCAAATTCTTGATATACTTTCCAAACCTACTACTCCCACGCTATCTTTTCTTAGTAAAGAGCAACTCATTTCTTCCAGTTGGTGAGGTCAGAACTTTCAGAGTTATCCTTGATGTGTTTCTTTCTCTCATAGACCAAATTTAGTCTGTCAGCAAATCCTATAGGCTCTATCTTCAAAATATATTCAAAGTCTGACCATGCATTATTGTCTCTACCAAGCCACCATCTCTTACCTGGGTAATTGTCGTATAATGATCTCCAAAGTGGTCTCCTTGCTTCCATTTTTACCTCCCTCTCAAATACTGCGTTCTTAACATAGCAGCCAAAGTGATCTTTTCAAAAAACGATTCAGCTCATGTTACTTCTCTACCCGAAATGCTCCAGCAGCTCTCCTCATTACTTCTTTGATCTCATCTTCTCCGGCTGCTTTCCCTCTGGTGCTTTCTGTTCCCATCATACTGACGAACTTCTTGCTGTTCCTCGGACATGTTAGGCACACTCCACACTCAGGGTGTTGGCACTTACTCTTTCTTTTCTTTTCCTGGAATGCTGCCTGTCTGCCTCAACTCCTTAAGATCTTAGCTCAAATCAGACCGTTTCAAGTGAGGTCTCCCTGACTTTGTATTTAAAATTAGAACTCTGGTTCTGCCTTTCCTTCTCTACTTTGTTTTTCTCCACAGCATTTGTCACCTTTGACTATATTATATAATTTACTTATGTTGATATTATCTAAATAACCAGTAGAGTGTTAGCTCCATGAGGGGAGGGATTTTTGTCTGTTTCATTCACTGCTGTATTCCCAAGGTTTAGAACAAAGGCCGGCACATATTTGGTCCTAGCTACAAGGCCAGCACTGTGCCAGATGCTGGTGGTATAGCAAAGAACGTGACAGGTATGGTCCATGTGTTTACGTGCTTTTATTCCAGTGGTAGAGACAGATAGAAGATAAATTGACAAATAAATAAAATATTGCCAGAGGGGAAAATGTTTAGAAAAAGAAATACGAGGGGCTAAAATAGAGAACAATTTTTTTTGTTTGAGGAGGGAATGGCTTATAGGTTGGGGAAAGCCTCTCCGAGATGGTGACATTTGAGCTGCCTAAAAGATAAGAAGGATCTAACCATTTGAGGAATGGGAGAGAGAATATTTCAAGCAGGGAGTAGCAGGTGCAAAGGCCTGAGATAAGAAAGATAGGGAGGGAGTATCGAGGAACTGAGAGTCTATATATGGTAGCTTGCTGGAGTATATTTACAGATGGGAAGAGTGGCATGAGATGAAGTTGAAGAGTGAAGTCCAGGACCAGATGTCACTGTTTCTTGCAGGCCTTGGCCAAGAGATTAAATTTTGCTTGCTAAGTGCTTTGGGAAGCCCCTGAGGAGTTTTAAGCAGAGAATACTGTAATCTGTTTTATATTAAGAAGATCACTTTTGCTCCTGTGTGGAGAATGGATTCAGAGAAGGGTTGGTGGGCAGGGGGGAAGCATGAATGCCAGTTAGGAAGACTTATTTTAATCCAGGTTAGAGATGACAGTGGACTAAGATGATGCCAGTGGGGATGGAGAGACGAAAATAAAAGAATGAATGAATTAAGAATTTGTTAGGTCCCTGTGTGCCCAATCTTCTGGGTGTTTGTGAGGGATAAATGAGAAATACGAAATAGAACTTATTTTTAAGATGCTTATAAGTTATCTTGGGAGGTAAAACTTAAAAATGAAATGATGTATCGATAAAAGTTTGTAATAAAGTGATGCGCAGTGGCTATCCTTGAAATGAATATTCAGAGAAGGGGGAAATAGTGTGTGTTGCAGAAGGTTTCATGTCCCTATAGGAAGTAGAATTAGAAAAGAAGTTTGACCAGAATTGAATTAAGAGAAAGAGAAAGGGATGACAAGCCTGGTGAAGGGAAACAGTATGAACAAAGGTAAATATAGGTGTATATATTGGGGAGCAGAAAGCATCTTATATATTGAGCTGTGTGTGTGTGTGTGTGTGTGTGTGTGTGTATGTACAGTGAGCAGTTACAGTTTCAGAGAGTAAAAAGAAATAAGATTCACCTGAGTCAGGAACTGCTTCTGTATTTTAATTTTTATTTTAAACTCCTTCATAATTGTATACCAGTGTCACAAATCTACCTGAATGGTAGGTGGCTCACATGTACACTAGCATTTTGAATATTTCTATATCTGTACTTGATCACACTTGCATACTTAACTTTTTATTTCTCTTTTTTGTGGTAAGTTAGGTCATTAGGCCACAATGATTTGAAGGGAGCTGACTTTCAATATAAATTTCTACAATATTTATTCTTTCACTTGTTTAAAATAAGATAGGTGTCGGCTTCTGGGGTAAACTTTTTAAAAACTTAAAACAGATACAAAAAGAGTAAGCCCAAAATGTTCCAAGTCATGAAAAGAGAATAGTTTATTTTGAGGACACTAAAATAGTTTCTGTTAGTTTCTACTGACACAACATTGTAAAACAACTATACCCCAATTAAAAAATAAAATAAAATAGGTTCTGCTTTGAAAATAAGAGTTTTAGTTTTTTGTGTATTCTAGGTTCCTTTTAGGCAGAACTTTATGTTTTTCAGCAAGCTCTTCCTGCTGCATGCTGCTTTGTTTTATCTCCAGTTGTATGTTTATATGATTGTTTTGCATTCAGTTATCTCTGCAGAGAAAAATTCAATAACTCAAGGAATGCAATAGTTATAAAAAAAATAATGACTAATTAGTTTTCCTAACTGTGTATGGACAATTAATGTGACAAGTTAGGTTACAGAGGTACATGCTGAGTCACAAATAGGGCTAAACTAAACTCAGAGTTTTTTTAGTTCTTTGTTTAATGTTTGAGCAACTAGAATGTTGTGAGTTAGCACATAGATTCTTTTTATACCTTTTCACTAAAGCTGAACACTGTAGAATGTCTTTGCTTTTTAAAGCAAAACAAAACTCTGTTGTAGAAAGCAAACAAAACTCTCCAGGAATGGCACTTTTCGATTCACTCTAAGTCTCTATCCTTGGCATTTTACTCTGGGAATCATCTTTTAAAAAATTTCACTGTACCTACTGTGTGATTCCTAACATATGCTAACACTGCCAGTTCTCTGGTTCCTCACTTTTTTGTTTGGATTGTCACTTAGTCCTCTTAGTTTTCTCACTTCTATTTTTACTCTCTTTCTGCAATATATCTTGCTGTCTAGTGTCATTCTAATACTATTTCTAAAGTACTGCTTTTATAACTCTCTGCTCATAAAGTAATATGAATGGCTCCTTGTTACCTTTCATTTCAAGTTCAAATTTGTCCTCTGTAGTCTTCTTACTTAACCTTCCCATTCTGTCTGTGATCTAGATCCTGCAGTTCCTCTAATATTTCTTTTTTTCTGGTCTAGATAACCTTTCCTCCTTTTTTACATGCTTAAGTCCTTTAACTATTTAAAGTATCATCACAAAACCTACCTTTCTGTGAATTAAACACAGTCGACATTGATCTATTAACTTAATGTCAGTGATGCAGATGTAGAGAACAGACGTGTGGACACAGGGAGGGAAGGGAAGGGTGGGATGAATTGGGAGATTAGGTTTGACATAAATACACTACCATGTATAAAATAGATGGCTAGTGGGAACCTGTGGTATAGCACAGGGAGCTCAGCTCGGTGCTCTGCGATGACCTAGCTGGGTGGGATGCGGGATGGGAGGGAGGTCCAAGAGCGAGGGGATATATGTATACATATAGCTGATTCACTTCGTTGTACAGCAGAAATTAACACAACATTGTAAAGCAATTATACTCCAATTAAAAAAAAGAAAGAAAGAAACTTTGGTTACAAGTAATAAAACTAGCTTAAGCTAGTTTAAGCTAATGTCAGCTGAAAAGGGGGAATTACGTTAAGGATACAGAATTTCCTAGAATTCAAGGGCAGGAATATACAGGCAGGCCTCAGTAAAGACTTGTGGTAGTGACATTGCCTTCTTGGTTTCAGTCAAGGTTCTTAGGAGATCTGATGATTCTTTCCCTGTTGTTTTGGTTTGTTTGGTTTTTTGTTTTTGTTTTGTTTTATTTTGTTTTTGCTATGCCATGCTGTCATTCCTTTAAAAAAAATTAACCTGTTATCAGTAGTTTGAAGGATATCTATAAATTTGTCTATGTACAAACATGTACTCATAGGATCTTTCCTTCTGACATAAAAACAAGGCTCTTTCCTGCTAATTTAAAAATATATTACATGCCTTAGTCTGCAACTTCCTTTTTTGAAAACTAAAAAAATTTCACAATAAATATCTTTCTAAGGCAATTCAATACATATACCTCTTTCTTTATATTGTTTTCATGTGGATATTCCATAATTTACTTAATCATTTTCCTATTCGTGGACATTTAAGTGCTACTGTTACATATCTTTATGTTGTGCTTTTATTTCTGTAGGATAGATTGTTAAAAGTAAGGTTTATGGGGGTATACTTAGAGAATGTGAAGGAAATTGCTTTTTTTCAAGGAAAATATAAATTGCCAAAAGTGACTTAAGCAGTAGAAAACCCGAAGATCCCAGAAACCATAGAAGAACTTGCAAAGATTGTAATGTCTAAAATTTAAAGAGGTACCAGGCCCATATGGTGTGTTGGCGCAGTCTGTGTAATTTTAAAGAGCAGGCGAGTCTCATGTTCAGTGAACTATTCCAGAGCAGATTAAATGATGGAAGGTACCCCAATTCATTTTACAAATTCTCCATAATACCAATACCAAAACTTAATGAGAACACTAAAAAAGAAAATAAAAATAAATACAATTTTGTCAGATCTAAACCAGTACTTTATTAAAGAATAATATACTTAACTAATGCAAAAACAGTTCAACATTATACTTGCTATTTATTTCTTTGTATAGTATATAGAAAAAAAGTCAAATTTAGATTGATGTTACAATTTTTATTCTTTCTTTTAACAATGTACCAAGATCAGGAATCGTATATTAGTTGAATACTACTTGTTTTCTGTATAAAATACATACAACTTTTTATTTGTTTAACAGCAGTGCATACATAACTGCTATTCTGGTGGTGCCAACTCTATTTTTACTTACTTTTTAAATAACCTCATGGCTTTCAAATTAATTGTTAAATTAAAAAATTTCTCTTCATAGCATGAATTTATGAGGTATAGTGACATCTAATAGCATAGTTCTTCATTCTCTGAGTATTATGTTTGCCATTAGCTTTGTGGCTGTTACAGTGTAATTGGGTACCTGTGTGTTGATAAGGGGAGTACAGCATTGAATAATACCTATTTTGTTTTAATTTCTTGTCCACCTTTAGTGTCAACATTGTTCAATTTTGTACTGGTGTCAAGTTTACTATTTTGAGTTTGTTCAGGAAAAGCTTAGTTGGTTTACCACAAAGTCAGTTGCTTTGTTTGAGAATTACAAAAGTTTCATGGATTCATGCCACTTTTTTTGATAAAGCTTCATAATAGTGTGGTCTAGGGACAAAGAGATTGTCATTCTTGTTACATCCAAATGTAAGCTATTTGCTTGTGCTATGATAAGGAAGTATGCCAGTGTGGAGGTCATAGTAATCCAAGGATAACATGTTAAGAAACACTGACCTAAGGATAACCAGTAATCACTATAAACATTCTTTTGTGTGCATGTTCTTGACTTCTTACTGAGAGTTTGTAGAGGACCATGTGTCTGTTTATCCATCTATTTTCTACCCATCTATTAATAGTTGAACAAATTAAATCCTAACATGTCTACTGTTTGATTTCTGTTTTTTTCACTTAATGTGTCTTGGATCTCTTCCTATTAATAAATGTGGGTTTACAATATTATTTTTAAAATTGAAGAATATTCCATTGAATAGAAATACCATAAATTATTTATTGGTGGGCTTTTAGTTGTTTTTAATTTTGTGATTTTGTAAACAGTGCTTCTGTGAACATCTGATTATTACCTTTAGGATAGATTTCTAGGAGTGAATTGGAAGTTAATGTACTTTCTCCCCTGGCATATATGTAGATGTAGATATGTTTATATTTATGTTTATATTATTTTATAAAAATTATTATAATATTTATAATAAATACATATATTTTACAAACTGTTTTTTATGAAAGTTCTGTGAGCTTACATTCCCATCATTAGTATGTTGTAGTGCCTTTATTTCTAGAAAATGAAATTTTATAGGAAATCCATGCACAATGTTTATCGAACGAAAAATAAAATGATTTTTAGCAAGGTAAAAAAAAAAAGAAAATGAAATTTTAAAAAGAAAGGATGCAAAACAAGTCCAAATTTTTATTGTTGGATTCAACAGACATAAACTTAACACTGTGAAAGTGCTGTTACAGTTTCTAAATGCTTACTCAGTTTCTGTACAAATCTTGTCATGGACTGGTGACAAATGGTTCATGGATCATCAGCAGACCACATTTTTATAGCCCTGCTTTAGCTTAGGAGCCAACTGGGGCATGGGATGGGGTTTGTGTCTCATATGTATATGGTCATTGAATCCTCTTCCTTTTGGTATGGTACCCACTTTCTCAGCTGTGTCTGGTATCCTGTATTTCAGAGATTCTGTTTTACTTTCTGCAGAGAATAACCTCCAGACTTCTGCTGTGGTTGGGGAACAGCAGTAACCTAGCTTGATGGAGTGGGGAAGAGAATCTTAGCATCTAACCAAAACTCAAGCAGCTTTCTCCAAAATTCTCTTTGTTTTAGCTTCCTCCTCCTTTCTTCTTCCCATTTCAGAGTGACTTGGTGCTGCCAGTTCCTAAGTCTTTTGAAGATTCAGAGTATAAAATGGGTTAGTTCTTAGTTTGCCCCACTGTCTGCTTGGGATTGTTTTCTTGAGTCTGCAAGGTCATTTACTACTTATCTCCTTTCCAGCATCTAGAATTTTGTTGCTATTGTCACCTTTTCTGTTTCCCATCATTAATTTTTCTGTAAGGGCTTCTTATATGTTTGTCATTTTGCAGATGTTCCTCTTCTCCAGTCTTTTCTACTTTCTTAACTGTGTTTACAAAATATTTACATTTACTTCTCTTTTGTAGATGTTATTGTTGACAGATATTTCTTTTATATCACATTATTTTTTTACTGCTTTCTGTTTCTGACTGAAATTTGATTTTTGCTGAAGTGTTAAAGATTTTCCTAGAAACAGTGCATATGTAGTATATTCTCTGAATCTTTGCATATCTAAAATTGTGTTTTTCCCTCCCATATGAGAGTTTTCCTGGGTATAGAATTAATTCTTGGGTTAATTATTTTCCCTCAGAACTCTATAAATGTTATTTCATTGTCTTCTAGTGTTTTGAATTGTGAGTAAAATGTCTGATTAATATTGATGTCTGATTAAAGTTGGTGCTGTGAATATCTTTTTAGGTCATTCCCACTCCACCCTTTTTTGGTAAAATTTCATTTTTATCTTTTAAACTCAAACATTTTACTAGGATAAGTTTAGATACTGAGTTTTATATTTTCCCACTAATAATCTTGCCTGGCATTTGGGGAGCCTTTGATTTTGAAAATTCAAGGCTTTAAAAAAAAAAGCAACAACTCAATGTAATTTTTTTCTCCTGTTTTCAAAACCATTATTTCTCCCCCATCTACTTTGTTCTCTCTTTCATGGCAGTATGTTTTATTTTTGTTTTTTGTTTTTCTCAGTATACTAGCTCAGGTCTTAGTGAGATTACCAATCACTACTTGATTTTTTTTTTTTTAAGCTTTCTCCGTTTTCCTCCAGTAACTTTCATTGTAGTTATTGGTTTTCACTGCTGGTTGAGAGGTTTCTCTGAGTGTTCAGATTATTTTCCCTTTTTTGAGCTGCTGCATCCAGTGATGTTTCTGCCTGCTTATCTTTTTTGATGGCATTGGGAGTTGAGATGTACTGTTGGAGAATAAACCAAGATTTTCTTAGTTGGTTAGATGAAGTGGGGAAAGTTAATGTAATTTTATTCTGACAGCTTAGAGTTAGTAATTCACTTACATCGAGAAAGGGCAGCACTCTTAAACAGAACAAGATGGCCATGGATTTAGGAAGATGTATCTTTGTTCAGAAATGATGTCCTCTTTACATCTCTCCTGACAGCTGGTGCTAGCAACCCCAACTGTGTCTGGTCTCTGGACCCAGCTCAAAGCTCTGGATTCATTCTCTTCCCATACCTCAGCCTGAGCCTTCTGTCACCCCAAAGGGCTTCACACAAGCTTCCTCTCAAGCCCTCACTTCTCTCACAAGGTATGTTTAGGAGAGGGAGTGGGTGGACTTATTACTTTTTTACTTAGGGCATAATAGATAGATACTCATTGAATATTGGTTGAATGAATGTCCCCTAGTGTGCTTCCTCTTTAAAAGTGGTGCTTTAAAAGTGCTGCTTGATCAGCATTTGTTTTCACTCTTCTCTCTCTGGACCTTTTCTTTCCAAACACCTTGTGGCATAGCTGTGGAATGTGTTTTAGTTTCTTGCCATTTTGTAGGATTTTTTAAAATTATATTTTTTAGTTTGTGTTTCAGTTGGGTGGGGGAGAAAATCAAATTGGCTTGAGTTGCCATCTTGATGCAGCAAACTCTGGGTTACTTTAAAGGGCCAGTCATACTTTAAACAAATAGTATTATTTTAAGGCTTGATGAGATGTTGTTCAAGTCTTATGATATAATAATACATATATGTAAGGCAGTAATTTAAGTAGGAGATTTAAAATCAGTAATCCTTGTTGGTGGGGTGTAGAGATTGGTCTGTAGTGAAAAGAGCATTAGCTAATAGGTTGGAAGATTAAAATTATAATAAAATTTCTTTCCTTTTTTTTTTCTTTTAATGGAACACATTTTTTTTTCCCCCCATAGGTGGCAACCGTAGTATAATTTGCTACCAGGTGTCATCTTTGATTGCTTCCACATAAAACAGGTTGAAAAAAATAAAACACATTCTCCAAACTTAAAATTTGAGGGCAAATAAACCCCAAAATACCTAAAATATACAAACTCTCTTAAAGCTATATTATACATGCCATACATTAAATATAAAAAATAATGACATTCAACATCAGTTAATTAGCAGTTATCAGACTTAAGTAAAAGCTAAGTGGATTTCTTAATGAGGTGGTCCCTTTTTTCAGCATTGTTTTGTATGTAAGGAAAGGGCATGTACTCTAATGGGTGAGCTCTGTGGCATCTGTTTTGGCTGCCATGCATCCTACTTAATTATTTTCTATTTTTTGTGTATTAGAAGCTTAAAGTTGCTGGATGATCAACTCTGAATAAGCAGTATATGAACTTATTTGTCCTGCCTCTTCCTTTAGATTGCAAGCTGCAGTTAAGGGTAGGGACCATGTTTTTGCATCTCTCCATAGCACTCATCAAAATGCAACACATTTATAGTAGGTATTTTTTTAGTAAGTATTAGTTGATGGAGTTATTTAAATCACACTGGTTGTCAAACTTTGGGATATGTATTTTCTTCTAAGAAAAATTTTAAATTATATAGGTATTTTGAAATGAAGTTGATGATATTTAGAAATATTATCAAAATACGTAATTTTTTAGCATTACACATTTTTGGAAACATTACTATAAGAAGCAATTTGCCTTTTATAATGAAACCTATGATACAGACTCCTCTTGATTATATATAGAAATAGAAAAGCTTGGGTATGGATAGTCTGGAATGACCACAATATGGTATCCAAATGTGGAAGAATCATTACTCGATGTGCTTTAAAAGTTTCACATATTTGAGCCCCACCCTCAGATTCTGGTATGGTGAAAACTCCATAGATGACCATGATGCTTGTCACTGTTGAGAATGTGATACTCTGTAGAGAATCTTCTCAGTTGGTGTGAAGTATCCACCAGGTATCATTGAACTTTTTTTCAGCCATTTATTATTATTCTTACTTTTGAAGAAAAAGTTTTTATATTTAGCTTTAAATAATATAGTAAAAAATTTAATATTTTTTTACTGTATTAGGCATGGTATGTAAAAAAAAATTTTTTCAGTAAACTCATACCCTTCTAATGAATTCATTTTCAAGTTAGCATATATATATTTGAAAAATATTGAAGGTGTTTTTTAGACCCAACCAAAAGTTTTAAGTTTGAGAAATATTCAAAGGACCTCTTAGTAGTAATGTAAAGTAATTTAACTTTTAATTATATTCCCTCAGAAAGGATTTTTAAAATAGTGAAGTTCCTAGTTGCTTAGATTAATTGAAATTTAGAGGTGAGACCTTTGGATAGACATGGATGAAGCTTAATGTGATTTACACTTTATTTTTTTAGCTTACCTAATTATATCTATTAGTCATATACATATTTCAGACCATGAAAGTATGAAAATGTAGTACTGCTTGATATATTTACTACTGAACCTTCAGTAGTCAGATTCCATTCTCAGCAATATATTGTCACATCCTTTTTGGTTTTTTGGCCGTGCTGTGTGGCATGTAGGATCCTAGTTCCCCGACTAGGGATCAGACCCGCACTCCCTGCAGTGGAAGCACGGAGTCTTAACCACTGGACAGCCAGGGAAGTCCCTGTCACATCTTTTTAACTCTACTGTTTTCTGTTCCTCTGCGCCTTGAATCATAATGTCTCATACATGGTAATCACATACAGTAATGGTGGTAGCTACAGTTTATATAGTACTTTACAGGATTCTGTTACCTATGTGTCCTCATTTAATCTTTACAACAACCCTGTGAAAGAGGTAGGGGAAATACTAATTTTTTTTTTTTTTCATTTTATAGATGAAGAAACTAAAACACAGAGATTGAGACTTGTCTAGAGTAACACAAACCAGTAAGTGTTTGAATTAATGGAGACAGCTAGTAATGGGTACATTCTAATCTGCCAAGGGCTTGCCTTGCTGCCACCTGACTTAGTTCTAGGGACAAAAAAAGCCAAAATGGTAGGGAATCAGAAGTAGTAGCTAGACTTAGGAGTACCCCAGGGAAATGTGTTACTCCTTTCAATTTCTTCTTTTTTTACCAGTTATTAATGATAACTTGAGACAGCAGGCAATGTCTTTTTGTTATTGTTGTTTAGGTGAATGAAACTTATTTTAAGCATAAATTATCCCTGAGGCACTAGGGAAGTAGAAAATCTGCAGAGAAGTCTGTTGAAATTCTCACAAGGTAATAGCTATAGGGTCAACTAAGTAATTGAGAAAGTTAATGGTATATGTGTATAATTGGAACCATGTGTGTCAGTGGAACTTAAGTTTACAGGGCTCTCTTGTTGAGATTTTTAAAATCCTGTTTAAAAACTATAGTATCAACTTTATATAAAATCTTAGAGCTTAAAGGTACTTATCCAATTGTGGTTTTCTTTAGATGAGGAAACTGAGGTGCAGAGAAGTCAAACCTTGACCAGTGTTACAGAGCAGAGCTGGAAGTAAAGCTTGTATTTCCTGAGATCCAGATTAGTGTTATTTCTACTTCAGACTATTACTTCTTGGTAAGCTGTTCTTAAAATACTTAATAGGTCTTTTATGTCTTTTATTTGTTTGATCAACATTCTTGCTTTGTGTCAAAATGAACTTAAAATATGAATTTTACTGAT
Organism: Balaenoptera acutorostrata; assembly: GCF_949987535.1. NCBI lineage: Eukaryota > Metazoa > Chordata > Mammalia > Artiodactyla > Balaenopteridae > Balaenoptera > Balaenoptera acutorostrata. The sequence continues at coordinate 32,506,836 of NC_080079.1, read as the reverse complement.
ACTTCTGTGATGAACATTTCAGTTCTTTGTTTGATTTTAGGTGAGTTAATGTGGGAAAAATCCTGGTATTTTGAAGATGTCTCGGCACAGTATTGTTTCCTGTTCAAATTACAAGTAACTTCAAGAGTTTGCAGGAAAAAAAGAAATTGGGATTTTTTTGGTTAAATCATGCCATCTGAACAGAAACATTTATTTTTTGATGAAAAACAGAATACTTTAAAAGGAGATTATGATGTGAAAAATGAGATAGTTGATACTATCAGATCAGTACTTAAGCCAAAAATTTCAGAAAGTAGTTTTCATTATGAACTAAAAAATGTGAAAATTGTTTTGCCGAAGATAAATATTCCAAATGAGGTCCTATTGAAACATGAAGTTGACAAATACAGAAAATTATTTCAGCATAAACCACAGACTGCAAGAAAATCTATCAGTATAAAGACTGTAAGCTGTGTAGAGGAGTGTATGTTACTCCATAAGTCTGAGAGAGTTGAAGAAGGTATAAAAATGTCTGCAAAAATACTCAACTTCAACTGTTTGAAGTGCCGAGATAGTACTCGGTATAGCCCAAATGATTTGCAGAAACACTTCCAAATGTGGCACCGTGGTGAATTACCTTCATATCCTTGTGAAATGTGCAGTTTTTCAGCAAATGACTTCCAGGTATTCAAACAACACAGACGAACCCATAGAATTACTTTAGTAAAATGTGACATTTGTAACAATGAGAATTTATATACTTTATTAGACTTGACAAAGCATTTTTCATCCACACATTGTGTAAATGGTAATTTTCAATGTGAAAAGTGTGAATTCTCCACCCAGGATGTTGGCACATTTGTTCAGCACATACATAGACATAACGAAATCCTTTATAGATGTGGTAAATGCCATTATATATGTTTAACCAAAGGAGAGCTTCAGAAGCACCTTCATATTCACTCTGGTACGTTTCCCTTCACTTGTCAATATTGTAGCTATGGTGCTACCAGGAGAGAGCACCTTGTAAGACATGTTATAACTTTGCACAAAGAACATTTATATGCGAAAGAAAAACTGGAAAAAGACAAATATGAAAAAAGGATGGCAAAGACTTCAGCAGGACTTAAACTAATATTGAAAAGATATAAAATAGGTGCATCAAGGAAGACATTCTGGAAACGTAAGAAAATCAACAATGGAAGTGACAGAAGTATAGAAAAAAACACTCAAGTGCTTAAAAAAGTGAACAAAACACAGGCTAAATCTGAAGACCAGAGCCATCTTGTTCAGGAACATTTAAATGAAGAAAAAGATGAAAGACTATACTGTGAGAATAATGATAAACCTGCTGAGTCAGAGTCAGAAAAGCCAACTCTTCTGTCCACTGGGCAATGTAATGGAGCTGAAGAGGGATCAAATTCTACTTCAGGTTTCTTGAAGACTGCTGTACAAGGACCTACAGTGTTAATGGTAAAAAATAATAGAATAACAATTCCTGCTAACTACAGTGCTAAGTTTATGGGCTTTAAGATGGTGGATGGAAAACAACATATTGTAATAAAACTGTTGCCTACCAATAAACAGAATTTATATTCACCAGGCTCACAGTCAGGTGCTGTAAGGGACAGTACTGCAATTTTGCAGCCCCAGACTTTGGACACTACTGCATTTTTAACAGGAGTAACAACTGAGTTAAATGACACAGTTTACATGAAAGCAGCTACTCCATTTTCATCTTCATCTCCTATACTTTCAGGGAAGGTAACTTCAGAAAAAGAAATGGCTTTACTATCTCAAACAAGTAATATGCTTCCAACTATGGATGATGAAAAAAGTGTTTCTCCTTTGCCGATAACATCAGAATTGATTACAGCATCGGTGAATTTGACCACAAAAGTAGAAACAAGAGAGAATGTTGACTTATGGGGAAGTCATATTACTCATTGTCACCCTGAGGTATCAGGTAGTGCCATGAAAAGTCCAGATAAAGTCACCTGTACTACCAAACCGAATTCATACAACAGTGGAGATATGCATAACTATTGCATTAATTATGTCAACTCTGAGTTACCTGTTGAATCTTCCAACCAAGGATCATTACCTTTTCATAATTACTCAAAAGTGAATAATTCTAATAAACGTCGTAGGTTTTCAGGGACAGCAGTGTGTGAAAACCCTCAAAGAGAATCTTCATCAAGCAAGACAGTAGTTCAACAACCAATAAGTGAGTCAGTTTTATCACTAGTGAGGAAGGAGAGCTCAAACCCAGATAACCTTTTAGCACCTATTAGTCATTTAAATACTAAAGATGGAACTTTAAAAACACAAGCTGAAATTGAAGAACAGTGTGTTTTAGAAAAAGGACAAAACATTGATGGACAGAATCTATACACTAATGAAAATCAGAATTTAGAGAGCATGACTGAAAAGCCTAAATGGGATGACGTTTCTAGTGTTGAGTCACCTATGATGCCTAGAATTACATCTGTTTTCTCTCTCCAGAGCCAACAGGCATCAGAACTTTTGCCACCTGAGATAAACCAGTTACTTCAAGATGTATTAAAAGCAAAACCTGATGTAAAACAAGACTCTAGTAACACTCCAGATAAAGACCTGCCACTTCATTGTGACCAGTCATTTCAGAAACATGAGGGAGAAGACAAAATAGTTGAATCTTCAAAAGACTTGAAAGTACAAGGCTTCTTTCCGATTCCATCTGGTAATATGGGGATTAATGTGGCTACAAATGATCTGAATTTAAAATGTAGTGGAAAAGAAAAACACATGTTGTCAATGTCACAAGATGTGAGAGATTCAGAGAAGACCCCTAGAATTTCTGGTTTTGGCACATTACCTAAGACTCAGTCAGATGCAATAATTACACAGCAGCTTGTAAAAGACAAACTACGAGCCACTACGCAAAATATAGGTTCTTTATATGTGCAGAGTCCACTTGTAAATTCAGAACCAAAAAAGGCGATCTTTGTTCAGACTCCAAAAGGCTTTTTTGTACCATTGCACATTGCTAACAAGCCTGGATTACATGTTTCAGGAAGACCACTTCCATTGGTTAATACACAAGGTGTCCCTGCCTCTCTCCTTTTAAACAAGAAACCTGGGATGATTTTAACATTTAATAATGGGAAACTTGAAGGTGTTTCTGCTGTCAAAACTGAGAATGCTCAAGCTTGTGGAACTACAAATAAGGAGCCTTGCAGAACACCTTTTTTAAAAGTAGAACCAAACAGTAATTGTCTAACCCCTGCACTTTGTTCCAGCATTGGCAGCTGTTTGAGCATGAGAAGTAGCTCAGAAAATACTTTGTCATTAAGAGGCCCTTACATTATTAAAACGCCAGCAAGTTCTTCAGTGAAAGGTGTTCCTGCTCCTAATATAATATCTGAGCATCAGGGCACTAAGTTGAATATCTCGGATTCAGTAAAACAGCAGAACAAGATTTTTCCAAAACCACCTCTTTACACCCTTTTGCCTGATGGCAAACAAGCTGTTTTTTTAAAGTGTGTGATGCCAAATAAGACTGAGCTGCTTAAGTCTAAATTAGTCCCGAATAGTACTTATTATAAAAATATACAGCCAAAGAAACCTGAAGGAACACCACAAAAAATACTGCTGAAAATTTTTAACCCTGTTTTAAATGTGACTGCTGCTCATAATCTGTCAGTAAACAACTCTGCATCCTCACTGCAGAAAGACAATGTACCATCTAATCAGACTATAGGAGGAGAGCAGAAAGAGCCAGAATCTTCTAGAGATGCCTTACCCTTATTACTAGATGATATGATGCCAGCAAATGAAATTGTGATAACTTCTACTGCAACATGCCCAGAATCTTCTGAGGAACCAATAGGTATCACTAACCATTCAGAGGCCAGGGTATTAAGGTGTAAAACAAATTGTACAATTGAGAGAAACTTCAATAAGAAAAAGACTTCGAAAAAGAAATGTTCAAGGATAAAAACTCATGAAAGAAGTAAAGATTCTGAAACTTCCTTTGTATCTAGAAACAGAAACTGTAAACGCAAGTGTAGGGATAGTTACCAAGAACCTCCAAGAAAAAAAGCATTACACAGAAAGTGTAAAGAAAAAGCAAAGCCTGAAGATGTCCATGAATCGTTCGGATTCATCAGACCCAGGCTTTCAAAAGATTCAGTCAGAACTTTGCGGCTTTTCCCCTTCAGTTCCAAACAGCTTGTGAAATGTCCTAGGAGAAACCAACCAGTTGTAGTTTTGAATCATCCTGATGCAGATGCCCCAGAAGTAGTAAATGTAATGAAAACTATTGCTAAATTTAATGGACGTGTACTTAAGGTTTCATTGTCAAAAAGAACTATCAGTGCTTTACTGAAACCAGTTTGTTATAACCCTTCTAAAACAACTTACGATGATTTTCCCAAGAGGCACAAAACATTTAAACCTGTTAGTTCTGTGAAAGAAAGATTTGTGCTAAAATTAACTCTCAAAAAGACAAGCAAAAACAATTACCAGATTGTGAAAACTACCTCTGAAAATGTTCTGAAGGCTAAATTTAACTGTTGGTTTTGTGGTAGAGTATTTGACAATCAGGATGCTTGGGCTGGTCATGGTCAGAGACATTTAATGGAAGCTACTCGTGATTGGAACATGTTAGAATAATTTACTGTAATTACCAAGGAAAAGAAAAGTAAAATTACCTTAGAAGAAAATAGTGGGTTGAATTACTAATGCAGACATTTTTTACTTCAATATAGTACCTGAAGTTAAACATTTAAAAGTTGGCTATATTTCCGTGGAAGAGCAAAAGTTTTAGTGTGATATTTGAAAATGCTGTCAGTGCACATGTTAAGTTTTGAAAGAAACTAATCAGCACAGATACACCTTGATTTAATTTTTTAAAATGTGTTCTCGGGAAGTTAGGGCTAAAGAAAATTTTGATAAAACAGTTTTCCCAGTTTAGTGACTCTTAGTAGAGAGTAACAGCTGACAGCCCCATTCCCTCTCTTCTTCCACCAGCCTTATGATTCTGATAACTATAGCTCCTCTGAAGAGGTTGAGATCTCTTTGATTGTGGAACTGAAGGAGTTTCTCATTATTTGTGAAGATACTCTAAGAGAACTTGGGTAAAGAACTTACTCTACATCTGCAAAATGTAGTTCTTTTGAAGGTAGTTAAGCTCCTTTGAGGGTACATTTAACTCACTACAGTTACACCTCATATGGTTGTTGATAAGAGTTTTTGACAAGCAGATCTTTTTCCTTGTAAGCTGTGTTCCATGTCATTGATTGGAACACTCTTCCAACGTGATTTTCTTTTTCTAAATGGCTCTCAAGTGTTGCAGTAGATGGGCAGTCTCAAGAGAAGAATTAAACTCTCTTTGTCTAGTTTGAAGTTCATTTAAAGAACTTGAACATTTTTCTGAATTTGGTTATATTCCCCAGTGATTCCCTTGCACAGAACTATGTTTATTTGATTTAAATTGTCCCCTCGTAAACCAAGTGGCCAATTTTTTTCTTGGTTGCCATCCCTTTTAAAAAGAGTGAAACATAGAAGCACTTCCAAGGGAATGGCTTTTCTTGAAAATTAAAAGTTATTCCTCAGAAACAATATTTTGAAGTAAGATTAGCAAAGCAAATCATACTTTTGTGTTTATTATTAGTGTCTGAACATGTCCACATTGGGACAAACCATTTTTGTTAGCAACTTTTCAGTATGACTGACAACCCAAAGCAGATTACTGATTGTTTGCAGTTGGAAATTGGAGAAGCATTAATAGTGGACTCAGTGACCGTGCATAAAACTTCAGGACAGATTCCGAAGGGGTATGTCCAACAGGTAGAGTTTTTAAATGAATATTTTCATGACAACAGAATCATCGATTTAAACTTCCCACTTTGTAAGTTTGGATCAAATTTTGTTGGACCATTGGACAATGGAGTTCTTGTATTAAAAAATTACATACTATATAATTTTTGTTACATTGTTACTACTAGGGTTATGACATTTTCATTGATTGAATGAAAACTTCAGGGCTCCTTTTCTGTATATAACAAAGAATTTAGAACCTGTACATATTTTTGTACCTTTCAGTTATGTAAATTTTGCACAGAAAGTTTTTGACATAAAAAGTTTATTTTCTTTCAATTTAGTTCTGTGCATGCACTAATAAAACTTGTCGTTTAATTTAAAAGGAATATATAAGACTTTACCCATGTTATTTTTTTGGTTTTTATTTCAGATGTACAATTTCTTTTTTTTGGATAAATTCAGTTTTCAGGGATTGAACACTATTGTTAGCAAGTGCCTAAAAGATGTGAAACAGTTTACATACGTCAACTGTAACATTAGGTCCCAAATGGGCCCACTCCCCCAATAATTTTATTTTAAAGAAAGCCATACATAGATGCTTCAAGCTATCTTGCTATGCACATTATACATGTACTGTTTTTGTGCAGTTTGTCTACTTTCTTAGAAGTGAAGTATTTTTTGTATAAAACCTGTTACAATTGTTTCTTAAATTGAGCCTAAGAACGGAGTTGATTGGAAATATACAGTATATATTAATAATGTATATGGTGTTTAAAGAATGGTAAGCATTGTTAATTTCTGTAATGAATGTTTTCTTCAATTAAATTTATCTTAAGTTTGTGTTTACATAATTTTTTTTACTATGCTGAAGTCAAATGGGAATTTTATTCTAGTGGGAAATACTTAGTTTTCAAAGCCTTTTTTTTTTTTTTTTTTTTTTAATGCTAGTGAATGCAAAATGAAGTTTGGGATTTTTTTCCCCCAAAATTATAGGTGAAATTTTGAGATTTTGTTTGAGAAGGGTAACATATATTATAGTTTAACTATGCTGGTAAGAAAAGCCACAGAGAGGCTTATGTTCTTCAGTACCCTAACGGCAGTAAAACTGAAATGTTGCTCTGTTATGGTTAGATCTATTATGATGCATCACCTTCTGTGAATAGAGAAGAGAGAGAAGGAAGTGTCTTGCCAATGTTTGCAGCACTATAAAAATATATTTCAGAAGAGCCACACCAGTAAAAAAAAATCTAATGTCAAGATACATACTTTTTGCCTTAAGGTTTTAAAAGCTATTTTAAAAAGCTTCATGCCCCAGATACTCTAGTTGATACCTTTTATGAGTTGTTTTTTTTTTTTAAACTAGGTTATTCTGAAGGAGGAAAGCCTGCTTGGAGCCTCTTTATTGCCAGAGCAGAAAATCTGAAAATAAAACCCTCTATCCTTTCTTTCCTTCTGGCTGAAAGTTAGCTAAAGATGGCTTTCCAAAATATGATGTTCATTAGTTTGAAGTTCTTATTACAACTGGAAGAGTTAGTGTTATTTTTGCAATCCAACTTCTGGGTCAGGAGATTTTCATTTTTTCCTATTTGTCCTTCTGCATTGAAATGGGCCTCACTATTTGTCATTCACTTAAAATAATAGTTCAACTTTCAGAGTTTGAAATATAATTGAAATATAATTTCAATACCAAGCATTCAGCACAGATTGAATTCTAATAGTTTGTTATAAAAATTTTTGTTTTCATTAAGGAGTCAGGTATTTCAGTAAAGGGTCAGACAAATAACTTAGGCTTTGTAGGCCATTAGTCTCTGTCGTTAACTACTTTGTCATAATGCAGAAGCAGCCATAGACAACGCATGAATGAATTTGCCTGTATTTTAATAAAACTTCGTTAAAAAAAACCTGTCAGTGGGCCAAATTTGGCCCATCAAATGGTTTACCAACCCTTGCTTTCTCTCAAAGATCGGTTCTTAGATTGAGATTTTTATTCAAAACAGAAGTTTGATATAGTTTTTTTTTTGTGATATACACCAGCTATATAAAAGTTACAAGGTATAAAAACTAAAATGTATGTATATACAGTTAACCAAGGTAGATGTATTTGTTTAAAAGTGAAGTGAATGTAAAGGTAATGAAAATAATTAGTGGATGAAGTAGATAGGTCTTTTGTGTGCCAAGGGTAATGCAAGTTATGGAGGGATTAAAAATGAGATTAATTGCTGTGAGAATTTATGTCCAGGTTAGATGAGAAATAGATACTAGTTCTTCTAGTGTGACTTGAAATCACTGGTGAGAAAAAGTAATAGGAATTCTTTAGGATGGGGGGAAAGGGAGGTTAGCTGAAAACAGAATGTTGTATTAATTCCATGCGACTCAATTCAGACTTTTTCTTTTTAGTAAGTGATTCCTTTTCACCATTGACATCTGCTTACTTAGGATATGTCCCATTTGTGTTGAGGTGTTGTCTCTGTTCCTTGTCACAGCAATTTGTTACGATCTTTGTTTTCAGCAGAGTGCCTTGGGGATTTCACCTGGTAAAACTTGCTGGGGGATGTTAGTTAAGAGTGCAGTATTTGAAAAAGAATTTCCCTATAATGGAGAGCTGAAATAGGATCAGCTTGGTTGATTTGGATGTTCATTGCTTTAAGTATGCTTCCTTTAATAACTAGACAATTAAGAAGTAGCCAGTATCTTGGAAGAGGTGTTTGATAATCTTCTTTGAATTATTTTTTGACTATTTCTCTGTCTAAAATGGCTTCTGTTAATAAATGCCCCAAGTTTAAGAGTCTTTTTTCTTTAAAAAGTGAATATCATAAATTATCATAGTGTAAACTTGAGTAATGTAGGAGGAATGTTAATGTACATCAATTTTGAAAATCATGATTTTAGTCAATGCCAAGAATGTACTTACTAAAAAATACTAATTCCTAGTAGAGACATTTTTAATATGTTAAAAGAAGAATTCTTCCTTAATACTTTAGAATCCTTCAACCAAAAGTGAAGGTTATATTCAGGTTGCAACTCAAATTGCCTCTTTCGATTAAGTAGTGAAACATAGGTGCCTACTGTCATCAATTATTTCATAAGTTATTGCTGTTGTTATTGTAAGAAAGCAAAATGAAAACTTGGAGAGAGACCAAAATACTGTTTGCAAATGACTTTATTTCAATATTTTGAAAATCCAAGAGAGTACGTTGAGAAATAGTTTTCTGAACACTTAAGAGTAATCATTTGGGAGGCAATAAAAGAAGACCCATTTATAATAAGAGCCACAAAGTAAAAATTGTGTGAAGCTTCCAAAAGAAAAACCACAGAACCTAACTGGGAGAAATACAGTGTTTCTGGGTGTAAGATTAAATATACTGCTGTTTGGAAGATCTCATTTTCCATGCCTGTGCCCCACAGAAGGCTTGTATTGAATAAGGTGGTGGCAGCTGGATAGTGGTGCCCATTGCCCCACTCCTAATTCATGCAGTATAAAAATCAGGACAGGGCAGCTATAGAACTATGCAGTCCCCCTTTCCCTCACAGCTCTGTTATAAGAGACTTAACCTGCTCTGGTTGGATTGGCAGTCATGTGGCAGCATACATCGCTCCCAGCTTTCTTGGGGCAGAAGAGCTATTGTATGTACATTCAGCAGCTGGTGAACCTTGGCACATTCTAGTCTCCTCCTATGCCCTCCCCAGCCACCAACACAGCTGTTCCACAGGGAGTATTCAGGGAGCATTCAATGTAGACCCAGTTTCCCAACATTCCCCCACCCCGCAAGCTGCTCCATAGCACAGAGGCACAGGGGTCCTGTTCAGGGGAGGGTTGGAGTGAGCTTCAAAGATTTGGTAATCATGCTGTCTGTTACAAGGGGCCTGACTTTATCTGGATCAGACTGGAGCAATTTATACCCTATAGTATTGTTGAAAACAATAGAGCAATCATCTAGCAGATACTGAAGGCCAACAGTTGCTGGTGATACCACTAGATATCATTGAGAAGCTTAAAGATGAGAGAGGTAAGGAGGGAGAGAGAGAGAGAGAGAGAGAGAAAGTCTGGATAAAACTGCAGACATCCCTTGTAATCAGAAAGAATGTGTGCATTGCTCAAGGCTGCAACCACATAGGAGCAACGCTTGCTGAATGTAGGGCAAGTCTTGTAAACTCCCTAAACAGTGAAAGCAGCCTCCAAGTCACAGATCCAATGGTAAAGGGTGTAAATCTCTTACTGATTGAGGGGGCTTAAGCACAACCTCTCATCAATCTGGCTGGTTGCTAGGTGGTGTTGACTTGAAAGCAACCCCTAGGAAGTCAGGCTTAAAGATAAAAATGAGGGGGAAACAAGTTGAGCAGTGACAACAGAGGCTGCATACTGTGAGGGGAAAAAGACTTGGTGAATTAGTTTAGCCAAATTACTAAAAACAAGTCCAGAGTGGGCGAGGAGTATGCAGAGAGCCTACAATATGTTACCTAAAATGTCCAGCTTTCAACATAAAATTAGACATTCAGAGAAACAGCAAAGTGCGACATATGAGGGAAAAAGGCAATAGAAACTTCCTTTGAGGGGTACCAGATGTAGGATAAATGTTAAGCAGCTATTATAAATAGGTTCAAAGACCTAAAGGAAACCAGATTTAAAGAATTAAAGTATACTGACAATGTCTCATCAAATGGAAAATATTAAGATAGAAATTACAAAAAAAGAACGAAATGAAAATTCTTGAGTTGAAAAGTACAATAACCAAGGTGAAAATTTTACTGGAGAGGCTCAACAGTAGATTTGAACTGGCAGAAGAATCAGCAAACCTGAGGATAGATAGAAATTGTGAAATATGAAGTACAGACAGAAAAAAAAAAATTAAGAAAAACAGTCTTCCTCACACCACATACACAAAAATTAATTCAAAATGGAGTATAAACCTAAATATAAGAAAAAACTAAATCTTGTAGTAGAAAATATAGAAGTAAATATTTATGACCGTTGTTTAGTCAAAGCCTTCTTAGACTTCTTCTTTGGTGTCATCACCAAAATCGCAAATGAAAAAATAAGAGACAAAAGATATATCGAGTTTTTATTAGAAAAAGACATTGTAAAGCTGATCTATTTCACCTAGTTTGGATTAATACCAATTTAATTTCATTAATAAAAACTTTGCTCTGTATAGCTTCATCTCTCCACCCCCCGTGCTGTTATTGTCACAGATTATATAGCTTTATAAATTGTGTGCCCATCAATGTAGATCTATAATTATTGCTTTATGCATTTTTCTTTTAAATTAGAGGGAGGAAAAGTTACAAGTAAAATGTATGTATTTTTTGTCTTTTATATTTACCTATGCTGGTGTTTGTATTTACATTTATCAATTGTGTATTTCTTTGTGTGGAATTGCATTACTATGTAGTGTCCTTTAAACCTGAAGGACTTTTTTTGTAGAACAGTTCTGCTAGCAATGTTTATCTGAAAATGTGTTAATTTTTCTTTCCGTTTTGAAGGTTGGTTTTGCTGAATATAGAATTCTTGGTTGGCAGTTTTTTCTATGCAGAACTTTGACTATGTCATCTCACTGCCATCTGGCTTCCATGGTTTCCGATGAGAAATCAGCTGTTAATCTTACTGAGAACCTTTTGTATGTGATGAGTCACTTCTCTCTTGCTGCTTTCAAGATTCTCTGTCTTTCAATAGCTTGATTATGATATGCCTTGTGTGCACATTTTAAGTTTATCCTACTTGAAGTTCTTGAAGCTTTGTGGGTTGATAGACTAATGTTTTTCATCAAATTTGGGAAGTTTTTATTTCTTCAGATATTCTTTCTGATGCTTTTTCTTCTCTCCTTCTGAGACTCACTTTTTAGTATGCTGTTATGCTTGATAGTGTCCCACAGATCTCTCAGGCTCTGTCCATTTCTCTTCATTTTTTGTCTTTCTGTTTCTCAACATGGGCAATATCAATTGACTTATCTTTAAGTTCATGGATTCCTTCTTCTGCCTGTTCAAATCTGTTGCTGAGCCCCTCTAGTGAATTTTTCATTTCAGTTATTTTACTTTTCAACTCTATAATTGAAAGTTCTAGAATTAAAAATTCTTTTCATAAATTCTGTCTATTTATATTCTCTATTTGGTTGAGACGTCATTCTCTTACTTTTTTTTTCATTCTTTAAACATGGTTTCTTTCAGCTCTTTAAACATATTTAAAATAGCTAAATTAAAATCTTTGTTTAGAAAATCCAGTGCCTGGGCTTTTTCAGGATTTTTATTGATTGCTTTTCTGTGTGTCTGGGCAATACTTTCCTCTTTCTTCACATGCCTTGCAATTTTTTTGTTGTAAACAGGACATTTAAAATATTATAATGTGGCAACTCTGAAAATCAGGTTCTCCACCTCCCCACACACACCCTCCAGGGTTTGTTGTCATTTTTGCTTGTTGTATTTGTTTGTTTGTCTAGTAACTTTTCTGAACTAAGTTTGTAAAGTCTTTATTCTTTGTTATGTGTCACCAATAAAGTCTCTGTAATGTTAGCTTAAGGGTCAGCTAATGATTGGACAGAGAATTCCTTATATACTTGGAATGAAAAAGTCTCTCAGTGTTTGCCAAGGGACACTGTGTGTGTTTTTGTGGTGACCCTGCAGCACTTAGCCAGGCAGTTTAAAGCTCTGCCTTAGCCTTCACTTCTCACTTCAGCAGAGCCTCCAGGTCAGCCAGATAGGAGAGCTTATGGCATTCTCAGGTCTTTCCTTAGTGTACACACAGTCGTGGGCATGCGTGTGACCTTCTAGATTCCCAGGAGTATGTTAAAGCTTTACAAAGCCCTATTACTTTCTTCCCTAGCTTTTTGGTTAGGGAGAACCCTAACCAAATCGCCTCAAATTTTATCTATTGGATCAGATAGCAGCGACTAAAACATCTACCTGTCAATGTTTTCAACATGGCCCCTAGGTAGCAGCTGTAGCTCTCTGCCAGCTTCATGTCAGGCAAAAGCCAGTCTTCCAGGAAGTCACCAGAGTAGTCAAAACAAATAATTACAATTCTCTATGAATGAAGTCTGTTCTGTTTCCCTCTGATACCAGGAATGAGGTTTTTTTATTTATAGGACTCTGCTGACATCAAACTTAAGGGTGAAAGACTGACAACTTTCTCTTTAAGATCAAGAACAAGAAAGGATGTCCACTCTCACTGCATCTGTTAAACATTGTACTGGTGGCAGTTAGGCATCCAAATGGGAAAGGAAGAATTAAAATATCTCTATTTTTAGATGACATGATCTTATGTGTGGAAAATCCTAAGGAATCCATTAAAAAACCTCTTATAACTAATAAAAGAGATCAGCAAAGGTGCAGAATACAAGATCAATAGAAAAATCAATTCTATTTCTATACTTCAGCAGTGAGCAATCAAAGTGTAATTAAGAAAAAAAATTCCACTTGGCATCTAAGTGAATAAAATGCTTAGGAATAAATTTGACAGAAGAAATGCAAGACTTTTACACTGAAACTACAAATAATTGTTGAAAGAAATTAAAGAAGACCTAAATGTAGAAACATGACATGTTTGTGCATTTATTGTTAAGATGGCAGTACTACTCAAATTGATTCACAGATTTGATACAAGCCCTGTCAAAATTCCAGCTGCCTTTTTGCCAGAAATTGACAAGCTGATTCTAAAATTCATATAGAAACACAAGATACAGAATAGCCAAAACAATTTTTTAAATTAATTAATTTACTTATTTTTGGCTGTGTGGGTCTTTGTTGCTGTGCGCAGGCTTTCTCTAGTTGCGGCAAGCAGGGGCTACTCTTCATTGCAGTGTGAGGTCTTCTCATTGCAGTGGCTTCTCTTTGTTGTGGAGCACAGGCTCTAGGCACGTGGGCTTCAGTAGTTGTGGCACGTGGGCTTAGTTGCTCTGTGGCATGTGGGATCTTCCCAGACCAGGGCTCAAACCCTTGTCCCCTGCATTGGCAGGCAGATTCTTAACCACTGCACCACCAGGGAAGTACCAGCCAAAGCAATTTTGAAAAGAATAACATTGGAAAACTCACACTTCCCCATTTCAAAACTTACCACAAAGCTACTGTAATCAAGACAGTGTAGTACTGATGTAAGAATAGACATATAGATTGATGGAATAGAATTGAGAGTCCAGAAATAAACCCAAACATTAATGATCAATTGATTTTTGACCAGAATGTCAAGACAATTCAACATGGAAAGAATCGTCTTTTAACATATACTGCTAGGACAGCTGGATATCCACATGCAAAAGAATGTATTTAGATACTCCCTCATACCATGTATAAAAGATAACTCAAAATGGATCAAAGACCTACATGTTAGAGATAAAATGATTAAAATATTAGAAACAGATAAGTTGAAATTCATTAAACTGAAAACATTTGTGTTTCAAAGAACTCAAGACAATCCACAAAATGGGAGAAAACACTTTCAAATCATATATCTAATGTGGGAATTGTACCCAGAATACACATAAATGATTACAACTCAATAATAAAAAGACAAACAACTCAATTAAAAAATGGTCAAAGGAGGGAATTCCCTGGCAGTCCAGTGGTTAGGACTCTGCACTTTCACTGCGGAGGGCCCGGGTTCGATCTCTGGTTGGAGAACTAAGATCCCACAAGCCGTGCAGCAACCCCCCAAAAAAGAAAAATTGTCAAAGGATTTGAATAGACGTTTCTGCAAAGAAGATATACAAATAGCTAATAACAACATGAAAAGATGGTTAACATTTTTAGTCATTAGGGAAATACAAATCCAAAGCACAATGAGATATTACTTCACACCCTTTAGGGTGGTTACAGTGAAAAAGACAATAACAACGGTTGATGAGTATGTAGAGAAACAGAAACTCATACATTGTTAGTCAGGATGTAAAATGGTGTAGTCACTTTGGAAAACAGTTGGGTGTTCCTCAAACTGTTAAGTATATTTGCCATATGACACAGAAATTCCACTTTTAGATATATACCCAAAAGAAATGAAGAACATACATCCACTCGAAAACTTGTACAAAATTGTTTATAGTAGTATTATCCATAATAGCCAAAAAGTGGAAACAATTCAAATGTCCATCAATTGATGAATGAATAAACAAAATATGGTATATCTATATAATATATTATTCAGCAATGAAAAGAAATGGAGTACTGATACTATAACATAGATGAACATTGAAAACAGTAGGCTAAGTGAAAGAAGGCAGTCACAAAGGACCACATATTGTATGATCCCATTCATATGAAATGTCAAATATGCAAGTCTATAGAGACAAACTAGATCAGTGGTTGACTAGGATGGGAACTGGGGGAGAGTGGAGAGTGTCTGCTTATAGGTATGGAGTTTCTTTTTGATGTGAAAAGATTCTAAGCAGATTGTGGTAATGGTTGCCCAACTCTGAATATAGTCAAACCCACTGAACTGTATAGTCTTAAGTGGGTGAATTTTATAGTATGTTAATTATATCTCAATAATACCATTAAAATTATCAACTAGTAAAAGTTGGTTAACTATTAGAAGGGGAAAATTGGATATTAAGGAATGCAGAAATGACAAGTGAGAATAAGCAAGGAAGAAACTAAGCACTTAGAATAGGGCTCACCAACCCCTAGTCTGAGATTCAGGCCTTGTTGAAGAGGTTGTAGCTGCCACAGGGACATTCAGGCTGCTGATAGTGAAGAAATTTTCTAGAAGGTGCAGACCTGACTGAGCCAGTTTGTGGGAATAGTCAATTCAGTGGCTGTGAAACTCATTGGAGGGTGCTGGTCAGCTAGAGCTGGTCTACTCCTGCTAAGAGTTAAAGAAACTCACTGGAAGGTGCTGGCAGCCTTGAGCTGGTCCACAGGAAGTTTCCCCACCGAGTGGCAGACAAACTCATAGAGGGTGTGGCCAAGCTAGAGCCTACTGGGTGGCTGAGAGAAATTCATTGGTGAGAACTGGTGGGATAAAGCCAGTTAGCAGAACCTGGCCTGGGGGTCCTGCAGAAAAGCTCAGTGGAAGACGCCACAGCCCAGAACTGGTCTGCAAAAAGTGACCTGCTAGGTGGCTGAGAAACTCAGAGGAGAGTGATTGTCACTGGGCTTCCCTAATCCACTAATAGGGAAAAAACACAGTGGAAGCAGGAAGGGATATATATGTATATATATAAAGCAACACCCTTATTGGCCCATACTCTGCCTCAATTGATGCCATATTCTGTTAGCCTTATCCACAACTCTGTGAGCCCCCTTGATTGGTATCCTAATCTTGTTAGGATAATTGAGACCCCCCTGGCTTCTGATATGTAAGTGCTGCTATCAATGTCCCAGGGTTTAGACTATTAGCCCTAGCTACCATTAGCCCTGGCCAGCAGAACAGGGCTACCAGTGAACTTCTTAGTGATATTTGCTCCCTTCTTACCAGTGCATTTCTAATGGCCTTGGTGATCACACTTGTCCTTTGGGACATAATTCGCTGGTGGGTCTTCTGCACTCACATAATATATCCACTCCAGCACGCTCACTTCCCTGAGCCTTTTAATTCTCTCCTCCACTATCTGCCATAGCAATTCAGGCATTTCACCCTCAATCAGTGAAGGTCATCACTTTTCCTAGTCTTCCAGGAGCCACCCAATGAGTTTGCATCATCTCCTAGGGTCATTGCCAGAGTATTAAATTATGTATCCTGAGAAGCGCCCTTAAGTTAATAAATTATTCCTTATCCAATCTTATATTCTGGCTTCTTTGCTCAAGTATTCTCAAAATCTAGTTCCATGGTACTCCCTCAGCTCCTGCCAGTACATGGTGCCTAGTTCTTCAGTCTCTTTCAGGATGTATTCTTTTCCTCCCTCAGCAGGCCTAGCACATTTATAGCTGATTTAAGCTGCAACTTAACTTTGGTTATTGGCCTAGCAGCCAGGACAGAAGGTAGGGGCATATCCTGAGGGGTATTTCTGTTGCCTTGCAGGGGAGAGGCCTCTGCAGTGTCTTCCCACGCAGGCAGAATGCTATTTCTTTTTTCTTTTTTTTTTTTTTAATTTATTTATTTACTTATTTATTTATGGCTGTGTTGGGTCTTCGTCTCTGTGCGAGAGCTTTCTCTACTTGCGGCGAGTGGGGGCCACTCTTCATTGCGGTGCGCGGGCCTCTCACTATCGCAGCCTCTCTTGTTGCGGAGCACAGGCTCCAGACGCGCAGGCTCAGTAGTTGTGGCTCACGGGCCCAGTTGCTCCGCGGCATGTGGGATCCTCCCAGACCAGGGCTCGAACCTGTGTCCCCTGCATTGGCAGGCAGATTCTCAACCACTGCACCATCAGGGAAGCCCAGAATGCTATTTCTTAATGAGAGGGGTTAACTCTGCAGACTCTGAGGGTTCAGAGGAGTCTGGGAAGCCAAATAATTGGTGGCATTCCCCATTAACGATGGTTTTACCACCATTCATCACCAGATGTTCTCATCCCATCTGTCAGGGTCTCAGGTTTTTTGAACTAGGACTCTGACCTTGGTATGACAGACCTGTCTTGGTTTAGCATTAAATTATCTTTGCAGGGAATTCCCTGGAGGTCCAGTGGTTAGGACTCAGTGCTTTCACTGCTGTGGGCCCGGGTTTGATCCCTGGTCAGGGAACTAAGATCCCACAAGCCACGCAGTGCGACCAAAAAAAAAAAAAAAAAAAATTATTTTTGCAGTTCAGCAACTGTATTAAATCCTGAGTTTGGTCTTCAGCTTTTTCTTCTCTCCCACTGCAGGAGATTAGCAATTGGGTCACCACTTTGTACCAGGGATGGTTCATGCCTCAAATACCCCAAGGATGGAGTCCTTATTGTCAACTGGGTGGTGAGTAATCTGGTTCAAAAATGCCATCTTAATGCCTACTTTCTTTTTTTTTTTTTAATTTTTAAAATTTTTTAAATTTTTATTTTTTTAAATTTTTTTTCACACACACACACTGTATTTTATTTTTACAAGAGATAAATAGACTGACACCAAGCATTGTACATGGATGACCACAACAAAAGCAACGATTGCAATTACCAAACATGAAACACACTCATACTATGTCATAATATTGACATTCAGTCCAGTAATCCTCCACTGTAACAACTCCTTTACTTTGCAGTGAAAATTGATTTGTATATTCTTTGCCTCTGAGTCCTTGTGGGATTTTTTTTTTTAAATTCAGACAGAATGCCTACTTTCTTGAAACTACTCCTGGTACTAAATCTGTCATTTGGGTCTTCTGGGGAGAAGATGCTGAGATGGAATTTGGAGTACAAGAGGTTTATTGGACAGTAATGCCTGGGGGATGGAGCAAGATTGAGTAAGAAAAGCTTTCATACCATAATGCAGATCTGATGCTGGTGAAAGAAAAGGTTGGTGAGTGGAAGCAGGATTGGGTGTAGAAAGCCTCAGACTTCCATGCATCACTGACAAAGTTAGCCAACTCAATGGATACTTTAGGTTAAAGACTATCCATTAGTTAGAGGAATTCCATGTTGGGCAGAATTGGCCAGACTGAGGGCTGCTTAGGAAGAGCATAGGCTTGGCTCAAAACCCAAGGCATGCCAGATTTTTTCCTGATGGGAGATCCAAACAGTGCACCTCCATTGCTGTCACACGATGGGGCAATATCAAGCAGTGTGACATTCATGTAACTGGAGTCCCTGAAGGGGAGGAGAAGAAGGATAACAGGAAAAACATTTGAAGAAAAAATAATAATTAAAACTTTTTCCCTAAATTTGATGAAAACTATAAATACAAAGATCCAAGAAGCAACATGAAGCTCAAGCAGGAAAAGCACAAAGAAAACCATACCAAGACACACTATAATCACATTTTCATCATCACAGGTGATAAAGAGAAAAATTTTATTGCAGCCGGAGAAAAAAAGCACACATTATGTACTGAGAATCAAAGATAAGAATTACTGCAGACTTGTCATCAGAAACGCTGCAAGCCAGAAGAGTGGAATGATATCCTTAAGGTACTGAAGTCATCCTAGAACTCTTTCTCTAGCAAAATTACCCTTCAAAAATGAAGATAAAACAAAGAAAATTTCACAAAAGAGAAGTCTAAGATATGTCATCACCAGTAAAATTGCTCTATCTTAAATGTTAAGAGAAATTCTTCATGTGGAAGGAAAATGATACCAGGTGGATATTAGATCTATACAAAGGAATTAAGAGCACTGGAAATGGTGAGTAAACAAATAAATATAAAAGTGAAAGGGGGGTATTATGACATTTAAGAATACAGTTATTTTTATAAGTGAGTTTGTGAGTTCATAACCTTCTAGAATTTCAAAATCCTTTCAGACTGCTGTCTTACTCAGTGATCAAGTGCATTCCTCATTTAATTATTAGATTTATCTTAATTAGCTGCTTTATCATTTCAGTGCTGTCTAAAGTACACAGTAGAATAAAAAGCTTTGATATGACAAAGTGTAATACATTGCTGGGACAACCTAAGACCTTGGATATGGCTGCTCACAATGGTATCTCTTTTATTCCTGAGTGTTCATCAATGTCTGCTTTTCTGCCCCTGTTCTGTGGGCTGTTTCCCTAGGCTTTTAATCTAGTTTTGCTCTCATCCCACTCTGAACCTCATATCAAATTTAGGGTCCATTTAATAGACATGCAGATCAAAGAGGGTATAATTATATTTAATAAGCAAAGCTAACAACATAATCATGGATAAGAAAGTTCATATCTGTATACATCTCCCATGGTTGGGAGCTCACAAAAAGGAACCATTACATCCCCCTTATCTGTATTTATAAATATCATATACTATCTATATTTTATTTTCTACACATTAAAATTTTAACCAACGCAATTGTCAAGCACTGACAGTAGACGTCCTAGTTACACTGGGGCACTAGGACCATTGTGGTGGTCTAAATTTTCAGCAGCTTTGTTTTATCCAAGAGTATAATTTTCTTATTTTGGAAGTAGAGTGTTATTTTCTTACATGACTGAAAATACTTTACACCTGTTTTTTAAAATAAAGACATTTATTTGGAGAATATTAGTAGCATATTCTCAGCCTCACCAGATATTAACAGTTCATCAAGTCAGGCAACAGAACATGTCCATGTGAGCTTCTTATAAGGAAATCGACGACCACCTCAACAGCTTCCTCATCTTCTATTTTATTACTGGACGATTCATAATCCAAAATATGAAGTTTTGGGACTTTTTCCTCAAAAGTAGAAGTAGGTAAAATGTCTGAAGCAATGATGTTGACTTCCTTTAAAAATTTTTTTTAATTTATGAAACATTAACTGCATATTTCAGTCTTGTGGAATCTTTTGTGTTATTCTGACTGTCAATAAGAACCAGGGGACTGTGTTGATGATTCTTGATGATTTCAGCAACACTTCCAAAGTACTAGAACAAGAAAACATAGATGAATTATAAATTGGCATTTATATTAACAATGAGCTCCACTCCTCCCATCTTCTCCAACTCTTTCAAGTTAGTCAGAGTTACTAGGTCCCAGATGACATTCTACCCAAAAAAGTCCAATTTAACAATGGCTGTAACCTTTGAGGTGGCAGACGCTGGCCATTCAATAAGACTGAAAACACAACTGACATCCTCAATTAGTATAACTTCTTAGAGAAAATTACTTTATTGAGTTATGATGTAATATTTTAATATTTTGTTTTTTATTTAGTGCCAAGTGTAAAACTGTCATACATTGAATTTCTCTACATTTTTATAAAACATAGATTATCTGTTATGTTGCATGTCTTAGATACAAGGACTGATGTAGTAAATTAACGTTAGAATTTAATGTGAAGAGAGTTATTTCCCAGGTTAATTCATGTTTGTTTTTGTGTTCTTTTTTTTGAATAAATAAGGAAACCTTTATAAACCCTCATATACCCATTTTTGCTTTAGCTCCCAGTAAGTTTAGAGCTAAATTAGTGCCTAGTTAATAATGACATTTCACGCTAGGCTCTTACTATACATACGTATTTTTCCGTATATTAATTCCTATTGTCTATTGGCTTTAGTTTTAGGCTATCACAATTTTTTTCTGAAAAATGATCAATGTTTTAAATGAAAGATAAAATAAGTATAACACAGACCAAGAAATGAAATGCATTGATTATACAAAAGTGCTACAAGCTCACGATCATCAGATAAATGCATTTATAGTCATTTTCTTAAAGTGGTAATTGTTTTGCAACACTGCCATATAATTTAGCAATTATAACCAATTGACTTCATTTTCTCTTAGTTTTTCACATAAAGATAAACATCTGGAATAAAAAATGTTTAAAAGCCTTTATTAATTATTTGGATAGCTTCCAAATATTATATATTAAATAAGCAAAGTATTCAGAATACTAGTCATTTTTCAAATGAAACACCAGTTGTCTTTTAGATAATTGGCTTCTGAATATTAGGTCAAGGAAGAGAGACAGAGACTTTCAAGTACCTTTAGTCCTTATTTCTTACTTTCTCTTCAATCATTCAGCCCTCCTGTACTTGCCAATGAATTTTTTTTTATGATACTCATAAAGACATTCATTCTGTTTGTTTGGCACAGCATATTGTTAAACTAAATGCAGTTGGAATTTAAATTTATGGACTAACACACCAGGAAATGAAATAGTACAACCTCTCTGAAGTGAATTCCAAGTGAAAAAGTGTGTGTTGAACCCAGTAAATATAGGAGAGAGTTGCTTTGCTTACACAAATAAGCATCTCATTCTGTCCTTATACTCTTCTGAATATTTCTGAGGATTGCTTTGTTGCAGAGTTTGGGGATTAAAATGTTTGAAGTAGGGGGTTGAGCTGAGTTGAAATGTTTGAAGTGGGACTGGACTTGAGGCATATTTGTGATTTGACTGAATGAAGGATTGAGCATAACTTAGTTGCAGTTTCCCCTTAACACTTTTTTTTTGGTCTACACTAATTCAGTGTATTTGAGATATTCATACATGGACAGAAAAACAATTGTTTGATAACTCAAAATCCCATGGTCAATAAAATAAAGCAAACAGATCTCAGAGCGATAAAATACTCAATATGTATCCACATAATGTCAAAACATTTGCAAAAAAAGTTAAACAGTTAATCAACTAGTTACTTTTTCTACCCATGAATACCCAAACACAAATACAGACAAACAGACTTTTCAACATCTCCACATGGTTGACATCATGTAACCAAAGTTTTCATTTTTCAATTCAGATGTTCAGTATATGGGAGAAATTATCTTTTTATTATAGATAATTTAAGTAAGTGTTTTAAAGGACTCTGTCAGTACTTCCAGATGATATTATAATAATATGTATTTATTTTGGTATCCATAGACTGGATAATTGGGGAGTGGGGTGAAGCTCTGTTCTATTCATTCCGAGGTAGGGATGAAGATTCTTTAAGCCAAGAAGAACCACTGTTTATCAGAGTTTCCTAGCAGGACAAGGAAGTCCAGAGCCCCTCTGAGAGCTCAAAATTTATCTGAGTGAATTTCAGTACCACTAAAAAGGACAGCTCCCTCACCCACCCTTAAGCCTCTTATAGAAGTACTGGACCCCTGGGGAGGCTTTTTTTTTTAATTTTTTATTATTTATTTATTTATTTGGCTGCATTGGATCTTTCGTTGCTGCGCATGGGCTTTCTCTAGTTGCAGCGAGCGGGGGCTACTCTTTGTTGCAGTGCGCTGGCTTCTCATTGAGGTGGCTTCTCTTGTTGCGGAGCACGGCCTCTAGGTGCACGGGCTTTAGTAGTTGTGGCTCGTGGGCTCTAGAGCACAGGCTCAGTAGTTGTGGTGCACAGGCTTAGCTGCTCTGAGGCATGTGGGATCTTCCCGGACCAGGGCTGAAACCCATGTCCCCTGCATTGGCAGGTGGATTCTTAACCACTGCGCCACCAGGGAAGTCCCTGGGGAGGCTTTAGAATGTAACCATCCATCCAAAGTCACTCTGTCCTACTAGGATCACCACCATATCCTACCACTGATTACTGTTGAGGAGCATATAGTTTAAAAAATTTGTCATATAAAGGTTTCAGTGAGAATGAAGGTTTTTGTGAGTAGGGAGAAGCAGACAGTTCTGTTAAAGTTTAACTGGTGTGAAATGATAATGCAATCTATATTTTAAAACCCGTTTGGTCTTGATCAGTGTTTCGTGTTTTCAGAGTTTTGCATTTTCTAACTATCTGAGACTTTATTAAAAGCAAAATAAAACTCCAAACTATAAAACTCCTCGAAGAAAACATAGGGAGAAAGCTTCATGAGACTGCATTTGACAATGATTTCTTGGATGTTACACCAAAAGCACAGGCAACAAAACAAAAAATAGACAAATAGGACTACATTAAACTATACTACAAAGTTATAAGAGTTCTTTATATATTCTGGATATTAACCTCTTATCAGGGACATAATTTGCAAATATTTTCTCCCATTTCATAGGTTGCCTTTTTACTCTGTTGATTGTGACCTTTGATGAACAGAAAATTTTAGACCATTTTATTATACTATATACAAAAAAATAGACTCAAAATGAATTAAAGATTTAAATGTAAGACCTGAAACCATAAAAATCCCAGAAGAAAACATAAGCAGTATGCTCTTTGACATTGGTCTTAGCAATATTTTTTTGGACATGTCTCCTCAAGCAAGGGTGACAAAAGCAAAAATAAACAAATGGCACTACACCAAACTAAAAAGCTTTTGCATAACAAAGGAAACCATCAACAAAAGAAAAAGGCAACCTACTGAATGAGAGAAGATATTTGCAAATAATGTGTCTGATAAGGGGATAATATCCAAAATATATAAAGAACTCATGTAACTCAGTATCAAACAAACAAATAAGCAATCTAATTAAAAAATGGGCAGAGGACCTGAGTAGACATTTTTCTGAAGAAGACATGCAGATGGCCAACAGGCACATGAAATGATGCTCAACATCACTAATCATCAGGAAAATGAAAATCAGAACCACAATGAGATATCACATCACACCTGTGAGAATGGCTATTATCAAAAAAAAAGAAACAACATGCTTGTGAGGATGTGAAGAAAAGGGAAC
This sequence comes from Balaenoptera acutorostrata, assembly GCF_949987535.1. NCBI lineage: Eukaryota > Metazoa > Chordata > Mammalia > Artiodactyla > Balaenopteridae > Balaenoptera > Balaenoptera acutorostrata. The sequence goes on along the minus strand of NC_080079.1, from coordinate 32,483,024 downwards.
CCACGTGCACTATTGGTGGGAATGTACATTGGTACGACAACTATGGAAAACAGTATGGAGATTCCTCAAAAAATTAAAAATAGAACTGCCATATGATCCACCAATTCCTCTCCTGGGTACATATCCAAAGAAAATGAAAACACTAATTCAAAAAGATACATACACCCTGATGTTCATACAAGCATTATTTACAGTAGCCAAGATATGGAAGCAAACTAAGTGTCCATCAAACGATGAATAGGTAAAGATGATGTGATATATATATACAATGGAATATTACTCAGCCATACAAAAGAATGAAATTGTGCCATTTGTGACAATATGGGTGGACCTAGAGGGTATTACACTAAGTGAAGTAAGTCAGACAGAGAAAGACAAATACCATATGATTTCATTTATATGTGGAATCTAAAAAACAAAACAAACAAAATGCCGAGTCAGACTGACTTCAGTAAGCAACAGGATAAAAGATATAGCTTTTACATCATACCAGTCTTTCCTCCTTTCTGTTCTCTCATAGGATATACTGCCCAAACATAGTATTTTATCTCATACTCTATGACAATGTGCAAGCCTTAGACCAGGTACTCTTGTATCCTTTCTCCTCATCTCTGGCACCTAATACAGTATGATGGCATTGTGCTCAAAACATAGTTATAGAGTTGGATTAGAAGAGAAATTACTGACCTCTTCACCAGTTTTCTTTCTGCCCAAAGCATACTGTTTTGTTGCTTCAATAAATCGCACAGGGATATTATATACTCGCTTATTAAAAAATACAACTAGTGTATATGGCTGTTTGGAATCATGGCCAGAGCTTTTCCGAATAAGAAATGATCCATCCTGTTTATTAAAAGAAAGAATAATTATGATTAGTGTTACTTGTGTTTCCATAGGTTAAAAATCAGTTTATGAAAAATACCTATATTATATTCAAAAGTTAATTATTATAGGTATATGATTTTTATTACCAATTAGAGCTTGTTTTATTATTTTGCAAGAAAATACTTCAGTAAAATATATACTTATAGAAAATTCTGAAAGAGGTAAATGCTAGCTTTTTGAGGCACTAAATAAGATCTTATGTTTATAGGCTTTGGAAATGTGTGAAGGGACACATTAAGATCAAACCTAAAGGGCACTCTTGAACTAGGAACCATGTTCACAAGTTGCCTATGAATACAAAAATATATCAAAAAAATTCCATTCAAAAGTGCTATAAGAAGAAAGCAGATATTGGGAATCAAAGCATTTCAGCTGATAAAAATTCTCTCTCCAAAAATTTATGTTGAAGCAGAAAAAAAATTGTAACACAACATTCCAAATTTAATTAAATATCTTGTAAAATATTCTACAATCATAAATTCAAAAATTATGAACAAAAGTAGACAAAAACAGGAAGAAGGAATGCAATAAGAGTTTATCAAACCTGGGAAAGAGCGCTTACCTGGTAGCGCAGTGGTTAAGAATCTGCCTGCTAATGCAGGGGACATGGGTTCAAGCCCTGGTCCAGGAAGATCCCACATGCCACGGAGCAACTAAGCCCATGCGCCACAACTACTGAGCCCACAACTACTGAAGCCCACGCACCTAGGGCCTGTGCTCCACAACAAGAGAAGCCACTGCAATGAGAAGCCCGCGCACCACAACAAAGAGTAGCCCCCACTCGCTGCAACTAGAGAAAGCCCACGTGCAGCAACAAAGACCCAATGCAGCCAAAAATAAATAAATAAATAAATAAATTTTAAAAACAAAAACAAATAAACCCTGGGAAAGAAGTTGAAAAGAAAGACAAACCTGTATCAGAAATGAAGAAGAAATTACAAGATGCCCAAGGGACAATAGCCTTAAATGAAGATTTAATAAATGACTGAAGGAAGGCATGGAAACAACCAAGAAAGAAAGAAAAAAAAGAGAGAGAGAGAGAGGTTAAAAAAAAAAAAGTACAATAACGTCAGAGTGGTTGGATTGAAAGGAAGACCCCCCCCAAAGAAAGGTCTAAAATACATGTAATGTGAGTCCTTGAAAAAAAACAAAATAATGAAACAGAACTACTCTTTAAGTCTGTAATTTAAGAAAATGTTTTGGAAATAAGAGAAAACTTAAGTCTACATATTGAAAGGGTTTCCATCTACCTGAAAACATTGACCTGGAAATCTACTCAGAGACATAATCTGGTAAAACTATTAGACTTTAAAAAGAAAAAAATCTGCAGAGCCATCAGATTAAAATATCAAATTACATACAAGGGCAAGAAAGTGACATTAGCATCAGAGTTCTCAGAAGCATCAAGGCAATCCAGTGGAGCAACACTTTTAAAAACTCAAGCCGAGGATTTTACATCCAGCCAAGATTTCCTCCGGGTATCAGGCTATGAAAAACAGTTTCGAATGTGCAAGAACTCAGGGAATAATGTAAGCACAGTCCTTCCTGAGAATCTACTACAGGTGAGCTTCACCAAACAAAAAGAGATAACTGAGGAAGCAACAGGACTGATGGAAAGCATTTAATATATTTCATTGTAGAGCTAGGACTAAACAACGGTGGCAGAAAACAGTATATTCTGGACTTCCCTAGTGGCGCAGTGGTTAAGAATCTGCCTGCCAATGCAGGGGACAAGGGACTCTATCCCTGGTCCGAGAAGATCCCACATGCCACAGAGCAACTAAGCCTGTGCACCACAGCTACTGAACCTGTGCTCTAGAGCCCATGAGCCACAACTACTGAGCCCACGTGCCACAATTACGGAAGCCCTTGCACTCTAGGGCCTGTGCTCTGCAACAAGAGAAGCCACCGCAATGAGAAGCCCGTGCACCACACGAAGAGTAGCCCCTGCTAGCCACAACTAGAGAAAGCCCGCACACAGCAAACGAAGACCCAATGCAGCCAAAAATAAACCAGTATATTCTGACAAGGCAAGGTGCAAGTGGGCGGAGAAAAGAGAAAGAAAAAGAAAAGTGGCACTTTAATCTTGGATTGTCCAGACTGTTCTAGTGTTCCTATATGATTGGGCTTGGACTCTCCAAAAATGTACTTCCCAGTACTTTTTGCCATCTTGATCCCAATCTTTTATCCCAAGCATTGATCCAAAATAGTCTGTTACATCTCACTCCTGGATGGATCTCATGTAGCACCAAGCCTTACAGAGATCCCCTCCAGAGCTTTCTTCTCTTCCGCTATTTGAAGAGCAGTGGAGCCTATGCATCCACGTATAGATGAAAGGACAAGCAGCAATAAGATGGAGGAACAAAGAAAGAGGGAGGTGCTTCAAAGAGAGGAGGGGATGGCAGTTCCTCTTGAGTAAGTAAAGAAAAAAGATTCCTGCATCCATAATTGTTGCAATTACTTAATTAGCATATTATCGGGATGACAACTGTGCCGATATTGGCTGAGGGCACAACATGAGATTTTAAAATGGTCAGACCTTGTTTGATCTGTATAATGCCTCTTCGGCCGACTTTCGATCGCAAGCACCAGCGTACCATGGTTTACAGTGAACGTCAGCTTCCTGTGAGTGAGAGGGCATTATTAAGCAAGAGATGGCCCTTCAATGACACTGAACCTTCTGTGCACTAGAAACAAAGTCCCATTTTGCATTACCAGAAAGGCCTAACTACATTTGGGCCAGTAATCTGAAAAGGAGTTTTATGCTTCTTTTGATCAACCACAAGGATTATATAATTGATGTTTCCCCAATTTGGCTGTAGGGGGTAGACTTAGTATTTGAATTTAAGACCTAATCCTGCTAGATTCCTGAACCATTTAATCCTTTCTCCTAAATAAGTTGTCATCTCCCTTTCTATTATGATCTTATTGTTGCTTTGTGGAGCATTTTATAATTTCCGAAGTGTTTTTACAAATATCTTATTTGATTCTTGTAACAACTTTGAAGGCAAGACAAATACATGCTATCATCCCTATTTTACATTTGAGAAAGCTTAGAGACTTGCCCAAGGGCACACCGACTCCTTTCTCTGTCTTTGTTTAAACTATGCTATTTTATGTGTTTTAATATCATATGCCTCCACAGATCTATTCTGAAAAAATTACATAGTTTAAATCGAATCTATGTGAGAGGAAGAACAATAAAAACAACACACTTCTTTGCTAGTTTTGAAGAAACACCAATTGTTATTTATGGCATCCAGAATACAAATTAGAATAAATGGAGCAAAGTCTTAACAGTTGGGGAAAAAAATGTATTCTGTACCCATCAGCAAATGACAACTCACAGGCTCACTTAAAATAGAATCTGTTCCCAAGCTTCACTCCAAAGTCTCTCTTATAAGAAGTCATGCCCTTTCCTGCAGTTTACTGATAACGAGTTCATTTCATACCTGTTCTGACAAATTGGAATTAGATGAAAAGCTGGGTAATGGGCCATCCACAGTTGGGCTTCCCGCTTCTGGAAATCCTGAAAGGGATTTGAAAAATCAATGGATCCCATTATATCTTGAGCAGTTACTCTGCCTATACCTCAACACTGTGCTGGGAGCTGCAAGGAACACACATACTGAAAAATCACACACACCAAAATATCCTTAAGAGTTGTGCTTCTCGAAGTGAGGTCTGAGGACCCTGGGAATCCCCAAGATTCTTTCAGGGCGTCTGCGAGGTTTTTTCCAAATACATATCTCTGTGAAGCCCAATTTTCCTCATATACTTCGACCAGTAAAACATACTGTAACAGATTGAATGTAGACGCAGATATGAGAATTCAGCTGCCTCTGTTATTCCAGGCATTAAAGAGATTTTAAAAATGTAAAACAATGCCACTCTTCCCCCTAAATTTTTTTGTTTGGAAAATATATTTTTTTCATAAAAATATGTTGTTAACATGTAATGAGTTTAATATTTTAAAAATGGATTCATAAATGTTTTAAATGTCTTCTAACTAATACATTAAGTATCATTAGAAAGAAACACATAAACCATAGTTCTTTGGGTCTGCAATGATTTTAAGAGTGTTATAATGGTCCTGAGGTCAAAATGATTGAGAATTTCTACCCTAAGGCATAAACTCTCTCAAGGAGTTTACCGTCTAAATGTGGAGACACATGAAATGGAGAAAATACTTAGCTGTATTCATTCATTCATTCATCCACTCACTCATTCATTCTTTATTGTGTACCTGCCATGGATCAAAGCTTTAGGAATATACAGCAGTCAACAAAACAGCAAAATGCCCCTCCCTCTTGGAGCTTAAATTTTAATGGAGTGAGATAGACAATAAAGACATAAGTAAATATATACAATATTACAAAGTCATAAGTGCTATGAAGAAAAATAGGCAGGGAAGTGGGTGGGGGATAGCTTCGGACAAGTAGTATGTTTAAATAGGCTGGTCAGGGAGAGCCTCAGTGAGGTGACACTTGGGTAAGATCTGTAGGTGGAGAGGGAGGAGGCATGTGGATATCTGAGGAAAAATTGTTGCAGGTGTAGGGAACAGTGAATGCAAGGGCCTGGCATGTTTGAGGAATAGAGAGGGGGCCACTGTGCCTGGACTGCAGTGAGAAAAGGGGTGAAGAACAAGGGATGAAGTCATCCAGGAGGTGGAGAAAGGGACCAGGTTTGTGGGACCCATTGGACACTTAGCATGACTTGAGCTTTAACAAGCATGGTGTGGGAAGCTTTTGGAGGGTTTTGAACAGAATAGTGTGATTTGCCTGTCTTTTAACAAGGTCACTCTGACTCCAGGGCTGGAAATAGATAGAAGGGGGCAAGAGCAGAGAAAGGAGGCCAGTTGAGTCTTGCAAGCCCAGGCAGGAGGTGATGGTGGCTTGGAACAAATGGCGTCAGCAGAATTAGCGAGAGTGACTGGATTGCAAATGTATTTTGAAGGAACAGCTGGAAGGTGTGTGAAGAAAGCAAGTGAGGGGACTTCCCCGGTGGCGCAATGGTTAAGAATCTGCCTGCCAATGCAGGGGACACGGGTTCAAGCCCTGGTCCGGGAAGATCCCACGTGCCGCAGAGCAACTAAGCCCGTGAGCCACAACTACTGAGCCCACTTGCCACAACTACTGAAGCCTGCGCGCCTAGAGCCTATGCTCTGCAACAAGAGAAGCCACCACACTGAGAAGCCCCTGCACCGCAATGAAGAGTAGCCCCCGCTCGCCGCAACTAGAGAAAGCCCACGCACAGCAACGAAGACCCAATGCAGCCAAAAATAAATAAATACATTTATAAAAAAAAAAAAAGAAAGAAAGCAAGTGAGGAGTCATGGGTGACTCTAAGGTTTTTGACCAGAGCAACTAGAGTTGTCCTTTCTTAGGAGGGGAAGTCTGCAAGAGAAACAGGCTTAGATGAACCAAGTGCTTCAGATAAAAGTGCCCTGGACGTTCAAAGGTGACAGCCACCATTGTTAACAGGAGGGAGCAATGAGGGCTTGGCAGGCCCAGCAGGGCTGAGTATGAAGGAAGGCTGTGTTCTGACAGGTGGGGACAGTATTCCCGGGTGGGTGCAGCAAAAGAGGGTGGGTGGTCACGCTCTCCTAAAGTACATAGTACAAGGAGGTTGGTGGTTTCCGCAGTTTGGGCAGTTGGGGGAGTTCAAGGCTGACATTTTCTGATCCCTGAATATGTGCCAGCCCTGTCCTGTTTCCCACATCTTAGCTCATTTTGCCTTCACGTCCGCCCTTGATGGGAGGAGCTATCAGACCCCATTTTACAGGTGAGGTCTTCCCTGACCACAGCAGCCCTCACTGTCTCCATTCTTCTCTGTGCCCACCCCCTGCCACCATGCTTTATTTTTCTTTATATCAGTTTAACATTTGCCTGATATTGTATGGCTTATCTAGTTGTTTATTTCTCCTCTAGTAGAAAAGAAGCTCCATAAAGGAAGGGACTCTGTTTTATTCACTGCTGTATCCTCTGTGTCTAAAATAGTGCCTGGCACATGGCAGACAGTCAATAAGTATTTGTCAATGGAAAGAATGACTTGGGTTGAAAAACAATAAAGGGTATAATAAAGCTTTACGTAGTAAAAAAAACAATAAAATTTCTATAGCTATACCATTTCACTTTGTGTTCAGAATTTTAGAAAAGTTTATTTTAAGTTTCTTTTATTTAAGATGAATCAAAAATCCAATTAAAGCCTAAGAAACAGATTTATGTTTATATAAACACATATACTTTTTGTATATAATAATTATTCTCTTTATTTAAATTTATTGAATCTTGATTATTTTGGAATATTTTCCAAATTATACATGTACAGTAGGGTTTTATTTTGTGTTTTCATTTTTGTCCTACATTGAGTAGAAAGTAAATCAAGGTTTGGGCAGTTGTGTTCTGTGAGTCTGACTTCATATATTTTTAGGGTATTGTATTATTAGCCTAGGGAAAATTATCCAGATATTTGCCAGATCTTCTTTTCAGGGCACCCTCTGTAGATATATTTTACGATCACTAAAATGTATTTTAGATTCAATTGAAATAGCTATCATTTATTGAAGACCTTCTATGTACCAAGCACAATATGTTGTTTTACTTAATCATCTTATTTTGAAAATAGTTGTATTGTTGTTGTGAAAAAAAATTAAATAAATAAAAGATGACCAGTATGACCAGTAAAATATTCAATCAAAACTAAAAAAGAAAAAAGTAAAAATGATCTCAAATCTATTTACTTTTCAGAACAGCTCCATGAAATAAATATTCTTGGCCCCGTTTTACAGATGAGGAAACAAGCTAGAGAGGATACTAAGATACTCCAGCTGGAAGAGGCAGTGTTGCACTGGACCCCCAGGTGCCTCAGACATGAAGAGCCAGCCTTAGCCGATACCTGATATTGTTCTTCGTGCCTTCATTGTACTTACTTGGCAGAGGTATGGGTTTTTGATGAATTGGTCTGAAAGGAAGAATTTCAGATTAATTAAAGGGCAAAGCACAAGATGAATAAGTTTGACTTTTTGCTTGCACTGAAGATACTCAGAACAGGTGCATCACAAAGGATCAACAGGAATGGCCAATAAAACATATCTAAAGATAGGAGAGGCACCAAAACCTTCAAGATAAGTAAAATTGTTCCCTTTAATTTGATAAAAAGAGGAGACTTGACTAGTGTTATTTTTTAGTTAAGTCCAATAATTAACCCAAATATTAGTTCAGTCTCTGTAATTCTAAGCAGTTTTTTTAAAGTTGTTACCTACTTAACACCTTTTTAAATTTAATTGCGAAGTAATGAAATATTAAATCTTTACCAATCACAACAAGCCAGTGTTTCTGTGCAGTATAACAATGCAGGTGTTAAGGAAACTTTAATTTTTTTGGCCGCACCACGCGGCATGTGGGATCTTAGTTCCCCAACCAGGGATTGAACCCGTGGCCCCTGTAATGGAAGCGTGGAGTCCTAACCACTGGACTGCCAGGGAAGTCCCAAGGAAACTTATTTTTAAAGGAAAGAATTCTTACTTCTGGGCAGGAGGAGGAAAAACTTGTGACTGCATATTTTCTTGTCTGTGACTAGACCCTCGGTGGCGTTCAGCAGGTATAGGTTTTTCTGCATTAAGAAAATTATCATAGTAGGATTAGGGTGAAATGTCTGTCCCCATGCCCAAACCCAGAAACATCAACTGAGAGGAACCAGATTTGGTCACATGTCTTCCCATGAGCATGTCTTTCACCAGGATGTCATCCCTTTGTGCACCTGTCAGTGTGGTGGTGTGTCTGAGCTATTAAGACCAGGACTCCTACTCAGCAGTGTTACAAGCACACCCTACCACCTCTGCATTCACCTCTTGGCAATGTACAAATACATGGGGACTGAACCTGTGGAATCTGGACCTTTAGGTGTGTGATTACAAGTAAAAGCCAGAAGATGGGCAAGCTTTAGCCACCCCTGATTTCTACGTGGCCTCCACATAGGTGTTACAACACCCTGGTGTGTCTTCATTAGTCATTAGATGTGGTATAAGTAATTTCTTACTGATAAGAGGTAAAATATCAGCGTTTGCGAATGATCTACTTTTTTGAAAAATTAATTGAGCAAATTCAAGGTTATCCCTATAATAATGTTAAATCTCACTTGCATTTCACTATCTTTTCCTGAGTGAGAGAGGAAGGGGTGGAGTTATAATTAGTTCACAGGGAAATGTGCATAACCTGAAATCTAAGAAGTTTATGTTGAAGAACATTTATTGCTGAACCACTAATAAAAGTGATTATAAATTATTGTAATGCTTTATTCTCCCTCGAATTTCGTCTAGGGTGTGTTAAAATCTGGGTATGTCCAAAGGTCTGTCTCCTGCATGGAAGAAAGTTTGAGAACTACTGATCTCCCATTACAGGAACCCAAAATAAAAGCAGTAAGAACTCAAAGATTCAAATAAATGATGATAGACTTCAGGGTTTCTTGAGGTGCAGAGAAATTCAGAAGTTTGAATCTCTGAAGATTGTGTTTCAAGTTTGTGGCAAGTTACTTCGAGCTGCCACGTGAGACATTTTGTTCATGACTTTACAACATGGTAATTTCAGGAGAAACAATGAACACTTTGCTTCCCCACAGCCTGATGAGCTTTGACCACCCCTGCTTTTGCCCCCGTCCTCCAGGAGACTTCCTTCCTAGGTCAGAAGAGGCCACTCACCCGCTTTGGGTTTGGATGGCCACTGCCTCTACTCTTGAAATGAGAGACCACGCTCCTGTACTGGAGCCCTTTGGGAATGAGGACACCCGAGCCGCATAGGACATGCCGAGAGCCTGTTCTCTGATGGTTTTCAGGAGCTTCTGAAGCCATGAAATTTGCACAGGGTTGTACTTACTTCCTACAGAGGCTCACCCTAACGCTCCATTATCACTCCAAGCTCCCTGCTCAACAGGCACGGAAGACTGTAAGGAATGGAAGGGCAGCAAGGCAAAAGCATCAGGAAAGGCAGAAGAAAGCAAGACACAGGAAGGGAGCGATACCTCAGGAACAGCCTGGGAGAAAGATGTGGGAAATGATGTAAAAAACTCAACAGAGCAGTCAAAGCAGACAGGTGAGTTGTAATGCACATTCAGAAAATGTCTACCGTCCATTGTGAGACCAGGTGTGCCCACATTAACTCAGGAAATGGTGAGCTTTTAACATTGGGTACCTTCAAGATTGGAATTACACGGGTGCAGGATTTTAATTTCTATATAGTGTTTTAAGTGTTGAGATGATGGATGATTCTTCTTCTTTCTGTTTTTTTTCCCCCAGTATTTTTCAAATACAAATATTTTTTTTTAAATGGGAAAGTTCTAATAAAAAGTATACATAAGGGTTTTAGGTTATGATAAAACAAAGGAAGGGAAGCATCTGAAGATGTACTAAGATAGATGTTTGAACTCAGGAAACATTATTTTAAAAACTTAGCACAAGAACTTGTTCGAACAAACAGGTTTTTAAAAATTCATTACCTTAACTTAGCCATTAATTCTAAGATACATGACTGGCTCTAAATAAGTTTTCACACCTATGTAACGCTGTGGCACTGTTTCTGGCAAGTCGTATCTGTCTACAAACAGGCAGGTTTTGGACATGTAGACTGTGGCCTGCCCCAGAGGTGCAGCCTGGCAAGCTCAGGTCCTGATCAGCTTTGCTACTCACTACTCATGGCAAAGTCAAGACTGTTCTGTTTAGAAGATTGAGTTTTATGTTTACAGTTGCCTTATGAATAATTAAAGAAATTTAGAAATACATTTGTATTCAAATCCTTAATCAAAATAACTTTCAGAGGACATGCGCATCTGTCAAAGTAATACAGGCTTTACCTTCACAAACACTTGAGGCATTCTGTTGAGAGACAACTGGAGTCTATTTAAAAAAAAAAGAAAGGCAAGGATCTTCAATACAGTGGTATGTGGAAATAAAAGTCAAGGCAATATTATTAAAATAAATACTGGGGGAGAACATTTCTTTGATGCATAGCTTTTCTTTCAGTCACAAGACCAACAATTAAAAACACACAGTCCCCCGGCCCACTTTTGCATTAAGTGACAATGGACTTGAAGTGTGTCAGGGAAGGAGCAGTGTCATCCTGGCGTCTCCACTCTGTCAACAGGGTTGGTGGATACCATGACCCCCAGCAGCTGCTGGGCAGTAGTGCTTATGCAGTGGAAATCTGGCATCTGGCTTTGGTCTCAGGGCCCCACCGTCTTGGTGTTTGTAAGGGACTGTAAACCTCAGGCTACAGTGTAGATACCAGGTCAAGGTGGGCTTCCTCGAATAGTGGGCTGGCCCAGGTTCCCCACGTTCTGCCCAGAAGTTGAGTGTACTCAGGCCTTTGTGCCAGATATGCAGTTGTCAGTCTTTAGTTCCCAGGACAGCAGGTGGGAAGCACAGGGGAAGACAAAGGTCTTGGGACGCAGGGAGCCTGACCACTGATCGGCCGTTCACATTCAGTGAAGACACGGGGTTCAGGGAGGATGTGACCCTCCCATGCAGCATCTTCCCTACCCAAGTGAGGACTCCAAGTTTCTCTTGGACTGTCTGGGCAGCAACATGATTGCTATGTTCACCTTAGCGGGAAGCATCGTCAACTTTAAAGTGGGCAAGAATAAACATTGCGGGAAACATGAAGCACATTTAAAAGCAGAATTAACTCACCGTCTTCAGTGGCGTAGCTGTTTTTTTCCTGGGGGATAGAAAGAGATTGGCTTTGTTAAAACACAACAAAGATAAAGAGGAGCTGATGCCTTATCATTTTACTCTCAAATTTAAACTAGAATAGTGAAAGTGATACAAGTGTGTAGGAAGACTATCCTTGAAGGGAAGAGAGGGATGAAAGCAGGATTTAGCCATTATCCTTCTAGCCTCAGATAGGGTCTGCTGACAGATGGCAAAGGGGTTACTGGGGATAAACAGGAGCACCAGTTGCCAGGGAATCAGGATAACTGAGCTCTTGTTCCAGTTCTGCCACTGATGACTCTGTGACCTCAGGCCCGTTTCTCTCAGCTGTGAGGGCCAGTCTGAGCTTTAGTTTCTTCATCTGTAAAATGAGGACCAGAGTCAGCGTTTTCAAAGTGTGTACGTAGAGCCATCCCTTCCCCCAACAGCACCCCAGGGCTACTGTCTGGGGAAGGAGGGTGGATACATGAGGGTGGCCAAGAAGGTACATTTGTAGCCAGCACCTCCCCACGCCAATGTCCCCCCTGCTTCAGGTGACTCTTCTCTGCTAGACGTCTGCCTAGAATTTCATTCCAAACAGATAAACCCAAGACCAACACAACACAAGTTTGAAACCCACTCTGATCTCTGGTCCTGAAGGTGTTTACCTGGCCTAACGTACTGGTTTGTCTTAGTTCAGTAGAGATTGGACTCTAATATTGCTAAGGCTTTATAATTCTCTTCTGTGTTTATTTTGAATACTGGCTTTCTCTCTATCTCTCACTTTGTTTTGGCTGAGAGCTGGAAGATTGGGGGAAGAATACTAACAATTCCCAAGTGCCTCTAAGACGCCTGGCACTGGGTTAGGCTCTTCACATATTTTTTAAACCTCACACTGTCCTTTTTAAATGGGTGTTTTTATTACATTTTAGAGATTAGGAGACTAAGTAACTTGCCTGAAGTGATAAACCTAAGCCAAGAGAGAAGTGTGCAGAGTTTTGTTTAATAAACCCCTGAAATGGAGAATTTCTTTGCTTTACTCAGAGGCAGAATTAAGGCTATAACCATGCAGGCTTGCTTTGGACAGATTTAAATGTGCTTTTAAAATAACCTATTGAGCCAATATGAAATTATGGGGTCACTGTTTGTAATATTAACATGTTACATGCACCCAACATCTTACAAAGCTCTTCTAAGTTCAATGAGAAAGAATGACTCTCTCATCTCCCTTTTGAAAGGAACCTTGGCAGTGTTGCTTTGATGGAACACCAAGTGCATGCTGCTCTGTGTATACATTTGTTTGCAGATCACTAAATACTTGGAAGAGAAACCGAGGAGTAGAAAGTAGGGATGAAACCTGCTAGTGGGTCTTAAAATTATTCAGGTGCTGGAGCTTGTGTCTTGTGGAACTCAAGTCAATGAGCTCAAGATTTAGCTAGAAGTTTATGGGAGGAAAGACTACTAGTTTTTGATGTCAGCAGGGACACCCCTAGTCCAACTTGAAGCATGCATGGGTGTGGAGAAGACCAGGGCAATAGGGTTTCATTTCCACACTCTTTAGGAACACACTTATTGTAATGTTAGGTGCACCTGCATATGAGCTTGGGCAGGTATGCTCTTCTGAATGGAAACAGCAGAAAAACACCCCCCTTTGGCCCCCAGATTCTCAGGCAGGACTCCTTTGTGGATTCCAGGCAGCTCTGCTCACAGCAGCGATGGAGACCATACACTGAATTCACAGAGTTGCTTCTCTGCAACAGGAACTTACCCAGCCCTGGGCAGTGGGGATGGCGCAGCAGGCGAAGAGGTTGACTTAGAGTCCCAGGCCCCGCTCTTTCGACCTGTGCAGACATATACACAGGTCAGTCTCTAGCCCTGAACTGAGGGCTGATGGTCACAGTGAGCTGGCCTTGCTGGCAGGCTCAGAAATACATGCACATGTTTTCTTACTTTCAGCTAAGCATATCTAAGTAGTTACATTGAAGTGTTGGGGGAAAACCTATAGGCAAAGGTGATGAAACATCTTATAAATGCCAATTTATAAGCTCAGAACTAGGATGTTAATTAGGAACTCCATCTAAACATTGCTAAATGACCTTCTCATTTCCCCCATGGGACAAGTTCAGAGCCCCTGATTCTGTGGGCTCCATAAGAGCTCACAAGGGTTCCTATGGAAGGGAGCTAAGAGCTCACACTTGTATCTATATGCACTGCACAAATGTGCACAACAGCAGTGCCTAGAGACAGAGGGGCACAGACCCACCACTCCTGATCACACCTATAGACACTGCTCATTCCTAACCACACTTACACAGTACACACACCTAACCTCACATTTGGAGAACACTCATGCATTCATTCATCTCTGAGTTCTTAGGGCCTTTGCTCACTGCAGAAATAGACAAATGGAGAGAAGCAGCAAGCTATTACCCAAATCTCCTCTTCTGAAGTCACAGAAGGGACCCAGAGGGCCTTGTCCACCGCGCCCATTTCCCCTCCCTCTACCTGAAGATAGAAGCCAGAGCATCGTTATGAGGGAAGAAGGTGAGAGACAGGCAGAGATTCACTGCTGGGATAGGGAGCAGGCCTGGATGAGGAGAGGCCAGAGCTAAGCCAGCTCCCCTCAGCGCGTCCCAGCTGCCTCCTCTCAGGCTGATACTGCCTGCCTGGACATTACTACTCAGTGAGATAAAGGCTCTCTACTGAATTAAATTGAACTGAATATATGTTTTAATTAAGAACTTACTACATTTATAAGTCCACAATTCCTAATGGACTTAAAGGGGATACTCTGTACATATAGGTTGGACTTGCCCACAGTATGTGTTGTTTGAGTTTGCAAGATAAAGCACACGTAAGTAAACACTGAGGTAATAATCTATTACCAAGAATTATTGAGAACCTGGTATGTGTAAAGCCCTTGGAGGCACTGTGTTAGGGGCTGTGGAAGAGCTGAAGAAGTAGACATAGGCTTCTGCCCTCTCAGAATTTATAACAAGAGAAGACACATGCACCCCCATGCCACCTCATCTGACAGGACCACCTATTCCAAACACAAAAAAAGGGAAAAAGTCCTCGAAAAGTATTAAACGCAGAGATCATAAAGTTCATTCTCATGTACTTGACGAGAGAGAGGCCTTCAGGCTCTCACTCAGAGCCCATTTACTCTTTCTACACATAGTCCTTACATAGGGCTAATTTCCATAAGCACTCACCAGTGGCATCTGTTGAAGGAACGGCCCCTCCCATGTAACCCTTACTTAGATGTAAGCTGACCCAGATGGGATTTTTAAAAGCATTTTGAGAAAGAGACTACATATGGAATTTTTAACATTTCCTCCGACAATAAACTGAAATGTCATCTGAATATGTAGTAGTATGAGTCTAACTGTGTTTTATTAGCAAGGGTATCAAGTTGATATTGTTCTTCAAATTCTCAATACTTAAGAATGACATTGTGAAAATACACTTGGCTACTCATAGATGTTGATAGAAAGTTTCGGGGAAGAGAAAAAAAACCCTCGTCTGAAAAATAAGGAAGCAGAAAGAAGGTCTAAGTCAGAATTTCCTCCCAGGGGTCCCCTCTCTTTTCACCAAGGGCTCGCTTGGCCTGGGCATGTTATTGTTGTCATATCTACTGCCTGGCTTCTTTACTAAGCTTCCCTTTCCTTCATATCTGCAAACAGTCGGCCAACGTCTTCCTTTCCCCTTCCCTCCTCGTAAATAACTTCTGCAATCAGAGGAGCGGGAGGGGCATGCTCGCTGTCCTCTGTGGTGGTGGAGTCCAGTACAAGCTCTGGTTTTGCATCAGGAAGACAGGGTTCCAGTTATTTCTCTGCCACCAAACTGGCTGTGTGACCTCTTACGAGCCACTATGCCTCAGTTTCCCCCTCTGTGAGATGGGGATGCCACTAGCTACTTTATCTAACAGAGAGTTACTGTGGTTAGGTAATAAGGTAACTTTGAACATGTAAAGAATTAGCCAAATATAAAGTAATATTGCTGGAAAGGGACTGAAAGTTTTGAGGGTCAAAAATGTTATGCTAAGTGAAAGGAGTGAGATGGAAAAGACTGCATATTATATGACTCCATCTATATGAATGTTTGGAAAAGGCAACTCTATAACAACAGAAAGCAGATCAGGGTTACCCAGGGCTGAGGATGGGAACAGAACTGACCACAAATGAGCATAATGGCTCTTTTGGAGTTGGGGTAGGCACAGAAAGTTTCTAAAGCTGGATTTTAGTGCTGGTTACAAAACTCTATACATGTAATGATTTACAAAAAACATTGAATTATACATGTAAAATGAGTGAGTTTTATGATACATAAGTTATAGCTCATAAAGGATCTCAGTAAATATGATTATTGCTATTTTCATTTTCTCATCTTGTTATCAACCACGGCAGTATCTCTAGGTGCTGGGCACTGTGCCAGGTACTTCACATGTGCCACTTCTAAGCCTCACATAACATCAAGGGGAGCAAACAGAGGCTCAGAGCGGTTAACGGGCAGGGCCAGGGTTGGAAACCAAGGCCATTCAAGTTGAAAGCCTAGGCAGGCAGTGTCCTCTCTAGCCAATATCTCATAATGTTACTCTGGGGCATAATTGGGCACGTCAGATTCACTTGCTGCTTCTCCCTTATGTGGGGAAAGATTAGTGAAACAGAGGGCTGCTTTTGTGAATGCCCACGGGAGGATGGAGAGTTACTCCTTGTAGGCCAGTGACCCTCTCTGCAGCCCTGGCTGAAGTCAGACCCCGGGGCATGGCTGGGGTAGGACAACACCGTACCCTTCTCATTGCCAGGATCCCTGCTTCCTGGCCAAGCCGAATTCTTGGTTGGAAAGCTCCAAGGGAGAAACTGGGGATGCAATAGAGGGAGATGTGTCCAAAAGCACACTAATAAAAGAGAAAAATCGTCTTTGTTTAAATCATAGGGAGCAAAAAGTTATGTTAAGGTTTGATTTAACAGCACAGGCCTTGCACAAGCTGGTGCTTACCGAAGTTTCTTAACTTGGAAAACAATTTACCCTTAGTTTTTCCTTCTACCACGTATATCTTATGCATCATCCTCTTTTCAGTTTTGCATGCAGTGGTGGTAGGTTTCCTTATTCTTAATGATCTCAGTGTTGGCATTGTAAGCCCTTGGGATTTAACTCTCTTTTAGCTGTTATAGACACCCTATTATCATTAGTGGGGCTTGCATACTAGCCGAAGCATCCCTTACTCTCAAGTACTATATGAACTCTTACAAAATACATAAAAGAGACTTAATTTAACAACTTAAGAATAATTTGGGCTATGGGTAAAATTCTGCTTGCATATTAGCAGGGAATTGTAAATTCCGAAACTCCTCCCCTATTTTAAGAAATAAAGAGATAGAATACTTAAAAAATGCTGTTTACTTAGAGCAACCTCAGAAATACATGCTCTGTCTACCCTTTTCTGACAAAAGCTACAAATTAGCCAGAGGTTGCGCTGCCTTCTTCTAAATGCTCGTTTAGAGATAAATCACAATAGACTTCAGTCTTTCAGTTTGTTTAGACCAGTGCTTCTTAACTGGGAGTGATTTTTGTCCCCCTCCCCCAGGGACTTTCTGCAGTGACTGGAGACATCTTTGCCTATCACTGCTGGGGAAGGGGGTGCTAGTGGCATCTAGTGGGCAGAGGTCAGGGATGTTGCTAAACAGCCTGCGATGCACAGGACAGTCTCCAACAGAAACCACCTAGCCCCAGATGCCAACTGTGTTGAGGTTGAAAAACCCCGAAATTTAGAGTAAAACTTTATATGGAAAGGAAGAAACACTTCTCTGAGATGTGTACCGGGTGATATGCCAGACTCATGTGTCATGAATCAAGGCAGGTTAAACCAGGGATTCTGAACAATAACAATAATAAATCACAAAGAGCTATCATTTTATGAATGTGATTCGTATCTTTTTACTCATGTAATTCTCACAATACCCCTAGGCATAGGTGCCATTTTCCCCTTCCTTTTTTTCAGGAGAGGAAACTAAGAAACAGAGGGATTACTTAGCTTGCTCAAAGTCTGGCACCTAGTGAGTGAAGACTTGGACCCTCTGGCTTTGGAGTCTGTGCTAACTCCTGCTACTGTACTTCCCAGTATGGAACATGAAGGAGAGGGAGCGCTTACCTTTGCACCTAATTCGCTATGTAATCTGCGGCCAGCACCTTATTAGCCATCAAAGAGCCAAAAGCAACATTAACCAGGGGCAAGTGTCGTGGTGTGGAACTTTAACAGAAACCCCTGAAACCTTAGCACTTTCATGATGCCTATCAGGGAACTCTCTGATGCCTCTAAAGACAATGGTCAGTTATTTAAAGACACAGGCAAGTAGTCTGATTATTCCTTTTATAAAAATCATCTCTGAAAACTGTACTGTTTGCACACTCAGAAACTCCCTCTAACTGTTCAGGTTTGTTCCCTACCTGCCCCCCCCCCACCACCAAGTTATCTCACTTCCTTCCTCCTCCTGAACTTCCTCCTGTCTATATCCAATAATCATTTAACCAGGAAATTATTTTCTTGTTCAGGTTTGGTTTCTTCATCTGATGCCTCTAGTGATAAAATATAGCTATACTAGATTAATATAAAACTAATGAATAATAAATCCAGTGGGCTAATGCCTTCATGATGGGGCCATGTGATTCCTTAAAGACAGCCAGAGTTGGGGGACTCAATCGCTCTCTCAACCAACTGACCCATCTACCATTTCAGCACCTACACTGAGCCAGGTCCTGTCTAGGCCTTGGAAACACAGCTATGAGCAAGACATGGAGCTGAGAATCTTATGGGAAAATCAGGCTGATTGGAGTATTGGGAGTGTTTTAGGAAAAAGAGGTCTGTGTAAGGCAAGAAGAGCATTTTAAGATGTAAGCACCAGAGAGTATTAAACTATTATTCTAAAGGAGGGTTTAAGCCTTCATTTATCTGTTTCAGTGAAAGGTTTTCTATTCCAGTAATAACAGCCCTTCTGAGTTATCACGTGTCAGGAGTCTCCGTTTCAGCAGGGACCAAAGCGACCTCGCCGTGACGTTTTAGGTTGGTGTGTTGACATTTGTTCCCAGAAATTAAGATGAGCTGGATAAGATGCCTCTGACCTCCAGTCCCCAAGTATAAAGAGCCTGTGGATTCCGAGGGGGAGGATAAATAGGAACTTGTGAAGAGGGTGAGCAATTGCACAGGAAATGAGTCTAGGAAAAGATTTTTTAAAATAATCTTCTTTCATTTTCTCTCAAGGAACATGTCCTTGAAAGCAGAGGTCAGTCTCCCAGTCTCTGTGTTCAGCCTTCAGGTCTGGGAGAGAAGGGAGTGTGTGTGTGTGTGTGTGTGTGTGTGTGCGTGTGCATGTGTGTGTCTGTGTGTGTGTGTGTGCGTGTGTGTGTGGTATAGGGTGGGGGAGAGGAGAAGGAGAGAACGCTGTCGAGGAAGCTCCTGCGCCTCTCTGTGCTGTAGAAGGGCTGGGGTATGGGCGCCACTCAGTACTGTGGGCCTCAGGCTGGGGGTTGCCAAACCCTACAGGAGACACCTAGGAACCACTGAGTGTTCATAGTTTGGGGAGGGATGACATGGTAAAAACTAACTTTGTAATGGAATGAAGCTAGCAACATTTGGAGGGGGTCAGAAGCTCATCTCAGTGACTGAGGAGAGAGCCTAGAGACAAGAGTATGGCTAGTGGACTCTGTAAGACAGAAGCTATGAAGTGATAAAGTAAAGAAAGCCTGGTTCAGGTGGTGGCAACTAAAATAGAACAGCAAATTCAGGAAAAAGCAAAGCAGAATTGGGAAAGAACATGGGCACTCTGAGACATGGAGCCTGGAGGCTGATGTGTAAAGAGGAATAGGGATGCCCGAAGGGTAGGGGTGATGGATGCACTGAGCTTGAGGTAGTGGGAAGGTCAACGTGTTCAGAAGGGAAGAAGGGTCAAGGTTGGACACCAGAGAGTTATCAGCTTAGACCAGAGAAGTGAAGCCAGAAGAATGGATAAACCGGAAAGAAGTGAAAAATAATACTCTACCGAGCGCCTACTGTATGCCAGGCACTGCATTAAGAATTTCCCATTCACAATTTCAGAATTCTCCTGTCTCCATTTACCGATGAGAAGATGTGATGCTTGGAGAGGTGAAGTACAGACCCAAAGTGATACAGTTGATAATGGGGATGGGTTATGACCCAAGCTCTTAACCGCATGATATTCTGAAAGAAGAGCAGGGGGCTGAGGCTGAACGGCGCAGGCATCCTCAGTCAGGGGAGCAGAGAAGGAGGGCCGGCCAGCAAAGTGCCCAGAGAGGTAGGATGAAAAAGAAGACTTGTCTGAGAGAGGCGCAGGGGCATGGGGGCGAGGGTCCCCTCGCACAGGTGTCCCCAGACAGTGGATGAGCATGAGGAGAAGGCCTCTGTTACCATTTATTAAGACATTTGGAAACACAAGGGATTATTTCTTAATATTTGCTCTGAGTGGTTTGTCTTATTTAGAACAGATTAAAAATGAAACCCCCAAATGTAATCATTTCACAATAAAAAAAAAACAGAAACAAAACCACCAAATCATGTGTACACTCTACCTGAAGCTGTCCCTGGAGGTGAGGCTGGCTTTGAGGAGTTATTTGGCTTGGTTGATCTATTAACCATGGGAGCTGAAACACAAAATCACACCTATATTATAATTATATATATATATATGCACACACACACATACATATATAGTAGATAGTCTACTGAGGGAGATTCACACTTATGGAAAAATGCATTGTGGAAATGATGGGTCAGACCAGAGAATCTACAAAGAATGGGAGACACAATTAGTAAGCCCACAAGCCATTAAAAGAAGCCTTCTCAGAAGAAAAAAACATTTTAGAATGAATATATTAGTGATTAAAGTGAATACTGGCTTGGAATTTCATTTGCCAAACTGGGTGTCTAGGAGATGAAAGAGTTTGTTTTTTTACCAGGAGACGTGCATTGAACTAACAGTGGAGGGGCCAGATTAATAGCCCCACCTTCCCTTACACACATAACACAAGTAACACATACCATTCCTCTTGGATTTTGTAGGTTTATGGGAGGGTGGGGGTGAGGGCATTTAATTTGTATTTATTGTTTCATGGTGATGGGTGAGTTCAGGAATTCTGGTGGGTCTAGAAGCTGTCGGTGATATTTAGGGCGAGGGAGAGGACTGCGACATCATGGCAGTGTAAAAACTGAGTATTGCTACTTTGGAGTCAAGTTTATTAGATGAGTAATGTTACTTGAAGAGGCAACATTTATACAGGATTATATTCTCCATAGCGACTATATCCAGAGTAATCATACACTGTTCCACGCCTCATCTGAGGCTATGTGGCACGGGCTTTTGAAGATAATTTGTTTGTAACTGCGTTTGTTATTTCGTGAAGGATTTACAAATGAAATGTTTCTCGTGGGCCTGAGATAGCACTCCATTTTAAAGAATTAGAACATAGAGCATATTTTACTCTTTCATTTTTTCAGTCCTCTGCAGAAACTGTTGCTGGTGCAATATTTGTAAGGTCAACATGGTGGCTCATGACTTTGTGAGTATTAGGTTTTATAAGAAATCCGTTCTGAGTGAGGAGCTAAAGAGAAGAACTTAGGTGCTTTTATCCCTTGAGAAGAGAGTATTAAATCATGGAAGAGGATGGAGAAAGAAGGGTAAAGGCTATCAAACACAGAGATGGGTTGCCCACTATGCTCTCTGTTCCACTAGCCAAAGAAGGCAAATGCTATGGCCGCAGAGGAGAGAGGCCTGGGCACTATCATTTCTGAGCCCCTTAGAGCTTGCTACCAAATGGTCTTGTATGCCTCTATCAACTGCCAGAAGTTTTCAGGTGCTTAAAACTACAAACTCTTGCCTTTTTCAGATGGGAGTGAACTGTCTTCTGTGGGATGAATATAGTTTTCATCTGCATCTTCCACGGGGACCACATAATCAGCCTAAAAGAAATACAGAAATGTTGTGTATTCAGAGTTTACTGCATAAGAAGCAGTGATATTTAAAAAAATCTTCTGAGATATAATCCATATACCATTAAATTCCCCCATGTAAAGTGGTTTGGTGATTTGTAGTATATTAACAGAGTGTGCCACCATCACTGCAATCTATCTTTAGAACATTTTCATCACCCCCAAGAGGAACGCTGCACCCATTAGTCACTCCCATCCATCCCCTCCCCTGACCTAGTCAACCACCAACCTTCTTTCTATCGTTAAGATTTGCCCATTCTGGACATTTTATATAAATGGAATCATACAATATTTCAATACACAGTCTTTCATGACTTCTTTCACTTAGCATAGTAATTTCAAGGTTTAACCATGTTTTAGTACTTCATTCACTTTTATGGACAAATTATATTCCATTGTATGACTATACCACATTTTACTTATCCATTCATCAGTTGATGGACATTTGGGTTGTTTCTACTTTTTTGGCTATTATGAATAACGTTGTTGTGAACATTCATGTACAAGTTTTGTGTAGATGGACATTTTTCTTGAGAGTATACCTAGTGGTGGAATTGCTGGGTCATATTGTAGCTCTATATTTAATAGTTTGAGGAACTGTTAAATTGTTTTCCAAAGTGGCTGTGCAATTTTTCCATTCCCACTGGCAATGTATGAGGGTTCCAATTTCTCCACATATTCACTATTACTTGTTATTGTCTGTCTTTTTTGATTGTAAGCATCGTTGTAGGTGTGAAGTGGTATCTAATTGTGATTTTGATTTGCATTTCCCTTAATGATGTTAAGCATCTTTTCTTCTGCTTATTGGCCATTTGTATATCTTCTTCAGAGAAAAGTCTGTTCAACCCCTTTGCCAACTTTTAATTGGGTTGTTTGTCTTTTTTATTCTTGGATTATAAGAGTTCTTTAAATGTTCTAGATTTAAATCTCTTATCAGATATATAATTTCCAAAAAAATTCTCACATTCTACACGTTGTCTTTTTACTTTCTTTATGGTATCATTTGCAGCACAAACGTTTTACATTTTAAAGTCAGTTTTATCTACTTTTTTCTTTTGTTGTTTGTGCTTTTGGTATTGTATCTAAGAAATCATTGCCTATCCCAAGGTCATAAAGGTTTATACCTGGGCTTCCCTGGTGGCGCAGTGGTTAAGAATCTGCCTGCCAATGCAGAGGACACGGGTTTGAGCCCCTGGTCCGGGAAGATCCCACATGCCGCGGAGCAACTAAGCCCATGCGCCACAACTACTGAGCCTGCGCTCTAGAGCCTGTGAGCCGCAGCTGCTGAGCCAGTGTGCCACAACTACTGAAGCCCGCATGCCTAGAGCCCACGCTCCACAACAAGAGAAGCCACCACAATAAGAAGCCCGCGCACCGCAACAAAGAGTAGCCCCCGCTCTCCTCAGCTAGAGAAAGGCCACGCACAGCAATGAAGACCCAATGTAGCCAAAAATAAATAAATAAAATAAATTTTTAAAATTAAAAAAAAAAGGAATTATACCTATGTTTTTTTCCAAGAGTTTTATAGTTTTAGCTCTTACACTTAGACCTATGATCCAGTTTTATTTAACTTTTTATATATGGTGTGAGATTGGAGTACAATTTCATTCTTTTGCATGTATATATACAGTAATCTTAGCACTGTTTGTTTAAAAAACTAATTTTTCCTGTTGAATTGTCTTGGCATCTTTGTCAATAATCAATTGACCATAAATATAGGGAGGGAGTGATTTTATAAGAGGTAAATAAAGTAACCAGATCTCAGAAGTGGTTTTTACAACCTGCCTTGGTTGGTTGCCAACATGGGGACTGGGAGAAACAAAAAACAAACATTTATTGAGCACTTATTGCCAGGTGCTCTTCTAAGTACTTTACATGTGTAATCTCACTTACTCCTTGTAATAACCCAAAAAGGTAGGTACCACTAGTACTATACAATAATACTATACTATAAAGTTGTTACCTGCCAAAATAAGCAAATCATCAAGAATCATCATAATCTGTGTCCTAACAAGTTCATCTTCACTTTGCTGCAGTGTTTTAATACAAACCCCATTATCCCATGTTCACATCACAAAAAACTGGCTGTAGTTACATGAATAATTGGTCTTTTGAAGCCAGGCAGATTGTTCTACTACCACAACCTACATGCTATTAGAATCCTTCCTCAGTTTTTACAATGGCATGATTAAAAAATAGATGATTATTTTAAAAATAATCTTAGATCAACTCCAGTGTTTAGATGTTCAGTATTAAGACACCTGCTATAGGTATTTACATGTTTGCCTTCCCCCAAACTTTAAATGTGAAAAGTAGGAGCACCACGGATTCATCTTATTTTCACTTTCCCATTGCCCTTCACCCCATTCCATATCAGGAGTCATTAAGATGAGCTATTAAATGCCCACATGAGTTTCTTGCTTAATACAACTCATGTGAACATTTAATAGCTTTACATACATTATTTTACTGAATTCTTTCAATGATACCTACTATTAAGTTACATATACTTATCCTCATTTTACAGATGAGGAATTTGAGAGCAGTTGAGTAATCTATCCAAGGTCACATAAAATCACAAAACTGATGCCCTGCAAGGAGAGGTACTGGGTCTGCTTTGGGCACCAATGAAGCCCTGGCACGTTTGTGTTGAATGAAGAGCTGGTCTCTTCTCAGTGGATACTGGAGAGGTGGCACAGGATAGCTCTTTAGCACCTGGGATCTAGTATCTCATCATCTGATTTCAAATGCTGGCTCTATCATTTACCTCTGTGACCTTGGACAGGTTCTTCAACCCCTTTGCACTTCATCTGTACCATTTCCTCATCTGTAATGGGGATGATAATAGCACACACTTCCTAGGGTTGCTGTGAGGATGTAATGAGATAACACATACAGAGCGCTCAGAACACCGCCGACACACAGCACTTGTCAAGTGTTAGCCGCTCTCGTTGTTAGAGCACAGATGCTCCTTCCTCCCACCTCCAACTCTCTGGTCAGCCTGTACCCCTATATTTTGCCTGTAACCTGTATGGCAGAGCTAAACATTTTCATTTATGCTTCTGTTTGACTTCTTCTTTTCCTATCTAATGGCTCAGCCAGATCTTAATGTTGGCCTCTTTTTTCTTTTTTAACCTCTTTCTCATCTTGACTGTCCATCTGCCCATTCCAGAATGTGCCTCCTCCAGACTTCTCCTTTTCCCACTGGTTCAGACTTGCCTAAGCCACCTCCACAAGGCTGCTGTTAGCAAAGCTCGGCCTCTCCCCACTGGGGTCCACCTCCAGTTAGTCACAGAAATGGAGAGCTTCACATAACCCACAGTCTTCATTTGTATTCTGTGTCTGAATTGATATCTTCATATGGATTTGCCAAATGCCGAAAGAATTCACGGTGAGACCCTAACAGATGGTCTCCCTACCACGTCCCATGCTCAGATTCTCCCGGCCACCCTGTTCTCACCCTGAAAGGGCAGCAACCCCTCTCAGACTGACAGACAGACTGAGGATAGACAAACCACACTCATTCTCAGTCTGCTGACTTCCTGACTTAAACTGTCCCTAGAGAGGGGCTCATAAACTCAAATACTTACAGGAGCAGGCCTGGAACAGTAATGGGGAATGTACAGAGTCAGGGTGTGCACAAGTCTTGTATGAGTGATGGGGATGATGACAAATGGAAACAGGGGCCCAGGGAGTCACAGCTGAGCTGGAGCATTGCCATGAGGCTCAGCTGCTTCGAGGCCATGGCTGGCCAAGTGCTGACAGGCCCTCAGTCTTCAGGAGAAACTAGAAAACTGGATTTTATAAAGAATCTAGAATATGGTAGAAAGGAATCCAATATGTATGATACATGGAATCCTTCTTTGTGTGAGGCACTGTATTTAGTGATATATATATATATATATATATATATATATATATATATATATATATTCCTTTATTAAATCTTTAAAATTACCTGAAGAGAGGAAAAGCTGAGACTCAGAGAGTTTATCTGACTTGCCTAAGTCACACAACTAGTAAGGGTCAAAGCAGGAATTTGAACTTGGATGCTGCCTCTATTTTATTTAAAAGTCTCTCTTTTCCATCACTTCTTGGGCTATAAATTATACTAAGGTGGAAATGAAGGTCATTTCACAGCATGCTCATAAACTGTAGGTTTTATCATCTACAGGCATTTAAAAACTAGTTACTTCTGGGGCTTCCCTGGTGGTGCAGTGGTTAAGAATCCGACTGCCAATGCAGGAGACACGGGTTCGAGCCCTGGTCCAGAAGATCCCACATGCCACGGAGCAGCTAAGCCTGTGTGCCACAACTACTGAGCCCGTGAGCCACAACTACTGAGCCCGTGTGCCACAACTACTGAGCCCACATGCCTAGAGCCCGTGCTCTGCATCAAGAGAAGCCACCGCAATAAGAAGCCACGCACCGGGCTTCCCTGGTGGCGCAGTGGTTGAGAGTCTGCCTGCTAATGCAGGGGACACGGGTTCGAGCCCTGGTCTGGGAAGATCCCACATGCCACGGAGCAGCTGGGCCCGTGAGCCACAATTGCTGAGCCTGCGCGTCTGGAGCCTGTGCCCCGCAACGGGAGGGGCCGCGATGGAGAAAGGCCCGCGCACCGCGATGAAGAGCGGTCCCCGCACCGCGATGAAGAGTGGCCCCCGCTTGCCGCAACTGGAGAGAGCCCTCGCACGAACCGAAGACCCAATACAGACAAAAATAAATAAATTAATTAATTAAAAAAAAAAAAAAAAAAAAAAAGAAGCCACGCACCGCAACGAAGAGTAGCCCCCGCTCTCCGCAACTAGAGAAAGCCCGCGCGCACTGACAAAGACCCAACGCAGCCAAAAATAAATAAATAAATAAATAAATTTATAAAAACAAGTAACTTCTTCGAGAAGCTGAAGTAAGATTATGTCTGGTGATGGTTAAGAGTTGCCTTTAATGTTATTTTCTTTCTCAGACTGTTACACTTGTAGGGTTGTTCTAATGGCTAAGTTTGAGGGCTTGTCTTTGACTTTATTTAAAATGCAAGTACATCTGGGAGCCATAACATATTAGGCTTTATCAGTCATTCCTACAATAGCCTGAATGGGTTTACCTGTTCATTTTTAAATTGAAACAATTCCATATGGAATAAGACGTGAAAATCTAGGTGCTGGCAGAAGGGAGATTGATGACATAAACCTAGAGTTGGGTCCTGGACAATCGGCAAAGATGGTCCCTGGATACCAGGGGCTGGGGAGAGGGAGTGAGAAGCAAAAGCTGCCGAGGGAAGTGAGGAGTCAGCTCCTCCTCGGGTTGTGCAGGGTCTTCCTACAGACTAGGGGTCTCCAGTGTATGCCCCACTGCACCCCTCTGCATTTTAGAGGAGGAGGGTGGAGGACCAGAGTGAAAAGAAGGTGGGGGAGAGAAAATGAGGCGGGACAGGGAGAGGAGCAATGGAGAATAAAGAGGGAAGTATATTATGGAGGAAAGAGAGGTTTGCAGGAAACCGAGGGACTCTTTCTCGAAGGAATAGTTAGAGGGACACAGCTCCAGTATGGATATATATGCCTGTAGTAAATGAAAGTGCTTAAACTAAGACCATATATGCCATTTTTAAAGAAAACATCCTTTCAGCATAACAATGGAGAGTTAGAGGGGGCAGGGTGGTTAGCGCTGGCCGGAGAGCAGGGCCTGGAGGAAGGAAGACACGCCTGAGGCCACACTGTCCTGCCCCTCCCCCTATCCGGCCCACATCCTGCCTTCCACTCGGTCTGGGCAGTCTTCTGGACAGATTTACTTTACCTCATCCTCAAGGAGCTCTTTGGGTCTGGGTGGGACTTGAGGTTTATGCAGAGAAGTCGGGGCTGGCAGCGTGGTGGCCTGCCTTGCCTTTGCCGAAGGCCAGTTGGGTTTACTGGGAAGGGTCTTGCTGGAGGGCGGAGACTGCCTCTGGCTTGATCGATTGTCTTGAGAGGAAAAACAACAAGAACAACAAGGCATAAGATGAACGGGTTCTGGATCATTCCCTGGGCGGAAGCCACCGAGATCTAGAAAGTATAAAACCCCCAGCATTTATGTGGCCCACACATTATTAACTGGGGCATTCCCTCAAAGAGTAGAATGACATGTTAGGCAAAAATTTCAACTGCCCATTGACTTATACATTATAAAAACCAGAAGAATGTCCTCATCAAAGGCATCCTTCTAGGGATTGATGCAGACCCACAGACCCAGGAAAGCAGGCAGCCCAAACGCTCTGCTAAACAGAGTGGATGGTGACCTTGGCATTGGGGGGGGGGGGGGTCTCAGGGGGGGCGGTACTCCTCAGTGGTTCACTTTGCTCCGTGAAGCCTTAAGGGCAGTGATTCTCAATCCTGCCTACACATTCGAACCACCTGGGAGCTTTAAAAAATGCCAAGGCCCCACTCCAGACATGCAGTTTGAACTTCTGGGGAGGGACCTGGTATTAGAGGTTTTAAAATTCCCCAGGTTATTCTAAGGTGTATTCAGGGTTGCCACTACTTATCCGGGTGAACCTATACTTTCCTCCCCTTAATGATGTCCTCGAATCATGGGGAAGTCGTGAGTAACCCCTGCTCCAGGACCGTCCTCACCAGGTGTCAGGGAAGGAAGGAGTCCAGGCTCTGAAGTCAAGGGCCCTGTGTTCAGTCCCCTGCTCTCCACCCACCAGCGGCACTCCTTTGGGCTGCTTCTTCATTATGTAACCTCTCTGGGACCCACATTCCTCATTTTTATAATGAGGATCGTAAGTATCCACCTCAGAGAATTATTGTAGGGATTAGGGAGAAAGCAGCAAGGCAGGAGGAACACTGTGTCTGGCAGAGCCGAGGCCTAATATACAGAACTAACCTCACCTGCGTAACGTGGTGGAGGGCTTAGGCAACAGGGAGTCTACCCGGTTGATCTGCGAGCACAGATTCTGACTGATACACTGTAGGAAAATCTTCGCATAGGAATAACCTGGTGGGTTCCCCTTCCTGGAACCAGCACAGGCGCTTACACTGGCTTCCTGCTCCTTCCTCCTGCTACAGCCGGCCCCCAGCTTGATACAGCTGCCCCTGCCTCTGCCTGTCCCACTGTGCTCTCCGCCCGGTGCCTGCTCAAGCCCTCGGCCCGCGCTTCTGCCTCGTGACGGTATGTGGTTAACTTTACACTTGGTGCCTCCTCGGAAGCCTCCTTCTGGTGGCGTAGCTGTGTTCAGGCACCAAGGCATCCACTTTACTATGCCTATGACTGTCAGTTTTTGTAGTTTTATTGGCAGCTCTTGGAGTTTACTGAGATTTCTTAACATAAGATTTAAGCCCATCAGAAGGAGCAAAGCATAGAAGACAGGCTTCGAAGAGTATAACCTGGAATGAGCCGCTTAACGGTTCTAAATAGCGGTTTCTAGGTCTGTGAAACGGGCCTGACGCAGCCCCTTCCTTCCCAGGGTTGTTGCGATGATTGAACGAGGTCACAGATTTGGTTGCGGTGTGCGGAGCAGAGTGGTGAAGAGCACGGGCTTTGGAGGCTGAAAGGCCCGACTCGCATCCCAGCTCTGCCGCTTATAAAACCTTGGCCCAGTGAGTTCACTCCTCTGAGTCTCACTTTCTTCCTTTGTGATTATCAAGAAGGTGAAGTAGGCCATGCCTGTAAAGCACTAAGTTCTAAACTGTAAAAAGTCTGGGAGTCTGCCTGTCTCGCTTGCTGCTTAGCATAGCTCCAGCACATAGTAGGTCCTCAATAGATGTGGCACGAAGCAGGGGCAGTACCTGGTACCTGGTAAGGAGGAAGTTATCCTCGGGGATAAGGGACACTAAGCCCTTTACATGCAGGGTTGCTCTGTACGACCCCTGGCCTCACGTGATCGCATGGACACACTCCCCTCCTCCCCTTGCTGAACTTAGTCACCTGTTAGAATGGAACACAGACTTGTTCTTGGGGGGGCAGAGGGGGGCATTAAAAGCTACACTCAGGCCTGGAGGCCACACCTAAGACTCGTCCATTTAACCAATAAGGCTAATTCCAGGCTTAGAGGGCTTCACCCCTAGCCCCTCCCCGGGCCCCTCCCCCCAATTAAAACTCCACAGTCCAGACTCAGTGTATCTGTACAGCCTGCCAGCGGGGGGCGGCGGTGGGAGGGATGGAGGAAGGAGGGGCCTTAGCAGACACCGGGATCCCTGAAGGTCATCCTGGTTTCGTACAGCCATCTCGAGAGAAATCCAGAACCTTGTACGCAGGCAGCCAGAAGAGAAGAAGGGACTAATCTTGGGTTGATTTCTCTGGGGACTATCAGGAATTGAGGGGGGCGGGGAGCCATGTCAGGACGTGCTTGTTTTATCTTTTGCCTGTTTTCAACATTCCCAGCTTAGGAAGGACACCCCCTCCCTTCCCCAAAGCGCAAGCTTACCAGCTGGGGCTCCAGTGCCTGTGAGTGACCAGATGACCCACTTGGAGGTGGTGAGAGTGGGAGGTGCCCACCATCCCGCGACCTTGGCCTGCCCCGCCCCCTGCTGCCCCGAAGGCCGAGCGCCCAGGGTCTGGGTGGGGACTCACCTACGTACTCGCCCCTGGTGAAGGGCAGGGCCCGGTGAACCGGCCGAGTCTCCTGCTCGGCGGGTGGTGGCTCGTAGCTGTCGTCCCCGGGCTCCTCGGCCGGCAGCACATACATTTCCGAGTCGGAGTGCTCATCTGGGTTTTCATAATCGCTGTCCTGCAAGTACAGATACCATGCTCAGCGCCCCACGCGTGCTTAGGAGGGACGGAGGGACGAGAAAGCAAGGCTGGGAGGGGTCGGCTAACCAGGGTTAGGCAGCTGTTAGCGGCAGCCCTGGGGTTGAAGCCGGGCCTTTTGCCTCCAAAGCGTTATCACCTGGACTGCTATCCTGGGGGAACGCATGGACCTCTAACCCCAAGGGTGGCTGAATTCTGTGTGTCTGCAAAGAACAGCCAGAGATAAAATGTATTTTAGGAAGACAGAGAAAGGACCCAATAAAATAGATTAACCAAATAGGTTTTATTAATCATGAAGGTTGATGGTTGAGGAAAATGTAAGTGTAATAAGAGAGGGTAAGGAGAAGCTCAGGAATACAGACACCTTTGAAGAGATAAGGTTTGTTTGTTTTAAACAGAGCTGGACAGTTGCAGGGACAAGGACTTCGAACTGACTCGGAGTCCATTCTCTTTCTGTTTGTTTTTTTCATATAAATTTTATTTAAGTCCATATTGAAAATACGTTGAGCCAGTCTAAAGTTCAAACAGTTCACAAGGAGGGAAGTCTTCCCAGCTGCTCAGTTCCTCTCCCTAGAGGCAAACAGAGTGACTAGCTTCTTGGGCGTTTTGTTCAGAGATAGTTTATGTGTGTAACACACATACATATATATTCATATGGAGGAAATATTTGATTCAGGACTTAAGAGGTCCTCTGACCTCTGTGCCCACTGCCCCCTCACACTGCCTGACATGATGCTCGATCCATACATGATTTTCTGATGAATCTATGATGTACCTGCCTTTTGGCCTGTCTCCTTTCCCTGACAATTGTGTAACATTGAGGCAAGTATAGTGTTTCCTTCATTGCTGTATCCTCAGGGCCCGTGACAGGGCCAGCACGTGATAGGCACTCAGGATGTTTGGAACAAATGAAGGAGTCAGTGACTGAGCCCTGTGCTTTCCTCCTCAGTCTGTAGGGAGATCGGGGAGAGGAGAGGAAGAGGGTGAAGAGTGGGATAAGGAAAGAGAAAGGAGGCTGAACATAGAGATTTTCCCAAGGTGGCTGGAGGAGTGGGGGGAGAGAGAATAAAAGGAGGAAGGAGCCCAAAGGAGGGTGCTTGTCCTTACCCTGGCATGGGGGAGCCAGGAAGGGACAGGGAGAGGGGGGAGGTAAGAAAATTCCTGTAGGGGGCATTTTCCCAAACCCCTAGGTCAGAAATAGCAGATGGGAATATGAAATTAGGCTGAATAAAGTAATGATAATAGTAATGATTATTATTATAACTAACATTTCTATGCACTGTATACCTCATTGACCCCTCACCACAATCATGTGAGATAGTTTTTTTAAAAATCCCATTTTGCACTTGAGGAAACTGAGGCCCAGAGGAGTTGAGTAATTTGAGCCTGCAGTCTGTGCTCTGGAGAAGCCAAAGACTATTCCCAGGCTGGAGGCCTGGGAGGTGGAGTGGGAGTGAAAGGGTGGGCTGGGGGGAGGCTTAACAGGGCAAGACCCTGGCTTCCCAAGCCAGGGACTCTCTTCATCCAGGCCAAGGACCCAATTACTGCTATTGCAGCATCCCAGGGAGACGTCAGTATGAGCACTGAGAAGCAGTTGCTTTAATAGACATTCAGAAAGTGAAAGAACCAGTGGGCAGCCAGACGCATGTGCCTGAGTGGGGGATGGTTTGGGCATCCCACTTTGTTTCAGTTTTCGTGGAGCAGGGACTGGCTTCCTAGACTTAATTACCTGGAGGCTGAGGATCAGTGTGCATCCCGGGGAGGAGTCTGGAGTCCTTGCAGCCCCTCCGGCACAGCAAGCTGACTGAGAGGACCAGGTTGGCAGAGGTGGCAGAGAAGGTAGAGAAAGAGAGATCCCACGTCAGCTGTTCCTGGCAGCCATCGTCTGACACTGGGCTGCCTACCAGACTGTGCCCCCATGAGGACCGGACTGAGACTATATATCCAGGGCCCAGCATGGGACCTGCTGCAGGGTAGGTGCACACCCAACGTACTTGGAATGAATGAATGCGCTGAGCTGCTGCCTGGGCTCTGAAGGGACTGAGGAGGAGGGAATGGATGCTCAGGAAGTGCTGAACTGGCCCTTCATTTGGAAAGTCTTTTCTGTGGGAGATGCACCATAAGTCCCTCCTACTTCAAGCACAGTAGAATGTGTTGAATGCCTTTTCATCAAGAGAATTAAAAGGGGATCTATTCAAACTTCTGAGAGTTTTAAAAAATCCCCTCCCCCCAAATTATTCAAAATTATGACAAACAAAATTCTTTCGTTAATTAATTAATTAATCCATTCATTCATTCAATACTTGAGGAAGTACAATACTTTGGACAGTCTAATGGGAACTTTGAAGAAGGGAATGTGTAATCAGACAAAAATCTTCTCAAATTGTCCATTCCTTCATTCATGTAATCAATATTTATTGAGCACCTACTATGTGCCAGCCATCATGCCTGACTCAGAGCACAGTCCCTGGCCTCAGAGTGCTTGTGTGTTAGCATGAGAGACCAACAACAAACAAATAGTGAATAATAAATAAGTAGATGATCAAACAGATAAAATAGATATGCCTGGTCATAGATGCACTGAGGGAATGATCGCGTTCTTGAGACAGAGAGCAAAGGGAAGAGGGATTCTGTCTTGGATAGGGGTGCTGGGAAGGCCTTCCTGGTGAGAAGCAGACACTTAAGTCAAGCCTGAAGTACAAGAAGGAGCCGACCAAGTGAAGAAGGATGGGGATACTCTGGTTTCTCCTTTCTTCCCCTCTTCCTTCACCTGCCCAAGGACCATGAGTCTGAAATCGCTGAGTTAGGCAGGACCTCCACCTGCTGTAGGGACTGAGGGCAGGCCTGTGTGCCTGGGCTGGAATGAGCAACCCCTGCTGAGGGGTGCAGGGAAGGCTAGACAGGGCTGCAGGGGTCGGATTTCATCAGGTCTGGAGGCTTTAGCAACAAGCCTGGATTTCATTCTATGTACCAAGGGAATCCAATAAGGTAAAAATTGTGAGTGAATGTTCAATCAATCCTTACTATAGCTGGTACCTTCATTTTGGTTGTTTAACTTTGGGGACACAAGTCATTCCCTCCTCTTCAGACTGATTTTATTTTGTGTTTGCTAGGTCCCCACCTTGTCTTCTTCTAGCCAGCGAGCTGAGTTTTCTCGGTTGCCTGGGGGATGTTGGTCCAGCGTCTTAAGTTTGCTTCCGATGTGGCCCTGTGTGTGTGCCTCCAGCAGGGGGCGCAGCTGCAGTGCTTCTGAGGGATCAGTGCTGCTGGGCCCTGGGAGGCTCTCCATGCCTAAGTGACCCACAGTGAGGCCACCTCACCCCTTCTTTACAAAAATCTTTTCTCTGCAGTTGAAACGGGAGGAACGTCCGCCTCCTAATACTCTGAATAAACTCCAGGTGATGTACACAGTGCGGAGCTGGGCTTAGGCTCAATTCTGGGCACTGGACAGGAGTCCTGGGTTCTCATTCTACTGGGCCACTGAGTAATGGAGAGACGGTCGGCAAGTCATTTTCAGGCTCTTGGCCTCAGTTTCCTTATGGGGTATGTGGTTGTGTGGAGGCCCTCTTGGATCCCTTCCAGATATAAAGCTCACAGACTGGAGCAGCCTAACATTCTGCATGAATTTGATATGTGAGGAATAATCATTGTACAGAAAAGTTTTTAGGATGTCTTGTCTCTATAAGATTCAACCCCAAAGAGAAGTGGCCCCTGGGGCCCTGTGGGTTGCAGACCCATCTTGAAGAGGTTCACAATTAATTCTGACACACCACTCCAATGTCATCATGGTCAGGGAGAGCCCTCTCCATCTGTGGCCCCCAGAGTCTGTTCATATCCTCTTGGTCACAGCAAGCCCCTTGAGTTTTAAAAGTCTGCTTCTGAGATCTGAGAGCCTGGGTTTGAATTTTGGAATTGCAAGTTACTTAAAATTCTCCATGTCTTGGTTTCTTCACCTGTAAAATGGGCAGGGCTGATGTCCAAACTGTTTAACAACTAATCCGGCCCAGGTACTGACCATGACCTTAAGGAGTGTCCTGGAAACTCCCCGATGTGCCAAGCATTGACTCTTTAGTTGTTGGTTTGTTTAGGGCTCCTGGCAGGCACCAAGCAGTGATGGGGCACTGGGGAATTCAGGGCAGAGGCATTTGCCAACTGATTTGGAAATATTCAAGCTTTTTTTTTTTTTTTTTGAGCTCCTGACTTATTTATTTACTTTATTTTTTTGGCTGTGTTGGGTCTTCGTTTCTATGTGAGGGCTTTCTCTAGTTCTGGCAAGCGGGGGCCACTCTTCATCGCGGTGCACGGGCCTTTCACTGTCGCGGCCTCTCTTGTTGCGGGGCACAGGTTCCAGACGCGCAGGCTCAGTAGTTGTGGCTCACGGGCCTAGTTGCTCCGTGGCATGTGGGATCTTCCCAGACCAGGGCTCGAACCCATGTTCCCTGCATTGGCAGGCAGATTCTCAACCACTGCGCCACCAGGGAAGCCCCTATTCAAGCATTTTAACATCTGTTTTGGCTGTGCTGGTGAGCACTCTGAATACCAGCAGAAAATGGGGATAAGAATGCCTACTCATAGGGCTGTCATGAGGAGTACATGAGGGAATAAGTATGAAGCTCCTAGCCTGGCACATGACGGTGCTAGCTCAAGTCAGCCATTGTGAGGTTATTGCTGCCCTGCCTATAGGTGGCCCTTCCAACCCAGCCATCTCCCCTCCATGATGGGCAGCTGGCCACCAGTGTGTCATTCAGAAACAAGTCTTTATAAAGGCCTCCCAGGGGCCCTGGTGGAAATGATACCCTTCTAGTCCCAGGAACAAATACTTACAAAGTCATCTGACCACTGCTCCTCTTCGTCAGCTGGCCTCTCTGAAATGGCATGTGGGAAGCAGAATGCACAAACATAAATCTCAGCTGGCCAGCTCCACCCTGTCCACAAGCACCCTGAACCTGCCTTCTCTGCCCTTGGGCCACCTGCTCCCATCTACTAGGCCTTGAACAGTTATTACAGTCATCTCATGTTCATTCCTTTCAAGTCGTTTTTTTGTTTGTTTTTTTAAAGTCAGTTCTCAATAAAAACCACATTCACAGAAATATAGACAAGATGAAAGGGCAGACGGCTATGTACCAGATGAAGGAACAAGATAAAACCCCAGAAAAACAACTAAATGAAATGGAGATAGGAAATCTTCCAGAAAAAGAATTCAGAATAATGATAGTGAAGATGATCCAGGACCTCGGAAAAAGAATGGAGGCAAAGATCGAGAAGATGCAAGAAACGTTTAACAAAGATCTAGAAGAATTAAAGAACAAACAAACAGAGATGAACAATACAATAACTGAAATGAAAAATACACTAGAAGGAATCAATAGCAGAAAAACTGAGGCAGAAGGACGGATAAGTGACCTGGAAGACAGAATGGTGGAATTCACTGCTGCAGAACACAATAAAGAAAAAAAAATGAAAAGAAATGAAGACAGCCTAAGAGACCTCTGGGACAAGATTAAACGCAACAACATTCGCATTATAGGGGTCCCAGAAGGAGAAGAGAGAGAGAAGGGGCCCGAGAAAACATTTGAAGAGATTATAGTCAAAAACTTCCCTAACATGGGAAAGGAAATAGCCACCCAAGTCCAGGAAGCGCAGAGAGTCCCATACAGGATAAACTCAAGGAGAAACATGCTGAGACACATAGTAATCAAATTGGCAAAAATTAAAGACAAAGAAAAATTATTGAAAGCAACAAGGGAAAAACAACAAATAACATAAACTCCCATAAGGTTAACAGCTGATTTCTCAGCAGAAACTCTACAAGCCAGAAGGGAGTGGCATGATATATTTAAAGTGATGAAAAGGAAGAACCTACAACCAAGATTACTCTATCCAGCAAGGATTTCATTCAGATTCAATGGAGAAATCAAAAGCTTTACAGACAAGCAAAAGCTAAGAGAATTCTGCACCACCAAACCAGCTCTACAACAAATGCTAAAGGAACTTCTCTAAGTGGGAAACACAAGAGAAGAAAAGGACCTACAAAAACAAACCCCCCAAAATTAAGAAAATGGTAATATGAACATACATATTGATAATTACCTTAAATGTGAATGGATTAAATGCTCCAACCAAAAGACACAGGCTTGCTGAATGGATACAAAAGCAAGACCCATATGTATGCTGTCTACAAGAGACCCACTTCAGACTTAGGACACATACATACTGAAAGTGAGGGGATGGAAAAAGATATTCCATGCAAATGGAAATCAAAAGAAAGCTTGAGTAGCAATACTCATATCAGATAAAATAGACTTTAAAATAAAGAATGTTACAAGAGAAAAGGAAGGACACTATGTAATGATCAAGGGATCAATACAAGAAGAAGACATAACAATTATAAATATTTATGCACCCAACATAGGAGCACCTCAATACATAAGGCTACTAACAGCTCTAAAAGAGGAAATCAACAGTAACACAATAATAGTGGGGGACTTTAACACCTCACTTACACCAATGGACAGATCATCCAAACAGAAAATTAAAAAGGAAACACAAGCTTTAAATGACACAATAGACCAGATAGATTTAATTGATATTTATAGGACATTCCATCCAAAAACAGCATATTACACTTTCTTCTCAAGTGTGCACAGAACGTTCTCCAGGATAGGTC
The DNA here is from genome assembly GCF_949987535.1 of Balaenoptera acutorostrata. Taxonomy (NCBI): domain Eukaryota; kingdom Metazoa; phylum Chordata; class Mammalia; order Artiodactyla; family Balaenopteridae; genus Balaenoptera; species Balaenoptera acutorostrata. The sequence goes on along the minus strand of NC_080079.1, from coordinate 32,446,067 downwards.
ACATCATGGGTCACAAATCAAGCCTCAGTAAATATAAGAAAATTGAAATCATATCAAGCATCTTTTCTGACCACAACACTATGAGATTAGAAATGAATTACAGGGAAAAAAACGTAAAAAACATAAACACATGGAGGCTAAACAATATGTTACTAAATAACCAAGAGATCACTGAAGAAATCAAAAAATACCTAGAGACAAATGACAATGGAAACACGACGATCCAAAACCTATGGGATGCAGCAAAAGCAGTTCTAAGAGGGAAGTTTATAGCTATACAAGCCTACCTCAAGAAACAAGAAAAATCTCAAATAAACAATCTAACCTTACACCTGAAGGAACTAGAGAAAGAAGAACAAACAAAACCAAAGTTAGCAGAAGGAAAGAAATCATAAAGATCAGAGCAGAAATAAGTGAAATAGAAACAAAGAAAACAATAGCAAAGATCAATAAAACTAAAAGCTGGTTCTTAGAGAAGATAAACAAAATTGATAAACCATTAGCCAGACTCATCAAGAAAAAGAGGGAGAAGACTCAAATCAATAAAATTAGAAATGAAAAAGGAGAAGTTACAAGAGACACTGCAGAAATACAAAGCATCCTAAGAGACTACTACAAGCAACTCTATGCCAATAAAATGGACAACATGGAAGAAATGGACAAATTCTTAGAAAGGTATAACCTTTCAAGACTGAACCAGGAAGAAATAGAAAATATGAACAGACCAATCACAAGTAATGAAATTGAAACTGTGATTAAAAATCTTCCCACAAACAAAAGTCCAGGACCAGATGGCTTCACAGGTGAATTCTATCAAACATTTAGAAAAGAGATAACACCCATCTGTCTCAAACTCTTCCAAAAAATTGCAGAAGAAGGAGAACTCCCAAACTCATTCTATGAGGCCACCATCACCCTGATACCAAAACCAGACAAAGATACTACAAAAAAAGAAAATTACAGACCAATATCACTGATGAATATAGATGCAAAAATCCTCAACAAAATACTAGCAAACAGAATCCAACAACACATTAAAAGGATCTTACACCATGGCCAAGTGGGATTTATCCCAGAGATGCAAGGATTCTTCAATATATGCAAATGAATCAATGTGATACACCATATTAACAAATTGAAGAATAAAAACCATATGATCATCTCAATAGATGAAGAAAAAGCTTCTGACAAAATTCAACACCCATTTATGATAAAAACTCTCCAGAAAGTGGGCATAGAGGGAGCCTACTTCAACATAATAAAGGCCATATAGGACAAACCCACAGCAAATATCATTCTCAATGGTGAAAAACTGAAAGCATTTCCTCTAAGATCAGGAACAAGACAAGGATGTCCACTCTCACCACTATTATTCAACATAGTTTTGGAAATCCTAGCCATGGCAATCAGAGAAGAAAAAGAAATAAAAGGAATACAAATTGGAAAAGAAGAAGTAAAATTGTCACTGTTTGCAGATGACATGCTACTATACATAGAGCATCCTAAAGATGCCACCAGAAAGCTACTAGAGCTAATCAATGGATTTGGGAAAGTTGCAGGATACAAAATTAATGCACAGAAATCTCTTGCATTCCTATACACTAATGATGAAAAATCTGAAAGAGAAATTAAGGAAACACTCCCATTTACCATTGCAACAAAAAGAATAAAATACCTAGGAATAAACCTACCTAGGGAGACAAAAGACCTGTATGCAGAAAACTAGAAGACACTGATGACAGAAATTAAAGATGATACCAACAGATGGAGAGATATATACCATGTTCTTGGATTGGAAGAATCAATACTGTGAAAATGACTATACTACCCAAAGCAATCTACAGATTCAATGCAATCCCTATCAAATTACCAGTGGCATTTTTTACAGAACTAGAACAAAAAATCTTAAAATTTGTATGGAGACACAAAAGACCCTGAATAGCAAAAGCAGTATTGAGGGAAAAAGACGGAGCTGGAGGAATCAGACTCCCTGACTTCAGACTATACTACAAAGCTACAGTAATCAAGACAATATGGTACTGGCACAAAAACAGAAATACAGATCAATGGAACAGGATAGAAAGCCCAGAGATAAACCCACACACCTATGGTCAACTAATCTATGACAAAGGAGGCAAGGATATACAATGGAGAAAAGACAGTCTCTTCAATAAATGGTGCTGGGAAAACTGGACAGCTACATGTAAAAGAATGAAATTAGAACATTCCCTAACACCATACACAAAAATAAACTCAAAATGGATTCGAGACCTAAATGTAAGACTGGGCACTATAAAACTCTTAGAGGAAAACATAGGAAGAACACTCTTTGACATAAATCACAGCAAGATCATTTTTGATCCACCTCCTGGAGTAATGGAAATAAAAACAAAAATAAACAAAGGGGACCTAATGAAACTTCAAAGCTTTTGCACAGCAAAGGAAACCACAAACAAGATGAAAAGACAACCCTCAGAATGGGAGAAAATATTTGCAAATGGATCATCAGACAAATGATTAGTCTCCAAAATATATAAACAGCTCATGCAGCTCAATATTAAAAAAACAAACAACCCAATCCAAAATTGGGCAGAAGACCTAAATAGACAGTTCTCCAAAGAAGACAGACAGATGGCCAAGAAGCACATGAAAAGCTGCTCAACATAACTAATTATTAGAGCAATGCAAATCAAAACTACAATGAGGTATCACCTCACACCAGTTAGAATGGGCATCATCAGAAAATCTACAAACAACAAATGCTGGAAAGGGTGTGGAGAATAGGGAACCCTCTTGCACTTTTGGTGGGAATGTACATTAATACAGCCACTATGGAGAACTGTATGGAGGTTCCTTAAAGAAGTAAAAATAGAATTACCATATGGCCCAGCAATCCCACTACTAGGCATATATCCAGTGAAAACCATAATTCAAAAAGACACATGCACCCCAATGTTCATTGCAGCACTATTTACAATAGCCGGGTCATGGAAGCAACCTAAATGCCCACCTACAGACGAATGGATAAAGAAGTTGTGGTACATATATACAATGGAATATTACTCAGCCATAAAAAGGAATGAAATTGGGTCATTTGTAGAGATGTGGATGGGTCTAGAGACTGTCATACAGAGTGAAGTAAGTCAGAAAGAGAAAAACAAGTATCGTATATTAACACATATATGTGGAACCTAGAAAATGGTACAGATGAACCTGTTTGCAGAGCAGAAATTGAGACAGAGATGTAGAGAAAAAATGTATGGGCACCAAGGGGGAAAGCAGAGTGGGGTGGGGGTGGTGATGTGATAAATTAGGAGATTGGGATTGACATGTATACACTGATGTGTGTAAAATGGTTGACTAATAAGAAAAAAAGAATTTTTTTTAATAATAAAATAAAATAAAGTCAGTTCTCAACGTATTAAGAAAAGTCTCACTGGGGCAGAGAAATGGTGCATCTGACCCTTATATGTCTTTGTCAAGGGACATTTTTGGGACCTGGGAGTAGCAATCCGTACTGTGCTGCTTCCAAGGATTTCTTTGAATCAATATGTGGATGGTGTAATAGGAAGAGCACTGGACAGGGAGTCAGATAGACCTAAATTCTCATCCAGGATCTGTTTCTAACTAGTTGGAGAGCAGGCAAGAATATCTAACATCTCTGGGCCTCAATTTTCCAGATCTATAAAATAAAATTCCAGATCTCTAAAAGGGAGTAACTTCTATGATTCTCTCTGGCTCAAATATTGACTTTCCTATAAAAAAATTTTTTTCTGGTGCTTTAGTACATGCCAGGCAATACTATCAGAGCTTTGTACTCACTTAGCTCTCTCAAAAATCTTATGAGGAAACTGAGGACTAGAGAAAATAAATCATTTGCCGCAGGTCATATAGTAAATGGTAAAACCAAGTGTTGAGCCCTGGAGGTTGATTGACTTCCAAGTGAATGCTCTGAACCCCAGCGCCATGCTGCCTCATTGTCCTTGGGCTCCAGGGTGCAGGCACTGTCTTAGGCTCCACAGGGGGTATAAAAATGGATGTGACAGGTCTTAAGTAGCTTATGATCTTGAAGAATAAAATAGGTCTGGATTATGACAATCAAGGAGACTATTAGACCCCTTTCCCTCCAAAACACATTTAGAGTATGAGAAGCTTAGCATCAATCCCATCACAGAAACTGACCTTAGAATCTAAATACAATTCACTCAACGAGACACAGGTTCAGATGGCAGAGTGGCTCTGATGACTGCACCATAGAGAGTCCCATCTTCCCTCCCACCCCACTGAGCAGCCACGGTTAGAAGGCCTGGTGGATGGTCCCTGAATCCCCCAGAACCTCAGTGGAAACTTTTCTTGCTATTTCTATCCCCTGCCACAGCAGACCAGTGACTCCAGATCCAGGGGGAGTCCACAGAGGCACAAGGAAAAGAATTACGGAGCTGAAGAGGGGGGCCAGGAGGAAGTCTTTGGATCAGGGTGGCCAGATTTTAAGCAATGGCATCAACAGCACCCTCTCTCGGGAAAAACATGATAGACTCTAAGAAGGGGCTTCATTCTACAAGTCAAACGTGAGTCAAACTTTGACATTAACAGAAAATAATTCTTGTGAAATTATTCTCTGGGTTGTCTTATACCAAATTATAGTGTATTCTGATCCTTAGGTTTGCCAAGAAACTCTAGAAGAATAGGTGAATAAGTCCTCTTCCCAATATGCCAATACTGGAACAGTGGGGGAATACATTTCTAATACCTTAAGTTTGGGGATAACTGAAGGTCAAAACATAAGGCAGCAAGATGTTTTTGTTTCAATCATTTACAGTAGAAACGTTTATAAAATGCTTTTATAAGACACACTTCCCTGCCTTGGTTCACTCTTTTTCTCAGTCAGGCAGGGTCCACTTTCTGATTAGCTACTGGTGAAAGCAGTTGCAGTCATCGTCTAACTAGTTTTCCTGTCTCCATTATCTTTCCTCTTCAATTCATCCTTCCGACCGTTTCTGGTTATTTTCTTAAAATAAAGTTTGGATCATGCTGTTCCTTTCCTCAAGAATCATCACTGGCTCCCTATGGAATAAAGTCAAGCTTCTGTATCAACACATTCAAACGCCTGAACCTGCTGGCCCTCCATCGGCTCCTCTTGCAGCCGGATCTTCCTTGTTCACTTCTAGTAATACCAGCTTGTTCCTCCGTCCTGCACTTTCGATAGTTCTCTGCTCTGCTCGTGCTGCTCCCCCAGCCCATCTTCCTTCTTCCATGGAAATCCCTGTCATCCCTCCTCCATACGGTCTTTCCCAGTCCCTCTGGTCATAACCCATCAACTTCTTCCTCTGAGCCCTCGTAGATGCTGCTGGCCCCTTGTGGCATGTACTTCATTCTGCCCTGTGCTATGACTAAGTTGTTCGTGTCTCTCTGTACTGAAAAGCAAGACCTATTTAATTTATCTTTGGGTCTGGATGGCATTTTGCATTTGTAGTTCTGCATTAATAAAAGCATAAACTGATAAATGTGTTGAATGGGTGACAATGAGGATAATAATAATAGATTCCATCATTGAATACCTCCTATGCCCTGGGTGATAGGGGAAGTGTTACAAGTGTATTTCTTCATTTATCCTCAAAACAGTGCTATGTGGTAGGTGCCATTATTATCTCTGTTTTACAATCGAGGAAACTGGGGCTAAGGCACATGTGTCTGAGGCACATGGCTGGTGAGTATGGGGGCTGGATTGGAGGCCAGGCTGTGTTGGCTCCTGCAGCTGAAATCTCAGGTGAACCACCTGGCCCTCCACTGAGCATTCAGATAAAACCAAGGAGAAACAAGCATGGCCCAATCCAGACACTGTGGCTCATCGAGGCAGAAAAGAGAGAAAAGCATCATGTGGTCGAGGTTATTTGATTGGCCACCCACCCTCCCCCAGCCACATCCATCTTCCGGTCCCACAGGCAGCTCACTGCGTCACACTCATAAAGTCACAACCTAGCAAGCCACTGCCCAGACCGAAAAGCGTAACCATCCAAAGTATTAGATCCAAGTAGTGGGTGGTTTTCCAGTATCTCAGGGAGCCTCCCAAAGTGTGTGGGTAGCGGTTTTAGAACCAAGCTCCCTGGGTTCAAATCCTGGCTCTGCTCTTTACCACCTGCTTGGCAATGGACCAGTGCTTTAATTGTTTAAAGCTCAGTTTCCTCACCTGTAAAACAAGGATAAGAATAGTGCCTGCCTCATGTTTTTATGAGAGTCAAATAATGTAATACATGTGAAATGCTTTGCAAAGCCTGACACCCATTAAGTGCTGTGTTAATGTTATTCACTGTTATCTTAATAAACCCTCATAACGATACCAATTCTACTTCACTCTAATGGTAACCACGCGGTATGGCTACCACAAAGAGTGGATCCAAGAAAGCCTCTAATGTAGTGAGTAAAATTTTCAGGAGGGTAAGTTCAAGTTGAATATGGGCCAGGTGGTGTGGGATTGCAGGCCCCTGCCAAGGAGCTGAGTTGCTGGTTGGGCCTCCTTGTCAGGGAAAGCCTCTTCTGTTGTGCTGTGTACCTGGTTTGGGGTTTATCCTCTACTTACTGTGTCATGATCCCATACTACACATCCTTCCCTTGCCGGGCCCAGGCTTTGCGATTCCTGTGGCCCTCCCACGCCCGAGGGCATAGCACCTGGCACTATGCGACATGTGAGAATGGCCGGGATGGCTCCATCTCAGCATCTGCTCCAGGCCAAGAAATGCAGGATTTTGAGCTTGGGCCCTGGGGTCGGGCTGCCTTGCTCAGAATCCTGATTCTGTTATTTTCTAGCAGTGTGACCTTAGGCAACCTGTTAACCTCTGGGCCTCAGTTTTCTCATCACTAAAATGGACATTATTTTTAGCACCTGTATCATAGGATTTTGAGAGAATGAAAATGAAATAGCACATGGAAAGTACTTAGAGGAGTACCTTACATAGAGTAAGGACCCAGTGAATGATGATTATTACTATTAATTTACTTTCTCTGTAATTCTCACAGTAACCTGAAGGATAGACATTCTTATCTCCAGGTAAGGAATCTGAGGCTCGGGGAAGTTACAAAACTTTTCTAGGTTCAGTGCTTAGGGGGCAAAGCCAGGATTCCAACCCAGGCCTAAAGGACCTCAAAGGCCAAGATCTTCTCACCAAGCCAGCCTCTACAATGGAAATAAAAGACCTAGAGTCTAGAGAAACAATCATGTATCAGAGTAAGGATGATCCAGGGTGGTATAAAATTTCCTGGTGAATGTCCCAGGACCTGATCATAATGCCAGGTGCTGGGAGAGTTTGGAGAAGGGTGCACTGAGTGAGGGCTGAGAGGTTACACAAGGCTGTGTGCCGAAGGTAGGACTGAACTGGGCCTTAAAGGATAAGTGGGGCTTGGGCAGGAGAATGACGATGAAGGAGGATGTCCTCCTTCCACCCCCAACACAGGGGTTTTTGTATCAGTCCCAGAAGCACGGCTTAGCCAGTGGATGGAAGGGGGCATCCGTAAGGCACAGGTGCGCACAGAATGGCCGAGCTGCACTGGAGAGTCACAGGGAACTACGCCGACAGGTAAACAAAGCTCGATTTGTTGCCAGCCAAGGGGATGCCCCGGCCTCAGTGGGCACTGCAGGTTCCGGTGACAAGCTGGAGATGGGGGCGCTGACGAGCCTGGTGTCTGAGTAACCCAGGTGTGAAGAGACAGAGGTTGAACCAGACTGGGGGTCTTGGGAATGGGAAGGGATGGCTGGAAGGACAGTAAAGGACTCTGTGTTGAGAGCTTGAGGGAAAGGGTGAAGGAGAGGGTGTGAATTCAGTCTCTTGGTTGGGGGTCATCAGGAGCACCAGAGACCCTGGGCGGACCTGGTGGCCTCCCAGCCATGGGCATTGAGAGGTGCACTCCATAGCTGCGTGCAAACACACAGCCTCGCTGTGGCCCTGATTCCACTCTAGAAGCAGTGCTCTCGGCCACTGGGCCCTGGGCATTTCCCCTCTTTGTGAGCTGGTGGTGGAATGCAGGAAACCAGTGGGAAGACTTGTGGCAGGATGCAGGAATCAAAGAAGGAAGGAGGGTAGTCTAGCTGTGCTGGTGGGACAGACACAGGGAAGGAACCGAAAGCAGAACCACAGAGGCTGCAGGGGAGGCAGTGAGCTGACAGTCCCACTGGGTACACCTGAGAGGAGAAAGAGATGTGACTTAGCGTGGGGAGCTGAGGCCAAAGCCAGATCCAGGCTGGCTAGGAGAGGTGATTCGCGTCTAAATACTTAACGTCTTAGAAATTCCGACTGTCTGTATGTTCATTCATCCCTCACAGGGCCCTGGTGATGGGTGTGGGTGTGCAGAAATGGGGGACACAGTCCTGGCTTAGTCATCAGCTGGCTGTATGACCTGGGGCAGTCACTGTACCTCTCTGGTTTCCAGTTATCCCTAACATGAGAAGCTTGAATTGGGTGATCCTTCAGGACTTTCTAGGTTTTAAAATACCTTTGAGTCCAAGTTTCATTCTTCTAGTCTTAGTTCCATGAGGTAGCACTGGTGTTGAATACAGCTCTCCCTATGCTCAGCTTTGCTGGTACCACCAGTTAGAGGGTAACCAGGGAGACAAAAAATCAAATGAATGCTGGCTTCACTAAGGACACCAGGAAAGGGGTAAAAGCAGGTTATATTTCACTCTTTTGTAGACGCAGGGTTGTTATGCATAGTCTGTGCTTCTGTGGTGGGCATTTACCCAGCAATCCCTGTCTAAGTATCTTTCTTTGCCCTGAGGTCTCCCCGCTTTATCATTGCTCCATCTCTTCCCCGAACGTTATCAGTGGTGGGAGGAGAAGGTGGACCTCCTGGGGACATGACAACAGCCCCTGGATGTCAGGGCCCTAGGGTACAAGGAGAGAGGTCTCGTTCAAACCTCTCAGGGGCTTGCAGAGTGACCAGTGGGGCTTCTGCAGTGACCCCAGAAGATTCTGGGGGCACCACGACTGATCTCCCCTCCCCACCCTCCCTCTCCAGCCAGACCTTAGACTCAAAGATAGAGGAGGCTGCTCAACTCTGAACGTTCAACAAGCAGGTGTCAATGTCAGAGGCTCTGGGGCTTTCAGAATAGTAAATAAGAAATGCGCCAGAAAAGTGTAGCCATCCCAGCTTGGGTCACAGGGAGGAAGAATGGAATGGAAGCCTGGGGTGGGTCTTCTTTTTAGTGGCTGCAGTAACCTCGGACAGGTTACGTAATGTTCCTGAAACACATTTTCCTCATTTGTGAAACCGAGATAGTCATTTCTATATAATGTGCTAATGGGAGATTAAATGAGCTAATGTCTGTAAAGAGCTTAGCATAATGCCCAGGACAGAGTAAACACCCAATGTGTTTTGGATATCTTCCCTTCCCACAACAATGCCAGCTGCGCAGGAGTAATACAGTTTGCTCAGTGGGCCGTGAGCTCCCTGCCAGCAATGTTCCCTCCTCAGAGACCAAGTAGGGTTGTGAGGTCTGAAGTGAAAGCAACAGGCTGCACACTGGCCTGACCTGCATCTGTAGGAGGTCCAGGCCTCCATTCTTTGTGCAATTCAAGCTTTGTCCTTACACACTCCACTAGAGGGACTGTGGTTACTCTTTTGCTGACCTCTGGGGGGTGCTGGCCCTTTCTATCCTCTGCTCTCTGAAGGTCAGCATCACCAAGGTCAACACACTCTCCAGCTTGGCTTAAAGGGTTTGGGAAGCCATTTGCTTCCAGAACTGGAAAGAGGACATAATTCCAGCATCCAGCTGAAACAGGTGGGGCTGTTTCAGAAGCCTTGGGTGGATCAAATATGCACAGACCTCCAGGGAGCACTTGATAGGCTTCCTGGGCTCAGGAGGTCTGGTGGGCTAAGGTCTCCAAGCACTGGGGCCTCCAAGGTCCTTGAAGATGCCATGGGTTCAGGAGGATGGGTTCAGGATGGCAGGGTTGGTTTCTGAGGCCCCAGGCTTGCAGCTGTGCAGGGACCCCAAGGCTTAGGGAAAGTAGCTGGAAATGCTCCTGGGACATGAGTTGGGGGGGGCAGGGAGTGGCAAAGGGGGTACTAACTGCAGGTGATGATGGTGGTTTTGCCAAAAAGACCTTTTCCAGGGATTGAGTGTAAGAGCAGGGAGATTAGGCAAGGCCGTATTGGTCTGGTGAAACAATAGGATGAATTTTAGAGATTCTGGAACTTCAACAGGTTTGCCTTTCAGTTCAGGAGAATCTATAAGGACAGAGTTGGTGGTTTATAGCAGGGTTTCTCAAATGTAATATACATTCAAATCCTCTGGAGTTCTTCTTAAAATGCAAATTCTGATCCAGTAGTTCTAGGGTGGAGCAGAGATTTTGCATTTGTAACAAGCTCCCAGGTGATGCTGTTGCTGCCAGGCTAGGAATTACACTTTGAGTAGCAAAGGCTTAGAAGACCTGACTGGGCCAGGTTTCTGTGTTCCAAGAGAGATTAAGTACAAATGTACTGATATCAAGACTATTTGGGGGGTTTCAGGGAAGAGAGCAGGTGTCTGAGGTCAAGAAAGGGAACACTTCTGAGCATCAAGGAGATTGGAAGAGGCAAAGTTCTAAAGCCAGGGAAGGTTAGGAGAGACTTGCTTCATCACTGGGCCCTGGGCTCCCAGGACTTGTGTTTCTGCCAGAGTGTTGAGTATTTGCTTTGGCGGGAACCTAACAGATCTTTTGGTTCAGTCCTGCATGATCTAGATAAGGAGAAAAGAGTGAGTTGTCCAAAGTTACACAGCCATTTAGTGGCTAGGCATTGAAGGACCTTGTATGCAGGCTCGGTAGTTTGCAGTTCTTCTTGTTGATGATGAAAATATTTAAGCAAAGGTATTTCAGAACAATTCTCTGGTGGAGGTTGAGAGGACCCCATGGAATTAGGGATTCAGGAGACTACTTAGAGGCTTTTTGTTCTAGGACAAGCAAGAGATGACCAGGGTCTGAGCTGTAGCCATGTAAATAGAGAGGGGCAAAAATATTTGAGAGACACTTAAAAGAGAGAATGAATAGGATTTAGAGATCAATTTTTTGTGTAGAGGTTGAAGGAAGAGGAGGAATCAAGGATGATCTCCAGTGTGTGTGGGTTAGGCAAAAGGGTGAATAAATCATGAATGCTCCCTGTCTTCTGCCCTAGTAAAAAGTAGAGGAAAAGAAGGGGCCTGGGTGAGGGGATGAGCAAGGAGACAGTTGACTATGAGGAGACCATCAGGAGACATCCATCCTGAAGTCAGATAGATCGAATTGCCTCTGAGCTCCTAATGTTTGTGTCCAGCATCTCCAGTGCTGTTGGGTCATCTACAAAGTGACAAATGTTCCTGCTAATTCCTCAGGATTCAAATTGAATGTCACCATCTCAGAGAGACCTTCCCTGACTGCTTAAGTTGTTCCCCTACCCCATACTGATTCCCTATCACTGCATCTGCCATGTTCCTTCACAGCAGTTACCATGTTTGGTAATTTGTATTTACCTGTTTGTGTTCTGATTTATTATGTGACTCCCCACTAGTCATTAGGCACTTTAAGGTTGAAGACTATATTTTGTTCCTTATTATACATCTAGCACAGTGAGTGTCAAACAGGACACTCGTGTAATATTTGTTGAGTGAATCAAAAACTGTGTGGTATGGCTGAAGCACCTGGAGATGTTTATTCTAGAGAAGAAGCCATTCGAATGACCTCACTTCTTAATTCTATCCTTGAAGTTGCACAGAACAACTCTGTTTCCCCTTTTTTTGATATTTAAAAACTTGTACTGTGTGGCCACCTGGAGAGACTTAGGAAGCCACAAGAAATGGACCTCATCTTCATCCCTCCAGGGCTGTCTCTCCCTGACTGGACCAGACAGGCTTGGGAGGTCATCACAGGAGGTGTCCAAGTGGAAAGTGGGCCTTGTGTGTGGTGCATGGTGGGGGGGGGGGTATCTTTAAGCATTGGATTGGATGTTAGATTATATGACCTCTGGGGTCCCTTTTAAACCTGAGACTCCATGAGTCCATATTTTCCCATCAAACCTTTGGGTACCTAACAGGTTCAGTCTGCTTTGATTTCTTTTCTTTTTTAGAACTTGGAGGGGAAAATGTATTTGTTCTCTTTAACTTTTCTTTTTTTTTGGCTGCACCACTCGGCTTGTGGGATATTAGTTCCCCAACCAGGGATTGAACCCAGGCCCTCCGCCAGGGAATTCCCTCATTTGCTTTTGATTAAGTAGATTTTAGACAAGATTGGGTGTGTTCAGGGTGGTATGGCCATAGACAAATTAGGTAGATTTTAAAAGTCAGAACGGGGTGTTTATTCTTTAGCTCCAAATTGCAAAGGAATCCCCTAATCAACTGTCTAGGCTTGCTGACTGATTGGCAATGTGAGGTCAATAAATACGGTGTGACCTAGTGAGTTCTGGAAAGTGACCAATGGGTCAGTGACCAGACTTGGTGTGCTGGTCAGCATTTCTGAGTGTGATAAGATTTCATCAGTGCCCAAGGGGAACTCAACTACCTGATTTAATGCTATCTTGATCAGTGCCAGAAAACAATAAAATAAAATAGTAATCATCCTTTAAGGTTGTGATTTGGTTTTAGCTGTTACCCTATAGAGGAAGAGTCTTCATCAATGTCTGTAGCTTTGTGGTTTTCACTGAGGGCTGTATAGATCTGTCCACATCCAGGACATTTTTATATTTAAGCCAGTAGAAAGAGATTTTAGACCTATCCTCCCAATGAATCTGTTCTAGAAAAGGAAAGTGTAGTGGATACTTTACTTAGCTTACTGCTGCCATAAACACTACCAATCTCAAGACTAACTCCTCTTCCCTGACAAAGTTGATCCTAGGTGGAATGGGGTTGCAGGGCAAAAACTTGGAGAGCACTGATTAACTATGTGCTATCAGTAATTTATTCCACACCCTTCACCCCCACCTCACTGACCCTCAAGTATCTATTTTAACAATTCTTTGTCTAGGAAGCCTTCCATTCCCCACTTCCTGCACATTCTCCACCTCAGATTAGATTAGGTACTGTTGCTATGTACTTCCATAGAACTTTGTGCTTCCCCATCACGCTGAATTGTAATTGCTTTTAATATCATTTATCTTCCCTTCTAGGCTATAAATTCTGTGAATATGGAGATTATATCTATTTTACTTTCACTGTATTTCTGCTAAAACCTTGTATGTGCCTGGCACATGGAAGTTGCCTAGTACATATTTGATAAATAGGTGAGTGGATGGATGGATGGATGGATTGAAGGACTACTACCTCCCCACTACAGGCAAATGCCTAATAGATTTGGTCATTCTTAAAATTAGGATGGGCTCCTTTTGTTTTCAAATGAGTAGAACAGTGTTCCCTTTTTAAGAAGTAACTGTGAACATTAGATTAATCAAGAGTCCAAGTATCTTAGAAATACTCTTACCTGAGGCATAGTCCCTTCGCGGAACACTTGGAGGTGCTTTGACTTTCAGCCTGTAAATAACAAATTAGACAACTGGTCCGTGAGTAGGACAACTGTTGTCAAGGTCCATGATATAAGCATGTTTAGAGATAATGGATAGATAACCAATAGAATAATAGCTTCTTTTGGACTCATCACATTGAAAGACTAAACGTACTGTAAACGTAGCGAAGCCATTAGTCAGCGGTTTCCCACCTCTCCCCATCTCCCCAATGTGGCTGTGACTTGACAAAAGTGAAGTTGGGAGGTGAAAGGGCTCCGAGAGGCCAGAATACATGTAAGCGCTGAACTCAGAGGTTCAAGGAAGGTAAATGTTGATTGGTTGATAGGAAGGGAAGAGAAGATGAACTCTATTTTAACAAATAACTTAATAAACGCTTTAAATAATAGTAAAAAATTAGCTATAATCAACAGTTTAGCTGTAGGTTGGACTGAAATTATTTTTGTACTATTGAAGAAATGCCAAATAAGTGAGCAGTGAGTGTCTCCAGCTTGGGGATTGTGATATTTAGATTAGAAGTTGAACTGTTTCAAGCACTCTCAAAACTGCTATCTTTATGCACATATAAAATGTTCTGAATATTCACAATGCTTCCCCACTCATTAAAAGGAGAAAACTAAAATTACATTTCAAAAATGTATCTCAGTTTTTAGGCTTTTTACAAGTTCTGACAACACTTTCTCTCTCATTATTTGAAATGTGTAAGGTTTATAGTAAATTATTATTTTTAATAATAGTTACCCATTTTATTTAAGAATGATTTGCTTAGTGAAATTTAAAATATATATAAATAAACCTATATAAAACCCAGTAGCCTTCATATACTAAAATATCACATCTCTTTATATAAGCAGTGTATAAGGTAACCATTACATACAAAACATATTTCATTTTTGGGGAAAAAAAGCAGTACAGAAAATCATGTTTGATTACAAAAAACAAGCCTTATAAACCAGAACTGTAATGCTGCAAAAATAACAATATTTATATTTGCCTAGAAATTCTGCTTTTTGTTTCCCCAAAGGCTTTCCTGTTTATTATTTCATTTAATTCTCAGCAAGCCAGCAGGGCGAGCTGGGAAGACATTGTCATTAGACCTATGATGAGGTCCAGAGAGAGATTGTCCAAGGTGCTGAAGGGAAGAAAAACAAAAACAAAAGTGTATCTGGTGCCAGGTCTGTTCATGGAACAGTAAGATTTCAAAAAACACAAACCAACTATTACTTGTTATTGCCTTCCTTTCAAAAAAGAAAAGAAAGGGTATTTTAATACCCCCAAATGTGTGACGGTCATCATCTCAGAATAAAGGACAGATTCAAGAGATTACCGTTGGTCACTGAACACCGACCAAGAATAAGAGGTGTGGTTTGGGCCTCACTGAGCAGCCAGCAGCTGCATGCCAACCCCCAACACTTCAAGGTCCTTATTTTCTCATTTGGCCATGAACCAGTGGCAACTCTGTTATGATCTTCTGTTAGGAAACCAGTGTGCTCAACTGTGCTTCCTCCTTTCAAGGTGGCACCTGTTGCTTGGTTACGAGTGAGAGCTTAACTTCGGGGCACTTAGACCCAAAGGGCCATTGACTTCACCCAGGGTAATGACTGTGGCAGCCATATTTTCCAAGCTGAGAAGAAAACATGGTTTGTCAAGTAAAAGTGCATTTAGGGATAATGGGCAGAATGAAGTAGAAATTATATGGAAAAATTTGAGCTCCATGGCTTCTGTTAAGTATGACTGGCCATGGAATAAAGAGACATTTTATACAAAGACTTCATATTATTGAGAGAATTGGTGTATTGTAAAATTGGCAACTGTGGGATAATTAATCTAGAATTGCTAGTAATTAAAACAATGACTGACAGGGTTCTCTCATTTCAATGAGATTCTATATATATCAGAAATAAGAAATGAAAATAATCACACACCTCTCCCCATCATAGGACAGAACACGAAGACAAATTCTTCTCCTGTATGAGATGACCACTGCCCCACAAGCAGAAGACCATTTTAACTATTTTATGATGATCAGTTATACATATTGAAACTCATTTACATTTTATAGCCGAAAAACACCACAAAAAGTGATTTCTTACTCTTTTTTTTTTTTAATTTTATTTATTTTTTGGCTGCATTGGGTCTTTGTTGCTGCGTGCGGGCTTTCTCTAGTTGTGGCAAACGGGGGCCACTCTTCATTGCAGTGCGCAGGCTTCTCATTGTTGTGGCTTCTCTTGTTGCGAAACACAGACTCTAGGTGCACAGGCTTCAGTAATTGCAATACACGGGCTTCAGTAGTTGCAGTGCGTGGGCTCAGTAGCTGCAGCATGCAGGCTGTAGAGCACAGGCTCTGTAGTTGTGGCGCACGGGCTTAGTTGCTCCACAGCATGTGGGATCTTCCTGGACCAGGGCTCGAACCCGTGTCCCCTGCATTGGCAGGCAGATTCTTAACCACTGCTCCACTAGGGAAGTCCCTGATTTCTTACCCTTAAGTTTAGCAAAGACCCCCCCCCAAAAAAAAGATACTCTGTTCTGAAAGCACAAGGAAATGAGCTTTTATCCACTATTGGTGGTACAAAATTTTTGGACAGCAATTTGGTAATATCAAGCAAAATTTCAAGGGCACAAATCCTTCTACCCAGAAACTAGAAATTTCAGTTCAGGAAGTTAGCTTTCTGGTACATTCAAAGTCTGCAAAGGATATGTATTGAAGTATTATTTGTGACAGGTAAACTAAAAGAAATGGCCACAAAATTTTGACAGATATTATCAAATTGGCCTCCAAAATGTACGTTTGAACTCCTACTCCCACTTTAAAAAATGTCCACCAATATGTAACTGGTTAAATGAATAATACATTTATAGTAGACTTAATTATCTGTTTAAAAGGTATATGGTGGGCTTCCCTGGTGGCACAGTGGTTGAGAATCTGCCTGCCAATGCAGGGGACACGGGTTCAAGCTCTGGTCCGGGAAGATCCCACGTGCCGCGGAGCAACTAAGCCCGTGTGCCACAACTACTGAGCCTGCGCTCTAGAGCCCACGAGCCACAGCTCCTGAGCCCGCATGCCACAACTACTGAAGCCCAAGCGCCTAGAGCCCGTGCTCCACAACAAGAGAAGCCACCGCAATGAGAAGCCCATGCACCGCAACGAACAGTATCCCCGCTCGCCATAACTAGAGAAAGCCCGCACACAGCATGAAGGCCTAAGGCAGCCAAAAAATAAATAAATAAATAAACTTAAAAAAAAGGTATATCGTTATTTTTACATACTAACAAAGAAAGATGTCCGTGATTTAGCATTAATTAAAACCAACAAAGCAAGTTGGTAGAATGTGTATGTGGTATGATGCCACTCATGATGAAAATGTATGTACGTACAGGTATGGACTATATCTATGTCAATGTGTGTGTGTAAACACACACATATAGATATATAAACCAAATTCACTCATGCTGTGTCCATTTCTGGGGAGTGGGTTAGGTGGGGATAGGAGAAAGTGAGAGATTTTGACTTTGTACAATTCTGAACTCTTTGATTTTTTTT
The DNA here is from genome assembly GCF_949987535.1 of Balaenoptera acutorostrata. Taxonomy (NCBI): domain Eukaryota; kingdom Metazoa; phylum Chordata; class Mammalia; order Artiodactyla; family Balaenopteridae; genus Balaenoptera; species Balaenoptera acutorostrata. Next base: position 32,429,071 of record NC_080079.1, on the reverse strand, counting down.
TCCTGGTGAATCTGTATTACTTTCATAAAAATAAAAACAAAAAAACCGGGGCTTCCCTGGTGGCGCAGTGGTTGAGAGTCTGCCTGCTAATGCAGGGGACACGGGTTCGAGCCCTGGTCTGGGAAGATCCCACATGCCACGGAGCAGCTGGGCCCGTGAGCCACAATTGCTGAGCCTGCGCGTCTGGAGCCTGTGCCCCGCGACGGGAGGGGCCGCGATAGAGAAAGGCCCGCGCACCGCGATGAAGAGCGGTCCCCGCACCGCGATGAAGAGTGGCCCCCGCTTGCCGCAACTGGAGAAAGCCCTCGCACGAACCGAAGACCCAACGCAGCCAAAAATAAAATAAATAAATAAATAAAATCAAGTAAAACTTTAAAAAAAAAAAAAAAAAAAAAAAAAACCTTAAACAAAATCTTAACAGAATACCATTTCCCCTTTCCTCTTGACTAAGATTTTGAGTGGCAAATGCTGGTATGTACAATGTACAATTCCTATTCTCTAAAAAACAAAAACAACAACAACAACAAAAAGAACCTAAGGGGCGTGTGTGTGTGTGTCTGTGTGTGCAGGAAGGTTTGGAATTCTAACTTGCCCTCTCCAAGTGCCAATTGAAAACACCATTTTAAGGCCATAATTGAAAAAGCAGAAATCAAAATATGGAAACAGTTATGGCATCCTAAAGAAGTCAGGCTGTGTTCTTGCAACTTCTCTTTTGGATTTCTCCAAGTGTGTCCTAGTGACCCTTAGCTAAGTGGTCAAAGAAGCTGATTGTCCTGCTTCTATAAAGGTCTCTTTTGATGTTTGCCAGGCACCTTGAATGGCATAGCTCAGCTTTCCAGCAGTGAGAGAGAAAAGCAAGGTGCCTGAGTACCACCCACTCATTCACCATGTTTCCTGAATGTGGGTCTGACCACCATGACTCTAGCCATGAGTAAGAAAGTGTCACATGCTAGAGAGGTTGCAACTCATCACTTGGGTAACAGGGAAATTTTGTGTTCTTCCACTTAGTGCAGGCTGACCTAAGATGTTATTTACATAAATAAGTGCTCACATAGTGCTATGGCATCTAACTTACTTTTTGATCTTGTTCATTATTCCACCTTCATTGTTCTTGATATCATGGACCATTTTTTGAAGCTGCCTGTAAGAAATGAAATTAAACATAAAATATTAACAACTAGGTTGATTTTTTAAAAAGTCTTCTCTCCTTCCTGAGTATAAAAAAAAAAAAAAAGAGAGAAAACAACTTACCATAAACCCCCAAACAGCATGAATGATATTGTATTTCATTAAGTTGACCATTTTCTACTTGAGCAGAGGGAAGGTGTGACTGATTCTATAAGGAGTGTGGTCACTGGGCCATGCCCCCACCTGTTGAAGTCTGGGTCAGTCTCAGGCTGTAAGAGGAATTCTGACTCTCAGATATGTCTGCTCTGAGGAGAAATGTGAGCTATCACAAGCCTCACTGTTTATCACTTATTGTCCTCCGAGCATCAACATTGCAAGGATGGAGCTACCTTGAAGGACACAGTATAGACAGAAATCAGCCTCAAGATTTTTTTTTTCTTGGTTAACTTCACTAGGTAGAATCTGCAAAATTGAACAGATATCTGAAACTTCCGCAGAACAAAAAGTAATATGCACAAAATCGAAAGATAAATGACATGCTGGAAGAAATATTTGCAACACATAATAATAAGAAGAACTACATGTTTTGATTAACAAAGAAATTTTACAACTCAGTAAAAAAAGCTTAAAAATGTGATAAGAAAATGAGCAAAAGATGTGAACGCAGAGCTAACAGGAAAAAAATGCCAGTGGCCAACAGACCAATGAAAAGTTATTTAACATCACTTATATTTAAAGAAATCTAAATGGAAACAATGAGAAATCATGTTCTGCCTATCAGACGGGCAAAACTTAATAAGTGTAATAATTCCCAGGGTTGACAAGTGTATGAGAATACAGATATTCTTGGGAATATAAATTATTACAATCAATATCTGTCAAAGTGTAAAACCACCATGCCTTTTGACCTGGAAATTCCACTGCTGGGAATTTACCTTATGAACATAGTCAGAGACTATACAAACATTATACATATCAGCATGTTTATTCCAGAATTATGTGTAATAACCCTAATCCTTCCTGCCTTTCCCACTAAAAACACCTGGAAACAACCTAAATGCCCATTTATCATTAAAAGGGAACTAGTTAAATACACATTGATAAAACCATAAATGGAATACCACAGACCTTAAAAAAATACATCTATATTGCTGATATGTAAAAATACTCGAGATATTATTTTTTTTTTTAATTTTTTATTTATTATTTATTTATTATTATTTTTTTATTTTTGGCTGTGTTGGGTCTTCGTTTCTGTGTGAGGGCTTTCTCCAGTTACGGCGAGTGGGGGCCACTCTTCATCGCGGTGCGCGGGCCTCTCACTATCGCGGCCTCTCTTGTTGTGGAGCAGAGGCTCCAGACGCTCAGGCTCAGTAGTTGTGGCTCACGGGCCCAGTTGCTCCGTGGCATGTGGGATCTTCCCAGACCAGGGCTCGAACCCGTGTCCCCTGCATTGGCAGGCAGATTCTCAACCACTGCGCCACCAGGGAAGCCCCACGAGATATTATTAAGTTAAATGAAAATGGAGGATGAGGAGAAAGAAAAGAAAGAAGGAAAATTCAGAATATGCATATATTTTTTTGTGGGGAAAAAAAAGACATATATACATTTGTGCTGGTATGGGCATAACTTTTTAGAAGGACATGCAAGAAGTTGTTAAATGGTTTTCAAAGCTAATTGTAATTAGAAAAGTTTATAAATTAGAAAAAGGGTCAGAGTATAGGACAATGTTTTGTTTTCTTCGTAATGATTTTCTAACTTAAAATACATCTAAATAAAATTTCACATGGTGCTGCCTTGAAAGAGTAACATATTTGAATTGACCTTCCAGGCAAGCCTTTCCTTTGTTCTGAGAAAGCTATTTCATTGGGCCCTTTAGTTAATGAAATGTAAACTTGTATATAGCCATTGTTCTAGAAGAAAATGGACTTTTTCCATTAAAAAATGCAGATTTTTCTCACTTTGGGAGCTAAGCCCTCTGTTAGCTAATATGAAGAGTGGTGCATAATTAGGCTTAGCATAGGTCTAGGAAACCCCGTTGATTGGAATTGGAATCTGGGAGAACTAGTCTCTTGGACTATGTATGGATTTATGACTCATATGCTGCAAAGTTTTCCGGTGTAGGGATGGAGCAGTTGAGAGGATGAGAGGACAGCTTGTCAGAGGAACTCCGCCTGGCCTGGCCTGTTTGCGTCCTCCACTAAGTGTTAATTTCAGGCTAACTCTCCCGTGCTGATGTTCTGCTGTAGTTGTTTCCTGAGGGCCACTGGACATCAAGGAAATGGCGGAAGATTTATTGCATAGGTGATAGACATTCCTACTCTCAACAACCTTGGGAAAAGGGAAATTGTCAAACAAGAAGTGGGAACTTAGACTGGGGATTTGGGGGAGCTCTTTTCCCTTCTAGGTCTAATGACTGTGAGGACCTGGAGACCTGAAGAGCACAGACAAACCCAAGGGGTTTTCAGTGGTGGGGAGCTGGAGGGGTGGGGAGGTAGCCCTGAACCTGAGACTGGGTCTGGGTCTCTGCGTTGAGAAGAGCCATCCACAATGCCATCAGTAGCCATTTTCAGCGAGATAATTCTGTTTATTGTCCCTGAACCTTCAGTAGTATCCTGTCAGGATCTGCAGCCCAGCCTTGGTTGGGCTGTGGGGAAGAGTGTTTCCCATTGGCACGGAGCAGTGGAGTGCAGAGGGAGGACAGGCTGGAGAGTGGAGTAGAAAGAGAAGAGAGACTTCTTTCAGGACATCCTTAAGGCTGCATCTGGGGGAATCATTTACATAACTGGGGGACCCAGTGAGGGGCCCAAGTTCAGATATGGGAAGGTCAGTGCCAGTCATAATTTGGGTAACAAAGGAAATGAGGCCATATCTTATACCACCAGTTAGGGGCATGTTGACTCCATATGTGTGAGAGCTCAGCAAAGCACCAGGCTCAGCGGCAGAGAGAGAAGGATGGATGAGAGAGAAGAGGACCAACTGGCCCATCAGAGACACACAGAGGGTCCTTCAAGCTGGACTCTTGAGTTACCTCAGAACCATACAGTATTCTAGAATTTGTTCACGAACATCCTGTGCAAACCCCTTTCTCCTTTACCGGAGGAACTATAGAGAATCTGTGAGATAGAGGAATGAGTGAAAATGAAAAATAGGAGGTCTGGGAGTAGAGAGGAAGTGAGATTGAGAGAGAGGTTGAAATGGATTGATTGGAAAGAAATTGAATAATTTCAAGTGGAGAGCAGAGGGCACCCCTGGTTATAAGCTGACTGTAACCGAGTGGAATGTCTTTAGCCTAAGTTAATGCCTAACCGGGTAAAAGGCCAAAATGAGCCAGAGTGAAGGATCCTATCAGAGTTCCGTCAAGAGTGGGACACAGGCAGAGTTACAGGGAGCCAGCGGCTGACTTGCATAAGTGACTTTGCTGTAGGCGTAGACAAACAGATGTTACAAATAGTTGCAAAAAAGTTTGATGTAATTTTGTCATTTGTTCAACTTGGTAGTTGATGCTTCTTGGCATTTCCTAATTACTTTTAATTATAGATTATTAAAATAATTATAATCTATAACTATAGTAAATTGTTGAATTTTTCTCCTCCCTCTGCATCTCATTCACACAGACCCTGACATCCACAGACTGCTCAGTTACAGCTGCCAAACTTAGGTTACCTTACAAGTCAGTGTCCCCCAAACCAAGAAAATGTGGTAATGCTCTCAGCTCATTTTATCAACTCTTCATACACTGTGTGATGCACAGCTTTTGCTGCCCTCTAGTATCTTGTGCTCCATTTTGGAGCACATTTTTTCCTCTACCACAACTTGAAGGATATGCAATAGCAAAGAAATGTGCACCTGGACTGTTTCAGGAGAGGATTCTCTTGAGCTGAACATCAGTTGTTTCACTGTGTTAAGTTGTGTGTGGGTGAAAATAGGTAAGGCATAAAATAGCTGCACTTTGATTTTCTGTTTCTGAGATATCCTTCCATGTCTGGGAGAATGATAATAGGATCACAATGTTCTAATTTTTTAAAGTTGTGAAGAGACAGCCATGTGTACGTGACAAAATAAAACAAAGAACATAGCTTATCTAATACACATTTTAAAACAATATTAATATGTAATTTTTAAGCAGTATGGCATTTAGGCATTTAAAAATGGTGAGCAGGTAATGTAAATAATTATATTTATTATTCCTTGTATAAACCAAATTGAATTTTATATTCTCTCCTTTGCCATTGTTTAAAATTTTTTTTTCAAAGTTTTGAGTTAATATCAACAAACTTAGTTATTTAACAACACACTGTAGTAGTGTGGCCCTGGCTGAGCCTGGATCTCAACAAATTTAGATCCCACGAGGTCCTGAGAGAGGAAGAATCATCATTTGAAAGTTACCAGCAGTTTTTTGCCTTCAAAGAAGCAGCTTACTTTAGAATCTGATAGACCAGTGGTCCTCACACCAAACTGCACCGGAATCACCTGGAGGCCCTTTGAAACCCAGAGTTTCACTCCACCCCCGGAGTTTCTGATTGGGTACGTCTAGGTAGGGCTGGAGAATTTGCATTTCTTTTTTTTTTTTTAAAGTTATACAATTTATTTATTTATTTATTTATTTATTTATGGCTGTGTTGGGTCTTCGTTTCTGTGCGAGGGCTTCCTCTAGTTGCAGCAAGTGGGGGCCACTGTTCATTGCGGTGCGCGGGCCTTTCATTATTGCGGCCTCTCTTGTTGCGGAGCACAGGCTCCAGACGCACAGGCTCAGTAGTTGTGGCTCACGGGCCTAGTTGCTCCGCGGCATGTGGGATCCTCCCAGACCAGGGCTCGAACCCGTGTCCCCTGCATTAGCAGGCAGATTCTCAACCACTGCGCCACCAGGGAAGCCCAAGAGAATTTGCATTTCTAACAAGTTCCCAGGTGGTACTGACTCTACTGCTCAGAAGCCCACCCTCTGGGCTCAGCTGTGACGGGTCATGCCTTTTCCCACTGCGGGCCTTTTAGTTGTGTCAAGTAAAGCAAATACCTGCTTGAGGAAAATTAAAATCCTTGTTAACCCCGGTGCAAAGCTTCAGACAGAGAAGCTGAGTGGTCAGTTTGGTAACCTGATTTGGACGTATTCTTTACCAGACTGTCACTTCTTTATGGGACTTGATTTTTCTCTGTGTGAATTTAGACTACGTTATGCCTGTATATTTTTATATTTCTTATAGTCCCACACTTTCTTCTTGAGGCACAGTTTGTAAAAGCTGCAGAGTGGAGATGAAGGGGCTACAGGAAGGATGTGCTCCTGACACTGTGCAGTAATCCAGAAGCAACTGGACCTGCTCTGAGCGGAGTGCTATGGCTGGGATTTTGCCTTTCCTCATATGGTGCTCTAACACGGAATAGCACGGACTGTGGTGGCATTGGGATGAAGACACAACCATAGCCCTATCTGTGGGGGGTGTGCTGTCCTTGCTGTCACTCGTCCTGTGAAGACTGCAGTCCAGAAACCGTCAGTGAAGAAAATGAGGATGTGGTCGGCAGGTCTTGGGCTCTGGTATCGGGATGTTTCCTGTCTTCCTGGGGCCTCCTGGTTGCTGGTCCCTGGACTACAGGTTGAGTTGACCTCTAGTAGCATTCATTCTCATGATGCAGAGGTGAGCTGGCACTCTGGCTGGGAGCAAAGCAGGGAGGACCTGAGGAAGGGTCCAGGACACTAAGCGAAGCCTTGACTAGTAGCAAATATAAGTCATTCTTTGTGTTATACTTCCCTTCTGTTATTCCTCAAACTTCAGTGAAGTCTTATTAACTCTGTTAGGACTGTGGGGAAATAAGGGATGGATTGGTGGAAAGAGGTGGAAGGAGCCCAAGAAATCCAGATGGAACCTAGAAGATACCCTCTGCACCAGAGAATGGCTCCTAGAGACTAATGAATGGATCTGGACACAAGCAAGAGCCAGAGTAGAGATGTGGGACGTGCAAGCAGCCCCAGGACACCCAGAATCCCAGGGGAAGGAAGTCTGTAAAAGTGGGCTAGGGCTACTATGATTTGAATGGCAAAAGATAACCATTTTTCTTTTCTTTTTTTTTCTTTCCTTTTTTGGACTCACAGGTAAGTAGTGGCTGGTTACACAAGCTGTACATTTTTTAATTTCTGATGATTTCTGATTTAAAATGTAATATGTGCTAAGTAAAAGAACCCAATCTGAAAAGACTACATACTGTATGATTCCACCTGGAATCTGGAAAAGGCAAAACCACGGAGACAGTAAAAAGATCAGAGGTTTGTTAGGAGTTCAGGAAGAGGAAAGGATTTTTAGGGAACATGGGATTTTTAGGGCAGTGAAACTATTTTGTATGAGACTGTTAATGGCAGCTGTATGCAATAGATGTTCATTGTAGATGAACTTGGGTAGATTTCCTCCAGGCTGGAAGGTACTCCAGAATTGGGTTTTATTATTATTGTTGTTGCTGTGGGGTTTTTTTTTTTTTTTTTGGTAGTGGCAGGGAGGGTTGACTGAGAACACTCCCCAACCTGACATGGCTGATTGGCATGGAAGGTTGGATTGGTGGGATGCAGAGCTCCACTAGGGCTGGGATTGGGGTGGGGGACACTGGGAAGGCAGCTGCACGTGGCCAGATCAGCAAAGAGTAGTCCAAAAACAGACATATTTCACTAAAAACCTTTCTAATAATTTTTATTATATACAGGACATGATTTAAAAGATGGTATCATCTGCAAGAAGTGCTTTTTTTAAAGTTTAGTAGAAAAAAAATCAGAAAACATCTTGTTTTCTTTTTAGCTTCTTAGTGCACTCACAGAGGACCATGAAAAGGCAGGTTTTAGGGTATTTTTTTTCACTCTGTTTTTCTAGAAAAAGTGGAATGTAAAGCAATGTTAATCTGAGAAAATCCCTATTTTATCTGGATTTAGGAATGGATTAAAGAGGGTTTCATATTCAAGCAACTCTTCACAAACAAAAAGAGCAGGCAACTCCTTCCTCCTTCTTCATCCCCCACATCTTAACCTCAAGCCCAGTTCCGGAGTTTCATCCTTTCAGTATGCGTGGGGCTGGTCCTTCTCCTGAAGCCAAGATCCAAGCCTACAGCTGCCCCTTTGCACCAGGAAAAAGCTGCCTCTGCCAGTGTACCTCTCCAATCCATGCTCTGAAGCTTTGTCAGGGCCTATTCAGCTAATGTTTCTAAAACCCAGCTTTCACCAGGCCACTCCCTCCTCAAGGGCCTGCAGCACCCCAATGTCTACTGAATCAAGCCTGGCTTTTTGTTACTCTTGGCCGAGAGTTACTCAGTCTCACCCTGAGTTCCCAGAACTGCAAGGGTGACTGCCTGTGAATTATCTACACCTACTTGGTTGGGTACCCTTATGACAGCTACCTGTGCTCTCCTCACAACTGGCCTGGTATCTCCAACTTATATGTTTCTTAGATCAAATTGGAGTAGAAATATCTCTAATATCGTCTTTGGTAAATAGAGAGGCAAAGAAAACATCCAGTCTCTTAACTACTTCATGTTATGAACGGATTTTTAAAAATGTAACTATCATCACTAGGTCTGCTGATTCTTTAGCTGACTTCCTCCTTTTACAGGAGTTTAAATGATCTCATTATTGACTCTGGATTTCTTTTTTAAGATGCTACTAATCATTTTATGGTATATTTTATTTTTGTTATTAAATTTAACAAGTAATTAAATAATCTGGTGTTCTTGGATCTTCAGGCTTGAAATTTCCAAGCTTTTTTTTTTTTTAACTTTTTCTCTCTCTCACTGACTATTCATCTCCTCTCACCAGTTACATCAGTTCATCTTTAGATGCATCTTACCCATCTCTGTACCCTCCTATCCACTCCTTCAGCTACAGCCATTGTGATCTGATGGATGGTGGACTATGCCAGTGGTCCCTCATCTTTTGTTTTTCACTTTTTATTTTATATTAGAGTATAGTTGATTAACAAGTTGTGCTAGTTTCAGGTGTACAGCAAAGCGACTCAGTTATACATACACATGTATCCACTCCTTTTCAAATTCTCCTCCCATTCAGGTCGCCACATAACATTGAGCAGAGTTCCCTGTGCCGTACAGTAGGTCCCCGCTGGTCATCCACTTTAAATACAGCAGTGTGTACATGTCAATCCCAAACCCCCTAACTATCCCCCACCCTCCGCTTCCCCCTCAGCAACCACAAGTTCGCTCTCCAAGTCTATGAGTCTGTTTCTGTTTTGTAAATAAGTTCATTTGTATCATTTTTCTTTAGATTCCGCATATAAGCGATATCATACGATATTTCTCTCTCTGTCTTACTTCACTCAGTATGACAATCTTTAGGTCCATCCATGTTGCTGCAAATGGCATTATTTCATTCTTTTTTTTAAGTAAATTTACTTATTTATTTGTTTTTTATTTTTGGCTGTGTTGGGTCTTCGTTGCTGCGCATGGGCTTTCTCTAGTTGAGGCAAGCAGGGGCTACTCTTCATTGTGGTGCGTGGGCTTCTCATTGCAGTGGGTTCTCTTGTTGTGGAGCACAGGCTCTAGAGCGCAGGCTCAGTAGTTGTGGCGCGCGGGCTTAGTTGCTCTGCAGCACGTGGGATCTTCCTGGGCCAGAGATTGAACTTGTCCCCTGCATTGGCAGATGGATTCTTAACCACTGCGTCACCAGGGAAGCCCTATTTCATTCTTTTTATGGTTGAGTAATATTCCATTGTATATATATACCACATCTTTATTCATTCCTCTGTGGTTCCCCATCTTGTCTCCCTAGCTTATCTCTCCCCTTCCCCATGTTCATTTTCTTAAATTGCTTTTATCATGTCATTCCACTCATGAATAGTCTTCGATGTCTCCCTGTTTCTTGCAGGATAAGGTAAAAGCTCATTAGCTTGGCATTCAAAGGCCTTCAAAATTTGGACACCAAACATTTTAGGCATAATTAATCCACTGTTATGAACCCACAATTGTTCCCATTCCATCCCACCAGCCCACGGCCCAGCTCAAGTCATCCCTTTCCCCTTACAGATCATTTCTAGGGCACAGGAAGGGAGGCCACTTAAGGAAAGAGCACTGGATTGAGAGTCCAGAGATGCAGATTCTACTCTAATCTCTGAAGCTTCCTGGCTGTGCAAATCTGAGCAATTCTTGTCACACTTAATGCTTCATTTTCTCCTATAAAATGAGAAGGCTGGATTACACGGACATTCAAGTCTTTCACAGCTCTAAACTATATTTCTATATATCCTGAATTCATAGCACTCAGGTAGTACTTAGTCATTTAATCTCCAGTGCTATAGCAATTTTTGAATTATGATTTGGTTCACATGACATCTTTTGTATTTTATATCTTAAACTGTTTTTTTGTCCTAAACTAAAAATAGTTTTTTTGTTCAGTTTATGAAAGTAATACAGCTAATTTTTAAAAATTCATGTGATACAGATAGATAACAAGTGAAAACTACTCATAATTCTTTGCTGGGAACAGGGAAGATCAGAGAGCTGTAAGAATCCTAAAAAGGGAGTGACTGCTTTGAGGTTTTAAGATGAAGTGACCTGAGAGCTGGATCTTGATGGGAAAATAAAAATTCACCGGGCAAAAGAGTGAGGAACAGCAGCTAGGTAGTGGGAACAGCAACTACAAAGGCTCAGAGGAAATTGTCTGAGATGTTTGGGGTCTAGTGAGAAGCTGAGAGTGCCAGGAATTGGGGGTATGGGGGGAAGGTGCGGTCAAAGCTGAGGCTGGGTTGGGGGGATACAGGGAGTCAAGGACCTTGTTAGTCAGGCCAAGGAGATGGGGTTTATAGGCAACAGGAAGCCTTTGGAAACCTTTACTCAGAGGCGTGTCATGATTAGGGTGGAAGAATGGAGGAGGGCCTGGGCATGGTGACACTGGTGGCTCAGAGACCAGTAGGAAGGCAACTCTGCTGGGCCCTGGCCCAAGCCCACAGCAGTGGGATCCCCAAAATAGTGGGGTAACACTAGGAGTGGCCTTCAGGGCCTCAGCTGGGCAGAAGAGAGAATTGACGGCCACAAGGCCAACAGTTCTCACAGAGGACTGTGCTGGAACACAGCGCCGTGTCAGTAGACCTGGTCCTCTCTTCATTTAAAATGTCAATATTTTGTTCATCATGGAATTTTTTGCATTAATTTTGATTTTTAAAATATTACATGAAAATATTATTTCTTGATTTACTGACTTGGGGGGCCTTCCCCTTAAAGTTTAATATTATTATTTGTTTTATGTAAGACATGTATTTGTCTTATTTACTCCACAAACATTCAGTGAGTGCAGACTGAGTAGGGCATGTGTGGATCCAGAGCTACCCTGAACACAAACCCTGTGTCTGGTAATGCAGGAGGAAGGTCCCTTCTGCCACCACATCACATGTCAGAAGCCTCTGACCTATATCAGACCAGAGGACAGAGAGAGACAGATGGGTGGGGGGTGGGAATTCTCTGATTCACACAAAATATCTTCCTTTTGGATAACTTCTGTCTCAAGACTGAAGTCTGGCTACCGACCGTCATTTTGAAGCAGAATGCCACTTTTTAGTGAGTATTCTGTTTTTTGCATGCAGCAGACCTTGTCCTATCACCAGCTTCCCTCCTCCGTCCTTTCCACAGCCTCTTCTAGCCCTGGCCTGGCTTCCTCATGCCCCATTTCCTCCAGGCCAGCCTTTCTGTGGCATTATTGGTGTTATATTTAGATTTGCAAATTCAGCAACCAAAGCTGCTTCCTTCTGGAGAGCGAGTCCACGGTGAAGCTGGCACAGAAGTTTTGGCAAGTCCTTTCCATCCTGTGCTAACCTGAGAAGCCTCCCAAGAGTGAGGTAGCTCCCCCAGCCCCATTCACAGACGCAGATACAAGGCCCAGGAGGTCACCGGGCTGGTCTCAGACCACACAGCTCTGAAATCCCAACTCCTAGTTTTGCCTGTCATCAAGGTAGTCACAGAAGTTTGGTGGTGAGAGAGACTCTAGGAATATCCTGGGTCAGCCTCCTCTTGGAAGGGAGGACACTAAATTCCAGAGACATTTTGCCATTGCGCCAAGATCAATTACTGAGGATTCCCCCAGCTCTTTCCCTCACACCCTGCTCCTTCCCTTTCCACACATGGTCTGAGTCTCCTTCTAGAGGACCAGCTTTTCCATGGCAGGGATGTGCCTTCCAGCTTCTCATACCGTAGCCCGGAGCCATGGTTACAGCCCAAGCCCAGTGAGCCAGGCTAGTGGTCAGTTGGATAATCAGTGGCGACAACAGTGAACGCCAGCACTCACTGAGCATGTGTTATGTGCCAGGTACTTCGCGTGCATTATCTCATTTAACCCTCACAACCCTGTGAGGTAGGTCTTATTATTATCCCCATTTTAAAAAGTGTGATCAAAAAATAACCACATAACATTAAATTTATGATCGTAACCAATTTTAAGTGTACAGTCAGTAGTGTATTCACATACACATTGTATATTCACATTGTTGTGATTATCCTAATTTTTATAGTGAGAAAATATTTGCCCAGAGAAGTAATTTGCCCCAGGTCCTACATGTAATAATCAACAGAGCTGGGATTCAAAATCGGGCCGTCTGACTCCAGAACCCGTGCTCTCGACCACCCCTGGATGACATGTGCTGACTTGTCTCAGCTTGGGCCCCTCACCAGGGTGGATGACCAGCTTCACCACGTGCCTCTCTGGGCATCTTCCTCTCCATCCCTGAAGAAGGCATCCAATCCCTCTACCGGCCAAGTGGTTTTTTACCTGGGACACATGTGCCCCCACTGCCCTGCCACTAGTCCCCAAGGTCAGACTTGTTGCTAGATGGTTGCATGGTCTCTTAGAGGCCTGTTTCAGTCTTTAGGGAGGGGCAGAGAAAAAAGAGGAAGGGACAGATGGCAGGAAAAGGCGGAAAGAGAGGGCAGTGCACGCAGGCGGCAGGAAGGAATGTGGCAGGGGCTCTCTGGGTCCAGAACAGGCTCACAAGCAGAGTGGCTGAGCTCGGCTGCAAGGAGACCTGGGTAGCTATCCCTGTGTGCCCTTCTTATCACCCTAGTCAGAAAGGCCACCTAAGAGTCCTGGAGTAGGGGCATGTGTGCACCTTACACGTGAGCATCTCGCGGCCTGGGTTGTCTTACTAACCACCTATTAACCAGAGAAAGTAATTTGCAAGTTTCTGCAGATGCTCCACCATTTCCTTCTTTTTTTCCCACTGAGATCTGCAAATATTTTGTGATAGTCTTTGGCAAGTCTAGACTGCTGATCTTGGTTATAAGCAGACCGAAATTGGGCTGACTTGGCATAACCAGGACCAAGGATGATCCTATTCATACCCTGATTCCTTTCCAAAAAACTCCTTTCACACTCTACCCTATCAGAGGCAGTTAGGCTTGGGCCACACCGTTCTGACACTGATGAGATGACAGGAAACTAGGTTATACTAGCCGTAAAAAGTTCTTAGAAGATTTGCCCCTTGATGTGACAGCAGAAATTGTCAGGCTCTCCTCCTCCCTGATTTTAGGGGTCTGTAGGGATGCAGCACTTTACTTCCTCTTGCTGATGCTTGCCCTCACTCACCCACACAGCAGGGAGGGGCTGGGATAGAGGCAAGCTTCTTCCTAAAACGTGTGAAAGCAAGTTGTGAAAAGCAAAAAAGTTAAGGGAGGCTCATGGGTTTGGAAGAGTCCCCAGAGGTCCTGTTATTTAATCCTGTACTGGGTTCTGATTTTTTTTTTAAACCTATTTTTTTAATAGAAATTTATTTATTTTTGGCTGCTTTGGGTCTTTGTTGCTGCGAGCGGGCTTTCTCTAGCTGCTGCGAGCGGGGCCTACTCTTCGCTGCGGTGCGTGGGTTTCTTATTGCAGTGGCTTCTTTTGTTGCGGAGCACAGGCTCTAGGCGTGCGGGCTTCAGTAGTTGTGGCTGATGGGCTCTAGAGCGCAGACTCAGTAGTTGTGCCGCACGGGCTTAGTTGCTCTGCGGCATGTGGGATCTTCCCGGACCGGGGTTCGAACCCATGTCCCCTGCATTGGCAGGGGGATTCTTATCCACTGCACCACCAGGGAAGCGCCTGGGCTCTGATTTGCTTCTTGTTCTAACTAGGTGCTGGTAGCAGGAATTTTGTGATGTTTACAGTCTTTCCTCTAACAACATAAAAATTATTGTGTGAAACTGATGATTCTCAAATTTGTAAGACTCAAGGATAAATAAGTAACTCTAATCATTTTCAGAAAATTCTGAAAATATAATCCTATGTAATTCTAGAAAAGGAATATGTTTTAAGAATTTGAGCGTGTTCTTTAAAAAATTAGGCTTCATGTGGAAAAAAAATGAGCCGTGGGTGTGTCTACATGGTACACCCACTTGTCTGGGCATTCATTTCTATAGCTAAAAGCATAAATATTTTCAGGGGGTAAAGAGAGATTTTGCAGAATGGTATTTCCAATACATTGAAAAAATTTGACTCAAGCTCATTTCTTTGGGATCTTAGTGAAAAAAAGATATTGGGGAATATCACGTGTAGGGATTGAAGTGGAAGGAAGCATTGACATTCTTAAATGTTTACCATCCAGAAACATTTATCGATAATACATTTTTTACTTTTTTGGACGCACCACGCAGCTTGCAAGATCTTAGTTCTCCGACCAGGGATCTAACCCGGGCACACTGCAGTGAAAGCCCTGAGTCCCAAACACTGGACCGCCGGGGAATTCCCCAGTTAATTTTTTTTTTTTTTTTTAAAACAGCTTTGACACAGTATCTAATTGGTCGAACAAAAATATGATCATGGATCCTCATAATATTTTATGGTAAATATGGAAAATAATTTCATTATCAAAAATTCATCATTCCACCATTTCAAAGTGTTCAACTCAGTGGCATTTAGTAAATTCACAATGCTGTGCAATCACCACCACTAACTAGTTGCAGAACAGTTCATCGCCCCAAGCAGTCATTAGCAATTTTAAAGCAGATTTTTTTTTCCAATTTACTTTTGAGGCACACGAATAGCTTTTGTTTTAGTCATGTTAAGAGTTGTTTTCAGCATTCATCAGGTGAATTTGACCAGTCATCTGGGCAACTGTGGTAATCTGTAAATGTGGTGATGACATGAAATCAAAAGGTTTTCAGTTGTAAAAAGCGGACTTTGACCCTGAACAGGCTGTAAAGACAATCCAAAAGGCAAAATAGTTACATAAATGTAGAGGGTCCAGTTTTCCAGTGATGTGGTATTACATTTGCCATTTTCCTTTTTGAAAGTATACTTCTCATGTTTGTATTTGATTCTACTGTAGTTATTTGCACTAAAAATGACTGTTTCCTTCCTGTCCAGGATCAGGTGTGGTCATTAATATGCCAAACATGCTTAAAAGGTACTCTTCACCCTGCAGCTTTTTGCACTTTGAACCAAGTAAAGTTGTAAAGTAAACAGCAACAACGTAGTCAATGGGGGAGGGCATTTCTTTCTACCTTTGAGCTCAACTCTCTAATCCTCTGGTCCAAGCAACCGCAGTCACAGCCTCCCTGCTGGGAACTCCCTTTACTTAGGTGTGGTCTCCCTCCTCTGACCTTTCCCTCCTTCTTATCACCACTTTCCTGAACAATGTCCCCTTCTTTCAACTAACAACCATAGATTGAGCCACCTCTGGGCGGGAGACAGAAGAGCACAGCCCTCTGTCCCCAGGGTCTGAGCTGTTAGATTCCCACCTGGATGTTAGTGACGGCTAAGGGCTTAATGCCTTAACCTATTACACATAGTGATGTTTAAGTTTGAACCAGGACTCTGAGACACACCTTATCCCAGGAGGATGTCTCTCTAATGACACAACTGGGGCAACAGGAGAGCCCAGGCCAGGAGGGATTTGTGGGGAGGGGACATTGACTGAACTCTTACTCTCTATTTAATATGTTTACTGTTACAACACCCCTATTATATTATATATTATTATTCCCATTTTCCAGGGGAAAAGCTGAGGCTAAAAAGGATTAAGTAACCTTCTCAAAGACCAAGAGCAAGGGAGTACAGAGCAAGTATTCAAACCTAGGTCTGCCTGATTCCAAAGTTCAGCAAAAATCACCTTTCTGGGGCACTTCTTAAATTATACAACATGGTCCTGTATGCTTAGTCTCCACATAAGACCAATTCTGCTCTTTTTAATTATAACTCACTCTCAGATTACATGAACAATTGTGGGAGCATTCTTTGAAAAATATATAGTATCAGTAGGGAACCAAACATGACTGAGTCAGTGTGAAATTCAAGTTTGGACCTGGAAACATGTAATAGCATGAAATACTGACAGTAATATTCTGTAGGGCCTCACTGGGGTTTCTGACTAGTAAATTAGCTGCTTTTTAGTTAAAAAAAAAAAAAAAAGTCGAGGAAAAATACAGAACACAGACTAAGCTAGAATGTTTTACTGGCCAGTAAATAACACAGGAAAAAAAAAAAAAGGAAGGCGTGGCCTGCTGTTCCTCCCTCCTCCTAGGCAAACATGGAGGTGCAGCTCTAGACTAGGCCTTTCTGGTGTGAGCTTGGGTAAGTGACTTCACCTCTCTGGGCCTCTTACCTGAGGGACTAGAGAGATGGTCTCTCCATCTTACTTGCCCAGTAAAACTTTCTGACTTGGGGGCTGGGGAGGGGAAAGGAGGAGGCTTCTCCACTGATGTCTGTGTCCTGACACATTGCAGGGGGAGAGGCTCAGCTGAGGGGGCTCATGGAACTTGTGGCCAGCACTGGCTACCTAATTTCTGGGGCCCAGTGTAAAATGAAAATGCAGGGCTACTAGTTCAAAATTACTGAGAATCTTAAGACTGCAACAGCAGACATTAAACCAAGCATGGGGCCCTGTGAGACTGCACAGCACAGGCCCAGGAAACTCAGTGGCCTCTGCTGTGTATTCCCTACACCGCGGGGAGGGTTGAAGTCTGGAGGAGATCTGGGGCCCCCAGCTGGCCTGCTGGGGGGCAGAGACGCCCCTGGGATAACGAGCTCCTTTCTCAAGAAAGTGGCCAACGGGGAAGCACCGCTCATCAAGGACATGCAATACATCCCTTAAGCTGGCTTCCGTGCCTTGCTGTGCAAATGAGCATTGAAACAAGCCATGCTGGACTGAGGAACTACGGCCTGTTTGGGGGCCTAGACCATGATGCTGTAAAAGGGTTGTGAAAACACCTGAGTGGAAAATCAGCCTGCAGATATAGCTGCTGATGGATGACCTTTCAGAAGGGAGGTGAGACAGGACAGGTAGGAGAAGGCAGGTTAAACAAGGAGCAGCAATGGCTGGAGGGAGGAGTTGTTGGGAGCAGACAGTCCTCAGCTGTGGAGCGAGGTACAGGCGTGGGAAGGAAGACAAGCTTCCCACTGAGGGATGTAAAACCGGGGATGGGAACACATGAGCCAACAAGAGGCTCAGCCCACAGCAGGAGGTGTGCTTCTCTGAGGGAGGGTTTCTACCGCAGACCTGGGCACCTGTGCTCCAACATCAGAGCCCGGCACAAAAGCTGCTTCGCTACAGCGTGCTGGGGAGCCTTGAGGTCAGTGGGACCTAGCGGACAGGACAGTCAGCTGGAGCGCGCTTCAGGGTTCACGGCTCCCTTGATCTGGAGGCAGGACTTGGATGGGGGCTGGAATTCCACCCAATCTGCAGGGGGGGCCCATTTCTGGAGCAACAGGTGTGCCATCCTCCTAACCTCTAATTGTGTGCTTGGTCTCTGGAGGCTTAGGAAGCTGAGCAGGCACGTGGAATGAGAAAACTAAAGCTGTTTCTGAGCGCTTAGACATCAACACCTGAGGGAGCAAATAGAGAGATGCAGGGTCACCTTAAAGAAGCAGAATGGTCCCAGGTCAGTGAGATTTAAGGGGACCTGACAGATCCAAATCACAAAGCAAGAGCCACAATGTGTCTGATGGGGAGGCAGTGGCAGCCCCTGTGACCACTAAGCTACAGAATCGGAGTCTGACTGACTTTTTATCCTAACTCTAGTGGTGTCCACTCAAGTTGCCCAGTCTACTTAGAGAGGTAGAAACATACTATTCTAAGGCAACCTGATGTCTGGAAATCTTTTCCTGCTCTCATTTCTCTACCCAGATGAGAACAACTTATGCTTCAGTGGTGCGTGGAGTTCCTGGAATCTAGTTTTGTTTGACGCTAAAAATTCTTTTTCCAAAAACAACTCATTGAAATATAGGCTCAAGCACTTCTGAACTTTCCCCTTGGCAACGCCTGACCCAAATCATCCCGGACAGAGGAAAGTCAGTCCAGCAAGCAGAGGCCACATCAATTGCAAAGGTATGTATTATAAATACATACTGTCGCTATACGCACATACAAGTGAATCTGTGCTTCTTGTTCTACACAGAATTCATTCCACTCGGTCTGGATCAGAGTTTCCCGACTGCAGCACTATTGACATTTTGGGCCAGATAATACTTTGCTGTAAGGATTGCTCTGCACAGTTCAGGATGTTTAGCAGTACCCCTGGCATCTACCTACGAGGTGCGAGCAGCACCCCCTCCCCAAGTGGGATAGTCAAATGTCCCCTGGAGGGCAAAATTGTCCCTCGTGGAGAACCACTGATCTAAATGATGCAGCTATGTCTTGGGGGAGGGCAGAAGAAGATAACTTCTATGGGGTTTATTAAAAAGCCAAAGAAAGCCATCCAGTGTTTCAATATCTCTCTAACAAGCTATTATTTAATTTCTTTTTTTTTCGTATTCCTGTTTTCTTTAACAAGCCTAGATTCCTTCATGTCGTTGCATGAGGGCAATAGTAAGATCCTCTTTGAAAATGCACCAAACAAGTAAATTCTCCACAGAACAGATGAGGTTAATCATTTGTGGGGGAAAACCAAGAGATTGTAAATGTGTGCCTAAAGCATTTGGTACCAGCCCAATCTCCTCCCATCCAGTGATGTAAGAGACAGGGCTAGAATGTAATTGTGGTTCAGTTCTTGGAAACCGAATTAATTATATCATAGCCACTTTGGGGACAGGTTGCACGAAGAGGGAGGAATTGTTCAGCCACAGCACACATTGTTTGGGTGATTATTGGATCCAGAAGAGAGGGTGCCTTGAATATGTGGACTCTGGTTTAGCGTTTTCCTGGCAGACCCATGCCCAGAGTGGATGAGAAAGAGTGCCTTGAGTTTTCCTAGCTGATGATCCTGAAATCCACAAACACTAAGCAGATTTCTAAAGTGGCTCCCATGTAGCTGGCCCATGAGAAGACAGAGACCTTGTCTGAGAATTGCATCCATTGGTACAACACAATATAGCCTAGTTGAGCAGGTTCTCAGCTGACATAAGGCAGGTAGGCAGTGTGAGGAGAATAGGAAACCATACTTCCTGGGAAGTCTATCTTATCTCTACCATTAGATGCTATGCCTCCTCTTGCCCTCCCACCTCAGCACTGGCCTCTGACCTAAACTTATAAAAGAATGAGAAGAGAGATGCCCAAAACACACTTGTATTCAGGATGTGCTCTATCCACCCACCGTGAGCCCCTGGGAAGCTTCCTGCTCTGCTTGCCCTCCAGTTAAAGGGGGTTGGATCTTCTACCATGAGTAGGAAGAGAGATAACAAATGGTCACTCATGAAGGGTGGGTTAAAAGTACTGATTGTTGTGTTTACTTTTTATTTATTTGTTATACTGACCATGTGACAAATATTCTGGGCACTTTGGCCCATGTCTTCACAACAAGCCTGTGAGGAAGGCATCTCTAGTTTTATTTGACAGTTGAGGAAACTGAGGCTTAGAGAAGCTGAGGGACTTCATCAGGACCCATAGCTAGTAATTGGCAATCGGAATCCTGCCCTTTTGGGTACCAATCGCTTTGTCCTTCTAAATACATCATAGCTACCTTCTAGATGATGCATCTGGATGCTGTCTAGATGAATCCTCTGTCCCCAGTGTTCTGAGTTGGGCAGTTTTCAAAAACTTTGTAAGAAAAGAGTTTGAAAATATTTTGAAAACTATCTCAAACAAGTTGATAATTCCATCAGGAAATATTTCCTGAGGGTCATGAAACAGGGATGAAATGGTAGCCTTAGAGGATGTAACATTTCAAGCATGGTCTTCATGGCTAAAGGATCACACAGCATCAGAGCTGAGAGGGACTTTGAGAATTGTCAGATCCAAACTCCTCATTTTGTAGCTGGGGGACACAGGGTGATGAGGACCTAACCAGGATGGTGAGGTAGAAAAGGAAAGAAAAGGGCATATATGGAAGCATCATGAAAGAAAGACTAGAGGTTGTGTTAGGTGAGTGGAGGTACAGAGGAAAGGATGCATCAGACTTAGAGTTGATGATGACACCATTGACAGAACCAGGGAGGACCAGAGAGGGATCTAGTGGCAGAAAGGTGAAAAGAAGATAAATTTGTTTCTGAAGAATTGAACTTGAAAAGTCAAGTAACTGGAAACGCCAATTGAGGATTCCAAGACCTGAGAAGAAAAATCACGTCCCAGGATCTGTCAAATAGGATCTCCAAGTGAGAGCCCTAGCCATGAGACCCAGACACCCATGGCAGGGCTCTGTCATGCTCAACAGTTTATTAGCCACTTAGATTAGAGCAGAGAAGGGATGTTTGTCACGTCACAGTCCATGCAAAGCTAAATGCCACAGATGTCAGAAGCAACAGGTAAAATAGACAAAATAGCTAAAAAGAAGAACTGAAACTGACATGAAATTTATCAAGGATCAATGTAAAGTACTATGTTTCTGTTTGGAAAATCAATTGCACACCTATAGAATTAATAAGAATGACAATAAGATATTAAATAACCACCAGTTTTCAATCCAATAATTACTATGTGCCAGGATCACTCTAATCCTTACAACAGCCCTGTGGGATCAATGCTGTTATTATCTCTATCTTTTCAGCTGAAGTAGCCGGGACCAGGGAATTTAAGTAAACTTTCCTAAACTCACACTTATGTTAGTTTGACTGAAAAATACCATACTCTTCAACCAATAATATAAGGATTAGGGAGACTTGGCTTGACCACACCTGTGTCAAAGACTTTTTCCATTTGTAAAAATAAGTGAGTATGTGTTTGTGGGAGCTACAAAGAAAAATACACACGCACAGATGATGAGTCATCTGGGAGGTTATTAAAAATATAAAAACGTAAAATTTCCTTTACAAACTAGTTTCACTAACTTGAAAGGAATATAGTCATTGTGATTCAGGACTGTAAATGTTGAAACGTTTATCTAGAAGTGTAATATTTTTATGAATAGGAATACTTACTGTGGAAAGATTGAGACCTCAGGTCTGAGCTGCGTTTCTGATGATACCATTACCTTATAAAATCCAGGGAAAATCATGGCTAAGAATCAACTAAAAGATCCTGAGAGTTTTTGGATTCCCATTAACAGAAAAACCGACTTCATGTAGTGCCCCAAGGGGAGAAAAAAAGCAAGAATCTGTGCTCACACATTTCTGTGGTCACATACAACTTGGCCACTTCACCTTTCTCAATTCCTCTGCAGTAGAAACTCTCAGGCTGACTACTCATCCCCAGCTGTCCATCTGGGAAGGTCCACCTGGAACCTTCTCTTTCTCCTTCATTTTGAGAATCCTTTTTTTTTTTTTTTTTTTCCAATCATGCCTGCCCTCTTTTCCTTAGTTGACTCTACTTTCCCTCCCTCCTGGTCACTCATTCTGCCTCTAGTCTCTCTCCAGCCCTGGGAATATACCCCCTAGATCAGGGTCATCCTTTTTACTCTCCGTTGATGGACACTCACTATCTCTCTATTTTTTCTGGCTAAGAATTTAAGCAAATTATCATATAAACTTTGATAAACCTAAGAGTATGAACACAGCTCTTCACTTATACTGTCATCTGATGCCAAATAATTGCACAGTCGGCAACATTCTGAATTGGTGATAACCTGTCAGGACAGAGGATACAAACCACAGGGATCAAGTATTCATTGACCTATTCCTCGCCATCCAATCTAATTACAGAAAAGATTTAAAATGGTGCTTCAAGTTCATTGTGTTTACAATTTCATTTCTTTGAAAAGTTCCACATCGACAACGCACATTTTAATCAAAACAGGCCAATTCTGTAAAAACAACTCAGTAACCAAGTAGGAAAAAAAAGGTTACTTTTGCCTGAGCAGATGAATGTAGTATATGATTATCCACAATAGGGTTTTGGTTTTCTACCCTCTAATCTAGTGTAGTATGTTGTCTATCGACTGCTCTGTGACAAAGCTGGACTTTGTCCCTGAGGGAAGGATCATAAAGTGATTTAGGTTCTATTGCCTCTCTTTACTTAAATTCCCATCTGGATATCCTGAAAGAGGTTCTAAGACTTAGTACAGGCCTAGGTTATGGAATATCTCTGAAAAGGACCTTCTAAACCCTCTTGCTCATTTGAGAGAAAGCTTAATATCCATGCCTTGTTAGTTTCTTTGGCATGTCTTTCCTTCCCTCTCCCTTTTCACTGCTCTGCCCCAAGTCCAGGAATGCAGCACTAGAGGCTTGGGTTACTTAACCACCCCTCCTACTGAGCATCCCTGCCTCCAGGTTCCGCCCCCTCCGGTCCATCCTGCCAACCTCCCTTAAGCCCATTGGCATGACATCTGTAACTGTATAAACCGTTCTCCAGCCCTCCATGGTTAGAGCCCTCACTGTCCTTTGTGATCTGGCCCCACCCTACACATCCAGCCTTTTGAGGACCTTCTGGTCCCACACACCTATTCTACAGCCTCTGTTGGGCAGAAGACTCTCCTCGTCATCCTACAAATGGACCTAGTCAAGTCCAGCTCCCAGCGTCAGCTTCTGTCTTTCCTCCCTCCCAGCACATCAGGCTTTCCCTCCAATTCTCCAACTTCTTTTATCTTACCTGCCTCTCAAAGCCTAGCTATTTATTTATTTATTTTTATTGAGGTAACATTGGTTTATAACATGTACATTTCACTTTTACAACATTGTATTTCTACTTCTGTATGTACCATAGTGTGCTCACCACCAAAAATCTAGTTTCCATCCATCACCATACACTTGACCTCCTTTACCCATTTCACCCTCTGCCCTCTGCCTCTTCACTTCTGGTAACCACTACTCCGTTCTCAATATCTACATGTTCGTTTTTATTTGATTTGGTTTGTTCATTTACTTTGACAAAGCTTAGCACTTGAAGCGTCTTGTCTGTTAAAACCTCTCCAGCTACTCCAATTCACTTCTTATACTCATTGAGTCACTTACTACTTGCACTGTTTTACCTGCCCCCCTCCCATGACGGTGTAGCAATGTGAGACCAAGGGCAAGACTGAGGAAGCTTTTTGTCTCCTTATCAACCCACCCTTGAAAGGGCTGACCGCGGCCATGCTGCCTCTTGATTCCAGACCAGCAGTTCGTTTCAAACTATCATTTACCAAGTGCCTACCAGGTATATGACCCATATTCTAACTGTGAAGGGCTGTCCCTCTGCCATTCCCAGACTAATTTCTCTTAAATTCTGTCTCAAAAGCTCTGATTCTCTAGCTCCTTATCATTTGTGATAACTTCCTTGCTACACGTGTCACATCACCCTGTGAAAAACTGAAGTTCAAGTGGTAGCTGAAATTTAAAACACTCATTGAACACTTAAAAGTTCCAGTCTCAAAAAGCCATGATGTTGTCACAATGAGACAAAAAGAAAATCTTCAAAATAAAAATTTAGGAAGTCTTTTCTTCTATAGGTCAGAGGAGTTTCTTGATTCTTTCCCCTTGGGCCACTTCTGGTTTATTTATTCTTTCTAAGTGGCTTTTTATAGATAATTGTTACTCTGACATGAAGACACTGGAAAAACAGATCTAATCTCCCCAAAACACTTGTGACATACAGCCACAAAATAAGTGAGATAGTAAAACTACAACGAATACAAATTATTACAACAATCTTTAACATTAAATAGTAATCCACAATGAAATATTTGAGTACTCAGATTAGACCAAACTTTTTTTAGAAAAGCTTGCTGTGTTCAGACTCTCCAAGCTGACCATTGGTAGAATCTAAGCCCTTGGCTTTTCTTTTTTATTTTCTCTTCAAAGCTTTACACTTCAATCCATCACTGGCAAAGCCAGCTAGAATAAGCTCACTAGTTCCTACACATTTCTTTAAAAATGCAAGTCCCCTTCCCTATAGCAATTGACACCCCACTGCCTTACAGCTAGCAAAGTATTCCAGGATTTCAGTATTTCTGAGATGCAATAAGATCATTGAAAAAAAAAAAAAAAAGGAGAAGAAGGAAAAGTATTGGATGGCGAAAATCTTACCTCAACTTCTGACTGGCGGGGACAGTTATTTTATTAAGCTTATCCATTCTTTTTGGTAACTATACGAACCACAGATCACTGTCCGGTGGTCACGTCAGCAGTCCCTGGCTGTCCTGGGGAGTAGCATGGTAAGACTTTGATCTCAAGAGTCCTAGTCACTTGAGTCTGATTTCTGAGAGTGCAGGCTGCTGGCAAACACCCCTGCAAGAGGGAGAAGTAAAACTTGCTAGAGCATGTAGTCAAGTTTCATGTTTCTACATAGTCATGTGATCTGGGTAGCCAGCCAGCTTGGCTGATTACTCCACATTGTGTAAACTTTAATAGTGAAACCTATTGGACATGCAAATTTCTTTCCAGCTGCTTTCTTCTGTAACCAGATTTATAACCAGGTCAGGGCAAGCTTCTGGCTGGTCACTACTTCCTGTTGTCCTGAACACATATAGTCCTTGTTTTCAGCAGGTGTCATGCTGTCCCCTTCCTGAGCTCAAGGAAAAGCAGAATAATCAATTCCATCTGAAAGTCTCTTTGGGACTTTCTGCTCATTTGCATAAAGTCATGGATAAACGTTTCCACTTAAAGGATCATTATACGAAAATGGCATTTTGGTATAGTTTCTCCTCACTCCCCTCCCCCAAATGTTTTTAAATAAATATCAAGATGACAGTGACACAGTGGTAGCAGTTTACTTTGAGAGTTAGAATTCAGTTTTCCTGAAGATCTGTGTAAAATGGGAAGACAATTCTCTAGGCAAGGTCATTAGGGATAGAGACAGATAGGAGATCTGGAAAAGGGGAGAGGATCTCCATTGTACAGCATGGCCTCTTTATCAGGTTGATGGTGTCAGGAGTTGTGCTGATAGCCAGATGCTTTCAAACAAAATCAACATGCACTCAAAGGTCAGCTAAGAACAAATTTAACAACCTCCTAACAATGCAGTTCTGACATCAGGCCATCCAGAAGTCCCCTTAAAAGCAGGGTGCCACTCTCCTCACTGCCTTTTGTCCCCTCCTGGCCTCATCCACTGCTCACCTCCATCCCCTCACCAGACCTAGTGATGGGCCAGTGAGGAGGGGGAGGAGGAGGAGGAGGAGGGGGAGGAGGGGAATGGGGAGGAGGGGAAGGGGAGGAGGAGGGGGAGGAAGGTGAGGGGCAACAGCAGCAATGGCAGAGATGGATGTAGTAGATGGATTCCTTTCCTCCTGTGCCTCTTCTTTGTACAAACAGAGGTTCTGTATTTCTCCAGGTAAATCTTGATTATTCACATTCATATACCGTCTCTGAATTTCTAGTTTAACCAGATGGTCAGGAGCAGAATCCACAGGGCTATTGAAGGGTGGGGCCTTTCTGCTCGGCCAAACCCCTGAATTGGCCAGGCCAGCAAGAAAGTTCATCTTTCATGAGAAAAATGTAAGTGCTTGGCTCTTCCAATTGTTTATTTTCCCCAAACAGGAAGCTCAATTTTCTTGCAATTTATCTTGAAAGAGTTCTAGACCTTCGCCCCTCAACTCCCACAGTTCTTAACGGAAAGGAACTAGTAGACCAGGAGAGTGAAGGCACGTAGAATGTCATCAGGATCAGGAAAATCAAGCTCCACTGAATGGGGCGATAATCAGCTTGTTCCTTCTAGATTACTGTAAAGTGCACCCCATCGGCTACTTGACTTTTCTCTCAACCAACAACTCTGTTCAGCACCTGGGCTGCGAACTTATTATTTCCCCAGAGAAAAAGACCAAGGGCAAGAGTTACACTTCTGCTTTTTCTTTTTACAGCCACTTGTCTTTCTTCTTTTTACTGTGTCTAGTCTGACATGATAAAAATGAGAGTCTGCTTTTCCAGACTGGACATTTTACCCCATGTAGAACGTAGTGTGATAGCCATGATGTTCCAGGCTGCCACTACTTGGTCAATGCAAACATGGAAATTGAGGATGCCAAATTTTAGCCTATGACTTGTGAAAAGAATAAGACCACACAACATGGTTTCCACAGCACGTGGAGATCAACATACCATGATAAACACTCAGTCTCGATCTACACAGCACAGTGAACATGACAGTTAATTAATTACTAGATTAACAAATGAAAAATGGATAATACCAACCTTAAAGAAAATGTGGAACTCCTGTACACTGCTGATAAAAATATAACTAGGTACAACCACTTTGGAAACAGCTTGGTATTACCTAATACACTTGATGACATACATACCTATGACCCAGCATGAGGTCATACATAACATAGCACTGTGTCAGAACACTAAAAATATGCCATGTACACCAAGTCATGTGCAAGAATTGTCATTGAAGCACCATTTCTAATAGAAAACAAAATAACACTTGGAACAACCCAATTGCCCCTCAACAGGAAAACAGATAAATTAATCGTGGCATATTCATGCAGTGGAGTACTATTCAACAGTGAAAATGATTGAATACAATTGATCAGTATGGATAAATAACAAAAATAATCTGAGCAATAAAGGCAAGTTAAAGAAGACCATGCACCATGATTCCAGTTATATTTAGGTTAAAGACATGTAAAACTAATTTATTATTTAGGGCATATACATATATGGTCAAACCAAGGGAGGGAATGATAAATATAAAATTCAGGTGAATAGAACTAGGGAGTGGGATTGCAGTGAAGGGGCACATAGGACTTCAAAGGCAATGGTAGTGTCCTATTTCTTAAGTTGAGTGGTGGGTATATAGGTACTTATTGTAGATATTAAATATTTAACAAAAATATATAAAGTAAGATCTGGTCTAAAGCTATGGGGCAAAGCCAGGACAGTCTGCCTAAGTCTCAGTTAGCTCTGTGAAATGATGCGGCTTGAGAACAAGAAGACATTATACTGGAGTTTGGGGATGAGACCAACCAGCTCTGGTTTCTCTTGGGTGCTTTTCCTTGCATCCGTTAATGACAACCAACAACAACATGCTTTTTCAATGATTTTATGTTCATGTACTACGACACCATTCATTTTTTTTCTTTTAATTAATTAATTAATTTGGCTGCACCGGGTCTTAGTTGTGGCACACGGGATCATCATTGTGGTGTGCAGGCTCTTAGTTGTGGGATGTGGGATCTAGTTCCCTGACCAGGGATGGAACCCGGACCCCCTGCATTGGGAGCGCAGAGTCTTAACCGCCGGACCACCAGGGTAGTCCCAACACCATTCATTATACATGTGAAAAAACTGATTCATAGGGAAGTTAAGTAACTGGCCCAAAGTTACACCACTCATCAATGTTGGGATTCAAACCCAAGCTTGTTTTCATAGTCTAAGCTGACAATCACAGGGTTTTGCCATCACAAGAGATATCTGTGCTTCAGCAGTGGGCCCTGCCCTGACATCAAGGCACCAACTTAACCAAGACCTTGGGTGAATCACTTAATCTCCCTGGCCTCAACTTCTCATCTTTAGAGGATGAGAAAGGGTATTCAAGAAGGGCTCAGACTCCTTCTGACCTGGCATCTGGACATTGGCCCATGTGCACAGAAATTGGATTCCATGAGCAGAAACACTCTCACAGCTTCCAGAAGAGATGCCTTTGGTGGTCTGTGCTAGATTGCTTCCCAAAGTGAGGCTAGGTGGCTGTGTCAGTTTACAGACCTTTGGAAGTAATCCAAGTCCTCACTGAAACTGGAAGGTGAGCCACGGTTCACCCTCTCTGCTCTGCCACCCACCTGCTCATGGCTCTTCCCCTGCCAGGGCTGGTTTAGGCAAATTGCCAAAGGAAGTAGGCGAAGCGTGGCATGGATACTATGCAGTATGCTTCTATTGTTCTAATCATAACCTACTCCCAGGAAGGTCAGCCTCACAACAACTCTACGAGGGGGGTACTCTTATCATTCACGATGTGAAGTCCGAGCCTCAGAAAGGTGACAGCACTTACCTAAGGCCACCCATTCTTCCTGATCCCTGAGCCAGGGCCCTTTAACCCCCAAACCATTCACTCTCTTTTCCCTGTGCTGGCCCCCATTCTTGGGATGGGGGTGGGGAGGCTGTCCTGCGGGAACAGTGGCCCTGGCAGCTTTCTGGCACATGCAGGCCAAAGTAGCAGGAGCTTGCTGTTGGTCAGGCCCATGCCTGGTTAATTGGCCAGTGCCAGTTAAGGGCCCAGATGGAGGAAGGTTTGGGAGGAAGTTAGGAAGCCTGGGTAAACCACTGGAGAAAAATAGCAGAAGAGGCCAGAGAGAGGCCAAGAGAGAACAGGAACTGAGGCAGATGCTGCTAGTGGTCTATCTGTTCTCCTTTGTGGGGAGGGGGCAGGAAGGGAGCAAGAAGGAAGGAGACAACACAGCTGTGACTTGAACAAATCGGCAAAGCCTCTTTTAAGCTCGAGGCTTCACTTTCTGTGAGATGAATCAGTTCCCTATTTCATCTGTTCAGTAAACTCAATATTCTGTATATGAAATTGGCCTGGAGTGCAGTATCCGTATTACGCGGAGAAGAGCTTAGAAGAAAACAGTCCAAGTATCAGTCCAAGTCCTTGGCTGGTAAGAACATTACCATAGCCTGTTGTCAGGACAGACAACTCCTGGTCTTTGTCTCATCTTCAACTCCTCCCTTGCCTTCAGCCCTCAGAACCGGTCTGCGAGCAAGACTCTCCTTTGTAATATTTCTACCCTCACCCTGTTCTCACTCCAGCCTAGATCCTCACCTGGATCACTGCTCAGCCTCCTGCTTCTTCTCTGCAGCTAGATCCACGCCCACTCTCATTCCCAGGCCATGTTCCCAACTGCTGACTCTCAAGAAGGATTTCAGAGGTTTTTCCTTTCTTCTAGAGCCAAGTATGAATGTCATTCATGCCCCTGTCACTGAGTCTCACCTTGGGGCTCCATCTTATTCCTCACTAATTCCCAGCACATGACCATCCCTTTGGTCAGACTGGTTCTCAAACACCCATTCTCCTCATCAGTCACACAGCCCAGCCACCAGCCAGAAATAGCTCTCCAAAGATGGGGTAGGAGGCAAATACATGGGGTCCTAGACGGTCAGGAGGCCAGGTCTTCCCTGTTAGTCAGGGCTATGATGAAGCCAGAGAGCAGGAAAGGGTGGAGAGGCAGAGTGCTCTGTCCAAGGAATGGGAGCGTCAGAGAAGTAGAAAGCCAAGATAAGGTTCATGGCCTCCAGGGGTTGAGGTCCTGGAGGCCAGGAGAAGCCCTTGATAGCAGATGCTGTGGCTGTTGATGACAAATTTCTGTTACCTTTTATCTGGTAGAGCGCCATTCATCTCCTAGTCCTCCTACCCAGAAAGTCCATCTAGATTCAGAGGGCCCCCAACTAAAGCAGACTTGAGCAAATGGGGAGATGGTCCATGTTCTTGGGTAGAATGACTCATTGTCATGAATGCCATTATCTCCAATTTAATATATAAGTTTAATGTGATGCCAATAAAAATAGCAATAAGATCCTCTCATCCAACGACACCTGAGGGAAGTAGATTCTAAAGTTCCTCTCTCTATAAAAACAAGCAAGAATTGCCAAGAAATCTCTGACAAAGAAGATCAAGGGAGTGGAAGGAGATAGACCTCTCAGATTTAAAGCATGCTATGAAGCCTCTCTAATAAAAACGGCACGGTATTTCTGCATGACCAACAGAACTAAAGAGAAAGTGCAGAAATAAACAGAAGAATTTAAGGAGATTAAATGCTATGAATGTGGCATATCTAATGGGAGAAAGATGGACTTTTTAAAAAGCAGGGCAATTGCAAAGCCACTGGGGAAGAGGTAAAATTTAGATTCATACCTCAAACCATTCAACAGCAAAAACTCCCAATGGATCACAGCTCTAACTACAAAAGTGAAGCCATAGCTGTACCAGAAGTAGACACAGTTAAATTTCTTCATAACCCTATCTATGACTTAAAATCCAGAAGCAATCAAAGAAAAGATTGATAAATTTAACTAGAAAAACATAAAGAACTTTTTTGTGGCAAAAAACCATTATAAACATCATCAAAAGACGAAGGACAAATTGGGAGTAAAGAGTTGCATCATGTATCACAGATAAAAGGCTAATCTCCCTCATAGATAAAGAGCTCCTAAAAATTGAGATGGAAAAAAAAAATGACCATGAAAAGCCTTTAAATGGTCTTTAAATGGATGGAAATATGCTCAATCGATCTCCTATTAAGAGAAAGGTTATAACCAGGCCGAAGAACATATGCATGTTTACGTACCAGATTAGCAAAAATCTGCAAGTCTGATGATAGGATGCTCTTAGGAAACAGGCAGTCTTTGCTAACAACACGTTACAATCCCATGGAGGGGAACTGGCAATATTTAACAAAATAAATGAATTGACCTTGTAATCCAGCAATGTCACTTCTAGAACCCTCTCCTGAAGATACACTTTCACAGACGCACGCAGGCACGCAACATCTGCACAGAGTTATTTGTTGCAGTTTTATTTGCAACAACGAAAATTGGAAAAACCTAAATACTTTTCAGTGGAGGACTGGTTGAATACATTTTAGTTCATCGTTGTAGCAGAGTTCTGTGCCGCCATAAAAACGGTGTGACCTCTGGGATATGGTAAGTGGAAGAGACAAGGTCAGGACAGTGTAAGCTACTTCTTTTAAAAAACAAGAAGACAGAGGAAAAGACACACACTTATTATTGCAAAAACAAACATAAACACTAGAAGGATAAATCATAAACTAATACAAATAGTCACCTATAGGAGGCAGAAGGGAGCTGGAAATAGAGCAGAAGTGATAGGGATGTAGATTGAGTCTCTGGATCTGTCTTTTCATAGTTTTGACTTTTAAACTAGATAATGGCTTGACACATAATAAAAACACAAAATTAATGCAAAAAATTTAAAAAGGCAAACTTTAGAATAAAAGTAAACAGAAACAAGTGAATGTAAATAGTAACATACCCTGGAAAAGAGAATTATTTTGACTTTTCAACACAGTCCTCTGTGCATCCTCAGTGAAACATATTCTAAGAATGAAAATGTTACAAAGAAATCTCAAACTCTACTCAGTATTTTTATTTTTAGTAATAAAATGTGTATTATAATTTTCAAAGTGTTTTTTTGGTATAATGTAGATAAATATGTTAATAAATAAACATGTTAATATTAGCAGAAATAAATAAATATGTTAAATATGTTAATAAATATGTTAATATGTTAA
This sequence comes from Balaenoptera acutorostrata, assembly GCF_949987535.1. Lineage (NCBI taxonomy): Eukaryota > Metazoa > Chordata > Mammalia > Artiodactyla > Balaenopteridae > Balaenoptera > Balaenoptera acutorostrata. Next base: position 32,397,547 of record NC_080079.1, on the reverse strand, counting down.
TATTAGCAGAAACTAATAAATAAATATGTTAATATTAGCAGAAACTAAGATTTTTAGTGTGAGAGAAAAAATACAAATATAAAATCAAAGAAAAACTTGGTAATGTTAAATTTAATTGCAAATATCAATCTGAACTCACTATTTATTTCCTAGCACTAAATATTGAAAGGGCCTAGAAGCAATGACATTCCAGATTTTAAACACATGAAGAGATGCTCAATTACAATTATATCAAGAAACAGACAAATTCCCCACTAGCAGGAGCTAGAGGCTAGAAGGCAGGGTTGATTTCGGTCTGGGGCATAGACAATGGAAGCTGAACCTGGAACATCTTGTGCCAGGAAACATCAAAGATCCAGGAGAAGATCTTTGAAGGGGGTGATTTGAGCAACAAAAAAAGAATAATGACTGTAATTTATTTTAAAATTTTGAACAAATTAAAATCCACTGGTGTGCAATAATAAAACCCCAAACCAAAGTCATTTGCCAAAATTGGAGATAACTATTCCATCAACTCCTTACTTCTGGTAATTAATAAATTAGAAATGAAGGAAGCATTTACCATTTTTTAAGAGGAATTGAAAATCCTCCTTGATTTTCTAAGAATGCTAGCTAGTAAATGTAGAAAGAATTACAGAATAAGAAAATCACCATTTTGCAACTGCAAAATAAATAATTGATTAAGGTGAGGAATATCAATTATTGCTAAAACTAGTAGGTGAATGTTGGGGAACAGAGTAGTCTCAAGGTGGGAAAGGCTCATCCCATGGGCTGCTGGCTAATTGCCAAGGGAAAAGCCAACGTTTGCAGAGATGAAATCTGGCTGTCGTTGTCTTAAGTGTTCAAACTCAGCATCATCCATACTTCTTCCTGATGTGATGCAAAACTAAATACATCTCACTAAGAAGCACTGTTGCCACAAATGTTTGATCTCAATCTAATCAACTTTTAGACCTAACTTCCAGTTCACAGAGAGTGAACATATAATTAATCATCCAAACTAGGGCACTTATGAGACTGAAAGAGGATTCATTTAACAATTATGCCAGGACTACAGGTATAAACAGGCAGGACATTCCCAGATAAACTGGAATGTGAGATCTCGCTAAATTTATAGGAAGTAAAGGTGGTAGAGAAACAAGTTGGACAGCACTAAGAGGAAAAAATACAATTTTTAAAAATCCAGATGTGGGGAATTCTGCAGAACAACCACCTGGTCTTAAAAAAGGCAAAGAAAAAGAAAAAAAGTGGAGGAGATGTTCAAAATTAAATCAGACTGAAGAGTCATAACAAGCAAATGCAATGCATGAACCCAAATAGGATACTGGTGGGAAGAAACCAACTCTAGAAGACATTTGCAGACCATTGGGAAATTTTTCATATGGTCTGGAGATTAGATGATATTAGGGAATTGTTAACATTCTTAAGAATGATCATGGTATAGTGGTAATATAGAAAGATCCTTATCAGGACATTTTTGGGAGGTGAATGCTTTTGGATTTAAAGGTTTAAGTAGGCATGTCTACAACTTACCTTCAAATGATTCAGAAAAAAATGTTAGCAATGATTGAAGCTGGGTGGTAGGTATACAGGTGTTCGTTGTACCATTCTTTCAACTTTTCTATACATTTGAAATTTTCATGTAAGAGTTTCAAAAATGGCAGGACTCCAAATGTTTCTCACCCTCAAGCCCTCTACAGAGTCATCAGGGGTATTGGAACTTCCTGGTTCCCCAGGCCTCCTCATCAATGCGCTCTCCATCAATGTAGAATCCTGCTCAGGAGTTCCCAAGCACAGTCTTTCTGTCTCTCATTTCTGGCCCCAATCTTGACCATTTTCTAATTTCTTGTGGCCTGTCCAAATCCCACTCACCTTCAAGGCACACTTCCTCCTGGAAACTTGTCCTGTCTTCTGGTTCACCTGGGCTACTACTCTGACCTCCTCCAGCTCTTCGTACTTGGACCACAGTTTTTGCTTTTAGCCATATGCCAACTCTCTAATATTTTTCCCAAGTGTATATCCTATTACCTTGATGAGATTATAAACATTCCAGTGAAAGGACTATATTCTATTTCTTTGGTCTTTCTCTGTAGCAAGCACAAAACTAGAATATTGTTTGTATATAATAAATACTTTCTGAATTAAACCTGACAGTTATTAAAAGATATGTACACGTAAATAAAGTAAAAATTAGTTGTGAGATGCAATTACTATTCAAACTCAGGAACTGAATCAATGTTAAAAATCATTGAAGTTGCTGGTTTCATATGTAAGGAGCTTCGTAGTTGTCACTGCATCCTAACAACAAGTGAAAAACTGAATAGACTGAAAAATCAACAATTCTTCTTTGCTCTGTAAGAGAGGAAGTATACAGTGCAAACTGCTGCCCCCAAGATCGAAGAGACAGACAGGTGCATACAGGTCATTATGGCTTACTGGAGCAGAGACTTGCTAGCACAACCGCCGTAGGAACGAGTGAGGGTGTAGAAAAACCTGAACTGCAATTGATGAATTGCTGGCGGCTCAGTGGGGACAACTCTGAGAATTAAAAACTCCAGGAGGACCCAGTCATAAGGCGACAATATTTTGAGATTTACCTCTAGGAGCTTGACCAGGTTCCCACAGTAAATATCAGAGAAAAATCCCCTTGAGCTTCCGGTAGGGGTGGAGAAAAGAAAACATTTTGAAATAAATCAGAGCACTCCATTATTAACAAGCCCTGCCCCCAGTGGAAACTAGTTAACCATGGCCTAACCTGCTGGTGTATTATCAGAGCTTAACTGACCTGGGAAAGGGAAGTACCCAATTCCAGCCCACTCTAGTCATGCTGTCCCATCTAAGTGGGAGAATAAAAAAGAGAAGCATTTGTGAAGTTCACGGTCCAGAGGCATAAGCTCACTAAAAGACTGAGACCTGATCACAGGACTACAGAATGCTCCCCCTCCACATTACTAAAGGCCTGTTGACAGCAGTTCCTTTTACCTCATACATCATGTCTAGTCATCAAAAAAAAAAAACAAGGCATACCAAAAGGCAAAACCCCACAATTTGCAGAGACACAGTGGGCATTAGAACCAGACATGGCAGGGATGTTGGAATTACCAGACCAGGAATTTAAAACATCTATGATTAATATGTTAAGGGCTCAAATGGATAAAGGAACCCAGCATGAAGATCAGGTAGGCAATGTAAACAGAGAGATGGAAATCCTAAGGAAGAATCAAAAAGAAAAAGAAATGCAAGAGATAAAAAACACTGTAACAGAAATAAAGAATGCTTTTGATGGACATATTAGTAGACTGAACATGGCTGAGGAAAGAATCTCAAAGCTAGAGTAGATTTCAAGAGAATCCTCAAAAACCGAAAAACAGAGAGGACAAAGACTGAAAAAAACCCCAAACCAGAACAGAGTACCCAAGGACTGTGGGATAACTAAAAAGTTATAACATACACAGAGTGGGAATACCAGAAGGAGAAGGAAGAGAGAAAGAAACAGAAGAAATATTTGAAACAATAATGATGGAGAATTTTCCCCAGTTAATGTCAGACACCAAACCATACATCCAGGAATCTCAGAGAACCCCAAGCAAAAACTACACCAAGGCGTATCATTTTCAAACGGCAGAAAATCAAAGATAAAGAAAAAATTCTGAAAAAAATCCAGAGGAAAAAACACCTTTCCTACACAGAAAAAGATAAGAATCACATCTGACTTCTCAGAAACCATGCAAGCTAGAAGAGAGTGAAATGAAATATTTTAAATGTTGACAGAAAAATACCACCAACATAGAATTTGGTACCCTGTGAAATTATCCTTCAAAAGCAAAGGAGAAATAAGGACTTTATCAGACAAACAAAAATTGAGGAAATTTGTTGCCATTAGAATCGCCTTGCAAGAAATGTTGAAATAAGTTCTTTAGAGAGAAAGAAAATAATATAGGTCAAATAACTGGATCTACATAAAGTAAGAAAGAGAATTGAAGAAGGAATAGATAAAGATAAAATAACTTTTATTTTTCTTATTCTTAATTGGTCTAATAGATAACAGTTTGCTCAAAATAATAATATCAACAATGTATGTATGTTTACGTATATATTTTATGCATATATATGCTTATGTATGCTTATATGTAAGTGAAATAAATGACAGTGATGATACAAGGGATGAGAGGGAAGAAATTAAGAGTTATTTTATTATCAATATAAGGTACTGACACTACCTGTCAAGTGGTATATTCACAGGTTATTTGAAAGTGGACTTGGGTTAGCTGTAAATGTGTCTTGCAAACTCTAGCTCAACCTCTGAGAGAAGTAAAGAAGGAAGTATAAACAATATGCTAAGAAAGGAGAGAAGATGGAATCACATTAATCACTGGATTAAAACCACGAAAGGCAGAACCTTCCTGGGCTGAACAGGCTACAGAGTTACATAGTAAACACTATGGTTAGGACTGTTTTTCACATACTCTGGGCCTCTTGGTTAATTCCTTACTGGCCGGATGGCTCTGGCTCAGTGGGTTGCTGGATGTAGTTCCTACCAGCTCTTGAGAGACAATTGTTAAAATTTTAGGAATTTTGTGAGCCTGTTGTTAACATAGCCATTATTTGAAAGAGATTAATTATTTAAGCCTACAATTAAATGTTATAATTAAAACTAAGGTAACACGGTGACTTCCCTGGTGGCGCAGTGGTTGAATCCGCCTGTCAATGCAGGGGACAAGGGCTCGATCCATGGTCCGGGAGGATCCCACATGCTGCAGAGCAACTAAGCCTGTGCGCCACAACTACTGAGCCTGCGCTCTAGAGCCCGCGAGCCACAACTACTGAGCCCATGTGTGTCAACTACTGAAGCTTGTGCGCCTAGAGCCCGTGCTCCGCAACAAGAGAAGCCACCGCAATGAGAAGCCTGAGCACCACAATGAGGAGCAGCCCCCACTCGCCGCAACTAGAGAAAGCCCGCACGCAGCAACAAGGACCCAACGCAACCAAAAATAAATAAATTAATTAAAAAAAAAAAGAAACCTTAAAAAAAAAAAAAGGTAAAATATACTCTAAACTCATCTTTCATAGTTATTTTGTTACATTTTGCTCTTATCTGTGCTCTTAAGGTTATGTACATCCATTGTATCCATTGTCTGTGGTGGAAGGATTACGTGATGGTGGTGCTTCCCAACTCGGTGTTCAGCGACTTTAGGTTGGAGCTTGAAATCAGCCATGGTGGAAATGTTTATAGCCCTGGAATTGGCAAATACTGTACTACAAATCAGGGCTGGGTTTTTTTTTGAGAGCCAATTATTAAACATTGACCAATATACCACTACTCTGCTCTAGCCTCACAGCCCCTCAGGTTCAAGAACAACAGAATGGTGACAGCACCCTCAAATGTAGTGAGATCTACCCTGATTGGATATTTTGGTCACATCTCCATCCCTGAACCAAACACCAAGGCCAGGGGGAAATTTATGCCCTGTTCTCCACCCTGGACCTCGGTCAGAGGCTGTCCCATGCCCATGTATGTGGGCTGATCCCCACATGAAAATCAGGGGCTTTCACTGGAAGAAGGGACATTGGCTACTAGAAAAACTTCAAAATATAACCACCATAGCTTGTAAAGCAGTGGCTTCCATGTAGTCTCCATCTCCCCTAACTCACCTCAAGGTGTCTTGGGCAAGGAGCAAGTGGTTCTGGACCAGTGAAGCTCCTGGTAAGTGGGGAGAGATGGGGAGGCTCTGATCTGAGACCTCTTCTGCACAATCTCCAATCTTCCCCTTTGGTGGAATGATGTCCCCACTATCTTCCCCCCCAGTCCTGTTTATTCCTGCTCACAGCTTGCTTCCAACTTAGACAAATGAAACATGCATTCTTGTGTTGTGTGGGTTTCTGAGATATTTTAAAAATCAATTTAAATTATTTTTCCTGTGATGGGTCCTAGTCAAGTGGAGGAGATATACAAACAAATTATTACAAAGCAATGTGAAGTGTGTTTTCAAAGAGATATTTATAAGCTGTGCTGAGAGCTAGTGGGGAAGTTAGTTAGGAAAATGGGGGCAGCTCCCCAGAGAAGAGGACTTGTGACCTGGAGATTTACATACAAGTAGGAAGTTCCCTATGTGGCAGGAGATGCACAAAGGGGACTATCTATTCCAAAGGAACAATGTGAGTTGTGGTACCACTACGTCAAGCAGCTTCATTTATCCCTTCTCTCTTTTTCCCAATACTCTAGACACCTCGGGAAAATTTCCCTTCCTCTCTTGCTCTCCTTTCTATTCTGAGCCAAAAATAGAACCCAACCATGGGAGTCGCACCAAAACACTATGGGGTGCACCCTTGCATGGGGGACAAAGCACACCAGGGCTTTAAAGTGAACATACAAAGAGCCCAGGCCATGGAAATGACCCACATGCACCCTGGAATCTCTAGCTGCCTCTACTACCTCCTCAGGTGAGACCCACTCCTCTTAAAAGCATAAGCATTCAAAGCAAACAAGTTCTTACTTTGTTAGCTTTTCTCTTTGGCTCAGTTACTATATTGCCAGAGAGTCGTTTTCTATTTTCATCACCAGAGCAGACATTTCTCCAACAGTCTTTTGAGCCTGGGGACCAAAGCACCATTTATAGCTTTGCTTCTATGGGAAAAAGTGCTTTCAAGTTCCAAACAACGGACTTACAAATAAATTATTGAACTCAAACTGCTTTTAAGCAATGAGCTTCCTGTAATGTTCTGCACACTTCAGTGCTAAAGGCTGGTGTGTGTGTGTGTGTGTTTAAAATTTTCTAAATATGGGTGCCAGGTGTTACATTTTCAGACTGACCGAGTGTATCTTTTTTTCCCCTCTTAAAGCAACAGAATCATTTCTTTGGTGAACACATATCCGCTTTAAAAAAACTGATGAAAGAAATGACTGGGGCTGCAAAATTAAAATAGCAATGCTGAAAATTCAGGGGCAAAGATATATATTTGCGCAGTATGAGAAAAACGGTTACCTTACTTGTAAACTTTATTATTTCAGGTTCAGGAAAAACAGTAAAGTACCTCCAAGCACAGGGAGAGTTAAGAGATCAAAGCCACCTGTACAGCTTGGTTTTACTTTGAGTCCAGTCACCCAAGGAGATCTCCAAGATGAGGTTTCTAGTCTGCTTTGAAGCAAGCCAGACACAGAAAAATTTAAAAACCACACAGTGAAGAGAGCACACAATCTGTCTCCCTGTTGTCAAAAATATCATCAGATAATGCGCATATCAATCGGAAGGGGTGAACGTGCAAAATGCTTTTTTCCATGGAAAGAAGACTATTGGGCTCAGTACTTGATTCATTTCACTCTCCCACCCTCAATTCCTCCCTATTTTTTTCTACACCCTTGACTGATCTTCTCTATTCAGTCTCTTTATTTCTCTCTCGCTTCCTCTAATGATAGGAGATGACATGGTTAGAATTAACCCTCCTGAACCAAACCAATTAATTCAACTACAGTTTTTTTCCTTTCAAAACCTTTTATTTATTTCTGTTTATTCAAGATTCATACCATTTGTATATACATTGTCATAATGAAGCATTTCTCCCTGTGAGCATTAGCACGTAATTTTATATGTACCTGAACAGTAGGCACTTAAAAAAATAAATATGATAACTAGCAAATTAAACATTTTTTTAAAACACCTGTTTGCCCTTTAGAACAAAGTCCAATATTTCATAGTGAGCAGAACTGGCTATATATTTTCTGGGATCCAGCACAACATGGAAATGTGAGGCCTCTTGTTAAAGAATTAAGAATTTCAAGATGGTGATAGCAGAGCACTGAACCACTGTGGGGTTTTTCTGAAAGTTGGGACCCTACATGCCCATGCAGCTGGGCCTGCTGGTGGGATTTTATTGATGAGAGTACACACACATAGACACATGCACATTTCTTTAGGCTGGTATAGAATTAACCAGAAAATTTACATTGAAATGTAATAATGTGACCTTACAAAAAAGTGCAAACATCTTTTGGTGGTTTCCAATATACTTCCTGAGAATTCACTTTATTCATAATAACTGACACATAGAAAATATTGTAATTCGTTATGACATCTGGGCCAGCTGATGAATGGGGTGTTTTGAATGACCTGTTTTCAAATTTTTAGAACTTAATAAAATGTGCTAAACATGGAAAAGGAATTTTGAAGCCACCTTTCCCCTGGGGCTAGAAGCATTTGTAGTAATGTATGTGGAAGGGCTCTGAGTACTGACAGCCATGATCAACCTTAGCCATCATAACAGATTAACAGAATGGCCGATAAGGCCGAGTTTACAGCTGAAGGAATTCTGAACAATTTCTCTGGTTCCAACAAATTAAATCACAGTCACATTTTTTCTTCATTAAGTGTCCCATAGTTGCAACCCGAATGGTGGCTTCATTCTCTCCTGGTCCTTGTTCTGCTGGTCTCATGGATGCCCCTTTTTTAAATCCCCATCCAGTGGCCCCACCCATTTTCCTCCTGAACACTCTACCTTCCATCTGTGGTGAAGGAGTCATCATCCCATGTCCTTTCTTGCAAACTTGGTGGGATATCAGTGGCACCTTCCTCTGCCCAGACTTCTGCTGGCTTCAAAGTGGGGAGAGGCATTCGTCTGCGGGATGAGGAAGGCTGATTGCCTGGACTCCAGTTGCACCTGCCTCCAGCAAGATAGGTTGCAGACAGATTCTGCTGCATTTTACAAGGACCACCATTATGAGATTTACGCTTTTTCTTCAACTGCCCACTCCAATCCCTGATCTGGTCTCACACAAGCATGAAGAATGCATATATGAATATCATTGCTTCGAAGATGAGAAAACTGGGCCTGCAAAAAGAGGAGGGACTTTGATTCAACCACTGTACTATCCAAATCAGCCTCTATGCTGTACTGCCCTCCTGTAAATTAAATTATGAAACAGCAAATTTTCTAGGAAATAATTATAAGATTGCAGATAAGCTCATTCACTCTCCCTATGATTCTCCCTGTTTTCCATCCTTCCAGCAAATCTCTCTCCTTCCCCCATGCGGATTCACTTCCCTCTCCCTCAAAACCGAATGGATGATTCTAACTTTCTAATCTTCCCTTCTCTTCCTCTCACTACCTCCCCAACTCAGATGCTGTCAGAAAACACACAAATAAACAAAAATTAGCAAACTCAGAATGCTCACCAGCAAGGAGAAAGAAGTTAACCATCTCCAAAGAAGTTGGAAGGATTTCAAAAAAATTGATAAATTAAAAAATCTAGAATTTTGTTTCCTAAGTCAACTGGTAATGCTGTACCAACTTGTAAAAATTCAAAGAACAACTAATATGCCTATTGCCCTTTATAATTTATAAAGCTCTTTCACATTTATTAATGCTCTTGAACTTCACGATATAGTATGACATAGATGCTATTATTAGTTCTGTTTTACAGAGGAGAAAACTGAGGCACAGAGCAGTTAAGTGACTTGCCCACAATTACTCAACAGGAGAAGTGAAGTCAGGTTTTCTGAGCCCATGTTCTTTCCACCCTCCCACACAGCTATTTGCTGAACTAAATTTTCAGATCAATGCATGTTTATTTCTTCTTTTTCCAAATGACAAGAGACACAATTCAGAAAGAGCTAAGAGCGTAAAGTTCTACAGCTTGGACATCCTCCTGCTGCCAAATGTAGAAGTTACTGACCTTCTCTCAAAACCTAAGTAGGTTTCAAATCAGTGGAGAAAATACAGATTATTTAATAAAAGGATCTAGGACACCTCAAAAGCTTCTTGGAGGAGAGGAAACTTGGATCCAATACCTCAGTTTGTACACAAAAATAAACTCCAAGCAGATTAGAGATTTAAACATGAAAATAAAACTATAAGAAAACTAAAAGAGAACATGGGATTTCCGCCCCCCCCCCCCCGTTTTAGAATCTCAGTGTGGGAAAGGGCTTTCTAAATATGACACAAAACATAGAAGTCATAAAAGATAAGATTGAGATATTGACTATATTAAAAAATCTGTATGTTTGAAAAACATCACCATTAACCAAATCAAAAGTCAGTAGACAATCTGGGGCAAGTATTTGCAACCTATATGCAGGAAAAGGGCTAATTTTGTAATATGTAAACAAATCCCACAAATCAGTAAGAAAAAGCCAACACACCCAACAGAAAAAGACAAAGATATAGATGGGTGGTTTATAGAAATAGGTGAAAAGAGGCATAAACTCACTTATATTAAAGAAAATGCAAATGCAAACTCCACTGAGATACCTTTTTCCACATGTCAGATTGTCAAAGATCCCAAATAATAATATTTGATAATACACTGTGTTAAGAGTGTGAGAAAATGGTATATAATCTGAGTGTAAATTAGTACATCCTCATGGAAAGCAATTTGCAGATGGGCAATAGCTATAATTTAAATGTACACATGGAGGATTTCAGCCATTTACCTGTCATCAGGTGTAAATGATGGAACCTAGACTGGATTCCAAACCCCACACTATTGCACAGCTCCAGAGCTGGAGGACCATGAGGCCAGAGCAGCCCCTACCTACATGTTAAACAGACATTCAGTAAGTACCCGTGAGTGCAAGTAACACCTTTAATTTTCATGATAAACTGGGTGTTTATTATGCATTCTTATGTATGAGGAGACTGGCTCAGAGAGGTTAAGTTTCTTGCCCAAGACCACACAGCTGCTAAATGGCAGAGCCAGACTCAAAGCCAGGGCCAGCCTCCTTCCACAGTACTGCTGCCTCCAGTGGCTTCCTCTGCCCAGTTTATGCTGACAGCTGGAACCCCAAAAGCTCTGTAAGAGGAGGGACCTGTATTACACCATGCTGATTTTCAACATCCGTTGGTCATATAAATGAATGGTGTAATCCTACGCTGGCCTTTGTAGATAAAGAGGATGCTGCCCTTTTTCTTCACAAAGGGAAGAAAATTACAAAGCAGAAAATGAAGGAGTGAATTTCAGGGAGACAAACCCTGAGCCCATAGCAATTGGTAAAAGCCAAAAGCAAAACCAAAAACCACTGTTTGCATGTTACATGCATACACTGTTACATAAATATTGGTTCTCTTCTTAGGACTTTGGTTCACAACCCTGGCTACACGATAGAACTACCTGAGCTTTAAAAATATCAGGGACCAGGCTCCATCCCAGACCAATGGAAGCCCAATCTGAGAAGGTGGACGTGGGGCTGGGCGTCTGTGTGCTTTTTCACAAGCTCCGCAGTTACCCTCCTGGGCTGCCAAGATTGAGAAACTGCTGGAAGAATATTTTTAAAATGTTAAATAAAGTAATTTATTCACAGTCAAATGCTCCAGACTCTCTCCAACAGGAACTTTGCTTTACAACCTAGAGACATTTTAAGATAGAAAATAGTGACACCAAATGGTGACAACTAGAACTTCCATGCATGGGGCAACAGAATCTTTGGGAATGAAGCCCCGCTGCGTCTGGCCAGCTCACCGAATGACGTCAGTAGTTCCCTGGCAAACTGGCTTGTCAATGGCACCACTGATGGGTTTCATTCTGCGGCATTTCCCATATGTGTGTGTCAGGATTTGCCTCCAAGAAGCTGGTATTTCTTCTCTGCCCCCAGAATCCCAGGCCATGCCAGGTGCTGCCCACCGCGGGCCTGTACTTCTGCGTTCTGCATCTATGGAGGTATATACTTACACATAGGCATATGCAGATTGTTTTATAAGCTCATGTGTCAGGGTGTAAGATCACTTCCCTTACCTTATGGGTAAAGAGAAAATGTGAGCTTTGTTATTTTGTCCAGAGAAAAGCTGATTTTCTTTCTTCTTGCTGGAATGTGGGGAAAGAACTAAAGTTTAGTCCCATCTGGCCATTTTGGTTCAATCCAAGAATTTAAACGGTCCCATTAGGTAACTCAGTTTCTGCTTGGAAAACTCCAGGAAATGTCACACCCCCAAGATGGCACCTGGGTATATGGGAGAAGCATCTGACCATGTGTCCCTGTGGCATCTTGGACACTGTCTCACGGGGTGGTGATGAAGTGGCGCTAGTACTCAAAGGGGGGCAGTGCCTTCTCCTGGTGCCCTGCTCGATGCCATTTGGCAAGTGTTGGTTGGTGTAAGTTTGAGTTGTCCAGAATATTGAGGAAAATGTTCCACCCGTTAAAAGTAGTGATTTCCACCACTCAGAATGGCCATCACCAAAAAATCTACAAACAGTAAATGCTGGAGAGGGTGTGGAGAAAAGGGAACCCTCTTGCACTGTTGGTGGGAATGTAAATTGATGCAGCCACTATGGAGAACAGTATGGAGGTTCCTTAAAAAACTAAAAATAGAACTACCATACGACCCAGCAATCCCACTACTGGGCATATACCCTGAGAAAACCATAATTCAAAAAGAGTCATGTACCACAATGTTCACTGCAGCTCTATTTACAGTAGCCAGGACATGGAAGCAAGCTAGGTGTCCATCGACAGATGAGTGGATAAAGAAGATGTGGCACATGTGTACAATGGAATATTACTCAGCCATAAAAAGAAACGAAATTGAGTTATTTGTAGTGAGGTGGATGGATCTAGAGACTGTCATACAGAGTGAAGTAAGTCAGAAAGAGAAAAATAAATACCGTATGCTAACACATATATGTGGAATCTAAAAAAAAAGGTTATGAAGAACCTAGGGGCAGGACAGGAATAAAGACTCAGATGTAGAGAATAGACTTGAGGACACGGGGTTGGGGAAGGGTAAGCTGGGATGAAGTGAGAGAGTGGCATGGACATATATACACTACCAAAAGTAAAATAGATAGCTAGTGGGAAGCAGCCGCATAGCACAGGGAGATCAGCTCCCTGCTTTGTGACCTCCTAGAGGGGTAGAATAGGGAGGGTGGGAGGGAGACGTAAGAGGGAGGAGATATGGGGATAGATGTATATGTATAGCTGATTCACTTTGTTATAAAGCAGAAACTAACACACCATTGTAAAGCAACTATACTCCAATAAAGATGTTAAAAAAAAAGTAGTAATTTCATTTAGCAAATCCAAATATCAAAAGGGAGTAGGGCAGGAGTCTATGTCTCTGTATCTTTTTAGCTGTATATAAAGGAGGACAAAATAGAGTTAGCAATGGCAGCCATACACACAAAATTCTAAACCAGCAGTTTCTCAAACTTGGCAGTACAGGAAGATAATTGTGGAGTTTGTAAAAAACACAAATGCTCAAACTCCCACCCCCACCCTCTGAGATTCAGATTCCATTAGTCTGGTATAGAGCCTGATCCCTGATACTTTAAAAGCTCAGCTAGTGTAGCCAGGGTCATAACCAAAGTTCTAAGTAGAGAAAAAAGTATGTATGTAACAATGTATGCATGTCACAGGCAAACAGTGTTTTACGGTTTTGTTTTTGTTTTTACCCATTGTGATGGGCTGAAGGTTTATATCTCCCCAACATTCACATGTTGAAGCCCTAATCACCAGTGTGATGATATTTGGAGGTGAGGCCTTTGGGAGCCCATTAGGTCATGAAGGAGGAGCCCTCATAAATGGAATTAGTGCTGTTATAAGACGAGACACAGGGAGTTCCCTGGTGGCCTAGTGGTTAGGAGGCCCAGGTTCAACCCCTGGTCAGGGAACTGAGATCCCGCAAGCCACACGGCGTAGCCAAAACCAAAAAAATCATACTGAGTGAAGTAAGTCAGACAGAGATAGACAAATATCATATGATATTGCTTATACGTGGAATCTAAAAAAATCGTACAAATGAACCTATTTAAAAAACAGAATTAGAGTCACAGATGTAGAAAACAAACTTATGGTTACCAAGGGGGAAAAGGGAGGAGGGATAAGTTGCGAGATTGAAACTGACATATGCACACTACTATATATAAAATAGATAACTAATAAGAACCTACTGTACAACACAGGGGACTCTACTCAGTACTCTGTGATGACCTATATGGGAATAGAATCTAAAAAGAGTGGATACATGTATAACTGATTCACTTTGCTGTACAGCAGAAACTAACACAACATTGTAAATCAACTGTATTCCAATAAAAATTAATTTTTAAAAATTAAAATTAAAATTAAAAAAAAGAGGAGAGACACAAAAGACATGGTCTCTCTCTCTCTCTCTCTCTGCCATGTGAGGATACAGCAATAAGGTGGCAGTCTGCAAACCAGGAAGAAGGCCTTCACCAGGAACCATATCGGTCAGCACCTTGATCTTGGACTTCCTAGCCCCCAGAACTATGAGAAATACATTTCTGTTGTTTAAGCCACTCAGCATATGGTATTTTTGTTACAGCAGCCTGAGCTGACTAAGACACCCACCATGCCCCAGGAGACCCTAACATCTAGAATTTACTGAGTTGTCCTCTCAGAGCTGACAGCCTCATCTTGGATTTTCCTGGAACTCTCCCTCTTCTCTCTCTCTGTCCTTCCCTAAAGCTATCTGAAGCAAACGTCTTCCTTCAGCCAAAGTTCTTTCTTCTGGACCCTCTTCTGCCTTTTCTAATAAAGCTCAGACTTACTAGTAGAGCATAGGTTTATTTCCTCTGAGACTAAGTAACCTGCTGCCTCAGAAAACTTTTGAAAGGAGCCAGGCTTTTTTACACAGTTTCTACAAGCTAAAACATTTGATTACATTTAATCACACCATTTAGCATATACCTTACAAGCTAAACTATTGTCTCCACTGTTTTAAAACATTGCATATGAATTTTTTTCAGTTATTTTTAGAAAGTAAACAATTGCTCACAAACCTTTATGAAAAAAGTTATGATGCTGAAAGAGAGCCTCTGTTCCTCACCCCCTAAATCATTCTCTTTGAGAAGCACGCATTCAACAGAAATTTCTCAAAGTTGTTGTATCAAGAACTGAGTTTCATACCATATTCACCAATGCGAGGTTGTTTTTACTGGGCCTGAGCGGTTGAACCCCTTTTTCCTCCCAGGTGGTGATAAAAGACTTTCACTTCCTGGCAGGGAATCAGAGAGGGTTTTGGCTGCAAAACCAGCTTTAGAGAAATGGTTTGGCACAAACATCTGTGGGCCTGAGCTCTCTTCTTCTATGCACCAGGGTGTGTCATCCACACAATTCTCACTGGTCTCCTGGATGAAAGCAGAAATGGGCTCTTAAGCCTGTAATTAGGGGCAGTCATTTATGTATAAGGACCCTGGAGGGTACACAAAGAGGTCAAGGACAGTCTCCTTGCCCTCAAGGAGGTTTTGAAGAGAACTTCAAGAAGGCGGAGAAGACGTGGAGATCACCTTCCTCCCCACAAATACATCAGAAATACATCTACATGTGGAACAGCTCCTACAGAACACCTACTGAATGCTGGCAGAAGACCTCAGACTTCCCAAAAGGCAAGAAACTCGCCACGTACCTGGGTAGGGCAAAAGAAAAGAACAAACAGAGACAAAAGAATAGGGATGGGACCTGCACCTCGGGGAGGGAGCTGTGAAGGAGGAAAGGTTTCCACACACTAGGAAGCCCCTTCACTGGCGGAGATGGGGAGGCAAGGGGGGAAGCTTCAGAGCCACGGAGGAGAGCGCAGCAACAGGGGTGCAGAGGGCAAAGCAGAGAGATTCCCACACAGAGGATCAGTGCCGACCAGCACTCACCAGCTTGAGAGGCTTGTCTGCTCACCCACCTGGATGGGTGGGGGCTGGGAGCTGAGGCTCGGGCTTCGGAGGTCAGACCCCAGGGAGAGGACTGGGGTTGGCTGCGTGAACACAGTGTGAAGGGGGCTAGTGCGCCACAGCTAGCCGAGAGGGAGTCCGGGAAAAAGTCTGGACCTGCCTAAGAGGCAAGAGACCACTGTTTCGGGGTGCGCGAGGAGAGGGGATTCAGAGCACCGCCTAAACAAGCTCCAGAGACAGGCGCGAGCCGCGGCTAACAGCGCGGACCCCAGAGACGGGCAGGAGACGCTAAGGCCGCTGCTGCCGCCACCAAGAAGCCTGTGTGCCAGCACAGGTCACTATCCACACCTCCCCTCCCGGGAGCCTGTGCAGCCCGCCACTGCCAGGGTCTCGTGATCCAGCGACAACTTCACCAGAAGAACACACAGCGCACCGCAGGCTGTTGCAACATCATGCTGGCCTCTGCTGCTGCAGGCTCGCCCTGCATTCTGTACCCCACCCTCCCCCCGGCCTGAGTGAGCCAGAGCCCCCTAATCAGCTGCTCCTTTAACCCCGTCCTGTGTGAGCAAAGAACAGACGCCCTCAGGCGACCTACATGCACAGGCAGGGCCAAATCCAAAGCTGAACCCCTGGAGCTGTGCAAACAAAGAAGAGAAAGGGAAATCTCTCCCAGCAGCCTCAGGAGCAGGGGATTAACTCTCCACAGTCAACCTGATGTACCCTGCATCTCTGGAATACCTGAATAGACAACGAATCATCCCAAATTGGGGCGTTGGACTTTGGGAGCAACTGTAGACTTGGGGCTTGCTTTCTGCATCTAATTTGTTTCTGGTTTTATGTTTATCTTAGTTTAGTATTTAGAGTTTATTATCATTGGTAGATTTGTTTATCGATTTGGTTGCTCTCTTCCTTTTTTTTTAATATATAGATGTATGTATTTTTTTTCCTTTTTCTCTTTTTGTGAGTGTGTATGTGTATTCTTCTTTGTGTGATTTTGTCTGCGTAGCTTTGCTTTTACCATTTGTCCTAGGGTTCTGTCTGTCCATTTTTTTTTTTTTTTTTTAGTATAGTTTTTAGCACTTGTTATCATTGGTGGATTTGTTTTTTGGTTTGGTTGCTCTCTTCTTTCTTTTTTCTTTTTTTTTAGTACTTTTTAATTTTTTTATTTTTAATAAAATTTTTTTTTATTTTAATAACTTTATTTTCTTTCTTTCTCTCTTTCTTTCTCTCTTTCTTTCTTTCTTTCTTTCTCTCTCTCTTTCTTTCTTTTTTTCTCCCTTTTCTTCTGAGCCATGTGGCTGACAGGGTCTTGCTGCTCCAACAGGGTGTCAGGCCTGTGCCTCTGAGGTGGGAGAGCCAAGTTCAGGACATTGGTCCACCAAAGACCTCTCAGCTCCACGTAATATCAAATGGCGAAAGCTCTCCCAGAGATCTCCATCTCATCGCTAAGACCCAGCTCCACTCAATGACCAGCAAGCTACAGTGCTGGGCACCCCATGCTAAACAACTGGCAAGACAGGAACACAAGCCCACCCATTAGCAGAGAGGCTGCCTAAAATCATAATAAGGTCACAGGCACCCCAAAACACACCATCAGACATGGTCCTGCCCACCAGAAGGACAAGATCCAGCCTTGTCCACCAGAACACAGGCATCAGTCCCCTCCACCAGGAAGCTTACACAGCCCACTGAACCAACCTTAGCCACTGGGTGCAGACACCAAAAACAACAGGAACTACGAACTTGCAGCCTGCGAAAAGGAGACCCCAACAAAACACAGTAAGTTAAGCAAAATGAGAAGGCAGAGAAACACGCAGCAGATGAAGGAGCAAGGCAAAAACCCACCAGACCAAACAACTGAAGCAGAAATAGGCAGTCTACCTGAAAAAGAATTCAGAATAATGATAGTAAAGATGACCCAAAATCTTGCAAATAGAATGGAGAAAATACAAGAAATGTTTAACAAGGACGTAGAAGAACTAAAGAGGAACCAAGCAACGATGAAAAACACAATAAATGAAATTAAAAATTCTGCTATTGATTCTTTCTGGTTTTTAATTTTTTAAATTTAATTTAAAAAATTAAAACCCAGAAAGAATCAATAGCAGAATAACTGAGGCAGAAGAACGGATAAGTGACCTGGAAGATAAAATAGTGGAAATAACTACCATGGAGCAGAATAAAGAAAAAAGAATGAAAGGAATTGAGGACAGTCTTAGAGACCTCTGGGACAAAATTAAACACACCAACATTCAAATTATAGGGGTCTCAGAACAAGAAGAGAAAAAGAAAGGGACTGAGAAAATATTTGAAGAGATTATAGTTGAAAACTCCCCTAATATGGGAAAGGAAAGAGTCAATCAAGTCCAGGAAGTGCAGAGAGTCCCATACAGGATAAATCCAAGGAGAAACAGGCCAAGACACATATTAATCAAACTATCAAAAATTAAATACAAAGAAAAAATATTAAAAGCAGCAGGGGAAAAACAACAAATAACATACAAGGGAATCCCCATAAGGTTAACAGCTAATCTTTCAGCAGAAACTCTGCAAGCTGGAAGGGAGGGGCAGGACATATTTAAAGTGATGAAAGGGAAAAAGCTACAACCAAGATTACTCTACCCAGCAAGGATCTCATTCAGATTCAACGGAGAAAGTAAAACCTTTACAGACAAGCAAAAGCTAAGAGAATTCAGCACCACCAAACCAGCTTCACGACAAATGCTAAAGGAACTTCTCTAGGCAGGAAACACAAGAGAAGAAAAAGACCTACAATAACAAACCCAAAACAATTAAGAAAAGGGTAATAGGAACATACATATTGATAACTACCTTAAATGTAAATGGATTAAATGCTCCAACCAAAAGACATAGGCTGAATGGATACAAAAACAAGACCCGTATATATGCTGTCTACAAGAGACCCACTTCAGACCTAGGGACACATACAGACTGAAAGTGAGGGGATGGAAAAAGATATTCCATGCAAATGGAAATCAAAAGAAAGCTGGAGTAGCAATTCTCATAACAGACAAAATAGACTTTAAAACAAAGACTATTACAGGAGGCAAGGAAGTACACTACATAATGATCAAGGGATCAATCCAAGAAGAGAATATAACAATTGTAAATAGTTATGCACCCAAAATAGGAGCACCTCAATACATAAGGCAAATACTAACAGCCATAAAAGGGGAAATCGACAGTAACACAATCAAAGTAGGGGACTTTAACACCCCACTTTCACCAGTGCACAGATCATCCAAAATGAAAATAAATAAGGAAATACAAGATTTAAATGACACATTAAACAAGATGGAGTTAATTGATATTTATAGGACATTCCATCCAAAAACAACAGAATACACTTTCTTCTCAAGTGCTCATGGAACATTCTCCAGGATAGATCATGTCTTGGGTCGCAAATCAAGCCTTGGTAAATTTAAGAAAATTGAAATTATATCAAGTATCTTTTCTGACCACAATGCTATGAGACTAGATATCAATTACAGGAAAAATTCTGTAAAAAATACAAACACATGGAGGCTAAACAATACACTACTAAATAACAAAGAGATCATTGAAGAAATCAAAGAGGAAATCAAAAAAACCTAGAAACAAATGACAATGAAAACACGATGACCCAAAACCTATGGGATGTGGCAAAAGCAGTTCTAAGAGGGAAGTTTATAGCTATACAATCCTACCTCAGGAAACAAGAAACATCTCAAATAAACAACCTAACCTTACACCTAAAGCAATTAGAGAAAGAAGAACAAAAAAACCCAAAGTGAGCAGAAGGAAAGAAATCATAAAGATCAGATCAGAAATAAATGAAAAGGAAATGAAGGAAACAATAGCAAAGATCAATAAAACTAAAAGCTGGTTCTTTGAGAAGATAAACAAAATTGATAAACCGTTAGCCAGACTCATCAAGAAAAAAGGGAGAAGACTCAAATCAATAGAATTAGAAATGAAAAAGGAGAAGTAACAACTGACACTGCAGAAATACAAAGGATCATGAGAGATTACTACAAGCAACTATATGCCAATAAATTGGACAACCTGGAAGAAGTGGACAAATTCTTAGAAAAGCAGAACCTCCCGAGACTGAGCAAGGAAGAAATAGAAAATATAAACAGTCCAATCACAAGCACTGAAATTGAGACTGTGATTAAAAATCTTCCAACAAACAAAAGCCCAGAACCAGATGGCTTCACAGGTGAATTCTATCAAACATTTAGAGAAGAGCTAACACCTATCCTTCTAAAACTCTTCCAGAATATAGCAGAGGGAGGAACACTCCCAAACTCATTCTATGAGGCCACCATCACCCTGATACCAAAACCAGACAAAAGTGTCACAAAAAAAGAAAACTACAGGCCAATATCACTGATGAACATAGATGCAAAAATCCTCAACAAAATACTAGCAAACAGAATCCAAGAGCACATTAAAAGGGTCATACACCAGGATCAAGTGGGATTTATGCCAGGAATGCAAGGATTCTTCAACATATGCAAATCAGTCAATGTGATACACCATATTAACAAATTGAAGGAGAAAATCCATATGATCATCTCAATAGATGCAGAAAAAGCTTTCGACAAAATTCAACACCCATTTATGATAAAAACTCTCCAGAAAGCGGGCAGAGAGGGAACATACCTCAACATATTAAAGGCTATATGTGACAAACTCACAGCCAACATCATTCTCAATGGTGAAAAACTGAAACCATTTCTTCTAAGATCAGGAACAAGACAAGGTAGTCCACTTTCACCACTATTATTCAACATAGTTTTGGAAATTTTAGCCACAGCACTTGGAGAAGAAAAAGAAATAAAAGGAATCCAAATCAGAAAAGAAGAAGTAAAGCTGTCACTGTTTGCAGATGACATGCTACTATACATAGAGAATCCTAAAGATGTTACCAGAAAAATACTAGAGCTGAACAATGAATTTGGTAAAGTAGCAGGATACAAAATTAATGCACAGAAATCTCTTGCATTCCTATACACTAATGATGAAAAATCTGAAAGAGAAATTAAGGAAACACTCCTTAATTAAGTGAAATTAAGATTAAGAGAAATTAATTAAGATAAATTAAGGAAACATTTACCATTGCAACAAAAAGAATAAAATACTTAGGAATAAACCTACCTAAGGAAACAAAAGACCTGTATGCAGAAAACTGTAAGACACTGGTGAAAGAAATTAAAGATGACACAAACAGATGGAGAGATATACCATGTTCTTGGATTGGAAGAATCAACATTGTGAAAATGACTATGCTATCCAAAGCAATCTACAGATTCAATGCAATCTCTATCAAACTACCAATGGTATTATTCACAGAACTAGAACAAAAAATTTCACAGTCTGTATGGAAACACAAAAGACCCCAAATAGCCAAAGCAATCTTGAGAAAGAAAAACGGAGCTGGAGGAATCAGGCTCCCGGACTTCAGACTATACTACAAAGCTACAGTAATCGAGACAGTATGGTACTGGCACAAAAACAGAAATATAGATCAATGGAACAGGATAGAAAGCCCAGAGATAAACCCACACACATATGGTCACCTTATTTTTGATAAAGGAGGCAAGACTATACAATGGAGAAAAGACAGACTCTTCAATAAATGGTGCTGGGAAAACCAGACAGCTACATGTAAAAGAATGAAATTAGAACATTCCCTAACACCACACACAAAAATAAACTCAAAGTGGATTAAAGACCTAAATGTAAGGCCAGACACTATCAAACTCTTAGAGGAAAACATAGGCAGAACACTCTATGACATAAATCACAGCAAGATCCTTCCTGACCCACCTCCTAGAGAAATGGAAATAAAAACAAAAATAAACAAATGGGACCTAATGAAACTTAAAAGCTTTTTCACAGCAAGGGAAACCATAAACAAGATGAAAAGACAGCCCTCGGAGTGGAAGAAAATATTTACAAATGAAGCAACTGACAAAGGATTAATCTTCAAAATTTACAAGCAGCTCATGCAGCTCAGTATCAAAAAAACAAGTAACCCAATCCAAAAATGGGCAGAAGACCTAAATAGACATTTCTCCAAACAAGACAGATTGCCAACAAACACATGAAAGGATGCTCAACATCACTAATTATTAGAGAAATGCAAATCAAAACTACAATGAGGTATCACCTCACACCGGTCAGAATGGTCATCATCAAAAAATCTACAAACAATAAATGCTGGAGAGGGTGTGGAGAAAAGGGAACCCTCTTGCACTGTTGGTGGGAATGTAAATTGATACAGCCACTATGGAGAACAGTATGGAGTTTCCTTAAAAAACTAAAAATAGAACTACCATATGACCCAGCAATCCCACTACTGGGCATATACTCTAAGAAAGCCATAATTCAAAAAGAGACATGTACCACAATGTTCATTGCAGCTCCATTTACAATAGTCAGGACATGGAAGCAATGTAAGTGTCCATTGACAGATGAATAGATAAAGAAGATATGGCATACATATACAATGGACTATTACTCAGCCTTAAAAAGAAACGAAATTGAGTTATTTGTAGTGAGGTGGATGGATCTAGAGTCTGTCATACAGAGTGAAGTAAGTCAGAAAGAGAAAAATAAATACCGTATGCTAACACATATATTTGGAATCTAAAAAAAAAAAAAAGGTTATGAAGAACCTAGGGGCAGGATGGAAATAAAGATGCAGACCTACTAGAGAATGGACCTGAGGACACGGGGATGGGGAAGGGTAAGCTGGGACAAAATGAGAGAGTAGCATGGACATATATACACTACCAAATGTAAAATAGATAGCTAGTGGGAAGCAGCCGCATAGCACAGGGAGATCAGCTCGGTGCTTTGTGACCACCTAGATGGGTGGGATAGGAAGGGTGGGAGATGCAAGAGGGAGGAGATATGGGGATATATATATATGTATAGCTGATTCACTTTGTTATACAGCAGAAACTAAGACACCATTGTAAAGCAATTATACTCCAATAAAGATGTTTTAAAAAAAAAGGAGGTTTTGACCTGCGTAGGACAAGTCATGCTTCTCTACATAAAGAAAGGTAGTTTAGGATCAGAAGGCAATCAAAATAGGATAAGTAACAAAGGGGTGTTCTTAGTGTGAGTTCCCAGGAAGCTGGCCCTGAAATGGGGATTTGTATGCAGGAAGTCTATTGAGGATGCTCTTGGGATCAACATCTGTGGGGGAGTGAAGGGAGTGGACTAGGCAGAGGCAACAGTTGACCCACAACACAGTCACAACACAGGCATCAGTCAATCCCACAGGATGCTCTGGAGCTGGGGAGTCCTTCAGGGTTGTCACCCCTTGAAACAAGATGGCCTCACCTTCATAAGCCTCCCCCACCAGCAATTAGATGCAGCTGTCCCCAGAGACGGTCCTGACCTCAGGCCAGGTGGCTCCCTTTGGCAGCGAGCCATCCGCTGGCAACACTCCCAGCAGCAGAGGAAATGGGTGCCTGGGTCCTGAAGGGGGGCTCTAGGCAGTAACCACAGCATCCACTGCAGGGGGTATCGGTGACCTTGGTGATAAATGTTTGTAGCAGGAGGAGGCAGAAAGGCCCATTCCTAAGGAACTAGGAGCAATCAGGGAATTTGAAGCATATTATTACCATCAGCCTCGGTTTGTTATTCATTTCACTCTGACCTAAGACCATCTCAGACCCCTAGAGTTACAAGTACTACTGCAATGTAACATTTGCCCCATAAAATCTAGTAAAGAATAATTGAAAACTCAGCTGACTCTTTTCAAACCATAAAGGTCAAACACATTCCAAATTTGGTTTAATTCTATCTATTTTACAATTTTGGCTATGATCCTATTGTTTTCCAAAACATTGTCTAAATGACTGTGAGATCCTGTCTTCATAAAGTTGTTTCTTTCGGATTTGCCTCCTTGGTCTGTCACATTTACCCCCAGTCTCCATTCCTACTGCCATTAGCTTCTTTCAAGTCTTTGCCCAAATGTCACCTCCTCAGTGAGGCCTTCTGATCATCTTAATTTAAATTGCCACCCTCACCTCCACCTTAACATCTTTATTCTTTCCATAGCACTTATCACCATCTGGCCAACTCTAATTCATTTATTAGTTGTATTTATTGGTTCCCCCACCACCACCACCCCGTGATAGAATGTAAATTCCATGAGGGCCAGGATAGTCTGTTCTATTCACTCTGTATTCTTATTGTGTAGGATAGTGCCTGTAGCATAGTAATCGCACAGTAAATATTTGTGAATGAATGAATGAATGAATAACCTCAGTTTAGGCCTCCATCAGCTCTCTCCTCTCAGTCTCCATGTCTCTGAGGTGTCCCCTTTCTGGACTACTGCAGCATCACTGCTAGGCTGACTTCCTCCTGCCACTCTTCTGCTCAGAAGCTCTCCATGGCTTCTCAAAGCCTACTCAGGCTTTCAGCACTCTCCGAGAGCTGGTGCAGCCCTCCCGGCCCTGGACAGGCCCCCTCCTCCGTGAGCAAATTCTCTGCCTCTCCCTGCCCCTCTGTCCTCTGAATTCCTCCAGCAAGAGATTGTAAGAGGGGCAAGTTAAACATCCTCTAGGGTGCCCTGAAGAGTGAGTGTGAGGTTGAAGGTGAATGCACGTCACAGAGCCTAACATCTTTACAGATGACCACGATTGCTATGCCATCGTCATCATACGATTCTGCCATCAACTTCTCATTTAAATCATAGGTGTCCTGAAGCTAGGAGCTAAAGAATCAAGTCGGATTCTCCAGTTTACTAGAAACAAAGCTGATCTAGTGACTCAGATCACAGTGGTGTATCAGAACTGGCTAGTGCCAGCTAACAAGATCCAAAGGTTAAATGTTCTAGAACTTTGAGAGCTGGTTGTTAAACATTCACATGCTCCTGGCCGCCTATCTGACTCCTGTGTTTATTTCTGGTTTGCAATCCAGAGGGGATAGAGGTGTTACTGGTTACTTCAGAAACACTATCAAGTGAGAAGGAGAGAATTAAAAGGATCTGGGGAGAGAGGTGAAGGAGAAGTTTGGGGAGTGAGGGTGATAATTCTGTTTCAGACATTTTGAGTAAGACCCGTAAGAGGAGCCTAAATGGGCTAGGCCTTCAAGGGAGAGGAATGAACTGGAGATAAAGGTTAGGAAATCCCCAGGTTCTGGCAGCACTGGAGGACTTACCCCAGGGGCCCAGCAGCCATTGCTAACCCCAGTCGACCCAACCCACGGCCAACAGCACAGTCACCAGGGCCTGCCTCCGTCACTTTAGACTCGGTTCAGGTTCTCTCCTGCTGTCCCAGATCAGTCTTTGATTACCTCATGCCTAGATTAATCCAACCGTCTCCTAATTTCTTCCCTTCTCTCTACCTCTCCGATTCATCCCATTCGTTACTGCCTGGTTGGTTTTCCCAAGGCTCCATTTCATCACATTGTGCCTTTGCTCAAACACCTTCAACAGCTCCCAATTCTCTGCAAATAAAATCCCAACTCTCCTATTCAAACTCTTCTTCAAGGCAAATACCTGTACTTTCTTACCTCCATGCTTGACACCCATGCTTTCACCCACCATTTTGTCCGCAGCTGTAGTTTAATAAATATTTTTTTATTTTTTTTATCGAAGTATAGTTGATTTCCAATGTTGTGTTAATTTCTGCTGTACAGCAAAGTGATTCAGTTATACACATATATACTTTTTTAAAAATATTCTTTTCCATTATGGTTTGTCACAGGATATTGAATATGGTTCTCTGTGCTATACAGTAGGACCTTGTTGTGTATCTATTCTATATATAATAGCTTACATCTGTTAACCCCACTCTCCGACTCCATCCCTCCTCCAACCCTACCCCACTTTGGAAACCACCAGTCTGTTCTCTATGTCAGTGATTCTGTTTCTGTTTCATAGATAGTTTCATTTGCGTCATAGAGTTTAATAAATATTTTTGAGTGAAGACTAGAAGTCACAAATAAGCTGCTGTTTCCATCAATTCCCTTGTTCTTGCCATCATTCCTCACCTTGTGGATGAAGGGGAAACCTCAAGTTATAACTAAAATATAGAATTTTCTGGTATTTATTGGCATCAAGAATACAGAGCTACAGATTGATTCTCAGCAGCAAGAAGCAAATTTTCCAAGATTTTTGTCATTCAGGAAACTCCAGGAATTTTCCCAAGGAGGCAGTTCAAAGCTCCAAAAAACACTTGCTGCTGAGAACAAAACACAGCTGTTCAGGCAGCGGAGGAAGCTGGTGCTTGGTGAGAAACCAAACCAAAACAAAGCCCTGCCCGCACATTTGAGGATGGCAGAGTTCCCAGATCGACAGCTTGAAGTGAGTAGATGATACAAGATTTTTGATATAAAAGAAAATAAAACTACCGGAAGCAGAAGTTCTCTCTCTCAAACTGACTTCTTCTAATGCACAGAAACGGAAGAACAACAAGACTTCTCGGGACAAAAATAACGTTTTGGGTTTTTTTCTTCTTTTGACGGGAAGAAGCCCACTTCTCCACCCAAGCCAGGGAGAGCCTGCAACCCTCTCCCTTCCCTTCTCCCCTGCCCCAGATACTCATACTCAATAAAGGTCTCTAAGATCAATCATATAGATACCAAGTATTACTCCAGGTGGAAAAACAAATCAAGATTAAATGAAGAAGAACAGCAACTGCATAGGAGCTGGAGAGTGGCAGCCAATGGCCAGGTGTGCTCTCTGTTTCCTCATAGCTGCCATCACCTACCCAAGCCAGGACCACTGGTTGTGTCTCCAGCACATGGGAGTGGCAGTACGAAGGGGAGGGTAGAAAGGGACCAAGAACCCCCAGTGGGCCAGGTTATCTTGTTCATCACTTACAATGCAATGAAATCGGCACTATGATTGCCGTTTTACAAATTGGAAGCTGAAAAGCCCACAGGTTAAGTGACTTGCCCAAGACCACACACCTGGTGAGTGGCAGGTGGTTACCAGGCCTAACTCCAAGACCCCAGGCTGAGTGTGTATGTAGCTGTCAACACCTGTGGTTGTTCAACAAGGTGATCTAAGTGTTCTAGGAAACAAACCAACAAACCAAAAATACAAGCAAGTTGGGAATACATTGGGCTAACCAAAAATAAACAGGTTTCTTTAGTGCAAGGCTCCCCGAAGTCTTGAATAGTCTAATACACATAAAGGTTTTCTGGCTCCCCTTAATACACCACAGAACTTTCTGTTTTGCGTGTTTTTGCATGGAACACTTCATGAGAATAGCGTCACCCAGCACCCATTTTGGGAATCATGGCAGGACACCCTTCCAGTCTCGTTGAGATCCTCGTTCTTGAGTGGGCCTGACACCACTTTTGGAAGAGTCTAGGGAAATCAAAAGTCCAGTGAGAAGTACTCTGACAGAAATACCTCTCAATTGTGTGGGAGCACCACAGGGGGACAGGAGAGGGAAGGGGGCAAGAAAGCTGAGCTATTATAATGACAATGAACACTTTTTAGCACTTGCTGCCTGCCAGGACTCTTTGAGGTAATTTAGTCCTTATAACCACCTATAACATAGAAATCATTATAACCTCCATTGCACAGATGAGAGAATTGAGGCACAGAGAGGTTTGATAACTTACCCAAGGTCACACAGCTCATAAATGGCTGGGTGTTGAATTCAGGTAGTCTGGCTCCTTTATTACTGTGTTATACTTGCTCACATTGAAGAGACATTTAGGTGGGAACTTGTAGCGTGGAGAAAGGGAGACATGGCAGAAGATTCATATCATAGTTATCCAAACAGCATAAAAGCTTAACAAAAACACCAAGTTAGATTTGATTTCTAGTTTATTCTACATTTACTGGTGCCTACTGTACAAGGAGCTGTGTTAGGTGCTGGGGATTCAGATGTTAATATGACCTACATGATTCCTGCCCCAACAGGATTTACAGTCCAATAGAAGGTACACACAAGGGATTAGTGTATTACAGCACAGAATAATATGTGCTCTTATGGGCAAGGAGACACAGAAGACTGTGAGAGCACAGAGGGCACCTGACCCAAACTTAGGACAGCCCTAAGTACTTTAGTGCTTTATAAAGTACTTTCACCTCTACATGATACTTGAAAGAAGGAACAATTGGTATGAAGTTATTTCAGGGGGATCACATCTTCTTGTCCCCAGGACCACACCCACAGCTTGGAATTCTGACAAGTGCCCAGAATGGCCTGACCACTGTACAGTGTGGTCCCCCTCTTGAAGCCTCTCCTCTAGGAATTGTGGGGCTCTGGCCCTCCTTAATCTCTTCCCCAAGCTTGGTGCAGGTGCAGTAATGTCCCCTTGACTGGGAGTCTTCACATCTGTCAGCACTTAGCTTGATCCTAGGCATGGCAGAAACAGGAACACTCCCCCTAAATCCCATGTGCTCCCTTGCATTTCCAAGCTCTGCCGTAGTTAGGTGGACTATGTGGCTGATTCTGGCCAATGGGCAGCAGTCATATGTGTATCATTTCTGAGACAAATTTCCCCTTAGAATGAGTATGCCTTCAGCAGTGTAGGTGATTCTCCATTTCCTACACCCTCACTTTCACTGGACAATGTATTTATCAGCCAGGGTCCAGTTAGGAAATAGGAAAGCACACTAGATCTTTCAACAAAGAGAATTTAATACAGGAGATTGGTTTAGCAGGCATCAGAGGGCTACAAAGCAAAATAAGAACACTGAGATATCTCAGAGAGAGTAACTGTAGGAATCTCGTCCCACCCCAAGGGCTGCAGGAACAAAGGGATGGAGTGGGCATTGTTGAAATCTGAAAGTTTGGAGCAGGCAGTCCCCATGGAGCTGGAAACCAGATCTCTGAGGAAAGGGTGCTGCCTGCTGCTGGTGCTGTAGGAGTTCATAGGAAGATCCCTGCAGAGCTGGGACTCAGACCTCTGAGAAGTAGATGTTCCTGGCTAGTGCTGGTACCTCTGAAAGGTATGATGAAGCTATGTCTGGTTGTGCCAAAAAAAGGGGGAGAAAGGTTAAAAAAAAAAGCTGGAGATGCCAGAGTGAAGAACGATTACTGAGAAGACCCTGACAGTATCAGCAAGCAAATCAAAAGGGTCAAAGTCCTCCTCTCTCCAGGCTTGCAGTCTCTCTCTCTCTCTAGTGCCCCTTATTGGCAGGGCCCAACATGGAGCCAGATGACATGAGAGATGGAGTTTGCACAGTCCTAGCCCCAACCTCATAGAGCAGATCATAGAAAGAGAGATTTCTTGATTGAGAGACAATAACCTAATAACCAGACAGGCATCATCACATTTTTAATTTTTGATAGTAATCTTTCCAATACTAATGATTCAAAGCAAATTAAATAAGACATTGGTTAGCATAATATTTCCATGATTTAATAGCTTTATAAATCACATAGAACTGATTTCAGATCAAAGTGGGACTTCTCTAAAAACAAAACACGAAATCACTACCAACTGACATTTATTTAAAGCGCTTCCTCTGTGCCAAACACTCCATTCAGGAGTTTCTGTGGGTTACCTCAGTCAATCCACATTTTACAGATGGGGAAATCTGAGGCTTAGAGAAGTGAAGCCCCGTGCTCAAGGTCACAGTTCCAAAGCAAGGGAGATGATGAGATTTGTACAGGCAGCCCGATGTCAGAGCCTGAGCTCTCAGCCATGTCTCTGTACTTCTCCATCCCCTTTACCACTTAGGTGACATACCGGTTCTTCTTCTGGCCATACCCTGGAGGAGAACATGACAATCCCAGATTCTTGTCAGAATCTTTCCCCTACTCCAGGCTGCAGGGCCACTTGGTAGTTAAGACTGCATTCTCATGTGAAACATTCAGCACTTCAGTAACCAAAAGCCTACCAGTGAAGACCACAGTGGACTCTCATCCCAGATTTTGATCTTTGGCAAGCAATCACAGCACACTGGAACGGCAGAACTGCAGTAAAGGTCTTACCAGATGTTTAAATCCCTTCTGTAACATTTCAACAAACAGTTGTTTGGACTCTATTTGAACAATTTTCATGACCTGTAATATCCCACTGTGCAATGTGGCCTCTCTATTTTTAGAGAGCCCTAGTTAATAAAAAGTTCTTACTCGCAGAGAGTTAAAATCTATTACTCTGGAAATTCCCTGGAGGCAGTGGTTAGGACTCCGTGCTTCCACTGAAGGGGCGTGGTTTCGATCCCTGGTCCGGGAACTAGGATCCTGCAAGCTGCTGGGTGGAGCCAAAAAAAAATCTATTACTCTATAAGTTCCATCTGAAGATTTTTGATCTTTCTCTCTTAATCAACACAGACAGCTTTGCAAATGCTTGAAGGCAGCTGTCATATCACTTTTCCCTGGTATTGTGGTGAGGAGTTCACGTACTTTTGAAGGTAGCAACAGTCTCAAATATGGCAGAATGGATGAGCAGAGCTCAGATTTGTTATTGGGGAAGACATATGTAGAGGAAGGCTTCTTTGCAGTTAGGAGCACAGGTTTTATACTCAGATTAAATTCAGTCATTTCCTACTTGTGACCATTGACTAGTTCTGTGACCTTGAGAAAGTTGTTAAACCCAGTGGGGATGTTAGTACCTACCAGACCAGTGGTGTTGTGAGGATTCAATCAGCTAAGGCTTGTAGGTGCTTGCCATGGCCACAGAGTAGACGTTCTGGAAATGAGATTAGTAAAGTGTATTGATGAAAGACACGAATTTTATTTTACACATAAAGTTATGAAAATGTCTCTTTATGGCAGTAATTCTCACCTAAAGATCATCCCATCCCATCCCAAAAGATTAATTTTAGGCTTATATAACAGACTACTTAGTCTCCTGAACAGACAACATTAGTCTACTGAAAAGCTGAGATACTTAGCATTTGAAACCCAAAGACCTAAATCAAGATCTGATTCTGCCCCTTATTCTGTGATCTTGAGTACATTGAGCCTTTGTTTCCTAACTTATAAAATGCACCAGCATAGCTAAAATGCCCACCATGAAATACGATGGAGCAATTAGAGGCAGCAGATTAGAACACAGAGCAATGTGAAAGGATCTGAAAACACAGTTCCGAGTGAAAAAGAAAAAGGTGATCAGCAGGATGAGAAGTATAACAAGGCCATTTATGTAAACTCAAAACAACCATACATGGTGAATAACACCCATGCTAACTACAGAAATCCAATGTATTGCAGTGCTACTCTATGAGGGGAAGAGAATGCAAGCTACTTGGGAGGTTAAAAAAATCATCAAAAATAAAGACAAGGAGAAAAGGGAACCCTCTTGCACTGTTGGTGGGAATGTAAATTGATACAGCCACTATGGAGAACAGTATGGAGGCTCCTTAAAAAACTAAAAATAGAGCTACCATATGACCCAGCAATCCCACTACTGGGCATATACCCTGAGAAAACCATAATTCAAAAAGAGTCATGTACCACAATGTTCATTGCAGCTCTATTAACAATAGCCAGGACACGGAAGCAACCTAAGTGTCCATCAACAGATGAATGGATAAAGAAGATGTGGCACATATATACAATGGAATATTACTCAGCCATAAAAAGAAACAAAATTGAGTTATTTGTAGTGAGGTGGATGGACCTAGAGTCTGTCATACAGAGTGAAGTAGGTCAGAAAGAGAAAAACAAATACTGTATGGTAACACATATATATGGAATCTAAAAAAAAAAAAAAAGGTCATGAAGAACCTAGGGGCAAGACGGGAATAAAGACACAGACCTACTAGAGAATGGATTTGAGGATATGGGGAGGGGGAAGGGTAAGCTGGGACAAAGTGAGAGAGTGACATGGACATATATACACTACCAAACGTAAAATAGATATCTAGTGGGAAGCAGCCGCATAGCACAGGGAGATCAGCTCGGTGCTTTGTGACCACCTAGAGGGGTGGGATAGGGAGGGTGGGAGGGAGACGCAAGAGGGAGGAGATATGGGGATATAGGTATACATATATCTGATTCACTTTGTTATAAAGCAGAAACTAACACACCATTGTAAAGCAATTATACTCCAATAAAGATGTTAAAAATAAATAAATAAATAAAGACAAGAAGGGTCTCAAGAAATTTATAAGTAAATAGATTAATTAATTAATTAATTAATAACATGGGGAAAATGATGCTTCCCTACCTTCCTCAAAAGGTTATTCTGAGGATCTGATGAGATTATGCCTAGGAACGCAAAAGTTAATTTACCATGGTTAATATACAATTTCCATTATCGTCTCTGTACTGGACAAACGAACAGAGGTAGCAATTCCGCATGGATCTTCAGCAGGAAGTCACGAACAGGGCAGAGCCCCGTGAGGTGGTGAGATGACATCAGGGCTCCTTATGAAGGAGGGGCAGGCTCTCCCTCACTTCTGGAGACACCACTTGATGGCACAGCCAGAGGCAGCAGCAGCCTCTTCCCATGGATCCACTGCACGTGGCCCCCTCGGGCCCTCGGAAGAAGAGACCCAGGCAGGTGGGTGCCTCGATGGCCTCCCCTTCTTATGACATCAAGTTTCGAGATTTGGTCCTCTTCATTTTGGAGAAGAAAATGGGAACCACCCGCAGAACCTTCCTCATGGAGCTGGCTCGAAGGAAAGGATTCAGGGTTGAAAATGAGCTCAGGTAAGACATCACGGATTTCAGTTTGTGAATAAGCAGGGCTTCTTTGGAACCCAAGGAACCCGTGTTTTCCTCCACCTACAGAAGAGGTGACGCTCCCACTGGGAGAACAGGTATGAAATTAAAGAACAAATTTGAGGCAATTAGTTAAGGGAAATAAGATGAGTGGGGATTTGATGCAATTATATTGAAACCAGTTGGCACCAAAAGATAAGGTAATTTTTTTTTTTTTTTTTTTTGGCCTTTCACTATTATGAGATGAGGTATCTAGGGATGATCAACAGAAACCTAGTTGGGAAGTTCAATGATGAAACCATTCGGGTTTGTTCTTGACCAAATCAAACTAAAGCACCACTGAGTTCAATCAAAAACTGTCAGCTGCTTGGAAGCAAAAAGAGTGGTTTGATTGCTTGGCCCTTGAGCTGTACATCTGACTGTGCTGAGGTGGGTAGTGTCTGTGATGGGCTCGGATGAGCTACTAGCTGGCTCACCATAGGCACCTAAATGTGGCTTTGATCATGCTTTTCTAAACAGCAGTCTGAGTGGGATTTGTAGAGAGAGGGATGCTGGTGAAAGATTCAGGGGCAGCTCTGTCCAGGGGTGATGGACACCACGCTGAGAGTGATGAGCTCAGAGCCCAGAAGAGAAGGCAGTTGAAGCAAGCGTGTGGGGCACCTCAACTGGTTCACTCACAAACCCGCTCACATCCCAGCATCGGCCTTCCTCTTTTTCTAACAGTTACGTAAACTTTTCACTGGTCTCAAACAAAACAAAATCCAGACACAAATGGTATTAGAACCTTGGCATAAATAGTTCCAAACAGAATTGCCAGAGGGCTTGTAATGAATAAAGAATGATAATTAATGCAATTGGCTGGCTTTGATTGTCCAAGGAATAGGTTGACCACATTTTTTTTTTCAGGAAAATCTATAAGAATTCTGTGTGAAAATACATTTTTACTTTGAAGATAGTCTTTGATGTTAAAAAATAAAACTGACAAGCATTTCCTGATGAAGTGTCAGTTTCAAATTGCTAGAGAAACATATGTCAAAAGTCAATAATCAGATATGATAATTTTCACAATACCCATAATTCATATGAAGAGTCAATCTCATAGAAACATTTTATTTATTTATTTTTTACTGAAGTGCCCCATTCAGAAATTCCTGAGTTTCCCATGGTCTCCCTCACCCGATTTCTCTTTACATGGTCTCCTTCCCCCAACTCCTGCCTCTTTTTTCCTTTTTAACCCCTATCTCATGTGGGATGTTAAGCTCAAAATCTCATTGAAACATCCCTTCCACAAAATCATAGATGTCATCCAATTGTTGAGTCTGCCTTATTTAACAGACTTACATAAATTATTGGAATCAGGAGGGGGAAAGATGACATAGGTAAGTGGCTAAAAACCGAAATTGAAAAAAAGGAAACTGAAAAAGTAGAAATAAGAAGCCTTAGCAAATATGGAACTTCTTTTTGTGGTAAAGAAATTTGGCAAGGGCCAGACAGGAAGGTGAGAGCCAGATGGTCAAGGGATCACTTACATAGAAAGCTCTCTGTTGAAATGTCCACACTTCCAGCAAGAGCTGGCTAGTTTAGTTACAGGCACAGCTACGAATATGCACACGGTGGCTGAGGCAGGTACTAGGAGAGACGCTGGGCGGCAAGCTTCTTCTTTTGACAAAAGAGCCCAACAGGCAGCTTTGCTGCCAGGGACCGAGCCCAGCTGCTCAGGCGACAGAGGAAACTGGCGCACGGTGAGCCAACTGCTGCTGTGATATGACGGTGGCAAAGTTCCCAGGCTGGCTGCTCAGAAGACACATTAAATACAAATGTGTTCTATGGCACAAAAATAAACCACAAGAAGTAGAAGTCCTAGCTCTCAAGCGGAATTTCCATACATAGTTATATAGACTTTAACTGGAAAAGACAATGGAAATTATTGTAGGGGAAAATCTCTAGATAAGAAATCTAGAGACCTCAAATTCTGGCTCTGACCCTTCCCAGCCATGTGATGTGGGGCAAGACCTCCCTCTTCTCTCTGACCTTAGTTTCCTGATAAATGGTCTAGTTCATCTGATGTGATACCACATGTGATGATGGATGTCAATGTACTTGGATAAATTAAAACAGTTATACAAATGTAAAGTGTGGTTGTTTTCTTGTTACTTAGCTGAATCCATTGACCTTTACAGTAAAACCCTAAGGAGAGGGCTCTCTCTCCACACTCTGAACTAGATCAAATGACATAAATAAATAGAACAAAGAAAGGAAGGAAACCCATCCAATCAGCTATTTTGTAGGGAAAGGGGTAGTAGGGAGAGATTAGGTAGTAGGCGGAGGAGGTCGTAGGGAGACATTATGGCTGCTTTTATGCTCTGTGTTTTCCAAATGTTTTTACAATAAACATATATTTTTAAAATGAAAATAAAGGAAGTTGTTTTTTAAAAGAAAGGATACTTCTCAATAAGAACAGCTAGATCTCTCCTTTTGATATATAGGATTCAGAGAAAGAGGAGCTAAAAAAAAAATGCTCTGAAAATAGACAGTAATCTCCATAGTTTCTAACACATTCTTTGGCTGCCAGGAGGATTAAATTTGAGGGAAAATCTGATTCCTACTTTACCTGGACCTGAACACACAGCTTAGAAATGGTGTGCCTGAATGCATAGAACTATCTGGAACTATTTAAATTTCTAGCATATGTGCACTGTATCTTTATATTTGGATTGGACTTCATTAATATTTATGTTATATTGCAAAAGACATGCTATTCCATGTGCCATAGGAAGCTGGTTCTTAAAATATAAATCAGGAGAGGTGTCAAGTTCTTTGAGGCATTTGTGCACATTCATTAAAAAGGTTTCTGAATTTTATTCCATGGCCAACATCCTAAATTTTAGAGCAGCTTCATAATATTCGAGCTACTCTAGCTGGGACAAGCTAGAGAAGGATCAGAATCTAGTGTTTGTCACGTTCTTCTTTTATCCTTGATTCCAGTACCTTGAGCTATTTTAAAACTTTATCTGCATCAACCCTCCTATATGAACATATTAGCTAAGCCTACCATCTATGTCTTGACCTAAATCATTGATGTTGAAGAAGAAAGACCTGGGTAGGAAGGGTGGATCTCCATGGTTACATCGCCCAGCAGATTAACAGTTGCTGAGTTCCACTGTTCAAGCTGTAGAAACCCATCAGAGGATACTTTTGCCCTTCCTGGACCTGCATAATTTGTCTACAAGGGTACCTTTGGAAGGCATTGTTTTTACTGAAAGCAAGATATACCATCATGGCATCATATATAAAGGGTTCTGTTAGTACCCACTCTGCACAATATTTGTCAGGTTCTGGAGACAAAAAATAGTAGAAGACTTGAACCCTGCAAGCAAAGAGTTTAAAATCAGACAGGGGAGTCAGGAACTGTACCTTTGTTGTCACCTAGCATGAAAAGATAGCATAATGTATTTTCCAAGTATGTACTCGTCTTCCTCTTTTTTTAAAAATTAGCATTTTCCTACCCAACACTTCGAGCCTTCTTGTGTCATTTTGGTTTCCATCCATTCACTATGTAACTTTTGAAATGTGGCTTCTGCCTCACTCAGTATCCCAAAACTATTGTCTTCAAAGAATTTCCTGGTAGTCAAATCCATGGTTTTTCACCTGAATGTTGATAAAGACTCTTTCCTTGACTAAACTCTAGCGTGGCTTCTAGCAGCTTAAGGCCATGTCCCTAGGATTGTACCCCTGGCCCCACCTTAAAATGCCTGCCTGAGAAAGCTCAAGGTTACCAGAAGAATTTACTATTTGTTCCAACCAAAACCTGGCAATAAACAGATAGACCCCTGAACCCCCTCTTAGAGCAGTTGCTTTAGAAACCTTGCCATTATAAACCCTTTCTCTGCCCCTTTGAGATGTAAATCTTCCAGCCACCCAGAACTGTCTTCTCAAGGACCTGAGAGCAAACATCCAAGGAGATAATTCTCACCCCCAGTCTCTGCGGGAAGATAAAGGCCTAACTTCAGTGGGCCCCTTGCTCTAACTTGCACCACTGCCTCCTGTCACAAAGATTCCAGACGTTTTCTCGTCTGAATAAGCAGCAATTAGCAAATCCAGGTGGCCAAGTCACAAGGACCAATCCCCTTAATGCCTCTCTGTGCCTTTCCCACACTCCAGCCTTTACAAGGTCTCCTAACTTCTGTTCCCTCGAAGTTGAGTTCCATTCATGCTGGACCCTCTTCCCTATTGCAATAGTTATTACTGAATAAAATCTATTCTTACTGCTTTCAGTAGTGTCCAGCTCTGTTTATCTTTGCAATGTCTGATCACTTCAAATTTGTGGTATCTCAAATAAAAATATTAAAAGTCTTTGTTTGCAAAATAAACTGAACACCAGATGAAAGAGCTGTTACCTGCTCTAGAAAATACGATGTTGAACTGGTCCATCTCTAGGCCTCTTCTAGGTCCAATGTCCAAACACATCTTCACTGGTTTCTCTTTATGGTTTTTTCTCACTCTTTCTCCCCCAACCTTGAATGGCTCCTCCCTGCACCTCTCTGCATCTAAGACCTAAACTCCTGGAAGCCTTCCTAGAGGAAGAAACTTCCTCCGTGGACACAGGTGTGATCCATGGCCTAGGGTTGGCCCCCGGCTCTTCCACTTGGGTTTGCTCCTGATCTCATCCAGTTACCCCTCCCTGACTTCACAAGGGCAAGGGCGTCATCTGGGCCATTGTGTAGACCTCATCTTCATACCCTTGACAATTTTCTTACACAGAGTAGGCTTCAGGAAATATTTGCTCAAAGAATGATTTATCTGGTGAATATGAAACCAACCAAAAGAACTTATGATTACCAAGAGTAATTTTTGTCACTAAATTTTTTTTTTCTACAAGGCACCTGTATTACCTTTGTAATCAGCAAAGTAATGAAGACTTTATTTTTCTGAGTTCAAGAGCATGCAATGTAAAAATCAGTCCTGCTCTGGTCCAAATTACTTTCTATTTCAAAATTTGTGGACTTTAAATTAATGAAAATGTTCATAGTCTCATTTACTGTGGGTCAAAAAATCAAGGCAAGACCCTCTCAGTCTTAAGTATATCAAGGGCTGGAAACAGAAACTTGGCTTTACTGGTGCTAGTAAGAGTGTGTGATAAAACCAAATAAAACTACCTTGATTTTTTGGTGTCAGGGATTTTGAAACAGATCAGTTGCTAGGGAAATTGGCAAGAGGATTTTTTTAAACTGTGAATGTCTCTGCTCAACTATAAATAACTATTTAAAGTTATTGTTTACAAACTAAGTCCTATGTCAGATGGAAAGAATTAAGAAATTAACAGATAAAAACTACTATACATAAAATAAGTAAGCAACAAGGATTTACTGTATAGCACAGGGAATTATATTCAACATTTTGTAATAACCTATAATAGAATATAATCTGAAAAAATAACTGAATCACTGCTGTACACCTGAAACTAACACAATACTGTAAATCAGCTATACTTTAATTAAAAAAAAAAAAAAAAAAAAGAATGCCCTCTCCAGGGAAAGAAAAGAGTTTTAAAGACAAAGAAAAAAGGAGGTGGCCATCCATGAGGACTGCAGGAATGAGCTTGGGGTGTCAGTCTGGCTCCTGGCAAAGAAGGATGGCTGCCTCTTTCCTCATGGAGAGTTTTTCTAATTGTATCAAGAGGCAGGACCAACTGGGGAAAGAAAGACAGAAAGATCAGGGATACTGGTATCTGAGAAAAAAAATCGGAACTGAGATTTGTGAGTTAACCTTTCAGTTTAGAGCTTTCTGGACATCTGAGGGCCACATTCATGATTCTTATAATATCTTTTACCATATGTATTATTATATATCTAATGTGTTTCTTTTAATTGCCCCTGAATGGAATCATTGTAATTTAGCCCTATCTTAAGGAATAATAATCATAAAAACCATGGGTCTGATATACATAATTTAAACATATAGATTTAATAAACATATAAACTTTTGAAATGTTCAGTTATGTACTCCCTGAAATTATCTTATGTGCCTGCAGAGAAATGAGTACCATGTGGGGAAACATTGCTGTAATTAAGCCCCAAGTCCAGCATGGGGATCAGATCCAAGCTGGGGCAGGTAAAGAGCGATCTTTCTCTATAGCACCGTTTCACAAGGTGGAGTTCTTGGGCTGTGAGGTGGTTTTGAAATATGGTGGCCCCCATGGAGTGCCAGGGACTATTTTCCCTTTCCTTGCATTGGGGGGCGGTGCTGGTGTACCAGATAGGGTACAGCAGAAGTGACACTATGTGGCTTTGGGGGCTAGCTC
Organism: Balaenoptera acutorostrata; assembly: GCF_949987535.1. NCBI lineage: Eukaryota > Metazoa > Chordata > Mammalia > Artiodactyla > Balaenopteridae > Balaenoptera > Balaenoptera acutorostrata. The sequence continues at coordinate 32,359,026 of NC_080079.1, read as the reverse complement.
ATAAAAGGCCCTGAGGCTTCTGCTGTTCCTTGGACCCCAGAGCCTCAGGTAAGAAGTTTGAGTTCCCCCTGAGAGAGGCCACTTAAAGGTGCTCAGGTGGATCGATGCTGCTGAGCCCAGCCTCCCAGCCACCCTCACCAAGGTGCCAGACACGCAGGCTGTGTGGGACATCAGTACCTCCATCAGCTGTATATGGAACAGAAGGATGGCCCAGCTGAGCTGCCTAAATTCCTGACCCACAAAATTGCGAGACGTAACAAAACTGTTCCTTTTCAAAGCCATTACATTTTGGGATTGTTGGTTGTGCACCAACTAGATAACTAGAACTGACTGATTATATCAGAATCACCAAGGGAGCTTGTGAAAATCCATATTTTTTGGCTCTAGGTGAGATTTACTGAATCTGAATCTCTGGTAGTAAGGCTCAGGCATCTGAATTTTAGTCCACCTTCCTGTGTGTCTCTAGTAGACACTAGAATTTTAGAAACTTTCCCTTAGAGCTATAGATGAATCAATTCATTCTACTAGTGGGCTCTCTATTGACCATTACTATAAATCTGGCCATGAGCTGGGCGCCAGGCATGATTATAACCATGCAGATTATAACACTGTCCCTGCCCTTAGGGATGCCAAGGATCAAGTCAAGCACATTTCAGTTCAGCACCAGTTGAGGAAGAGGACCCTGCATGGTTTTCCCCGTGGGAAGCTGAAGGACAAATCCTAGTTCAGGATTCCTGTAATTGGTTCACAGCCTCCCAGACCTAGTCCAAGGCACTATTAATTGGTCATGGCTAAGAAACTAGATGCACTTAAAGAATGGAATCCACTGATATTTCAGGAAAAGCCATCTCAGCACTGCCTTGGGGTCTTTAGAAGAGATTGAAGATGGCTGCCTGAGGCTCGCTGCCACCTTTTATCATAAGAAGAAAGCCCAGGTCTTTGGGGCCAAGGCAGAGACTACCTCAGCCCCAATCCCAGGTTGATTTGCCCTTGAAAATGACATTCCTTTAAGTAGAAAAGTGGTGAAAGATGGTTCATGACAGAAAATGGGAAAATATAGAAAAATGCTTAAAACAAACAAAACCTCGCACAGGGGTCTAACCACAGTCTAGCAGAACGTTAAGAGATTGCTCGAGTCATGAACACCTGGGTTTGAAACTTGGCTTCATGTAACCTCTGCAGGCTTGGTTTTCTCATTTGAAATTTTATTGCCCACCTCATAAGACTCTTGGGCGGATTATAAGAATATATCCGTGTGTGTGTGTGAGTGTGTGTGTGTGCGCGTGTGTGTGCGTGCGCATGTGCGTAGTTATTGTTATTCTTGCTGATTGTCTGGAATGTTTCTCTCTAGTCTTTTTCTTTCGTATATACCAGTATTTAATTGTTTGTTGATTGTTTTACAGCACCCTTCCCCAACATCCCCAGGCATTCTGAATGTCTCTGTTAGAGGCAGGGCTGAGTCCAGAGATACCCTAGGTGAGAGATGGTGTGGAGGAGCAGGGGGTGGTAAGTGTGGATGGTGAGGGACCTGAATTTGGAAGGGGAGCCCCGGGGGTTCCTCCTGAGCACATCTATCTCCCTCCGAAGTTTAGGCAAAACCCAGAGCTCAGGGAGCCTGACAGCCCCTCTGTGACTTCTCCATCCTGGTGTGTAGCCATAGCAACTGTTCTTTCAGACTTTCTGGGACAGTCCTCATTGTAGCCCATATTATACTGGACATAAAACATCAAAACATGAATCCTATGTGGCAGCAGCAGGGAGAGAGTGTCTAACAGTGTTATGTAGGAAGTGTTAGTCCATCTCTATTTCTGTGCTTCGGAGAGAATCTTCTTCGTGATGATGATGATGATGGAGGTGGTGGTGGTGATGATGATACTCATCCTGATGGTGTTCCTTTTGAGAAAAGGAATAGCTCTCGCCAGAGCCATGAAATTAAGCACAAAGTCACAGAGGGGCAGCTCAGTGTGGTCTAGCACACAGGTTTTATTTTATTTTATTTTTTTGGTCGTGCCACACAGGATCTTAGTTCCCCTACCAAGGATCGAACCAGCACCCCATGCAGTGGAAGCATGGAGTCTTAACCATTGGACCACCAGGGAAGTCCCCCAGTACACAGATTCTAGATTAAAACAGACCTCAGATCAAATTTCAGCTCCACCAATTATTAGCTGGGTGAATTTTTAATGTCTCTCAAAAGCTCTCTTTTCTTATTTTTAGATGGGGATAATCATACCTATCTCATAGTGTTATTGACAATTAAATGAGGTAGTGTATGAAATGTGCCTACCATGATTCTGGCACATGGTAATATTCAAATATTATTAGTCTTTTCAATACTGGAGTCTCCATGGCAGAGAGAAAACCACTGTATCAGCAAATGGCTGCCACAACACAGCAGTAAGACATTGGTAGCAGAACATACCAGAGGGGGTGACCTTTCTTGGTAATACTATCTGCTAAGGGCTCAGAACAGAAAGTGAACAAATGCTTTATTGTGGTGGTCTGGAACCGAACTTGCAAGATCTCTAAGATATGACTGTACCGTGATGATGTCAAAGTTCCTAATGCTGACTTTCAAGCTCTTACTTAGTGGGAACGAGTGACAAACAGTACTGAACTCTGAATAGCACAATGTGAATGTTTGTTTGATTTTTTGTTTTTGTATGTGCTTTATTGTTGTTGTTGTTGTTTTGTTTTGTTTGCTAGTTGCTTAATGAGCAGGGGTTGGAAGTCTATATCAGAGTCTTCCTTCATATGATGTATAGCCTATATTCACAAATACGCTTATATGAATTCAGTAAGAGACAAATGTGGTCCTCATCCAATAGGGTGAGCTCAGATATCTCCACTGGGGGATGGTGGTACAAGAGTGGATGATGAAGGGTCTAAATTTGGACGCTGAGCCCCAGAGCTCCTCCTCAGCACACCCTGCTCCCTCTGAGGTTTAGACAAAACCCTATTTATAATAATAAGAATAAATATTACAATAAATAATGTAATAGTAAAATTTCCCTTCAAAGGGCAGAAATATAGAAGGAATAATACTTACTATGTAGCCCTGTTAAGTCTTTCGTTGTTCAAGTCTTGACATAAACAATCTTTCAAGAAGTTTACCATAAATAATCTTTGGAATTATATGGATCTGGAATAGGGAAGCAGCTAGCCGTCTTCCCTCATCCCCTATAAAAGGTTGTTTTACCCTGACTTATTTCTGCCTGGGCCTGCTGCACATCCTGCCATCCAGATGGTCTCAGCTCTGATCTCCAACCATCCTTCCAATGCAGCATGCCTGAAATAAACTTCAATTCCACTCCCCCACCCCTTCCCCCAAAGAGATGCAACTTCCTAAATCCCTGTTTCTACCAAAAGTGATAATACTTGAGTGTGATAGATATGCTGGAAGTCATATTTGAGTCTATTCTCCACACCATCTTTTATAGGCGATGCCAGCTGTCCATCATATGTCTTCTTTGCCTTCCTTTCTAGAGCTATAGGAACCAGAGTGGGGTTAAAGTCATCTTATATCTGGTCCAGTGATTTTTCTTCCTAAGTAGCTCCCCACCTTGCCCCAACCCATGACTCGCCCTTCCAAATCATTGTGTGTAACAGATTCGTCTTTTAAAACAACACGACAACGCTCTCCATGTCCGGCTCACAAAAGCCTTCAGTGGTTCCATAATCCCACAAAACAAGATCCAACTTCTTCAGCCAGGCTTCCAAGACCCCCTGTAATGCGGTACTCAGCCGCATCTACAACTACTTCCCAACATGAATTCTTCGCTCCAGTACAGGCCATTCTCCTTCCTTTCCTCTGAACCTTTTCTTCCAGGAGGACCAAAAGTTCTGCCTACCAGGTGCCTTATCCCTCCCATCCACCCAGACAGGGCACAAATCCTGCTTTTCCACAAAGCCATCCACCTCTCCCAGCCCACACCAAATTCTTTTCCCTCTCTGTGTACCATTTGCAGATCCTGCCCATGTCTTGTGTCTTATCATAACATACTGTTAACATAAGATACTGATGCCCAGAGACTTCCCTTTTCTTCTTCGGTACCCATCACCACCGCAAGAAACCTAGGGCTGTGCATATAACAGTGAACCAAAAAATACCCAGTGAATCCAAGAGTCAGTCAAGAAAAGGAGAAGGAGAAAGAAGAAGTCAAGCAAGAGAAGTGGGAAAAAGAAGAGAAAATCTATTTTTTTCTCTTAGATACCTAAGTATGCTATTTTTCTCTTGTTATTTCCCGGATTCATAGACTATTTGAACTGAAGGAGCCTTAAAAATTATTAGTTCCGATGATATAATGCTGACTGTGAAGACTTCTTAAAAACTAGAAATAACATACTTGACCCAGAAAAGACAGTCAAAAAGGATAAATATCATTTACCAGCTGTGTGACCTTCAGGATGTCCTTAACCTCTCTGTTCTTCAGTTTCCTCATTTTTGAAGTGTGACTAGTATGACATTTACTTGAGGAGCTATGTGAGTATTAAATGAGATAATGTATGTAAAGTACTTGGACAGTGCTGAAAAACATTGTAAGTGCTCAGTACTTACTAGGGAAAAGATACAGGGTCATACGTCACAGGGTTGTGCTTTGAAAAACATGTAAAACAATATTTCTCAAAGGCTGGTCACCTGCTATTCATGGGTTGTGAGATCAATTTAGTGGGATGTTATAAGCATATCGACATCTACATCTGTCTCTATTTGGGGTGATGATATAAAATGTGTTTCTAACTGTGGGTCACAAATAAGCTTGAAAGGCGCTGGGTTAAAGCCCTCTACAAATAAAAAGGAAGTGGCACACCAAAGCCACAGGCAGAGTGCAAGGTGCTAATTTAAGAACGATTTTATCCTCCATCCTCTCTGGACCTTGGTTTTCCATTGACACCACAATCTTACTAACGTTTTCTTAATTTTTCTTGCATCTGATATGTAACGTAGACCGCTGTTGTTACACTTATTTAAGTAGAATTCCCTTGCATGGAGGCCTAGGTTCTCCATGCCTATGGTCAGGTCTACTGTGCGTCTTTCTCCGTCAGATGGAATGCTCTGAAACACCTCAGGGAAAGAGGAGAGCTTCTCATTTCAAAAGTCCCTTCAGCTGGTAACTTTGTCTTGCATTCTGCAGTGATTCTGTCACCCACATTGTGGCAGAAAACAACTCTGGTTCAGAGGTTCTTGACTGGCTTCAGGTACAGAACGTAAGAGCCAGCTCACAGCTAGAACTCCTCGACGTCTCCTGGCTGATAGAAAGTATGGGAGCAGGAAAACCGGTGGAGATTACAGGAAAACACCAGCTTGTTGTAAGTGTCACGAACGTGGTTTTCATTGCCTTTCGCTTATGATTAAGAACACGGGCTGTAGAATCAACAGACCTGAGTTAAACCCCAGGTTCTCTGCTTACTCCCTGTGTGACCTTGGCCAAGTCACTTAGCTTTTCTGAGCTTCAGTTTCTTCCTCTGCATTGTGAGAACAATAGTGCCTGCCTATCTTGTAAGATGGTTATGAGGATTAGAATAACACACATGTAAAGTGCTTAAGACAGAGCCTGATTTATATATGCACTTAATAAATGGTAGCTATTTTTACAAACAAGTCTATACACAAATATTTCAAAATATTGAAGTCTTGATGTCTAGCAGTCAGAAAAGTAGAAGGTTCTTATTTTTTTTCTTACTGTGATCATTCATAAAGAAAAAAATAAAGTTAAGCTCTTAATTCCACACCCATCACCAACGGACCATAACTACATAAGTTCACAGAAAAGAAAAATGATATTTAATTGGTAGTTTTTTTTCATGTTATTTTTTCAGGTTGCAAAAATAATACGTGTTAATTATAGCAAATTCAAATATTAGAGATGCATATAACATAAAATTTGAGCCTCCTATAATTTTATTCTCTTTCCAGAGACAATTGCCATCAAACTGCTTTTTTCTTCATACACATCTATTATTATTACCACTATTAATTGTCATTTTATTTATTTTTTTTTTTAAGAGTTACTTTTTTTTTTTTTTTTTTTTAAAGGATTTTCTTATTTATTTATTTATTTATTTATTTATTTTTGGCTGTGTTGGGTCTTCGGTTCGTGCGAGGGCTTTCTCCAGTTGCGGCAAGCGGGGGCCACTCTTCATCGCGGTGCGGGGACCGCTCTTCATCGCGGTGCGCGGGCCTTTCTCTATCGCGGCCCCTCCCGTTGCGGGGCACAGGCTCCAGACGCGCAGGCTCAGCAATTGTGGCTCACGGGCCCAGCTGCTCCGCGGCATGTGGGATCCTCCCAGACCAGGGCTCGAACCCGTGTCCCCTGCATTAGCAGGCAGATTCTCAACCACTGCGCCACCAGGGAAGCCCAATTGTCATTTTAAATGGATGCTTATGCATTTGTTTAGGTGAGAACAGACTATTCAGCTACTCCCAACCCAGGCTTCCAGAAGACTCCACCACTTGCTGTAAAAAAGATCTCTCAGTACGCGTGTCAGAGAAGAACCACTTTAAACAATTGGAACCACATATTCACGGTAATGGAGATTTACAACAACACCTAGAGCAAATGCAGGGCTTTCTGCTTCTTTCCATGAATCTCCAAATTAAGTTATGAATATTCCTGAAAATCTAGGAATGTTTTTCACACTCTTACCCACTCCCCTAACCTGATCTCTGGTTCCTGTTTCTGTCAAGAATGGTTCTCCTTTTGTCATGGAAATAGACAAATATATTCAGAACACATTCTTTAGAGACAGTAGGTTACTATTTATCGGGAGTTGTCATTAACAGACGCAACAGTTATCAAAGGCAAATATTCTGAAAAAAAAAATATGTACTGTAATTAGTCCACTACACAGTAAGAGCAAATTACATAGAAATAGCAATTGTGCATAAACAGCTTTTGCTGGGAAGCCAGAGGATTGAGAGTCAGCAGACCTGGATTCAGCCTCTCTGATATTAACTAGCTGGGGCAAGTCAATTCCTCTCTCTGAGCCTCAGTTTCCTCATCTGCTCAAAAAGGAATTAGCTAGATCAATCTCTAAATTCAGCCCTGAAGTTCAATAATTATGTTTCAAATGACCCGAACAAGCCGATAACTGCTTGTCCTCCAGCCTAGAGTCAGTAGTCAGATAGATAAAACTTTCATTAGTATATCAAATACAAACTTCTCCTTTCTAGTCTTCTAGCCCCACGTGTGCAAGGAGCACCAGGAAACTGTAGCTACTGGGCACACTGAGCATCATGCCACACAGCTGCAGCTGCTTCCTCCTCTGCCAGAAATGCAAACGTGCCCTACCTTAAATAACCCCCTACCTTAAATAACCCTGCTTGTGGGTTTGTGCCACTTATGATTATACCCATTCATTCAACAAGCCTATGCTAAGTGCTGACTATATTTCACGTATGAGATAAGAGATGGGGCTTCCCAGTGATCAAGACAGAATCCTGGTCACAGGCTGGTAGGAAAGTCAGCCAAGAGGGAAGGATCATGCCAAGTAACAACTAGGAAGATGCAGTGAGCACAATATCATTTTATAGCTATATCACTCCTGAATATCTAATGGCAGAGAACTCAAAGTTTCCTTACAAAGCACTCTGTGGCCTGTCTTTTCAACTCAATTCCGCTCATCCACCAAGGGAGGGGTGCAAAAGTACAGGACACCCAATCCTGATCTTTGAGGAAATAGTCACGAGGTGTTCTAATACTTAACAGAGAGCAAGAGGTGTTTGCAAGTGACTGCTGGCTCGGGGGGTAGGGGCTAGGAAACAGACTGTGTTTTGCTCATCTGGTTTTATTCTTCAGGATGCCTTTGAGGTATTGGCTGAAAATTATGAGTTTAAAGAAAATGAAATCTCTTGTCTGGAATTTATGAGAGCAGCTTCTGTACTTAAATCTCTGCCTTTCACAATCATCAGTATGAAGGACACAGAAGGAATTCCCTGCCTGGGGGACAAAGTGAAGTATGTCATAGAGGTAAGGGTGAAAGGTGATTTGTCCCAACTCCTGATATGTAGGGAGGGAAGGAGGGAGAGAGAGAGATGCAGTTAATGGATTTTCCTGTTAACTATATAGATGTGGTATTCATGACTTATTTTCCTTTTTCTCTAATATATATTATATAGATATATATATTATATAACATATATATTACATAGATAGATAGATACACATATACACATGTGTAATTCACACTCCAATATTTTCTCTCCTGGAGCTATGTGGGGTCAGCTAGTGGGAAAATAACTCTCCCATATTATTAATCACAGTGAAAGACTCTAGTGACCTAAAAGCTCAATGGGAGAGGATGCTATGACTTCGAACACAGGCTGTGTGAAGAACCTCACTTCCACTCAGGGGACATTGCCCTCCAGAATGGTGGTGGGCGTGATGGCCAGTGGAGCTGATTCTGCATCTCTACCTGTATAGTCTAAGAAGAGAGCCAGGGATGGGTAGTTATTTATTTAATGATGTTTAAGGATTCCCTGGCAAGGCAAATCGGTCATCCAAGAGTAAATTTCAATATAGTCAAGCTCAAGGTACATTATTCAAGGGAAATAATCCCAACTCTATTTAGAGGATGTTGGGTGGCTCTGAGCTAAACATCATAAGGGCTTGAACCCGGATTAGCTTTTCAGTGGGTCCAAAATTAACCGGCTCAGATGAAAAGTCCTCTTGTTTCAGCTAGTTTATATTCATTGAAAAGAAAACTATCTCAAATATTTAGACACACCTTTGTCAGTGAATCTTTTGGTTTGGTGTTCTGTAGATTTGGACCCTAATCATTCTGTACCTTCCTCCTTGAGGATTGTAAAGTGGTCCTTGGAAATATAATAACCTGAGATTTTTCAAGCAGGAAATGTCTTGTTTTCTCCAGATCAGCTAAGGAAATATCCTGTATACAACACATGTATTTCATGAAAAATTAAGCTACTAGATCTGGGGATTTGAAAACCTTAGACTGCAGTTAACATCACTAATGTAATATATTTTTCAACTGTTCGTGCAGGAAATTATTGAAGATGGAGAAAGTTCTGAAGTTAAAGCTGTGTTAAACGATGAACGATATCAGTCCTTCAAAGTACGTGATTTTTATATGTATTCATCAAAAATGGTTTTTCAGTTAATTCTATTACTTATTCTAAGTGGTTGTGTTAGTCAGCTTGGGATACCATCACAAAATGTTGCAGACTGAGTGATTTAAACAACAAATATTTATTTTCTCACAGTTAGAGCCTGGAAATCTGAGATTGGGGTGCCAGCATGGTTGGGCTCTGGTTAGGGCTCTCTTCCTGGTTTGCAGACGGCCTCCTTCTCAATGTGCCCTCACATGACACACAGAGAGAGAGCAAACTCTCTGGTGTCTCTTCTTATAAAGGCACTAATCCCATCATGAGGACCCACCTCATGACCTCATCTAAACCTAATTACCTCCCAAAAGCCCCATCTCCAGATACCATCACACTGGAGGTTAGGATTTCAACATATGAATTTGGGAGGAAGGGGCACAATTCAGTCCATAGCAGTGGTCTAGGAAGCAGATGCCTAAATAAATATGGGTGCTCGGGCTTATTGCCATGCTATGGTGAGATACAAATGACCTTACCTCCCAAGAGTCTGTCACTCCTGGGTACACTAAGACTGTGAGACAAAACAAACCTGTTCTTTAAGAAACCTGCTCCTCACTGAATCCTTGTCTACTTTGAAGCAGGGTTTGTTACCACCCAATGTTCCCTACCTTGGAGTTGTAGGGGCCAGAGACTTCCACCTACCAATCCTTTGGGTTCAGAAGTGATGCTCAGGCTAAACTGTGGTCGAGGGCAGAAGGCCAGGCTCAGAGGGCAGACAGACTGGGTTGAGTCTGGGCTCTGACACTTACCAGTTGTGTGATGGTGGAGAATTTATGCAAGCTACACGTGCATCCCTCTTTAAATTGTGAGGGTGAATATGCATGAGTGTGTGTAAGGCACTCTTGGCAAAGGGTTGGGTACAGATACCTGTTGTCACACATTGACAGTGCAGGCAATCCTTATTGGATATCTGGAAGCCCTCGGCAGTGCCAGAAGCTGGCTCCGCACTTCTGCTTCATTTAGTAATAACATATGTCAGGAAGGGACCCTGCTGAAATAGAAATGCCTCTGAAAAATTACCATTGCCCACCTGCTTGTCATATTCAGGAGAAACTAGGTCAGAGATTTGTTCACACCTTTTCTTAATCACTTGACCTTGAAAAGTATCATTTCATTGACATAATGATTGTTTTAGAAACTAAAGGCATGCCTTTCTCTTTGTTTCAGCTCTTTACTTCTGTATTTGGAGTGGGATTGAAGACGTCTGAGAAATGGTTCAGGATGGGGTTCAGATCTCTGAGTAAAATAAGGTCGGACAAAACCTTGAAATTCACAAGAATGCAGAAAGCAGGTGAATCGTCTCTCCTAAAAAAATCTCATGTTGTTGCCATGGGCTGGTCAGGTTGTGGTAGGAATCTGTCTGCTGTACTTCATACGTCAACTCCAGTCTTGGTGAGCTGGTCTCTTGTTTGGCCTCTTTTCATGCTATGGCTAAAAGCCCAAGCTTTTGGAATCAGACAGACCTGGATCCAAATCCTGGCTCTGGCACTCTCCAGTCGTGTGATCTTGAGAAAGTTAGTTAAAATCTTTGAGCCTTCGTTACCTCATCTATAAAAGGGAGGTAACATCGGTATGTAAGTGGGGAATAGATCAGATCTTGCAGGCAAAGCGCTTAGCCTGGCACAGAGCAAATATACCCTGCATGAAGGCTGTTGTCATTCCTTTATCCTGCTGTCAAACCTGGTTGCACCATTGATCTAGTTCTTACTGAACTGACCCTACCAGATATTTGGGTCCTGGCTGAGTAAGAGGTATGGGTGAGGAATCCAAGACAGAAAGTTGACATGGAGGGTTGGAAGTAAAGAATATTTGAACGAACTAGAGCTGTTGCTTGGTACAAATATGGATCTGCTTTAGAAACTGTAAGACACCAGGACATAGAAGGGAAATGGTGGAAATCTAGACAGGGGTTTACCTACCCAACCAGGACTCCTTAACCCAGGAGAGTGTAGAGACAGACATCTGAAAGCCTGGCAGGGCCTCACGGAGGTTGAAGGTGGCTTGGTCACTTCTATTTATGGAGGGTCCTGGTATATTTTTTTCAATCAAGAAATGTCAAAAAACAGGGTCAAAAATTGTATGATTTAAATGTTTATTTTTAATATGCAATAGAAATACAATATAACTGGGATTTGAAAGGAAGTCACAGCCACAGTTCTGAGCACTATAGCTTCTGAGTTACAAAGAATGAGGACGTCATCAACATTTTTAATCATATGAAAGTAAGGGAATCTTCTACAAGAGGAGACCAGAAAGAAAAGAAAAAAGAAAACAGCTAAAAAAAAAAAAAAAAAAAAAAAAAAGAAAACAGCTATCTTCTGTTTAAGTGATGAAAAGAAACAAACAAGAGGAGAGGAAGAAATCAATTCTTGGTGGTTCACATCAATGCTACCATAGAATTCCCCAACTTCATAAAGTTGCTAGCCTCCAAAAAATTGCTAATAAGCTTTAAAAGATGCCACATAGGAACTAAAAGGGCCTAAGGAAAAAAAAGACCCATATTCATATTCTGGGCTTCTGAAAGTGCACACTTAATAAGCGTGATGTACACCAGCTCTAGAGATGCCATAGAAATATATACATAAGTATTAAAATATACGTAAGTATTAAACATGGCTCAGAATGAGAGTAAGGGCTGTCAACACTTAGAGAGAAAGTGGGAGGCAAAGCCGTGTTTCCCTTAGATGAAAACCTTTATCAACTGACACCGAATGCTCTTGGGATCCAAGTAGCTCCCAAGTCCCCAGCTTTGTAAACTGGATTTTTCTCTTCCTATTTGGGCTCTTCCAGACAGATGAATGAAGCAGCTATTACTCTCTCAATCCATCAGTGATGGCCATCCGACTATTTAATGCTTTTGTTTTATGTAGAACTCGAGGAATGCCTTCCTATCATACTTATAACTGAAAAACCCAGGCTTTATGTATCCCTTGTGGCAGCGCTACAATGAATGGACTTGTCAATGGGAATAGTTTAACATTTTGCCAAGGGTAAGCTAACTGAACACGTTGAATGTACGATCCAGGGGTGAAACCCTGTTTCAGTTTTACTTATAATCATACTGGGTTTTAATTCCCTGAGGCTTGAGGATTCACATGCCACATTGGTTTCTGAAATATAACAGCACACATATAACACTGTACAGGGTAATAAGTTTCTTGTAATAAGTTCACCTCCCTACCATACCCAAAAGGAAAGCCAATTAAGTTGCTTTCATGGGTGTCAACAAATTATTAAACTATCTCCATGTTAGTTCCTGATACCTGCATATGTCCTTAAAGAAATTGTTGCTAATCATGACTTTTGGTTTAGGTACATCCTGAATAAGCACAGGAGTTTTATGGTTACCAAATGAGTTGTACTGTAAATATCAGCCATGATGAAATTTTTGTATCAAAAAAAGAGCCAAATGGAGCACTGTTGTTCATTTTTTTTCACATTTATACATTATTTGTTTAATTTTATTAAATTGATTTTTTTAAATATGGTAAGAACACAACATGAGATCTACCCTCTTAGCAATTTTTCTTCCATTGGTATCATAATTTATTTACCCATTTCCTGTTGATGGACATTAGAATTATTTCCAGTTTTTGGCTATGAACATTCTTGTACCTGTGGATATATGTCCTCATTTCTCTTGTGCATACACCTAGGAGTGAAATTGCTGGGTCAGAGGCTGAATAGCTATTGATTTAGCTCTATCAGACACCCCACCAGCACTGTGTCAGATACATAAAATGCAAATATCTTCTCCCAGTTGGTAGCGTGTTTCTTCATTGCTTGATAATGTCCTTCGATGAATATACGTTCTTATATTCAATGAAATCCAAATTATCAATCTTTTCACTATAGTTAGTGCCCCTGCAACTGTGCTCTGTTTCAGAGATATTTGCTTACCCTCAGGACCATAAAGATATTTTCCTGTTTTCCTTCAGAACCCTGATTCTTTTTAACTTTTGCGTTGAAGTCTATGATCCACATCACATTTACTAATGAATTTTTGAGTGTGCAATAGAGTACTGTTAATGGAGTACTGTGTGGCAGGCACAACGATGCACAGCACATCTCTGCTGAAACTTTGTACCCGTTGCACAGCAACCCCCTGAAAGCATTGCTTTTTAAATCAAATGCTCCACACACAAAAATGGCCATATTGCAATAAAAATGTGGCTTTATTTTATGTATTTTATTATTTTTTAGCATCTTTATTGGAGTATAATTGCTTTACAATGGTGTGTTACTTTCTGCTTTATAACAAAGTGAATCAGCTATACATAAACATATATCCTCATATGCCCTCCCTCTTGCGTCTCCCTCCCACCCTCCCTATCCCACCCCTCTAGGTGGTCACAAAGCACCGAGCTGATCTCCCTGTGCTTGTGGCTTTATTTTAAAAAAAGAGAGAGAGAGTTTTAGGATTGATATAAAAAACAATAGTGTTCCACAAGCTGTGTGGTTTGGTATTGGGCACAGTTTATAGATGTATTAGTGTGTGAACATTATCTTCTCTTGGTCCTGCCAATATGATTCTGCAACTGTCCTTATTTAGAGATAACATGGGAAGTTTGAATTTGAGAATTTTGTGACCGTGATGTTCTAACCAAATGGCCGTCCTGCCTCCTCCCTCCCGTGATCCTGGAGGTGAAAAGGACCAACATGGTGGCTCCACATCTTTCCAGAGAGCAGTGATGGGTGAACCTGCTAGGAGGTAGACTTAAGCTCATGAAAATAAAGAACTTTTGACGCTCCCCCTCATTTTGCTTTTGGTGAGAACAAGTAGGATCTACTTTCTTAGCAAATTTCAAGTATACCACAGAGTATTGTTAACTATAGTCACCATGCTGTACGTTAGATTTCCAGAACTTATTCATCCCGTGTATCTGAAACTTTGTGCCCTTTGACAAACATCTCTCCACTGCCCCAACCTTCCAGCCCCTAGTAACTGCTATTCTACTCTCTGCTTCTAAGAGACATTTTTTAGATTCCACATATAAGTGACATCATGCAATACCTGTCTTTCTGTGTCTGATTTATCTCACTTAGCATAATGACCCCAGTTCATTCACATTGTTGTGAATGACAAGATTGCCTTCTTTTTTTAAGGCTGAATAATATTGCATTGTATGCTAATTAGCTCGATTGTGGTAACCATTTCACAATGTGTACATATATCAAAACCTCGTGTTGTACACCTTAAATTTATACAATTTTTGTCAATTATACCTCAATAAAGCTGAGGGAAAAAAGAGAAAGAACTGCCCTCGAAAGACCTTACAATTAGGAAATGGGCAGCTTCTGGAGGTATCAAAGCCTCCCATTATTAGAAAGATTCAGGCAGAGTTGGAATGCCTCCCTCTTGTGGACCCTAGGGAAGAGAGCAGTGCCTTGTATGGAAGGATAACTAGATGGCCCTCAGGCTCTATGGATCTCTCCTGCACCCTGCTCCCCTCCCCTCCTCCGCTTCATCCAAATTCTTGGAGATAAAGCTCCCATCTCCTTTACTCCTCTGCTCCATGCCTCCCTCTGTGGGTCTGTGGGGTTAACCAAGTCATTAGAATAACTCCTCGTCATGACCACTCTGTCTGAGCTTTCGTTTATTCGTGATGGTCAGACAAAGAAGCAATAAGCCAGACCACCAGAGACATTTTCCAACTCTCCTCAGATGCAAATCTACCCTCTTCCTATTCTTTTTTTTTTTTTTAATAAATTTACTTATTTATTTATTTTTGGATGCATTGGGTCTTCGTTGCTGCACGCAGGCTTTTCTCTAGTTGTGGCGAGCAGGGGCTACTCTTCGTTGCGGTGCGTGGGCTTCTCATTGCGGTGGCTTCTCTTGTTGCGGAGCACGGGCTCTAGGCGCGCGGGCTTCAGTAGTTGTGGCTTGCGGGCTCTAGAGCACAGGCTCAGTAGTTGTGGCGCTCGGACTTAGTTGCTCCGCAGCATGTGGGATCTTCCCGGACCAGGGCTTAAACCCGTGTCCCCTGCATTGGCAGGCGGATTCTCAACTACTGCGCCAACAGGGAAGGCCCCCACCTTCCTATTCTTGACTTCAATTCTTTAATTCATCTATAACCATGCAACCCCAAATCTTCCCACCCCAAATCTTAATGCATTATCTTTTTAAAATAATAGGGCACAGCTTATTGATCAGGAGGGCTGGTTCTTCAATAGGAAGTCAGATTTGAACAGCTTGGTTCTAGGATGTGAAATATTGCCTCTTCCTTAGGAAATTGTAAGTCTCTCAGTCAGAAAGCAAAGAGCCATTGTTAACACGAAAAATTCGCAACCAAGAGAATGCAGATCACTTGGTCTCTGTGGAACAGTTTGGCGTTGATGTCTGTGGTCACGTTAGCTCTATGTGGGGACGAATCCCCCCTCACTGAGGGCTGGTCATTTCACACAAGACATGTCCCTTTCTCCATTGACCTGTCCAATGGCCTCTCAGGATTCCTCTATTATGAAGACCTTGTCAGCCGTGTGACCAGGGCCGAAGCAGAGGCAGTCAGTGTGCTGGTTCAAGAGGCCGTCTGGGCATTTATGCCTGATGCCTTCGTCACCATGACGGGAGGATTCCGGAGGTAAATAATGATGACAGCTGCTTTTACCTCCCCTGCTCTAACACCTTCAGTGGCTCCCCATGCTCAGGAGTTTGGGCACAAGAGGCCTTCGGGGGTCTGGCGCCAGCTTCTCTCTGCAGCCTCATCTCCTGCACCTCATGTTTCACTCCAGCGACCCCAAGTGGCTTGTCATTCTCAGCACACACAGAGCACTTTCTCGCCTCTGTGACTTTGCTCCGTCCCACCTTTCTGCTTGGGCTTGTTTTCCTCAACTCATCAGCTGGCTCACTTCTCCTCATCCTTTAAGCTTCAATGCAGATGCCACCTCCCCCAGAAAGCCTTCCTTGACTCCCTCCTCCCCATGCTGGGTGAGGCACCCCTCCTCAGTTCTCCCTGGACAGCTGTCAAGTAATTTGTTTGTATTGTTTGTATGCGTGTTTCCCCACTAAGGTTTGGGAGCTTAATGCTCAGTGAGAGCCAGTGCGTGGTGCCTGGCACACAGTAGGCACTCGAGAAATACTGGTTGTGTCAATGAGTGAATAAATAAACTCTTCACAGAGATGTGTGCAATTTTTGGATATTGAAGCCCCGTTTCAGAAAGAGACTCCTTCCCTCCCTCTCCATGTCTCCCCGTGGTCCTCTTACATGGTGGCTGTTGGCTGTGGAGGTGACGGAGAAAGTGGGAAGACAAGATCAAATCCAAGAAAATGTCCTTAGTCTATGTCATAATTCCAAGAACCCTATCTCATATTACGTGAATATAATTCTTGGTTTGCTTGTTGTCCTGCTTGTCTCTGGTGTGTGGGAGTGTGTGCATGTGTGGGTGTGGAGAAGAAATCATCTTTGCCATTTTTACCCACATGTACCTAATCATATACGTACCGTGTATGATTTTTTAATTTTTCTGTGTCATAAATTTATTTTGCAAGGAGGAGAGTTGTGTAACCAAGGATCTTTTGTTCAAAAAATACATCTTGAGCATTTTGTGTTGCAAACCTTAAGCATGGGGCATAGAAACACAGGTGACTTTCTTAAATTGAGAGCTAAAAATCTAATTTATTTCAATTTTATACAATTTTTAAAATCAGGTGTAAGAAGACCGGGCATGATGTAGATTTTTTAATTACCAGCCCAGGATCAACAGAGGATGAAGAGCAACAACTTTTGCCTAAGGTGATGAACTTATGGGAAAGAAAGGTAAGAAGAAAGATCATAAGTAGATGTTTGGACACTCAAGAATTATATTAATACCGTTGAACTTGGCACACTATTGACCTTGTAAATGTGTAATGATCATCTAACTGATTCTCAGTTGTTGGCAACAGCTTACACAGTGCCAGTGACATGCAGTGAGACTTACCTGCTTTGGGTCCTAGAGTCCGGGTTGTGAGCTTGTGTATACACACTCGTCCTATTACCAAAGGGGCCGAGGGTGGCTTGTCTCTGTGTTGGACGTGCAGAGGCATCAGAGCCCTAAACAAAACGAACAGCGTGTGCTGAGAAGACCTGGGAGGTGTGAACCAGGGTAGAGCAAGCTTAGGGGTGGGGCTAAGACTAGGATAAAATCAGCCTAAGAGGTGTTGGGGCTGCCTTGAACTCTGTGTTGGTCAATAACCACCTTGACTTTGTGCTGAGATGGGAAGAAGTGAGCTAATGAGGGCAAGCTGGGCCCAGCAGAGGTCATGGCTCAGGAGCCCCCACCCACTGAGATCAGATTTGCCCCGGGCCGCATATTGCCCAGTGGAGGGAACTAAGGATGACCCTGCGGCCAGAGCCACCTGCAGGGCCCTGACTCCCGCCCGACTCCAGTGAGAGGTCTGAGGAGACCAGAGGGCCCTTCCCTAGGAACCCGTAGGCCTGGATGGGTCGAGGAGGCTGGGGTTGGTGTTTTTCCAGCACAGGTTCTTTTTCCCTGCATGATTTAGCATCTTCTGCATGTGGACAAATCTCCCTGACACACAGGAGAAAGAAGACCTCAGATACAGTTAGTATAAGAAACACGCAACCCGGGTGCCAGGAGTACCAGAATTGAAGACCCAACTTTGGAACCAGATCCAAATTCACCCACGAGGCCCCTCTCTCTCTCAGGAGTGGGGATCCAGACAGCCAGGAGCTCTGAGAGTGAACATCATAGGCTGAGCCAGGGGAACGCCGGACGAGAAAGGGTCAGCCGAACCTAGGCTGGCCCTACTTCTCCGCTCGAGCAGGAAAGCTGAAAGATTCTCATGGACAGACAGCACCCTGATGAGCTCTGCCAGCCACGGGCTGGGTGGAGAGAGGGCTGCCTGGACCCCCATCAGGGGCTCTGGCAAGTGTGGACCTATTTGACCTTGGTATACAGTCACCACCCTCCCCATGCTCTGAGACTGTCCCAGCCCGACATGGGATGGGGTTGGGAGATGGGGACAAAGAGCCTCATTTTCATTGGTCTTTCTTCGGCCGCCAGGCAGCCATACTGCTGGTCCCCAAGCAAAGAGATGGGCAGACACTGGTGGAGGCAGAGGTTAAGCACTTGAGTTTTAGATTTGGGATTTTAAAAGCACAACCCTGCCATTTACTGGCTGTAGGAGCTGGGACTCTTTCCTAGCTTCTCTTTCCTCATCTGTAAAACAGGGATAGCAAGCCTCTCTCATTCGCTAATGGGAGGATTAACTGAGAGAATTAGATAAGGCATTTGGTGCAGGGCTTGATAAATGCCTATTAAACAGTGGCTGTAGTCATGATCTCTCCTGCACGACTGTATATTGAACTCTGCCGGAGAGCCAGGCACTGCGCCGGGTGAGGGGACCCAGGGGAGAACGCGAGCAGCTGCACCCCTTCCCTTGCTGACAAACAGGCACCAACTCTGTCCACACCCCTGTAGCCCCACGCCTGCCCCCAACATCTCGGTTGTGAATCATGGTTAACTTCCACCTCTACCTCACTCCCCACCCCTGCCTTTCTTACCGAAATCTGCACTTTCCAGATTAAAATGATTATATCTCATGCAGGCACACTCGAGCACATGCTTACACGACACACGCATATACACATACGATGTTTTAAAACACCTGCAGAACGAATGAACAGCCAATGGGTATGGTTTTCAGTTGCCTATCAGATGAATCTACATGTGGTCCTTGTAGAAGACCTCTCGGTGGAAGAAACGGAGGAAAAGAGCTTGGAAATACTGATCTTGGGGGGAGGGTGTCATCCAGAAGACTCCACTGGCCACCAGCAATTCACCCCAAAGAGGGGGGGGCTGGCTGGGTGTAGTGTGGGTTCATGCCTGGTGGGTGGCCCATCTGTCTATGACCAGCCAAAGTGTCACCACCACGTGGCAATAGTGCAAACACAGTTTACAACTTTTAGGAAGCCAGCTTTGTGAATTTTTTTAAAGGGGGGAGGGATGTTATAAATTTGGCTTCAAAGTGGGACTGTTTTGATATTTTAATAGCTCGCTTTTCAGATTTACATAATTCAAATTGACATGAAAGGCTGCTATATTGACTAATCTTAGTAAGTTTCATTAAAAAGCAGAATTGTGTCTTCCCGGAGTTGGTTGTTAGATTTGTCTAGGGCAACATCTGCCTCCTGCACCAGAGGCTCTTCCTGACATCCGCGCTCCCCCCCTCAATCCCCCCACTCCCCACCCCTGCTTCAGATGGTGCCGGTTCTTCCTCATACCTTTTCTGGGAGAGGCACTGAAGGGCCAAGTGTTCCCTCTTCTGGGATCAGCAAAAGGAAAAGCATCCCCTCCTCAAAGTGTTGAGTTGAATTGAAACAATGTCTCTTGGGGGTGGGGGTGGGTTGCACACGAAATGCCAAGCGCTTCCAATAACAATAGCAAATGGAACTAGTGATGCTCCAAGTGTGGTCCCTAGATCAGAAGCGTCAGCACCACCTGGGAACTTATTAGAAATGCAAATTCATCTCCCCCCGCCCCGCCCCCCCGCACGAATCAGTCTGGGGACCGGACCTCCCAAACTGTGCTTTAACAAACCTTCCAAATGCGTCTGATGATAATATTTGAGAATGTCTGACCTAAAGAATCCGAGAACAAATCATACACCCTAATAGCTACGACTAGATTATTTGCAGGTTATTTGCTCTTTCAGTTGCTGCTCAGATTCAGCAGTTAGTTGCATAGTTCTGCCTTTCCCTACCCCACATCTGCCCTGTGCCGTGAGGAAGTCCCACGGAGCAGATAAATTGGAGGGCGGCAGCTTGCTGGGCGTAACTTTCTGACTAGGCAACGTTCGGTGACGTGCCACCGATTTTGTCTGAGTGTCCGAGGCAGGCAGAGCAACAATCTCAAAGTGCTCCCTAGAAAGAGCGAGCTGTCAGGCCCCAACGCGGCTGAGCCTCAGTCACAACCTTTTGGGCCAAGTAGACCTAGTCATCAGTATAATATGGAGGGACACTAAGTCCGAACAACCGCATAGAAACGGCACGGCTTTTTGTTCAAAGTTGGTTTGTACTTAAGGGAGTGCGGCAGGTTTCTGAACACTGGTCTGCCGTCAGACCTTGGGGGAGTGGATTCTCCGGCAGCTTTGCCATGAAGCGGCCTTGGCTTGGGCCCTCTAATCGCTAAATTCCTCTGCTGCAGAGGGAGTGTAGCACACCCACTCCTTGCATCCCTCTGCTAGTGTCGCCAGGTGGGCTCACAACGCAAGGACAAAACGCACCCACGTTTTGCTTAAATCTGCAAAGCTTTCTTTAAGAGCGTTCATTAAGAGCCCAATATAAAATCTCTGACCTTCTGCATCAGGGACTCTTCCTGACGTCTTTCTGTTTATTTTCAGGGATTACTTTTATACTATGACCTTGTGGAGTCGACGTTTGAAAAGTTCAAGGTGCCAAGCAGGCAAGTGGATACTTTAGATCATTTTCAAAAATGCTTTCTGATTTTAAAATTGCACCATCAGAGAGTGGACAGTGACACGTCCATCCAAGAGGAAGGCAAGACCTGGAAGGCCATCCGTGTGGACCTGGTCATGTGCCCCTACGAGCAACATGCCTTTGCCCTGCTCGGCTGGACTGGCTCCCGGGTAAGTGCTACCTGGATCCGTGGGATGGTCTTAGCTTTCCAGAAGAGGTAGACTGGGTCTACCTGGGCCCAGGGGAGAGACAATGGCAGTGGGGGTGGGGATGGGGGGAGACGGACAAGGAAGGGGGAGGGGGTGGACAGGAGAGAGGGAAGTGGCCAGAAATCTCTAAATCAGGGCATTCCACCTGCACATGGTCAAGTGAGACAGATGCATTTAGAACAGTTATTCTCAAAATGAGATCCCCTCTGAATTGGGAGATTGGGATTGACATGTATACACTGATGTGTATAAAATGGATGACTAATAAGAAAATAAATAAATAAATAAACATTAAAAATAAAAAATATGACACACACAAAAAAGAAAGAAGCCAAGACACAAAAGGCCACATATTGTATAAATCCATATGAAATCTCCAGAATTGGTAAATCCATAGAGACAGAAAGTAGATTAGAGGTTGCCAGGGGCTAGGTGGAGAAGAAAAGGAAGTGACTGCTAACAAGCATGCATTTCTTTTGGGGTGATAAAAATGTTCTGTAATTACAGTTTGGTGATAGTTGGACAACTTCATAAATATACTAAAAGCCACTGAATTGTACACTACAAAACAGTAAATTTTACTGTATGTGAACTATACCTCAATTTAAAAAAAAATTAATGAATTAGCACAAAATATGTAGTTAGTGAAACTTACTGATATATTAAATGAAGCATATCTTAAATATTTCATCTGTCATGAAATCTTACCTTCTAATAAGTCTAAGAAACTTGTTTTTATGATGTAAACATTTTTGTTAAAAACAACATCACAACTGTCAATAATTTTTACCGTGTCTCAATGTACCCATCAAAACTTTAGATTAAAAAAGACTTTAAGAAGAAAAGTTGCAAATTAAAACAAAACCAAGTACGGATTTATACCAGTTACACGATTCCCTTAGAGCGGCTCATGAATCATTGGTATATTCTGAGCATCATAAATGATTATGATTACAGACTTATTTACACAAGGTAAAGTTTATAAATCTTTGACTAGGAGTCAAATTTCTAACAAGGAGTCAATGACTGCTAATGTTTTATTTTGTACCACAATGGATGTCCAAAACCTAGTATTTCTGCTCTTGGCTATGTCTCAATTCTATTAATTCCCTTCTGGGGGAAAAAAAAAGACAATTCTACAGGAACTCAGAACAACTGCATGTAATAGCTTAAAATCATATTAATTCAAATTAATATTACTGGAGGAATGTATGACATTACTACCATAAAATAATAATGTGTGAATTATTAATATACTAAAATAAAATAATCTTCTTATTCCTACTACACAGAGTAATTCATTTTAATTCTAGAGACGTATACTTAATTGCCAAGCCAAGAGCCTGCTTACTTCATTCATTAAGTCAACAACTATTGGCTGAGCAGTTATTATGTTCACAATATTATAAGGAATACGAAGATACTGGTCCCCACGCTCAAGGGATTTATAATGTAATACAAGGTGGAAGTGGGCAGGTAATAGAATGTGGGGATGGATTACAAATGTTGAGGATCTTACAGTTTAACCTATAGGTAACGGGAAAACTATTAAATGATCTGAACCATCTACTGAGTTAGACTAGGAGATTAACACAATAGTCTAGGTAAGGATGAGAAAGATCTAAATTAAAGTAATGGCGGGGAAAGGCAGATGAAGAAAGACTCTCAAGTCTTATTTAGGTGGTAAAATCAGTAGGATTTGGGTGACTGCATATAGAGAAAACAATACCACCTAGAAGTTAAGGCTTGCATAGGCTTTGAAAACACACTAAAAAAAAGAAAAAAAAAAAAAAAAAAAGAGATCCCCTGACCACAGCATCAGTCTTACCTGGGAACAGGTTAGACATGTAAATTCTCCACCCCACCTCAGACCTACTGAATCAGAAACTCTGGGGGAAGAGCCCAGCAGTTTGTGTTTGAAAGAAACCTGCAGGTGACACAGCTAAAGTATGAGAACCATGGAAGCAGAGAAAGCAGTCTGGTGGCTAAGGGCACACGTTTGGCTCATCCCAGACCTGGTCACAAGCCCCTGCCCTGACTCTTACCAGCTAGGTGATCTCCGTCAAGTTCCCCATGTCCTCTAAGACTTAGTTTTCCCATCAGGAAAGTCAGGGCAAAAATGCCTCTACCTCCCTGGGTTGCAGAGATCCAGTGAGATGAAGCTGGCAAAGCCCCCAGCACCACGCCAGGCACGGGGCCAGTGCTGGCCGAGTGGCAGCTCCCAGCTCCCATCATGTGATATTCATAGACATGGTGCCCGGGATTTGTCCCATTAGCTTGTGCTCCACCCTCCCAGCTAACACCCCACACTGTTTTCCCACGTAGTTGGCTGTTGCTTTGAGTGACATGAGTCGTTAAAGGATTTTATATGATAAATGACGTAGAAATTAATTGTCCTCAACCTTGAGTTAAATGTCAGGTGTGTTTGCTTTCGGGGGGAATCATTTCAGCACAGGATCTCAGCACTAGAGCTTCTTACCCTAATCAAAAATGTTGGCTGGCATCTTTCGTTCATAAAAATTAGGGAAGCTAATGAAACAATACATCATAAATGCACTTTGTTTGATAGATGTACATCTTTGGGAACAGAGTCTGTTGGGAAAGGGGAGAGTTCCAAAAAGAAGTCCAAAGTTATACAAGGTCATGCCAGTCAGGATTCGCTGGCAGAAATGGTTGTTCTTTGTCCACTTTGTTTTTAACATGGGCATCTCTTCAGCGCATTTTATTCTCTTTTCTCAGAGTTCTCAGAAATTACTGTTATTGGCTCTGCAGGGCACTAACAGAGCACTAAGCTCTCCCACTTTTTAGCTGGGTGACTTTAAACAAATTATAACCTCTTCAAGTCCTAGTTGCCCCATCTATATTGTGGATAACAGTGACGCCCACCTCCCAAGTTTGCCATCTGGTTAAATGAGATGCGTGTGTTTAAATGTGGTAAGGGCTCAGCCAACGGTAGCTACTTGTGTTATCATCTTTACGCCCCCGCTTATGTGACCACTGAATGCGATGTGTTTTGTCCCCACGTGGATACATGTTGGTGGGTGACCAGGTTTAGGTCTGGTCTAAAATTTTGTGGGTGAGAAATTTAATTTCACCTTTTAACCCAAAGATTTCAGCACCTGGGAAATGTTCTTAAGCCACTTCACCTATTAATCTGACCCCACTTTGGGGTCATTAACTTACCAGGTTGTCTCGTCTACTAAGCTGACAAAGCTTCCTTTGGATCTTGTGCCCTAAAGATTTCCTGAGTAGGATGCATCCACTGGGGCACATTGAGCTGAGGTTTTTCTAGAGCCATCCAAGTACAGTGCAATTTCTGGACTGGGTATGGAGTTCATTAGTTTAAAAAAACAAACAAAAGAAACTTTTGTTTTCCTCTGAATCATATTTCTTCAAACTAGATCTGCCGTTTGTCAGCATGACTTTATTGGCTGAGATTCCTTCAAGAGTATTGTCCACGTTTGTGTCAGATGCTAGAGGAGGTACACTCTCTCCTCCGGAAACACGTGGACAATCGTGGCTAGATGCCTAGGCTACCCCAGCCTCTTTACTAGCCCAAATGGCTCCCTTTCACCAACTTTAAAAAGCATCTCTTCCTTAAAATACCTTACTTCCATTTCCCAGAAGATTGTCATAAGAAACATGCATATTTACAAAGACTACACAGTGAATGGCGCCCTCTAGAGTTTTGCAGTGCACAACTTGCACAACTGTATGCAGCATGCACGGGCCAACCTCTGAAGTGTGTTGTGACCAGTGATACAGCCAGACTGTAGTACCACTGCCCCTGCTCAATGTTCAGCTTTCTTTATCTGAAACAAAAGACAACATCCTTGCCCTGCCTATCTCACAGGGTTGTTGAGAGAAACTAAAGAGCTTGTAAAGCAGAAGGCAGAACTGTCCAGGGTAAAGAACCTGAGCTCTGGGATTCAGGAGTCTGAGTCCTAGCTCTATCATTGGCTGTGTGGCCTTGGGTAAATTACTTAGGCTCTCTGGGCCTCCTTTCTTCATCTGAAAAATGGGGCTAATAACAGTACCAACCTCACGGGATTGTAATGAGGATTAAATTAGACAGTGCCTTCATCTTAACACAATTCTGAGGCTGATTGTATACTTAATACTGTTCTTTTAGAAGTATTGTTAGACTCTTTTAGAAGCTGTTAAATACTAGCGATAATAGAGTAGATCAGAAATTAATATAAAGCAAGAAATCAGCCCAGCGCCCAGCACAGGATAAGCTCTCCATAAACATTAACTAGGATATCATTGCCCGGATTATGACCACAGCTGTCCTGACTGGTCTCTTGCCCTCTACAGCCGAGTGATCCTGTCATAACATAAGTCAGATCGGGTCACTCTCCTGCTCAAAACCTGGCAGGGGCTCCGCATTCAACGCAGAGTAAAGGTCTTCCAGTGGCCACGAGGCCCTGCGTGGTCTCCCCACCCCCACATCTCTCTGAACTCCTCCCCACTGCTCTCTCCCTAACCAGCCAGGCTCGCCCCTCCCTAAGGCCTCTGTTCTAGCTGTTCCCTCTGCACGGTGTGCTCTTCCCAGAGTCCCCTTAGCTAGCTCCTCCACCTCGGGCAAGTCCTTGCTCAGATCCTACCTCCTTTATGAGGCCTGTGCTGTACACAGCATGACCTTTGAACATATCATGTAATTTACTTATGCTGTTACTGTGTCTTATTTGTGTCCCCTGTTGAATCCAAGCCTCACCAAGGCAGACATTGTTTTGTTCTCTGTTATATTCCAAGCATCCAGAACACACCTGTCACACAGTAGGTGCTCAATAAATATTGGTTGAGTCAATATTATTACCCTCCAAATGGAAGACATCATTATAATTCCTAACAGAATATGGACAAATGCTCCTGAGGATTTAGCAGAGAAGTCCAGGAATAGATCTCTCACCACACAGAAGTGGGGAGCCAAGGGGGGCTTCTCACTGCACCTGTTACCCCATCCTCTCCAGCCTCCCCCCACGCCCAGTGTGAGGAGCCGTTGCTCTCCTCCACTCCCTTATAAAGAACTTCTGGCTGGAAAGTCTGTCTTCGCACACCCAGGTGAGGAAGGGCAGTTCCCAGTCTCCACCAGCTTTCCCATACTCGCCACTAGAGGGCACAATGATTCCATCCTTGCTCCCTAATCCCACATGGAGAAGACAAAATTTCTAGATCTGTGCTTCTTAGGAAAATTAACCTCAATGACAACTTCATTCATTGTCCTCCTTTTCCAGGGCTTCCCTGTCCTCTATCTAAGGCTTCAGGTTTTGCTCCCTGGAGCCTCCGAGCCCACCCTGATCATAGGAGATGCTACTCTGGGGCGGGTGGCTCAGACCATCAGTTTTACAGAATCTCGTATGAGAGGATGTTACAGCCAGAGGGGACCTTACTCATGCACTTCCTCCACCCTCCTGTTTGACCAACCGAGATTCAGAGAGGCTGGGTGACTTGCAGAGAGATGCACAGCCAGACAGGAACAAAATCCAGGCTGGAATCTGGGTTTCCTAACTCCTCATCCTCTTTTACATTAGTGATATTCCAAATGAAAAAACAACACCAAGTATTATTTATCCAGCATTTACTCTGGGCCAGGTATTATTCTGGACACAATCCTCACAATCCTCATTTATTCATTCAACAAATATTTGCTGTACATCTTCTATGTGCCAGGCGTCATTTGAGGAGGAAATATGGTTATGAACAGAACAAATCAGGTTCCTTTTTTCACAGAGCTTACAGTCTAGTGTGTGCATGTGAGCATGGAGTTTTGTCATCGTAAACTATTGCCCTGGGGGAGAAAATTGCTTGGAGAATGTTTAGTGGAGATAGACATTTCATTACAGTAAGTCCTCTACATACTAACCTTCAAATTGCAAACTTTCAAATATGCAAACGTGCATCTGGTTCCAGCAAGGAACCAGAACCTGTGCCATCAACGTCAGGCATGAGTGAAGTTTCAGCTTGCCCTCTGTCTCCTGTTGCTGACGATCCTTCAGCTCTACCATCTCCCACCTCCTCTCCCTCCTCCAGTCAGTAACTCTTCTTGCCTGTTCACTCGATGCCAGCCCCCGTGTGCCAGCTGTTGTACTGTACTACTGTACTTTTCAAGGTACTGTACTGTAAGATTTTAAATGTTTTATTTTTTGTGTTTGTTTTTTATGTATTATTTGTGTGAAAAGTATTATAAACCTATTACAGTACAGTACTATATAGCCGATTGTGTTAGTTGGGTACCTAGGCTAACTTTGCTGGACTTAACGAACAAATTGGACTTACAAATGTGCTCTCGGAACGGAACTCGTTTGTATATAGGGGACTTCCTGTATAGGGATTTAAATATCTCTAAACACATAATACTGAAGACATTCTAGACTTGATAGTACTTTATTTATTTATTTATTTATTTAAATTTATATATGTATTTGGTTGCACTGGTTCTTAGTTGCGGCAGGCGGGCTCCCTAGTTGCAGCACGTGGGCTCCTTAGATGTGGCATGCATGTGGGATCTAGTTCCCTGACCAGGGATTGAACCCGGGCCCCCTGCATTGGGAGCGCAGAGTCTTAACCACTGCACCACCAGGGAAGTCCTGATAGTCATTTATTTTAATTATTTCTTATCCAGCAGTTTGAGAGAGACCTCCGGCGCTACGCTACACACGACCGGAAGATGATTCTGGATAACCACGCTCTATATGACAAGACTAAGGTAGAGCTGTCTCCCTGAGATGGGCCTCTTTGATCCTCATCACCAAGGCTGGCTCCCTGAGCACTTTTCCGGAACTAATTTTAGTGTCCAGGTTCAGTTTCCTTTGCCCCGAGTGCCCTGTCCCCACTGATCACAGTTGAGGGCAGCTGGAAAGATCCTGATGGGAGCATAGCCCCCACCTGGCCCAGAATGCACCTCGGAGGCTTTGGGCTCAAAGATGATGGGCTAGTTGGGCCCCTAGAACCAGTCCAACAGTGAATATTAATTGAGTTTGGTATATCCTTGGTATTTGCAATGAGTAACGCCAAAGAAAACCAAGGATCCCCCCAAATCACAAATATCACTCAAGTACCCCTCAGATGCAGTGAGAATTAGCATTTTGAGTGATCATATAGGTCATGAATGAGAGTCCACTGCAAGAAGGAGAGCAACAGAGCTGCCCTGAGATGTAGATGAGCAGTCAGCTAGACTCACACACCAGCTGAGACTCACTTGGCGTGCTAGCCTTGCAGTAGTCCAAATGCTGCCTCAGCAAAATGATAGATTACTGTATGAATTAGGAAGAGTTAAATATTCAACTAAGTCCACAAGTGCCAAGATCTACTCTTCCTATGGTGATCAAAGGCACTAAACTAAGCTCTGAGGAGGAAGAAGACACAAAATAACTAGAAGTAATGGTTTTTACCCTTTAGGAGTGTATAGTCTAAATGAGGTGTATTTAGTTAGAGCTGTCTCACAAGTGTCAGAAACCCAATACAAAATGGAAACGGCAAAAAAAAGAAAAGAAAAGAAAAGAAAAGAATTTGGCTTATATACTGTAGCATCTGGGATAACATGGACTTCAGGTGTGGCTGTATCAAGGTGATCATGCAAATTTCCCTCAGTGTTGGTTTCACTCTCAGGCAGGGTTTTCCTATGAATTCCATCCTTCTAGCTTAGCTACCCCTTCAGAAAAGAGCTTCTTTCCTAATAATTCCGGCAAGAGCCCTAGCTGATGTTCACTGGCCAGGCCTGGGCCATGTGCCAATCCCTGAACTCTTTTCCGTGGCTCTTATTGGCCAGGCTTGGGTCGTGTGCCCCTCCTCGGAGGTGGGATTAGCCCCACCTGACCCTCAGAGACTGAGAGTAGGGAGGGGTGGTTTCCCAAAGAAAAATCAAGGTGCTGCTGTCATAAGAGAGGGCTGTGGATGCTGGCAGAAAAGCCTCAGTTGTCTAGCATGTGAGTGGAGGCAGCTTCACATAACACGACGTAGGAAGACTTACAAATTGACACATAACAAATTGTTCAACATAAGCGAGTGCCTCCTACAGGCCCAACGCTGTGCTATAACAAGTAGGGCTGGAGGAGAAGTGGTGCTCGATCTAACAGAGATCATGGGGTGGGAGGCTGGTGGGAGCGGGGCAGGGGTGGAAGACCAGGAGGAGAACCCAGCATACACAAGTATCCTATAATCACCGCTCCTCATTACCAGTGGCAGTAGTCCGTAATTCTGACTGCACAGGAGAATTTCCCAGACCCCTTAAACAGATGGATGACAAGACCTCTTCTGAGATTCTGATTTCATTGGACTGGGGCATAGCTCAGTTTTCAACACTTTTAAAAAAAACTCCTTCAGGTAGTTCTAATGAACAACTGTGGTTAAGAACTACAGATCCATAGGAAAAATACCAAATGCCTCTAGTTGAATATGTAAGGCTGTCATAATTTTACCTTAATTTATTAAGTTTTTGGGGGTGGGAAAATACAAAAATTAAAGTCAGGTAAGATGAATTTTTATCCTCAGAAGCAGGGTAAAGTGTTTTAGCAGTAATTTATTTTGACAAAACAGTTTTACAAGTAATATTTTCACTATGTCAGCACTGAGATGCTTAACAAAAATATCTGAATGCACATATGTCTTGTTATGCTTTCAGAGGATATTTCTCAAAGCAGAAAGTGAAGAAGAAATTTTTGCACATCTGGGTTTGGATTACCTCGAACCATGGGAAAGAAATGCTTAGGAAAAAGTTGTCAACTTCTTCTCTGTTTTTTTTTTTTTTTTCGGGTTAGATAAATTATGCTTCATATTATAATGAAAGATGCCTTAGGAAAGTTTGGGATTCTTTAAGTCTTACTGAAATGCAGATTGCTTCTAGAAATAAATAGTTTGGGAAACATGATCATGCCCCACCTGGTAATGGGTTATGCTCTAATAGGCCATTTGTGGGACTGTTACTTAGAATTCACAATGCATTTTCCACAAACACAGTGTGGTAATTGGTGGCTTGTTTTCAGGAAAGCTCATCAAAGCCCACTTTGCCCACAATGTAGCTGAAATACTGTATATTTCCAATAAAAATAGGAGAAAACAAGATGGTGGAGTCTTTTTTTTTTTTCACTCAAATATTTTAAACTATTCTTAAACAAAAATGTAACAAAATGAAAGAATAAAGAGTTTCAGGTTTACCTTGAGGGGTGAAACAGGTTTAGTCAGAAGATCAGAGATTCTAGAGGGGGTTGTGGGTCCCTCCTGGAGCTTTGGGAGGAGGGGGACTGAGTCCTGACTCTCAGCTCAGGTCAAAGCCGGCTCCTCCCCTGTCACCCGGAGCTGTGTCCCTTGTGTCCTGGCACAAGGCCACATAAGGGATGTAGTCTCACTGCGTTCACTCAGGAGGAAGCACAATTTCCTAAACCACCGTCTCTGAGTCTCTCTCAGGGAGACGCTCTCTCGTGCCCTCTTCATCTTAGGGCACCCAAGGGAACGGAGGCAGCCTTTGGAACTCCCAGGCTGCAGACCCATTTGGACGTCATGCCTTCTCTAGGAGGGCATCGACTCCATGCCTTGAAGAGACCCGAAAGGCCATCTGTTCCAGCTGCTTCTGTGTCCTCAGCCTGCTGGAGAGCTGGGAGGCCTCACAATGATCCTTGCCCTTTCCTTCCGGCCCCCTCAGAGGAGAGGAGATGGCGAGATCCAGGACCCCACAGAGAAGCTTGATGCCCCGCCCTGGGCACAGGGAAGGAGCCTCCTTCCCTTCCTGGTGCTGGGACCTGGGGGTGGGGTGTGTATCAGCTAGTATTGCCTCAAATTCAAACTATCCCAAAACTCAGTGGCTTAAAGCAGCAGAGATCTGCACACAGCCTGGGTGTTTGGCTGAGCTAGGCGGGGCTCTGCTCCTCGGGTCCATCCTCCTCCTCCTGGGACCTGCGGGCTAACCTGGCCCTCTCCTTCTCACGATGACAGCAGAGACAAGAGAGCAAGCAAACCCCAGTGTGCGTGTGCTTTTCAAGACCCTTTCCATGTCTGTTAATATCCAGTGGCTGAAGCCGGTCACATGGCTAAGCCTCCAGAGATGGGGCGTTATGCTTTGTCACAATGGGATGTATTGCAAAGGGCATGAATGCATGGAGGGTGAGGAATTGGGCCCATGAATACAAGCTACTTCAGAGAGTTACATGTTTCGTTTCTTTTACATTCTTTTCTCTTCCTATAAAGCATCTCTTTTAATCCTGATAAATCTGGAGGTGCCCTTAGAAGCTGGGGAGGGGATTCTTCTGCTCAGCTGGTGACCAAGAGCCCAAACACGGGGGAGCAGGGCCAGAGGGGAGCACTGAGGAAGCCGTGGGAGGGAAGGAAATGGGAGCAGTAGTGCCAGGAGGATGGAGGCGAGGTCCCCTGCCAAAGCTGGCTTCTGAGGGCTGGTGGGGACATGGGGAATTCCTGCTCTCCTGGTCAGCTCTTCCACTGCCCATCAGGGCTTCACAGCTCAGCGTGCTGGCCCATGACAGTGAGGTTGATTGTCGTCACCCACCTTCCTCTTCCCCGGATTATTCAGCAGAATGCTCTGTGGCTGGGCTCAGGCAGCATCTGGGAGATGGACTCATAGCAACACATGGCAGGCCAGCGCAGCCGCGCCCTAAGGATTGAGGATGAGCACGTCCGTCTCATGGGTGCTGGGCCCCAAACCCAAAGGCCGAGCAGCACCTGGGACCAGGTGAGCAAATCGGTAGAGAAGGATGTTTGAGTCAAAGCTCCTCCAGACACCACATTAGGCATAAAGAGCATGAAGAACAAAGATCTGAAGGAGCCCAAGGGTCGACAACAGAGCACAGCTGGGCATCCCCTGAACCGCTCCTTGGAAGGGACAGCCAGAGCTGACGCCCAGGGGCCCCATGCCCGCCTCGCTTCTCTCTTTCTACAGCCCAGCAGTCCTTCAATCTCCTATTGAAATCTTCTGTTTCTCAAGACAGAATCTGATAGGGCCAGCTTGCCAGTTTGATGTAGGCCAACTTGTCACTGGTTGCTCTCCAGCTAATAGGTGCGCTGCCTTTGGGCCAGGTGTGCATTATGGATCCAATCAGCCATGTGACGGGGTGTGTGTGTGTGTGTGTAAAGTGAGGTGGGTGGGGGTAGAGGCTGTTCCTCTTGGAAGGGCTATGGCCATTGGAGGCTGGGAGCTGTAGCTTCTTAGGGCAGAGCCGGTCCCATAGAACCCAAGGCCCCAGGCCCTCCTCCGTGCTTGGTCCACATCTAAGTTCAAGGGGCCTCGAGGTCCACCCCTCAACACCTCTGTCACTGAAGAAACTTCATCCTTGAGGCCAGGGAGTCAGCAAGGAACCCAGGCCTCCTGGGGAGGGGGAGGGAGGAATTATGGAACAAGGGAAGTCAGGGCTTGATGTCCAAAATCCAGATCTCCCCTTCATCATAACAGTCTCTCTCCAGGAGAGACCTGGAAAACAAGAGAGGAAAATGAACAAGACGACAATGCCAGAGAGCAATGGCTGGTCAGCACAACAGTAGGAGTGCTGCCACCTAGAGGGGAGGATGGGCAATGCAGGCCTAGAAGTAGGAGAGCCCTGTGGGCCAGAGGCCTTCACAGAGGAGGAGAGAACACATCAGGTTTTTTCTTTTTTTTTTTTTTTAATTGAAAGGTAGGTGATTTACAATATTGTATTTGTCTCAGGTGTACAACATAATGCTTTATTTTGGTAGATTACACTTCAGTTAAAGTTATTATCAAATATTGGCTATATTCCCTGTCCTGTATGTTACATCTTTGTAACGTATTTATTTTATACCTAGTGGTTTGTACCTCTTAATTCCTTTCCTCTATTTTGCCCACACCCCCTCCTCTGTTAACTACTAGTTTGTTCTCAGTATCTGTGAGTCTATTTCTGTTTTGTTATATTCATTCGTTTTATTTTTTAGATTCCACACATAAGTGTTAACACACAGTATTGTCCTTCTCTGTCTGACATATTTCACTAAGCATAATACCCTCCAGGTCCATCTATGTTTTGCAAATGGCAAAATTTCATTCTTTTTTATTCTATTGTTTTAAAGAATGGGAGGATTTGGATCCACATTCGTGGTTCGAGCACAGAGACCAGGTAAGGTACATCATGTTTTATAAGCAGCAACAGGGGTAGCTGATCCAGGAGCCAGAGCTTTTGTTTTTAATTTTTTTGGCCACACGGTGCAGCATGCAAGATCCTAGTGCCCCGACCAGGGACAGAACCCGCCCCCTCTGCAGTGGAAGCGCAGAGCCCTAACCACTGGACCACCAGGGAATTCCCAGAGCTTGTTTTTGGAATGAACTTCTGGAAATGAACTTCCCAAGCCTTCTTGTGCATGCTGAAAATGTCAAAGGGGGAATAAGAAGTTTTTGTTATGTATGACAGAGGTAAAAACTGGCAGCCCATGGGCCAAATACAGCCCAAAGGTGTATCTTGTTTGGCCTTCACTGTGTTTTAGGAAATTTTTAAATTAGTGGTCAATGCTTAAAACCTGATAGAGTACATTTTTTAAAAAAAGGGATTTATAGCTTCTCTCGGGAAACAATTCATGGCAACAATGGGCCACATTCCTACCTGGCATCAGGGGCTATTGCTGAGGGGTGCTGCCCTCCGTAGCTGGGCCGAGGTCTCCAGTTCAGCACCAGCCCCCAGGCATCAGCCGCTGACTCTCTGTTCAGGGTCTGAGCAGCTCCCTTAGGTGTCAATGTTTGGGCTCATCCTCTCACCTGTGGAGTTCAGGAGTCCGAATGGTCAAAAGAACCCTTCCAAGTTACAACAATGACGCAAGATCTACTTTCCCCATTTGAGAGTCAATTTATGGAAGTTAGCCTGCAGGGAACACAGATGCGCGACAGGAATGCCACCACTCCCCCTACCCTGTAGACATTGATAATCAATCCGTTGGACCCAGAACCTTCTCAACACAAGTGACTTTTCCAAGAAAGGCTTTTCCAATTTATCAGGTGAAAGCTTTTTTTTTTTCCTTTGGTGGCAAAATATATGTATCATAAAATTCACCATTTTAACCACTTTTAAGTGTACAATTCAGTGGCATTAATTACTTTCACAAAGTTGTGCAACCACCGTCACTATCCATTTCCTGAACTGTCTCATCAGAACTGAACTGTCTCACAGAAACTGAACTGAACTGTCTCACAGAAACTCTGTGCTCATTAAACAATAACTCCACACTCCCCCTCCCCCCAGGCCCTAGTAACCTCAGTTCTACTTTCTGTCTCTATGAATTTGCCTATCCCAGGTACCTCATGTAAGTGGAATCATACAATACTTATGCTTTTGTTTTTGGCTTGTTTTGCTTAGCATAATGTGTTCA
This sequence comes from Balaenoptera acutorostrata, assembly GCF_949987535.1. Lineage (NCBI taxonomy): Eukaryota > Metazoa > Chordata > Mammalia > Artiodactyla > Balaenopteridae > Balaenoptera > Balaenoptera acutorostrata. The sequence continues at coordinate 32,324,956 of NC_080079.1, read as the reverse complement.
AGGTTCATCTATGTTGTGGCATTTGTCCCTTTAGAAGGCTGAATAATATTCCATTGTACATCTAATACATCACATTTTATTTATCCATTCATCAGTTGATGGACATTTGGGTTGCTTCCACCTTCTGGCTATTGTGAATAGAGCCACTATGAGCATTGGTATCCAATATCTGTTTAAGTCCTTCCTTTCAGTTCTTTTGAATATAAACCTAGAAGAAGAATTGCTGAATCACATGGTAATTCTATAATTTTTTGAGGAACCACTGTACTGTTTTCCATAGTGGCTGTACCATTTTGCATTCCTGCCAACAGTATACAAGGGTTCTAGTTTCTCTACGTCCTTGTCAAGATTTGTTGTTTTCTTTTCCTTTCTTTTTCTTTTTTTTTGGTTTTTTGTTGTTATTTTGTTTTGCTTGTTTTTAATGAGAGCCATTCTAGTGGATGTGAAGTGGCAGATGAAGACTTTTTGCCTATCCTGGAACCAAAAGACAGTTCAGGCTGAAAACAGTTATATGCTGGACAGGGCTTCAGCTATATGTACACGTGTCACGTCTGGAGTTGCTGGCTAAGGTGAGCTGGGGAAATGGGGGGGTGGGGAGTGGACAGCAGCTACTTCCACTGAGAAATGCCTCATGGTCTGACATCACATGGCAGGTCATGTTCACAAGCCTCAAATCCCCAAATCCACCAAGTTTTCTCCTAGCACCTTCCACTGCCCCAGTGTTTCCCAAGTATGATATTCAAGATTATTTAGGTAGTATGTAGATGAATACCTTTGTACTGATATAATAAAAAATATTCACTGAGTAACTCATTTTTCTAGGCATTGGGCATGGAACAGAACAAAACTCTCTGATTCTAAGCATGGAGGTTATATTCTAGAAAGGTGTTTATTTTCATACATGTTACAAAAATAATGCTTTTCCATTTATAATAGTGATATAAAGCTTCCCTTCTGAGTACACTTATTTAAGTGAGAAAAATGAATCAACGTAGGGGAAAACATTTAGTAAATATTACCAGTGGGATGGGGACATGGCAAGAATTGGGAGGGAAGATAGAGGAGCATAGGGGGCTGATGTTTGGGAAACGTGCAGGTGGCCTGCTTACCTTCACTCACCAACTGCCCAGCGCTGATTCTCTCAAGGTCCCCACCACACAAAAGCCCTAGGAGGTACGTGATGGAGGAGTTTCCCCATGAGAACAGCAAAGATTCTAACAGGGGTTCTTGAGGTAATTTTCTTATTTGGAAAGCCTTGTTAGGAATTCCACAAATTCCCTCTGCTAAAGCTGCACACGAATTTTTGTTCTTGGCCAGAATTTTATCAATTAAGGTGGCGACTATTAATTGGAACTCAGCGCTCCCCAGTGCCTCCTGCTTTGGGAGCAGAGCGCCCTCTGGTGGCAGACAAAAGAACCTTCGGCGGCAAGTACAACATAATAGCAGATCAAAGAAGCCCAAGAATATTGAACAGGACCTTGGAGACATCCTAGTCCACCCCTCTTGTTGTGCAGGTGACGAACCAAGGTCTGGAGAGAGGCCCTGGCCTTCCCAGAGCCACACAGTTAATGCCAGAGTCTCTGTTGATTCGGCAGAAATTATGCACACAGGCCGGGCTCCCCTCATTACTAGCTGTGTGACCTTGGACAAGTTACCTAACCTCTCTGAGCCTTGATTTCCTCTTTTGTGAAATCAAGATGATAATGGTTTCTCCCTTTGCTCTGCTGGAGGATTAGATGAGCTAACACTTTAAAGTGCTTGATCTGGGATCCTTTGGATTGTGAAGGACCAAAGAACAAGTTACTTTCCTTGGGGAAAGTGACATTTAAGTACACTGCCAGTGCTTCACTTGCAGTACTTTATACCAGTAAGTACCAACCCCCTGAAGCCAGAACAGGAGGTGGTGAAGATTAGGACTACTATCCTGGCTCTTGGACCCCCAGACCAGAGCCTGTCTTGACCTGACCAGCACCAGCTACGCCTCCTGAAACTCTCTAGGCACCAGGCTGAGGGTGACAGGAGGCAAAGTCTGTCCTGTCCCATGACTCTGGAGTTTCTTGGAAATCAAGGGCTACTTTACGGGGACTTTTGGGTACTCACCGACCTTTATCTCTTACGGATAGATGGGAGCTATAGTGGGAGTCAACTTTATCTGTTTTGAATGCACTTTTTTTCAATTAATTCACACCACTGTAAGTATTTCAAACTCTTGCCTCCAACATGTATATCAAAGGACCCAGAACAGTACAGAAACCCACCTCTATTATCAATTAAACTCATTATCCTTTACTCTTTCTGCAAACTTAAATCATCCCTCAAAAGCAATTTACTTTACAATTTCCAGGACCAATAAAATTACCTTTGTAGACACCCAGTTTTCTCATCTGTAAAATGGACATAAGTAACACCCACACAGCATTACCTCCTGGGTTCGGTGTAAAAATCAAACAAAATAACGAATGAAAAGTGCTTTGAAAACTAAAAAGTGCTATAAATGTAACAGGGATTAGTCTTTTTCATATAATCTGGGCATCGTTCAGGCACCTGGGGACTGCTTCCCAGAAAGGCAGGCATACGACTTAAGAAGACAAATCAGTCCTCTCATACGGGCTGGCACTGTAAATCCAAGGACAAGAATATACTGTTTTAAAGAAATCCAGCTCCTTTGCTGAAGTTGGAAACAAGGGAGACTCTTCATGACCCTCACTGTGGTGTACTTGGATTCGAATGGCACTGTGGCCTGCAATTCATTTTGCATCCTACATGTCCCTGGTATGTAGGGGATAATATTTTCACAAGAAACCAGTCCGAAAGTGTGTCCAGTGTTTTAGCCTTCCTTAACCCTGGGGCAGGAGGCAGAAAGAGTGAGATTATTCACCTTTACCATCTCTACATTCTTGCTGCAAAATTAGTGATGGTGATGATGATAATGATGATGATGATGATGGGGGACAGGATCTCCTTTGGAGGCTGAATTATTTTCCAACATGATGCATCGAGTGTGAAGTACGGCAAAACTCCCACTCAGCCTTCTTACCTATAATTCTTACCAAGTATTCTTAGCAAATAATCTCCATGACCTTCATGAAAATAGGCATCTATATAGGAAAGGTTAATTTTTTCCCTCCATTTTCCTTTCTCTATAGAAATATAATTATGAAACTAACAAGGCACAACCATTACTAATTTCAAATCAGTTTGTATGAAAGGTGTGGCAACAAGACGCTTAAGAAAGGTTGAATTTGACATCTTTGTCACTAACCTTCAACTGTAATTACCACTGTTTACATTTAACTGTTGGGAGGGTGTTGCAGATCCCTTTGAGAATCTGAAGGGAATCATGGAATCTGGCCCCCGAATAATAATTATGCATATAAAATTTGCATACAACTTCACGGAATTCACATTTTCCTAAACTAGTTTTAAAGGAATCCTAATTTTGCCTCTAGTTTGGGTAACTCGCCCATCATTCTTCGGGGTAAAATGCTTTTGCAGTACACGTGGTGTTGGGAGCTTTTCAGGTCTTCAGGTCAGGCTGACACTGAAAGCCCTTGAGAGTAGATTTCATTCTACATTTTAGGCACGGAGTACATGAATCTATTTTTGTCTATTTCTAACTTCTCCAGAGAAAGACTGCATTTGTCCTTCTAGGACACCAATCACATTCCCATGTCCTCTTGTTCTCCTGGCAAAATGCTGAATAAAGAAGGAGAGATTTTGGGGGCTTCTCTGGTGGTGCAGTGGTTGAGAGTCTGCCTGCCAGTGCGGGGGACACGGGTTCGAGCCCTGGTCTGGGAGGATCCCGCATGCCGCGGAGTGACTGGGCCCGTCAGCCACGATTGCTGAGCCTGCGCGTCTGGAGCCTGTGCTTCGCAACGGGAGAGGCTGCGATGATGAGAGGCCCGCGCACCGCGATGAGGAGTGGCCCCCACTTGCCGCAACTGGAGAAAGCCCTCGCGCAGAAGCAAAGACCCAACACAGCCATAAATAAATAAAAATAAGTAAAATAAAATTAAAAAAAAAAAAGGAGAGATTTTGACTCTGTGTGGCTTGAATGCTTTAAACAAACAAACAAACAAAGCTTAATTGAGGTAGAATTGACTTTCAATAAATTATATGTTTAAAGTGTACAATTTGATAAGTGTTGATGTGTAATACACCCACGAAGCTATCAGAACAGTCACGATAGAGGACATATCCTTACCCCCCAAAATTTCTTTGTGGCCCTTTGTAATCTCTCCCTGCCACCCTTCCTCACCCCACCATCCCCAGGCAACTGCTGATATGCTTTCTGTCACGATTGATTAGTTTGCATTTTCTAGAATGTGACTGACCCAAGGTCATCCCAACGCTAGCACCAACCCCAGGTTGGGGGGCTGGAGCTTCTGACTTCTGGTCTCAGTATTTTCCTCACAACGTGGGGTGCCCTCTGTGAAGGACTGAACATCTCCATCACGAGCCCAACCAAGAAAGTGCCAGCACCAGGAATATCCCTGGGATACCCTTGATTCCAACCCCAGGGTCAATGTCATATACTTTAATATAGGCGAAGAAACACCATAGACATATTGAAGGTCCACAAGAATGATCATTTTGCTTTTCACTTTATTCTAAAATGAGTTCTTGTGCATCATAGCAGAAAAAAAAAATGGCAGAAATACTGAACCTAGCTAATTTAGTAGAAACCATTTAAAATAAAGATACTAAGTAATGGATTGCAAGTAGAATTAAAATAAATGATCCAAAATACAAGTCTCACTTTACAGACTACTAACAAACCAAAAATTTAAAAGGCACTTCCTTAACTTGAAACAAGACATCTTTAAAAAAAAAAATTACAGCAAATATCATACCTAAAGGTAAAATGTTAATCATTCTTTTTCAGATCAGAAACAAAACTTATTCACTTGCCTGTTTCCGTTCAGCCTCACAACACCCCTAAGGGTAGGAGGAAGAAAACGGCTATCTCCATTTTGTACATAGAGAGCTAAGGTCCATGATATGCTCCAGAGCTCAGACCTGTGAGTGTCAAGGCTAAGGCCACAGTCATGTTCTCAGCAAATCCAAGGTCCTTCCCACCGTGTAAGAGGAGTATAAGCACCTGGATCCCTGGGCATGTCTGCTTAAAAACGGCCAAATCTGCTTGTTAACGTGACTAGACTCAGTGGACTTGGTACAAAACTGAATTTCACAAAGAGCTTTGAAGAGCACGTGTTAGTGTGTGGCAGTGATTGGATGTGTATAACCTGTCCTTGGTTATTTGAAGAAGAGGAGGTGTGTTTCTGAGCAATCAGGGTCCCCGTGTGAGAAAGGAATGTTTCCACAGCATTTCAAGGAGGCCCATGGGGCTGGTGGGTGGACCCCAAGATGCCCTGGACCCAGTTCTCCCACCAGGAGACCCGGCGTGCTCACAAGCAATGGACCTGCCTAGGGGAACCAGGACTCCCGTAAGCCTCCTCACAGAAGCGACGGTGGCACTGTCATGGGCTCCCCTCAGATGACAGTCACATTGCTACTTAGCCCATCCCTTTGGTCCTGTGTTCATCCACTCAGAGTTCTCTTGATCTTTCTTCCTGCTAATGAGTTTTTCCCCATTATGGTCCAAGGACTTGGGCCTTTCTCTCCACTCCCGCAAAATGGGTATAGCCCTCATTTCTAATAATCTTTTGAAACAACCTCTGCTTTCCCTCCTCCCTATTTACCCTCCGTGCACACGCACCCACACACAGACACAGAGCCCATTACAGAATGGGCTCATACAGGGTATCCTTAGATACCCTCTGATCACAAGTGGGAGTGATGAATGACGCAGCAGTGGGCTGCCCCTGTGATCAGGGAACTTGTGGTTCCACGTGGTTTCTACCCTGAGTTGTTCAGAAATAAGGAACTGCTTCTCCTCACACATCCCCTGTACGTTTCATTTATATCCCAACTTGCACCATGCTAGCCTTGGCCAACTTGCCCATGGAAGCCAGGTCTGATGGCTCTTTTGAGAAAACGGATATGAAAAAAGATGAGGAGGCAAGTCACTGAGAAATCAAACCCCTTTCCCCAAATCACAAAGAAAAGCAAATCCCCACTGGGGTCAGGAGCAGGATCCAAGGGCTCCTTTTGGATGCAGAATGACTTCACTGCTTATTAAACCACAAGGTCTGAGCGTTGGAAGGAACCTTATCAGATCTGTTCCTTGAAGAGTAAAGTCAACCCCAAAGTTTTCCAGATCTGCAAATGAAATTTGGATTGGTTAAGAGGCAGCGTGGCGTCTCTCCTCATTCCAAGCACAAATCCCTGTGTGCTTAGCTCTGTTCCAGCTCCAGATCTGCTCCTTGGCTGTGCTGCATCACTCCAGGCTCAGTCTGGGAATAAGCCACCACAATCCCCTCCTTCTCTCCACTTCGACAGCAGGACGGTGAGTGTCACGAATGGGCTCCTCACTTCCTGAAACAGTCTTCACGTATATGTGGGCTTCTTCTGCTCCCATGATATTCTTCTCCTGTGTGGGTAACCTCCTAGGATTCTTGAGAAAACAAACAGGTTTTAAAAAAATACATCAAAGACTTCTGCTTCTGGCCAAGTTGGAGTAACAGCAGCCAGACTTACCCTCCCACCTGAAACAACCAACCATCAGACAAAATATTTGGAACAGTTTTCAAGACATTGGATGTCATCAATGTGATCATTGATATGGTTGGGTTTTAATCTACCATCTTCCTATTTGTTTTCTATTTGTTCTATCTGTCTGCTGGTACTTAAAATTTTTTTCTGTCTTCTTCTGTATAGATTTTAGAAGCATCTTATTGAGTTCCATGAAAAATATTTGTTGAGGTTCATATTGGAATTACGTTTATTATATAGATCAATTTGAAGTTGTTTGATATCTGTATACTATTGAGTCTTCTTATCCAGGAGCATTAAATACAAACTCCCATTATTTAGGTCTTACTTAATATCTTTTACCGAAGTTTTATTATTCTCCATAAAGGGATTACAGGTTTTTGTTAGATTTATTCCTCATCATTCTGTGTATTTTTATTACCACTACAAAATGGTATCTTTTGAAAATTACTTTTTCTAATTAATTGTTATTGATTTTTAGAAATGTGAATTACTTTTTAATATTGATTTTATATCCAGTAAACTTGTTAAAATATCTTGTTAGTTCTATTAAATTATCTGTGGATAATTTGGCTTTTCTATGTAGATAATCATATCATCTGTAAATAATGACATTTTTGTTTCTTCTTTTCCAGTCTTATGCTTTCTGCTTCTTTTTCTTTTTTTTTAATCTTTATTGAGGTATAATTGACAAGTAAAATTGTAAGATATTTAAAGAGAATAGTGTGATTATTTGACGTACATATACATTGTGAAAGGATTTTCCTGCACTGAGTGAATTTCTACTCCTTTTTCTCATCCTGCTGCATTGACTGGGGCCTAAAGTACAATATCAGATAGAACTGGTAACAGTGAGCGTCCTTGTTTTGTTTCTGATCTGAAAAAGAATCATTAACATTTTACCTTTAGGTATGATATTTGCTGTAATTTTTTTTTTTAAAGATGTCTTGTTTCAAGTTAAGGAAGTGCCTTTTAAATTTTTGGTTTGCTAGGAGTTCACATCACAAATGGCTGTATAATATTTTTGAATTCTCTTCTATGGAAATGATCACATGATTTTTCTCTTTTACCAGTGAAATAAGTGATATTAAATTAATTTTCTAATATTAAATAAATCTTGAATTCCTGTCCAGCCAGTAAAAATATAATGAGAACCTCCTTTGTGCTTACCCTGTACTTCTCCTGTACACCAGAGGCTTTAAGACCCTTAGCTTGTTTGCCATGTGAATGATGTATACTGATTATAACCTAGAGTTCTTACCTCAGCTATCCTGGGACTGTCATAGATTTCTGAGATTTCACAAGGCCTCTCACTTTCCTAAGTTGTTTTTAAAAATAAAACAAAATAAAGAAGAAGAAGAAATGAAAGGTTACAGTATTTGCCCATGACCATGATTAAAATCAGCGGTTCTTAAACCTGGCTGCACATTAGAATCACCAGAGAGCTTTAAAAATAAAACAAAATAAACAAACAGATAATAACTACCCTCTCCCAGAAAAAACATAAACAAGAGATACCACTGTGAATTACTTCAAAAATAATCCAGGTTGACAGTGTGGAAAAGTGGGTGGAAGCGGAGATGAAACAAGATTGGCCGTTGTTAATAACTAGATTCATTATACTATTCTCTCTACTTTAGTATCTGTTTAATGTGATCTATCATAAAATGTTGGGATATTTTTGGTACCAATGCCACAGCTCTATCATTCAGAGATTCTGATTTAATTGGTTTTGGTGGTTGGTATTTTCATAGCCTCCAAGATGATTTTAAAGTGCCCTGAAAGATTGAGGAACCATTACTTAAATACTACCACCAACAACCACAATATTTCTTAATATATTTAAAGTTTACAGCTTGTCAACACAGCTTTATACCTATGATCTCATTCCATCCTTACACCTCCACTTACCTCTTAAAATAAGTTGGGTAGGGACTTCCCTGGTGGTGCAGTGGTTAAGAATCCGCCTGCCAATGCAGGGGATATGGGTTCGAGCCCTGGTCCAGGAAGATCCCACATGCCGCGAAGCAACTAAGCCTAAGCGCCACAACTACTGAGCCTGCGCTCTAGAGCCCATGCTCCACAGCAAGAGAAGCCACCGCAATGAGAAGCCTGCGCACCACAGTGAAGAGTAGCCCTCACTCGCCACAACTAGAGAAAGCCCATGTGCCACAATGAAGGCCCAACACAGCCAAAAATTTTTAAAAAAATTTTTTTTAATTAAATGAATAAGGTGGGTATATTTTTTTTCTTTTTGGCCACACTGCGCAGCTTGTGGGATCTTAGTTCCCCACAAGGGCAAGGAGGGATTGAACCCTGGCCCTAGGCTGCTGAGACCATGGAGTCCTTACCACTGGACCGCCAAGGAATTCCTGAGGTGGGTAGTTTTTATGACTCTTATATTGGAGTTGAACTAACCAAGAAACAGAAAATGTTAAGTCACTTGTCCAGGATCATATAAATCGTACAGTGGCAGAGCCAGGGTTAGAACCTACGTTTTTTACTCCCCGTTAACGCCTACCACTGTGAGAACAATCAGGAATGTTCATAAATAAGGATGGAATTAGAGCCCAGAGTCCACACAACACAGTTGTATCACAACCATGGACCCTGGCTGGACATGGGTCAGGGTGGCCCTTGAATTCTGAGCCTGGTCTCCAGAGCAATCTGGTATTTGGATGGGGTGGGGTCGGGAGATTCCCTTGTGACTGATGTGTGTTCAGAAGTGGGAAGAGGACAAAGATAGAGTCACACACTCCTGGACGTATCCCTATGATAGACGCCTCAAGGTCTGTTTGTCTCTCATCTTTTCTAAGATCACCTCCATCCTCTTTGTGAGGCTTGTGGCCTTGTTTCTCAAGGTTAGAAAACACACCCACTGTACTGATGTGTTTGCCGTAGCAACAAACGTCCCTCTCCGCTGCTACTTTTTGCCACCCCAGATACCATCCTCAAGTGACATAAGGGTTGTGTGACAAATCAGCTCTGCCTGGAGGATAATGTCATGAGTCTGAGACAGAAATTGAGGCACAGAAACATCCACCACCTTGTCCTCAGAAAACAGACATGGGTCCTGACACCCTCAGCCCAAAGCCAGTTCATCAAATACCGATTCTTGCCAACACGTCCAGACCCAAAGAAGCTGCTAATCACCTCGGTGGACTCACTGCTGCTTCTTCTTTGGTGAATCAGAGTAAATAGTAAGGCCACCAGCAGGGCTGTGGCTACCAGGGACGGGATGCCAGCTGCTAACCCAAGAGAGGGTCCACAGTCCTGCACAGAGAAAATAGTCAGGTTCTCCCGGAAAAAAGGAAGAGTTCGGTTGATTAAAAGTAAAACAAAACCCTACATGGACCCTAAGTATCGTACACAAAATCAAAAGGGTAATGAAATACAGTGAAAAATTGTTTGCAACGTACATGACAAACGGCTCATTTTCATAGGAGTTAATGTACATAGTTTAAATCAATTGGAAAAGGGCGATAATTCAGTAGAAAATTGGACAAATATATGAACAGGCCATTCCTAGGAACAGAAATACAAACGTTGCATCAACATAGGAAGAGCTAAAATACAGTTCAAAGCAACAATTAGATACCATTCTTATCTATTAGTCTGGCAAAAAGTAAAAGGTTTTAGTGTATCCCACACCATTTTGATATGAATTTTTTAATTTATTTACATTAAATGCATGAGCCAATTAACTTTCAGACTCCCATTTTGCTTTGATCTGGGTGGAAATAGCCATGCTTGTAGCCCCATAAATTTCAGATTTGCAGATTATTTGAAAATACCAAAGATAGTGTTCAGAATCCCTACACATATGCAACTGTCATATAATACTGGATTCTTCTTCATTTTTTGGGGGGGGGTGATTTTATTAAAGAATGACATAATATGTAAAACTATATACATTATAAATATACAGCTTGATGACTTTTCACGTGATGAACCCACCCATGTAACCAGCACCCAGATGAAGAAACAGAACATTACCAGCCCCCCAGAAGCCCCTCGGGCTCCGTTCCAGTCACTGCATGTGTAACCTCTATCCTGAAATCCATCACCGTAGGTTAGTCTTGTCTGTTTTTCAATGTCATCTAGATGCACGTAGAAAGTATGTAGTCTCTTGCGTCTAGCTTCTTTTGTTCAACACTTTGGGAATCATCTGTGATTTTGCGTGTTCTCCTTCCCTTTTGAACTGAGTTGGTCATAAGAATAATAGTTGAGGAAGGTTCTGTGCTTGGTGACAGTTCACATATCAAAATTTAATCCTCAAAACGAATGCATGAGATGGGTACAGCATTATCCCCCTTTTCTAAATGACCAAACCAAGGCTGCATAATTTAAGTGATATACTTACTGCTCCTTTCCCACTGGTAACAGCTGGGGAGGAAGTCTGGGTGGAAAAGAACATACATCTTAAGAAAACAAAATCTATAGAATGCACGTCACACAACACAGTCTGTCCAAGGTTAAGCTGTAATGCCTAAAGTACATCCCTTTGCTAAACTTTCTATTAAAAACAACTGCCAAACAAAGCCCTCCTTGATTGCTTCCCAGGTAAGAAGGAATAAAATTGGGTTACAAGGAGAGAGAAATCAGAAATTCAGGTGAGGTCTTCATTATTCACCCTGTGGATCTGTCATAACAGGTTTCAGAACTCAAAAAGTTTTTCTCCTGTCCCAAGTCCCCACACCCTTCCCAGCACACTTCGGGCCTACTTGTCCCCGTTGCTAGAAGGGAAAAAAGTTAAATACCAGTGGAAGCCAGGCTCTTTAAGGAGGCTTTATTTGTTTCCAAACTGCAATGAAGCAAATGGCTTGGGCAGGTATCTGAAGTTGTGAATTATCCACGCTCCTGGGATAATCCTACATTGAATGAGTACAGTACGTGTTCCCATTTCACATCTCCACTCAAGGAGGGGCACTGGACTTTACCCATTTATGAGATATTTCAGATGAGAGTCTTATCTGGACCAATAAATCTCAGGGCACAGAGCTCCACATTAGCAACTGACCCGTGTAAGCTATGCGAGGTGGTACCGTGTGGGGTTAAGAGCCCGAGTCCTAGGCTCACACTAGCTGGAAGGAAATGGCGATTTCTCCACTCACAAGCTAACGAGCCTCATTTCTTCATCTATAAAATAGGGCTGTGAGTACCTACCTCTAGGATTCGTAAGAGGATCAAATGAGCACCAGGAGAATAAGCTTTTGTCATTCCTTTAAACATGGCAAAGCTCTGGCCAGACCTGTTATATATTGAATATTCTCATCAACCTCAGTGACTACACTGGAATCCCAGGGGCTTGGACTTTTGACAGTTATTGTCTCTATTTTACAAAAAAAAAAAAAAAGATCCAGATCTCAGAGAAGTTATAGGTCTTCTCCCAGGTTTCATAGATAACCATAAATCTAACCTGAATGTGGATGTTTGCATTCCAAGCCTAAGCCTCTTTCCCAGAGAGCTCCCATCAAAGGAGAGATTTGCTAACCAGGTATTGACACTTGGTACTTAAATGGCTACAGTTTTTAAAAATAGAACTACCATACAACCCAGCAATCCCACTACTGGGCATATACCCTGAGAAAACCATAATTCAAAAAGAGTCATGTACCACAATGTTCATTGCAGCTCTATTTACAATAGCCGGGACATGGAAGCAACCTAAGTGTCCATCGACAGATGAATGGATAAAGAAGATGTGGCACATATATACAATGGAATATTACTCAGCCATAAAAAGAAACAAAATTGAGTTATTTGTAGTGAGGTGGATGGACCTAGAGTCTGTCATACAGAGTGAAATAAGTCAGAAAGAGAAAAACAAATATCGTATGCTAACACATATATATGGAATCTAAAAAAAAATGGTTCTGATGAACCTAGGGGCAGGACAGGAATAAAGACACAGACTAGAGAATGGACTTGAGGACACGGGGAGGGGGAAGGGTAAGCTGGGACAAAGTGAAAGAGTGGCATGGACATATATACACTACCAAATGTAAAATAGATAGCTAGTGGGAAGCAGCTGTATAGCACAGGGAGATCAGCTCTGTGCTTTGTGACCACCTAGAGGGGTGGGATAGGGAGGATGGGAGGGAGACGTAAGAGGGAGGGGATATGGGGATATATGTATACATATAGCTTATTCACTTTGTGATACAGCAGAAACTAACACACCATTGTAAAGCAATTATACTCCAATAAAGATGTTAATAAATAAATAAATAAATAAAATTTTTAAAATTTAAAAAAGTAAATAGCTACAGTTTTACCGAAGTGCAATCTCACCCCACCCCCACCTTAAAGCTGCATTTACCTTAAGGGTTCTATTTCTCAGGGTGATGCCAAGAGTTGCATATCGTTTTGGGTAAGATGTTTTGTCTTCAGGTTACAGAAATTCACTTGGGCTGGATTTGGCCCCCCAAAATGAGTTACCTCTAAGGATTCAGGGGTACCTCATGGAACCCATGGGCAGTGAGAATCTGGCCTCTCTAGGGACTGAAGCTGGGGACCGGGAACTTGTCAGGACCAAAGCCTTCCCTCCTGGGATCTCTCCATCACTCCTGGGCAGAATGGCCTTTCACCTGTACTTTTCTCTGCCTGTTTGCTTCCTTCTTTCTCTCTCCAGATGGATTTTTCTGCCCTCATGAACACCTGCTAATTGTACCAGCTAATGCTTATGGAGAACTTACTATGTGCCAGGCTGTTCAAGTCCTTTTCCTGTATCGACTCATTTATTCTTCACCATAGCCAGTGAAGCAGGACTGTAACGATCCCTATTTTACAGAAGAGAAGAGTGAGGCACAGAGAAGTCAAGTAACTTGTGCAAGGTCACACAGCCCTAAGTGGCAGATGCCGAATGGCCTGGCTCCAGGGTCCAAGCTCTTAACCGTTGGACTACTCTGCCTTCCATGACCAAATGCAGCATCCCAACCCAGTTTTTATACTTGACAGTTCAGTATGGCCCAGTAGGGGCTGACTTGAATATGTGGCCCTGTCCCCAACTCTCTGCAGAGAAGCTCTCATGAGCTGAGTACCCACCTTTCCCCACTTCCCAGGGCTCTGGTGTTCCCAGTCATCCAGCTGCACCGAAAGGGAAGGGTTCTATGGTAGAAATATAACTGCCAGGTAGGGTGGCCAGCCGTCCTGGTTTTCCACAGAAATTGCCTAGGTGGTAGCACATTCAGTGTTAAAACCAGACAGTCCCAGGCAGGCTGGGGCGGCTGTTGTCCTACATAGGTTCAAAGGGAGGAGGGACAGTTCTCAGAGAAATGTGCTGTGAACCAAGGAGATGCTCCCAAAGTGATGACTAACAGCGTAAGGGCCTCCCTCTAGACCCGTTCACCCTCACCGTCCCAAGCAACGGCTTCTTGCTTCTCTGAGTTACCTTCGTAGGCTGTGCCAAGCCAGGATAAGACAGAACCTGGGGTCTCTACGGACCTGCTGGCTAAGAGCAGCCAGGGGGAAAGTGCCAGCAGTGGCCATATTAAAAGGTTTTGACAGGTAAGGAGAGGGATAGGGGAATTTGTCTGCAGACAACAGGCAGAGGCAGAAGCAGGGGGCAGAGTGAGTCAGGGAGGTTCAGAAGTCAGGGCCGCACCGGGAGGGTAGAGCAGGTGCCGGCGAGTCATGGACAGATGTCAGGGCCGCCAGTGTGGCAGCAGAAGGCTGGCAGTGAGTCTCGAGGTTCTACCTTTCTGCTGCTCTCCAGAATGATGCCCCCATGGTACAGTAAACACGGCCACGGGCTTAAGCGTCCCCTTTCCTGGCGATTCAGTTTATTCTCTTTGAATAACCATATGACTTTTCAGAAAATTTGGCACAGCCAAAACCACTGAAAAACTGGGCCAGGAAAACACCTGCCTCCATCACAGCAGCACTTCTGGTCAGAAAACAATCCTGGCGTGTTATCTCTACACAACACAAGAACAGAAGATGGAGGGTCAATTCTGGACTGAAACGGTCCACCATCATCAACTGCAAATCTCCGTTTGGACTTGCAACTAAATGTCACAATCCAGAGCCATAAAACATTCATTTTTCTTGACCCAATAATTCCCCTTCTAGGCTACATTCTAAGGAAATCAGCTTAAGTGCTGACAAGGATTTATCTATACCTACGTTTATCACAAAATCATTGCTAATAGTGATTAATCACTTAAAGAAATAATTCACTTGAAGAAATATCATGTGACCACCCTCAGTACGGTTATAAAGGTGGATGGAAAACATTTATCATATAAAATTATAGGTAGAATAAGAAGACCATGGTACAAAAGCAACAAAAGTCAAAATTTATGTAGAGTCAGACAGGACTGGAATTAGTGTCCCCAGTGTTTTCTGCTGATGGCAATTTAGCTGTTTTGGTTTTTTGCTATTTTCCTTTTCAAAATGTGTATTTATAATTTTTATAATCGAAAACATTTCTCTCAGCACCCCCAGCTCTTCGTAGTGCCTTTGAAACCTGTGTAACTTTTTGCTCCACATGAGCTTTGTGTGATGGCATCCTGGAGGCCCAGTGTCAACTCTGCATTGATCTTTGCTGACCTGCCTGGTGAACGGGGACGGCTGTACTCACCGTGTTGGCCGGCAGTGTGAAGTTCAGTGAAAAACTCTGGAAGAGAGAAGGAAACATTAGAGCTCCCAGGAATGGTCAGCCAGGCTCCTCACCCCTCCACCAAATGTCACTGACCCTGGCGGATTCCAGGAGAATTTACTGACCCACAGGCTCGGTCAGTCCCAGCCTCCCCTCCCAATCTTGGCCCCAAAAGATGGCAGGGGAGCAGCGGAGCCTGAGGTCATGAGTTCCTCCCTCAGCATCAAGGCAGTCCTGGCCTCTCTCCTTTTCCAGGTCCTCAACCAGGGCCAGATTAAGGGACCAGCCAGTGAAGCTATTGCCTGAGCAGTCCTGACCCAAAAGGGCAGCAGAAACATTACTAGAAATTCAGCAGAGTGCTAAAAATTGTTTTTTCCCCCGGAACTCCTTTCAGGGAGGAAACTGTGTAAAGTGATGGCGCTTTCTTCTTGGGGTGGGAAGTAAGACCCCCCAGGGGCTCCAACAAGAACGCCTGCTCCTTCAACCCCCTCCCAGGGGGAGAAGCTGAGGAAGACAGGCTTCTGTTTTTGCAGAGTCCGAGGCAGGGGTTCCAGGCTGGAGCTGAGCTGGTCAGAACGACAGAGGAGAGGCTAACCCTCTGGGCCCTCCCCTCACTCAGCACCCAGCCTTACCTCTCCCCCAAATATGGCATCAATATTTCAAGATTGTGGGCTCAATGGGACACCAGCATGTTAGCCTGCCCACGTGCCCACCTACCAGGGTCAGACCCTGCCCAGGGCCTCCAGTGGCTCCTTCCTTCTCCCTGTCCCCACCTCCTGTCACTCCAGTTTGGGCTCTTTGATGCCAGTTTTTCCAGGCTGCTCTTTACCCAGTCCCTTCCCTGCCTGGATGTGAAAAATGGGTGGACTTCGCTCCAACTCAGCTGGCGACGCTTTCTGCCCCTTGTTCAGGGAGCTGAAGTGGTCATGTTTCTACTTTCCGGACCCCTGCCCCGTCCCCCATTCGTGTCCACCACCCCTGATTCATGCCTCCTGGCTGGGCTCTCATTCAGCCCCAGCCTCCCTGGTTCCCCACAGCTTGGCTTAAACTCCAGCTCCTGATCTTCCTGAAGCCTCCCAAGACCTGGTTCTGTCATTCTAGAAGCAATGTGTTTGCTAAGTTTTAAAATTAAATGTTAGCCAACATTGGGAAGATTGGGAAGGATTAGAGAATCCAAGAGAATCCTAACGTTTCAGACCTGAGGTGCCTTCAAGATCATCTACCTCAGAACTCTCTTTTTCTTTTAATACATCTTTATTAGAGTATAACTGCTTTACAACGTTGTGTTAGTTACTGCTGTACAACAAAGTGAATCAGCTATACGTATACATATATCCCCATATCTCCTCCCTCTTGCGTCTCCCTCCCACCCTCCTTATCCCACCCCTCTAGGTGGTCACAAAGCACCGAGCTGATCTCCCTGTGCTCTGCAGCAGCTTCCCACTAGCCATTCGTTTTACATTTGGTAGTGTATATATGTCAACGCTACTCACTCACTACATCCCAGCCTCCCCTCCCACCTCGTGTCCTCAAGTCCGTTCTCTACATCTGCGTCTTTATTCCTGCCCTGCCACTAGGTTCATCAGTACCATTTTTCTAGATTCCATATATATGCGTTAGCATACGGTATTTTTCTCTTTTTGACTTACTTCGCTCTGTATGACAGTCTCTAGGTCCATCCACCTCACTACAAAGAATTCAATTTCATTCCTTTTTATGACCGAGTAATATTCCATTGTATATATGTGTCACATCTTTATCCATTCATCTGTCGATGGACATTTAGGTTGGTTCCATGTCCTGGCTATTGTAAATAGAGCTGCAGTGAACATTGTGGTACATGTCTCTTTTTGAATTATGGTTTTCTCAGGGTATATGCCCAGTAGTGGGATTGCTGGGTCATATGGCGGTTCTATTTTTAGTTTTTTAAGGAATCTCCATACTGCTTTCCATAGTGGTTGTATCAATTTACATTCCCACCAACAGTGCAAGAGGGCAGAACTCTCATTTTACAGAAGAGGAAGCTGAGGCCCAGGGACTCCTCAGAAATTACCTCACGGATAAATGAGAACAGTTGGAGCTTTTCTCTTAAAACAGGCCAAGTGGGATTGGTCCGTGTGACTCAAATCCAACCTGGAAGATGGTTCTAGAGGCAATAGTCCCAATATATGCAAAATTGATGAGACACCTGTTTTAGCTAGATTTCTGGAAGGTTGGAATTCAGAGAGGTTAATGAATGAGAAATTCTTCTGTGAACTAAAAATGTTTCAAGCACCTGCAATGTATAGTTCCCCCTACCCCCTGCCCCAGAGATTATGTCTTTCAATTAGGATGGCCCCAGCCAGCCAGCATGCTTCAGTGGCGACTGTTCACTTCTCTGTCTCTTAGCAACAGGGGGCCCTCACTTTATAGAGAAGAAAATGGATGAAGAATTTGAACAAGTTGCCCAAATTCACACAACTGGGTCTTCTGGTGACAGCCTCTTTCTACTACATTACAGGCTTCCTCAGGACTCCTAGAGTTTCTGCAGAATAATTGGAGCCCCCAATTATTCTGCACCTCCTCTTCCAGGACAGCATTAGGACAAGAGGGACATCGGGGCCACCTTAGGTCAGGGTCTTCCTGCTCAAGGGACCTAACTTCTACCTTTCATGGTAATGCCAACTGAGCCTGCAGAGGACACTGGATGGTCTCTGCATCAAACGCAGCTGCCCAGAGCCTTATCTCATCAGTGAGCACTGGGTACTGATGTCAGCAGGCCCAGGACAAAGCTTCCTTTGGGGGGACAGCAGAAGGGAGGAGCAGCAACAAGTGGGCCATTGCACGTGCTGTTTATCAACATTTGGATGACGAAGGTTTTGGCTAATTTCAGAGAGACATTTATATTTTGTAGAAGCACACTACAGCAATCTCATGGAAAGAAAAACATCACGTAAATGTGGGTGGAGAAGAATCTCACACAGTGTCCTTTAGAGAGGCAGCTGGGTGGGGCAAGGCAACCCTGGGCTTGGAGCCCCCTGATCTGGATTTGAGTCCAGACTCAGCCACTTAGTAGCTGTGTGGCCTGGGGAAAGTGAATCAAACTCTCTGGTCTCCATTTCCCTACAACAAATCTATTCTCCCAGGCACTGTTTTTCCATCCTCAAAACAGGGATACTATTAACTAAGCCCAAAGGAAATAATGTCTGTGGCAGCTCTTTTGAAACTATAAAACACTCCAGGTGGAGGATCACGTGGTGTCATATTCTTCATGGCCTAGTCAGCACACAGCGAGGCACAGGGAAGCCCCTGGGAAGATCTTGTTGGATGGAATTGTCTACATGGATTAGCAATATTCAGAGTACTGGAATTTGGTACAAGGCACTCATTGCTAGTCTAAGCACTATGTGATATCTACATAATGGTTCTGAAGGTACATCAGGATCTCAGTGGCTGTCACTCATTAGGAGTCTGCTGTTTGTGATGGGAAGGAGGGGAGACGGGATAACCACCAGTCACTGTTATGAGTGAGTGGTCACACGCTGCACTCATAACCTCCCCACAAGGGGAGCGCTCTCATCTCCACACCATGGCTAAGGTGACCGAGACCAGGACAGTTTTCTCAAGGTCCCCAGCTGGTAAGTGGGAGGGGCTAGATCACAGATCTCCCCAACTCCAAAGCCTGAATTCAACTCCTTTTTTTTTTTCTTTTTTTAAGTTTTAACATCTTGTTAAAAGACTTTCAAGAGGGCTTCCCTGGTGGTGCAGTGGTTAAGAATCTGCCTGCCATTGCAGGGGACACGGGTTTGAGCCCTGGTCCGGGAAGATCCCACATGCCGCGGAGCAACTAAGCCTGTGCGCCGCAACTACTGAGCCCGCGCTCTAGAGCTTGCGAGCCACAACTACTGAGCCGGCGTGCCTAGAGCCCATGCTCTGCAACAAGAGAAACCACCACAACGAGAAGCCCATGTACCGCAATGAAGAGTAGCCCCCGCTCACCACAACTAGAGAAAGCCCGCTTGCAGCAACAAAGACCCAATGCAACCAAAAATAAATAAATAAAATAAAATAAATTTATTGGGGAAAAAAAAAGATTTTCAAGAAACAAGAATGCAGAGGGTGTCTTCTTTAGAGGACAGCCTTCTTCCTAACCTTCTGAACCCTCCCTGAACTGCCCTTTCCTCAGGAACTGGGTCCTGACTGTTGAATTCTGACCCCCAAGTCTCTAGTCTGGCTACTGCCCCAGCTCCTAGTAGATAGAAATGCGGGCTCGGGATCAGGAGAGGTCTTCCAATGTGGTGCCAGCAGGCAGGGCCCCTCCGCACCCCCTGAGGCCTAGCGGTGGGAGAGGTCACCACTCCAACCTGGGCCTGACAGCCCTTCAGTCCTCCTGTTGCTCACCGCCCCCCCATCCTACATTTGTTCAGGTGTTCATGCTTCTAACAGACTTTACTCCTAGACGTCAACTCCTTTTAATAATCTCTTTAAAAAGGAATCACAGAAGCCTCTTCTAACTTACCAAGCTTCATTCGACTGAGTCATAAGCAAACGTGTATCAAGTCAATAAGAAAGGTGGAAGGTTTCTGATGCAACTTATGACTCTCCCTGTTGCTGATCACGTAGCAGAAGGCAGACTGAACAAATAAGGATAAAGGCACAGGTTGGACCCATTGCTTCAACTGGGAACTGAATTTAGCTGAAACATTTACTTTGCACCCTTGTATGTGGGGTTTTAAAAACAAAACCTTAGCATTAAAATATAAGAGGGAATCAGCAAATACTAGATAGAATGTTTTTAAATGATTGTACATTGGAAAAGAATTAAAAGCCAAGCTCCTTAACTTCCTTGCCCCAAGGGTAGGGTACAGTTATATTTGAATTAGGAGATGTCAAATTTAAAAGTCTGGGGATTGCTTTTTATAGAGAGAAATGAAGGTTAGGCAGAGGAAAGACGCTAACTCTCACTCACCATTTCCGACAGCCTCCCGAGAGCTTTCTCCAAACGCTGCCCTCAGCAAGCTCCTTTCTTGCTGGTGTTATTGGCTTGTGTCTTGCATTTGTAGGAACATCCAGCTGGGAGAGCAAGGGTGACAGGAGAAGAGGTGGCTCCCAGAGAGCTCTGGCCAAGCCATTTATGGTCAGGGGAGTAGCCGAGTCTTTGGCCCACCCCTTGGGGAAGATGGTCTCCTGCTTCATGGCCACTGTGTCAGGGCCAGGTCATCTACCTTCGTTGTCTTCATTTCCTGTCCTTTTTACTTTTCAAGCCCCTTCCTTGGTTACACCTCCATCTCAGCAAAGAACCCAGAGCTGGCCTGAGAGCTTGGCGACTCCTGCACCAACATCTCTTTAGAAACAATGGGTTACACAGGCTGAGGGAGGCTAGCCACTCCACCTCCAGCTGCCAGGCAGTGGCGTGACCCCCGTCCCAGCAACGATGGAGTCAACACATCACCAGCGTCGATGTAGGGGCCTGGGAGATGTGGGCTGGGTCCCGCTCTGTGTTGGAGGCTGTAGCTGCCTCAGTGAGCACACGCCTTAGGCAATGAGCCGCGTGGCGGTGAGTTAGTTTCACCCCCTTTCTGTTCTCACATTTTGATGGGGAGCCTCACAGAGCTGGAGGAAAGCCATGAATGTGGGCTGCCTTATAATTCTTATGAGTTCTTTGTTAGGAGTTCGCTTCTTTAAAACAATGAAGGAGTTGGAGTCTCATGTCAACAGAACAATTAAAACCAATCATTTGGTCATTTCAATGAGTGCGTTCATTCATTTACTCAACAAATCTTTTTGACAACTTCTCTATGTCACGTATTATTCTGGGCACTGTCCTGGGCTTGGTGATAAAGACAAATGAGGCCCAAACTCTTAGGGAATGTATGTTCCAGCGAGGCAGACAGACAACAATCAGAACAAAACAGCAAAAACCTCTGTGGAGGAGCAAGCGGGGCGTCAGGGAAGAGTGACCGGAGCGACCAGGAGGCAGTTGCTTTAGACGTCTCTGAGAGCTGACATTTAAGATGGACCTCCCTGGTGGCGCAGTGGTTAAGAATCCGCCTGCCAATGCAGGGGACACCGGTTCAAGCCCTGGTCTGGGAAGATCCCACATGCCACGCAGCAAGTAAGCCCGTGCGCCACAACTACTGAGCCTGCACTCTAGAGCCTGTGAGCCACAACTACTCAGCCCACACACCTAGAGCCTGTGCTCCGCGACAAGAGAAGCCACCGCAATGAGAAGCCCTCGCACCACAAAGAAGAGTAGCTCCCGCTCGCCGCAAATAGAGAAAGCCCGCGTGCAGCAACGAAGACCAATGCAGCCAAAAATGAAAGAAAGAAAGAAAGAAAGAAAGAAAGATGCACATGAAAGATGAGAAGAGGGTCCCAGGCGGAGGGAACAGGAAATGCAAAGTCCCGGGGCTGAAGCAGGCTTCGTGTGCTGGGACCAGAGGAAGGCCAGTGTACCTGCAGGGAGGGACCTGGAAGAGGTTAAAGACAGAGTGAGCTAGGGGCCCATGATGTGAGCAGGCAGGGCATGGTAGGATTTCCATCGTAGAGCAATGGGAAGACTTTCAGGGGTTTTGAGGGGGAGAGGGGATGATCTAACTGATGTCGACAATGATTACTGGCTTCTCTGTGGAGCCTGGATTATAGGGGACACAAGTGTTAACCTGGAGACTGGTTAGCAGAGTCCAAGCCAGTGGTGACGCTGGCTGCCCTGGGATGAGGACAGTGGGGATGGAGAGGAGTGAGTGGGTTTGTGGCTTATTGCGGGGGTAAAGGCAGCGAGACTTGATGATGGAAGAAATGTGGGGTGGGGGAGGGGAGAGAAGGGGATGGGAAGATCAGAACGAAGCCGACTCCTGGCTTTGGGGCTTGACTAACAGGCGTGGAGGCACCGTCTGCTTAGGCAGGGGATACCGGAAAACGGGGTGTGGGGATCCAGGCACTGGGAGGCTGTGCTGCATAAGACCTACGTGGCCTCTGCCTCATGGGGCCTCCAGTCCCCAAGACTCCACGGTGACGGCTAAACTGAATCCACAGGTGCCTGGGCGCTGGGGAGACGGCACAGTTCAGAGAGGCCTGTGTGGAAAGCCTTGGCTGCCCTTCTGGACCGTGTGAGGTCTTAGGCAAATGAAGTAACTCCTTCCAGCCTCTGCCTGAATCTATAAAGTGGAGAAAATACAGTTTACAATGACTGGACTATTTAAATCAGCACAACTGGTACAAATTATGCTCCTAACTTTGCTTGGTGGGCATAGAATCACACCTGGCCCAGAGAACTGGACCAAGGAACTTGAGTTGATAGCCCCTGCTCCCTCTGACTAGGCTGTCTGTGGGTGGGCAAGGCCAGCAAGGTCCTTTTTGACTCTTTTTGTTTGCTATGCATCCACTGATCACCAACTCTCCCTCTGATGGACACGTTACTTCTTTAGAAGAATTGCTAAGACCTCCAGTCAGAGGGTGCTCTGGCCTAAGAGTCTGGGTCAGTCATGGTTCTCTGGTCATAAGCATCAAAACAGACTCTTTTTAATTTAAGAAGAAAGGGAATTGCTTGGTTGAGTGTAGGGGAGCTCACAGAAAGAAGAGAGGGCAGGGACCCCAGCTCTGGGTTGCTCCTGAGGCTTCAGCAGCAAGGACTCCTGGACAGTCCTCTCAGGATATCTTCCCAGGGAAAACCAGCTCCGAAGTAGCTTGGCCCTTTTGCCCCTTGACCAGGACTCCAGTTCCAGGAAGAGGATCTAATTGGTCTTGAGACAGACTGGGATCTGGGACCTGGGCCCCTTTGCTGCAGTGCTTGCACCTGGACAAAACTCTCCTCAAGCAACAAAATACAAAGAAACTATAAGGGACTAAAAATAACTGTGTGCATGTGCAGTTGGGGCAAATCATGAACAACAAGATACAAAAAGACCAAAAACCCTAGCTGCCACTTCTGAGATGTCGGGAACAGAAGCAGGGTACTGTGCATACAGCCTGCACACGGCACCACCAACGGGGTGGGCAGACCGCCTAAGTCACCCTTCTGGCCTGACCCTTACCCTCACCTCATATAAGGGACCAGCTAGCCCCCCTCAGGGAGTGAGCAAGCGAACCTGTTACATGTTTTCGCTCCCTGGCGCTGCAGCAGGAGCCCCAGTAAAGCCTTGCCTGAATTTCTCGTCTGGCCTCTTATCAATTTCTATTGATCAAAGAATCCAAGGACCCTGGTTGGTAACAGTCTGGTTTGGGTCATGTGCCCAAGGAGGACTTAGGCCTGGCTGACAGTCTGCCCAACGTGGGTCCCTCCAATGTGAGGGGAAATGGTTCTGCAAAGGGAACTTGCCATCATCACCCAAAGAAGAGGTTATGGGCGAAGTGAGCCGGCTCACCTCCTCTGGAAGGTATTAGATCTGAGAATTATCACCTTAGAAACTGTAGAAGAGATGCCCTTAGCGGGTGAGAGGTTAGAGCTGCCAACCCTGCGATTCTCTAATCATTTGTATTTAAACCTGTACAAGCCCGATCACACTGATAGTTTGCCAGGCGACAACTGGTCAGTTTAAAAAGCTGGTGCATTCCAAATGATAGGTGGTCTTATTCTGGTTTTAAAATATCTTTATCTAAAATATCAGTAGGGAAGTAGTGATGCAGTAAAATGTGAAAACAAACAGAAGGATTCTGGTCATTTCCTGGTCTATGAATATCACACGTGAGAATCATTAGTGGCGTCCACCAGATGGTTCTAGTTCATTTCATTCTTAACGTGAGTTGAGTTATGAGTTGTTTTGGCCAATGACATGTGAGTAGAAGTGATGTGTCACACCTAGGCAGTCATAAGAGGCAGTGTATGATTTGTCACACTCTCTTTCCCTCTGCCACAGAAATCAGCAAGGCTCCAGGTAGCAGTTGCTCCATCAGCCTAGTCCTGACTGAGGATGGCGTGGAAGGGCTTCCAGACACCAGAGATGAACACGTAGCATGAACAAGAAATAAGTCTTTCTTCTGTAAAGACCCTGACATGTGAGGGTTTTTTGTTGTTGTTGTGGCATAAGCTACCTTATCCTGACTGACACATAAAGCATTCATACCCCTGCACCACTGGGGCTCATCCTTTAGGTACTGGTGACTGCAAAAGGGCAGAAAAGTCATAAAACCTTGACACTCTACATATAGCACAAAACAATTGCATGTGTTAAATAGTTTTGCATTAAGACTGAGTGTTTTTAAAAACATGGTGCTATATTACCCTTCCCTGATATGACCCACAAAACTCCAAACACACCCTAAAGTCTCTTCATCTGGTCAACCTCAAAAGACTGTCCTTGATCAGACGGCGTCTCTGTCCTTGTGTTAGAAATGGACCCTGTATCAGCCAGGGCCCCCACAGGAAATGAGTGATATACTCAACTAGCTGTACTTAAGGGGGCTTATTAAAAGGACTATTTATAAAGGTTCCCCTTGGGGGATAATGCAGTACGAAGGTCAGACCGGCAGAGTGTCATTTCCCCCCAGGTCTGAAGGGACAAGTGAAAGGAGTGGCTGCCAGAGTCCAGAGAGAGAGCCCCCTTATAGGAGCCGTGACCTTCCGTTTTAGATGTCACATGTGGTCCTCAGGCTCAAAACCAGGTGGAGAGAATTGCTGAGGGACAAACGGAAGATGTCTACCACATCTAGCACTGTTACAGCTGCAACCATCGCCACAAGGTTCGTGTTGTCAGATTTCCAGACTGTCTGGGTCCAAGAAAGGGGGCAACTTTGAAGCCCTCTTTAGCTTTGCTCATGACTTTCTGGGTCCAACAGGGAGCTCTGTTCTGGAGCCAGGCACTGGGTACTCACCAGAGAGTAGAAAGCCAGAGAGAGGGTCCCCTTTTTTTTAATCTCCTCCCCAAGTTCTCGTGGTATTGGAGAAAATGATCACCAAGATCTTGTCTGAACTTATAATACAAACCCAGGACACATCAATAAATCCACATTCTTTAATGAAACATTTCTTTCTAGACATATGTTAGCTCCTCTCCCCTTTCTCTTTGCAACTGACAACATTTCATGAAATGTACAGTTACACAAAATAAAAAATACAATATATTTATAGATAATGCTCTAAACGGTTTTTCTTTTTCTTTTTTCTTTTTAAAGAATCCTTCTAGGCATTTGGGATTATTTTACAGAAGTTCAGTCTACAAAGGAAACTTGAAAAACATCTGCTGAAGCCAAAGGAACACTTGTTCACACACTGAACAATAACAATACCACGAATTATCTGAAATTTATCAAATAGACCAGATCAACGGCAAACCCCAGTGTGATTTGCTAGTTAACAAGATCTTACAAATGATTCAACCAGGCTGAGCGTTTCATGAGTAATAAGAAACTTAACTTTAGAGGAAAATAGTCTTACAGTGAATCGATGCACAGCCTCATTTTCTGTTTGGAGAAATTCCACAAGCTGAAGTTAATTCCAGATCCTTACCCTGCCCTGGGATCCAGGTTCTAGCATCTACTAGACCAGATTACACTAGAATTGGACCAGGCTGAAGACCCAGACCCCAAATATTTCATCGGGTCATCAAGATAATTCTCTGAACTGAAGCCAGTCTTCTTGGAGCTCTGTGACAGCCCCAAGGACAAAGCAGGCAGGGGTAATGTCCCCTGGGATATGTGCAGGAAGGTCACTGGGCATTTGGAAGAGCCAAGGCAGGGGCCTGGGTCTTTCTGCTGAGTGGACTTTCTCTCGTGAAGCCAGCTGTGCGTTCCTTGCAGAACCTGCCCTGTGGGTACGTCCTGTGAGTCTGAGTTTCCAGGGGAGTGGTCTGGCCAGCCCCAGCTGAATCAGAGCTTGTCTTTTCTGGGAATACGTCACTCACAGAAGGCCTAAATAAAGGTTTTCATAAGAGTCCCATTGTTTCAAATTGGCCACAGGTTGATAATTGTTGAAGTTGTGTTTTTGAAAATATTCATACTAGAGAGAGAAAAATAAGTACCATTGTTTCATGAGGGTGGCAAATACTGAGGCAGAGCTGACTCTGTTTCTGACTCCCTCTCACTTTTCCAGGGAATTCATTAATCTTATTCAGACTTCTAAAGGCTGAAACTACAGAATTTTCATGTTCTTGGAGAGAGAACCTTACCAGTCACCTTATGCATCCTGACTTCAGTTTCAACTGTGAAGATCAGACCGGGCAAAATAAAAGCCGCCAAAACACAAAAATCAGAGAAATGGAATCCACCCTATGAGGCGGGTAAGGTCTGAACCAGTGACAAGCTGCTCCACGTGCTGAATCAAAGATCCCCCGGGAACAGGGGCTGTGATAGATCACGATATAAGAATGTAGGCTGAACCTCCATTCAGGGCCAAGAAAGGCCGAGAGAGAGCTTGGTGAAAGAAGACCCATAAAACACCGTGCAGGTCCAGAAGGGCCTACTCAGTCAAATCAGTGGGCCAGTATTTATCACACTGCATTGATTAAGGCTCTGACAGTTGATCCTTTACATTCATACATATATACAGACATATATTATTATTAATAATACTTTGTTTTTTTTCTGTTTTAAGGAAAAAATAGTCCCATGCATTTCTTCTACCTTTCTTTGTATTCTTTTTTTTTTTCATCTTTTTTTTTTTTTAAACTCCCAGCAATCATTTTAATTAGACATAGTCCTCTGGGGGTATATTCTGATCTTTAAAAAATATCACCTTTAATCTTTTGCAAATACTTTGTTTCAAATGAGGTTGATTCATCCCAAAGGAATTCTGGCGCTTGGGAGCGATCTCGGCTCTCACCAAAAACCCTCTTGTGCGCTGTCCTGTGTTCGATACCAACCACACGGGACTTAGGGTTATGTAAACATTATTTAAAAATTATTCCAACATAAATACTCTTTTAAAGCTAACACACCACAGCTTTTAGCTCATAATGCCCATAGATGCCTTAATGAAATGCCATTCAGAACTACCTCACTGTTTAAAGTACACCTGGAGGTTTCAAAATTATGTAAACAACATCCTCTACACTTCTCTAGGACAAGTGCCAAGCGTGGTGAATTCTGACTGCAGGCTGGTGACTGAGCGCTAGTTAGTCTGGGCAACGTCACCCATGCACTCTTGAACCCGACCGGTTTCAGGAAGTTAGTCACAGTAGACTTGTTCCACAAGGTGTTGATTCTTACATAACATCAGTTTTCAATGATGTTAACCCCATGAGGGACCTGAATGGTCCCTCATAAGATGTCTTTGCACGTCTTGCAAATGCAGTTTGAGTTGGTTGTCGAGAGCCAAGGTCAACCACAGCAAGTGCCTCCAAAGCTGGAGGAATAGATGTTCTCAGCCCATGGAATCCCAAGGCCGGGTGGAGTCTTCTCCAAGTCAGTGAGGGCAGGAGGACAAGTCAGGATGTCTTCTTCTTGGCAGATTAGGGACTCTCACCAGCAAATGTGCTGCTGAAGTCACAGCAGATGCCTTAGTCCTCTAATGCAGTTAGGGATGGGGGAGCCCAACGTGGGCAGGGAGAGCCGATGATGCAGAGGAAAGGCTGGCGGTCTCCTTGCTACACGACAGGGATCCTCACACACCAGCTCCCTCTGTGCACTGCTTACTGTGATGTCTTTTTTAGTCCTGACGACCATATTCTCAGGTTTCATGGGTGACGTGTCCCTGGCAGAGAGATAGCAAAAGTCTCCAGCCAAAGCTGTGAGGAACACATGCGCTATGGCCAGGCTTTTCTCCTCATTGTGCAGTGTAGACAGAAGATGACCCGAGTCTCCAGGACACGGTCACACTGCCTGACACCTATGGAAGCACGTCCAGAAATAGAGGAAGGACCCACTCAAGGGTGGGCTTTTGTCTCATAGGAGCAAGGGACGAGGAGAATGAACAGGCATAGCTTGAATAGTCAGTGACGTCAAACCTTAATCTTTAAAACTCCATGACGGATCACATTGCAGCTGGAATCAAAGGAACATCTTCTCTCCTTGTTTTGGCCGAACTTCATCAGATACACACACCTCCAAGGCTAGATTTTGAGTTTTTGTTTGAGAATAATACTGCACACTGCTTTAGAGCAAACTAACAAGGTGCCATTGTTATAACAAAAACATTCTCATTTCCTGTTTTTCAAGAACAACATTATTTCTTCATGTGCAGGGCATCCTGGAACTTGGTGCTCGTGTAATGGGCCTGAAAGCCCTTCTTGTTGACGGTGTCATCCGTGTGGAATCGAATCATCAGAGAATCCCCTGCAGAGTAGATTTCTTCCAATGGCTGAGGGGAGGAGAAAGGAAAACCAGAGGGACTTTAAGCCAGTTGGCTGTGGTTGGAGTTTAAAATAAGGAGAATGAGACAGAACTTTACACAAAGACATAGGATGGCTGATGATGCCGCAAGGCATCCCTGGCACCAGAGGCTCTGAAGGGCAACAAAACAAGCTCTTTTTCAAAGGAAAGCTATTCAAATTCTGCTCCAGTCAGCACCCCCGCCCCCTGCCCCAGCCCTGCTTTCCCAAAGACAATCTGAAATGCATAGCTCATATAGAATCTATTATTTATTAAGTGCATAGATTAATTAAGTGCACTTCTCTAAGCACTTTCAGATCTCATCTCATGTAAACTTTACAACAACTTTATAAGGCAGGTTCTATCTCTATTCTATACTTGAGGAAACTGAGATGAGACTCGAGTTCACACAACTAGATAGGCTGCAAGCTCAGGTTTTTCTCACTGTAAAGTGTATACCATGAATCACCCAGCTCTAGGGTCACCACTGTGATGTGTCTTCCAGGAGACCTAAGACGAAGACCATTGTTGAGGTCCATGTCCTGTCCAAGGACAAAACATGGGATGGAGTCACTGCATTTGTCAGAAAGGTTTTGCCAGGTGGTGGATGAAGGGGAGCCAGGTTCTGAGGCTGCTGTCTACCAGATTCTAACAGAACCAAACTGGGCTTCCCGTACATTTCACTGCTCAGGACCCTCCAAGGTTTTCCTCTGCATGTGGACCCCACAGTTTGAAAGACTTTAGCTCTCAAAGGCACTGCATCAGCTAAGTCACACTTCGGCATCCTTTCTTCTTTGGAGGGTGAGAGAAGATGAAGGGAAATTATTCAAAGACTCATGCAAATGCCAGTTTGAGGTTCTGTTTAGCACAAGCACTAATAACTCCAAAATGATTTAATGTAAGTCCAGCCAGTTGCAAAGAAGCTTGAGTGATCAGCCCTGGAGGTGGAGGAAAGGAAAGAGCTGGGGACCCAGTGTGGGCAGTGCCCAGCGTGGTACAGCCAGAGAGGGCCCAGGACACTGAACTGGCTGGTCCACACACTTGCACTGAGCGCCAACTACATGCCAGGCCCTATTTCAGGCGCTGGGGAAATAGTGATCAAAACAGGCCTGCCCTGTCCTGAGGAGGTGGCCCAGGAAAGAGGTGATAATGAGAAAAATGATCATGACCTTGAGCGTAACTAATGTGTTTGGAGTAAAAGAGTGATTCATAATTTTCACAGGCATTTGGTTTTATTGGGAGAGAGAATTGTGAATATGTGGAATATGCAAAAGTATAATTAAAAAAAAATTTTTAAAGCCTGAAGGCTAAAGAAAAATGGGGGGTGGGGGGTAGGAGGGCGGGGAGAGATGAACCCTTTGCAAAAGTAGGCAGTCCTAAAAAGGACTTGCTCTTACCTAGCTGACCTCGGTATCAGGTCCCCGGTACCTCCCAACCTCCTCTGCGACTACCCTCCAGTTTCCCTCTTTGCTCCAGCAGAGCGGGCCTCCTGGCTGGTGCTATAAGCGGCAGAGACTCTGACGCACGCGTGTCTGACCCAGCAGCTCCGCGGCCCGCCTCCCCCGCATCCCTGGGACTCACCCCGGAGCCGCAGAAGCGGCCGAGCCTGGGCGCCGTGCTGTCGTAGCCGTCGTATGCCTCCATGTAGTCGTAGCCACAGTCGGCCTCCTCCTCGACCTCAAAGGTCCGGAATATCAGCTCCACGCCGTAGCCGTCCTCCGCCACGATCACCCAGTCGCAGCGGGCCTGGCTCGGGTAATTGTTGTCCCCAAACTGGGCATGGGAATAGAGCTCTTTGGTCTGCACTTCGGCCTTCAGCCTGCCCCCGCACTCTAGAGCGGAGAGAGAAGCGCGATGCCCCCTCCGCACAGAGCGCACGCTCCACGCCCCCTCTTCCCGGCCCCCAGTTTCTCTTCACGCCCTCCGTACGGGCCAGTTTTCTCCACAAAGCTGGTGTGTGCCCTGTGCGAAGGGCCGGGAAAGTTTCATCAGCCCATTTTACAGAGGAGTAAAAGAGATCCAGGAGTTTCAGGGCTCACTGGGGAGTCCAAATTGACCCTTGCGTACAAACAAACCAAGGTCCTATGTTACCAGATTGGGTCATGGGGAAGCCTCGGGGAATACCGGGGCATGCTACTGACAAAAGCCTTTTCCTCTCTCCAGTTGTGGAGACCTGGGGCCAATGGATGATTTGCCCGCCTGGTCGCTGGGATGTGATGGATCTTTACCACTTTACTGCCTGGAAGCGCTAGAAGCATCTGAAAAGGGCTCACCCTTGCCCGGCCGACTTGCTGTAATTTGTTACTTTGCCAGCAGAGGGCACCAAAAGCACATCAAAACTGCTGGTGAGCGCTCAAACCTGAAACCTCAGAATAGACCTGGCTGGCGCCTGCATTTGAGAGCCTAACTATAGGCCAGCTTTGAAACCCCTGTGAGTGTTACAGGCGAGCTGCGCCTTGTACTTTGGACTTGTATTCTGTAGCCTTGGCTTCTGCGTTTTTTCACTGGGACGGTAACTCTGGTTGGCCCGAGTCCCATCCTACCATGTGTCTAGAGACCACATAATAAAAACGTGTAAATGAGAGGGATGGGAAATTAGAAAGCAACAGAAATTCTGAAGGCAAATTCCTCCACAGCAGGTCCTCAATGTGCTCCACGCCTCCTCCCGCTGGCGTGGCTTCCGCACCGTCTGGTAACATTCCCCAGCCCGGCTGGAGCTCCACGTCCAGCCCGGCCCCAGTCCTGTCCGACTGCCAACTCTTAATCCCATGTGTGCTCTAGCTTAGAATTTCTTCCAGGTCTGAACTGTCTTTGGGAAATTTCAAATTCTTGAGACGTGGCTGGCCAGGAAATGGGCACTTAGCAGGGCAGAATGCCTTCCATCCATCCTGCCAGATCCCCTGTCCATTCTTCCCCACCTGCTCTGGGTCCCTGGAGGCAGACCTCTGGGTCTACATGGATGAGCCCTTTGCCTTCATGATCCAGCCACAGGGAGCACCGGCAGATCGGAGGAGGGAGGAGAGAGGTCAGGGCATTAGTCCCAGGCCCCCTCCTTGCCTGGTCCTCGCTCCTGTTGGGGGGCCCTCTGTTTGCCCCCCTCTATCTCTAGGCTCCAGGAACCGTTCCCTCCTCTGGTATCCAGGCCGGGGGTAGTAACAGCCTTGCAACCTAGCCCTGGTTGCTGCACTGTCCCCACAGTGTCCTCACACCCTGCCCACCCCTCTGTAAACAGTCCCTTATTCAATTCTCCTCAAATAACGATTCTACCTGAGTGTGCCCCCATTGCCTGCAGGACCCTGACCTCCCCTGAGCACCCACACTCAGTCTGCAGGGACAAGAGGGTGAAGTCACTAGTTAGTGGCTTTTAAACGTCACCGGGGAAGTGACAGCGCAGCCGTGAACAGTGGGGAGTTTTCTCCCAGGCAAGGGCCAGCCAGACGGAGAAGGTGCCGCCTGTCATTTTGTCTCACCTGATTCATGTTTTCTGGTTCTGGGAAAGAACTGGGAGGAGGGGCTGTTAAAGGGCTCAGAAAACCTCACAGTGGTCATCATCATGAGCTCAGACTCTGAGTGGGCTGCGCAGTCACCGCTTTGCCAGAGGGCCAGGATCAGAGAGTCAAAGTTGCTTCAAGGGCTCTAGTCCCAGGTTGTCTCCTTTAAACGGCTAAAGAGCAGAGCCAATGTTCTTACTGACTTTCTTCCGTTTAACACAGTAAATAATGTAAGTTATATGCATAAACATTTTCCTCCAGAGGGCTGAATAAAGTTATTTATTTCAAGTGAGGAAAAATAATGCGGAACAAAAACACTTTTCATTTTCTGGAACTGGTCCTTGGAGGGTACAAAGGGCTACTCTCCACCACTCAGCACCCAGACTGAGGGTTTCACAGACCAGCAAAATTACAAGTAAAATTTTAAAGCTTGGGTGGGGGGCGGTGGGAGGAAGAAAGGAAGGGAGGAAAGAAACGTGGCGCCGACAAAGGGTTGCCCCTTTAAAAGGTTGTCAGTGAAGGACATTAAAAGAAAACAACCCTTCCCCCTATGGGTGCCCATGTTTCATTTTAAAAGGGACATGTTATCACACACTGCTCGTCCCCCATGGTCAGAATTAAAGGTGGTCCTTTCCCTGCCTTCATCACCCATCTATCTCCAGCCCACGTGGGCATCAGCTGAAGGCCGGGCTCCCAGCCCACGCACCTGTGCTGTGCATGGCTTGGAATCCTCTCCTCTGCACCGAGGCGTCCGAATAAAACCGGAGAAACAGGCTGCTGCCCGAAGCCACCACAGGGTCTGGCTTCTTGCTGCCGCAGAAACGGCCGAGGACCGGGGCCAGGCTGTCGGGCCCATCGTACAGCTCCAGGTGGTCGTAGGCACATTCCTGGTGCTGCTCGATCTCAAACTCGTTAAACGTCTAGGGATGGAAGAGCAGAAAGTGAGGCAAGGTCACTTCAGCCGGGGCGGGCCCCCCTCTCCAGGGGTGGGAGAGGAAGGGGCACGAGGACATGCATCTGCCCAGCCAGCTGTGCAGGCGGCGTGGAGCCCATGGTGCTGGTGGCCACATCTGTTGAGAAGGTCTCCAGCTGGCCCCTCTCTTAGTCCCCAGAACAACCCTATGAGCTATTGCTACCACGACCGCTTTGCGGATAAGGTGGCCGGGGTCAGAGGGTTTCAGTGCTTGTTGGTGTCTGTGCTCCTTCTGTCACATCCTGCAGCTTCTCCCTCAACGATGAGAGCAGCAGTGACCGAGGTGTTCACTCTGAGCCAGGGGCTGTTTTAAATGCTTTGTAAGTAGTAATCCTCATGACCCTGTGAGGTGTCTACCATGATAACCACCACCTTACAGATGACGAAACTGAGGCACAGGGCTGTCGGATAACTTGCCCAAGGTCACCCACTGGCAGAGTTGGGCCATGACCAGGAGGTCAAGGAGCCCTTGCCCTGAACCTCTGCACTGCACTGTGTGAATGAGGCTTCATGAAGTGCGCGCTACTCCACGTCAATGTCCTGAGAGTGGCTGGCCAGAGTTGAATATTTTTTTCCATGCAGAGCCCTGCATTTTCTCACTCAATTCTGATAATACTGTAAGGAAAGAGCTACTATTATCCCCAGTGTGCAGAAGGGGAAACTGAGTCTTAGGAAAGTTAAGTGGCTTGCCCACGTTCAAACAGCTAGAGAAGGATGGAGCTGAACTTGACCCCCAGCCAGCCTGACTCCAGGTCACACTCTTAACCATCACCAGGCTATACTGCCTCCCCTCTCCCTGTCCCCCCAAGACTGTCCCCTGAAGCAGGCCAGGGCAACCCCATAATTCCAGGCTGTACACCAGGCTCTGCAGCCCCAAATGTAGGGTTTCTCAGGTGCTGGGCACATGACTGGCCAATGGCCTGCCCATGGCTACGAGGGGGATGGGACAAGGTGAGAGGGGACAGTTTAACTGAAGACTTGGACCAAATGACAGAGAGGGAGAGAGAACATTAGCTGGGGGTTGGAAGGGATCTCAATTCACAAGAAGGGGCCCGGGGTGACAGAGCGGAGATGGAGGCAGAGAGGGAGAAATAGAGGGGCCACAGGCTTTTGTAAGAATGACACACACATTTTGTGTTTGAGCTTTGAAATGGGCAAAGCTCTTCACACTTATAGGAAGGGAGGTGGGGCCAGAGAGTAGGGGTAGGGATGGTGGGCAGGAGTAGGAAGGGGAGGCTGGTGGGACCAGGGTGGGCAATGCAATGGGAGGGTGACGGTGGGCCAGGGAGATGGGGAGCTCCCCAAAAGTCCATAGGACACCCTGTGGCTATCCCTGTGCAGTCAAGCACTAGCTTCCTGGTAAGTATTCCGTCCACTCTGGTAGCAAAAAGGTAGAGCATGATCAGTATACCCACCATCCACTTCCCAAGGAAGTATTTAAGAACTAGCGCATATGTATGTGCCTCAGATAAATTGGAGGTCTGGGTTCACTCTGGCCACTGTGATTGGTTGCTTTATTTCCTCAGTACTGTAGAGAACAGGAAAAGACGTTTGGGGCAGTTACTAAAATCTTGTGGCCCTTCCAGGGAAGCGCCGCTACCAGTTGTGCAAATTGCACGTTCCCAACCCCAGGGCGCGCCATTCCCCCGCCGTCTTCAGAGATTTGTGTTGCCATGGCGATCATCTTCCAGCAGACGGCAGCCTTTCTCTAATGCACTCGCTTTAATTCACCCTCGCCCAGATTCAAGGCTGTTCTGACTGACCCAGGAGAGCAGCCGAAAGCGTTTCCTACACGGACAGCCATGCATATGAGGTGCCCACATGGGCACCTGTGGTCACAGGCCCTGCCTTCACCCCTCGATGCCCCAGGCCTGCACCCGTGCCCAGCCTGGGCACCCATTCATCCACCTGTCCTCCTCACCGCTCTCACCGGTAAAGACCCACGCAAGTCCCTGGGCGATCGTCTATTTATCATCACCTTCTCCTTTGTTCTCTCCCCTTCTCCCTGCATTATTGGTCCATAATTCAGGGGGACATCCATATACATTCTGAAGAGCTTAGCTATCTCCAGAGTTAGAATGACCCATTTAAAAACTGTTTGCTGGAAT
Source organism: Balaenoptera acutorostrata (assembly GCF_949987535.1). Lineage (NCBI taxonomy): Eukaryota > Metazoa > Chordata > Mammalia > Artiodactyla > Balaenopteridae > Balaenoptera > Balaenoptera acutorostrata. Next base: position 32,289,946 of record NC_080079.1, on the reverse strand, counting down.
ACAACAACTTCTCCAGAAGGCAAGAGGGTTTGTTTTACACTCCACGGTCTGGGAGTCCCTGGTGGCTGAGAAACAAGACTTGTAGGAAAAACTCATTTCTCTTTTGAAATAACCGAGCATGGTGCACAGACCACCACAGTCATATGCATGGATGGGACTTTAAAGAAAGGCTTGGAAGATATATATTTTTAATTCAAGAGAGAATTAGCATACATAACTTAACCTCCTATTGTTAACTGGAAAAATTGTAAGTTGTAGAAGAATATGAATAATAGAATCCATTTGAGAAATGTGAGCAAGAAAAAGGATATATATTTTTTCCTGTGCACACACACACAGAAATTTCTGGAAGAATTCACAAGAAAATGTTCAGAGAAGTCATTCCTAGAGTGAGCATGGGGATCTGGAAACTTGATTTCCACCTTCCAACCCTCTGACTGACTACATTTTTTTTTAACCTTGAGAATGTATTTTTTTTATTTTGTAAAATATTGTAACTGGAAACTATTGAATCTCAAACAGTGCTTCAGATCTGTGTGATGGGTGCCAGGTCATACTGACACCATTGTGAACAGGTGCTATTTACAGAACTTTTCTCACCCACCACCCTGGGCAGAGGGCTTCAGGTGCATCCTCTCTTTTAATCTGCACAACAGCCCGGAGAGGTAGGTTTCATTAGCAGTCCCATATTCCAGATAACAAAAGTGAGTCCTGGAAATGTTGAGTAACCTCCCCAAGTTTCAGAGCTGGGAAAAGGCAAAGCAGAGACTCAGACCCATGTCAGCCTGATACCGAAGTCCGTGTTGTCCATAAACTTTGAAAATAACTCACAAGTTTCACCCTGTGGCCCGCGGTTGAAGAGATGTTCCAGGTACACTCCCTCCGGCTCGGGTATTTGTCAGGCCAGTTGGGGCTCACCAGGGTCCCCTCTGCACTGCTGATCTTGTGTACACAGCCAGCTGGGGGTGACGGGTGACACACAGAAGAGAGAGAGAGGTAATTCATTTGTGGGCAGCAGAAGAGGCATTCCGGAAGAGCCTCCTCCCTGCGCTCTTGTCACACGGTCATAATATGTGAGGGCAGGGTTTGGCCTGAATCAAGGGTCCCCCAGCTCAGAGATCTGCTGATTTATTTGGCTTTGCTGCCTTCCTGGAGCCAGGTCACCTTTCTTACGATTGCTATTCGCATTGTGATTGTCGCTGGAAATATGGTAGAGTTAGTGGTTGAGACCACAGGCCCTGGGGTCAGATGGGCCTCGGTTCAAGTCCTGGTGCCACCACCTACAAGCTGTGGGACTCTGAGCCTTGGTGTCCTTATTGGTAAAAGGGGTGCCAACATTGTAGGGGGGATGCATGGATTAAATGCGATAATGCATGTGAAATGCTCAGTAAGCGCTAACAAAGATCTCCATCACTATGCCTTCTGCCTTTTAGTTTCCAAAGCAATTTCAATTGGAGGCTACAGATGTTGGCCTGGTTACCATGCTATTTGCAAAGAGCGGTCCCACGACTTGCTTAGTAAGTAGCATTTTGGCCAAGAGCTAGAATTTGTCTCTATCTGTGTTGAGTACTGCGCTAAGCACTTTGATTGCATCCTTTCATTTAATCCTTCCCACCTTCTAATTGAGAAAATAAGCTGAGAGATGGCAAGTGACCTGTTGGTCGGGGGTAGAGCCAGGCCTGCCTTTGCTCCTGCTGATTAGGAAATAGAGGGCACTGCGGAGGTACCACTGATGTCTCTGCCCTGTGGCTTCAGGCTGAGCAGCTGGAGGCTGAGTGTGGGTAAGAGGGAGGGGGCCCTGCAAGGAGGTTTCCCCTCATTGCTGCCCCTGCTCCGCAGCCCCACAGAGAACGGGCGCCCACAGGGGCAGCAGCTCAGACGTGGGATGTTCGCTGCCGCACTCCCTGCCAGTGTGCAGGAACGCATACAGTTCACCTGATGGGACCTTAGCGGAGTTATAGCCCTCCTGGTCTCCCCCATGCCACAGGGGCTAGACAAAGTTTTTTTTAAGTTCCAGAATGACAGTTCCTTCCAAGTTCTTCCAACCCACCTCTCAACCTAACCTGTGACCTCCTGTGTCCGGGTCACAGCGCTGGGCTCGAGGGTGGGCTTCTGAAGATGTCTAAGCTCATTCTTTAACCTTCCGGGGAGGCCCTGACCAGTCTCTGTGGCGCCCCAGCCAGTATCTCCTAATTCCGAAATGTTTATCCCAGAGCGGGGGTGTGAGGTCTTCACATCTTCCCTCACCCTGATGTGCATGCAGGGCTCTGTGGTGGGGACAAGGCCTGGAGGCCTGTGTATTCATCAAGATGCTCAAACTCCCTTTGCAGGATGGTGAGAACACGGGAAGGCCTTTCCCAGAGTGACTGGACATGAAAAGCCGTCTGGCTCTGAAGGACTCACAGTAGTGAGTGAAGCAGGGAGCAAAGTCTTCCCCAAATTCTATTTCACTATTAGACCTGCAAATGGTAAATATGATTATGACATAGATGGGTGATATCTATCAACATTTCAAGTGCTTAATATGTGTCAGCCTGTCTGAAATACTTTCTAAGCATGCTCTCATTTAACCCTCACAAAAACTTTAAGAAGGAGGTATGTTTAGTCCGTTTTAAACAGAAGAGGACACTGAAGCTCAGAGAGGTTAAGTAACTCACCCAAGGTCGCACAGCTGGTAAGTAGCAGAGCCAAGATTTAAACCTAGGTTGTCTGATTCTGGAGCCTGGTGTTTAACCACTTTTCAATAATAACTGCAGGAGAGCACTCAAGGGCCCCTACAAGCTTCCTGAAGGAGTGACTGCCCTGGCGAAAATCACTCTTGAGCAGGAAGGTGGGAGGAGAGAAGGCAGAAGCTGAGCCTCAGTTCGGGGCTTGCTAGACCTGGAACAAGCGCCCCTCGCTCTCACTCACGCATGTGCACACTTGGGCAGCCAAGGCGAACCTCCCCACGCCCTCCACCCTGGACACGGTCCAGCCTCACCCTCTTTGCAGTCCTGCCGGTTCTCATGGAGCCGGTAGCCGTTCCTGCACCTGCACATGTAGCTCCCGAAGGTGTTGACACATTCGTGCTGGCACCCGCCGTTGTCCTTGGCGCACTCGTCCTTGTCTGCGGAGATCAACGGACTCTCCTAAGAGGAACCACCAACTTGGGAACGTCCCTCACAGCCCAGAACCCAGCTCAAAAGGAGTCTCTACCAGAGAGCCTCCCTGATTGTCCCAACTCTGATTATCCTTCCATGGGGCCGAGGGTGGGGCAGCATTCCTTGGATACTACTTGGCCCTGGTATATATTGAATTCCCCATGCTCCTAAAGCACTTTAATGTATATATAGGTTCTCCCCTCCTGCTCCCCACCCAAACCAAGGAGCTCCTTAAAGGATAGGCTAGTATTAATAATAATATTAACAATAATAAAAATAACCACCGTGCACTGAGCATTTACCCTGTGATGGACACTAATCACTCTATTATACCCTCTGTATTATCTAAGTTAATTCTCACACAACCTTAGGAGGGAGGTGCCTATGCCCCCATTTTACAGGTAGGAAAACTGAGGCTGAGAACGTTACCGTGCCCAAGGTTACTCAGTGAGCAAGCAGTCTGTGTGACCAGAGGCCTGGGCTGTTACTCCACGGCCCCACACCTCCTCCTGCCTGTGGAGCAGGTAAGCGTGCGAGCCTTGGGCCAGGCGGCCCAGTGCCAGCCCTGCTCCTCCACTTCCAGCTGTTGTGACCTTGGGGAGCCCTTGACTTCTGTGCCTCAGTTGCCTTACCTGTAAAGTGGAGTCAGTTATGGTGTCCTTACCTCACAGGATTGTTGAGAGGAGGAAACGAATTAGTACAGGGAAAGCACTTAGAACAGCGTCCAGCCCCAAGTCAGTGTTAGTTTTTATTTATTATTATGAATGGACTCAGATGTTAGCTGTTGTTGTCGTTATGGATCTTGTAGCTCAAGCCGGCACAGTATGCAGCCCTCTCCTAAGCCAGCTTCCTTCCCTGCTAACCGAGGACCAACCTCCATCCCCGGCCCTCCCACCAGGATAACTTCAAGGGTCAGGGACATCTCCCTCCTCTCTGTACCCTCTGCCCACTGCGGGTAATGTGTCACTGAACACTTGGTGCTTTAGTTTTGCCCTCTGATTCTATGAGGACAACTAAGAATCCTTAAAGAGCCCGTAAAAAATAAAGAGATGAAGACCACCCAACACTTCAGTGCTGGAACCACGGGCTAGAAAGAGGCAAGGAAGGCTCCTCCCCAAGCCCTCTGGGGGAGTGCAGCCCTGCCCACACCTTGGCTCCAGACCTCTGGCCTCCAGAGCTGTGAGAGACAACATTTTTTGTTGTTTTGAGCCACCTGGTTTGTGGTCGCTTGTTTTGGTAGCCCTGCAATAACATAGCCACCACGCTATAAAACCTGGACGGAGGCAGAGACACTGTGAGGGCGGGGGCAGCGGGCAGAGAGGGGCGGGCGGGTGCCCCGGGGCTGGGAGCCCACAAAGCCGTGTTGCCCTCAGCCTGTGGTCTTGCCCCCAAACCCGCACACCTGAGAAGAAGTGGGCCCTGAAGCCGCGTTTGGAGACCGTGTTGTCGGACTTGAACTCCACGCGCATGTTGTTGCTCTGCGAGGTGATGACCTCGGGCGTCTCGGAGCCACAGAACTTGCCGTGCAGCCCGGCGTCAGGGGACAGGCCGCTGCGCACCTCCACGAAGTCGTACTTACACACCTGCAAGGGAGAGCCATGGGGAGCCGCCCGGTGCCCTCAAGTCCCCGCCGCAGACCCTGGCCCATGGCAGGGCTGCCTTCCTGAGAGCTGCACCCTGCCAGGTGGGCAGTTGAGCTCGGTCAGGCCCAGCGGGAGGGTCCTCTCGACTCTTACTGGGATCCTTCCAGCCCAAGGTGCAGACAGGGGGCACGCCTGACTAGCTGTCCAGCTGTAGGGCTCTGTCTGGGCCTCGGCTGGCTGACTTGATCATCCCACGACCACCGCCCAAGGGAGGGAATGGGCTGTTTATGCCACCCTGGTCCCCAGCTGCATCTCACCGCCTCCATTCCTCCCAGCTGAACGCTAAGCCCCAGATTCCTACCCCAGGGGACATACCTGTCCTGACCACCTCGCACCCCCCGCCCCCAAGACCCGCCTCCTCCTCTCTTGTCCTGATTCTCCTCGGATTTATCAGTGACGAGAGGACCAAAGCCCTCCATCTGCAGAGGGTGTGCAGCTGAAACTGCCTCACCAAACACCCCCCAGATTCCGCCCAGCTACAACCCCACGACCCTAGGAGGCCACCTCCCCGCCTGCTGAGCCCCTCGCCAGTTTTCAGCCCTGAGCCACATCCCAACAAGATCCCCAGTCAATTGGAGCGCAGAAACATACATCATTGCCTTCCAGTTCAAACACTTCAAACTGAAGGGAGATCCGGTACTGAGCGGGGGCCACCACTTGCCAGACACAGTTTTTGTTTGTAGGATACTCCTTTGGCCACCCAGGACTGGTGATGGTTCCATTCAGCTTGGTAATGAAACCGCCACAGGCCACTGCACGGGGGGAAAAAAAAGCAAGATTCATCTGGTTTTATTTCCAAGTGACTGCAGTTTCCCCCAAGCAGCAATAAGCCCTGCTGTTCTTTAATAACAACAACAATAACAACAACAACAAATAGACCATCTGAACTGATTAATTCAGCCTCCTTTCTTCTAGTCTGTTTCAACTGAGGATTTGGAGGGATGGAGTGGAGGACAAGTCTTTACTGCTTTTTAAAAAAAGACAATGCGTTTGTGCTTACCTCTCACTCAGTGGCATAGCTGGGGACTTCACATGACTTGGACCAAGGAGATTTAGAAATGTTTGCACCAAGCTATGCAATGTCCCTGGCTTCCATGAACAAGCAGAGTCATGCAGGTGGGCAAGGAAAACACCACCAACCAGGTAGGAATGGAATGAATGAATTGCGCTATTCGTTGAGTCACACCAAAGTGCTCATACTTATTCTTTGCTTTTATTTGCTACCTTAATAATCATATGAATTTCACATGGTCACAGAAGTAAATGAACCATGGTTCCACCTGCACAGTTGCTGGGGTGGAGTCCAATAAAGTCATCTCACGTTTGTGGCTTCATTGAGTTGTTTTCCCTCCAGGAAGGAGGTGGATCACCCCCACAGCTGTCCATTGTTACTTCACAGCCAACCAGCTGCCCCATCTTCATCTGTCCCCCTTCTCCTAAGACTTGTCCCCCATCCCCTCTCACTCCAGCTTGGCAGATCTAACACCAACCTTCACACGCCTTCTTGTCAGAGGCCAGCTCATAGCCAGGATCACACACACACTTGTAGCTGCCCAGAGTGTTCACACAGCGCTGCTCACACCCGCCGTGATCTGGCCAGGAACACTCATCCACCTCTGTTGGGGAGGAAGATGACCGTGGTTAAGTCATCACAAAGCTGCCAGGTCTGTTCCCCATTGCTTCCCACATCCCGAGATTCCCTCTAAGAAAAAGAGCAACTCCTGGTGACCACCTTCCAATGAGTCCCCTGTCCACGCCTCAGAAACCAGCAGCAGCAACAGCAACGAGTGGGATCTTGACAACGCACAAGACTAACTTGTTAGCCAGAAGCAGGGCTCCTTTGAGAGGAGACCGGGTCTGGTATAACTTCATTCTTTGCAGGGTTCAGTCAGCAGTATTTGTGATCTTAAAAAATCTCAAAGCTTTCATACCAAAGACGATCAATTTCAATGCCGTAAAATTGGGGATCCCCCATAAATGCGGAACGTCTCAGGACATTAAGCAAAGGGTAAGGACAAAGGGACACATTCCTAGATGAAGATGTATAAGTATTCTCCAGGGATAGAACCAGCAGCTGTGATTTAGCATTTTTATCACTAATCTGAAGAGGGGATCTTTAAGGTTACAGAAAACGCTGGCTCTTAGGTAAGCCGAAGCCTCCAGGAGAAACTACAGGAAGAGGCCACAGAGAGACTGAGTTAGCAGGGGAGTTACATGGGATTCAGCACCGACAAGTGTCCAATGATGTGTCCGGGGCAATTAAATAGCAGCAAGAAGGACGCTGTCCAGAGGGAAAACATGGGACTCATTGGAGAATCTCTCCGACATGTCAGCCCATGCACCACTAAAGAAAGGAAAAACCCAGTCCACTGGGCATCTCCAAGAAGAGTATCAGAAGTAAAAGGAAAAAAACATTGTTTTCTCTTGCCAAGTTGTGGTACATTTATCCCTAAAGAGCATGCAGGTTGTAGCCTAACAGAGCTGCAGAGTCTAATGAAAGGACAACTAGACACAGAGACATCTTCAAACAACAACAACAAAAGCCCAACCTAGGAGGAAGAAAGGGTTGTAGAGTGGGTGGAAGTGTTGGTTCCTAACGCCAGGGAAGGTAAGAACAGAGCAAGGACAGAATTCACGAAATCTCGAGAGACCTCGCATTACACATAAAATAAATGAGGACATTTTCAAGTTGGTAAAGACTTGAAAAGATCCCCAGTCCTGCCACCTCAGCAAGGATCCATTTAGTAACATTTCTGGTAGGTGGCTTTTCAGACCCTGCTGGAAAACACCTAGAGATAGGAATCTTACTGTTTTTAAAGGCATTTCTTGCCCTTTAAAATTTGAATTGTTGAAAACTCTGACTCCTTGCAACTTCCAACCCAATGGTCCAGCAGAAAATGCAAACCTTTCAACCACCATATCTCCTTTTTCCAACTCAAATAAACTCCAACTCAAATAAACACATTTCCTTCCAATCTCCCTGATCCATGATGCACAAAATACTCATCAACCTGGCGGCTCGTCGCTGGGTGCAGGACAGTTTGTAAATGTAAACTTTGGTGGCTCTAAGAGTGATGTGTTCTTGGGCTCAACAAAAGCTTAAATAAGTTGGTCAGTAGGGGAGACTGGGTTTAGGAGACACGCTCTAGACAAGGGGTTGAAGTTGTCCATAGCTTCATATAAGTATTAAGTTCGCTAAAGTAGTAACAATCCTGCAATTATTTACTACTTTACAGTAGGCAAAGTACTTTCTTTGACATTTGCTAAAAAGTATAAAAGGAGGAGAATCAGTAACAATGAGGAATAGAAAAAGTCCAGTCTTTAGAGCGAGCCAGACAGACCTGGGCTGGATTCACCAGGGGATCTTCCTTCAATAAACTGGGTGATTTGAACTTTCTGAGCCTTCCTCCACTTTTAAGATGAGAATAATACCTGCTTTTAGGGTTGTGGTGATGGAAAATGATGCCTGTGAAGTACCCAGCATATAGACACTCAGTACACATTAGCTGTTGCTCTAGAAAAGAGCAGGGTTGCTTTTGAAATTCCAGTGGATGGAGAGACACAATGATGGGAGTAGTGAAAAGGACAAGGTTACCTGGCATCCCTGAATCAGGGAAGAGTAGAGTAGGCCTGGGGAGGGGAGAGAGAGAGACAAGGCAGGAACAGAAAGAAGGAAAAAGTGTCAAGGATGGGCCAATGAAGGAAGACCAGATGGGCAGGAAGGCAGCAAAGCAGAGTCAAGAAACTGGCAGGAGGACGGAAAGGAACCATGGAAAGAGCCCATCAACATAGAGCAAGTTAAATAAAGGGCCAAGCTGGGTGGTTGGGGGAGACTGATGCCAGAAGATGCTATGGGCAGGACACACGATTGTCACAGGCAAGAAAAGGAGGACCACTGATAAGTCTCCTGGCGCCATCTTAGCCACGTGGAGGGAGAGAGGCTGGTGGATTGGATTTGCACCGAAAGCAAAGGGAGTATATTTCCTCCAAAGACTAGAAGGGTAGGGTGTTTGGCCCAGGAAGATGGGTACAAGGTGTACGTTTACACCTGAGCTCTCTCCAGAAAGAGCAGTGGGATGTTTGGCCATTTCCACCCCTGCTCCAGCTCGGGTGATGGTGTGACAGTGAACCAGGGGCCCTGCTCTCAGGGGGAGCCTGGGTGCCCTCTGCATCGCCTCCACACTAGAATGAAGTATCATCTGCTTCAAGCCCACAGGCTCATGCTTGCTCTGGGCTACAGTGGCCAAGGCCAAGCAACCCAGAAAAATCTGGGAGAGCGTGGGGGTGGGAGAAGAAGCTGAATCAGGGATCAGCTTTGCTGACTCTGGCTTTTTTTTTTTGCCTTCTCCAAGTAGTACCAGTGAAAGAAGGAACCATTCTGAGGTTAGATAATGAGATGACTCAGGTAGGATCCCAAACATTGTTTCAGAGAGAGTCAAGGAAAGGGAAGGCAAGGCACATCCCTAAGCTTTTGAAGTACCTTGAAGGGAGCCAGCCCCCCACATCACAGATCCCGTGGTGGGCCATCAGCACTGGGACAGTGGAGCATGGGGGTCAAGGTGGGAAACCCTCCCATTCTTTATATGGGGAGTGTGGCACCAAAATGGCCCCGTCAACCCGAAAATGCACTTGCCATCTCCCGAAGTAAGCAGAGATGTGAGGTGCTTTGCCTGCTGCCCGGCCAGCAGGCTCTGAGAGGGACTTCCATCTGGCGCCAGGAGAGGGATGCAGAGGCCAACTGGCACCCTGGACAGAGCCACGTGCCAGCTGGGCCCTGGGCAGAGACTCCTGCCAACTGGCACCAAGGCAAGAGCTTCTTTGGCTGGTCCAACTCTTCTGCGTGGCCTTTGTAGTTACTCTTCCACTTTCTTTCACTGGAGAAGTCCTGACACACGCACTGGCCCCTGTGTGCTCACAGGACATCCTACTGACAGCCTTGCTGGAAAAAGGCTGACAAAGAGCTGGCTGTGTCGGGGCTCTAGAGCTGGGCTAACCTGTGCTAGATTCCATGGGACTACTGAACACTTGAAATGCAGCTATTCTAAGTTCAGATGTGCTGTGAGTGTAAAACACACTGGATTTCCAAGACTTAGTGTGGAAAAAAAAAGCCATAAAATCTCTCATTAATATTGTGTATATTGATTACATATTAAAATGACAGTATTTTTGATATATTGGATTAAATAAAATATAGTATTAAAACTAATTTTGCCTCTTTCCTTCTCTTCTTCTTCTTTTTTTTTGTAAGGTGGCTGCTGGAAAGTTTAAAGTTACATTCATGGCTTGCATTTGTGACTTGCCTCCTACTTCTGTTGGACAGCGCTGTTCTGCACTGTGGTCTCTGGCCTCATTCATCCGCGTGGGAACCCTGAAAGGTAGGCAGAGCAGGGAGCAAGAAGCCCAATCCACAAATGAGAATCTGAGCCTTATTCATTCATCCACTGCCCTGTAAGAATTTATTGAGCCCACTGTGGGTCTGGCACTGTGAATACAGCTGAGGACAAAGCAGGTAGGATCAAGTCTCAGAAAGGAAAACTGACCTGCTTGAGAGCAGTGAGCTGGTAAGAAGTGTGTGGGCAGGGCTAGACCCCGAACTGCAGAGGCTAAATCCAGGGCCCTTCTCCCTATACTCCCATGGCAGAAAGGTGACGAATGTCAGAATCAAATCAGAAATTCAAATCCCTTCACTTTGCTTTCCTGTGGCTTTCAGGTCTCTGTAGAGGAAAGAGAGTGAGCTATGAAGTCCTACACATGCAGGGCCTACTTCTAGCTCGGCCACCTTAGAACTTCAATTTCCTCAATTTTAAAATGGGGGTAATAGGGGCTTCCCTGGTGGCGCAGTGGTTAAGAGTCTGCCTGCCAATGCAGGGGACACGGGTTCGAGCCCTGGTCTGGGAGGATCCCACATGCCGCGGAAACTAAGCCCGTGAGCCACAGCTACTGAGCCTGCGCGTCTGGAGCCCGTGCTCCGCAACGGGAGAGGCCGCGACAGTGAGAGGCCCACGCACCGCGATGAAGAGTGGCCCCCGCTCGCCGCAACTGGAGAAATCCCTCGCACAGAAGAACGAAGACCCAACGCAGCCAAAAATAAATAAATAAAATAAGTTTGTGTTGTTTTAAATAAAAATAAATTAAAAAAAAAAAAAAGGAGGCAAGAGACAGCATGGTGAAGGGCCATACATTGGAATCTATGTGCAAGGTACCCTTTAAAAAATAATAATAATAAAATAAATAAAATGGGGGTAATAATGCCAAGCAAGGGGTTGTTCTGAAGACAAAGTGAGGTAGCTGGTACAGCTTCTGGCATGCTCGATAGATGTCCTTTCTTTCTCCTTTAATAGGTCCCAAAGAGGCTTCCACCAGACCTGACTCCTCTTTTAAGATTCAGGGTCAAGGTCAATGCTGTATAGTTCTTCTTTTCTAAATGTGGCTCTCTACAGTCCTTCTTGACATAAAAAAAGATATCAAGCTGGGCCTGTGCACTAAGTTAGTGTAGATGGGCTTCAATTAACACCTTTACAGGCATCTAAAAAGCTGTTTGCCAACTGACATGTCCTTGAATATCTAGGCTGGGTGCTGACCCCACCCCCATGCTGAGTGAGATCCTCCTCCGATGTCAACACTTCACACAATATCACTGCCCGCTGGCTCACAGGTCTCCTTTGTCACCTTGAGCTCTTAAAGACAAGGATCATGTTCTCCTCTGTCCCACAGCCCCTGAGACACAGTTTGATGACTGCTGAATAAATGTTAAAGGTAGAAGAGGGAGAAGATGGCATTTTCTAACCACTAAAACAGAGCTAGTTATCATGGTTGGTCAGAGCAGGCCAAGGCTCTAGACTCAGTCCCTTACAAGCCGGTTTAGCATCACAGAGAGAAACACCCCTCTCCACTGCACTGACTGGCATCTCCAGTTGGGTTGCCACAAAAAAAGCAGAAGACTCCATTAAAGTTGAATTTCAGATGAACAATTATTTCTTAGTACAGTATGCAATATTTGGGACGTACATATACTAAAAGATCATTCTTTATCTGAACTTTGAATTTAACTGGGCAAACGGTTTTTAAAAATTTGTTCAATCTGGAAACCCTAGTCTCCAGTTTTAGCTGGTCCTCTCAAAAACTGCAACGCTGATCGTCAGCAGAACCAGGAATGAGATGTGGGTGGACCAGTGCCAACTGGTTACCAGTTCTCTTACTGGAAAGAAGCCCCAACACCTAATTTACGGAGCTGGGGGTGGAAGTCAGGGAAGGAGAAGGACAGGAGAATTAGGATAAACAGAATTAGAATAAAACCTCACGATTATTTGTGACGTGGTAAGTAAAATGAGGTCTCCCAAAGTCATCCACATCGTAGTCCTGGAACCTGGGAATGTTACCTTACCCTTACGTGGCAAAAAGGACTTTGCAGATGTGATTAGATGTGATTTCAGGTTCTTGAAATGGAAGATTATCCTGGATCATCTGGGTGGGCCCACTGTAACCACAAGGGTCCTTACAACTGAAAGTGGGAGGAGGAGAGTCAGGGTCAGAAAAGGAAACGTGATGATGGAGGCAGAGGTCTGGGATGCAGCCCGAGAAGGTCTCAGCTGCCCTTGCTGCTTGAAGACCGAAGGGCACCACCAGCCAAGGAGTGCAGGCGCCTCCCCTGCAAGCTGGAAAAGGCAAGGGAATCTGACCTCGAGAACTGTAAGATGATAAGTTTGTGTTGTTTTAAGCCACCACATTTGTGGTCATTTGTTACAGCAGCGATAAGAAAGTGACACACGGCAACTGCAAGAAGTTGTCACATTATTTTTTCCAGAGAGAAAAATAACCACTTCAGAGATTCCTTCCTTAGCAAAAAAAATTAATGGGACTAAACATGACACCATGTGTGTTCACTTAATGCTATTTCATTTTCTCCTGACAATAACTCTGCGATAACCTGGTAGTATTGTTTCTACAGGTAGAGAGATTGGGGCTCAGAGAGGTTTTATAACTTGCTGTAGGCGACCCAACCAGTGTGGCTGCTAAGTCAGATGGGGGTCTCCCCAGGCTGAGAGACACCCAGCAGGTGCAGTCTGGGCTAGGGTGAGGTGAGGGCTGTGCATCTCTACTTCTACTAAGGCATCTCTACTAAGGCATCTCTACTAAGACTCCCATGTCCTTCTTCCCACTACAACCACTAGGCGAACTGCATTTGAAATACACTTGATATGGCTTGATTTTTTGTTTTTTTTTGTTTGTTTTTGCTTGGGAAAGAATTAAACTTTGTCTCCAATTATTCAGAGCATTAGGATTCTGCTCTGTTTCTGTTTGGGTTTGCTGTCCCCAGATGGCTCAAAGCAGAAAAAAAAAAAAAAAAAAAAAATCCCACACACTTGTGTGGTACTTTTCAGCTTATGAAGTGCCTCCACAGCCATCATCTCACTGGGGCTTCACAGCTGGCTGGGTAAAATGGGCAGATTTCCTTCTTCCTGTTTTACAGAGAGGAAAACAGGGGCTTCAGTAAGGAAAAAGGGATGCTTGCTCAGGGTCACACAGCTTGAAGTGGGTTCTTCTGACACCATCTGCTCACCTAAAACCTGGGAGAAGGGGATAAACAGGGGGCAGATGGGGAGACAGAGTAAGGAAGGGACCAGGATTTCTGGGTTAGCACAGCCAGGAGCCCTAGGAGAGGAGGGAGGAAGGGGTCACTGATCGGGGACCACCAGTTGCAGATTGGATATCTCCATTCAGTGGTTGCTGGTGTGCTGGTGGGCGCTCAGTCACAATGCATTGGGGAATAGCCAATATTTCCGCTTAGCATGTGGTCTGAGGAATTCCAGGGCTCTGAGAGCAGAGAAGGAAAACCTATCTATTCAAAAGAGTCTTAGGAAGCTCGCTCTGCTGGGGCCAGGAATGCTGGTCTTCCCACACCATTCTGCGTCTGATTTTATCAAGATCTTACAGAGCAGTCAGTCCCTAAGGCGGCACGGAGGTTTGCTTCCTGTGAGCGCCACACCTTCTCAGTCTCCCCCTGCCCCCTGCCCAGCTCTCCCCACTTGAGGGTAGGCTTGTAGACTGGGAGCTGATGCTTCAGGAACTGAAGACCTGGGCTGCCTCTCTGGCCCACATCAGGGCATGCAAGGCAATGTTCTAGAAAGAGTTTGAGCTTAGGAGTCAGACTGTGTTTAGATTCTTGATCTGCCACTTAACTGTCTGAGTGACCCTGAGCAGCCCTTCTCAGCCTTGATCAAGCATGATCTAAACCCAACTCAGAGGTTTATTTTGGGAATTAAATGACATAGTGTAAGTCAAGTACCTTGCACCGTTCCTGGCACACAGTAGGTGCTCAATTAATGATAGTGACTACACAAATATGTATTGTTATCAATGCTCAGTTTCACTAAGGTTCATGAAGTTGACCTTGGAAACTTATAAACCTAATTTCCAAGTGCGGCAGCACAACTTTCTGCCACAAAGAAAGAAGCCAAGGCTGAGCCTGTACCCGAGTCAGTCGTGAACTCCGCTGGGGAACTCCGCTGGGGAATCTACGCACAGCTCTGAAACGGCTTGCTGCCTCCTCACTGCAGGAAGCCTTGTTTGGTGCTAAGGTTCCCTATGGGTTTTGTGATTCTTAGGCCAGGGGGGGCAATACCTCATCCTGTGACTAAAATGGAAACAACTGCTAATTCATACCCTTGAAAAAATTGGCTGCAAAGCCTGCTTTATTGATAGAGCCATCAGACACAAACTTCATCCACATTCTGTTGGAGCTGGACTTTACATCCTCTGGCTTCTCATAGCCACAAAAGTGGCCAATCAGAGCGCTCTCTTCCGCAGGCCCGTCGCGGATTTGCAGGTAGTCGTATGCACAACTGTCGTGTCTTTCGATCTAAACGGAGAAACGGAGACAACGTGAAAGATAGCAGCTTGGCCTTAAGGTTTTCAATTTAAGAAAGGAACCTAAATATCACTCTTGAAAATCTAACCAAGAGACAAAGGGACCCAAACGTGTCCTGGGCTTTTCCAAGCTGTCTCCTACTTGCGCAAGTCAAGGATGAATCAAGCTGCAAAGAGATTAAATCATGGTAAACAGGGAAGAAAGATTCAACAAAACGCCCTGGGATCCCATTCTAGACTTCTGCTTCAATTATTCCCCCACCCTCTCCAGCAGCCTTCAGCAAGGAGGCAGATGTGATTTCAAAGCCTGCAGAGGCTCTGATACCAGATGTCCTGGCAAAATGCATCATGGACTTGAAATGGCCTCTTAGGTTCCTGTCTTCAACCAAAGAATGGAAACGTATCTTTATAGAGCACAGGGTCTAAGATCAGCAGTACTCACCTCAAAAGCTTGGAAGGTAAGCCCCACGTGAAATCCCTCCGAAACCGTAATCCTCCAGACACATTCCTTGGAAGGTCTGTAGTCATCCGGGTAGTTTGGAGATTGAATCTGACCGGCATCTTTGTTAATGTCTCCCCCACAGGTAGCTTTAGAAAAAGAGCCAGGAGGAAAGGGGGGGGGGGGGGGGTCCCTGGTCAGAGCTTACTAAGGAAGTACACCACTAGGTGGCTCCACTTGCCAACATTTTCATTTCCATTCAACCAAGACTGTGCCTCCAGAAAGGCATAATCTCATGTGTTTGCGACTCTGAATTTTTCTCATATAAAGAAAATAACCGTGTAGAGCAGTGGTTCTCTACCTTTGCTGTGCATCAAAATCACCTGGGAGATTTTTCAAACTGTGGGAGCCAGGGCCACATCCCAAGAAGTTCTGATCAAGTGTGTCTGGGCGATCACCGGGGGTTTGAGATCCCCCAGTGATTCTGACGCAGTGGGTGGAGCCCTCTGGTACAGAGTGACGTGTACACACGCACACGCACGCTATTTCCTTTATAAAAACAAAACTTTGGCCTCTCCAAAATGACAATTTAAGTCCCTAAGGGGCCTTAATAACTATCTAGTGTTTTCCTTTGGGTGGAGGGCGGGGTAACTAGCCAGAGAAACCCAATACGTGGAACAAACAGAAGCAGAATTGCCCTGGTGGCAGCTGCCTAGAGCCCAGACCTATTGGTTCCCTCAACTCAACCACCCTGGTGGCCTCAGAGGCCCTTCCAAGAAATGTAGCTGGAAATTCCTTGACCTTGTCCAAAGTCCTCTTTTCACAAATGAAACTCAGAGAGGTTTGGAGTCTTTGCTCAGGCTCACACAGCTATTCAGAGGCTGCTTTCATTTCCACAGTGTTCTGTAACCCCCAACGCCATCCCCGCTGGAGTGGAATGCGGGTTCAGCAGGGTGGTGAGAGGTAGGTGGCGCCTGTCCTGAAGGGAGCCCAGCTAGCCTCGCAGCTTCCATAAGGTGGGAGAAGGGGCCAGTGCTGCCCCACCCTCAGGGCTCGGGCAGCCGCCACACGTGCAGGGGTGGGAAGGGACACCGGCTGCACGTGAAGGACTGAGGCACACCAGGAGCCATGCCGGCGGCTTCTCTCGTCACGAACAAACCTTCATACACCGCGAAGAAGCCCTTGCCCAGGATGTTACTGCTGCTTCGGAATTCCACCCAGAGCCGGCTGTCTGTGGAGATGAGCGGCTCCGGGACTTTGTCGCCACAAAACCTACCTGGGAAGCGGAAAAGAACGGTCAGGCTGCTGGCGGACAGCACGGAGGGACTCAGTGCAGGCAGAGAGGGAGCAGTGTTGCTTCAAATGCGGTTCAAGGTGAGCAGTCCTCGCTGGGCAACTCATCCTGTAGCACATACAGGATTAAAAGCTGGGATGGAAGCAGTCACACGCCTGTATGCCTCCTTCAGGAGAGTCTCAGACTCCAATCAATCAGATACCCTGAGTGTGGCCCAGGCACCCCCTCCCTTACCAGTGGGTCTTGTTGAGGTGCTGAGGGGGATGAGGATGTCCCACCAAGGCCAGTGGTGGGATGGTGGTCTGAGCGAGTGACGAGTGCCCCCCCTGGTATTTCTGTTACATATACACCCTTCTATTTGGGCGGCATGCCTTATGCCTTCCTTGTCTCAGGGAAGGGTTGCCAGAGGACACATGATGACAAAATCAGTTCTTGGCTTTTGAATTCCGCAAGTCTGGCCACAATACCAAATATTTGGGAAAATACACAATGAATAAGAGCACATTTCCCCTGTCTTGTAGTCTTAGAAAGATTCCTAGGATGGAGGAGCAATCCTCTCCTACAGGGAGAGAGGATTGGAGAGGGCACCATGGAACCTCTGAAAGGACCCTGTGCCCTGGGTGGAGAAGGATGATAGAGACCCCAAGGAGGTTTAAGGAGCTGGGAGAAGCAGAGAGCTGTGCCCCCAGGGCAGTCCCTGGCAGAGCCTGGAGGGGCAACAGGACCCTGGATTCCCCGTGTCCCACCTGGGCTCAGAACAGGAGTGTCTGTGTGTTTTCTTAAGACGTTAGGCCAGGAGACAGGCATGCAGAGCTCTCCAGGGAAAGCCGGACACCATGGCAGCAACAGGGCTCCTGGGAGGGGATGGAAGCCACTTTCCCATAGCCCAGAGGGCCTGGGGAGCCATAGCACGTCTCCCATAGAACGTCTTCTGGGGAGATGTGGACTTGGCACCAATCTGGACTGGCCTAGGGCCGAGACAAGGAGGAGGCACCGCAGCCACTTAGGTGGACAGAGGACTGGAGACAAGAGGGGGATGAGGACATCCCAGCAATGCCAGTTGGGATGGCAACGTGCCAGACACCATGCCCTGGCACAAAGTGTGCCCCCCCACTGGCACCCTGCGGGAAAAACCACAAACTGACTGTAATTAAGTTCCCACTACCTGATGGAAAGGGGCTTATAATTGCTACTGAACTTGTGGTATTGAACATACAAATCAATGTGTATTTCTTAGACACGTGGGTACATTGTGTGAAATTTGGACCCTTTACGGAGGAAAAGGGGGAAGGCCAGGCTTCCCCAGGGCATGGTCATCCTTGGCCATATAATTTCCAATGCCACATAAGGATGGCAGCCAGGGCAAGAAGGTGCTCACAACACAGACCAGCCAAGGTCTCTCTGAACGGAAAGCGTCCACGGCTCCACCAGCGCTGACTGTGAGTCACTCAAGAATCCATTTAACATGGGGGGAGGGGGAGTGACGGTTCATGGGTATGGGCTTTCTCTGGGGGACGATGAAGATGCTGTCAGACTGTGGTGGCTGTACAACCCTGTGAGCACACTGAAACCACTGGCTTACATGCGCTAATGATGAGATGTATTATGGTGCACGAGTTTTATCTCCAAAAAATGTTTTAAAGTCCATTTGACAGATATTTCGCGGGTATCCTCCTATGGTCAGCCCTGTGTTAGCCACTGGATCAACCCCTTGAAGCTTTAACGCTGCTTTGCCCTTCTGAGAAATGGGGCGGGGGATGAGACTAGGGGAGTAATAAATGCCACTACAGACATTTCCTAGTGGCCAACTGTGGTCGACATTCTTTGGGGAGACGCAGGGGTATAGGTTGCTAATCTCCTTCCATTTCCTTCTGATTCTGGCTGCCTGTAGCCTTTTGGATTTGGGGAGCTTAATATTAAGGGAGATGAGCTAAAACTGCTGTTGAGAATTGGGCAAGGAAAAATCCATCAGAAGTCTATACACTTCCAATAATGGTTCCTCGGGCATGGCCAATTAGTATCAATTAGTTCTTGGAAAACAACATCTAAGCCCGGGGAAGTATTGCTCACCAGTGAGAAGACAGAGCCACTGAACAGCGGTGAAGCAATGCCGGTTCACAAAAGGAACTCTTTCTTAGCCAAACCGAGTTTCAAGTCCAAATTTCTCCTTTTAAAACCCCAGCTGTCACAGCCGCTGGGGAAGTTTTCAAAAGAGAGAGGGACTTCACCACCTTGCTGCCTAAGAAACCACGCACCCCAGGGCCACAGTACCACCCACCTCTGCTCCGTACCCTGGAAGAGATAGGAATTACCAGCTCAGGTGTGTTTTACTGCCTTGGCAGAGCTAGACTTGGTAGAATAAATTACAAATTATGTCTAAGCAACGTCTCCCCAAATCACCTTGTAATTCTTAACTAGAACCCTCTACATTGTCCCTGGACTGATGTCTCCAGATTCTCACCTTCACTGTAATGGTTCTGACAAAAGCTCCCTTTTGAATTGAACCAGACTATGCCAGACACTGTCCTACACACGTCACCTGGATTTTCTATTTGCCTCCCTACTACCTTCTGAAATAGGTGCTATTATTAATCTCATTTCTGAAAAAACTGAGCTTTGGAGAATTTGAGCTGAGTTACACTCAATGTGAGTTACGCTCAGGATTGTAAGTGGCAGCAGGATTTGAACCTTGGCAGCCTGAGATCTTGACCTTCATCATCAGTCTCTCATCAGTCTCACACTCTTCATCATCATCACCGTCACCGCCACCACCATCCAAAGGAACTCCTCTGTTTGAGGTGCAGTTCTGAACACTGCACCTTTTTTTGGATCAGTAGACATCAAATCTGCTGTCTGGAATATAATCACTATCCCCATTTCCCAATTTGGAAACAGACACATGGGAATGAAGATCAAAGACTCAAACCGTAAAGCAAGCTTGTGGCAATACCAGGCTGGCCAGTTTGATTCATGCCATCGGTTCTGCTCATTTGGGGGGCTGCCCCTGCCCAGAGAGCCCTCAGTAGTGGGGCCACGCGACACTGATTGGCCAGCCTGGCCTTTCTGAACTTCCCTCCCCACTTCAGGGAACGGGGAAGAAAAGCTTTTGTGTGCGTTGTGGTGGGACAGAATGCCCGAGGACGGTTCTGCCTACAAAAGTGCATTGTTAGAGTAATTCCTCTAGCAGAAATAAGGGAGAGGAATCCAATTAACAGGCCAGTGCTTCAGATTACTGGATGAGTTCTGTATGCAGACACCTTCCTCCCCTCTTTAGGTGCAATCTCCTCAGTGACCCCCGAAACTGAAAAAAACAATCTGCTATCTTTAAGCAGCCGTGAAATGTTCTCAATCTACTTACATTTCCCTTTAATCACTATGTGAAAAGCTGGGCCCCAAACAGCCTTCTCCCAAGGAGACTAGCAGGCTGGAGAGAAAATGGACTAGAGAAAAGGTGTCAGATTCCTAAACTGAAATCTGGTTCCTGCCTTTGGAGGAGGAGTTTAATAAGGATATCAAGAAGAGGAAATGCAGATGAGGACACTACAAGTGGACTCCATGGGGAGTCATAAAGGGTTCATTCATAAAAAGTTATGCGTCCATTATGCCTGGATTTTCACACACTGCCCTGGGAAAATATGCGATGCACAGTTTTTCAGAGCAAGATGCATACTTTCACAATCCGCCCTAATCCGCTCTCCCTCCTGCCAAAGGGGCATTGACCTGCCTCCTCCCAGCAGATTTCATGGCACTGACCCCTCCCAGGGACCAGCTCGGCCCACACAATGCACTTGTTCCAAACACAAAAGTTCACTAACAACTGCATTTGGAAACATCAGAGCAGGCCAAATAGTTGGCAAAGGAGAACTCCTGCAAATGAAGAATGACGGTTACAGGCGCGGGGCCATGCCTTGGCTACAGCACACTCGGCTCGCGCGCACACACACACTCTCTCTCTCTCTCTCTCTCTCTCTCTCTCTCTCTCTTTCTCTCTCTCTCTCTCTCACATCCACACACTCTCACACACACATACACACACTCACTGCAAAAGTGTGTAAAATGTAAGTAAAACCAGAAAAGCCCAAACAAAAAACCATCATTGATAATGACGAACAGCAAAACCTCCATCTAATCAATGAACGTGTAATCTGAGTTCCCAGGATCTGTAGTGAGAAAATTCTTGTTTCAAGTTCAAGGAACAGCTGGAAATCCCTCTGCCCGTGCCCATTTTCAGGAGCGTGCCTTGGCCCTCTCCATGGAACTTTAGGAACAGAGAGCTTCCCCCTCCTGAGCTTTTTAAGTCTATCACATTCCCTGGGGGGTATAGGGTTGCCAGATTTAGCAAACAAAAATACAGGAAGCCCGGTTAAATTTGAATTTCAGATAAACAACGAATCATGGCGGTCCTATGGGGAGCCCCTTCTAGATTCAGCAGCCCCCTTGCCCCATCAGCTGGACATCTAAGTTCTGACCAGAACTTAGACATCCAGACATCTCAGCCACCAGCAGGCTGTGTGGCCTTAGCGAGTTGGTTTGCACTTGGGGAGTGTGGTTTTCTCATGAAGGTGTGTGATTAAGTGACTCTAAGGTCCCTGAGATTCCATGTTATCATGAAACTCCTCCCACACAGTTTCTTTTATTAATTATAAAATAATATCTGAATGCATTCTTGTAAAAGAGCCAAATAATCCAGAAGTATACAAACCAAACCATGAGGTTGCCCCCCACCCCGTGCTTCCTTTCTCAGAGTGCAAGGGCACTCATCAAAACTTCTTTACAAATTCCTATCTATTTGTACCTCTAGGAATTTAAACTCATGGCCCTCTGGACTGAGTGGGCTTGTGTGCCTTTCCCAGTGGGAGCCGATCTGGCTGAGACCCTTTGGCCATACAGAAGCTTAGTATCTGCCAGGCCCCCCTGGGTCCAGCCAGACCCTCTGTCCCTGTCTCTTCTGATCTACCCCAGAATCTGACACAAAGTTGGGCTCAGTCTGGCAGTGAAACTCCCCACCTTAGCTCTCTCCCTTCTTTCCGGCCTCTGTCTTTGGTCAGTTGTCCTAATAGCAGCTCACACTAAGGCCAGTCATTCGAAGCATAACAAGTATGGCTTTTCTGCCTACGTGAAGACATGCCAGGGACAAAGTCTGCACTGTGAATTTAGGCTGGTCCAACTCAGAAGCCCACCCTGAATAGCACTCTAAAAATGAGGACAACCCACTCTCAGCGGACACCCTCCCATCTGGCTCCTTATGACTCTGCTTCTCATTCTGCCTCCACCATGGTGGACATTTCTGTGCCAAACGAGTCCCCATGTCCATTGTCCTAACACTGATGCCATTGGTCCTCTATATGACGTTAATCTTCCCTGGTCATCCTGAGAGATCTACCTCTGGTGACCAATCCTGAGTGAACTGACTTTTCTCCTTATGCCGCCTGCCCACCTTCTCTCACTCAAAGGTCCACCTGCCTTTTCATCGATGAGTTCAAGCACTGTTCATCTCCCCAAATAAATACATGTTCATCATAGAGAAATTAGAAAATATAGCTAAACCAAGAACAAAAACAACAGAATAAATTTTAAAAAATATTCCATCATCCTGAAATAACCACTGTGTGTTATTTATTTATATTTCTTGTTTTACTTAATATATATATTGTAGATCACAAAATGGTTTCTTCCAGTCAAATCCAGGCTGCACAATGTTTTCAGTAACTTTGTTTTGGGTAATTTGAGTCAGGATATTTACTGTTCAGTTTGCCACACTCCCTGCCACTTCTTACTTTATTATACCAGCCCCATCTCACTCATTTACACCTTATACCCGAAGGCATCTGGTTTTGCAACACCTGCATCGATATACAAGTGTATTTTTGTTAAAACGGAATCCTACTGCATATCCTATTTTGCAACACCTTTTGTGTAGCAATGTACAATGAACATCTTTCTGTATCAGTAAATAGTCCCCTCTAACTTTATTTTTAATGGCTGGATAGTTTTCCATTGAAAAGATGTATTATAATTTATTCACCTAACCCCTACTGTTGAATATTTAAATTGTTTTCAATGTTTCCTGCTTCACTGAACATCCCTGTAGCGAGAGCTTTGCACACTTCCTTAATTAGTTCCCTAGGATAAATTCTAAGAAGTGGAACGGCTGGGTCAAAGAGGATTCGCAGTTTTAAAAGCTTTTAACATGTGCGGCCAAATGGAGTGTTCAGAGTTTTACAATGACACCGACCCGTGAGAGCTTCCTGTGACTGGCGGGATGGACCCTTCCAAATATTAACAGCATCGCAGAGAGCATCTGAGCACTCCTCTCTTAAAGCTTTCTGAAGTCAACTCACCCAACAGGGGGGCTTTTCTCCAATAACCATCCCGGACCTCCACGTAGTCGTACCAGCACAGGCGGCTTTTAAACAAATCCATGGATGTGAAGTTTAAGACGATCTGCAAAGAGTTACCGTAAAGTGAGTTTTGGCAGCCAAGCCTGAGGGGTTTTGAAGATACGTCTGGCATAGCGGTGTTCTCACGTTACCCTTTAGCATACAGAGCTCTCAGACCACAGTAGGAGTGTCCTCTCAAAGGCACATTCACAGGAAACCTCATGACATTCAATAATAAACCTTAAACAGGATGGGGACTAAACAGAGGAGATGGGTTCTTTGGTTCTGTCTTGGGAATAACTTGGGCTTTTGAAGTCACTTGGTGGTTTATAGAAAGCAAGATGCATTAAAAAGACTGGTCGGGATGCGTTGAGACTGGGGATTTGGAAGGAGGTAAGAGGTCAATGGAGTTTAGAGATACGAAAAGATCTTAAAACATCATCAATCATTCCAAAGGGTTTGGGGTGAGCCCGAGTGCATCCGAGCACCTCTGTGATCAGTGTTCCCCTGGCCATGACCTCACTCTTCTGACGTGTGGTGTGTCTAATAGCCTTCCTACAGTTAGTCCGTTCATTCATTTATTCATTCATTCCACCATTGTTAGTTGACCACCTACTGTGTGCCAGTCTGTGTTGGCCAATCAAGATAGAAAGATCAGTAAGACAGAGTACTTGCCTTTAAGGAGCTCAGAGAATGAGGGAAGGGCAGATGTGCCAAGCCAATTAGAACACTATGGAATAAATGCTGAGGAGAAAGGGATGGACAGAAAGGCATTCTGGAGCCCCAAGGAAGGAGAACTAGATTCTGCCCGGGAGAATCTGGAGAAGGCTTCTCGGAGGAGGTGGCATTTAACCTAAGGAGAATAGGGGTCCAGGGGCCAGAGAAGGAGGGCCAGACAGAATTTTGATGCAAGGGACTGACACGAGCAGAGCAAGGAGATGTCTGGGGAGCCCCACTGTGCATCCAGCAGGGTCGTTGTGCGCGTGTCTGGAATGAGGAGGCAGAAGAGGTGAGGAGAAGGAGTGAAGGCTGGGGAGGTGGGTTCAGGGGGACTGGGAAGGAAGGTTTCCAGTCCCTCTGGACACAGTTGAGGCCATTCAGTGGTGCCCCTGCCCACAAGCAGTGGAGGGGGTGGGGTGGCCCTACAGACTTGGCACACAGGTGCTGCACCCCTTCCAACTCAGACGGCCCAGACCGAGGTCAGGTTTGCCCTCTCCCTTCACCCCCCTTCAAGCCCCACCATGCGTGGAGCCCGGGATTGTCTGGCTGCAGCTCCCAGGTGGGCTCCCTGCCTGTCCTCGGCGTGTACCTTGCCCGCCATCTCTCAGCTCTTTCGCTCTCCAGAGTCCCCTGAAGCGCCCTGCCCCAGCTCCTGCACCTCTGACCCTATCTATGGCTTTTCCCACTTGGGGGGACCTTGCTATCGGGCAGTTCATCTTTTTCTAGCATCTTCACTCTCCTCCCTCCGCTGGCCACTTTCTTTTTTATTCTTACAGCCCCGGGTCCCACTGTCTCTAAGTAAACCCCTTAGGCTGGAGGGCTGCGGGTCAAAGTTTGCAGTGCCCTCCCGGCCACATCGAAAGGACTTAGTTCTTTGTTCTTGTTCTCTGGCCCCTCTGCTTTGAACCTCTCCTCTCTGGTTTCCACCACACTCTGTCCACTGTTCTCTCTCCTCAGCTGGCTCCCGTCCTCCCTGCTCCCCATTAACTGTAAGGACACCTCAAAAGAAAGCATTGCCCTCCCAGCTTCCCTGTCTGTAGGTGACACCCTCGCCCTGATCACTGAGGTGCTGTACCTTGGGGTTAGCTCTCCTTGGCCTCTATTGTTTATCCCAGTGCTGACGGACTTTCTTCCTTCGAGATGTCTGAGTTCCCGCTCCAGGTCAGTCTCGCTGCCCCTTCAACAGCCCTGCCTGCGTTCCTGCTGAGATGATTCTGGAACCCCTCCCTGCTGTGCCCCCGTCCATTCTGCACACTAGGTCTTCTGGATCAATCTTACACTTACAACTCACGTTTACCAGATCCCTCCTGTGCTCAGAAAACTTCAGCAGCTCCCTATGCCCTCGTCTCATAAATTAAACTCTGATTACTTTCCAGAGCCTCCAGCACCCATCCTATGTGACCTTATTTCCGGGTGCACCCTGATATATCCGTGCTAATAGGACCCTCCCATGCCTGGATAGGGGGCCCCTCCCTCCCCCTTGAGTCCTTCCCTGATTTCCCAGATGGACATGATCTTTCCCTCTTTGGAACTCCTCCCTCCCTATCTTAGAGTGATTCTAGAGCAGGCGTTTTAGAGGCAGGCAGATCTGGATTTCCTCCCAGCTCTACCCTTCCTGGCTCTGGAATCTTGGGAAAATACTTGTCCTCTTGGGCCTTTAGCTTCCTCATCTGTAAAGAAACATGTACACCATTGGGTTGTTGAGGGGACTGTTGAGGAGAAACTGTATATGGCGTGTGTAGTGCTATGCCTGGCACATAATAGACACTTGATGTATGGCGATTTAAAAAATCAAGCCACACTGAATGTACACTTAATGCACCATGAACTGGACACACGAAGTGCTCTTCACACAGGCTGCCTGTCTTAAGAGTGTCCACCAGCTCCCTTGTTCAGGTCTTAGGACAAGGAGCACTGTCTTCCACAAAGCCCTGTGATCTCCTAGGAAATGAAGTCAGTACCAGAAAATAACTGGCCAGCTTACCTCCTGTGTTGCAGTGTGTGTGTGTGTGTGTGTGTGTTTGTGTGTGTGTGTGTGTGTGTGTGTGTGTGATGTCACTTTTCTTTCAACCTGCTTGTGGATTAGAATCACCTCAGAAGTTAAAAAGATACAATGCCAAGCAAATGTCCCTCCTTCAGTTAAATCAGACTCCCTAGGGGTGAAGGGAGGACCCCCCAACTAAACTCTAAGTCTCTTGAAGACAGGGGTTGTACCTTAGATCTCTTTCGTCTCTCCCACGGTGCTAGAATTCAGGTGGACGGGCTCAGTAATCCTTGCTAACTGGTTGCAATATAATTCTTTAGCCTTTGCTTTTTAAAATTTCAGAAAGGAAATGTTATTACAACTTCCTTGGTAACACATTCACGATCTGAATGAACGGATAATTATTCAGGCTAATTATTTAAGTATGTTAGTGAACCATAAAGACCATAGGGGAAGAGGTGATGAACAAGAGGTGAAACTCAAATCAATCAAGCTTGCTGATGACCAGCAGCTCTGGGGAAGGCTGGGTGAAGCAGAAGTTGAAATAATTGGTGCTGGAATTTCAATGTTATATTCTCCCTGCCCCCAGTCAGCAATAATAATTAAGGCTTGGTGAATCTCATGCAGTTCAAACATATCAGAGAGCCTCTGCTATTCAGGGCAATTCAACAATTTAGGGATTGCCAGATCCCTTCCTCCTCCTCCTCCTTCTTCCCTCCCATGGACGCCTCCTGCAGGTACAGGGACCTCATCTGCCCGAGGCAGACAGGTCTGAAGTTTCTCAGGCTCACGATGACAACCACACGGTCATAAATGCTTAGAGCCAGAGGAAGGATGTGTGCGTGTGGCTGTTGTGTGTGTGCGTGTGTGTGTGTGTATGTGTGCATGTGAGTCTGTGTGTATGAATGCATGTTCAAATGTCTATCAGCCTGTCCCCTTTGTGCAATAATTTAGGATGATAGTTAAGCATTCAGGCTCTCAGAGTCAAATTGCCTGGGGTCAAATCCCAATACAACAAACTGAGTAGCCTCAGGCGAGTCCATTTCCTTAACTGCAAAGTGAGTGTGGTAATAGCGCCAATCACATGAAGCTGTTGTGAGGATTAAATGAGAGACTCCACACGATATGCTGAGAATAGCACCCAGCCTGTAGAAAATGCTCACAATGGTCTAAGCCATTGTTTCTCTCTAGTTATCACAGTATATTTAACTTAACATTTAAGTGGACATTTTTTTATAGTGATGAGTTAGGAATATCTGAAGATTGGCTACAGGCACCTGAAAATCCAACACCTCCCACTGCACACCCTCCTGTAAGTTTTCCATTCAGCCGCTCATCCATGTACACATCCATTCAACAAGTAATACTTATTGTATGACTCTGTGCCATGGGCTGTGTTGGGTGCTGAGGTGAACCACGTCTGTACGCAGTGAGCTTAGGGTCTAGAAAGGGGACGGCCAAACAGCCAGCAGTCACGATACTGTGAGACAAGCCACGACAGGTATGACCGCAGGGAGCTAGACCCAAGGGGCAGAGATGCAAAAGTAGCTGCATCTAGGTTGGGACAACATGAAGAACCCTTGGGTTTGTAGTGAAGTGTAGGGAAAAATACAAGCTTCGAGGTGCAGAAGCCCCAGTTCCCAGTTCTATATCTTCCTCTGAATGTGGGCAATTTTTAAAATGTCTGGGCCTCGGATTCCTTGTTCAAATAATGGATATAAGGAGATGAACCCTGCAGAAGGGTTAAGAATATACCACCCTTGGACCAGGGCAAAAGAGGCCCCTGACCTGGGCTCAAGTTTAGAGGGTCATGGAATCTTCAGAACCAAAGGAATGTGCCTATACAGAGTTTTCCCAGCTCCCAGACTGCACCTCAGGAGCCCAGGACCTTGGAATTCCCTGCCCAAATAGCCCTGAGGCCACTTCCAGGTGTACAAGGACCTCTGCCCTGGATCCATCCTCCCGAGGGTGGACAGCACACCTGGCCAGTCCACCTCCACTGGAGAGGGGGCCAAGGAACAGCTGTTTGCAAGGTAGGAGTGGAGGGTGCTTGGGATTGTGGGCTGGGGGTTGCCTTGGGTGCTCCTAGATGGAGCTGGGGCTGGGAAGAGGAAGAGGGGCCAGCCGTGGGTGCGGGCTAGCTCTCCCTGTAGTGCCACCTTCCAGAACAGCACTCCGAGGTGTCAAGAAATTCTAAATTGGATCCTCGCCTTCCAGGGCATCCTGATGGTGTATTCATCAAGGTAGGAGGGTGGCACCTACTTTGTTTTACATACTGTGAGCTTGATTTATAACCCCTGCAGACATTTAGTACATAGGCCTCCATTTGTATGGGGGAGGCTGGTGGGAAAGTCCAGAAATCATGAACGTTAAGCAAGCTTGCCCAGTGACTGGCACATAGTAGGTGCTCATAACATAACAGCTATTATTATTACTATTAATAATAATACTAGTCCCTCATGCCTCACCCAACTCAAAGAATGCGCTGTCATTTCCTGAGGTGGTTTCATACCTACCTTTTCCCCTGGAGTGACCGATATCCTCCAGACACAGTGGGAATAAGAAGGGTAGCCATTCGGGAAACCGGGTGCGGAAAAGTTTCCCGTCGTGTCCTGCAGGGTCTCCCCACACGCTGCACAAGCAAAACAAAACGTGTGATCCGGGCATGTGCACACACTCCCCGCCCATGCAGCCCCCTGGACAGGGCTGCTGAGCAAATTCACCCCTTTACCAGCCAAAGCTCTCAGAACACCTTGGCAAAAAGCATGTCAGGCAGATTGACATTTTTCTGGCCAAATGTCAATAAAATAAAAGCAAATAAATGTCAATAAAAGCAAAAATCGGGCCTGGGGGCCAAAGAGTAACACCCCAGGGGTTTCTTCTGAGGCTCTCAGGATTGAGTGCAACCTAGAGGTTTGCATCTCAGCTCTCTAGCCAGCTGTTTGGTGGTGGGCAAATGTCCCAGCCTTGCTGGGCCTCAGTTTTCTTTTCTGTGAAATGGGTGGGACCTACCTAGAGGGTTAATGAAACCATCTGCATTACATGAAATGGCTCAGTGCAGTGCTCAGCACACTGTGAGTTCCCCCCTACATAGCAGCCGTTATAATTACTGCTAATAACATCTGTGGCAGAGAGAATACAAAAGTGCAAGCACATGGAGCAAAAAGAAAATGCTTTGAAATTTATTTCAGCTGTTAGTTGGAATCTTGTCTCTTCTTTTTCTGCTACCCACCTCTGAAAGAGCTACGGGATAGTCAAGAAAACAGAGGAAAATGACCGGAAGCACAGGAAGCTGGAATATTCTAGAGTAGGCTATTCTGCCCTTGAATGTTTGAGGGTTGCCTGGAGTCTAGAACCTAGTCCTATGTATGTGAAAAATATTTCCCCTAATTTGTCCTCAAAAGAAAAGGTATCTCTATGCGTAAGCTTGGAAGCTGCAGCTTTTGTATCCTCTCGTCTCTAGGGATTCAGACCCCAAAGACAGGTACATTGGTTTGCTGAGTGCCCCTCCCTTCATGGGGCCACCTCCAAAGTGTGGGAAACACGCTTCCTTACACTTCCTTCCCTACATGCAATTCAGCCTCTGCGCGGCAACCACCTTTTCCTTCAGTTACTACTTGAAACTATTTGAAGATGCAGTTTTTGGAGCTGCAGGAAGGAAGAGCTCGAGAACGGCCCATATCGGCCTCAGGAAATCCTGGATATTGGGGCTTCAATATCACGTTACCGAACAACTGCCAGGCATCATGAGGATTATGCCCAGCAGTGAACACCCCCAAGGGTTCCATGGAAATTATTTTAGAATAATCATCAACATTCTCCAAGAACATATACATTACTGTATGGCTCCATGGTATTTACCAGCTGCTTCCAATCCTTTTGGGAAGTAAGAAGCATATACATTATAACTAAATAAATACTATGGCATTTCCCAGGGAACGCTATAAGGTTTCTCTTTCAATTCAGCAAGGTTATATGATACGTGTATCCTGTATTTCAGCCCTAACATGCCCCCAGATGACTAATAGCTGGATGGACTTATTTCCCAGAGTGTCATGATGGAGCAGTCCCACACGGTCCTTTGAGCACCCCGTCCTTTGCACACGAGCTGGGGCAGCCAGAGACCTTTTCTGTGCAGGTGCAGGACACAGATGGTCGGGGGGGTCTCCCAGAACCGCGGCCTGGAGGGAAGCAGTGCCAGCATTGCGGTCCTTTAGGGGTCGAGTATGGTTGTCGCTTTGTGAGTGAGTGTGTCCTGCCGGCAGTGTCGTTTGAAAAAAAGCTGATAGTCTAATTTTCTAAGATGGCCCCTATTTCAAATATTCTGTCCCATGAACAAACCATGTGCTTGGTCTGGGAGTTTGGAAAAGGTTGCTGGACCTTTTGGTAATGGAATTTCCTTCTTCCCCCCAAACCACCAAATCGCCTTCTCTCCCATCACTGGTAAAAACTTGGCTGCTGTAAAGGAGCGCTTTACACTGAAGCTCAGCAGCTTAAAGGGGCCAACGTGAGCTCCCCCTGGGAGGCAAGGGGGGCAGGGGTGACAATGCTGAAGCCAATGAGATGGAAGCAAAGAGGGCAAAGTCAAGGGGCAGGGGGTCTTGAACTGGCAGAGAAGCAGACATCTGCTTGGATCCAGTGTACCGTCCCATCTCCAATGGCAGAATACTGGCCACTGACTAGCACCCTGGATGGCTAGGAGAGCCCAAGACCACAGAAATGAGCTCATTTACAGCACTGAGATGCCCTCTGCCTTCCAGCATTTGGGAAGCTGGCTTCCACCCTTTCAAAAACATTCTCCTTCACTCTTTGCCTTTCTGCAAAACCTGGGGTTCTTGTTTTACCAAACCCACATGCCCTACTCCCATAGAAAGGAGAGTGCTTTTACCCTTATGGGAGGCACACCGCATTGGACTCCTGTTCACTACCGCTCCACTATGCTTTCTTCCTCTTCTGAACGTCAGGGCTTTGCCGGAGAATTCCATAGCTTCCCACAAGTTAAGCTGTGGGCTCTAAGACCTATTATTTGCTTCACCACCTGCAGTCACTCCACCGCTGGGCTTTCTGCACTGTCCAGCACCTCAGCACACCAGGAATGACAACTGCCAATGGGGAGACTCTTCGTGTCCCCCAAGGTGTCTTCCCAGCACCAGGGATGTTTGCCCGTGGTGGTTGAGTTGAGTTGTCTCCGTGGTGCTATGGAGGCCCTGGAACCCCTGCGAGTTACAGTTACCTGGGCATTTGTACAGCTTCCTGGCTTGAGCTATGTCTCCCTGACTGAGCCGCACACGCTGGCCGATGGTTGGCCTGATGCCATTGTCGTCTCGACGGGGGAGGATGGTGTCTAAGAAAACTCCTCTACAGGAAGAAAGGAGAGAGCGAGAAAGGAGAACGAAAAGTCAAGGCTGTCAACCTGTCCGTGTGGGGATTTAGAGTCTTCATTTCCTTGCCCACAACCCCATGAACATTCCTACCCCCTGGCCTGCTCGCCCCAGGCTGACATGACTCATGACGTTGCCTCCCCTTGTGCTGGCATGTTAGCATTCCATTTCTTCAGCTGCCGGCTCCCTTTCCAATGGGAAAATGACTCTGCCAAGTTTAAAAATATGCCCTAGCCCAGTGGCCCTGAGGGCTTCCTTACTGAAGTGTACCAAGCATCTCCACAAAGGCCCTGACAGGTCCAGGCCCCAGGGCCCCCCACTGCACAGCTGCAGGGAGCACCATTCAGAGAGACAACTGTGTGAGTGGCGCCCTCTGGAGTTGTGCGATGGGCAGCTCCCAACATGGGTAAGTCTTGGAGAGGCTCCAGAGAAAGCTTGGGAACCAGTACAGTGTGAGGTTCTCAGGGGCTGGTCAGCAAGCGCTGGTTGATGAGTTGGTGAATAAAGCAGTTCAGAGTTTGGGGGCCTTGCTGGCAAGAGGGATAATCAGATGGAAAACGGGATGAATGCAAAGAACAGGAGGTAGTCAAGAGAGCTCTGGCCTAGAGATTTCTGTGTAAGGCCTCACTGCCACCTGTAAGGCCTCACTTGCCTCGGACAAGTCCCTTCCCTCCCTGAGCCTCAGTTCACCCCTATGAACAGTAAGAGATTGGCCTAGATGGTCGTGGCAGCCCCTTCTAACTTTCACATCTCATTCAGCTCCAATGGGAGCGAAACCTAAAAGGAGCAAAGCAGACAAATGTCCACCAGGATGCCAGGCTGGGTACTGGCTCTATTCACATCTCCATTTGGTGGGTGTGGTTTACCCCCTGCCTGATCCTCCCACTCTGCTTCCAGACCCCCAACCTGGGACCTCTCCCGGAGGGTAGGACCTTCCCTTGAAATGACACCTTCTCCAGTTACCACCCTATTCCTTTCTGTCCCTTCTTAACCAAGTTTCTGGAAAGAATTGTCTCCATTCTCTGTCTGGCTGCCTACCTCTCCTTCACTCCTCAATCCAACTGCGATCTGACCACGCCAGCAATGGTCCCCAGTCCCCGACCAACTGGCAAGTCAGATGGACCCTTGCCAATGCTCACCTGCCCTCTCTGCAGCACCACCCCTTTGCTGGCCCTTCCTCTCTTGGACTCTCTTCTCCCTGGTTCCCAGGCACTGCTCTCTCTGAGCCGTAAGTTAGGATCTCCTTCTTCTGCTTCCCAGGAGTGCTATCCCTAGGGTTCTGCCCTCTTCCTCTTCTGTCCTCTCTCCTCTCTCTTGCTCCACTTGCTTCCCTGGGTTTTAACTGACACTTACAGGCTGACAGCTAATTCTCCGATTCCAACTCTAGAACCATCTGCTAAGACAGAAGTCTGGTGACCCCTCCACTGCACTGTCCTATGGAGCTCTTATAGCCAACTCATTCAAAACCTAATGCATTCCGTCCTCCTGCTCCTTCCATGAACCTGTCTCCTGAGACTGAATCTGAAGGTGCCCTTGGCTCTGTCTTCTTCCTGCCATTCCCTTGTCAAAACCGGGAACCAGGGCCTGTCCATGGCACCCTCTATACAGCCCTTGAATCTATGCCTTCCTCCTCATTCCAGACCACTGGTTTAGCGATCAGCATCTCCTTCCTGAACTCTCTTTCCAGTAGCTTCTCAACTGGCCTCCCCCCTGTAGACTCTGCCACCTCTGCTCTACCCTCCACAATGCCGCAACATGATCATCCTGAAAGGTAAGGACAGGCATGTGCTCGCTCTGCTTACGGGCCTTCTCCGACTTCCGATCACCACCTGGATCTCCAGGCCTGTGGCTCGCTGGCTTCTGCCTTTCTCTCCTGACACCTCCACCTCACTCGTTATCATAAGCAAGCTAGTACTCCTGCTAGCCCCGAAAATGCCCTTAAACAAGCTGTCCTCTGCCAAGGCTGCCCATCCCCCATCTTCTTGACCACTACCAAACTCCTGTCCATTCTCCAAAACCCCATCAGATGGCTTTCCCTCTTAAAAGTCTTCCCAAGCCCTTTCTATCCCTCCCATCCTGAGTGAACCACTCTTTCCTCTGGGCCTTATTCGCCTAATACGATATGATTCTTCTTATCATACTGTATTGTCTTTTTTGGGGTGATGATAATTGTCTTTTCTACTAAACAATAAGTTTCTTCAGCAGAGAGACTGGGTCCTTCGTCTCTATGCCCTCAGGGACCAAAGCGTAGCCGACTCAAAAAATGCTTCTTGAATTAAGTTACGCAGCCAAGATAGGACACTGGCATCAAATGATTTTGCAAAATAATTATTTATACTCAAAAGGAAATGCAAAAATGCTTGTTACCTAGTTATTAGCTGCTCTTTCCTTTTTCTTCTCTTTCTCTCTCAAACATTTCCTTTTCCCTAAATTCTGCACTACCTTGGAAAATATATATCATCCCTAGTTCCTCCTTTTTGTTTGTGTATATACTTTTCCCCTAAACCAGATCTCAAGCTCATTTTCTTTCCTATATTAGCACACCAGAGCCTAGATTGCCTGCCGATGTCCTTTTCAGCACCGCTCTCCCCAACATTTAACCACCTGGCCTGTCTCTCTCTAATTCCCATCGCCTCATCTCTGGGTCCTTCAGAGAAACTTTTGTGGAATCTTTGGTCTCCCTCAGTGACCTCACCAAGTTTGAAACCACAAGTGATAACTCTACATAAAATTCTAAATTCAATCACATGTGAATCTTAAAAATGGGTACTTCTGCCCTAACATAAAATGTGTTCACTTGTAATCGTTTTCTTGATTCTCCTGGAGAAAGACATTTTGCTGCATGAAATGCAAGGCTCAGTACAATCTCTTGGCAACTCAGGCTAAATGACCATGCGGAAGCCCACACAGTGTAGGCAGCTCAGGCAGCAGCCTGCTGCGTGGAGAGTGTGCGCTCACACCCGCTGTGCGTTCACAGGACCTTCCTATGTACCAGGCCCTGCCTGGACCCTTTAAATGCACCATCTCATTTAATCCTCATAAACACCCTAGATGTTTATGCAGGTGCCGTTGTTATTAGGGGTCCTCTCTACGGTGAGAAAACCAAGCCTGCGGAGCCTAAGGAACTCACCCGAGTAGAAAGTTAGTGATGGGGAGCCAGCCCTGAACTGAACGCAGGCAGGCCTGGAACCTGCCTCCTAGCATCTACCTCCCTCCAGCCAGTGTTTCCCACTGCCCAAGAAACAGGTCTTAATGTCTGTTAGGTACATGGTAGAGTTAGGAAGCTTGGAAACCTCTAAAACCAAAGCAGGAGGAAGAACCTGGGCTCACACTCGGACAGCTCTGCGAGCTGAGACTCCCTCCCCTGCACACCCCTGAGCCGCCAGCGCAGCGGTGGGCTGTGGAAGAAAGATGTTTACTACAAGAGACATCCCTATATAAACCGCTGCAGTTACATCTCCCCTTTTATGTAGGACACTCTTAGCATGGACATTCTGCTAAACTAAGAAAGGGTTTGGCAGATGCCCTTAGGGAATAAAACTGTCAGCTCTGAGTTCTCCAAACAAAGAAGCCCCTGTCCCAGAGAACAGTCTCCTCATCTCCTGGACCCCTGCCCAACAAAACCTCCCGAGACATCACTCCCCAGAGCCCGGGTCCAACCATGGGGAGGAGGGAGGGACTGCAATAAACTAGAGGGAATAAAGTTGGAAGGAGACAGCTCAATCGTAAAGACACACGAAGATTGGGTTTCCCATCAGCAGGAATAGCACTTGCCTCTGAGATGAGCAAATGTTCTATAGGCCATTTTCTGCTCTTTTACAGAATCAAAGACAATGT
The DNA here is from genome assembly GCF_949987535.1 of Balaenoptera acutorostrata. Lineage (NCBI taxonomy): Eukaryota > Metazoa > Chordata > Mammalia > Artiodactyla > Balaenopteridae > Balaenoptera > Balaenoptera acutorostrata. The sequence goes on along the minus strand of NC_080079.1, from coordinate 32,255,261 downwards.
GCAGGCCAGCTCCAGGGGATATGTGACCGAGAGTAATGACATGGAACTCAGGAGAGGGAAAATCTTACAAAAAGTACACAGTTAAAGACTCCACTGATAAATGCCCCCAATGAACAAAGTAGTTTTCTGAAAATCCATGCAGAAAATTGGCATAGGGGACAATGCTACAAAACAGATTTGCCAAAACCGTTCTCAACTCTGGGGCAGGGGTGTGAAGGTAGCTGCAGTGGATTGTTAAAATAACAAGTCATGCATCCTAACATCCGTATCCCTCTGCAACACGAAGTTGCAACTCCTCTCATTAAGAGGTAGAATCTCTTTCTTCATCACTTGAATCTGGGCTGGTCCTGTGCCTTGCTCTGGCCAACAGAATGTGACAGAGGTGATGTCATGCACATTCTAAAGCCTGGGTCTTAAGAGTCTTAATGAGTATTGCTGTGGGAGCAATCCCAGGCAAGACCAGAGAAGAACGAATCAGAATGACCCACAATGTCATAAAAAATAAGTTTTTATGAACTGTTAAGTTTGGGGGTAGATTGTTGTACAGCAATAGATAACATCATGGTAGCAGAAGGGGACGTCTGCCGCCCTTTGACACCTTCAGGGAAGCTGCTCCTCTCCTAACTAGCCACCCATCACACCCATGTGCTGCTCCCTTGCCAATCTCCCTTCTAGGTGGACTTTTGATGGGGAACTGTTATTTCATGGGTTTGGTCCATGGGTTTCCACTGGTCTGTGCTGATAAAATGCTTCACGCTGACAACCGTGTTAAAATGGTTATCTCCTGAGGGGCAAAAGGGATGGCATTACGGGTTAGAAGTCAGAAAAAAAAAAAAAAGAATTTTTTTTTCTTTAAAGACAAGAAAAGAAATGTTGGTGCCAGAAGATAGTCTGTCTGCACTCTTGCCTCGGCCTCTGGTTTCAGAGTTTTGCACAGTTACTGGTACATCGCAGGCATGGAGAAGGCAATGCAGTTTCTACATCCCATTAGTAGTAATTTATCCAAAATTTCTTACATAATAGAAACTTGTAGATTCTTCTTAATGAAGTGACCACTGTAACTGCATGTGGAAAGAACTGCAATGAGACGATGGACATCTCTTCCCTCACCTAGTCCCCAGCACTGCAGATCTCCTGTCTCCTTCGACTCATTCATTCATTTATTTATTTGACAAATATTTATTGAACAGCTACTCTGTGCCAGGCGCTGTGTTGGGTGCTGGGGATTAGAAGAGAATGTGATAGTCTCTGTTCTCAAAGATCTCAGTCCAGTGAGGGAGAGGAGAATGCAACAGATAAATATTAATAAATAAATTTATAAGAATAATTGATAGATAAGGTATAAAGCAATATGAAGAGTTTGGACAGCTATAAAAACAAGACCCAAGGTACAAGCTTCTCACCTGGACCAACTTGACCTTGATTCCCTGAAAAAATCAATACTTTGGCTCTACTTAGCCGCCTGCAACCCCTGGGGCCGATGCGATGCGAGCTGGCTGTTCCCTACACCATTTCCCAAACCTGAACCAGTCCCACCTCCACACCCAAGCATCCCACCTCTGACATCTGCAGAGAGGCCACTTATCCTGACTCTCACACCCCCAGGGTAGGTCCCTCAAAGTCTCAGTTTCCCAGCGTGGAAGAGGAAGCCTCGGATTTCCAATATGGCAATGAGTGTGATCATATCTGTCAATCCCTCACCCATTCAGGTTAAGAAATTACAACCTGAAATGTTCGAGCTGGAAGGGGCTCAAGGAACATCTGGTCCAACTCTCTCATGAGGGAACTGAAGCCCAGGGAGGTGGCGATTTGACCCTACACACAGCTGCCCCTAATTACTGTCTGGACCTCCTTCAACAGCAAGGTACATGGGAGAACGAGGGCTAGAATCCAGCCTTTGACTCTCAGTTCAGTGGTCTCGTCACCACATCACATTGCCTTCTGTGTCTTCTGATAAAGAGCCAGGAGAAGAGTAAAGAAAACAGTGTAGGTCACTCCCATGCCAGTTGTTCAAAGATGCTGACTTTGGCCAAACTCCTCCCATTAGAGTTCTGGAGAGCCCCTGCCTGGGTGCAGGATGGCCATCCTAACAAACTCAGCTGTGTGGCCAGAGCACAGTGCCCCCATGGAACGTGGGATGCTGAGGGTTGGAGGATGTCTCCCACGGTTCTACGACCTCATCAACAGGATGCTTTCAGCAGCCGTACCCAAGAGCCAAGCAGCCTGGGTAAATAGTCTTCCTTCCACTCCCAAGAGCACTATGTCTCCTGACCTAACGGTTTCCTTTGATCTTTATGGACACAGAGACTCATGAAATGGATTGTTTCCCTCTTTGCTATGACTTGCTAGGAAGCACAGGGCAGGGTTTTCTGCCAACCCCAACAAAGGGTACATGACTTTATGGCATATATTCTGAATACCAAATTGATGCCAAGCTTCAACTTAGCCATCTACCCTTATATTTCCCTCCCGCATCCCCAAGTTTTCTCACCTAGTTTTTTTCTTGTATATATTGTGAATCACCTCAAATCTTTTTCAATGATTAACTAAATAAAAGGCAAACAAGCTGGTTTTAAGAAGAGACTGAGGGGAAAATGCCAAGAGAGAATACTTGCACTGTGTCTCCTTTAAGTCAAGAGTGGAAAGACCTACAAAACTGGGACTAGCGGGGGAAAACTTCTATATACAAAACACTTATATGATCTAGAAGCAAGGGCAATACAGAAAATACTTAACACTGGGTCCAGCACAGCACGAACTCATCAAAACAGATCCTGCTGATGCCAGCTGTAAATAACTGGTGTGACCACGCTTGAGGAAAACAGCTACCATCATGCGTGGCCAGCAGGCAGGAGACCTGGAGTTTTGTTCTCACTCCAACCCCAGCTACCTGCGTGCCCACCAGCTGGCCGGAGCCTCATTTTCTTCTAAAATGAACCCATGATTTACCACCCTCCCGGCTCTGACACAGTCTAGGTTCCAATAAACCACGCTGCTTCTAGGAGAAATGGTTAGCGTCACCGCGTTTACATCAAGGACGTACTTTAGAAGATACCACCCCCGCCACTGGAAATTTTACACAGAGCCTCTAAGTTATTATCCCAGCTAACCTCTTGATAATTTCCCTTTTCCAGTTTGCTGCTTGTGACATGAGGGCATGATGAAACACCAGCTTCACAATGGGATTCAGTCTTATTAGCGGGAACCTGATTAGATTATATTTCACTGCAGCCCAGAGGCCACTGCATTTCAAGGACAGACACGCCAACTGTGCTAGGGACATGCAGAGACCCGCTCTCCACAGACCTCCGGGAATCCGACCCAAGCCTGCGGCAGGCACAGTACAACACAGACGAGGCATAACCATAGATTCCGACCTTGAGAAGGTGTTCCGGGCGTAGTGCATGATGCTGTCAAAGTCGTACATCTCTCCCAGAGAGCTCACTTCCCCAGCTTCCATTTTTAAGAAATTATACTCCTGACCTGTGACACAACACTCTGTTAAGGCCTTTGAAAACCAAGGCAGGCACCTGAAAGGAGGCACAGGAGGGAGAAGGAGGGCCCATAGCAACTTCCGAGAGCTCTGTTAGCCCAATCAGACAAATGACAGGTTTGGTGGTGGCTCTTGTTGTTTTTAACAGATTGGAAATTTGAAACAGAACAGTACTATGTGGTCGCACCCCACCACACAGCACCCCTCCCAACAGGCCACTCAAAACTCCTAAACTCAGTTAGTAGACAGGTTAATTATCAGTTTGATTGCTCAAAAAAAATTGTTTTTAAATCTCTAATCTTGCTATTGACGGAACAAAAGAAAACAAATCCAAGAGTTAACTTCAACCCCACATTCACAATTCAGGCTCTCGAAAGCATTTTTAAGGCAACTATATTATTCAACCAGCTACTTTCATGTTCAATATGAATTTATGTATAAAACTGTTTCACAGGAGGAGGTATTTTTAAGAAATCTAGACACTATCTGCCTTGGGATAGGCAGGAATACTGTTTTTACGTGTACTGTATCTTAATTATATTTCAGTTTCAAAAATATGTTGCCTACATCAGCAAAAATGAGTCTTAGAAAAGCAACCAGGAGAACTCTTATTTTGGCTTATCAGCTTTGATGCTGCAACAGTGTTCTGGTAGATTCCGTTCCTGTTAGGAAATGGAATTGGATTTCATTGTCCTTTACAACATGGAAAGTTATTTCACTTCTGCTCTCTCCTACAAGCTCTGGCAGATGACCTCCCAGGAAGGGCCGCTGATGGACAGTGCTGGTGACAAAGGCCTCCATACTTACAAACGAGTGTTGTCTGCTCCCTGCCACCCCTCTCTTTACTCCTTCCTGACCCCACGGATGCCACCTGCCTGACCGGTGTCTTCCAGCCTCCATACAGACTCCTTACCTGGCTGGATGTTTTCTCTGATGATGGTGACGTGCTGGTCTCTGTCTGGCCGGGTGTGTTCATGCCAGAACCCGACCACGTGGCCCAGCTCGTGCGCCACAATCCCAAACTTGTCACAGTTTTTCCCAATGGATATGGCCTGCGGGCCTCCACCTCGGCGCCCAACATAGGAACAACAGCTGGACAGTTGCAGAAATACCCAGGTCAGCAGATCAGGGAATAGCAAGAGTCTAACACCCCTCCCTTGGCGGGGTGTGTGTGTGTGTCTAAAAGAAACACAGACTTGAGAGCTGAAAATGATCTCATTGTCTAACTTCCCTCTCAACGCAGAAATTCCCTCCAAAAATGGTTCTTGACCTTTATGGTGGTCTTGGATCCCCTTGAGAATCTGAATAAAGATATGGCCTCTCTTCCAGGAAAAAAGCACCTAACTTCCCCCACCCCCAAATCTCCGCTGGACCATCTCTGATGACAAGGAGGAGACAATGGTTTCTGTAAAGAATGAGTCTTGATACTATTACCAGAGGAGCCTTAGAGATGACTCCCCTTCTGGGCACAGTTAATTTTTAAAATATATATTCATTATTCCTAATATAGAAAAGTATAAAAAATAAATTAAAATGGCCCATAATCCCACCACTCAAATAACTTCTATAAAACGTTTAAAAAATACATGCCCATGTTACAAAAGATTTAAGTATTAAGGCTCCAAAGATAACCACTGTTAACAGTTTCTTGAATGTTATTCCAAAATATGTAATACATCTATGTACATATATTCTTTTAATTACAAAATACACCATGTACATTGTCCTTCATCTTGCCTTTTTTCCTACTTAATTTATAGATCTTCTTATAACAGCACATGTAGGCTTATCTAATTTTTTTCAAAGCAACATAGTATTAAAATGTATTTAATCAGTCTCCTATTAATGTACATTTAGGCTGACTCCAGTTTTTGCTATTTAAACAAAGCCTCAGGGGAGAGGGAGACAAACAACAAAATGCAAAACAAAGAAACAATTTGGGTCTTTCTTGTTTGTGGTAGGGTAAATTCCTAGCAGTGGAATTAATGGAAAAAAGAGTATGTGCGTTTGATATTTTGACAGATACTATCAAATTGCAATCCCAAAATGTTGTGTCTCTTTATATGCCCACTAATAGTATATTAAAAAGCCCTATTTCCCCACAACTGGGCCAGCACTGGTTTTGCCAAACTATCTTTGTCAATTTGATAGGTGAAAAGTGGTATTTCACTGTACTGAGGTTGAATAGTTTTTCATGTTTTATGTGACATTCATATTTTTTTCTTGTGAACTGTGAGATCACATCTTCCCCCAGTTTTGGGGGGGTTGTTCATCTTTTTATTACTGATTTGTAAGAACTCTTTGTACATTATGGGATCAGTCTTTGACTAGCAGATGTGCTACAAATATTTTTCTTGCTTTGTTATTTCTTATTTGACTTTGTTTTTTGTGTTGTTTTTGTTTTGGTTTTGCCATATAAAATTTTAAAATTTTAATGTAATGTCTTTATTTTCTTATGTCCTGTTTAGAAAGGCCATCTGCATTCCAAGATTATAAGTAAAATCCACTCTTGCTTCCTTCTAATACTTTTCAAATTTTTGTTTCTTTTTATTTTCTTTCTTTTTCTTTTCAAAATGTTTATATCTTTGATCCAGCTAGAATAATTTTTGGTATAAGAAGTGAGGCAGGGCTTCCCTGGTGGTGCAGTGGTTAAGAGTCTGCCTGCCAATTCAGGGGACACAGGTTCGAGCCCTGGTCCAGGAAGATCCCACATGCCACGGAGCAACTAAGCCTGTGCGCCACAACTACTGAGCCTGCGCTCTAGAGACCTCAAGCCACAACTACTGAGCCTGTGTGCCACAACTACTGAAGCCTGCACACCTAGAGCCCATGCTCCACAACAAGAGAAACCACTGCAATGAGAAGCCCGCGCACCACAACGAAGAGTAGCCCCTGCTCGCCGCAACTAGAGAAAGCCCGCGTGCAGCAATGAAGACCCGATACAGCCAAAAATAAATAAATTAAAAAATAAATAAATTAAAAAAAAAAGAAGTGAGGTAGGATTCCAGCTTTATTTTTTTCACAATGAGCTATTTAATTATCCCAATGTTCAAATATCCCAATTGACTAATCCATCTTTCTCTCACTCATTTAAAATGCTACCTAAATTTGTGTATAAACATATTCATTTTAAACTCTTTTGTTCCATATTATCTATTTTTTTATTGAGTTCCAAATGGTTTTAACTGTTATTATCTTCATTTGCATTTTAATATCCTATATGTTGGGATAGAACACCAAACACTCCCTTATCTCTGTCCCTGTCACTATTGTTTGTTTTCTCTCTCTCTCTTTCTCTCTCTCTCTCAGTTATTTCTACATGAAAAATTCTAATACCATTTGTTCAAGTTCTTAAAATACATGTATACACATACCCACATATACATATAAATCAGAATGGCATGAATTTATAGGTTATTTTAGGAAGTCCTGACATCTTTACTATGTTGGGCATTTCCATATCAGGAAATGGTATGCATTTTCATTTTTTCTTCTTTTTTAAGTTTCTTTAGAGTTTTGGCATTTTCTTTCTATAGGTCTGGCATATGTTTGCATTTTTGTTAAGTTTATTCTTAGATGTATTATCTACTATGTTTCTATTAAAGTTGTGATTTTCTCCATTATGAAAGTATATCAAATTACTTCATTAAAGGAAAAGTAATTAATTTTCTGTTTATTAATTTTGTGATCAGTCACTTTAATAGGGTCTCCTTTTGTTTCTGATAGTTCTTCAATTGATTTTCTGAGTTTTTTAGGCACACATTACATTAACTTCAAACAATACAAACACTGCCTTGTTCCTGCCAATATTCATTGTGTTTATCTCTCTCTCTTGTCAAATTACATTAGCTATTATTTCCAGAAAAAAATGTTAAATAATTGTGGTGATCATGAACATCTTTGACTTGTTCCTGACTCTAACAGAAATGCTTCTAGAATTATCTCTGATAAACATGAAATGTGCTTTGGGGATATATATATATATATTTGTGTGTGTGTGTGTAAGTCAAGGATCTATCCTTGACATCTCTGCTTGTACTACCTTGACTACTTTTTTAAAACAATACATGTCGAAATGTGCAGATGCCTTTTTAGCATCTATTGAGACATGAATATGGCTTATCTCCTTTGATCTATCAATATGTTGAATCATGCAAACAGATTTCCTAATGTTGAACTAGTCTTGTATTCCTTAGATAAACCTTCTTGGCAACCTACTCTTCTATTCTTTTACTGCTGTGTTCTATGTGCCAACATTTTAGTTAGAATTTTTCATGGCTGTTCGTAAGTTAGATGAGTCTACAATTTTCTTTCTTGGTGCCATCTCTTTCATTAGGGGGTAGCAATGCCATGATACTTCATTAAAAGTAAATTGGAAGAAAGTGTTCTTTTATGCTCTAAAACACTTAAATAGTACCAGAATAATCTGTTTCTTGAAGTTTTGAAAGAATTCATCTGTGAAACTCTAGATTGGAGGTGTGGGGGAGAAAGTTTTTCTGTCAATTTTCCAATTTCTTTCAAAGTTACTGGCCTGTGCCAGCCCTTTATATTTACCTTGAAGTCATTCACATTATCCAGATTTCCACATTTCTGGCCTTAGAGTTTTATAAAGTACTCTTTTATGATTCTGCTGAATCTGTGGTTATTTCCTCCTTTTGCATGTCTGATTTTGTATATTTCTGCATTGTCACTTTTTTGTCTTAGACTAACGAGTAAGTAGTTTGTCTACAGTTTTTTGTTTGTTTATTCAAAGAATTTACTCTTCAGTTTATCAGTCCTATAATGTGTTACCTTGTCCATTTTCTTGTGCTCTCATTAGGTTTGTTTTGTTGTGGTGGTGGGTTTTATGTATTTATTTATTTTGCTAATGTCTTTCAATTGAATAATTTCATTGTCATTCTTAGTGATGTGGATATCTGAGGCTGTGGTTTTCTTATGGACATAGCTTTACCCAGATCTCTTCAATTTTGAATTGTAGGGCTTTCATTATCTAGACTTCTTATCATTTTAATCCTGATTTCTTTATGATCTAAGAGTTGTAAAAAAGGGAACTTTTAACTTACCAGGTAATGCAGTAGTATTTATTCTATCTTTTGTTGTTATGTTGTTATTATGTTATTATGTCCAGTTTCACTGCTTTGCAATCAGAGAATATTTTAATGTTATCTCTGCCTTTTAGAATTCATTGAGGTGTTCTTAATACTTAACAGATGGACAATGTCTATAAACATTCAGTAGGCATTTAAAAAATGTGTTATCAGGTTATAGAATCTGATAGACCCACAGGATCAACTCTACTAATTATATTTTTCCAGTCCTCTACAAATCTCTACTTATTTTTTGGTCAACTTGACATTGATCTACTTGGGTTGACAGACATGAAATAAAGTCTTCTGCTGCTGGTGTTTCTGTCAATTTACCCTTGAAACCCCTGGGGCTTGTTTTATGACTATAAATGCTATGCTATTTGGTGCATAAAGATTTATGACTGTTATATTCTTACCGTAGTTTGAATTCTTTCTCATTATAAAGTGTCTCACCTTTTTTTCTTAGTACTTACTGACTTAAAAAAAAAAACAAAACTAAAAAAACAACAAAAAAGCCTGTCTACAACTAGAATTGTGATCCCAGCTTTATATTTGTTGGTATTTGCCTGTATGCCTTCTTACCTTTTACTTTTAAACCTTTCTGCATCATTTTCTTCAGTAGTCATCTCATGTATACAGCATGTAGTTGGGTTTAAGTTTTTGAACTAATATGGGAAACTTTTCCTTTCAGTAGGAGAGTATATCACACTTACATTTATTGGCATAACAGATAGTCATAATCCAGTCATCTTATTATTTGTTATGTTTTCTGGAGGAAGTCTGTAAGCCCATGGAGTCCACAAAATTACATGCAGAATTTTGCATATATGTACATCCATAATGAGGGAGCCCATAGCTTCATCAGATTCTCAGTGGAATCACTGGCCCCAAGGTGGTTCACAACCACTTTGTATGAAACACTCCCAATTCCTTCAACTGCTCCCATGACAGGAGATACAGACACCTTGTCATTCTGGAGTCTTCCTCTTGACCTACCTACTTTGTCCCTGGATTGTGAGTTCATTGAGGGCAAGAAGAGTTTCTGACAAATGCTGGGCTTCTATATATTACAGCATATTGGAAACACTGTTTTAGAGAGAAAATTCAAGACTCACGAGCCATCTGACTTGTCTGCCTCAGATTCCACTGAGGTGAACTTGCTTTCACTTACCCACAGGTTCTGTAACTGAACACAATAAAGCTTTCTTCATCCGTCCTCTCTATGAAGGTCACACAGGTGTGCTTTTCCCAGTGTCTCATGGCCTGCTTAAAAATGGCTCTCTGGCTTCCTGAAATGACAGGTCCATACCTTCCTTAGATGCTGGCTCACAACAAAGCATGTTCTAATGATCAAAAAAAGCTCATTTGTGTGCCCCAGAATAAAAAATGAACTAGGACTAAGGATTTCCCTAGCTAAGAATACAATATAAATTTCCTGAATTACCAAAACTTAGAGAGTAGGAGTTTGTGAATTGGGAGAGAGGGTAAAAATAGATTTTTCAAAATGTCCCCAGCTTCCCAACTTTTCGTTTGTATTGAAAGTACTTTTCTAAATTTAAAAAAATGTTACTCAGGTTATTCAATTTGGCAATTTTAGGCTCTTGAAGTAAATCACCAGCACTGCATTCCACCCTTTCATTCTATTTTATACCTATAGGTGGGTATTCCCATATGCTCTATAAATTCTATTTGCATGTACATTCATGCTACTTTTGCATTGGGGTTCAGTGTTTGCTGGGGGATCCTTTTTTTTTCAAATATAATAATCCTGTTATATCATTCTTTTTTTTTTAACATCTTTATTGGAGTATATTGCTTTACAATGGCGTGTTAGTTTCTATTGTATAACAAAGAGAATCAGCTATACATATACATATATCCCCATATCTCCTCCCTCTTGTGTCTCCCTCCCACCCTCCCTATCCCACCCATCTAGGTGGACACAAAGCACCGAGCTGATCTCCCTGTGCTATGCGGCTGCTTCCCACTAGCTATCTATTTTACATTTGGTAGTGTATATATGTCCATGCCACTCTCTCACGTAGTCTTGCTGGGGGATCCTTGAGCATAATTTTCTACAAGTCCTTTGAAAACAGATGAATTTCATACTTCCTCTGAACCTTTCTTCATATTTACTTGATTAGAAATTGGAAAAGCAATAAGTAAATTAGGAGCAAGAATAAAGTAGTTGTAAACTCTAGGCTGATAGCTGCATCTAGTCAATAAGTATTCTTTTCAAAATCTATCAATCTCAAATAAATAATATTACTGTATTTTGATTTTGCTAGACGCAATGAGAAGGATCTAGAAAAATAGTTGTTTGGGAAGTACACAGGATAGTTGGGGATTGGGTCTGAATTCTAGAAAGACTTTGTTGCAAAAAACAAACCAACGAACCATTGGGAGGCTCCCATCATAGTGTAGAAGATGCGGGTGTGGTGTCATAATGTCCCCCCAAAACATACATACAGAAGAAAGAGTAACTTAGCCATCCAAGTGTCAAGTGACATCTTGACACTTTTAGTTAAAATTGTTTATAGAGTAATTACTCACCAAAATGGCAATCCTACTAATAACAAATATCTCTGTGTAAACAAAGTTCTCTATATAAAATTAGCTAATTTGGAAGAAGATTATATAAATCTTTGGCCAGAAAAGCACACCAGATCTGAAAGAACATGGTTAAGACACCAAGGAACAAAAGTTAGTAGCTGATGACAATTCCCACATTTTAATTCTTTAGGAACACATCTCTCTCTCTCTTATTAGGACTGAGGGCCCCTTGAGAGCAGGGTGACATCTTAGTCATATTTTTATCACCAGCACCTAATTAAGGATCTGGCACTGGAGGCCCTGGGTTAATGCCATGGGAGTGCAACGGAACCAAGGGCATGGATGCTGTCAGGAAGGAGGGCGGGGACTCCACCGGGGTCATAGGGTCACCCCCTGCATGAAGCCTCAGGGACCAGGTGACCACTTTTGAGCACATAGCACCAACAGAGACTGCAGTTTCCTCAGGCCAATTGCACTAGACCCTGTGGGCAAGAGGGAGCTTCAGCAGGGGGACTGCTACGGCTCCAGGGTCTGTTCCATCCCACCTAAGTCCTTCCTGGTAGGACTTTGCCCACCTAGGAAGACAAAGCACCTAGCCCCAAACCAGGAGCTACTGACCGGTGAAGTTCCCTCCGATGACATAGGGGATGACCCCTCCCGGCCATATCCTCTCTGTCCTTGAGGTTGTAGCTCTTCGGACCCGGGGTGAGAAGGTCTCAGCTCCAGCATGCAAGGTCCCAGGGCTCTGTGGAAGCATAGCATTCTCCTTGCCATCTGCAAGAGAGTAATGATGCCATTTACTTTGTGTGGACGTATATTTTCAGTTCTCTTGGGTATTTGCCAAAGAGTGGAATTGTTGGGGCATATAGTAATTCTACGTTTAAACTTTTAGAGGACTATCAGACTGTTTTCCAAAGGAGCTGCACCATTTTACATTCCCACCAGCAAAGCGTCATGGTTCCAGTGTCTCCACATCCTCGTTAACACTTGTCATGGTCAATCTTTTTGATTATAGCCATCGTAATGGGTGTGAAGTGGGTGGCATCTCATTGTGGTTCTGATTTACACTTCTCTAATGACTAATGATGTTGAATGTCTCTTCGTGTGCTTATTAGTCATTCATATATCTTCTTTGGAGAAATGTCTATTCAAATCTTTTGTCCATTTCTTAATTGTGTTGTCTTTTTATTGTTGTGTTATAATTATTCTTTATATATTCTGGATACCAGACCCTTATCAGATATATGATCTGCAAATATTTTCTTCTATTCTATAGATTGTATTTTCACTTTTATGATACTGTCCTTTGAAGCAAAAAGTTTTTAATTTCGATGAAGTCCAATCTATGCATTTTTTCTTTTGTTCCTTTTTGTATCATATATAATAAATTACAGGCATACCTTGTTTAATTGTGTTTCACTTTATTGTGTGTTTTTTACAAATTGAAGGTTTGTGGCAACCCTGAATTGTCAGGTGATGGTTAACATTTTTTAGCAGTATTTTTTAATTAAGGTATGTACATTGTTTTTTCAGACATAATGCTTTTGCACACTTAATGAACTACAGTATACTGTAAACATAACTTTTATATGCAGTGGGAAACCAAAAAATGTGTGCAACTCACTTTATTGCTATATTCATTTTATTGCAGTAGTCTGGAACCAAACCTACAATATTTCTGAGGTATACCTGTACAGCTTAATCCAAACTCATAATGATTTATATCTATGTTTAATTCTATAGTTTTAGCTCTTGTATTTAGCTCTTCAATCATTTTGAGTTAATTTTTGTATATGGTGTGAGGTAGGGGTCTAATTTCATTCTTTTGTATGCAATATCCAGTTGTACTAGCACCATTTGATGAAAAGACTGGTTTTCCCCCCATGGAATTGTCTTGGCACCTTTGTAACAAATCAATCGGCCATCCTTTTCTAGCTTCTTGGGTTGAATGTTTGGCACATTAATTTTCAATCTTTCTTACATTCTAATATTACCATTTTAACACTAAAATTTCTCTGAGTTCCTCTTTGCCTGCATCCCATCTTTTGACATGTACATTTCAATGTTAGACTTTGATATATTCTGTAAGTTCCATTTGGACTTTCTTCTTTGATCCTTGGATTATTTAGAGGTGTGATTTTTAATTTCTAAACATTTGTCTCTCTGTGTGTGTTATTGATGTCTAATTTGCTTTGTGTTCCAAGGACCTATTCTCCAAGGCACAGGTCAGCAAACTTTTTCTGTAAAAAGCCAGATAGTAAATATTCTAAGTTTTGTGGTTAATATATTCTCTGTTGCAACTACCCAACTCTGCGATTATAGTGTGAAAGCAGCCGTAGACACTGTGTAAATGAATGGGTATGGCTGTGTTCCAATAACATTTTATTTGCAAAAACAGATGGCAGGCTGGATTTGGCCTTCTGGCCATGGATGGTGGCCCATGCTCCAAGGTATCAATTCTTTGGTGTTTTGAGCCTTGCTTTGTAGCCCACTACGTGATCGTTTTTATAAATATTCCTTATATCCTTGAAATAATGTGCATCGGTTTCCAAAATTGATGGTTGAAGGGTGCCACATATGTTGTTCAAATATTCTACTTACAAATGTTTTTGGCTCCTTAGTGTATCTGTTACCGAGAAAAGTGTTTTAAACAACCTTGAGAACTAAGCTTGTGAACTGTCATCTTCTCCTTTATTTTTAATTTTTCCTTCATATTGTTCAAGGCTATGTTGGTTAAAGTTAAGGATTGTTAAATGTTCCAGCTAAATTGCTTCTTTCATCATTAAATACCCTCTTTATCTGTAATAATGTTCATCCATAATAAAGATTACTTTGACTGATATTAATATTGCTATGCCAGTTTTATTTTGATTAGTGTTTGCCTCACATAACTTTTCTGCATCTACATATTTTCAGTCTTTTTGTGTAATTATGTTTTTTGTTTTAAATGAGTCATTCAATAGGTGTTATTCTGTGAGCAATACATTTCCCACAACAAACAATAAAACAAGTTTTGTGATGGTCATAATGTTGAGGTTCAATATTACTTTTTTACTGTATATGAAATAGTTTTTGTAAATTGAAAATTTTTTGAAATAATTGTAGGTCCACATGCAGTTACAAGAAATAATACTGAGAGATTTTGTGTACCCTTTACTCTGTTTCCCCCAATAGTAATATTTTATGAAACTATAGTACAGTATCACAACTGGGATATGGACATCTACTGATCTCATTCAGATTTCCCCACCATTATGTATACTTGTGTGTGTGTGTGTGTGTGTGTGTCTAGTTCTACACAATTTTATCGCATGTATAGGTTTGTGTATCTACCACCACATTCAAGATACTGAACAGTTCCATCACCATAAGGATCCCTCATATTGTCATTTTAAAATCACATCCACCTCCCTTCCCCTCCCTCCCAACCCATCCCTAAACTCTCAACCACTAATCTGTTCTCCACTGCAAAAATGTTTTCATTTGAAGAATATTATTTAAATGGAATCCTACCATATATAACCTTTGGGAATTGGCTTTTCTCACTCAGTGCAATTTCCTGGAGATTCATCCAAGTTGTTGCATGTATCAATAGTTTATTTTTATTGTTGAGTAGTACACAGTTTGTTTAACCATTCACTTGTTGAAGGACATCTGGGTTGTTTCCAGCTCTTACAAACAAAGCTGTTATGAATATTCATGAACAGGTGTTTTTGTGAAGATTTTCATTTCTCTGAGATAAATACCCAAGAGTGGAACTGCTGGGTCATATAGTAATAGGGTTTATTTCTGGGTTCTCTATTATGTTCCATTGATCAATGTGTTTATCCCTCTGGTAATATAACACTGTCTTATTACTGTAATTATATACAGTCAGTCCTCCATATCCATGGGTTTAATATTGCAGATTCAACCAACTGTGGATCAAAAGTATTTTTTTAATTCCAGAAAGTTCCAAAAAGCAAAACTTGAATTTGCTGTGCACCAGCAAATATGTAGCATTTACAATGCATTAGGTATTAAAAGTAATCTGGAGATAATATGAAGTATATGGAAGGATGTGCATAGTTTATATGCAAGTACTATGCCGTTTTATATAAGGTGCTTAAGCATCCACAGATTTGGTATCCGTGAAGGGTCCTGGAACCAATCCCCCAGGGATACTGAGGAAGGCCTGTAGTAAATCTTAATATCGGGCAGAGTGATTACTCTCATTTTAGAATTCTTTTCCATTGTTTTAGCTATGTTTCCATATGAATTTTGTGTCTTTCCATATAAATTTTAAAGTAAGCTATCTATGTCTACAAAAAAAAAAATGTTGAGATTTTAATGGGAATTACATTAAAACTACAGATCAATATGGAGAGAACTGGCATCTTTACTATATTGAGTCTTCCTTCCAATCCATGGACATGGTATTTCTCTCCATTTATGTAGGTCTTTATTTCTTTCATCAGCACTGTGTAATTTTCAGTACACAAATATTATACGTGTTTTTTTAAAGTGTATAAGTATTTCATTTTTGTTGAATGATTATAAATGGTATTGTGTTTTTAATTTTGGTGTCTGCACGTTTATTATTAGAAATATAAGCATTTTTGTGTGTTTTGGTCTTGTATTCTGCCATCTTCTTAAACTCACTTATTAGTTCTAGGAGTTGTTTGTTTGTTGTTGATTCCTTGAGATCTTCTACATAGACAAACATGTCACTTGGAAATCAGAAGTTTTATTTCTTCCTTTCTAGTTTGTATGCATTTAATTTCTTTTTCTTGCCTTATTCCAGTGTCTACAACTTCTGGAACTACTTTGGTTTTCTGTTTCTTTGTTTGTTTTTTTAACATCTTTATTGGAGTATAATTGCTCTACAGTGGTATGTTAGTTTCTGCTTTATAACAAAGTGAATCAGCCATACATATACATATATCCCCATATCCCCTCCCACCTTCCCTATCCCATCTCTCTAGGTGGTCACAAAGCACCAAGCTGATCTCCCTGTGCTATGTGGCAGCTTCCCATTAGCTATCGATTTTACATTTGGTAGTGTATATATGTCCATGCCACTCT
Source organism: Balaenoptera acutorostrata (assembly GCF_949987535.1). Classification (NCBI taxonomy): domain Eukaryota; kingdom Metazoa; phylum Chordata; class Mammalia; order Artiodactyla; family Balaenopteridae; genus Balaenoptera; species Balaenoptera acutorostrata. Next base: position 32,239,064 of record NC_080079.1, on the reverse strand, counting down.
CTCACTTCGTCCCAGCTTACCCTTCGCCATCCCTGTGTCCTCAAGTCCATTCTCTACGTCTGCATCTTTATTCCTGTACTGCCCCTAGGTTCTTCAGAACCCCCCTTTTTTTTTACATTCCATATATATGTGTTAGCATGTAGTATTTGTTTTTCTCTTTCTGACCTACTTCACTCTGTATGACAGACTCTAGGTCCAACCACCTCACTACAAATAAGTCAATTTCGTTTTTTTTTAATGGCTGAGTAATATTCCATTGTATATATGTGCCACAACTTCTTTATCCATTCATCAGTCAATGGTCAACTTAGGTTGCTTCCATGTCCTGGATATTATAAATAGTGCTGCAATGAACATTGTGGTACATGTCTTTTTGAATTATGGTTATCTCAGGGTATATGCCCAGTAGTGGGATTGCTGGGTCATATGGTAGTTCTATTTTTAGTTTTTTAAGGAATCTCCATACTGTTCTCTATAGTGGCTGTATCAATTTACATTCCCACCAACAGTGCAAGAGGGTTCCCTTTTCTCCACACCCTCTCCAGAATTTATTGTTTCTAGATTTTTTGAGGATGGCCATTGTGACTGGTGTGAGGTGATACCTCATTGCAGTTTTGATTTGCATTTCTCTAATGATTAGTGATGTTGAGCATCCTTTCATGTGTTTGTTGGCAATCTGTATATCTTCTTTGGAGAAATGTCTATCTAGGTCTTCTGCCCATTTTTGGATTGGGTTGTTTGTTTTTTTGATATTGAGCTGCATGAGCTGCTTGTAAATTTTGGAGATTAATCCTTTGTCAGTTGCTTCATTTGCAAATATTTTCTCCCATTCTGAGGGTTGTGTTTTCGTCTTGTTTATGGTTTCCTTTGCTGTACAAAAGCTTTTAAGTTTGATTAGGTCCCATTTGTTTATTTTTGTTTTTATTTCCATTTCTCTAGGAGGTGGGTCAAAAAGGATCTTGTTGTGATTTATGTCATAGAGTGTTCTGCCTATGTTTTCCTCTAAGAGTTTTATAGTGTCTGGCCTTACGTTTTGGCCTTACATTTAGGTCTTTAATCCATTTTGAGTTTATTTTTGTGCTTGGTGTTAGGGAGTGTTCTAATTTCATTCTTTTACATGTAGCTGTCCAGTTTTCCCAGCACCATTTATTGAAGAGTCTGTCTTTTCTCCATTGTATAGTCTTGCCTCCTTTATCAAAAATAAGGTGACCAGATGTGTGTGGGTTTATCTCTGGGCTTTCTATCCTGTTCCATTGATCTATATTTCTGTTTTTGTGCCAGTACCATACTGTCTTTATTACTATAGCTTTGTAGTATAGTCTGAAGTCAGGGAGCCTGATTCCTCCAGCTCCGTTTTTCTTTCTCAAGATTGCTTTGGCTATTCGGAGTCTTTGTTTTTCCATACAAATTGTGAAAATTTTTATTCTAGTTCTGTGAAAAATGCCAGTGGTAGTTTGATAGGGATTGCATTGAATCTATAGATTGCTTTGGATAATATAGTCATTTTCACAATGTTGATTCTTCCAATCCAAGAACATGGTATATCTCTCCGTCTATTTGTATCACCGTTAATTTCTTTCATCAGTGTCTTATAATTTTCTGCATACAGGTCTTTTGTCTCCTTAGGTAGGTTTATTCTTAGATATTTTATTCTTTTTGTTGCAATGGTAAATTGAGTGTTCTCTTAATTTCACTTTCAGATTTTTCATCATTAGTGTATAGGAATGCAAGAGATTTCTGTGCATTAATTTTGTATCCTGCAACTTTACCAAATTCATTGATTAGCTCTAGTAGTTTTCTGGTGGCATCTTTAGGATTCTCTATGTATAGTATCATGTCATCTGCAAACAGTGACAGCTTTACTTCTTCTTTGCCAATTTGGATTCCTTTTATTTCTTTTCCTTCTCTGATTGCTGTGGCTAAAACTTCCAAAACTATGTTGAAAAATAGTGGTGAGAGTGGGCAACCTTGTCTTGTTCCTGATCTTAGTGGAAATGGTTTCAGTTTTTCACCATTGAGGATGATGTTGGCAGTGGGTTTGTCATATATGGCCTTTATTATGTTGAGGTAGGTTCCCTCTATGCCTACTTTCTGGAGGGTTTTTTTCATAAATGGTATTGAACTTTGTCGAAAGCTTTCTCTGCATCTATTGAGATGATCATATGGTTTTTCTCCTTCAATTTGTTAATATGGTATATCACATTGATTGATTTGCGTATATTGAAGAATTCTTGCATTCCTGGGATAAACCCCACTAGATCATGGTGTATGATCCTTTTAATGTGCTGTTGGATTCTGTTTGCTAGTATTTTGTTGAGGATTTTTGCATCTATGTTCATCAGTGATATTGGCCTGTAGTTTTCTTTCTTTGTGACATCTTTGTCTGGTTTTGGTATCAGGGTGATGGTGGCCTCGTAGAATGAGTTTGGGAGTGTTTCTCCCTCTGCTATATTTTGGAAGAGTTTGAGAAAGACAGGTGTTAGCTCTTGTCTAAATGTTTGATAGAATTCACCTGTGAAGCCATCTGGTCCCAGGCTTTTGTTTGTTGGAAGATGTTTAATTACAGTTTCAATTTCAGTGCTTGTGATTGGTCTGTTCATATTTTCTATTTCTTCCTGGTTCAGTCTCAGAAGGTTGTGCATTTCTAAGAATTTGTCCATTTCTTCCAGGTTGTCCGTTTTATTGGCATATAGTTGCTTGTACTAATCTCTCATGATCCTTTGTATTTCTGCAGTGTCAATTGTTACTTCTCCTTTTTCATTTCTAATTCTATTGATTTGAGTCTTCTCCCTTTTTCTCTTGATGAGTCTGGCTAATGGTTTATCAATTTTGTTTATCTTCTCAAAGAACAAGCTTTTAGTTTTATTGATCTTTGCTATCGTTTCCTTCATTTCTTTTTCATTTATTTCTGATCTGATCTTTATGATTTCTTTCCTTAAGCTAGCTTTGGGGTATTTTTGTTCTTCTTTCTCTAATTGCTTCAGGTGTAAGGTTAGGTTGTTTATTTGAGATGTTTCTTGTTTTTTAAGGTAGGATTGTATTGCTATAAACCTCCCTCTTAGAACTGATTTTGCTGCATCCCATAGGTTTTGGGTCATCGTGTTTTCATTGTCATTTGTTTCTAGGTATTTTTTTATTTCCTCCTTGATTTCTTCAGTGATCACTTGGTTATTAAGTAGTGTATTGTTTAGCCTCCATGTGTTTGTATTTTTACAGATTTTTTCCTGTAATTGACATCTAGTCTCATAGCATTGTGGTCGGAAAAGATACTTTATATGATTTCAATTTTCTTAAATTTACCAAGGCTTGATTTGTGACCCAAGATATGATCTATCCTGGAGAATGTTCAATGAACACTTGAGAAGAAAGTGTATTCTGTTGTTTTTGGATGGAATGTCCTATAAATATCAATTAAGTCTATCTTCTATAATGTATCATTTAAAGCTTGTGTTTCCTTATTTACTTTCATTTTGGATGATCTGTCCATTGGTGAAAGTAGGGTGTTAAAGTCCCCTAGTATGATTGTGTTACTGTCGATTTCCCCTTTTATGGCTGTTAGTATTTGCCTTATGTATTGAGGTGCTCCTATGTTGGATGCATAAATATTTACAATTGTTATATCTTCTTCTTGGATTGATCCCTTGATCATTATGTAGTGTCTTTCTTTATTTCTTGTAATAGTCTTTGTTTTAAAGTCTATTTTGTCTGATATGAGAATTGCTACTCCAGCTTTCTTTTGATTTCCATTTGCATGGAATATCTTTTTCCATCCCCTCACTTTCAGTCAGTATGTGTCCCTAGGTCTGAAGTGGGTCTCTTGTAGACAGCATATATATGGGTCTTGTTTTTGTATCCATTCAGCCAGTCTGTGTCTTTTGGTTGGAACACTTAATCCATTTACATTTAAGGTAGTTATTGATATGTATGTTCCTATTACCATTTTCTTAATTGTTTTGGGTTTGTTTTTGTAGGTCTTTTTCTTCTCTTGTGTTTCCACCTAGAGACGTTCCTTTAGCATTTGTTGTAAAGCTGGTTTGGTGGTGCTGAATTCTCTTAGCTTTTGCTTGTCTGTAAAGGTTTTAATTTCTCCGTTGAATCTGAATGAGATCCTTGCTGGGTAGAATAATCTTGGTTGTAGGTTTTTCCCTTTCATCACTTTAAATATGTTCTGCCACTCCCTTAGGGCTTGCAGAGTTTCTGCTGAAAGATCAGTTGTTAACCTTAGGGGGATTCCCTTGTATGTTATTTGTTGTCTTTCCCTTGCTGCTTTTAATATTTTCTCTTTGTATTTAATTTTTGATAGTTTGATTAATACGTGTCTTGGCCTGTTTCTCCTTGGATTTATCCTGTATGGGACTCTCTGTGCTTCCTGGACTTGATTAACTATTTATTTTCCCATATTAGGGAAGTTTTCAACTATAATCTCTTCAAATATTTTCTTAGTCCCTTTCTTTTTCTCTTCTTTTTCTCGGATCCCTATAATTCAAATGTCGGTTCGTTTAATATTGTCCCAGAGGTCTCTGAGACTGTCCTCAATTCTCTTCATTCTTTTTTCTTTATTCTGCTCTGCAGTATTTATTTCCAGTATTTTATCTTCCAGGTCACTTATCCATTCTTCTGCCTCAGTTATTCTGCTATTGATCCCTTCTAGAGAATTTTTAATTTCATTTATTGTGTTGTTCATCATTGTTTGTTTGCTCTTTAGTTCTTCCAGGTCCTTGTTAAACTTTTCTTGTATATTCTCCATTCTATTTCCAAGATTTTGGATCATCTTTACTATCATTATTCTGAATTCTTTTTCAGGTAGACTGCCTATTTCCTCTTCATTTGTTAGGTCTGGTGGGTTTCTACCTTGCTCCTTCATCTGCTGTGTGTTTCTCTGTCGTCTCATTTTGCTTAACTTACTGTGTTTGGGGTCTCCTTTTCACAGGCTGCTGGTTTGTAGTTCCCATTGTTTTTAGTGTCTGTCCCCAGTGGCTAAGGTTGGCTCAGTGGGTTGTGTAGGCTTCATGGTGGAGGGGACTAGTTCCTGTGTTCTGATGGATGAGGCTGGATCTTGTCTTTCTGGTGGGCAGGTCCACATCTGGTGGTGTGTTTTGGGGTGTCTGTGATCTTATTATGATTTTAGGCAGCCTCTCTGCTAATGGGTGGGGTTGTGTTCCTGTCTTGCTAGTTGTTTGGCATAGGTTGTCCAGCACGGTAGCTTGCTGGTCGTTGAGTGGAGCTGGCTCTTGGCATTGAGATGGAGATCTCTGGGAGATTTTCACCGTTTGATATTACATGGAGCTGGGAGGTTTCTGGTGGACCAATGTCCTGAACTTGGCTCTCCCATGTCAGAGGCACAGCCCTGATGTCTGGCTTGAGCACCAAGAGCCTGTCATCCACACGGCTCAGAATTAAAGGGAGAAAAGAAAGAAAGAAAGAAAAAGACAAAATAAAATAAAATAAAGTTATTAAAATAAAAAATAAAAGATGATTATTAAAAAAATTTTTTAAGTAATTTAAAAAAAAGAAAGAAAGAAGAGAGCAACGAAACCAAAAAACCAATCAACCTATGATAACAAGAGCTAAAACCTCTACTAAAAAAAAGAAAAAAGAAAAAAACGGACAGACAGAACCCTAGGACAAATGGTAATAGCAAAGCTATACAGACAAAATCACACACAGAAGCATACACATACACAGTCACAAAAAGAGAAAAAGGGGAAAATATATATATATCATTGCTCCCAAAGTCCACCTCCTCAATTTGGGATGATTCGTTGTCTATTCAGGTATTCCACAGATGCAGGGTACATCAAGTTGATTGTGGAGGTTTAATCCCCTGCTCCTGAGGCAGCTGGGAGAGATTTCCCTTTCTCTTCTTTGTTCACACAGCTCCTGGGGTTCAGCTTTGGATTTGGCCCTGCCTCTGCGTGTAGGTTGCCTGAGGTTGTCTGTTCTCTGCCCAGACAGGCCGGGGTTGAAGGAGTGGCTGATTAGGGGCCTTTGGCTCACTCAGGCCGGGGGGAGGGTGGGGTACAGAGTGCAGGGCGAGCCTGTGGCGGTAGAGGTGGGCGTGACGTTGCACCAGCCTGAGGCACACCATGTGTTCTCCCGGGGAAGTTGTCCCTGGATCACAGGACCCTGGCAGTGGCAGGCTGCACCGGCTCCCGGGAGGGGCGGTGTGGATAGTGACCTGTGCTTGCACACAGGCTTCTTGGTGGCTCCAGCAGCAGCCTTAGCATCTCATGCCCGTCTCTGGGGTCCACGCTGATAGCTGTGGCTTGCGCTGTCTCTGGAGCTCATTTAGGCGGCGCTCTGAATCCCCTCTCCTCACGCACCCTGGAACAATGGTCTCTTGCCTCTTAGGCAGGTCCAGACATTTTCCCAGACTCCCTCCTGGCTAGCTATGGTGCACTAGCCCCCTTCAGGCTGTGTTCACACAGCCAGTGCCAGTCCTCTCCCTGGAGTCTGACCTCCGAAGCCCGAGCCTCAGCTCCCAGGCCCTGCCCGTCCCAGCGGGTGAGCAGACAAGCCTCTTGGGCTGGTGAGTGCTGGTCGGCACCAATCCTCTGTGTGGGAATCTCTCTGCTTTGCCCTCCGCACCCCTGTGGTTGCGCTCTCCTCTGTGGCTCCGAAGCTTCCCCCCTCCGCCACCCTCAGTCTCCGCCCACGAAGGGGTTTCCTAGTGTGTGGAAACCTTTCCTCCTTCACAGCTCCCTCCCACTGGTGCAGGTCCCGTCCCTATTCTTTTGTCTCTGTTTTTTCTTTTTTCTTTTGCCCTACCCAGGTACGTGGGGAGTTTATTGCCTTTTGGGAGGTCTGAGGTCTTCTGCCAGCGTTCAGTAGGTGTTCTGTAGGAGTTGTTCCACATGTAGATGTATTTCTGATGTATTTGTGGGGAGGACGGTGATCTCCACGTCTTACTCTTCTGCCATCTTGAAGCTCCTCCCCCTCAGATCTATTTTCTACTTCAATAATTCTCTCTTCAGTTGTGTTCAATATACTATTTATCCCATTCCAGTTTCAATAAATAGTTATCATTACCAAAAGCCCTATTTAGTGGCTTCTAAATTGATCTGTTCTTTTTTTCCCCCACAATAGTTTCAAATTCTCCCATTGACTCTTTAGTCTTTTTATGTATACCTATTTAATCTCCCACAGATTGTTCTATTATTTCTGCATCTTGGGGTACTAATTCTCCAAGTTATTGTCTCTGTTGATTATCCTTCATGGATTAACTTTTTGTGTTTCTAATGTTTTTAGTTAAAGTTCATTTTGTGGGGGAGGTTTATTCCTTTCTGCAAGAGTCTCATATGCCCTCAGCAATGAGTGTGACCCTGATTTTCATTTTTTCAGGGCTCTTGGGATTCTATGGGTCCTAGATCAATTTTTATGTTAATTTCTAAGTTTATGGTTTCCATACATAGGAAATGAAATTTGAGAACTTATACCTGTCTGAGGAACAGGCTTTGGGATTCAGTTTCTCATAGAAGATATTTTTTTACCCCCACTTAGAACCTAGGAAAGATAGCAAGATTTCTTGCCACTTCTTTCAGCCACTGGACAGAGTTTTTCTAGTCTTGTCTTTTCTTTTCTTTTTTCTTTCTTTCTCTCTCTCTCTCTCTCTCTCTCTTTTTCTTTCTTTCTTTCCACTGTCCCCTGAGATCTCCTTCCTGCTGCATGGTGGTGTCATGGGCATGGAACCAGGCAATGAACATCCAATGCCTGCTGTGTAAGGGCTCGACGAGAGCTGCAGTTATCACCATCACATCTGCATCTGGGGACAGGCTAGAAAGAATGCCTAAAGTCAGGTTCAATGGTTTAATGATTAGGAAGCCCTTTGAAGGAGTTCATTTTATGCAAGATCTCAATCTCCACTTCCTGTCTCACATGGGACCAAGGCCACAAATCCTGAACCTATATAGCTGTTACATGGGCATAAAAAAAACACCAGCCCTCAGTACCCCAAATCTTGGCCCAGTCTCAGTGCCCTCTGCACAGTTTTGCCACCATCTGAAGCTTAGTTCTATGGGTTTATGTTCCCTGTTCTTTTCTGATAATGACAATTTCCCTATCTTTTCTTTGAGCTTAACTCTGTATTTTTAATTTGGAGTAAGAGGAAGGTTATAGGACTTCCCTGGTGGCGTAGTGGTTAAGAATCCGCCTGCCAATGCAGGAGACACGGGTTTGAGCCCTGGTCTGGGAAGCTCCCACATGCCGTGGAGCAACTAAGCCCGTGTGCCACAACTACTGAGCCTGTGCTCTGGAGCCCGTGAGCCACAACTACTGAGCCTGTACGCCACAACTACTGAAGCCCGCGTGCCTAGAGCCCGCGGTCCGCAACAAGAGAAGCCACTACAATGAGAAGCCCGCGCACCGCAACGAAGAGTAGCTCCCACTCACCGCAACTAGAGAAAGCCCCCGCGCAGCAACAAAGACCCAACACAGCCAAAAATAAATATAAAATAATAAATAAATTTTAAAAAAAAGAGGAAGTTTATATTTTTTTCCAGTAGTTCTATGTTTGTAAAAGGGGTCCCTGCCAGTTCAGTTGCCAGAACAAGAAAGTTGGCATATAACACATTTTTAAGCCTGAACATAATTGTTTTACTGCTAGAATTTCTAGATCAGAAGTCACACACTTCCAGCTCTTGGGATAAACCCAACCCACAGATGTGTTTTGTTTGGCCTGGATACTTTTGGCCCACACTTTGGGTTTTTGTTTTGTTTTGTTTAAAAACAAAGTTGGCTACTCATTTGAGAAGCCAACTTTTAAAAATCAAGGAATTTCACATAAAAATCCAGATTTTCTAGTTTTTCTTTAAAAATGGAAAGATCTGGCAACAGTGGGCCCATCTTCCATCATTTACAACCCATAGCAGTTAAGTAGCACCTGCTCTCTACAGTCAGGGCACACGTTTTCCTGGTTGCTAGAATCTATCTCCCACTTCGCAGGGTCCCATCCAGGCATTTCATCCATTGACATTACCTGCTTGGCCTCTACAGATATTCTAACTTGCTCTCCCAGCCCAGAACTACAAACTGCATCCAGATTTCAAATGTGAGTTGCCCCAGTAGACTGGAAGCTCCATGGGGGCAGGGACTGTGGTTGGCTCATTCACCACTCTATTCACACCCAGCACAGTGTCTGGCTGGTGGTAAGCATTCGGTGCTCTTGGATTTTTAATTAATTAGTTAAAGAATGGATGAGTTATTCTAAAAATAAACAACCCAACAGTCCAAACAATTCTGCGGCAGAAACCTCTCCAAAATGTTGGCAGCCCTGAAGTCCTTAATGTTTAAATCCTGAGAATCCTGTCTTAAGTAATCACAGGCAGCGATGTAGCAAGTGGAAGTTTGTTATTCATTTCCCATATGGTTTTCAACAAGTCTCTTAATTTTCCTCCGCCGCCAACTCTCCTTTGGAGAATGAGCAAAAATATCAATATTTCTCTATCTGAGGGACTAACACTAAGAAATCCAATGTTTCTCAGAGAAGCTGTGCTATATATACATGTGACCCAGTAATGTTAGGGCCTGGTGCAGCCGAGTCAGCATGGGAAAATCTTAAGTGCACCTGGAAAGAGACGGGGGTGTAATTTCCAGAGATGGCTTATTGAATGACAGCTTCCCCCTCGGTCCAGTGAGAAATTTAATTTGCTGAGGACTCAACACAGGAAGCATTTGCCGATTAAAAATATGTCTAAACAGATGTTCTGCTTAGCCTGGAAGAAGGATCTTAATGCAACTGTCATTATTGGATTTTCTTGGATTACTACTATCTGGAATTGGAGTCCAAATAGAAGGATGTAATTATTTATTATGGTCCAAGAGGCCTGCATCTGAAGAGGAGCAAATGCAGAGGAGGACTCCCTTCAGGGGTGTCTGAAGGGATTTAACATGCTGGGGGTGGGGTGGGCTGGGGGATAAAGTCCATTTAAATTCTCTGGCTCTGGGAGTGTACCCTATCCTCTCTGAAAATCTGCCATAGCTATTCAGTGTTCCGTTTCCAGCTGAAGGCACAGCCGTATTATAAATGGAACCAGGCCTGGCCCAGCCTTCTCAAGCAAGGAACTGCGGATTTTCGATTAGTCAACCAGTCCCGCCTACACTGGAAGTAAACACCCTGACAGTCCAGCCATCTGCATAACCCTCACCCCATGGGTGATGGGCAAATTCGCACCTTGCCTGTGGTGATCCTGAAAGGCTCAGTAAAGGGGGAGACTGTGGATTATTCTGTACGATGGTTCCCAAACTTGGCTGCACATTGGATTCAATCAGGGAGCTTTTAAAAAATTCTGGTGTCCACCCCCCTGCCCTGAGATTGGGACTCAATTGGCCTAGAGGACTGTCAAGGCATCTGTGCTTTTTCAGTCTCCCCAAGTGATTCGGATGCCTAAGGAAGTTTGAGAACCACTGATGTAGCCCAAAGATTAAGAGCAAGAGATTCAGAGTCAGGGGGACTCAGGCTCAAGGTAAATGCTGCCATTCACTACCTGGGTGGCTCTAGACGAGCCACTGTCCCCTGAGATCTCCTTCCTGCTGCGTGGTGGTGTCATGGGCATGGAACCAGGAAATGAACATCAAACGCCTGCTGTGTAAGGGCTCGACGAGAGCTGCAGTTATCACCATCACATCTCCATCTGGGGACAGGCTAGAAAGAATGCCTAAAGTCAGGTTCAATGGTTACACCCAGATATGCTGACATAAGTGACATTCAGGGGTTCAGGTGATGCTCTGTGCCCAAGTTTGAGGGACCCCTGCTCTCTGGTGCACCCTGATTCCATTATTATTTGCTGCAGCACAGAGCCCTTAGGGACTGCTACAGAAAGTGAAAGGTCCATTCTCTTTTATGAATATGGTTCTGGAAATCAGGCTCTACCAAAACAGTCACAGCTTCATTTGAGGAACAGCTACACACTCCATTTCATTAATCCCATTATCGGCCCCGAGATGCATGCTGAGCTCTCTTCTCCAGGGTAGGAAGGCTCCTCAGACCAAACAGTCTGCCAAGGGGTGCTGAGTGAGCAATTCCCCAAGCCCCCCAGCCCTCCCCAAATCTGGAAGCACAAATGCCCACCATCAGGGCTGAGAGGAGGAACATAATGCCAGGAAATACACCTGGTGCTGCACCCAGCCGACCAGGGGCTTCCCTCAGATCCTTTCTCCTGCTTGGGCGGTCTCTTTTTCTGGGGGTGGCGGAAGCGGGGTGGGTTGTGATTAAAGGGGAATCTGAGATTGACACAACTTGCCTTATCTTTAATTCAAACAAAAACAAGAGGCACCCAGGCTGGCACCTGACAGTATCCTGGAGGGACAGATGGGAAGGCTGGGGGAACAAGCTAGAAGGGATGGCCTTCACCTCACCTTGGGGGGGGTCTCCTTCCTCCTCAGGCTCACCCTGGATGCTTAAAGACCTGCTCGTCTGCTGCTGTAATACAGAGTGGAGGGACTGGCCTAACCTTGACATTATCCTCTTGAAACACACCAGGATCATTTGAGGGGCTGCAGACTACGGACGTAGCCAGCTGCAGGGGTGTGGGGCGTGGGCGGGGCAGTGCTGTCATCACCCTCCTTAAGACACCCAAGAAGATGTCTCGTCCCAGTGTGAGTACCGTGTACAACACAACCAGAGGCAGAATTTTAATGGGCTGCGGCAGCCTTATTCCTTCCTGTCTTCCTTAATGGTGTTTCTGTACAGCTGTGAAACAGCTGTGAAATCCCAGTCCAGAGGTGGACGACGCACTTTCAGTGCTGGATAATCTAATTCTTGGAGGTGAAGGTGGAGAGGAAGAAGGGGAAGAGCTCCACTTACTGAGTACTTTTTAAGTTCCAGACACATGGCTATGCGCTTTGCATAAATATTATTTCTAATGCTCTCCAAACCTTCGATGAGGAGCGGGATAACTTATCCAAGGTTGTAACTACCAAGTGGCTTGCTGGGATGGAAACCCGAGTGTGTCTGACTGTTCAAGTTTATTTGGTTGGGTCATATGACACCCAAAAACCCAGCAAATATTAATATTAAAAATTCTGACAATAGCTATTGCTGGTGAGCAGGAAAGATGCAGTGAGGGAAGGCAGTAGATGGTCTCCAAATATGGCCACAGCTCTCATCCCTGTAAGTTCATGCCACTTCTCACATTAAGGGGTGGAATCTATTTTCTTTTCCTTGAAGCTGAGCTGGCCCTTTGGCTTGTTTTGACCAATAGAATGTGGCAGAAGTAGCATTCTGAGAGTTCAGAGTCCATGCCTTAAGTGAACTGGTGGCTTCTGTCTCCTCTCTCTGGCAAGCCAGCCACCATGCTATAAAAAAACCTTGGACAACTAAATGGTGAAGGTCCATGTGGAAAGACAGCATGTGGAGGCACAGTGAGGCACCAAATATGTGACTAAAGCTTTTTTTTGGACCTCTCGGCCCAGCGCAGCTGCTAGATGAATTTAATCAAGTGAGTGACCCCAGCTGACGTCAGCCAAAGTACCACCCCAGCAAGCCCAGTCAATGCACAGAATCATGAGAGATAACAAATCACAGTTGGAAGTCACTAAGTTTGGGGGTGGTTTTCATGCCATAATAAATCACTTAAATCATGAAGGAAAAATTAGGTGTGGCGTCTACATCACTGAAGGGTAATGGCAAATCCTTCTGGTTTCATCCTCACACCCTGTGTCCATTTTCACCACTAAGTGCTGGTCATCTGCGGCCAAAATGAAGTGACACTGATTTTACCAGGTGTCTGGGAGCCTGAAAATGCCTAAGTCAAAATACCTTTGAGAAAGCAAAGCAGAAAAATACAGATTTTAAAGGGGCCCTGCGCACGGTCCCAGCAATACTTGGTGTGACTTAGAATCAGACGCACGTTTGTCAAATGGTGGTGGTGGGGAGTGGGAGTGGAAGAGTCTGCCTCTCTCTAAAGGAGATCAGACTGCTAAGAGGGGATCAGCAAGCCAACAGAAAATGGGCCAAGGACAGGAAGAGGCGAGTCACAGAAGTGCACCCCCAAATCACTGGCGAAGGTAGGAAAAGACGCTGAAAGTCACAAGGAGTCAGAGAAATACAAATTAACTAATGATAAGCTATCGTTTCCATTATTAAAAACACTGATAATACCTAGTGCCAGGGAGGATATGGTGAAAGGAGCACACTTACACCTTTTGAAATGCATTTTAGCAACATCTACTTAAAACATTCTAAGTGTGTAAGGGTCTATATTCAGGTATTTTACTGCAACATTGTTTATGATGGCAAAAACTTGAAGTTATGTATTAACTGATAAAGGAAGGATTGAATAAATTATGGCCCATTCATACCAGTAATATTTTGCAACTATTCAAAAGAATAAATTGAAGTTATAAAAGTGTCTTGGAGGGGTTTTCCATGAGGTATTGATGAGTGAGAAAGGCATAATGCATAAAAAACACGTATCAAATATGATCCTTTTTTTAAAAAAATGACAAAACATATCTGTATATATGTTTATGTGTTTATATGTATGTTTATGTATGCATATGTATACATCTCTGCATCAGTGTATATGTGAATATATGTGCATGGAGAAAAATATGAAAGGGTGAAAACAAAGTTATTAGCATGCATTACCTGGGGAAGAGTAGAGGGGTAATATGTGGAAAAAAGAAGTGAAGGAGGTAGCCAGATTAAAGGGAAAAGAAAAAAACACAACACTAAGAAAAGTATATGATGATATCATCACATTTGTACATTACTGTGAAGTTATATATATATTGTGTGTGTAAAATATAAAATAACGTTAAAGAAAAAACATAAAGTGAATAATGATTTGTACTTCACCTCTACAGAAGCATCCCTGAAACACAGGATTCTGGCATTTAAAAATGATTCATTTTGCTCTGCGTTAATTTTATGTGTCAATAGAAGAAATACCCTTGTCGGCAACAAGCCCTGATTCCTGCAGGATGCAGGCCGGACAGAAGCCCAGCAGCGCTTCTCCTCCAGCACCGCTTCTGAACAGGAAAACCTTCTCCAAAACCGAGATGCTTCCAGTGAGGCGCCTCCCATAATCTCCAGGCTAGAATCTCTGAGAGCGCACGCGCGTCTGGGCGCTGGTGTGCAGACAGGCAGAGGTGGTACCTCCAGGCAGGCCCCTGCCACAGACAGCCCCCCAACCGCCAACTATCCACGGGGTCTCTAGTCTACACCTGCCTCCCAGTCCCCACCCAGCTTTATTTCCCTTTCTTGCTTCCCAGGCCCACTCATTCTGTCAGACCCCTAGTTCCCAAAGCCTCGTTATCCCTCCTCTCGGTCCTCAGGGCCTTCAGCTGGCCAGCCAAAGGCTAGAGAGAAAAGTCACACCCAGACTGCAGAGTCTAACTGGAGGCCCTCCAGTCCCCGAGCAACCAAACACCACCTTATACCTTTCTCTGGCAGCCGGCCCACCCCACTCAACAAAAGGCCTCACCCCCTCCTCATTCACAGACTTCACTGCTTCTAGTTCACTAAGTTTGAAAGCAAAAGGTACAATAAGAGGTTCCCACAGCCAGAATCAGGGATGGGGGAGGGAAATGGGTGCGACTGGAACTAGATAGTGGTGATGGTGGTACAACATTGTATATGTACTTAATGCCATGAAATGGTACACATTAAAATGGTTAAAATGGTAAATTTTAGGTTATGTGAAATTTACAACAACTGAAAAACAAAGAATACCCCAAGGCCTGGTGGGGCCTCACATTACCCTCTCTAGCTTCCTCACTGCTGGTATTCGTGGCTGTAGCATTCGACCAGCTCTCAGATGGCTGCTCTCCAAGCCCACCTAAAGGAACAAAGAAGAAAAGAAACGTGAGGACGCACCAGCCTTCTTTGCACCAGCACCATGAGATGAGGGAACAAACCTGGTCACCTGGGGGACGCTCAGAATCACCAGTGGTCAGTAAAGATCTGTTTAACAAAGGATGACTGGGCCCCTACTCGATGCTCAGGCCAAAAAGAACTTGCTTTCTGGGCTTCCCTGGTGGTGCAGTGGTTGAGAGTCTGCCTGCCGGTGCGGGGGACACAGGTTCGAGCCCTGGTCTGGGAAGATCCCACGTGCCGCGGAGCAACTAGGCCCGTGAGCCACAATTGCTGAGCCTGCGCGTCTGGAGCCTGTGCTCCGCAACAAGAGAGGCCGCGACGGTGAGAGGCCCGCGCACCACGATGAAGAGTGGCCCCCACTTGCCGCAACTAGAGAAAGCCCTCTCACAGAAACGAAGACCCAACACAGCCATAAATAATAACTAAATAACTAAATAAATAAACCCCCAAAAAATTAAAAAAAAAAAAAAAGAACTTGCTTTCTTATAACCATGAACATAGTTCAGAAATTATAAATGTAGCCTCTCCTCAATCAGTTCAAGGGCACTTGGAGTGAAACATACAGAGTTAACAGGCGAATCCCAAAGTCAGTTTCCTAACCCCCAACTCCCTGAGAAAGCCCAATGCAAACAGGACACTCTCTGGTTCTGGAGTCCCCCGCACGGGATGCAGGGAGACGTCACCAGTGCCGCTCCTAAATATGTGATGCGGCAGTTGCTGCTGCCTTGGCTTATACAGGCCTCCTGGTTTCCTCTTTGGGGTGTGAGTCTCCTTTTAGCAATTGCTCTGCTTACTTTATAAATCAGACTCTGCCGACACTGCCTCAGTCAAGGGCAGTGATACACATACTCGTTTGCTAGTATCATCATCTAGAAACCAGGTTCACATCTGTCCCCACCAGGAAGATGGTCTATCGCCATCTATTATTAGACCTACTGTGAACCAGGTACAGTCCCGGGCAGCAGGGATCCAGCAGTGAACAGGACAGACAGTGCCTAAGTTCCAAATGGGCGGTTGGACAGTAAATGGTAGGTAAGAAAATAAAGGAATAAGATGATTGCACGTTCAGAAAGTGCTCTGAAGATCAAATGCAGTATGTGGTAACGTGGCCTGGAGCAGCTGCTTAGAAAGCGGTCAGAGAAGGCCCTTTAGGGAGGTGACATTTGGGTTGAGACTTGGAAGACAGGAAGGAGCCAGCCACACCGAGATCCGGGCCAGCGTGTCCCAGCAGAAGGAGGCTCAGGAAAGAATCTGGATCGGGAATGAGCTTGCCACGTGGAGGGGCTGACCGTGGTGGGCAGAGAGGGAGGCTGGACCCTCAGGGATATTAAGAATATAGTTGGAGGCACAGCAACAAGAGAGGCTGATGGCTTAGATATGAGGGACTGAGAGGGGCCCCCAATGATGCCTACATTTGGCAGTCGAGCAGCTGGGTGGGTCGGGACACCAGGGAGCAGATTTGAGGACAAAGCCTGTGTCCAGGGGAGACTATCATACACGTGAAACCACACCAAAGCATCTACAGGACAATCTACTTGTGCAAACTATTTCTTGCATTTGTTTAGACATTTGCAGCTTACAAAGCAGTTTCCCCATCTCCCCTTTGACCTTGATGAAAGCACTCTGTAGCAGAAGTGTAACCCCATTTTACAGAGGAGAAAACTGAGATACAAAATGATCAGCCCAGGGTTGCCAGCCCGTAAGGGAAGCTGAGGGCTCAGGACAGTCTCCTGGTCAGAAGCCCAATGACATTTCCTGTGCTCCATAGGTCACAGGCTTCCAGCGCTGCTCAAGGAAGGGTCCCAAACATGGAACCCAATGCCCTGGCCCCTGACAACCACGGAAGACAGCCCTGTGGTCCCGCATCCCAACTCCTGACATGCAGACCACCTCTCTCCCTCTGGTGACTGACACTGGCGGTGGACCAGGCGCGCGTGGATATTTTTACATGCCTTCATCCTGCTTGCCCGCTGCCTTTCTGGCCAAGTCAGAATCCACTAACACACTCCCTGCAGCTGCCGGGGCGTTCGCTGCCAGCTCCCAGCCCTCTGGGTATTCTTCCAGTTGCGATATCATTTCCTCTCGGGCTAAAGGTCAGGGGAAATCCTGATGGTATGAAAATCACTGGCCAGCGGAGGAATGTGCCCTGTGCAGACTGAAGGAGAGCCTGAGGCCAAGGCTCCCGGACTAGTTTAGTCTTCACTCCCTGTGTAACTGAGGATGAGACCTTGGGCGTTAGTACTTTTCATCTGTCAAATGGGCTGTTCCAAGTTCCGAATGAGGTAATGGTTTGTTTAGGCATTTGCTCATTCAACAAATGTTTATCCGACACCTGCTGCATGCCAGATGCTGTTTCTGCTGCTCAGGATATGACACTGAACAAACTCTACCCTGACCTCATGGAAATTATATTCTGGTGGAGGATAAAGGAGAAAATGATAAACAAACAGGTGACTAAATATATAAGTCGGTTGTTGACAAGCGCTATGAAGAAAATAAATAAGGGTGAGGGGAACAGTGAATGCTAGGGGTGAAGGATTGCCATTTCACACAAGGCAGTAAAGCAGAAGCCTGAAGAAGGTGAGGGAGAGGGTCTGCAGATATCTGGGGAAGAGCATTCCGACTGAAGGGACAGCAGGTGCAAAGGCCCTGGGGTGGGAGTGTGCTTGACAGTAGGGAGGTGGGTGTGACTGGAATGGAATGAGCCAGGGAAAGAATAATAGGTGATGAGGTCAGTGAGCAGTGGAGGGTCTGGGGGGCTCAGTTCCTGGGGGACCTTGCAGACCATTTTCAGGATTTTGGCTTTTATTCTGAGAGATCTAGATGGGAGCCAGAGGACATGAAAGGGTTTTGTAACTGCACTGGCTCTGAATATGATCAGGGTTATTAGTAATGAACAGGAGGGGAACACAGGAGCTGGGATTTGAAAGGAGATTCTGTAAAGCACCAGCCCATCATGCAGGGTTGGAAAGTTTAGACCTGCTTGGCTCCTACGAAAAAAAAGAAAAAAAAATAGACCTGTAAGGATACCTGAGCACAGCCTGGTTCAAGGTTAGCTGGAGGCTGTGGTTGAGGGAGCAATGGCTGGGAGAGATTGATATTCAGCTTTGCAGCAGGCAGAGGAGGTGGGGGGATAAGGACTTCTGATTCCCTTGGCCCCCTGGTCCTTGGGGTTACAATGGGAGCAAAGCTCTGGAGCTGGGGGGAGACCAGGGGCCCCCTAGCAGATGGAGGTGGGGAAAGAATCAGTGTTTACTATGTGCCAATTACGGTGCTGACCATGTGCTAGGAACAGTGCTAAATGCAGAGTTTTGTAATTCTAGCCTCATGAAGACTCAGTGACAAAAGAGCCACAAACATCCTCATCTCACAGATGCGGAAACAAGGTTCCAAGAAGTGAAGTGACTTGCCTGTCCTGAAGGTACAGAGATGGTTAGTAATGGAGAAGCTGAAGGTGGGTCGTGGCGGACCTCCCCAGATCTGTGCTCCTTCCCCTCAGCCTCAGACCCAGAAAGAACAGGAGAACAAGTGGGGTGTCTGGGGGTGGCTGCCTGTTCCCAAGGGAAAGTCACTGATGAGATTGGGGTCACAGCAATTAAGAACACACATCCCTTCTCTGTCATCCTTACCAGCAAGAGACTGGCAGCTCTTGTCATTTCTCCGAAGGGCAGCAAATCGCATGTTTCTAGTACAGCTGAGCCTGGGATCTACCTGGAGTGAATGTGATTTGGCCACTCCCCTGATGAAAACCCTCCCAAGGTTTCCCACTGCCCTTGGGATGAATTCTAGGCCCTAACATGACCCATGAGGCCCACCCCTGTGATATGGCCCTGCTAGCCTCCTCCACCTGGTACCTCAGGGCTTCCTGCTACTCCCCCACTCCCACTCTGTGCTCAGCCACCTAAGCTACTCACGGTGCCTTGGATTTCCATTCTCCTCTTGCTGATGCGCCTTCCTCTGTCACACCCACCTCTGCATCTGGCCAAATCCTACTGGACCTTCAAGGCTCAGCTTGAACACCACTTCCTCTGGGAAGCCCCATTGCTCCTCTTGGGTTAGAAGCTCCCTCCTCTGTGTTACCAGCGCCCTGGGCTTTTTCACATCCCTTGCCACAAGTAATTGGGATCTCCTGTCTACTCAGCTGATCCCCTAGTTTAGTTTTTAGCATCCTGAAGAAAGGGGCCTTGTCTTGTCCAACAGTAAACACCCAGCACTGTGCCTGGCACATAGCAGACAATAAAATATGTGATTGATGGATGAATGGATGGATAGGTAGAGATGGATGAGTCAGGTAGACAGTACTTACAAAGAAAATCCAATCATTTCTAACTCATCATCACTGATGGAAAAGTTTGTCTTTTTCAGCTTAAGGAGGAAGGGAAGTAGATATTCTTGGAACAATGGCTTTCAACCTTAGCTGCACTTTGGGATCATCTTGGGAAGATTTTTAGAAAAACAGTGAGGCCTGCATCCCACCCCCAGAGGTTCTTATTTGATTGGCCTGGGCCTTGAGATTTTAAAAAGCTCCCCAGCTGATTCTAAGGTGCAGCCAAACTTGAGATTCTCTACTTAGAGAACCCTGTAAGAGGTAGCCTCAACTCATGATGTTTTCTTAAAACTAACCTCCTTCCGCCCAAGCTCACCAGGAATGGAAGATGTGGAGCTGAAGACAGACATCAAGTACTAGAAAAGTCATTTCTCACATCTAAATCAATGGCCTGTGTTGCTCCATTTCAGTAAAAGCAAGCAAATAAGACAGGTGTGACTGTGGCTATAACTGCAGCCATAAGCACACAGAACAGGGAAGAGAGAAATATAGTCTGATGCAAACAAAGATTGGGGGCAATGGGGGCAGGGAGTATTCAGGGTGTAGGGATATCTTTTTCCTTGGGTGTAACTGCAAGCCAAAAATATTTGAAAAAATACATATATATGCCCATATTTGATCTTTGGTTAATTACCTCTTCAGTGAGAGGCTATGCAAAGACCCTGTAGATTTCATTAGTCACAGGGGCTTATTCAAATGTCTCCTTTGCATAAGAAACCCAGGCTTACAGCTGGTCTCTGGGAAAGAATGCCCTCCAGGCCTTGAAAAGAGAGCTCCAGGCCTGTTCATGAAGAGGTCAGCAGCCCGTGATGCATGGGGCCAGGCTGAAATGTTTCTATCCAGCATTTGCAATTCAATCCCACAGTTTCCTTTACGGAACAATTCACTAAATTCAGAGTTGTTCTTTTTTCTAATTCACCATATAATTCACCTCCCAAGTTCAATTAAGAAGCAATCTGTTAGCAACTTTGGGAGCAAGCTGCTTTTCTTTGGGAAAGCCCAATTTTCTTCCGCTCCCAACAAAAAGTGGCTTAATTATATGCATCATATGAGACATTGATGTACACACAACGCCCCTCTACATAATTAATGAAATATTAACTATATACATCCAAAGACATCTAGGTAGAAAGGGATGGGCTTTTCCAAAGCCCGAAAAGACAGCCATCGATCAATATTGTTCATTTGAATATATGATAATTCATAGTGACTATGAATTAATATTCATGATTATGATAATTAATATACAAAACCTTATAGTAATTATTCCTTCTGTCTCATTCTTAGAGCCTAACGTTACTTGGCCCTCAGTTTTCTTTTTTTTTAAAAAATTTATTTATGTATTTATTTTTAGCTGCATTGGGTCTTTGTTCCTGTGCGCGGGTGCTCTCTAGTTGTGGTGAGCGGGGGCTACTCTTCGTTGCTGTGCACAGGCTTCTCATCGCGGTGGCTTTTCTTGTTGCGGAGCACGGGCTCTAGGCACGTGGGCTTCAGTAGTTGTGGTGCATGGGCTTAGTTGCTCCGTGGCATGTAGGATCTTCCTGGACCACGGCTTGAACCCATGTCCCCTGCATTGGCAGGCGGATTCTTAACCACTGCACCACCAGGGAAGCCCGGCTCTTGGTTTTCTTAAACGCAAAAATAACTACCATTTTCAAATGCTGATTATTTGCAGGTACTCGCATATGTTGTCTTGTATTTAATCCTCAAACTAATCCTCTGAGGTGGGTATTAGTGCCATTTTACACGCAGTGTAACTGAGGCTTTCAGCACTTAAGATATCACTGTGGACACACAGCCATTGGGTGGAGAGGTTGAGATTCTCTCCAGATCAGTCTAGTGTCAAAGCCTTTAAGATACAACACAAGTAACGCTGCCAGGACACCCTCAGCTCTCACATTTACTGACTTTTTAATACCTGTATTTACAGCTCCGTCCCATCAGAGGTAAATCTAGCACAAAACTGCTTTGCTTTACTCTAAGAAAAATTAAAAAATAATCTCTAGCACAAGAGATTAAAAATCACTTTATTGCCAGTCCATTCATTCAATAAATACTGATTGAGTGTCTGCTTTGGGCAGCACTGTGCTGGGTTCCTGAAGGCAGAGACAGGCAGGGTCTGTCTTCATGGTGCCTTCATGGTGCTAGTGGAGGGAAGAAAATCAACAATAAGCAATGAGATCCTGGGACTTCCCTGGTGGTCCAGTGGTTAGGACTCCACGCTTTCACTGCCGTGGGCCCAGGTTCGATCCCTGGTTGGGGAAATAAGATCCCGCAAGCCGCACGGTGCGGCCAAAAACAAAACAGGACAAAACAAACAAAAAGAGATCATTCCATGGAGGGATTAAGCACTTTCAAGAAATTAAAACAGAGTTTTATGAAAGAGTAATGGGGGGTGGGAGCCCAGGGAAAGTCTGAGTTGGTGACATTTGAGCTGAGATCTAAATGATGAGAGGGGGACACCCATCTGGGGAGAGTGTTCCAGCAGAAAACAAAACAAAACAAAACACCAGCAAGTAAAAAAAGGCCAGAGGGAAGAAAATAAGAGTCCGATGGAGCTAGAACTAAGGCTAATACCTGAGGGATGCAGGGCCAGTTTGTGCAGGGCCTTTGAGTCTTACCCTCACAGTCAACTTGCCATGCCCTTTGGTCGTATGTAATATGCACAGCAATCCTGTGAATAAGTAATATCATTCCTCTTCTACAGAAGAGAAAACTGAGGTTCATGAATAAGCTGCCCAAGGTCACCCAGCTGGTAAGAGACTGAATTTGCCTTTCAAGGCAGCCCCTTCTGACTCCAGAATCCATGCCCCTAACCCCTGCCCTCTACCCCACACCTGTACAGGTGTGGTCTGAACAAGCATCCCAAGCAAGGCCAATGGACGAAACATCTGCACACCTCTGTCAGAAAACTACTGGCAAGACATACACAGCAGAGCTTTTCATTATTCATTAGGAAAAAAAAAAGCGAGGCAAAGCCCCTTTAACAGGTTGTTTTAGGAACGAACTAGGCAACCACTGCGGTAATCAGTGTGTAATCCTAAGCAGTTCAGTGCCAAGTAAAGTTTATATCTATGCCAAATTTCAAATGTTACAGAAGGGAAAGAGAAAATGGGTTAAAAGATCACTGCCAGTTTTTGTTAATGAAATGATTTAATATTGGCAAGTGCATAATAAAACAGGAATTCTTATATACTGCTGTTGAAGGAGGAATATACATTGGTAACATGTTATGAGATAATTTAGCAGGATGTATCAAAGTCTTTTAAAACAAGCAAGAATATGATTTTGACCCAATAATATGACTTCGACCCAATAATATGACTTCTAAATATCAGTATTAAGGAATCGATTGACAATGAAAACAAAGGATGTTCATTCTCAACATTTTAAAGACAGACTGTAACAACCACACACCCCCAGTAAAGGAATTATGATATAAAGGAACTTAATGCAACATTTTAAACTGTTTTAGAAGAAAGTTTGCCAAACGGGAAAAATGTTCATATTATAAGTCAAAAAACAGGTTAGGAAGTAGTACCCAGTATGATTCCATCTTTTACTTTTTAAAAAGCATACACAAAAATTATGGAAAAAATACTTGAAGGAAATACCCACAATGTCCATTGTGATGACTCCTGATGGGTGATTTTTGGGTGAATGTTACTTTTTTATATACTTTTTGTAATTTCTAAATTTTATTCAACATATTACTTTTATAATCAGGAAGTAAAAAAAAAGAACTATATTACATCATACACTTTGCCTAAGAACATGTGCTCTGCACTTTGTAGTGTATGTCTGTACACATGTACACATACACACACAGTTGCCAGGAAACCCTTTTCCGATGGGAAAGAAACATACTCGTGTTTATGCAGATGGAAGGGTTGTGGTCCAATCTTTTTTTCTACTTTTCTGCTCTCACCATGGAAAGAAAAAATAATGAGTCCACACCTTGGCAAGATGGAAGAAAGGAAAGCTAAGCTCATTGGTGAGAACGGGAAAGGGCTTGTTGGAAAATTCTTTAAGACAGTGTTGGATGGGCTCTTGGGAGATCCAGTCTGCTCTTCCCCAGTCAGTTAACTGGCTCCCACCTGTGTCCTAGCACTGGCTGATGAGGCCTTGGAATTTGCTCCGACCCCAGGCAGAAGCTCATGGGAGGCTTCTTTTTTTTTTTTTTTTTCTTTTTTTTTTTTTTAAATTTTTTATTTATTTATTTATTTATGGCTGTGTTGGGTCTTCGTTTCTGTGCGAGGGCTTTCTCTAGTTGCGCCAAGCGGGGGCCACTCTTCATCGCAGTGCGCGGGGCCTCTCACTGTCGCGGCCTCTCTTGTTGCGGAGCACAGGCTCCAGACGCGCAGGCTCAGTAATTGTGGCTCACGGGCCTAGCTGCTCTGCGGCATGTGGGATCTTCCCAGACCAGGGTTCGAACCTGTGTTCCCTGCATTGGCAGGCAGATTCTCAACCACTGCGCCACCAGGGAAGCCCCATGGGAGGCTTCTTAATCATGCAAATTTGAGCTCTCTCTTCCCAGAGCCTCCAGCCAGATGTCCATCTTGCTTGGTGTTGGACCCTCCACCCATCCTGAATGCCTGTGTCTGCATTTTTCCTAGTCCCTGACTGTTGGTTGAGCTACACCAGACTTTCTGCTTAGGGATGCTCTTGAAGGACTTGTTGCTCACCTGGCTTTAAACCTTCAGTGCTCTCCTGAGCCCTGGACTCTAGGTATTCTTGCGCACTTGGTCCACATCTTTCACAACCAGCCTGGCCTTGGCTTCTTAGCCATTTCCATCATTTATTGCTGTATAACAAACTATCCCTCTAAACAGAGTGGCTTAAAATAACCACCATTTTATGCTTGCTTCTGATTCTGAGGGCCAGGAGTTGGGGCAAGGAACAAATGGGGCTGACTTTTCTCTGCTCTGGGACCTGAGCTGGGTTGACTCGAAATGGCCAAGGGATGGCTGAGATGGCTCATGTGGAGGGCAGCATTCCAAAAGGATGAGCCCCACTGTGCAAGTGTTTTTTCAGCTTCTGCTTACATCATGCTTTCTAATGTCTTACTGGCCAAAGCAAGTCACACAACCAAGCCCAGAGTCACGAGGAATGACTATGCCAGGTGAGGTTTGTCAGGGACCACGAGTGGAACAGCCTACCCCCTGCTTGATCTCTAGATACTTAAAGTTCTAGCAAGTCAGGTGGTTTGCAAGATGGACCTAGAATCCCAGCTCTGGAGTCAGACTGTCCAAGGTTAAACCTTTACTATGTCACTTACTAGCTGTGTGATCTTAAGTCACTTAACCTCTCTATGTTTCAGTCTCCTCATCCATAAAATAAGGATGAGAGTATTCACCTCTTAGGGTTGTTATGAAGATTAAGAGAGATGATACATTCAAGACATAGAAAAATGCCTGACTCATAGTCAGCACTCATTGAGTTAGCGATTATTACTATTGGCTCTAAAACTGTTCTGAAGGCTGAAAGAGCAGAATGGGTTGAAACAATAAGCCACAGAGACAAGACATTTTATACCACAAACACCACAAGTGAAGTAAAAAGTTAAGTTCTCCTTAAAGTGCACTTAACAAAACCAAGTTTAGGCTGAGGATCTATTAATACTCATTGGCAGGCAGTGACAATAAGACATCCACTGTACCCGAGCATGTTATTTTTTTAAAACTTGCTCCATAACAATTTGAGACATCAAATAACTAAAAAATTAACCAAAGATATATGTTAAGAAAAGACTCAGGTGACTAGGTTGTGTGTAGTCATCCTGTTATCCCTGGGAGAGTGGAGAGGCTTGGCCAAGGTAGTTAGGAGTCATTCACTGAGTAGTGGGTCCCAAATTACAGGCTAGAGCTTTGCTGAGAGACCCAATAATGTTTAGTGGGTCTTGTGTACCAAGGACTGTGCTTGCTGCCTTATGTGTATTTTCTCATTTAATTCTCAGCACAGTCCTGTGAGGTAGGGACTATTACTGGCTTTACTTACAAAAGAAAGAACTGAGGCTTAGAAAACTTTAAATAACTCACCCACAGTCACACAGCTAGTAGGAAGCAAAACCCAGATATAATCCCAGGCCCATCTGATTCTACTGATGGTCTTTATAATACAGGGCTAGGGATTCCAACCTTAATAATTGACGGTAAATGTCCCAATATATAAGGTTGGGAAAATCCCAGCTTCTCGTTCTCTAGAGTAAGTTAGGTCAGTGGTCCCCAATCTTTTTGGCACCAGGGACCGGTTTCGTAGAAGACAATTTTTCCACGGAATGGGGGGCGTGGATGGCTCAGGCAGCAACGCGAGTGATGGGGGGCAGCAGGTGAAGCTTCACTCGCTGGCCCGCCGCTCACCTCCTGCTGTGCGGCCCGGTTCCAAACAGGCTGCAGACCGGTAGCGGTCCACGGCCCCAGGGTTGGGGACCCCTGAGCTAGATGACAAAGGGTCATGTTCCCAGGGAGATCTCTCTACATCTCAGGCATGGTTCTGAAGGCTCAGTGACCCGTGTGTGTATTCTGAGGTGGGAAGTGCACAGGAGATTGGAGCAAGACCCCTGAGGAAGAGGAGGAGAAGACAGATGATGAATGGGAACCTGAGCTCCCAGGGAAGTTGTCCTGCAAACCACTCTCCACTCCCTGGTGGCTGCCCCAGACACACTGACAGTCAGAGCTCTCCAGCCCCAAATCAGGGATCATACCAGATGTGCTTGAAGACTGAGCAGGTTGCTCCTCAGGAATAGGAAGTGGTCCCCTCCAGGCACAAAAGAGGGCCCCTTCACTTTCGGCTGAGCTCAGGACCACTGGATTCCCTCAGAGCCATCTAAGGTATCCACCTCTAGCCAGGGCTCACCACCTGCCTTGAATCAAGTCAGTTCCACAATGTGCTATGAATCAGACACTGCCCCATCCACAGGAGCCATGAGGCAGAGAGAACAGTGAGAGAAACCTGATGAAGGAAATCCCACTCTCAACCTGGAAGTTTAGGAGGGCTTCCTGGAGGTGGCATTGAAGGACAGAAGGGTTTCAATAAGTAGAGACGGGAGGGAGTCAGGCAGGATAGACCATAGAAGAGAAAAGACTAGCCCAGCTTGGTAGCACAGCTTTTTTGACCTGAGTGATCTTTGGCATGATACTTAAATTCTTAGAGCCTCAGTTCCCTCATCCATAAAAAAGGACACAATGGGATCTAACTTTTCAGGTTGTGAGCAACACATAATACAATGTCCGGCACCTTGTAGGGACCCCATAGCCTTACTGATGATTATTCTTTAGGTCACCTTTGGAGAATTCAGCCTCTGGTATCTTGATGACCATACTAAAGTTTAAGCTCTGGCCAGGAGCACAGCTGTACCAGCCTGGCATCTGTCTTCAGACCCCAGCCTGCGACACCCAGCCTCCCCCATTCAGGACAGAATGGAGTGGCCTGACAGAATGACAGCTTTTCTCTGCCCTACCCCTTGCCCAAAATTTTAGTAGGGTCTAAGAGCACATCCCAGTGTCACTTAGAAGAAGGAAGGGGAGAGAGGGAGGAGGAGACAGATGAGAAAGGAGTAGCTGCTCTTTCCCTCAGAAAGCAACTGTCACCTGAACTTCCCATGGGGTTTGGTCCTTTTTGGTTCGCAGAGCTGTAGAGGGGAATTGCTGGTCCTCAGAGGCCCTGGGGGGATTAATTGGGGCCTCTCCTTCACATGGATTTCCAGAAGCTTCTGGGGCGGGGGGTGCTTCTAAAGCAGGGAGTGGCTGGGTGAAGAAGCGGTGGGGCAGTAGAGAGGCAGTGGGGGAGAAATTCAGACACAGTGCTCACGGCTGACGGTGAGGCAGGAAGGGAGCACAGGGACCCAGGAGCACGGTGGGACACCAATTAAATTCTCCCCTGAGACGCTGAAGGCCAAAATTTGGACCAACAAGCTGAATGCATAAGAGGAAGATTCTAGAAGAATCTTCTCAGTCCCCATTTATTTCCTTCGGGGATCACTGAGCATTACCAGCAACGATCTCATTTATTTGCTTACATGTTTATTGCCTGCCTCCCTGACACCCTCTAAAAAGCTAGCTCCATCTTCTCCCCTGATGTACCCCCTGGCCTGGGACAGTACCCAACACACAGGAGGTGGCTGCCGGTGGGATGGGGGACTGGGGAAAGGGAGGCTGCAGGATGTGAGGCTACAGCGGACATTAATGCCTGTCTCCAGTCAAGAAGTGATGGCGTCCTGGAGAGTGATAGGACTGTAGGGATGGAGAGGAGTTTGCTTGGGAGGGCTATTTAGGTGATGGGATGAACATAACTCGGTACCCGGCTGGATATGAGAAGAGAAATGGAGGGAACTCCCTTCTCAGCTCTGAGATGTGATAAAGGCATCCCCTTGCCCATCCTTCACACTGAAATATGCCAAAAGAAGAGAAATTTTCAGAGGGCCCATTCAAAATAGTGAACATAAGAGACTTGGGATAACTTTAACAGGAATTGTGGTTAACTGCAAGAGGAGAATTATACATTTGTACTGCAGTTTATAAAAGTAGTAGTAAGTGATGAAAAGACATTCCATGTTCCTGGATGAACTGGGTAAATGCTACAAATGTGTCCGTTTCTCCAAATGAAGTTATAAGTTTAATGCAATCATGATCCAAATTCAAGAGGATTTTGTTGGGATCTTCTTAGATTTTTGTGGAGAAGGGATCCTCAAATTCATGTAGAAGAATAAACAAGTGAGACTATTCAAGAAATTTCTAAAAAAGAAAAGCAAGGACCATGAGGACGGATGGCCACCAAATATTAAAACATATAAAGAAATTAACATGAAAAGACACACAGATGAATGGGACACAAATGCTAACACTACATGTAAAAACACACACTATGTGATAAAGGAGACATGGGGAAAGAATATGAATTAGATGGTAATCCTGACAAGGGATTAATCTCCAAAATATACAAACAGCCCATGTAGCTCTAGTCAAAAAAACAAAAACCCAATCAAAAAAATGGGCAGAAGATCTAACTAGATAGCTCTCCAAAGAAGACATACAGATGGCCAAAAAGCACATGATGCTCAAGATCTCTAATTATCAGAGAAATACAAATCAAAACTACAATGAGGTATCACCTTGCACCAGTCAGAATGGCCATCATAAAAAGTCTACAGACAATAAATGCTGGAGAGGGTGTGGAGAAAAGGGAACTCTCCTGCACTGTTGGTGGGAATGTAAATTGGTACAGCCACTATGGAGAACAGTATGGAGGTTCCTTAAAAAACTTAAAATACAGCTACCATATGATCCATCAATCCCACTCCTGGGCATATATCTGGAGAAAATCATAATCCGAAAGGATACATGCACCCCAATCTTTATTGCAGCACTATTTACAATAGCCAATACGTGGAAGCAACCTAAATGTCCATTGACAAAGGAACGGATTAAGATGTGGTACATATATACAATTGAATGTTATTCGGCCATCAAAAAGAATGAAATAATGCCATTTGCAGCAACATGGA
The DNA here is from genome assembly GCF_949987535.1 of Balaenoptera acutorostrata. Lineage (NCBI taxonomy): Eukaryota > Metazoa > Chordata > Mammalia > Artiodactyla > Balaenopteridae > Balaenoptera > Balaenoptera acutorostrata. The sequence goes on along the minus strand of NC_080079.1, from coordinate 32,210,420 downwards.
TGGACTTAGAGATTATCATACTAAGTGAGGTAAGTCAGGCAGAGAAAGACAAATATCATATGATATCACTTATATGTGGAATCTAATTTAAAAAGAAAGATACAAATGAACTTAACAAAACAGAAGCAGACTTATAAATATCGAAAGCAAACTTATGGTTACCAAAGGGGAAACATTGTACGGTGTCGGGGAGATAAATCAGGAGCTTGGGACGAACACATGCACACTACTATATATAAGATAGATGACCAATGGGGACCTACTGTATAGCACAGGGAACTCTACTCGATACTCTGTAGTAACCTATATGAGAAAAGAATCTAAAAAAGAATGAGTATATGTATATCTATAACTGAATCACTTTGCTGTACACCTGAAACTAACACAACATTGTAAGTCAACTATACTCCAATAAAATTTAAAAAAAAATTTCTAAAAATGAAAAGCAAGGACCTTGAGGAAGGATGGCCACCAAATATTAAAACATATAAAGAAATTAACATGAAAAGACACACAGATGAATGGGACATAAATGCTAACACTACATATAAAAACACACACTATGTGGTAAAGGAGACACGGGGAAAAAATATGAATTAGATGGCATTGAGATTATTATTCAGAACTTGGGGGGAGGGGTACCTCCAAATAAAACCCAAATGGATTGAAAGAATTAAGTATAAACAAACAAACCATAGAAAAACTTTGGAAAAATATGTTATTTCCCAGAGCTATAGTAGGAATAATTTTATACATTTAGAAGTATAAGAAAAAGAAAATCTGACTTGATATATTTAACTTCTAAATTTTAAAACTTTTGTATCTCAGAAAGACTAATCCCCTAAAATGAAAATAAAACACCCATACAAGTGAAAATATCTGCATTGAAGATAACAAATGGTTACTATCCATATTATATAAATAGCTCATGCAAATCAATGAGAAAAACTTTATGCCTAATATGCATTGGATAAAGGAAATTGGTGAACATGTCATAGAAGAAAAATGTAATTAGTAGGTAAATATATAGAAGTTGTTTACCCTTGAGAAATGAAAACAGAAGCAAAAATAAGGTACCATTTTCCAACTATTAGAGTAGCAAAATAAAGAGATTAATGGTAACAATGATGCTGAGTCAGGTGGAAGTGGAATTTTCATTTTGTGAAAAATCATTTATTCAGCAAATTTGGTGAGCATCTACAATGTGCCTCTCACAGGACTAGGCACTGGGAGGGCACAGATAAATGATAATTCACAGAGCCCACAGTCCAGTCTGGGACAAATAGGAAGACATCGGGCATTCAGAGGCTTCCCCGAGAGGGGCTGGCTGAGTTTGAAGGAAGGACAGAAGTGGGTGGACGAAGACTTTCCGGGCACTGAGGTGGGGAAGGGGAGGGCCCATGGAGGACAGTCCAAGTCCCACCTTCTCACCCACCTGTCAACCACCCTGCCAAGCTCCCACTTCCATGACTGTGTTCACGCTCTGCCTTCCACCTGCAATGCCCTCCCCACCTCGATCCTAAACAAAATCCTTCACAGCCTCTTCCATGAAGCCATCCCTTGCCTCTGTTTCACCTACATCCCCCCCATGGCCCTTTATTCATTCACCCGTTCATTCATTCCCTCATTCAACATGCTTCCTCGGGGCACCTCTCTGTGCCAGGCACTGTACCAGGTTCCAGGGACAGAAAAACAGATCAGACACAGCCTCTCCTCTCAAGGAGCTCCCGGCCCTGATCATACCATGCTTAGAGTATAATTATTTGCAGACCAAGTCTACTGTCCCTACAAGACACTTAACCCCTTGAGGACGGAGATAACATCCTATTCCCATTGTGTGGTGTCATAGCAGAGGCTTAACAAATATGTCCATTTGAATTGGACTGAATAGGATTGACTGATGCTTGCATATATTATCCCAGTTGCGTGTATTCTCACTGCACCTGTGTGGGGTGAGGTATTATTGTTACTCCCATTTTACAGATGAGGAGACTGAGGCTCAAGGAGGTTAAAGCACTTGATCTGTGGTCACCAGCTGGTATGTAGCAGAGCTGGGAGGCTCTAACCCCCGGCCCTTGCTCTACGCCTCATCACTCTGTCCCTTGGTGTCTGACAGGAGCAGAGAAGGAATGGAAAACCCCAGGCAAGGAAGTTTTTAGGAAGTTAACCTACAACTAAGGGTTAAGACTTTCTCACTACCTGGTAAAAAGTCCTTCAGAAGAGACACAAGTTTGTCATCATAGAACATCTTAAAAGGATTTTATCACATGGACTTTGCTCAGATGACCAAATGACCAATAAAGATTTACAGATGTCTCAAAGGACCCATGAACTGGGTCACAGAAAGAGTAGCAAGGAACTCAGGAATCAAAGAAAGGAAGACCAGCCCAAGCCCTCTGCAGGGAACTGGAGGAGAGGAGCAGAAAGAGGACCATGGAGCTCCGTGGCCTGTCTTTGACCTTTTGGGACAGAAGTCAGCTCAGTTCAAGGAGAAGTACAGATAAATGGCTTCACCTTTAAGAGATAATCTAAGTGAATAGAGGTTAGGGTAACTAGTGTTTTTGTGGGTGGTGGCATACGTCGGTGAGGTGGAATGACCCTTTTGTTTCAGAAAGGCTAATACCTATTAATGGTCCCATCCCTCTGATTCACTGGGGCAGAAAGAACCTGTTTTGATGCCAATGCATGTGCTGGGCTATAGACCATCCCCTGCAAGACAGTCCTGTTGGCCTGTTTTGTATTTCACCCCAGTGCCAGCCAGAACCTGGGACATGGCATGCTGTGTTGCAGGGGTGGGGAGGGGTTGGAGGGTGGGGTGTGGGAAGGGGTTAGAGGGTGGAGGTGGGGAGGGCCAGAGATTGAAAGTTCAAAGAAAGGAAGAAAAGAGGCTCCAGAAGAAGGATCATCTTCCAGACTACCAAGCAATAGTTAGAGCTTAGGGACCCCTCTCTAGATGCAGAAGAGAGAAGCAGCCCTGGCCGGTGTCATGGGACCTGAATTAGGGCCCAAGGATGTTGTCCCTTCCCCACTGGCCCAATGTGCCAACTCAATTGCCTAGAGTTGGGGGCCCAGGCAAGGAGTACATCAGCGTGAAAGAGGTCAGTGTGAAAGATGAATAGGGAGTAATGGGGTCTCTGGCAAACCACAGAGCACCTGCTCCTCCAGAGTCCAACCCATTGTTATGCAACTCCACTGATTGTTGCCATGTGGGATTGCTGGACCAGTGTGGCCAGATATTCCAACTTTTCAAGAGAAGCCAGAGTTCTGGGTTTTTATGAGAAATTTGATTCTTAAATTTTGGCAGTAAATTTTTTTAAAAAATTAAGCACTACAAAACATACCTGCAGACCATATTTGTGTGATGAACTGGCCGCTTAGGACCTCTGGGCTGCAGAGTGAATGGGAAAGTCATGCCTCTAGGGGGTGCCAATGTCAGGGAAGACAGGAATTCCTCTGGCGATGGCAGTAAGGTCCAGGGATGCAGGAGGGTCATGGAGAACCTGGGAAGCAGAAGCCAGTAGCAGCAGGAGCAGGATGGGGGCTGGATAAAGTTCAAAGGCTCAGTGCCAAGGTCAGCTGGGGCTTTTCTCTCACTGTTTGTGGAAAGTCTCATTAAAGGACACTAAGAGAAATAAGATGACCAGAACGCAGAATGAGATTCCACTGGCATCCCCACCACCTTCACCACCTTCTCTCTCTGCATCTCTTTGGAAACCACAGAAATAATGACCTGCAGACCTCAGTGTAAATGGCCCCAGAAGAAATGTGACTTTGTCCGGGCCATCCAGCACTTCAGCCACAGGTTAGCATGATGCAGGGAGTCTCATCCCAAACTCACACCGCAGAGCCACCCCGCGTCTCCAGCTCTCCCGGTCCAGCCCCCTTGTCACCGGTGTCCAGTGTCTACATCCTTCACGCGGCTCTGGGGCAGGGGGCAGTCCGACCTTTCTCAACCTCCTCTCTCCAGCCCATTGTTGTTTGTTGTTGTTTTCGAAGATGGGACAAAGGGAGGCCACAGCCACATTGCTGCCAACACCTGTGGAAGCCCACTGGAAGGTCTCTAGAAGGTCTCGTATTAGATGCAATTTGAGCAGACCGTTCTAAAGTTGCATGAGGCATCACATGAAGGGGGAGCCGAAGACACTGCAGGCATCTAATCAGCCATGCGCACAGCAGACACCATGCATTGAGTCCCCATACATTCCTGGATTATCTTTGGCAAAAGAACTGAGAGACTCATTCTTGGCCCTTAGGAAGCTTAAAGTCCAACCCTCCATTCTACAGATAAGGAGTTCTCATGAGGTGAACTGACATGCCGTACAGTGGGTAACTGAAAAGTTGTAGCCCTGGTTTTGTTCGAAACAATTTAGTTCATTATCATGCCCAATAAGAAAATACTTGAGTAGTAAATGCATTTGAAACAAAGGTCAGTTTCCAGCTGTAACAAAATGCACACATCCAAAAGAGGCCAAGAAAAACAAGAGCAAATTTGCACGAAAACCAAACATGCTATATTAAAAAATTTTAGGGGGTGATTACTTTTTGGATAACCAAATCCTTTATTTTGTCAAAAAGGATTCACCACAGGGTGCTCTTAGGTCAGGGTGGGGAATATTGTTTATATTGAGGCCACTGATGCTAGAACAATCAATTGGAGGGTTGCACAAATAAAAAGACAAAGTATGGTTTATTTCATTTCATTCTGCTTTAGAGATCACCTACTATTTAAATTAAGAACAGAAAACATAGAATTCCATTTAGTAAACACAAACAAAAACATACACAGTTAACAGAGCATGAAAATAGAATCAGATTAAGAAGAAGCAAAGAGTGATGGTCAGGGAGTGAGGCACAATCTTTCTGTTGGCCAAAACCGATAGGCGAAGATTAGATCCTCACCTGAAACAAGCCATCCCCAGCTCTCATGAGGCTGTGTTCCCAAATTCCAGGGATTAAGATGGCTAATGGGAACTCATAAAGTATTTTCCCACGAAAATAATATAAATGGCAAAGTGGGTGTGAGGTTACCAGGCTTGACCTCAAGACTAGGTTAACTCCAAAGGGAGCTGCTTCCACATCTCCACATGTGGGAGGTCAGTTCACTCACCCATCCTCTCCGCTAACCAGAGGCTGCCCCATCCTTCATTCCTCTCTCAAGCCACAGACACAGACCATTATCACTTCTTTTCTTCCTCCTGCCTCCCTGGGGCACTGATCAGCTCACTTTATACTCCTTCCCTTGGCAATTTCTTCCACTCTTAGGTCTTCTTTGGCACCGTTAGGTAGGCGGGTACCACAAGTTTCAGTGGGGGACACTCGAGAAGAGGGATCATGATATGACTCGCACATGGTGGCCATGATGGGTCAGGTGCAAGAAGAAGAGAAAAAGCCAAAAAGCTTTGTTCTTTTCTCTCCAGTCTCTAGTCGAGTCCCCAACAGGCCAGTTCTTCTGCTTCTGTCCTTGGATGGCCATGAGAATATATTCTTAAATAAACTCTTTTATTGACCTATCTTGAGTACGATTCTGTATCTCAAAACCAAAGGAACCTTGCCTAGAATGTCAGGTGCTAAACTCTTATTTGTCCTGGTTTCTCAACTTAATCTCCCAGTTTTGACTCAGGACCATTGGCGGGGGCGGGGGTCAGGGGGTGGCTGGAATAACGGCTCCCTGGATGGATGGCCAAGGGTGGCACTGCCCCTCCCCCACCTGGCTCTGCACCTTGTTGTGACTCCAAGTGGACTCCCAGCCCAGTTTCTCCAAATTCTGACAAATGCAGTCATAATAAAAATCAACCTAAAGGTGAATTTACTTTTCCCAACACTTCAAGTTCACAGTGAATTCTGGCTTCAATCCAAGGTGTAATCAGCCTCTGAATGAGGTCCCAGGGAACCAGATGATAGAATCCTTATGTTGCATTCTTTTTTCCTGACCAAAGAGCAGATGCGCACTTTATCAGATGCCTCTTTATCATCTCAAATCATCTTACTAAACTGAAAACTTTATGAGCGGAGTCACTGTCAGGCCTCACCCGGTTCCTGTACCCCAGCCCTCCTCCTCTCCAGCTGCTGACTGTTGTCTGCACGCACAGCCAGCCCTGTCCTCGGGTGGGGGGACTGAAGGATTTGGGGCTCAACACTCGAGGGTCACAGCAGCACATCACCTTTGGCTCCGATTTTGATCTCAGGGATTCTGCTTAATTTCAGACCTTTGTCCCCATCTTGTTCTCTCAGGCCAAGCCTCTGACTGCTTGTCCTCCTTAATACCCACTTCACGGAAGAACCAGGGGTCCTTGCCTCGTTCTTCTGAGCTCCCAGCATAGCACTGGAACTCTCTGTGAGTTCTATTAAAGGCCTCTCTGATGTTATTTGCCTGGGTCCCTGGCCTCACACAAACATTCCTGCCTCCCATCAGGTCCTGTGTCCCAAACTGGACACACAACACCAACTTCTGCCTGGATGACAGCTGTTACCTGGGGCCTCCTCTCCAGGTGTGAGTTCTGCCCACTGGACCATGTCTCCTCTGGGAGGTCGGTGGGGCTCCACACCAGCGGGGTCACAGGTCCTCCCCCACCACAGCCTGCCCCATTCCTCCTGTACTGCCAAAGCATGACCATAATCACTTCCATCATTAAAACTCCATCTTCTTCATGGCAGAAGAAAAAAGTGGGTACGGCTGTATCCTTGGTGCTGAGCACAGAAGAGGTCCCCAATTAGCATCTGTTCCTTGAAGGAAGGAAAGAGGGAGGGGCAGGAGAGAGAGGGAAAAGGACTGTCATCAAGAAGATGGTGTGAGAGGGTCAGCAGAACTGACACAAGGGGAGTGTAGGTCATGCCAGAGGAGCAGTGTAGCCATAAAGATGAAGTTCTAGACCATGGGAGCCAAGGTGAACTCCCACGGGAGGGGCAGGGGTGAAATGGAGCCATCAACTGGGGGGGGTGTGCAGTGGGCGCAGGTCTGTGAAGAAAAGGTCTAAGCCCTGGAGGAGTGAGCAGGAAGGCCAGCACCCCCTCTCTGGCTCGGAAAAGACCTAACGACCACACCTGGGGCTCTGTTTGAAGGGCTCAGTAAAGACAAGTTATTGACCATGTGGCCAAAGAATGCCCTTTTCAGACATTCCCTGAAAGGTGATCTGAGCTTGCCCAGCCCAAGGGCATCACCCCTGAGCATAAGCCTTTCTTCCACTGCAGCCTCCCACTCTAAGCATCACACATTCAAACAAACAGTCCTCACCCCAACTGGTCTGGGGGAGCAGAGGAGCAAGGAGGCCATCATGCACTCCTGAGACTCCATCCTCAACTCACAAGGGCTTGTCTGGTGCTGTCCCTGTGCCCAGGCTGATGCTGGAACTAAAGAGGGAGGGCCAAGACCAAACAAAGACAGGTCACAGCTGTTGACACTCTGGTGGATGCAGCAAGGCACATACTGAATGGCAACCTGAGATGACAGAGGGCAGGATGAAGCACAGCCCCAGAAGTGGGTAGAACTAGCCCATATCTTTTATCAACACCTCTCAAAGGTAGTCATGGGGAGACCAAGTCTTCACAGCTCAAGGCAACAGGGTTAGTGGTGATGCCAGCATCTATTTCCAGAAGTAATGGAGTGTAGAGGCTAAAAGCAGCCTTTGACATTAGACAGAGTTAAGTCCTAATCTTGGCTCTGCCAATAATTAGTTGTGTGATCAAAGAAAGGTTACACACCTCTCTGAATACACCTGTAGGTATCAACAGTACCTGCCACATAGAGCTGTTGCATGAAGATAAATGAGATCAGACTTCCCTGGTGGCACAGTGGTTAAGAATCCACCTGCCAATGCAGGGTACACAGGTTCGATCTCCGGTCCTGGAAGATCCCACATGCTGCGGAGCAACTAAGCCCATGCGCCGCAACTACTGAGCCTGCGCTCCAGAGCCCAAAAGCCACAACTACTGAGCCCGTGCGCCACAACTACTGAAGCCAGCATGCCTAGAGCCCGTGCTCTGCAACGAGAAGCCACCGCAATGAGAAGCCCACGCACCACAACGAAGAGTAGCCCCTGCTCACTGCAACTAGAGAAAGCCCGCGTGCAGCAACGAAGACCCAACGCAGCCAAAAATAAATAAATAAATTAATTAATTTAAAAAAAAAGATTAATGAGATCATTTAAGACAAAATTAGCACACAACAAATTGTAGTTATTATTATTCTTTTTGTTGTTGCTATCAAAGAAGAACCAGCATCTAATCAATTCTCAGATCTCTGTTTGGCCAACTTCATGACCTAGAGTTTGACTCAGGAGGACTAGGAAAGGCTTTATGTTGGGGATTGATAGAGATTCCCCATGTGCTGGTGGAATCTAAATCCAAGGATCTGGTCAGGTCACACTGGTGCAGGTCCAGCTCCAGAGACCCCAGGGGGGTGCAGGCAGGGTACTGCAAAGGAGAAGACTTCCAAGGCATCTAGGAAGTGTGGAGTCTGAGACACAGAGGTGGGCCGGGGAGGAGAAAAGGCAGGATCCACCACACGGGCAGCCATGTGGCTACTATTGCTTGAGCACCTACTAGGTGTCAGACTCTGGGATGAGTGCTTTACCTCCTACACTTTCCCAATCCCCCCTCTCCAATCCCATTTTCCAAATAAGGAAGGAGGCTCCCTTACTCCTGCAGTTAATCAATACAGAGCCAGGGAGGCCTGCCTGCCTCCAGTATCCATGCCTTTCTACACTGCAACTCTAGGATCCAGGATGTCCACGTGAGAACATCTCCAACAGAGTGGAAACAGACAGAAAAAGGGGGCTGTGGACTTGAGGTGCATAACTTGGGATCCACGGAGTAAAATTCTTGAAATTGCAAGCAAAATCGTGTGTGTACCTTTTTCTCGGAGAAGTGCTGAAAATACTCATCAGACTCTCAGAGGGTGTGGGAACCACAAAATGTCAAGTACAATATACGTAGAGAAAAGAAGTCCCCAAAACCTTATTCCAAAGCTCTTGAGGAGACAGTGGAAAGGACGAGTAAGAGTGCCCCCAGCAGCAGAGGCCACCAGATCTCACTGAGACGGTGTTCCATGATGTGAGAGAAGACAGCCTTGAACCCAACTAACTGTCTCAGCAAGTCCAACCTGGCATTCATCCGTAAGCTCAGGACACTGTCCCTTCTACAGGATGTCACAGGGAGCCACCACTGCCCCCACTTCTTTCCTGGACACTGGTCAGTCAGCAGTACTCCCACCACCAATAAAGAAAATTAATGAAAAGACGAAGCCATGTCTACAAAGCCTGGGGACTGTCTCCATGGGAGCAGAGCCAGAAAAACCACAGCCTGTCGATAGGGCTACTCAAAGCAGCCCCGCTCATGAGTTCTCTCAAGGGCCTCAAAGCTAAAAATATGTTGGGGACAGAGACATGTTGGGTCCCTTTTAGACCCTCAAACCTTGGAAGGCAGGGCCCAGAAACGCGTGTAGTACATGAGGGTCTCTCACGGGTGCGCTTTAGCCTTTTGTGCCTAAATTTAGTCCCTCGATGCCCCATGGCCTTTGCTTCCCCTCTTTTCTCCAGCCTGAAACACCAGCATTCAAATCCAGAGCTCAAACTGGCTGGAAAGAAGTAAGGATATGGTTTCAGGAGACCCTCTCTTCAGAGGGGACACTGAGACCAGGTGACGGTAGCATGTGCCCCTCCAAGTCACGGACAGCATAGGAAAAGGAACTCAAGGAGTTGAAGGCTCTGTGGGGTCCATCTCGGAGTGATGAGGCCCAGGGAGAGGAGGCAAGTTAGCCAAACTAACGTCTTCGACTCTCTCCTGCTAATTTATTATTTTGAACTCAAATGCACAAACTGTTAGGCTTATGTGGATGCCCTACACGGATGGCAGGAGTTTAGACTAAGGTTGGTTTCTTAAATAGAGGTGGACATGGTCCAGTGGCTCAGAATAGACAAGACAGGAAACATCAGCTTCCATCAGAACCAGTAAGTAATGAAAGCCATTTCCCCTTCCAGAGTTTTCATTACAAAGAGCAAGAAATCAGATCCATTACCCGGAGGGAGATAACTGCAAGATGAGGTTTCCTCTCCAAGTTTCCAGACATTTGCAAAGATGAGAACGTTTGACTTTGCTTCCAGGACTCTTTAGGGAAGAAATAAACAACCAAAAAGTCCCCAAACATCAACCACGCGGGGCTTTCCTCCACATCTTGTGTGGTTAGGGGGTGAGGTGTCCCAGAGCTCAGAAATGGGGGCGTCAGGTTCTGCACCACCACATCGAAGAGGATGCAAGAGGATGGGCGAGTGTGTGTGTGTGTGTGTGTGCGTCCAGCTAAGTACTTCCTTCACTACACAGCTAATCCGATTAGCAGCTTTAGGAAACTCGGCGATGTTAATTCAAGGGCCCCATTCATAGAACAGCTTGGCCCATGCCTGCCCAGAACTCCCATTCTTCTCACTGCAAATAAAATGCACACAGAAGGACTTTCTCTCCCTGAAGAATGCGCTCTTGCCTCCTTGCCCCCAGGCACATCCAAAAGGCTGCTGCCACTTCCTCTGGAGGCTCTCACGGCAGGGAAACGGGGCTGTCTGAAAATGGGGGGAAAATAGCGCTCTCTCCATCTGAAGCACAAAATAAGGTTAATGTTAACAGCGCTGTCAACCCAGGTGGACTCCCAGGCTGGCAGCTGTGCTGACTAAAGAGGTATCACGAATCCCACCAGATGCAGGGCCCTGGGTGCGTCTTAGGCTGTCCGTGGACCTTCATTTCTTTTTCTGTAGAATGGGGACTTGGAGCAGAGGGCAGAGCTGGAACAGAAGGCTGGAAGGAAGGACACTCGGGGCCTGTAGACACGATGTCATTGCGTTTGGCAGGAGGCTGAGGGGCGGGAAGGGAGCCGGATATGTAAGTGGTGGATAAAGCGTGGAGGACCTTGGGGGCCAGATAAGGAATGTTTCTGCTAAGTGACAGGCAGCCATGGAAGGGTTTTAGAAAACACAGTGGTATCAGTTATCTAGGGCTGCCGTAACAAGTTACCACAGCGTTGGAGGCTTAAAAACAGAAATCTATTCTGTCACAGTTCTGAAGGCTGGAAGGCTGAAATCAAGGTGTTGGCAGGGCCGTGCTCCCTCTGCAGGCTCCGCAAGAATCCTTCCTTGCCTCTTCCTAGTCTGTGGCAGCTCCCGGCAATCCTTGGTGCCCCCTGGCTTATAGCTGCATCATTCCAGTCTCTGCCTCTCTCTTTCACGTGGCCTTCCTCTGTGTGTCTCTCTGAGTCCTCTCCTCTTCTTGTAAGGACTCCGGTCATTGGATTTAAGGCACCCCTAAATCCAGGCTGATCTCAAGATCCTTAACTAATTAGATCTGCAAAGACTCTATTTCCAAATAAGGTCACATTCTGGGGTTCAGGTAGACATAAATTTGGGGGGGACACTATTCAACCCAGTACGGTGGTTGCAAGGTCAGGTCCAGGAAGATCACCTGGAAGCAGGATGGGGAAGCAGAGACTGGAGGCAGGGAGACTGATCGGAAGTAATCACCACGAGCCCGGGGTCCTAAGTGAACAGCGAGGATGCTTCCTGCTGGGGGCCCGAGAGCTCTCAGCGGCTTTTTTTTTTTGTGGCCAGCACAGCACCCTGAGTGGGCTCTCAAACCAACCCAGGCACAAGGTCTTTGCTCGCTTCCTGGTCCAGAAAGACTCCAGCTACTTTCCCAGGGCCGGCAAAGGAATGACTACATGCACCTCTGTTGTTTTCCATTCCTTCCACCTGGCAACATGGCAGACGGGTTGGTACAATGGAGGACACAGCCTAGGAGATGGGAAACCTGGGTTCTCGTTCTGGTTCTTCCACTGACTGAATGTGGGACATTGGGCACATCTAGGAAACGAGGGAGACTAGATCACTTCTAGGGCTATGACGTCGTTTCATTCTGCAACCAGGAAAGCAGCTTCAGGTTCACAGGATAAGCCAGGGAAAGGAGGCATCTGGGTCTGCATTGCGTCCCATCCACCTCCAGGGATTTAGCCCTCTTCCCACGCCACTGCCCCAAAAACCAGGGGCAATTACCAAAGCTTGGAAAGGAAATAACCGATATCTAAGAACACATCCTTTCACACATGTGGAAGTACAAAGAGCAGATAAAGGCGTGGTTCCTTTAAAAAAATTTTTTTAATCAAAGCAAATGTTTAAAGAACAACAGCACAGTGTTGTTCACAGCATTAACATTTCTAATAGAAAAAAACACTACAGAAAAGAAGGGAAACAACCGTCATGTCCATCTGTATGGATGCATTCGATAAATGGTGGCAGAGTTGCACATTAAATGTGATAGACCTCAAAGTACCACGTGAAAAGATGTCCATGGCGTGGTGTTAAAGACGCAGGTTACACAACAGGGTGTTAAGAAAAATTCCTTTTATGTTTAAAAAATATCTGCACATGGCCTGAGCACAATAAGGCTGGAAGGAATCCAGCAAACAGATCATGATGGGGACCCCCAGGGCTGGGATAAAAGGGGATTTTCACTTTCTACTTTCTACAATTTTGAGCTATTGGACTTTTTTTTTTTTTTTAATAACTAGCAGTGTTAGTTTAATCAGCAAAAATAATTTAAAATATTCCCATTCTGAAAATAAAATAACTATTTTAGATAGATGCACAGTACTATTGGCCCTCAGAGAAAAGTGATCAGGGTAAAAATCACCTTTCCATAAAAATATAGTGGGAAAAAAATTACATATCTCAAGCTTGGGAAGGAGGAAACCCCAGACAGTTACATGTTTCAAAGGCCTCTTGCCCAAGCCCCCAAAGTTCCCTCCAGCACGTAGCAAATTTCTCCCATTCTCCACTTTAACCTTAAACCCTCCTAGGTCAGTGTTCTTTCTGCAAATATTACTACTACTACTAACAATGAGGAAGAGAAGGCAGAGTTGATATTTATTGCACATTTCTTATATGCCAGGCACTGCACTCAGCACTTTACACATATTCTTTCCTTTTCTCCTCACAACATCACTCTGAGGTAAGGATTATTACTATTCCCATTTGACAGATGAAGAAACTGAGGCCCAGCTCGAGGCTTCAAGCCCAGACAGTCTGAGACCAAGGCCTGTGACGGTGGCCAGCACTTTCACTGCCCTCCTGGGAGCAAAGCCCTGTGGGAGCTCTTCACCCCAAGGCCCCTGGGAGGTGCTCCAGGGCCTGCCAGTCTCTGTCTATATCTCTTCCCTCTCCCCTCTCCAACAATGCTGGCCAGTGCCTTCTAGATACAAAGTGCCGGGCCACCTCTGTGGGATCCAAAGTCAAATATATGTGGACTCTGCCCTCTCTCAGCTCACAGGGGAGAAGGAAAAAGAAGACAGGTACTCAGGTTCTTAGACCGTGAGGCTGACCATGGCGGCCTTGGGAGAGCGCCACAAAGGAGGCGAAGGCAGGGCTGCTAGGCTTCCCTTCACTGCAGCATCCTCAAGGCAACTTCCAGGCAGGCCACTCTCCAGCAGCTGGGCACACAACTGCCATGGTGGCTGGCCAAGGCCCAGCCTCTCTCTGGGGTCTCTCACTCACATTTGCCGAGCTTGGGTCCCCATGCTGCGCCACGGCAGGTCCCCCAAGGACAGCAGAAGGACTGCTCACAGGACCAACCCTGAGCATTCGTGATGGTGTCCGGGCATCAACTGACTGCTGTGCAGGTCTGGAGGTGTGAGTGGGGTCCCCAAGCCAGAGAGGCCAAGACCCAGAGGCCTCCTGGGATCCTGCATGGTCACCCCCCATCCCCCGCCCTGCTTTCCAAATCAATATGTACCCACACAGAGTGTAAACTGGTACCACCACTTGGGAAAACTGACTGATTCTACTAATAACTTACATATACCCTGTGACCCAGCAATTCCATTCCTGGAAATGAGTGCCTGTGTCCACCGAAGGATACGTACAAGAAAGACAACAGCAGCTTTAGTTTTCATAGCCCCAAACTGTCAACTGTCCAAATGGCTGTCAATAGAAGAATGAATAAACTAGGGTACATTCATTCCAGAGAACACTGCAAACGATGAGAGGACAAACCAGCGCTTCACCCAACAACGTGGGGGAATTTCACAGTCACAAAGCTGAGGGAAAGGAGACAGACACAAACAACACACACCGCATGGTTCCATTCATGCAGGTAAAATGCATCTGTCCACATGGTTCCATTCATGCAGGTAAAATGCGTCTGTGCACATGGTTCCATCCATGCAGGTAAAATGCGTCTGTGCACATGGTTCCATTCATGCAGGTAAAATGCATCTGTGTGGAGAGAGGTCAGACTAGTGGCTGCTGGGGGGTGGGTGCTGGCTGGAAGGGGGCATGTGGGAGTCTCCGGGGTTCTGGAAATGTTCCATCCCTTGGTCTGGGTGGTGGTTACGTGGACATGAACACATGTCAAAGTACATCACACTCTATGTTTGAGCTATGTGAGGTTCACTAGTTTTAAGTACTAAAGTAATGGTGCAAAAAGGAAAGTTAAATAATTAAATCACACGAAGTTACACTCAGGTCAACTTCTCTAGGCCTCCAGGTAAGAATCTGGCGGGGGGGCGGGGGGAGCGTATGATGACTTGGAGTGACAGAATTATGAAGAGATGCTGCCTTTTGTTAGAGCTCAATTAAGGCTGTGTATATAATGGTGTGAAAAATAATCTGGATTCCAAAGCCCCATTTAAAATTCAAATGGACTTTTCAAAACATCCACGAGAGGTCCCCCAAATCCGAAGAAGTGATAATCATAGAGCCAGACACCAAAAAGAAGCTCTAACGTGCCTAATTGTTCCTCCCTCCTCCCGACCACTGGTGATGAGGACCCTGGCCTTCTGACAGCCTTTGCCCTCTTGCCTTGCCTCATCCCTACATCCTGTGTGGAGCCTGGCCTAGCTCCTGTAGCTGCTCATGTCCCCATGAACGGTGGGAGGTGCCCCCCACTCTGGGCACAGCCTTACCACCCCGCAGAAAGAGGGAACCAACCACTGGACAAGAAGGAAGCATGTAACCTCCTTAGTGGAGGCTGCCAGCCCATTTCCCACCCCAAGAAGGACGCCTCCCTCGGTCTGGAATGTCCTTCTCTACCCTCTGACTCCTTCTTCTCCAGCCTGGGAAACCCCTCCACCTCCCCAGGACCCCCTCCTCTGGGAGGCCTTTCTGGCTCTCCCCACAGCAATGGTCCCAGTTCTTCTTAGTGCCCTCACTCCCACTGTGCTTCCTGGGACACCCCACCTCCATCTCTCACTCTTTACCCTTTTTGGTTTCTGCATCTATTCCCTCCACCAGTTGGTAAGTCCTTAAAAAGAGAAACCTCAGTCTATACCGTCTCAGGGTCTGGCAAAAGACCTGGCACAAAGTGAACACTCAATAGAGGTTTCAATGAATCAGTGAGTGCGTGAGTGAATGAATGAATTGGGACCACATCCAGAAACATGAATACAATATATTCTTCCCCTTCCCTCCCAAGTGGATACAGATCACAGGGCCTTTTTTGCCAGGAAATACTGAAATGAAGAATTGGTGAATTAGTTCTGGTGGAATCTTGGAGCCTTGCAAGACACTCAGGGATGGGGGTCTTTGGGGATGTTCTTGGAATCCACCAGGTTCATCAGCAGAGGGAAAGGGGTTGCCTTGACAACCCCTCTCCCATCATCACCACCAGCAAGCAGCATGGTGAGGCTGCCCAAGCATCCAGCCCGGAACCCAGCAACCTCAGGGCAGCTGGTGGGCTGTGGAGAGCAGCGGGAGAGGGGACTCCACCAAGACTCCCCCAAGCGAAAGATGAGCACATCACGTTCCTATTCAGAAACCTTGGGCAGGACCCCTGCCACCCACAGGGGAAAGCTCCAGCTCATTAGCGCAACAGGCATTCGGCACCGGGGGAGTTGCCTCCTACTCTGGGGACATTCCCACCCACCCCGCCAACAGGGACTTTCATCGTCTACCCCAGCAACTTCTCCTTGTGCTTCTCTCTACGATAGCCCCCCAAAGAGCCACCCTCCAGTGACCCACACCTTTCCTCTGTTCCTCAAATTAAGACAGCCCCTCATACTCCCTGCCTCTGCACACAGTTTCTCCTCTGCTGAAATATCTTTTCTTGATTCTTCACCTAAGGAACTCCTACGCATCCTTCAAGACACAAGGCAAGAGTGCCCATTCCCATGATGCCTTTCTTGGCCCATCTTCTTCCCACTGCTCTTGATTCATTGTAGCTCTTGTCATGAGGAATTACAGTTTATCTATCTACACTTCAGTCTCACTCCTCCGGACTGGGGTGCTTAGTGATAACATCTGCCATTGCCCGAGAACATGCCATGTGCTAGGCACGAGGTTAGCCTGTTACTTTTGGAGTCAATCCTCCCAACCCCTGTTGAAGTGAGTACTAGTTTCATCCGCGTTTTACAGATAGGAAAACTGAACTTTGGAGATGTTAGCAAGCTTGTCCACCCTGTCTGCCTGGTGTGAAAGGTCTCCTTGAAGTCAGAGGTCACATCCTTTTCCTCTTTCTCTCACCAGCACCGCATTAGATCCATGATAGGTGCTAAAAAAGGGGGGCGGTGTATAAACTTCAGTTATACAAGATGAATGTTCTGGAGATCTGCTGTATCACATCGTGTTTGTAGTTTATGGTACTGTATTGTACACTTAACATTTTGTTAAGACAGTAGATCTCATGTTAAGTGTTCTTACCACAATTTTTTAAAATCCTCGAGAGAAAGGAAGGGAGGGTGGGTGGAGGGGTGGCAGGTAGCAGAGACAGTGTAGTATCAGGCACACACGAGCCTTGGTCACCGAATAATAAGCCACAATCAGCCACACAGCCTATCAGCTCCCACAGCTCAGTGCCTGGGGCTGCTTCTGAGAATGGAGATTCCACAGAGGGGAGGCGTCAGAGCCCAGTGGGCAGGGAGGTGAGGAGAAATCAGGAGACCAGTCTCATTACTATTCACCTCAAGGTGAAGGCAAGGAGGAAAAGTAATCAAAGGAGAAGAGTAATCAAAGTCTGACACCCAGTCTGTGTTTCCTGCCCCCAGGGGATTGTCACCTGGTTTGTAGGCCAAACAAGTGCACAATACCACCCCACCCCGGGGCGCCCCCCCCACCAAGCATCTTCCCACTGCTAATCAGTATCAGCATCACCATCAGATATGCCCTAAATGGAGCCCATCCAGGAATTCTCTCCATTTGGGAAGTGCTGGACCCTGAGGCCAGAGTCCTGAGAACCTATGTTGAGTTCAACTCTGAACTCTCTGAGCTCAGGGCTGAATCTTTGGATAAAGAGGCTAATGAAGATTTTCTTAGAAGGATAAGCAAACTTGGAGGCTCCACCTTCACAGCCTGCAACAGAGAAGGGGTGACTCCTCTGGTTTTCCACTGACAGGTGGGCCCTGGACTGACAGGTCAAATACCTATGACTTGTGGTCCACATCACCCCGTGCTGGAGTCCCTGACCCTTCTCTCCAGGGCAGGGGTGGAGGGGACGTAGTACTTACCGGTGCTGTATCCTGTTTCCTCCACTGACTGCTTGATCCAGTCATGGGTTTGGTTGATGTGAAATAACTTCAGGTCCTCTTCATCTAAGGCAATGTCTCCCCAAAAGACAGCTGGGAAGAAAAAACAGAAATGGATCAATTTAAACTGGAGATCAAGGAATGAATTTACTAGTGGCCCAGAGGGTATTGGAAGCTCAGTAGTAAACTCTAGGAAAGATAGTCCATCCAATCAAATTTCTTCCTGAGCCTAAGAGATAGGACTGGTAGAAAAAGAACAACAGATAATAAATCTGTGCATCAAAGCCACAGGGCTGGGGACAACCACAATAAAGATCAAAGGCCTAGGTCTGTAAGGTATTTTGAAAGGTCACCCTGTCTTACTGTCACTGTAGGCAGCTGTGGGCAAAACCACCACACAAAGACAGCTGTTTCCCCCTTCTTCAGAGTTTTCAGGATATTTTTTTTAAAAGCGTAATATAGGGGGCTTCCCTGGTGGCGCAGTTGTTAAGAATCTGCCTGCTAATTCAGGGGACACGGGTTCGAGCCCTGGTCTGGGAAGATCCCACATGCCACGGAGCAACTAAGCCCGTGAGCCACAACTACTGAGCCTGCGCGTCAGGAGCCTGTGCTCCGCAACAAGAGAGGCCGCAACAGTGAGAGGCCCACGCACCGCGATGAAGAGCGGCCCCCGCTCGCCACAACTGGAGAAAGCCCTAGCACAGAAACGAAGACCCAACACAGCCATAAATAAATAAATAAATAAATAAAAAGCATAATATAATACATGATAACTAATGTTCACAATATTTGCTTCCGTTCCCTGGGAAAAGATTCTATTTCCCTTCCCCATTGATGTCAGCATTGGCCACTTCACCTGTTCTGGCTAATCAAATGTGAGAAGGAGCTTTAAGAGCTAGTGTATGATTCACCATGTCCTCATTCTCTCTCCCAGAGGACAAGCAGTGGCTCAGATAGGGGTGACTCTAAAACCCTAAGTTCTGGAGTAAATATGATATGGAGCAGAGGGATGGCTGATTAGGATGGATATGCAACATGAATGAGGAAAATAAAAACCATTATTTTTATAAGTACCTGAAATTTGGGGCTATTTGTTACTGCAGCACAACCTCTTTATCCTGACTAACACAGAAATTACTATCAGAAGTGGTATGTTTCTTGGTAATAAAAATCCATTGTCTTTGGGCCAGGTAGTGGGTATCAAGGAAACTATTACTGAAGGCTGGAAGAAGGCAATCAATATTACACAGTGATGAAGTATTTGGTAAAACTATTGCCTGCATTAACTTGGAAGGCAGATGATGAACTAAATGAGCTTATGGCTTTAAGTGAAGAGATGGGGAGTCAGAATGTCAATAGCACGTCCTGGTTACCATTAGATGTGTTTGACAGGATACTACAAGAAAGATAAGGGCTTTAAAAAGAACTGGGCATGGAGGCATCATGCTCCCTGATTTCAAACTATATTACAAAGTAATAATTAAAACAGTATGGTATTGGCATAAAAACAGATACATTGATCAATGGAACCAAATAGAGAGCCCAGAAATAAACCCATGCTTATATGGTCAATTAGTTTATGACAGAGAAGCCAAAAATATACAATGGGGAAAGGACAGTCTCTTCAATAAATGATGTTGAGAAAATTGGAGCCACATACAAAAGAAACTGGACCACTATCTTATACCATACACAAAAATTAACTCAAAAGGGATTAAAGACTTGGACATAAGACCTGAGATCGTAAAACTGCTAGAAGAAAACATAGGCAATAAGCTCCTCGACATAAGTCTTGACAATGATTTTTTTGAATATGACATAGAAAAGCAAAAGCAACAAAATCAAAAATAAATAGGTGAGGACTTCCCTGGTGGCACAGTGGTTGAGAGTCCACCTGCCAATGCAGGGGACACAGGTTTGAGCCCTGCTCCGGGAAGATCCCACATGCCACGGAGCAACTAAGCCAGTGTGCCACAACTACTGAGCCTGCGCTCTAGAGACAGCAAGCCACAACTACTGAGCCCACGTGCCACAACTACTGAAGCCCACGCTCCTAGAGCCCCGCAACAAGAGAAGCCACCATGATGAGAAGCCCGCACACCACAACGAAGAGTAGCCCCTGCTCACCGCAACTAGAGAAAGCCCATGTGCAGCAATGAAGACCCAATGCAACCAAAAATAAATAAATAAAAATAAAATAAAATAAAATAAAATATAAATAAATAAATAAGTGAGACTATATTAAACTAAAAGTCTTCTGCATTGAGAGGAAACCATCAACAAAAATGAAAAGGCAACCTACTGAATGGGAGAAATTATTTGCAAACCATATTCTGATAAGAGGTTAATATCCAAAATATATAAAGAACTCATACAACTCAATAGCAAAAATCAAACAATCCAATTAAAAAATGAGCAGAAGATCTGAAGACACATTTTTTCCAAAGACATACAGATGACCAATAGGTACATGAAAGAGGCTCTATATCATTAATCATCAGGGAAATGCAAAACCACAGTGAAATATCGTCTCATACCTGTTAGAATGGCTGTTATCAAAACGACTAGAAAGGCAAGTGTTGGCAAAGTTGAGGAGAAAAAGAAATCCTTGTGCACTGTTGGTGGGAATGTAAATTGGTGCAGCCACTGTGGAAAACAGAATGGCGGTTTCTCAAAAATTGAAAAATAGAACTATCATGTGATCCAGCAGTTCCACTTCTGAGTACTTATCTAAAGAAAATGAAAACACTAATTTGAAGCGAAATCTGTACCCCCATGTTCATTGCAGCATTATTTACAATAGCCAAGATATGGAAACAATGTAAAGTGTCCATATTATCCAGCCATAAAAAAACCAAAACCTTGCCATTTGCAACAACATGGATGAATGTTGAGGGCATTATACTAAGTGAAATATGTGTATCTATATCTATATCTATATCTATATCTATATCTATATAGATATTCCATATATATACAAAATAGGTGAAGAGAAATAGGTGGAAGAAATAGGTGAACTCTTTTTGTTTTATTGTTGTTGTTTAAATAAATTGAATTAAAAAAAAAAGAATTGAGCAATTTATAGTGGGAATGAAAAGGAATGGAGAGAGTCCAGAAATTCAGGGACTTGAGGAGTTGGAAGAGCCAACCTATTCTCATCGCTAAACAGTAAAACAAAAACTGAGAAGGCCTTTGAGTAACAAAGACTGATTAAAACTCAGGCTTATGGTGTAGAGAACTGGGAAACCTCATACATTGCTAGTAGGGATGTAAAATGGTATACTCCCTAGGGAAAGCTACTTGGCATTTTCCTAAAAAGTTAAACTTATCACAAGACCCGGCAATTCCACTCCTAGAGATCTTCCCAAAAGAAATAAAAACATAGGTCCACACAAAGACATATACTCAAATGTTAATAGCAGGCTTATTAATGATTGCCCCAAACTTGAACACAACCTAAACGTCTATCCACTGTTGAATGGATAAACAAAATGTGATCTCTCTATACGATGGAAAACCACCTAGCAATTAAAAAGAGCAAACTATTGACACACGCTACAACACGTATGAATTTCAAAAACATCATGCTAAGTGAAAGAAGCAAGATGCAGAAGACTACATATTATATGATTCCATTTATATGAAACGTCTAGAAAGGCAAGTTTATAGAGCTAGAAAGGTTAGTGATTGCCTACGGCTGGGGGTGGGAATGAGACTTGACTATAAGTGGCCATGAGGGAACTTTTGGTTCCTTCAGGTGGTAGAAATGTTCTAAAACTGGATTGTGGTAATGGTTGCACAACTTCAAATTTGCTTAAATCTTTGAAATGTACACTTATTTTCACCTTGTTGAAATGTGTAACAAAGCTGGCTCAGCCAAAGATGGTTTCTAGCTGCCTGAGCCCCTCCCACCTTCCTGAAGACTTAGCACAAGTTCACAATACAGTGCCATCTCTTCCTCAAAGAAAAAAACGTCTGTGTCAATGATGGTATTCACAGTGGTAGATAATCAGGAACACTTCTCACATTCTGAGAGCAGAAAGAGAAGCAAGAGGGCGGATGGAGAAGGGAGTAGATTAACAGGACCTGGGAAGACTCCAACAAGCCAAGGAAGTGCTCAAACTTTTGTGCTCGTGTATTCCCAAATAATTTTTAAAAACCACATATCCTTATGTATATTGTGAGCCTGACATTTACGATTTTTCACCATGAGTTTAAATGTATTTTTAATTTTTTTTAAATTTTTTTTTAATAAATTTATTTATTTTTTTATTTTTGGCTGCGTTGGGTCTTCGTTGCCGCGTGCGGGCTTTCTCTAGTTGCGGCGAGCAGGGGCTACTCTTCGTTGCGGTGCGCGGGTTTCTCATTGCTGTGGCTTCTCTTGTTGCAGAGCACGGGCTCTAGGCATGCGGGCTTCAGTAGTTGTGGCACGTGGGCTCAGTAGTTGTGGCTCGCGGGTTCTAGAGCGCAGGCTCAGTAGTTGTGGCGCATGGGCTTAGTTGCTCCACGGCATGTGGGATCTTCCTGGACCAGGGCTTGAACCCGTGTGCCCTGCATTGGCAGGCGGATTCTTAACCACTGCACCACCAGGGAAGCCCCTGTGTTTTTTATTTTGTTCATAAGAAGTAAAAAAAATAGTAAACATTTTATAAGATGAGGATTGACTGTAACTGTAATAAATGTTTCATGATGTGATTTGGTAAAATAGATTTAACCACCTTATTGAATAACACACGCTGCATCAGAAAGAAAACAAGGAATTATTCATCTTGGTTTTTATCCACGTATCTTGAAATATTAGAAGTCCAGAAAACATTTCAGTTATACTTAAAAGAATCACTGTCATTAACTTACTCTATTTCAGTTGTTCTGAATTCAAAATATTCCACTAAGCACCAAGCACCCCCCTTAACAGAAGTTCATACAGATAGGAAAAGACAGGAGAAAGCCAGGTCTAGATGCCTTGACTCATCATCAAAGATGGCTGCTCTGTGACCAATCGTTTCTCGTTTTCCCTTTAGCACTCAGAGGTTTTTGTACCCCAGCCGATGCACGCAGTGGGATTCAGGATGAGTGACAAGTGAGGCTCTCTTCTGTAAAGTGGGGTAAGGATCACCATGACCAGGGCATCCTCCAGTAGTTTTAACAGAATCTTATAGAATAGAATCTTATAATAGAATCATGTAGAATCTTATATGGAAGCACCCCTTGCTAAGTCTCTGGTGTCCCTGCACACATCAGTTTGCAAACCAGAGCATGACAGAGGTCAGGGCAAGGGAGCAGAGGGCTGCTCTTCAGCAACTGCTTCCTAAGTCAGAGGGCTGCTGAGAATTCTCCTCTTCTTGCACTGTCCCCAGGGCTTGCTCAGCCCACCTTGGTCTCCATCTGCTTTTGAGCACTTCAATGCCCAGCACTCAGGCGTCCTCTTGACCTCAAAAGGCAGTAGCCCCAGGCTGATTCCCATGCAAGGAATGCTTCCTGAAGGCACTTCCTGCCTGCAACTTTTGTATTGTTCACCTGTGGAGGCAGGTTGATTAAAAGCATATGCTTTAGAGCCAGAGGGATCCTGGGCTCAAATCCCATTATTGCCATTTAATAGCTGCGTGACCTTCGGCAAATCACTTGACTTCTCTGAGCCTTCTCCCCAACATCAGGCTTCAAACCAGAGTGACTGGCACCCCAGAACAGAGGTCCAGAATCAGGATGCCATCTCCAGTCCTACCCCGATCCCGTTCCATAGACATGAGCGTGTTGTGCAGAGAGGCTGAGTGATTTCTCCACAATCACTTACCAAGTAACTTGGCAAAGGCGAGACTCAAGTCCAAGACAATTCTCATTATGCTCTGGTCTAACCTAGCAGAGTAGAATCTGTCCACATACAACTGGGAGCCAGGGGTGAAAACCCCAGCACCAAAGGGGCTTTGGATATTCTAAATAAGCCTGAGGCAACAGTGGGGAGTCGCCACCCCAGACTCCTACCACAACATGCTCTTCCTAACATAGTTGCTTCAAGGATCTCAACCAATGCCTTGTAGGAGAACTCAAGAATGATCAGGAGTCAGCTTGGAGGCAGGTGGTGTCACTCTGGGATTCCCTGGAGGTCACAACTCCATGTCAATGCAATATCTACTATGGCTCGATGGCTCCTCTTCCAGGAAAAAGGCACAATAAGGAGCAGACTGAGGGAGGAAGGCAGGAAGGAAGCATTTATTGAGCCAAGCACACAGGAAGGACTCTGTCTGCAACCTAAGAGATGGCATGGATGCCACCAGAGCCTCCGGTCAGGCTCACATCCCAAGAGATGGTCTCCGTCTGCACTGGAGGGACTTTGAGGGCTACATCCATGGAGTTACGGAGGGAGCCCACTTCTGAAACAGCCTCCCCTCTCAGCTAGAGAAAGCCTTTGTCTCCTGTTTTTTTCCAAGATAGTTCTTGCCGGCCTCTCCTGAATGTTCTGAAGGGTTGTTCCAGAAGGGTCACAGGACATTCTATCCCACCTGAGCCGTCCTGAGTCATGAGGCCACACTCTCGAAAACAGCCATTCTACTCCAACTTCTCCTGTGTGATCTCATCACAACCGAAGTTAATTCACTTCTATCTGTACAGTCTCATGAAGGCAAGGACTGTGTCTGCCTGCCCCACAGGTCCATTCTCAGCACAGTCGGCGTGCAGGAAATATCTGTTGAATGAATGCCTAGAGGAAGCTTCAGAGAACTGTCTTCTGCCTTGAGTCTCTCCACCCTAAGATGGAATTTGAGACCCAGCAGAGCTTCTAGACCCTTCTTTAAAGGTTATTTACACCCGAAATAGAAAGACGTGCACATTCTCCTGTAGGGATGGTCACTGTGTCTCAGTCCAACAGGCCAAGGCCATGTCAGGAAATGAGGACAGGCCATTAGCTCTTAACCCCATGGGAGATAGTCACCAGGCCACTCTCAAGACTAGCAAAAAGTATTATGCACAAAAATCAGGTTGAATAACTGTCCTGGCTGGGAAGCCACCATAAAACCAGGACCCAAGGTACCACTAGAAGTTCTGTTAATGTAGGCAAAGATTTTTGCCAACTTTTTTGGCTGCAGTATCCCTGTAATGCCCAGAACAATGTCTGGCATTGAGAATATGCTCAGGAAATATTTATTGATAAATTAATGAAAGGAAATGAAAACTAGTAAAAATATATATTGACAAATTAATAGAAATTAATTCTATTTATGTGAGTTCAATCCCCAAAGCAAGGTCAGATTACTTCCCAGCCACCTGCCTGGGAAGTAACCATGTCTCCTTCCTTTTGAGATGATGGGAATGTCTGAAAACATTAAACTGGTGAATTTTCAATACAGAGTGAGTCTTGTTTCCTGCATCCATTCTGCCACTGTGGCCCCAGTGAGGGAAGAAGGGTGAAAGCTACTTCAGGGAAGGAGCTGGATATGACGCAGGGGAGTCCCCATCAGAGAGAAGGGGGAGTAGGAGGAAGCCCTCCACGGCAGAGGACAGGAGCGGGACATGTGGTGGGAGGGAGCCTGGGCACATAAGGCTCTTAGCCAACTCCCCAAGGCATAGCCCAGTGAGGCTCAAGTCTGGGAGAAGCTGCCCATCCACCACACACAGGGGCAATGGGACAGCATGAGTAGAGGGGAGTGTCCAGAGACGTGGGCCCAGGGTACTCCCAAATCTGGCCCCCAGCACCTGGTGTCTGGGGCTCTGAGTGCTCCCACACACCTAGGGAGGATGCAGAGGTGCAGAGAGGGCCAGTGGACCAGCAGAGCCCTGAGGTCAGGGTGAAAAGCCACAGAGGAGGATTTATAGCCAGAGCCAAAGGGTCAAGAGTACAGGCTTCACCAGCAGAGACCAGCATGTCAGGTTGAAATGCTAGAGCTCAGCAGATACTCCTCAGGATTTTATTTTATTTTAATTAATTTAAATTTAAACTGCCACATGTGGCTAAGTGCTATAAGTATATAATGTAAATAATATAAAGTAAAATTTTATATAATGTACAGCAATATAATATAAATAATATAATATAAAATAAAATAATAAATTCTGTTTAAAATAGCAGCAAAAAGCATCAAATATCTGGGAAAAACCTTGACACAAAAAGTAGTACTATGTTGACATTGTAAAATTCTACTAAAAGCTATAAAAAGTGACAGGAAAGGAAAGACACACTCTGTCTTTCTCTGAAATGTTCTTTCCAAATTAATGTATAGGTTTAATACATTTTAATCAAAACCTCAATAATTTTTTTATTATTGACAAAATGATATTAAACTTCATCTATATAATTAGGTGATAACAGTCAAGAAAAAGAGTACCAAAGGAAGGCTGGTCTCGTTTGACATCAAAATATGTTATAAAGCTTCAACAACCCTGCAACGTGGGATAGTCTGGAAGCAATCCCTAGTCTATATAAGAAAATTCATATATGACAAAAGAGGTCTCACAAATTTGTGGAAAGAGGGGGACTAATCAATGAATTACGTTGAGACAATGGGTTAGTTCTTTGAGGAAAATTCAAGTTGGCTTTGAACCTCACACTATACACCAAAATAAATCACAAATAAATAAAAGATTTAAAAATTAAATCGTTATGGCTACCAGGGGGTAAGGAGGGGAGGGATAAACTGGGAGATTGGGATTGACATATACACACTACTATATATAAATAGATAACTAATAAGGACCTACTGTATAGTACAGGGAACTCTACTCAGTACTCTGTAATGGCCTATATGGGAAAAGAATCTAAAAAAGAGTGGATATGTGGATATGTATAACTGATTCACTTTGCCGTACAGCAGAAACTAACACAATATTGTAAATTAACCATACTCCAATAAAATTTTTTTTTAATTTAACAAATAAAAGAAAAGTTAAAGGAAGACTTCCCTAGTTGGGCCTGACCTAATCAGGTGAGCTCTTTAAAAGAGGGAGCAGAGTTTCTGCATCAAATCATAGGGTGAGGGCAAAAACTGACCAGTTATTTTTCAATCATTGTCCCAAATAAAGGTATACTATTTTCCCAGGGGGGAGACAAAAAGAGTGGATATGTGGATATGTATAACTGATTCACTTTGCTGTACAGTAGAAACTAACACAACATTGTAAATCAGCTATACTCCAATAAAAATTAATTAATAAAAAAAACATAGTCTAACTAAAAAAATAAATAATAAAAATTAAAATTAAATCGACGTATTGGTTGAACAGTACTTAGGATCTAATGAGCCAAGTCTATACATTCAAAACACAGAGCTACTGAATTGTTACCAAAAGGTAAAACATGTCAGCCTCCTAAGAGAAGACTCAAAGGAAGGACTCCTATCACCCGGGTAACTTTCTTCTTCTACCACCGCCGACCCTTGGCTACTCAAAGTGTATGTAATCTCTAGACGGGCAGCATTGACCTCATCTTGAAGCTTGATAGAAACACCCACTCCCAGGGCCCACCCCAGAGCTGCTGAATCGGAAGCTGCATGTTAACAAGATCCCCAGGCAGGACGTGTGCACAGAGAAGTCTGAGAAGCACTGACTCAAGGCACCAGGGGCTTTGCCTCCAGCAACCACGCCCCCTCGGTCCCAGGCTCCCCTGCACCTCTCTATGCCTTTCATGGCTGCCACAAAGAGGTCAAGCAGGGTAATTCTTCACAGAAATGTAGACCTTGAATGGATAGGCCATAGGAAAGATCTAAAAGGCACACCAATGGGAATGCCATCTGCTCCAGTCTTGGCTGACCCCACTGGACCTCCAACCTGCAATTCAGGGAGTTGTCACCTGGTGGTAGTGTTTTGTTATGAAGCTCTGGCTAGTGACTATTTCAGGAATAGATTATGAGATACAATAGGAAAACTGCTTTTCAGAAATCAAAAACAGAAACCTTTAAACCAGTCAAATAAAATTTTAAAGCTATTATATAATAAATTTAAAAATATAAAAGGAGACATTTTAAAGAAATACTTTCGAATGATATATAATCAAAGATGTACTGATATTTAACAATTGCCTGGGTGAGGAGACAGCCTTAATTTGTAGCGTTGGCTCATTTCCCTGGTGTAAATACTCCCACCGAGGCTGACTTCAAGATCACAAGACATGGAGATGGAGAATATGTGTACACTCGGCTCTCACAAGCAGGTAACAGCCAGCTCTAGCACACTACTGTAATAACAATAAATATCTGTAAAGTCTCTCAGTTTCTAAAGTTATGTCACGTTCCCCATCTGATTCCATTAGCCTGATTCTCGAGGCTGCAAAAGATGACCTAATCCTTGCAGGGAAAGGCCCATCACTGCAGCTCCCATCTCGGGGTCTCCACAGCACAGCATCTTGCCCAAAGCAAACAGCCGAAGCAAACAGCACCCTGTCCCAGGGATCAGGATAAATGCCTTCTATACATTAACCTCAAAGGAAGGCCCAGAGAGGAGGTAGGAATTGACCAAGGTTGTGTAGGCAGGATGAGGTTTCATGGGTGTTCTAAGTCAAAAAAGTCCTCCCTGATTCCCAAATCACAGCCCTCCTCCACCAAGCCAACTTTTCCCAAAGTTTCACATTCTAAGAAGTTAATAAGAAATGCTATTGTAACTGAGCAGGACCCTATGAGCCTTCCCAGAACAGACTTCTACCCATGTGCTCCACCCACCTTTTGTCTGTAGAAAAACTTTAGTCAAAGAATAAATTTAATCAGAGAAGTGAGAAAATGCAGAAAGAAAGGAAAACAGTCAAGTAAGACAAAATAATAATACTTTAGCCGTTAAACAAAGTCAAGGACCTTTAGTTCTTCCTCAAGGACTTCTGATACTATTCTGAGCTGTGTCCTTTGAGCTGTTTTGCAGATACTGAAACCCCCCACCAGGTGGAAGAAGTTAACTGTACGCTGTCCACAAGCACGCAGACCCCAGACCCGTTGGAAACAGGAGGTTGATGATGCTGACTCCCAATTACCTCACCACCAACCAATCAGAAGAATGCCCACGAGCTGATCACGACCTGCTCCTTGAACACTGTAAGACTCCTCACTACCCCTCCAGGGCGGGACACGCAATCTTGAGGGCATTAGCCCCCTGTGGTCCCCTTTGCCTGGCAAAGCAATAAAGCTTTTTTTAAAAATTTATTTTTATTGAAGTATAGTTAAATTACAATGTTGTGTTAATTACTGCTGTACAGCAAAGTGACTCAGTATGCATATATATACATTCTTTTTCATATTCTTTTCCATTATGGTTTATGACAGGATATTGAATATAGTTCCCTGTGCTATACAGTAGGACCTTGTTGTTTATCCATTCTATATATACCAGTTTGCATCTGCTCATCCCAAACTCCCAATTCAACCCTCTCCCACTCCCCTCCCCCTTGGCAACCAGCAGTCTATTCTCTATGTCCCTGATTCTGTTTCTGTTTCATAGATAGGTTCATTTTTTGGGGCCACTTGGCACAGCCTGTGGGATCTTAGTTCCCTGACCAGGGATCAAACCCGGGCCTCCCGGCAGTGAACTGCTTTTCTTTACTGCAGTACTTCTCAGAGCCTTTACAATCCTAACAAACATCACAACTCTCGAAGAGAAAGAGAATGCAGCATTTGCCAATGTGGTTGCCCTGGAATTTCTTTTCACTGAATCTTCCGTCCTAAGGAACACTTTTTAGAGACTGCTGCAATGCTCAGCAATCTTCCTAGGACTAGAAGGGGCCCTACTGGTCATTGGGTCCAACCCACCATGTGATGCATGAGTGGCCTCTTCTCACAACCCTCTGTTGACAGGGAGCTCACACCCTTCCAACACATCCCCCTTTATCTTGAAACAGCTCTCTCTGTTTCTTCCAAATCTGGTGTTTTAATTCTTCTCTAAGGACCAAGGCACTGAAAAGGAAGGGACTGATACTTCTTGAGCACCAGCCACATGCTAGGCTCTCCACACTCTTCTAACCCTCAAGATAGCGACTCTGTGCAATAAGCATAATTATGCTCTTTTGTCCGATGAGGAAAGTAGGCTCAGAGAGATTAGGCAACTTGCTCTAGGCCACCTCTCAATTCTAACTCCCAACTGCCATGCGTCTTTGCCTTGAAGTAACCCCTGTTGCTCAGGCAGGGATGGAAGCGTGGATAGGAAGAGGGACTAACTCAGCCTTGGGGGTGGGATCAGGGAAGGCCTTGCAGAGGGGGTGACACTTGAGTAAGAAGGTGACATGTGAGCAGAAGTCTGGCAAGTGGATAACAAGAAAAAGGGCATGCTGGTCAAAGAGACAGCATGTGCAAAGGCCCTGAGGGGAGAAACAGTGAGGCACTGTCAGGCAGGAGCAGAAGGGACCTGGTGAGGGGCCCTGGCTGAAGTGGGGACCCAGTCACGTGGACCGTCAACGATAGTGAGACAGGAGGTGAGGCTGCAGGAACCGAGAGGCTGGGCAGGGGCAAAAGGAAGTCTCAGACACAGGGAACGAAATTCCAGGGTTATTAGAGCACCCAAGATGGAGCTGGGCACAAGGAGTCCCTCACTCGGGTGCAGCACTTCACAGTTTGTATCCCCTCCACACACACATTCTTCCCCACCCCACCCCACCCCAGCACCCTGCTCAGGGCCTGGCAAGGACCTTCAGTTCTGGGACGTTCCGTTTTCGTAAGTGAGCCAGTGAGAGAAGGAGTGCTCCTCACCGAAGTCCCAGGGGATGGCAAGGCAAAGGCGTCAGCCCCATTTCATGGGGGAAAGCCAGGCTCAGGGAAGTCCACGACCAGCCTGTTAACTTACAACTGTGAGAAGGGGGCGGGGCTTGAGGGCAGACCTCTTGGCTCTAAACTTGGAGCCCATTCACTGCCTCACAGAGGAACCCGTTTCTAGAACTGCGATTCAAGGTGGGGCCTGATCTCATGGTCAGCGGTAAGAGGTCTGTTCCCAGATGAGCTGCTGGCCTGTCCAAGACCAGACAGTCCAGTGGGGGTGACTGGAGGGGACAGAGGACAGGAGGGGTTGGCCAGAGGGTTCTTCACAACCCTCCCCCCAACGCCCCCTGAGATCCACAGAGTCTCGAGGAGGGATTCTGGGGATTCTAAGTGGCCCCTGGCTTGGGGCCTGCAGAGCTGGGAGGTCTGTGAGCCAGGCAGAAGCCCAGCCAGTCAGAGGGAGACCCCTTCAACTCTACTGTCACCTTCTGTTACCAGCCACACCCTCCCCAAGACTGCTTCCTGGCACCCAGAGAGCGGGAGGCCCAGGAAGGGCTGCCACGGCTGGGGGATAACTCCCCGCCTCACCCCCTGCAGTCTTCCAGCCCATCCCAGCCACAGGCCCTGCCCTACCCCAGGGCTCACTCCCAAACCAACAGAGTCCTGGATTTATCCTGCAGGGGTGACCTCCAGCAGGTACTAACCTGACCTCATCTCGCCTCACCTCCACCAACCAGGCCGGTCCCTGATTTTCATTTCTACACTACAGCCTGGCCTTGCAGGTTTATTTTTCAATTAGTTTCCCACTTATGGGCCTAATCGCAAATGTTCCATGGTAGAGCTGCATCTTGGGACACGAAAGGCC
This sequence comes from Balaenoptera acutorostrata, assembly GCF_949987535.1. Classification (NCBI taxonomy): domain Eukaryota; kingdom Metazoa; phylum Chordata; class Mammalia; order Artiodactyla; family Balaenopteridae; genus Balaenoptera; species Balaenoptera acutorostrata. The sequence continues at coordinate 32,179,417 of NC_080079.1, read as the reverse complement.
AGCGTTAAAGCAGTATGGAATCACAGGCATGGCCTACACTGGGAAGAGGGCGCTTGGATGCTGCATGTGACACTGGGTGGACCACTTTTCCCTTTGGTGTCAGTTTTTTCACCCATACATTGAGAAAGCTGAACCAGCTCAGGGATTCTCAAGGCGGGGCCACAGACCGCTTTGTTAGAAGTGTCTAAGGAGTGTTGATACACAGATCCCAGGCCCCATCCACATCTACGGAATCAGACTCTCCAGGGACAGGGCCCAGGAATATGCATGTTAAGTTCATATCCCGCCCACCCCCACAGGTGACTCACGGTCACTGAAGTTTGGAGACCAATGGAGGTGATGTCTCGAGGTCCCTCTAGCTCTGTTTGGTTTCTACAATTTCTATTAGAGAAGCGTAAGGCATCTACCCAGGGACTGCCATTTGTCCATCCCAGTAACAAGCTGCTCAGGAAGGACCTTGCTAAGTTCCAGAAGACAGTCACCTAGAGAGAAGCTGAGACTACCTTACCGGAGGAACTAAATCTGGAGCCTTCGAACCATTGGAATTTCTCTCAGGAAACAGGGAGGGGCCAGAGGCAGGGAGAGTTACAGGGAAATCCTACCCAGAGACACATTTAGTTCACTTCAAGTTTCCAGCAGAGGGATTTAACAGGTTTAAAGCAGTTTTCTGTGAATCTTTGTCAAGGGAGTGTATGTACAAACAAACAGGGAGGTTTTTTTTTAGTGAAAAGTTAATCGGCTTAAAGTGTGCAACTAAATAAGCAAAGCTTACATTAAAGTGATCCACAGAGAAAGGACCCCATGGAAAGAAAGTTCTAGGAAATACAATATGGCCTCTATGTTCTTTTGTAGTTCCACGCTATAAATATTCATGGGGCGGTGTTATTGGGGTCCACAGCTCTATGCAACCACAATAGTTTTTTTGTTTATTCTCAGGACCATGAACTTTGAAACCATGAACCTAAATTTCAGGACTCTGCATTCAGGCATGTTTGCAGAGCAGGAGGCGAGAGGTGCAGGCTTGCGGAGGACAGAGGAGAGGAAACAGGGCGAGATGTGAATCATGCCTCCTGGATCTTTTGGTTGAGATTAAAGAGGAGAATCTGTTTAGTATGGGAGACCTCCGTCTCCAGGGTCTCCAGCTGCTCCAGCCTGGGGAAATGGCCTTCACAGGCATGGAGGGCTTAGTTACTCAAGCATATGGCAGAGAGGGGTGGGGAGCTGGAAATAGTTTAATTGGATCAAACAGACTTTTTCCAAGTTCTACATGAAAGACTTAAAAAAAACCCAAACTAGTTTGAATCATGGCATTTCTAAGATGGAGAGAGTTTAAACGTCACCTAAGCCATGTCCTTGCTTTCCACGTAAGGAAACTAAGGTCCAGGAAGGTTAATTGACTTGCTCAAAGTAGCACAGGTAGAAGCCACATCTGCTGACTCGAAACCAGTGATGACAAATATGAGACACACATGTACCCCTCTTAGCCTCTCTGTCCCAGAGCAAATATCCTTCATTGATCACACCTTCCTGTCCACCGAACCTGGACACAGCCTCCAAATCCATCTCAACACAGTCTACAGAGGGCCAGCACAAATGGATAGAAATGGCAGATGAATTGGGACCTACTTGCCAGCTATGCCCTAAACCATGCTGGCAATGTCCATAACCCATCGGCCATTTGTTCCAGCTAGGTGTTTTCTATTCAAAGTCACTTAAAGTCTGAATTCAGGGTCTGAGCGTGCACACCAGAAAAGTAGCAGGACCTGAAAGTCCATAGGACTTTCCATGTTAAAAGTCAATCCTGAAAAGATGCTCAGTATGGCTAATTATTAGAGAAATGCACATCAAAATCACAATGAGGTATTACCTCACACAGGTCAGAATGGCTACCATCAAAAAGTCTACAAATAACAAATGTTTGAGAAGATGTGGAGAAAAGGGAACCCTTGTATACTGTTGGCGGGAATGTAAATTGGTGCAGCCGCTATGGAAAACAGTATGGAGGTTCCTTAAAAAACCAAAAATAGAGATACCATATGACCCAGCAATTCCATTTCTGGTGGAAATGAAAACACTAATTCAAAAAGATACATGCACCACAATGTTTGTAGCAGCACTATTTACAATAGCCAAGATATGGAAGCAACCCAAGTCCCTATCAACAGATGACTGGATTACGAAGATATTCATATATACATGTATATAATATTACTCAGCCATAAAAAAGAATGAAACACTGCCATTAGCAGCAATGTGGATAGACCTAGAGAATATTATGCTTAGTGAAATAAGTCAGACAGAAAAAGACAAATACTATATGATATCACTTAATATGTGAAATCTAAAAAATAGCACAAATGAATGTATGTACAAAACACAAACAGACTTACAGATATAGAAAACAAACTTGTGGTTACCAAAGGGGAGAGGAAGGGGGAGGGACAAATTAGGGGTATGGGATTAACAGATACAAACTACTATATATAAAATAGATAGGCAACAAGGATATACTGTAGAGCATAGGGAATTATACCCATTATCTTGTAATAACTTATAATGAATATAATCTGCAAAAACACCTGAATCATTATGCTGAAAATAACATAATATTGTAAATCAACTATACTTCACTTAAAATTTTATTTAATTGAAGTACTGAAAAATTAAATTGAAAAATTGAAAAAAATTTCAATTAAAAAAAAAATGCTACAGCTTGGCTTTCCAAGCAGGACTCACTTGGCTTAAGAAATACCTGCTCAGCTAATTCCCCAGAAAAAAAGATTCTCTACCAGACTAGCATGAGCAGGTAGGCCATATTTGCAAGGCCAGTTAAGTTTTACAGCTCCAAATGTATTTCATCTCACATGCCCATCCCACTCAATCGGTGATGTTTTCTCTAAGTGCTGTGAGGTGACTTCTTGGACCCTCAGGAAAAGGAGCTGTGATCAATCAGCCATGTCTGACACTGGCCTGGGGAGGGAGTGGCATTGGAGCTGCCACACATGGGGCATTTACAAATGTATATTGTAAAAATACTAAAAATAGTTCTATCCATGGGAAAGAATATCTGCAGCAAGGCCTGAGCTATGATTCAAGTTATTCTTTTTATACTTACTTTCCACACTCTCTGCCCTGCTCTGTGCCCAGGAAGGCGGATCCTGTGGACTGCTTCCTCCATGTCTCACTGCTCTCTGGCTTCTGCTTGCATTCAACCAGGAGGAGACCCTGGCAGATCAGACGGAAGAGAGCAGAGAGCTGCAGGCATTTCTTCCCTGCTTTCTCCCTGCTTTGGTGCTGTATCCAAACTACTATATATAAAATATATTAGATAGGCAACAAGGATATACTATATAGCACAGGGAATTATACCCATTGTCTTATATACTGTCTTATGTACCGTCTTACCTATACTGGAATATAAGCTGCAAAAAAACCCTGAATCATTATGTTGTACACCTGAAACTAATACAATATTGAAAATCAACTATACTTCAAGTGACTCAGCCACCTCCCCTCCTGCACAGCTCCAGCTCCAGCCGTAACACGGTTCCCTTCCCATTTCTTCAGCCACAGGGGAGACTTGCTAGTCTCTGGGTGTCTCACACCCTTCTTTGCATCCTAACCCTGTCTCTGTAATTAGTCCCTTCATGAAGGTCTCTTCATTTGAAACATCTGGGGTAAAGTCTGGTTCCTGCTGGCACCTGGCTTGTACTGCTGTTCTAAGAAAATCCTCCCATTATTTCCATAGCTAAATGGGAAGATGGCATTCTGACTGGTAAACTGAATGGCTACTTTGGCCTAAGATAACACTTTTCACTGCTTAATTCCAGCAGCATATGACTTACTGCTGTCTCACACCTGCTATGTTCCCACTGTCTAAGCTCACATGGCTTCCACTCAGTAACGGAGAAAAGGGAGCAGTTTAGGTCCTAAAACCCAGAAGCTTCCCAGGCTCTAATTTTGCATCTTATGTGCCTGATTCCAAGGCCAGGTATATCTCATAAGCTCTAATACCTCCACTGTGGAATGATCTTTTGTGGAGCATCAAGTTACCAGTGCAATTAAGCAGGACTCATTCTGAAGACAAAGGCCCATGGAGACCCTAAGTAGTGCAGAGAGTGGAAAGATACACTAGGTGGAGAGTAAAGGAGACCCGGGGTCCACCTCCAGGCATGCCGGGAGCTATCCATGTGAACTTGGACTCATTACTGCCCTTTCAGGCCCTCAGGGTTCTCATAGGAAACATGAAAAACGGTATAAATAATTCCGAGGGTAACTTCCAGCTCTAACATTCTGAAAGATTTTACTCTAAAATCTTACCTTGTGTATCTAGTTAACATTCAATAATGGTCATGAGCCTATCATCACTTTGACTAAATTTTCTTCATAAAGTTCCAGCAAGTAGTCTATTGTGGCAGACTTATTGTCCACCAATACCTTTTCTCCCTTCTTCCCTAACAACAGAAACTATGATGTTCAGTTCCAGACCTTCCAGAAGAAATATTTCCCAGAATCCCATGTAGCTAGCTACATGGTCATGTGACCATGGTCATGTGACTAACTTCCAGCCAATGAGAGGAAAGCAGATGGCAGATGGCATCTCCTGGGAACCTGCTCTCACATTCTTTGTTCTTTTTCTTTTCCATGCCTTCCATGTCCAGACCGTGTTTGTGATGGTTTGAGCTCTGGCTACCATCGTGGACCATGAGGACAAGGGCCTCAGCCAGGGAGAGTGGAGGGGCAGGCTGGAAGGAGACTGGACCCTAGAGGACTTCCTGGAGCAGCACTGTCATACTGGCCATAGACTGCGGACCTCCAGACTTCGATGTGAGAAAGAAAGAAACTTCTGGCTTGTTTAGGCCAGTGTTCCAGCTATCAATATATTGCCTATCAGCTCTAAATCCACCCTTCTTTGTCATGCTTTGTGACACAAGCTGGACCCCGGAAACATTTCTCCTTTGTCAGCTGGCACATTAGATTTTGTCAGTAGAGGGCACTAGAGGGACTGCAAGAGGAAGGGAATTCTCTTCCTGCTTCTGGGCCTCATCTTTCTTGCTCCTGTAGAGTGGCCACCAGCAGTGTTTGGGAAACCCATTGGCACCCAACTTTCAGAGTTTTGCCCAAACTCCAGTGGGCAATTCCCCACTTGTCAGCCTCTTCCTGTAGCATCTCAACAAACTTCTCCAACTGTCAGTGGGTCACAGCCATACCCTCTCCTATGAAGTACAGCCGGGGAGGGGTATGTGTGGGGTGACCTCTTCCAAATGTATTCCTTCCCTAGTAGCTGCTCCCTATATCTTCTATTCCTGTTTTCTTTAAAGTTCTCTCTACCTCCTTTTGCTAGTTAATAATCCTTTATATTAAATTTTTGAATTATTTCTGAAATTACTGATGTGGTTTCAGTCTCCCAACTGGCCCCTGATGGCCACAGCCAATTACCATGGGTTCATTACTAGCCATTTAACCTGATCTTAACTGATAGAGCCAGGCAATCATCTCCATGGAACAAGTGAGTGATATGGTACAGGATAAGCTTTCTGCTTTTTAAAACTCTTCTCTCCAAAAATTATTTGTGACAAACGTGTCAGATGAAAGGTTGAAGTCCTAATCTCTAACAGTTCCTACAAAATGTTTAAAAAATGACCACCTAATTAAAAAATGAACATAAGCAGAAAGAAAAAGAGTCCATAAATAAGAAGAAAAAAAAGCCCATAAATAGGAAATTCACACAGCAAAATAAATACAAATGGTCAAAATATATTTAAAGATTTTTTTTATGTGGCCATTTTTAAAGTCTTTATTGAATTTGTTACAATATTGCTTCTGTTTTATGTTTTTTTTTTTGGCCTTGAGGCATGTGGGATCTTAGCTCCCCGACCAGGGATCAAACCCACACCCCCTACATTGGAAGGTGAAGTCTTAACCACTGGACCACCAGGGAAGTCCCCAAAATATATTTTTTAAGGTTCAAAATTATTTGAAAAAGAAATACATTACAATATAAATGCAAACTGAAGAAACTGTAAATTATTTTTCTCTTATCAAACCAACAAAGATTTTAAAGACTAGAATACAAAAATGTTAATCTTAATGAGAGTGCAAAGGAGTAAAAAAAAATTTGAAGGGCAATTTGAAAAAAAGAATCAGAAGCCCTAAAAGCATCTATACTTTTGACCCAGCAATTCTACGGGTAGAAATTTTTCTAAAAAAATAATTTAAAACATACACAAAAATCCAGGATGACTCCAGCATGATTGTTTATAATAGCAAAAGAAATGATTGGGGGAAAAAATCTTTATGTCCAATAATAGAGGATTGATTAAATTAAATTATGGTGCATCTATACCAAACAACTTAAATTGATGCCATACAAGTACATGTATTACATAAGCATCTTTATTATCGTGGAAGGAGGTTCATGGTACTAAGTGAAAGTGAAACACAAGCAGGTTCAAAACTATATGTGTAGCATTTTAAAAAAATTACAACCATGCATGAAAAAATTTTGGAAGAATATACAACAAAGTGTTAACAACGGTTACTCCTCCGCCATGGAATTGCCAGAAATTTTTACTCTTGCTTGCTCTCTATATTTTCTAAATGTTCTCCAGTGGATGTATATTAGCTGTATAATTAAGAAAACTGTTTTATGTTAAAAAAAAATAATCTCCCGTTCTGGCCCATCTCAAGGGCACCCCAATGCTTGCTGAGCATCTCTGGATGAACTCATTTATGTTTCACTAGACTTTGAGACAGAGCTCAGCTTGGGACCTCTCCCACACACAAAGCCATGATCTCTCCCGCATTTTCCCTTCCTTTCCATTCCTGAGGCCCAAGTCTGGACTTCATGCTCCCAGGCCTAGAACCCCTGGTGGTCCTCCTATTTCCCGCTTCTACAGATCCTAAACATCATTTGTCTTCATCATAACGGCCATCTGCTCAAAAACCATCAGTAGCTCCCCCTTTCTTAAGGGGCATGATTTAAATGTCTCAGCTTGACATTCACTGTTCCAAGCTTCTTTCAATCTTGCCACTACTATTCTGCAAAGTAAACCAGGTATTCCCACAGCTCCAGACACATCCAAAGCATTCCTGCTGCCTTGCCTTGACTCATGATGTTTATTCTACCTGAAATGCCTTCCCCTCCATCCCAGTTTCTCCAAATCCTTTCCATCCTTCCAGGCCAAACTCAGGGCTCACCTGAGTTGTTTGTTTGTTTGTTTTCTTTTTAAATATATCTTTATTTCTCAAACTCAAAGCTTTATTTCATCAAGTTCTAACACATTTTGCATTGACAAGTGATTTCACCTGCATCCCATAAGAAGGTCAGTGGCCATTACACCAAAGAGGAAACCTCACATATCCTAGGAAATTAATATTTGAAAGGCTATGCAAGTATAGAATAACAAAAAAAGCTTCCAATTTAGTCTAATTTGTATCTTTTCATCTATAGTAATCTGGAAATTAATGGATAAAAACTTAATTTTCCTAAAGCAGTGATTTTTTTTTAACTTCATGAAAAAAAAAAAGACCAGTTGCTTGAGTTTTAAAACACCCACAGATCCATATTATTTAACGACTTCCTCTTTAGCGGATGGTCTTCTCACCCTCCTATGCAAACACACATGACAATTTGCACCACCCCTCACTAGCTTACCAGGCTTACCAGGAAGCCTTCCTTGACTTCCTTACAGTGATTGATGCCTTTTCCAAATCCCTATAGTATCTCATTTGCTCAGTTTTTCATTTGGCAAATATTGGTTGAGCACCCACCATGTGCCAGGCACTGTGCTGGTGACTGGGAAACCAAATGAGTCTAATTTCTACCCCTTGAAGTTCATTGTCTGATATGGAGACAGACATTGAGCAAATAAATAGTCACTCCAATACCCAGTTACGGACTGTAAAACGTGCAGGGAAACAAAGGTGATGAGAGATTTAAAAGAAGGGACCTGATTGAGATCAGGCCTGAGAAGGCCTGGGGGGGAAAGGATATGTAAACTGACGGTCCTAAGTGGGTCTAATTTTGCAAACATGATCAAACGTGCATTTCAAAAAGATCATTCTGCCTGCAACATGGAAAACAGATTTTGGGAGGCAAGGGGGCAGCAGGGAGACGGGTTCAGGTACCATCGCAGTAGCCTACGTGGGAGCCGGTGGGCTTTAGACCAAACAGTGGCAGTAAAGATGGAGAGGAGTGGATGGGCCTAAATTTGGAAACAGAATTGGCAGGACTTGGGTTGGACTGCATGAGAAGGGGAGGGAGAGACCCGTATCCAGGATGGCACCGGGTTTCTGGTTGAAGCGCCTGGCATCACGACCAGGTGCCACCTGGCACATGCCACCATGAGGCCCAGACCTTAGCGAACCACGGCCGACTCTGAGCCCAGGGGGAGAGGATGGCGAAGCAGTGCCGGCTCAGCGGGAAGGAGAACTGACCCAGGGATGGGAAAAAGAGTTAGGGCGGAAGGTGGCCTGCTCCTGTGGGAAACTGGCTCACGCAGGACTCACATCAACTCAAGGCCAGTAACCACGGCGGGAGGAAGGGGAGGAGGCTTGGTGCAAATTGCAGGATGAGCGGGGAGATAAGTGGCCCAGCTGGTGGAGCGGGTGAAGACTCGGGGCTGAACATCAACACTCAAGTGCTCATGCAGGCGAGCTTGAGAATATTTATTGGTAATTGACAGAAGTGGTTAGAGGGTGGTGTGATCACAGATAGGTCTGTAACCAATCAGCAGGAAAGTTCGGTTCCTGTCGCTATGTTTGCATCCGGGCAGAACCGTATTATGAGCGGGCTAAGAGGATACCCTGAGAAAGCTGCTTCTATGCATTTGGTTTATCTGTTACCCGCTCCCTGCTTCATGGATGAGAGCAAGCGAGCTGTGGAGCAATAAATTATCACTTGCTGCACGCTCTGGATCCCAAGAGAACTCTCTGCAGAGGGAGAGATAAGCCGACACAGGCCACTGAGAAATTGTCACTTATAGGGAAATTCTTAAATGGGGAACAATAACAGGCATAATCATAATAGCAAGGAGAATAGCTAAAAATTAGTGACCGCTTGCTAAACACTTCTTGTTCACTGCCTCATTCAATCTGCAAACAAACCTAGTTCATGGGTTTTCATATCATTCCCATTTTCTAAATGAAGAAACTGAGGCTCAGGGAGGTTAAGAAACTTAGTCAAAACCACACAGGCAGTGAGGACAGAGGCAGGCTTCAAGCCACGGGCTGCCTGATGCCAAAAGTAGTCTCTTAAACAGGATGTTTCACTGCTCTGCTCTGTTACCCAGGCTGCCACTCACCCAAGGCTTCCTTAGGAAACATGGGCCATCAAGGCCCTCTCCCTCTGGGCTAGGGAGAGTGGCTGGAGCCATCGTCCTCAACTGACCTGACACCCAGGCACTGCCCCGGGCCGTGTGGGAAAGGGATGGGGGAACAGAGAGGGAGAAAGTTGCATTTCAACACCTTGTATGATTCATTTATTCTTCCCTATGCTTTGGGACTAAGAGTACTCTGAAGGCCAGAATTGTCTCATCCTTGTTGGGTTCCTAGCCAAGGACGGAGAAAAAAGTGGGGAGAAGGCGGTGGGCTATGGTGCTCTGTGGAACAAGTGTACAAATATGACCTTCAGACTGAGCAGCAGGGAGATGCTTGTTGACTGGGGGGTCAGGGATCCAGGAGAGGAGAAGTCGTTCCAGGGTTGGAGAGGCGGTGTGCTTCAAGGGGAGAACAGGGGTTTGAGGTGTTTGTCCCACTGCTTACAAGTTCAGTGTCCTGTGCGGGCCCTAGCCCAGCCTCTCCCCTGGACAAGCACCCAGACCTCGTCCTGCAATGACCACAAGATCATAAGATCTCAGAGCATCTCCCGTGAGTGCCCAGATCATCTCCTGGCTATCTGAGAGACCAATGGAGAGAACAGAAGGAAAGGAGCTTTATAAACAATGCTAAGGCAATGCTGTAACCACTGTGAGAGGTTAATATCATTGTCCTTCCTCATGAAAAACATGGTGAGGGGTGAGAAGACAAAGGTTTGGGGACCAGTGAAGTTACAGCTTCTATTCAGATTGCTTGACTACCTATCGTAGAAGGATGTGCATTGCCATCAAATGCGACGTGGGCCCAAATCCTGCTTGTAGCTCGGCTATTTGGACCCTGGAGGAATGCTGCTGGAAAGAGGAGTGGCTGGGAGGAACCACTGGCTGAACGGAGGCTCAGACTCAACACCATTCACACATCTCCAGTCAGGGGCTGGCTTCTCGGGTGGGGCCTGGATATCTGGTTGGCTTGCAGTACGTGGAACCCCCAGCCTAACACCAAAGAAGCCAGTGAGTGCCACGGCAGATTTGTTTTTAGAGCAAGGTCTCTGGATATAGAGGAACTACTGCCATCAGCATCGCTAGGAAACATAAAACTCTGACATCATCATCTGCTCCAGTTGTTCAGATACTTGGTTTCCTGCTCTTGGAAACCTTGTTGGATTTCTGTGGGATGATAATAATAAAAACAACAATATTTACTGAATGTTTACCGTGTTCCAGGCACTAAGTGCTTGGTCTATGTTAACTCATCCAACCTTTATAATCACCCTCTGTGGTAGACACTAGTATCCACATTTTGTGGGTGGGAACACTGAGATCCAGAAAGCTTAAGCAGCTGGCTCAGGGCCTCACAGCCATTCAGTGGGAGAGCTAGGATCTGAAGCCCAGCAATGCGCCTCCAGAGTCAGTTCACTCCTCAGCGCTCGCATAGGAACAGAAAGTGATGCTGTTTGTGTAATTCAATTTAATGCGCACCACAGGATCTTCGGAGGCCACAAAACGACAGCACTATTTCGCATTTATTGAGTGCGTCTATTTGCTCAGCACAGTATCAAGTGCCTTTCATTCAACAACAGCCTGTGAACTAGGAGTATCTCTTAACTGCAGGATGTACATGAGGAAACTGAGACTTTAAAGGCTGCGGGACTCGCTCAAGGTCTCACGGCCAGTAAGTGATAGAGATGAGAAAGAAAATCCAAGTCAGTCTGACTCCAAAGTTTGGGTACCGAACCAACAGGCCAGCGACGAGCTAGGCGTTCAAACAACCATGGCCCCGGGCCGGGGAGAGCCCTGAGAGTGGCGGGAGAAGCAGCGGTCGGGGGAAGGTCCAGAGCTGATGGGAGGTGCTGCTGGCCTGTCTGCACTCGGCTTCCATCAGGAGCATCTTCCCGCTGAGGAGGCCATGCCCAGGAGCTCCTGGGGGCAGGGCTGAGGTCTGATTGGCACTTAGCTCCTCAGCACCCACGGCCTGGCAGGCACCCTGCAGACTAGGGGCTGTCGTAATGGCTCCTCCTCTCCTCTCACTGGGCTGGATGGAGGAGTAAAGGGTACTTCCCCCACACACACACACCACCCCCAGGAGAGGGTGCAAGATACTGACCGCTGCACGGCTGGGAGGAGAAAGATGGAAAAACGGGTTCTACTGACATCAGAGTTGCGGACCCACTTGGAGACTTTTCTGTCTCCAGTGTAGAGCTCTGCCTACAGAGATAGCGTCAGAAGTCAAAAGCGGACCAATGTCGGGCAGAGGGTCTAGGCCTGAGGGTGTGTCTCCAGATGCAAAATGGGAACCATCCCAGCTGCTTGCCTACTCCGGGGGCTGGGGTGAAGGTCAACAGGCTGGTGTTCTTACTATCATTCAGCTTTTGGAACATCCTTGCACAAAAGGGGCTGACGCGTTCCCCTTCTGACCTCCCCTCCCCCAGATGCTGCACCACCTGCGCCCCCCAGCATGAGTCACGGTCCTGGCTGGGACCTCTGGGCTCTGTTGGGCACCTGATGGCCACACGTTCTCTGCCTACTCGGTTAGCCGAACCCTCAGTGTGGGCAGCCTGTGTCTCTCCGCCGACAGTTCCGCAGGAACCAAGACGGTGCGTTTCCTCCCCCAGCCTCTGCCTTGGCCCCTCCTCATCATCACTGACTTTCTCTTTTTAATCTTTATTGGGCTATAACTCACATACCAAAAAAATTCACCCTTCACTTACTTTTGAGACCCTGTTTACCAATAATTATCAGGTCTGAATTTAAGAATCCCTAACTAAATACACTACATGAAATCACTTGTTCACTTATCACAAAAACTCAAATTCCTCCAGAGCATTTCAACAAGAGTTCAAGAAGTACTTGTGAGCAGCTGCTCTGTGCTCTAGTAATGTACATATCCATCACTGAACTCTTGCCTCGTCCAGAAAATGTGCTGAGGACGCGACAAACGTTCTATCATTTGACCCTTGCCATGACCCTGAGAAGTGAATAGTAGTCCTTCTCAAGGGAGGAAACTGAGGCTCAGAGAGGTTAAGTAACTTTCTCAAGGGCACAAAGCCTGGCATGGGCGGCAGATTTTGGATCCAGGTCTGTCAAGTGTCAAAGCCCGAGCTCTTAACCACCTCATGCCCTGCCCCCGGGCACTTCAGGGGTGAAAAATTGGAGACAGAGGTGGACTAGATGCGCCTCCTGCCTGGAGAAGTGGGAAAGATAAACATTTCATTTCCATGCAGCCCTGAAATATTTTAACTCCATCAAATCAGCACCTGCCCGAATCAGCAAGGACACCATGACAAGTAGGGATAAAAATAAAGTTGTAAAACTGCCAGCCGCCCTCACCTGGGTGTGGCCCCTGGGGAGAGACAAGGGGCCAGGGAGATGGCACCTCCCGCTCTGGGGACAGGCTGTGCCAGGGAGACAGCCTTCCAGGAGGTACCATGGAAGCCTCACATCTGTACAGAAGAATCCAGGGCACCTGCCCCTGCCATGAAGGATGGAAACTCTGGGGGAGCGCTGCCCAGGACCACATCCCCCAGCTCCACCTGCAGCACTCTCAGGAGGGCTGCTGCCCACTGGGATGGCTCTGCTTCCCTTCCAGGCTGACAGTGAGCTTGGAGGTCCCTTCAGCCATGGACCCAACCCACACAGGGCCAGAATCATCATTCCCTCATTCAGCAAATATTGACGAGTACCTACGACGTGTCGCTGGGCACTGGGCTTACAGCAGTGACCAAAGCAGACAACAATCCCTGACCTCACACAGTTTGACATTCCAGCCTCGTATCAGTAACGTGAGCGCTGCTGGCAGGAGCTGCCCAGAGAGTGCTGTCCTAGAGGGCTCCGGTGACCCCCCAAAAAAGGAGCTGATTGGTAAGGTCACGGTCTCTGGGACAGAATGACAAGATGGAGTGGGGCCCCAAATTCCAGGCAGAAGTCAGGTCTAAAAGTGAGAGGAAGGACCACAGACTTGCTCGTGAGGAAAGAGCTAGTTCCCAGGCCAGCACCCTCACCCTGACTCCTGAGCCATTAGCCGTCAGGGACTGCCGACTGTATTTATTGATGAAGGAATCTATATGTTTATCATATGTGAAGGCCCTGTCATTTATCAAGCCACCAGCTGAAAAGTAAAGCTGCTGTCAGCCAGTTCCCTTGGGTTTAATAAACCCAAAAGGCTACAGAGCACTTTACAGTTTACAAGGTTATTTGCATATCGTTTGAGCCTCAGGTAGACAATGTTGGTGACCTGAGTCCCATACCCTCAGCTCAACTCTGGGCAGTTCCGTGCAACCACTGCATGGCTCCCCACTTTTCTGCTTGAGAATTTTTTCGGCATCCGTAGAGCTCAAGGAGCCCGCCCACGCAGGTGCAGGGAAGTTCATGCCTCAAGGAATGGTCATATTCTCCCAAACTGGCTGCAACAACAGCCCCCATTCCACATGCTCTTTTAACAATGTGACTTTGACATGCCTCTCGTGGAGAGATGGGCTATGTTCCCTCCCCTGAATCTGGGAGAGCTTGTGACCATGGTGTAAGTGATGACACGTAGCTTCTGAGGCAAGGTCATAAAAGGCAATACAGCTGCCATCTGGTTCCCTTGGGATGTGTACACTTAGAATCTAGCTGCCATGCTGTGAAGAAGCCTAATCAGCCCGCATGGAGAGCACACAGAGAGGCTACCTGTAGGTTCTGGCCAACAGTCCAACTGAGGCCCCAGGCAACAGCCAGCCTCAACTGCCAGATGTGAGAGAACAAGAGAGCCTCCAGATGATTCCAGCCCCCAATTGTCAAGTCACCTCCAGCCTGCAAGTCTTCATAGCAGAGGCTCAGACACTGGGGAGCAGAGGTAGACCACTTCTGCTGTGCCTTTTCCAAACTCCTGATCTACAGACCCACCAACATAGTAAAATGGCTGTTGTTCTAGACCACAGAATTTGGGTAGTTTTTTGCACAGGAATAGAAACTGGAAAAGGGAGCAAACAATGAAGGACAGCAGCCTTTGGATAAATGCTCCAGCCTCCTATTCCCTGGGCAGATAATTATGGGAGGCCTTATGGAAGGGCTGGGTGGGGACATGGCCCCATCAACTAAAGCAGCTACCTCAATTCCACTCCCTTCATTGGATTTCCTCTTTCCCTGTCATAGTCGCCCTGCTCCCTCACCCTGTTCCTTGGGGTCACCTCCTAAATGATTTATCTACACACAAGTCCTGTCTAAGACTCTGCTCTCTCAGGAGTACAGCTACAACTAGCCTTATGTCTATCCTAAAAGGCAAGCAGTTTTGTTCCCACCCCCATTTTGCAGATGAGGAGACTGAGGCATGGAGACGTGGAGGACCTGCTCAAGGCCATACGAAGAGTAAGAGGCAGGTTCAGGACAAGAATCCTGGCCTCCGGCTCTGAATACAGCTAAAGAATTATGGGTGAGGGCAAGCAACCAGGAGAAGCCCTCAGAAGCTTTGCAAAAGTTGTTCTCAGGGCCGTGGTGGTTGGAAGGATGTCTTGTAATTTACTGTCAGTTGAACTCTTGACCTCACTTACAGTATCAGATGAAAAACAAACAGCAGAGCTGAGGACGCCTGACAGAGACCACACCCAGGAAGTCCCACGCATTTTACCAGCTCCAGGCCAGGAGGGCTTCCCAGGCCCACTCCCACTCCACAATCATCTGATTTTAAAAGCGTCCCTTTTTACAGCATCAAATAGATTGTTTGCTAGTAAATTTAAATTTTACACCTTAAAACTTATTTCAAAGGTCAGCATGAAGATGTTCTTTCACAAGTTTCTAGGAAATCTGTTTATAAAGTACTTAACTATATGTCAGGTACTGTCCTAAGCACATTAATCTGTTGGGAATCATCCTCATTTACAAATGAGGAAACTAAGGCATGGAGAAATTCAGTGACTTGCCCAAGGTCACACACAGTTTGTAAATGACAGAGTAAATAGTAAAATGTGTAAATGGTAAAACTGTAAATGACAGAACACTGACCCGTTTGCTCAGCCTCTGAGATCCTGAGCTGGAAGCAAAGGTCATAGAACCATAGATGACTGAGAAGGAAGGGGCCAGGGGCACAAACTCAAGTGCCCACAAGGAGTGAAGAGGGCGCAGGGCAAGATGGCAGATGTGGACTAAGGGAGCCAGCTCCCTGGACCTGTCAGTTTGCCACCCTAACTAGTCCAACAGTTTCACTCTATGGATGAGGAATTAAGGGCCAGAGAGGAGGGGCTTGCCAGGGTACACAGCTCCTGAGAGGTCAGGAACAGACCCCAGACTCTCCGTCTGCACTCTGCATCCACAGCAGAATGGAGACACACCCCGCCCCCGCCCCAGCTCAAGAAGGGGCAGGTGGGAGGTGTTTTAGGTTCAAAGCCCTGAGGCAGGTCCTAGGCAGAGGACTTCTGGCTAGAGGAGTCAGGGAGTTAGCATGTGACTGGGATAGGAGGAAAGGCCGCCCCTTAAGGTTTGGTTTGAATATGGAACCAGGAAAGACAGTGCTCCCCGCAAGCCGAGAGGCACTTTCTTACACTGAGTCTCCAGTCCTTGGTGAACTGCTTATTGTCCTTCCAGAAGGCGGTTCCCTTGCTCAGGGAATTTCCAGAAGCATGAGTAGACCGATGTGACATTTCCCCTAGGTCTCCCTTGCCATCGCCCTCTTCTGGTCACTCTCAGCATCAGCATGGATGAGGGAGAGGTCAAGGGGTTGGGAATATGGAGGATGGCTGCGGAGGATGAATGGAGCTGGCTGAAACCATACAGCTACTCTCCGGCCCTGCTGCCCATCCTGTCCTGTCTGTGAAGAGTCACAGAACACGCATGCCCTGGTTATCTAGCATTTTCTCCAAAATTATTGGAGAAAAATGAGGCCCCAACAGGCAAACCTGCTTTAGTGTTATTCCACAAGGCTGAGACCAGGAGCTGGAGAGCCCTCACAGACGGACCTATGCCTCTTTCACCGGGATTCGCAGGCCCTAGATCAGCACCCAGCATCCCAGAGGTGCTCGATACATTCCCGAACGCACTGATTGCTGTCCCAGCCCAGGCCCCAGCTGCCCACGCTGCCTCCCAGAGGCCCCAGGTCACATCCAGTAAAGTCCAGGACCTGACAGGTGCAGGTGATGGCTGATCACTTCGCCCCCATCCCAGTTTTGCAGCCCCAGTGCCCCTCATTTCAGGCAAGGGCACCATTCAGTGCTCCAGAGACTCTTCAACCCGGTCAGGACCGAGGTCCCATGAGGAACTGAGATACCTTAGTCAGGGCGTACTACCTGCTGATATTCTCTCAAATTAGCCAGGAATCAACTCCGCCCTCCTTCCCAACTCAGAAGCCCCACAAGGTACAGCAATAATAGATGGCTATACTGGAGGAATCTTCCTGCAGCATGAGCCCAGGACCCTCAGACCTGGTATGATCCTCAACCTTCACAAGATTCTCAAGTCTCACACTCTCCTAGGTCCTCTGGCCTCCCAGTAACCTGGTGTCCCCCAGACTTCACCCAGTTCTGACCTGCCCAACCCCCAGCCTAGACCACACTCGCTGCAGCAACAACACAAATAATTACAGTGTCATCACAATTATTCCATTGGCAGAGAATTTCCCCATAGATTATCTGAGTCCTCCTACAATTACTGTCCCTAATTCAGATGAGGAAACTGAGGCTACTAGAGTTTTCCAGGGAGTGAGGGAACGGGGTCACACTGGCTCATGCACGGCACTTCCCTCATCAACTGGAAGTAAAGCACCCTGCCCTTCTGCAGATGGAGGCTGCGAGCTTCCCTTGGTCCGCTCCTCTCTGCGGGCCGCCGAGTGAAGCGGCCGGACCCTGCCTAGTTAAACACCAGGAGCCGCTCGGCGGGCTTCTGAGACCGTCCGCTCTCGGGGGCGTGAGTATCCCTCTGTCCCAGCTGGGAACTGTCCCAGACCCATCGGCTTTCTTTGGAACATGCGCTTGGGCCCTTCTGGGGCTGACGCCTCAACTATTCCGGCTCGGAAGCTGCTCCCCTTGGGACACACAAGCGGGTTGGTGGTTAGTGGGAAGCGGGAGCTGCAGTGCCCCGCTCCAGAAAGACCCCCGCGTGCCGGGGCGCGGCTTCCTGGCGGGATTAGAGCACCTGACGGCTTCCATCTCCGCCGGCCCAGGGAGACCCCCAGGCGCGACCACACTGAGGGGGCTACAGGGAAGTGTGCGGCAACTTGAGTCATACACATTCCCCCTCGGCTACCTCTTTCTTTTTGCCTGCTGTGAAGCTTTTCGCTTTTTATACTCTCTTCCCAAGAGTAACCACAAGATCTTGGGAAACTTTGCGTGAAACTTACAAATGCCATGAAATCGGAGCCAGCAACATCGTGTGAGCCTGAGAACGCCGCGCCCAGCCCGGCTCCCGCTCCTCTGCTCCAGCCCAGCGCGACCGACGGTGGCCTGTGTTGACCACCTGGCTGTCAGGCGACTCCGGCGCCCGCCCCAGTCCTTGGGCCCCCTCTCGGCCTCGGGCACCCGCCCTCATTCGCTTTGGGAACGCTCCCGCGGCCGCCACCCTGTGCGCGCCGCAAACCAGGGGCCGGACGTCCCAGTCGGAGTGTTATTTAAGCAGTCCCTCTGGGGCATTGTTTTCCCGGGGAGCTCGAGGGATCTCGGGGGGGCGGGGGGGAGGGGAGACCCGCCCCCCAGACGGCTGAGCTGGCTTGCCCGCCACCTCATTTGCATTTCAAAGACAAACTTCTGCCGGACATCCCCGGCGGCGGCGGCGGCTGTGGCACCTACCGGCTTTGCACGGGTCATGGTAATGCTCCAGCTGCTGCTCCGCGCTCTCCTCGCCTTCCAGCACCGAGTAGTCCCAGGTGGCGTCCGAGCGCTCCCCGAGCCCCCAGGCGTCGCGGGGCAGCGGCAACAGCAGTAGCAGGAGAGGCAGCAGCAGTGGCACAAGGGCCCCGAGCGCAGTAGCCCGGGGCATGATTGCGAGGGGCCGGCGAAGACCGAGGGAGTTGGGAGCACCGAAATCTGGGCCCTAGCGGGGGACGGTGTACAGGGTCGGGTCGGCGGCGACCCGGGAGCGGCGATTACGCGCGGCTGCCCGGCATGGCTCGGGCGTGGAACCAGCAGAGCGCGGCGTCCCGGTCCGCGTCGGCGCGCCCAGGCAGCAGCAGCCGCTCGGAGCTACTTGCCCGGCGGCCGAGGCTGCGGCGGCTGCGACCGTGGCGGTGGCGGCGGTGGTTGGAGCAGTGGCCGCTCCGCCCCTCTCCACCCGGGCTGGACCGCACAGACCTCGCCAGGGGCCCCGGGCAGCCAATCACTCGGGCGCCCGAGGCGAGGCCCCTCCTCTTCCCGGCACCTCCGCAACTTCGGAGGAAGGGGAGCGAGGTGAACAGGCTGAAGGCAAGGACCCTGGGCCAGCCGCGCTGCCCCAGAGCCGAGGGAGCCCTTCTCCGGGCGCCACCGCGCCTCCGGCCCCCCAAAACGCTGCTCCTTAAGACCAGGGCTGGACTTCCCGCCTTGCTGTATTCTGAAAACTCACTTTGCAACTCCCCGATGCACACGTGGGTGAAGGCAGGAGGCAGTGGTTAGAGCTCTGAGCTCAGGACCAGGAACCCGATGCGAGCGATCCCTGATACCAAATCACTATGTGCTTTTCGTACAATCGTTTCTCTGTAGGGATGAAGCGAATCTTCTCTCTGGTTGCTTTCGGCGCAGAAAAAAAAAAAAAAATCGAGGATTACGCTCCTCTCAGCTTTCTCAAACTTCCCTCGTCCAGCCGTGAAGGGCGCTTGCTTGCAGCGCCCACCTAGCCTAACGTGTGGCTGGTGATTTGAGTGGCTTAGGGAAGGATGATTTAAAATGACGGACTTCCCCTCTTGGTGACCCCATCCTTTAGTAAAACAGTGTAAGATGCTTCAAATAGGCAAAACGATTGACAAACAGCTATACGTGCTATTTGTGTTAAACTACAGACATGTTTTATTAAATAAGCCACTCACCATTAACTTGATTGAATAAAAACGACCAATTTCTGAAGTCTGGTTAATTTTGTGCCAATTAAAAACATATGCCCAAATAATTTAAGAGAATAATCAAGAGCTATTTGAAAACCTCTCCTACGTTGTACCTTAAATGTAAAAATTGTTAGAAATGAGCCATTTCGATTTATAGACATAAAAAGTACTATTACAGAGAGACTTTTCAGAGACCTTTCTATGCAAGCAAAATGGCCCCAATCATGAAGTAAAACACACCAATGTGTAGAGATTTTCAGCATCACTCCCAGTAGAATCATTTTTCATTTAAACTGCAAGCAGAAAAAAGTGGACTGAGCTTTCCTTTTAGATTTTCATATGGTTTCACATCCACTAATGACAAAAGAGCTGACAGGGAGCCCCGAGCTAGGCTTTACACAGGATTCCGAATTTCTTGCATTATGATCATCTGTCTTCTCATCTAGTAAGTAGGGTAACAAGTCCTTCAAACCAGTAAAGATTTAAAAGTTAACCACTGGACGGGTGCTACTGGATATTTTGTCTGGGCCCTAAGAAATGCAAGTTGACCCTGCTTCATGCTAAGTCTTCATCAAATGGGCACATACAGGATGGAGCCAGATTGGGCAAGAACTGACAGACAGGAGGAAGTAATCTGGGGTGGGTGTGTGGGTGGAATGGATGTCACCAAATGGCAGGGAAGGCCAAGTGGCCATTAAATAGGTGTGGGAAGGGGTTGAATGTCATTCTGCCTGAACACTAGGAGTCAAACCCAACGCCATAGGTCTCTGCATTCAACCCAGTGAAGGTCACCACCTGTCAGTAAAGAAGTCCACAAAGTCAACAGCTCAAAAGCCTAACAAACTTCTGTGACACTTCCAGGTCTCCAGATGGCACTAGGCAAACAGCCAACTGGCCTCCTCATTAGCAGGGAATTCCTCCGGAAAATAGACATTACAGGCAACCTCTTGGGCAAACACTGAGGTTGTGAGCTTTTATTGCCTCTAATCTCCACCTCATGAGTAGCTGCCAGGCTTCTCACCAACACTCTTCGCCCAAATATTTTGAAGACAGTCATGCTCCGGGATGAGCAAACGGCAGTTTTATGTCAGAAGCCCTGTTTAAATGCTATTTTAAAGGCTATCAAACAAATCAACAAACTATTTGAGTCATAGTACAGAAAAGTTAGATAGAAACAATTGAAAGGGATGGTTAATATTTTCTTCTCAGTTCTATGGTTTCTGATTTCACTCACCACTTTTATATTTTCAACTTTAATCGGGGTTCAAATAACTTTTAAAATGTATCTTTTAAATCCCACGAAAAAACTAAAGATAGATTTAGAATAAAAGGCTTTGTGATCTAAAGCCGCTCAACTCAGTTCCATGATCACATTCATAATTTGTGGGTTTCCTCCCCCATAGCTCATGGTCCCGTGGAAACGTGGAAGTCATTACAAGCTTCCCCCCCTTTTAGTCAGATGTCTGTCCTCCACTCAACTCATTCCAGCTCTACCCCTATGCCCCGAGTGACGCGGCTCTTGCAGCAGCTCTCAGATGCCTCCACACCTACCAAGTTTTATCCTCCTTACCTACTCCAGAGAGGCCACTTTCTCCTCCTCGTGCCTTTCCAGGTTACTATACACCATCTTCTCCAAGGCAGGGAGCAGAACCTCCAGGGTAAAGCGGGCACTCTCATTTGCTGGTTCATTTCTTAGTTTACATTAACTGACCACTGAGAAGGTACTTTGAGTTGTAAAAATATTTAATAGTTACAATTTTTAGCAGCTGCTGAAAACCTTCTGTGTCTCTCTGAAACCTCTACCCAAGCCCGTAAGGGTGGCACGTCAGGTCCTCCATCCACCGCCAGGCCGTCCTTCCACGTGGATTCCAGCCTTGGCTCTTGCCACCTCCGTCTCTCCACTCTTGTTGCATTAAACACTTTGCAGTCATCCTAACAGGGCCTTGCTGCTTCACACCTCCATGTCCTTGCCGGGGACAACTTCATAACCACACAGCCTGCATCTTCATGCCACCATTACTGCAGCTACCACACCTATGACACTTACCTATTTATGTCTTTCCTACCCTTCTGGGTCTCTAGCCTGCAGCAGACCCGTCTGACCAACTCTAACTTGGAAAGCGCCTTCCACGTCTTACTCTCTAGACCCTCTCTTCCCTTCAGTGACCTCCAAGGTTAAGTCCCATAATCTTAGTGGCTTAGACTGAGCCACTAAGAACTGCAACATTGGCCAGTTTAAATGACTTACATCAAGTTCTCCCTACAACCATGTCCTCCATTTTAAAAATTTGAAACTCCTATCACTTTAAGCATGCAACACTTTGAAAATAACTTTAAAAACGTTTGTAGACTACATTACCACCGTTGACTCCATGTGTCCCAATGCAAGCTTATTCCCTCCCCCTTTTCTAATGTTAAACTGTAGATTAGCTATTTAATAAAAGTTCTCACTTTGAAATCCAGAAGGTGGTTGTATAGCAGATTCCTTTATACTCCTAGTTTTCTAATCAGACAAAAAAGTGTTCACTAAAGAGATCAAAAGTAACTCAAATTTGCACCAATATAACTATTTGGCTAACAGGAATTGCCAAGTATAATACGTGTCAACTGAGTCTGGTAATAAAATCAAGAGAAGAAAAGAACCAAGGAGGTTGACAATAATTTAAATACCTAGTTAAAACCGAAGATGAAAAAAAAGTACAAATAGACCTGCAGAAACTAACCACTAATTTTGATGTAGTACAATAAAAATAATCCCTTCCGTTGGTATAGAACACTCATTTCCGGTATGATCTCTATGACAATATTTCCAATATTATCTCTTCCATAGGCTGGAGAGGTGATATCCCCATTTTACAGTTACACCAGTCAAGACAATAGGACCCTAATTTTGATTACTTCTGGGCTAAAAATAAGAAACTCTTTAGCTGCTCTAGTTTCTTACCTATAAAATGTAGCTGTCTACCCTATCAGCTTCACAGGATAGTTGTGAGAAAACATATGTGAAATTGTTGTGAAACAGTAATAAGTACTAGACAAATGCAATGCATTACCAATCAGGAGAATGACAGGCATGGGGTAATGGGGTTTGAATGCAGGAGTCAGAGTTTGTATATAAAGAAAGTCAAAGGAATGGTAATAAAAGAGAAAAATCATTTCTTAAAAAGACAAACCTTGTTCATTGTACCATTCTTTCCATTTTCTGTACTTTTTTTTTTTTTTCAAAATATAAAGCTGGGGGAAAAAACCAAATCTCAAATTTTAAATCCTTTGTTTCAGGGGTCAGCCCACTATGGCCCACTGGCTGTTTTTGTTGTTTTACTGGAACACAGCCATGCTCATTAGTTGATGTACTTTCTCCCATGGCTGTTGTGCTACAATGGTAGAGCAGTTGTTACGGAGACTGTACAACTCTCAAAGCCTCAAATATTTCCTATCGGGCTCTTTACAGAAAGTTTGCTGACCCCTGCTTTATTTAATTGTGGAAAGCTATTAGTAATCTCTTCATATGCGTGCCAATAATAATGGGTTATCCCTTATGCTTGGTTCATCTGTTTCAAAAAGGAAATAAATAAAGCATCCAAGGGAAGAACATTTAACTTTTTATTACTTTTTAAAAATCCAACTTCAGTTAGATTAACAGACTAGGTTAGAACTTCAAATGTGATACATTATATACTGCACTGGATTTCTATTACTTAAGCCAGTTGGAATATGGCCTACACAAATCACGTGTGGGTACAAAAATGGAAGTAATCATTGAGCATTAACTGTTTCCTTTCAACTCTGTCACCGATTGTCTGTACTCTGTGGGGATTTATAGATTCATGTTTGACACAGTTGAAAATCCCAAGTGGGACTGCTTTTCCAAAGATACTCTGTTGTCCTTCAAATAGAACGCCATGTTATTTCCTCCTTGCCTAAGCTCTTACTTGTAATGTTTATAACTTTCAAATGACCTAAACTGATGAATTACAGTTAACGCACAGAATGCTGCTTTATCAATTATTAGCAAGACTCGTTCACCAGTACTTCAAGGTATAAACATTCTTCACAACAGTTTATTTCCATCTCCTAATACAGTGAGACAAGAACTTATAACTTTAAGTGAAACTTAAAACTTTACTTTTGTCTTTGCACAATTCTGCCTACAGTTCCAAAGAGAATGTCAAATTAGATGGCTTTTAGAAAATGCTCATAGGAGAGAACAAGAGTTATTCCTCATACTGAATTTAAATTTTATAAAATTTCTGCAGCTATATGTCAACTTTCTGAACTACCCTACCTCTAAATCTAGTCTATTTCTATACACACTTCCAAACAATCTTTATAAATTTTCACTTCTCTGATCTCCTTAACATCTTGATTGCTAAAATACAGCTTCAAAAGTATGCAATTTTTAAGAAGATATAAAACATTAATGAATACTTGTGTTCTTGTATGTCACTACTACTATTTATTATGTGTTCCAATAAATCAACAGAATGAAGCACTAAGACACGCTGAAATCTAAACTTAAAACCCAGATGGAACTGCAGTGTATAGATTACAAATAGGCTTTTCTTTCCCAGAATTCATATACAGAAGCCCTTCGGTATATAGCTTTTCCTGAACAAATGACATTAATACATTTTTTTCTTTTTTACATTTGTAAAAATTCAGGAAATCTTAAAATAATATTTATTTGCAAGACATTTGGCATAAGGTGATCAATAAACATTTAGGAAACAAAAGCTTTATCGAAATGAATACAATTTGTGGATAAACCCTGAATAAAGGGGCTTTTGGAAGAACTGGAATTTGCAGCAGCCGCCTTTAGAAAGAGGTCCATCCACTCGCAATGGAAAACACTCAAGCATACCGTTCACTAGGTTCAGAAATCACCACAATATAATGAATTCTAAGGGCGTGGGGCTCAATTTACGGGCAAACTCAGCACGATCTAGGAGTCCAACATGATATACTAAAGAATGCTTTACCACCCTTCCAGCCGTTACACTTCCACCTTATCCTACTCCTGTACTAGGATATATGTATTAACAATGTCATTTACTAATGTACCTAAATTTCAGGAGAAGCGTCCTTACGGATACAAATCCCCAGTTTTTGAGAGTGTTCAAAGCATCAGCTGATAAGTTGAGCAAATGTTAACAAATGAAAGACAACTAGCATTTATGGAGTGGAAAAACCCTACCTACCCTTTAATTAACTTAAATAACATATTTTACCATTCTACAACTGAGAGCTAGGGAGCTAAACTATTTGTGGATTACATCTTCTTCAAGAGAGACACACACACACCCAGCCCCTCTATGAAGCCATAAACCAAAACCTATTTTTTAAAGGACTTTTCAAGGTGACTTATACTCATTTTAATGGAGCTCTTAATGTATTTGGAAATTAGAAAATTATTTTTCAGTGAAGATTCCAAAGGACTTTAAATACAGATCAATTTAGTAAAAGAACTGGTGTACCTGAAAGCAGCTAAACCACTCATTCTTTAAAAACCCTACATCTTACTTGCAAGATTCATGAGAAATATATTTCATTTTATTAAGACAGAAGCTTGCCACCCAATTTACAATCTATCAGACTCTATGTTCTTATAAGTACTTAACACATAGTTTAAAAGTTACATAATATAAGTCATTAAGTACTGACTTTTAGTTCCTTTTCTTATAAGATCTTAAAGGCAGGTGTGAGAAGAAAGAGAAAATGGAGGAACCAGTAGATTACACTTAATATAATATTTTGGTTTGGAGAAGAGGATTTACCTACAGCTTTTGATCAAATTTCTGTTTGTTCATGTCAGCCATACTTAAGTAGTAAGAAATCAAACTTTTCACCCTTTATAGTCCTTACATGCTACATTATAGGATGAAGAGTCTCTTAATTTATAGAAACATATTTTGTAATGAAAACACCTTATGTAACTCTGAATGGCATGAGTTTCACATTAAGGTTTAAATTACAGCTGTTTCGAGTCTTTCTAAAAATACCAATATACAGTATTGTTTGTTTAGGTGGTCATCTGCATAGCAAACTATTAAACTAGAAACTCAGTGGTTCTAGGAAAACTTCACATTATGGATCGTTCCAGAAAGATGTATTCAAAATTAAAGTTACTTCTCTTAGAAAACTATAACCTTTATTTGCTCATCCCCTAGTAAGCTAACCACTTTTACCCATCCCCACTTTACATGGTACACCAACCTGAACAGATTTTGTGCCACAATTTCATTCAAAGGGCTTCTCATTCACTTTGTGACTGTACTGGATAATCTAGATGTAAGCAAGTTTGGGGATTTTAAAGTAATTGTCCCCTGTATTAGAAAAGCATGGTTTATAGTAGAGTAAAAAATTTGCATTCAGTAATTGCCTTTTGAAAAGATATCTTCAAATTGCAAACACATGTATTTTCACAAAACAATTTGGTCAGGAAGTTTTATTTTAACATTCTAAAGCAGTAACGCTTTAGATGTTACTTAAGTGCCCCAGACAGGATTAACAAAATTAAATGTTTCTAAATTACAAATTCAGCTCCTGTAGGAGTCTCAGGAAAAAAACAAAGAAAACAATCCCCCCTCCCAAAAGAAGTATGAACACACACATTTTGAAGAAACCCCAATGTTTCATGCAGTGGTAGGCAAGATGTAAAAAGCCACCCAAATTCACACATTTCTACACCAATCATATCAGAAAAAAGTACTCCGTAGTCAATCTGTACATCCAAATGCATTTGGGAATCTACACCTACGTTACATTATTTAATGTTATATACATTTATTACCCACCCCCCTTGTTTTTAATAATTTCTTATGTAAAACCTTCATTCAAACCCAAAAAAGATGTAAGACTAACTTGGGGGGAGGGGGCAGATAATCACTTTAGACATTCAGTTAAAATGTAGTTTATCTAAATCACAAAATGTTTAATAAAAACAAATATCTCCTCCATTTAATACTTTGCTTTCTAACTGTACAGTAAATTGCATTGTAGAGAGTACACCTCTATCTTCAGACTGTATCTTCTTTGGATGGAATTAAGATGTAACTGGATAGTTTTAAGATAAATAAATGGGAAGTTGGTCCAACTAAGATGACAGCAGATATATTACACGCAGGATTTAATATTTTTAAATTCTCTCTGTAAAAAAAAAAAAAAAGGATGCAGTTGAATTGGAAAAAAAAAAAAAAGGCAGGTCAAAAAAGAACCCAGGTTCAATATATAAAAATGTCCCACAATAAGTTGACGATGGCAGTAAAAATAAGAGAAAAAATTAATCTTTCTGGAACATCATTTTTCAATAACGTAGAAACACTAGTGCCAGGAAGATTTCTATTCATGTAATTTTAGCATCCAAGTTTCCCTCTATTTATTTTATTGGAACAAATGCTTTAAATAAACTATTTGTCCTCTTCACTGAAGAGAGCTGGTCTGTTTCATCTTTAATGAGCTAGTTTTTGGGAAGATTAGCCATGTACTGTAGTAATGCCTACTGCATAAAATCCAAGCATTTGCTGTGAACAGTTGGAGAAAGCAGTCAGTTAAGAACCTAAAGAATGCTTTAGGATCAATGGAAATAGATGTTACTTTAAGCCATCCATGAAAGAGAGACCCACAAAGTACCCAGTATTAAAGCCCAAATCTCTTCTTGCGCTTTTTTTGCTGTGCAAGTTCCACCCCTGTGAAAGAAAAATTGATCCGAAGTTCCACCAGGTTTTCTTGGGTCTTTAGTCAATTTTCACATTAGTATAGATTTTTCGGACAAAGGCACTTGTTCCCATGTAACCAATTGCTCCTGTAAAGATAAAATAAGATGTTTTGAAACAAATACATACAGAGCAGTATCCATCATTTACAAACAAACACTAAATGCCCTCTGCTCTGAAAAGTTATTCTTTTTCCAAGATAACATCTTTTGTTAGTATTCTCTCTGAACTTATTAAAATAGTGTCATTTGTTCTGCAAGTCACCTGTTACTGTCATACACCAAGTTTGACCTGATGTAGTATTTTTATAATTAAATATCAATTAATACATGAAATTATGAACTATATGAATTAATCTCTTATAAAGAATAATTTCAGAATGACAAAAATTTGTTAAATGAAAAAAACATGTTTTTTTTAAAATTTAAGCATAGATTTTTCTAGGTCATTAAAACAATATTAACATGTTCCCCAAACCATATGATACCTTACGGATAATTCAGTAAGAAGTGACTGGGGATTCTCTCAGGGAAGGACTGAGCACCACGACCCAGTGCCATTTGAAGCTCTAGGGAGGAGGCTTCTTTTTTTATGTTTAAATTGTAGAGGCTATGTGATTGGTAGAAAGGCAGGCATTTGAAGACATGCATAAGAGAGACAGGTAAGTAGATCACAAGTTTTTGAATAATTAGCTTCAAATGGGACCCAAAACACCAGAGAGCAGGGGTGTTTTTGTCTGTTTTGTTAAATTAAGTTTCTGCCTCCTGGGCCTAAAAAAGTACTTGGCACATGATAAGATAGTCAATAAATATTTGTTGAATGAATGAATTAACTGTATAGCTCTTTACAGCAAATACTAAGGGATCTTTAAAACAAGACAGTTGGTCATTCATATCATAGAGAAGATTCTCCACTGGATTGAGGAATTTACCACCTAAGCCCATTATTCAAAGTCTAAAAGTAAATCTTCCATGAGTTAACGACACACACATATACACCTAATTGTCCACCTCTGAACTAACTTTTATTTGCCCAACTGGTGTATGCAAGGAAAAAAAATAAGTCTCTTCTGCCTTTACGTATGTAAACTGTACCTCAAGGGAACCAAATGGCTGATAAAAGGAAGTTTCTCCTTAGAGAAGTATCCCAGCTAATAAATATAAAAGGAACAACAGAATGAGAATATTATAACCCCTAATGACTTATTTAAGCTAGGCAATAATTATCAATGGCTCCTAACCTCACAGAGACAACCAGACATTAAGTGCCTCCTTATGAAAGTTCACAAACCACCTGCTAAGTATTCTTGGACAAGTATTAATATTCTTGAGTACGATCAAGTCTGTAGATCTAACTACCACTTTACAGAAAATATGGGGGGGAAGAAGTACATAGAGAACATTAAATAACACCTTAGGGATATAATCAGCAAAATCCAGAGTGTGAAAAACACTACAGGAATTAAAACAAACAAACCAACCAAAACCCAAGTTTCTTAAATAATTGCACGGGAAAAGAGAGCAAACTGGATCTTGATGCAAACAAACTGTATTAAAAGAGAAATAAGGATGTGTGGGGTAAATTTGAATACTAAGTGAATATTTGAGCATATTAATAAATTATACTTATATATTGAATATATACTGAAATAATATTATATATTATATAACTGCATTCTTACATATTATAGTTATATAATAATTATAATATAGTATATAAACATTGCACATTTTATACACACACACACACTGAAATATTTACAGTTTAAATAACATGAGGTCCAAGATTCATGTCAGAAAAAAAGCGGGGTAAGGTGGGACTATAAATAAGACAAGATTGGCTACCAGTTGATAATTACTGAGGTGTTAGGTGTGTTAGGTACATGGGGACTCACTACATATATATTACTGTTCCTCTTTTTGTATATATTTGAAAATTCCCCATAATTAAATATTGAAAATATTTTTAAAAACCCACCCAAACAAAGCAAACCTATTTTTGCAATGAAGACATTTATTTTTTAATATGAAATAATTATACTACACTTGAAAATAGTGATAATTCATTTTGAAATAATTATATACAAGTCCTTACAAGGTAAGAGAAAACACCATTCAATTTATAAAAATAAACCTGAATTCTTATAAAAAATCTATAAAATTTTAAGTAGAATCAAAAATTTAACTTGCATAATACAACACTAGTCCAATAACCAAATCCAGTTTTCCAGACATAGAAAACATTGTTCCCTTTTGAGCAGAGATATGCTTAAAAGCAAAACAGTGTCAACCTAGAGTATCATTTTTCCTAATCTTATGAGTATCTCAAGAATAAGCTTATAAAAATCTGGCTTTATAAAAGGAAGATACTGAATATGCTCTCTAGAAAAGTAAATGTCTTGGGAATAATACACTTTTAAACTTAATTTCCTTAAAACTAAAATGCTATGCTCAAAATATAAAGGCTACAACAATATCTAATTATTTCCCACCTCAACATAATTATTTATTTTTCCTACATTAAAAAAACTCAACAAATATTTTTCTTTCAATTACTGACTGAAAAAGCATTTCAGCAACATAACCTGATGCGTATGTATAATTTTTGTATTATGATGACATTTTAATCATTTCCACTGTGAACTGTTTCCCCTCCCCCCAAAACACAAATTAGCACTGAAAGCATATAAACCCTTTAAAGAATAAATGTTGGGACACTGCCAGAACAGCAGGGAACTGTAAATGTGCCAAGACTGTTAGGCAGTAAGATGAAATTTCAACAGGAAATGCGTTCAAAAACTTTAGCTAGGGGGCTTCCCTGGTGGCGCAGTGGTTGAGAATCTGCCTGCTAATGCAGGGGACACGGGTTTGAGCCCTGGTCTGGGAAGATCCCACATGCCACGGAGCAGCTGGGCCCGTGAGCCACAACTACTGAGCCTGCGCGTCTGGAGCCTGTGCCCCGCAACGGGAGGGGCCGCGATAGTGAGAGGCCTGCGCACCGCGATGAAGAGCGGTCCCTGCACCGCGATGAAGAGTGGCCCCCACTTGCCGTAACTAGAGAAAGCCGTCGCAAGAACTGAAGACCCAACACAGCCAAAAATAAAGAAATAAATAAATAAAGTAGCTATAAAATTAAAAAGAAAAAAAAAAACTTTAGCTAAATTAATTCCATTTTCTTTGTAAATGTCAAGATATTACCTCTCCAAGTTTTCCTAAAATCATATTATAGAAAGATTCAAGAAAAAAGTAACCTTCTGCATAATCCCATGACTCCATACCTCATTGATTGCTGGTGATAATCAAGAAAGATCTCAGAGGAGGAACCAAGATGGCGGAGTAGAAGGACGTGCTCTCACTCCCTCTTGTGAGAACACCAGAATCACAACTACCTGCTAGACAATCATCGACAGGAAGACACTGGAACTCACCAAAAAAGATACCCCACATCCAAAGACAAAGGAGAAGCCACAATGAGACGATAGGAGGGGCACGATCACAGTAAAATCAAATCCCATAACTGCTGGGTGGGTGACTCACAGACTAGAGAACACTTATACCACAGAAGTCCACCCACTGGAGTGAAGGTTCTGAGCCCCACGTCAGGCTTCCCAACCTGGGGGTCCGGCAACAGGAGGAGGAATTCCTAGACAATCAAACTTTGAAGGCTAGTGGGATTTGACTGCAGGACTTCAACAGGACTGGGGGAAACAGAGACTCCACTATTGGAGGGCACACACAAAGTAGTGTACGCATCAGGACCCAGGGGAAGGAGCAGTGACCCCAGGGGAGACTGAACCAGACCTACCTACTAGTGTTGGAGGGTCTCCTGTGGAGGCGGGGGGTGGCTATGGCCCACCGTGGGGACAAGTACACTGGCAGCAGAAGTTCTGGGAAGTACTGCTTGGCGTGAGCCCTCCCAGAGTCTGTCATTAGCCCCACCAAAGAGCCCAGGTAGGCTCCAGTGTTGGGTTGCCTCAGGCCAAACAACCAACAGGGAGGGAACCCAGCCCCACCCATCAACAGTCAAGCAGATTAAAGTTTTACTGAGCTCTGCCCACCAGAGCAACAGTCAGCTCTACCCACCACCAGTCCCTCCCATCAGGAAACTTAGACAAACCTCTTAGATACCCTCATCCACCAGAGGGCAGACAGCAGAAGCAAGAAGAACTACAATCGTGCAGCCTGTGGAACAAAAACCACATTCACAGAAAGACAGACAAGATGAAAAGGCAGAGGGCTATGCACCAGATGAAGGAACAAGATAAAACCCCAGAAAAACAACTAAATGAAGTGGAGACAGGCAACCTTCCAGAAAAAGAATTCACAATAATGATAGTGAAGATGATCCAGGACCTCGGAAAAGAATGGAGGCAAAGATCGAGAAGATGCAAGAAATATTTAACAAAGACCTAGAAGAATTAAAGAACAAACACCTAGAAGAATTAAAGAACAAACAAACAGAGATGAACAATACAATAACTAAAATGAAAACTACACTAGAAGAAATCAATAGCAGAATAACTGAGGCAGAAGAACGGATAAGTGACCTGGAAGACAGAATGGTGGATTCACTGCTGTGGAACAGAATAAAGAAAAAAGAATGAAAAGAAATGAAGACTGCCTAAGAGACCTCTGGGACAACATTAAACACAACAACATTCACATTATAGGGGTCCCAGAAGGAGACGAGAGAGAGAAAGGACCCGAGAAAATATTTGAAGAGATTATAGTCAAAAACTTCCCTAACATGGGAAAGGAAATAGCCACCCAAGTCCAGGAAGCGCAGCGAGTCCCATACAGGATAAATCCAAGGAGAAACACACCAAGACACATAGTAATCAAATTGGCAAAAATTAAAGACAAAGAAAAGTTACTGGGCTTCCCTGGTGGCGAAGTGGTTGAGAGTCTGCCTGCCAATGCAGGGGACACGGGTTCGAGCCCTGGTCTGGGAAGATCCCACATGCCACGGAGCAGCTGGGCCCGTGAGCCACAACTACTGAGCCTGCGCGTCTGGAGCCTGTGCCCCGCAACGGGAGGGGCCGCGATAGTGAGAGGCCCGCGCACCGCGATGAAGAGCGGTCCCTGCACCGCGATGAAGAGTGGCCCCCACTTGCCGTAACTAGAGAAAGCCCTCGCACGAACCGAAGACCCAACACAGCCAAAAATAAAGAAATAAATAAATAAAGTAGCTATTAAAAAAAAAAAAAAAATTAAAAAAAAAAAAAAAAAAAAAAAAAAAGAAAAGTTACTGAAAGCAGCAAGGGAGAAACGACAAATAACATACAAGGGAACTCCCATAAGGTTAACAGCTGATTTCTCAACAGAAACTCTACAAGCCAGAAGGGAGTGGCAAGATATACTTAAAGTGATAAAAGAGAAGAACCTACAACCAAGAATACCCTACCCAGCAAGGATCTCATTCAGATTTGATGGAGAAACCAAAAACTTTACAGACAAGCAAAAGCTAAGAGAATTCTGCACCACCAAACCAGCTCTACAACAAATGCTAAAGGAACTTCTCTTAAGTGGGAAACACAAGAGAAGAAAAGGACCTACAAAAACAAACCCAAAACAATTAAGAAAATGGTCATAGGAACATACATATTGATAATTACCTGAAACGTGAATGGATTAAATGCTCCAACCAAAAGACACAGGCTTGCTGAATAGATACAAAAACAGGACCCATCTATATGCTGTCTACAAGAGACCCACTTCAGACCTAGGGACACATGCCAAGTGAAAGTGAGGGGATGGAAAAAGATATTCCATGCAAATGGAAATCAAAAGAAAGCTGGAGTAGCAATACTCATATCAGATAAAATAGACTTTAAAATAAAGAATGTTACAAGAGACAAGGAAGGACACTACATAATGATCCAGGGATCAATCCAAGAAGATGATATAACAATTATAAATATATATGCACCCAACATAGGAGCACCTCAACACATATGGCAACTGCTAACAGCTCTAAAAGAGGAAATTGACAGTAACACAATAATAGTGGGGGACTGTAACACCTCACTTACACCAATGGACAGATCATCCAAAATGAAAATAAATAAGCAAATAGAAGCTTTAAATGACACAATAGACCAGATAGATTTCATTGATACTTATAGGACATTCCATCCAAAAACAGCAGATTACACTTTCTTCTCAAGTGCGCACAGAACATTCTCCAGGATAGATCACATCTTGGGTCACAAATCAAGCCTCAGTAAATTTAAGAAAATTGAAATCATATCAAGCATCTTTTCTGACCACAACACTATGAGATTAGAAATGAATTACAGGGAAAACAACGTAAAAAACACAAACACATGGAGGCTAAACAATACGTTACTAAATAAGCAAGAGATCACTGAAGAAATCAAAGAGGAAATCAAAAAATACCTAGAGACAAATGACAACGAAAACATGACGATACAAAATCTATGGGATGCAGCAAAAGCAGTTCTAAGAGGGAAGTTTATAGCTATACAAGCCTACCTCAAGAAACAAGAAAAATCTCAAATAAACAATCTAACCTTACACCTAAAGGAACTAGAGAAAGAAGAACAAACAAAACCCAAAGTTAGCAGAAGGAAAGAAATCATAAAGATCAGAGCAGAAATAAATGAAATAGAAACAAAGAAAGCAATAGCAAAGATCAATAAAACTAAAAGCTGGTTCTTGGAGAAGATAAACAAAATTGATAAACCATTAGCCAGACTCATCACCAAAAAGAGGGAGAGGACTCAAATCAGTAAAATTAGAAATGAAAAAGGAGAAGTTACAACAGACACCGCAGAAATACAAAGCATCCTAAGAGACTACTACAAGCAACTCTATGCCAATAAAATGGACAACATGGAAGAAATGGACAAATTCTTAGAAAGGTATAACCTAAGACTGAACCCGGAAGAAACAGAAAACATGAACAGACCAACCACAAGTAATGAAATTGAAACTGTGATTAAAAATCTTCCAACAAACAAAAGTACAGGACCACATGCCTTCACAGGTGAATTCTATCAAACATTTAGAGAAGAGCTAACACTCATCCTTCTTGAACTCTTCAAAAAAACTGCAGAGGAAGGAACACTCCCAAACTCATTCTATGAGGCCACCATCACCCTGATGCCAAAACCAGACAAAGATACTAGAAAAAAAGAAAATTACAGACCAGTATCACTGATGAATATAGATGCAAAAATCCTCAACAAAATACTAGCAAACAGAATCCAACAACACATTAAAAGGATCATACACCACGATCAAGTGGGATTTATCCCAGGGATGCAAGGATTCTTCAATACATGCAAATCAATCAGTGTGATACACCATATTAACAAATTGAAGAATAAAAACCATATGATCATCTCAATAGATGCAGAAAAAGCTTTTGACAAAATTCAAGACCCATTTATGATAAAAACTCTCCAGAAAGTGGGCATAAAGGGAACCTACCTCAACATAATAAAGGCCATATATGACAAACCCACAGCAAACATCATTCTCAATGGTGAAAAACTGAAAAGCATTTCCTCTAAGATCAGGAACAAGACAAGGATGTCCACTCTCACCACTATTATTCAACACAGTTTTGGAAGTCCTAGCCACGGCAATCAGAGAAGAAAAAGAAATAAAAGGAATACAAATTGGAAAAGAATACGTAAAACTGTCACTGTTTGCAGATGACATGATACTGTACATAGAGAATCCTAAAGATGCTACCAGAAAACTACTAGAGCTAATCAATGAATTTGGTAAAGTTGCAGGATACAAAATTAATGCACAGAAATCTCTTGCATTCCTATACACTAATGATGAAAAATCTGAAAGAGAAATTAAGGAAACACTCCCATTTACCATTGCAAAAAAAGAATAAAATACCTAAGAATAAACCTACCTAGGGAGACAAAAGACCTGTATGCAGAAATCTAGAAGACACTGATGAAAGAAATTAAAGATGATACCAACAGATGGAGAGATATACCTACCATGTTCTTGGATTGGAAGAATCAATATTGTGAAAATGACTATACTACCCAAAGCAATCTACAGATTCAATGCAATCCCTATCAAATTACCAATGGCATTTTTTATGGAACTAGAACAAAAAATCTTGAAAGTTGTATGGATAACACAAAAGACCCCGAATAGCCAAAGCAGTCTTGAGGGAAAAAAACGGAGCTGGAGGAATCAGACTCCCTGACTTCAGACTGTACTACAAAGCTACAGTAATCAAGACAATATGGTACTAGCACAAAAACAGAAACATAGATCAATGGAACAAGATAGAAAGCCCAGAGATAAACCCAGGCACCTATGGTAAACTAATCTATGACAAAGGAGGCAAGGATATACAATGGAGAAAAGACAGTCTCTTCAATAAGTGGTGTTGGGAAAACTGGACAGCTATATGTAAAAGAATGAAATTAGAACACTCCCTAACACCATACACAAAAATAAACTCAAAATGGATTCGAGACCTAAATGTAAGACCAGACACTATAAAACTCTTAGAAGAAAACATAGGAAGAACACTCTTTGACATAAATCACAGCAAGATCTTTTTTGATTCACCTCCTAGAGTAATGGAAATAAAAACAAAAATAAACAAATGGGACCTAATGAAACTTCAAAGCTTTTGCACAGCAAAGGAAACCATAAACAAGACGAAAAGACAACCCTCAGAATGGGAGAAAATATTTGCAAACGAATCAACGGACAAAGGATTAATCTCCAAAATATATAAACAGCTCATGCAGCTCAATATTAGAGAAACAAACAACCCAATCCAAAAAAGAAGACCTAAATAGACATTTCTCCAAAGAAGACATACAGATGGCCAAGAAGCACATGAAAAGCTGCTCAACATCACTAATTATTAGAGAAATGCAAATCAAAACTACAATGAGGTATCACCTCACACCAGTTAGAAGGGGCATCATCAGAAAATCTACAAACAACAAATGCTGGAGAGGGTGTGGAGAAAAGGGAACCCTCTTGCACTGTTGGTGGGAATGTAAATTGATACAGCCACTATGGAGAACAGTATGGAGGTTCCTTAAAAAACTAAAAATAGAATTACCACATGATCCAGCAATCCCATTACTGGGCATATACCCAGAGAAAACCATAATTCAAAAAACACATGCACCCCAATGTTCACTGCAGCACTATTTACAGTAGCCAGGTCACGGAAGCAACCTAAATGCCCATCGACAGACGAATGGATAAAGAGGTTGTGGTACATATATACAATGGAGTATTACTCAGCCATAAAAAGGAACGAAATTGAGTCATTTGTTGAGACGTGGATGGATGGATCTAGAGACTGTCATACAGAGTGAAGTAAGTCAGAAAGAGAAAAACAAATATCGTATATTAACGTGTGTATGTGGAACCTAGAAAAATGGTACAGATGAACCGGTTTGCAGGGCAAAAGTTGAGACACAGATGCAGAGAACAAATGTATGGACACCAAGGGGGGAAAGCCATGGGGGGGTGGGGA
Organism: Balaenoptera acutorostrata; assembly: GCF_949987535.1. Taxonomy (NCBI): domain Eukaryota; kingdom Metazoa; phylum Chordata; class Mammalia; order Artiodactyla; family Balaenopteridae; genus Balaenoptera; species Balaenoptera acutorostrata. Next base: position 32,142,911 of record NC_080079.1, on the reverse strand, counting down.
TGGTGGTGTGCTAAATTGGGCAATTGGGATTGACATGTATACACTGATGTGTATAAAATTGATGACTAATAAAAACCTGCTGTATAAAAAAATAAATTAAATAAAATTAAAAAATTAAAAAAAAAAAAGAAAGATCTCAGATTAAATAAAGAGGAGTTCACGGAACAATATTCTGAAGGAAGGATGGCCAATAATACTAAACGAAATATTTGATTGCCAAGGGATACATAGGATGTTCCCATATAACACAAATCCAGGTTTAGCTTTCAGTCCCTATTCATCTTTCCCTCAAAGTTGGTTAACTAATTATCACGAGGAAAGGTTATCACAGCAGCTATAAATAAAATGTGTAACTATAATATAGAGAACTGTCTTCCCTTATAGCTGGTGAAATTAGTTTTACTACTTTACAGTCAGTGTCATTTGTATATGTGTGTACAGTGGTCACACACATGGTATATACGAACAGAACAGATTCTTTTTTTTTTAATTTTTATTTTATATTGAAGTATAGTTGATATACAATGTTGTGCTAGTTTCAGTAGTACAGCAAAGTGATTTAGTTATACATATACATATATTTATTCTTTTGCAGATTCTTTTCCCATAAAGGTTATTACAGAGTACTGAGTAGAGTTCCCTGTGCTATATACAGTAGGTCCTTGTTGATTATTTTATATCTAGTAGTGTGTATATGTTAATCCCAACCTCCTAATTTATCCCTCCCTTCCATCTCTTTCCCCTTTGGTAACTGTAAGTTTGTTTTCTAAATCTGTGAGTCTGTTTCTGTTTTGTAAATAAGTTCATTTGTATCATTTTTTAGATTCCACATGTAAGTGATATTATATGATATTTTTCTTTCTCTGTCTGACTTACTTCACCTTGTATGATAATCTCTAGGTCCATCCAGGTTGCTGCAAAAGGCATTATTTCATTCTTTTTTATGGCTGAGTATAGATTCTTTTTTTTTAATTATCATGTAACATATTAGTTTAAGGTGGACATCATAATGATTTGATATATGTTATGTGTTGCAAAATGATCACCTCAATAAATTTAGTTAACATCCATTACCTCACATAGTTACAAAGGTTATTTTTCTTGTGATAAGAACTTTTAAGACCAATCTCTTAACAGCTTACAAACATAAAACACAGTATTATTAAATCTAATCACCTTACTGTACATTACATCCCCAGAAGTTATTCATCTTATAATTGGAAGTTTGGACCTTTTGACCACCTTCATCTCCGGCAACTACCAATCTGCAGAACAGATTCCTCTGAAGAAGGAAGAAAGCAATCTTGGTACCCTAAAGAGGTCCACAAATGTCATACCAGGACCTAGGTTTTAACAAGATCATTCTGTTTTCCTTATTCTATTGCCCATCCTATAGCTAAAGGTAGAATTATCAAAAAAAAAAAAAAAGGTGTGTGTATGGGGTAGTTCTGAATTGTACACTATCTGGAAATGTCTCCAGAGTGATTAGTCCTTAAGTCTTACAACATTCCTATGAGGTAACTAGGGAATCAGCCTCATTTATTGGGTAAAAACCTGAATCAGAAAAAAAGTGAGCTGCTTGTACATTTTCCCTTAAGATACCTCTGCCAGGACTCAGTGTCATGAAATTGCTCTGAGATGAAAACACAAGGTGTAGAAACCCAAAGAAACTACAGAAACAAAGACACAACCCCAGAACAGAAGGACAGCCCAAGACACTTGGCGCTCCTCAATCCAGTAACAGCAGCAGCCGGCACTCACTGAGCATCTGCCATCCACCTGATGTTTACCCACAGTCAATCACTGGCTCCTCATCACAACCCTGCAAGGCAGGTATTACTACTGTTTTGCAAATGAGAATGTTGAGGAAGAAAGGTTAAATAATTTGGCCACAGTAACAGGGCTATTAAGTAGGGGCAATGCGATTCACAACCAGGACTAATTGTTCCCCCTAAGTCTAGCTCTTCCCAGAAATTCTCCACCATGTCTCCCATGTAACTGGCTATCTCTTAACACCTAATAACAGACGTGCATTACACTTGGTGCTTTACACACATGACACTATTACAAATAACTACTCTGAAAGCTATGCCCATTTTATAGATTAGAAAATGAGACTTAGAAAGGTTAATACGCCTTCCCATGGCCACAAAAAAACAGTGAGTGGCAGCATGGAGATTTAATCTAGGTCTCTCAGACTCTTCAGTCCATGTCTTTTCCATTTTTCATGCTGCTTCCAAAAGTTCTTTCTTTATTTTCTAGTTATTTCACACATACTGGAGACTCTATTATATGGCGATAACTATTACCTCTTCCATTTAAGGGAAGATTGTGATAGACCTATGAAACAGTGGTATTATCCTCATTTTACAGAGGCTTGGAGAGCTTGGGGAACTGGCTCAAGGTATAGAACCACAGATGGCACAGCCAGAACTTAAGCCCAGTCTACAGACCCCCAAGCGTGTACTGATAACCAGTCAACTGTGCTGCCTCCTGGACACTGCTACCTCCATGAACGGTGGAACCGAAACTTCCAAACAAAATTCATTCAGCCAAACCTTAACCTGTTTACATAATAATCTTTTCCAAAGAATCTAAACAAAACAAACAAACAAAAACAACAATTCTCAACATGAATAAGAAACTAATTGTGGTACGGAAAATAAAAATAGTGCTATACAGAATTACTAAAAACAGGAAAGTAAAAAAGAAATCAATGAGGTAATAAATTAGATTTTGAGGAATAGTCAAAAGGACTGAAATCAGATGCTTGAGTTTATTTTGGTATTCCTGATCAAACAACAGAAAGTAGTTTCTTAATTTCCAATTACTGTATTTTTCTAATTCAGAAACACTCAAAGATTTACTCATGATGTTCCAGGAAGTTCAGAACTTACCACACATTATCCCTAAGGCTGTGCTAAATACCGCCATATATCCAAAGTAAAATGATGTCTGAAATAAGCCATACATCCTGAAACAAAACCAAAAAATTATATATAGTATATCCATTTTTACTTTAGACATAAGGTCTAAATTCTAGTATTTAAATGACAAACTTAGCTTCTAAAATACAAAATGAAAAAATGGCTCCACTTACTTTGTTTTGAAAAAATAGTAGTAAAAGGAATACATGTAAACATAAATTGCAGTTGATGCAGCAGAGAGAAAACTTGTCCATTGCCTGAAGAAAAAAAGTAACCCTTTTGAATGGATGGCACTGAAAGATTTTAAAGCAAAGACTTTTATAAAAACATCCTTTAAGATTCTGTATATTTAAAAACAAATGCATGTACAAATGTACAATGGCATTTAAATATATCAACGAGGAGAAAGCCTAAGAATTGGAAGGAGAGATCCTAAATTTTGTCAAATTTCCTATTATAAATGACCCTAAATAAACCATTTCCTTTTTCAGACCTGTCTCCTAGTGTTTAAACTAATGACCCTCATCAATACTAAAAAAAATTTTTTTGACTGATATTATTTCTCCTCTAAAATAGTCAACATTTTTATAATTGAAAAAAAAATCCCTATACTATCTTGAGGAAAATTTCTATACAGATCTTTTACTCCACTTGATACACTTCAAATGGAATCTTATTTAAAAATATTATGGTCCCCAGAGGTTCTTCCCAGAAATAAATACTCACCACCTATAATCCTCTGCATTTAGTAGAAAGTATGTGCACACGATGGTCACACAGACGGTCACAATGCACAGGATGACCAGCACCAGCATCATGAAGCCATAGACATAATAGATCTTATACGCCCAGAAAGATGTGAAGATGAAATACCTAAATACAACACAACGAAGACATAGTTTTCTAGTCTTTATTCATGTAGCTCACACTGCTCTTGCTAAATCTCACTTGCATCTTAGTTCTCACTTTTTTCTCACTTAAATCTCAATATTTTTCTTTCAAGTAACTTCCAACAGTTTCCCTTACCCCCTTTTCATTAAATCATTTAAAATTCTCTCAGAAATATTTTCTTAGATAATCTTTCAAGAACAGACTCATTAGTACGGTAGGGTATTCATCTCTAAGCAAACTAAATAAATTAGAAGCTTAAGGAGTATATTGTGGAGAAGAAAAATGAAAATAGCTAAAAATTCTTATTTTTTAAAATAAAGTCAATTTCCTCGTTCTTTCATTTTTTTCTAGATACGACACTATATAAACAATGTATTTTATATTTTATAAAACACCCTATTAAATTAAAAAAGGTTTGATATAGTAATAATGTATAAAATTAGTAAAATAAAAATAATTAGGAAAAGAAAGCCTATGGAAGCTTCATGCCATTTTCACAGTACCACAAGAGAAAGGGCATTAAGATTTTATACCAAAAAAAAGATCCTTTACTCTAATTCCATTACACAAGCCATAGTTAAACAAAAAGGGTTTTTTAGCCTCTTTTCTTTTTCTTGTTCCCTTCTGCTTGTTAGTTACCTTATTCATCGCCCATTCTCTCAACAGATATTTACAGAGGCCCTATACATATCAGAGAAGCAGTGAGAACAGAACTGAAGACAAAGTCTCTACTCTCAAGGAGATTAGTTCAGTGGGAACTAGTAAAGGGGCAATCATGACACACAAGTGCTTCTCCAATGCACCTAACAGGGGCAACTTACTGGTTTGGCTGGGTGGGGCTCTGGGGGTAGGGAAGGGTAGTGAGAAGAATCAGATAAGGCATGGTGGGTGGGGAGCTAGAAGAATGTTCCACGCATTGGAACAGCAAAGGCAAAGGCTCACAAATAAAGGAATTCACTGTATTTAGAAAGACTCAAAGTAATTCAGTATGGCTAGAACTTCAAATGAACTGTGAGATATAAGAAATGAGGTTGGAGAAGAGAACAGGGCCAGATTCTATATTATGAAGGTTTTTATTGACTATGTGATGGGGTTTGGACCTTACCTCAATGAAAATGAGAAGTCTTTAGCAAATAAGTGACATGATCAGACTGATACCCTAAAAAGACCACTGTGGCTATCAAGAGGAGAATAGGTGTGAGGGTGGTCAAAGCAGAGAAGTTAAAGATACAGCAGAGTGGCTACCAAACGGAACAGAGTACCCGAGAAAACAGAAGAGAAGTGATCCACAAGGTAGTATGGACAGGGTAGGAAGGAAAAAATAGTGGCAAGTCAAATCAGGGTGAGGACACAAGTCAGAAAGTACAAAAGAATTTCTCGAACTGGTTTTATTAAACCATGAGCTAGAGTGACATGCTCTCCAATCCCTCTAAGGTGCCGACTAATACCCACAGCTGGCAGGTGACCACCAGGAGTGGCCCAAATCTATGTCAGCTGTCCTTATTAGTGTAATTAGACAATTTAAATGTCACATAAAGAAATAAACATGATAGCTAAAAGAATTATGATTTCTATGAAAATTATGTTGAATACTTTGGAAAAATTCAGTAAGGTGAGCCACTAAAAAAAAAGTGATAAAACTGGGCGTGGGTGAGACAACTATAAAAGACTGGGGGACGAATGTACAAATCTAGAAGGATTCTGCACTTAGGATACTTCAGACAGGTCTTTACATTCCTGCTCCACTTTAAAAAGGTTGGAAAGTACAGAAGATGCATTATGAATTTCAAAGGTAAAAATGATGGAAACGTCAACTGGGTACAAAGGCAAGACCTGGCTCTACATTTTTTTAAAAAATCAGTGAAAGATGTACCTTTAGTTGTTTTAAGTTAAAATAAAATGTTATGTATGTATCTTTTTTTTAATAATTCCCTTACACGAGCCAACTTTTTCAATTAACCAACTGTCAGATTCAATCACACCTCTTAAGGAGGCATCCACTACGCAGGAGAGAATTAGCACTGGGGCATCTGGAAACGTGTAAGGAAATTTTGAGTAGTCACAATGACTGGCATTTCATGGGCAGGATCCAGAGGTGTATGACTGGAGTTCTTGAAAAACTCCCATACAAAGAACTGTCTTTCCTAAAATGCCAGAGCATTCCCATCAAGGAACACTGGAACACAGGCTGAGAAAAGAAATGCTTATATTTTGCAGTGGGGACCAAGGATGCAGATATGAAGCATGGTAACTGGGCACAAGATGGCATATCTCCCACCCCCAAACACATACATAATTCCCAGCACTCCTGTGGGCCTCGATGGAAGAAGACTAGGAATGAATGTGTATCCAAAGATGTCAGGATCTTGACTAACTGGTAGGTAATGGCTTACTTAGTTCCCTGGACCCTTAGAAATATTTTAAAAATAAAAATCAGTAATTTCTTATATCATGTAGTGATCAAAGGCTGGTCTGACATGCATGCATTCTCTAGCATGCATGCTTTGATTTCTAAGATCTCCTGTTTGGTTAGAAAGGTCTAGAACACAATACAAAAACAGTATAAACTTCACCTGAATATTTGAGAACAAAGCAGAAAACCACCTTTTGATAGACTACGTAGACCCCTTTCTAGAAGCATGGACTTAACAAACTAACTCTGTTAGATGCCTGCCCATCTGATGATTCTATACCTATCCTGACTCCTACTAAATTTTCTTATTACAATGAAATCCCCCAAAACATAAATACATTGCCAAAACTTACATTTCAATAAAGATTGAGCCAAAAGGTAGAATTCCTCCCAGGCAAACAATAACTGCAGGCTCCATGAACCTGGAAAATATTAAAATTAACAGTAAACTTCTAGTATGATTTCCACATTATATTATATAAACCCTGATAACAGAAATCAGATGCTTGGTACTTAAAAATAATCTAAAGGATAGAAACAAACCAGTAAAAAGAAAAACAAAAATTCAAAGAGGCACAGTACTGAGAGGGGACTTCAAATTAGCCGTAGGTTATAGTCAAAATTCTTTTGGGCATTCAAGGCCGAGATAAGAACTTGTGGAACACAAATACTTGCTACTGGCAGAACTCAAGAAAAACTGTGAGTATTTGCTCCTGTTCTATACTTTTCAGTTAACTTCTAAAAATTTTTGTCATTTACTTACAGAAAGCCATAGTGAAAGAAAATAAAAGTCTTGAGACCCCCCTGCATCTGAAATGTTTCCCAAATTGTGGCCTTGCCAATGTCTTTGCTCATGCTTGCCTTGGTTCAGTAATTTGTTTTCCTATGAATCATGCAATTAAGGTATTACAAGTTCTGAGTTATAAAAGGAGTCAAAGAATGAATAAAAAATAAAATTCAAACCTCATTCATTCACTCAACAAACATTTATTGATTGCAATTGGTAATTCTCCACCTGGAATGCCTTCCCTTGTCTCATAGTTCTCTCCTGCGAGCACTGACTCAAGTGTTCTCCCCGTAAAGCCTTTCCCGGGTCTCCCAAGAAGAGGTGGGTTCTTCCACTGTCTCTTGAACGTAACTCCATGGCAGCACTTACCACACTATACTGTACTGTCTAATTAAATACCTCACTAGATTATAAACCCTGGCAGGCAGAAGCTATTCACCCAGGTATTCCCAGTGTCCAGCACAGTATGTGGCACATAAAAGATAGTAAACTACTATTTCTGAAATGAACAAACTACAAAACTGAGAAGAAAATGAGTTTGAGAGCCGAAAAAAAAAATTAAAAAATTTTAAAGTCTAGTCTTCTTTCCTCCTTTTATAGAAAGCCAAGATCCACAGAGGTTAAAAATGACATGCCCGCCAGATCTAGTATTCAGATTTTGGTTCCCATACAACTATATAAAGAAAATGAAGAGACACGCGAGCCTTCCTACACCTAAATGTGACCCATGGCTATTAGCAAGGTCACGTGTTGCTCCTTCCTCTCCTTCACCAGCCCTAGTGACCCAGAGGAACTTTTGTGATTTCTATGCTTTTCCTTTAACCTTATCCTCCCCAGTAATGGGTAAAGGAACAAACATTATGTCAATGGGCCTTAACAGTCTAATCTTGATTTGAAGATAAAACTTTCTTTAAAAAACAGACTACAAAAGTTCTCATAAGCACCAATCTAAGAGAAAAAGAACACGGACAATTCCTAAGACTAGAACAGATCACTCTCCTTTACACTACGGGGCTATTTTATTCAGCCTCCACTTCTGCAAATGCCTACACACCTCCAAGTCTACAAAAGACTATATAAGTACTTAAACATAAGTTATACTTACAATATAGCAAAATATCTAGGAAAAGAGGCTTTTCAATATATATCCCTTATTATGAATATGTAGAGTCTACCGTATAGCTATTCTTATGAGATGGGGAATAAAAAAAATGTACAGTAAGATTGTTCTATTTATGTCTGCAAGTAAGAATTAGGAAAATAAAGAATGCAGAATAGCATAAATCATCACTAAAACGTTCAATTTACTAATTTTATTTTATTTATTTATTTATTTTTATTTTTTTGGCTGCGCCGTGCGGCACGTGGGATCTTAGTTCCCTGACTAGGGATCGAACCCGCACCCCCCTGCAGTAGAAGGGTGGAGTCTTAACCACTGGACTGCTGGGGAAGTCCTCAATTTACTAATCTTAAAAGGCAAAACATATAATGAGTTCACATTTTGTTCAAATTTGAATTATGAAAATTAGAAACATAAACATATTAGTGACATCTCACTTTATGTCCAAAAGTTGAAAAAATACAAACCTCAAGTTAAAAATCCATCAAGAATCACTATTTCAAAGCTGAATGGTCAAATGAACTATAAACTATGCTTACACTATTGCAATAGAAGAATCGCTTTAGCTGTTAAACAGAAATACCTGTCATCCTTTGTCAGGATGAAATCTTGAATTATGGGAGATCCTCAAAAATACATTTTGTGCATAAAATGTGAAAAATGTATTTGAGAGATTCTATACTATCCCAGAAGTGAAGGTAAAGAACATAGGTCAGTAAATTATAATTGGTCTCAATACTAATTCCTCTCTCAATTGATACAAAATCTATGGCTATAAGTCAATGTTGTTTCGAATAATAAAATATCTGGAAAGGAAAGTGAAATTAGAAGCCAGGGGTTGGCAATCTTTTTCTGTAAAGGTTCAGATAGTAAGTATTTCAGGTTTTGCAGGTGATATGGTCTCTGTCATAACTACTCAACTTTGATGCCACCCTGTAAAAGCAGTCACAGACAATATGTCAACAAACAGGCAGGGCTATATTCCAACAAAATTTTATTTATGAAAACAGGCAGCAGGTCAAATCTGGTTATAGACTGCAGTTATACAACGGCTGCCGCTTTAGGTCCCACCCACCTCTATGCACTAGTGTACTTACCAAAGCATTTGATTTCTCTGTAAATGGCACCAATATTCAAAAAAGTGAAATAAGCATATCATTTATTACTACTCCTAGCAATATAAATTGAAGGAAAAAGTAAAAAGACAAATTCTTAAGTTTAAACTTATAAATACATGCCAATTCTAAAAATTATGTATACATAATAGCCTTAGGAATTTATATACTGTGAGAAGCAATCACATAAAATTTAGCATTCTCTTTACCATTTTTTCTCCGGTATGGGACGAGGCACAGCATTGACACGACACGGAAAGTTCGGCTGACCTGACAGATTTCGGCCAAGTATTGTACCAACAAGATTTAGAGGAAGGATAACAAAAAAACAGATGCAACAAACGGCCACCTGTAAATTAAATTAAAATATGTGTGATTACTCAGAGAACAATAACACTAATAAAAACAAGTAAAAACGACACTTAAAAATTTAAATACAATTTGATCACAAGAGAAAATGTTTAAGTTCAATAAGGGTTAAAATTGTGCAGAATATATACTAATGGCAATAGGAAAAGAATGTGCTTTAAAATATTAGAATTAAACTAAATACAAGTTGAACTGTTTCCTATCTACTGTAGTTCCCAATTTTTCCTATTCTTCCATACTGTCCCTACTACAGTCCTTTTTCCTCTCCTTACACTTTCAGCTGTCATGCTTTTAACATATCCTTTATCTTTTATCATTATAACCAACTTATTTACTTGCCTACACTTCATTGAGCTCCTAATATGCATAAGGACCTTTATACATGTTATTTTTCTACTTTACAGATGAAGAAAATGAGACTTAGAGAGGCTAAGTAACTTCCCATGATCACACAATTAGTAGGTGGCTGAACTAATATTTCAATTCAGATCTGCCTGTCTCAATCTGTCTGCTCGTTTCTATTCTACAGTGCCATAGGATCTTAAAAATAGAAGAATATCACTATTTATGTACATATGTATATTACTAAAATAAAATGAGTATTTTTCTGCCAATTAGTAATTCAAAGTCTAAAGTTACAGGGAAGACCACACAGAGATTCTAGAACCAAAGTGGTTAGTTAATAAATAAATAAATTTATTTTTGTGATTTTGTTTCTTTATATAAATCTGTACACTCAAGGAGACACACTCAAGCTCTTTTCCAGCCAGCATCTGGTTAGGATTATTTCACTCTGAACTTCAAAAACTGGAATAGGACTGAATCACCTCTAAGATCTCTTTCAATTATACATTTTGGGGTTCTAATATATCAAATGTAAAAGCGAGATGCAGCTCAATATTAAAGAAACAAACAACCCAATCCAAAAATGGGCAGAAGACCTAAATAGACATTTCTCCAAAGAAGACATACAGATGGCCAAGAAGCACATGAAAAGCTGCTCAACATCACTAATTATTAGAGAAATGCAAATCAAAACTACCACGAGGTATCACCTCACACCAGTTAGAATGGGCAACATCAGAAAATCTACAAACAACAAATGCTGGAGAGGGTGTGGAGAAAAGGGAACCCTCTTGCACTGTTGGTGGGAATGTAAATTGATACAGCCACTATGGAGAACAGTATGGAGGTTCCTTAAAAAACTAAAACTAGAACTACCATATGACCCAGCAATCCCACTACTGGGCATATACCCAGAGAAAACCATCATTAAAAAGACACATGCACCCCAATGTTCATTGCAGCACAATTTACAATAGCCAGGTCATGGAAGCAACCTAAATGCTCATCAACAGACGAATGGATAAACAAGTTGTGGTACAGGGACTTCCTGGGTGGCGCAGTGGTTAAGAATCCGCCTGCCAATGCAGGGGACACGGGTTCGAGCTCTGGTCTGGGAAGATCCCACATGCCGTGCAGCAACTAAGCCCGTGCGCCACAACTATTGAGCCTGCGCTCTAGAGCCCGCGAGCCACAACTACTGAGCCCATGTGCTGCAACTACTGAAGCCCACGCGCCTAGAGCCAGTGCTCCACAACAAGAGAAGCCACCACAATGAGAAGCCCACGCACCGCAACGAAGAGTAGCCTCCTCTCGCCACAACTAGAGAAAGCCCGTGCGCAGCAACAAAGACCCAACACAGCCAAAAATAAATATAAAATAAATTAATTAATTTTAAAAAAAAGAAGTTGTGGTACATATATACAATGGAATATCACTCAGCCATAAAAAGGAACGAAACTGAGTCATTTGTTGAGACGTGGATGGATCTAGAGACTGTCATACAGAGTCAAGTAAGTCAGAAAGAGAAAAACAAATATCGTATATTAACGCATGTATGTGGAACCTAGAAAAATGGTACAGATGAACTGGTTTCCAGGGCAGAAGTTGAGACACAGATGTAGAGAACAAATGTATGGACACCAAGGGGGGAAAGTGCCGGGGGGCTGGGGATGGTGGTGTGTTGAACTGGGCAATTGGGATTGACATGTATACACTGATGTGTATAAAATTGATGACTAATAAGAACCTGCTGTATAAAAAAATAAAATTAAAAAATTAAAAAAAAAAACTCAATAAAATGTACCTTGATGGGGGAAAAAAAAAAAGTAAAAGTGAGAGAAAAGCTGAATGAAAACTGTGAAGAAACTGACTGAGAGAAATGAAGAGGTGTGGGGTAGAAAATCCACAGTGATCACATGAGAAGGAAAAAATCTATTTTGAAGCAACATTGTGAAAACTCTACATCTTCATTATATCCTTATGTGTGCTGTGTGTGTTAAACAAGCCAAAGAGTATTATCATCTTCCTTTCAGGTAAAACTTGTATAAATGTATGAGAGTTAAGAGAGTTTGAAATTCCATTTTAAAGCTCAGACTTAGGAACGCAAATCATTGGTGTCTCAGTTTAGACCTGTTAATAATATGAATTTTTGCCCATATAAATAACAAGAATATGTGAAACATAAAAAATAAGCAGACATTTTAAAGATATTTTAAATACTAGGATATATTGTGAATTACACATACCTCATATTTGGGGGGTGAATTCTGTCTCAATTTTTGTTATTCATTGTTGATTGCTTTTTAAATTATTATTTTGCTATCATTAAGCATATAAAACTCATAAATATTAACACACTGTGATAGAGACCTATGTATTTTCCCCTTAATTTACCAGAATTCTAATTTCAAATAAGGATTGAAGAGAAGCTGGAGAAAACATTCCTATGTGGAATGACAATGGTCTAGCAGAGTGGTCTTCAAACTGTTCCACAGAACCTCAGGTCCTGCTGAAGAGTTTCAGGAATTCCACAAGCATCTGATTTGAATATCCTTTTGAAAATAGTTTTTTAAAAAGAATATTTTTAAGTGTAATAAAAATATACACACTCAAATTAGTTCTATACCAAATATTAATAACTGGAGATCTCACAATCATGTTAACTCATTTTCATGCAAACCTCAAAATAAATTTTCTCCTGCTATCTCTGTGTATATATTTGGACTCCTAGTAAACGTGTCATTGATTAGGAAGGCTTGTAATGCTACACTGGTCTTTTGTTCTCCCTCCCCATCCTCCACCCCAACCCAATTCAGGCCTGCACATATTTGCTCACTAAAAGCTTTAAAAGCAAATGCACTACAGCACATGCATGTCACAAGCAATTAAGTGGCAGGTGAAATGAGGGCATATCTTGCCTTGTGTGCTTAATCAAAGCATAACAGCAGTCAACAAAGGAACCTATAAATGGTCTCATCAACACAATACCAACTGTTTAGCATTTAATTTTTTCCCCTTTTCCTGACTTTTTAATACATGATAAAAAATGTAAGCAGTTTGTTAGAAACTGTTAGTGACTGAACTGTGAAACCAATTTCCTACTCCTTTATGTCCAAGTTCTGGATGAGTTTACTTGAAAAATACACTGAGACTGCAAGGCAAGCTATTAAAAAAAAAAAAAAAAAGTCACATGGAACTAAATTATCCGAGAAGTCAGGATTTTTCTCAATACTGATATTCAACCAAACAAACTGGTTACTGAAGAAGAATGTTACCTGTACCCCTTGGTATTAGATCTGCATTCATCGCAACTTTATTGCTCTCATTAAATTTAGAATGTTAAAATATTGAATTTGCAAAATTTATTTATACTAACAGAATCAAGCTTGTATCTGTTTTGTTTATTGGGCTTCTGCATTAAGCTTTCATTTAAAATGAAATTTAACAACTAAGAGTTAAAAAACCATTAGTCTAATACACTGGTGAAAACCCTGGAACTCAAACTAATACAGGGCCCACCCCTAGAGCTTCCTAGCCTCTGTTCACGGACCAATGAAAAGTGAAAACAGGGACGGGGGAAGGAAGGACTCACTCCAGGTTGAGTTATTTGTAGTGAGATGGATGGACCTAGAGTCTGTCATACAGAGTGAAGTAAGTCAGAAAGAGAAAAACAAATACCGTGTGCTGTATGCTAACACATATATATGGAATCTTAAAAAAAAAAAAGGTCATGAAGAACCTAGGGGCAAGACGGGAATAAAGACACAGACCTACTAGAGAATGGACTTGAGGATATGGGGAGGGGGAAGGGTAAGCTGTGACAAAGTGAGAGAGTGGCATGGACATATATACACTACCACATGTAAAATAGATAGCTAGTGGGAAGCAGTCGCATAGCACAGGGAGATCAGCTTGGTGCTTTGTGACCACCTAGGGGGTGGGATAGGGAGGGTGGGAGGGAGGGAGACACAAGAGGGAAGAGATATGGGAACATATGTATATGTATAACTGATTCACTTTGTTATAAAGCAGAAACTAACACACCATTGTAAAGCAATTATACTCCAATAAAGATGTTAAAAACAAAAACCAAAAAAAAACATTAGTCTAATACACTGGTGAAAACCCTGGACCTCAGACTAACACAGGGCCCACCCCTAGAGCTTCCTAGCCTCTGTTCATGGACCAATGAAAAGTGGAAACAGGGATGGGGGAAGGAAGGACTCACTCCAGGTTGAGGGCCTCCCCTAGCTACAATGAGAACAAGATAGAAACAAGTACTGCCTATCACTGCTTAATACCCCAAAGATGTACCAACTGGTCAACTATTCTCAACCTCAGTCACAGACCAAGAATGTGACTATTATTCTATCTTTATTTCCAGACTGGCCTTCTAAGGAAATCTGTGGTGTGAGGGGAATGGAAAGGGAAAAGGCAGCCTAAGATGGGCTATTATGGAATACTAAAGGATATAAATTTTACTGAGGATGATAGACAGTAACTGCTTATAGGTAAGGTGATGGTCAGAAAATATATCATCTTGTCAGTCATTATGTTTAGGCATTTCCTTGACACTTGCTCAGAGTAGGCAATTTTTATGACTCCTTTTCTACCTTATGCATTTTATGCCTTTATGTCTATATAAAAATTATTTAGCTTCAATTTAAGCACGTCAACAATAATCAACCTAACAATCAGGACATTGCCAACTTAAACACAAAGGCTTATAAGAAGCCTATCTATTTTATAGATATTTTCAACATGCTAATTAATAACTCCCCATTCTGTTTCTTGGGCAACTTCAATACTGTAATAGAAGAAACACTGGGTTTGAAGCTAAAAACTTATTCTATAATGCCAGCATTATCCTGTTACCAAAACCATAAAAAAAGACATTATAAGAAAATTGCAGATCAATATTTCTTGTAAATATAGGTTCAAAACAAAAAGCAACAAATTTTAGCAAATTGAATCCAGCTATATATAAAATGGATAATACATCATAACAAATTGAGGTTTATCAAAGGAATGCAAGATTGGTTTAAGATTCAATAATCAATCAATGCAGTTCACCATATTATCAGACTAAAAAAAGAAAAATCACAGATCATCTCAAAAGGTGCAGAAAAAAATCACTGCAAGAGCCACCCTCCCTTCACAATAAAACAAACTCAGCAAACCAGGAACAGAGGGGAACTTCATCAACTTGATTAAGGACATCTATGAAAAAACTACAGGTAATATTTCTTGATGGCACAAGACTGAATACTTTCCCCCTAAGATTGGGAACAAGAGAAGAAGTCTGCTCTCACCTCTTCTATTCAACATTGTACTGGAGGTTCTAGCCAGTGTAATAAGGCAAGAAAAAGAAATAAAAGGCATACAGATTAGAAAGGTAGAAATAAAACTGTCTTTATTCTCAGACAACATGACAATCTATGTAAAAAAATCTTCAGGAATCTACAAAAAGGAAATTAGAACTAATAAGTGAGTTTAGCAAAGGTGCAGGATGCAAAGCCAACATGCAAAAATCAACCGTTTTTCTATATACTAGCAACAAGCAATCAGAATTTTTAATTTAAAAAATACCATTTACAAATAGCATAAAAAATATGAAATACTTAGGGGTAATTTCAATAAAAGCTGTACAAAACCTAAACATTAACATCTATAAAACATTACAAAGAAAAAGTAAAGATACCTAAATAAGTCAAGAGATACTGTGTTCATTAATCAAAAGACTTAATATAATGTTAAGATGTGAATTCTTCCCAAATTGATCCATAGATTTAATGCAATCCTAATCAAAACCCCAGGGTTTTTTGTAGAAATTGACAAGCCAATTCTAAACTTAACATGGAAATGCAAAGAACCTAAAAAATCCAAAACAACTCTGAAAAAGAATTGATTTCAAGACTTACTGTAAAGCTACAATAATCAAGACAGTGTGATACTGGCATCAAAAAAACCCAAAAAACAAATTAATCAATGCAACAGAAAAAAAAGTTCAGAAACAGATCCACATAGATATGTGGTCAATTGATTATCAATAAAAGTGCTAAGGGAATTCAGTGGAGAAAGGGTAATCTTTTCAACAAATGGTGCTAGAACAAATGAATAGCCATAAGCAAAACAAAACAAAACAAAACCCCTTGACCCTTAAACTCATACAATATATAAAATAAACTACAAATGGATCATAGACCTATATTTCAGAGCTAAAACTATAAAATTTCTAGAAGAAAACATATGAGGAAAACTTACTGATCTTTGATTTGGCAAAAGATTTCTTAAAAAGGACAGAAAAGTACAAATCATAAAAGGAAAAAAATCAATAAATTGGACTTCAAAATTAATAACTTTTGCTCTTCAAAAGATACTCTCGGACTTCCCTGGTGGAGCAGTGGTTGAGAATCTGCCTACCAATGCAGGGGATATAGGTTTGAGCCCTGGTCTGGGAAGATCCCACATGCCGTGGAGCAACTAAGCCTGTGCGCCACAATTACTGAGCCTGCACTCTAGAGCCTGTGAGCCACAACTACTGAGCCTGCGTGCCACAACTACTGAAGCCCACGCACCTAGAGCCCGTGCTCCACAACAAAGAGAAGCCACCACAATGAGAAGCCCACACACCACAATGAAGAGTAGCCTCTGCTCGCCGCAACTAGAGAAAGCCCGCATGCAGCAACGAAGACCCAACGCAGCCAAAAATAAATAAATTAATTAAAAAAAAAAAACCAGGGCTTCCCTGGTGGCGCAGTGGTTGAGAGTCTGCCTGCTAATGCAGGGGACACGGGTTCGAGCCCTGGTCTGGGAGGATCCCACATGCCGCGGAGCGGCTGGGCCCGTGAGCCACAACTGCTGAGCCTGCGCGTCTGGAGCCTGTGCCCCGCAACGGGAGGGGCCGCGATAGTGGGAGGCCCGCGCGCCGCGATGAAGAGCGGTCCCCGCACCGCGATGAAGAGTGGCCCCCGCTTGCCGCAACTAGAGAAAGCCCTCGCACGAACCGAAGACCCAGCACAGCCAAAAATAAATTAAAAAAAAAAAAAAAAAAAAAAACCATGTCCCCATCTTGCCCGATTAATATCAAGCAGATGTGGGGCAAAACCATAAAAAAAAAGAGATACTCTTAAGAGAATGAAAAGACAAGCAACAAAATGGGAGAATATACTTGCAAGCTACATATAAGACAAAGGACTAGTATCTACAATATGTAAAGAACTCTTACCATTCAACAAGACAACCTATAAAGAATAAGCAAAAGATTTAAACATTCATTAAAGAATATATATGGATGGCAAATAAGTACACAAAAATATCTTCAACATTAGTCATTAGGGAAATGCAAATTTAAACCACAATAAGACAACACTACACTTCCACTATAATGGCTAAAAAGACTGACCATATCAAGTACTGGAGATAATGTGGAGCAACTGGAACTCTTATAAATACAATGCTAGTGGGAATGTAAAATGGCAAAACCACTTTGGGAAAGTTTAATAGCTTCTTGAAAAGTTAAGCTATCATATGACTCAGTCATTACACTGTAGTTATTTATCCAAGAGAATCAAAAAATATGTCCACACAAAGATTTACATATGAATAATCACAGCAGCTTGATTTGTAATAGCCAAAAACTGAAAACAATTCAAAAGTTCATTACTGGGTAAGTGGATAAACAAACTGTGGTACTTCCCTTGCAATAAAATACTACTGAGCAATACAAAGGAACAAAACTATTAATACATGCAACAACATCGAGAGACTTTTAAAATAATTTTCTGAGTGAAAAAAGACAAAAAAAAAGATCATACTGTGTGATTCTACTTATATGAAATTCTAGGTAATGCAAACTAATCTAAGATGACAGAGAGCAGACCGGTGGTTACCTGAGAATGAAAAAGGGAAGGGAAAAAGAAAATTTTTAAAGTAAAAAAAGAAAAAGAAAGAAAGAAAGAGAGGGACTTCCCTGGTGGCATAGCGGTTAAGAATCCGCCTGCCAACTCAAGGGACACGGGTTCGAGCCCTGGTCTGGGAAGATCCCACATGCCGCAGAGCAACTAAGCCCGTGCACCACAACTACTGAGCCCACGTGCCACAACTACCAAAGTCCGCGCGCCTAGAGCCCGTGCTCCGCAACAAAGAGAAGCCACCGCAATGAGAAGCCTGCGCACCGCAACGAAGAGTAGCCCCTGCTTGCAGCAATTAGAGAAAGCCCACACGCAGCAACGAAGACCCAACGCAGCCAAAAATAAATAAATAGATAGATAAATAAATAGATAAAAAAAGAAAAAAGAAAGAGGGAAGGAAGGAGAAGGAAAAGGGGATAAATTACAAAGGTATACAACAAAACTTCTGGACTTGATAAATACCTTTTTTTAAATTGTGGCGACTGTTTCCCAAATATATACATATATCAAAGCTTGTCACACTTCAAATAGATACAATTTATCATATGTTAATTATACCTCAATACAGCTGTAAAAACATACAGACCGAAAAAGGCATAAAACATTCTTCATTCACTGCTCTCAGCATAAATCTGAATTCCAGGCAGAAAGGAAAAAAAGAAAAAAAAAACTAAAACAGATCATCACCACCACCAGCACCACAACAAAGAAAATGTGACTTCAAGTGAAAAACTGAATCCTAGTTTTTTGCTTGGTAAAACCACGATAATGCATACCACTATCTCTATCTCTTTGAGTTCTTCTGAAAACCAGGTGAGACTAGGGGTGTGAAAGTGTTTTGCAAAGTAGAAAATGCTATGCAAATGTACCTGTCCTTCCTATGACTCATCTTGTTAGATATGTCACATCACTTCAGTCAGTTGAGATCACTTTAGATGCCGTCTTCATCATTCCATATTACTAGTCCCTGCCCCACACCCATCTCATGTCCTTGTTCAATTTAATCATCAGATCACTGTGCCTTTATATGTCATCAACAATGATTTGAATAGGTCAAAGTCAAGAATATCTGTCATGTTCTACTAAAAGATAGTATGTGACATATTATGGGTAATATCATACCAATACTTTAATTCTATAATTATTTACATGTTTACCTGACTGTACTATTCTACCCACATTTCTCCATCTTGTCCAACAAGATATAATACTTTATTTATACTCTTTTGTTCTTCTAGTCTTGCTAAAACCTACCAAAGAGAGGAACTGAAGTTGTTCTGGCATTTTTGTTTTAATGAATCCGTAATAGTTCCTCATGTTCATTACTTCCTGTGACTTAAAAAGTAAATTTTAATAACACATTCTAAAATCTTGTGCCTCATCAACATCAAGTTCACTATGTTTTGTAAGGGAGAATCCACTTTCTTCATTTTCCTTCTAGAAAAACAATTTGCCTCTGTCGTATACAGTTATTCAAGCATTACTTATCAGCATGATCTCTCAGTATCTCTAAAAGATCATTATATGAGCAACTAAACTTACTGCTAAGGTGGCTGGGTACTCCTGTACAATCAATCCCCTTATCTAAGGCTTCACTTCCCTCTTATCAGGGATTATTTCCTCTTGTCTTTTCTTGTTTGAAGGTTATTTTATTTGATGAAAAATAAAAAGAGAAAGAATGAGATAGAGCCATTCTTCTTTTACTCTGTTACATCATTGATCCCATGTAATGAGCCTTTGGTCTTGCTATCAAAATATTTTTACAAAATCCTTTTGTTAGCCTTAGCACTTGTCAGGAGTTCAGGTTAGGAAATGGAGATTTTCTAACACTATTTTTATAGACTTTGGTATTCTTTTATACTTAGGTATACTGTACTCTTCTCACAGCCTTTGAGAGATCACAAAATAGCATGTATCCATTAATCTTTGTCTCCATTTTTCCCTCATTGTGTTAATTTCTGATTATATATCATGAATTTCTTTTTTTGCGGGGGGAGAGCAGCACGCCACACGGCATGCAGGATCCTAGTTCCCTGATCAGGGGTCAAACCTGCACCCTGTGCAGTGGAAGTGCACAGTCTTAGCCACTGGACCACCAGGGAAGTCCCCATGAATTTCATTTTTCAAAAACCTCAAATTCTCAAGCCATTTTCCCAGTTATGGCCCAAGACTTGGGTCATGAGAGAGCATTTCCCCAAATATTTGTGAAATCTGATTTCCTAAAACCTAGGGCCTATTTCTGATGATTCCCCTCCCAAGCTAAAACAAACCTCAAGATGACAAATATGACATGGCTCATGACCCCTGTTACTTCTCCATCAACTATTCTACCCATTAAGAGACAACACCATAAAGTATGATAAGTCAAGGATTTATCAATGCATTCTGAGCTGAATAATATTTAGATGAGAAAGGTTATTAGTTTCTATGCTACCTTGCCTCTGAGTTTAAAACTCTGCAACCTGGTTCTTTGTCCTTTGAAAGCCTCCAATAACATTAAATTAAGAATCTGAGATTTACAACCCACAAAAGACTTGATGCCTAAAATGTTTTTTTCAGAATATCCTGGCAAACCCTTCCTCATTCCCAAGAAACTCTCATAGGACCAAAAACTCTGGGTATAACACCTAAATCATTTCTGAACAAATTCCAAAGGAAAAAGGTTTTACCTTACCAGATTCAATTTAATTTGAAGTACACTCTCTCTGACTCTCTGTATAGTACCTCTGCCAGAACACACCAACTTCAGAAACAGGTATGTTCATCTCTGAACAGTCTTTGACCCCAAATTTCATTTAAATGCTCTCTTACATTGTCTTGTAATACTCTCTAGGAACCATGCCTTAAGCCTGGGACACTAGACATTAGCTGAGATAACCACTACCACCCTCTACTTATGCTTCTTTTACCTTTATTAACCTGCTAACATTGACTATTATTCAACAAGTTTAATCTGGCATGGATTTAATGGCTTTTTATGTATAATCACGTACACATGAGCAGAGAATTTGGGGTCCAGAGACAAATTTCAACCATTTTCAATCTTATCTTGGGCTAGTCCTGGGGACAAAAGCAGTATTCTGACAAGACTCCAGATCCCAAGTGGGCAAAATCCCCATTGTTCTGGTGCCTCTGTAGGGCAAGACAGAGGCTGAAGTCACTATGACTACAGCTGGATTACGCCTTCAATTGTGGAATCTCTGAGAAAACAGAACCAGAGCTAAGATCACCAGAGAAGAGGCTCAATGTCCAAGAGATCAAAGGAATGGGGGACAGAATGAGCTAAGGCCTCAGGAAGAGCATATAAGAGTATCTGAAGACTCTGATTTTCAAACTAGGCTATTATAGTAGGAGAAGCAGCTTCTCAGACACATGTGGTCTGGGAGCTTTTCAGCTGACAGATCCATCCTCAGATGCTGGGAACTAGAATCAGGTAAATAGTAGAGACTGGGTTTAAAGCAGGACAGATAAATTGGCATAGGATGAAGCCCTGGGCATTGAAATTTTTTAAACTCCCAAGTGATTCTAATGTGTACCCAAGGTTGAGAACCATGGAGTTTATGAGAATATATAACCATTTCCTTCATAATGTCAACAAGTCAAATAACTTAAAATATAAGTTTAAGTAGTTAAAACACTTAATGGACAACTAGGTCAAACATTCACATCAATTCTTAAATTTCATGTTCTAAACAAGTTCTGATACTCTTAAAAAGAGGCAAAAAATGTTAGAACACACACCTGATTAAAACTTGAGGGCGGTGGAATGCCCTTCACTCAGCATTCCTTCACTACAAATTAGAATGCAAATTAAGACCATGACATTGTAGAAGGCTGCTAAGCACCAACAGCCAGTCTTTTATACACCAAATATCAATTTTACAAACCATCTCTGGCTCAGCAGAGAGTCTGATATTGTATTTGAATAATTAGTAATTATTAAATTATCTAAAGGCAAGTTACAGTGAATATTAGCATTTAAAACCCCATTTACACAGTGGTAAAATTTATAATTTTAGTGAAACAAAGCAACTTTGAAATATAATTTTCACCACATCAAATTCAAAACTTTATGATGAAAATTATAACAGAATCAGAATTTTAATTTTTAAAGCATTATGAAAGTAATTAATTCAGTAGATCATCTTTAAGAAGTAACTTGAGGGCTTCCCTGGTGGCGCAGTGGTTGAGAATCTGCCTGCTAATGCAGGGGACACGGGTTCGAGCCCTGGCCTGGGAAGATCCCACATGCCGCAGAGCGGCTGGGCCCGTGAGCCACAACTGCTGAGCCTGCGCGTCTGGAGCCTGTGCTCCGCAACGAGAGAGGCCCGCGCATCGCGATGAAGAGTGGCCCCCGCTTGCCACAACTGGAGAAAGCCCTCGCACAGAAACGAAGACCCAACACAGCCAAAATCAATCAATCAATCAATCAATCAAAAAAACATACGCATCTGATTCAAGATCCTCATTAAAAAAAAAAAAAAAAAAAAAAAAAAGAAGTAACTTGAATCTCTATAGATACTTCCTGATGGCCTGGAACTACTATGAAGCAAATTCTTTTCCAGTTAATTAATAAATGTAATTAATTACTTTACCCTTTCCTAACGTTTATCAGTTACTTTGCCTTGCAAAAACAAAAAAACAAACAAAAGCTTTCAATTTTGAAGCAATCTGCAAAATATTCCTAAATAAAAAATATTAAAGACTTAGTAAAAATATATATGCAAGGTGTCTTTGAAAAACCTGGACTGTAAAACAACCAATCATCTGGAATTTCTGCAAAACCATTCAATAACTCCCATACGATAGAAAGAAAGCCAAAACAAGATTAAAATTCAGATGGAGATACGGGTTCCAGTTACAGTTCTGCCATTAACTATCTGTATGACCTTAACCAAGTTAACTGCCTCTCTGAAAAGCAGTAACCACCTTCCAACTCGCATACGTATATGTACATGTGTGCGCACGTTTGCAAAGTGTACATTAAGACTAAAGTCTACTCCAGGCCTAAAATTCTGTTTCTAGTAAAAAGACAACAGGAAGAATCTGAAGACTGTGAGTTAACTGTGTAAAGCGCCAGTATTTCCGTGCTTTAGCTTTAATATATTTAAATAATCTAAAACATTTCAAACTCTGTGATAACAGGTAAGATATGAGATAGGATTTTAATATCTATAGCACATATATTATCAATATTAATATAGATGCTTTCATAAGGTTCTAAAAATAGTACACTGTTACCAAAAAAAAAAAATGTTATGGAGAGTCTTCACTTCCTACCACTGCACTCACCTACCACATTAAAACACCCATGTTGCTTGTGTGTCATCATTCTTCCTCTAAAATATACTCACCAGTTTCTCCCTAGCTGTTCTTTCACTTTATTGGTTGACAGAATCAAGAAAAAAAGTTCTTTACCTAACTTTCCAGGACTGGGTAGGGACTGGCTGCAAACAGCAGAACTCCTAGCTAAGAGGTACTCGGGAGAGACAGCCCGCCTCACGTTAGAGAATGCTTATACTCTTTCAGTTTAAAAGTAAGATGCAAGCAACTCACCATTGTTCCAAAAGGAATGGCTCTCGAAGCATGGTAATAAATGGCTATAAAATTGATGAAGAAGGCAGTGCCACACACCATAGCTGGGATGAGGAATGCACCAATGAAC
Source organism: Balaenoptera acutorostrata (assembly GCF_949987535.1). Taxonomy (NCBI): domain Eukaryota; kingdom Metazoa; phylum Chordata; class Mammalia; order Artiodactyla; family Balaenopteridae; genus Balaenoptera; species Balaenoptera acutorostrata. The sequence continues at coordinate 32,119,366 of NC_080079.1, read as the reverse complement.
ATCTGCTTTATCCATCTCCTTCCTGAAAGAAAAGGGAAACTATAACAATCAGAGAGCTAGGTAGAAAGACAGACATATATTAATGTTTAAAAGGTGGTTATTTAGTACCAAATTATCTAAAATTTTAATGTAAAGAACTTAAATTTGACATACTAATAGCTGTTTCAAAACAACAGCTAAAAAAGACCAGTCCAGCTATTCAAGTATGTCTAGTGGAAACATGCTTTTGATGTGGGTGTACTGGAAAAGAGCAATGAACTATGGTAAAATATTCTGGTGTTTTGTCCTGATTCTGCCACTGAACCGCTGAGAACGTTGGTAAACCACTCAATCTTTCTGGGCTACAAGTTGGCCTAGAAAGGTGGTTTCAAACACTTAGGTGTCACTTGGAGTGCTGGAGCTTCTAAGAGGTGCCCATGAAGTCACTGGTAAAGGAAGGGCCCAGGTCCTCCAGCCCTGCTTCAACAGAACAAGTTCATTTTCAACAGTTTCACACATTGTAGTTTCATATATGCTCTCATTTGAAAAGAGGGTTACACTGCTTTAAACAAACAAACAAAAGTTTAAAACTCCCTGGGTTAACGTTCCCTAAATTTACTCTTAGCTCTATAATTATGATTATAAACATATATTTAAATTCATTTCTGTTTCAAAAGGAAAAAAACAATAGAATGTGTTTCATGAGCTTCTTCTCAGCAATTAGAACTAAATATTTATAAGTTTTACTATTTCTTTGAACCTCTTTGTATTGCCAAAATTCTATTCACTGAGAATCTATTATTTAAATAACCCACGGAAAGAATTTTTAAACTATGTAATCAAAAAATTTTTAATCAAGTTCATAATGACCAGAAGCACGACAGGAGCTATCTTTCTAATACAGCAGAGTGCATGAGCAAGCACACCTCCAGGAAGCATCGCCATACTGCTCAGGAACGTAATGTAAAGATTTAACATGGGATCACTATTAAAGTTCAGCCCCACAACCATAAGCAACAGGACCCAAACAGAAAGTGCTACAGGAAAAACAAGCAATATCCTAACTTTTGTTTTCTTCTATGTAAAGTTCTTTTCAAACATCTGTCTCATAGAATTACTACCCCAGATCTTGACATTCTTCCAGAAAAACTCCTTGATTCTGAACTTTTGCCTCTATTTAATTTCTTTCTCAGGTACATTTCAAGAACCCCTCCTTTCTAAACTAATACTCAGCATTTGAACAACAGCGCAAAAAGGGTAAGAACTAATTGAAATGATTATTTCTCTTATTAAATTCCAACTCTTTCCTAGCATTCTCTTTTCCTGCACTTTCCATTATCTTCTCAGATTCAGACACGGGTTAATAAATTCTATATTCAGCTATATTCAACTCTCTTTCTCCCTTTCCCTCCAACAGTCAGAAAGAATCCCACGCACATTCCACTGGGTACAATCAGTAGCCCAGGCATCTGCATTGTGCTTCCTACTACTCCCCAACACCCTTGGAGACTCTGGTCTTTAAATTGGGTCTGGAGCACTATCCAGTGCACTGAGGACAGTGTGAAGTCTCTGAGCTCCACTGTAGTTCAAATCCTGAGATAACCTGAAGAATTCTTGATTCTCTGGGCTGACCTCTATATTCACCTGGTTTTAGGGATCGCTCAGACAAAATATCAGGACATGATCAGACCTCCTCAGGGCACTGTCAATCAGAAAATAACCTTTAGATTATTCCTGGTAAGATTTGATACTCCTAGGCTTAGGTATGAACTCTGTCAACTTTCAAGAATAAGTATAGTAAAGTTTGGTTGGGTGTTCTTAACTCGCAATTGGACTAAAAGCAAATTTATGTCCAAGGATGAATAAATTTCCTGTTTTGAGTAATCTGTTTCTGCTGTGGAGACTTTTCTGGAGGTCATAAACTGTACAATTCTTAGCCTAACTAGTTCTCAGGTTAAATTCAAAGTAGGAGTTACCTTAGGCATCCTTATTTCCTCAGGATGGTAGACCTGTGTGCTAAGACTCATTTCCCATTTCTAGACATAGAACAGAGAAACTGAACAGCTAACTAAAATAGTCAGGAATCTGCAATGATACTCCCTCAGGCAATCCAGAGAACTATCTCTGCTGAAGGTATACACCACATTAAGTCTGGTAGGACCAATTTTTTAAAAAGCCATGGTAAACCAGGATATCCTGAGGGAATTTTAAATGCTCTGAGCTCCTACAGACGATATGTCTAGTCTACTAAAAGAAGGCAGAATCCCCTAATGATGACACTGCTTAGGATGGGCTGGGAAAATCACATTAAGAAGTCTCTATCCTTAGAAATATAATTTTAACGTCTTTCAACAACCCTTCATTCATAAACTAAAATACGCAAATCTACTACTTTTAGCACGTTTCTGACTCCAAACAATTACAGGGGAAAAAAAGGAACTTAAAAACCCTGAATGCCATCACAGAAAGAAACACCAAGGAGCAGTATCCTCGTATCATCCATGTACACCCCATCATTTCCAGGTCACAATAGTAACGAAGCAAGGGAGTATTCAAGATGAAGCTCTCTTAGCAAAAGATTGTGACAGAAAATCTTTGTGCAGTGTCCTTTGATAAGTATTTAAGAGTCAACAAAAGTAAACAGATTTCCTTCCTATGCTCCTTCACTGCCCAGACATTTATCCATAAACCATGAAACATGCCTTTACATTCGGCTCTGAAGCTATCTATTCTATGTGGAAACCTCCCATGAAGCATTACTAGGGAACTAGGCACCTCAAAGCAAAATAATATCAATAACTTAAATACACTCTCTCCTACATGTTCCTCAGGGCTAATTCACAGTGGACAATGGAGATAATCTATTCATTATTCATAATTTTAGGAAATAAAATGCAAGGATTCCATAAAAGCAAATTAGAACATATAATAGGTTTGGTGGAGATTATGTGAAATGGGATAACAAAGGACTTTACAATGGCTGTACTGCCCATTTTAAATTCCATATACCTCACAGTGTAATATTAGCATCTATAATTAAAAATACAAAGCAATAACTCATAAATTACCTCCTTGTCTAGCATACAGACTTCCTCCAAAATAACCATTCACTGGAGATGTAGCAGCATAGACAAATATCGCTGTACTGAGCATTGACCCCCTCCTAAAAAGGCAAAACAACACATATGATAAACTAAAACCAATGATTTAAAGAAAATATCATATAGTCTATCACATTAACATTAGTTTAATTTCAAAAATAAATTTAGCAGGAACACAAAAATATCCTTCTGGACTGCAAAGGACCTCAAAAGGTTGCCTAGTGAATGAATTTCTAGTTAAAATTGCACTTAAATAATAACAGACTGATCCTAATTCTTTTTAAGTTTGAAGTTAAATTTCATAATATTCTAAACAAATATTTCACAGTTCTTTGGCAAACATATTAGAAGCTGGCACTAAAACTGTTTTGCAACCCTGTGAACCAATCATATCATATGGAAAAGGATATTCATCTGTTAAGAAAAATAATTAGAATATTCCTCTTTATAATTTAACTGCTGGAGAGTCTTGCCTGCTGATAGAAATAAAATGGAAGTACTATAACCTATATTATTGCTATTTCTTTAAATGGTATAATACTGAGACTTTTCCTATTTAGTTTCCTTTATACTGTTAAAAACGTTTTTAAAAATCCATAGGTCCACAAATCAACATTAACTCAGATCAACAATTTCTAACCTCCTCTTCCAATAATGATACCTAAGCAATTCAGACCAACTCTCCTATTGAATAAAACTGGACAAAATATTTCAAATGCCTAATTGCAAAGATAAATATTAAAATGATAAAATGACAGTATCATTTGCCATAATATACAAATGTACTTAACTCACTAAAAATAAAGATCATTTCTGAAACTCACCACAAGTAGGAAGGTAAAAGACTATAGATAGAAAATATAACCTTGTCAGTTTGAGATAAAGAATACTATTTTAAATAGAATTTACAAGAGTATCACACTAATGTGTGCACTGGAAGGATATACAACTTGCAAAAATTAACCACCTTCTGGATAATAATTATTATTACATTCCATTGTCCACCTACAAAGGCATCATACAGTCTTGAAACATGTACCACTCTTCTGTTCAAACAATTATGTTCCATTTCTTAAAGAAGATACATAAGTTAAAACACTACAATATTTAATTGCATCAATATATAGGTAAATACAAGTGTGGCATAATATAAAAGTTTGTCACTCCCATGTTTAGAAAACTGTGGGTCTCTCAAAGTTAATCAGTTTAAAAACCAGATTTGCCCACAGCCAACATTATTCTCAATGGTGAAAAACTGAAACCATATCCTCTAAGATCAGGAACAAGACAAGGCTGTCCACTCTCACCACTGTTATTCAACATAGTTTTGGAAGATTTAGCCACAGCAATTGAGAAGAAAAAGAGATAAAAGGAATCCAAATCGGAAAAGAAGTAGTCACCGTTTGCAGATGACATGATACTATATAGAGAATCCTAAAGATGCTACCAGAAAACTACTAGAGCTAATCAATGAATTTGGTAAAGAAGCAGGATATAAAATTAATGCACAGAAATCTCTTGCATTCCTATACACTAATGATGAAAACTCTGAAAGAGAAATTAATGAAACACTCCCATTTGCCATTGCAACAAAAAGAATAAAATACCTAGGAATAAACCTACCTAAGGAGACAAAAGACCTGTATGCAGAAAACTATTAGACACTGATGAAAGAAATTAAAGATGATACAAACAGATGGAGAGATATACCATGTTCTTGGATTGGAAGAATCAACATTGTGAAAATGACTATACTACCCAAAGCAATCTACAGATTCAATGCAATCCCTATCAAACTACCAATGGCATTTTTCACAGAACTAGAACAAAAATTTCACAATTTGTATGGAAACACAAAAAAACCCAATAGCCAAAGCAATCTTGAGAAAGAAAAACAGAGCTGGAGGAATCAGGCTCCTGGACTTCAGACTATACTACAAAGCTACAGTAATCAAGACAGTATGGTACTGGCACAAAAACAGAAATATAGATCAATGGACCAGGATAGAAAGCCCAGAGATAAACCCATGCACATATGGTCACCTTATTTTTCATAAAGAAGGCAAGAATATACAATGGAGAAAAGACAGCCTCTTCAATAAGTGGTGCTGGGAAAACTGGACAGCTACATGTAAAAGAATGAAATTAGAACACTCCCTAACACCATACACAAAAATAAACTCAAAATGGAATAAAGACCTAAATGTAAGGCCAGACACTATCAAACTCTTAGAGGAAAACATAGACAGAACACTCTATGACATAAATCACAGCAAGATCCTTTTTGACCCACTCCTAGAGAAATGGAAATAAAAACAAAAATAAACAAATGGGACCTAATCAAACTTAAAAGCTTTTGTACAGCAAAGGAAACCATAAACAAGACGAAAAGACAACCCTCAGAATGGGAGAAAATATTTGCAAATGAAGAAACTGACAAAGGATTAATCTCCAAAATATACAAGCAGCTCATGCAGCTCAGTATCAAAAAAACAAACAACCCAATCCAAAAATGGGCAGAAGACCTAAATAGACATTTCTCCAAAGAAGATATACAGATTGCCAACAAACACATGAAAGGATGCTCAACATCACTAATCATTAGAGAAATGCAAATCAAAACTACAATGAGGTATCACCTCACACCAGTCAGAATGGCCATCATCAAAAAATCTACAAACAATAAATGCTGGAGAGGGTGTGGAGAAAAGGGAACCCTCCTGCACTGTTGGTGGGAATGTAAATTGATACAGCCACTATGGAGAACAGTATGGAGGTTCCTTAAAAGACTAAAAACAGAACTACCATACAACCCAGCAATCTGACTACTGGGCATATACCCTGAGAAAACCATAATTCAAAAAGTCATGTACCACAATGTTCATTGCAGCTCTATTTACAATAGCCAGGACATGGAAGCAACTTGAGTGTCCACCGACAGATGAATGGATAAAGAAGTTGTGGCACATATATACAATGGAATATTACTCAGCCATAAAAAGAAATGAAATTGAACTATTTGCAGTGAGGTGGATGGACCTAGAGACTGTCATACAGAGTGAAGTGAATCAGAAAGAGAAAAATAAATACCATATGCTAACACATATATATGGAATCTTAAAAAAAAAAAAAGGTTCTGAAGAAACTAGGGGCAGGACAGGAATAAAGACGCAGATGTAGAGAGTGGACTTGAGGACACAGGGAGGGGGAAGGGTAAGCTGGGATGAAGTGAGAGAGTGGCATGGACTTATATACACTACCAAATGTAAAACAGATAGCTAGTGGGAAGCAGCCACATAGCACAGGGAGATCAGCTCGGTGCTTTGTGACCACCTAGAGGGGTGGGATAGGGAGGGTGGGATAGGGAGGGTGGGAGGGAGATGCAAGAGGGAGGAAATATGGGGATATATGTATATGTATAGCTGAATCACTTTGTTATAAAGCAGAAACTAACACAACATTGTAAAGCAATTATACTCCAATAAAGATGTTAAAAAATACAATAAATAAATAAATAAAAATAAAAACCAGATTTGTTTTTTCAAGTATCCAATTAAACACTGCACATACTAACTTATTTCTTCCAGACTATCATTAACAAATTGATCCATTCTGTTTATAACTGGGTGTGTGAACACTGACAGAGAGTTCAAAAAGGCTGCTCATGTGACTGAGAGTCCAAAATGACTACTAGCGGGTTAAGTTTGTAGTCCCCAGAGACATTTCCACTAAATGGAAGTGTGAGTGTAAGTTACAGTTTTAAAAATCAGACATACCCTTGCACCTCTTTGTTCATAAATATTTTACGGGTATTTTCCACCCAAAATAGACCATTTTCATCTACACTGAAAAAATCTGCTGAAGTGGGGAACTGTCCTCTTTGTTCATCTCTCCAAGACTGGGGGTGGGGGGAAGAGGGTGACATCTAAGTAGCTGCTTCACCTGCACTTGCCATCTCACCACTGCAAAGCACGTTTCAGCACAGCAGCTGCATTTTACCAGACTTACCCACACCTTCTCAAACACCATGCCTTCTCAAGGGTTAACATCACGCTAACTGGCATCCCTACATTGATGCTGATCCTCTACCTATCTAAATATTTTTTTCTTCCCTGATTGCTATGATCATCATTGAGCAAAGTAATTTTCACATGTTACATTATCTGCTTTTTATCCTCTGGAATCCTTTAGATTCCTACTCTGGAGTGAGTCTTACAAATTTTATGTGCAAGTTTTTCATTTTCTCACCGCTTTGTATTTTTACTATCTCTATCTTCATTTCTACAGCCCAGAAAATTAAGAGACACGTTCTGGAGTAAGAGTGCCTAGGTTCAAATCCCAGCTTACTAACACCCTTTACTAATAGCTGTGTGATCTTACTCAAATTACTTAACCTCCCTGAGCTTTACTCTTCTCATCTGTGGGATGGAGATAATAATAGTCCCTTTACGGGGCTGACGTGAGGATTAAATGCTAATGAGCATAAAGCTCCTAACATGGAATCTCAATAATGTTAGTCATTTTGATATCATAATAATACTGATATCATAATAATACTCACAGCTGTAGTACTTACCATGTAAATGATTAAGTATGTTCACTTCAAATAAGCACAACGTAGAACAACCATCGATAATAATGACAGGCTAAAATAACAATGCATGACTTGCCTACTAATACCATCTATTAGATGTGGTTTCTTATTTCTAAAAGCTGAAGGTCTATAAGCAGAACAGCTTCAGAATTAAAAAATGAATTGCCAACGCTGTAACCCTAACATTTGAGAAGGAACAAAGCAAAAACTTGGATTCTAGGAGAGGTTACCCATTACTAACTTATAAAACTGTGACTACTCCAAAGAAGACACACAGATGGCCAAGAAGCACATGAAAAGCTGCTCAACATCACTAATTATTAGAGAAATGCAAATCAAAACTACAATGAGGTATCACCTCACACCAGTTAGAATGGGCATCATCAGAAAATCTACAAACAACAAATGCTGGAGAGGGTGTGGAGAAAAGGGAACCCTCTTGCACTGTTGGTGGGAATGTAAATTGATACAGCCACTATGGAGAACAATATGGAGGTTCCTTAAAAAACTAAAAATAGAATTACCACATGATCCAGCAATCCCATTACTGGGCATATACCCAGAGAAAACCATAATTCAAAAAACACATGCACCCCAATGTTCACTGCAGCACTATTTACAGTAGCCAGGTCACGGAAGCAACCTAAATGCCCATCGACAGACGAATGGATAAAGAGGTTGTGGTACATATATACAATGGAGTATTACTCAGCCATAAAAAGGAACGAAATTGAGTCATTTGTTGAGACGTGGATGGATGGATCTAGAGACTGTCATACAGAGTGAAGTAAGTCAGAAAGAGAAAAACAAATATCGTATATTAACACATATATGTGGAACCTAGAAAAATGGCACAGATGAACTGGTTTGCAGGGCAGAAATAGAGACACAGATGTAGAGAACAAACATCTGGACACCAAGGGGGGAAAGTGGCGGGGGGTGGAGGTGGTGGTGGGATGAATTGGGAGACTGGGATTAACATATATACACTAATATGTATAAAATTGGTAACTAATAAGAACCTGCTGTATAAAAAATAAATAAAATTCAAAAATTCAAGAAAAAAAAAGACTGTGACTATACAGTCAGTGTCAGTTCCGTAGTGATGCATTTAATCCAGCACTTAGTGTAAAGCATGACTTCTTGAAAGATTTGAAATGCTTTTCTTGAATTTGGGATTTCATTTGAAATATATTATATCCTAAAATAAGAACTACCTACCAGAACACTGAAGTTTAGGTTTTGGCCAATTATTTTAAGGTTTATGCAGTAAATAAATTACAAAGGTTATATTAAAGAAATATGACAGAAACTACAGAGAAATAACTTTGTTGATTAATACACATTCACTGCAGTTCAACAAGCACTGATTGAGTACCCTGCATATACAAAGTTCTTGAGGTACTCTCAGAATGCAAAGATAAGACCCAGTCCTTGCTCTCAAGGAGCTTACTGTCCAGTGGAAGAAACAGCAATTTAGTATAGTTAAATATTTAATATACAACTAAAGAGCCATGCTTTCAGCAAAACAATTTACTGCTTGTCCACCAAATGCCAAGCACATTTAAGCAAGAAGGCAGCATGAACTGAAACAGAGGTACGAGATGTAACTGGGGACAAGTGTCATTCTGACTGAGGACTTAATGGGGTGGCATCTATACCCCAGGCTCAGAGCGTGTTTGCTTTGCTGAGGTCATGGTTCTCTGAGCACAAGGTTATAGGGCTACTAAATAGGGACTTGAGATCTTGGTGAATGTACAACTTTTTCTTATGATCCAAAGGCCTCATATCAAGAATTTCTTGCAGGACTTCTCTGGTGGCTCAATGGTTAAGAATCCGCCTGCCAATGCAGGGGACACGGGTTCGAGCCCTGGTCCGGGAAGATCCCACATGCTGCGGAGCAATTAAGCCCATGCGCCACAACTACTGAGCCTGCACTCTAGAGCCCACGAGCCACAACTACTGAGCCTGTGTGCCACAACTACTGAAGCCCACATGCCTAGAGTCCATGCTCTGCAACAAGAGAAGCCACCGCAATGAGAAGCCCATGCACCGCAACAAAGGGTAGCCCCCCCGCTTGCCACAACTAGAGAAAGCCCCGTGCAGCAACAAAGTCCCAACGCATCCAAAAATAAATAAATTTATCAAAAAAAAAAGAATTTCTTGCAACTGGTTTTGTTTTCAAAGAAAAAATGTACCAGAAAACCATGTAAAGATAGGATAAGAAGTCATCCAATTATTTTTCTAACCTCATGTGCCTTTTCCACCACTCTTTTTACTGTTATTTACAATGCTTTCTTCTGTCTGTAGAGTCTCCAAGTTTTGGAGGCAGATGTGAAGTACTAACTCAGTAAATGTGTAATCCTTGTGCATTTCTTATGAAGATCTAATTGGATCGTCAGATTTCAAAACAGTGCCTATTCACTTTGTCAAACAACTCTGATTTGTAACTAATTCTGCTCATACCTCTAATGGAATATAACCTTTATAACCAACCAAAATGTTCAGTAAGGCTAGTAATTTTAGGATATAACAGAAAAATATACTTACAGCTGAAGAATACTGCTCATTATTTGTTTGCAATAATGATATTTAGGCTATTTAAATTCTAAGATAATTGAAATAAGCAAATATTTAATTATGATTGACTTAAAGGTTCCAATTATTAAAACTATTCAAGAACAACAAAAAAGTAATAAAGTTAAGCACATGAACTTACTCTGTATACAAATCTTCTATCATTGCAACAATAATAACAATGAGAGACACAGCAAATATCTGACATCCAGAACCAATGAGAGAGGAAAATATCAGCGGGTGACTTGATGGTCTAAATACATCTCCATGCACCTGCTTCCATCCATACTCATCTCCTAGGTCTCTATCCTATATACATATATATGTTAAAAGAAAAGAAAATAATTCAGAATGAAATTAAAATACATAAAATACGTAAAAATTTACAATTACTGTCGTTAAGTTCCCTCACTACAAACTTAAAGGTATTAAAAGGGTTTCAAAGTATCAAGAAAAGACATTTGTTCAAATTTAAAATAATTTCTGCCTTAATAACTTATAATGTTAAAGTGTTGTAATATTACTGAGGCTTAGGAAGGTAGATCCTGGTTGTACTCAGAGAATCTCAAAGAATGGAAAAAGAAAAGGTCTAGGCGCAAAAAGAAATGGTCATATTGGGAGAAAAGCCCAATGGCTCCTGAAAGTTACTTTCAGACACTACTCTTGACGTTTACGTCATGACTGAGGCTCACATATGAGCGAGGGCCAGGTGGAGAGCAAAACTGAAGAAGATTAAAACCAGTACTAGATGCCCTAGCAATGCAGAAATCTCCCTTATAGCCTGGAGCCTAAGAAAATACACAGGGAATATATCAAATAGTTAAATATCATTTAACTGTGTATAGCATTTTTTAAAAAGGATTCAATTTTGCCTTTTCAACCCAAGTAAGCAAGTATCCAAAACAGTGTTTCTTATGAAATATCAGTCCCTCAAGATAATCTTTGTGTTTTTTTTGGACTGGGTTGGGGGGGGGGCTCCTGGTCAGCTATGTTTGAGAGGCACCAAATATTTCATCTACCCTCTGATACTTCACAAAACACATGAGCATATTAAAATTTTAATTTGTTTAACTGTTTCCAAACTTATTTAATGATGGAGCATATCTACACAGACTAGCCATTAACAACTGAAGCACTCTGCTGTACACCTGAAACCAACACATTGTAAATTAACTACACTTCAATTAAAAAAAAAAAAAAAAGAATAGCCATTAACATTCCCTGGCAGTCCAGTGCTTAGGACTCCGCGTTTTCACTGCTGAAGGCACGGGTTCAATCCCTGGTCAAGAACTAAGATCCTGCAAGCCACACAGTGCAGCCATAAAAACTAAAAACAAAAAAAACCACTTTTGCTCATTTACACTGTTCTACAATTTAGTAAAAATAATTCAGAAAACAACCCTCCCCTTTGAACCTACTAAACTAAATGTAAATCAATCCTTCCACCTACTCCCTCAATTTTATGCAATATTTAACAGCATTAGAAAGATACCAATACAAGTCTACGACCTCCCAGCTGCAATTCTGAAATCAAAAGCTCCGAAAAGTGAAAGTCTGCTTCACAAGTTTGACATATCCTTATTTGGTGGCAAATCTTGGAGCGAACTAACAAGAGGTTATTTATACTGTTTATTTATCCCACTTAGGGTGAACATTCATATGTTTTGCTGAAAACAAATTAATATATTTGATTATAGGACATGTAATCAGGGCATGTAAAAACATTAAAATATTTGATTAGAGACCCCTCAGGGAGCTTTATACCTTTCTAAAACCTGAAAATTCTGAATTCTAAAGCTCATCTGACCTCAGGATTATGGACTTGCTTCCAACATTCAATAACACTGAGTTAAATGGTTTTATAAATACAACGTAAAATGTTTGCTTACCATGTCGTCCATTTCTTCTTCTTTACTATACCGGGCATAATCTTTTCTTAAAGTTCTCATTAAAATCATTGAAACTAAGCCCACCAAGAAGATAACCATCATGAAGGAGTTGAAAATTGAAAACCAGTGAATCTAAAATAACAGAAAATAAAATATTACTTACTTGAAATACCAGTTACAAAATTCATAGGTTTCATGAGGACAATGGGATGTTAATGCAAAAAAACCCCACAAAAGCCTTCTAAAAACTTTTACATGAAAATCCAAAACTAAGATATACTGGGAAAGAGTAATCAAAGGGATTGGCTTTCTTTCCAGTAAGCTTTAGATGCATTAAAAGTATGATACTGTTTACACGGATTATCACAATCAAATTTATTATACAAATAAAATACAATTTGGCCACATAGAATGTGCTACTCAGCATTAGAGAGAAAGAACATGGGTTTTGGAGTCAAACAGGTCTGAATTTTAACACAGGCCCTGACCCCAGTTTTCTTACATCAAAAATGAAGGAAATACTACTATATCGTAAATGATTTGTACGGTTTAATACATATATGAACTGTACGGCACCATGTCTGGCGCACAGCAGTAAATACTCAATAAATATCAGTTCCCTTCCCTCTAACTAAGCAACAACCTGAAAACCTCTTTAAAATTCTAAGACTAAACCATCATAGCTGCCCGCCATGAACTCAGGCCACCTTCCTGAATGACCTGCTTCCCTTGCTTCCAGTTCATCCTCTCCACCCTGTCGCATCACGCACTCCTCTCCAAAGCAGCTATCCATGGTGCAGACAACTCTGAGGTACCCCATAGTTTCTCAATGCCCCCAAGGCTCTTGACTTTGATTTCACCCACACATTTGTCACAAAATTATGTCCAGATTCAGCACATCTGACTTCAACTGTCTGTGGCACTGTCCAGCAATTCCTTTATATTTTAATTCCCAAAATTTCCTTATGGATAGTTCCAAAATTTCTCTTCTCCCTCAATTTCATTTATTTTTCCCTTCCTCTCTATTTCCATGCCATCACCTCATACCTGATAGCTCTAATGGCCTCCTAGTTGACGACCTTTATGTTTGGTCCTTTTCCTTCCTTTCAATCTATCCTGCAAAAGCTTATCCAGCAAATCTTTCTGAAACATCATGTTCATATATCACTTCTCTATTCTAAAACTTACAGCGACATTCCCTATTTTCTCACATAACAAACCTAAACTATTTTCCCTAATATTCTGTGCCCCTTGTAAGATGGCCACCTCAGCTTACCTAGCCAACCTTTCTTTCCGCTGTATCTTATAGTCCAATCAGGCCTACCGTTCCTCAATGATCCAAAAGTACAGCTTATTCACTTCCACCTCTGTATCCTTCTCATAATTTCTTCTCACATGGGATCCACTTCTATCTACCTCTGTAAATTCTATCTACAATTTAAAACCCAACTCAAAGCCCCTCTCCTCCATAAAACCTCTCACACACATATTTTAATTATTCACAGATAGTCTCTTGCTCTAAACTTCTACAGATACATAGAATATTTAACATGAAGGAGGTACTGTTCTGTACAATTAGGATTTTAACTAGATTTTAACTTGGGCTAACATGCTGAGCATGTGCGCTAGAGTGAAAAGCAGTGCTGGCTGTTATCCACCCAGAGGCTTCAGGCAACTGATAAACTATGGCTTCCCCTGAAAAACAAGGGGCAGTCAACTGCCTCTGCCTCTTCATAAGATCATTTCTTCCTTCATTCAACAAGTTATTGATTAAATACCTATTGAAATTATAAAGGAAATAATGAATACATTATATTTTGAAATACTTGCCAAAAAGGGTTGTATAAATTTAAGTTTATCACAAAAGTATCACTTAAGATTTATAAATGCAGTCTATAATAATAGGCTTTTCCAAAGGTTTGATTTTGTTTCTACTCTGGGAAATTAATGACCCAGAAAAGGACAAGAGAGAAAAAAATTTACATATATATATATATATATATATATATATATATATATAAAACTCATATCTCTTTTCAGTCAATTTATCAAATTTTTGAAGAGAAAAAGTTTTATATAGTTACTACTTAGTAATAAGAAAGATACACCCCAAAATGCAAAAATTTCTAGCAAAGCTCTCTATCTTCTAATCTAAGATACAAACATTAAACTAATACCGATTATAATGTACTACTAATAACCTGACATTTTATAATATTCCTTTATCCCCCAAATTATAAAATGTTGTATGATTCTGAAATTATTAACCAAGGGAAATACTTCTTTAAAACAATAAAGAAATGAGATGTCACAGAGGGGTTACTAACCCTACGAACTGCTGACTCCAGCACCCCTAGTGTTGCTAATCCGCAAGCAGCACCCCAGGTTTGTCATAAATGTTAGAACACTGGAGATTAACTAACTATACCACCAGGGCTGCCTCTTCCTGAGCACCTGCTCTGGAAACACTGAACCAGGTGCTTTATATACACTGTCAAATGGAATTTCACAACAACTCTGCAAGGCAGTATAACCCCTGCTTCACTACTGAAAAGAAGCTAAACAACTGAGTCATCTGGCCACAGTTACAGTAAATGGCAGAGACAGAGTCTGTATCCAGCTGGGGCTCCTAAGTCTGTGTTTGTAGTCACTGTATTAGAAACAATCTCAACTCTTACACAGTAGATCCCATCCACTCCTGCCGACTCAAGGAAAATGCTTCAGTAATTCTCCCCCATCTCCTGAATCATCAGTTTTGTACTCTCTACTGAATCCCATCAACATAACAAACATGTTTTTCTTACATTTCAAAAAAAAAAAAACAAACCCCCGCCCCCCTCCTGATTCCATCTTTCCTACGGGCTACTACACCGCTTCTGCACTCCCTTTAGTAGCAAACTTGCTGCCTCCAATTCCTCCCCTCCCATTCTCTCTTAGACCAGCTCTGTTGAGATTCTGCCCCACCACTACACCAAACCTGCTCTTTGTCAAGTTCACTGATGACCTCAGATGAATCAACAGGTACTTTCAGTACTCATCTTACCTGACCCGTCAGCAACAATTCAGAACTAATCTTTCTATGCTCTGTGACAGACTTTCCTCTCTTGGTTTCCAAGATACCATACAATCTTTTTTTCGCCCCATACCTTACCAATATCTCCTTAGGGCCCTTAGCTGGTTTCTCCTTTTCTCCCTGAACTTGTACTACTGCTCCCAGGGCTCAGTCCTTAGTCCTCTTCTATTTGTACATACTCTTCCTTGGTAATTGCATTCAGTCTCGCAGCTTTAAATACTTATATGCCAATGGCTACAAAATTTGTAGGCCTCTCTTTTGAACTCCAGATTGATATATCCAACTAGCTGGTCATTGTCTCTGTCTGGATATCCTACAGACACTTCAAAACCACCATGTCCCAAACTGTACTCTGATCTTCCCCTCCAACTCTCCAAATACAGCTTTTCCACCCCACTGACAGCAGCTCCACTCTGATAGATGCTCAGGCCCAAAACTGTGGAGTCTTTCTCAAACCTTCTTTATCTTTCTATCCATCAGGAAATCTTGCTGGCTCTACCTTCAAAATACGTTCACAATCTGGCGTCTTCTCGCCACCTCCACTGCTATGCCTTGGTCTGAGCCACCTTTACTTCTCACCTGCATTAATGCGACAGCCTCTCCAATGGCAACCCTGCTACTCCCCGTTTCCCACACAACCCATTTTCAACATCACAACCTGAAAGACCCTTTTTAAATAGAAGTCAGATCTGCCATTACCCTGCTGAAAACACTATCTTTGCATTCAAAGTCCTTAAAGCAGCCGTGGATGATCTGGCTCCTGCTGCCTCTCTGACTTATCTCCTACTTCTCGTCCCCTTGCTCTGCTCCAGCCATACGGGCCTCCTTGCTATTCCTCAAGCGCACCAAGCATGTTCCCACCTAACAGGCCTTTCCATGGTGTTGCTTCTGCCTGGAATACTCTTTCTCCAGATGGCCACATTCCTTATTTCCTTCAACTCCTTCAAGCTTTTGCTTAAAAGTCCATCTCAGAGGCTTACCCTGTCC
Source organism: Balaenoptera acutorostrata (assembly GCF_949987535.1). NCBI lineage: Eukaryota > Metazoa > Chordata > Mammalia > Artiodactyla > Balaenopteridae > Balaenoptera > Balaenoptera acutorostrata. Next base: position 32,103,166 of record NC_080079.1, on the reverse strand, counting down.
TCCGTACTCAAAACTACAACTTGCTCTACCCACAGCACTCTTACCCAACTGCTTTTTTATTTTTCCACGTACACATCTTTCAACATACTATACATTTTAGTTATTACGTTTACTGCATGTCTCCCCCACTAGTATGTAAGCTCCAAGAGGGCATGGATCTTTGACATTCATTCTCTAATGTATTCCACTTACTGAGTACAGTGCTTGACACACAGCAAGTGCTCAATTAATATTTGTTTAAAAAATATATATGGTATACAGTTCTACTAGTGAAAATGCCAAAAGGCAGCCTTTCCACCAAGCTGTCACTACCCCATGAGACTAGAAGCAAGTAGACCTAGGTGTTCCAATAGGGAATGTCAGTTGGAAGCCCTCATATTCTAAATGCTACTTAAAGTTGAAGTTATTTGTGCCTATACCTTTAAATGGACTACCATGTTCAGGACTGCCTGAGCGCTGAATCTGAGGAAAAGCCCTGGGAGGGTGGGGGAGGGAATCGTAGCTCCAGGAGTAGCACACTAAATCTTTCAGTAGGGGCTAAACCCCAAACAGCTTCATTTTTTTCTCCTAGGACCCCGTGGAAGATTAGAAGTAGTAACAGGTTCTGGTGGAGTCTAAGGGTGGAAACTGGCTGCAATGATATAACTCTGAGACAAAAAAAACTTATAAGCCATCTCAAAAATTGGTGACTAATAAACTTCAGGATTTCAGTCCAAAAGATAGAAGAGGCAAGTCAGGAAGAAAGTCAGAAGAATGGATACATCCCGATACCTTGTAGTTTTTTCATATCCATCCTTGAAGGAGTGAATCACCAAAATAAAATCTGTTTCTTGCTAAAAATAACCAAAGCTATCTGTACAAAACCAGTAGCAATGCCACTAGACTAAGGATCTGAGATCCAGTGTACACCTGCTGGTCGGGGGGTGGGAGGCATCTTTCCATTCTTGGTGTATCTTGGTATGTGGAAGGATTTCCCCTGGCAAAAACTCCTGGTATCACTCCACTCTTGTATTCATTCCTTCCTAGAGGATGCATACATTCTGCTCTGTTTCTCCACACTGTAATTTTTACACACACAGGCGCCCAGGTAGGAAAACCTGAAGCAGTCCAGCACTGTCTTGAGTGTGTTAAGCTTCTCCAATTCTGAGTTTCAATATTAAGAAGCCCACTTGACCACAGTTACAGCCACATTCTCCAGTATTAGCCTCATTAGCAATAAAAGTGGTATCTTGGCTTCCCATATGCTGTATTCTTCCTTGTGTATCTCTCTTCATTGGTTTAAACCAGGCATGATGAAGGGAGCTTTTGACTGATCCTCTAAAACTCTCTATCACTCTTATGACTCTGAGCTCACATCTGAAATCAGCATTTGTTAAATCTCTGAGATCCACAGCCCTAGCACAGTGCCCTATATGTGGCAGATGCTCATTGTTTAACTAACTGATTGAAGCACATACTGAACATCTTAAAATACACAATTTACCTACCCTGTGTTGAAAAAAGGACGGATCAAGGTATTTGTCAAATCGATCTTCAAATTTTACATCTGACTTTTTCCATTTTACCTGAAAAAAATTTTTTTCATTTGAAAATCAAGGCCAGTAAACAATAATCTGATAACAAAACTCTGAGCAAAATTTGAAAAGATTTACACACTTAGAATAAGATACTAGAGAAATAGTAGAAAGTTACTACCAATTTGAGATGCAACTTTGAAATACATGATAGAAAAACTAGCCAACTTTCCTCTCCGTGTATTAACAAAACTTATGACTTAGATCATTTCAGTTTTCAAGGACTATTAACTGTTGCTGACTTACATTCTCTGACCTCATAAATGTGATAACAACTCAATTAAACAGACCAAATAAAATAAGAATCTGTACATCTTTGTCTTTAGATTGCATTAGTTTTATTACAATGATGTTTCTTTATAAGTACGGTTATGCAAATATTATTTGCACTAGGTACATATGCACAAAGCTTGAAAAACTTTCAAAACTGTCTACTAGCAATGGATTCATTCCAGTTACCTGGAAAAAAAACTACCAGAGAGAGAGGCTACCTACATCGGATTTCTCTTCTTTCCACTACTTTTAATCCTAACAGAACAGAATTAACTTGACAGTTGCAAGGGGCTCTGACAAGCTCTTACTCTGCAGGAGTATCTTATTCCAACTGATAAAGCAAAATATGGTAAACTATACTCATCCAGAAATTTTCAACATGGCATCATCTCTTAATCTGCAACAGTAAAAAGGAAAGAGAAACAAGGAGTAATGTAATCTAAAAAGTAACCATGAAAACACATGGCTGGGTTAGCTAACTGCCCAGTTATAATGGTAAAGTTCGCTGAAGCAAATGGTAGGTCCTGCCAATGCATAACAGGTATCTAATACTACAGACCTGAAGTATATCTCCCTGCTTTTAGGAGGCTTACTTACATACATTAATAATATTCTGTTGCATCCCATTTCAAGCTACAATTTCAATTACTAAAGCTGTAAAACATACTTAATTATTGATATTAAGTGACAAACACTGCTTCCTGGATACAATTATTTTAATACTTACCGAATATGACATCTGGATTTTAGTATTGGGAACCAGTTTCACTTTTCCTTCACTAGTTAGATTAACATCAACAATTCGATGTCCATTAAAACCTATTTCAAGTTTTTTATAGGTCCAAAGATAGTAATCTTCCCCATTTTCATCTGCTTCACCAACAATACCTTCAAAAGAAATAACACTTCATACAAGGTATGTAATATCACTTAGTATTTAAAATACATTAGAAGCTAAAAGCTCACTAAAAAACATTTTTATAAAAAAGCAATACTACCATTATTCCTCATGGTTAGAACAATGAAAAGGTACAGGCTGGACTTCTCTTTGTTAACGACTTGGCAAACACAAAACTATTTTCACACCATGGTAAAAAAAGTGATGCACAGCTCAGCATAACCTATCACTAATTTGATCCTCAAAGTTCATGCTCTGTCATTAGTATCACCTTCATTGTAATAATCATGACTGTGTAGTTTATATTCCTTAATATCTCAAAATTTCAGGGAGCACTGTATCACTATCTGGCAAGGTTCTCAGTTTCGTGGTCAAACTAAAATTAAAAGCAAGGTCTCCAGAGGTCTAGTCCAGTACTTTCCCTAATAACCTATGATCAACTCATTCCTAATAAGCTGCACATATGTGTATAGTGGGTACCAAAACTTAAAACACCTCCCCTTTATACCTCAAGTATTGGACTTATCCCTGGGAAGTCAACAAAATGAAAGGAGAGTTGAAAATAAATGGTAATGAGGCAAAAGTTAAAGTGATCATTTTGATTACAATTTGGGATACTGAAGGAGAAGACCCAAACAAGGGAGTAGGTAGTACCTGAGGATCTATCTCTTGTGCCCTCATACTGTCAGCTATTTATCAAATGTTCCCTACCCAAGCCTATATATTCATTAGCGCCTTAGGCTCTAAAAGTTACTCCTTGGGCCTTCCCTCTACGGCCAATGGAACTCATGAAAAGCATTAGTGGGAAAAAAATGATCATTTCTTATTAAGAATTATTTGCTTATTAACCAAAGTTGTTATAATTGGTACAAGTTCAAGGAATACAGTTTCATTTTGTTTGAGGTTGTAGAGGGATAATAAAATCCTTCTAATAATTAATTTCACCAAAGTTTATTTACCTATCTACTCTGGAAACTCTGAGGGTGGAGACATAATTATACCAAATAGGAAAGTATTGTCTAAATGACTTTTAAAAGACTCTGAAACCTTTATACCAAGAAAAGCCAGATAAAGATTTTTTTCTGACAGGGTTTCCCATGGTTCAGACATTCTAGGACATCCAAAAGTATCTGCCCTAAACATGGCAGAAACCCAGAGCTAAAAAAGATTTATGTTAAGACAGGAAAGCACAGCTGCCATGTTGCTTATGGAGGCCCACAGAAATGACGGAAAAACCCTAAGGTTCTAGACATGAAACCCATAAGCAATGCAAAAGACTTACTCTCTCACCAAAAAAAGAGAAAACCCGGATTAGTGGGTTCTCCTAAAACTACAGGCTCAGAAGTCTTCAGCGAATATTCAGCATATCTTCCTACTACCCTCAGAGCCAATCACAGAAATGTCTGTTATACTAATTACAGTCATTTACATGAAATGCTTACTATTTGTACCTAATTAACATGCAACACAGTAATGACGATGCATACAATTATATCTTGAGATTAACTTTCTTACAAATTCCATCTTAGTACCATATTAAACTCTGGGCTGCTATGTTCAGTCTTTCAGTTTGCTGCTCATGAATACAGTAGTCTGCTAATAATTTTAAGAATTAGAATATTAATTATATATTATTTATATATAAGAACAAGTGTCCAAAGACCAAAAAATAAAAACAACAACAACAACAAGCCATTAAGAGAAAAATGTGATCAAACATGCTGGCTATGATAGCTGGCTTTGCTCTACATATTAAATAGTTTAATCAAGCCCAGCACAAACAATGTTTGGATTATAATAAGTTGGTATTAACTATTGCATTGTTCCTCTCCATTAACACAGATGAACAAGGACATAAAACATAAAAAATAAAACATAAAAAAGTTTTTAAAATTTTAAACATAATAGACTTTTGGAAAATAACATAGGAACTAGCAAAACAAGTCATTCAGGAGACTATTATATCCAAAAACCATACTACCACAGTGCCACATGAGAGAAAGCCAGAATATAACTTTAAAATCCTATTCAGTCCCTTTGATTGTATTTGATAAAATAAGTCAAAATAAGATGTGAGAAAATGGAGGGAGGGGGAATATTTCGGATTGTTCAAAGCACCTTTTGACCTCTTGAATATGAAAAGTTACACTGTATAAAAGTTATATTTTCAGGGATTTTCATGTAAAGTTTGACAATGTCAAAAACCCTTCAAGTAACAGGAAACCGTAAAATTGATGTTAAAATCATTCTGTGGGGCTTCCCTGGTGGCGCAGTGGTTGGGAGTCCGCCTGCCGATGCAGGGGACACGGGTTCGTGCCCCGGTCCGGGAGGATCCCACATGCCGCGGAGCGGCTAGGCCCGTGAGCCACAACTACTGAGCCTGCGCGTCTGGAGCCTGTGCTCTGCAACGGGAGAGGCCGCGACAGTGAGAGGCCCGCGCACCGCGATGAAGAGTGGCCCCCGCTTGCCGCAACTAGAGAAAGCCCTCGCGCAGAAACGAAGACCCAACACAGCCATAAATAAATAAATTAATTAATTAATTAAAAAAAAAAATTTAAAAAAAAAAAAAAAAAAAAATCATTCTGTGGAAAACACTGAAAACACATTCATTGACTGAATAGTCATTACATAAATCTTGCTTATTATGCAAATATTCCCCAAACTTTAAAAAATAACATACAATACTTACCCCATATTGGTAAGTCATCTATGTACATCTGGTACCAGTAGTGATTTTTGATAGCATACACAAATGCATCTCTCTTTTCTTTATCTAAGTCAATTTCACAGTAAGTGGCTGGCATCACATCATCTGCATAAAATAAAAATTGCAAATCAGTACACTCATTTGCAAAACAGTTACAGGAAGAATAACACACAAAAAAGCCAACATTTCCTGAAGTTAAAATTTCTACTCATAATAGTTGAATCTGGGTGATATATATATAGGGATTCAGTATACAATTCTTTCCTTTTTTGTGTATGTTTAAGATTTTTCACAATAAAAGAATTTTAACCATCTTTACTTTCAAAGATTATCTTATTAAGTGAAGAAAGCATCTCTTATATAAAGAAAATTATACAGAACATTTACAAAGTAACTTTAAAATGAATAAATTGATTTAAAAACAGAAATGAAAAAGCTTAAAACACATAGGAAAGTTTTCACTTTATACAAAAACTCAAGAATATGATCCTAAGTAGAGCTAACAATTTCTAGCTATGAGATCTCTGAGATAAATATTCATTTGAACATTCCTGGAAGTGCAAGTCACTGGAGGCCACAGATTCCATGAGGAATCCCAGTGACTCTTCATAATTCGGAAGATTAAAAGGCAAACCTCTATCTAGCAGGCATCGCTGTTTATAAATTACCCAGAAGTTCCCTGGAGATGAGTCATTTCCAGTCTTGACTGCTTTTAAAAATACTCCTATCTGAAAATACTATTCAGATGGTCTCTAACTTATAAACCTTTCAAAAATGTGCTTAGGATCATTAGTTTCTAAACAAAACAAAGCAAAATCTGAAAAGCACTCTAGATGTCCATCAAAAGGACTGAACTGTTTTTGTATGTTACTTAAGCAACTAGGAAAAAAAAAAAGAGAAATCAATCTTAACAACAACAAAAAGCACAGATGTTTGTTTTTAAGTTCTCCTGTACTATAATATCGGTTATTTAGAACATGAAATACAACTTCCTCCAAGAAACAAAGTTCAATTTCCCAAATGTTGATTAAAACAACTTAAATATAAACTGCAGCCAAACTATAATTAATAGCCATCTATAATGTTGTTTCTACGAGAAATAACAATCTGATGTGTAACTCCAGACACCACCACCATGTTTCCCCAGTTCTCAACAGAGAGAACAGCTTATTATTGCTCAGCCCAGAGTGGACACCCCAAAACTACAAAACCAAAGATGGCAGGAAACACTGAAGTCCCATGAAAGAGGGATAGGGAAATTCTCTATCCAAGTGGGAGAAGAAAACTGCTTTGTATCCAACAACAATGGCTCCCACACATATTTTCTTTCTACCCAGGCCATTTTTAGGCAGCAAGAAATTTAGGGTTTTCATAATGGTAAAAACTGAGGCTGAGCAGAGGAGAAGGCAGCGAGAGTTAAGACGGAGATTACTACAAAGGATGCCTACAGCAGGAGCTAGGAGAACTGGCAGCAGGAAATTATAGCTACAGAGAAGAGAGCAAGAACCAAAGGAAGGTCCAGGTTGAGCAGCAACGAATGGCCACAGTGGCGTGGGAGGACTCACAGCTACCTCTGCAAAGCCACCAAATTCCTTGCTGTCACAATCAGACATTCACTGATAATTGTCATTAACAATATAGCAGTTTCCTGTATGAAGTTCTGAGGTATACAATATGACATTTACCCATATATAAAGCTTTTAAAAGATTCCTTACGGTCTGGGGGGCTTCCCTGGTGACGCAGTGGTTGAGAATCTGCCTGCCAATGCAGGGGACATGGGTTCGAGCCCTGGTCTGGGAGGATCCCACATGCCGCGGAGCAACTGGGCCCGTGCGCCACAACTACTGAGCCTGTGCGTCTGGAGCCTGTGCTCCGCAACAAGAGAGGCCGCGATAGTGAGAGGCCCCCGCTTGCCGCAACTAGAGAAAACCCTCGCACAGAAACGAAGACCCAACACAGCCATAAATAAAAATAAATAAATAAATTAAAAAAAAAAAAAAGATTCCTTACAGTCTGAACTTTAGTTCAACTCTCCACCATCCTCTCTCCCTATACTCTAACCAGACTCAGCCACCTGCAGATCCCACACACCTTGTGCTCCCTTGGCCTCCGGATTTGTTGTTTGTGCAGTAAACCCCACCTCACGTGTCCATCCTAAAATCTTCCCCATGCCTCTACCCTGTCCCCCAGAGTAATCCCTGATTCCCCAACCCTCACTCCTCTCACCACACAGCCTGCCCCCTTCACTGAAGTCCCACGGCTTTCTCTCCATATCTCCTATGGCACCTAGGCCTACACCACTTACAACCTCACACCAGTATCTTAGCTCCTCAAAAAGACCATTAGGTCTTGAGAGCTATGTCTATAACTGATCATAACCTTTCTGGCCCCAGCTATGCCTGTTTCAGTACGCTGCACAGAGCAGGCACTAAACAAAGAAAATATTTTAACAAATTTTAAGAGCATAATTTTCCATTTATTTGGCAAAGGAAGTCACTAAATACATTAGAGTATGCACATATACATGCATCTGTGTGTGAATGGTGTGTGTGTGTCTGTGTGTATGTCTGTGTGTAAGGACAAAATGCCAATATAAACAAATGAAATTTTTGAGCTGAGTATCTCAGAAGGATTGACAAAGAAGTCTTGAAGAGTATCTTTCACTGATACAAAACCTAGAAAAGAAATGTTGTGGTAAAAGAGAAAACATCATTATGGAAGGTTCTAATAAGGGCCTGGGTTGGTCATATTTTAATGAAATTCCTCTTGCAGGCATGTAAGCAAATACAAACATCACAAATAATTAAAGAGCCTGGTTGCTCAATTGAAAAAGCACTTCTCTCAGGAGGGAGCCGCTTTGAAGATAACGAATGTAATGTGCCTGAGTATACCAAATCACCACTCAGCATTCTACATGACTGGAAAACAATCTGAAAATCTATTACCACAAAACACTACTTTAAAATTACAATAGGGCATACCCTTCTCACGGGAAATACACACCTATGAATCCTGAAGGGGATGCAATTAAGATCTTACCAATGCAAATACTTTTTATGGGGGAAAAAAGAAGAAAACCAAAGTTATAAAGTGGCAAATGTCAATACTGATTTTTCAAACAGAAAGCAAGGGTAAATTCTGGAAACAACATGCCAATAAGTCTGTCATCAATTCTCAACAACACTCCGGACTAACAACTGAAGAGACAGTGAAAGCATTGAAAAAAGAATGTGACAATTACTCATGAGTTCTCTAAGAACATATCGTGCCTTACTTTGTTTAGTTTCTCTTTGAACAGCATTACTGAACTGGAAAATCAGAAATACTCTACCTCAAATTCAGCAGCACTTAGCAAAGTTTCTCATGAAGTCACTATAGACAAACTATAGAGAAATGGGCAGAAACTTGGGTTTTAGTCTGGGTTCCACTACTTACTAGCTTTGTGAATAAAAGCAAGTCACTTAACCTCTGTGAACCTCAGGTCCCTCAACTGTAAAACAGATAACATCTATGCTATCTCCTTCCCAGAGTTGTTTTAAGGACGAAAAGTGCCAATATATTCACAGTGTTACGTTTTCTTGAGCCACACACCCCCTTGAGAATCCAATGGAAGTGATATCTCCCTTGTCCCCACAAAATGCACATTCACTCAAAATTAAGTGTACAATTCCAGAGGTCCACAGACCCCTGACACCAGAGCTTCTGGTTCAACTTTGTATACCCAGAGTCTACCATAGGGCTCTGGAATACAGTAAGCTCTCAAAAACTGCTGAATGAACTTTTTACAGGACTGGAAAAACTGGCATATTCACCATTAATTAATCAACCATCTACATAAACCAATATTGATTAACTGACCAAACTGGCTGGCAGTATAAACTGTATAATTTTTTTTCGAGATGGCTATTTGGCAACACGTATCAAGAACTGCCTTAAAAATGATTATACCCTTTGATTCAGTAATTCTACTTCTAAGAATTTAAGCTAATGAAAGATTCATAGATGCATTAAAATACTTATGTGCTAGTATAGCCAAATGCATTCTTATTTCTAACAGAAAAAAAAAAGCAAAAGCAAGGAAGAAAAGGAAGAAAGAAGAAAACAATGAATATCTTGTCATTGGGAAATGGGGAGAAATTACAATATCAAGTTATAGAATACTATATAAATATATTTTAAACAGAGTAATTAACAATATGAGGACAAGACGATAAGATGTTGAGGAAAAAAAAGAAGAGTAAAAACTAATTTATACATAACTTATTAAACGAGCCAGCAAGTGCTTAGAATGGTATCCGGCACATAATAAACACTATACAAGTGTTCATTAAATACATTTTTAAAAATCATATATGGAACATGAACCCAATATTTAAAAATTTTAAATAATGTGGATGAATGTAAAGATGGTCAGAAAAAAAGAAGAAACTGTTACTGGTATTTATATCCAGGTGATTTTTATATTCTTTACATTTCTCTGTAGTTTCTAAATTTTGTACATTGATCCTATATCACTGTTAAAATCAGAAAAAATATATACACATACATTCCTTTGAAAACAAAAAAAAGACAGATGTCAATCTGAAAAGAATAATGTTAGCAATGGTTTAAATAAGAACTTATAAAAAGAGCAGGCTTATCAAATTTGCAGTTAGCACAAAGTTTAAAAAATTGCTAATACCAAGAATTCAAAATATCTAGAGTCAAGATTCAATACAAGATTCAAATTATTTGGTCCAGCTAAAACACTTCAGTTGAAACCAATAAGACAAAATATTGCATCAAGTTCCCAGACTTCCGATTAAACAAGGCAGATTAACCACAAGTGTCTTTTACCTCCTGAAACTCCATTAAAATGTCAATAAAGGAATAAAAAGGATGTAGGCGCACAAGGACAAAAAGAGGAGAAGACAGTGAGAAAAGATTTCAATCAATGTTGGGGAAATGGAAGACGGTGAATGAATAATAAGGCAGAGGAAACCATAACAGAAGGGACAACAGGATTGTTGTCACAGAACACAGGAGACACTCAGAACTGGGAGGCACCACAGACATCGAAAGGTAGAGGAGAGATAGATGTAGGGCTGAACACATAGGGGAACTGTATAAAAATATGTTTATAGAGGGGCTGGATGCCTAGGTCCCCTCCTGCACCCATCACACAGCTAGATGAATAATATCCTCAACTTCCCCGCTGCAGACCAGAGTCACTTTCCCCTAGAGAACTTCAGCAGAGAGGCTCCAGAATCAGGAAGAACAGGAATAGTAGAATCCAGGGACTGGAAACAGGGTGGGGTTCACCTTAAGCAAAAATCTTCATTGGGGCTGAATGAAAAGAACTGCCACCTCCCAAGCCCTTTCCCCACCCTTTGGCAATCAGGCTTACCTACCCAGCCAGATATCTGGAGGGAAATACCGCATAGTAATTAAAAGCTCAAACTCTAACGCTAGGCTGCCTGGGTTCAAATCCTCACTCCGCCACTTGCCATCTGTGAATCCTTAGACAAGGTTACTTAGCCTCTGGGCCCCAACTTCCTCATCTGAAAAACAGGTATAATACACCTCCATAAGCTTATTTCGAGGATGAAAACAGACTAGACTGAGAATCACTGAACTAGAAATACATAAGGCTCTAAGCAGCCCTTGGCATATCTACATAACTGCAGTACTCTCAACTTACCATTTCACTCTAGAGAAGTAGAAGAAATACTAATAAAATAATTTCACCCCTCTGTTAAGTTAGAATACTCAAGGAAGAGAAAATTCAAGGGAAGATCAATAAAATAAATGGGAGGAAGGAATCCTCTAGAAGTCAACTTTTCAACAATTAATATCCTTCATTATACTGCAAGAATTCTCAAATGAGAGGGAAGGGATAGGGTGGTGACCTTCCCTGCTTAGGAATTACTATTCCAGATCACCTAATGATCATAATGAACCAATTATAATAAAGAACAAGTAGGCACAAACTAGGTGCTAGACAACTTATTAAAAGCTCACCATGTCTTAATAGCTAAGGATGCAACAGTGAATAAGAATGCAACTGTCCCTGCCCCAGCGGAAGTAACTAAATTACCCAGCAGGCTAGTGCAGCAGCCTGAGGATAAATCAAATCCTATACTCAATAAACTAATTTAACATTTCATAATTGCTAATGCAAAATCAAGTTGGAAGCACAGACACATACTATGTGCTATCAGTATTCATAACAATAACCATTTCTTGAATGTAAACTATCAGGAACTTTGATAAATGATGTACGTGCACTATCTCATTTAAACATGACAATTCTATCAAGTGGATATTATTTCCCTCATTTCATAGATGAGGACAATGAGATCAAAGAGACTGAATACTTTGTCCAGGACTACATAGGTAGGCAGAGGCAGAGCTGAGATGCATCAAGTCTCTCTGACTCTAAAGCACATGTTCTTTCCACTCCACAATGGCAAGATTCTAGGAGGTACCCTTGAAAATTATAAGGTAATGATTTCAGGTCTGGTTCAAAGATATCCAATTTAAGTCTGCCCTTTGCATTTAATTTTGTCTAAATGTTCTCAATGCAGCATTTTGTCTAGTGATAGTATAAAAACTATTAGGAAGAAAAAAACAAAGTTGTGCATAAAACCTCAAAAGGGAGCTTTTGAGGCATCCTGTATTAGACTCAAAACTACTGCTTGTTCCCTAAAATAGTCTATTTAGTGACTTTCATTTTACACAACCATACCAATCCATTTAGCCTGACAGAATCTACTAGGTTAAAAAAAAAAGTTGTGTGTTTGTGTGTATGCACATATAAGTGGGTATGTATATGTATAGTTTTTCCTAGTTTCACAATATTTCCAAAATTTTATTTTCTTACTTGAATATGCCTTCAGAAGAACCTTTAAAAATCAAATACTTAAGGGATGAAAGATTAACAATATAAATATTTCTACAGTTTACACAGAGACAGAGGGTTCAAGTTTCCACACAGCATTAGTATGCTGTGATATGCCTTGGGTAATTCATCTTTGGGCCTCCCTAACAGGAAATCAGATGACACAATCTCTAAGGTGCATCCCACCTTTAAAATTCTATGATACTATAAAGAACAACCAGGAAACCTCACAAAACACTTTTCAAAGCACAATCAACTTTATCTTTGAACAGGGTAAGCAAAGGTCTACAACAGAAAGAGAAATCTAATCAGCATTTACTATTGCATCTGGACCACTTAACGTGGCAGCTTCTTTAGCAGCATATCCATGATGGAGTGTAGAGTTGACAAGACTCCAAGGAACCGCCGACTCTTAGGGAGTAACATCTGGCCAGTTCTGATTCTTTTCATCTAAAGGTGTTTAGTCTGAAAGGAAAATAAATCCCACTTTTATAGCCCATGAAAACCATACCCCTCTATCTAAATAATCTTTCCATCTCAGCCTCAAGAAACTAATAAAAGAATGGTTAAGACAGCTGAATGAGTACTCTTCTTTAGTAAATAAAGGTGAGGATTGCAACAAGTGATGAAATCTGTCCATAGCAGCAAAGTAGGACTCAGGGTTTTTGCCTATTTTCTCTCTGGTTCCTTTTTAATAAACTAGAAATGTGTACCAAATATGGAAAAGGAGAGAGTATGTGAATAAATGTAGTATTGAGGTTCCCAAAGATCACATATTCTAGTCTAACTTTTCTCCTTACCTGTAATTAAATATTTAAATTACCTCATTAAATTAGAACAAGCCTCAGGGCATGTTTACAATAATTCATAAAGTTATAAGCAATGCCACTGTGGTTTAAATTTACAACTTAATTTTAAAATTAAGCCCCAAGGAGTAATACATGGGAAAAAATGTAAATATGTATACCTATTTTCAACAACAGTAAGAAAAAAAATCCTAAAAACAAGAATAGAATTTAATAAATCAAAATTAAACATTATCTTCAAAATATTATCTTTAAAATATCTCATTTCACATTCTCCTCCCAAAAGGCTAAAAATATCAGAAGTCAGTTACTATTCATTTTATACATGTAGACAATGAAGTCAAAATTGGAGTAAACAACTTTACTAAAATCAATAGAGTAAAAGAAATAGGATTAAAATTCAAAGCTTCTGATTATAAGATCCATGCTCTATTCAAAAATCAAGACACCTAATCAAAGATCCTCCAAAAATTCAATTACTCAAGCTTCTGCTTACCAAGTTAAAAATGTCCATGCAGGAAATACACACTCTGACAAACTTCACAGAGAAAACTAAAAAATATAAACACACTCATAGGAACTGATAACACAGAAGATACCTGCATAATAAATAGATAAGGAGGATTTTTTTCCTATTTTAACAAGTCCTTGACTTAAAATTTTAAACCACACAATCCAACAGGTATTGAAGATAAATTAATACAACACTGATAAATACATTGAGCCAATGGTACAAGTTTGAATTTGAGGCTTTACACATAATTTTTAAGTATCCATACAGCCCATTACATACCCACTCCTCTGGAAATTACCTCATTAGGAATCTATGAAGGTTTTCCCTGACCACATTATGTCCAATCCTTAAAGGATTTACTAGAAAACACTTTTCAGAAATAAATATGTTAAGGAAATATAATTTTATGAACAATTATTTATTATTTTATAAATATTCAAAATAAATCTTTGTCAGTTACTAATATACTTTTCTACATATAATACACTTAGCTTAGAGATTAAAACACATTTTAGGGTCTAGAGCAGTGGTTCTCAACCAAGGGCAAGTAGCAATGTTTACAGACTTCTCGGTTGTCACAACTGGAGAATGCTACTGGCACCTAGTGGGTGCGGGCCAGGGACTCTGCTAAATGTCCCACCCTGTACAGGACAGCCCCCACAAAAAAAAGAATTATCTGGCCCCAATGTCAACAGTGCTAAAGTTGAGAAACCCCGGTCTACAATCTAACTTTTATCCTTAGGACTATTAAGGTTTACGTACCTTTGAATTTAATATCCAGACCACTAAATTCCAATTCAACTCCTTGAAGTGCTTCTCCCAGAGTTTCATGGTAATGACTGATGCTTTTTTTTGACCCGACACAGAATGGAAGTGAAAAGTACTTGTATGTCTCTTGGCGATTATGGTAGGGCCCAACAGTATTCATCCATAAGACAACTTCCTCTTTATCTTGATACTGAAACCAAAAAAAAGCAAGTAAGAATATGTTTTTTAAAGAATCTAATTCAAATTAAGGGAATATTTGTTATTTGTTCTAAACAAAAATGTACTACCTCAGTTTGGGAAGCTCTAAAATAAAATGCTGGAAGCTTGTTTCAAAATGATGGTCAATGTCTACACATTAAAAATGAAATTCGGTGAATTTTAAAATTATATCCTCTGATTGTGGTCTCAAGCAGATTCACATTTTCTAAACTTTGTTTTACAGAAGATACTGTTTAAACAAAACCCAATAACCTATAAGAATGTTTATAATTAATATTGACACTATCAAATAACGATAAACCTAGAACCAACATGATTCACCATGCTAACGTGGACAAGGAAGGAGGAAACAAAATCAATAGCTTATCCAGAACCTCATGTTAATCACTAGAAACTCCAAAAACCTAATGTTGTCAGCAAGCACAAATAAAATTTCATCTCCTTTTTTTCCCCACAGCCATTGATCAAAGTACTAGAGAGGAGAGAAATGACTAAACAAGAGGAAGAAAAAGCCATACTATGAAATCTCCACAGCCCATTCAAGTCATCATTCTATCTTTCCCTTTATCAGCCTGAAAGACAGGTACTGCATGCAAATTTCCTCGAATAAATATTATGGCTTTACCCATCAGTGAATACTATATGTAGCTAAACCTGGAGTGTGGTCTGATGACTTTGGGTAGGTGACGTCACCTTTCCAGGGTCCAACTGGGGGAAGTGCCAAAGATTTCTAAGATCTCCTCAAGTCTAAAATTCCAATGATTCTACGAAAAGCAGTTACCTGAGTAATTTTAAAACTAGTATTCCTAATTAGCCTTTAATATAAATTAAAGACAACTAACAGTTGCAGCTTAAGTCAACTAACAGTGCAGAAGTTAAATCACTGAACAATTATTTACTGAGTGCCTACCATGCGCCAATAATTGTGTTTGTTGAGGATACAGCTTTGAACAAGACACATTCCCTGACCCACTGGAGCTTAGAGCCTAAAGGGAAAGATGACACTGAACAAGCAATTATAATAACATAGGGAGCTGTGGAGCACATAACAGAGGAACCTATCCAACTAGCCCAACTACCAAACATTACCTCCAGTCCTCCATATAAAATGAGTAAACATTTTCCATCAAAATCCAGCATCTCCAAAACCAAACTCATCCCACCCAAACCCAACCCCCCAAACTTTGTTTTTCTAATGGTACAATCCTCTCAGTCATGGCGACTCAAACCCCAAGTCCCACTGCATTCCAAAAAACACTGACTTGTCTACTCTTATCCAAAGCATCTGCCTCTTTTGATTCATACCACCACCACAGTAGGACTTAGATCTAATCACCTCACCTTCAAATCTAATAAACGTCTCATTGTTCATAAGACATCATCCAGGTACCTCATCAAGGAAATAAAAAACTACCTGACTTTTTGAATACATGGGACATGTACCAAGCACAGCATTAGGTGTTAAGGTTATAAAGATAAATAACATACTGTCCTTTCCTTTAAGTAGTTCACAATCCATAGTGGATCCAGACAAGTAAATGATTAACAATGAAGAAATAAGTGTTACAATTAAGGTAAAAAGGGCTATTGTAGCAACAATAAAAATGATTAATTCTGCTTTGGCAGAGAAGGGTCAGGATGAATAACAATATAGAAAATCATAAGCTGTTTCAAGTGAATTCAGAAAAACAACTGTAGATAACCTTCATGTATGAAGGAACCAATCAAAGGTCTGAATGTATACATAGATACCCATTCATAACTACTCTTGCCACTTTAGGGGGTTGACAAATATATGTATGCCACCACTCTTCCATCCAATGTTCAAGGTTACACTGCACTAATCAATCAAGGTACTCCTTTCTGCACAGACATAGGTATAGGTATAGATATATAGATATAGATAGGGATATAGCATAAGAATCCTCAAAACGGTTCTCTAAACCAATCACTATCCACTGAACAGGGCTGGTATTAGAATTGAAACCTGTCCACTGAGTAGAAAGCTCTTGGCATAGTATCACGTACACAAAAAGTATTGAATATGATGGAAAAACACTGAAGAAATGCTGAAATGAAAGTTTATTAGCAACTTAGTGAAAGAAGTTTGAAGTATGTGCACTGACTGCGATAGTATCCTTTGAGAGAAATAAGAAAGGCAAGGTAACCAAATGCATCCTTTTAGGATTACCACACTGAAAGAGAGGACCTATTCTTGCCATTAATCCTGCCAAGTCTGCAGAAATTTTATAAATATAACTCGTGAAAATAAACACAAAAAACACTTTCTCTATAAATCCTAATACTCATATTCCTTTACAAATAGACAAAAACTTGAACATAAATACTTGTTAAAACAGAGCATTCATTTATTTCATACAAACTGAAACACAGGACTAAAATAATTTAAGGGTCACAGTATGTGTTAAACTACACGTTCTGAAGTCACTCATTTTAAACATTCATGAAACCTTAATGGGGTAGTAAAGCTCTGACAACATGATGCAAACTGTACTATAACAAAATGTGTACCATTCTTTAGCCTAGGATTCCTTCTGGGAAGAGGACTGAAATAGGGATTAGAAAGAAAAAAATATAGAGATATGTAACATAGACACAAACACTCATATGTATACACATACACAAACACACACAGATGAGGGTGAATATTAAGGCTACAACTGTTTCTTTTCTTTTACATTGCTCCTTATGCAGACCACAGTCAGATTTCATGAACTTAAAATGTTTACTTTTCATTATAGTTCTTATTTATCCCTGAGAATAAGTGTTCCCAAGACAAGGTCAAGGGAAGAGTTCTTTTTCAAGAGAGAAAACGTGTCTTAAAATATCTTGAAATTAGAAAATACCAAATGGAAGAAACTTTTTAGGAGAAAAGCCTTTCCTTTCCCTAAGCTGCCGGGAAAGTCCCTGGGCTCCCCGGACTCGGTGGGAAGACAGCAACAGGTAAGGCTCTTCCCTCCACCCTTGGCTGAAAGGCTAGTCTAATTTGCTTTCAAAACATTCCAGGGCTTCCCTGGTTGAGAATCTGCCTGCCAATGCAGGGGACACGGGTTCGAGCCCTGGTCTGGGAAGATCCCACATGCCGCGGAGCAACTAGGCCCGTGAGCCACAACTACTGAGCCTGCGCGTCTGGAGCCTGTGCTCCGCAACAAGAGAGGCCGCGATAGTGAGAGGCCCGCGCACCGCGATGAAGAGTGGCCCCCGCTTGCCGCAACTAGAGAAAGCCCTCGCACAGAAACGAAGACCCAACACAGCCATAAATAAATAAATAAATAGCCAAAAAAAAAAAAAAACACACAACATTCCATAACGTCTTAGCAAGCTCTTTTTAAATACTTTCCTCGGAAAAACTCTGAGTTGCCAATGACGTGGAGAAAGATGGAATTTTATAACTTACCTGCAGAGTGTAACCAGAAGAAGGGGAGAGAAAAAATCAAGCAGGCACAGCAGTGGATCAGGAGGTCCCTGAGCATGGGGGTGGCTGCTTCCATGAGGCCTCCCTGGGAAGCAGCCAAAGGACAGGAGGCCAATTCAGACTACCTGCATTCCTCACCTCACCGGTCCATTTGTTTCCAGTTCTCAGAAGTTTCACTGTTACACTCAACTTCTGCACTGGCCACTCCAGCCAAAATGGCTTATAACATTTTCTTCCTTTCCTTTCCTGCTCCAGCTTGTTTCTTACGTCACTCCCCCAAGTCTATAATGCCCTCCTCCTACCCACCTGGCCGATTTCTACTTATCCTTCAGAACTGCCCAAATCCTCCTTTCTCCAATCCTCAGGTCAAACTTTAACTGACCAATCACTAACATGCACGTGCTTACCGTCTTTTGGGATAGTATCATTACTAGCCAAAACTTAATAAGCACATACCATGCGCTGGGCATAGTTCTAAGGTCTTTACATAAACATTTAATCTCTCAAAGCTCTGTAAGACAGGTCCTATTATTTCCCCCATTTTACAGATTCAAACAAACAAACTAAATAGAGATGTTAAATAATTTGTCCAAGATCATTCTAACTAATTAGTATCACATTTACAAGCTCAGGACTACATTTTTGCTAATCCCTAGTCAGCTTCATTAACTGAAGAGCAAAAACTAAATGAAGGAATATGGGAAAAATACAGCTGTACAAAGCACCTAAGGAAGTGCTGAATGCTGAACAACTTTTCCATTTGAGCCTTTAATCTGCCCTAAGGAAAAAAACCTTCCTAAGAAGCTCCTTGTCCTCTGATCTCAAAAGGAATGACCTTCATTCTCAAGAACTCACCAATGTTGGATTTCTCATTTAAATACTGTTTATGTGCTGGGTAAGTGTAGGTACAGAAGTTTCCCTCCTTGACAGAGATCATGAATTACTTTTTCTCAGAGGGAACACTTCAGGAGATAATGTTACTGAATTTCTCGTGTAAAATCCGAATAAAGAAATCAGAATTTATGTAGACAGGCAAAGGACTGAGGGCTCAGACTAAGCACCCAAATGCCATCATTTTTATGGGATGAGGGGAAAGATATATGCTTACTTTAAAATACATATCTGAGAAAGCAAACTCCAGTTCAGAAAAATATTTCAGAAATCATTATTTCAATGTCTTTTATTTATTTAAAAGACATACATCAGAATGCTAATACATATAAATTATTAGTGTATTTTTGGATAGTCTCTTCAGATAACTGCTCTCTCCCTCTCAAAATAGCTTTGTACCTAAATAAACTTTTAGTCTACCATGGAGTACAGCTGAAAATAGGACAATGAATTATGACACTTCCTAAAACTAGATCCATATTAAAGCACTCACAAATTCACTTGTAGTAAACAGCTCATCCTCTTTATAAATCTTCACATATGTTTTACTAGTTCCCATACTCCCGACAGAGACAAAGACTAAAGGCTTCCATTTGCCTAAGTAAAGCAAACAAAACATCTTTTTTTTAGCCAGTAGTGTAATAGTGCTTATGGCAAAGGTTGAGAGTAGGCTATCCTAGGCACAGATCGGGTCCTTTCAATATTACCTACCAGAGATACAATGGGCCACAAAGAAATGGGGTTTTAACCTAGGTAAATCACAACAGGCATCCCCAAGACTATGCATCTTAAGTGAACAATCGTCTGGGTTTGTTCACTGCTTTAAGTGGTAGGGTTATCATGCTTCCAACACTGCATATTCTTATTCCCGGTAGCTCCCTAATTACTCAAGTCACTCAAGAAGCACTGATTAAATACCACTTGCTGTGCCAAGCACAGAGCCTGGTATGTAACAGACGCAGAAAAAAAATTTTTGATTTTGTGACCTTGAGGAAACAGAGCCAAAAAAAAAAAAATTCAAGCCTCCAGTGTAAACCATAAAATGCTTTTAAGATTCCTGTGCCATTGATTACTGGTTTTTTTGGCGCTGACATTTTTACATAGTGTTACTATGGAAATTATATGTTCAAGACAGGTAGAAAAAACGACTAGAAATCAGGTAGCTCAGACTCTTTTCTGTGGCCCTGGGCCAGCCACTGGGCCTCTTCAGGCCATTAGGAAAATGAGTGTGTTGGATTCAATGGTCTCGAGTCTTTCCAGTTCTAAAATTCTATGATTCTCAATTTGCAATCCTTGTAATGGAGTCCTTTGAAATCTTAGGAGAGGTGATAATCTAACTCTAGATGTTTCCAAGTACTCCAACTGTCAGAAAAGCAAGTAAGCATAAGCCATACCCTATACATCTTTCACTCACTCTAAAGTGTTCTGTTTATGACCCTTCGATCACCTATTAAGAGCCTGTCTTTCATGAAAGTGTTCTTTAATTTTTATTTAAAACAGTATGTTTGGGACTTCCCTGGTGGTGCAGTGGTTAAGAATCCACCTGCCAATGCAGGGGACACGGGTTCGAGCCCTGGTCCGGGAAGATCCCACATGCCGCGGAGAAACTAAGCCCGTGCGCCACAACTACTGAGCCTGTGCTCTAGAGCCTGCGAACCACAACTACTGAGCCCGTGTGCCACAACTACTGAAGCCCGTGTGCCTAGAGCCCGTGCTCTGCAGCAAGAAAAGCCACCACAATGAGAAGCCCACACACCGCAACGAACAGTAGCCCCCACTCGCTGCAACCAGAGAAAGCCCGCGTGCAGCAACGAAGACCCGACACAGCCAAATATAAAATTAATTAATTAATTTAAAAAACACAAAAACCAGTATGTTCTGTAATTCATGTATGATTCAACTTTTAAAAACTGAAAGGAACCCGTTTTTATATATTCTACATGTGTATATACTCTAGAAGTCAGCAGCACATTTCCTTCTCATTATTCTTCTGAGAATATTAAGAGCGTTGGATAAATAAGCACATAAAAAATGCCATATGAGTCAAATGGTCAGCTGAATCCTAATTCAGTAGGTAAAGTAAGAGAAATCAAGGGCTTTCTGGAATTGCATGAAGTAGTCAGCTGCTCCTTCTTAGGACCAGCTACAGAATTTGTGGGGCCCAGCACACAATGAAAATGCAGAAAGTATTAAGAATTTCAAATGGTGACAGCAGAGCGTTAAACCAAGCAGTCTTTATGTCTTACACACATTAAGCGACTGCAAGGGTCACATGCCCACTGCAGCCCTGTCCCTCTTTAATGCTAACCCAAACACATCCTCAGTAACAACCCCCTATGGAGCTAAACTTACCCAAACATTTAAGCACTTAAAAATACTATCAATACAGAGAATTATTCAATTTAATGCCAAGTGTATTACTATCCTATTTTTAAGATAAAAGGCCGTAGGGCATATCCTATGAGAGCGTAGAAGACTATTAATTCAGTTTGCCTGAGTTCAAATCCTACCTCTACCTGTACTGGTTGTGTGGTCTTGGGCAAGTTACTTAACTTCTCTAGCATCCGTTTCCTCATCCATTCAAAGGACATAATACCACTCACAAGATTATCAGTGTATGTTTAAAATATGAGTTAATACATATAAAGTACTTAGAACGGGGCCTACCACATATTGCTACAAAAGCCCTATTAGTTATTATTTCTATCTGGAAACTGTCTTCATAGAAAGTTAATCTAAAGGGCAAACTTTAACTTCTAAAGATTGTTCTTTAATTAATAATCCAATTCCACAAGTATTTATTAAACACTTACTCAGCAACCTTCCCTTGACAATTTTTCTCCTCCTTCAGTATCATTCTGTCTTCATTAGCTACTTCTGCCTTCTTGGTGGAAAAAAAATTCACTTGACCATAGCCTTTTCAGTATTATTATTTGCTTGAGGTGAATGCCTAGTTTTCAAGAAATATTTTCAAGAAACTTGTAAGAAATAAAATATTTTGGCTAACAGCCAAAAAATATATGAATGACAAATTTTTTAGTTATATCTTAATGCTATCCTTCCTATAATTTTTAAAATAACAGGTAACCAAGTGAGAGCAGTTCAATGTAAACATGACTGAAAGAAAATGGATTCTAAATTTTTTTGTCCAACAATTCTCTCATACGTGTCATATTCTCTCAAAAACCTTTTAACCAATATTTTATATTCAATTTCTGGCTTCAAAAATTTAAATGTTAGAGCAGAAACTAACACACCATTGTAAAGCAATTACACTCCAATAAAGACGATAAAAAAAAAATTTAAATGTTCCTGGCAATAAAATTTCAATGAAATTGGCATTTACATTTTAAATCTGTAAATTAATCTAAGACCTTTTTATTCACCTCCAATTTGTGAAGTTTTAATTAATACGTACTTTTCCCTATTACAGCAGTTTATATAAAACACGAGATAAAAAAGTAAACTACTACTCTTAAGCTTACATGCCTGTATGGTGGAACTATACTTGAGACAATTCTGAGTTTTACACAGCAACTTCCCTTAAGTGTTCAAAAAATTGGAAAAATATTAGTAACCACTGGCTAAAAGAATGCCCATTGGAAATGAACACTTCTTACACTTTGAGACAAGTTACTTGACGGAAAAAACAACAAGAGAGCGTTTTAAACTGTTTAACCTGTGAACAAAATTATCTTAAGGTGACAAGTCACAAATACAGCACAAAAACATGTCACCAGCTCAGGATTGTGTCCCTTAAAAAATATACAGGTAAGAAGTTTCTGGCTGCGACTGAAGGTAGAAACGCCAAAAGTTTAGAACTGTTGTTAGCTAAAATAAGAGCCCAGCTAACCTACCGACTACAGAAAAGAAGTCTGGTTGCTTCATTTCCTCACTTGTCAGGAATGACAGAAGACTTGCAGATTTAGTACCACACAACCTCTCATGCAAAATCGTATCATTAATTAGTTAAGGCCTAAAAACACAACTACTCACAAGCACCCTCTAATTTACATGACTTTCCTGCCCTGCTCAGATCTACCTTTCAGAAAGCCACCGACTTACATCCCTAAGTGAAAGTCACTAGAGGAGTCGTTTTAACATCCAAGCTTGGATGTGGAAAATGCCAATTAAATAAACAGCCAATCAATTTTAGGCCAAATGCAAAAGGGACTGTTCCCAGCCAGACAAGAGGACTGGGAAACTCAAGACCCCTCGCAGTCAGAAGCCGCCTAGAGACCACCGGATGGGAGCCTCAGCTAGGGGCCAGAAGAGGGTGAAGAGAAAGTTACAAGTAAGGCCTCGCAGGCGGGCGCGTGTGGCTGAGTGCCTGTACACGTGTAAAGTGCTCTTCACCCCAAGTTTATCAAGGCTGTCCCCACGCCAGGGTTATAATCCGGTTTGGGCAGGAGGAGGAAGAAAAGGCCGGTGAGCACCATAAAGTGGTGGGTATTTCCTGGTTACTGTAAGACGGGTAATACGTGGTGCATCCATCTTCTGCCGTGTCGTAGTCCCCAGCAGCCCGGGCGCTGCTCCCTTTCCTGGGGGGCACCAGCTCCGAGCCTGGCTGCCTGCGGCCCCCACTCCCGCGGCCAAGTGAGCCCCGACCCTCGGACCCCGCTTCTTTCCCGTCTCCCGGGGCCCCTGGACCCAGGGCTGCGGCGCCATTTAGGTCCGGGTTGGGGAAGGAGGCCCAGGCACTTAGGAAGCGGAGTCCTGTCCCGGGAGCGCACGGAAAGGCCTCCTCCCCGCTCCCGGGGTTCCTGCTCCGCCAGGCCCAACCGGAAGGCGCCCTCGGGCGCCCGCGGGGCTCAGCCGGGCCGCTGGGCCCTCCAGGCCGCGCCGGGCCCGCCGAGGCGGTGGGCCGCGGGGAGAGGGCGGAGGCGGCCGCGCCGGCCGGGAGCAATTCTCACCGTGTGCTCGTGCTCGTCCGCCCGGGCCCGGGGCAGCAGCAGCAGCAGCAACAGCGCGGCGGCCGCCGCCACGCCGGGAGCGCCCGGCAGCGGCCTCATCCTCCGCGCTCCCACCGGCCCGGCGCCGGGCCACCGACTCCTCCGCCGCCGCCGCCGCCGCCTCCGCCGCGGCCGATTCGCATCCACGGGGCGCGGACAGACGCACGGGGGCCCGGGCCCAGCTTTTGGCTCCTCCGCGCCGCCGCCGTCACCGCCCGCTCCAGAGCCTCCCCCGCCCCCCGGCGCCTCCTTGCTTCTTCCTCTGACTCAGCCACGTCATCCGGCCACCCCGGCACACGCCGGAAGTGCCTCGCGATGCGGGGCCGCAACCGCCGCCGGCCGCCCCGCCGGAGAGGCGCGACCCCGCAGCCCCGGAGGACCGCGCGAGGGCCCGGCCCTCCCGCCGGTCGCCCCTGGGTTGTGAGAGAGGGGGCGCGCACAGTGGCCCCGGCTCGCGCCCCTCGCGGGTGCCTGGCCCGCGTCGCAGGGCCTAAGCCGCCTCCATTCGACTTGTGCGACCTAGGTCAAAACGCTTTACTCTTCCTGGCCTCATTTTCCTCGGCTGTGAAGTCGGGTAATGGTCTGACCTGCCGCCTCTCGGTGGGGATCGGATCAAGTAGCCCTCACAAGGAGCTCGGCTCCCGCCGGGAATGAATCACCAGCTCTATAATCGTCATTAAGGGAGATTGTTAAACTGGTATCGGGTTGGATGAGTGTCTTATTAAAGTCAGTGAATATTTACTGAATATTTATTTCAATCTTGTTGAAATTCTTGTTCGTTTATTTGTTTATTTATTGTTTGTTGGGTCTCCCGTGCACAGATATAAACACCTCTTAGAATCTAAGCTTTTCTCCTAAGCAGAGATCCTGTTCACTGACATATACTAGAACTGTGTCAGGCCCATAGTGGAAACTCAAAAGATATTTGTCAAATATATACATGAATGTGGCACCACCATCTACACAGTCCTCTAAGCCAAAACTCTGGAAGCTGGAGTCGGATTGTCTCCATCTCTCAGCCATCAGCAGGCAACAGTTTCTAGCATTTGTTATCTTAGAAAGGTATCAAGAATTTATTTTTCCTCTCCTCTGCCAGTTACAGCCAATCTTCTACACCTCGCTCACTATGTATTACAGCAGCCTCCGACCAGGATCCCTATCACCAATCTTCCCACCCTGTTTATCCTCCCCAACGGGTGCCAGTGAGTCTTCTAAAAAGAAACCTGATTATATCACTCTCTTGCTTAAAACACGCCTTGAATATTGTTTACATAAATCAAGGAATCACAGCTAAGATTTTCATCTGCCAGGCACTGAGTACTTCACATGTATTGACTCAATCCTTATGCAACAGGCACTGTATGTTCATTTTCCAGCAATGATCGCTGAAGCCCGGGGGGTGGGGGGTTTAAGTGGTTGCTGAAGGACTGGATCCAAGCATCTGGTTCCAGAATCAGTCTTTCTTACTACTCATGAACTACCATCCATACAGTCATTTTAAGAAATGAAATATAGGGGCTTCCCTGGTGGTGCAGTGGTTAACAATCCGCCTGCCAATGCGGGGGACACGGGTTCGAGCCCTGGTTCGGGAAGATCCCACATGCCGCGGAGTAACAAAGCCCATGCGCCACAACTACTGAGCCTGTGCTCTAGTGCCTGTGAGCCACAACTATTGAGCCCTTGTGCCACAACTACTGAAGCCCGCACGCCTAGAGCCTGTGCTTCGCAACAAGAGAAGCCACCACAATGAGAAACCCGCGCACCGCAATGAAGAGTAGCCCCTGCTCACTGCAACTAGAGAAAGCCTGCACGCAGCAATGAAGACCCAACGCAGCCAAACAATAAAATAAATTAAATAAATAAATTTAAAAAAAAAAAGAAATAGACTTGTATGTACTGGCATGGAATGATAGCCAAGAGATAATTTTAAGTGAAAACACTTGAAAATAGAGAGTATGATTCCATTTTGAATATTAGTCTACCCATAGAAGACAATCTGAAAGATCATGACTCAAACAATTAACATTGCACATGCCTACAAATATTTGCACGTGAGTATGTGCTACATGTGTAATCAGGAAAAAAAAAATCCTTCCTAAAGTATACTCCTGTTAACATGCAGCTGCAGAATCGGACCCCAATTTATCTCCTCAGCTTCACCTCCCGCTGATCTCTTCTACCTCAGGCTATAGCCCTATATTTCCCAAATACACCAGGTTCTTTTATACCTCTGTGCCTTTGCTCTTTTTTTTTTTTTTCTTATTGGAGTATAGTTGATTTACAATGTTGTGTTAGTTTCTGCTTACAGCAAAGTGAATCAGTTATACATATACATATATCCACTCTTTTTTAGATTCTTTGATTTCCCTTTCCCTAGAATGGAAATGAATGGACAAACTTTGTTACTCGTTTTCCAGGCCTAAATGGATGACCTCTTTAGTGAAACCTTGCATGATGCCCTCAGGAAGTAGAGCATCCCTTCTTCAGGATTCCAGTTGCATTTATGTCATAACTACCATAGTCCCATTTCCTCTTCTGTACTACATTCTGACCTTTGTTGATGGCAGCCAACAAAGTACTGTACTACTATTTGTTTATATCTGTCCCAGCTGCTGGGACAGCGCTTGTCACATCATAGACATTCAATAACCATTTACTGAAGACATTCATAAGTAAAAAGTCAAATAACATAGAATGATTTAAAGAACACTTTCTAGATAGTCTAAGAGGCATCACAAGGCAGTACATGATTAATTGCTGAATGAATCATATGCCAGTAATTGCAATAGAAATCAAAGGAGGCGTCTTATACATCTTTGTATATCCCCCAGAGCACCTAGCACAGTGACTTGCTCATAGTGGAAGCTCAGTAAATGCTCCGTGAATGAATAATCACAGTTTTGAATCAAGTGATGATGGGCAATTGAAGAACAAGCAGTGTAAGTGCTGAATTAAGATGGATGAGTAGTCTCTTGCTTAAACATCCATCACCAGCCTCCACAGATTTGAGGCAGTAAGCATTTGCTAGGTGTTGTCAGGAGCTCTAGGTTAGCAATTACTTGGGGGTGGGGAGGACACAAGAAAAAGTATGAAGTATTCATTTGGGGAGTGTAGACCTAAAACCAGGAAACATTACACACATAGAAGAGAACAGGGATTATAGTGTACAAAAAAAGAACTGCACAAAATGTGACCAACTCTGCAAATGTTCGATAGGCCATAAGAGCAATGGGCGACACTCTCACCACTATTATTCAACATAGTTTTGGAAGTTGTAGCCACAGCAATCAGAGAAGAAAAAGAAATAAAAGGAATC
The DNA here is from genome assembly GCF_949987535.1 of Balaenoptera acutorostrata. Classification (NCBI taxonomy): domain Eukaryota; kingdom Metazoa; phylum Chordata; class Mammalia; order Artiodactyla; family Balaenopteridae; genus Balaenoptera; species Balaenoptera acutorostrata. The sequence continues at coordinate 32,075,931 of NC_080079.1, read as the reverse complement.
CAAATCGGAAAAGAAGTAAAGCTGTCACTGTTTGCAGATGACATGATACTATACATAGAGAATCCTAAAGATGCTACCAGAAAACTACTAGAGCTAATCAATGAATTTGGTAAAGTAGCAGGATACAAAATTAATGCACAGAAATCTCTTGCATCCCTATACACTAATGATGAAAAATGTGAAAGAGAAATTAAGGAAACACTCCCATTTACCATTTCAACAAAAAGAATAAAATACCTAGGAATAAACCTACCTAAGGAGACAAAAGACCTGTATGCAGAAAACTATAAGACATTGATGAAAGAAATTAAAGATGATACAAACAGATGGAGAGATATACCATGTTCTTGGATTGGAAGAATCAACATTGTGAAAATGACTATACTACCCAAAGCAATCTACAGATTCAATGCAATCCCTATCAAACTACCAATGGCATTTTTCACAGAACTAGAACAAAAAATTTCACAATTTGTATGGAAACACAAAAAAACCCGAATAGCCAAAGCAATCTTGAGAAAGAAAAATGAAGCTGGAGGAATCAGGCTCCCGGACTTCAGACTATACTACAAAGCTACAGTAATCGAGACAGTATGGTACTGGCAGAAAAACAGACATATAGATCAATGGAACAGGATAGAAAGCCCAGAGATAAACCCACACACATATGGTCACCTTATTTTCATAAAGGAGGCAAAAATATACAATGGAGAAGAGACAGCCTCTTCAATAAGTGGTGCTGGGAAAACTGAACAGCTACATGTAAAAGGATGAAATTAGAACACTCCCTAACACCATACACAAAAATAAACTCAAAATGGATTAAAGACCTAAATGTAACGCCAGACACTATCAAACTCTTAGAGGAAAACATAGGCAGAACACTCTATGACATAAATCACAGCAAGATCCTTTTTGACCCACCTCCTAGAGAAATGGAAATAAAAACAAAATAAACAAATGGGACCTAATCAAACTTAAAAGATTTTGCACAGCAAAGGAAACCATAAACAAGATGAAAAGACAACCCTCAGAATGGGAGAAAATATTTGCAAATGAAGAAACTGACAAAGGATTAATCTCTAAAATTAACAAGCAGCTCATGCAGCTCAGTATCAAAAAAACAAACAACCCAATCCAAAAATGGGCAGAAGACCTAAGTAGACATTTCTCCAAAGAAGATATACACATTGCCAACAAACACATGAAAAGATGCTCAACATCATTAATCATTAGAGAAATGCAAATCAAAACTACAATGAGATATCATCTCACACTGGTCAGAATGGCCATCATCAAAAAATCTACAAACAATAAATGCTGGAGAGGGTGTGGAGAAAAGGGAACCCTCTTGCACTGTTGGTGGGAATGTAAATTGATACAGCCACCATGGAGAACAGTATGGAGTTTCCTTAAAAAACTAAAAACAGAACTACCATACGACCCAGCAATCCCACTACTGGGCATATACCCTGAGAAAACCATAAATCAAAAAGAGTCATGTACCACAATGTTCATTGTAGCTCTATTTACAATAGCCAGGACATGGAAGCAACTTAAGTGTCCATCAACAGATGAATGGATAAAGAAGATGTGGTACATATATACAATGGAATATTACTCAGCCATAAAAAGAAACGAAATTGAGTTATTTGTAGTGAGGTGGATGGAGTTAGAGTCTGTCATACAGAGTGAAGTAAGTCAGAAAAAGAAAAACAAATACCATATGCTAACACATATATATGGAATCTAAAAAAACAAAACAAAAAGCAATGGTCATGAAGAACCTAGGGGCAAGACGGGAATAAAGACGCAGACCTACTAGAGAATGGACTTGAGAATATGGGGAGGGGGAAGGGTAAGCTGGGACAAAGTGAGAGAGTAGCATGGATATATATACACTACCAAATGTAAAATAGCTAGCTAGTGGGAAGCAGCCACACAGCACAGGGAGATCAGCTAGGTGCTTTGTGACCACCTAGAGGAGTGGGATAGGGAGGGTGGGAGGGAGACGCAAGAGGGAGGAGATATGGGTATATACGTATATGTATAGGTGACTCACTTTGTTATAAAGCAGAAAAATGTTATGTCTGGAAAGTTCTGAACTTTGCATTGATTATTTACACTGATTGGCCTTTCTCTTCAAGACTAATATGAATTTACTAAAACATGAAACAAATTTCCCACTGTTCTCAAAAAAAAAAGAGCAATGGACGAGGAGAGAAAAGCAGACCCTATTTTGGTGGAGTATTTGGGAAAGTCTAATGGAGGGAAGAGCATGTTGGGCCATTAATTCAAGGAATATTTATTGAGCATCTATTATGTGCCAGGAACTCTGGTAGGTGCTAGGAAATGATGATGATAAATGGCTTTAGGGGATAAAAGTCTGATAACAGTAGGCTTGGGAAGAAGGAATAGGAGATAAAATAACTGATTAGAGGAAAAGGAATATGGCTTCAAAGATTCTTGGAGGCTGATGACCCTCAGGGCTCAAAAATTGTTAGGACTCAGGGGCACCATCAACATCAGTGTTGTTCTGCCAAACTGGAGAGTGTAAAACATTGATAAATCTTATTTCATCAGTTTCTTCATCTAGATTAATGATCTCATTCCCTGACACCAAAAAGGTTGAAGGGGAAAATGCCGGTGAAAGGAAACCCCTCCCAAATGGCTATACAACTTCTTTTTCATGGTAGTTCTAATAAGACTCAATTGGTTAAAGAGTTTATGACCAGCAAATCATCCAGAAAACCAGAATTTCAACCTTTTATTCTTATTCTTGATAAACATGATCATCAAAAGTCTTGGTCTATAGATGACAACATATCTTCTGATTTCCATCCTCAGCTACCTTTTCTTTGAAATTTTATTTCTTCTTTCTACTTTGTTATGTTTGTCTTGTTAGTAACCTACTTTTCTATTGTTATTTACCACCTTCTACCTCTACCTTTTCTGTTCTAGATGAAGTGTTCTAGATACTGAAGAATTTTATAATTGTTCTGAATTCTTTCTTTAGGAAGCAATCACTTAAAACATTGGTTCTTAGACCAAAGAGCAACTAAAGCTATTAATTTCTTTGTACAGTTCCCATTTCACTGTTTCTGACACATTTCTTTTAACTGATCTGTCATAACACTGATACAGGGCATAGAATGGGAGTTGCCACATAATAAGATCCCTTGCTAATTAGGTGGTGAGTCTAGTAAGGTTGTCTCCCTCCTTCATCAGAATGAGGTATTCCCTACCCCTTGCCTTAGTCCTAAACTTAAAGAGGTAAAGGGACCTGGGTTATTACTAAACACAAAACATTTTACTTCACAGATGATGGGGAGTCAAGTTAAGTGAGTTCAGCAAGTCATCAGCAGTCCAAAATAAAATCCAGGTTTCCTGACTTCCAAGCCATGTCCTTTCTCTACATCATGCTAACTCTTACTGCATGGCTAGCTAAGACATTTTCTCCTATATTGTGGGTTAAATGGGCTCTGGTTAGCTCACCAAGGAACCTATTTATTACAGTTTCTATGAGAAAACTAATTCTGAGTTTTGCCTCAGAATTCAGAATACATCTTTCAACCTCCTACTCATCCTCTTACCACTCTGGTGAACATAGTATCTGGCCATCAGGAATGAATGAGGAAGGCCATTTTATATTCTTAATAACTCACTTGGAAATGAATAGAAGACTATTTATCAAACCAAAGCAAATATTTATACAGGAAGATTCCTCAAAATTGAGGACTGATTTTTAGGATGAATCTTCTAGAGTTATCCAAATTAGCTACTTGTCTTTCTTAGAAATAAATCTGTTACTAATGCTTCTTCAGCCAACCAGCTGCAAAACCACACACTATGCTTTGAAAGACAGCACAGAAAACCAACTTACTTCCAGGGGCAAATGGGAGAGGGATCTAAAAATCCAAGCTATTGAGGTGATGTAGGACAGAGTAGGATCTCTCTTTTTTAATAACAAAGTAAGACAAAAGAGGGGGAGAGGGTATGTAACTTAGCTTGACTTGTAACAATATTTATTGAAGTCATTTACATACTATTACTTTGCCTAATTATGGCAAAGCATTAGGGATTATTCACATCATTAAATACGTCAAGTTAAATTATTTGATTGCAACACAAACCTCCTGTTCAGAGTCTCTCAGTATTCATACTGTGTTGCTCATATAGTTGGGTTGTCTGCTCACAGGTTTTAATATAAGATGAAGGAACAGTGCTGGCCTGGGAACTGGAGGACAATGTACCTTGCACAGTTAGAGGCAAAGGCAATGGCAGTGAATATGACTAATAGCTTCACTGTCTATTGAGCCAGTTTGTAAAATCTTGGGGAAGGATGGTGGCCGCACAGCTGTCTCCCAAGGCATCATATAGAGAACTTTTTAACTGTCTCTTTGGACACCTAGCTACAATTTAGTTTCTGATTCTCATTGTATTTAAATTCATGGTTTTGTTACATAATGTATTCCTAAAAATGTATACAAAAGTTGAGTGTGTGGAAGCTGAATAAATTTACATTATAATGGATGGTTCTGTTTCTAGAGAATGAAAAATTTCACCCCGGCATTAGAGACATTCTTTGATAACGTGATCCCAGTGTTTCATCCAAATATTTCATTTTCCTCTTTTACTTTTACACACAACCAGTCATTTTGGATGTTCAGTGAACATTCAATGAGGATTTAAGACTTGTCATTTTGACTTGGCACTCCTGATCATTTCCTTCTGTGTCTCAAGTGTGTGTCACATTTATGAAACCCAGGTATCTCATAAGCACTTTCAATTTTATGTTTTCCACTTATTTTCATATAAGAATAAAAATGCAATAAAATATTCCAATATTGCACAGTGATGTGCATACAAAGATGGTAACACCATTGGCTGGCAGTAGGTTTTGCCATGTTACTGATCTAAATGCTTGTTAATCAAAGAATGTAAAAAAAAAAAAAAAAGTCTAAATTTCGCATCCAAAAGGGAGCTTAGAGGTACTAAATATCTTTAAAAGTATAGCTTTTATCAAGATCAAATGTACTTAAAACAGAGACTATCAATAAGGGGAAGGATAACCATACCAACCTTGTATTTCTCATTCTCCTTTTATCTCATATTACCCTATTTCTCCCAGATAAGTGACAAGAGGAGTAAAGGGACCATTGCAAAATGGCTACTATGTGCCAGGCATTGTGGTAGGTAAAATTTCCACAAATCCTCTCTTAATGGCCAGCGCCAATAGTGTATTGTATGTCAGGAAAAAACAAAACAAAACAAAAAAAACAGAAAAACAAAAACCCAAGATCTCAGAAGCTATTAACTTCAATAAGTCCTTGTTTGCTGGACTGAGGAATTTGATTGAAAAAGAACCATTAATCATTACAAAAGGACCCAATAAAACTGTACTTAAATGGATCTTTAATAGTATGTCTTTTATATCTTTGTGTGGGATGGAGAATAATTTCATGGAGAAGCACCAGATTTCTGACAATTTTTAAAGAAATAGGTCTGATACTAATTTTACTGTATGTTTAAGCATCAATTAAGGGCCTGTGCTTTGAAGGTAGATTTATGTGCTAGGGACTCAAAATTAATGATATGTTTAAGGCTCTACATTCTCTGCACAAATTTCCTAAGCCTGGTGGTAATAACGTGTATATAACGAAATAGATAACTATTTCTATTTTAAGTTCCTCCTTCTTCTTCTGACCCCTCAGCAGAGTAAAAGTCGAGGGTCCTCCTCTCTCCTATGGCCAGAACTAAGATCTACTGCTCTGCATCTAAGGATGCAGAGCAATAAGTGGGGTCCCTGGCATCCCAAGCTTCTGGTTCCCAACCATTTTTTAGATGTTCTTTGGTAACATCACTGTTTTGCAAGCATACTGAATTATAAATGCTCCAAATACTTGATAGTCCCATACCTGGGAGGTATGGAAGGAGGAAACTTCTGGAAGGCCAATAGTCAGTCACTGACCAAATTTCTACATCTGGGCATTTCTTGAGGGAGAGAGCTTGGCTATTTGGAGATGGAAAGTATGGTGACCTGGAATCAGCAGGTCCTGATTCTAGACCCACCTCTTCCTCTAACCAACTGAGTATTCTTGGTTCCGGGCTTCTGTGAAACCTCAGATTTGCCTTCTATATAAAAGGAGTTAGGACTAATCCCTCTCTAAAATCCTTTTGAGTTTGTTGTATGTGACCAGCCCTGGCATTTAAACACCTTCCTGAAGCTACAGAAAAGCTGAAGAATCATTTAAAAATTAGGACATATCTTCTTACTTGGATACTGTAAGTCAAATCATAATCACTTCTAGAAATTAGATTGGACTAGCAAATAAGTAAGACCTAATATAAGTGCATTTCAGTAAAATCACTTGTAATGTACATTTCTGAACAATCTTTTCAGGCTCCTGACATGCCAAATTAGAGGTAAGTATTCCAATTAAGTCGTCATCCTCTTGGCAAACAAGAATAGGGATCAATATACTTGATGATGGTGAATGAAGTCCTTAGTTTCACCTCTTTGTGCCTTAATAATATCTTCTTCAAGGAAAGCCCAGACCAGCAGGGCCGCAACAATATCAGCAATGAGATTGGGTCTTAAGGTCAGCAGTCAGGCCATAAAACTCAACATGAAGACATCATCAACAGGCTGAAAACCACAAGTCTCAAGGTCCCGAAGTAGGCAGGCTTTAGGAGGTAGAATCAGCGACCTCTGGGTGGAACAGGCGGAGGAGGATGGAAGGTCTCCCTGGTTGGAGGCCTGAAATGAAAGATAACACAATTATTATCAAATGAATTTAATTAACTAGTTCTTAGGCATCCATGATTTGTTGCAAACTTGGTATACTATGCAAAGGACATGTTCTTCAATTAATAAAAGTGGAGAAACATATGGACCTTTCAGTGGCATACATGCTAAGCTGTGGCTTGCAATCCTAGCTGCACATTAGAATCACCAGTGGAGCTTTGAAAAATAACAGTTGCCAGGCTCAATCCCAGACCTGTTCCATCATAATCTCCGGAGGATAGGGTATAAGCATCACAACTCTTAAATAGTGTCCCTCCTTCAACCAGTTATATTAACCATGTTGTTTATTTTCTGAGGCTTTGACATCTGGGCCCTGGCTGATCCTGGAGGACCTGCCCCTCCTAGGGTAAGCTAATTCCTAGGGATAGCAAACAACCTGCAGTGAGCACACCTTTCACATGCAAACTAACCAGTCCAGAGTCCATACCCCAACCACGTCCTTTAATGGGACTCCCACATTCGGGACCACTATCCACTGCCCTAATCACCCCAGGGCCAGGTGCCAGACAACTAGAGACAGCCCCTTTGCCCCGGAGCCTGTTGAAATTATTCAAACTAGCCAATCCTTAATCTGCCTAGCCTGCCTCACTTGTTCCTTCCTGCAGAACCCAAAATAAAGGCTCTTGCCCATGTTTCTCCCCTCCCTGCCATTTCTCCTGCCTAAACCTGGGGCTTTCCTGTGTGCCCTACCCCAGCATAATGTGCCCCCCTCCTCTTGGGATCTAGGAGTATAATGAACTACCTATTCAAAGGCAGTCGTCTCCTGATCTGCTGACCTTGCCATACCTAAATAATAATAAAACCTTTATTTTAAAACTCCAGTGATTCAAATATGCAGCCAGGCAGGAGACACACTGCAGTGGGGAGATCCCTTGAGAGAGGACTTGAGAATTTCTGAAGTCGGCTTCTCACAACTACTTCCACCTGGGATCGCTAAGTGTGCTGTCCCAACTCCATGTCTGCTTTCCTAGAAGCCTCCCTCCACATTAGGCTAGATGGTTTTTGAACAGCACTAAATGATACTCCAGACAGACCTGGGTGAATGTGTTTACAGAGGGTTCAACAACTGCAGATGGTATTTCCACAAGTGTGCTGTAAAACCAATATTTAATTCTCTTGGAAGCAAGTCAATAAGTCAAGAAAGAGAGCTTTGTCAGGTGCTGTAATTGAACTGTGCTACCCTGGAACTGCGTACTTGAGGATTGAATGAATCAATGAGTAAATATTTATTAAATGTCTCTTGAATGCAAGTTTGTGTAGGTCAAGGAAACGACAAAAGAGTTGGGAAAAGACAGGCCATTTCAGGAGCCTGAGAGGGAGGCAGAAGTAGAAAAGAATAACAACAGACATCCTCAGGAGGTCCTGCAGTGGCACCTGGGAGTAGATGGTTTTGTGTGGTTGTCTCTTTATCCAGAGAAAACAAATGGACAGTCTCCTTCCATCACCCGACCTGCCCTGTGAACCATGGGCTTAAAGGAGAAAGCTGAAGGACAGTCAGGTGATACCACTTATCACTTGAGTAAGCTTAGGCTGGCTTCCTTGCTTCCTTCCTTCCTCTCAACAAACATTTATCTACTGTGCATCTACTCCTGGGTGTGGGATATAACAGCAAGTAAAATGGGCATGGATCTTTCCCTCAAGGTGCTGAGAATATAATGGATGAGACAGACAATAGGGAAAATCAGTACACTGCACTGAATGTTTTGATAGGGCACATTCAGAACCTATGAGAACATATGGCAGAGGCATTTATGCACACATCTGAAGAATAAGTTCAACTTCTCTGAACCTCTTTCTCATCTGCCAGACAGAGGTAAAGATACCTATATTGCAGATATAGGTATCTATGTTGGAATTACAGATACCTATACTGTGTGAGATGACAGTTGGAAAGTGGATAGCACTTCCTGGCTTAGAGTAGGCACTCAAGAGGTAAAGCTAATACTTTTATTATTATGATTAAAGATGTATTCTTAGACCTTTTCCCCACGTATGCCCCATAAGCCTTACATTTTACCTTCCATCACAAAGAGAGTCATGATTCCCTACTGGTCCCTCTTCCTCTGCTGCCCGACTCTGCAGTTGGGGCGAGTCTACAAGCAAACCATCTCCATATTTCATTCTGATGAACAACCCAGCTAAGGATTGGAAGCCCCATCTCAGGGAAATGGGTTTGTGATTACAGACATATCAGAACCATGGAAGTAAAGGTTACTAAATCAGAATCAAGTGGTGGTCTGTGGGGGAGACGGCCTCTCCAGGACGCTGGGAAGCTGGAGCTGGAGACAGGATTGTCCAGTCCAGAGACCTGGGCACTGGCTGCTTTTTCCTCCGTGTTGAGGGTGAGGTCTGTGCTGATGATAAGCTTGGTTCAAGAACCCAGCAATCCTAATGTTGGTTACATTCTTTTAAAGCAGGCCTATTATTTAGATGGTATGCTTTTGTACGATCACAACATTGTTAAAAATATCTTTAAGCTTCCCTATTAGTAAATAGCCTCCAGCCCAAGTCCCCTTACTCTCTGACCACTACCCCCCACCCCCCAGGGACTTCACAGATCTCTTTACAAGTCAGCAGCTAAAGGATTAACTCTTGGTACTCCAGGAGGCCCTCAGAAGTATGTTCTGATTTGGCAGTACCTAGGCTACACCTTAAAGGGGAACGCATAGATTGTTAGTGATTGGCAAATCACTAGTAAATGGCAAAACATATTAAAAAACAAGGGGGCAATGGTTCAGCAAGATGTTGGCTTTTTTTTTTCTCTACTGGCAGGACTTTACCTATGAAGAGTGTGACATTGTCAGCTGCCCACTCTATAGGGACTAATGCCCTGCAAGGGAAATGCCATGCAAAGATATAATGCATCTGCACCTGTTCTTGTCACCATCTGCCTTTCCTAACTTTGAAGTATAAATATATTGGGAACTTACAGCGGGTGGGAATGTGAAGCTTCTTTCCACTAATCTGTAACCCACCTGCACTGTGGTACACAACTTGATGGCTAGCTGTCAACCCAAGCAGTAGCAATCTATCCATCCACCCACTTACTTGCATGATAAATATTTGCTAAATTCCTAGCAGGCGCCAATTACCAATTTAACTCCATTCTGTGCTGGGGAGAGTAGAAAAAAATTTTTTTCTAATCAAAAATCTCTAAGGACTTCCCTGGTGGCGCAGTAGTTAAGAATCTGCCTGCCAATACAGGGGACATGGGTTCGATCCCTGGTCCGGGAAGATTCCACATGCCGCGGAGCAACAAAGCCCGTGTGCCACAACTACGGAAGTCCCCGCGCCTACAGCCTGTGCTCCCCAACAAGAGAAGCCACCGCAATGAGAAGCCCGTGCACCACAGCGAAAGAGTAGACCCCGCTCGCCGCAACTGGAGAAAGCCCGCGCGCAGCAGCAAAGACCCAAAGCAGCCAAAAATAAATAAATAAAATGTAAAAAACAAACAAACAAAAACAATCTCTATTCTTTTGAGGTTTACCATCTACTTGAGGAGACAGGTATGTAAACAAGGGCCACAACATGGGATGAATTATAATGGAGGTATTTGGGGAACCACAAGAAGGTTCACTCTGCATAGGAACATCAGGGAAGGCTTCACAGAAGAGGTAATGTTTGGACAGAGTCCTAAAGGATGTGTAGGAATTTTCTAAGCAGAGATCGGAAGGGAGTAGGAAGACAGCATTCCAGGCAAAAGGAACAGATTGAGCAAAGACAGTACAAAATGACACAGCTCACTAGGAATTGTTAAGGGGGAAACATCAGTGACTACAAGAGAGGGGTGGGACTCAGGGCCACGGCATGCTAAAAAATACAGAATTAAATTTAAGGCTTTCATTCCAGGAAGTGACATCACCAGCTATCTCTGATCTAGAAAGGGCACTCTCTGGTGCAGTGGAGGAGGGACTGACTGGAGGCAGGGAGGTGAGTGTGGGCCTACAGGGATGAACTGAGGCACTGGCAGATGGAGAGGAGGGGTAGATCTGAAAGCTGCGAGGGCAGCAAAATGAACAGAGCCTGGCGAGCTGCGAGGGAGGCAGGGATGGAGGCTGACTCCGGGGCAGGCGCTTGGGGAAGAGAGAGAATAGTGCCACGTCTCAGGCTGGGAAGTGGTGAGAAGAAGGCAGTTTGGGGCAGAGGATGGCAGTTTGGATGATGAGTTCAGCTTTGCATGGGCTGCGTTTGAGATCTTGGTTGGACACCTGGTGAAGTTCCCAATGAACAGTAGGAAACAGAAGGCCAAGGTACAGATGGAGAACGGAGACTTGGAGTCATTGCTGACAATTCAAGCTCTGGGGTCAGCATGCAGAGTGAGAAGAGGAAGGGACCAGGACTGGAGAGAGTGATGAGCAGATGTGCTGTTTGAGAGAAAGGGGGGTTCAGGAGAACGTGAGTGGGGAAGAGCTGCCAATTCCCAGATCTGGAAGTGGAGTGGAGACCACCAAGGTCAGCCTCCCCTCCTGTCCGTCAGTGGGTCAAGCATTCAGGAGAGAGGCCCATTTTATTCTTTGCTCAAACATCTCCTCATTTTATTATGAAAATTACATACACACTTTCAGAACAATTGCATCTTTTCCAATCTTCACAGCAAAAATGCACCCAAACCCCATTTCTATCAGAGATTTCTTTGCAAACACCATTTCTTTAGTAACATATGTTTTCCTCCTTTTCTCTCCCCATCTTTATCACAACATGTTTCCAGACTCCCCCAAAACAATTCATCTGCCATCTCTCTTTACACATTAAATGCATCCCAGTTTCCAGCCTTTAATTTCTGGAACCCATTTCACTGGTTGTTCTCTCTCCTGTAGACAAAATCCCACAGAGTCTTTGTAGCTATATATTGGAGATTGACATTCTTTTTAATCTTGGTACAATTAGATAACTGCCTCCAAAGTCTTTACCTTCAGGAATAAAAGATCTTAGATCTTGTATCTTCTCCCATGACACCTGGACCTCCTTGGACAGGTGTAACAAAATGACTAAAAGACTGGACCCTGGAGTCAGGCACACCTAGGTCTGCCACAGACATAAAGTCTCCATCCAGTCTTAAGCCCCAGTTTCTACATCTGCAAAATGGGATAACACTAAATATCTACCACCTAGAGTTGTGAAGAGAATTAAATGAGCTAATGCATTTAGTGTGTTTAACAGAACACCTGGCACATAGTAAGCGCTCAATAAATATTAGCATTTATTACCACAGTTGCTCTCCACAAACACCCCTCCCCAATCCCCAAGTATATATAATTTTCAAGCAACAGAACATTATGCAAATTCAGGTGATTGGACTAGGTTATCGCTAAGGTTCCTTCTAGGGCTAATGTTCTAATATGTGAACTCTATTCTACACCAGGAAAACATGCTCCGTGAGTGTGAAGCAGCTTGGGACTGAGGGAGGCTTGTGTAGCAAGTGTCAGTACGTGAATGTTGCTGGGAGCACACGGAAAAGCGGTAATAGCAAGGGGAGAAATGGAAAGATCCTCAGCGCAGAGTCAGCGGCTCTTTCCAGAAAAGCAGAAGAAAAGCCTCCTTGTGGTACTTTCTCAACAAATTTCACTGATGAGGTTCATTTGAGTTACAAGTTTCAAAATGCAAAAAAAAAAAAAAAGAAATCCTAGTTTAAAAAAAACTTCATCCTTTTAATCTCCCCCCCGCCGCGCGCCCCTCCCCGTACCCCCAACCCCCCCCAACCCCGCTTCACATTGTATTTCAGACATCAAAGAATTAAACTCCCAAGGCAAGCCTAGGCTTTTATTCCCAAAGGCTCCTTCCTGCCTTGGCAGACAAGCTAGCTTTGACCACCTCTTCTGTGACTCCAGAAGACCTTAAAAAGGTTCCTGCCAGAAGCCTGAACACAAACAAAGACATACATCAGAGCCCCATAAGTCAGTCACACTCTTTTGTCTAATGCCCAGCTGCAAATCTCCATGGGCTCATCCTTCTGCATAAAAAACACTCAGACTGTTGTGCTCTTACTAAGGGCCAGAAACACAATCCTTACGACTCTGTGAGGAAGTTCATTGACTATCTCCGTTTTTTGTTTTTTTTTTGGCTGCACCACACACAGCATGAGGGATCTTAGTTCCCGGACCAGGGATCAAACCCGAGCCTCCTGCAGTGGAAGCTCAGAGTCTTAACCACTGGACCGCCAGGGAAGTTCCTACTATCTCCATTTCATGGACAAGGAAATTAAGGCACATGACAGTTAAATAATTCATCCAAGTTCACAAGTGACTGCCAGAGACTTCCCCTGGCAGTGTTTCCCCACCACCACACCTTGCTGCCTCTCACCTTTATTTCCATTCCCAATTCCTTCTTATCTCCTGGTCCCCAAAAGGCACTGTCCCCACTATGCGGCCAAGGGAATTAGTTATTCATGAGCTGAATTCTATCCAGAAAAAAATTATGCAAAATATTGACCTTTACCAATGTATTTCACTGACAAAATATTGCATTTGTTATTTAGAGCATGTGCAACTGAATAAAGCATCCCTTAAGTTAATGAAGAGTCCACATTGAAATGTGTCCAAAGTATGCATTTCAGTGAGTCTAGCTCTGCGCTTATTCTTTTTTTTTTTTTTTTTTTTAATAATTTTAATTCAAATAGCCACATGTGGCTAGTGGCTACCAGATCAGACAACTCAGGCTGAAGACAATCACTAGACATAGGAAACACATTTTGAGCAAGTGCCCTGGTTAAAGAGCTGGGTCTTTTTTTTTTTTTTTTTTTTTGCAAATATCCATTAATGGGGAATTTTTCTTTTTTTAATTAATTTATTTATTTATGGCTGTGTTGGGTCTTCGTTTCTGTGCGAAGGCTTTCTCTAGTTGTGGCAAGCGGGGGCCACTCTTCATTGCAGTGCGCGGGCCTCTCACTATCGCGGCCTCTCTTATGGTGGAGCACAAGCTCCAGACGCGCAGGCTCAGTAGTTGTGGCTCACGGGCCTAGCTGCTCCGCGGCATGTGGGATCTTCCCAGACCAGGGCTCGAAACCGTGTCCCCTGCATTGGCAGGCAGATTCTCAACCACTCTGCGCTTATTCTTAGGTCATTTTAGATGTCCCCAGATCCTACACTCCCCTGAAACTCAGAGAGTGAGGAAGAAATGTCCCGTCAGCTTCGATGTTACCTCTGTGAGGCGGCTCGGGGCGGCACCCTGGGGGGCCTCTCAAGGGGCACGATGGGTGTGCTGTCCACTTGTGGGGGGCCTGGACTACGACTTCTGGTAACCTCGGGGGCTTCATTATCCTACAGCAAAAAAGATGAGAAAGAAGGGTGAAAATCACATTAAGCAACAGCATAGCTGGACACTGCCATCCCACAAGCTCCTCAGCCCTCCCCAGGCTTTGGCTGAAGGTTACTCACTGACTGATAATCAACCCAGCAATACCAGGGCAGTTTTCCACTGACTTTGACTCCCAGAGTCACTGAGGAGACCATCAGACCCAAATTATCATTAGCGATTCGAGCTCTTGTTCCTCGCTACTCAGTGTGACATGTGGGCCACCAACATCACCATCGCCTGGGGGCTTGTGAGAACCACAGGGTCTCAGGATCCTCTTCACACCTGCTCCATCAGAACCCACATTTTCACAAGATCCTAGGTATTTCTTAGGCATGTTAAAGTTTGAGGAGCATTGCTCTATGTAACCAGATAGGGCTGGAGAAATTTTATTTTTAAACAAAAGCCCCTTTTGGGGACAACAGAACGGTGACTGGTCCTCAGTCACAGGGTAATACAAGCCGTGCACTGGTGGGCGGCCCACCCCTAGGACCCTACCTCAGGGAGCCTCCTGGGTTGGCAGTGACCCATGTGACCTCACCCGCACATCCCAGCCGCTGGTCACTGGATCACACCCTGACCCATATTGGGCCTCAGCCTAAGGCAGCAACTTACACTCCGCTCAGAGACCTTGCGGCTCTCGGGGGACTGTCTGCCACTATACATGTGGAGAAGCAGAAAAGGCCAGCGCGCAGTGAGAGGAAAAGGAGATACCCACAGGCAAGAGGAGACAAAAGAGCGTGTGGCCTCGGGGGGTACAGTGACCAATGGCTCCGGCTGTGGCATGCCCCGCTCCTGATCCAAACCCCGAAAGGTGACCACTGCCCCTGGAATCCCTGATACTCATCCAGTTCCCTCTCACCGATGCCCCTTTTGGCTTAACCCTTCCTCCTTCCCTCTCTTCCTTTCTTCCCCTCTTTTTATTGAGGTGAAATTCACATACATAAAATGAACCATTTTAAAGTGAACAATCAGTGGCATTTAGTACATTCACAATATTGTGCAACCACCATCTCTATCTAGTCCCCATTTTCATGACCCCCCCCAAAGGAAACACTGTACCCCTTAAGCAGTTTACCCCATTTCCCCTACCCCCAGGCCTGGTAACCACCGATCTGCATTCTGTCTCTATGGATCTACCTTTTCTGGACATTTCATATACACAGAATCCTACAATAGGTGACCTTTTGTGTCGGGCTTCTTTCACCTGGATTTCTATTTCCTGCAGGGAAACGACCCCCCGGGACAAGACGTACGGGGGTGGGGGCCCCGGCTCTCACCTCGTTGTCCGCCTCCATCCCGCTGCTCACACTGAGGAGGCTTCGGGTGCTGGATCGGTTACTCGCGCTGCCTAAAGGGTGCAAACAAAATCAGCTGGACTGTGGATTCTCTCACGGTAAAGTAAATCGCAGAACTCTGGCTCTCACTTACTGACAGAAACAGTACACAAGCTGTGCATACGGGATTCTTCAAAATGCTGCCGTCTAATAACATTACCATGTTATTAGAGTTCAGTTTTTTCTTTCAGCATAAAATGAAATGGTTCATCTTTGTATTACCACTTTTTGCTTTATAGCTGCCATTTACTGAGGGCTTACCCCACGTTATGTGCTTTAAAAGCATGACTGCATTTAATCCCTATGAAAACCCTACCTGATATTAGAGCTCCGATCTGACAGACAAGAAAGCAGAGACGCTCTAGTTCTCACATGTTCAGTGGTATTTCTAAAATCTGCAAACAACTTTTGTTGCTGAAGTTTTTGTACCTATTTAGGAATTACAGCATGTGCGAGTATCACACATGTATACATACCTTCTAAAAAGGGGCCAGTGTGACACAAAACACAAAGCACAGATTCAAAAGTATAATTTACACGCAGGGTAGGAACCGTGACTGTGTGAGTTTAGGTGCTCAAGGATGTAAGTTGGGGATTTATCACCTACCTCGTTGAAACAGCATTATCCAATAGAACTTTCTGGAAATGTTCTGTTGTGTGCTATCCAATTTGGTAGCTAGTAAGACACATGGCTAGTGCAACTGAGGAACTAAATTTTATTCAGTTTTAATGAACTTAAATTTATATAGCCACATGTAGCTAGGGGTTATGGTATCGGACAGCACAGCATTAGAACAAGCTCAAGAATGTGATTGGTCTAGCAGTGAAGAAGGAAGAATAACAGTTAATCAACTAAAACTTTGACTTTAATTTACCAATATTGCCTTTCACAGTATTGCCAGATCTTAGGTCTGCTGAATTTCCACTCAAAATAGCTCCTCATCATATTAGTTTATAGGTAAATTGCCTTAGTTTTGACTTCATTATGGTACCAACTTTGACCTAATTAATTTAGATGTTAGCTTGACGAGAGTAGGTTAAGATTATAATTTTGGATTGTTTCTCGGAGGCAGATTTTTAAATTTAAAATAATGTGTCGAAAATATTTCTAGAAACCAGGGGATTCAGAGTTAGTCTACTAAGGAGCACGTGACCCTGTCTCTTTCTCTCCAGCTACCCACACATAACACTGTTCGCTCAGCCAGAATGGCCTTTTCTCCCCGCTCCCCCCAGCCCACCCCTATCCACAAATCGAAAACCTCCTCAGTCCCCAACGCTCAGGACAAATGCTATCGAAACCTTTCCAGATTCCCCCAAATGGAAGTAAACCCTCCCATCCACGGGCTCCCATCCCTCTGGAGCCAAGCCTCCCACGTCATTCATCATTGTTCATCCCCTTCCCTTACAACGAACCAGACTCCTTCCAAAGTTTATCCACTAGGAGGGAGCAAAAAGCTGTCCAGGCACTGGCTCCAGGATCCTGGAAATTCGCACCAGCCAGCTCCCCTTGTACCTTCCCTTGGTGTTCTTAAATTTTTAACTCCCACCCTTTGGCTTTGAGCCTTCGCTCCTGGTTTATCAGCTCTGGCTGGCCCTCTCCTCTCTCCAAGGCTGATGATCTGCTTGGCCACAACCTGTCTGGACTGCACCACTGGTAGGAGGCTCTGGCCCCAGTCCCCATCATCTTCACTCTTGCTGGGGGAAGGGGGCAGTGCCCACCCCTTGCCAGGCTTCTGTCACCAGCGAAGAAGGATCAGACAAGCATCTAACTGGTACTGTTTTTATACCTTCTCTCCTCCATTATAAGTCCCCTGAGGACAGACCCTATTTCTTTTTCAGCTTTATGTCTCCAGTTTACAGTCTAGCTCCATATGCACAGAGCCGTCCTCAATATTTGGTAGAGGAATGAATGAGAGAAGAAAAATGACCATATATATATGACCCTTAAGAAACTTGAACCAGACAACTTAGAAGAAGGTCAATAGTCTTTCTGTAATGAAACTTTTGTTCTCTTAAACATAACACTAATATTTTGTGCTTAAGATTTTAGTCATAACCAGATTTAACCTGCAACTGTTTTCCTGTAGTTCCCAAGAGATGACAGCTACACCATAATAAAACAGTGCTGTTCTTAGGGTATGACTCCGGGGGTTGAGGGGCAGTTGGTGGATCAGAGCTGGGCCATCCTCACTCTCCTTCCTTGCCCTGGGAACTGTTTCTCTTTGGAAGGCAGTATGTCCCCATGGTGGAGCACACAGAGAGATCTGGATGTGAATCCCAGATGCCTTGCTTAATTTCCAAGTGACCCAGGGTAAGATGCCTAACCTAAGCCTCTGTTCCCTGGTCTCACAGCACTGCTGTATAGAGTGAGACCGCACGGTAACAGGCTTGGCACAGAGCCTGTAAGAGCAAGCATTTGATTAATTATGGCAGCTATCATCATCATCATCATCACCAGTCTCAAAATGGCAGATTATCCACTAGTGACCCAAGGGCCCTCACCTCCAGTGTCCATACCTTTGTATAGCCTCCTCCTCACCTCCCTCTCGGCTTAGCCATGTGACTTATTTGGCCAATATGACGTTAGCAAGTGTGATGCAAGCCAAAGCTCGATAAGTACTTGCACACTGGGGCTTGTCCTTCTGGAATGCTCCCTTTATGGATCTTGTTATCATACAAGAAGTTCAGGCTATTGAACTAGAGGCCATATGTAGAGAGTCCCTGAAGAGTGAGAGGCCATCGCGGATGCTCGAGCCCATGCCAAGCTTACAGCTGAATACAGTCACATGAGTGACCCCAACTGACCACAGGGGGTGGAGGTGAACAGTTCCCACTTGACTCCTGGCCGAGTTTAGAATCAGACATAAATAAATGATTATGTTTCAGGCCACTGCATTTTGGGATAGTTTGTTACATAGCAATAGATAACTGTGCAACAGGGCCTGGATGCAGTCTACAGCCACAGAGTAAAATAAAATCCTCTGGTCTGTCATTTAATAACATTTTCTACCCCAATAAGATAGCCATCTCTGGGGGGTAAACCACCATATAAGGTAAGAAGCACAGTTTATGCTTTCCAGTCTATTCTCACTCCAAGCTAACTCAAAGTAAAACACACGCATAAAAATGGTTTAAAGTAATCTGAAACTGAAGTGAGTACTCTGCATTTATCTTGTTAAATTTCCCCTTCCCCCACCCCAGAAAGCCCTGCACTCACCCCAAGAGTGTCTATACCATTTCTCCTCTCCTCTGTGACACGTCTGAGTTGGCTGCCTGCCTGTGCCTTGCTTCCTCTGCCACCTGTGATCACTCCCATTTCTGAACTTATCAGAATTCTCTAAATTGCCTAAAGGGGGGGGGTGATACACATTATCACCCCCATAATGTAAGGGGAGGTTTTCTTCTCTGTTAAGTCTAGGCTTCTCATGTGGTTGTATGATATGCTTTGGGTCTGTTTCAACAGGTAACAGTGGCAGAGAGAAGGGCTGGGTTCTACTCTCATTTTGCCATTGACTGGCTGTGGGATCTTGGGCTAAACTCTTTCCCTTTCTGGGTTACAAATACTCTATTAATAAAGTAAGGAGGGGGAACAGTTCAGAGGCTCTTGACCTAAGTCCATGGATGGGCAAAATTGTGTGTGTGCGTGTGTGTGTGTAAACACATGCATGTGCATTTTTATAGGAAGCACATCCAGAGCATATATCAGACTCTCAAAGGGGTATGTGATACAGAAAAGATTAAGAACCCCTGGGTTAGGTGACCTTCCAGTTCCTACATCCATGTGGGGGTCCTCCACCTGACATTTACGGAGACGTGAGTCCTGAAATTCAGCTTGTCTCTTGCTCTTTCACTTCTCTCCTAGCTGTTTTGATAACACTGAAATGTTCGAAAGCAGGGAAACTCGATCTATTTGGCTTGTGAAGCTGGTGTGTCTGAAGTCAGCTAATACCGCCCTGGATCTGGAAACAAAGCCCCAGCTCCTGCCTGCACATCAGCATGTATTGCCTTGTTGCAATCAAACTCCTATTCAAGCTGTCAAGCCAAAAGGAAGACATTTCCAAATTAGATCCTCAAGTTTCCTCTAAAGTTGGAATTCTCAAATCCGAGTTCACTGTTTTCTAATGTTTCTGACTTTGTGCCCTTTCCTTCCCCTTCCCACAGATGAAGCAAAAAGAACAGTAGGCAAGAGTCTTGGCCCTGGATCCAGTCCACCTGAGTTCAAATCCCAGCGCTACCACTTGTTAGCTATTTAACCTAGAGGAAGGCACTAAGTTTCCAGTTTCCTCCTCGGTAAATAGAGGTGATAATACCTATCCTGTAGAGTGATTATGAGAATTAAATCAGAGAATCTGTGGAAGAGGCTTAGCATATAGTAAATGCTCAATAAATATTAACAAGTATTATGATTAGGATTTTTCATTTATAAAAGCAATAGAGTAATAATTATCATGTAATCTGGCTTCACGGGATATTTGTATAAAGGATCTTTGGCACCCTGAAAAAGGCAAACCTCACAGGCTAAATGTCCCCCATTTCTTACACCTCCCAAGCCCAGATCAGGCTCCAAGTAAGATGTTCTGGGCTCATAACAGAGCACGTTTCCATGGCCCAAAGGCACCTGCGGGCCACCTGCTTACTTGCTGTGCTGGAGGTACTGTCTGTTTTCCAGTCTCCTCGTCTTAGCTCTGTCCTTGGGGGAAAGACGCTTTTCCTGGGGCCACTCTCATAGACTCCAAACTCCACTTTCCCTGGCAGGTGCTGTGAGTGCCGAATTGGGACCGTGATCTCCAAGTCTGGAATTAGAGGGAAAAGGGATAAGCTTTAAGGCACCAGGATGCCATTTACAAAACTGCTGGGCTGCTCTCTCCCCACCCACCTCCTCCACCTGAATCTGGAGGGGGCCTGGAGGGGAGGGGAGGGGGAAGGAGGAGGAGAAAGGGAGGGGGAAGCGGGGGGGGGGGGATCCTGCCCAATTCAGTACTGAAACTCCACAGACTACTGTGTGTCAACTGCTGACAGAAAGTTGGGGTGGAGGAATGTTGGAAAGGGCAGAGAAATGCTTTTGCATCAGGTAGCAGAAAGAACATGTGATTAGGGAAAGATCCGGGGCCCCGGCTCTGCCACTCACCAGCTGTGGAGCTTGAGTTACGTCAGTCGACCCCTCTGAATTACTTCCCTTTCTGAGGAGGGGTTGCGAATGCCATTGATTGTAATAATAGGTTATCCTGTGCATCACGCAGAGTTCTAAGAGCTTCCGTATTTTTAGCTCCTTGAATCCTCCCAACACCCATGAAATAAATACTATTGTCAACATTCTCAATAGAAACTAAGGTACAGAAAAGTGAAGTAGCGTGTCCCATGTCCCTGTCACACAGTCAGTAAGGGGGACAGCTGGGATTTGAACCCAGGCTACAAAGTCCAGGCCCTTAATCACTACTCAGACTGCCTCTCAATCCCTTAATAAGTGATGGATGAAGGGTGGGTGGTCCACAATGACAGCAATGATCCAGAGAGTTCACGAAAGGAGGTCCATCAGGCCCATGAAAGATTTTGTGACTTGCAAAGCTCATCAGTGGTTTGAGACCCCACAGATTCAGAAGGATAGATTATCCCTTTGCCCTGCAAAGCATTAACCTAACCTCTTTACTGGCTTAGCCCTGCTCAGTGGTTGGTCTTTCTTCCTCCCTAGATTTCCACCCCTGGGTGCTGTGAGCAGGGAACAACTCCAGCTGACAAGTGGAACAAAACATCTGTGCGGGCCCAAACCAGCTTCCTCTCCAGGGAAGTGTGAGCGCCACGGGTGATCTCCTGTCACAGGGCTCCCCTTGAGGCCCTGGACCTTCCCAAGCCCTGGGGCGGGGCCTCTGCGATGAGGTGTAAGCGCGGGGGGACTTTTGGGGACACGTGGTCTCATTCTTGAGGACCCACTTCCTCCTCAGCTCTCCTCTGCTAGGGGATGGGTGTGGCAGGAAGTTCAGGGAGCACAGCGGCAGGGGTGGCTCTGCTTGCCAAAGCCAGAGGTCTGCCAAGAAGGGTAAACGGGTAAACAAGCGCAGGTGCGAGGACAGGTTAGACCAAGTGTGCTCAACATTCTGCATGGAGAATGTTAAAACAGTGGACTGCTGGTTTGCGTGAGCTCGAGCTTTCCTCATCCTAGAGACTCTGGTTCCAAGCGTAGTGTCTGGTCCTAGTACTAACCCAGCTTTCCAGGTCTCGGTGGAACACAGATCTTTTCCATGTCCTTGGGCTCTCTTGGTTACAACTGAGCAGTGGAAGCACCCACCCAAGCTTGGAAGCACTTGGGTGGAGACTAGCCGGTGTACCCACACGTGGGTGTGAGCCCATGGTGGCTCAGAGCCCAAACAGGTGACACTTTTTTCCCCCCTCAGCTTTGACCAAGCTGTTTAACAACAGTCTCTTAAAGGGAGGTTCCTGTCTGCTTAATTCACTTCAATGAAGCGTTTTTCGACTCTGAACAGTTCGAGGAGGAAGGAAAGTAAAATACACAGGAAAAAAGTTGGGAGTCAACAGTTCAAAAAATCAAGTAGAGCCAGTCTAAATGTCTACAAAATCCTGATATTCTTTGAATAAAGGGACACTGCCAGGAAAAATAATTATCATCACTATACTGCGTAGTACTTTTGCCAAAGTGCATTCACATGTGTTACTATTCCTCCTTTGAACTTCCGCTACTCCGTGAAGTAGATAAGCTGGGTGTAACCACAGATGAGGAAACTGAGGCACAGAGTGGTTAAAGGAAAAGTCCTGGATCATGAAGTGATTCAGTGACAAAGCAGGGATCAGAACCCAGGCCTCCTGGGACCCAGCCTGCTCCTCCAGGTCCCCCCGTGCACTGGCCACAGACAACGCCCAGAACACAAATATTGATATTCTCCTCCACGGGGCCAGGGCATTCAGCAAGTCAGGAGTCAGCCAGCCCTTCTCTGATTTCCTACACCATCAGCGCTCTGCACTATCTCAGCAAGAAGAAAACAACTCCCCAGGACTGAAGAAAGACTGGCAAGTTATTATGAACAGACTGTTACTTTTTAATCGTCCTTGGTCTTTTAACCCAAATTAAAGAAAAATCACCATTATTTTTCTTTTCTAAGGCAAATGAGGTTTCCAAATGAATAGAGTCAGTCCTTGAGTGGAGTGGCCTCCATTCCTGCAAAAGGTCCTTCAAGCAGAAATGCCATTCATCGGCCCTAATTTTCCTATAGGTCAATGTTATCCTGTGTGGATGGTTTTCAAAAGTTTTTTGTTTTTGGTGAAGCAGGATTCTTTCCTCTAGTGAAAACAGAAGCTCAGTATAGAAAACAGATTTTTTAAAAAGGAGTTGCAATGGTTGAAGCAGAGTAAGTGGCCCCAAACCCTGTTCCAATCCTAATCTACTCCCTTACCCCGTCCCCAACTGCCCCCCAGTTCCTACCTGCTACCCCTACAAGCATGGATGCAGCAGCATTGGAGCACCTGAGTGTGAAAATCCCCAGAATAGGCAATTTCAAGTTAGAATGTACTAAATACACAATCGAGTTTTATGCAGAGATCTAGTATATTATATTTACTCGACCATAAATGATGCCTTCTATTTGGCAGATGCTCTGATGACCTTGGGCCTCACCAGGCAGTACAGGGTCCAACTTCCAACTGCCTGAGCTTTCTCTGGGAGCCAGATTACAAGCGCCCGTCTCCCAGCAGGCCTCACCCAAAGACACGGGAGCTGGTGTCTAAATGCCTCGCAGGAGGGATAACTCTTCCAGAGTGTTCTCCATTGACTCCCAGCATCTCCGGGGAGATGAAACTGCAGTCTCCATGGTGCTAACTGCACGCTGCTGGCCGTCTTTCCTTCCTCTCTCACTTCCCACCCTCTCCTGTGTTCTCTAGGATCACCTCCCATATCAGCTCAAATCCTTGTCAGGGAAGAAAAAGTTCTAGAAATGGATAGTGTTCATGGCTGTACGTTATTTTGAGTGTACTCAATGCCAGCAAATTGTACGTTTACATGCAAATAGGAAATTTTGTCTTATGTACATTTTACCAAAATAAAAAACAAAAATATAGGGAGACTCTTGGTGCTGATGGATAGAACATTCTCCCCATGTGGGCTACTTGTGGTCCCCAGCCGTTCTGGCTCAGTGTCAAATCATACATAGTTTAATCTTTTAATAGTTATGACATTAATTAAAACCCTTGATGTAAAAAGTAAAAATACTTAACCCTTCACCAACACCACCCCCAAATCCTGGTCAGGGGTCTGCTTCTTGAAGAGTAAGGTAGCAGGGAAGGTAGGGCATCTAAACCATGTTCCTTTGGAAAAATTTAGACATTGACCATTCTAATCTAGACTAGAGCCACTGGTGGGTATCACTTATTCAGAGCCTGATTATCCTTGAGTGAACTTTGTATAATGTGTCAAAAGCCACGATTCCAAGCCTGGCCCTTGGATGGTGAGTCCCAGCTCAGCGCACTCTCCCTGGGAAGCCCTGGCTAAGAGGATGCCAGCTGGTGTGCGGGTGGTTTTTAGAGTGCCTCCATGTGCCGGGCACCATGCCTGACCCCAGTTATGCCCTAACTCATTGAATCCTCAGAGCGACTCTACTGGATGGGCACTTGTATTTGTGCCATTTTGCGGATGAGGACTGAGGCTCAGGCAGGTGAAGTATCTTGCCCACGGTTCCCAGCTAGTTAGGGGTGAACAGTGAGCAGGAACTTGACCTCAACCCTGCTGGCCCCAGGGCCCATGCCTGCAACCCTCTACTCCTCGGCGTGCATGTCTGTCTTGCTTCCATCTCTCCAGTGGGCCCAGGTGGAGCCTGGGTGGGTGGTACATGTGTGATGACACCAGTAGCTCGGTTCTGGAGCCCAGGCTGCTGAGCACACATGACTCCAACCCTACGACTCGCCGGCCTTCGAACACCACATGCCCCACCAAATCGCAATTTTCTTGATACTACCTATATTTAAAAGCTTGAAATGTTTCATTCAATCAAGGCTTCTATTGACCTCTGGGTTCATGTGCTCTAGTTTTAAAAAGCACCTCAGCCCTCTACCACCTAGAACCCTATTGTCTGACCCTAGGATGACGGCAGCTCTTGAAACAGATTTTCTCCCTTCTCTCCTTTTTCCTCCTCTCAAATAGGAGGCAGGCGAGTATGAGGGTGGCTAGTGGCAGCATACATTTAAAACTTAGTCACCCAGGCAGGAGTCTGAGGATGACCCCTCTGACCTTCTGCCACGGTTGTATCCTCTTTACCCCTCTTCTTCCAAAAAGTCAAAATCAATAATATTCACTAGGCTGTATTGCTTGCAAAACACTGTGCTAGGCATTGTGGGACAGGCTGTAGTCTGGGAAAACCAGACCTACACAAATAAAAGACTAACTCATGAGCTACCAGATGGTGAAGATTGCATCTTACAGGTCTCTGTATTTGGCTGGGTGCCTGGTGCTCAATAAGTATCTGTGGAATGAATGAATGGTGTCACCAAACGTTTCACTCAAACCAACCATTCCAACAGAGATTTCTTGAGTTCCACCAACGTACTGTGCTACACGCTGGGATTCAGCAGAGCACAAAACAGACAAGTTCTTGTCCTCACAGAGCTTATGCAGGTGGTGGTGGAAGGACTGGGGGGAGAAGGGGTGTGGAAAATAACCATGAGGATAGAAACATAATTCCAGTCTGTGATTTGTGAGAAGAGGGTGAACAATGGCACAGGAAGTGAGTCGTAGAGGGCTACTCTGGAGATAATGGCAGAGAGAAAGGCCTAACTCTGAAGGATGAAAAAGAGCCAGTGGGTAAGGATGTGGGAAAAGAAGTGGAGGGGGGACAGCAAGTGCAAAGGCCCTGGACAGAATGCCCTTGGCATGACAGAGCAACAAAAAGCAGTCCATTGCAACTGGAACACAGGGTGTGGGGGAAAGTGGAGGATGAGCTCAGGCATCAGATCATGCAGGGCCTTGTAGGTCACAATGAAGAGTGTGATTTTACCCTTGGGACAAGAGCCCCCAAGGGTTTTGAGCAAGAGAGTGACATCATCTGATTTTTATTTTTGAAAGGTTGTTGACTACAGTTTGTAGGATTAACTGTAGAGGAATAAGAATGGACACAGGGAGACAACTGAAGAGGCTTCTGCATTAATCCAGGAAGAGATGATGGTGGCTTGGATGCAGCTGTGGCATGGAAGGTCGTCAGAAATGATAACATGTACTTTGGAGGCAGAACTTCTGGGAATTGCTGATGGTTTGAAGGAATGAAGTAATAACAACCAGAGGCAACAGAAAAGAAGTGCCAGGTGGATGGAAGGGATACTAGGTTCTATAGATGCTCAAATGAAGGAGTGCAATGGCCAGGAGTGATCCAGGAAGGCTTCACTGAGAAGGGGCTGTCAGGGCTGGGTCTCTCAGCGCTGGTAGTTTCATACAGGTGAGGAGGGAGAGGCATGAGCAAGGGGCCTGTGGCAGGAAGAGGTCCTGTTTGAAGACAAGGGTATTACCAGCCTGACCAGGTTCATGGGAAGTCGGGCCGTTGATGGCAGCTGGAGACAAACTACAGAAGTTATGCACCAGCGTAGTTCTTTACGCAATGGAGCGCCATTCAAGATCTGAATGCCTCTGAAAGTCTTTTCTTGCCAGCTCTTCTTGGTATAAGGCTGGCCAGTGTAAATAACAGAGACACACCATGCCAGAGGCTCTCAGCGAGGATATGCAGTGCGGGCAAATGCCCACTCCTTGCTTAGGGGTGGTGGTGCCACATGGGTAGCACCTGGGGGAGGGAGGGTCAAGGGGAACAGAGGGGCCTGGTCCTCGGTGAGCACAACTGGAATCCATGGCCCTGCTATTGGGCCCCCACCACACACGGCAGGAGCCCTGCTGCACCTGAGACCGGGGCTTCCAAAGCAGCGTTTGGTGTGGACACCGATGACGCAGTGCCCTGCTTGAATCAGAAACAGACACTATGTGAATGGGATTTTCTCTTTTCTCTGCTCAAAAAAAAAGTGTCTTCCTAAATGCCAAGGGAAGAGTCAGGTGCCTGGGGAGAAAGCATTATCCTCTTTCATGGGAGGATGGATGCAGAGTTCAAGCCTTCCTTTCATTCATTTGCTGACATGCCTTATGTGCCAGGTACTAGATTTATAGAATTAACAAGACAAAGCCGTTGCACCAAAAGACCTCACAGCCTAGTGGGGGACCCAGATCTATAGACAGGTGACAGGTGCTGGGCAAGCATTCTGCCCACTCAGGCCCCAGCAGAAAGGAGAGTCAAGGACAACAGACCACAGCAAAGTCCCCCAGCATGCAGCACCCCCAGGGCCATATACCTGTCTGCTTTCCTGATTTTTGCTTCTCTCTCTGTCTTCGGGTGATGCTATCTCTTAGCCGTTTAAGATTTTCCTGGAAAAAAATTTAGTTTATTTTAAAAATATACACCAGAATTATACTCTCTGGGCATTAGAGTTTCTTTCTGATTTTATGACATTTGCAAGATATATCACATTGCAATAACATTTCCAACGTGCAGATGAGGCTGGAGTGCATTTGCAATCGGCTCCCAGAGAAATCCAAGCCCTCTTAGAAGTTGTGCCTGAAGAGAAGACATCTTGTCCACAGCAAAGTATTTCCCCTCCTCTCTGGTTCTCAGCTCCTTCCCAGCCTTATAACCCACCACCCACTTTGCACACCCCTTAGACAAGCCAGTCTCCTACTTGCTTACAAGCTCTCCACCTACATTCCTACCTCTGAGACTGTGTTCTCACACATTCCCCTGACCCTGAGGGACATGGATTCCATGACTTTGTTCCAAGCCTGGGTCAAGGCCCACCTTCTAAGCGCCCCCTCCCATATTGCTCCAGTCCTTACTGCTACCCATGCCATCTGCCACTGGGCTACACTGCCTTACCCTGTGTGTGTGTGTGTGTGTGTGTGTGTGTGTGTGTGTGTGTGCGCACGCACGTGTGTGCGCGCGCGGTCTCTTCAGAGGTACTGTGAGCTCTCGAAGGGCAAGAGACCAGGTCTCGGACCTTTCTGTAATCCTGCAGTCTGGTCTATCGCAGTCATTCAATAAATGTTGAACAGACACGTGAGGGTCAAGATTTGCTGCTATTTTAGTCAATAAACAACAATCAGCTGGAAGTTAAGTGTCTGAGCATTCTAGGGAAATGCCCCAGGGACCAACATCCAGACCAGTTGGAGCAGAAGGTTCCCGTGAGGGAGCCACGGAGGCAGGACTGAAAGGTGGGTTGGGTTGTGACTGCAGCTGAGAGACTGAGCTTGGTCCAGGAAGCAGCAGGGAAACATGGGAAGTTGTGGGCTGGCCATAGCTTTAAGGTCTGGCAGAGAGGAAGGGGGAAGGAGTTGGAGGCAAGGAGACCCACCAGGAGACAATGTGATAGGGCAGAGGCAGGCGATACAGGCCAGCACGGGGATGTGGCAGAGGGAATGCAAAGAAAGGAGCAGAGGCAAGAGGAAGAACGTGACGGAGAAAGACCAAGCGAGACACACAGCTGGCTGGATGCGGGGGGTGTGGAAGACGAGCCCAAGAGAGGCTGATGCCTGAACTTCAGCGTCTGGAAGATAACAGTGCAGTGAACAGACACAGGGCGTCGGGAAAGGGCAGCAGCCTCGAGGGACGGTTTGCTGTTGGATGTGCTGCAGGTCTAGGGCGCTTCAGGGGACACGCTCAGCTGGTGGCTGGAAAGGTGTTACCAGAGACACAGACTCAAGAGTCACCTGCACGGAGAAGGAGCTGAAGGGAACCTGGGCGGTGCCTGCTCACGGGAGGGGAAGTGAAGGAGACAGAGGGGTGGACAGAGGCGTGGAGGGAAAGCACGGTGGGGCAGCCCCGGGAATAGTCTTCACACCCTCCAGTCCTTGCATGGGGGGTGCTCTGGAAGCACCAGGAGGCTGTCAGAGCATGGAGTACTCAGCATTTACTGTGTGTCAGGCGTGCTGAGGGCTTTACGAGGTTTACATCGTCTAGTCCTCTCCCTTCACATTTCAGAGATGGGAGAATGGAGGTACAGAGAGGCCAAGGTCATCCAGCCCGAAGAGGCAGAATAAGGCTGAACTCAGGCTGCCTGGCTTCGGAGTCCTGGCTTCTCCTAACTACTGTGCCACGTGACACCAACTTGGCAAGGAGAAAGAAAATCGGTGTTTGGCCAGGACCAGCCTGTTCCCCGCAGCCCTGCAGCCTCCCTGGGTCTCCTGGGTGACGAGGGCCCTGGGTTCCTGCATCCAGACCCCCAAAGGGAGGGGGGCAGGCTGGGAGAGCAGGTGACCCTGTTTAAGGGAGCGCTCAGAAGGCAGAAGGTGTAGTGCAGGGAGCACAGGCTCTGGAGTGAGAAAGGGCTCGTTTGAATCCTGACTCTGCCTCCTCACCTCTCTGAGCCTCACTTTTCTGTAAAATGGGAGCAATGACACTTATTTCAACACAGGCTGTGAGGGGTAGAAGAGATTAGGTCCACTCAACGCTTAGCACAGTGCCTCAGATTGTTGTCAGAGATGGACAAATGCAGCTTTAGGACTCACGTCCCCACTTCTCACTGTGTGGAGTTACATATCCTCATGCTAATAGCAAGAGTCTCCCGACAGCCCAGCCCTCCAATCCCAGTCTCCTCTTGAGTGGTAGCCATTCAGAGGGGCGTGGGCTAGCCATTCCCAGATTTTTGCCTTTGCATTTGCATACATGCCTACAGTTTGTGTGTGTATGTCTGTGTGTGTGTGTATGTTTGTGTGTGTGGTGGGGGGGGATGTGTATGCATGTGAGTGTGTTTTAACTTGAGTGGTTTTATGTCTGAGACTTGTTTTGTTCACCTAATCATAATTCTTGGGAGCTGTCCAAGTTCTCTTTGAGTTCTGAAGTATGATAGTTCTGTGGGAGTGTTGGCAGTAGGAGTAGAGAAAAGACCTCTGAGAAAAAAGGTGGAAAGCAAAAGTATAGGGCCACACACAGAGGGAAGAGGCAGGCGCAGAACTGGGCCTTGCAGTTGAGTCTTGGTTCCTGATCTCTAGCCTCACGACAACAAGAAAAGCCATCCAGCTCTCAGCCAGGGAGCCACGTGGTTACAGACAACAGGTGACAAATACACATACGCACTGACACACTGTGACACCCAAACATGTTCTCAGGCCCAGTCACAGGTGTGCAGTTACAGCAATACACAAGACAGCCACGGACCCAGCCCTCCTCCACTGTCTAGAAGAGAAACAGACATAAAACAAAGTCCATCTGGAGCCAGTTACCTGCTGGAAACGAAAGGACTCAGACCGCTTCTTCTGGTTGAGCTGCCACTCTTTGAAGTGGAGCACGGCCTCATCCACGTTGACGATGCCCAGCTTCACCTGCTCCTGGAGGGTAATAAGCTGCCGCTGGCCTGGAGTTTTCATCCCAGCAAATGGGTCATACACGCTTGACTGAGGCCTGTCCCTCCAGGGTCTGACAGGTGGCTCTGGAAAGGATGGAGAAACTCAGCTTGACAGCGCTGCCGCTGGGGAGAGCCGACCGGATGAGTGGGGTTAATGAGGCTGGTCATGGGCTCAAGAGGATGTGTCTCAAAAGAACAGTTACGTGTGGAACCGAGAAAAGGGAGATACAACATGGAATCAGAGAGAGGGAAGCAACTAATAATTTCAAATCCTGTGACACTAAAGTAGACAAGGCCACACCATTTTAGGAAGTAAGGCATCCACGGAGTGAGTCAACATGAATTACTGAGAAGCCTTTAGACCAGCATTTCTCAACCTTGGCACTATCGACATTTTAAACTAGATAATTCTTTGTTGGTGTTGTGTAGCTGTCTCGTACACTGTAGGATGTTTAGCTCATCCCTGCCTTCTGCCCACTCGATGGCAATAGCATCCCCTTCCTCAGTTGTGACAACAAAAAATGTCCCAGACGTTGCCAAATGTCCTCTGGCAGGTTGGGGAGTGGGCAGTGGAGGAGAAATCACCCCCAATTGAGAACCACTGATTTAGACTAAAATCCACTCCAGAAGAGAATATACAGGAAAGTCTAACCAGGCTGCTTCTCCCAGCACCACTTCCAGCCCTCCCCATCCTCCCTGCCTCCAAGCAGCATGGGGCACAGTGACTGTGGACCTATGGGTATGAACTGCCTGAGGAGACTGGAGTGCTAATAGAATCATGACCCAGTCCAATATCACCAGGTAAAAAATAGGTTCTGGGTCCCAGCTGACTCTCTTTGGGTTGTTCGTGTGCCAACCTCTCCTCCGTATTAAAAATTTATAGTTCTCTACTTTGGATATTCTAGGGAAGTATGAAGCCAACTCCTCTCTCTCCAGGCTCTGTGACTCCACTAAGTTCTGTGGGGAAAGAGCTACTTGAAGAGGTGATGGGGCCACTGGAGCATATGAAAACGACTTGACATTTCACTGCTCATTTCCTGTAGGGCTATCTTTGATTCTAAATTTCTCCAGCAGGGCTTCCCTGGTGGCGCAGTGGTTGAGAATCTGCCTGCTAATGCAGGGCACACGGGTTCGAGCCCTGGTCTGGGAGGATCCCACATGCCGCGGAGCGACTGGGCCCGTGAGCCACAATTACTGAGCCTGCGCGTCTGGAGCCTGTGCTCCGCAACAAGAGAGGCCGCGCTAGTAAGAGGCCCGTGCACCGCGATGAAGAGTGGCCCCCTCTTGCCACAACTAGAGAAAGCCCTCGCACAGAAACGAAGACCCAACACAGCCATAAATAAATAAATAAATAAATAATGTGAAACCTTTAAAAAAAAAAAAAAATTTCTCCAGCAGGACCCCATGTGAGCATTGTGATTCAGGGATACGGTATGAAGGAAAAAGAGAGATGACTTCACCAGTGGGTATTGAAAAAGCTTCAAAGAAGCTAATGTATCATTCTTACCAACCATTTACTCATCTGTCTACACACACTCACATACCTTTCTCCCAGGTTTGCCCTCTTCCAGGCTGTCTTTAATTGTGTTGGGAGATGGAGTGTGGGGACAAAAAAAAAATGCAAAAGCCAATCAGTTCCAATCTCCTACCACCAAAGTCCTTAGGGAAGCTTTCAGACGTTTAGATGGTGTCATAGTTCCTTTTCAGAAGAATCATCAATGGGATAATACTGAATGCCTCTGTTTAGCACAAGGAAACTAATCAAGAACAAAAGAATACTTATCTCCTCAAGCTTCCTTAAAAGGTCTTTGGAAAAAAAAGAAAAATGTCACCCAGTGGCAAGCAAAATGCCTCAAATAAAAGTTGAATTAAAGTATAGTTTAGCTAATACAGATAGGGTAGGTAAATAGCACGGTAGGGCTGCATCACTAGGTAAAGATTGGGTGCTGGGCTGCCCACTTTCATCCTGTTGGTATCAGTCTCAATGTTTAAATTGTACTTTAGTGTGCCGTTACAGACACTTTCTAGGGTATTAATGTCATTGGTATGATCAATTTGCACAGTGTTCTAAGGCACCTCAATCTCTTCTCCTCTCCCTTTACCATCAGTACAGCTCCACTTCAGGTATCTCTTGGACCTCTCTGTTTTTCAAGGATAAGGAGCTGTTACACCTGGAAGTCACTGAAACATGAACACTTCCACCACCCAGAAGTTCAGGTCATACAAAAGGAAGCTGAGGGCATCTGCTTACCTTTCCTGATGCTCTCTGAGGTAACGTAGAAATTCTCAGGCCGCTCTTGACTTTTTTCTGCAAAAACTATGAGATAAAGAGTATTCTAAGTAAAGCCAAATAAGATCTCTTTCTAAAAGGCTTTATAATATTTTATACATTTACCAAAAAAATTACCAAAATCTTGTACAAAAAAATAATAATAATGGATCACAACTTGGACCACTGTATGCAGTTCTATAAACCAAAACTTTAGGAGGCAACCAATGAGCAGAAGCTATAGGGATTATGAAACGAAGACAGACCAAACCAACAAGGTCTCAAACCAGAAAGACAAAGCCAGTCAGAGGATATGATCAGCATTTATGAGGTCATTAAAGAAAAGGGTAAGGTGAACAAGATTACCCTTTTCTGGATCCTTGAATACTGAAGTGAGCCGTGGAACACCTTGAAGTTTGAGAATAAAAGGAAGTGCCACTTCACATGTCAACAAGTGCCATAAGACAGAACTCAGAGCAGTGGAACAGGTAAAATATGTGCAAGGCTCCAAAGGGACTTAGATGAAGTCAGTCATGCACAAGGGACACATAAAGACTTGTAGGGAAAACTGGGAAATGACAAGCGTTCACTCAGTGGTAGGACTGCATAGTGATTGAGTCTCCCTGGGCTCTGCACACGACTCCCTGGGTTCAAATCCTGGCTCTGCCATTTATGAGTCATACAACCTAAGACAAGAGGCTTGACCTCTTCTTGCCTCAGTTTTCTGATATGTAGAATGAGGATAATAATTGTACCCTCCTCTTTGTGGGGATTACACGAGTTAATACATGGAAAGTGCTGAGAATAGTGCCTGGCACATGTAAGCACTCCATGTTAACTTTTATTATTCACATCTAAACCTTGAGATTGATGCCAATAAGACAGCAATACCTTGGCTTGCTAGTTAACACAAGGGACGTCTACTCAGTGCTTTACAGTTTATAAAATAGTTCCCCATGTATTATTTCATCTGACCCTTACAATAAGGCTCTGGCAAGTAATATTATGCATCATTGTATACATATAGTATTATGATACCCATTTTATAGATGAGGAAACTAAGGCTAAAGAGGGTGAAATGACTTACCCAATGTTCCATACTGTACAGCTGAAAAATGCAAGACCTGAGACTTGAATCCAGGTGTCCTAGACTCCAAACCATTGCCCTTTTTGTCATCTCCTGCCCCTCTCCTTTCCTTTCCTCCTCACAGTTTCCTAGCAAGTCAATCAAGGCTCTTTAGGAACCACCTATGCGTCTCCCAACTGAACTTCCCACAATGAGCCAGACCATCAACACCCTCTCCCCACCCCCTGCCATTTAGGCATTATCAATATATACTTGCAAGCTTCTTCATTTGGGTTCCCTTAGAAGCAGACCTGGGGGACTTCCCTGATGGTGCAGTGGTTAAGAATCCGCCTGCCAGTGCAGGGGACATGGGTTTGATCCCTGGTCCGGGAAGATCCCACATGCCGCTGAGCAACTAAGCCTGTGCGCCATAGCTACTGAGCCTGTGCACTAGAACCCGCGAGCCACAACTACTGAGCCCATGTGCCACAATTACTGAAGCCCGTGCGCCTAGAGCCCATGCTCTGCAATGAGAAGCCCGCGCACTGCAACGAAGACCCAACGCAGCGAAAAATAAATAAGTAAATTAATTAATTAAAAAAAAAAAAGAACTCTGGAAAAAATGTCTCTTAAATAAAAAAAGAAGCAGACCTGGGGACAATGATCCAAGTACATGTAGACTATGTGAGAGGTGATGCAGGTAAGACAGGGAAGTGGATAAAGCAGTAAATGGTGGGTTATCCAGTAAGTCACCATGATGGGCAAGCTGGGGAGCTCTGGAAAGCAATGTAGAGCATGAACCCCAGAGTTCTCCCAGTAGAGGGGCAAGTAAGCTAGGGTACTAAGCCATCAACTCTACTCAGTCAGTGGTTGAGGGCTGCATCCAGGGGTGACAATCCCCCAACTCTTCCAGCCTGTCCTGCCAGAGAAAGCCATCAGGCTAAAAGACACAGGTCCTAACAGGCAGGGTCCATCCAGTGAGCACAAAAACATAAAGAGCTGGGGGGACGTAAGCAGGACACTGAGTGTCTGCTACACGCGCCAAAGGAGATGCCATCCAAGGGATGGCAAACCCTGAGCACTGATGGCACTAGGCAATATATAATATCCCCCCACTGTATTTCTACCCAATTTAAGGTTGCCAGATTTAAAAAACGAAAACTGAAAAAAAGAGTGCAATATTTGGGACACACTTACACTAAAAAATTATTTGCTGTTTGTCTTAAATTCATACTTAACGAGGCATGCTGTACTTTATTTGACAAGCCCAGCCCAGCTACCTGGGGTTCTGGTTGAGAGCTATCTTCCCCAGTTTATAATCTTTGCCATACCTTCCACAACCTGCTTATAGTATTAAAAATGGAATGGAGGGACTTCCCTGGTGGCGCAGTGGTTAAGAATCCTCCTGCCAATGCAGGGGACACAGGTTTGAGCCCTGGTCCGGGAAGATCCCACATGCCGCGGAGCAACTAAGCCCGTGCGCCACAACTACTGAAGCCCGCGTGCCTAGAGCCCGTGCTCCGCAACGAGAGAAGCCACCGCAATGAGAAGTCCGTGCACCGCAATGAGTAGCTCCCACTCGCCGCAACTAGAGAAAGCCCATGCACAGCAACAAAGACCCAACGCAGCCAAATATAAATAAATAAATAAGTAAATAAATTTATTAAAAAAAAATGGAATGGAGGTCAGGTGCACAGATCTGGCAATTCCTATACTCTTACAGTACTTGTAATCATATTAATAAAATCAAGTCCTGAAAGATAGTGAAACTGACAATGCTATCAGCATCTAACTAATGTCCCAGGGATCATTATGGGTCAAAACCCAATTATCACCAACTTTTATCAATGTACGTAGGTAGACAGGATAGCATTGTGGCTGAAAGCCAAGGTTGTGGAGTCAGACTCCTTGAGTTCAAATCCTGGCTCTGCTACTTGGTAATCAAGTGACCTATGTAAGCCTCAAAAATGAGGGCTTACATTTTCCTCACCTGTAAAATGGGGATGATAATGGCCCTTACCTAATAGATTATTATGACATATTCCAAATAGAGCACTCTTGGTAGATTTCTATAAATGTTAACTATTAAAAATTAATAATAATAATAATGAGAGTTTCAGGAGATAAAAATTCACCAGGGATCTTGCCATTTGGAGTAGAGGGACATCTTGTTTATCTCTGTCTTCACACTATGCATAAATTCCTCCGGGAAGGCCAGAACTGAATCTGACCACTGCCCCTAGTCTAGTTCCAGAATCTGCCCCAAGCTCTGACTCTGTCTCCTGGGGCTGGTTGGAGACCATTCAGAAGGGAATGGTCTTGAGCAATGGTTCAGGAGGTAGAGGATCCAGGGAATTCCTGCTGAGAGGCTCTGAAGACCCCACTGTGCATCATTCCCTGCCACACTTGCCTTTAGAAATGTATGGTTCATTGTCAGACAGCTGGTGAGTGCCAGAAGCACTGGCCTCTGGCCTGGGCACTGGGACAGGGGGCCTGTTGGCCAAGTCCACGGAAAAGGCCTCATCATCATCCACTGTGTGATAAACATCTTCTTCCTGACCAAGATGGTGTACCTCCCTCTCCAAACTGGACATTCTCACGCTGTTGCCTAGAAACAGAGAGAAAGGTGACTGAAAGCAATTGTCAAACCCTGGGACCCCCAAGTCATGCAGCCAGCTGCCCTGGGACCCAGCCCTGCACATCAGCAAGCTGGCTGCCTCCACATTAGGTAGGGCCTGGCAGCCAACCAGGCCGGGGGCCAGCCCCACCTACCTGCACACCCACAGTAGTTGGCGCTGCCACAACAGAAAGGCCCATGTAGCCCATGTAGGGGGCACCACTAGAGCATATAGCTCTGGTGACCAGAGGGGAGTGTGCTACTGGGCCCCACAGACATCTGCTACCTAAGGCCACCACTCTAAGATTGGGAAACATCACCAAGCTACCTAATACACAAAAATTAAAAGAGAGAATTAGGCAAAATGAGGGACAGAGAAATATATTCTAAATGAAGGAACAAGAAAAACCCCAGAAGAAGAACTAAGCAAAGTGGAGATAAGCAATCTACTTGATAAAGAGTTCAAGATAATGATCATAAAGATGTTCAATGAACTTGGGAGAGGACTGGATGAACACAGTGAGAAGTTTAAGAAAGAGCTCGAAAATTTAAGGAACCAAACAGATCTGAAGGATACAATAACTGAAATTTTAAAATACACTAGAAGGAATTAATAGTAGATGAGATAATACAGAGGAACAGATCATTGAACTGGATGACAGAATAGTGGAAATCACTCAAGCTGAACAGAAAAAAAGAAAAATGAATTTAAAAAAATGAGAATAGTTTAGGAGATCTCTGAGACAACATCAAGCATACTAACTTTCCCATTATTGGGTCTCTGAAGGAGAAAAGAGAGCAAAAGGGGCAGAGGATGTATTTGAAGAAATAATAGATGAAAACTTCCCTAACCTGGGAAAGGAAACAGACATTCAGGTCCAGGAAGCATAGAGAGTCCCAAACAAGATCAACCCAAAAAGGTCCACACCAAGACACATTGTAATTAAAATGGCAAAAATTAAAGGGAGAATATTAAAAGCAGCAAGGGAGGGCTTCCCTGGTGGTGCAGTGGTTAAGAATCCACCTGCCAATGCAGGGGACATGGGTTTGAGCCCTGGTCCGGGAAGATCCCACATGCCGTGGAGCAACTAAGCCCGTGAGCCACAACTACTGAGCCTGCGCTCTAGAGTCCGTGAGCCACAACTACTGAGCCCACGAGCCACAACTACTGAAGCCCGCACGCCTATAGCCCATGCTCCGCAACAAGAGAAGCCACTGCAATGAGAAGCCCGCGCACCTCAACGAAGAGTAGCCCGCACTCACCACAACTAGAGAAAGCCTGCCTGCAGCAACAAAGACCCAATTCAGCCAAAGAAAAATAAATAAAATAAATTAAAAAAAAAAAAAGCAGCAAGGGAAAGGCAACTAGTTAAGTATAAGGGAACTCCCATAAGAATACCAGCTGCTTTTGAGCAGAAATTTTGCAGGCCAGAAGGGAGTGATATCATATTTAACATGATAAAAATAAGCTTACAACCAAGAATACTCTACTCAGAAAGGATATCATTTGATTTGAAGGAGAGATAAAGAGTTCTACAGACAAGCAAAAGCTAAAAGAATTCAGCACTATTAAGCTGGCTTTACAGAAAGTGTTAAAGGGACTTCTCTTTATACCACAACTAGAAATATGAAAATTTAAAAAAAAAATCTCATTGATAAAGGCAAATATACAGTAAATATACAGATCAACCACTTATAAAGCTAGTAGGAAGGTTAAAAGACAAAAGTATTAAAATCATCTATATCCACAATAAGTAGCTGAGGGATACACAAAACAGAAAGATGTGAAATATGAAATCAAAGACATTAAACATGGAGGCAGGTAAAAATTCAGGGTTGTGAGACTTCCCTGGTGGCGCAGTGGTTAAGAATCTGCCTGCCAGTGCAGGGATAAGGGTTCGAGCCCTGGTCCGGGAGGATCCCACATGCCGCGGAACAACTAAGCCTGTGGGCCACAACTACTGAGCCTGCGAGCCACAACTACTGAAGCCTGCACACCTAGAGCCCATGCTCTGCAACACGAGAGGCCACCGCAATGAGAAGACCGTGCATCACAACGAAGAGTAGCCCCTGCTCACCGCAACTAGAGAAAGCCCACGCACAGCAACAAAGACCCAATGCAGCCAAAGATAAATAAATAAAATAAATTAAAAAAAAAAAAGAATCCGGCTGCCAATGCAGGGGACACGGGTTCAAGCCCTGGTCTGGGAAGATCCCACATACCACAGAGCAACTAAGCCCACGAGCCACAACTACTGAGCCCACGTGCCACAACTACTGAAGCCCATGTGCCTAGAGCCCCTGTTCCGCAGCAAGAGAAGCCACCGCAATAAGAAGCCTGTTCACCGCAATGAAGAGTAGCCCCCACTCACCACAACTAGAGAAAGCCCACACGCGGCAACGAAAACCCAACACAGCCAAAAATAAATAAAATAAAACATAAATAAATTTTTTAAAAAAAGAAATAAAAGGAATCCAAATCAGAAAGGAAAGAGAAAACGGTCACTGTTTGCAGATAACATGATACTGTATATAGGAAATCCTAAAGATGTCATCAAAAAACTGCTAGAACTAGTGGTGCTTCCCTGGTGGCGCGGTGGTTGAGAATCTGCCTGCCAATGCAGGGGACACGGGTTCGATCCCTGGTCCGGGAATATCCCACATGCCGCGGAGCAACTAAGCCCGTGAGCTACAATTACTGAGCCTGTGCTCTAGAGCCCGTGAGCCACAACTACTGAGCCCACGTGCCGCAACTACTGAAGCCCACGTGCCTAGAGCCTGTGCTCCACAACAAGAGAAGCCACCGCAATGAGAAGCCCACGCACTGCAACGAAGAGTAGCCCCCGCTCGCCGCTACTAGAGAAAGCCCGTGCACAACAACGAAGACCCAACACAGCCAAAAAAAAAAAAACTATTAGAACTAGTAAATGAATTCAGTTAAGTTGCAGAATACAAAATTAATATACAGAAATCTGTTGTGTTCACTAATAATAAACTATAAGAAACAGAAATTAAGAAAACAATCCCAATTACAATTGCATCAAAAAGAATAAACTACCTAGGAATAAATCTAACCAAAGAGGTAAAAGACCTGTACTCTGAACATTATAAGACATTTATGAAAGAAACTGAAGACAACACAAATAAATGGAAAGATATACCACATTCATGCATTGGAAGAATTAATATTGTTAAAATGACCATACTACCCAAGGCAAACTATGGATTCAATGCAATCTCTAAGAAAATACCAATGGCATTTTTCAAAGAACTAGGACAAATAATTCTAAAATGTGTACGGAAACACAAAAGACCCCAAATAGCCAAAGCAATCTTGAGAAAGAAGAACAAAGCTGAAAGTATCATACTCCCTGATTTCAAACTATACTATAAAGCTATAGTAATCAAAACAGTATAGTATTGGCATAAAAATGGACTACTGTAGATCAATGAAACAAATAGAAAGCCCAGAAATAAACTCATGCTTATATGATCAATTAATTTATGACAAAGGAGCCAAGAATACATGGGGGGCAAAGACAATCTCTTCATAAATAGTGGGAAAACTGGACAACATATATATAATCACTCTCCAATACAGCCTTGACTTAATAATACCTGTGTATGTTCCCCTATGTTCTCCTCCTTCACCAGAAAGTAAAGTCTCTTGAGGGTATTGATTATATCTTTTTTTTTTTTAATTTTATTTATTTATTTATTTATTTTTGGCTGTGTTGGGTCTTCGTTTCTGTGCTAGGGCTTTCTCTAGTTGCAGCAAGCGGGGGCCACTCTTCATCGCGGTGCGCAGGCCTCTCACTATCGTGGCCTCTCTTGTTGCGGAGCACAAGCTCCAGACGCGCAGGCTCAGTAGTTGTGGCTCACGGGCCTAGTTGCTCCGCGGCATGTGGGATCTTCCCAGACCAGGGCTCGAACCCGTGTCCCCTGCATTGGCAGGCAGACTCTCAACCACTGTGCCACCAGGGAAGCCCTATTGATTATATCTTATTTTCCTTTGTGTCCCCTAGCCCAACAACTAAAATAGTGCTTTGCTCATAGTAGGTACTCATTAAATTTTGGTAAAATAAAGATAAACAAGTGTATTTAAAAAGAGATTTTGCTAAAGGCAACTTGTTTACCCAAAGCAGTGGCTCCAGTGGTGGGAACTTCTGGCTTAGTTGTAATAGGCTGATGGGGGAGCTCATGGGAATAGGGTGCCTTCAAGCACACCATGTGCCATGTACATGGCAGCCCATTCCTTGAGTGGAGCAACCCTCATAGCGAGCCAGGCAATATCCTACATTTATTTCTCTTTCCCTCTTTTTGCTTCCCTGCTCACTGCTGCAATTTACCTTCTAAAAACTTGCGGATCATAGAATCCTTAGTGGTCCGAGAGAAACCATCTCCAGGGATTGGATTAGATGTACTGGCCTGAAGCATTTCAACGTCTAGAAGGGAAAGGAGACTAAGAGTTTATATGTTGTTCTTCCACACAGGCAAGGACATTTTATAAGTGGATATACAAGGTTTGACAAATCAAGAGATTCAAGAATTCACTAAACCATCCATCTACCCATCCATCCATCTAATCACCCATGCATCCATAGGTCCATGCATGCATCCATACATCCAATTATCTACCTACTCAATAAGGACACTCAGTAAATATGGGGTATAAAGGAGAGCAACATTTACAACCTTCAGGCCCTTTCCTAGACCACAGGACTCAAAAGGTATAGATATGCTCATTTGTGTTTGAAAGAATTAGCTTAATTTTTAAATATATAACTGTAGTCTTTATAACAGCCAAAAAAAAAAAACCAACAGCAAATAATTGGAGGCAGAAACAACAAAGAATAGATAAATCATAATTTATTTAAACAATGAACCATTTTCAACAGTTAAAAAGAATGTATGGGAGCCACTCTATCAACATAGTACCATCTCAAAAACATAACAACCAGAACTCTATTTTTAGGTCATTCATGCAATTGGTCATTTATAAGGAAGAAGTACATAGACCTTTGGTTTTTCACTATTAAGCATAAACCCATAGGGACCAAAACTGTGTGTGAAAACTATTCAATTGACACAGCAGATTCTACTAAAACCTTAGTAACCAACATTACTTTACGTTACTATATGACTCTGAAGTATGCATTTTGGGAGCAAAATTTCAACCTTGTGTTAAAAGTAGAACTTTGATAATATCAAGAGGTTGCGTTCAGTAGGGCATATCACACAGTTACTGGGGACTTGTTTGCTTAGGGAAAATATGTAGTTTGA
Source organism: Balaenoptera acutorostrata (assembly GCF_949987535.1). NCBI lineage: Eukaryota > Metazoa > Chordata > Mammalia > Artiodactyla > Balaenopteridae > Balaenoptera > Balaenoptera acutorostrata. The sequence continues at coordinate 32,034,897 of NC_080079.1, read as the reverse complement.
AGTTGAATAGTATACTTTGAGAAAAAAAATCATTTGAATTTAATCAGTACACACAGATATACTGTTCCTACTACTTTGATCTTTGGGGACCAGTTAAATACAGTCTGGTGAATTTGTATGAAATATGTATATCACATTTTCCAAGAATATTAATTGAAAAGAGGTCATGGTCATAAAGTTACGTTAAGGATAATGAACTTCACGTGACATAATCCTAGTTTTGAAACAAAATATCTGTATGTACATAGAAAAAAAGCCTGGAAAGAAATACATCAATATGTATATAGTGGCTATTTCTGAAGTAGTATGGATAGGTCATGGACATTTCAGACCATGGATATTTTATTTTCTATTTTACACTTTTCATTGTCTTCCAAATTATCCATAGTGGCTTCTGTTGCATTCATATATGAGAAAAACCCTATCAGCACTTTTTAAAAAGGGCTAGGTAATTATGAGCAAGTATGTACAATTAGATTCCCAAAGCAAAAATAATTTCAGGTTATTAAAAAAAATTATGGCTCACCCGTCAATTACCAGATTACTGATTTTTTAATTATAAAACATACTGTTTTTTTTAAAATTTATTTATTTCTTTATGTATTTATTTTTTGGCTGCATTGGGTCTTCCTTGCTGCGTGCGGGCCTTCTCTAAGTTGCGGCAAGCGGGGGCTACTCTTTGTTGCGGTGCGCAGGCTTCTCGTTGCGGTGGCTTCTCTTGTTGCGGAGCACGGGCTCTAGGCGCCCGGGCTTCAGTAGTTGTGGCACGCGGGCTTCAGTAGTTGTGGCTCGTGGGCTCTAAAGTGCAGGGTCAGTAGTTGTGGCGCACAGGCTTAGCTGTTCCGCAGCATGTGGGATCTTCCTGGACCAGGGCTCAAACCTGTGTCCCCTGCATTGGCAGGTGGGTTCTTTTTTTTTTTTTAAAAAGGAACTCCTTTATTTATTTATTTATTTATTTATTTTTATTATTTTTTTTTTTTGGCTGTGTTGGGTCTTCGTTTCTGTGCGAGGGCTTCCTCCAGTTGCAGCAAGCGGGGGCCACTCTTCATCGCGGTGTGCAGGCCTCTCACTATCGCGGCCTCTCTTCTTGTGGAGCACAGGCTCCAGACGCGCAGGCTCAGTAGTTGTGGCTCACGGGCCCAGTTGCTCCGCGGCATGTGGTATCCTCCCAGACCAGGGCTCGAACCCGTGTCCCCTGCATTGGCAGGCAGATTCTCAACCACTGCGCCACCAGGGAAGCCCTGGCAGCTGGATTCTTAACCACTGTGCCACCAGGGAAGTCCATACTGATTCTGAAACTTTCCAGTGACCAGATATTACATTATTACATAGCATAGCTCTTACCCGACCTTGTTTCAAACTTTGACAATCTTTTGATAATCTAAATATAAATTTTGTGACCATAAAACAAAACAAAACACAATGGTGAGTGAAAAAGTTGCAGACTGGTGTTTGCAGTATATAAAGTATTTTATATAAAGTAGTTTTCAGTATATAAAGTAGTTTATATAAAGTTTTAAGGCCTATAAAATGATACTACATGTAGTTTATGAATTCATAAATATCTAGTAAACTTATGAAAACATGCTGAAATGCTGGAAAGGATAAATGTTGAGTTCATGGTAGTGGTTACCTCTGGGAGGGAGGGAGGATAATCAGGTTCCAGAGGGGGTTCATAGGGGGCTATAATATGTAATTTTTTAAAAAAAGATCTGAGACAAAAGAAAAAAAAATACATATTCTTGATGAATCAGAATCTTCAAGAAATACAACATTTTTGAAAATTAATATGCTACCTTTTGCCCCCAAAAGGGGAAAATAAGATTCTATTTTTGTATTTTCTTGTATATGCAGAAAAAGAAACTCTGGAAGGAGATATAAGAAATTAAGATCAATGGTTTCCTGGGAACTAGAAAGATGACAGACAAGGACTGGAGAAAGGTTTTTTTCACTATTCATCTTTTTATATTCTAGTTTTTTTATCCTATTGAAAAAAATAAAGGAAAGAAATGCAGAGCTCTGATCATGTTTTTGTTACCTTAAATATTATCCAAAAAAAGGGAAGATAAACCAATTCCTTTTTTCTACCTTTTCAGTTTAATGTTTCTTGAAATATGTGCAGTGGAGACATTACATTTAATATAATGTACCTTGATACCCTCTGGTCCAAAGCCCTGTGATTCCAAATGAGTAAACCGTTAATTCAGTGAACTTCTCTTGTCAACACTGAATTCTATAAAGTAAACTGTAGAGAGCTTAGGGTGACTGTACTGATCCTGAAACATACCTAGAAGTGTTTTAATTTTAAAAATAAATTTCTGGGACTCCCCTAGTGGTCCAGTGGTAAGACTCTGAGCTCCCAATGCAGAGGGCCCAGGTTCGATCCCTGGTCAGGGAACTAGATCCCACATGCATGCCGCAACTAAGAAGTCCACATGCTGCAACTAAAGATCCCACATGCCGCAACTAAGACCCGGCACAGCCAAAATAAATAAATAAATAAATATTTTAAAAAAATTTCTAAGAACTCACAATTCATTCCTTAAAAATTCAAGACCAGAAAAATGTCACTTATTTGAGATTTCTATTTAAATTGCTTAATTGTGGTTTTATGGAACATGTTTCTCATGGAGTTAGAAAATTGGGAAGAAAGACATATCCTACAGGTGTGCCTTGCTGGGAGCAGGACCCTCCTCTACCCTCCTGACTCCTACCCCTACAATCCCTCACCCCTTAGCTGCCTGACCCTGACCCAGCCAACTTTTGAGACTCTTCATTCACACAACAATAAAACACAGAGGAAAAGACCCCGAAGGAAAGACTTGCTTGCATCAGACACCCCTAGAGATGAGGGGAGGGAGAAGTTTTGTGGGCCTATCGTTGGGCTCTGTCATGCCCAGTGCTGCATCCTCCAGGAAACCACAGCCCCCTCAGGCTCCAGCATCTCTAAGAACCTGGTGAGGGCAGAGCAGCATCAGGACAGTTTCAATCACCAATAAACAGATCTCCCAGGCTGGCAACACCAGAGCGCAAACCTCACACACACAATCGGCCACCCCCACTGACAGTGGTAAAAGAGACACGCACGGCCTGGCTATTTCACTAACAAAGTTCAGTTTGAGACAACTGATTTCCACATCTGAGATGTAGCTGCAAAATTGAAGGAGCTACAAAGAGTGTTGGAAAAACAAAATGTAGAAGAAAAATGGAAACAGCAAAAGCAGCCCTGGCTGGACCTGGCACGCTTCTATAATAAGGATGCGGGCTTCTGTCCCTGGTACTATGACCCTATCATAATATGCTGAATTTTATGTGGGTTAGAGAAAGAATTTTAAAAAGAAAAGAGAGAAAAAAGAATGAGCACCAGTAATGACATGTCAATATCATGATCCTTTGCTACAATGCACTGAGGAGGATGCAACATCATTGCTATGGCATTCTTGCCCCAAATTTATAACCTCAGTCCAATCACAGAAAGCATCTGACAAACCCAAACTAAAGGGCATGCTACAAAATAACTGACTGGTGTTCTTCCAAAGTGTCAAGATGAGGAAAGACTGAGGAACTGTTACACATTGGAGGAGACTAAGGAGAATAGCAGCATGCACTGCAGGATCCTATCTAGGATCAGCATCTAGTCCTACCTACGAACAGAAAAAGAACATTAGGGGGAAAACCAGTGAAATTTTGAACAAGGTCTGGAGGTTAGTTAGTGGAATTGCACCAATGTTAATTTCTCGGCTTTAGTAACTGTACTCTGGTTATGTTGAGATGTTAATACTAGGGAAATCTGGGTGAAAGGTATACAGGAAGGGTAGCATTTTTGCAACTTTTCTCTAAATCTAAAAGTATTTCAAAATAAAAAGTTTTTTTTTTTTAAAGAAGAAGAACAGGTAGGAGGGAAAGAGATGAGAAAAGGAGAGGAAGAAATGCAACAGCAAAACTAAAGAAGCATAAGCCCCGGGAATGACCTATGCTGACCCTTTCCTGTCCACCTACACTACACAAGTCACCTTCCAGGGACTCCTGTGAGCCACGCACCTCTGGGTATGATGAACGAGGCAGGGCTAAATGAGCCACTGTGACAAACAGATCTTTTTACTCTACGGTCATGCCTTCACTGGTGGTTAAGAGCATGATTTTAGAAGGAGAAAAACTAGGATCTGCTAAAGATCAGTCCTGAGACATTAGTAGAATTATTTCTCCTCCTTGAGGCACCCTAGAAGGATGGTGAGAGGTTTGGGCACTATGGTCAGAATGCATAGGTTCCAATTTTGACTCTTCCACTTCTGACTGTAGGACTACAACACCCACCCGTCCAACTGACTTTTAGATCCAACTTTTTGGATCCAGCTGATCATTTGGACTCACAAGATGACCATGGGCCATGCTGGTAACAGTCTACTCAGAAGGATGGAGGATACAGACCAGCAGGACAGTGCCAAGCGGCCTTCCTCATCTAGGGCAGTCTTTACACCAGTCCAGCAACTTTCACGCAAGGAGACAAGATCCATATCAGGCAGGTGGAGAAGCTGCCATGGTGTCTCAAAGGAGCAGCATTTCTCAACTCTGGAGTTTACTAGCAACTCCTGAGGCATTAGCTTCCAGGGTCCCCATAAGAGGCATCCAGAGACATTGCCCTCAGGGAAGCCCGAAGTATGGTGTCCCTTTCAGGTATTTATAGTTTACATACAACTCCTCCCAGTTCCAGATGCAATTTACCACCAATTAGGGGTCATTTTTATCATAGGCAATGTTGCCTAGAGACATAATTGACATATGGCTCTTATCAGGTTACCAGGGTAACAGAGTGGAAGTCAACAAAGGTCAAATTCTCCTGCAGAAAGGGAAATGAGAGCTGTTACATTAACTCTTTGCCCACAATTATCTTGGGCCAAATTGTTTACATCCTCTCAGGTTCTGTTTTCCTGTCTGTAAAATGGTGATAATAATAGTACATATATCATAGGTTTGTCATGAGTATTAAATGAGAAGCACAGTGCTTAGCACATAGGAAGTGCTAAATGAACGTTAGCTGCTATTATTACTGTTATCTTTATTATTAAATTCTACACCCACGCTAATGTCCTAAGTAGAGAACAATTTTAAAAAGAGGACTCAATTTATACTTTTTAATAGTAACTTTATTTGTTTGAAGTCAAGTCTCCTCCTTCAGAGTAATAAATGCTTATGGGTTAATTCTAACATCTGAATATCCACACATATTTTCAAATTACCTTTCCTAGTAAAGAATTACACCCAATCAATATTTTTATATTGAATGTACTTAAAGCATGGGGGCATTGTAAGATAACAAATGATAATTCTTCACCATGGAATTATATGTGGAAACCTGACTCACAAACGAGGCTTGCCAGGCATTGTCTTGATCATGGCTCCTGAACACCAAGTCCAGGCTGGACAGAGCTGGAGGCTTCTTTCCTCCTTGGCCAAGGTTCTACCGCTGCAGTCCAGACCTGACTTGGAGGCCCCATGCCCATTACCTTGTGCTTTCCTGAGGCTTATCACATTTTTTATTAGAGGGCTCAGCAATGAGCACCAAGGGGAAATTCTAGCAGCTCTTCAATCCCTTCTGGTCCCACCTCATACTGCCGGGATCACAGGTGGAGGCTGATCTTAAGGTCAGAGCCTAAAGCCAGAGGATCTGAGGCTTGGCTGGAAGAGCATGATGGAGGCAGGGACACAGGGAGGAGGAGGATGGTCTGCAGACACATGAGAAGGCCTGGAAGTCAGCCGTAAAGGCCCTGACAAGGGCTGGAGCCAAGTGAATGGTCTGCATTCAGGCGACAAACATAAGTCAGAGAAAGGCAGCAGTCAAGGCCAGGCAAGCAATAGAGGTCCAGGACACTGACCGATAATGTCTGTAAAATGGTGATAATAATAGTACATATCTAATAGGTTTGTCATGAGTATTAAATGAGAAGCACTGTGCCTAGCACATAGGAAGTGCTAAATGAATGTTAGCTGCTATTATTACTATTATTACCATTATGTTTATTATTAAAGCAGGTCAAGATCACAATCAGAAGTGGTGATTACCAGCGTGGACTTTGATATCCTTCAGACCTGCGTTCAAGCCCTGGCTCTGATTTTTAGTAGCTCTGTGTCCTTGGACAAGTTACCTGACATCACTAAGCTTTCATATCTCCATCTATAAAGTGGGTATGGATAACAGTACCTACCTCATAGGAAGACTGTATGAACCAATTGAGACGACGCTTATAAAATGTTTAGCAACAGTACTAGGCACTAAATATTAATGGTTATCATTATATTGAGGCAACCTAGACAGTTTATTAGCTTTCTATTGTTGCTGTAACAAATTACCACAAACTTAGAGACTTAAAACAACATCCAGTTCTGTAGATCAGAGGTCTGAAATGGGTCTCACTGGGCTAAATCAAGGTTTTGGCAGGACTGCATTCCTTTCTGGGAGATCTAGGGAAGGTTCGGTCTTCTTGCCCTTTCCAGCTTCTGGAGGCCCTGCACTCCTCGGCACAAGGCCCTCTTCTTCCATCTTCAAAGCCAGTAATGTTGGGCAGAAAGCTCAGCTGAACTGAGTCCTTCTCATGGTGCCATCTCTGGTCTAACCTGATTCCTTCTTTTATGTTTTTTTTTTGGCCACGACCAGGGCCAGGGATTGAACCCAGGCCGCTGCAGTGGAAGTGCTGAGTCCTAACCACTGGATCGCCAGGAAATTCCCATCTTTCTTCTACTTTTAAGGACCCTTGTGATTATACTGTGCCCACCCTGATAATCCAGGATATTCCCATTATTTTAAGGCCAGCTGATTAGCAACCTTAATTCCATCTGCAACTTTCATTCCCCTTTGCTATGTAATCTAGCATATTCATAGGTTCAGGGGCATTATTCTGCCTACCACAGGTTAAGACCAAACGTGAGCACAGTCAACCTGTCATGAACTTCCTTCCCATGTGGGACTGGCGAGGGGAGTGGGCACAGGGACCAGGGTGCACTCAAGCAAGTCCATCATGTCATGTCCACATATGGACTCAGTAGCCCTGGCCTGAGGTGGGCACAGGCATCTATTGAGTCTCTGGAGGTGCACTGCCTTAAATGAAGAAAAATACTTTTCTTTCCATTTATATTTTAAATAAAATGATTATTTTTATACTGAGTTCAACGTAAGTATCTTTGAATTAGACCAGGAACAGTGGATACACACATTGGCCTCCATGTCCCTATTGTGTACTCAAGGCAAACATCCCTATTCAATCATAGCATTCTTTGTGGCCTCAGAATCCTTCTCAACACAGCTCCCCAGGCACTCAACACCAGCTAACTGACACTGGCACATGAAATTACTTTTAAAACACTATTTGCCATAGCTATATTAGGCAGTAAGTCCCAGTAGTAGCAGATACTACTTTTGTAATAATAAAGAAGAGAAAAGAAAAAGTACCTGGTGGTTTGGAGTTAATGAGAGATAAAACCCTCAAACTGTAAATTTGACGACCCATGTGTACATACAACCCAGGCACACAGTAACACATAAGCGACTGAAATAGAAAATTCTGGAGGTGAAGGGAGTCCGTTTCCAGACAAAGGACATTTTGAAAAGGAAAGCAGAGCAACAGATCCCTGCGTCCCTGGATGCTCAGTGTTTGTACTTCAGATTCTAAGCATTTAACCTTCACCACTTAGGTAAGAATAAACTGAAATGTGCTGAAACCTGCTGGTCTAAGGAAAAAGTGCAAAGTTCTTTCATTTCATTGGGAAAAAACCCCAAAACAATAACAAGGAAACTCTGGGGCCACAGTCTCCTTCTGGGAAAAGCCAGCTGCAGTGTTACACTGTACTTTTTCAAGGGAGTCAATCCCAAGGAAACCATTCCTGGGAAGAAAGAAGCTTGAACAGATGAAGAGAAGGCAGGCAGGCAAGCAATTAAGGAATGAGTCAAGAGCAATAACGAATTTTCAAAGAAGCTCATGGGATACTCCTCATGGGACATAAATCTAGATCACTCGGCTGCAGCGGAAACTCCATCCAGATTATGTGTTGTTAATTTAACAGAAAACCTAATCTGAGTATGTAATACAGTAAAGTGTCAGATACTGAGAGACTATTCTTCTGGAAAGGCTCTCAAACCCTGAAAGCAGGCCAAAAGAATTTTTTTTCAGCAAGTGCTTTTGTGGCCAGAAAAGAGGCTTAGAACAAGGATCAGCATGGTAAAACATTTGAAGAAAACCTGAAACCCGATTGGTTCCATTTGCACACAGGTGGAATGGACTGCTGTGATTGACCATGTCAGTAAGAAAGTCCAACCTTCCCATATCCTCATGGAGAAGTGAGGGGAAGGAGAGAGATAGACAGACAGAGAGGCAGAGACAGGGACAGAGAGAAAGAGATAGTCACACACATGCAAAGGCGGGGGGGGGGGGGGGGGGCGGGGAAGGAGAGGGAGAGAAAGGGAGAGAGACAATGAGACAATGAGACACAAAGAAAGAGGGAGTTGGGAGAGGGGAGAGAGAGAGACAGAAACAGAGACAGAGAGAGGAGAAATGGCAGTCTGAAATTAGAGGTGCTAAGGAGTGATTGACATTGAAAAAGAGGCTCAGCATGAAAGGGTTAGGAGAAGCAGCATGCTAAGTTTTGTGGATTTCTTGGCAGGCAACAAGTACCTTAGTGCGGTGCTCCTGGTAAGCACACAGGCCCTCTGTCCTGCAGGAATGAGTCCACGGGACGAGTTCCTGATGGGATGTAGTGGGTACTATGACTTGCTAAGTCACAGGCACCCCTCCCCCAATCCATTCTCTACTAGCTGCCCTCTCCAGGGCACTGTATCTTTTTCCTCAATCGTACTGTCACAGTTTGTAGTTATATATTCAGTTATGCAGTACCTTTGTTTAATATCCAACTCTCCCGCTAGAAGGGAAGCTCTGGAAGGCAGGGATCATGCCAGCTTATTTACTGACTCCTCATCATCTGGCACAGTGACTTAAACACTTAAGGGGATCGATAAATGTTGTTGAATGAATGAATGTGAGAATGGACAAACTAATGAGTAATAAGCAAATGAATACATGGATATGGAGATCTTTGGGCTTTGTTAAGGAATCTGGGCATTTCCCAAGCTGAGAAAAGAGAAGGGCAATTCAGGCAGCAGGAACAGCACAAGCAAATGTATGGAGACAAGAAAGAAAAGGCAGCTGGGAGTGGCCAAAGATGTCCCACCTTCGGGGACATCTAACAGATATCTCACTACCACCTATCGGGGAAGTGAAGTCCTTGCATTGGAACGTCAACAAACAATTCCACACCACAACATCTAGGATGACTTCTTATTTTCTGGTAACTCTCAAATTCAAGAAATAATTGAGCACCTGTTGTGTACAGCCTGTGGATGATACACGCTTCCTAACTGAAGTAGGAGCAGGTAAGCAGAGAAGCGTGTACACAACCAGAGAGCAAACTGATCTGTATGACGTGCCCCGAGGAAGGTGTGACCCACAGCTGTGCAGGTGCAGAGGGGAGCAAGGTCGCTGCTGATGGTGAGGATTTTATCTTATTAATTAAAAAACATTCAATCCAGCATGCTTTCACTAAGTGCCTAGCTCTACAACACAGTTCTTGTATATCTAGGGGAGGGAAAAGCTACAGAAGTCAGGAAGTGCCTTGAGGACCCCTCTGCTTCACCAGGTCAGTTTCAGCCCCAGACAAGACAGGAACAGCCAACCCTGCCTCAGAGGGAGTTCCTTGCTGGTAAGACCTCATGCCTTGCACCCAGCCCCACTGCCTCTAAGGCACTTCTTGGCTCTACTAGCGAGGGTCTTCCCACGATGAATAGCAGGAGGATGGCAGAGACTCCGCGGCTGCAGGAAGGAAGACTCTTGAGAGAAAAGTGTGCAGATGGGGAAGGCAGCATGTTCCAGTAACTTAATTTTACTTACAAATGGTCCTTCAGGTGGGCTCAGACTTTACATGGCTGGGCTATGAGGCTGTTCACTGGGCCCAGTTATGCCCCCAGATCAGAGGGGACCCCGCTCACAGAGACTATAACCAGAGAGCTCCAGTAAAGAAAACACTGCTGGAGCTGATCTGTTACAAAGACGGCAGTTACCAAGGAGGTTGCTAAGGGAAGTCAGCAAGTTAGCTGGGGCTTAGTTGGCTCTCCACTGCACACAAACTTGAGCCACAGACCCAGGTGGAGGGAGCAGGGGCGCAAAAGAAATGTTCAACGCAAGAGTCACAAGAAGCAGAATAACCCTCTGGAATGGATTAGAGTGACACGTGTGAGTTTAGTTTCTAGTAGCGAGACATCGCATCTTTCTCCTTTTACTCCTCTCTCCTGATGCAGAAAGACAGACCTCTGAGATTGTCAAGCAGCACTACATCCACAAGCGGATTACCAGGCCCAGCTGGACAAGGGCCTCCCAGAAATGGCTCCCGAGGTCTTAGTACCCAGAGCCTCATCAAAGTGCCCAGTCACTGGGTGAGGCTTTCCACACAAAACGTATTACCTAAGTCAAAGGACCACCAGGACCACCGTATCATTCTCTGAAGGCAGGGATAGAAGCAAACAAAGTAAATGAGAAAAAAATCAGGAGATAGTGAAGACACCTAAAGAGAGGTGTGCTGTGATTTTTAGTTAGTGTTTGCAGAAGCTTACCCTAAGAACACTTATTTCTTATATAGTGCGGTGTGGAAAATGATGGTTTAAATCTGTGGGCGTTTGAACACAAAATTCTCAAGAGAATTGGGAGCAATGTTGAAAGTCTGATAACAAAGACGTAGTTACCACCTGGTGGCAGCATATCTAAACTAAAGACAGTATGAGGAGTGTGTGTGTGCCTGTGTGTGTGTGTGTGTGTGTGCGCACGTGTGCACACGCACCCACGCACGCAAGTTCAGGGGAAGGATCATAAAATCTCAGGATCAGAACCCAACATCGCTGCCCAGCCCCTTCATTCAACACTGGGAGTTTCCCTGACAATCTTCCTACTTAGTGGTTGTTTGGATTCCCTTTGGGGACCTCATTACTACTATCCCCTTTCCAAAACTCAAGTCAGAAAGAGGCAGATTTGTCCCAACACAATCAGATGACCTCCAAAGCAGTGGTAAGGAGATGGCATAGAGCCTACACTCCATAATGTTTGTCCTGTGAGTGAATGAATGAATGAGTGAGCGAGTGAGTCAGCTAGTGAATAAACATGGCCTAGTTTCCTTCCTATTTTCAGCCTCTAGGGTTGAATGGTAACAAAGGTGGGGCACTTGATAACCTCCGCTATTTAGATTTAGGAAATAGCTCCCCTGTAAGTATCCGTCCCAGGGCTGGCAAGTTCTGGCCCTGGAAGAAGGGCAGGCCAGGAGGGTCCTCTAGCTCAGTGGGCAGCTGACAGACTTGACCCCTGGGAATATGCAGACCCAGATTCCTGACCTAGTTCTCCCTCGATTAGACTTAAGTAAGTTACTAAATCTTGGAGCCTTAGCGGTCTCCTCTATAAAATGAAGATAACTTTATCCACCAAGCCCCAGGACGCTCAGATGAGATCACAGAGATGAAAGCAGTGTGTTGACTTGAAAGGGCCAGAAGATGACTGTGCGGGCTGGTGTTACAAATATGCATCTTAGATTTATCAGTCTGTCCTACTTACTTATGACCTAAACTGCCTTCTCCCCTAGAGAGTCACTGGTAGTAAGATGAATGGTTCCTCCCCAGGTACAAGTTGCTGCTGCTTCTGGGCCAGTAGGTAAGTGGTCATTCTCAAGATTAAACCACAGAGACAGAAACACAAATCATATCTAGATTCAGAAAATTCAGAGTTTATATGATCTGGCAAGTGAAAACTGCGGTGGGTTTCCTCTGCCCATTCCCCAAACAGCGGAATTCTACAGCCTGCCTGTTGGTGGCCTCCTTCTAGCTCCACGGCAACCAGAATTCCCCCCATCCCCAACCCCTGGAACTTTACAAGATGCCAACTGGCCGCAAACCAGGCAAGCTCCATAGCCACCGCCTTGGGAAGTGCTAAAGGGGCTCAGCGCTCCCACTGCGAGAGGCCCAGCAGACAGGAGTAGTGGGATGGCTACTGTTAGCATTCCCTGCCGCTTTGCACTGCTGTGGTGGGGGGTTTCCTGTGTTGGAGCACCCAGAGGGATAACAGGTGTTAAGGCCCTCTGTCAACACTAAACCAACTGCCGGTAAAGTGCGGGATCCTTCAACTGTTCAACTGCCCCACCGTAGGGACACAGGGCAGAAATGATGATGCATGGTCTCTGGTTTCCCAGAGGGGTACCAGCTTTTCTCCAAATGTTCTTTTGTGAATGAGTCTCTGTTCCAGACTGAAAAGGACTGTGTCTTCCCTCCACCCCGTTGTCTCACCAAAAACCAGGAGCGGGAGCGGCAAGTAGCAGAAACACAGATGCTCCAGAATGCTTGTTGGGTACATGGAGAGATGGATGGATGTGCAAGGGTAGGGGGCGCCAGAGGCTGTTTTGTGAGCTAACATCTGGGCCGCAAAAAGAGGAAGCATGGCTGGAGCCGCTAGATGGTTTTTCTAAAAGAAACCACGACTAAAATTTGTGGTGTTAGATGGAAACTTCTGGCACAGAATAAGGAATATGGTCCTAAAGACAGCGAGACCTGGGTTCAAACCTGGATTCTATCACTTATTAGCTGTGAGACTTTGGCGGAGTTGCTTAACCTCTCTGTGCCTCAGTTTCCTCATTTGTAAAGCGCGGGTTAATAAAAGCACCCCTGTATGGCTGCTTTGAGGATTCAGTGAGGTAGAGGGTGTGGATGGTGAGGATGACGCCTTCCCTCCTCACCTTCCTGCTGGGTCACGGCTCATTCGGGAAGAGCTTCCACAAGTACTTCAAGTCCTTCCAGTTAGGTGCTGGGAGAGAGCTTCTACCGCTCTTTCCCTCTTTCTTCTCCTCCCCCAGAGGAGCAGCCAATCTGACTAGCAAGCACCTAACAACCACTGGACCACATCTTCCAGGTGTTAGGGTTGCAGTGTCAAAGGCTCTGCTGGTGTCAGGGTTCACCTCTGGCCCCCTTACCCGCCCACATTTCCTGCTCCAAAGCACCCTCTTAATGCCTGCTTTTCCGTTCATGGATGGGAAAATCAGGCCCAACTCCTTGTGGGCCCAGGTCCCCGCGGTCTTCTCCTCAGGCTGAAAATTGGCAATACTCAATCTAGCCCATTCCAGAAATTCCTCTATCAATAAAGCTGATGGATGCATTGATAGGTATTTGTCTTGTCTTTCTTGAATCTATTAATTAGACCAGAGGGAAGGAGGGAGAAGTTGTAGGCAGTGTTTCAGAGCTCTTAGCATCTCGTAGCAAATGGTGGTAACATATAAAGAAGGCCCTTCGAGGGCCGGTTGTGTGGTCCTCCTGCTTCAACCCTGATATGTGCATCGAAAGCCAATGTTTATTTAGACAAGTTCTCAAGGGGAGTGGCACTGCCCTCTAGAGGGTGTTTGGAAAATCTATGAGGGTATTTTGGGCTGTCACCATGATGCAGGGACACTATTGGCATTTAGCAGAAGGGAGAAAGATGCTAGACAAACTTCAGTGTGGGGGACAGCCTTGTTTTGTGTCCCTCATGACTTCTAAATATTTCACTAGATACACATATGGGTTAAAAAAATAACTGCTTATGATACATATTTATACATATGTGTATATTTGTACATATCTGTTTATATATATATGTATATGTGTATATTTTTAAATTTAATATCAGCAGGTATAAGGAAAAATATGGGCAAAAATCCCCACCAAACTATTACAAGTGCTATATTGGTTGGTTGAGTGGAGTCATGAACTTTTAATAACTCAGTTATACATTTCTTTTTTGTTTCCAATTTTTGGAAGAATGTATTATTTTTGCTATTAAAAAGAATTAAGATTAAAAAAATTGGGCAAAATTTGTTAAGCAATTTACAAAAAAAATCATATCCTGGAGATATGATATTTTGGAAATAAGTTGATTATATATTAATCCAGTAAAATCAGGTTATCAAGAAAACCCTGCTTATAATTTTCTGAGCCTAGAAGCTAAACTGCTTCATTTATAAAATACAACTTGTATTTTTGCATGGTTTTGATATACACCAAACTTTCCAGGAATTCAATTACTATGAAAATGGAGAAGAGAATGTGAGGAATCATTCACCGTTTAGGAAAATCCAGGCATTGACGCCAGCGCTGCTGGCGGTATCCAAGTCACTGATACAATAAACATGTCGGCCAGCCCTTGAGGCTGTGACATTGGCAGTGATTCTGAATGTAGGTGACTGCAACTGACTAATGCACCATGTCCTTGTACGGAAGCACATCTGAGCATTTCCTCTCCTATGAGTTCTCTTCTATATTTCAATTGGGACATATATTTGATTTCTAAAAATTTCATATGTAGGTAGGTTATATTATATGTATCTCATGTCAGGGTAGTAGCGGGGGCATTACAAAATGTTTGCTATAAAAAGGGCCCGTTGGAACTGACGGAGTCAAAAGCCACTGATTTCGCTTCTGGATCACAAGGCAACGCCTTCATCGACTCTTGACTTCCAGGCCCTTGCTTAAACTCTCCAGTCACAAAGCAGTCATAGCAGAGGAAGTTTGGAGAATGATTCTGCTTGTCACAGCACATGATGACCTGTCTAACTTTGTGTAAAATGGGATCGTCATCACTCCGGAGTGGGGCAGGGGTAAGCAAGGGAATTTCCCCACACACAGAAGAAGGAAGAAATGCATTTCTCAGCAGAAAGATGGAAGCAGAACTGCGCTGTGCTACTTACAGAGGTCCTCGGTGGCAGCTGGGACAAAGGCCACCATGGACTCATACAGGTCCTCGTCACAGCCGGGGTTGAGGGAGCACTTCATGAGCAGGTCTGTGGAAAGGTGGGCCATGGACTCATACACAGCGTCAGCCTCCTCCCCTTGCATCAGTTCCTCTTTAATGTGACTCTTCAGCATGTCCACAGTTTCCTGAAAGAGAAGGTGGGACCCCACAGGCGCACTGACACAGCCGGGCTCTCTGGGTAGAGTCAGGCCCTCGAGTGGGCTTGTGACAGCAAAGTAAAGCCTCACACGCATCAGGGTTGCAACTATGTGTGCATGTCTGTATTTCCCACCACACTGAAAGCCCCTTGAGGCCAGGCTCGTAGTCCTTTTCTTTGTTTTATGTTCTTTGTTTTAATCTTTGTATCTTCCTCCAACACTAAGAACAGAGGAGACACCTGTTAAATGTCCAGTGCCCAGAGGATACAAATGTAAAACTTTCTCGTGGGTACCTATTACGTGTCAGGGACGGTGCTATGGATGTGCCTATACATTATCTCATGGCATCCTTTCCACCACTGCTTGAGAGTGTCTCCTGTTCCCTGGTCAAAAGATGAGAAAACCAAAGCTCAGAAAAATCTAGTGCCTTATTCATGGGTCTGCAGTCCTGGCTTCTGACCTTTCTACTATACCCTAGTGGTTCCTCAAATGGCAACAAATGGCACACGAAGGTATAACCCTTGCTGATTAGCCAAATGGAAATTCAAATGGGCTAAACAGGGCTGCAGCCAAGGTGCTCTTGCGCTTGTGTGGAGTCAGAAGTCCCTTGGGGACTTGGTCCACTAGTTCCTTCCTGTTCCTTCCACCTGTTCCTTCCATTAGGCTGCTTCAAAGTGCCTGACAGCACACTGCTCCAAAGTGCCCGCCTCAGTTTTACATCCTGTGCCCAAGAGGAGAGACGGTCTTGGGTGAAATGCCCTGAAGTCAGAGAGGCTCCCTTTGTCATTCTGCCTCCAGGTGGTTGTGAAGCCAGAGAGGTGGCTTCTCTGAAACCCCTGCACAACTTTTCCTCGTAAGAAACTTTGGTGTTTCACAATCCTTATTTCAGCATCAACCCACAAAAATCCTCATTTTCATCATCACTACCCCGAGAGAGCTAATCTGCTATATGACACTCTGTGTTGGTTTCCTGATGAGCCCCAAGGAGTGGACCAGGTGACAGCTGTGGAGTGTTGGAGACTCAAGGTCTGGCATTTGGTTCTGATATGGTGGAAAGAGGAAATGGGACGGTTCTTAGAGGTCATGAACAACACGGAGGAGCAACCTTTTGGGGGCAATGCTGGAGATGCATCGGTTGAAGTGATTGTAGTTAGAAAACAAAGATGATGTGACAAATGTGAACCAGATTAACTTCAGTGCAAACTGGAAGTGCATCTTTCCACATCCCTGTCACAGAAAGCAGGATAATGCTCCCCAGCTTTAGCATCAGCTACGTTCCAATCCTACCTCCACCCTGACTAGTGTGGGACCCTTGGCACAATGACTCGGCCTTTCTAGGCCCTTTTCCTCCTTTGTTGAAGAGAGAGAACAATACTGTCAACCTCAAAGGACTGTGGTGAGGATTAAAGGAGACAATGCATTTGCCAATCAACTAAATTCAATAGACAGTAGTGATTAATATGAATACAGTATGTTCTTAATAAAAACTATTGGCAGGGAAATGAAACACTGCATTTTATACATTTGTGACTCCAAAGTAAAGTGAAGTAAATACTCCTGGACTGTAAGTACCTTTTAGCCTCATTTATGTCAATAATGCCCCAAACAGGCACTCATGCTATTCTGTTTATTCAATACATTTAATCACCCCCCAGATTTTGGGAGGCTTCCTCTGTATGTCTCAGTGAGTCGTTGCCTTGTAGATTGTCAAGCGCAGAGCAGAAAGCTAAGTTTCTGGGGAGGTGTCAGGCTCACTCCTGTCTGGAGGTAGCGTTTATTGTTCCTTTTGAGGTGACAGCCCCATGTGAGAGGATGAGCTATTCCCGCGTCACTGCTGTGAATTGTGAAAACGGAGGAAAACCAGAAAAGGGTCGAGACAGGAAGGGCAGCTGCCTCCAAAGCAATGGAAGCAATATTGGGGCATGGAACAAGGCCTAGGCATGGGATGAGCTTACACTTAAAGAAAGACTCAGAAGTCAGTGATCAAGGAGGATCTGTGGGTCCCAAACCAGGGGAGCTGATAAACCTTAAGACGGGCAGGGGCTCAGAAAGAGAGAGAGGTTGTCAGCAGAAGGTGGGGCCTCACGGTTGGCCTCCCTGAAGCCTCAGGTGCAGAGCTTTACTGTGGTCCCTGCTAAGGAAGGAACCAAGCCTAACAGTTCACCTGGGCCTGACGGTGGGCGAGGGAGCTGGGAGCATCCTGCCAAGTACCTTGGAGGTGGGTGGGGAGGTGACTGAGAGAGAGGGCTCAGCATCTACCTTCAGCAGATTCACTCTATCAGTGCTCTGTAAATTCTTCGAGGGTGGATCTCAGTGCTTTACACATATTATTTCTTCTTATTCTCAAAACAACCTTAAGGGTAGAATTATTATAAACTTTCTCCCGCATATCACGAAACTGAGGGAGACAGAGGACAGATACATGATTTGCCCAAAGGCACATGGCTGACAAGTATTGGTGAGGAATTTGGATCCAGGTCCATGTGACTCCAGAACTCATCTCTTAAGCTCACGCATACTGGCCCTGCCAGAAGAGGCACGTGAGGACCTGCTAGAGATGAAATCCACCCAGGTCTTCAGTGAAAAGGCAGCCCTGGGACCACATGGTGCATTTCCAATCCTAGAGCCTCTCCTGCCTTGACCTTACCACATACTCGTCGATGAACTGCCGCAGGTCCCGGAAGCCGTGCTTCTCGGCAATGGTGTTGGGGTAGTGGCCGTGCTTGTTGGCCACACTGTAGGCCTGTAGGGCTCCTGGACAGGTGAGCAACAAGGCAGTGAGATTCTTCAGTCCATACTTGGCAGCAAAGTGCAACAACGTGGGCAGCTCTTCATCCCTCTGATCTGAAAAATTGTCAAGGAAAACTTAATGGTCAGATAAAAAGGAAGGCATGGGGTGGTGGGGGGACTTCCCTGGAGGTCCAGTAGTTAAGACTCTGCACTTCCACTGCAGGGGTCGCAGGTTCGATCCCTGGTCAGGGAACTAAGATCCCACTTGCCGCACGGCACGGCCAAAAGATTAAAAAAAAAAAAAAAAAGGAAGGTATGGGAGGCATGGGGCACCTTGCTCATGGAGATGAAGCTAGAAGCCTAGTATGGCATCCAGCAGGTGCTCAATCATTACTTCTTGGTTGATTGACCTAACATCTAACAGCTTCCTCTGTGGCACCACTGAAGATGACAGAAGAAATGATATGTCAATTAATTAGCAAATCTAATCATTAATATCCTACCTTCTTTCTTTAAAAGGATTGGGGAATCCTGAGAAATAATACTAGTTCAAAATGTGCTGATGTTCTAAGGGCCTAAACAGCAGCCACAAAGTACAACAGGGGTCATGTTTTGACCGTCTCTTAAAATTTCAGAGCACTTTAAAACAATTGCTTTATGCTGATTAAAAGAAAGAAATCCTGGGACTTCCCTGGCGGTCCAGTGGTTAGAACTCAGCGTTTTCACTGCCGTGGGCACGGGTTTTATCCCTGGTCGGGGAACTAAGATCCTGTAAGCCATGTGGCGCAGCCAAAAAAAAAAAAAAAAAAATCCATCTTCTTAGCTCTTACACCCAATTTCATAAAGTATGCCAAGTAATCCTGGGGCGGTTACTTAGCCTTTCTGTGGCCCTTAGTTTTGAACTAGAAAATATTTCCAGAGTATCTCAAAGGGACCTGGAAGGATTAACAAGATTGTTTTCAATGAGCTCTTTGTTTAGGACAGGTTTTGAATAATGGTATTAATGCGTGGGAACCCCAGGATGCCCATTAACCCTCTGATTTGTGGGAAACAAAGTACTCCTGAGAGTCATTGGATCCCCATGACACCCTCCACCTACTAATATCTGGATACAGCAAGTTAAACTCAACCAAGGAAATAGACGTGTTTGTGTTGTGGAGTTGGGGGACAAACCTTTTTTTAAAATTTTCATAAAAGTTGATTTCTAAACCCAAGAGTGATAGATAGATGTATATATACATAAATTTTTATGTGCATATATATATATATATATACACACACACACACACACATACATATGTATTTTTTTTAATAAGACAAACCCAGTTTCCTATTCACCAGGATATGATCCTTGGAACGAAGGTCTGAAAATGTCCCCAGGATCCCCCATGATTGTCAAACTATGAAATACTCCCTCCTGAGCCTCAAGTTCAAGAATAGAGAATATTAACACCTGTTGGAAGTGACGTAAGAACATTCCACAGTAGGAAAATGGAGAGAGGCAACAAGAGAATGCGCCCAGGAGAAGGACATGAAGGTAATATAACCTCATCCTTATGGTTCTCGGAGGCTGTGGAAGGATGGAACGCAGGCACTGGGTAACCAGGGGCTTGGGTCCCATTTGTGTAGTGCAGCTGAGATGTGAAGGAAGAGTGGTGACTACAAAAGAACCATACCAGGCATCCTGTCCAGCGCGCCAGGCACCATCCCCATGCAAGTGTTCCTCCCAGCTCCCGGCATGTCACATATGCCCATAAGACTGCTCCTCCCTCATCAAACAAATATTTGTTTTGAGCCTACAGTGAGCCACCAGGCACTGTCCCTGTCGTCATCCAGCTGACAGACTAGCAAAAAAGACAGACACAGCTGAAGAGTACAAGAACCCAACATGCTAGGGGAGCTGCAGCACGTAGATGAAACCTACCTGAGGAAGTGCTGCAGGAGGAGGGGAGGAAGAAACTGTGTTCCCATGGGTCGAGGTGGCAAGAGGCAGGGCGGGATTTTCATTAGGTAAAAGAAGTTCATACCTTCCACAGAGCAGAGCACAGAAGCCAAGGGAGAGAGTAGAGAGAGGTGAGAGCAGAAATGCAGCAGGAGCCCCTTGGGAAGGCCTTGTATAAAGGTTGAGGAGTTTGGACTTTATCTAGAAGACAAGTGGGAAACACAAAGGGTTTTTAGTAAGGGGATGACATATTCAGATTTACAATTTGGAGGAATCCCGGGCTAGCCAGAGAAGAATGACTGCTTCTCAGAGGATGAGCTGTAGAGCAGGAGCCAGCAGAAAACACGAGCACGGGCTGACTGCACACTGAAACCGACAAACTGGAATCAACCCACTGCTGGTTTCCTGAGGTTTGACTGTTGACTTACTTGTCATCATATCTTCCTCTTCCAGCTGGTTGATTCCAAAGAGGTGCAGCCCACTTGCAGGGATGTTGTTCTTCAGGGACTCTGTTAGCAGTTTATCAAGGGTCTCTGTGTTGTAGGGCACAATTTTAAAGGCCTAAATACAAAAGTGAAGATGGTCAGATTTTAAATCCAGCTATCTCCCATCCAGCAGATTGGAGACTGGTGAACCATGAGCAGAAACTACAGGTCCAGAAAACTCCAGTGTCCTTTCACCATCCTTACCTGACACATGAACTCCACGGGATTTGCAGCATTGGACAATAAATTCCCAATTTCCTCCATGTCAGTATAATAGCTGATAATGGTTTCGCACACCACTAAATCCCCAGAATATATCTTCAGAGAAACATTCCCAGATGAAAGGTCTGAACAGAAGAAAAGATACTATAAAACTGCTCTTTTTTTTGTAGTACAAGAGTACAGGGAAAAGCGTTCATGGATTACTTAAATGGTGAAGAAATTAATTGGGGACTGGAAGAAAGACCTTGGAGGTGAGCTGCAGGATTGGGAAGTGAGGGAAACAGGAGAAGTAGCGGTGGGCACACTAACACACGGGAGGGCTGAGTCAGAGGAATTATCCTCACTGGGTCTGCAATTTAACTTACGGAAGATTTTCACCTCTTTTGCTCATTACTGTAGGCCCAGTGTCACAACAGACAGGAAGAAGAGTTGTATTTAAAGCACTTTAATACAAAGGCCAGTGGTCGCCAGAGGTGGGACCTGGCGGTGGGACTCCGAGCTTCCGCCCCATTGGGCAAGTAGAATTGATTCACTTGCTCTGCTGCTGTCATTACTATGTGCTCTCCTTGGGTGCTCTCTCTCTTCTACACCACAGGAAGGGGTTTTGAGGGGGAAAGAAAAAATTAAAAATACACCAACCACAAAGATTCGATTCACAAAAGAGGAAATGCGACAAGTAGAGAACATGGAAAAAATATTTAACCTCACTAGAAATCAAAGGAATGCAAATTAAAACAATGGACTACTTTTTAGAAACATATCAAATTAGCAAAAATATTCAAAGTGATAATGCCTAGCATTGGTGACTGTATAGCAAATAAACGAGAAAAGTAATATTTCATAAAGCAATTAAGCACTATCTTCCAGGACCCTTAAAAATGCCCATTGTTTCAGGGATTCCATCTCAAGGACATAATCCTAAACACAAAAGAAAAAAATCCTGCCTGCATAAAGATACTCAATATATCATCATTTAAAACAATAAGACAATAAAACCAGACATAGAGAATGGACTTGAGGACACGGGGCAGGGGAAGGGTAAGCTGGGACGAAGTGAGAGAGTGGCACTGACATATATACACTACCAAATGTAAAATAGATAGCTAGTGGGAAGCAGCCGCATAGCACAGGGAGATCAGCTCAGTGCTTTGTGACCATCTAGAGGGGTGGGATAGAGAGGGTGGGTGGGAGACGTAAGAGGGAGGGGATATGGGGATATATGTATACATTTAGCTGATTCACTTTGCTATACAGCAGAAACTAACACACCATTGTAAAGCAATTATACTCCAATAAAGATGTTAAAAAAAAACTAAATAAATAAATAAATAAGACAATAAGAAATCAGAAATTACATAAATATGCAACAATGAGGAAATGAAAAATTCAAAGATGATACTTCTATTCAACTGAGTATTATACAGCTTTAAACATTATGGTTTTAAGATATAGATCCAACAGAAGGGACTGGTTTTATAAATTATGGTACATCTATACAATGGATTACCTTGCAACCATTAAGCATCATTTTGTAAAAGAGCATTTATTAACATGGGAAAATATTCATAGTGTATTTCCAGGTAACGAAAGTTGGCTACAAGACATAAAGCTATGTACACAGATGTGGGAAAATACAGAAACCAGTGATTTCCTTGGCAGGGTGGGCATATGGGTAATTTTCTATCTACTTCCTTTTATGGTTACTGTATTCTCCAAGTTTGCTGTATTGAGCACACATTACTTTTGTAATAGAAAAAATATGTTATAAAATGGAAAGTTACAAACTCCCTATAATAGTACAGGGGTAAAGGGATGAAGAGAGAATAAATTAAGATTACATAAAGAAAAACGGAATATAAGGTAATAGATACTATTAGAACAACTATGTTTATAAAAATTATGAAAAAAGGCAAAAAAGACTGAGTGGTAGGGTGTCAGATGACTTTTTTCCCTACTTTTCCTATTTTTCTCTAATTTCAAAAAATGTTAATATATGAACTTTATAAACATTTTTATATTTTATATATGTTAGTATATCCATCTCCCCCCGCCCCAATCACATGTGCATGTTTATATAACTTCCTTTTCCTTTAAATAGAACATGGCAACCAAATCCAAATCTTGGCTGTCACTTTTCTCAGTGGCTGATGAAGACAGCTGTCGGCAAGTAAAAGAAAGTAAGAGGGGGTCTCGTCACATGATGCCTAATTTCTGGAGGTAAATGGGGGCTACTTACTGGGAGCTTTCATGGAAACGGTGTACTCATTCTCCAGCTTGGCTTCCACCCTTATCGAGGGAGAATCCTCAGGAGAAAATTCGGCTTCTGTTGTCACCCTCTCATCCAGCTTACATCTCACAATGACGTAGACAGTGGTTTCTGCCTGGAACAGGAAACCAGTCATTGTCCCTTCTCCCTCCTGTTAGGGTGCTGAGCCAGAGGGCCTCCCCAGCTTCTGCAGCCCCAGCTCTACCTAGTGAGGCTGTTCCAGAGCAGGGTGGGGTCTGCAGTCCAGTGGCGGGCAGTGACTGCTTGCCATGGGTCCCAACAAGACAAGTTACAAAAACCAAGAGTGAACATTTATAAACCTAAATAGCAATTTGATAGAGTAATTTTATGTCTGTCAAACCTAATAATAATTTTAAAACCTGGGGCTTGTTATTTAATTTTTATAGCATTTCTTTTTTGTTGTATATTATAAAAGTATTGGCCCATGGCAGAATTACCAAGACCCCTGGGTGACTCATGCACCTTACAGAGTGAGAGGTACTGATTTAGAGAAGCCCTCTTGGGTTCTGCAATTTATGCTGTTCTTAGATGGACAAAAATAACTTACTGGAGGATTAATTTTCCCAAGGCACTGAGCAACCTAAGTATCTATTTTACATTGCTTTGAGACCTCCTGCCAAACCTGCTAAATGGAATTATCTGTTTTACTGGGCTGGCTACGCGGTTAAGCTCTTAAGACATTGAACTGGAAAGAACAGGCCCTCCAAAAAGCAGGGGAAAAGGAGAAATTTCTGGCCATAGCTAACCCCCAAATGTTCATTGTAAGATTCTGCTCTCAAGCCCTTATAGTAGGCCATCGTGACAAGGGCCACAATTCCAGAACAGGTGGGAGGGGGATGTGGTCCCGGCTCACGGAGACTGCTTAGGGTGAATGTGCGTGTGTCTGTGGTTGACCTGACTCCCGCTGCAGGGCCGGCCCTCTCCCACCTGCCCCTTCTCCCAGGGAGCATGGGGAGCCAGAGAAGACGAGTGTGTCTCTCCTGTTGACAGTCATGACGCAACCCCAGCCCAGCCGCCCCAGGAGCCAGGGACCTGGAGCAGGCAACAGTGAGAATCCTGGGGGGTCAGTGGCAACCAGCACAGAAGAAGGAGCCAAAGCCTGGAAAACCAGGCGGCATGGGAGGGGCATCATCCTTTAGTTCTAAACCCCCCCCCCACAGGCACCCACCAGCGTGATCTCAGGATGAAAGGGGCATGGGGCAGGCAGGAAGGAGTACGAGAGGACTAGAAACTGAAATGCCCACTACAAAGGCCTGGACAGTAAGGAAAAGGAGTGAAGTGGGTACAAAGAAAGGGGAGTGATGAGAACCAGCGATCTGGGGATGCACAGCCCCATCTAAAGGGTCACTTGGCCCAGCTGCTCATCTCAGGCCTGGTATTACCAGATTCTGATTCAAAGGAGGCTGGAAACAGGTTTTCATGCCTAACTCTTTAAAACACTGCACAGCTGGAACCAAACATGTCTATGAGTTCAATCCAGCCCGAGGCAGCAGTTTGCAGCCCTCATGGAGGGAGTCCTTGCCCAATGCTTCGTGGCCTCAGGCTGCGCAGAAAACCACTCACAAGTGCAGGGAAGCTAGGACTTCCCATTTCCATGGCCATCATGCCCTCTTGCCTACAGAAGCCCACAGTGGCAAACTTAGCACAGGGCTCCTACCCACAAAAAAGTGTTTCACTGCTCTGAACCAATATCACACATTTCTCATCAGGAAAAGAAAGATAATGAAAAACTATCAATACTATGGTAGGATTCAAATGACAGTGGCCCATCAGTTGGCCACCACATTCAGGTCACCTCTTAACATAGGTCCTACCCCTGAAAACGTTAGTCACATGCTCAGGCATTAATTTTCTCCCTTTTGCAAGCAATGCTGGGCAGCAAGTTTCAGCCATCGAGCTTCAAGGCACTCATTTGGGCCGTAAAGGGGGCCAGTTGATGGAGAAACAAGCTCTCAAAATGCCCAGCGCTAGGCTGGAAGGAACAGACCCAGGCCTCTAACTCCAGGGTTGGCATTTAAGTGTTTTGTAATGT
The DNA here is from genome assembly GCF_949987535.1 of Balaenoptera acutorostrata. NCBI lineage: Eukaryota > Metazoa > Chordata > Mammalia > Artiodactyla > Balaenopteridae > Balaenoptera > Balaenoptera acutorostrata. The sequence goes on along the minus strand of NC_080079.1, from coordinate 32,010,210 downwards.
TCATGTCTGCTGGTCTTCAACATGTTCTAAGTTTTTGATCATGAACTTAATGTCTTAGATTGATGACACATACATTCCTGGGCTCATCTCCCTTTGACTTAAAGGAGTGAGGTGTGCCCAGGGCCCAGGCACTGGGGGTCCCAGGGTAGCTAGTGCACAGGGAAACCCCACGGGAAGGCTGGGATTACAGTAAGGTGCAACAGGAGAACCCCGCTCCCTTTACTACAACAAACTTCCACTGAAAAGCCCCAAAGCCCATGCTCCAACATCCACCCACCAGCCCCAGCAGTGCCTACCCCACAGCGGATGCGGTCCGGCTGCACCACCATCAGGTTCCCAGGTGAAGTCTTCGGTGGCAGGCTCTGCTGCTCCGAGTAGGGAAGGATCTTCTCGTCCTCGGTCTCGGTGTCAGTGACTGAGTCGCAGCCAGAATCTATGGCACAGAGAACACGGCTGAATGGAAAGAGAAGGAAGCAGTGCTGGGCATGTTCCACCCCCATTAAAACCCCAAAAGTTACCAAATAGGAAATGGCTCCGACCGTCAAACAAATACAGGCTGAAGGTAGTGACTCAGGAAATCATGAAAGAGGACCTCATGGGGAAAAGTCAGCCACCATGGAGGCCATGAGGGTAGGGTGAAAGCAAGAGGACGATGGTGTGGAGAAAAGCCCAAAAATCTGAGGCAGGCTGCTGTCTGAGGCTGACAGGTCTAGTCGCAAACAAGAGACTTCTGGAAGCTTTACCTCTGGACTTCTTGCAGGGCTGGCTTCAGTGATTGTGAGGAAAGAGGCCCCTTCTCCTCAGGGGGGATCAAGAACGGACTGTCCACTTAAAGGTCATCTTTTGAACATCAAGTAAAACCTGCGCTTTCCAGGAAGCGATTATTCCTCAGGGTCATGGCTAGCTAACGTTCTCCCTCTGGAGCAAGGGTAAAAAGCAATCACTTTCAACAAATCTAGAGTATAACCGGGTTCCAAATCAGTACCACAGCCAACACCTCTGCTGTGGGAAGATTAGAGCGTGCACAGATTCAGTGAAGGCGAGCAGGGGTGTGCAGATAGGGTGTGGCACAGAATGAGATAATGCTGAGATGGAGGTAAGTGGAACCTACCAGAGTTCTAGGGCTCTAGAGCTCTTAACCAGGGCTCATTGATTGATAGGGTACCTGTGTGCAAGATTGTGTGTGTGTGTGCATGTGTGTGTGTGTGTGTTCCTCAAAGAGGAACAAAATGGTTAAGAATGGCTACAAGGAGAGGGAAGGTTCATCTAGTCCCTTCGTTGGGCTTGCTCTTCTCCATTCCTAAACCACTGACAGAGCCAGACAAACATACTAAGTACTGCGAGGACATGAAGGTGAACCAGACATCCATCCTACCTTCAGAGAGCCCGCAATCTAAAAGGGCTGGTGAGAGGTAGGGGTTAACTTGGCTGATTCCTGCAGGCTGGCCTCCCACGGAAGGAGTGCAGTCCTTCCTGGGAGAAAGCTGGGGTGGCAGACCAGGCCACTGATAGGTCCCCACAGAAAGCTGTAACACAAGCTTGCACTCTAGATCCCAGGTCATGCCAGGGGAGGGCTGTGCTCCCACAACCATGAAGGCTGAGGTGGCAGAGCAGGGATGGGGAACCAAGAACCACCGTGTCCTAGGGCTATAACTGTGAGGCAAGGGCCTCCAGGGACCTTCTCAGGCCAGAGAAGGGGCTGAGGCTTCCCAGATACGCAATTTAAAAGCCCCACAGCCTTGGACAGGGGTCTTGTCCTAGAGCCTGACATGTGTGCTGACAGATGTCTATACAAGGCCCCAAAGTGTGATGGGCAGTGAGGCACATACTCCTGCTGCTTGTCCCCTCTCTGTGATTTCTGCCAAGACGCACTATTCCAGAAGGCCGGGCTGAGTGCAGCTTGGTCTCTGACCTTGTTCACACAGCAGGAATCCAGGCAGATCTTAGTGCTAAGAGAGTGGGCAAAGAACCCTGGGAGTTTCAAGGAGGAACTGTTTATCACTAGGCATCAGAACCATCAATCTCCTCTATCTTTCCTTTCCTTTCAGTCCTACTGACTCCCCACTTACTCAGTGCTAATTATCCCCCTGCAAAGGCTAAGTGCAGTAGTCTTCCCACCTCTCTGCTGTCCAAGCCAAATTAACCAAAGGCTGCCATTTTCTCCATTGGATCTGCCCTTCCCCACCTCCTTTTCTCCTTGACTGGTTACTACTAAAATGGCCAGGGACCATCTCCATGGACAGAGCTGTACATGCCATCCAAGCAACTCCCACCCACCATGGGAATCTGTGAAAGAAAGAGCCAAAAAATCAGGGATAATTGATATTCTTCTTCTTAATAATTATATAACACCACATCAAGCTTTAATTTTGTATTATTTGATGCCTGAACATGCCATTTTTTCATTTCTGAGGTTCTTCCTGGATGAGAAAATAACCCCATTGACTTAAAACATTGTCAGTTTCTTAAAGCTGCAAGAAGCTCCCTGGAACTACTTATCGTTCTAGAATTGTTTAGACACTATCCTGTGTGGCTAGCGTGGTGGGTACCAACCTATTATAATTTACTGTACAGGTATCATTGGGATAGACCCACAGTACAGTCTGTTGTTTCAAAAAAGAAATTTCTTCAAGGACTTCCCTGGTGGCGCAGTGGTTAAGAATCTGCCTACCAATGCAGGGGACACGGGTTCAAGCCCTGGTCCAGGAAGATCCCACATGCCACAGGACAACAAAGCCCATGCACCACAACTACTGAGCCTGCGCTCTAGAGCCCACAAGCCACAACTACTGAGCCCGCATACCACAACTACTGAGCCCGCATACCACAACTACTGAAGCCCGTGCGCCTAGAGCCCATGCTTCGCAACAAGAGAAGCCACCACAATGAGAAGCCCGTGCACCACAATGAACAGTAGCCCCCGCTCGCCACAACTAAAGAAAGCCCGTGCGCAGCAACACAATGCAGCCATAAATGAATTAATTAATTTAAAAAAAGAACATCTCTTCATTTCTCCCAAATTACTGACCCAATTAGTTGGCTGGCCAAAGAGTCAAACCTCTAGTAAATATAATCAAGAAAAGAACAGAGAAATAGAAATAAGCCAAATAAGAAAGAGATGATAACAACAGATATGGAGAAGAATTTTAGAAACATACTGATGTGAAAACTCATTGCTAAGAGTTTTTTTTTAAATTTCAATACAATTTTTATAGAAAAATATAAATTACCAAAATTGTCTCAAAATAAGTAGAAAATCTGACTAAAACAATAATCACACAGAAAATTTTTCTCACTTTTCAAATAAAATGTAAAGTACAGGTCACACACCCACTGCTGCATTGAATTTTAAATTGTAGTTGCCATGATGTTTTTCTTTACAACATTTAATTTTCCTATCTAGGAAAATTCCATTTATATAGGTTTTGTGTCTCCTACTAAAGTTTAAAAAACAATAAAGGATAGTCTTATTTTATATTAAATTTATAAAAAAAATTAAACCGAGCAATTAAATACAATAGACAACCCCCAGATCAAGTTTCATTCTCATAAATACTTAATATGTGGTAAAGAAAGCACTAAAAATCAGTACAGAATAAAGAAAATGGTTGGTGAGGATGACTCAGCAGATGGTACTGAAAAAATTTAGCTATTTGGGGTAGGCATGGAGGGACAGAGAGACTGTTTAGAATCTTCCTAATTCCTATACACTCCAAAATAAAATTTAGATGGATTATAGATTGAAATGAACAATGAAAACAAATTTTAAAAATTAAGATAAAAATATGGTTGAAAATTTTATCATTGTTTTGGGAAAAGATTTGTTTACCTTAGAAACAACTGAAGAAATACAATCTAAAAAGCAATAGAGTTGTGACATGAATTTAAAATTTTAGTAAACAAGTTTATAAAAACCTAAAAACTAAATTGTAATGCTTTGGCAGCATTAGTCATAATAGCCACAGGTGGAAACAACCCAATTGTCCATTCTTTGATGAATGGATTGACAAATTATTCAGCCATAAAAAGGAATAAAATACCAATATATGCTACAACATAGATGAACGTTGAAAACATTATGCTGAGTGAAAGAAACCAGCCACAAAAGACCACATATTATATGATTCCAAATATACGATATGTCTGGAATAGGCACATCTATAGAAACAGAAAGTAGATTAGTTATTGCCTAGGGCTGGGGTTCTTGGGAAGCTGGGGGAGGTTGGGAGATGATAGCTAAAGGGTGTGAGGTTTCCTTTTGAGGTGATGAAAATATTCTAGAATTGATTGTAGTGATAGTTGCACAAGTCTGTGAATATACAAAAACATCATTGAATTGTATACTTTAAATGGGTAAATTGTTTGTTATGTGAATTATATCTCAATAAAACTGTTACCAAAAAATTCAATGGCAAACCACAAATTGGTAAAAAAATTTGACATAAATATGCCAAGGGGCTGATCTCCTTAATATATGAAGAGGTCATAGAAATCTCTTTAAAAATACCCAAAGCCCAATAAGTAGATAATTCACAAAGGAAGAAATAAAACTTACCTCCCCATTCAAAAAAATTAAAAATCATTCATTATCTCTAATCATCATGGAAATGCAAATAAAAATAATATATTACTATTTCACCCTTTCCAATTAGGAAATATTTGAAGATGAGGTAGGACAGATACTCTCATTTGTTGCTGAAGAAAGTATAAACTGGTACACCCTTTCTGGAAAGCCATGTGACCATATACAGAGAAAGAGCAAGTCTTTAAAATGTTCATATCTGGCCACATAATTCTACTTCTAGAAATCTCTCTTAAGGAGGAAAATAACTGTTCAAAATGTAGACAAAGATAGTGAACCAAGAGGTCTGCTAAATCATTCTTTTTGCATTGCTGAGAAACTAAAAACAATCTGATAAAAGAATATTAAAAATATTATTTTCAAAGAGTTTTAAGTAAAAGCTTGACATGTTAAGCAAAAAAGCAGAATACAAAATCATATATCTTATAATGTAGTATATCAATTATATAAAGGAAAATGCATTTTAAATTTATTTATTTATTTATTTTTGGCTGTGTTGGGTGTTCGTTTCTGTGCGAGGGCTTTCTCTAGTTGCGGTGAGCGGGGGCCACTCTTCATCGCGTGCGCGGGCCTCTCACTGTCGCGGCCTCTCTTGTTGCGGAGCACAAGCTCCAGACGCGCAGGCTCAGTAGTTGTGGCTCATGGGCCTAGTTGCTCCACGGTATGTGGGATCTTCCCAGACCAGGGCTCGAACCCGTGTCCCCTGCATTGGCAGGCAGACTCTAAACCACTGAGCCACCAGGGAAGCCCGGAAAATGCATTTTAGAAGGTCAGAAGAAAATGTATGGATAAACTGCCTGATCCTTCCCTCCCTCCCTCTTTTCTTCCTTCTTTCCTACCTTCTAACTGTTCATGTATTTTCATATTCTCCACAATGAGAAAGCACTTTGATAGCGGGGATGCGTGAAGAGAGAAGTAACAGCTGAATCTTTTGGCTGATCACTTCATCAGCTTGGTATCATTTATGAGATTGGTCCTAATAGTACAGCACTTGGCAGATTTCCCCAGCATTCAGATGGGTCCTATAAACAATCCCTTCCAGTAGGTCTATTCATTTAGTCACCTGAAATGAACTAGCTACTGGCAGCTAATTCATTTCAAGAAGTCAGGCAGGATGTCATTCACTCTGCAGGGAGATTCTGGTGGCTCTGATTGACAGCACCATCACTTAAGTTTCTTCAGCCACATCGGCCTCTTCCACAGCGCACTACAGACAGAGCCAGGGTCCAACCACTTGAGCAGATGCAGAGTTTCCTTTGAAGGACATACCAACCCAGACAAAAGTACCACTGAAACCCACCTGAAAGAGTGAGATGGCCCCAAAGTTTCCCACTTAAACGTGTAGATTCCTCTCGCCCCTTCCCCACCTTGAAGATAAACACCAGCTTTACTGTCCTGCGACTCAAATAAATAAAAGTTTGAGTGAAGGCACACTGAAAACCCCAAGGACCTCACCAGTTAAAGTCTTATTAAGACACCAACAGGGGCTTCCCTGGTGGCGCAGTGGTTGAGAATCTGCCTGCCAATGCAGGGGACACGGGTTCGAGCCCTGGTCTGGGAAGATCCCACATGCCACGGAGCGACTGGGCCCGTGAGCCACAACTACTGAGCCTGCGCGTCTGGAGCCTGTGCTCCGCAACAGGAGAGGCCGCGATAGTGAGAGGCCCGCGCACCGCGATGAAGAGTGGCCCCCGCTTGCCACAACTGGAGAAAGCCCTCGCACAGAAACGAAGACCCAACACAGCCAAAAATAATAATAATAATAAAAAATAATAATAATCAGTGTTTTTTAAAAAAAAAAAAGACACCAACAGTATCCTTACTGCTTTAAAATTTAACAATATCCTCTCAGCTTTTATAAGGCCTGGAGAAACTGGAGAAATTACAGAAGAAGACTTTCTTTGTGCATCCAGCTCATCTATAAAGGACCCTTGTGGAAAACATTCCTTGAATTCAGTGGCAGGAAGTTTGTCACCCCAGAGAACTTGGCTGCTTTCTCTCATTAGACAATAAGAACAAGCTAACATGGTGTGTTTCACCTTCTGCCCTTGCTGCCAGGTAGCTCATTTTTTCAATTTCGGCTCTTAACCACTGTTAACACTTTCATCCAGGTCTTGGTGTTTCCTATTTCTCTTTTTTATATTGTGTTTAATTTTGGAGGCTGCTTCAAAACTTTGGGGATCTAGGCAGGATGTGAATCAATCTTTCTCAAAACTGGTATCTGCCAAAAGTCCTCAGATGTAGTCTTATGAGAATCAGTGCTTGGGCTTTTCATTTAGATGACAGTGTCTTTAAAATGGGATGAAAAGACATTCCAGATTATCTGGATGACCACATTATAACTGGGTCCAGCCACAGGACTGTGGTGCCCGTGTGTGTGTGTGTGTGTGTGTGTGTGTGTGTGTATCATTTTGCAACTAGGTCATACTAAGCTGTCAGGGGCTAATGAGGAAAGAAGACAGGGGGCAGGATGACATGTAAATGAGGCATTTGGGCCAAGTGAGCACAAGAAGTTTTCCCCATACACTAGTTCACATAGAGAAATGCGGTGGGAGATCCAAGTCCCACAATAACACTGGGGAGCTGTAGCAAGCCCCTGTGACAGAATCAGCGAGCACCAGAGCTTTGTGCCACATTCATGCTTCTTCTTCAGTAAATGACCATCATCTATGACAAAACAAATGTAGTCAGTTTGCCCTGTATTTATTTTATGCATGTATTTGTATCGGGTTCATTTGTTTTGCTTTTGGAGTTGGGAAAGAACACTAAGCATAAGGAGTTGAATATGTTTATACGTATTTCAAGAGCATCAAAATATTCTACCAACACTAAAGGCTCATAATTTTTTTTCCTTTACAAGGGAGTCTAAAAAGTTATTTAACATTATTTGGGTCTAAAGAAACTATGAATTTTAAATGAATTGAGTGTGTGTATGCACTTGGACACACAACAAGCCACATGGACAAGCTCATACTAGGTTAAGAGGGCTGGTGACAGACTCCTGATTACTACTAATATTGACAACAATAAAAGTTACCATTTATTGGGGACTTCCCTGGTGGCACAGTGGTTAAGAATCCGCCTGCCAATGCAAGGGACACGGGTTCAAGCCCTGGCCCGGGAAGATCCCACATGCTGCGGAGCAACTAAGCCCGTGCGCCACAACTACTGAGCCTACACTCTAGAGCCCGCGAGCCACAGCTACTGAGCCCACGTGCCACAACTACTGAAGCCTGCGCACCTAGAGCCCGTGCTCCGCAACAAGAGAAGCCACGACAATGAGAAGCCCGCGCACCGCAACGAAGAGTAGCCCCCGCTCACTGCAACTAGAGAAAGCCCACGCGCAGCAACGAAGACCCAACACAGCCAAAAATAAAAAAAAATTTTTTTTTAAAGTTACCATTTATTGAACATCATGGTGACTGCTTTAATAGTCAATCTCATTTAGTTCTCACATCAACCCTGTGAGATAGAAATCAATATCCTATTCCTATTTGATAGATGGAAACGCGGTGCCTGAAGGATTGAAGTAACCCAGCCCAGGTCGTGCAACAAGCAAGCAAGAGACAGAACGGGAATTCGCCCCCAGGGGTCTGTGCCTCCTTTGAGGATGTGGACCAGGGCAGGAAGCAGCATCACTTGCTATTCCGGGTCTGGGGTAGTAACTGTAGCTCATGAGACATGACATAGGCTTTTGCTCACCAACACCTGGTGGTCCTGCCTTGTTCTGAGCAATACTGCCTTGGTTAGGTATGCCATGACCTGCCACCACGGCCAACAGGCACATTCCAAGGATGGGGTTTAAGTCAAAAGACACTGAATTCCAACTGAACCAGCCAGGGTCCCACGTGCTCCAGGGGCCTCTGCCCCAAAGCTACAAGTGTCTCACTTTCCAAATAAGTTTTCAGACCACAGCACTTACTGCTTCTTTCCTATACATTGGTGTTCAGTCAAGATTGTTTTTTGGTAGTCTGAGGGAGGGGTAGGGTAAGGATGGCCAGAGAATGATGTTTTCTGATCTTGAAGCATTTTTTTGTTTGTGTGTTTTGTTTTCCAGAATATACAAGCTAACTTCTCCTGTAAGGTAATGCTAAGCTTTGAGGAAAGTACTATAAACAGGTATCATTCTTTAAAATGATCACAACTGCCATTGTTGAGCATTTACTATAGGCCAGGAACCATGCAAAACCCTTGACATATGTGATTCTATTTTATCACAACTAAGAGATTGGAATAATTCTGCCCATTTCACAGGTGAAAAAAATAGGGCACCGAAATTTAAATAAATTGTCAAAGTCACACAGTGCACGCTGTATAGAAAGTTAACCCCCAAATCCATGCTCTTGTGCACTCTGATAGTTTCCCACACTGGGAAGCAGGTGACTGGTACACAGGAGATGATTCCAAAGTGTACAGCAAACATGCAGTGACACTGAGCCACATAGTAAGAAAGCAGTCCCCTTTCAATTCTTTCAATCCCACTCATATCAAGAAGAAAGGCTCAGTTTGGTAAGAGGATGCCTTTAACTTCTCCTTAACATGCTTACCTCTCTCTCTGAACCAGGGAGGGAACAAGGCCCTAAGCCCACAGGCTTCTGCAGGCATGAGTGTCTAGTAGAATTTAATACCACTGTTTTGTTTTTATTGTCTTTATTTTTATAGTTACCTTGTTTCTATCAAGAGATACTGGTTTTTCATTTATAGCAGCAAAGTTTCCTTTTAAAATAAATTTATTTAAATAAAAAAACGGGAATTGACTTGAAGAAAATATTGTTAAGAGTACAAGGAAAAGTTTGGAAACAGATAGTGTTAATAGTTGCACAACATTGTGAATGTATTTAATGCCAAACTGTATACTTAAAATTGGTTAAAATGGCAAATATTATGTTAACATGTATATACGTATATGTGTATATGTATATATATATTCACAATTTTTAAAAATGGATAATGTAATATACCCCCCAAAACCATTGAATTGTACACTCTATATGGGTAAATTGCATGGCATATAAATTATATCTCAAAAAAGCTGTTAAAAAAGATAAACCAAAACCCATGTTGATGATCCTCAAATGACTGAAGTTTGGGAAAAGCTGAATTATGCTATACTGCTTTCGTTTTTTTTTTTTTTTTTAAATCACTCATTTTATTTATTTATTTATTTAAAAAAAATTTTTGGCTGCGTTGGGTCTTCATTGCGGTGCGTAAGTTTCTCTCGTTGCGGGGCACAGGCTCTAGGCAGGCGGGCTTCAGTAGTTGTGGCGCACGGGCTCAGTAGTTGTGGCTCGCAGGCTCTAGAGCGCAGGCTCAGTAATTGTGGCACACGGGCTTAGTTGCTCCGCAGCATGTGGGATCTTCCTGGACCAGGGATCGAATCCGTGTCCCCTGCATTGGCAGGCAGATTCTCAACCACTGCACCACCAGGGAAGTCCCTATACTGCTTTCGTTTTTTCAAGCTAAATGTATTAGTGATTTTTTAAAAATAAGGTAAAGCAAAGGTGGGAAGACAGGAAGAAGGCCTGTCGCATAAACATGTCGAATTATTTTATCTGACTTTTAGATAACAAGGAAAAAGAAAGTGAACAGAGAAGGAAATTAAGGAGATAAATTTCGACTGAGAATTAAGAGCCTTCCACCAATCTAGCCAAAAATGGAATGAAATAGAAGTGGCCACTGGAGCCAGGCAGGGGCCCACATGTGTCTCTGGGCTGATATGACGTAGGAGGATATCATCAATTTGCATCCGGGATTTCCAGTGTGGCTGATGAAAGAAAGAGTGAAGAAGATTCAAAGATTTCTTGGAAGTAAGCAGAAATGAATAGCGAAACAACCTAGGCAGCGTGGTCCACGAAGGAAAGGGGCCATGTTCCCCCTGCATTTGCATCCCGGATTGAGACCCAAATTTAACCACCACACAGATGGGGCAGGAGTATAGAGAGTTGCCTGAGGTCTGGAGAAACTTCCGGAGGCTTTTCCACTCAGGATGAAATTTCTCAGCTATTATAAAGCTCATCCAGCCTATCTAAGCCATGATGATGAAATCATAAAACAACTATTTCTCAAAGCCCGACATAAAATGTTCTGAAGCCTGAGCTTCCTAATCACTGAGCAAGTATCTACTGAATATGCATGACAAGGATCCCACGGGGGTTCCCAAGAGTGTGCCTCGAGAGTGTCGGCCTTAAGGAGCTTACAACTGAACTGGGAAGGTGAGGTTCCACGTGAAACAATTGAGAGAACTATGTGATACCAGCAAGCATTATGAGACCATAAATAGAGCTAAATAAAGTGAGTTATGTTTCTAAGTGTTTATAAAAGTGCCAGCACATGAAAAATGTAACAGAAGTTTAGAAAGTTGAGAAAAACTTCCTGAAAGATGAAGAAGACAGGTTAATTTACTTTAACTAAGGCAAATAGCATTTAGGTGCTGAGATTACCATTCTTGTGAAAAAAGCATATTTTCCATTTAAATTAATAAAATAATTAGTAATGCATTCCTTTATTCCTTCAACAAACATCCAATGCCTATCAATGAATAACAAATATTCAAAGCCTATCCTAGGCCCCCTAAGAAATGTCAGGGTGAGAATATTTCTGTCCCCGCTGACAGTGGAGGGACTGCACAGGAGAGAAACAGCTTCTCTCCAACTTCCACAGACAAATGATAACAGGAATAACTTCAAAACAAAACATTACAATGGATAAGCAGGGATTTATAAAACACAGTTTATGGCCACTAGAGGATCAAAGAAGGAAGGACATCCCCAAAGACGTGACAAGTAGGGCCTTGAAAGGCACAGAGAATGCGGGCACGGGGTTGGAAGGACTTTCCTGGCAGAGGTAAAGGCATGATTAAGGACAAAAAGGCAAGAGAGCAAATGATGTGTGTGGGCCACAGGAAGCAAGGGGGGCACCTTCTATATGAAGCAGGGAGGGAGGGTGAGGGGAGAGGGACAGGGAGGGAACCCCAAATGCCATGCTAGGAGTTTGGTTTACACATAGAAGACCTGTCACCAAACAGTATTCATGAGAAAAGGAAATTCTGTAAAATATAGATTAAAACCCTAGTTTATTTGTTTGTTTGTTTGTTTGTTTTTGGCCACACCACGGCGGCTTGCAGGATTTTAGTTCCCCGACCAGATCAAACCTGTGCCCTCTGCAGTGGAAGTGCAGAGCGCTAACTGGACCACTAGGGAATTCCCAAAACCGTAGTTTTGTTTTTCTGAAAGTTGAAGAATTTTCTTGAATTTGCTTGTTTTTGAAATAATTCCAGACACACAAGTAGAATGTGTCAGCTCTTTTCTAAATCTTGGTCAGAATCGAGAAGCAGAGGGGCTGACCACCCATCACACCTTGAGCAAGCAGTGTCTTTAAGTCTGTAAAATAACATGAACTAGTGGCTAACAAAGTGTTACCAAGCCAACATCCTGCTCTATCTGCTTTCATGAGCAAATAAGATGCTATAATTAACCCAATGTCTGAAAGCATACCACAAGCATGGTTCACAAAATGCTTAGAAAAATGGTTCTTAAGTAGACGAAACATTTCTCCTACCGTGTATCTTGTTTACACTAGCTATAAGCTTAGAAAATCAGTGTCATAGCTATTGTTATGTCCTTAGAAAGCACAAAGGGAGACCTCAGTCCTGGCCTTGTCCCCAGATTCCAAACGTGTGGATCCCAGTGAAGGAGCTTCTGCTCCACTGCAAAAGCATGTGGGTTCGCGGGGGGAGGTGAGAGGCTGGCAGTGGTGGGACTCAGATCTTGAGTTTCAACAACCCCACCTTCTTGCAGCTTCCTGGCAAACATCAAGATTGCTTTTTCATTTTAGTCATCACCCATGGGTCTTTCTTCCCCCCTTTTTCACCCACCTTGGTTAATGGGTATTGAATTTCCCATCCACCTAACCCCTTTCACTTAAAAAACTCCCAACACAGTGACAAGTATACCCAATCTGCAAGTCACCAGCTACCCCCTGAAGTCATGTACAGTCATCAATCAGAACGATGTTAAGAGGGTCAGTGGAATGCCAGACTCTTACCCACCACATGTCTTACTGGCACTAAAGTCAGGGGAGGAAGGAGGTGATGATTATTTAGTGGTGTTAGTGTGAGTTCACTACAGTGACATCAATCATTGTCCTTGTCACATTCATCATCATCATCCTCATGATGCCAAAAAGGTAAGGCAGAGCCCTGTGGACACATCCCCAATTCAGACTTTAAATAAACTCATGGTGGCCACTCTGCCTCCCTGGAAATAAGGAGAACGGAGTAGAAAGGAGAAGGAAGAATGGATCCGCTCCTCCCATAAGCCCACACTGACTTCCTGAGGCAGTCGATGCTGCTGACTTTCCCCACACAGGCTGACTCACCTGTCACATCTGACCTGCTTTGCCATCCAGATGGTCTGTGTCAGCTGCAGATTCCTGAGGCTGCCCGGTTTCACTAAACATCGATGGATTTGCAGCACTTGGTAGAGGGTTCTGGATCAGGAATCTACTGTACATCAACCCCAGTCTTTTCCAGCTCACATAGACAAGGAATCGTTTTTCCTTCATTCACCAGGTAATTCCCCTGGCCCTCCTCAAGGTACTCAAAGTTCAGGATAAGGCGGTAGGACAAGAGGAGAGGAGAGCTCAGGCCCCTAAGACCTTTATCCAGGCCCCACCTAGTTGCTCTAAATGAGCTATTCAAAGTGTCAGTTTAGTTGAGTTTTGTTTTAAAGCAAAGGATGATGGTTCTTCCCGTCCCCTCCCCAACTCACCCTACTTGCTCTTCAGCTTGAATAAAAATAGCCCCACAGCTGAGGCTGCCATGACAACCGATCAAAGTGTGGGCTCACCCTTGTCCACCGATGATAAAATCTGCCTCCAGCTCTCCCACCCGCCCAGCTGGGGCTGGGGCCCTCCAACCCCCTCCTCCCAAGTTCAACCTTCAGGAAACTTTCCTGAGTACCAGAGCCAAGTCACTCTATCCTCACCCCAGAAGCTGAGGGATATTTGGAGCTCTTGCACCACCCAGTGCCTCAGAACTTTTTAATGTGTTTTCATTTGTTCTTTTCAGTGTTCCCAGGCACATGTGACAGATGTGACCACCTCCCTTTTGCAGATGGGAGAACTGGAGGCATGGGGACATGAACTGACTGGCCCTAGGTCATTAGCTGCTGGTTTAAGGGTTGAACCACATTAAGAACTCAAGATTCCCATCTCCTATCCAGTTCCCAGACCAAAGGAGCAGCTGCTCTTGGGAAACATGACCCCAGTGGGGAAATAATTTCCCTGTGTGAGATGCTTCCTGGCCACAGGCTGAAGTTCCCTCAACCAGTCTCTGTGATAAATCTGGGAGGGGCTGGGGAAAAATCTGCTGCCGCATCATGGGATCCAGGTTCCACAGAAACCCATTTCTATCCTGGACCCATCATCTCTGGGGCTGCTCCAACCAAGCACAGCTTCACTGCCCAAGTTTATCAAGAGCTTTAAGACACACTGTCCATACCTACATTCCAAAGGCCACCACTGGGGAGAAAGTTCTCCACCAGGGCTCTCAGGGCTGGAGGCCAGCAGGTCCCTGTTTCATTGTTCAGGAAACCCCATTGTTGCTAACAAAGCAGGGGCTACTACAGCCCCCCATGAAAGCTTCCTCTTTCTTCATCTCTTTCCGACACTTATAAATGTGCTTCCTCTCTGTATGTAAATTTCGCTCAAATGGCATGACACAGACTTGTAATGAGGCCATTAATAACTAGTCTTTAAACTGCTTCTTCTTGGTTCCTGGTTCAGGAATCAATTCTAATCTAAGTAGACAATGATATCTGGATTTACTGGTGTGAGGACAGACAAATGGGCTTTGTTTGGAGCAGACCACAAAAATGCAGTTTATTTTCACCCAGCCAAGAACTGACAGGATGAAGGCAACTCTTGATAGTAGAACCAAGCTTAAGAAATTGTAAAGAAAACTCCTCTCCTTTTGTCTCTCTACCACTCAGTCATCACACTTCCAGGAAAGGCCAAGAGGGTGTTTATCTGCCCCCACTTTTGCTGACCTTTAGCATTCTAACCAGCTGAAACTATGAAACTGGACTGGTCAGTTTCACTTTTCATCTTTGGAATGGGTAACTTTCTCTCACTCCTCCCCCTGAAATGCTGTATCTGGCTTTCATGTACGATCAAGTTGGGGTGGGAGCATGCTCTCCTCAGTGATCTGCTTAAAAAAAATACAAAACAACAAGATGGCATCCAAATCTGCTTCAATAATTGTGGGTCAAAATAAAAATCCCTTTAACCCAGGAGCTGCTGACTGCCCCCAATAATTAAAACCTGGCTACTAAGGGCAAGGCTCTAAAGATATGGTGTAGTATTTCCTAGCAACATAAATGCAGCTACCAAGGGGCTCTGGAAGAGTACAGTCAAGGAAGCCACAGAAGGCCTGGATTTAAGTCCCATCTCCCAAGTCATGGGGTATCGCGACTTTTCAAAGCTTCAGTATCTTTTCCTTTAAAATGAGAATATTCACACCTGCCTGGCCTGCTGCACAGGCTTATGGGGATTAAGTGATAAACACTTAAAAGCCCTTTGAAAACTGAAAAGTACTAGACAAAGTTAAGTATTTGTTATTTTTGTTATTATTCATGTAACGAATGAGAGTTCCTATGAAATGATTCTCCCTGTGGGAATGGGCAGGCGCCTACCTCTGCATAGGGTAGTCCAGGGCTAGCCAGTCAAACGTGACCCAGGAAGTGAGTGTCAGGTAACCCAGGGGTGCTCTGGGTAGCCATGGAGACAGACACCCGCAGAGATCCTGCTACCTCCAGGCAGGCAGGAGTAGCAAGTCTTGATTATCCACAACAAGCAGGCATCTGCACCCACCAGATTGCCCAGCAGATCACTATGGCAGCTGATAGGGATTTTTAAAGTGGGAACTGAACTGCTCTGGGCTCAGGGTTTCCATTGCAGTGGAAGCCTGCATTCCCCAGGCACAGTCACACTCTTAGAAGAGGTGGCATGGCAAGGGGCAGTGTAGCACAGCAGTGAGTGAGGGGGCTCTGCATGTGTTCAAATCACAACTCTGCCACTTACCTCTCTGTGCCTCAGTTTCCCCGTGTGCAAATGGAGATGATAATACCACCTACCTCATTCAATAGTTGTAAGTATAGAATGAGCTGATTCATATAAAACACTTAAAAGAGTACCTGACAAAGAGTAAGCACAGAAGGGTCATTAGCAATTAGAGTCATTTATCTGTCGACCAAATTGTTCTTCCACTAGTCTGTGATTTCTTTGAGGGCAGATTCCCTGACATTCATCTTTGGATCCCTGGGGTCTGGAAATCACCATGAGAAATCAATAAATGCTTCTTGCATGAATGGATGAATCGAATAAGACCAACCACCTAAGTTGCCAGCTGGGGAGAAAAATACAACACAGGGAGGATCATTGCAAGGCCTTGGGCCTTGAGCCTCTTAGTGTGGAATCTGAAGAGAAGCAGGAAACTGACTAATCCCCAATTTATGTTGGCAGGCCGAACCAAGCTGTCCTGAAATTTGGTGTGGTACGTTGTGTTAGTCCAGGTCTTCTGAGAAGCAAACACTAAAATGGGATTAAACGTGCAAGAATTTTATTGGGGAAAGTGCCTGCAGCAGAAAATGGGGAGGGGAGCTGGGAAAACCATCAGATGGACTGAGCCTGAATGAAGAACAGCATGAAGGAAGGATGGGTGGAAGCAACCTAGACCACTGAGTAGTCTAAAGACAGTTCCGCAAGCTGAAGTTGGCTATGGGAGGAGTCCTGTGTCTTCTGGGAGCTGACCTGCTATAGCATCCCCGCCATGCTGTCATTGGCTGGGAGCAGCCTGTGGGAGAATGCCATGATGTATTCAGAGCACAGGTCTGGGGCCCTTGGTCAGTTGCACTCCTGGCAGCTGGAGGTCTGCAAGATGCATTCTCATGGCTGCCACATATATGGTAGTCCTTAAGAGCGTGGGATTTGGTGCTCTTACCAATCTAAGGTGAATCCCAGCTCTTATAGCTGGTTACCTTAGGCAAGTTACTCAACCTCTCCATGCCTCATTTTCCTTATTTGTTAAATGAAACTTATAATTTCAACCTCTTAGGATTGTTATTGTTGAGCACTGTGCCTGACACATATTAAGTGCTCAATAAAAAGGCAGCTGCCATTCCCCTGACCATTATTATTATTAATAATGAAGTACTTCTATTAACAATTAGGACAAGAGAACAGCCCCCACTGTTACATACTTGGATTTGAGTTTTATGAGTCTAAAACCATGGCTTGGCAGTATCACAATTCAAACAACCAAACCAGTTTGTCTACAAATGAAAGGTGTTAGGGACTTTCCTAGTTCGGCTATTTCCTGAAAGGGAAAGGTGGGTTGTATTGTGCCAGAATCCATCTACAGCCACAGCTCCCTCTGTTCTCTTCCACTTGCTGCACTTCGTCTGCAATGTCCTTGGCCTGTCCCCTGCCAGCTGTCCACCTTTGAATGAAAGCGCAGTCAGCACACCTTCCCCCCAAGAACAGGCTCAGAGAGACACGACCCTGCTATGCTGTATGTGTTCTGAGCACCTGTTTGGGACTCCTTGCTTGCCTTTGTCTCTGTGACCTTAATTCTTTCTTTAAAACCTTGGCCAATTTTCTGGTAGTGGTCACTGCTGGCCGCTGCTGGCTTCTGGCCACTCCATCTGACTGGAATCCACAGTGTCCCTTTGTTGGGCTGGCTATGACCTAGGGCAATCACAGCATTCATGGCCCCAGTTCAGCGGGCTTGGGCCTCTCCCAGCCTTGCTGACACTTGTGCCTTGGTGGCAGTAACAACTAAGAACCCACAAAAAAGAAGCCCCCAAACTGGAAACCACACTCTTACCCCTTCTACCACTGCCTCAGAGGCTTTTTCTCTAACCCCCATTTCCCAGAGGGTCACCAAAAACACGCTGGGATTTCTGGGTTTTGGTTGTTTTTTTTTTTTTTTTTTTTAAATCTTTGAAGGAATGACCTTCAGTTTTTTTTTAACTGAGAAGAGTCAAAATCAAACTAAAAATTATTGATTTTATTTAATAATTAACATCTTAACAAAGCTGATCAAACTGTTTCTTCCGGAATGATACTCTCCATTTTAGAGGGACTTTTCTAGGGAATTTTAAGTTTCTGTGTTGGAGCTGGAACCCAACACTTGAGCTGCCTTGTTTTAGCCTGACGTTGGAAAGCCAAGGGCAGGAAGTAAAGCAACTGGTTGAGTGCCCCCCAGTGAAGCCGACTAGGCTTTCCCACCTGAGAGAGGATGAGGTCTCTCGGAAGTGGAGGTAAAGCCTCAGAGCAGTAAACAGGCTGGCCACTTACACATACGGCTAACATGAGCACTGAGCCCATCTCCGAACTTGGCTTCTTTTTCTCCTCTGGTTCCCCAGCCAGAGCTAGGAAAGCGCTGGCCACCCTGACACCAGAAATGCCCAGTGCCTGAGACTGAGAATTCCCACCACCAGGGAGAAACACTGGTTGGACAGTCTTCTGGCCCCATTACACATGAAAATATTTACAAGCTTAGTAATTAGCTTCTTCACACCACCTTGGCCTCCTGTTTGCATTGATCCCTCTCACTAACTGAAAAATCAATCAGATTTGATTTCCTTACAAATCCGAATTCTTAAAAAATGATCCCTTGAAGTAAAATCTGGGCATGCTCACACTCCTACCCTCAGGTCAGTGATTCATTAACCATTGGGCCCCCAGTGAGTCACATCCCTGCTCACAGATGGCCTCCCTGGCGTTAAGATAGAGTGGACAATACAATTGTATTTCGGAGCCCCTGTCCAGCCCTGACACTCTGTGAGTGACACCACACCAGCCTCGCCAACTCCATTCTCAGCTTCTGTGAACATTTCTCCCCAACCAGCCCAGTCTGGTTATGTATCATACAAGATACACAGTGTGAGATCATACTTTCTGGTTCAGAGTCATGAGCATGAGGGCAAAATACAGTTCTCACTACTATTTTATATTTAATTACAGAAACCACTAGAAACCTAATCAACATTGGGACCAGTATCAAGAAAAATCTATCCCAGTGACTCAGAATTTCTCAGAGGGGAGGCAGGAGTGTTTGCAAATGTCCTGTCAGTGATGAATTAGAATGGAGAAACTGTGTAGCTTTTAAAGCACAGTCAATATTCTATTATGTTTAACATTTTTTAACTAAAATTTTTATGATATGAACTATGGAAGGGGGACATTTTTCAAAAGGGAGCATGGGTTAAAACAGGTGGAAAGGGACTTCCCTGGTGGCGCAGTGGTTAAGAATCCGCCTGCCAATGCAGGGGACACGGGTTTGAGCCCTGGTCAGGAAGATCCCACATGCCGCGGAGCAACTAAGACCGTGCGCCACAACTACTGAGCCTGCGCTCTAGAGCCTGCGAGCCACAACTACTGAGCCCGCGCGTCCCACCTCTGAAGCCCGCGCACCTAGAGCCCATGTTCCACAGCAAGAGAAGCCACCACAATGAGAAGCCCGCACACCGCAACGAAGAGTAACCCCCGCTCACCACAACTAGAGAAAGCCCGCGTGCAGCAACAAAGACCCAACACAGCCAAATATAAATAAATAAAATAAATAAATTTATTTAAAAAAAAAGCAGGTAGAAAATTGCTTCCCTGTAATCCTTGCAAGGTTTAGTCTACCTCTCACCCCTCCCCTCAGCCTCTGTGCCCCTCCCACTAAGAGCCCACAATCCACAAAACCTTGCTCTTGCTCACTTTTCCTCTCCATGATATTGTAGGCCCTTTGTACGTTGTCTTTTGCAAATCCAGCAGTCACAATATAGTTTATTTCCCTTTTGGTTAGGGTTCAGCAGCCTTCTAAAAGTGGGGACCCCAGACACAGACTCCTATAGGCAAAGAGGACAGTGACCCACTCATATGAAGTAGGCAAGGAGCACCTGGAAGGCTCTCATGCACAAAACCTCCCCCCACCTCCACATCCTACTAATAAAAGCTTCATCTGAGTTACGCTGGAGGTAATGCAAATGCCCTGGGGAAAAGTTCAGCTTCATGGTCACTCACACTTTAGTAAGAATTATTTTTGAATCTTACATCATCAGGGTTTGAATGACACTTGAAAATCATTTAGAGCAAAATTCCACTCAATAAAGGATTTTAAAAAAATCATAGTCAAACTCTATTTGAATACTTACAGTAACAAAAGCTCCCTTCTTGAAAGGGTCTAACTCCACTGATGGGTATTTGGAATTATCTGTGAAAGCTCATCCTTATCTTCAGCCCAACCCTGTAGAATCTGTTAAGATGGTTCTGCTACAAGTAAAGGCAATTCCAACTTAGGATGCCTTCAACAATAAGGACATTTATCTCTCAGAATAGCAAGTCCAGCAGCTGGGAGGTTTGGGGGTGGCTGACATAAGGATTCAGAAACATCGTCACGGCCCTGGTTCTCTCCATTTCTCTATTTGTCATCTTCAGCAGGAGCTTCATTCTCAGGTTGGTAGCATGATGGTTATGGCAGGTGCAGGTTCACTTTGGACCAGAGGAAAAAGAGGAAAATATTCCCCCCGAGCGTGGAATATAAACTCTTCCCTTCACTCTGACTGTTTCAACTTATGTCACACACACGATAACTGTCACCAGGGGGATGCCAGGCACT
Source organism: Balaenoptera acutorostrata (assembly GCF_949987535.1). Taxonomy (NCBI): domain Eukaryota; kingdom Metazoa; phylum Chordata; class Mammalia; order Artiodactyla; family Balaenopteridae; genus Balaenoptera; species Balaenoptera acutorostrata. The sequence continues at coordinate 31,989,961 of NC_080079.1, read as the reverse complement.
CACTGACTCCACTAATCATCCAGGGTGGAAGGAATGTCGGAACTTCCACTGTAACGTCCACCACTCCTGCCTCCCAGGAACATCCACCTCAGATAGAGTTCTTCCCTCCCCCACAACTCAGAACACAGCCACAACCCTTTCCACAACATGACGGCTCATACAACATGTTTCCAAACTCTCTGGTTGCCCTTCTCTGGATATAATCTAGTTGGTCAGTTTCCTCCTAAAAAGGTGTCACCCAGAATGAAACACCATTCTAGGTAGATATAGTGAAATTATAATATTCCACGACTGGGGAGCTATCTTTTTATTAATGTAGCTTAATGTTGTAACAGCTTTCAGCAGCAACATCATACTGTTGGCTCCTTATCAATCAAGTAGTCAACCTTAACCTGTAGTTCATCTTTACAAGTTAATTGCCACGCTGGACATATAACTTGCTGCACTAGTTGAGTTGCTTTTATGGACCTCAGAGCAGAACTTAGGATCAACCCCATTGAACTAGGTAAAGATAATTATGAATAATGCTTCTGCCACTCAGTGTAATAACTACCCAGCCACCTACAAATGTTATCCATCTGTAAATCTGTATTAGTTTTCTCGGGCTGCCATAACAAAATAACACAGACGGGGTGGCTTAAACAACAGAAATCTATTTTCTCACAGCTCTGGAGGCTAACTCCAAGATCAAGATATCAGCAGGTCTGGTTTCTGGAAAGGAAATCTAAGACCAGAGTCTGGCACTCCGCTAGATAATCCTTTAAGGAGGACCATAAATAATCCAATTACCTTCTCGCATTATGCTGAGATCAGTCACTTTGGAGAGGAGATTTTGACTAAATGTGGGAGAGTGTTGAAGAGAAAGATCATTCTGGAAACTGGGGCATTTCTAAGTTGAGTAAAAAGAGGAGGACTCTACTAGGGTGTTTCCACAGTCAGAGTGCGTGACTTTGGACACGAAGGTGCTGAATCAGGGAGCTGCTGAGCAGTGAGCTGTCTGGAGATGGGAGGAAAAAGAGCTAGAAGGTTATCAAAAGGCAAATTCAGTTACTTCCCAATTTTACTTAGGACATGAGCAGCGGCAACTGAAATTGAGACACTGACAATTACCCTGAGTGCCCATAGCATAGATTGGCCATGCCTGTCTTCACTTCTTTGGTCTGCAATTATCCAGGTGGGCAGTGACCACTTGGCATTTTGCCCAGGGACTTGAAGACCCATGTTTTATAGACATGATGAATGGAAAGCAATTGCTATGCTTTCTCATTCATACCCTCTTTAAAAAACATAAACACAAATATAAATAATAAATAAGTATATAGGGGTGTGCTATTAGAGCAACTACATATAAATACTAAAGAATTAAGTAGGCAGCAATAGTTAAACAAACACCTGTTTGTAATTAGCTCAGTTACTAACTGATCCTTAACTGTTCCTTCTTAGATTAAATTCCTTAATTTAAGAGGCAAAAGCCTACTCTCCAGGTGGATTTACAATTCTAGTGCCTGAAGCTTTAGGGTAACATGATGTTATTAACCCCTCTAGCCAGGTGTTTGTTTTTCCTTCTTGCTGGTTTGGGCAAGTACTCAAAAGATGGGGAAGAGTGGCTAGAGGGTCTGCAAAGGACATCTGATGCTTGAATCTCCTTTCCCACAACCAAACGCCTATTTCAAACCAATAAAACTGGCACATGGGAGTTCATCTTTGCAAGAGCTGCCTCCTCCCCAAGGAAGCCCTCTTGTCTTCAATTTCCTCAAGGAAGAAATTGTCAAGGGAGAAGAGAAGCACCATTTTTCATTCCCTGCTCTAATTTGTACTGCCTTGGTCAACATTATGTGGTTAGTATGTGCTGACATGATATCTGGGTGGGGAGAGAGCTGTGTGACCCCATTCTTTTTTTTTCTTTTGCCCCATTAATAGATGATTTTTAGCCACTTTACCAACTGACACCAAGCCTTGCCTCTGGTCTCTAATCAAAACCTTAGCAGGGTTTTACATAAACTGAAATTTACATTCAACCGTCACCATAGCAACCATCACACAGAATTAAATACAACTTTTCCCCCCTCTGATATCATCTACTTTTTTTTAAGAGCTGTTTTTCTTTTCAGTTGCTAATCTGAGCTATTCAGAAGATAACCATGAAAAATCTATTTTGAAAAACTGCGTTTAAACAGATTGTAACAAGGTTCTAAAAACGGGCATTTGAAGTGGTTTCTAGACACTTAGCACCATACACTTTCTCCCTCAGTTGGTGGTTGTACATTGCTGAAGTCTCAAGGATTCGCCTCTGCACTGGAAATTGTTAAAATCAAATCAAGCCTTCACTCATAATTGTGACAACCATCCCTTGAAAGGTGCCCCAAGATAATGACCCTGAGCTAGGGCAGAAAATTCTGCTAATTTCAAAATGGATTTGCATCATGTTTAAACAAAATTTTTTTTAATAAAACAACATTTTGGTTTGACTATTCAATGTGAAATTGGCAAATCTCCTGAAATTTTCAGGATTCACCTGTTGACTGAAGAGGAGATATTCAATTGTGACTGTGGCTCAAGGCCATGTGGAAATATGCAAAGGTAATGGAATGTAAACTAGAGATAAAAGGATAAAATATCCCCACCCAAGAGGTCTACTTTTTTCTTATTCTAGAGTAAAATGCCACAAGAGCCCTGAGTATTTGCAGCTGTTGGAAATATATTTCAGATTTAGAAAAAGGTAAGAAAAGATACCTTTCTAAATTTTACTAAGACCAAAAAAAGATCTACTTATGACACTAACCCCAGTAACAAATTAATGTGCACCTATCTCATTACTCCATCTCATTCCCTTGCTACTTACAGCCCCAGAAATTGGCAATTCAGTTGTACTGAAAATTGAGACAACAAAATTAACTCATTTTTCATAAGCCAAATAATTTGATCTTGTTTATTTAGAGCCAAACTATAATGTGATACTCCAATCGTTCATCAAATATTTATTGAGCACTAGATGCTAACATATGCTGAGAGCTACATCTCACAAAGATGAGTGAGACTTCATCCAAGACTTCAAGAGCTTTACTTTTCTAATTCCATCATATGGCAGATGTTTTATACCAAAATGCCACAGAAATCTTAATGTATTTTCTCTGAATGAATACTAAAGGTTGTATCTGTATACAGAAGGTGATGCCCATCCCATGGCTGTGCCCATGACCGCAGTCTGGACAGCAGAAACTAGACCAATGGCTCACTTTTACTACTAAGACCTAGCAGACCTCACCAGAGGACATTCATTTTGAGATTTCTGAAAATGTTGTGACTTGCTCCCAGTGCAGCTCTGCCACACAGGAGATGTGGCTGAATTCTACCCTAAATGATAAAGAAGCCTCCCCCAAACACTTCTAACAGTCGGGCATTGCGGAAAGCAAGGCAGCTCATGAAGGTTCTCAGTCGTTCTTTTCCATTCAAGAGCATTGGCATAGCTGGTTAGGCAACATGAGCAGGAGGTGGGGGTATTTCCAAATAGTGGTCAAAATACCTTATATGCCTAAAAGTGAGAAATATTACATATTAAGTGAGATATGTGGGAAAAGTGCAAGACCAGGAATGGGATGCTGGTTTCATTCACATCAAGTGCCAGCTCCAGTGGATGGGGATGGATGTCTAGACCCCTGAGTGAGACCAATGCTGAGGCCAATACCAGACCAGTGAGAAAAGATGGCTTGATCTATTAAGTCTGATCTATGAGCAGGCAGGCTGCACTGTACAATATGTCCCACTGTATAAGACCATGGGAGGGGGACCCGGGCCGTGCTGGAGGAGGAATGAGGAGATGCATGCCACTGAGTTACCTAGGAAAGTGTAGGGAAATAATTAAAAAGAAGATCCCAATGCATTCAAAGACCAATGAACCTGTGTCAGCAATCTTAAGAAAAAAGTTGAGGCACAATTGGCAGAATTTAAGACACAATGGGTACCTTCCAAATAGCTGGAAAAGGTAAGAGCCGGGCTTCCCTGGTGGCGCAGTGGTTGAGAATCCGCCTGCCAATGCAGGGGACACGGGTTTGAGCCCTGGTCTGGGAAGATCCCACATGCCGCGGAGCAACTGGGCCCGTGAGCTACAACTACTGAGCCTGCGCGTCTGGAGCCTGTGCTCCGCAACAAGAGAGGCCACGATAGTGAGAGGCCCGCGCACCGCGATGAAGAGTGGCCCCCGCTTGCTGCAACTAGAGAAAGCCCTCGCACAGAAACGAAGACCCAGCACAGCCATAAATAAAAAAAAAATAAAAATAAAAATAAAGGTAAGAGCCAACTGAACACATTCCATATTAGAAAAAAATGTACCAAGAAGGGTTAAAAAATGGAAAACCTAAATATGATCACAGGAATCAGAGACCAGAACATCTGAGATGACACCCTCTGACAGATATGCCATGTTGCCAATTAACCAGACAGGCTGAGGATAAAGTTCAAATCCTTTTCTAACAGTTGAAGAGCCTAACCAACATATGCATTGCAACCAACACAGGAGTTCCTGGCTTTTGTTTGTTTTTGCTTTTTTTAAAGGTAAGTAGGAAGATTGCAATATCCCCCAACACAGTCTCCTGGTAATGAAGCAGACGTGTGGCTTTTGTGGTCACAGGAAGCAAAGAATGTCATTTTGAGTATCTTAAGGCTGTAGACCTACTGCTTTTGAAAAATATAAATAAATAGATCCACAAAAGCCACAAAATTCAGCTTGTGAGTTATTTATGTCTTGATTTTTCTTCAGAGTTTCTTATGACTGGTGTCGAATCTAAAACGGTCCCGGCATGGTTTTCGGGTGGTCATTCAGTGGTTATCAAACTCAAGATGCACAAACCTATCACTGGTGTGAATTAAGCAAAGAGAGAGCACCCCAAGTCTCCCCTTTCTGTTTAGGCCCCTGCAGATGGGAGGAGCGGAAGCAGCCAGGTTGTGGTTTGGCAAGAAGGGATGCTGACCCTCCATACCTGCCTGCAGCCCCAGGGACCACTTCCAAAGCTGTATCGACAGCAAACTATGGGCTTCACACACCCAGCAATGGGAATAACTGTATCTCTTCCTCACCCTTGTTGCAGAGGGAACTGTCATACCCGACATGCTTTCTGGGGATGAAAAGTTTATTGAGCGTTTGCTACGTGCCAGGCACTGAGCTAGATACTGGGACCATCCAGCTGGATTCATTTTGTTTTTCTTTCTATCTTGGCTCATGGACAGCTGTCCTCTAATTGGTCTTCTTGCTTCAATCATAAAGGACCTCACAGTCTTTGGATCATAGAGATCTAAACATAATAGTAAATCCAGAGCAAAGAGAAAAGGTCAACAATAGGAGAAGGCCTAATATGTTCACCATGAAAAAGGACAGAAAAGCGCCAAGAATGAGTCTCCAAAACTGGCTCTCTAAATCTCCATGTCTAAGGGAGGACATCTTAGACTCCAAGAGGAATCATTCAGGATACGTCACCAAAAAGTTAATAAACATGAAATTCATTTCCTCCGGGTAAGAAGGTTAACAAGAAGCTTCCAAGTTTGTTTTTTAAGAATTGAGTTGCAGGCCTATAATGAAAAAAGAGAAGTTGGGAAGGTTTGTCTACATCTCTGATCTTTTGAGGCTGACCTCAAGAAGGACCAACACGCCCTAAGAGAGAATATAAAGCAGGATAGAGAATGGGGCTTAGGGTACAGGGAAGGGTGCCTGAGCAGCTGGGGTCTAGAGGCCCCACCTATGTACACATTAACCCCAAGAGCTCCATGTTTACCTGTTTAATACATTGGGGGTACACATAGGTTTTGTTCAGAGGACAAAAAGTTTCTGCTGCTAACAACAACAACAAAATCTAAGAAATACTCCAATAAAGTTGCAGAAGTCAGCAGGGGACAGATGGTAGAGAGCTTTGAACTGTCATATCAAGAAGTCTGGACTTTATCCTATGATCAATGGTTCCCCATTTGGGTTTTAGGAAAATCATTCTGGCAGTGTGGTGGAGGATGGGCTGGAGAGGTATGAGATGGAAACAAGAAGACCAACTGAAAGACAGCTGTCTATGAGCTCAGATAAAAAGCAAACTGCGCAATAAAATGTATACAATAATCTACTTTATAAAAAAAGTCCACATGTGTATAAATTCACACACAAAAAATCAATTAATTGAAAAAAATCAAGTTACAGAATAATATGTATACCATGATTCTATTTATAGAGAAAAAAATGTCTGTGTGTATTTTATATATTCATAAAGATGGTCTGGAAAGACACACCAAACTGTTTATGGGAGTTACCTCTAAGAGAATGAGGATTTGGGGAAGCAGACAAATATTTTCATTTTTTCCTCTACAGATTTCTGATGGTTAAAATTTTTTTATATAACAAACATGCATTACCTTTACAATTTTTGAGATTTCCAAAACTTAAAAAAAAGGATTACCATAAAGTAAAAAGATATAGTTTCTGTGACAAGAAATGATCAGGGCTTAAAACCAAACCAGTAGTCATGAGGATAGAAAGCGGGGAGAAAACCCAGCAGACAGATGCTGATCAAAGAGCAGATATGAGCCCAGGGGAAGGAGGTGGTTGTGGGGAAGTGAGGGGCGATGTGTTTCCATTTATCTTCTCAGTTACATTTGCCGATAGCCCTGTGAGGTGGGCATTTTCACCTCATTTTACAGATAACGAAATGGAGTCACGGAGTATTTTGCCCCTTAACCCAGAATTGGATACCAAAGCCAGGACTAGAACCCTGGCCCTCCTGACTCCACGTCTTAGACTTAACTGCCTTGGCCAACTGATTTCCTTCCTATCCAGGGCCCTCTTAACTGACTTTTCCGTGCTCAAGTTCTGATCCCATGAGGCAGTAGGGAATAAGGGAGCTAGTTCTGACAACACAGGCTGGGACATGGGGAGACTGCCAAGGCCGAGATGTGTTCCCATCCTCCCTGTTGGGTAGCAAGTCCCGTATGCTGAAACTGGCCTTGAACAGAGGAATGCCCACATGCCAGCTTAGCTCATGAGGATTCTTGAGAGCACAGCCTATGTTTTCTACAGAATCTCTAATGACTCTACAGCATCTATTACAGTACCAAGTCCTCACTAAATTCACTGAGTGGGTGTTTGATAAATACATATTAATGGGAGGGCAGCAGGATCACCTGAAGCAAATATGAACCTGCATTTGATTCCTTATTTAGATCATGAGTGTTCTGAAAGCATTTTTTTTTCTGAACAATTCAGGATGTAGGCAGTCAATGCACATTTGTGACAGGTAATGACTGTGACCCTACTGAGAGAGTAATTTAATCACTCTGTCGAAGCTGCTTTAGCTGCAAAGTAACTATAATATCTGCGCTCCAAGACTTCAGCCAAGCAGCCAACCAACCTTACAGCATTTACTAAGATCTCTGGGTGACCACACTGTGCTAGGCACAGTGGAGAATCCCATGGAATAATACATGGGCCCTATTCCTAAGGAATTTAAACTCTAGCTGGGGAACCCAACTGAAATTCAAGAAACGATTAGATAAATGAGTGTTACCTGTGGATGTCCTGCAAAAGAGTCCAAAGGAGTCCAGAGAGAGGAGAGACCATGCATACCACAATCTAAAGAAGACAGACGTGGGCAGTGGGGTAAAGGATAGTATCAGACAAAAACTAGGGCTTTCCCCAGCCTCTTAGGAGCATAATGGCATTTCATAATATCCATAAAAGCACCCATAGCTCTCAGGTTATTCACCCTCCATATGGAGCGGCTGCTTTGCCAGAACTATTTAATGCCTTGACCACCCTCGGTTATGTTTATGTGCAGATTTAGGAACAGATAACCCCACCCCACCCCCCGACATGCCATGGCACTTCCCCTGTTTATTCAATAGGCAACACTGGGTCTCTGCTCCTTCCAGGCAACCATCATTCCCCACCCACACCGGAGATGAGGCCTTGCACAAACACACCACCTGAGCTCTCCAGAGCACATACCACTGAGAGTAAATGGGGGCTGGTGATAAGAATCAAAGGGCAAGAATAAGATGTCAGAGGAACTTAGCACTTGATGTTATCTCAATAAAATACATGAGCCTATGTAAATTGACTGTAATATTTCATCAGAAAATCTGTATGTAACATGGGTTCCATTTCTCATTTAATTAGGGTCTATATACATTTAGCTCTACACCCAACTGACACTGGAGAAAAGGCTGCCTTAAAAACAGGGCCCTGGGCTTCCCTGGTGGCGCAGTGGTTGAGAGTCTGCCTGCTAATGCAGGGGACACGGGTTCGTGCCCTGGTCTGGGAAGATCCCACATGCCACGGAGCAGCTGGGCCCGTGAGCCACAATTGCTGAGCCTGCGCGTCTGGAGCCTGTGCCCCGCAACGGGAGGGGCCGCGATAGAGAAAGGCCCGCGCACCGCGATGAAGAGCGGTCCCCGCACCGCGATGAAGGGTGGCCCCCGCTTGCCGCAACTGGAGAAAGCCCTCGCACGAACCGAAGACCCAACACAGCCAAAAATAAATAAATAAATAAATTAAAAAAAAAAAAAAAAAAAAAAACAGGGCCCTGTCCCTACTGCTGCTTTTCAGCTCAGGCCCATTATCACCTCTCCCCTAGGCCCATTATCACCTCTCCCCTAAAGGATACGAGAGCCTCCTGCTCAGGCTCCAGCCTCCAGCGCTGCCCACACAGCCACCAGACTGAACTTACTGAAAAGCAATCCTGATCACGTCAGACTTGACTTTCAGCCCTTCAAGGTCTCCCCACGGCCTTCAGAGCAAAGTTTAAGCTGTTCAGAGAATTATGAGGCTTTTCAGGATCTGGTCTCCCCTCCAGCTTTCCCTAGAAAGCTCTAGACCAGCGGTTCTCAAACTTTAATGCCCATCAGAATCATACTGGGTGCTTGTAAAAAAATGCGTATTCCCAGTCCATTCCACACAGACATACATTCTGGTTCCTTAGGTAAGAGGTAGGGCCCAGGAACATAAACATTTACCAAAAATGTGGGGTTCAAACATATGGGGAACATGAATATTTATAAAAATATGAGTTTCAAAATATTTGGTTCTGCATCAAAACCAAAAATATATGGTTCTCACACAGGTGTTCTGAAGATCACATTTTGAGAACACCTGAGAAAGACACTGTAAAAATGGAACTGGAAACAAACAGTTTTTGAGAAGCCATTGAATGTAGTGGTTAAGTCTAGGGCCTTGGGAGCAAAACTGAAGCTCCCACATGCCATTGGGAAAGTAACTTAATGTTTCTGTGTCTCATCTGTGAAATGGAGATAATAATAGTATCTATATTATAGGTTAAGTTTCAATGAGATAATCATTGTAAAATGATCAGCACAGCAGTTAGCACTGTAAATGCTGTACAACTGGTGGAAGCTGTAGAGGAAAAGAGTGAAAAGCAACATCGCCCAGGTTTTTAATCTACGGTGTCTCTGGGTTGGAAGGAATTTGAGGGATTCCTTCTTCAGCATTGTTGGCAGATGTTTGGATAAACATCTTTATCTGGGGGTTTGAGGTGACCACATGCTCAATAGGGATCAGCAAGATAGCACGACTGCTCTAGGATGCAGTCTTTAGTCTGAAGGCTTCTGATGATAGGGCTTCTGGCCACCACCTCCTGAGGCAGCCTGCTCCACTGCTTGGCCATTCCAGGTGTTGACATTCTTCCTTAAATCTAGTAGAATTCTGCTTTTCGGTTACCACTGCCCATGAATCCTAACCTGACCTTTGAAGCATCATCAAATAACACCATTCTTATTTCCACATACCAGTCCTTCAACTGTTTGAAGGTAATTTTCTTGCCTCTCCTTGATATTTTCTTCTTTAGGAAGACAATCAAGTGTAGTGGATGAAACTCTGAGTTCAGAATTCGAGGCCTGGGCTTCTGTCTCTACCCAGCTGGGTATCCTTGGGCAAGTCATTTGACAACACTGAGCCTCAGTTTCACTCTAGCCCCAATTCTATAATTCTATGATTAAACACCCCTTGGTTCGTTCCTCTATTCCTCAGGCACAGGCATGTTTCCAGATCCCTCATTGCGGCAACTGTCTTTTGCATTGCTTGACAAGGACGGATTATCAGACCCTCTTCGGGAAAATTCTGCATCCCTCCACTCTCACCAAGTGGCTTGAGTGGAAGCTGCCAAGTTTTGGGAAATCCCACTCCCCAGGCTATCAACATGGGCCAGTCATAGTTCTCCAATCCCCTTGGCCTACAGTTAGGCACCTGACCCAAGTTCAATTAGTTAGATCTTACCCTGGGATTTTAAAATTTTGGACCAGAGGGAACAAGTATCACTTCCTCTCTGGAGTTGGAAGTGGAAGGAGTAAGAAGTGGCAGCTCCTACGGGCTGTAATACTCCTTCTTGGAAATGACTCATCAGAGAACGATGACAATTTGCGGACAGACATAGAAGGAGAGGTGGAGAGGTAACACTGGAGTTCAAGTTCTTGATTCCACGTTATCTCTGAGGACCAACTACATTCCTATCTTTCCCATAGTTTAATTAATTTCTCTTTGGCCCAGGCTGGGGTTCTCTCCCTACAAACAAAAAAGTCCAGAATAATACACTCACCTTTCTAAGCAGGCCCCAAAAAGAGAGAGCTCTGGCTTATGTGCCTCCCCATCCCTCCAACTTGTTGTGAATCTTATTTCAATACAACTGTTTTTTTGAAAAGTCAAATGCAAACTAAGGAATGTTATTTTGTGCTGGCATAAAACTGTGTCAGAAAACTGTACTCAATTCCTCTTCCATAAAAGCCAACAAGAGTTGATTCAGTCTTTGTGTGGCTTAAGACTTAGTATAGAGCTGAAATTATACTAAAACCTGTGTTAATATGATCAAATAAATTTATTTTCTTAACTTTTAGAGTTACTTTTCAAGATAAAGTCCCAATAAAAAATTTTTTTGTAATATTTACTGTGAAATTTTGGTCCCTGCTTAAGTGTATCCACTTTAACCTGACCTTTTCCTAGGATCAGTTGTCTTTGGATTACGAGGGCCTCCTAAACCTGCATGCTTGCCATTGTTCCAACTTTCATCCATTGCTCCTTGCCCTGTCCACCTCAGAAATACAGAAAAGTCCTGCTCCTCTGCTTTTCCATGTGAAAGGCCTTCAAAACTCCGTAGACAGTTTCCACAGTTCCAGTGAAACTTCCTTATAACGGATTTATATCCTTCAACTGTTTATCTGACAGAATTTGAAATTACCCCATTCACTACAATCAGTCATTTGACAACTTATTATTGAGGGCCTACTACGTGTGAAGCATTGTTCTAGGCACTGGGAATACAGTAGTGAACAAAATCTCCACTTTCCTGAGGCTTACATTCTATTCAGGGGACAATAAACAAAATAATTGAACGGATGGATGAGTGGATAGATGGATGAATGGATGGATGGATGGATGGATGGGTGGATGGATGGATGGATGGATGGATGGATATCTGTATGTGCTTCCCATTGACATAGTGAACACCTCTCAGGTAAACTGACCTATATGGGTAGAGGAGGAGCCTCTTCTAGGACACCAATACTTCTGTTCATAAATCCTCAAGTGGCATTTACTTTTTTTGGAGGTGACAGTGCTCTGTTGACCATGCTTAGCTTGCCTTCAACTAAAACCACCAGATCTTACAAGTGCAACTCTTAAATATATATCCCTTCATCCTGCTCTTGTACAACTGCTCAATTATTTTCTTGAACCCTGAGCAGAATTTTATATTGATTCTTATTAATTTTCAACTTATCTTTAGCCTGTCCTTCCAACCAACTCACATTTAGGTGAACTAGAATGTAAAACTTCCAAATTGTGGGAACATAGTAATATATATACCTCAATATCACAGCCATATACAAACTTAAGGGAACAATCAAAATGTTCATTTTAAAATTAAGTAAAACTACGTAAAATTTTAGACAGTCCTAATCACTACTCTGAGAAAATGACAGTCCTGCCTGAAAGCCATGGTTAACTTGGACAATACGTTACCATTAGATAAACAGGTGCATAATACTTGCCATAACTACAAGCCATGCCTTTTCTTCTTTTTTCCAAGATGGATGCTCAGGAAACTCGTTCTTTCCTTAATGGATGATAATAAGGAACTATCAAAGGGGCCCTCAGGAAATCACAGGTCCCCTTTATTATTCATAGGGAGCTCCCTGACTTCTGCTTCATAATGCTGGACACTCCTGGCATTAAGTAATTAACAGGACAACTGGCTGTTTAGTGGCTGTCTACCTCCAGGACACATAAACTCTGCAAGAGCAGGACTTGAGTATGACTTTTTCATCAGGTCTTCCCCGGGCCTTGCAGAGTGCCGTCCCCATGGCAGGCACTCCATAAGCTCAATAAATATTTGTTGAATATACACATAAATTAACACTCATCTCTGCCACTAACTGTGTAACACTGGGCAATTCCTCTACCCCTCTGAGTCCTACTTTGTTCATTTTAAACTACAGAGACTGCACCAGATGATCCCAGAGTTTCCTTTTCTAATGTTAATATTCTATATTTCCATGTTGTTGACTCAGTGGCTCCCTGTATCTCTTTTCCCATTAGAGACTCTAAAGCTAGCTTGTTTCCAGAGTATGGGCAAGTTTTTTTGTTTTTTTTGTTTTGTTTTTTTTTTTTTTTTTAATTTTTTTAATTTATTTATTTATTTATTTATTTATTTATTTTTGGCTGTGCTGGGTCTTCGGTTCGTGCGAGGGCTTTCTCTAGTTGCGGCAAGTGGGGGCCACTCTTCATCGCGGTGCGGGGACCGCTCTTCATCGCGGTGCGCGGGCCTTTCACCATCGCGGCCCCTCCCGTTGCGGGGCACAGGCTCCAGACGCGCAGGCTCAGCAGCTGTGGCTCACGGGCCCAGCTGCTCCGTGGCATGTGGGATCTTCCCAGACCAGGGCTCGAACCCGTGTCTCCTGCATTAGCAGGCAGATTCTCAACCACTGCGCCACCAGGGAAGCCCTGGGCAAGTTTTAATCGAATGAACACCCTGGACCATGGAAGGGATTGTTATTAAAAATAACATTTAGGCTGCCCAATTACTGTATGATTATTTCAGCATTACATTTTTCCTGAAAAACTTCTAACATGAAAATGCTTTATAATCACAGTTGGAGACCTTCTCTAGCAAGAAACCAAGGCTTTGGGAGATGATATTCAGAAAGTTTTAGAAAATGAAAAGGGGGATCTGTTTCAGAACAAGTAACAGGTTGACTCTGTAAGCAGATAGGCTAGAGGGTCCCTGGAAAGAGAAACAGAAATGACTTTCTTGATTTAAGAGAAGCCATTTTGGCCTAAGCCATTTTGTGATCTAAGCCTGGCCACAATGCTTGCCCTTGAACAGGTCTCAGTAACTGATGATGTTTTTTTTTGGCCGGCTGCGTGGCTTACAGGATCTTAGTTCCCCAACCAGGGGTTGAACCCGAGGCCGCGGCAGTGAAAGTGGGACCACTGGACCGCCAGGGAATTCCCAGTAATCTACATCTTAAGGGAACAAATGAATGCAGAAACAGAGAGAAGGCAGTCAAACAATAGTGCAGTGATAAAGCAGAGTCCTAGTTCCTCCTCAAGGGATATACATAATAATATATCTTTGAGTTCTACAGGAACTAAGGCCCCCGCCCAGGTGGAGGATGGAATGATGAAGTTGACCCTCCCGACTTCAATCAACTAAAGCTTGGACTCTGTCCACCTCTGCCCCAATTCTATGCTTAATTCTCCTCTGCTCTAGCCCCTTCATGAATATGCATATACCCTTAGCTTAAAACTTCCCCAATTTTGCTGTTCAGGAAGACACTGCTTCGGGAAAGCGCCCGGAGTTCTCCTTACTTGCTGCAAGTAATAATCAATCCTTCTCTCGATCTTTGGCTAGGTTGTGTCTTCTGGCTCAACACCCACCAAGGGGTGAACCCAGTTTTCTTTTCAGGTTACAACTCCACTTGGGATGCTAAATGCCATATCCTGCAACAGAAATGTTTTCCCACATTCTACACGCTCAAAAAAAAAAAAAAGTCAACAGCTAACGCTAATATTCTCCTATCTGCTAGTTTTGATGAATGTCTATCCCACTGCAAGCCTTAACAATAGCTACAGCCTCAAACATGAGCTGTATACATAAAAGAAAACTTATTTTCGTCCAATTTAAAAGTAGAGCATTTTCATTTCATCATCAGTCTCCCCTCTATTTCCTGTGTTATCAGATGTTAGACAGTGAGCCAACAATCTGTTGTGAAACTGGCGACTTGGCAGATAAAATATGCACATTCAACCAGTATTCTTTTAAATTAAAGGCTAGTATGGGTCTAACCTTGTAAGAGTGATAAGGAAGATACACATATGCAGAAGATACAAACCCAGAAAAAAAACCTACCAAGGAATTCCCAAAACCACTAAGCCAATTCTAGAGGTCTCCTCTGATCATTTCAGATTTCTTCACTTTAATGCTCTCCTTCAAAAGGACACACCCAATTTAATTTCTGCTACTAACGATCCACATGCACCCCATGGAGTTAACCATTCAAATTATTAACTAGCCTCTGTAATGGCATACCTGGTTCTTTTCTGGGATGGGTTGTCACATCTGGTACATTTTTAAGTATGAACAGAGCAAAAAAGATGTACTCGATAGACCCTGTCTTGCTCTGAATCAGTCAGTTTCTGTTTAGACACATCCTGACTATGTGACCACAAGACAAACCTGCTCCATGGTAACAGTTGATGATCCAAAAGGCACCAGCAGCACAGGCTCCCTAAGTATACTCATGGGAAGGATATCTTTTTCTCCAACTGGGACATTCAGAATGGGCTCAAGAGTAAGGAAAATGGACAACAATCCATGGTTGCACCCACCCATCCAGTCATCCATCCATCCACCATTTACTGGGCACAAAACACTTGTCAGTAGAAACCAGTATTTTCTTTAAAAACATAAACACAGTGAAAATAAAGTAGTCTCCAAATGCTTTTTCCCCTACAGAAAAGGCAAGTTTATCAATTACTGATTTTGTTCATTTTTCTGTGTCATGGAAAACCAACTTACCACTGTTTACATCTACATTTTACCAAACTGGCTAAATTAGGAAGTTTTCTGCCCAGCCGTCTATATGACAAGGCTACCATGGTTTCAGTAACTTCTCCAATGAGCAGATAAAGAGTCATTTACAGCATAAATCATCCTATTTCCCCAGCCATCTCAGACACACTCTCAGTCATGTGAATGGTGGTGGAAACTAAATTGAAAAGCTGTCAAAACATCCTGCAAAAATAGGGAAATTAACAGACCCATTCTGTCATGCACATTTGCTCCCATTTCCCTTGCCCCCATTATCTTCCTATGAGCCCACATTCATATATCTACATGTAGACCATAATAAACAATATATATATATAAATGTTAAATACATGCATTCTTTCATTCCCACACAGATAATGGCATATTGTTATGTTCTCCTAAGACTGAACTTGGGCTAATGTCCATAAACAGAAAGCTATTATTATGTCATTTCAGGTTCTGTTTAAAATTCTGTTGCAAAGGATAACTTTTTTAGCTGAAATAATACACTATACCTTGATGGGATTTTGAAAAATATCAGATTGAGAACCAGCAATGAAATGTAAGATATTTAAAATCACACGTGGTTGGAATCATGGAATTTCATGGCTGCAAAGGTCTGAGATGTCAACTTGTCCTCCTCCCAGCATTTTAATGAAGATAAGAATAGGTCCAGGGTGGCCAGGTGACTTGCCCAAGGTAGCACAGCCCGTTAGTGTCAGAGTCTGTGAAATACACCCACATTCTCTTACTTCTTGTAATAAAGACTGTAGTAACCTAAGAAGACATCAATCTAAATTCCACAAGAGTCAAATTCCATTTGACAAGAGTAAGAATATGACTCAATGATAAGTAGCTGTTCCCTCTTTTCAGGCATAGCCCACATGGAGTGAGTGATGGTACTGACATTACAGCAATAACACAAACCAACGTCACTTCCCCTTACCGAGAAAATCAATCTAATGAAGCTGAGAAAAAGGCCAAGGAGTTTGTACAAAGGAACTTAACCCGAAGCTCAGACTACTTGGATTAGCTGGTGTAAGCCCAACTCCTTCCTCTAGATCCATAAAATCCCCATGACCCCATCAGTTTTCTCTTCTAAAAGCCCTGAGAACAAAAATTAACATCGTAGAAAAATTAAAACACTGGAGAAATGTCTAAAACAAAAAGATCAAAATGTCCGCCATCCACCCAAAGGCAACCACTATCGACAATTTCTTGTGTATCCTTCCAGGAAAAGAATTCATAAACCAGTATAAAAAATATATATAGGGGCTTCCCTGGTGGCGCAGTGGTTGAGAATCTGCCTGCTAATGCAGGGGACACGGGTTCGAGCCCTGGTCTGGGAAGATCCCACATGCCGCGGAGCGGCTGGGCCCGTGAGCCACAATTGCTGAGCCTGCGCGTCTGGAGCCTGTGCCCCGCAACGGGAGGGGCCGCGATGGAGAAAGGCCCGCGCACCGCGATGAAGAGCGGTCCCCGCACCGCGATGAAGAGTGGCCCCCGCTTGCCGCAACTGGAGAAAGCCCTCGCACGAACCGAAGACCCAACACAGCCAAAAATAAATAAATAAATAAATAAATAAATAAATAAATAAATAAATAAATAAATAAATAAATAAATAAATAAATAAATATATATATATATATATATATACACATATACACCAGCATAAATATAAATAAATATATGTAAATGCTGCTATATACATACTTTTAAAACCCTGTTGTTAATCAAGGCTGATTTTTGTCTTACCTGACACTGTATTTCTGGAGCCTGGGAACATAGCTAAACAGCTGACAAAATATAGAAAGAGACAAAGCAAGGGGAGGAATGAGGAATAAAAGCAAGAAAGAGGAGATCAGTGAGGAAAGGAAAGAAAAAGATGAAGAGGTATTCCCTACAGACCAGCACCTGGCAGATACTCATTCAATACTTTCTGAATGACTGAGTGAATAAATGAATAAAAAACCAGGACAGGCATTTTTTAAAACACATATGACACTTAATGTATTAAACTTTTAACAGATATGGCCCCAATTCTCTGAGAAGTAAGCATCCTTCTTGATCTATACTGTCCAATGTTGTAGCCACTGGCCACACGTGGCTATTGAACATTTAAAATGTGTGCTCTATGTGTAAAATACACACCAGATTTCAAAGACTTAGCATGAGGAAAAGGATATAAAATATTTCATTAATAATTTTACATTGATTATATGTTAAAATTTTAGATATATTGGGTTAAGTAAACCAGATTATTAATTCACCTGTTTCTTTTTACTTTATTTTATTTACTGCAGCTACTAGAAAACTTTAAATTTCACATGTGGCTCACATTATACATTTTTTGGATAGTGCTGGTCTAGAACATAGATACTATTATAGCAGTGACTAAATCTGTCCTCCCTGCTCTATTCCAGCACCCAGCACAGGGCCTTGAGAATGGAAGGCTCACTGTGATATCTAGATAAGGCAACAGCAGGTCTTGAACAACAAGGCAAGAGGCCCTTCCCCCAGTCCCAGCTCTAATGGAAAAGCAGCTGTGTGAACCTGCCAGGCCTTGTTTTCCTCATCTTTAAAATGGTGATGATAATAATAATGTCTGCGTTATAGGAAAATAGCATGGACCAAATGAGATAATGTTTACAAAAGGGCTTTGAAGGGGTAAAACAGATGTCAGGTCGCTCCTAAGTTCTAGTATCCTCCTCTAGCATAGTCCCAGAAGTGAGATGCAAAAACTACAGAAACAGCAGGGTAAGAAACTAACTGATAAAATTCCTATGTCTGATATTTCCATGCCAGCTTGTGTTAGAAAGTTTAGACAAAAACAGGTGCAAACTTGAGATTCTCACACTAGTGGAAACTTCAACATTCATCACTCCCTTTTCACTGCAACTCACCAACCACAGTTGACAAGGTGACTTGCAGATATTTTCCTTGAGGCACCACAGAAAGTCTAACAACTGGGAGCAGAAGGCTGCCTCTGGGTGGTTGACGAGGTTCACAGCTATGTGAACAGCCTGGGTTCACAGCTTTGTGGGAGATTCATAATCCTAGGGGACTCTGAGGCCTCAGGGGAAAAGTTCCCTGGGCACAAAAATCTATCATGGGCATTAGTCCTCGTTAAGTGTTGCAGGTGCAGCTAGGAGAAAGTATCTTGTTCTACAAGGCGGTCAGGGTACCTGGCAAGGGATATCCGAAGGACCCTTGGACATGCTGTAGCTTTTAGTGACACTGGGACAGATTTTACCATCCCAGCTGGGCATCTTCTTCTCCAAATCAAAGATTATTTCAAAAGGAAGACTGTATGAAGAAAGCATTCTTCTGCAAGGGGCATTTAAGGAGGAGCCTTACGTGTGGACTAACCCACAGCGGAGAGAGAGCAGACCCGACAACCCAAGGCCACGAGGCAGGAGGACAGCAGAACAAAAATAGTCAATTTCAAGAGGCCCAAGGTCAGATTCTCCCCTCAGTCTCTGCAAGACACCACAGAAGCCCAGAAGCCATCAATGACTTACCACCGGCGAGGCCGCCACACCAAGGAGAGCAAGGAGGGCACGGTGACTTCCCCTTTGCTGGGAAGGTCTGTCACTCTTCCCCTCTAAGAGCTGCTGCCTGTGACGTGGAAGTGAGCTGTGACATGGCCAAGCCCTGAGCCCCTGGGAACACTGCCCCGTGACCTGCCCTGTGACAGCCCACAAGGTCTGAGTTGTTGTCAGCTCCTCTAACTGGAAAACCAAGAGACAGGGCAGCAGGCATGGAGCAGAGCTTCCAGAACATGGCTGCAGAGCATAAACCACAATGGAGGCTTTTTGAAATTCATATTCCCCAAACCAGCCGCCAAGATTCTGGTTCAGTATGTCTAGGGTGGGGCTGAGGCACCTGCATTTTAAACAAAGTGCAGGGGCAATGCCAATGCCCAGTCTGACTTGGGAACCTGTGGTCTAGAGAACTCAGGGAAGCTTCATTGTCCTTAATCCTTTCTCTTTCACAGGCTTTCTTCATGCTTCTTGTCCCCACGTGGAAGAGGAGGGTGTGGGAAAGAGGCTTAGATGTAAGCAAGGCAAAGCAGAGGAGTCTGAAGGCCCTACGTTCCAATGTGAGCTATTCCCAGTCCTCATGCCAGTCATTTAAACTTTCTGAACCTCAGTTTTCTCATCTGTGAAGTGGGGGTAAAACCATCTACCCACTCAGGGTGTGGGGGGAATAAACATCCATGAAGTGCCCAGTGCATGACACATGGTAACTGTCAGAGCATTCACCTTAGTATTAGCTCTTTCCATTAGGGGAAGGAGGGGTGCAGGGCAGTTTCCCATATGAGTATCTTTGCAAGAGAAAATGTAAATGTAAATAACTGACTTAGGCATAAAGGGAAAGAAAAATAAGTAAATAAACTGCAACAACAAAAAAACCACAGTAAGGGGCCATGAATTCAAGTTACATGGGGAGGGTGGGGAGATGCACAGAGCAGGCGTGCAACACCGTCTCTGGGAGCTCTACAGAGGTTGGCTGGGAGGAAATCAACAGAGATTCACAAAGATTTAGGCACAAAGCTGTGTGAAGATTTACTGCAACATTATTTTTTTTAATTGGAAATAGCCTACAGGCATTTTTTCATTTTCTTTTTTTTAACATTATGATAAACATGTATTACAGTTGACCTTTGAACAAAATGGGTTTAACTGCGCCGACAAGCTATACGCAGATTTTTTTCAGTAAAAACGATCAAGTACGTGATCCGCAGTTGGCTGAATCTGCGAATGCAGAACCGCGGATACCGAGGGCCTGTGTGGGACTTGAGCATCCATAGATTTTGGTGTTCTACTTGGGTCCTGGCACCAATCCCCTGCCAATACCGAGGGATGACTCGAAGATTTTTGCCTGCACAGGTGGGGGCCGGGGAGTCGGCGCCGCTAACCCACACGTGGTTCAAGGGTCAACAGTACTTTATTTCAGAAAAAAATGTTCCTTTTTAAATCTGGATGAAGATTTTGGAATCCATTTGACCAGCTAAAAGCACCTGTATCCCAACTGTTTTCCTTTTAAACTCCAGTTTAACATTCAGATTAGAACATTAATATCAAGAAAGGAAGGCCTCTAAATTTTCCCCATGTAAACAAAAGGCAAAATACATTATAATTGTGGGTACCATCAACACTTCTGAAGCACAAAGGGCATGAGGAAGGATTGGGGGTGCGTAAAGAGAAAACACGTATAAAGAAGCAGACAAGATCTCCAATGTAATCCCGAAAAATACTAGAAGAATTGGGTTCACTGCTTCCCTTCGCCCTCAACACAACAAACATACACACACACATGCGTGGACACACAAAATTATGAGAACTTTTGAAATAAAACTCAATGTCACCCACCAAGTCCTCTCCCACACAGACTAACAGAATCTATTTTTATATTCCAGTGAGATTTGCAGCAAAGAATAGAGCACCAGTAAAAAGAGGAAATAATTTCTGTGCTGTACCTGGGTTTTTCTCACTTCCTTATTTTAAAATAATCACCTAACAAGTCCAAAAAATTCAGAACAATAGTACAGTCTTATATGCACTGGGTATATATCCCTGCAGACATTTTGGAACTAAACTGAACCACTTAAAAGGTTCTGGGTAATTTGCCATCTATTTAGAAAACTTATAATGATATATTACAGTGCTGGGGGGCTGGAAGAAACCTTCCAAATCATCTGGTCCAACCCCATCATTTTACAGATGAAGATCCTGGGAAATAAACTGGCTGCTCCAACACACTGAAGACTCTAATTAAAACATCTGCTCAATTTTAAGGTGGCTGACAAATTTGGAGGGAGGGGATGGGAAATAAAATAAAACCTCCAAAACATTTTTTAGTGGCATAGTAATTATGATCAACGGTCCTATTAAATGAAGAAGCAGTGAGGATCGTGACGGAAGTATACCCCCACTCCAATGTCAGGACCACTTACATCTGGAAAACTGAGAGGTTTAAAGCTGTCAGAGCGAACACATTGAATCTATGGGATGGGGACCAGGAAGAAAACTCAGGATCCCTACCCTGAAGTCTACTGGTCTAAGCATCAAACGCTGGTCTAATTTTATACCTCAACACTGGTCCAGGAGTCACCCTTATGTGATGGTGCCTTCATTTCCAGAAAAAGTAGAGATTTGAGAAAACGGTCCAGGTATAACAGAGATACATGACAATTGACGTGACAAAGGAAGGGTGGCTTAGACCTTAGCTCAGTTTTCAGTGGACCCCTGACCAGCAGCATCAGTATCACCTGGTTGCTTGTTAGAAATGCAGAATCTCGGGTCCTAACCAGACCTATGGAGGCAGAATTTGCATATTGACAAGAATCCCAGGTCCTCCTGCCCACATTAAAGTTTGATAAGTATTGATACTTATTTAGATAACAGAGCAGCAAGACAAAGTGTAATTAACTGCCTGTAACCACATTCCGTCCAAGTTTCTGGAATAATTACTTCCATCACCAGCTCTACTTTCTAAAGCTTTTGATCTTCAAGCCTTATTTTAAATTTTAAATGGTCTAAAATTTAGCCTAAATTTTAAATGGTCTCAATGAATATCTTATTAAATAGTAATATTTGTTGACAAAAATTCAATTAATTATCAAGTTAAGAAGACAAAAAGGGAATTTTATCTGAGCCATACTGAGGATTATATCCCAGGAAGCAGATTCTCAGAAAACTCTGAGAACTGTTCTGCCTGTTAGAAGTTGAAGGCACAGTCATATACATTTCTGAAACAAAGGATCATACATCAAAATGACATACTGATATTTTACATAAAGTTCACCAAGGATAAATGGTCCAGGTAGGCACATACAAAGCGAGCAGCAAGTCACCATGACGCCCTACAGGGCTGGGAAAGAACACTATTCTTTTAAGAAGTTACACTGCTAGTGTCAGAAGAAAGAAAAAAATTTGATCTTTATGGTTGAGCAAGCACTCCCATCTTTGAGGAGCTCTGGTTAATGTGTAATGCGGATGCACACTGCACATTAGGGAGGCAGGGATGAGGTCCAAACAAACACAAAGAGAGAATTTTATGTTTAATTTTTTCTTATCCTGACTTAAAATATAAATTTTATTTCACCATGTTTTCTCACAAACTATCTTAAAATTAAGAAAAAAATAAATAAATATTCTGGGCACTTTACTATTTTCAAGGGTTACATGGATTATGAATTTAAGTCTTTTTTCCTGATATTGTCTGCTGGAGTCATAGTAGAAACATGACCAATATTTCTTCAGTTGGGAGTTAGAAGCCCCAGGGAGATCTGGTGAAGGAGGAAGACTGAATTCAGAATAGAAATGTTTTCCTAGCAGAAAAAAGAGAAGCTTCAGGTAAGGGAATTTTATGATCAAAAGGTTGTGAAGGTCACATGGTCCAACCATGGTTCCAAAGCTGAATTCCTTTTACACCACACATGCAGTCTCTGCTTGCACACTCCCAGTGATGTGGAACTCATCACCTCCAAAGGCTACCCATCCTATCTTTGCATGCTCTAATTGTTAGAAAGATGCCTGAAATTTGTCTCCCTGTAGCTTTCGATAGCCCCGCAATCAGTAACTCCACAATTACTGTCCCTACCATTAGCTCATTCCCATTATCAATTTTCCATTACATTTCCCAGTGGAATTCTTTTTAACAGAGAAAATCAAAGAAACAAGTTTCATGTATTTATTTCTCATAGGACTGGAGCAGCTTGTATAGTGGGGTGTATGAAAATTTTATTTTTTGCTTTTACTTTGTAGTGTCTTAGGAAAACCTCATGTGTACAAGAGGGATATTAAAATGAATAATCGCAAGTTGTAGAGACTGTAACCAAGGACATAAGCATACCAGAAGCCTAGTGTAGGGATAATACTGTCCTTAAACACTGTTTTAGCCCTAAACTTCCTGGGAGTCAAAGCAGGTATGAAATAGGGCAAGAAGGTGGTGCTTCAAAAATGTTTGAGACTCTCTGGCCTAGAGGACTCTAGGTTATCAGCCGTGGAAAGTGTCTTAGATCAAGTCTAATCCCACCTCTTACAGAGAAGGAAACTGAAATTCAAAGAGGCTACATAAATTGCCTAATATTGGGCACCTAGTAAGCAGCAGAGCCAGGCAATAGAGTGTCACTACTCATTTTTGCTACAACGCCAGACTTTGAGTCTTGGGTTTGTTAAGAAAGCTTGTTCAGCACAAAAATCAGAGATATAGCACCACATTACTGGGCCAACACTCCCAAAGCAAACCCAAGCCATCCTGGCACACACACAGACCTCTAATCCCCAAATTCGCAAGTCTAATACCAGGTAAGAAAATGATATTGGAGGCATAAGCCATCCTTCCTCCTACTCTTTTTCCTATAATTCCACTTGTCCCTACATATCCATTGATTCTGAACTACAGAGATTTTCCACTAAGCAGCTTATTTTAATCTCCCATGAAAATAATCTCTTTCTGATGAGAGGTTATTTGCTCTCAAAACAGAAACACCACTGTGAAACGCTTCATTCCTTCCGAAACACTTGAAGCTAAAGGCTCATAGCACACTGAGCCAGAGTCATTAGTGAAGAGTAAAATATTATAAGCGACCAACTTACCTAGGGATCTGAACATTGGACTCATCCAAACGATATTCAAAGAATTCCTTTTACCATCTATTTTTAAAAATAATACCACTGTAGTATTTTAAAGAACAATCTGGTAGCGCACACGGCATGAGATGCCGGTACAGTGACAATACATCCATGGTACTCTGAATGACTGGCAGGTGGGTCACGGCAGCCTGCCCACCAGATCATAAGCTCATCCTAAGCAGTGACAGAAGCTCATCCTCAGAAACAACTAGTTGCATCTCGCTTCTCTGTAAGTTTCAGCAGACCCCTCAAGGCAATGAAGGGCAATCAATCATACAAATATGAATTATGTGCTTTTTCTATCCTCGTGTCCTTCCGAAGTAAAGATAAGCAAACCCTGGAAAAATTACTAATACAGGTCCCAGGTATTTCAGGTGAGACATCTTCCATGCTCACACTAGTCATTTATATTACAAAATGACCTGGGATGCTACTATGTTAGGTGACCTGGTCATATTTATTGGTTTAGAGCAGGCCATTCCTGGCATAAAAGCATCTAGGGAGCTAAGAATTTGTAAATTCTTGATTCAGTTCATTAAATGAGACAGGGGCAGATGAACCAAATTAATACCCAAGTCAAACGAGGGATAACTGAGCATAGTTACATTGCCCCATAATTTTCCAGGCTTCTTTGCCGGTATCAGGTATATAAGAGCTCAAAGGCAAGAGAATAGAAGATAAACACATAGCCTGCTCATAGCCCACAGTGAGGCAAAAATAGAAAACAAGAAGAGGAAGAAAAGCCATGACACGCATCCATCCCAGAGCACATCTTCCGTTACTGCTAATCAGAGCATATGTCACACTTCCTGGGGCCACTGAAGTCATTAGCCCTGCCAGAGAGGATCGGAATTTTCCCACTTTAAAAGGAGAAACAGGGCAAAAGACAGAAACTAGGCTGGCAGGAAATAGAGAAGGGAGGTATTTCTCTATAAACATGTTATCCAAAAGCGACATCTCTTCAACCAAAATCTTCAGGTGACCTGATGATAAAACGGAAATGGCTTGCAAGCAGGAAGGTTGGCAGTTGTATTCCTCACACCCCACCAGACTAAGTCTCAGCCTCCCACCCACACTGCCCTCTAGGCTGGAACCTGTGTCCAATGTCTCCCAAGGTGTAGAAAATTCTAGAAAGAGGGCTTGCTTATCCTAGCACAGAACCCATGGGAAAGTGTCATCTTTCTTTCCTGTGGTCAAGGAGACCTACTCTATCCTTATCCCATCCCAGAAGTAGGCTGCTCTAAACCAGTAAGTATGACTGGGGCTCTTAGCATAGTGAGGTCCAGGTTCAGCTTGTAATAGGAATGACTAGTGTTAACGCGACAATGTCTCACCTGAAATGTCTAGGACTTGAATGGGTCTTTCTTTCCAGGACTTGCACATCTGTACTTCAGGAGAGACCCTTACCTTCAGAAATGGCCTTCCTCACAGCTGCCACGTAAGTCTCAGGTTCATCGTCACAGGTGAGCTCCTGCCAGTGTGCCCAGTCTGGAAAGAAGTCCAGAAACTCCTCGCTGTCGGGCACCCCGCAGAGCAGGCGCACCACGCGGTGCGGAGGATGGAAGGCTCTCTGCAGTAGGGGCAGCAGGGCCGGCTGGCAGAAGCACTGCACCAGCTCTGCAGACAGCAGCACCACGATGCAGCGTGTGCGGAGAAAGAAGCTCAGGTCCTCGGCTGAGAAGGAGGTCTTGGGGCCCAGCCTATAAGTCAGCATCTTCTGGTTATGGACCTGCCGACTGGACAGGAAAAGGTCCTGGAGGTACTGGCACCATTCCTCAGCATCCGAGCTGTAAACGATGAGGATGTCGCATCCTACAAGCATCCCTGAGCAAGAAGGAGGCACAGAAGCATGTTAACACGCCTGCTCCTACTAGGGCTTCCCATGACCTGCAAGATATACCATCCAGACGAGGAGCCTGGGGCCCACAATCTTTCACCGTCTGCCTCCAGCCTACCTGTCTAACTTCTTTCTCACTTGCAGTCTGTGTTCCAACCATTCCAGACTCCCTGCTTTTGCCCAAACATACCATGCCATTTCAGATCTTTGCATAAGCTATTGCTTCTGCTGGCATGCTCTTCTCCACATAGCTGATGCAGTATAGGATGATGATGATGAAGATGATGATAGCAACTGCAAGCACTTATATAGAGCTTACTATGTTCCAGACACTCGTTGGCAACCTTATTGCCTCGCAAACTCATTTTATCATCACAGCAACTTTCTAAGGTAGGTACTACTATTAGCCTGATTTTGAAGATGAGAAAATTGAGGTATGGCAAGTTAAGTAATTTACCCAAGAGCCCCAGTGGCAGAGTCAGAATTTGAACTCAGGCAGTTTGATCCCAGAACCTAGCTCTTTCCCAAATACAGTGGTTACAAGCACAGGTCTGGAAATTAGGCAGCCAGACTTAGCATCTTGGCTCTCTGAAGTATTAGCTGTGCAACCTTGGGCAAGTTGCTTAGATTTTCTAAACCTCATTTATTCATCTGTAAATGGAAATATAAAGGCAATATTTATCAGTGTTTTGTGAAAATTAAATTAGATATTTCATGTAAAGTGCTAAGCATAGTGCTTGATGTGTAGTAAACCCTCAATGATTGGTAGCTGGTGTCATTATCCTCACATTAATATAAACAATGCGTTAATGTAAAAGTAACCATGGTTGAATTAACATGTTGACCTACACAATACCATTTATAAGGTGTTTCTCGCCATATATGGTCTGTCACATAGGCTTTCTTCTTCCTCTAATAAAGCACAAATGCCAGAAACAGAGTCCAAAGCCTCAGAGAAGTGTTGAATTAAAAAGGTCTTTTGGGGATCACTTTGCCCAAACTCCTCATTTACAGATAAAAGAAATACTTCATCTGGGAAGATAAAGGAATTTGCTTAAATTCACACTCAGCAAATTAGTTCAGAGCCAGGACTGAAACTCAGGTTGTCCCCTGGTTCCCTATCCAGTCCTCTTGCCAATCTACCTGCTGCCGCCCATCAGGAATTCTGTCAAGAATCTTATGAGCAATAACTCTTATCTTCCCATTATCAAAGGTCAAAGATGCTTGGCTCTTATAACGGTTACCACTGTTGTGGGTCCTCATCTCCCACTAATTCAATGAATTATTCTAAGGGATTTGGAAAGGGTGAGCACAGAGAAGTAGCCATACATCTACAATGCAATAGGGATCCCTCCTCCCACTTAGAGAAGGAAGCTGGGAATTTTGTCAAACAGGAGTCATCTAAGTTGTGGATTATCACAATTACATGCCATCCCTGGGCCACATTTAGCTGAATGGTTCCTGGCCAAAAGGTCAGAGGCAGGAGTGGGGCAAGACCTGAGCTTCTCAGTTCTGAAAACATCATGAAAGGAACCCCCTTTCCTGCCCCCATCCATCACCATATTCAAAGTTAAAATAATGACATACAAAATGTAAACTCAACATAGTTCTGATATCCCCCAGGATGACAGTACCAAATCTTTTAAAACAGTAAATAAAACAAAAATGTGGAGTTTCTCTCTTTTTGGAGTCCCTAATTCAGTACGAATATAAAACGCAATAGGCTTCCAGTAGGCTTCTGTTAACAGCACACTGCAATACCTGCTGCTCATTAAAGACCTCTAGTCATCAAGGAAAGTTTAAAGGTTAATAATAGGGGAAACCGGGTGTGTAATATATGAGAATTCTCTGTATTACCTTCCCAATTTTTCTTTAAATCTGAAACTTCTAAAATAAAAGTTTTAAAATACAATTTAAATAAAAAGCGCTTAAGGGTTTAACCTCTTCTAAATGGAAAACCTATTTAAAATGTCTCATTCCTGAGGTTCCAGTGTTAAATTCAATCCCCCTTTGAGCAAAAGTACAGGCATACCTCAGAGATATTGCAGGTTCAGTTCCAGACCACCCCAGCAAAGTGAATATCACAAAAAAGCAAGTCGCCCAAATTTTCCGGTTTCCCGGTGCATATAAAAGTTATATTTACACTATACTGTAGTCTATTAACTGTGTGAGAGCATTATGTCTTAAAAAACAATTGTACATACCTTAATTAAAAAACACTTTATTGCTAAAAAATGCTAACCACCATCTGAGCCTTCAGCAAGTCGTAACCCTTCTGCAAGAGTCAAAAGTCACTGATCACAAATCACCATAACAAATATAATAATAATGAAAAAGTCTGAAATATTGCAAGAATTACCTAAATGTGACACAGAGACAGGAAGTGAGGAAATGCTGTTGGAAAAATGGCGCCAATAGACTTGCTCGATGCAGGGTTGCCACAAACCTTCAATTTGTAAAAAATGTGGTATCTGCGAAGCGCAATAAAGCCAAGTGCAATAAAACGAGGTATGCCAGTACTTGAGAAGGAAGTGGTTAGTACCTCAGACTAGTTAATATCACAACCTACTTGGTCACCAACTCATGGTGTGACTTCAGACCAATATACTATATCTAAACAAATATTTCCTCAATGTAAATGAGGACAACAAAATCTATCACCTCCCTGAACTCTGCTCTGCTGCTGAAACTGAAAGCTGGGGAAGTTGTAGAAAAGTCCAAAGTGTAAGTTGAAGTCCCTCCACAACCTTTTGGGTAACAACACAGGACTAAATGCTTTGTCGGGGACTCTCTCTCATATGTGGGGACACCCCTTTCTTCAAGGAGAATTCCCTTCCTTTAACCATAAGTCACTTCTTCACATGTGCCAAATCATTCCTCCCACTGTTGTTTGCTTGTTTATTTAGAGAAATGAAGTACATGAATCAACAAGGAGTCCATAAATCCTAGACAGAAATAAGGAAGGGTCTTTGTCCTTGTGGAGCTTAAAGACCAGGTTTGGCTATAGAAGGAGAAAGTAATGGATAACAGTAGAAGCAGGAGCTGTCTGGTGGCAACAGGGAGTGATGGTGGTGGTAAGAAACACAGTGACCAAAAGAGAAGTTCCTTTAAAAGATTCAAAATCCACCCTAGAAGAGAACCGAGAAGAAGAGCTTGGGAGCTTCTCAATCTACCCAGCCCAGACCACTTTTTAGTCTGGCACTCCATTCATCCGTCCTAGAGCCCGTGTTTGAATCTGGGCACTGTACTGAAGAGGGGTGTGAGATAGGGAAGGTGACTTGGATAGGGAGAGATCTGGAAACAATTAATGTGAGGAGCTTCCAGACTCCAAAGGTTTCAAGTTTAGAGACTTGGCAGGAGTACTGAGGAACCTCAAGGATCACATGGAAGTTAAGATGACAAAAAATTAAAGGTCCCTTCAAGCCCTTTCGTCCTAATAAATCCAGGAATGGTAGAAGGATCTGGAGACAAGAGAAGCCTTGGAGAAAGGGGGCAGAAAAAGGTATGAGAGTTTTCTTCAAATACCTGGAGGCTGACACATGGAGGAAAGGATTCTGGTTTTCACTCAACTAGGCTTGGCCACTTGGGAAAATCACTTATGGCTTCTCTCTCTTCTCCCTCAAGAGTAAGTACAAGAGACGTCATCAGGAGCCTAGAGACTATTCCAGGATAGGCTGATTCCATTTCATTTTACCTTGCTTCCCAAGTTCTTTCAAAGACAGGGAGCCAAGATTCTCCTTGATTTCCACAAGCAAATACGCCTTTCAAAAAACAAAAGACTAACGCTTACCCTTCAGTGGAAGGGAACTGAAGAAGACCACATGATTGAGCCATAAGAAGGAATGAAGTACTGACACATGCTACAACTTGGATGAACCCTGAAAACGTTA
Organism: Balaenoptera acutorostrata; assembly: GCF_949987535.1. Lineage (NCBI taxonomy): Eukaryota > Metazoa > Chordata > Mammalia > Artiodactyla > Balaenopteridae > Balaenoptera > Balaenoptera acutorostrata. Next base: position 31,960,527 of record NC_080079.1, on the reverse strand, counting down.
TGCTACAAAAGAAGTTAGTCACATACTATATGATCCCATTTATATGAAAGTCCAGAGTAGGGAAATCTACAGAGACAGAAAGTAGAACTTAGGGCTAGGGAGAAGGAGGGAACAAGGGGCTAAAGCGTACGGAGTTTCTTTTTGAGGTGATGAAAATGTTCTAAAATTGACTGTGATGATGGTTGCATATATCTGTGTGGATACTAAAAACCATTGAATTGTATACTTTAATGGATGAATTGTATGGTATGCGAAATACATCTCAATAAAACTATTTAAAAGAAGATGAAGGAGGGGAAGGAGGGAGAGGGGGAGGGGGAGGAGGAAGGGAAAAAAGAAGCAAAGGAAGAGGAGAAGAAGAGGAAAACCACAAAGAAGAGTGGCCTGGATGACTCCAGAGCCTACAGCATTTTGGCAAGAGATGCTCTCACCACCGTCACCACTGTGACCTGCCACCGTGGGTCCTGGTACTTCCAGACCTCAGGGAGTCCCGGGGACTCCAGAGGCCCAACTCCCACTTGCAGCCCCTGGAGTGGCGACTCACCACAGAGGATGTTTATGGCAAGACGGTTTGACAGCTCTAACCCGTTACAGACATCTGCAAAGCCACTACAGAACCCATAAAGAGCCCCAGATTTGGCCACCGGGCGTGAGTCCCCTTCTGAATAGGAGCACACCCTTCTAGCCCCTTTGGCCACGCCCACTGGGGGGGCGATGCACATAGGACACTGGACGAGGGTGGTTTTCTCTGCCTCCTCTGCCCAAAGTATGCTGTTTCCTGGACTTAACAGCCCAGGGCCTGTTCCTAGCAATGGGACGTGGTGGGAGTTTCACTGACCTTATCTCCTACTTCTCCCCAGTCACCCACCTACTGTGGCCACTGTGGCCTGCTCCCCGTTCCATAAATACATCACGTGCACCCATTTATTGTTCCCCTGACTAGAGCACTCTTCCCCGACATGACTCCTCCCCCGCCCTCCTTCAGGTCTTTGCTCAATGCCCCTTTCTCTGCGAGGCCTAATCTGGCTGCCTCCTTTAAAAGTATAACCCCAACCCACTTTACCTCTCTACTGTTTTTCCACTGCACTCATCTTATCATGTACTTTCCTTATTAACTGTATCGCCTGCCTTCCCCCACTGCTCCATAAGCTCCATGGGGTCATGGCTTATGTCTGTTTTACTTACTAAATATACACCTGACACCTAGAACTGTGACTGTATTCGGTTGGTTTCTGGTTTTTAATTTATTTATTTTTGGCTCCGTCGGGGACTTTGTCGCTGTGCACAGGCTTTTCTCTAGTTGCGGCGAGCAGGGGCTACTCTTCGTTGTGGTGCGCGGGCTTCTCATTGCGGTGGCCTCTCTTGTTGCGGAGCACGGGCTCTAGGCACGCGGGCTTCAGTAGTTGTGGCACGTGGGCTTCAGTAGTTGTGGCACGCGGGCTTCAGTAGTTGTGGCACGCAGGCTCAGTAGTTGTGGCGCTCGGGCTTAGTTGCTCCGTGGCATGTGGGATCTTCCCGGACCAGGGCTCGAACCCGTGTCCCCTGCATTGGCAGGCGGATTCTTAACCACTGCGCCACCAGGGAAGCCCTCTATTTACTGAATGAATTGATTCCCTCTAGATAACTCCGCATGGGCTTCCGAAAGGAATGTGTGGACTATGAACCTACTATTACCTTATTCACAGTACGGGTTCTTCTAACCTCCAGAGCCCAGCTAGAGAGCCAGGAGGCTAAGGTTAGCTACCTTCCCACTTCCCGTAAATAATGAGCCTGCATCAGCAAATCTAACAACTGTCTCCATTGGCCTTTTTTTCCAAAGCACCATTAGAAGGCTCAGGGGATCTGGGGAGAGCTGGCTCTTCATTCTAGCATCTGCCCATAATTTCTCCAAGAACAGCACCTTCTCCCAGCCAACTAGATTTTATTTTTCAAGAAGCTTTTACAACCTGTTTCCACATGTTATCTCTACTATAACATCATAAAACGGGATGGGGAAATACAAGTAAACCAATTTGCAAACATGGTAACTCTAATCTTCTCATCTAGTAATTCCCTGTTTACTTATTGCTTGCCTTCACAGACTATAAACTCCTTGAGAGCACAGATTAGGGTGTCCTGGTCACCACTGAAGATATATTTAGGTGCACATTGTCCATTAAATTGTATAGTTAGTGCTCATTAATTGTCTCTATTCTCATCATCATTGCCGTGTTTGTCCTGTATCTCAGTGAGTGAGTGACTTGCCAAGTGTACACGCCCATGAACCAGAAGGGAACCCAAGGCTAATCGGAAGAGACTCTTGGCACCTTTCCATGGGTCGATTACCCAGTCACCTCCACCTCTCCCCAGTCCCCAAAGTTCTGCAAAGGACATAAGAAAAGTAAAGCTAAAGGAATGGTGTTCCTAGAGTCCTATGGAAATTCTAGACAAAAACAAAGCCCAGGAGGGTAGAGGAAGCGGGCTTAGGAAGGTGGCCCAAGGGCCCATCTCCAACCTCTGACCGTCTGAGCTCCCCCTATTGGCCCGATGGGACCCGAAGAGAAGCATTTCACCGGCCGAGAGACAAGTCGGCTCTCCACCTACTTTAAACTTGACTCTCGGCTCACAGAGTTACTACAACAGGGAGAACGACCCTCAGAAGCTCGGGCCAGTGCTGGAGGGAGAAAAGGAGACTTAGAAGACGGGGGACAGGGGAAGGTCGGCAGGGGCTGAAGAAAATCGCGCAACAGGCTGGGAAGGGAAACGTGAGAAAGCTGGGGTGGGAAGTTTGCGACAAGGAACAGAGAAAAGAACAGAAAGAACACAGATGCTGCGCCGAGGAAGCAGCCAGATTCGAGAGGGTACAGCGCACGGCAAGAGGCGGCGGGCGAGAGGGCGCGCGGAGGGGCGGCGGAGGAGAGGCGGAGGAAAGGCGGAGCAGAGGGACCCGGGCCCGGCCTACGCACCTGAGGCTGCCATGCCGCCGGCCGCAGTCCTCCGTGCCCGGCTCGCTGCGCGCGGGGCCCGGGGCCGGAGCGGGCCCGGCGACGTCCCTGGCGCGGAACGGGAGGGGCGCCCGGCTCCGCGCAGCACCAGCCGCCTCTCTGGCGCTTCCTCTCGCCGGGCAGCGAGGACTCGCCGCGAGGGCGTGTCCACAGGGCCCGCCCCGCCGGCGGGGCTCGGCCCGCGGCACCTGCACCCCAGGCCGTTGGGGAGGGGAAGTGAGAACACCGTCCACCCCCCGCGCCCCGCCACCGACCGGCCGTCGGCCAGCTCCCCGCGCGGCCCCCGCTCCCCCCATCGCTCACTCAGTGTAGGTAGGAGGCAGGGGGCTTCGTGCGTCCCACTCCCCGTGAAAACAGCCGGATGGGCCACCAAAGGGCAGCCTGAGGTAGAAGGAGCGTTGAGAGACGAAGGAGGGAGAAGGGTTAACTGCCCGGCCTCCGTGACCTGGGGCGAGGGCTGAGCACAGCTGGCCAAGCCATCTCCCCATCCCCTGGGGCTTTCTCCCTGAGCCGCTGCCCCGGCAGGAAGGGGAGGGGGTAGGAAGGGGAAGAGGCACCTTCCCTGGCACCTGGCCCTGGGTGCTTGGCGTTGCCCTTGATTACCCTCCAGTGACCTGCCTGAATTCCCTGGACCTGGTCTCCTGATGGCACATGAACGTTAATGATAATCTCTTATGTTAAATGCATGGTATAGTTATCATTGCTTTTTATGCCTTTGAGGTAGCACCTATCACTGTCTTCAAGTTAGCGCTGAAGAAACAAACCAAATCCCTTGCTCAGACTCCCACAGAGAGTAAATGCTCCCCGAGGTTCCATACCAGGCCTGTCTGAGTCCAGAGCTAGAGGTCTCCCTTAACCCTCACACTCACCTGCTGGCTTCTTGTCCTTCTCCCTTTGCTGCTCCTCTAATGGATCTGAATAGCTCTGTGACCTTGGAATCCTCCACGATGCAGGGTCCAGGGGATGGGTCCAGAGAGCAGAGATGATGGAAAGATAGGGTTCCAGCGCAGGTGGAAAGGAATGAAATGTATTTTAAAATGGAAATATCAGGGCTCAGGCCGACAACTAGTTTTCTACTGTTGCCATAACAAAAATTACTACAAAACTTAGTGGCCTAAAATAACACAAATTTCTCTCACTGTTCTGTATTTCAAAAGTCCAACGTGAGTCACACTGGGCTAAAATCAAGGTGTCATCACGGTTTGGTTCCTTTCTGGAGGCTCTAGAAGAGAATCCATTTCCTTGCCTTTTTCAGCTTCTAGAGAAAATTACACACTTTTCTTGATTCATGCCCCACCCCCATCTTCAAAGCCAGCAACATAACATATTTCTGACCCTGCTTCCCTCATCAGATCTCTCTCTTTAATGGCCCCCTTGCCTTCCACTTTTAAAGGCTCTAGCGATTACATTGGTCCCACACAGATGATCCAGGAAAGCCTCTTTAAGTTCAGCTGACTAGCAATCTTAATATCACCTACAACCTTAGTTCTTCTTTGCCATGTAACAACGTATTCACAGGATCTAGGGGGTTAGGATGTGGACATCTTTGGAGGGGGCATTACTCTGCCTACCACAAACCTGGAATTCTGAAAGAGGAGATGAGCTTGCTACCTGCTCTACCTTATACCTGTTCTCCATGTTCAGGATTTCTCTGGCCTCCACACCAGGTTAGCCATACCCGCTACCCACCCCCAGCCCCCTATCAATGCACTGTCACAGCCCTATACTGTTCTTTAATAGAACTTATATTGATAGTTTTCTGCAATTACAAGTAGCTTCACATACAAAGCCTAGAAGCCTAGCCCTCTTGCAAGCTTACTTACCTACCTACCAAAAGGGCCACTCCCCATAAAGTTTCTGCCACTTGTCTCCTTGGGCCATTTTGAGCAATGGCAGTGCCCATTTCCAGGCTGGACCTCAGGTTCAGAGAAACGAAATGTTGGGCATCTGCTATGTGGCCAACTCTGCTCAGAGAGCTGTCACTTATTCAGCTTTCATGAATCTTTACCTGAAACCTGTGAGGTAGGCATATTGTTATGATCCCATTTTACAGGGGAAGAAACTAAGTCTCCAAAAAGGTAATGTGCATGATCCATGGTCACTTATTTAGTAAGTGTCAAAGCTAGATTTTGAATTCAAATCCATGTGCTACACAAGAGCTGACTCTCTTGTCGTGCGTTGTGATTCAGAAGCCACACCAGCTATTCCATGCCACTTCCATGATCTCCAAACCAAAAGTGACCTTAGTAACAGGAAAAAGGAGTGTTGTAGAGATTGCTGGTTGTACACCCAATATCTATTGTCCTGAGTAACAAAATCACAGTTTCATCTGGAGGCAGCAATGTGCCCCACTAAAAGATTCCACTCCCCAGCCTCTGTTGCGACAAGATGCTGACAAGATGAGGAGGCGGAGGCTGACAAGATGTAACTGGAAGTCATTAGCTGGGGCATCCAAGAAAAAGTTCTCTACGGTGTGCTTAATTCTGCTGCCAGATATCCCTTTTGCCTTTCTCTCTCTCTTTTAGTGCCTTCTTGGAATGTGAATGGATGGCTGGAGATCCAACAGCCTTCTTAGATTTTGAGGTGACCACGTGAATGGAAGCCACACACTAAGGACAGTAGTCAACAAAGATGGGCAGAATCTAGTTGCCTACTGACCATGGAGCTTCCATATGAAATCCAGGGTTCCCATATTCAAATTCTTTTACATGAAAGAGAAATAAACACATCTCTGTCTTGCTAGAGCCATGATTATTTGTGTATTCTGCTATATGTAACCAAACCTAATTCTTTACTGATAGGGGAATGGAAGCTAACATTTACTGAGCATCAACTATAATTCATGAACTTTCTTATACTATCGCAGTTTAATCCTCACAATAATTCTGAATCATAGGTGTTATCTCCACTTCAGAGATAAAGAAACTAAGATTCAAAGATGTTAGTTTTTTCAGGGTCATTCAAATAGTTAGTATAACTGTGATTCAAACCCAACTCAGTCTAAACCCAATGTCCATGGTCTTTCCATGGCACAATGATATAATGGATGACTTCGGAGAGTAAATTAAAACTACTTCCTGAGGATACTTGGGTGCTGTCAAGTGAGGGGTCCCCCTTGAGTCCTCGGCACTTCAAGTCTCACACAGATGGTGCCTTCACTTGTGCATGAAAGCATATCTTGCACGTTTTCTACTTCTTCCTTCTGAGGTGCTGAAGCAGAAAGTTTAGGCAGCTGTGATAAAAAGTTTAGGACTTGGCCTCATACACTCTTAGAATGTTAAAGCTGGAAAAGACCCTAAGAGGTCATTATTGGATCCATGTGGAAACTAAGGCCAAGAGAGGCAAAGTGACCTTTCTAATATCATACACTGACTTGGAGGCAGAACCAGGATTAGAATTCTAGTCTTGATTCCTAGTCTGGTGGTTTTTAGCTATATCTGACCACTTATTTTTTTCCCCTATTAGTGAAAGAAAGCAACTGTAGAAAATTCTTTCCTTAATCTGATGTTTCAACTTTGTAGTTCTTTCCCATAAATCTACCATAAGCTCCTAGACAGTTAAATCAACCTCGAATGCCTCGGATAAGCCCCACTTGGTCATGATGTATCATCCTTTTTATATGTTGCCAATTTACTAATATTTTGTTAAGGATTTTTGCATCTGTGTTCATGGGGGATACTGGTCTGTAATTTTCTTTTTTGTAATGTCTTTATTAGTTTTTGGTATCAGGGTTAATCTGGCCTCATAAAACAAGTTTGTAAGTATTCCTTTCCCCTCTATTTTCTAATAGAGAACAACTGCTATTATTTCTTTCTTAAACGTTTAATAGAATTAACCACTAAAACTATCCAAGCCTAAATTTTCTTTTGTCAGGTTTAGCTAGCCAGTTCTTTCTCAAAGGACATAAGGCTATTCATGTTTCACATTTCATCTTGTCCAGTATTGGTAAATTGTATTTTTCAAGGAATTTGTCCATTTAATTTAAGTTTTAAAAATTTATAGATAAGAAGTCACTCATATTTCCTTATTATCCTTTTAATGTCTGTAGGATTCGTAATGATAGCCCCTCTTTTATTTCTGATATTGGTCATTGGAGTCTTTTCTCTTTCTCTCTCTCTCAATCTCTCAGTCTTGCTCTCTCGATCTCTATCAGTCTAAATAGATGTTTATCAATTTTATTGGTCTTTCCAAAGAACCAGCTTTTGCTTTTAATTTTTCTGTCATTTGTTTTCTACTTCATTGGTTTGGTCTCTTTATTATTTCCTTCCTCCTATTTACCTTGGGTTCCCTTTGCTCTTATCTAGTTTCCTAAGGTTGAACATTTGGCCATTGTTTTTTATTCCATTCATCTTTTTTTTTTTGGAGTCACTATTTTTTTTTTAACATCTTTATTAGAGTATAACTGCTTTACAATGTTGTGTTAGTTTCTGCCATACAACAAAGTGAAGCAGCTATTTGTATATCTATATCCCCATAACCCCTCCCTCTTGCGCCTCCCTCCCATCCCCCCTATCCCACCCCTCTAGGTGGTCACAAAGCACTGAGCTGATCTCCCTGTGCTATGTGGCTGCTTCCCACTAGCTATATATTTTACATTTGGTGGTATATATATGTCCATGCCACTCTCTCACTTTGTCCCAGCTTACCCTTCCCCCCTCCCCATGTCCTCAAGTCCATTCTCTACGTCTGCATCTTTATTCCTGTCCTGCCCCTAGGTTCTTCAGAACCATTTTTTTTCTTTAGATTCCATATATATGTGTTAGCACACAGTATTTGTTTTTCTCTTTCTGACTTACTTCACTCTGTATGACAGACTCTATGTCCATCTACCTCACTACAAATAACTCAATTTCGTTTCTTTTTATACCTGAGTAACACTCCATTATATATATGTGCCACATCTTCTTTATACATTCATCTGTCGATGGGCATTTAGGTTGCTTCCATGTCCTGGCTATTGTAAATAGAGCTGCAATGAACATTGTGGTAAATGTCTCTTTTTGAATTATGGTTTTCTCAGGGTATAGTCCCAGTAGTGGGATTGCTGGGTCATATGGTAGTTCTATTTTTAGTTTTTTAAGGAACCTCCATACTGTTCTCCATAGTGGCTGTATCCATTTACATTACCACCAACAGTGCAAGACAGTTCCCTTTTCTCCATACCCTCACCAGCATTTATTGTTTGTAGATTTTTTGATGATGGGCATTCTGACTGGGGTGAGATGATATCTCATTATAGTTTTGATTTGCATTTCTCTAATGATTAATGATGTTGAGCATTCTTTCATGTGTTTGTTGGCAATCTATATATCTTCTTTGGAGAAATATCTATTTAGGTCTTCCACCCATTTTTGGACTGGGTTCTTTGTTTTTTTGATATTGGGCTGTATGAGCTGCTTGTATATTTTGGAGATTAATCCTTTGTCAGTTGCTTCATTTGCAAATATTTTCTCCCATTCTGAGGCTGTCTTTTTGTGTTGTTTATGGTTTCCTTTGCTGTGCAAAAGCTTTTAAGTTTCATTAGGTCCTATTTGTTTATTTTTGTTTTTATTTCCATTACTCTAGGAGGTGGATCAAATAGGATCTTGCTGTGATTTATGTCATAGAGTGTTCTGCCTATGTTTTCCTCTAAGAGTTTTATACTGTCTGGCCTTACATTTAGGTCTTTAATCCATTTTGAGTTTATTTTTGTTAAGAAGTGTTCTAATTTCATTATTTTACATGTAGTTGTCCAGTTTTCCCAGCACCACTTATTGAAGAGGCTGTCTTTTCTCCATTGTATATTCTTGCCTCCTTTGTCAAAGATAAGGTGACCATATGTACATGGGTTTATCTCTGGACTTTCTATCCTGTTCCATTGATCTATATGTCTGTTTTTGTGCCAGTACCATACTGTCTTGATTGCTGTAGCTTTGTAGTACAGTCTGAAGTCAAGGAGCCTGACTCCTCCAGCTCCGTTTTTCTTTCTCAATATAGCTTTGGCTATTCAGGGTTTTTTGTGTTTCCATACAAATTGTAAAATTTTTTGTTCTAGTTCTGTGAAAAATGCCATTGGTAGTTTGATAGGGATTGCATCGAATCTGTACATTGCTTTGGGTAGTATAGTCATTTTCACAATGTTGATTCTTCCAATCCAAGAACATGGTATATCTCTCCATCGGTTTGTATTGTCTTTGATTTCTTTCATCAGGGTCTCATAGTTTTCTGCATTCAGGTCTTTTGTCTCCTTAGGTAGGTTTATTCCTAGGTATTTTATTCTTTTGCCTGGAATGGTAAATGGGAGTGTTTCCTTAATTTCTCTTTCAGATTTTTCGTTTTTAGTGTATAGGAATGCAAGGGATTTCTGCCCATTAATTTTGTATCCTGCTACTTTACCAAATTCATTGATTAGCGCTAGTAGCTTTCTGGTAACATCTTAAGGATTCTCTACATATAGTACCATGTCATCTGCAAACACTGATAATTTTACTTGTTTTTTTCTGATTTGGATTCCTTTTATTTCCTTTTCTTCTCTGATTGCCGTGGCTAAAACTTCCAAATCTATGTTGAATGATAGTGGTGAGAGTGGGCACCCTTGTCTTGTTCCTGATCTTAGAGGAAATGCTTTCAGTTTTTCACCATTGAGAATGATATTGGCTATGGGTTTGTCATATATGGCCTTTATTATGTTGAGGTAAGTTCCCTCTATGACCACTTTCTGGAGAGTTTTTATCACAAATGGGTGTTGAATTTTTTTGAAAGCTTTTTCTGCATCTATTGAGATTATCATATGGTTTTTATCCTTCAATTTGTTAATATGGTGTATCACACTGATTGATTTGCATATATTGAAGAATCCTTGCATTCCTGGGATAAACTCCACTTGATCGTGGTGTATGATCCTTTTAATGTGCTGTTGGATTCTGTTTGCTAGTATTTTGTTGAGGATTTTTGCATCTGTGTTCATCAGTGATATTGGCTTTTAGTTTTCTTTTTTGGGGACATCTTTGTCTGCTTTTGGTATCAGGGTGATGGTGGCCTTGTAGAATGAGTTTGGGAGTGTTCCTCCCTCTGCTATATTTTGGAAGAGTTTGAGAAGGATAAGTGTTAGCTCTTCTCTAAATGTTTGATAGAATTCGCCTGTGAAGCCATCTGGTCCTGGGCTTTTGTTTGTTGGAAAAATTTTAATCACAGTTTCAATTTCAGTGATTGGTCTGTTCATATTTTCTATTTCTTCCTGGTTCAGTCTCGGAAGGTTGTGCTTCTGTAGGAATTTGTCCATCGCTTCCAGGTTGTCCATTTTATTGGCATATAGTTGCTTGTAGTAATCTCTCATGATCCTTTGTATTTCTGCAGTGTCAGTTGTTACTTCTTTTTCATTTCTAATTCTGTTGATTTGACTCTTCTCCCTTTTTTTCATGATGAGTCTAGCTAATGGTTTATCAATTTTGTTTATCTTCTCAAAGAACCAGCTTTTATTTATTTATTTATTTATTTATTTTTATACAGCAGGTTCTTATTAGTCGTCAATTTTATACACATCAGTGTATACATGTCAATCCCAATCGCCCAATTCATCACACCACCACCACCGCCCCCCCCACCCCCCGCTGCTTTCCCCCCTTGGTGTCCATACGTTTGTTCTCTACATCTGTGTCTCAATTTCTGCCCTGCAAACTGGTTCATCTGTACCATTTTTCTAGGTTCCACATATATGCGTTAATGTACGACATTTGTTTTTCTCTTTCTGACTTACTTCACTCTGTATGACAGACTCTAGGTCCATCCACGTCTCAACAAATGACCCAAATTCGAAAGAACCAGCTTTTAGTTTTATTGATCTTTGCTATTGTTTCTTCATTTCTTCTTCATTTATTTCTGATCTGACCTTTATGATTTCTTTCCTTCTGCTAACTTTGGGGTTTTTTTGTTCTTCTTCCTCTAATTGCTTTAGGTGTAAGGTTAGGTTGTTTATTTGAGATGTTTCTTGTTTCTTAAGGTAGGATTGTATTGAGATGTTTCTTGTTTCTTAAGGTAGGATTGTATTGCTATAAACTTCCCTCTTAGAACTGCTTTTTCTGCATCCCATAGGTTTTGGGTCATTGTGTTTTCATTGTCATTTGTTTCTAGGTATTTTTTGATTTCCTCTTTGATTTCTTCAGTGATCTCTTGGCTATTTAGTAGGGTACTGTTTAGCTTCCATGTGTTTGTATTTTTTACAGTTTTTTGCCTGTAATTGATATCTACTCTCATAGCATTGTGGTTGGAAAAGATACTTGATACAATTTCAATTTTCTTAAATTTACCAAGGCTTGATTTGTGACCCAAGATATGATCTATCCTGCAGAATGTTCCATGAGCACTTGAGAAGAAAGTGTATTCTGTTGTTTTTGGGTGGAATGTCCTATAAATATCAATTAAGTCAATTTTGTTTAATGTGTCATTTAAAGCTTCTGTTTCCTTTTTTATTTTCATTTTGGATGATCTGTCCAATGGTGAAAGTGGAGTGTTAAAGTCCCCTACTATTATTGTGTTACTGTCAACTTCCCCTTTTATGGCTGTTAGTATTTGCCTTATGTATTGAAGTGCTCCTATGTTGGGTGCATAAATATTTACAATTGTTATATCTTCTTCTTGGCTTGATCCCTTGATCATTATGTAGTGTCCTTCTTTGTCTCTTGTAATAGTCTTTATTTTAAAGTCTATTTTGTCTGATATGAGAATTGCTACTCCAGCTTTCTTTTGATTTCCATTTACATGGAATATCTTTTTCCATTCCCTCACTTTCAGTCTGTATGTGTCCTTAGGTCTGATGTGGGTCTCTTGTAGACAGCATATATATGGGTCTTGTTTTTGTATTCATTCAGCCAGTCTATGTCTTTTGGTTGGAGCATTTAATCCATTTACATTTAAGGTAATTATCAATATGTATGTTCCTATTACCATTTTCTTAATTGTTTTGGGTTTGTTATTGTAAGTCTTTTCCTTCTCTTGTGTTTCTGCCTAGAGAAGTTCCTTTAGCATTTGTTGTAAAGCTGGTTTGGTGTTGCTGAATTCTCTTAACTTTTGCTTGTCAGTAAAGGTTTCAATTTCTCCGTCAAATCTGAATGATATCCTTGCTGGGTAGAGTGATCTTGATTGTAGGTATTTCCCTTTCATCACCTTAAATAAGCCTTGCCACTCCCTTCTGCCCTGAAGAGTTTCTGCTGAAAAATCATCTGATAACCTAATGGGGATTCCCTTGTATGTTATTTGTTGCTTTTCCCTTGATGCTTTTAATATTTTTCTTTGTTTTTAATTTTTGATAGTTTGCTTAATGTGTGTCTTTGCATGTTTCTCCTTGGATTTATCCTGTATGGGACTCTCTGCGCTTCCTGGACTTGATTGACTATTTCCTTTCCCATGTTAGGGAGGTTTTCGACTATAATCTCTTCAAATATTTTCTCAGACCCTTTCTTTTTCTCTTCTTCTTCTGGCACCCCTATAATTCGAATGTTGGTTCATTTAATATTGTCCCAGAGGTCTCTGAGACTGTCCTCAATTCTCTTCATTCTTTTTTCTTTATTCAGCTCTGCAGCAGTTATTTCCACTATTCTATCTTCCAGGTCACTTGTCCATTCTTCTGCCTCACTTATTCTGCTATTGATTCCTTCAAGAGTATTTTTAATTTCATTTATTGTGTTGTTCATCATTGTTTGTTAGCTCTTTAGTTCTTCTAGGTCCTTGTTAAACACTTCTTGTATTTTCTCCATTCTATTTCCAAGATTTTGGATCATCTTTACTATCATTACTCTGAATTCTTTTTCAGGTAGACTGCCTATTTCCTCCTTATTTGTTTGGTCTGATGGGTTTTTACCTTGCTCCTTCATCTGCTGCATCTTTCTCTGTCTTCCCATTTTGTTTAACTTTCTGTGTTTGGATTCTCCTTTACTCAGGCTTTAGTTTTGTAGTTCCTACTTCTGGTGTCTGCCCCCAGTGGGTGAGGTTGGTTTGGTGGCTTGTGTAGGCTTCCTGGTGGGAGGGCACTGGAGACTGTGTTCTGGTGGGTGGGGCTGGATCTTGTCCCTCTGGTAGGCAGGGCTGCATCTGGTGCTGTGTTTTGGGGTGTCTGTGAACTTAGTATGAGTTTAGGCCATTCATCTTGTATAATATAAACATTTAAAGCTATAAATTTCCCCCATTCAATACTTTAGCTGCATCTCCCAAATGTTTATATGTTCTGTTTTCATTATAATTTAGTACAAAATATTTTCTAATGTCTCCTGTAATTTCTTCTTTGAACCATGGGTAATTTAAAAGTGAGTTCTTCTCCAAATATTTGGGTTTTTTTAAGCTACCTTATTGTTGTTGATTTCTAATTTAGATCCATTATGGTCAGAAAGCAGATTCTGCTTGTGGATATACATATTACAAGCATGTACATGTTATCTTTATGACAACTATAACATAAAGTAAGGGGCTGAGGGGAGAGTAAATTGTTCTAAATAGTGGCAAATTTCTTAAATTTTATGAGTTGCAGTAAAATATCAACTCTAAGCAGACTGTAAAAAATTAAGAATGCACAGTATATTTTCATCCCTAGAACAGCCACTAAAAGTTAATTTTTAAATGTATGGCTAAATAGTCAATAAATAAATTGGAAAGGAATTCTTAAGTATAGCTAATAAATGCAAGTAGTCAGGAAAGGAGGAACAGAAGAGCAAAATACAGAGGGAACAAACAGTAAATAAATAATAAAATGGTAGAACTACATATTAATAATTACATTAATATTAAGTACATTAAATGTAATAATTACATTACATTATATTAATAATTACATATTAATAATTACCTTAAATTACATATTTTCTCTTTATCTTTGGTTTTCAGCAGCTTGACTATAATAAGCTCAGGTGTGGTTTTCTTTGTATTTATTCTGCTTGAGGTCAACTAAGCTTCCTGAGTCTGTAATTTTATGTGTCTCACCAAATTTGGGGAAATTTCATCCATTATTTCTTTAAATATTTTTTCTGCCTCATTCTTTTTTTCTTCTCATCTGGGATTCCATTAACACATGTGTTAGACCTGTTGGTATTATCCCATAGGCACTTAAGTCTTTGTTCACTTTTTTTTCAGTCTTTTTTCTTCAGATTGAATAATTCCTATTGATCTATAGTCAGTTCACTGACTCTTTCTGCTGTTGTCTCCAAAATGCTTTTAAGCCCAACCAATGAATTTTTCAGTTCTAGAATTTCAATTTCTTTATTAAAATTTCCAGTTCTCTGCTGATAGTTTCTCTTTGTTCAATCACTTTGAGTGTGCCTTTCTTTACATCCTTGAATATAGTTATAATAGCTGTTTGAAAACTCTTGTCTGCTAATTTCAACATGTACTACATCTTGGGATCAGTTTTCACTGACTGCTTTTTTTCCTGATGGGGATCCCATTTTCCTATTTCTTCATGTGCCTAGTAATACTGGATGGTACCCTAGACATTGTAAAAGATACTTGTAGAGACTCTGAGTTCTATTCTGCCTCTGCAAAGTGTTTTTCTAAAGTAGGGAGTTATTTTGGCTGGACTCAAACTGCCAACTCTGTCTTCTCCATTGTGGTGAGTAACAGCAGAACTCTCTGTCCAGTTCTTTTACCCTTAGCTGGGCTGCACAGAGTCTGCCACATATAGGTATAGTTCAAGAGTTAGCAGACCATATCACCCTTCCTGAAATACTCAAGACTGCTAGGTGACTGAGAAGAATCATACCGTGAAAAGAGAGTGACAAGCAATGCACCCAAATGTTGTGTTTTCTGGATCAGTACAATTTTTTTGTTTCCAATCTTAAAATTTTTTTAGGTAAGGACATTAAAAAGCAAAACAAAATCTACCAATATTATCACTATCATTTTACAAGAAAGGAAGGGGATTTTAACACCAAAAAAGTAGAAACAGTATGATTTCAGAAAAAAAAAAAATTAAACTGTATGTATGTGGTGTTGTTAAAAAGTCACCACATTATATTATTTTTCTCCCTTCTGTATGACTTGATGAAAACTCCATCCCAGGTGAGTCCCCAGCCTAGGAAGGGAAGTTGAGAATTTTTGTGATAAGATCACAAAGTATCTCAATGTTTGCTATTGTTTTAAAGTAAGTTTCAAAATAGAAGAATCAGGACAGTGTTTCCCAAACTTCAATCATGTGAAAACACCATCACAAATATTGTCATGGCTGCATTTCACCTGCTTTATTTACTTTTAATACTTTATTTGAGTCATTTGTTTACTTAACTTTATTTTAAAATGAAAGCCTTATATGAATACCATAAATGGAAAAACAGTATCCCTTGCCATAAAATCAAGAAAACACAAATGCTGGAAGGTCCTTAGCCTGCAGCCAACTCTCTGCTGAAAAGGTAGATTAGCAGATATTAGGGGTTCAAGTCACACCCGCACCGGAATGAAACTTTCTGTTTGATTTAACTTCAAGGACGAAAAGAGAATTGAAGGGAATAATTTTCTCATTATGTAATTAAATGTCATTTAATGCATTGTCCATGTACCATCTAAAATCATCTCTTTTGCCAACTAATATTGTCTTGGTAGATGGTCTATAGAATCAAAGGTGTCATCACATAGTAATTTGGAGCATTGGCTAAATTAAGAAAAAAAAAAAAGATTCAGCAGAGGTTTGGGTAGGGTTTGGAGCTCCCCTCTCTTGCTCTCTCCTTTCTGAGACAATGCCCCTCCCTTTCCAGCTGCTGTATCTTTTGAGTCTTCAAAACAGTTTGACTGTACCTCTACTACCAAATATCGATGAGCTCTATTATGTGGATATTGTTTATTAATAGGCAATTGAAACTGTTGGTTTATACTGCACTTGATGTAAGAATCTGAGCTCTTATTTAACAGCAGTCTGCCAATAGTTTAATCCATTTCACATACATGCACAATGTGACTCTATCCTTAAATATGTAAACTCTATTTTTAAATTTATTGATTGATTGATTTTTGGCTGTGTTGGGTCTTCGTTTCTGTGCGAGGGCTTTCTCTAGTCGTGGCAAGCGGGGGCCACTCTTCATCGCAATGCGCGGGCCTCTCACTGTTGCGGCCTCTCTTGTTGCGGAGCACAGGCTCCAGACGCACAGGCACAGTAGTTGTGGCTCACGGGCCTAGTTGCTCCGCGGCATGTGGGATCTTCCCAGACCAGGGCTCGAACCCGTGTCCCCTGCATTAGCAGGCAGATTCTCAACCACTGCGCCACCAGGGAAGCCCGTAAACTCTATTTTTAATACACCTTTCTAAATATTTAATAGTCTATTGGAAATTATAGCATGACATTTCTGTTCCCTGATTTTTTATTCTTGATCAGTGGCAGATAGCAAAATATTTGCTATCTATTTGATTCTACTAATAGTAAAGTCCATAACTACTCACGGCTCCTATAAGGGCTTCTCATAAACAACTGCTGCATAACAGATAAATCAATGCGTGCTTGCCTCCACCAAAAAGAAGTTGATAGATGAAATAAACTTGTGGATACAGAGCAAGAGTGAAATGCTGCAAACATATTAGCTGAGCCTGTTGATTTGGGGGGAAATTAAACAGTCATTTATGCCTATTAAATTAAGTCTATCTAAGCCTCCTTGTAATCGTATCTATTATAAATCTTTTTAAAACTTTATTTCATTAAAAAAAAAAAAACAGGGGCTTCCCTGGTGGCGCAGTGGTTGAGAATCTGCCTGCTAATGCAGGGGACACGGGTTCGAGCCCTGGTCTGGGAAGATCCCGCATGCCGCGGAGCAGCTGGGCCCGTGAGCCACAATTGCTGAGCCTGCGCGTCTGGAGCCTGTGCCCCGCGACGGGAGGGGCCGCGATAGAGAAAGGCCCGCGCACCGCGATGAAGGGCGGTCCCCGCACCGCGATGAAGAGTGGCCCCCGCTTGCCGCAACTGGAGAAGGCCCTCGCACGAACCGAAGACCCAACACAGCCAAAAATAAATAAATAAATAAATAAATAAATAAGAAAATCCTTTAAAAAAAAAAAAAAAAAAAAAAAACAGTTCGACTGTGTATGATCTACCTGAATTTTAGCTGCCTCACAGGACACAGACTGGGGCCGGCTCTCTGGCAAAAAGCCATAAAACTGAGAAACCCAGTGCTGTTCCCTTCTAAATGTTGACTCCCCTCAGTGTCTGCCTGCTTCCTGTTACTCTCTAGAGCATTTAGGTACTTGTTGTTTCTGTTTGTTTTTTCCAGAGTTTATCACACTACCTGTGGTAGGATTGTTCCAATAGAGCTACTCCTCTATTGTCAGATCTAAAATCACTAGCATCTTGAGCCCAGTAAAGAGATAGATCAGCTGGACAGTTGCCTGAGATGCCACTCTGTAAGGAATGCTAAAACATCACAGGAATATATCAGAAATATGGTAAAAGAATGAAATAATGCCATTTGCAGCAACATGGATGGACCTCGAGATTATCATATTAAGTGAAGTAAGCCAGAGAAAGACAAATATCATATGATATCACTTATATGTGGAATCTAAAAAATGATACAAATGAACTTATTCACAAAACAGAAATAGACTCACAGACATAGAAAACAAACTCATGGTTAACAAAGGGGAAAGGGCATGAGGAGGGATAAATTAGGAGTTTCGGATTAACATATACTTAAAACTATATATAAAATAGGTAAACAATAAGGACCTACTGTATAGCACAGGGAACTATACTCAATATCTTGTAATAACCTATAATGGAAAAGAATCTGAAAAAGAATATATATATATAACTGAATCACTTTTCTGTACACTTGAAACTAACACAACATTGTAAATTAACTATACTTCAATTTTAAAAAACTGAAAAAAAAAGAAATATGGTGCCAATTAACTCAGGTTTCCACAGGTTACTCCTTATGTAATAGATGAAATGCAAATTGTTTCTTCTGTTGCCTAAGTAAACACAGTCCTCAAGTAGACATTTAAGAACTTGAAACGTCCATTGATTCAGACATATCTTACTCGTTCTTTCAAAAGTTGCATAATACTCCATGGTACCATAATATATCAACTGTCTTCTACTGATGCAGCTCATGGTAAATTCTTATTTTTCTTCAGGTGAGGTGCATCTTTTTGCCTCTACAAAGCCAGGCCACAATAAATTTCCTTGAGTGCTAGCTTCAGCAGCACACATGCTAAAATTGGAACCATACAGAAAAGATTATTAGCATGGCCCCCAACAGAAGGATGACACGCAAATTCATGTAGCATTCCATATTTTTAAATAAGTAAATAAATTTCCTTGAACATATTTCTTTATGTACTGGTGTTATCTCTCTGTAGGAGAGATTACAAAAAATAGGATTGCTGGGTTGAGGGATATGTGAATTTTAAAACACATATTGTTGTAATACTTTCCAGAAAGGCTGTAGAAATTAGCATTACAACCCATATTGATAATCTCACCAGTATTTTTCATTTTTGACAATCTAATGGATCAAAATGCTGTATTCTTTATTGTACTAATTTGAATTTTCTTGAACACCATTGAGGTTGAGAATCTTTTCATATTGCTGATGATTTACTTTTTTTTCTGGAATTGCCTGTTGAATGCTTTGTCAAATTTTAATTGGATTGATTGTCTTCTTTCATTTGGTTTGTAGGAGCTAAGGTACATTAGCAACATTTGTCCTTTGTTATCTATATTTTAAGTATTTAGTCTGTCATTTGTCTTTTGATTTTGTTTACAGTTTCTTTTGCTATACAAAAATATGTTCACTTTTAAGAGGTAATGTATGACTATTATTTTCAGGTAGTGACCCTTAGTGTTTCTGGATTTTACCTTTTCCTTCAGAAGGTCTTTTTTACTTTATGATCTTATAAATAATTCCTCGCATTTGTATCTAATATTTTTATATTTCACATTTAGACTTCTAATCCATCTGGAGTTTATTTTTGCATAAAATGTGGGGTAGAAGTGTAACCATGTTTTCTTCCAGATGGATAGTCAGTTCTGCCAGCACCATATATTAAGTAAGCCATCTTTCTCCCTCTAAACAAAATGTTATTTTTATTTATATTAAGTACCCACTTGAACTTGTTTCTGGAATCTTTCTTAGTTTCCACTTGTATTATTTATTCCTATGCTATGTATGGTTTTATTATAATAGCATTACAGTAAGTTTTATTATCTTGTGTATAAGGTAGGAATTGTGTTTAGCTAGTAATGTAGATACAAATAACAGAAGCTTAAACAAGAAATAAGTTTATTTCTTTCATATAAAAGAAGTCTGGCATAGTAGGCCAGGGTTGGCATGGTAGCACCATGTTCATCAAGAATCCAGGCTCCTTCTATTACTCTCCTCAGCCATCCTTAGCAGTGGCTGCCACCCTCAATATTGCCTCATGCTCCAAGATGGCTGCTGAAGCCCCAGCCATATATCCCTTATTCCAGTTAGGAAGCAGGCAGAGTGGGGAAGAACAATAAGATAACATGCAGCTGTCTGACCTCCTTTTTAGGAGCTTTTCTGGAAGTCCCACCTAACAAGTTTATTTATACCCCTATCTGAAAGGGAAGCACAGAAATGAAGTCTTTTGTAGCTGGATATTGAGTGTGAACCTAGTTAGTCTCAGCCCTCCCTCCTCCCATATCCTTTTTAAATTTTTAAAAATTATTCTCAAACATGTTTTTTAGTTTATAGGCTATTTTTTAAAGGTTTTTTTAAAAAATTTATTTATTTATTTATTTTTGGGTGTGTTGGGTCTTCGTTTCTGTGCGAGGGCTTTCTCCAGTTCCAGCGAGCGGGGTCCACTCTTCATCGTGGTGCGCAGGCCTCTCACTATCGCGGCCTCTCTTGTTGCGGAGCACAGGCTCCAGACGCGCAGGCTCAGTAGTCGTGGCTCACGGGCCTAGCCACTCTGCGGCATGTGGGATCTTCCCAGACCAGGGCTCGAACCCGTGTCCCCTGCATTGGCAGGCAGACTCTCAACCACTGCGCCACCAGGGAAGCCCCTATAGACTATTTTTTACAACAGTTTTAGATTTACAGAAAAATTGGGGAGATGATACAGAGAGTTTGCATATACCCTCTTCCCAAATACTCTCCCACCACACACACACACACACACACAGAATTTCTATTATTAACATCTTGCATTAATATGGTACATTTGTTACAATTAATGAACCAATAGGATAACATTACTATTAACTGAAGCCCATAGTTTATATTAAGGTTCTCTGTGTTGTGCATTTCTATGAGTTTTGGCAAATGTGTAATGCCTTGTGTCCACCGTTACAGTATCACACAGAATCATTTTACTATACTAAAAATCCACTGTGCTCCACTTATTCATCCCACCCCTAACACCCCTGAACTCCTGGCAATCACTTATCTTTTTAGAGTCTCTATAGTTTGCCTTTTCCCAAAGTCATACAGTATATAGCCTTTTCAGACTGGCTTCTTTAACAGCAATGTGCATTTAACTTTCCATCATGTCTTTTTGTGGTTGAGAGCTCATTTCTTTTTATCACCAAATGATATTATATTGTATTGTATGGATATATCAGTTTGTTTATCCATTCACATATTTATGCACATCTTGGTTGCTTCTAGTCTTTAACAGTTATGATTAAAGCTACCAGAAATGTTTGTGTGCAGGTTCTTTTGTGGACATAATTTCATCTCAATTGGGGAAGTACCTAGGAGCACAATTGTTGGATTGTATGGCCAGATTATGTGTAGCTTTGTGAGAAACTGCCAAACTGTCTTCCAAAGTGGCTGTACCATTTTGCATTCCTATCCACAATGAATGAGAGTTCCTATTGCCCTGCATCCTCTCTGGCATTTGGTATTGTCAGTGTTTTGTATTCTAGCCATTCTCATAGTTTTGTGTTGGTATTTCATTATTGTTTTAGTTTGCAGTTCCCTAATGACATATGCTGTTGAGTATCTCTTCATATGCTTATTGGCCATCTGTATAACTCTTTTGGTGAAGTGTCTGTTCAGATCTTTTGCCCCTTTTTTCAATCAGGTTGTTTGTTTTCTTATTGTTGAGTTTTAAGAGTCTTTTTGTATGGGTCTACGTTTGGACTCTCTATTCTGTTCCATTGATCTATTTGTCTATTCTTTTGTCAATACCACACCATCTTGATTCCTGTAGCATTAAAGTAAGTCTTGTCAGTTCTCCAAATTTGTTCTTTTTTAGCATTGAGTTGGCTATTCTCAGTCTTTTGCCTTTCTATATAAACTTTATAATAAATTTGTTGATATCCACAAAAAATAAAAAACTTGCTGGGATTTTGATTGGGACTAAATTGAATCTATAGATCAAGTTGGGAAGAATTGATATCTTAACAATATTAAGTGTTCCTATTCATGAACATGTAATATTTCTCCATTTATTTAGCTCTTCTTTGATTTCTTTCATCAACGTTTTATATTTTTCCTCATATAGATTCTGTATATTTTTTGTTAGATTTATACCTAAGCATTTCTCTTTTTTTCAGTGCTAAGGTAAATGGTATTGTGTTTTTAATTTCAAATTCCAATTGTTCACTGTTGACATATAGGAAAGCAGTTGACCTTTTATCTTACAATCTTGCTATCATAGCTTATTAGTTCTAGGAGTTTTTGTGTCGATTCTTTGGGACTCTCTACATAGACAATCATGTCATCTGTGAGCAAAACCAGTTTTATTTCTTCTTTACCAATCTGTATACCTTTTATTTCCTTTTTTATCTTTTTGTATTATCTAGGACTTCCAGTAAAATATTGAATAGGAGTGGTAGAGGGGACATCCTTGCCTTGTTCCTGGTCAGGGGGGAAAGCATCTATTTTCTCATCATTAAGAACAATGCTGGTGGGCTTCCCTGGTGGCGCAGTGGTTGAGAATCTGCCTGCTAATGCAGGGGACATGGGTTCGAGCCCTGGTCTGGGAAGATCCCACATGCCGTGGAGCAACTGGGCCCGTGAGCCACAAACTGCTGAGCCTGCGCGTCTGGAGCCTGTGCTCCGCAACAAGAGAGGCCGCGATAGTGAGAGGCCCGCGCACCGCGATGAAGAGTGGCCCCCGCTTGCCGCAACTAGAGAAAGCCCTCGCACAGAAACAAAGACCCAACACAGCCAAAAATAAATAAATAAATAAATAAATTAAAAAAAAAAAAAAAAAAAAAAAAAAAAAAAAGAACAATGCTGGCAGTGGGAAGCAGCCACCTGGCACAGGGAGATAAGCTCAGTGCTTTGTGTCCACCTAGAGGGGTGGGATAGGGAGGGTGGGAGGGAGACGCAAGAGGGAGAAGAAATGGGGATAAACGTATATGTATAGTGATTCACTTTGTTATACAGCAGAAACTAACACACCATATTAAAGCAATTATACTCCAATAAAGATGTGGAAAAAAAAAAAAAAGAACAATGCTGGCAGTAAGTTTTTCTAGATGTTCTTTATTAAGTTGAGGAAGTTCTCCTCTAGCCTTAGTTTGCTGAGAGTTTTTATAATGAATGAAAAATAGATTTTGTCAAATGCTGTTTCTTCATTTATTGTTGTGGTCATATGGTTTTTCTTCTTTAGCCTGTTGATGTGATGTATTATATTAATTGATTTTTGAATGTTGAACCAGCCTGATATACTTGGAATAAATCCCACTGGGTTGTGATGTATAATTTTTTATACATTGTTGGGTTCGATTTGCTAATATTTTGTTGAGGACTTTTCCATCTATATTCATAAGAGACCTTGGTCCATAGTTTTCTTTTCTTGTAATATATTTATCTGGTTTTGGTATTAAGGTTATACTGGAATCTTACAATGAGTTAAGAAGTGTCCCCTCTGCTTCTATTTTCTGGAAGAGATTATATAGAATGGGTATCATTTATTTTTTAAATGTTTGGTAGAATTCACTAGTGAACCTATCTGGGTCTGGTGCTTTCTGTTTTGGAAAGTTACTAATTATTGATTTGATTTCTTTAATAGGTATAGGCCTATTTAGATTATCTTTTTCTCCTTGTATGAGTTTTAGTAGCTTCTATCTTTCAACGAATTAGTCCATTTCATCTAAGGTATCAAATTTGTGGGCATAAAGTTTGTTCATAATATTCTTTCATTGTCCTTTTGTTGTCTAGTAGAGATGACTCCTCTTCCACTTCTGATATTTGTTATTTGTGTCTTCTCTCTTTTTTAAAAAATTTAACCTGGCAAGATGTTTATTGTTTTTGTTGATTTTTTTCAAAGAACCAGATTTTTGTTTCATTGCTTTTTCTCTCTTGTTTTTGTCTTCATTTTATTGATATTTGCTTTAATTTTTCTATTTCTTTTTTTCTGGTTGCTTTAGACTAGTATTTCTTTACTTTCTCTAGTTTCGTAAAGTGGAAGCTTAGATTATTTTTTTTTCTTTTGAAAAATTATCTTTATTTAGAGGTAGTTCAACTATCTTTTTTTTTCAGTTTAAATACATTGTTTAATTTTTAAAAAAATACACAGTGTTAAAACTGAGGAATCCACTATTCTAGTGGGAGACTCCAGTAGATTTTCTAAGAAATGGACAGGTCCAGCAGGCAGAAAATCAGTAAGGACATACTTGAATTCAACAGTACCATCTATCAACTGGATATAAGTGACATTTATAGATTATTTCATCCAACAACTGTAGAATATACATTCTCCTCAAGCTCACAATGGAACATTCACTAAGATAGACCATATTCTGGGGCATAAAGAAACACCTTAACATAATTTTTTTAAAAAATCACCTTAACAAATTTAAAATAATAGTAATCATACAAAGTTTACTTTCATTCACAATGGAATTACACTAAAAACCAATAACAGAAAGATGGAACGTAACAAAATATTTTGAGTTTAAACTACACACTTCTATGTAACACATGAGTCAAAGTCTTAGAAGTTTAAACTTTTTTTGAATTAAATTAAAAAATCTATAACATCAAAATTTGTGGGATACAGTAAAAACAGTGCTTAGAGGGAAATTTGTAGCATTGAATGCATATATTAGAGAATAAAAAAGATCACAAATCAAGCCAATGGTCTGTGAGATACTCAAGAGTGAAATAACACAATTAATTATTTTAATATCTGTCCAAAATGTCTTGGAATCACAAGTACCCAGTAATTGCCAGAACAAAAAAATCATGCATGAAAAATTTTATATATATATATATATATATATATATATATATATACACACACACACACATATATACATATATATACATATACATTAGAGGATAAAACAAATTACCCTAGTTTTATTGTCATTTTAATGAAAAAATAAAGAGAAAGAGCTAGAACCAAGAACAGAATTAAGTATAATAGCTAATTAGAAAAAGTATACCTTTGCCAGTAATAACTCCCTGGCTAATATAACAAATTAATATTGTTATTTTCAATAACACTAAAAACATAAATATAGAGAAAAAAACCAAAGTGCCTATGACTTCCTGAAAAAAAAATCTTTTCTTAGAGCTATAAAAACTTGAATAAATGAGTAAATAGACCACTTTGTAGATAACAATAAGCAATAGCTTTAAAAAAATGGCAAGGAAGCTTAGATTATTGATAGATCTTTCTTCTTTTCTAATATATACATACAATGCTATAAATTTCCCTCTAAGCACTCTTTTTGCTACATTTCACAAATTTTGATAAGCTGTATTTTCATTTTCATTTAGTTCAAAATGTTTTTTAAATTTCTCTTGAGATTTCTTCTTTGACCCATGGATCATTTAGAAGTATGTTATTAAATCTCCAAATATTTTGGAATTTTCCAACTATCTTTCTGTTATTCATTTCTAGTTTAAGCCCATTGTGGTCTGAGAGCATACTTCTATAGGATTTCTATTCTTTTAAATTTGTTAAAATGTGTTTTATGGCCCAGACATTTATTTTTATATGAACTTTCCAATCCCTTTGTCCAGTTTATTTTTTTTTAGATGAAACAAGATTGGCAAAATGTTGATATTTGTTATCTGTGCATATGTGAAAATTCCATCATAGAAAGCTTTGTAAAAATTACTTGAAAACAATAACAGAGTTTCTGACACATAGTAAGGGATAAGCCATCATCATCACTATCATCATCAAACAAGACAGTTGTGGGTCTTTGTGTCTCCTCCATCTTCAAATTCTTCCTCTCCAGACACTGTCCCATTATTTTTTTTCTTTAATTTTTTTTTTTAGCCTCGCAGCTCGGCTTGCAGGATCTTAGTTCCCCAACCAGGGATAGAAACTGCACCCTCAGCAGTGAAAACGCGAAGTCCTAACCACTGGACCGCCAGGGAATTCCCCACTCTTCCACTTCACAGTTTAGTCATATTTGACTCTACTGATTGTTGACTCCTTGTGTCTTTCTCTGTCTCTGGCTTCTGGGCCACCATCTCTCCTGGTTTTCCTCCAGTCTCTCTGATCTCTCATTCTGTCTGCTCTGTGGACAGTTTTCCTCCTCCTGCTCCATATACATTGGTGTTTCCCAGGGTCTCAGATCTGCTTTTCTTTCAGTGTATACACCGTCATTGGATGATCTCTTCCAGGCAGTCCAAGTTCAATTACCATCCAAATCCTGCTGGCTCCAAAATCTATAATCCCAGTCCAGTTTTCTCTCATACGTTCAGAGACATATCTCCAACTGCTGGCTAGATACTTAAAACTCAATGTTTCCAAAACGGAAATTTATAAACTGGTTCTGATAGTCCCCATCTTGGTGTAGGCACCACCACCTACCCACCATCCACCCAATGGCCTAAGCCAAGAGCCTGGGTCATCCTCTCCTCCTCCCTCTCCTTCATCAACCAGATCCAGTTCCCACATCCAAGAGATATGACTTTCTTTCTGCTTTGATTGCATTCCCTTCTCTCCATCCCCACTGCCTTACATCCTAATTCAAGCCCCCATCACTTCTTCTCTTCTTCTCCTAACTCAAGCCTCCTAACTGGTCTTCCTGCCTGGAGTCTGTCTCTGCCATCTGTTCTCCACCAGAATGACTTTCCAAAGCAAAATAAGCATGTTCTTTGCCTGTTTCAACCCCCTCAATGAATCTTCATAGTAGGTTTTAATCCCTAATTACCTTGTGGTATTTGCCTTCCCTTCCTCACCATCCTCTCTCTCTGCTCCTCTCCACCCCCCAAACAACCACCCTCACCTTAAAGCATATTTATAGTTCCCATGAATGGGCCTTGCTGTTTCATTTAGCCTCCACACTTCTGCACATTTTGCTCCCTATGCTGGCACTGCCCTCCCTCCCTTCCTTCCTCAGGACTCCGGTCAGAGAGCCTCTCTCTGGGCACTTTCCCAGCTTAGCTCCCTCCCATTTCCCCTCCCCCACCTCTTGCTACTCCAGCTTGCATCACTCTATGATGGATTCAATCATCCGTCTCCTCCATGGAACAAAGAGCTCCTGAGGGCCCAGACTGTGCCTACAGACCATTGGACCCAACTAACGGGCACATCACAGCTGCTCAGAAAATGTTGGCCAAATAAGTGAAGAGATGCTTACAGGTCAGGAACAGAGGGACAGAAGAGGCAGAATTTGAGAAAATGACAGGAGCGTTTGTTTGCTTTTAGTCATGGGGTGGAGCTCCTGGGCAGCACAATTTCCTTTTTGACACTCAAATATTGATATATTAAATAAATATATAGTTTATGTACAGCTATATTAAATAAACATGTAGGTTTAAACTAAATCAGGTATTTTCTTCTACTTGATTCTAGGATAAACAAGTGGTGGCAGGGACCAAAAAATTATGAAAAGCTATAAGGCAAAAACTTAACATTAAGTAAATTCTTTTTATGATGTGGGAAACACAGGCAATATAATATTTAATGAAAAATCTCAACTCAAAACTATATATGATATAGTGTATATCTTAGCTAAAAATGCAGGCTCCACAGTCAGATTTAGGTTTGTATCCCAGCTTCTTACTTACTACTGTGTGGCCTTGGACAAATTTCTTTACTTCTCTGTTCCTCAGGTTTTTTTACTGTTAAATAGGAATAATAAAATTTCTGCCTCATAGGGTTATTATGAAAATTGTATGCTTTCTAAAGGGCTTAGAACAGTAGTTGGCCCTGGTAACCATTCAAGAAATATTAAACAATAATGATAGTTAAATGTTGTTTATTAGTAGTAATATAATATTAATAATGTGAACTATTATTATTAATATAAGATTATAATATATATTATATTATACATTATTATGTAATGTATGACATATTATTAATATATTATATTATATTTATTATACACTATATTGCAATTAACTGTTATTATTCATAAGTATATCTAATTATACTTGTAAATATCTTATTGATCAGTCTATCACAGAAAAAGAGCCTGGAAGGAAATATACCTAAATATGTGGAGTTAAGATTATGGATTACTTTTCTTCTTTTAATTTTTCTGATGAAAAAATATATATTAATTTTATCATGAGAAATAAGTAATATTTTTTAAAAGAGAGCTCATTCTATCTGCAAATGCATAAGACTTCTGTTTGAACTGTAGACCACCTTGGCCCAGGGTTTCTCACGGCCTAGTTTAAGAACCACTGCTGCTCCGACGCTCCTTACTCAGGCTTGCCCCAGGTAGTTCGAGGCCATAAAGGGCTAGCCGTCCCAGCAGGCCCAGATTCCCACGTGAGTTATGCTTGGTAACTGGGTAAGAAATCTGAGCATCCTGTCCTGGGCAGTTTGTGGACTGATAGTAGGGTTGGGGTGCAGGTCCTCTGAGAGCTGTGAGAGGGCTATTGCCTCCTGGAGCTTTCTGTGGAGGGAAGGTCTTCTTCCCCTGAGATTGGCGCTCCTCAGCCTCCCCCCACCAGCAGTTGGACTTGGGTCCTCAGAGCAGGGCTCAGGCCAAGTAGCTTGGGACCATTAGCTTTGTGGGTACATGATCTCCTCCTCACCTGGCACTTTCTACCTTTCGATGTCTTTGAAGTCTGCGCCATGACTGGCCTGATCAAAAGCTCCATTTCTGTTTAGACTTTCTGCAAGTCCTTTGCATCCCTGTTCTTCTGTGAATTCCATTGGCTTAAGGTCACTTCCCTTTCCAAGTCTGGCCAACCTTCTGGCAGAAGTCCCTCTACAATCAGCAATCCAATCTTATCATACAATATTATATATTATATAGAAATAATACATATTATTTAAAATCATATACATATATCTTTTTTCACATTCCTAGTTTTTCATTCTAAGAAATTCTCAGCCACTAGAAAACTCTACATACATTCACTGAAATTTCCTCCTGATCGTGTAATTTCCCTCCTCAAATTGTTCAAGCACCCAAGTAGCTGAGCAGAAAAGGGCCCCAGTTCTACTGCCTCTAGGGCTCAGCAGGGCCTCCACAGGCCTTTTGACATGGACACTTCCCCTTGGGGCCCTGCCCTCTCCTCAGCTGCAAAGTCAGCCTCCAGCAGCTGCCTCTCCACTTTACTCGACCACAGCTTGCTCAACTACCTACATCTCCTTCCTGGCTCTTGAAACAGTTCACTCTTCTCTGCTGCTCACTTGCTGTCCTTCTACCTGTTTCCTTGCTCCGCTGAACCCCCTCCCACTCCCTTCCTCACCAGGCAGGAAAGAGCACTCTGCCTCACCTGTTCCTTTTTCCTTCATTCCATCGACTCTGTCCATGCAGACTTCCCCCTCTTTCCCCCCCACATTCTCACGATTTCTTTTCTAGTTTGTTGTTGCTGTTATTGTTGTTTTACTTTTTAATATAAAACCAGTACATACTTAGCAGGAGATAGTAGGTAAGCCCTAGTTAAGTTAAGGTTCTGGGGTTCTTCATCTTCCTGGATATTGACTATTGTCTGGGACTGGCTTAAAGACCCAAGAAGAGGATTTGAAAAATCCACTCCATCTCCTTAAGTGTTCTATGTTCTCTAGAAAAATATTTTCTTAAGGGCAAAAATTAGAATTGTGAACGTGGTGCTGACTAAGATCCTTTTGAGGTCCATGGAGCAATGCATTATTCCTCCTGTGTTAAATTCATCTGAATAGATTAAAATTCAGGAAACTATAGGCAAAATAATAATAATGAATACTCATTGCAGAAAAATTAAAACATAACAAAGTCAAAAGGCAAAAATAATAACAGGCTGCAACTCCATCAACCAGCAACAGCATTGTCACAATGCAGTGCTTTCAGGCTTTCCTGATGCCTACATAGAACACAGACCGACAATCCCTCATCTATAATTCCAGAAAGTAAAAACCTCAGGAAACAGGAAGCTGCTTTTTGTTTTTGCTTTTGTTTTCTAAGTCTGCAGCAAATTTCTTTGGCTGTACAACCTGATCCTAACTGATGTGATGTTATTTATAGTCTTTAGTTAGCCCACTTAGTGTGAAGTCATGGTTCACTGCAGAAATTTTAATGGGTTTGGTTGTGAATTGCTGCCTCAGACACACTGAATGTGTTCCGTAATTAGGCACCTTTGTAAAATCTGAAAAATTCTGAATTCCAAAACACCCCAGGGGTCAGAATTTTGACCTGAATACTTAAAAGAAGTGATGATAATAATAATCGTCATGCTGTATGACATTTACATGCTCCAGGTACTGCTAAGCACTTTGCATATATTAATTAATTAAATTCTTATAACACCCCCATAAGGGGGGTACTATTATCTTCATCTCCATGTTAAACATGAGAAAAGGGATTATATTGTACCTACTGTTTTATTGCTTGCTTTCTGCACGTAATATGTGTCTTGGACATTTTTCACTTCAGTGAATATTAATCTGCAGCATTATCTTTAGTGACTGCATTGTGTCCCATTGTGTGACTGTGCTGTCACTTAGCCAGTCCTCTGGTGTTGGACAGTTAGGTTGTTTTCACACTCTTTCTCTTGAATTCATTTCTCCGGGAGATTCTTCAGTAGCGACCAGCCAGTTGTTCCTCTCAAACCTTTGACTTTGAGGAAAGCACATGTCAGTACTCATTGGCTCCTTGAAAGGAAGCCCTTCCTGCCTCTTGACCAACTCCTCTTATATTTTTTATTTTTTGTTATTCTAACAGAAATGTGCTCACATCTCTGTGTGCCCCTGTCTGATTTCCTGGTGTTTGGAAAATCCATTCTGCCATTATTGGGGCAGGATCTGAAATGGTGTGTCTCTCACTTCACGAAACACGGCCTCTTCTGTTTCCTGCCCTTAACTCCTGGCAGTTCCACCCGACCTACTTCCCTCTTCCTGTGACTTTGTTTTAGAAGGTCAACATGTCATCTACATGAGGTCTGATTCCTATTGCCTAACGCTAAATATTTAGTCAAATGAGTCCTTTTCCAGTGTCTTTTAATCTTAATTCTTTTCCCAGAGCTGGTACTGAAATCTTCTCATGCACCTGGGTTTGTTTCCTGTGGCAAATCACCCCAAAGTGAGGAGCTTAAAACAACACAAATTTATTCTC
Source organism: Balaenoptera acutorostrata (assembly GCF_949987535.1). NCBI lineage: Eukaryota > Metazoa > Chordata > Mammalia > Artiodactyla > Balaenopteridae > Balaenoptera > Balaenoptera acutorostrata. The sequence continues at coordinate 31,930,158 of NC_080079.1, read as the reverse complement.
ACAGTTCAGGAGGACAGAAGTACGAAATTAAGCTGCGGGCAGGCTCTGAAACCTAGGTTTTGGCAGAGCCATGCTCCCCCTGAAGGGCTGGGGGAGAATCCTCCCTTTGCCATCTCCTGGTGGTTCCAGGAGTTGTGTGTTGGCTGCATAACCCAAATCTATGTCTCCGTCTTCACACGGAGTTTCTGTCCCCATGTCTCTTTTCCATGTCTCTTGTGAGGGCACTTGAGATTGGATTTAGGGCTCACTGGATAATCCAGGATGGTCGCATCTTGATATTCCGTCTGCAAAGACCCTTTTTCCAAATCATGTCACATTCACAGGTTCCAGGGGTCAAGACGTGGGCATATCTTTTGGGGGGCACCATTGGATCCACTACAGCACCACTCTTCCCAAATCTAGGGATTAATTTTTTTCCCTTCACAATTTCCAGGTGAGATCTCTTGCTCTCCCAGTTCCCATCCAGGGTAGCCCATCGCCCTCGGAGATCTTTCATTCATGTGGAGCTCATGGGGGTTAAACAATGGTCATGAGAAAAATGGTTCCTTTCTTCTGCCGATCCACAAAAGAATCCCAAACCAGTCCTTTCACATTCATTAAGTATATTTTCTTTAACAAATTAAGTGTTGTTACTTATGCTAAAACTATGGACACTTCTTCTTTACCCTAAGGACCAAAGGTTACATCCCAAGGAGGAGGAAATTATTTCCTGAGTGCCTACAATATATCAAGTGCTGTTATATTACCTTGTTTAACTCTCATAACAACCCTGAGTCTTACAGTCCATTTTCTCTGCTTTAGAGAATAGAAAACTGAGGCTCAGAAAGGTTAAGGAACTTGTTAAAAATCACACAGTAACTAGCAGGGCTCAGCTCTGTCAAACCCAATAGCCCTTCGATCTCTCTACACCAAACTGCCTTTCGGATTTTTATGGGTACATGCAGCACAGAGACAGTAAATGACTCAGAGGTCACTAATGATGGCAGCAAGACCAGAAGCTGGGTATCATCTGCCGGTTCACTGTTCTTTCCATCACACCACACTGTCCACTCAGAATAGAGGGTGTCATTTTAGCTGACAGAAGGACATGCCCCCTGACTGAGCTCAGAATGTGCCTGAACTTTGGTGACGGAGCCTGAGTCTATTCTGTCTTCACTGCTTGGTGACAGGTGCTCCTGGACCAGTCATTGGGCACCTTTGAAGCTCAACTTCCTTTTCTGTAAAATGGCATGATAATGACACCCACCTCTCTGCATTGTTGCAAGGATTAGATGCATGCTAAAGCACAGGGTGTGGAGGCGTTCCCCAAATGGTAGCTATGACAACTCTGTATATTGCAATCCAATGTCTCTTTAAAATTAAAGGTTTTTTAATTGTAAAAGAAAAAGTAATTCATGTTTATAGCAAAGAGTATAAAGTAACACCTCGCCACTCCCCAAAGATCCCAGTCCTTGCCCCTAGAGGTAGCTTTTGTTAACAGTATCTTTGGTATGGTTCCACAAATCTTCTATTCATTTGGAAGTATATATTCATTCATTGCACAAATAGGTTCATACAAGTTCACGGCTTACTTTTTACTAAATCATTGTCCCAGATGTGCTCTCCAGGAAGCAGACTCTGAGACAGACTTTAGTGTGCAGAATGCTTACTAGGAAGCACTCTCGGAATTAACATCTGTGGAAGGGAAGGAAGGCAGGAACAAGAGTGGACAGAAGAAGTCAAGATATTGGATAGCTTCAGCCACCCTCACTGGAGCTCCAGAGTTAACTAGACCATCAGAATTGTCCCATACCATGTTGGTCCCAAAGGCCTGGGCTTCAGCCCCCACTCCCTCACCCCCACTATCAGTGGGCCAGCCTGGGTAGGCACACCCTTGGACAAGGCAGCTCTCTGCAGCTGAAGCCATCTGTGCGGGGGATGACAGCTGAAGCCGTTGCTGACAACACTCCCTGCAGCTGGACAAGTCCTTCTGAAGGGTATCTATCAGCACATTCTGGTGTCCACTTCAGTAACATTGAGATGACTTAGCAAGACAGAGCCTGCAGCTGCCCACAATGCCACAGGAAAACTCTGATGAAATAATGGTATACAACTGCCCTGGCCTATTAGTCTAAGAACTGGAAGACCCATATCCTGTAGACCCAGCGACTTTAGCTACATGAGGCTGTGTTAGCATGAAATTAGTTTTATGTGAGTTTTTACTGTCTGGGGATAGTCACCTCCCCTTGTCTTCCCCTTTTGACAGCAGAAATTTTGGTTCCTCTTTGGCTGGGAATATGGTGATGGGCTGGGGGAGGGGATGCTATTAAGTCTCAAGGCACACTTCTCTGACAGTGAAAAAGAAAGTGGCTGAGGACTCCCATCCTATAAAAGACAAGCACAAAGGGTCATTCATGTACATGACAGTGGGCCCTTTCTATCGACTTTCCCTTTCCATGTCCTTTTAGTATTTATCTTTGTTCAGCACTTGCTGAATCAAGTCCCAAGGTGAGAATCTGGAGCCATCGCCACATTGTCTGAGAAGATAGATGCCCAGGCTATGCCCACAAATGGGCTGCTACGTAACTCAGCATACCCAAATGGTGGTCCCACACCTTCCCCTCCCTCCCCTCCGCCTTCCTCCCTCAAATTTAGGCATCCACTCATCCATAGAAAGGCAAAGATTGGGAGAGGGTAGACTAGGCTCCATTCTGGGGATGGAGACCTGCTTGAAAGCAAGAATTAGGCTTTAATCAATATTACTGGTGGGAATATACCATTTCAAACCATTTTGAAAAAGTTTGGCAGTTTCTTATAAAAAACACCACAAGAGCCATCCATTCCAGTCCTAGATAAATTAAAACCCATATTCACATTGTGATTTGTACACGAATGTTTTAGCAGCTTTATTCATAATAGCTCAAGCTGGAGACAACCCAAATGTCCATCAGATGACAAACTGTGGAATACTAATCATCAGTAAAAAGGAATAAACTATTGATATACACAAAACATGAGTGAACCTCAGAAACATGCTGAATGAAAGAAGTCAGACATAGGGGTATATACTGTATGATTCCATTTACATGAAACTTTAAGAAATCAATTTAATCTATACTGTCAGAAAGCAGATCCATAGTTGCCTGGGGCTAAAGGTAGAGGTAAATTGACTGTAAAAGGACATAAGGGAAATAGTTTATATCTAAATTATGGTGGTGATTACATGGGTATATAAATTTGTCAAAATTCATTGAACTGTATACTTTAAATAAATGGATTTCATTGTATGCAAATTATTCCTCAACAAGTTGATTTAAAAACAAAGTATGGGGGCTTCCCTGGTGGCGCAGTGGTTGAGAATCTGCCTGCTAATGCAGGGGACACGGGTTCGAGCCCTGGTCTGGGAGGATCCCACGTGCCGCGGAGCGGCTGGGCCCGTGAGCCACGGCTGCTGAGCCTGCGCTTCTGGAGCCTGTGCCCCGCGACGGGAGGGGCCGCGATGGTGAGAGGCCCGCGCACCGCGATGAAGAGCGGTCCCCGCACCGCGATGAAGAGTGGCCCCCACTTGCCGCAACTGGAGAAAGCCCTCGCACGAACCAAAGACCCAGCACAGCCAAAAATAAATAAATAAATAAATAAATAAAATGCTGCAAAGCTCACCATTAAAAAAAAAAAAAAAAAAAAAAAAACAAAGTATGTAGGCAACTATATTAAAGAAAAATATAAAAACTAAATGAAACCAAGGAGTTTAACTTTCCAGCTATTTTAACGTATTGTAATTTATATTAAAACTATTGGATAAATAATAGAAAAGCTATTAATATAAATCATGCTACTTATAAAGAAGTATAATCCCAAGATCATCTCAAAAGGCACTAGGAAAATATTTAATAAAAGTTCAAACTCACATTCCAGAAACAAAAAAAAATGAGTAGAAACTAGTAATAGAAATTCCTTGACTTGATAAAGATTATGCATCAGGAACTAAGATGTAATGGTGAAGCAAGTATTTCAATTACAAGTGCCACTGTATTAGAGGATCATTCTAAAGGATGATCCTCTAAAGAGGATCATTGGGACTCAACAAAGGAGGTACATACATCCCAGGAAACGTTCAGGAAGAATGGGAAAGCATATTTGGTTAACATCATGATCGGGGGTATGATAATGGTAAACATTGGGTAGTGGCCAAAGATACTAGATATTTGCAATACAAGGACACTTCTATAGATCAAAGAACTGCCCCACAATACACACAACTTTCTAATGTCTTACTACTCTGTTTCACGTATGTATAAACACAAGGCATGTTCTGCAAGGACATAACATATAATGAAAATTTTCCAGGAATAAATCTACGACATAGGACTTCCCTGGTGGCGCAGTGGTTGAGAATCTGCCTGCCAATGCAGGGGACACGGGTTCGAGCCCTGGTCTGGGAAGATCCCACATGCCGCGGAGCAACTGGGCCCATGAGCCACAACTACTGAGCCTGCGCGTCTGGAGCCTGCACGCCGCAACAAGAGAGGCCGCGATAGTGAGAGGCCCACGCACCGCGATGAAGAGTGGCCCCCGCTCGCCACAACTAGAGAAAGCCCTCACACAGAAACGAAGACCCAACACAGCCAAAAATAAATAAATAAATTTATTAAAAAAAGAAAAAAACTACGACATAATTCGATGGAGTATTGTACTTTGCTTTTTCCAAATTTTACCGAGTTGTTGACTATTTAGAAAAATCTTGCCACCTGTGGCACCACTGTAGTTATTTGAATATGACACATCTGTATTAGTCTAAATGTAGAGTTGTCACATTCCCAGTGATAATGTTCATAGATAGAGGCATCTGCAACTTTGTTATGACTGTTGGTGAATTTGTGTGCCAAACATTTACATATTGAAATACTACTGTCTTATCATAAAATACTTTTTCTTTATTTCTCTTTACATTATGGCATAATACTGATGTTTAGAAATCATGAGATTAACTAGTTTATATTACCTATGAATTTCATTTCAGATTAGTAAAGATGCTGTTACATAATTTTTATTATAAGTATGATGTAATTGAGAACCATTGTTCTAGTGCAACAAGCAAAGTAACTGAAGGAAAATATAGGAAAAGAAAAACAGAAGCTGTTTGTCAGAGATATAATTGTATTCTTAGAAAACTTAAGAGAGTCAACTAAAATCTATTAGAATTGGTAAGAGAAATTACTATGGTAGCTTTTGTCTTATGACTGTAAAGGGTCTGATTGACTGTGATATAATAAATACGCAATGGTTTTGTTTTTCTTGATAAATATCACCTTTGCTTTGCAAGCCCCACTCCCCACCCTAAGCCGACACTCGCAGGGATAGGGTGGAGGGTGGTGATGAAGACTAAGCAATGCCCATGAATGTCTCTTCTGCTACACGCAACGATTTCACTCCAAGTGGTGGTTATTTCCTACAGAGGTGCAGAGAGGAGCTGGTGAGTGGGGGAAAGCGAGGCTCAGGTTCTCCCTCTCCCCCTCTCCCCTCTCTGTTCCTTAAGCCAAAGCGCTCAGCAAAAGAGGACTAGCCCACAATATCGGACAGCCTGCAGGGAGGGCTTTGCCCCTGGTCCTAGTTATTCCTCTGTTGAATCCTTTCCCATTCTTGTTAAAGAAAAGGAGGGGGAGAGAAAGGAAAGGAGAAAAATTTTGAAAAGAAAGAAAAGAAAGTAGAAGAAGAATATTAAAACAAAGAAGAAAAAGGAGTATATACGCTTAGAAAAAAGGATATTATACCAAATGTTAAAGTATTTGGCTCACTTGGAGGGTGGAGGAGGTTGGGGGGCATCACAGATGACTTTCACTTTGTACAATTCTATATTATAAAAACTTTACAATATGATCCAGAAACTCTACTCTTAGGTATCTTCCCAAGACAAGTGAAAACATATGTCCACACAAAAATAATCCACAAATGTTCATAGCAGCATTATTTATAATAGCCAAGAAGAAAGACAGAGAAAAACAAATATATGATATCACTTATATGTGGAATCTAAAAAAAACGGTGCAAATGAACCTATTTACAAAACAGAAATAGAGTCACAGACATAGAAAACAAACTTACGGTTACCAAGAGGGAAAGGGGGGGGGGGGGTGGGGGAGGATAAATTGAGAGATTGAGATTGACATATACACACTACTATATATAAAATACATAACTAATAAGAACCTACTGTATAGCACAGGGAACTCTACTCAATACTCTGTAATGACCTATGTGGGAATAGAATCTAAAAAAGAGTGGAGGGCTTCCCTGGTGGCGCAGTGGTTGAGAATCTGCCTGCCAATGCAGGGGACACGGGTTCGAGCCCTGGTCTGGGAAGATCCCACATGCTGCGGAGCAACTAGGCCCGTGAGCCACAACTACTGAGCCTGCGCGTCTGGAGCCTGTGCTCCGCAACAAGAGAGGCCATGATAGTGAGAGGCCCGCGCACCACGATGAAGAGTGGCCCCCGCTTGCCGCAACTAGAGAAAGCCCTCACAGAAACGAAGACCCAACACAGCCAAAAATAAATAAATAAATAAATTTAAAATATGAAAAATAAATAAATAAATATAAAAGAGTGGATATTTGTATATGTATAACTGATTCACTTTGCTGCACAGCAGAAACTAGCACTACATTGTAAATCAACTGTACTCCAATAAAAATTAATTTTAAAAAATATAATAGGGCTTCCCTGGTGGCGCAGTGGTTGAGAATCTGCCTGCTAATGCAGGAGACACGGGTTCGAGCCCTGGTCTGGGAGGATCCCACATGCCGCGGAGCGGCTGGGCCCGTGAGCCACGGCTGCTGAGCCTGCGCTTCTGGAGCCTGTGCCCCGCGACGGGAGGGGCCGCGATAGTGAAAGGCCCGCGCACCGCGATGAAGAGCGGTCCCCGCACCGCGATGAAGAGTGGCCCCCACTTGCCGCAACTGGAGAAAGCCCTCGCACGAACCAAAGACCCAGCACAGCCAAAAATAAAAAAAAAAAAAAAAAAAAAATATATATATATATATATATAATAGCCAAAAAGTAGAAATAAATCAAATGCCCATCAACTGATGAGTGAATAAATGTGTTATATCCCATATGGTGGAATACTATTAGTCAATAAAAATAAATGAAATATTGATATGTGCTTCAATACAGATCATCTTTGAAAACATTATGCTAAATGAAAGAAGCCAGTCACATATTATATGATTCCATTTATATGAAAAGTTCAGAATATGAAAGAAAGTAGATTAGTAGTTGCCTAGGTTGGGGGAAATGGAGAGCAGGGTGGGAAGTGACAGCTAAGGGATATGAAGTTTCTTTTGGGGATAATGAAAATGTTCTAGAACTGATTGTGGTGATGGATGCACGCATCTGTGAATATACTAAAAGCCATTAAACAGGTCAACTATATGATATCTGAATTATATCTCAATAAAATTTTAATAAAAACTTCACAAAAAACATGTACTATTTTATACTAATATAAAATTAGTGATTTTAACTGTTAAATGTACATATCATCATATAGATTTGTTATATATTAAATATTCACCCTAAAAATATCCAAAATATTATAATAGGACTCTGCCTTGAGTCCCCTGGATAATTACTTTCATAAATGGGTAGGTTATCTAACAAAAGCGGGAGGGAATACAATATATTGGGTGGGCCAAAGTGTGCCTTCAGTTTTTTAAGTAAAAATGAAAGACACATTTTTCATTTTCAGAACTTTATTGAACAATGTATTCACCCTTTTGTTCCACTACTTTCTGCCATTTTTCAGGCAACTTCATAATTCCATCTTCCCAAAACTTTTTATCTTTTTGAGCAAAGAACTGTTCCAGGTGCCTTTTACAGCCTTGGGAATTGAAATTTTTTCCATTAAGAGAATTTTGTAAAGACCGAAATAAATGGAAATCCGAAAGTGCAATGTCTGGTGGATACAGCGGATGAATCAGAACTTCCCAGCCAAGCTGTAACAGTTTTTGCCTGGTCATCAAAGAAACATGCGTTCTTGTGTTATCCTGATGGAAGATTATGCGTTTTATGTTGACTAATTCTGTACGCGTTTGTCGAGTGCCGTTTTCAGTTGGTCTAATAGGGAGCAGTACTTGTTGGAATTAATCGTTTGGTTTTTGGAAGGAGCTCATAATAGAGGACTCCCTTCCAGTCCCACCATATACACAACATCACCTTCTTTGGACGAAGACCGGCCTTTGGTGTGGTAGGTGGTGGTTCATTTCACTTGCCCCACGATCTCTTCTGTTCCACATTGTTGTACAGTATCCACTTTTCATTGCCCGTCACAATTTGTTTTTAAAACGGAACGTTTTCATTACGTTTCAGTAGAGAATCGAACGCAGAAATATTGTCAAGGAGTTTTTTTTTTTTTTGCTTAACTTATGTGGAACCCAAACATCAAAGCAATTCACATAACCATGCTGTGCAAATGAATTTCAACGCTCGATTTGGATATTTTGAGTATGTCGGCTATCTTCTACGTGGTATAACATTGATTGTTCTCAATTATTGTTTCGGTTTGATCGCTATCAACTTCAACTGATCTGCCCGATCATGGAGCATTGTCCAGCGAGAAATCTCCAACGCAGAACTTCGCAAACCACTTTTGACACCTTCGATCAGTCACAGCACCTTCCCCATACACTGCACAAATCTTTTTATGCATTTCAGTTGCACTTTTACCTTTCTTGAAATAATAAAGCATAATATGTTGAAAATGTTGCTTTTTTTCTTCCATCTTCAATATTAAAATGGCTACACAAAAATTCACCAATTTTGATAAGCCTTTTTTTAAATGCATGCTGATATGACAGCTGTCACATACAATCTAACAAAATTGTTTCGAATGAAGTTAAAGACAACTAAGTGCTACTAGAGCCATCTTACGGAAAAAACCGAACAAACCTTTTGGCCCACCCAATAGTACTGACAAAAAGAAAAGAAAAAGAAAATCTACAGCAGTGAACAAAAAGGAGAATCCGAAAATAGACTTAGCTAAATATAAAGCCATTACTGTATATAATATTGTAAGCTTTTTAAAACTCTGGGGTGAGGACAGTATCTTTAATGAATGGTGCTGGAATAATTAGTAATTTGGGGAGGAAATTAAATCAGATCCATATCTTACAACATACTGCAAAAAGGTACTCCAGATCAATTGAAGTGTTAAATATAAAAATCATATTAAACAAAATAAAAAAGAAATGAGAATGGAGTATTCATTAGATCTGTGGAGGATTGGTAACTTTCTCAACTCTAAATACAATAAAAAGGTAACATTAAAACCAGGTATTCAAATACATAATTTTTTTCATTTTTAAACCTTAACAATTAAACAAAATTAAATTACACTGTGAGCCTGCCCCCTTTCAAAGACTGATTGGAATAAGGACAGACACCTGACACAATCCATTAATGAGCCAGTGAGCTATCATTTGTGTGACATGGTTTTAAAAAAAAAATAAACTGAGCCTATTAGAGTCTCTCTCTTTTAAATTAAGCAACACCTATTGCCCATTGAGTGTAGGTATTAGAGGTGAACTATCATCTAGATCAGTGGTTCTCTAACTTTAATGTGCCTGAGAATCACCTGAAGGGCTTGTTAAGATTGTGGAGCTTCTGATTGGCTAGGTCTGGAGTGGGGCCCAAGAATTTTCATTTCTAACAAGCTCCAAGCAGTTCTGATGCTGTTGGATCAAGGACCACACTTCTGAGGACCATTGATGAAGACACTGCCAAGGTTCAACTATTTCTGGACCATGGGCAAACATATGTGCAGAAGGGAGAAGGATGGAGAAGACCACAAAGGGAAGCAGAGATCAGCTGTAGTTCCTGACTACTTTCCAGTTCCCATGAGCCCAGCTGTACTTGAGTTCCTGATTTTAGATTCTACTGGACCTTTCTGTAATCCTTATACTAAAATCCCCTTCATTTGGCTGGAGTGAGTCTCCTTGCAATGTAAAAAGCTTGCCTAGAACACAGTTGAAAGAATATTGTGTCCTCCAATAGAGACAATGTGCATTATCCCCAACTCCATTCCAACCCACTCCCTGGGTTACCAAGGTAACAGGTTGGTATGTATCTTTCCACATCTTTCTCTAAGCTCCATATACACATATATGCAAGGATTTTACTATTTGTTTTACAAAAATAAAATTGTTCTGAGTTAGAATTCAGATTCTGCTCCTATAATAGACCAACATATCTGTGGCTTAAACAAGATGGAAATTTACTGCTCTCTGGCATAACAGTCCCAAGGTGGGTGGTCCAAAACTGGCAAGGCGGTTCTGTTCTCTGAAGTCATCTTGGAATCCAAGCTTCTTCCATCTTGCGGCTTCACCATACTTGGGGGTTGCTTCACCCACATTTTCCAGGGTGGTTCACACCATGTCTGTATTCCATACAATAGGAAGGGGAAAGGTGGGGGCAGAGGGTATTCCTTTCCTTTAAGAACAGATTTTCAAAGACACAAAGATCACTTTTAATCATTTCCCCTTGGCCATAATTTTTTTTTAATTCTTTTAAAATTTATTTTTATTTATTTATTTTATTTATGGCTGTGTTGGGTCTTCGTTTCTGTGCGAGGGCTTTCTCTAGTTGTGGCAAGCGGGGGCCACTCTTCATCGCGGTGCGCGGGCCTTTCACTGTCGCGGCCTCTCTTGTTGCGGACCACAGGCTCCAGACGCGCAGGCTCAGTAGTTGTGCCTTGGCCATAATTTAAAACCATGCACACAACTAACTGCAAAGTAGGCTTAGAAATAGAGTCTTCAGCTGGTCAGACATGTGCCTGGTTAAAATTTAGATATTCTGTTACCAAAGGAAAAGGAAGGGGGAGAATGGATCTTGGGGAACATTTAGGTGTCCCTGCCACACACACTATAGACAGCGCTCTGCAACTTGTTTATTTCATAATGTCCCTCCAAGTCAATAAATATAGAGCCAACTTGCTTCAATAGCTGCCAATTTAATATCTCATTGTACAGTTATAATGTACCATGTTCAACTACTCCTATATTGGTGGGCCTTCAAGTTAAGTCCATCTTTTTGTACCCAGAAAGTTTCTTCAATAAACATGCTTGTTCATAGATTCTTGCTTCCAACAGCTTTTGTTTCTGAAGGATGAATTGCCCAAAATTAGTCAATGGATATGTGAGATTTTAATCTTTATATGTATTGCCAAATCACTCCCCGCAAAGGCTGAATGCTAAGTCGTACATTCACCAGCAATGAATGAGAGTCTTCGTTCCCTCATGTTATCGTTAATGATCTTATTTTTTGCCCATGTTACTTAAATTTGAATTTCTCTGAGTACAAGTGAGGTTGAGGGTATTGTCCTATCTTTACTGATAATTTTCATTTCCTCTTCTGTGTATTGCCGGTTTACATCTGTATCTGTTAGGATCCCAGCAGGAAACAGAATTCATCCCAAATGATTCAAATGAAGGGGTTGTAATGAAGGCACTACTTACAGATCTGGGGGCAGGACTAAGGGAGTAAATAAAAGATGAAGAGCTGGTGAGGCACCCAGAAATGAAACAGCAGGAAGCTGTTGCCTCTTCCCAAAGCTGAAAGGATAATACAGAGAACTAGTGTTACCCATTAAGCCCAGTGAGTACTGAACCATGGAGAAAAAGCTGTCCTGTAGGAACTGCTGAGGTGGAAGCACTTCACTTCTGCCAGAAACATATCACCAGAAAAGGGAAACATCCCAACTTTTCTCTCCTTCAGCCCTTAAATCTCCTGCTGGTTCTGCCCATTGGCAGAGGATGGAGAACAGATCTGAGGACCAAACAGAAACACCAGCACAGTGTCCTTTACCCCTTTTTCTACTGGGTGTGTATCTTCTCCCTATCAATTGATGAGCACTTGTCAAACACTAGGGATCTTAATCCTTTGTCCGTAATACGTGTGCAAATGATTTCCCCAGCCCATCACCATCTATTGACTCTTGTCTACAGTTTATTTTTTCATATAAACCATTCTCATGGTTTTGGATTCTTTTTTTTTTTTTCCCCTTCCTCTTTTTTTTTTTTTTAAAAACATCTTTATTGAAGTATAATTGCTTCACAATGGTGTGTTAGTTTCTGCTTTATAACAAAGTGAATCAGCTACAGATATACACACGTTCCCATATCTCCTCCCTCCCACATCTCCCTCCCTCCCACCCTCCCCATCCCACCCCCCCAGGCGGTCACAAAGCACCGTGCTGATCTCCCTGTGCTATGCGGCTGCTTCCCACTAGCTATCTATTTTACATTTGGTAGTGTATATATGTCCATGACACTCTCTCATCCTGTCACATCTCACCCCTCCCCCTCCCCATATCCTCAAGTCCATTCTTTAGTAGGTCTGTGTCTTTATTCCCATCTTGCCACTAGGTTCTTCACGGCCTTTTTTTTTTTTTTTTTCCTTAGATTCCATATATATGTGTTAGCATACTGTATTTGTTTTTCTCTTTCTGACTTACTTCACTCTGTATGACAGACTCTAACTCCATCCACCTCATTACAAATACCTCCATTTCATTTCTTTTTATGGCTGAGTAATATTCCATTGTATATATGTGCCACATCTTCTGTATCCATTCATCCGATGATGGACACTTAGGTTGCTTCCATGTCCTGGCTATTGTAAATAGAGCTGCAATGAACATTTTGGTACATGACTCTTTTTGAATTATGGTTTTCTCAGGGTATATGCCCAGTAGTGGGATTGCTGGTTCCTACGGTAGTTCTATTTTTAGTTTTTTAAGGAACCTCCATACTGTTTTCCATAGTGGCTGTATCAATTTACATTCCCACCAACAATGCAAGAGTGTTCCCTTTTCTCCACACCCTCTCCAGCATTTATTGTTTGTAGATTTTTTGATGATGGCCATTCTGACCGGTGTGAGATGATACCTCATTGTAGTTTTGATTTGCATTTCTCTAATGATTAATGATGTTGAGCATTCTTTCATGTGTCTGTTGGCCATCTGTATATCTTCTTTGGAGAAATGTCTATTTAGGTCTTCTGCCCATTTTTGGATTGGGTTGTTTGTTTTTTTGTTATTGAGCTGCATGAGCTGCTTGTAAATCTTGGAGATTAATCCTTTGTCAGTTGCTTCATTTGCAAATATTTTCTCCCATTCTGAGGGTTGTCTTTTGGTCTTGTTTATGGTTTCCTTTGCTGTGTGGATTCTATTTTGATTAAGACAATCCCCACCATCACCTGTAAGGTTTGATAAATCGTCTCCTACATTATCTTCAAAAGTTTTCTTTTTCTCACTTTTGCATCTTTAGTCCCTTTGAATTTATTTTTGTATAGAGTGTGAAGTAGAGAGTCTAGCTTTGTTTTCTTCCAGATGAAGAGCCAATTATGCCAGCCGTAATCATGCTTTCTCCACTGATATAAAATAACAACTTTGTCTTATAAGCTTGGAATATATACTTGATTCATTACTGAGCTTGCTGTACCACTCCACTGGTCTGATTGGGTGGTGTGCTGGGGAGTAAGGAATAAAATCATTTAAGAACATATAAAGAAGAATCAAGGACTGTGAAGTAAGAGAATGGCTAAGAAATTCATGAAAAAAACCTTTTGAGTAGACTTGACATACTAGATGCTAAAATTTTCTATAACGCTGTTCTTTTCAAAAGAGTGTGGTATTTTCCCAGATGAATACATAAAAACAATTTGAAAACTTACAGTTATATTCTACTGCTCTAATATAGCAGCTATTTTTAGTTCCTTATCTTATCTTCCACACTTCATCTGTGTAACCCAAAGGTCAACCTCCTGATTATCTCAAATTTATTTGCTTTCTGGAGACAATTTTCTTCTTTTTTTTTTTTTTTGCCCCTCCCTAGCTCCCTTTTGCACTGCTGCCTCATGGTTGTTCCTAGAACATTTTCATGGGCCATTTCTTCTCCTGAAGTCTCCACCCTCCCATCCTTTTCCCTGTCTTTCTCTGATCTCAATCTTCACCTCCACCAGCTTCTCCCCACTCCTCCCCTTCCCCCTTCACTCGCCCCAGGAAATTAAAAATTCATATTTCTTTATTTTGAAGAGCAATAATGTATTATCTCACTCTAACCCAGGCCACCCCTAAGTTCTAGATGGCTACAACCATGAGGGTCTAGTAAAGTATTTGGCAAAGGAAAGATAGCTCACATTCTGAGGATTTCTGTCTTCAGTTTTTAAAGGAACAACTTTTTCTCCCTGCTCCTTATGGATGGTTCTCACAGAGCTGTAATTACAGTTTATGTGCGTACAAATTTGTGTTCTACTTTCATTTGATGTTATTTCATCAAATGTATATACATACAAATTTGTGTTCTACTTTTTCATTTGATGTTGTTTCATAAGCAGTTTTCTCATCATGAGCCTTATCTTTAAAAACCGTATATTTCCATCATGCAGAGATGACATAATTAACACTCATTTCTCTAGTGTTGAACACTGAAGACATTTCCACTTTTTTGCTGGTAAAATTTGTTATAAAACATTATAAAACGATTAAAGTTCTTTTTCTATCAAATTGTTTTCTGAAAGTAACCCCCTGGGAATATGTGAGAAGTGGAAAGAGGAGTTTACATCTTTATCACCCTCAATATATGTTGTTAAATTTTACACAATACAAGCCTACCAATTTACAATGCCACCAGTAATGAAAATTTCTGCATAGCCTCATTTATGTTGGATTTTGTTTTCAAAAAATTGTTCCAAGTTTATTGATGCAAATTACACTTAGTTATTATTTCTAAATTCATGTCCATGATTTCCGGCACTGTTGAAAAGTTTACCACTTATTTAAAATTTGTATTTTCTCTTCTGTATATTGTCTGTGTCCTCATCCAGTTGTAATTGACTTTTTTTTTTAAGTCTTTTTTAAAAAAATTTATCTATTATTTTATTTTGTTTTTGGCTGCATCAAGTCTTTGTTGCTGCATGCGGGCTTTCTCTAGTTGCGGCGAGCAGGGGCTACTCTTCCTTGTGGTGTTCAGGCTTCTCATTGCAGTGGCTTCTCTTGTTGCAGAGCATGGGCTCTAGGTACGCGGGCTTCAGTAGTTGTGGCACACAGGCTCAGTAGTTGTGGCTTGCGGGCTCTAGAGCGCAGGCTCAGTAGCTGTGGCGCACGGGCTTAGTTGCTCCGTGGCATGTGGGATCTTCCTGGACCAGGGCTCGAACCCGTGTCCCCTGCATTGGCAGGGGAATTCTCAACCACTGCGCCACCAGGGAAGCCCCTGTAATTGACTTCTTGATGCTCTTATTCACACACTTCATAGAGGACAGATGTTAATACTGTATAACAGCTATAACTATTTCCTCCAAACTCTTCTTTTCCTTCTTTATAGATTTTATCTGTAGATATTCCTAACTTTCACTATGTCCTAATAGTTCAACTTTTTCCTTATTATTTATTTATGTTAGAAAGTAGAAAAAGATAGTTAAGAGTGTATGAATTCAAATTCCACCATTCCTATTCTTGCTCTGCCACTCTGAGTGACTGAACAGATTAGTTAGTCCCTCAAGGTCCTCTTCCCATCTGCAATGACCCGATATCACTGGCAATGGCACTGAGCTCACAGAGCCTTATGAGGATCAAATGAGATAAGGCAAAAAATGTATCTGGTGCATAGCAATTGATAAAAGTAGTTCATCACTGTTGTTATTATTATCATTCTCTTGTTCCTTCAATAATTAGAAAAATGGTTGTTTTACCGTAGTTGTGATAAATGACCAACTCATTTTTATTAGTTTTATTTTTAATCTCAATAATTCATATGTAGCCTATTTTGATGTATTGGGTTGGCCAAAAAGTTCGTTCTGGTTTTTCCATAACATCTTATGGAAATATACATACCCAATATATATAATGGGTGAGTATGAAGCAAGAGAGAGAGGTATAATCCAGGGACCAGGCCACATCCATCAGGGATTCTAATGGGGGCAGTCACAAAGGGAATGGGGGACATCCCCATGGGAGAAGAGGGCTTATACGTTAAGCTAGAGAGATTAGTTAATAAATAGGTTGTCCAAATTAACACCTGCCAATAAACAGGAGCCAAAATGGCAGGTGAAGAGCCACAGATGGTAATGCATCTATAAACCTAAATGCACAATGGCTCGGCATCTGAGGGACAAAATGAGGAAGTGCAGCATCAACAGGAGTAAGCTGACACCCACAGGCACAGTGAAACAGGCCAGCATTTAGCTGGTATGCACCACAGTGGCCATACACAGACACACTGAAACACGTTCGTCCTGCCAGAATGCATACTTCTGGAAGGGAATCAGCTCATTGAAGGAGGAAAATTACAACCATCATCAGGAAGGCAGGAGGCCCTCAGCTCGGCTGCTACAGACTGCATGAGCCTTTCAGCTATATGTTAGGAAAATTAAAAATGAGTACTCACACCCAGAGCCCTTTTCCCCAGCAGCAGGCCAGGTTGCACTGCCTCCTGGACTCACCTGAACAGCACTCAGAGCCCACTGCCATCTGCACTATCTCAGCAGCTGCTTGGCCAGCTCTAATTAAAGTATTGCCAGCATTTTCCCACTCTATCATATTGTGCATTTGAAATATCCATTGTGACAGCCTCCAGCCACACCAAGATGCATGTCAAAACATCCAAATTATCTACTTACGTGCAAACTACTATTTTTATTAGCATTCCAGTTAAACATCTGGAGGGGTCTGTCTCTAACCCTATTTTGCCCATAAGCCCCATTATTCGTACTGCTCAGTTTTGCAGAAAACGAGGCTTTTCAGGAATGCACAATTATTGGGCCCCAGTGTGTGTGGCCTCATATCCCCTTGGCCATACCTTCGACCCCAGATTTCAGCCTACCTCTTGTGGTCATGGCTTAGCCCAAGCATGTACTGGCCATCTCCCCCTGACCCCCACAGGGCTTCTCTGATGTGGTGATGTGGGATGACTGCATGAGCACACTTGGCACTCACGTGCGACCCAGAGGTGCAAAGCCGTTACAACCCTTTAGGGCAACCTCTGCCAATGCTGGATGGGAGCTGATGGATGAAGACTTACAAACACTTCTCCCTTGCTGGTCAGTTTGAGGCATATTCTGTACGGCTCCTCAGAAATTCCTGTTGGGATCAAAACTCAGTTGCCCACAGCAGTGACCAATGCAACTGGCTTGGCTTTCCCTCCTCTCCCAGCCAGTCTCCCTAGTCCCTCACTCCTGCTCTCTGGAATCACCTTCCACAATAAACCACTTACACACATGTCCTTGTCTTAGGCTTTTCTTTCTAGGGGAACTAAGACAGCACATGCTGCATTCAAGTCAAAACACCTTTGCTTACAGTTAGTCAGTAATCGCTGCCCAATCCTTTCAAGGGCCTTTCTCATCCCTTCCTCAGGACCCCCCTGGACCTTTCCATGATGTTCCACCGAAAGGAGTAATGTCGGGCAGAGCAGGGGGCTGCCAGCACACCACTCCAGCGCTGAAACAGCATCTGTTCTTACTGATCAGTACATCTGCCAAACCACTGTTGAATATTTTAGAATCACCCTGCCAGTGAGATGTGAGTATAGATGAATTCCAATCAAGTCCCTATGTTCCTTTTTTGTTTGTTTTGTTTTGTTTATAGCTTAATTTTGTTTTTTATTTTTTAATTTTATTTTTATTTTTTATTTTATTTTTATTTTTTTGGCCACGTCGGGTCTTCGTTGCTGCGTGCGCGCTTTCTCTAGTTGTGGCAAGCAGGGGCTACTCTTCGTTGTGGTGCGCGGGCTTCTCATTGTGGTGGCTTCTCTTTGTTGCGGAGCATGGGCTCCAGGCACGCAGGCTTCAGTAGTTGTGGCACGCAGGCTCAGTAGTTGTGGCTCGAGGGCTCTAGAGTGCAGGCTCAGTAGTTGTGGCTTAGTTGCTCCATGGCATGTAGGATCTTTCCGGACCAGGGCTTGAACCCATGTCCCCTGCACTGGCAGGCAGATTCTTAACCACTGCACAACCAGGGAAATCCCATCCCTATGTTCCTTTTAACTGTGGCTATGTGGTACACTCCAATGAAGTGGGGACTACTTATAAAGGCAAGGTTAGAACACTAGGTAATTTGGACTATATGTCCACTAAGGATGACCAGGAAAATTTGGGTAAAATATTAAAAGTAATAAGAAGTCTAGCAAGAAAGTAAAAAATTATGAAGCCACTATCTGAGAGAAGATGGAAATCCAGAGAAGAAGAAAGGGCCATATTTCCCTTGGAGGAAACTGTCAATTAAGCAAGTAGCATCATATAGAAAGACAAATGCTGTATGATCTCACTTATATGTGGAATCTGAAACAAAAACAAAAAAACAAGCTCATAGATACAGAGAACAGATGATTGGTGATTGCCAGAGGTGGGGATGGGGTGAAGGAGTTAAAAGGTAAAAGCTTCCAGTTATAGAATAAATAAGTCATGGGGACATAATGTGCAGCATGGTGACTATAGTTAATAATACTGTATTACATATTTGAAAGTTGCTAAGAGAGTAGATCTTAAAAGTTCTCATCACAAGAAAAAATTGTAACTATGCACAGTGACAGATGTCAGCTAGACTTATTGTGGTGATCACTTTGCAATATATACAAATATTGAATCATTAAGTTGTACACCTGAAACTAATATAATTTGTATGTCAATTATTCCTTAATTTTTCAAAAAAAGTCTTAAAAGAAAAAACAAAAAAAGGAGGTGTCTTAAGAGGCTGAAAAATGAAGCTGTGCTTTTGGACAGTCTTGGAATGTGGAGGATGAAAATTAGAGTCAAATGCATGCAACATACTGGGGCATCCCAGTTACTCCCTCCCTCCCTTGTGATGGGGTTGGGACCCCAAAATGTTTCCTAGGAATAAGAACTAATCAGGTATAGAACAGACCTTGAAGGAGCAGAAACCCAGCTTTGAATCATTTCAGTCACTGAAATTGGATTAGGGCAATTCTGGACTGGCAGTGCTCCTAGCCCTGCCTCTCTGGAGGAAAATAACATTATCTTAAGCCTCAAAATATTTCTATATAATTTCAGGTACAATATCCAGTATTTAATTAAAAAATAACCAGACACCTGACAAGACAACATGAACAAAAACCAAAATAAAAAGCAGACACAGGGAGAAGATTGGTTCAAGATGGCAGAGTAGAAGGACGTGTGCTCACTCCCTCTTGCGAGAGCACCGGAATCACAACTAACTGCTGAACAATCATTGACAGGAAGACACTAGAACTCACCAAAAAAGATACCCCACATCCAAAGACAAAGGAGAAGCCACAATGAGATGGTAGGAGGGGCACGATCACAGTAAAATCAAATCCCATAACTGCTGGGTGGGTGACTCACAAACTGGAGAACACTTATACCACAGAAGTCCACCCACTGGAGTGAAGGTTCTGAGCCCCACGTCAGGCTTCCCAACCTGGAGGTCCGGCAACAGGAGAAGGGATTCCTAGAGAATCAGACTTTGAAGGCTAGTGGGATTTGATTGCAGGACTTCAACAGGACTGGGGAAACAGAGACTCCAATCTTGAGGGCACACACAAAGTAGTTTGTGCATCGGGACCCAGGGGAAGGAGCAGTGACCCCATAGGAGGCTGAACCAGACCTACCTGCTAGTGTTGGAGGGTCTCCTGCAGAGGCAGGGGGGGTGGCTGTGGCTCACCGTGAGGACAAGGACACTGGCAGCAGAAGTTCTGGGAAGTACTCCTTGGCGTGAGCCCTTCCAGAGTCCGCCATTAGCCCCACCAAAGAGCCCAGGTAAGCTCCAGTGTTGGGTCACCTCAGGCCAAAAAATCAACAAGGAGGGAACCCAGCCCCACCCATCAGCAGACAAGCGGATTAAAGTTTTACTGAGCTCTGCCCACCAGAGCAACACCCAGCTCTACCCACTACCAGTTCCTCCCATCAGGAAACTGGCACAAGCCTCTTAGATAGCCTCATCCACCAGAGGGCAGACAGCAGAAGCAAGAAGAACTACAATCCTGCAGCCTGTGGAACAAAAACCACATTCACAGAAAGATAGACGAGAAGAAAAGGCAGAGGGCTATGTACCAGATGAAGGAACAAGATAAAACCCCAGAAAAACAACTAAATGAAGTGGAGATAGGCAACCTTCCAGAAAAAGAATTCAGAATAATGATAGTGAAGATGATCCAGGACCTCAGAAAAAGAATGGAGGCAAAAATCGAGAAGATGCAAGAAATAGTTAACAAAGAC
The DNA here is from genome assembly GCF_949987535.1 of Balaenoptera acutorostrata. Classification (NCBI taxonomy): domain Eukaryota; kingdom Metazoa; phylum Chordata; class Mammalia; order Artiodactyla; family Balaenopteridae; genus Balaenoptera; species Balaenoptera acutorostrata. Next base: position 31,909,943 of record NC_080079.1, on the reverse strand, counting down.
CTAGAAGAATTAAAGAACAAACACCTAGAAGAATTAAAGAACAAACAAATAGAGATGAACAATACAATAACTGAAATGAAAAATACACTAGAAGGAATCAACGTCAGAATAACTGAGGCAGAAGCACAGATAAGTGACCTGGAAGACAGAATGGTGGAATTCACTGCCATGGAACAGATTAAAAAAGAAAGAATGAAAAGAAATGAAGACAGACTAAGAGACCTCTGGGACAACATTAAATGCAACAACATTCGCATTATAGGGGTCCCAGAAGGAGAAGAGAGAGAGAAAGGACCCGAGAAAATATTTGAAGAGATTATAGTCGAAAATTCCCTAACATGGGAAAGAAAATAGCCACCCAAGTCCAGGAAGCACAGAGAGTCCCAGGCAGGATAAACCCAAGGAGAAACATACCAAGACACATAGAAATCAAATTGGCAAAAATTAACAACAAAGAAAAATTATTGACAGCAACAAGGGAAAAATGACAAATAACATACAAGGGAACTCCCATAAGGTTAACAGCTGATTTCTCAGCAGAAACTCTACAAGCCAGAAGGGAGTGGCATGATATATTTAAAGTGATGAAAGGGAAGAACCTACAACCAAGATTACTCTACCCAGGAAGACTCTCATTCAGATTCGACAAAGAAATCAAAAGCTTTACAGACAAGCAAAAGCTAAGAGAATTCAGCACCACCAAACCAGCTCTACAACAAATGCTACAGGACCTTCTCTAAGTGGGAAACACAAGAGAAGAAAAGGACCTACCAAAACAAACCCTAAAAGTCTTATATGTTCTGGTATAATGTTATAAGTCATAATTCTAGTTATTATTTTAAAATGTATATCTCAGAAATAACTGAATTTCCTTGTCAATTGCATTATTATGATCTTCCACAAAATCTTTTTTTTTTATAACTTTATTTTTATTTATTTTTGGCTGCGTTGGGTCTTCGTTGCTGCGCACGGGCTTTCTCTAGTTGCGGCGTCGGGGGCTACTCTTCGTTGCGGTGCGCGGACTTCTTATTGCGGTGGCTTCTCTTGTTGCGGAGCACGGGCTCTAGGCGCATGGGCTTCAGTAGTTGTGGCATGCAGGCTCTAGAGCGCAGGCTCAGTAGTTGTGGCGCATGGGCTTAGTTGCTCCGTGGCATGTGGCATCTTCCCGGACCAAGGCTCGAACCCATGTCCCCTGCATTGGCAGGCAGATTCTTAACCACTGTGCCACCAGGGAAGCCCTCACCAAATCTTTAACCATGGTCATTTTTAAGTCTTTTGTCACTTACAGACAGTTCTGGGTGTACTCTGATGCTTTTGCAAAAATGTTCCTATGAAAGGGTTTCATCTTCAAGGAATTCATGGAAAAGACTCTGACAAGGACAGGTTTCTGGTAACTGACTATACTGCTGAAAGGAATGAATAAGCATTTTCAGAACTCTAATGGAAAACTGATGAATTCATAAAAGTGCTAACAAAAGATCAAGATGCAAAAAAAAGTTAATTACATGGGACTAAGTGAACTGATGAGGATGATTATAATTTTTGTGACTTTCTGTTTGGATAAAAAAAAAATACCTCAAGGATTCAGAGGCAAAAAATATACAAATCAATTTTCACTGCAAAGTAAAAACAAACAAACAAACAAAAAACCTATAACAATTAAGAAAATGGTAATAGGAGAACACATTGATAATTACCTTAAACACGAATGGATTAAATGCTCCAACCAAAAGACACAGGCTCCCTGAATGGATACAAAAACAAGACCCATCTATATGCTGTCTACAAGAGACCCACTTCAGACCTAGGGATACATACAGACTGAAAGTGAGGGGATGGAAAAAGATATTCCATGCAAATAGAAATCAAAAGAAAGCTGGAGTAGCAATACTCATATCAGATAAAATAGACTTTAAAATAAAGGATGTTACAAGAGACAAGGAAGGACACTATATAATGATGAAGGGATCAATCCAAGAAGAAGATATAACAATTATAAATATATATGCACCCAACATAGGAGCACCTCAATACATAAGGCAACTGCTAACAGCTCTAAAAGAGGAAATCGACAGTAACACAAAATAGTGGGGGACTTTAACACCTCACTTACACCAATGGACAGATCATCCAGGCAGAAAATTAATAAGGAAACAGAAGCTTTAAATGACACAATACACCAGATAGATTTAATTGATATTTATTGGACATTCCATCCAAAAACAGCAGATTACACTTTCTTCTCAAGTGCTCATGGAACATTCTCCAGGATAGAACACATTTTGGGTCACAAATCAAGCCTCAGTAAATTTAAGAAAATTGAAATCATATCAAGCATCTTTTCTGTCCACAATGCTATGAGATTAGAAATGAATTACAGGGAAAAAAACGTAAAAGACACAAACACATGGAGGCTAAACAATACATTACTAAATAACCAAGAGATCACTGAAGAAATCAAAGAGGAAATCAAAAAATACCTAGAGACAAATGACAATGAAAACATGATGACCCAAAACCTATGGGATGCAGCAAAAGCAGTTCTAAGAGGAAAGTTTATAGCTATACAAGCCTACCTCAAGAAACAAGAAAAATCTCAAATAAACAATCTAACTTTACACCTAAAGGAACTAGAGAAAGAAGAGCAAACAAAACCCAAAGTTAGTAGAAGGAAAGAAATCACAAAGATCAGAGCAGAAATAAATGAAATAGAAACAAAGAAAACAATAGCAAAGATCAATAAAACTAAAGGCTGGTTCTTGGAGGAGATAAACAAAATTGATAAACCATTAGCCAGACTCATCAAGAAAAATAGGGAGAGGACTCAAATCAATAAAATTAGAAATGAAAAAGGAGAAGTTACAACAGACACGGCAGAAATACAAAGCATCCTAAGAGACTACTACAAGCAACTCTATGCCAATAAAATGGACAAGCTGGAAGAAATGGACAAATTCTTAGAAAGGTATAACCGTCCAAGACTGAACCAGGAAGAAATAGAAAATATGAACAGACCAATCACAAGTAACGAAATTGAAACTGTGATTAAAAATCTTCCAACAAACAAAAGTCCAGGACCAGATGGCTTCACAGGTGAATTCTATCAAACGTTTAGAGAGGAGCTAACACCCATCCTTCTCAAACTCTTCCAAAAAATTGCAGAGGAAGGAATACTCCCAAACTCATTCTATGAGGCCACCCTGATACCAAAACCAGACAAAGATACTTCAAAAAAAGAAAATTACAGACTAATATCACTGATGAATATAGGTGCAAAACTCCTCAACAAAATACTAGCAAACAGAATCCAACAACACATTAAAAGGATCATACACCATGATCAAGTGGGATTTAACCCAGGGATGCAAGGATTCTTCAATAAATGCAAATCAATCAATGTGATACACAATATTAACAAACTGAAGAAGAAAAACCATTTGATCATTTCAATAGATGCAGAAAAAGCTTTTGACAAAATTCAACACCCATCTATGATAAAAATTCTCCAGAAAGTGGGCAGAGAGGGAACCTACCTCAACATAATAAAGGTCATATACAACAAACCCACAGCAAACATTCTCAATGGTGAAAAACTGAAAGCATTTCCTCTAAGATCAGGAATAAGACAAGGACGTCCACTCTCGCCACTATTATTCAACATAGTTCTGGAGGTCCTAGCCATGGCAATCAGAGAAGAAAAAGAAATAAAGGAATACAAATTGGAAAAGAAGAAGTAAAACTGTCACTGTTTGTAGATGACATGATACTATACATAGAGAATCCTACAGATGCTACTAGAAAACTACTAGAGCTAATCAATGAATTTGGTAAAGTAGCAGGATAAAAAATTAATGCACAGGGCTTCCCTGGTGGCGCAGTGGTTAAGAATCCGCCTGCCAATGCAGGGGACACGGGTTCGAGCCCTGGTCCCAGAAGATCCCACATGCCGCGGAGCAGCTGGGCCCGTGAGCCACAATTACTGAGCCTGTGCGTCTGGAGCCTGTGCTCCGCAACAAGAGAGGCCACGATAGTGAGAGGCCCGTGCACTGTGATGAAGAGTGGCCCCCACTTGCCACAACTGGAGAAAGCCCTCGCACAGAAACGAAAACCCCACACAGCCATAAATAAATAAATAAATAAAATTTAAAAGAAATAAGCAAAACATTAAAAAAAAATTAATGCACAGAAATCTCTTGCATCCCTATACACTAATGATGAAAAATCTCAAAGAGAAATTAAGGAAACACTCCCATTTACCACTGCAACAAAAAGAATAAAATACCTAGGAATAAACCTACCTAGGGAGACAAAACACCTGTATGCAGAAAACTATAAGACACTGATGAAAGAAATTAAAGATAATACAAACAGATGGAGAGATATACCATGTTCTTGGAATGGAAGAATCAATATTGTGAAAATGACTATACTACCCAAAGAAATCTACAGATTCAATGCAATCCCTATCAAATTACCAATGGCATTTTTTACAGAACTAGAACAAAAAATCTTAAAACTTTTATGGAGACACAAAAGACCCCAAATAGCCAAGCAGTCTTGAGGGGAAAAAACGGAGCTGGAGGAATCAGACTCTCTGACTTCAGACTATACTACAAAGCTATGGTAATCAAGACAATATGGTACTGGCACAAAAACAGAAACATAGATAAATGGAACAGGACAGAAAGCCCAGAGATAAACCCATGCACCTATGGTCAACTAATCTATGACAAAGGAGGCAAGGATATACAATGGAGAACAGACAGTCTTTTTAATAAGTGGTGCTGGGGGGGGGCTTCCCTGGTGGCGCAGTGGTTGAGAATCTGCCTGCCAATGCAGGGGACACGGATTCGAGCCCTGGTCTGGGAAGATCCCACATGCCGCGGAGCAACTGGGCCCGTGAGCCACAATTACTGAGCCTGCGCGTCTGGAGCCTGTTCTCCGCAACAAGAGAGGCCGCGATAATGAGAGGCCCGCGCACCGCGATGAAGAGTGGCCCCGCTTGCCACAACTAGAGAAAGCCCTCGCACAGAAACGAAGACCCAACACAGCCATAAATAAAAAAATAAATAAATAAATAAAACCTTTAAAAAAAAAAAATAAGTGGTGCTGGGAAAACTGGACAGCTACATGTAAAAGAATGAAATTAGAACACTCCCTAACACCATACACAAAAATAAACTCAAAATGGATTAGAGACCTGAATGTAAGACTGGACACTATAAAACTCTTAGAGGAAAACATAGGAAGAACACTCTTTGACATAAATCACAGCAAGATCTTTTATGATCCACCTCCTAGAGAAATGGAAATAAGAACAAAAATAAACAAATGGGACCTAATCAAACTTAAAAGCTTTTGCAAAGCAAAGGAAACTACAAACAAGACAAAAAGACAACCCTCAGAATAGGAGAGAATATTTGCAAATGAATCAACGGACAAAGGATTAATCTCCAAAATATATAAACAGCTCATGCAGCTCAATATTAAAAAAAGAAACAACCCAATCCAAAAATGGGCAGAAGATCTAAATAGACATTTCTCCAAAGAAGACATACGGATGGCCAAGAAGCACATGAAAAGCTGCTCAACATCACTAATTATTAGAGAAATGCAAATCAAAACTACAATGAGGTATCACCTCACACCAGTTAGAATGGGCATCATCAGAAAATCTACAAACAACAAATGCTGGAGAGGGTGTGGAGAAAAGGGAACCCTCTTGCACTGTTGGTGGGAATGTAAATTGATACTGCCACTATGAAGAATAGTATGGAGGTTCCTTAAAAAACTAAAAATAGAATTACCATACAACCCAGCAATCCCACTACTGGGCATATACCCAGTGAAAACCATAATTCAAAAAGACACATGCACCCCAATTTTCATTGCAGCACTGTTTACAATAGCCAGGTCATGGAAGCAACCTCAATGCCCATTGACAGACAAATGGATAAAGAAGATGTGGTACATATATACAATGGAATATTACTCAGCCATAAAAAGGAATGAAATTGGGTCATTTGTAGAGACGTGGATGGATCTATAGACTGTCATACAGAGTGAAATTAAGTCAGAAAGAAAGAAACAAATATCGTATATTAACACATATATGTGGAACCTAGAAAAATGGTCCAGATGAACCAGTTTGCAGGGAAGAAATAGAGACATAGATGTAGAGAACAAACGTATGGACACCAAGGGGTGAAAGTGGCAGGGGGGTGGTGGTGGGATAAATTGGGAGATTGGGATTGACATGTATACACTAATATGTATAAAATGGATAACTAATAAAAACCTGCTGTATAAAAAAATAAATAAAATAAAATTCAAAAATAAAAAAAAAGTCAAAATAGAAACTAAAAAAAAAAAAAAAAAAAAAAAGCAGACCTAGAAATGGACAAATAAGGGATCCAGATAATGGAGTCATCAGATTCAGTTATTTAGGAACATGGTTAATATGGTTAAACACTTAACATGGTTAATATGCCTAATATAGTTAAAGAAATAAAAGACAAAACAATTTTGGTTGAATACTGTAAACTATGAAGAAAGAACCAATGGAAAATGTATACTGCAAAAGTATAACAACAGCTAAAATGAGATACCACTTCACACCTGTTAGGATGGCCATTATCCAAAACATTAAAAATAACAATGTTGTCAAGAATGTGGAGAAATTTGACCCCTTGTACATTGCTGGTGGGAATATAAAATGGTGTTGCCACTGTGGAAAACAGTACAATGATTTCTCAAAAATTAAGCAGAATTTTTGTATGACCTAGCAATTCTACTTCTGCGTATACACAATTGAACACAGGAATCCAAAAAGATATTTGTACATCAGTACAATAATGCTTCATAGAAGCATTATTCATAACAGCCAAAAGGTAGAAACAACTTGTGTCCATTGACAGAGAAGTAGATAAAGTGCTATATGTACATAAAATGGTATATTATTCAGCTTTAAAAAGGAAATTAAATCTGACACATGCTGCAACATGGATGAACCTTGAAGATATTATGCTAAATGAAACAAGCCAGATACAAAAAGACAAGTATCACATGATTCCACTTATATGAGGGACCTAGAGTAGTCATCTTCATAGAGACAGAAAGTAGAATGGTGCATGGCAGGGGCTGGGGGGAGCAGGGAATGGGGAGTTGGTGTTTAATGGGTACAAAATTTCAGTATGGGAAGATGAAGTGCTCTGGAGATGGATGGAGGTGATGGCTGCACAACAATGTGCTGATACTTAATGTCGCTGAACTGTACACTTAAAAATGGTTAAAATGGTAAATTTTATGTTACAGGTATTTTACCACAATAAAAAAGTATAATAACAAAAACTTAAAATTCACTGGATGGGTTTAACAGCTTATTAGATGCAGCTGCATCCAGCTGTGAATGGAGGATGGGTCAGAAGAAATTTCCAAAATGAAGGACAGAGAAACAGAAGTTATCCCAAAGAATGATATAGAATGCATGCTCTAGTCTTTAGTACTGCTTTCACTGGGCCTCTTCTGGAACTTCCCCTTTTATAGAAGACCTAACGTGAGCTGGAATAAGTGCTCACCCAGAGGAAAAGGGATGCCAGCTTTGAGACAGGCACCTGTGGATGTTGTTTCACTTAATTCTCCCCAAAAATCTAAGAGGTAGGAGCTGTAACTCCCATTTACATGATGGATATTCAAGTCAAGTAACCTACCCAAGGCCACACACCCAAAAGCCAAGATTCAACACAGATCAGCCCAGCTCCAAGTCTGTGTTCTTTCTACTCTACCAGGAAATCTATCCCTGATAAGGTGACATTTGAGCAGAAAACCTGAAGGAAATGAGGGTGTGAACCTCGTAGGTATCTTAGGGAAAAGCTTTTGGAAGCAGGGGAAGAATGAATGCAAAGACTGTGAGGAGGTAGTGTGCTTGAAATGTTTGAGAAATCAGGGTTGGGGGAGAGTATGGGTACAGGTGGGAGAGGGAGTAGAAATAGATGGAAATAAAGTCAGAGATGTGATGTCTTTCTTTTATAAGAGGACAGCCCATTATCCTAAGATTATGTCCTTTATACTTTTTTAAATTGTTGTTAAAGGTCCTTTATTTAAAGTAAAGTGATCGTGATAGTAAAGGTTAATTTATTATTAATCCCTACTTGGCAAACTTGAAATGACTAAATTTATAACAGTTTCTCAATTTAAAAAATATGTTTCTTTTTTTTCCATTAAAAAAAAAGTATCTTGGGAATTCCCTGCCAGTCCAGTGGTTAGGACTGGGTGCTTCCACTGCCAGGGGCCAGAGATGGATCCCTGTTTGGGAATCTAAGATCCTGCAAGCCAGGGTACGGCCAAAAAAATAAATAAATAAAAAATAAAAATAAATAAATTATCTTTATTTAGGTTTCTGATTCAGCACATGTATCAAAGACTAATCAACATAAAGAAGTAAATAAGACATTAATTGGAAGTCTTACATCTCTCTAAACTCTGACCAAGAATGTCAAAATTGCCACCATTACCGGAACTTCAACCTAGTCAAGTTGTAGACGAGCTATCACGAACAGCATACAGTGCACACAGATGTGCAGAGGCCAAAGACATGCTAGCACTTGGCTCTCCTCTCTTCCTTGTTGATGTCTTTCCATTGGACAGTCTACTTCTGCTTTCCATACCTAGTTCCAAATAAAGTCCAAAGAAGGCTCAGGGTCAACCTGATCAAATACTCTTCTGGAGGAATGCATTCTTAAACTGTTGTGCCTACAAATTTGTTTTTGCCAGGATGAAGTTCAGATTGAGATGTACAATACAACCTAGATGACGATCCAGACTAAGTCAAGAACTAAAGTTGAGCAGTAACCCAAGTTAAGGCATAAGGCACACACACACACACACACACACACACACACGCACACACACGCACGCACACAGGTGCATACCCACAGCACCCACGCTATCATAAACATAGGATTCCTTCCATTGTCTAGCAAGAGGCAACCAAGGTTTGGCAGTTAACCACAACTGCTGAGCATTCTGAAGCATGTCCCCCATAATTTTTTGCTAACAGCTGTGTGTGTATGTTTTCTCAAAAAAAAAAAGCAAAGAGAAAAAGGAAAAAAGAAAGAAAACTAAAAAGAACAAAACAAAACCAAAAACAGAAACAAAGTCCAAAACCTAAAAACCCGTTAATCTCTTACAATGTCTCTTGAGGATGGAACTCACATAGCAGCATCAATGGCTGCTATAATTTGGAAATAAAAGGTTGTTTTACTATGTATTTCTTTGGTAGTCATCACTACAAAGTTTTCAGTGTTGGTTACCAATAAGACAAGTATTAGATAGAAGATCAAGTTACACAGAAATATTTCTTCTGTACTGATAAAATAAAAATAGTGAGGTCTCAGATCACAAGTTACCAGGCTTTTCCTTGCCTTATTGGGCATCCTCTACAAGCACGGCTTCATGCAGGAGAAGTTCGTGTCTACCTAACAAAGGGTGATACATAAAAATATGTGTTTCTTTTAATTTACTATTCTGTGAAATCCGAAGTCTGAGTCTAAACGACCTAGAGTTTAGGATACAAAGCATGCAGAGAACTCAAAGACAAGATCAGATGCGCATGCGTACACACACGAGTCAAAGTCTAAGAAGAGAACGTCCAGGGGAAAGCACAAGCCTCAGCAGTGATCTCACATCTGCCCTTCCGAGCTCATCTTGCATGTGACAAGGAGGGAAAAGCTGAGACTCACAAAGCTAGTGTTTACCTCACAGAGAGTTTTACTGAATCCCAAAGCACAGTTGAGGGTTAAAGCTGTGAGAGTCCCTCCCTGTTTGTGGATTCAGCCCTCAGATTGGAAGAGCCACTTCTGGTCAGACACTGGGGCAGACGCTGAAAACTCGGCTCCTTCTACCGAAACCAAACAGAAGATTCCAGATGGACGTTATATTCTTCAGTCTGGTTTACTCTGTTTAGTAAATGAACAAATGATGCCCTAGGTAATAGAAAACAGGTGAAAAGGGCACCATTGAATTTGAAAATTGGTGCTTAGCTTTAATTAGCATGGAGATTGTCTTATTTGTCCTAACACAATGGTCCCTTTGTACTGCAAGTTTATTGTGCAAATTTGCAAAATAATCGGCAAGCCAGTCTCCTAAGTGTAAGGAAGGTGACTCTGGAGGCTTTTTTGAATTCTTCCAATTCTTAAGATTAGGATACTATTGTGTAAATTACCGCTTTGATTGTTCACACGGCACTCCACTATACCAAAAGTCAAAGTAACTCCCCAAATGCTCGCATGATCCAATGGCAAAATTCGATGTCATGTGTGTCCAATAACCCACTCCAGAGGTAGAATTTAGTGCAAATCGATCTTCTTGCATTCTAGAAAATATTTCTGGCCATGTTTCAGAAAAGGCCATCACTTAAAAGCTGTTTAATTTGCCATTAACCAGTAAACTGACATTGATTGTATAGGATTTAACAGTATATATGATAGCAGTGGTTCTCAAACTAAAGCCTGTCTCAGAGTCACCTGGAGGGATCATGAAACCACAAAATGATGGACCCTATTCTCAGAGTTTTGGATTCGGTAGGTCTAGGATGGGATAAGAGAACTTAGCGGGCTTCCCTGGTGGCACAGTGGTTGAGAATCTGCCTGCCAATGCAGGGGACATGGGTTCAAGCCCTGGTCTGGGAAGGTCCCACATGCTGCGGAGCAACTAAGCCCGTGAGCCACAACTACTGAGCCTGCGCATCTGGAGCCTGTGCTCCGCAACAAGAGAGGCGGTGATAGTGAGAGGCCCGCGCACCGCGATGAAGAGTGGCCCCCACTTGCCGCAACTAGAGAAAGCCCTCGCGCAGAAACGAAGACCCAACACAGCCAAACATAAATAAATAAATAAATAAAATTAAAAAAAAAAAAAAAGAGAACTTAGCATTTCCCAGTTGATGCTGAGACTCCTGGGGCACCACACTCTGACTGTATCACAGAGATGTGAAAATACTGGCTGTTAGGCTAACTATAAAATTAACGTAAATTCTATTTTATTCAGGGACAAAAGTGGCTCAAAATTTAGTTCTGGCCTGGAAAACAACCCAAGGTTATCTATAGGGTTTGATAAGTTTTGACATATAGATATATCCATGAAATCATCACCACAGTCAAAATAATGAACATAATCATCACCCCTAAGAGTTTCTTTGTGCCCCTTTTTACTCCCTCCATCCTGTCCCTCTAATTATGAAACTACCCCAAACCCCAGGCAACCACTGGTCTGCTTTCTGTCACTATTTATTAGTATGCATTTCCTACGGTTTTATGTAAATTAAATGTATATACTCTTTTGTCTAGATTAAGTCAGCATAATTATTTCGAGATTCATCCACATAATAGCATGTATTAATCGTTCATTCTTTTTTATGACTAAGTAGTATTCCATTGCATGGATATGTCACAGTTTCTTTATATATTTACCTATTGATAGACATTTGAGTTGTTTCCAGATCTTGGTTATTTTAAATAAAGCTGTATAAACAATCACGTGCAAGTCTGTACGGACATATGCTTTCATTTGCTTGGGAAAACACCTAGTGACTACTAATCGTACAAGGGCATTCTAAGTTGCTCCACATCCTCATCAAAACTTGGTCTGCTCAGTCTTTTTAATTTTGGCCATTCTAATGGGAGTACAGTAGTACTTCCTGTGATTGTAACTTGCATTTCCCTGATGACTAATGATGCTGTTCATCTTTTCATGTATTTATTTGTCATCTGTATATCTTCTTTGGTGAAATGTCTTTCACTCTTTCTTAAAATTGAGTTTATTTTCTTACTATTGAGTTTAGAGAGTTCTTTATATATTCTGAGCAAAAGCCCTTTATCAGATATTTACTTGAAAATATTTCTCCCTTATCTGTGGATTATGTTTTCATTTGCTATCTCTTACTAAGAGCAGAGGTTTTATACTTTGATGAAGTCCAATTTATCAATTTGTTCTTTTATGACTTGTTCTTTTGGTGTCATGCCTAAGGAATCTTTGACCATTCCCAATATTACAAATATTTCTCCTTAAAAAAAATTTTAAAATAATATAAATTTTAAAAATTAAAAATTAAAAAACCCAAATATTTCTCCTATTTTTTTTAGAAGTTTAATAGCTTTAGGTTTTACATTTTGATCTATGATACATTTTGAGTTAATTTTTATATGGTATGAAATATAATTTGAAGTTCATTTTTTTTTAAATGTAGATATCCAAGTTGTCCCAGCATCGTTTGTTGAAAAGCCTATCCTTTCTCCAGTGAATTGCTTTTGCACCTTTGTCAGTTATTCATATATGTGGAAGTCTATTTCTATATTTTCTATTCTGTTCCATTTATTTGTCTATCTTTAAGCCAATGTCACATTGTCTTTATTACTGTAACTTGATAATAAGTCTTAAAATCAGATAGTGTTACTAGAATCACATTGTATAAAATTTAACAATATCAAGGGCAATAAAAATGTCAACTCCTCCTCCCCCATTCTGCACATTTTGGGGAGTTTATTTTCAGGAAAATAATTTGAAAGAAAAATAACTGTATTTATTTTAACTTTTCCCCAGCCAAAAAGGAAAAAAGGGTAATATCAAGAGTGATAAAAATGTAAACTCCTCTTCCCCCATTCTGCCTATTCACAGGGGTTTACTTTCAGAAAATAATTTGATAGAAAAAGAACTTTAATTGTTTAAAAATGTTTTATAACAAATTCTACCCAGCAAAAAAGTGCAAATGTCTTCAGTGTTCAACACTAGAGAATGAGCGTCAATTATGTCATCTCTGCATGATGGAATTACACAGTTTTTAAAGATAAGACTGAATGACAAAACTACTTATGAAACATCAAATAAAAAGTAGAACACAAATTTATATGTATAAACATTTGACAAAATAACATCAAATGAAAGTAGAATACAAATTTGTATGCACATAAACTGTGATTACAGCTCTGTGAGAACCATGCATAAGGAGCAGGGAGAAAAAGCTGTTCCTTTAAAAAGCTGAAGACAGAAATCCTCAGAATGTGAGCTATCTTTGCTTTGCCGAATACTTTAATAGACCTTCGTGGTTGTGGCCGTCTAGAACTTAGGGGTGGCCTGGGTTAGAGTGAGAAAAGTAATACAGTATTGCTCTTCAAAATAAAGAAATATGAATTTTTAATTTTCTGGGGTGAGTGAAGGGGGAAGGGGAGGAGTGGGGAGAAGCTGGTGGAGATGAAGACTGAGATCAGAGAAAGAAAGACAGGGAAAAGGATGGGAGGGTGGAGACTTCAGGAGAAGAAATGGCCCATGAAAATGTTCTAGGAACAACCATGAGGCAGAAGTGCAGGAGGGAGCTAGGCAAAGACAAGAAAGGAAAAAAAGACAAAACAAAACTATGCCCAGAAAACTGGTAAATTTGGTATTTCCAGAAGGCTGACTTTTGTGTTAAACAGGTAAAGGCTAGAAAATAATAAAGAAAAGAAAATAGCTGCTATGATAGAGGAGTGGAACATGACTGAAAACAGCTTTCAAATTCAAGTTGTATCTATTTATTCATCTGTTCCTGGGACCATACCATACTCTGTTGATTAGAACAGCTTCACAGAAATTTTTAGCATCTAGTATAGCTCCATTTACAATTTTTTTCCATAAATCTATTGGCTATTCTCTGATTTCTCAGACTTTGTTTCTTCCATACAGATTTCTGAATGATTTAATCTAGATCCCTCTAGTATATCCCCCCAAAGCAAGGAATGAATGGTTCAGCAACATGAAAAACAAATATAAGCATATATTCTAAAATTGACGAAAAGTTGGTAATTTAATGCAGTAGAGAAAGTATGGTTTACATGGCTGGCATAATTGGCTCTTCATCTGGAAGAAAACAAAGCTAGACTCCTTACTTCACGCTCTGTACAAAAATGAATTCCAAATGTACCAAAGATGCAAAAGTTAAAAAATAAAAAACTATTAGAAGAAAATTTAGGAGACCATTTGTATAACATTGGAGTAGGGTGGAAATTGTCTTAAGGCAGGAAATTTAAAAATCCATAAAAATATTTATGACTATTTAAATTAAAAGATTGAATGGAAAAATAAGCCACAGAAAAGGAGTAGATACTTAGGAAAAAATTTAACAAAAGAAGTATAAAACTTACTATGAAAACTACAAAATATTGCTGAAAGAAATTAAAGACCAAAATAAATGGAAAGGAATTGCATGTTCATGGATCAGTTAGAACACTTAATATTGTGAAGATGGCAATAATCTCCAAATTGATCTGTAGATCTAACACACTCCCTATCCAAGTCCAAATGGCTTCTTTGCAGAAATTAACAAGCTTATCCTAAAATCCTTATTAAATTTCAAGAGTTCCCCCCTCTCTTTTTTTTCAGTATTGAAAAACCAAAGAACAAACTGGGCAGACTCATACTTCCTAATTTCAAACCTTACTACAAAGCTACAATAATCAAGACAGTGTGGTACAGGCATAAGGATAGACATATAAATCAAGGGAATAAAATTGGGAGCCCAGAAAAAGAACCCTCACATCTAGGAACAGCTGATTTTCAACAAGGGTGCCAAGACCATTCACTGAGTGCCAAGACCATTCACTAAGGAGAACAGTCTTTTCAACAAATGGTGCTGAGACAACTGGACATCCATCAGCAAAAGAACACAGTTAGATCCCTATCTCACACCTTATACAAAAATTAACTCAAGGTGGATCAAAGATGTAAATGTAAAGTTATAAAACTCTTAGAAGAAAATATAAATATAAATTTTCATGACTTTGGATTAGGTGATGATTTCTTAGATATGATACCAAAAGCATAAGCAATCAAAGAAAAAATAAATTCATCATCAAAATTGAAAAGGTTTGTGCTTCAAAGGAAATCATCATGAAAGTAAAAAGACAACCCACATAATGAGAAAAAACATTTGCAAATCATACAACTGATAATGGTCTAGTATCTGGGAAAAAAAAATATATATATGTACATATATATATATTTAATTTTGTGAACATATTGAATACAGTTATAGTAACTGCCTTAATGTCCTTCCTATTAATTCTAACATCTGTTTCAGTTTGGGTCAGTTTCGACTGATCGGTTTATCTCCTCATACAACCTATAGGTTGTATTTTCCATGTTTTTGCATGCCTGGCAACGTTTCTGGATGCCAGACATTGTATATTTTACCTTGTTGTGGGCTGAATATTTTTCTATTCCTGTAAAAAAATCTTGAGTTTTGTTCTTAGGCACATCTGAGTTACCTGGAAATACTTCAGTCCTTTCCGATTTTGCTTTTAAGATTTGTTAGGCATGTCTGGAACAATGCTCAGTCTAGAGCATTGTAGTATCCCCACTACTGAGGTAAGACTTCTACGTACACTACCCAAGGCACTGTAAATCTTGATGTTTTCCAGTCTGGCTGGTAGGAACAGGCACTATTCCTGGCCTGTGAGATCAGCTGGCACTCATAACTGTTTCAGGTTGTTCTTTTCCTGTCTCAGAGAGGAAGGTAGTTTCCTCAACTGCATGCACTGATCAGTATCAACTGAATATTCAAAGGGCCCAGAGCCTGCATTTGCTCAGAGTCCCCTCTGTTTGTAGCTCTTTCCTCCCCAGTACTGTGTTCAGTGGACTCTAGTTGCCTTGGTCTACCCAGACTCTCAATATCATCTCCTCAACTCAGAGGGTTTGTTCCACTTGTATTCCCCTCCGTGTGCACAATATGGAAATTCTCTCAAAGCTATAAGCTGGGGCACTGGTAGGGCTCATCTCATTTGTTTTCTGTTTTTCAGGGATCACTGTCCTTCATTGCCTGATGTCTTGCAAACTGTTGTTTCCCATCTTTTCACAGTTCAGTATGATGTTAGCTGTGGATTTTTCAAATATAGCCTTTATGTTGAAGTACTTTCCTTCCATTCCTACATTCCTAGTTTGTTGAGAGTTTTTTAAATCATGAAACAGTATTGAATTTCATCAAATGCTTTTTCTGCATCTATTGAGATGACCATGTGATTTTTATCCTTTATTATATTAATGTGGTGTATCAAATTAATTTATTTTCAGATGTTGAACCATCCTTGCATCTCAGGAATAAATCCCACTTGGTCATAGTATATGATCCTTTTAATGTGCTGTTAGATTCAGTTTGCTAATATTTTGTTGAGGATTTTTACATCTATATTCATCAGGGCTATTGGCCTATAGTTTTCTTTTCTTTTGGTATCTTTGTATGGCTTTGGTATCAGGGTAAAGCTGGCCTCATAAAATGAGTTTAGAAGTGTTCCCTCCTCTTCTGTTTTTTGGAAGAGATTGAGAAGAAGTGGAGTTAATTCTTCTTTAAACATTTGGTAGGATTCATCAGTAAAGTCACCTGGTACTGGACTTTTCTTTGTTTCAGGAGGATTTTGATTACTAATTCAATCTCCATACTTGTTATAGACCTGTTCAGACTTTTTATTTCTTCATGATTCAGTCTTGCATGTTTCTAGGAATGTATCCATTGTTTCTAGGTGATCCACTCTATTGGTATATATTGTTCATAGTAGTCTCTCATGATCCTTTTATTTCTGTGGCATCAGTTGTAACATCTCTTTCATTTCTTATTTTATTTATTTGAATCTTCTCTCTTTCCTTCTTAGCCTAGCTAAGGGTTTGAAAATTTTGATTTCCCTTAAAAAAAAAAAAAACTCTTAGTTTTGTTGATTTTTTTTTCCTAAAGAGGTGTGTGCATTTTAAACTTCAGTAGCTCTGGCCAGATTGTTTTCCAGGAGGGTTGTGGCAATTTATACTCTCTCTGGAAAAGGTGAGGGATAATATGGTTCTTAATCTGGAAGAAAATTAAGTTAGAACTTTGCCTCACACTATAAATAACAATAAATTCCATAGAAATTAAAGACACAGATACAAAAAAGAACTATTAAAATAGGAGAAAATAAAAGATAACATTTGTTTAACCTCAGGATGGAGTTGGTTCTTTTAAGAAAGACTGAAATCTTAGATGCCATAAAAGGAAAATTGATGGATTCAACCACATAAACATTTAAAATACCATAAACAAAGCCAAAAGATAAATGAAGAGACTGGGAGAGAAATTTGCAAGATATGAGAAAGTGTAAATATTACTAACATACAAATAACTCCTTCAAATTAATAAGAACAAAATATGTAAACAAGCTAAATGAAAAATTGGCACGGGATAAGAACAAAAATTCATAGAAAGAGAACTATAAATAGTCAATTAGGGACTTCCCTGGTGGCTCAGTGGTTAAGATTCCGCCTGCCAATGCAGGGGACGTGGGTTCTATCCCTGGTCCGGGAAGATCCCACATGCGCAGAGCAACTAAGCCCGTGCGCCACAACTACTGAGCCTGCGCTCTAGAGCCCGCGTGCCACAACCACTGAAGCCCACGCACCTAGAGCCCGTGCCTCGCAACAAAGAGAAGCCACCGCAATGAGAAGCCCATGCACCACAACAAAGAGTAGCCCCTGCTCGCCACAACTAGAGAAAGACCACGCGCAGCAACGAAGACCCAACGCAGCCAAAAATAAATTAATTAATAAATTAATTAATTTAAAAAATAGTCAATTAGCTTATGAAATGTTCATCCTCAGAGGTAGTACAAGAAAGGCACACTCAAACACTAGTTATTATTGCCTGTGAGATGGGCAAAATGGAAAATATTGCTAATATCTAATGCTGTTGAGTAATAGGCACTCTTGGTCACTCTGACAAAGAAACCATTTTAAGTAACCAATTAGGCAATTGCACTTTCACACCTTACTTTTTTTTTTTTTTGCTTGATTGACAATATCTCCTAGCAAATGGTATTATATCACCAGCTGCCGCAGGTAACACCTGAATGAGGTGTGAAACAACATGAATCAAAATACACTACCAAATGTAAAATAGATAGCTAGTGGGAAGCAGCCGCATAGCACAGGGAGATCAGCTCAGTGTTTTGTGACCACCTAGAGGGGTGGGATAGGGAGGGTGGGAGGGAGACGCAAGAGGGAGTAGATATGGGGATATATGTATATGTATAGCTGATTCACTTTGTTATAAAGCAGAAGCTAACACATCATTGTAAAGCAATTATACTCCAATAAAGATGTTAAAAAAAAAAAAAAACTGTAGCATGCAGAAGCCTGCTCACGGTGCTGAGTGACAGAAGTGAAGCTCCTCCTTCCACTTTGCAAATTTTTAATGTGGTTTTCTCAATCCAAGAACAAATATTGGCAAGAAAAAAAAATAACGGTCTCATATTCTTTCCTAAGTATGCTGTTTGGGAACCTCATTATGCAATCCGTACGCCTTTCACTTCTGTCAAATGAATCTTATACCTAAGCACTCTCTAATAGCATGAACAAAATTCTCATTTCAAAATAAAGCATTTCATTTTATTTTCTTCTTTACTTGCAAGCAGAAAAAGAGGAAATATCAGGGGAAGCTTTAAAATGCACCACACCCTTTTAGGAAAAAAAATCAACAAAACTAAGAGTTGTTTTTTATTTTTTTTTAAGGGAAATCAAAATTTTCAAACCCTTAGCTGGGCTAAGGAAAGAGAGAAGATTCAAATAAATAAAATAAGAAATGAAAGAGATGTTACAACTGATGCCACAGAAATAAAAGGATCATGAGAGACTAATTTGAACAATATATACCAATAGAGTGGATCACCTAGAAGCAATGGATGCATTCCTAGAAACATGCAAGACTGAATCATGAAGAAATAAAAAGCTTCTTTACCTAAAGAAGCTTTAGCTTTATTTTGATCCACATAAAGAAACGCAGTCCAGAAGGGGAACACAGTTAAATTCACCTGGTTGCCCTTGTTGTATAGAAGAGGACAGTGTAAGCTAAGGGAGGCAAGACCTCAAAAAACAGAGAGGAGATAGATGTGTAGCAGTTGCCACTGGACTTTATTATAGATCATTCCAAAGAGGTTTTTACCCTCTTGTGGTCCAGCCCCTTCTCTGTGGTCACAGATCTTGCAGAAGGAAGACCCTTCTGGTGGAGGCTGACCACTAGGTGGCACTGTGCACTGCTGGGCTAGTTCTGGTAAACGATCCCCGGCCCAGCTCCAGACAGGGCTTCAGTTCCTATGGACGGGTCCTTCTCAGGCCTGCTAAATCATAATTCTTCTTCAAAATACATAAACTCAGTCAACTTCAAGAACCATCTCATTTTTATCAGAAAAGAAAGAATTTTGGTTTGTGACGTGGAAGTGCCTTCCTCTTTAAATATTTCTTGGAATAAGTCCTTTGCTAATTTGTTAATGTAAAACTTGTCCAGCCTCTGGGGACTTCTCAAGGAGCCCAGCAAGAGGTGAGCTATGAACTGCAGCTGCAGAAGAAGTATGGAGAGTGTATAGTGCATGGAAATGCTTCGAGACCTAAGAAAAAATGAAAGCCTCCAGAACAAGCCATGTCAAACACCTCAGCCTTTGCTAAACCCGTCTCTCATGAAAAACTTGGCAATGGAGCAAGGAACTGCAGTCAGAAGAATTAGAATCTCCAGACATGACCCACCAGAGGTAAGTCTTTGAGACTGTAAGAAACATCAACTAAGTCGTCAAGCAGCAGGCCCTGACCCCTTAATCCTGAACCTCCCAGGCTCCAAGCAGCCCTCAGCTGGGAATCCTGTCATGTCCAGCTGATCATCAGCACCATCACCTCCCATCCAACCTCCATGGCAGTGGCCACGGCAATGTTGTCACTGACAGTGGTAGCATCCTGAAAACAAGTCTTCCTATCTGGGAAATGAGGACCAGAATTACAAGTCGAGAACCCCAGGCACACCTGGGTTCCAAGACCTGGAAACCACGCTGAGGAGGCTGCCTGTTCACCAGGAGAATTACCTCGTGGAGAGGAGGTTCTTTGGGCGGGAGCGGGAAAGGTAGATCTGGGACCCGGTGGAGAAGGCAAGCTGCACTGTGGTGCACCAGAGAGCATCCTACCCCTTGGCACATACTCCCATGTCTCTGAAGTCACTGATTCTCTGCATGTCCTTTAGCAGCCTGTTGTGCAACCTGTCTGAAAAATTCCAGAATGTGAAGCCACTGGGAAGTTCTGCTGCCCTCCACGCCTAGTAGCTGAGGCCAGCCTCACCTCAGGTCATCCTGGACCTTCAGCTAGGTGTGGTCACCAAGGGCTTCTGGAAGCTAAATATTGACCTGGGCCAAATGTCCATCCTTAACAATTTTGAAGATGACTGCGTGGTTGAGAACACAAAAAAGCAGCATAGACAATTCCATTGCTCTCCTGAGCCTAGCTTCCTGTGTGCCACTTTAGAACCCAGAGACATCTGATGACAGATCCTGGGCACAGGCGCCGGGCTCAGGCAGAAGTTCCCTGAGCTGGCCTCAGGCTTTCACAGAGGAGATGTAGGAGCCATTGGCTGCCACAGATATAGATGGTGGTGTGAGGGGTCTGGTGAGAGAACCACATCATGTTCTATAAATCTGGAACCTTGAAGCAGGGTTTTCCAAGATGTGATCTCTAGACCTTCAACATCAACATCCTCTGAGAACTTGTTAGAAATGTTACAAATTGTCAGGCCCTACCCAAAACCTGCTGAATGAGAAACTCTTGGGATTGGGGCCCCCCATAAACGGTTTTAACAAGTCTTTCAGGTGATTCTGATACAAAAGTTTTGAAACACTGCTTTACACAATGCTTTATTAAAGGCAGTCTCATCTCCATCCCAGGCACCATCCTAGAGGCTATTTGTCTAGCCTGTGGGGATGATGCTTAAAAGAATACTCATTGTCTGGTTTTATTTTCTTTCTGTTTATAGCATTCCACTCACCCTGGGCATCAGATAGAACACACAATTAGCCACAGCCATCGTTGTTCAAGATTGTTGTTATTGTTGTAAAGCCCAGCACACCAGGTACTCAGGGAATATTTGTGGTCAGCAATAAAGCATTTTACATATACAGTGCTATATACATTGAACCTCATGTACATGATATTGCGTGAAAGAAGCCAGATACAAAAGATCACATACTCCATGACATCATCTATATGAATACCCAGAAAGGGCACAATTAACGAGGATACAAGTCAGAAAAGTGGTTACCTTTGAAGGGAGAGTATTGACTAATAGAGTGCCTGGGATGCTGGAACATGACCTGGGTGATGGTTACATGGGTGCATGTGTATAAAAAGTTCATCAGGTACTACAGTTAAGAAAAGAAGGAAAGAAAAGTAAACACCTGAGATGAGAGCCCAGCTGGAAAGGAAGGCCGGAAAACAACTATGAAAATGAAAATAAGATAAAGAAAGAAGAAAAAAGGGGAGAGGTAGAAACAGAAGAAGTTCAAAGAACGGTCATTTATATAATTGGAGTCTCAAAGAAGAAAACAAAGCGATGGAACAGAACTAACATTTAAAACTATAATCCAAGAAGAATCTTCAGAAACGAAGAAGACCTCAATCTATATATAGAAAAGTACCAAGTACCTGAAGAAATTAACCTAGAATGATTAACTCTGAGACACATCTTGGAAAAACTATTAGATTTTAAAGATAAAGAAAAAAGTCCTCAAAGCCTCCAGGCAAAAAAGGACATATAATTTGCAAGAGCATAAGAATGAGATTAGCATCAGACTTCTCAACATACCAAGCAAGGCAAAAATGGAGCAGCATTTTCTAGAAAATGAATGAAAAAAAAGTGTGATACAAACCAGCCAAACTGTTTTTCAAGTATCAAGAAAAACATTTTTTCAGCTTATAGGAACTTAGGGCCTTTCTTAAAGAATCTCTTAGAGGTAAAGCTGCAGCCAACCAAGAGATGACTAGGAAAATATTAGCAAAAGGATGATTATAGGTATTTTAATATAGATAATTGTAGATCAAAGACTAAACCAAAAGTGAGAATGAGAGTAGAAGACCAATGTACAAATATAATATGTTGTGACAAAGTAGAAATAATGCAACTAAAAAATGGGAGAAAAAAGGAAAGGGGAAAAGGAAAGTAGAAAAAGTTGACTTATTGCATAGGCAACAGGTAGGAGGTAAAGGATGCCATTAAAACTGATGCTCTTACGGATATATGTCAAACTTTCCATCCTGAATACACAAAATTTTTAAACTTTATATTAAATATCTTTTCAGTTTCTGAGGAAATGCAACAAGAAAAAAATGTGTATCTGTGTGTGGTGATGGTTGTTAACAAAACTTATTATGCTGATCATTTTGCAGTATATACATATATCAAATCATTATGAAATACACCTAAAACTAATACAATGTTATATGTCAATTATATTTCAATTTTAAAAAAGAGGAAATGCAAACTTAAATTACAGAATTTCTAAAACATGATTAAAACACTGCATGTCAGAATCAATGGGATACATGAAAACAATAATCAAAGAAAAATTCATAATACTAAATACTTTTATCAGTTAAAAACAAAAAATTGAAAATAAATTAATCAAATTCCTAGCTCAAAGATGCTAGAGAAAAAAAAATAGGAAAAGAACAACAAAGTAAACAAAATGAAAAGCCCAAGGTAGGAATAATAAAGATATGTAGAAAATTAAGGAAGCAAGAAATACAAAAGGAGAAAATCTAATTAATAAATCATAATCCTGGTTTCCTGAATAAATTAACAAAACAAAGCACTCAATAAATTATTCACCAAACAAAGGAGAAAGCACAAATATACAAAATAAAAAATGACGAGAGACACAACCATGGAAACAAAAGAAATTTTATAAATCAAGAGATTAATTTGCACAACTCTATGCAAATAAGTTTGAAAACCTATGTTAAATGTACACTTTCCTAGGAAATACAGATTTAAATGTACACATCCCTGGGACTTCCCTGGTGGCGCAGTGGTTAAGAATCCGCCTGCCAATGCAGGGGATACGGGTTCAAGCCCTGGTCCGGGAAGATCCCACATGCCGCGGAGTAACTAAGCCTGTGTGCCACGACTACTGAGCCCGCAAGCCTAGGGCCCGTACTCTGCAACAAGAGAAGCCACCGCAATGAGAAGCCCTCGCACTGCAACGAAAAGTAGCCCCCACTTGCCACAACTAGAGAAAGCCCATGCGCAGCAATGAAGACCCAACACAGCCAAAAATAAATTTTAAAAAAAATGTACACATTCCTAGAGAAATACAAAATTGACTCTAGAAGTATAAAGCTTAAAGTGATCCATTTCCATAGAAATAGAGGCAAGTATTCAGGAACTAGCCCCACAAAACATACCAAACTCAACATTCTGTAAATTTTTTCAGAGCACTGAAAATAAGGAAAATCTCCTAATTCTTATTATGGTGTAAGTATAACCCTGATACCTAAACCTGATACTTAAGGTACAAAAATAGAAAGCTACAGACCAGTATAACTTATGAATACTGACACAAAAGTGCTAAATAAAATACTAGGAAACAGAATCCATCACTACATTAAGAAAATAATGCACCATGACCAAATGGGGGTTTATTCCTGGAATGAAAGATAAGCTCAGTATCAATAAATCCATTAATATCATTTACCATATTAACAGATCTAAGGAAGAAAGGTCATATGATTATTTCCATAGATGCTAAAAACTACTGACAAATTTCAACATCTATTCCTGATAAAAAGAAAGCCAAGAAAATAGAACTGATGGATTTCTTTTAATAGTCCTAAAGACAGCATCATACTTAATGGATAAACACTAGAGGCATTTCCACTAAGATCTGGAACAAAGCAATAATGCCTACTATTTCTACTACATACAACATTGTGTTAGAAGTATTAACCAAAACGTTAATTAGAGACATAAGAATTGGTAAAGAAAAGATATATATATATGTGTATATAATATATTTACATACATATATATGCAGATAACATGATAGTATATGGGTAAACCCTTGAGAATCAATGATAAAACTAACTTAAACAATAAAAGAATTCTGAAAGATAGCAAGATATAAAATTAACACTCAGAAATCATTAGCCTTCATATGCATTAACAATAGCCAGTTAGAAGTTATAATGGTAAAGAAAATCCCACTGACAATAGCAACAAATAAGATTAAGTATGTAGAGGTAAATTTAACAAGAAATGTAAAAAACAAATATGAGTAAAACTCTAAAATATTTTTATTTTTTTAAACATCTTTAGTGGAGTATAATTGCTTTACAATGGTGTGTTAGTTTCTGCTTTATAACAAAGTGAATCAGCTATACATATACATATATCCCCATAAAATATTTTTAAAAGATACAAAATAGACAATCAAATGAAGGCATCTATTTTTGGATAGGACAACTCATCATAAAGATGTCAATTCTCCCTAAATTAATTTGTAAAGTTAAGATAATCCAAATAAAAATACCAACAGTTGATACTAAAATTCATACAGAAAAACAAGCATACAAAAATAGCCCCACCCAAAAAAACCCTGAAAAAGAAATACAGTGGGGACCTAAACCTACCAGATATTAAAACATGCAATAAAGACTATATAATTAAAGCGATTAGTACTGATGCATAAATAGACTGACAGCAGAATTGAATAGAAATTCCAGAAAGAGACCCTAATAGATATGGAAACTTATTTGTATACAACAGAAGTGTCATCAGAAATCACTGGGATAAATAAATGATACTGAGGCAACCCAGCATCCTTTGGAAAAATAAAATTACATCCATATCTCATTTGATGCACAAGAAGAAACTCCAACCTGATCAGCGATCTAAATGAAAAAAAGAAAAAGAAACCCTTTAACTACTAGAAAAAATATGGTTAAATTCCTTTTTAACCTGAGTATATGGGAAAGCTGTCAAACTCTGATTCAAGATTCAAGAGTAATAAAAGAAAAGACTGATAAATTTGACTACATAAAAATAAACTTTTGAATAGTTAAAAAAAAAACCCATAAACAAGTAAAAAGATAACTGACGAACTGGGAGAAAATATTTGCAACATACATTACAGACAAAGGGCTAATATCACCAATATTTTTTAAAACTCTAAAACTGAGGAATAAAGGAGCAAAAACTAATAGAAAAAAATGGAGGGAAAAAGATATGAACAGACAGCTCACAAAAAGATATAAAAATTGCCTTAAAATATGTAAAGATGTTCAATCTCACTTATAATTAGAGAAATGCAAATTGAAGCTACACTGATATACAATTTGTCACCTACTAGATTGGGGAAAATTGGGGAAAAAAAAGAAAATGATAGCACATTCTTTTGGTAAGGCTGCAGGGAAACTGGTACTCTCATACATCACTAATAGAAATCAAAATGAGTACAGTCCTTTTATAGGGGAATTTGCCAATATCTGACAAAATACATATGTGTTTACCTTTTGTCCCAGCAATGCCACTCTAGGAATCTCCCTGAATTTATGCCTCTACCAATATGAAAACACATGTGGTTAAGGTTGTTCGTTGCAGTATTGTTTGTAATTGCAAGATATTGGAAACAACCTAAATTCCCCTATATAAGAGTGTTTGAATAAACTATGATACATCCATACAGTGAAGTACTTTGCCACTGTAAAAAGAATGAGGAAGAACTGGTATGAAGTGATTTCCAGGATATTTCATTAAATGAAATAAGCAAAATGCAAAGGAGCATTTATTGAGAAACACTTTTAGAATGGCAGCTTGAGGACCTCTGAGGACCCACTCCCTACCAAACAATCAAAACTGGTAAAAACTAGCAAAAACAAATGAACACATTTAAATTCTCTGAAAATCACCCTAAGATCATACAGCAAATGAAGAAACATTTATCCAAGAACATCTACTAAATGTTGGTAAGATCAGCAAGTGTGTGGTACTTGAGTCACAACCCACTCCTTCCCCTGACCAGCTCAGAGGGAAGGAAGCTCCTCTCCCTTCCAGCTCCTAGGCAAGAACTACAGCATTTCCCCAGGAAGGGCAGGTCATCAGCATTTCTTATTCTTCCCAGCAATGTGCTGAAAAGGATAAACTCTGGGCAGAGAAGCGTGGACAAGAGTTTGGGGATTCTCTTCTTACACCCAGCCCCTACTCACAGGGTTGGAGGCTCTACCTCAGGGCAGCAAGCTAAGAATCCTGGGACTCTGATTGCCCTCACCCCCACTGCTAGTAGGCTGCAGGTTCTACAAGAAGCCAAGGAAACAATGGGTCCCTCCTCTGCGTGGAATTTGCCAAGCAAAAGAGCAATGGAAAGTCTCACCACTGAAGAGTTGAACAGCCCTGATTACATAAAAATTTAAATCATATATGTTAAAAGGATCTTAAAATCATAACATCATTAAAAAATTAAAGATAAACAACCAAATGTGAAAAGAATTTGCAATACATGCAGTGTGGAAATAAAGACCTATTCAAATGAGGACTCAGAGCTTACTGAGCAAAGGAGACACCACCATCACATGCTTTTGGCAGAGATTCAAAGTCTGTCTGGGGAGTAGGAAAGCCTTATGGTGAAAAAAATAGAAGGCTTAAGGTGTGCTTTGACTGGAGATTTTTGGCACAGAGAAGCTGGAGGCAGACTAACTAGAAGCAGGGCATCTTATGAGATTAGTTTGGGGAGCATATTTGGCTTTCTCTGGTTGGTCCTGAGTTGGAAATTGGGGAGAGGGAACAAAAAAAAAAAAAAAAAAAGGAAAACTATTGATGGTTTTGGGCCAGTTTCTACAGAGGTTCTGGTTTGGTGGCCTGGACTGGCTGCTGCAGAGGTGGTGGGACAGAATTCTATTGTCATACATGGTCTGGCTATGGTCTGTTTTTATACTCAGTCTCTCAGTAGTTTAGGTGTATAACATGTGAAACTTATACAAAAGGAATAAGAAAACCTTAGAAGTTCTCAACAGATTAAATGGTCAAAAGATATAAACATATAAATTTCTAGATTTGGAATTAGAATTAACAAATTCAGTAGATTCAAATCATAGTTAAGTTTGATTTATGGAAATCTGATTGCAAATGCTCAAGAAAAAAGAGAGGAAGCTGATTCAATTCTACTATTCCCCACAGTGGCTGTATGTCACAGGCAATGCAGACCATTATTCAGATGGTCTTATAAAGTGGGTTAGGATGGCTTTGTCTTCAGTTGGACTAGCAGAATTAATTATGACCCACGGAGAAACACTGATAAAGAGTTAGAGGAACTGATAATATCAGCTACAGAAGATACTATTAATATTTTATGGATGAGTTAGGACAGTGTTTTCAAACTATGGGTTATGATCCATTAGTGGGTTGTGAGATCAATTTACAGGGTAATCAGCATTTTTTTAAAAAATTTAATGGTATAGAATAGAAAGGAATATTCCTTTTTTGCATTAGCAGTTAACTTTTGGGTAAAATGTGACTCCAGTGTAAACATTAAAATAATTCAACCTCACAGTAGAAGTAAATAGAGATAAAACAAGATACCATTTGTCTAAATGGGACTACATCAAACTTAAAATTTCTGTACATCAAAGGATACAATCAACGGAGTGAAAGGCAACCTACAGACAGGGAGAAAATATCTGCAAATCATACATCTGACAAAGTGTTAGTATCCAGAATATAAATAGAACTCTTATAACTCAACAACAGCAACATCAAAAAAACAAATAACCCAATTTTAAAAATGGGCAAAGGACTTGAAGAGACATTTCTCCAAAGATGATACACAAATGGTTAACAAGCATATGAAAAATGCTCAACATCATTAATTACTAGAGAATTGCAACTCAAAATCGCACACCTCCCCCCCAAATAAAAGCAAATTAACAAGCGTTGGCAGGGATGTGGACAAACTGAATCCCTTGGGCACAGTGGATGGGATTGTAAAATTGTACAGCCACTATGGAAAACAGTGTAATGGTTCCTCAAAAAAATTTTAAAAACAGAACTACCATTTGATCCAGCAATCCCACTTCTGGGTATATATCCAAAAGAACTGAAGGTAGGGTTCCAAACAGGTATTTATACACCCATGTTCATAGCAGCATTATTCACAATAGTCAAGAGGTAGAAGCAATCCAAATATTCATTGATGGATGAATGGATAAACAAAGTGTGGTATATATGCAATAGAATATTGTTCAGGCTTAAAAAGGAAGGAAATCTTGGCACATGCTACAACATGGATGACCCTTAAGGACATTATGCTAAGTGAAATAAGCCAGTCACAAAAGGACAAATACCGTACAATTCCACTTTTATGAGATATCTAAAGTAGCCAAATTCATAGTAACGGAAAGTAGAATGGTGGTTGCCAGGGGCTGAGGGGGAGAAGAAAATGAGCCGTTGTGTTCAGTTTCAGTTTAGCAAGATGAAAAAGGAGATCTGCTGCACAACAATGTGAATATATTTAACACTATTGAACTGCACACTTAAAAATGATTAAGATAGTTTTATGTTTTTTATCACAATTAAAAATAAATATAAAATAATTATTTTAAACTAAAGCAATATACCATTTGTTATTAACCTCCCAAGCTTTTAAATGATAATGCTAAATGTTGGTGAGAGTTTAATGAGGAGAGTAGTCTCACCATTGCTGGTAGAAGCATCTCCTACCAGAAGGCAGTTTGGCAGCTTCTTTCAGAGACTTAAAAATATTAATATGCTTCAACTCAGTAGTTCTATTCATAGAAATCTATCCTAAGGAAAAAATTGTAAATGTGGCACAAAGATGTTCATTACATTCCTTTTTTTAAAAGGGAAAAATTGTAAACAATGTAAATATTGAACACACGGAGAACAGTACATATAAGAACATTAGAACATTAGAAAATGAATGATTTAAAATGGCATGATGGCATGTCATAGAGCCATTAATTCATGAATTAATTCATGAATAATTTTTAAAGGAGAAATGTTTATGATATAATGTTAGCTGTGCTAAAGGATAATTTTTTAGAAAGAAAATCATGATTCTCTCACAAATATAAAGTGCAACTATACCTCAATCAATCAATCAATCAATAAAGTGAACAGCCATCAAAGATATAACTTAACTCATTAATTAATGAGGGAAACAGTAAGGTATCATAACCAGTTCAAAAGAGAATTCAAAGAATCCCACATGAATAGGTCAATCAGGAATACTTTAAAGAATTTACAAATAGATACAAAACTGACTGTATCTACTTGGGAATTTTAAAGTCATTTGTCCCTCCACCCAACAGAAATCAGATATCTATGGACCAGAGTCATTTGCCTCGCTACCAGTTAGCAGAGACTTGTGGTAAATAGGACATTAAGTGATCATTTTTTCTTTTCCTTTCTTTCTGCCATTTCAAAGTCTGTTACAACTTTTCCCGACAGTTAAAATTATCAGAATATAAAATTAAATACACAGCACTGTCTCAATTAAGGGGGAGAAAAAAGAATATACTCCAAATATTAAGTGTGGGTTTTTTCTTCTTCTTTCTTTCTTTATTATTATTATTTTTTTGGCTGCGTTGGGTCTTCATTGCTGTGCACGAGCTTTCTCTAGTTGCAGAGAGCGGGGGCTACTCTTCGTTTTGGTGTGCAGGCTTCTCATTGTGGTGGCTTCTCTTGTTGCAGAGCAGGAGCGCTAGGTACGTGGGTTTCAGTAGTTGTGGCACGTGGGCCCTAGAGCACATGGGCTTCAGTAGTTGTGGCACGCAGGCTCAGTAGTTGTGGCTCATAGGCTCTAGAGCGCAGGCTCAGTAGTTGTGGTGCACGGGCTTAGTTGCTCCGTGGCATGTGGGATCTTCCCGGACCAGGGCTCGAACCCGTGTCCCCTGCATTGGCAGGCAGATTCTTAACCACTGTGCCACCAGGGAAGTCACAAGTGTGGGTTTTTTCTTAGTGGTAGATTTTTTCTTAGTGGTTTAATTTCTTCATCTTTTCTATCTTTTCCAAATTTTCTACAATAAGAACATGGTCCTTTTAGAATAAAAAAGTAATTTTAAAACTATAATTGTGGGTAAAGACGGTTTACAGGAGGCAAAAAGACCCCAAAAAATGTACCCCTAAAATTCAACAGTAAGCAGGAAAATTTATATCTAGAAATCTAAAGTTAAAAGAGTCAATATAAAATGTCTGGGACTAGCTACTTGTGGAAATACTCCCCAAAAGCAATCTTCCTCTAAACAAATTTAATTGTAAATGTTTTTGAGAAATCAAAATGTTTTCAAATTCCCTAGAGAAATCACAATCTAGATCTAAAATTAAAATAATTAAGGTGAGTATTTTTTGATTAATTGTAACGTGAATTAATACTAAGGATGAGATTTGGTAAAGATAGACTTTGGTCTGCACAAATAGTGAGGAAAAGATCTAGACATAAATGATTTGCCAGTGTTTCCTCAGTAGTTCTTAGAGGAAAGAATATACTGACTTAAGATGGCTGGTCCTAAATATTTCAGTAAAAAAATTTTTTTTGAGTCAAGAAGGACAATTTATCTGTTTACTAAGTTTAAGGGAAATACTTCTAAAAGAACATACTACTCTTTTTGTTCTGTTAAAGTACAATACAAAATGGAGACCAAACTTGAAAATTCCCTGAACCATGTAAGCAAAACTAAATCTAGCTTACTTCATGAACATAAGTGAAACGTAGGTTATTTCTTGTAAATGTCTTTGATAATAATAATAGAAACTTAAATCATCTTCCTAAAAATGGTATAAAATAATTATTTGTAACCAATCCCCTATCATCTGGAAACTCCCTGATTGCAGGAACCAATCACTGTAAAGGTTAAGGTATTTCCTCATTTTCACTTTATAAGCCATCCTGTAAGGTCATGCTTCTGAGCTCCATATCAGTTTTGTATCTGAAAACTCCTAGTTTGCAAACTGTTGTTATACACACAATAAACTCTTATCCAATATTATTTTACTGATCTGGTGGTTTTCATGTTACTATTTCTGGATTTTTGACAATTCTTATTCTATCTTTACCTCTGTGATTTGGACTCATGTAATCATATCCACTAGAATGATAAGACTTATATGCATGTAATTTCCTATTATAAATAATAACAATGGACCCCAGGTATGTTTGTCAGCACAGTCCACCTTAGAAATTCATCCTGAACTTGCAGTGTCTTTACAAAGAGGTTCAGTCAATCTTGGCAGCACCTACAACAGTGAGATTCTGGGAGGCCAGTGCTCAGAGGGCACCTGGGGGCATAGGTGGTTCTGTATGGGAGAACTGCTTTCTCACTTATTGGGCTCAGGGTTCCTGTCAGGTAGCCAAGCCTCCATCAGGGGACAGCAATTCCTTTCAGACCCCAAAAGTATGTCTTGGGCAAATTAACCAGGAAAGGAAAACAAAGTAGAGATAAAGGATAAGAATTAGGGAATCATAGGCAGACATATAGTTCTTAAGTCATGGTGGTCATTTTCATCTATGACTAGACTTTAATTGATCTATTTTCAGACAAATGGCATTGTAAAATAATTTCTTTCTTTGGATTTATGAGATTATGCTGTTGTTTGCATTATTTACATAGTGAAGATTCTTCTTCAAAACACTCTCACCTTGTCTCAGGGACAATAAAAGGAAAGGGTTTTCTCTGACCTCCCACAACATTTTTGAATGTAGAGAAGGACCAGGTGTTCCTCTGGCATAATAGTTCTCAGACGTCAATGACTTTAAGGATCTACTATATTTATAAACCTTGTCCCCCCAAATGTATACATGCTCGAAATAATCAACATTTAATCTTGGAGAGCATACCCCCAAAGTCGGTTCAGTGACCTCCTAGGGGCTCATAGACCCCATGGTAAGAACCCCTGATCTAATTGAAGCTTTGGAAGTATATCCAGGGGAATTTCCTGGTGAGAAGCAGGAGTGACACAGCTTCCTCTGGATTGTTCCCTTCCTCCCCATCACCCACTCACTACCTACTCTTGTCCATACCCTTGGTCCACTGTTTCCTGGTCTAGAGAGAACCGGCTCTCATTTATCTTTCTATTCTCCTTCCCTAAAACCTATGAAGCTTTCTGGCTTCCTCAGGACTTTCATTCTAGTCTGCATTTCTGGCCAAAATTAGGAGGTACGGAATAAAAAGAGTTTATTTATTTAAAAAATATATGACACGGATTAACCTTGAAGACATTAAGTGAAATAAGTCTGACAAAAAAGGACAAATATTGTATGGTTTCACTTATATGGGGTACCTAGAATAGTCAAATTCATAGAGACAGAAAGTAGAATGGTAGTTTTCAGGGGCTGGGGAAGCAGAGAATAGGAAATTATCGTTTAATGTGTTCAGAGTTTCAGTTTGGGATGATGTGAAATTTGTGGAGATGAATAGTGGTAATAGATACTCAATAATGTGAATGTACTTAATGCCATTGAACTGTACACTTAAAAATGGTTCAAATGGTGGGCTTCCCTGGTGGCGCAGTGGTTGAGAATCTGCCTGCCAATGCAGGGGACACGGGTTCGAGCCCTGGTCTGGGAAGATCCCACATGCCGCGGAGCAACTAGGCCCATGAGCCACAATTACTGAGCCTGCGTGTCTGGAGCCTGTGCTCCACAACAAGAGAGGCCACGATAGTGAGAGGCCCGCACACTGCGATGAAGAGTGGCCCCCACTTGCCACAACTAGAGAAAGCCCTCGCACAGAAACGAAGACCCACCCAACACAGCCATAAATAAATAAATAAATACTTAAAAAATAAATAAAAATTAAAAAAAAGGTTCAAATGGTAAATTTTATGTTATGTATATTTTACCACAATAAATAAAACCAGTGCACAAACATTTACTAAAACAGTTTTCTGTTAGTGTGATAGGTGCTTGACTAAGGAGGTAGGTAGGGAAACAAGACAGATATGCAAGCTCGAAGAGCTCATAATCTAACTGGAAGATAATCCATATATCAAAAGATTAAAATAATACTTTGCAGTTCACTATAGTTTAGAAGAACTGTCCCTGATACTTTCTTATTTCAGGCCTGTGAGATTGGCAAGGGTGGGAATATCACTACCCCTCCCTTACCACATCGTTTACCCGTCTAATAGATGAAGAGTCCAGCCCAAGATCAATAATTGATAGGGTGGCCAAACAAAGTTCAACTTTACAAATGATTGGTGAAAAATTTTTTTCAGATATTTACATTTCTGAAGAATGAATGGAGGGAACTATGAGCAGCAGTAACCTGAGAAGTGTATTTTCTGCTGCTACCCCAAATTTCCTTATTTAGTGAGTCTGCAGAACTTTGGGCTGAGCCCGTTGATTTTTACTGAGTCTGAAAGATGCTTTTCAATACCTGTTTTACAAGTTGTTTGTGATTCTTTGGACTGTGTCAGCTCTTGCAATGCCTTGGGATGTAAAATATATATATATATATATATATATATATATATTTTTTTTTTTTTTTCCAACTCAGTCTTTATTGACTGTTTCAACTTGGTGCCACCAGTGCTAACAGGTGGGGGGGGTGCACCTTTATGCATGTCATAAACCCTAGAGTACCCCCCTCAGAAGAGAGAATAAGTCCAGTTACAGAACTTACATGGCAGTTGGAAGGGGTGGAAAAGGGGCACAGTATGTGCAGAGACTGAGGGGGATGTTAGAGAAAGTTCCTCAGCAACAGGACATGGTGGTGCTGAAGAGGGAAAATACAAAATTGTAGTCAGTTTAACTAATGTCCTAGGGCTAGTTGCTCAGCCACACAAAGATTGAATTTTTTTATATCTAAAGTGAAAGTCCTAACAATACATACTCCATAGTCTGTCAAGAGCATCAAATGAGAATCCGTTTATGGAAGTTCTTTGTAAAGAGTCAAAAACTACATTAAGTTTAGCTGGGTGAAGTGAGAGAGTGGCATGGACATATATACACTACCAAATGTAAAATAGATAGCTAGTGGGAAGCAGCCGCATAGCACAGGGAGATCATCTTGGTGCTTTGTGACCACCTAGAGGGGTGGGATAGGGAGGGTGGGAGGGAGACGCAAGAGGGAGGGGATATGGGGATAGATGTATATGTATAGCTGATTCACTTTGTTATAAAGCAGAAACTAACACACCATTGTAAAGTAATTATACTCCAATAAAGATGTTAAAAAAAAAAAAGATTAGCTGGGTGTTTACTTACATGTGCTTTTGTATGCACATACTTTGTGAGAGTAATGGGATTTCAGATGATCTTGGTAGAATGGGTAGGAGTTAAATTGGCAGAGAAGAGATGAGTCAGTATGTGGGGGAAAAAAACGGTATGATATGATAAAGAGCAATTAATCTAAACCAAATACAATTAAAAGAGAAACATGAGAGGCACTCTTTTCAAAATAATGATACCCACTATTAATACTATTATTATCTACTGCTTTGAAAATTCTTCCTAATGCACTAAGATATGAAATAGAAATAAAAGGAATGGGGCTTCCCTGGTGGCGCAGTGGTTGAGAATCTGCCTGCCAATGCAGGGAACACGGGTTCGAGCCCTGGTCTGGGAAGATCCCACATGCCGCGGAGCAACTGGGCCCGTGAGCCACAACCACTGAGCCTGTGAGTCTGGAGCCTGTGCTCTGCAACAAGAGAGGCCGCGATAGTGAGAGGCCCACGCACCGCGATGAAGAGTGGCCCCCGCTCGCCGCAACTAGAGAAAGCCCTCACACAGAAACACAGACCCAACACAGCCAAAAATAAATAATAAATAAATAAACAAATTTTAAAAAAAGAAATAAGAGGAATGAACATAAAAAGGAAGAAACAAAAATCATTATTTGTAGATGATGCAGTTTCCGTACTAGAAAACTAAAAAGAACTGGTTAAGAGTATTGAAATTAATAAATGTATTTGGTAAAATAGCTAGAAAGAAATTAATATATAAAGAAGCAATAGGGAATTCCCTGGCAGTCCCATGGTTAGGACTCCACGCTTTCACTGCCGGAAAAAAAAAAAAAAAGAAAAAAAGAAGTAATAGCATTTCTCTAACCAGTCAGAAAAGATAGTGAAATTTTGCCCATGTGTGATTCTGAATACCCTTCCTTTGCCTCCCAGTCAAGTGCATTGTCCAAACCAGGTCTCCCCAATGTCCTTATCCTTCCTTCCCACCACAGTGACACTGCCTTGAGGACAAGCTCATGTATTACATATATTCGTGTTAATTAGTATCAGTGAGAATAAATTTTATCTTGAAGATTCTGTGTTAACGATGTGGGTGGACCAGGATTCGCTAAGAAGAGTGCTTAAGAAAGGCCCTTCATATAATGTTTTTGTTGTTTTTGTTAAGGCTTATCTCCCTTTCAGTTTCTCTTAGGTCTTGTTTTCCTTTCGTCCCTCCCAATAACTGTTTGTTGTGAAATATAATAAATTGTAGACTTTTGCGATAAGCTTGCAATAAATGCCAGTGTCTGTGTGCACATGGAAGTAAGTGGTTACTCCTCTCTTGTCTCCACCAATTTATCATCTAGACAAAGGCTCTGGGGATGGTTAGCAGAGTTATACACCCACAGCCTCTCTCAGCCAGAACATTCCTCCCCCAATCTATCTGCCCTGTCCACCAACACCTGCTAAGGATTTTATGGTCACAATCTGACTGCCCGCAGCTCTCTGCAGTTAGATGGGAGAGCACACTCAGGTCCTTGGTCTGGAGAAATTTACCCTCTTTGGCCCCAAGGGGACTTTGGCCCTGAATTTTATTTGAAGTTGAAGAATGTTATAGGGGTTAGGCTGTGACTTCGAGGGCTGAGTAGCCAGATCATAATGTGGGAGAAGAGGGTGAAAAATGCCCCTCCCTTCACTGTTACCTGGGTCTTCTTCCTGGGCCAAATTTGGTACCAGCAAAGGTACATGGAGGGACCTCAGCACGGGTTTAGTAAGGGAACAAGTCCTCTCTCTCTCAGCTTAGCCCTTGTACTTTCATGCTGAGCACTGTGAGACCAGGCAATGGAGTGAGTAAGGAACGTTACCAGGCTTGGAGGTAAAACATGTCACTAGTTTTAACTAGTATTAACTGAACTCCCAATTAGATTTCACTAGTCTTTTCCCACTAATGTCCTTTTTCTGTTTCAGCATCCAATCCAGGATAGCACATTGCATTTAGGGGCTAATGTGCTTTTAACCACTGTATAAACCTTCTTAAATGATCATTTCTAGCTCTATCCCTGTACTTTGTTCTAAGATTTTTCATCAAACATTGAGGTGAAGGACCCAAAATCCTAAGATCGTCAGCTCTAAAAGCCATCTCAGAACTTCTCATCAGCATTTCCTGAAGTGAAATTTCCAGAGCAAAAGTGTAACAAGAGGCTCTGTTATTTTAAAGAAAAGATGGTTTCTATAGTCAAATGAGTTAAAGAAATGCTAGATGCCAAATCCTTTCTTGAAGAGGCAAAATGTCTATCAACATGATAAAATCTCTGAGAAGTCCTGCAACAAGTAAGCCAGCTTTATTTGATTTAACAGAACTTTTTTCAAATTTCAGTCATTTGTGTACCACCGTCACAGTTTTTGCCACATCTGCAGACAATTTGTACTATTATTGACTTGATCTTTTTCTTTAAATCCACTCACCTTTTAAAAGGGACATTCTAAAGCACTTTTGATATCACTACTATACATGGAAAATTAGGATCATTTGCCAAAATTAATTAGAATGAATAAAATGCTAATTTCAACCAAGAACCTCCTAAAGTCAACTCATCTAACATCAGTGGTTTACATAAGACAGTTTGGGAAATATTGGTTAACAGAGAACCCTTTTTTCCCTATCACATGTTAACATCCTGGGGATACACTTTGGGAAATTATGATCTAGTTGTTCTAAGGCCCAGAAGATCAGAAAACATGCACAGGAAGCTAGTGGTAAAGCCCAAATTAAAACTGAAGGCCCCTATCTCCCTCTAGTGCTCTTTTCACAACCCTACTCAGCCTCTGAGTTTCAGACATTTCCTGGGCTTGGCTGAAAGAGGTTCCATGAGGGTCAGTTTGTAACACAAGAAGCTCAGATTCCATGTGACCAGATTGTGATCTCACATTTGGGGTTTTAAACAGATTCCCAAACCCAGCTCTGAAGGCTCCCTGTCTTCCTCCACTCCAGGGAGAGAACTTGGATCTAATTCTTTGTCAAAGTAAACAGGTACAAAGTGTTTTCTGATTCCCAACTATCATTGCTGACTACACCCAGCCAACTCTCACTCATAGACCAAGTACCTGCACTTTGTACAGTTCTTCCTAAAGTCATGTTATTTTAAAATTTAATTGTGTTTGAGCAAAAGGGTGTGTCAAAAGGGAAGCCTAGTGTTAATCAGTAACAGAGAGTGGCAGATAAACAAGGTTCTTTCAGCTGGGCCGGGCACTGCTTGGTCCTCAGTTCTTCCTAAAGTGGCCCCTGAAATGTACTTGATTCAACTTACTGTGTTCTTGGCTGTCTCCTCATCCCAAGGGGCTAGATCACAGGTGTCCCTCTCTCCTTCTCCACTTGGCCAATTGCTTAATGTTGTGAGTGGATTTGACAACTAATGCTCACTAATCCCACCCCAGCTGGTTTCCAACATTCAGACCAGACATGAGTGCCACTGGGCTTGATAACCTTTTCTCATTCAAAATGTTAGACACCTAAAATAAGCCAGTCTGTGCTGTGTAATGAGTAATAATAGATAATATTTACAGAGCTCTTGTCTGTGTGTTAGTCACTCCTTCTATATTATCCCACTTAACCCTAGGATAATTCTGTGAGGAAGATACTATTTTTCGCATTTTAAGATTAAGTAAACTAAGGCTTAGACAACTTAAATATCTTTCCAAATTATACATATTAATAGTTGACACATGTCAGATCTGAGATTTGAACCAGGTATATACTTAACAGCAGAGCTTAGACTCTTAGCCCTTACCCTCCCATGCCTTGAGAGAAGGCATGGTTTTTACCCTCAAGGAATTCACATATTTATAATAGCTATTTTGAAGTCCTTAAGAAATCTCTGCCGTCTTTGGATATGTTTCTATTCTTTGTGCCCCTTGGGGATTTATCACTTTCTCTTCCTTCTCACACCTGGTGATGTTTATTGAATGTTGTACATTGTGGATGCTACATTGTAGAGCAGCTGGATTTTGTTGTCTTCTTTTAAAAAATGTTGACTTATTTTCTTTTCCTGGAAGTAAGTTAATTTACTTTGGATTAGCTTGATTTTGTCACAGCTTTGTTTTTTACTTTTTTAGGGCAAGTCTAGAGTTCCTTTATCCTACAGCTAAACTAGCCCTATTCCTAAGGCATGTTAAGTTTGGGGATCCAAACTCAAGGCCCAGAGTTTGTATCAAGGACTCTCTACTTTCTCTGGTCAGAACTCTTATATCTCCCAGCACTCTGAGACTCCAAGGATTTCTGTTCTTACAACCCACTGGTAGCTGTTTTCTCCCATGCCTTGTGGATGTTTTCCTGTGTATATGCAGCTTAGCATTCAGCCGAAGACTGGATTTCCATTAAGGGAACCCCTTTGTATATTTTTGAGCTACTTTTAAAATGCAGATCTCTCCTCTCTTCTACCCTGCCTCACAAATTACAGCCACTACAATAGTCTAGAACTCTGATCTCTGCCTCCTCAGCTCTGCAAGATCTCTGTGCTCTGCTTCGGCTCCACTTCCCAGCACCGTGATTTGGAAAGTGTGCCCAGACAGAAAGTTGTGCTGAATATGGAGCTCACCTCATGTATTTCCATTTTCTCAAAAATCACAGATAAGCACTGTCTGTTGTTCAGTGCCTAAAAACAGTTGCTTCATGTATTTTGCCAATTTTATAGTTGTATATGGTGGGAGAGTAAGTCTAATATCTGTTACTCCATTATAGTCAGACCTGGAAACCTTGGACATTTCTTTTTTTATAATCTGACCATCTCTGAATTTTAACTGGAAGTTTAGTCTAATTACAATTATTGTGATTATTGATATATCTATTGTCTAACTTTTGGTTGCATATGTTTTGCATTTTCAATTATTTTCTTTCCTCTTTTTTTCCTTTAAAAATCATTAAAGTATTTTTTGTTCTTTTCTATTTCATTTTATCTCTCTACAAATTTTTAAGGTCTACATTCTATTTTGATTCCTTTACTAGTTATTCTTGAAAAGTTTAACATGCCTACCTACTTACATCAACAATTCTATAGTTCATATCTGCTACTCTGCTGAACAGTACAAGGCCTTTAGAATACCTCTAAATCCTCCACTTCTAATTCATAATTGTTATCCACTATTTTCATTTAGTCCTTTAAAAAACACACAAATTAATAACAGTTTTACTTCATATAAATAATACTTATTTAATGTTACCTACAGGTTTACCAATTTCTTTGCTCACTACTACCCTTCAGATCTCAGGTCTTTGTACTGAGAAAATCTTTCTTTTTCCTGAAGTCATTTTTTAGAAGTTCTTTTGGTAAAGGTCTGCTGTGATAGATTCCCTCAGATATCTGTCTCAAGACAGTTTTATTCTGCCCTCATTCTTTTCTTTTTTAATTTTTTTAATTTTTATTTTTGGTTGCATTGGGTCTTTGCTGCTGTGTGCGGGCTTTCTCTAGTTGCGGCGAGCAGGGGCTACTGTTTGTTGTGGTGCTCAGGTTTCTCACTGCGGTGGCTTCCCTTGTTGCGGAGCATGGGCTCTAGGCCTGCAGGCTTCAGTAGTTGTGGCACGTGGGCTCAGCAGTTGTGGCTCGCGGGCTCTAGAGCACAGGCTCAGTACTTGTGGCACATGGGCTTAGTTGGTCTGCGGCATGTGGGATCTTCTGTGACCAGGGCTCGAACCCACATCCCCTGCATTGGCAGGTTGCTTCTTAACAACTGCACCACCAAGGAAGTCCTCTGCCCTCATTCTTTTTTTTTTTTTTTTAAAGATTGATTGATTGATTGATTGATTGATTGCTATGTTGGGTCTTCGTTTCTGTGCTAGGGCTTTCTCTAGTTGTGGCAAGCGGGGGCCACTCTTCATCGCGGTGCGCGGGCCTCTCACTATCGCGGCCTCTTGTTGCGGAGCACAGGCTCTAGAGCACAGGCTCAGTAGTTGTGGCGCATGGGCTTAGTTGCTCCGCGGCATGTGGGATCTTCCCAGACCAGGGCTCGAACCCGTGTCCCCTGCATTAGCAGGCAGACTCTCAACCACTGCGCCACCAGGGAAGCCCCCTCATTCTTGAATGATAATTTGACTAGGTACTGTTAAAGAACAAAAATTCAACTTAGTAAATTTGAAGACCTAATTGGTTCTATTAGATGATTCATGAATTAGGCAGCATCCCATCTAGCAAGTAGAAAAGCATTTCTAGGAGTTGTACAAAATGGAAGGTTTTCACAGACAGAAAGAGGTAGGACAAGGAAATTAAAAGAGTGGATTATTTCAGGCAAGGTTACCTTCCCTTAGGGGGAGGCTGGGGGTCTTAGACAGATTACCTCACTAGTGCTGACCAGGAAATTCCATACTGCTTGGTTTAAAAGTCTACTCGTGGGAGAGGGTGAAACTACAATTAGGTTAGGTATTAAGTCCTAGGTTTAGCACAAGTGACTCCATTTTGGGCTCATAGTTTCTTTTGTTGAACATAATTTGAAGTGAACAATTATGTTCTAATTCCAGGTTGACAATTATGTTCGTTCAGCACTTTGAAAATATTATCAATAAATATATTTTCTAACTGAGTTATGAAATCTGCATCAGTCAAATTGTCATTCACTTATAATTATTTTCTCTTAAGCTGTTTTTAAAATATTTTAGCCTTTGTGTTCTGGAGTTTCACTATAAAGTATCTAGGTCTAGATTTCTTTTTTATTTATCAAGCTTGCTATAAATCATGTCTGGGGTATTTATGGATTTATATCCTTCATCAGAATTGAAAAATTATCATTCATTAACTTATCAAATATTTCTTCTCTGTTCTCACTAATTTATCCCCCAGAAATCCATAAATTAGATTTATTATTTTATTTTCCATGTCTCATAATCCCACTTTCATAATTTCCATTTCCTTATTTTCCTGTATTACATTCTGGGTAATTTATTTAGATCCAACTTCCATTATATTTTCTCATCCATGTCTAATCTGCTGTTTAATCCATGGCTTTATGAAGTTTTAAAATGTCAACAATCATATTTTTAATTTTCAGGTATACTATTTATCTTTATTTCACAAATTCACAGTCTCTTGTGATAGTCTCTTGTTTCTTTTTTTTCAGTTATACGTTTTTTTTAACATCTTTATTGGAGTATAATTGCTTTACAATGGTGTGTTAGTTTCTGCTTTATAACAAAGTGAATCAGCTATTCATATACATATAGCCCCATATCTCTTCACTCTTGGGTCTCCCTCCCTCCCACCCTCCCTATCCCACCCCTCTAGGTGGTCAGAAAGCACCGGGCTGATCTCCCTGTGCTATGCGGCTGCTTCCCACTAGCTATTGGTTTTACATTTGGTAGTGTATATATGTCCATGCCACTCTCTCACTTTGTCACACCTTACCCTTCCCCCTCCCCGTGTCCTCAAGTCCATTCTCTAGTAGGTCTGCATCTTTATTCCCGTCCTGCCCCTAGGTTTTTCATGACCTTTTCTTTTTTTTTTTTAGATTCCATATATATGTGTCAGCATATGGTATTTGTTTTTCTCTGTCTGACTTACTTCACTCTGTATGACAGACTCTAGTTCCATCCACCTCACTACAAATAACTCAATTTCATTTCTTTTCATGGCTGAGTAATATTCCATTGTATATATGTGCCACATCTTCTTTATCCAGTCATCTGTTGATGGACACTTAGGTTGCTTCCATATCCTGGCTATTGTACATAGAGCTGCAATGAACATTTTGGTACATGACTCTTTTTGAATTATGGTTTTCTCAGGGTATATGCCCAGTAGTGGGATTGCTGGGTCATATGGTAGTTCTATTTTTAGTTTTTTAAGGAACCTCCATACTGTTCTCCATAGTGGCTATATGAATGTACATTCCCACCAACAGTGCAGGGGGGTTCCCTTTTCTCCACACCCTCTCCAGCATTTATTGTTTGTAGATTTCTTCATGATGGCCATTCTGACTGCATTGAGATGATATCTCATTGTAGTTTTGATTTGCATTTCTCTAATGATTAATGATGTTGAGCATTCTTTCATGTGTTTGTTGGCAATCTGTATATCTTCTTTGGAGAAATGTCTATTTAGGTCTTCTGCCCATTTTTG
This sequence comes from Balaenoptera acutorostrata, assembly GCF_949987535.1. NCBI lineage: Eukaryota > Metazoa > Chordata > Mammalia > Artiodactyla > Balaenopteridae > Balaenoptera > Balaenoptera acutorostrata. The sequence continues at coordinate 31,867,826 of NC_080079.1, read as the reverse complement.
GATTGGGTTGTTTGTTTTTTTGATATTGAGTTGCATAAACTGCTTGTAAATTTTGGAGATTAATCCTTTGTCAGCTGCTTCATTTGCATATATTTTCTCCCATTCTGAGGGTTGTCTTTTCGTCTCGTTTATGGTTTCCTTTGCTGTGCAAAAGCTTTTAAGTTTGATTAGGTTCCATTTGTTTATTTTTGTTTTTATTTCCATTTCTCTAGGAGGTGGGTCAAAAAGGATCTTGCTGTGATTTATGTCATAGAGTGTTCTGCCTATGTTTTCCTCTAAGAGTTTGATAGTGTCTGGCCTTACATTTAGGTCTTTATTCCATTTTGAGTTTATTTTTGTGTATGGTGTTAGGGAGTGTTCTAATTTCATTCTTTTACATGTAGCTGTCCAGTTTTCCCAGCACCACTTTTCTCCATTGTCTTTTCTCCATTGTATATTCTTGCCTCTTTTATCAAAAATAAGGTGACCATATGTGTGTGGGGTTATCTCTGGGCTTTCTATTCTGTTCCATTGATCTATATTTCAGTACCATACTGTCTTTATTACTGTAGCTTTGTAGTATAGTCTGAAGTCAGGGAGCCTGATTCTTCCAGCTCCATTTTTCTTTCTCAGGATTGCTTTGGCTATTCGGGGTCTTTTGTGTTTCCATACAAATTGTGAAATTTTTTGTTCTAGTTCTGTGAAAAATGCCAGTGGTAGTTTGATAGAGATTGCACTGACTCTGTACATTGCTTTGGGTAGTATAGTCATCTTCACAATGTTGATTCTTCAAATTCAAGAACATGGTATATCTCTCCATCTATTTGTATCTTCTTTAATTTCTTTCATCAGTGTCTTATAGTTTTCTGCATACAGGTCTTTTGTCTCCTTAGGCAGGTTTATTCCCAGGTATTTTATTTTTTTTTTGTTGCAATGGTAAATGGGAGTGTTTCCTTAATTTCACTTTCAGATTTTTCATCATTAGTGTATAGGAATGCAAGAGATTTCTGTGCATTAATTTTGTATCCTGCTACATTACCAAATTCATTGATTAGCTCTAGTAGTTTTCTGGTAGCATCATTAGGATTCTCTATGTATAGTACCATTTCATCTGCAAACAGTGACAGCTTTACTTCTTCTTTTCCAATTTGGATTCCTTTTATTTCTTTTCCTTCTCTGATTGCTGTGGCTAAAACTTCCAAAACAATGTTGAATAATAGTGGTGAGAGTGGGCAACCTTGTCTTGTTTCTGATCTTAGTGGAAATGGTTTCAGTTTTTCACCACCGAGGATGATGTTGGCTGTGGGTTTGTCAAATACAGACTTTATTACGTTGAGGTAAGTTCCCTCTATGCCTACTTTCTGGAGGGTTTTTATCATAAATCGGTGTTGAATTTTGTCGAAAGCTTTTTCTGCATCTATTGAGATGATCATATTGTTTTTATTCTTCAGTTTGTTAATATGGTATATCACATGGATTGATTCGCATATATTGAAGAATCCTTGCATTCCTGGGATAAACCCCACTTGATCATGGTGTATGATCCTTTTAATGTGCTGTTGGATTCTGTTTGCTAGTGTTTTGTTGAGGATTTTTGCATCTATGTTCATCAGTGATATTGGCCTGTAGTTTTCTTTCTTTGTGACATCTTTGTCTGGTTTTGGTATCAGGATGATGGTAGCTTCGTAGAATGAGTTGGGGAGTGTTCCTCCCTCTGCAATATTTTGGAAGAGTTTGAGAAGGATAGGTGTTAGCTCTTCTCTAAATGTTTGATAGTATTCACCTGTGAAGCCACCTGGTCCTGGGCTTTTCTTTGTTGGAAGATTTTTAATCACAGTTTCAATTTCAGTGCTTGTGACTGGTCTGTTTATACTTTGTCTTTCTTCCTGGTTCAGTCTCGGGATGTTGTGCTTTTCTAAGAATTTGTCCATTTCTTCCAGGTTGTCCATTTTATTGGCATAGAGTTGCTTGCAGTAATCTCTCATGATCCTTTGTATTTCTGCAGTGTCAGTTGTTACTTCTCCTTTTTCATTTCTAATTCTGTTGATTTGAGTCTTCTCCCTTTTTTTCTTGATGAGTCTAGCTAATGGTTTATCAGTTTTATTTATCTTCTCAAAGAATTAGCTTTTAGTTTTATTGATCTTTGTTATTGGTTCCTTCATTTCTTTTTCATTTATTTCTGATCTGATCTTTGATTTCTTTCCTTCTGCTAACTTTGGGGTTCTTTTGTTCTTCTTTCTCCAATTGCTTTAGGTGTAAGGTTAGGTTGTTTATTTGAGATTTTTCTTGTTTCTTGAAGTAGGACTGTATTGCTATAAACTTCCCTCTTAGAACTGCTTTTGCTGCATCCCATAGGTTTTGGGTCATTGTGTTTTCATTGTCATTTGTTTCTAGGTATTTTTTGATTTCCTCTTTGATTTCTTCAGTGATCTCTTGGTTATTTAGTAGCATATTGTTTAGCCTCCATGTGTTTGTATTTTTTACAGTTTTTTGCCTGTAATTGATATCTAGTCTCATAGCATTGTTGTCAGAAAAGAGACTTGATATGATTTCAATTTTCTTAAATTTACCAAGGCTTGGTTTGTGACCCAAGATATGATCTATCCTGGAGAATGTTCCATGAGCACTTGAGAAGAAAGTGTATTCTGTTGTTTTTGGATGGAATGTGCTATAAATATCAACTAAGTCCATCTTGTTTAATGTGTCATTTAAAGCTTCTGTTTCCTTATTTATTTTCATTTTGGATGATCTGTCCATTGGCGAAAATCGGGTGTTAAAGTCCCCTAGTATGATTGTGTTACTGTTGATTTCCCCTTTTATCGCTGTTAGTATTTGCCTTATGTATTGAAGTGCTCCTTTGTTGGATGCATAAATACTTACAATTGCTATATATTCTTCTTGGATTGATCCCTTGATCATTATGTAGTGTCCTTCTTTGTCTCTTTTAATAGTCTTCATTTTAAAGTCTATTTTTTCTGATATGAGAATTGCTACTCTAGCTTTCTTTTGATTTCCATTTGCCTGGAATAGCTTTTTCCATCCCCTCACTTTCAGTCTGTACGTGTCCCTAGGCCTGAAGTGGGTCTCTTGTAGACAGCATATATATGGGTCTTGTTTTTGTATCCATTCAGCCAGTCTATGTCTTTTGGTTGGAACATTTAATCCATTTACATTTAAGGTAGTTATTGATATGTATGTTCCTATTACCATTTTCTTAATTGTTTTGGGTTTGTTTTTGTAGGTCTTTTTCTTCTCTTGTGTTTCCACCTAGAGACGTTCCTTTAGCATTTGTTGTAAAGCTGGTTTGGTGGTGCTGAATTCTCTTAGCTTTTGCTTTTCTGTAAAGGTTTTAATTTCTCCGTTGAATCTGAATGAGATCCTTGCTGGGTAGAATAAATCTTGGTTGTAGGTTTTTCCCTTTCATCACTTTAAATATGTTCTGCCACTCCCTTCGGGCTTGCAGAGTTTCTGCTGAAAGATCAGCTGTGAACCTTATGGGGATTCCCTTGTATGTTATTTGTTGCTTTTCCCCTGCTCCTTTTAATATTTTTTCTTTGTATTTAATTTTTGATAGTTTGATTAATATGTGTCTTGGCATGTTTCTCCTTGGATTTATCCTGTATGGGACTCTCTGTGCTTCCTGGACTTGATTGACTATTTCCTTAGGGAAGTTTTCAACTATAATCTCTTCAAATATTTTCTCAGACCCTTTCTTTTTCTCTTCTTCTGGGACTCCATAATTCGAATGTTGGTGTGTTTAATGTTGTCCCAGAGGTCTCTGAGACTGTCCTCAATTCATTTCATTCTTTTTTCTTTATTCTGCTCTGTGGCAGTTATTTCCACAACTTTATCTTCCAGGTCACTTATCCGTTCTTCTGCCTCAGTTATTCTGCTATCGATTCCTTCTAGAGAATTTTAAATTTCATTTATTGTGTTGTTCATCATTGTTTGTTTGCTCTTTAGTTCTTCTAGGTCCTTGTTAAACGTTTCTTTTATTTTCTCCATTCTATTTCCAAGATTTTCAATCATCTTTACTATCATTACTCTGAATTCTTTTGTAGACTGCCTATTTCCTCTCCATTTGTTTGGTCTGGTGGGTTTTTACTTTGCTCTTTCATCTGCTGCATATTTCTCTGTATTCTCATTTTGTTTAACTTACTGTGTTTGGGGTCTCCTTTTCGCAGGTTGCAGCTTCATAGTTCCTGTTGTTTTTGGTGTCTGCCCCCAGTGGGTGAGGTTGGTTCAGTGGCTTGTGTAGGCTTCCTGGTGGAGAGGACTGGTGCCTGTGTTCTGGTGGGTGGGGCTGGATCTTGTCTTTCTGGTGGGCAGGGCTGCGTCTGGTCGTGTGTTTTGGTGTGTCTGTGAACTTAGTATGATTTTAGGCAGCCTTTCTGCTAATGGGTGGGGTTGTGTTCCTGTCTTGCTAGTTGATTGGCATGGGGAGTCCAGCACTGCAGCTTGCTGGCTGTTGGGTGGAGCTGGGTCTTAGAGTTGAGATGGAGATCTCTGGGAGAGCTCTCGCCAATTGATATTATGTGGGGCTGGGAGGTCTCTGATCGTCCAATGTCCTGAACTCGGCTCTCCCACCTCAGGGACTCAGGCCTGACACCAGGCCAGAACACCAAGACCCTGTCAGCCACACGGCCTGGTACGTGGGGATTTTCTTGCCTTTTGGGAAGTCTGAGGTCTTCTGCCACTGTTCAGTAGGTCTTCTGTAGGAGTTGTTCCACATGTAGATGTATTTTTTTTAATTTATTTATTTAATTAATTTATTTTTGGCTGTGTTGGGTCTTCGTTGCTCTGTGTGGGCTTTCTCTAGTTGCAGCGAGCGGGGGCTACTCTTTGTTGCAGTGGGCGGACTTCTCACTGCAGTGGCTTCTCTTGCTGAGGAGCACGGGCTCTAGGCACTCGGGCTTCAGTAGTTGTGGCTCGCAGGCTCTAGAGCGCAGGCTCAGTAGTTGTGGTGCACGGGCTTAGTTGCTCCACGGCATGTGGGATCCTCCCAGACCAGGGCTCGAACCCATGTCCCCTGCATTGGCAGGAGGATTCTTAACCACTGCGCCACCAGGGAAGTCCTGTAGATGTATTTTTGATGTATTTGTGGGGAGGAAGGTGACCTCCACGTCTTTCTCCTCTGACATCTTGAAGGTACTCCAATCATGGTTCTTTTTTTTTTTTTTTTAAATTTACTTATTTATTTATTTATTTTTGGCTGTGTTGGGTCTTCGTTTCTGTGCGAGGGCTTTCTCTAGTTGTGGTGAGTGGGGGCCACTCTTCATCGCGGTGCGCAGGCCTCTCACTATCATGGCCTCTCTTGTTGGGAGCACAGGCTCCAGATGCGCAGGCTCAGCAGTTGTGGCTCACGGGCCCAGTTGCTCCGCGGCACGTGGGATCTTCCCAGACCAGGGCTCGAACCCGTGTCCCCTGCATTGGCAGGCAGATTCTCAACAACTGCACCACCAGGGAAGCCCCAATCATGGTTCTTTATGCACAATATCTGGCCACAGTTTCTGGTCATGTGAAGATCAAAACCATAAGACACATGGACAAATTCATAGTTATAATTAAAGACTTCAATACTCTTTCAGGGTATCTCCTTCTTAATTCAATATTTAAGTAGATTCAGTAATTAAGTAGACAGAAAAGAAGCAAAAATATAGCAGACTTCAGCAACACTATGAAACTATTTGACACCATCCATCCCAACATCAGAATATATATTCTTCTCAGGAACACATTGAACATTTATCAAGACTAACCATATTCTGGGCCATAAAACAAGTCTCAATAAATTTAAAGGATTCAAATCATACAATACGTTCTCTGGCTACTACAGAATTAAGTTGGAAATCAACAAAAGAAAGATCTATAGAAAAACTGTAATTTTTTGGAAACAAGATAACATGCTTCTAAATAACCCATGGTCAAAGAAGAAATTGAAAGAGAAATTAGAAAGCACTTTGAACTTAATCAAAATGAAAATACAACATACCAATCTTTGTGGGAAGCCTCCACAACTATGAGATAATAAATTTCTGTTGTTTACGCCACCCAGTCTTGTGGTATTTTGTTATGGCAGCCCTAGCAAACTAATACAAGCCCCAAACTGGAAATAACCTGAATGTCCATCAACAGATAAATGACTAAACAAATTTGGCAAATTTCATCTTAAAGTGATCAAGGTTAGTATCACCCCATGATAAGTCATATTGGTATCATGTGCACCTGACATGATGCAGTGAGAAGAGCACCTCCTCTGTGGACCTCCTCCCCAAGTCCCATAGCCCCAGTCTAATCATGAGAACACATCAGGCAAACCCAAACTAAGGGATATTCTACAAAATACCTGACCAGTACTCCTCAAAAGTTTCAAGGTCATGTGGAGCAAGGAAAGACTGAATAACTGTCACAGACTAGAGGAGACACAATGACTAACTTCACTGTGACATTCTTGATTGGACCCTGGAACAGAAAAAGGACATTAGAGGAAAAACTGCTGAAATCTAAATAAAGTCTGTAGTTTAGTTAATAGTATTACTTTAATGTTAATTTCTTAGCTTTGACAAATGTACCATGGTCATGCTAACATTAAGGTAAGCTAGATGAAGGGTATTATCTTTGCAACTTTTTTTTTTTTTTTTTTTGGCTGCACTGAGTCTTAGTTGCAGCATGTGGGATCTTCGTTGTGGCCTGTGGACTTCTTAGTTGCGCATGTGAACTCTTAGTTGCAGCATGCATGTGGGATCTAGTTCCCCGACCAGGGATCGAACCTGGGCCCCCTGCATTGGGAGCATGGAGTCTTACCCACTGGACCACCAGGGAAGTCCTGCAACTTTTATGGAACTCTAAAATTATTCCAACACAAAAAGTTTATTTTAAAAAATTGTATATATGTAACAGCATTAAACCAGTAAGATCCCACTTGGAGTACTGTTAATCAAATATTTAGGAATAAATCTAATGAAAGATATGTGAAAATTCTACATTGAAAACTACACTGTATGATAGAGATCAATTTTTAAAGACTCAAATAAATAGGATAGATCATGTTCATGGATTAGAAGACTCAATATTGTTAAAATATCAATATCCTCAAATTAATCTGATAATTCAATGCAATCCTAATCAGAACCCCAGCAGGGATTGTGTGTGTGTGTGTGTGTGTGTGTGTGTGTGTGTAAATCAACAAGCTGATTCTAAAATTCAGATAGACCTCAAAGGGCCAAGAATAGCCAAGGCAATCTTGGAGAAAAATAGCACCAGATGACTTACACTATCTGACATTAAGACCTATTGTAAAGGTATAGCAATTAACACGGTGTGCAAAGGAAGACAAATTGATGAGTGGAATGTAACTGAGATATCAGGAACTGACCCACACATATATATGGTCACCTGATTTATGACAAAGATAACACTACAGTAGGGAAAAGATAATATTTTAGTAAATAGTGTTTAGGCAACTGGGTAACAACATGGAAAACAATATATCCTGATCACTACTTCATTCTACACACAAAAATCAATTTCAAGTGGATTGCAGATCTACATGTGAAAAATAAAACAATAAAATTCTTAGAAGAGGACATCTCCTTCACCTTGGAGTAGGCAAAACTTTTAAAAACAAGACATAAAAGCACTAACCAAAAAGAAAGATGTTGATATATTTGACTATATTAAAATTAAGGACTTCTGTTGAAAAATAAAATACGATTATGAGAATAAAAAGACAATGCACAGAATGGGAGAAGATATTCACAATACATATATTCTACAGAAGACTCATATTCAGAATACATAAAGAACTTGTATGTAAAAAACAACTTCATGAGACTTCCCTGGTGGTCCAGTGAGTAAGGCTCTGCACTCCCAGTGCAGGGGCCCAGGTTCGATCCCTGGTTGGGGAACTAGATCCCACATGCATGCCTCAACTAAGAAGCCAATAAGAAGCCCGAGCCCACATACTGCAGCTAAAAGATCCCATATGCCGCAGTGAAGATCCCGTGTGCTACAACGAAGATATCTCATGCTGTGACAAAGACCGGGCGCAGCCAAAATAAATAAATAAAAATATATTTTTTAAAAAAATTGGCGACAATGGACATCCTTGAAAGTATCATTCTAAGTGAAGTAAGTCAGACAGAGAAAGACAAATATCATATGATATCACTCATATGTGGAATCTAATTTTTAAAAACTTCATAAATAAGGGATATATAAAGAAATACAAAGACAACTTAATAGAAAAACAGGCAAAAGACGAATAAGTATTTTACCAAAAAAAGGACAGAAACGGCCAATAAATATGTGAAAAGGTGCTCAATGTCGTTCATTATCTCCAGAACGGCTACAATGAAAAAGTGAAAAATGCCAGATGTTGGAGCATCCAAAACACTTCTGCACTGATGGTGAGAGTGTGAATTGATGCAACTATTTTTGGAAAACTATTTGGCAACACCTACTAAAACTAAACATATGCATACTCTATGAACCAGAGATGCATACTCTATGAACCAGAGACTCTATGAACCAGAAATGGTATATAACCATTGTATATACCCAACAAAAATGCACACAGATGTTCACCAAAAGATATGTACCAGAAAATTCACTGGAACACTGCTTGTAATAGTCAAATACTGGAAACTATCCAAATGCCCAACAACAGTAAAACACATAAAATTTAAGACATTCGCACAATGAACAGTACTTACCAATGAGATAGAATGGACCACAGACCCATGTAGCAATATAGACGGATCCCACAAGCACAATATTTGGCAAAAGAAGACCCTCCCAAAACTACATACTGTATAATTACAGCTTTTAAGTATAAGAACAATTAAAACTAATCTATGTTGTTAGAAGTCAGGATAATAGTTTCCCTTGTAAGAAGAGATATGCAGGGACTGGGCCCAAGCTTGACCTAGATGCTCAGTGTGTGAATAGCTGTGTTCAGTTTGTGAAATCAACACACTCTGCACTTTTGCTGAGGTAAGAAACAATCCCAGAATTTCAATATTTTGAGAATAACACTTGCTCAGGTATATATTCACTGAAGGTTAGGAGAGTGGTTCAGCTCATCAGAATCACTCAGGGACCCAAGCTGACAGAGTAGCTACCACCTAGCATAACACTCAAATGACCCAGCCTGCAGTCCTATGTATCACTTCTGCTCACAATTAGTTCATTGACTAGAAGGAGTCACATGGTCCCACCCAACCACAAGGGGACTAGGACATGCATTGCTGCCATGTCCGGAAGTGGAGAGAACCACAAACATGTGGTAAACATACTGCGCCATATTGTCAGCCAGTATTCTTCTGGAACACACTTTCTAGCAGCTATATGGTAATCTAGCAAAGGCAGTCTCATTACATACATAACCAATTCCCTTTGTTGAACATTAATTTGGTTCTACTTTTTCTATTAATAATTGAATATTAAAATTTTGTTCTTTTTGTCCACTGCCTTGTTTAAGAGTCTTCACATAGGCTTGAATTTCTGCCCTTTTAAGCACCTTGTGAAGATCCTGCAAAAGGTTTCTCTGTTTTGGTGGTACACACCTGCTAACTGGATACATAAGATTTATTTTACAATTCCTTTGTTTTGAAACTTATTTTGCTAGGTTTTATTGCTGTTAATTGTTTCAGATTTTCCTATTGATGTTACTGATTTAGATGGCTTTAGCCAAGAGGTAGGCATAAATCTCCTACATATATGATCTTCTTCCTAGAAAACTTCTAATGCCTTAAACTTTGAATATATTATCAAATGAAAACAAAATATTACTTACTGTAATATTACATCAAATATAAATGAATGGGTTCATACGAAGCTGAGTTTACTTATTTCTCTTAACATATCCTAGTATGTATTACAAAGCTAAGTTTACTTATTTTACTTAACATACCATAGTATGTATTACTGCAATTTTGCAATTCTTATTTTACACACTGTGGTATTTTATTAAAATCTACAAATACAAAATTATTTGTTTGAAAATTTCAGGTATTTAACATTGATGAATCCTAATAACTTAGACAACTCAAGCTCTAAAAAAACTTTGGAATACTTAAACCAACCTTCCTTTATAAATGTAGAAAACAAGGGCCAGAGAATTCAGTGATTTGTTGAAGGTCCTAAAGCAAATCAATTACCAAAAGAGATATCCAACAAATTTCAAAGGTATAATGATGACTCTGATCCTCACATTTCTGAAAGGGTTATAGATCAAAGAACTGACCAGTAGAGTTTTCCAGAATTAATAGTGTCAGACAATATGAAAGAGCATTTGTGCAGCAACATCTTTATCTGTTTGGAACACCTAGAGTGTACTGGCATCATTTACGCTGCTTCTAGGAGAGCATCTGTCAAGAAGAATCTGACTGAGAGAATAAAAGCTTTCAGAGAGATGTACAGAGTAATTTTCAAGAAGAGTTGTAAGGGGAAATTTTTTATGCTAAGGTGACATCAACTGCAAGCAACTTGTGGAAACTGTTTTCTTTTTTAAAAAAATAAATGTGAGGAAAAGATTGAGATGTCATTCATCACTTTAGGGTACTTATTCTCTTTCTTCTGAATATGAAATGTCATCCATCCCATGAATAGATGAATTGTTCCTTGTTTTATGTTGTACTGTATCTACAGTACTTCAAGTCTTCCACAGTGTGTGCCTTGGAATTTGTTACTTCTGCATTTCAGTTGATTTGGGAAGAACTGTTATTGGATCAATAAGACAATGTTTGAGAAGAAATTATAGACCTGTGCTTCAGGCAAAATAATGAGTCATAGCATATGTAACCATATAAGTCATTCAGCATAACACAGTTTTAGTGATAAAGGACAGTGCTCGAACTTTTGAAAAGGCATTTCAGGGAGAAATTCCAAATAAAAGAATAGTAACAGGATTTTATTTTTGAAAAAGAGTGTGAATTGGTTAACAGAATTATTAGATATATTCTAATGCTTTTATCACCTTTCAAAAATAACTGTAATTAGTCAGCCCAAGAGCTTTCATGCTCTGAAGATACAGAAATTTCAATAAAATGATGTAAAACTTCAAAGACTTAGTGGATAAGTATTTGTTAAATGTCAATAGCACAATGTTTAATTTATAGAGACTAAATAAAAGGGAAGTTTGACAGCTATCTTTTAATACATACAAAGCCAAGCTAGCATTTACCTTGATCTGTGATGCACTACAGTGAAAAAGATAAGAACCAAGTTATTGGAATCTCCTGAGTTCAAATTCCTTCATCTACCTGTTGTGTCAATTTGAGTAAGGTATTTAAACTCTATGTGCTTTATTTTCCCTGTTTCTAAAATGAGATAAGAAATAGTACCGAACTTGTAGAATTATTTTAAGTATTAAATGAAATAAGGCAGGTAAAGTGCTTAGCTCAGGACTTAGCTTGGAGTCCTCACTCAATAAATAGTGAGGACTATTCGTCCTTCTATCATTATTAGTGATAATGTAGCTCCTTTCATTATTCCACAAATTCATATAAGTTACTCTGATTTTTTTCCTAAACTGATAGGTACTTAAGATGTCTGTATTGTCTTTTTGCAGTAATAATTACTGTATTGTCTGCAAGGAACATAATTAAGATTCATCCACAATGATGAAACTACTCTTTTTTTTTTTTGGCCATGCCGTGCGTCATGTGGGATCTTATTTCCCCGACCAGGGATCGAACCCATGCACGCTGCAGTGGAAGCATGGAGTCTTAACCACTGAACCGCCAGGGAAGTCCCAAAATTACTCTTTTTGATAACCTAGCATTATATCATGTATCACATATCATATATCATATCATATCATACTCCTATAGGCCAGCATTGAAAGACAATTGTATAAGGAGTGAGCAGACGTGAATTCTACACCCAGCTCCATCTGTTCTGCTTCCTTCCTTGAAGCTGATCTAAACCTCTAATGACACTGCACCTGCATCTTCAGACCCATGAAAATGACCTGGCTTGGGAGTCATATGCATCACTTCTGCTCACAGTTAGTTCATTGACCAGAACAAGTCACCCATTTGTTTGGGTAGCTGACACATAGCAGGCTCTGAATAACCAATCTTTTAAAAGATTAAATGAAAACAAATTAGACTGGTTACTCAGTAATGAGTTGTTTTTGTTAGATGGGAAAATTATCAGATATAAACTTTGAAATGCACATTTTGCTAAATAAAGTTCAGCAAGGATATTTAAGTACTTTTTGTGATTTTCCCAAGCTTTATATTTCTTATTTAAATTAAACTTTTCTTTGAGGACTTCCTTTGGTTTTATATGCTTTTATTTTGCCTAACTCAGTTGCATTTTATACCTTTTCAGTCTTTAAAAATTGTAACACATTTTCCATGGAAACAACCTTTGTTTGCTACCTAGTTATAAATAACTTCTTTCTGGTGATTCTTTTTTCTTACAATTACCTAACAAAGACAATGGTGAACTGTTTGTTTTTTCCTGAAAAGCAAATGAACATGACACTATATACTTAGTTAACTATAGATCAGCATAGGATATGACTCCGAGGGCTTATGGAAAAACGGCACACTCACTCCTTAAAAGAAATTTTAAAAAATAATGCTAAAGATATTTAAGGTTTATCCCTACATCCTCTTGAAACTGCTTAAATCTTAGTCAATTAATTCTATTGTCATTCGGGAAAATACCTCATAAACTTAAATTTGCACTTAACGTTAGTGGCATACCTCACTCATGCCCACATTCTGATAGCCAGAATGGAGCAGGATTACCGGATGTAGCAGATACTGTTTTAATGCCCCACTCATATGCTCTTGGACCTTATCATTTTGTTATACAGATGCCCAAGACTTCCATTTACCAGCACATGCATTTCTATATCTGAGGGCTTTCTGGCTCCTGGAGCCTGTTCTGTCTATGAACAGTGTAGGCAGAAGTCTGGGAAATTAATCCTTCCCCTGCACTCAGAGTAGATCTCAACCAATGACTAAGGGGCTTATGTATACTCCAGGTCCCTCATCCTTGAGGTGGGTTTATCTGAGGCACTGTGTCTTAGACTTCCCCAGAGAGATTTATTCCAGTTGCCCACAGTAGCAATTTAAGAATGCATCCTTAACTGTCTTCCTTATTCTTCTGTCTCACTTCCCCACTCCATACTGATGTTTCCTGGAATCATCTCTGAAATAGACTACTCTAATTTAAATTCTTGTCTCAGGCTCTAAGACCGTGGACCATGGGATCTACATAGATCTGTATGGCCAGTTTGCTCTCAGGGTAGCTGCACCCATTCACACTCTCACATGTGGTTCCTACTTCTCAATGACATTGACAACTTTTAGATTCAACTCATAGTTTTATTTTGTGTTTCTGTGATTACTAGCGAAACCCATTTCTTCATACACCTGTGGGCCATATGGTGTTCATACCTTTGGATTTCCCAATTATGCTCTTTTCCATTTTTCTATTGGGTTACCTATATTTTTCTTGATTTAGAATATTTCCCTGTATATTTTAGATATTAATTCCTTGTTGGTTTTAGATGTTGCAAATATCTTCTTCTAGTCTGTCAAGTATCTGTTAAATTCTTGACATAAATCTGTATGTATGGTGTCCTTTATAGACTGTTAATTCTGACGTAAAAAATACTATATATATTTATTATATATTAAAATATATAATGCTTTTTGAGGGGGTCTGGTTTACTAAGTTATTCCCACACCAAAGCCACAAAGATATTATTCTCCATGATCTCCCTCTTCCTATGCTAGTACCAGAGTAATGCTAGTACCACTCTAGCAGAGTGACTCTCTCCCTGTCACATGTCAGATTGTCTGGAAGCAGAAGCTGAGATGGACTTTGGGATGCAAAAGGTTTACTAAAAATTAGCACACGTGAAAGGGAGGGGAAGGAAGTAGAATTGGGCAGAGAAAGTAATTGAACTAAGATGCAGGTTGATAAAGCCTCAGGCAACCCAGTGAAGCACTTTGGAACAAATACTATTAATCATCAGAGTGTCCTGCATCAGGCTGAAATGGCCAGACTTTTATAGCTCACTTGCCCTCAGTCGCCATGTCCTGGCAGCCCTGGAAGGATGTGACCTTGGGCAAGAGAGTTCCCAGGAGATGAGGTTGACCCTGAAGCAGCTGAGAGCTGGAGGCTGTATAGTAGCTGCCCTCCCTGTAGCTGGGCAGTGAGTTCTTCCTCAAAGGAGGATGTAGGCTGTACACCTCCATGTCTAACATACTCTTCTTTGCTCTTCTTGTTAAAAATTGACATCATAATTATTCACAGATCTTTATTTTTCTTTATAAATTTTGGAAGGTTTTTTTTTGTGTTCCTTTTGGAATTTTGGTTGGAATGGCACAGAATGTATGCAATTCAATGTGAGGAGAATTGACATCCACTGGGTAGTGGTGTACCAAGCAGATGACATTTGGGTGGTGGCCAAATAGATGATGCGCTGGAGAAGGAACTGCAGAAGTAACAGGCCAAGGAGGCAGCCAGTGTAGTCAGGGGATTGTTAAATACAGAGGGGATCGAGCACATAATTATATATATGTTGAAGTCAATATGAAAAAAAAATATATGGGAGCCTGGTTTCACTGTCAAAAGGGGATTTACAAATATAGAGCAGGGAAAGTCTTACAAGTACTCAGAGGTGCTGGACTGGCATCGACTGCATCAGTGTAAACTCATGGTTTTTAAATATATTTAGTGATAGATTTAGAAACAAGAGATAAATATATGCATATACATACATATATTTCCTAGCTCTGACAGCTGAAAGAACCTAGGCGCCACGATACCCCCATAGCAGTAAATGCACTGAGAGCCCAGATCTAGATTTCTGATTCCAGAGCTGAGGCAGAGAAAATACAAAATGAGCCTAGAACAACTAGTTGTACCAGAAAGTAAGGAAATGTTTATAGAATGATGGGGAAATGCCAACAGGACAAAAAGTGAGCTTGAAAGGACTTCCATTGGCCAAATCTGGGACAATTTGAGCATGAAAATAAACAGCTATAGCAAAACATTACAACCTATTGAATGAGATAGGAGTCTATATTGAAATAAATAAGTGAATAAACGAATAAATAAATATATAAATAGAAGGGAAAACTCTTCCTTATATTAGAATGTTAACTAGTAAATACAGAAGAAATGATGGACTGAGAAAATTACCATTTAATCATCATCATTGTGATGAGTCATTCAGGCAGCAATTAATGGATGTTAAGGCTGGTGGGCGAGGTGAGGAACAGAATATTGGCATAATCTCAGAATATCTCCCCATAAAATATTTATCATGTACAAAGGAAATAATGTGATCTTTATGGTGGAAAAGACCACCTGACTAGATGAGTAAAGTTCTCATCACAGTGCTGTGAAGAGTTGACAGCATGAGCCCCCAGGGAGATGCAAAGAGCCAGCCCCATTTCTGTGGTTTTCTTGTAAAAATGTATGTCCTAAGTCTAGTCATGAGGAACAGTAAATGGACCCAGTTGAGGATCATCCTATGGAATGAAAGGCCTGTTCTTTTTAAAACTGTCAAGGTCATAAAAAACAAGGAAAGACTGAGAAATTGTTCCAGGTTCAAGGAGACTGAAATACATGACAATTAAATTCTACCTAAGTTCCTAGATGGGATTTTGGACCAGAAAGGAAAAAAGACATTGTTGGGACAGAGAGTGAAATTTTAATGGAGTCTGTGTTGTATCAATGTTGATTTCCTGACTTGGAAGTTTATGTAATGGTTATGAAGGAGAGCGCCTTTGTTTTGTGGATATACGCACTGGATGTTTAGGGCTGATACGGTATCAAGTCTATAGATTTTTGTAAGATTGTTCATAAAAAGACTCAACAAAAACAATGAAACTATATATATATATATATATATATATATATATATATGTTTAGGGCTGATAGGGTATCAAGTCTATAGATTTTTGTAAGATTGTTCATAAAAAGACTCAACCAAAACAATGAGACCATATATATATATACAAACACAGTGAAAGCAGATGTGGTAAGATATTACAATTAGGGAATCTAAGTGAAGAGGATATGGGAGTTCTTGCAACTTCTCTGTAATTTGAAATTATTTCAAAATACTTATGCTACATATTCATATTCATATCTATTTATTTATTTGGCCATGCTGCACAGCTTGTGGGATCCTAGTTCCCCAACCAGGGATCGAACCTGGGTCCCTGCAGTGAAAGCGCCGAGTCCTAACCACTGGACCACCAGGGAATTCCCATACAGATTCATATTTAAAATAAACATAAAAACATATGTCCACACAAAAGTTTGTGCACAAATATTCCTAGCAGCATTATCTATAATACTCAAAAAGTGAAAACAATCAAAATATCCATTAACTGGAATGGATAGGCAAAACATCGTATATCTGTACAATGAAATAGTATTTGGCAATAAAAAGGAAGTAGGTGTTGATACATGCTACAACGTGGATGAACCTCGAAAATACTGTGTTCGGTGAAAGCAACCAGTCACAAAAGACCACAAGTTGTAGGATTCCATTCATGTGAAATGTCTACAATAAGAAAATTCATAGAAACCAAAAGTAAATTAGCTGTTGCCAGGGGCCGAGGAGAGCGGGGGGAATGAGGAGTGACTGTTACTTATTTGGGCTTCCAATTCCATACCTCAAATTAGAGAATCTATACCTTATTTTAGAGTTGATCTCTGAAGTCTCTAGGATCCTCTTAATCTATATGGCTGAGACTCGTAAAGAGATTGTGTTGAGGAAGTAATACCCTTGACTTGATGATTTTTAAACAACTTATATGGGGTTATTGGAAAATATATTAATTATTAACTCATTTTAGAGGAGCATGTTGTTCATTTATTTGAAACTTTATGAAACATACGTCCAAAAACCATAGGAACTTGGTTAAAAGCTAGCAAAGACTCAAACGCACCACCTAGCGGTGAAGACAGGAAGTTTCAGATTGGTGATGCAAGACGTCTTGCCATCACACGTGCAGGACGGCTGTCCATAGCAATCTTTTATCTTGTATTTGTCCTGTCCCCCTCATCACTCAGGATAGTTTCACGTACACAGAAATCCAATACTTCCTGACTTAATAGTTTGTTCATGTTCATTTGACGTACTTTTAAGCCAATGAAATATTGTTGACTTCTGAGAACTGTGGGAAAATCATTGGTTTTAAGATTTGCGGGGCTGAAGGTGCCTTTCTATTCATACATCTCAAACCCCTCCTACCCAAGAGGCCCACCTAGTCCATCTCTTTGTGGATGGACACGCCACTCCACAAGCGCCTGGTTCAGAGAACCAGGACCACTGCCTTTGAAAAGACAAAAATCTATACTCCAATGGGATCCTTGATGTCAAGTATTTAACGACTTTGTTTTACCTACTACAGTAATTAAAATTAAGTCTTCAAATTTAAATTTAAATATCTAAAAGCAGGAATGCACCATCCTTAATCTTAAACCCCAAAAGCAGGAAAGAGGTCAGAATCCTAGGGTACTGGGCCTATTGGTAAAGAGGGATCTATGCTGTTTTTTGGTTTTGCATTCCGCTGCCGCTCCTCCCGCGCCCGCACTTTCTCCTTTCCTTTTTCACTCCATCTTTTTCCTCTCTTTTCTCTTTCTCTCCCAAATAACAGTCAAGTAATTAAGATCAGCACCATGTTTAAATGGAACAGGTAGTGCCCTGCACAGGGTGATTTAATTATCCCAGGTTTTCACCTGAAAATCCCCTTCGCCATCGAAAATATTTCTCTTCGAGTTCTTTCCTGAAATATTAAGCCATTTTCCAACACTCTGCCTTAATTATTAATTAAGCCTTCTTTCGAAATATCATTCTCACTTTAGCACAATTTTTTAAAACCCCTTTCCACACAACACAGGAGGGGTTCTGAATATACCAATTTTAGAATTTTGCCTGTGATCAGCCTTGCTAATAGAGATCTCCTGGTTTTTAAATATTAACTTAAAACGTTTGATTTCAATTTTTTACTGGGTTTACGAATGCCGGCTGCCTTTCAATGACTTAAAATGTATCCTCACCTTTGAAAACTCTAGGGCTCAGTGCCTCCACGGGCATCCAGGCATTTATTCTTAATTCTGCTTCTTTAATAGGCTCCTGGGAGGAGCGGTTTCGATCTAGAAGTTCAGGGAAGCAGTTACCACAGAACTTGCAACAGTTGGTGTCAGGCGACAGGCAGGTTGGAAGTGATAAATGGGGCTGGTTTAAGAAACAAAAAGCCCCGGGAAGGGAAAGGAAGGGACAGCCGTGGCCTTGGGGGCTGTCAGTACGGGGCCGGCGGCGCCCAGCTCCGGCCGCGGGAAGGCGCCTGCCTGGGAGGCCAGAGGCGGCGGCGGCCGCGGAGACCGCAAGCCGGGAGATCGCGCAGCGTTGGGTGCGGGCCGGCGCGCGCCCAAGCCGCCCCCGGGCCACGCCGGGGCCACGGCGAGGTGAGGCCAGCCCTGCCCCCGCGCCGCCCCCGGCGGGAGGCGCGACGCCCAGGCCGCGGGTGCGTGCGCGGCCCCGGGCGACGCGGCTGGGCGTGCGCGGGGCCGCGGCGGAGGCAGGGCCGGGCGGGCGGCAGAAGATGGCGAGGGTGTGTAGGCGGCAGCAATGCTCCGTTGAGAGACGCGGCTTTCGGCAAGAACTGGACTCTTGGCGCCACAAGCTCATTCACTGTGTAGGTGAGACCCTCCCCCGGCTGCCTCCGGCTCTCGGGCCACCCAGCCGCCGGCCGCCCGGAACGAGGGAGGGAGCCGGGAGAGAGCAATTGCTGCTCCGGCCCGCCCGCCCTCTTAGGCTTGGGCGTCCCCCTCCCCCACCCCCCGGAGTGCGGGCGCGCGCGACCTCCGGGCGGGCTCTCCGTGCTCGGGCCCCTCCCCTCCGCGCGCCTTTGCCGGGGCGGGCTCTCGGGCGGGAGCGCGTGCCCCTTCTCTCCTCTCTCCTTTCCTCCCTCCCTCCAGGCCCGGCGGCCCGGCGCCGCAGCTGGCTTATTGTGGAGGCTCGCCGCGCGCCGCTGCCACTGGACCGGTGGCGGCGCCGCCGCCGGTGCCGCAGAGCCCAACGCGAGAGCTGGGGGGCGTGCTTGGCCGCGGCTCGACCCCCTGCTCCGCTCTGGCCGGCGCCTTCCGCATCGCACGCCGCCCCTCCCCCACGTGCCGCGGCGGCGCGCGCCCGTGTCCCCGCGTGCACGGGCGGCGGGCGGGCGCTCGGGCGTGTGCGAGGCGTGAGGTGGAGATGGGGGCGGAGGGAGCCGGAGCTGTCACAGGCCCCGGGTCCGCCTGACGGAGCCAAGTGGGGTGTCATGGCCGCGGGGGGCAGCGGCTGCACTTCCTCTGCGGGCGGCGGCGGCGGCAGCGGCCGGGGAGTTAATCCTCGACGCTCGGGTCGGTGTGTGTGTATTTGTGTTCGGTGTGTGCGCGGCGGGAGGAAGGGGGGGTGGGACCGGGTCCGACCGGGAAGCCGGAGCAGGGGTTGCTCTTGTCCTCTCCTGGGGGATTTTCCGGAGCCGCCGCCTCGCCGAGAGCCTCGTCCGCCGCCCGCACCTCAGGCCGCCTCGGGTGGCTTTTTCCGTGCGGGCAGGAGGGAGTGTGGACGGCGTCGCCCCGGGAGGGGCCGGGCGGCCGAGCTGCGCCTCTCACACTGTGTGTTTTGTCTGTTTTTCTCTCCCAAGGTCCCGTTTCCCTCTGTGCGGCGGCCGGCGGGACCATAAGGGCTTAACTCATATATTTAACCCCCCTCCAAAAAGTAAGTGGCCCGTGTGGTGTCTCCGCTCCGCCCGCCGCCCCCTAGCCCCAGTCCGTCCTGTGTCTGACTCTCCTGTGCTCCAGCATTGTTATTTCCCCATCTTTGCTTCGGTGCTGCTGATGTGTGGGGAAATGTCTCTTGTCGTCCTCCGTCCCCCACGCCCAGTCCTCGGGGAGGCCCAGAATTCCAAACCGCCCCCCCCTCCGTGGGGAATGATCTTGGTCTTCCCAACAGAATCTAGGAGATTCTTTCCGTTCGCTTGGGCCCCTCATCCCCTCCTTCCCGACAGGGTTTCGTTGGAAGGAATTATGCAAATCCTGCTTTCTGGTGTCCATTCAGCGGCAATTTCATGCGGTGAGAAGTTCTCTTTGTTGTGCGAGGGGGAGAACAGACACTGATTTAATAGACATATCTGTTGGGGGGAAGGGTAGAGGGGGTGTGGAGAAGCTCAGTTTGGAAGAATTACAGCACTTGGTTAGCTCAGTGTCTTTGTGTTTGAGCTTTCTGGCTTGACAGGAGGGTATGCCCTTTACAATGTCCCACAAGGGATGTTTTCTATACTAGATTAAAAAACAACTTTAAACAAGTGAAAAATAAGGTAACCTTTAGTTAGAGAATATAAACCTTTCCATTTCTGCGGTGTTTCATTATTAAAATGTATGTGAATTTTGTTAAGGGTTTAGACTGTACTATCAAAATTAATATAGGCAACAATGCTTTACAGTATCTGATATCACTTTGGTTGTCCACAGGTTAAAAGTATATTTTAAAACATATACTTGTATAAATAATAAAGGTATGAATCTGCTTTTTGGTATAATATGTCTTGTGGATATATTTGAAAATTTCCCTCCTGCCAATCCAAGCCCAGCTCTGCTGTCCAGGAATCAGCCTTTTGGTTATTAGTTATCATTTACTCTGCTCTGTCTCTGCTTGTTTTATTCTTTGAAACCTATCTTAGGTTTGCTAAAATGTTACATCAGCTTTAGCACTTTTTGAATTATGTGTTATTTGTAACTATCATATAAGAGACCTTATAAGGCATGTAGAGGTTTTGAGAATCATGAAATTAATGAGTTTTCAGAATTGTGAGTTAATACAAAATCCTGAAATTATTTCGAAGAATTTTTAGTTCTTGTATTTGTTTCACTTTTTTAATGATTGGTCTTTTTTTTTTCAGTAGGGCTTTTTAGTTTTTAAAAGATTTTGAAATTGAAAACTATAACCCTATAGATTTCTTAAATTACTGTTGCTTTAGTTTAGTTGGTTGTTTATCTTATTCTGATTCTTTTTGCTTTGAATCCTTGCCTTTTGCCTCAGGCCCCCTTTTTATCAGTCATTGCTTAGTGTTAGTGGCGAGTTACTGCTGCTTGACAAGACGTTTTTGTTTTTTGATTTTGGGGTTTTTTTTTTTTAACTAATAAAATCCTTCTGTTAAGTATCTGAATTGAATATCAAGTTTTAGATTCTTTTTTTGAGGGAGAATTTTAATCTAGTAATCAGTTTTTTTTAAAAGCATTCTGTTAACTCCAAATCTCCACTTTCGAGGTAGTAAAGTTCAGGAGATTATTTAGAGTCCAGAGTGCAGATCAGTATTTTAGTCTGAGCAGTAATATATAGTTGATAGTCTCCCAACTAAAATCAATTGCGTCTCATATTTTCTCTTCTATTGTATGTAATTTTGTTCTTTAGGAAAAGAGTTCTAAGTAAGTCAAATGTAGTGTTAACTTTCTATATATAAGAGCGGTGGCAATGATTTTTATTTATATATAATCCAAAAGGCAAC
This sequence comes from Balaenoptera acutorostrata, assembly GCF_949987535.1. Classification (NCBI taxonomy): domain Eukaryota; kingdom Metazoa; phylum Chordata; class Mammalia; order Artiodactyla; family Balaenopteridae; genus Balaenoptera; species Balaenoptera acutorostrata. The sequence goes on along the minus strand of NC_080079.1, from coordinate 31,846,305 downwards.
TCTGTTTGTCACTAGCAAATGTAGTAATTCCTCTTTTATTTTAATGGATTGGTTCTGAACAGTTAACCTTCTATTTGATTCTCTTCACTGATTATCTTAATACTTTAGGATCATTTGGTTCCTAAGTAATACTTAATTTATAGCAGTCTTTGGATTGAAAGTGAATTCTCATTTCCAAAATCTAATACTCCCTTCTACTTTTTTTTTTTGGAGGGAGGTGAGGGTCAGGACTGTAGAGGTGGAAGTGAAGGTGTTTGTGTTTCCATTATTAGGTTTTAGTCGAATTGGAGTTAGCAGGTTCAGACAGTGATTATGATCAAGATGGGTATTTGGTAACCAGGTGATTATTGAGTCCTCTGGGACTAGAATGATATTCCATTCTGGGAAGATGGAGGTTCTCTCTGTTGCCTAATATGATATAACCTATTGCTTGGCTGCTCGTCATCTTTGCTATATTCTCGAAAAGCTCTTCCCAACATAGGGGAAATTGTGATTATTTCAGCTTAGCTCTAACTTGGTGGAAAAAAGATAGCAGGATGAGTCTCTGACTTAACAGAGAGTTATTTCAAATTGCCCTAATTCCCTCAAATATGCTTATAGCTGGAGCAGTTCTAGGAAGCATCTGAATAATGCCATTTTTTTTTTTAGCCTTATGGGGTTACACAGGATGGCCTGGAATTCCTTCCAGAGTGAGAATTAGGTATTCAATGTCTGTGGGGACTTGCCACTTCTGAGTACTTGCCTAATCACTTAGCTACTTGTACTAGTGCTGTTTTTAGGATCGAAAGGCGGTTAGGTAAGTACATAATTACTTTATTTAAATATTTATTAAGCATCTGTCTTGTATCAGTCACTGTGGGCAAACAAAGATATTGGGGAAGCTGCCTTAACATTCAAGAACTTTTATTAGTCCTTAGAAAAAATATAGTGTATTCAGTACAAGGCAAAATGTGCCATAGGATAGTGAAAGCAAGTGCTGGGGGTGTTTGGAAGTGAAAGAAATCAGATGATGAAGAAAGGCTTCATGAAGAAGGTGGTGGATTTTTGCTTCATTTTGATGAAAATGGAGAAGGCATTCCTGTCATGTGAAACAAATAAGCAAAAGTACAAAAGGACAAGAGTGAGTTGTCTGTTTAAACTGCAGTCCAAGATTGGTGTAGGGAATGTATAGGTGATAAGTTTGCAGAGATAGATTGTTGGATTTTCTAATGCAGGTTAAGAAGTGGAGTCTCTTTGTTAGGCACCTTGGGGTTTGCAGCACACCTCTCTCCTTAGCTCAGAAGAAGAATGTTTCCTTTATTTAAGGATTCCATTGTAAAATTCTACAATAATGATGTTGGTTGTTTTTTTAAATCACCTTGGCAGAGACAATATTGTTATCCACAGCAGTGTCTCTTCTAAGTAAGCTCATTTGGAGGCTGTACCTTATTCCATTGCACAAAACTCGTTTTTGAAGTTGCCTAAAATCAGTGGCATATTCATTCTTTGAGTCCCCTTAGTTTTGGGAAATTTTCATCCTTTAGAGGTTGGATTTGGTATTTGGAAACAGAAAATAATATTTTCTGCCACAAATAAAGGTACATATAAAATAATGAGATTGGGTTTTTTTTCCTGCCTTGCAAACTGGCTCTGAAAGCTCAGCAGAGGGGCTTGATTTGTTTTGATGTGCCTCTGAACTTCTCTCTTGATTCGTATTTCCTTCATGTCCACCCGTCTGCTGAATGGAATCTGGATATTGGGTAGATGTGAGTAAACAAAGCTGTTATTTTTTGTAGTTTCAAGTTAAAGACTTGCCATTACTACCCTCCAAATTATCTTTACTCTATTTGCAAATATTTTTTAAAATCTTTTTACTGTTTGTTATACTTGCACATTGTTTTTGGGATAATCCCAGTGTGAAACATTTGCTAATTGTATTGACTGTCTCTCGTATGTGGGAAGTATCCCAAGTCCAGTGGTCCATACCCTGAATTTTTTCTTTTTTTAATTGAGATATCATGTATATACCATAAAATTCACCCTTTTAATTCATACAATTCAGTGGTTTTTAGTTTATTCATAAGATTGTGCAAATATCACTAATTCTCGAACACTTTCATACCCAAAAAAGAAACCCTATACTCATTAGAAGTCATTTCGCATTTCTCCTATGACCCAGTCCTTGGTAACCCCTAATCTACCTCTGTTTCTGTGGATTTGCCTATTCTGGACAATTCATATAAATGTAATATTATAATATGTGGCCTTTTGTGTCTGGCTTCTTATCATGTTTTCAGAATTCATCCATGTACTGGCATATATCAGCACTTTATTGCTTTTTATGGCTAACTAATATTGCATTGTATGGACATACTATATTTTGTACATCCATTCATCAGTTGTCAGACGTTTGAGTTGTTTCCACTTTTAGCCTGTTATGAAGAAGCTGCTGTGAACTTAAGCAGCATTATTCGTGTGGACGTTTGTCTTTTCTTCTTTTGGGTACGTACTTCAGAGTGAACTTGCTGGGTCATATAGTAACTTTTAATGTTGAGGAACTGTTAAACTGTTTTCTAAAGCGGCTGCAGTATTTTACATTCCCACCAGAGGTGTAGGAGGATTTCAGTTTCTCCACACCCTTGCCAACACTTGTTACTGTCTGTCTTTTTGGTTATAGCCATTCTAGTGGGTAGGTATGAACTAGTATGTCATTGTTGTTTTGATTTGCATTTCCCTAATGACCATTGATGTTGAGCATCTTTTCATTTGCTTGTTGGCCATTTGTATATTTTCTTTGGAGAAACGTCTCTTCAGATCCCTAGCCAATTTTTTAACTAATTGTCTTTTTATTGTTGTCTTTTTATTGTTGAGTTGTAGCATATATTCTGGATGCTAGACCCACATCAGTATATGATTTGCAAAAGTTTTTTTCTTATCATACCCTCAGTTTGAGAGTAGTTAGATCAGAAGATAATCTGCAGCATTATTCCTGTGCAGGGAATAATGGATGTTGTAATGGAGTGATCAGAATGAACCAGAATTACTCAGGAAAGGCTTCCTTAAACATCCTTTTCCATGAATTATTAAAATTGTTATTTGATGGAGTTTTGTAATAACACAGGTATACTTTGCTATCCAAATCTTCTAAGTTTTTGCCTTTTTTTAGTGAGGGTTCATATTTCAAGTTCAAATAATGTGGTAAACCATGTTATTTGAATCTGTTCTATACCTGAGTTTTGGATAGTATATAATCAAGGTTTAGGTGGAGAAGGATATCTTTTCTCTATATAGACATTTTGTCTGAATCTATTCTGTGTCTGGTGTTCATGGTGTTACCATCTTATATCTGCACAGCACATTTTATATTTTTTTAGAAAACTTTCACATTATTTTATTGTCTTTATTTAGAAATGTAGAAAATTAAAGATGGGTATTAAAAAACTATTGGTCAGTTGGGAAACACTGACTAATAACTCTTGTTAAAGTAATAAAGGGATTTCCTTTAGCATAAATGTTTCCCTTTTATCCACAGAAATAATTTTATGATATTTTAATGTTTGAAATAGTTACCTAATTTCTCAGGTAAAAGTAGAATACAGAGCTGAACTTCTCCAGAAACACGCTTTTTAATTTAATTTGCTTCAATTGCTGTATAAAATTACATAGTAATTTTCTATCTCTATTAATGATGGTACACATCAAGACTAACTTTTTGGGTTAGAAGCTGTGAATACCAGTATTATTTCCCATGAGAATTATTATTATTGGAAAAACCGTTGTATGATGAACGTTTTCATTTTTGTTGTTTACTAGATAGTCTGTGACTGTTATTTGGTCTCATGATTAGCTTATTTTTCATAAGCTCTGAGTCATTATCATCATTATTAACAAATGATTATTGTATGTTTTTTTCTTATTAATTGATTTTTTAGAGATTTCCAGAGGGTAAAGGCATGTTCTCCCTCTCCTAAGCTGCCAATATAAAGGGGAAGAAAAACTAATTTAAAAAGATCTACAGGTTGTGTGTTGCTTGGTAAAAGAAAATCTCACATCTGAAAATGTGAATGTACTACAAAAAATGTATCTTGTGTTAGAACAGAATTCATCTCTGATTTAATATAAGAAACATGCTCCACTAGTACATGTAGAATTATTATTGGTTTATACAAATTTCAAAAATAAGTTTACCATGTGTACAGAGGAAGAAATTGTTGAATTTGTTAAATTGAGGCATGCTTATGTTCAGTTTGATGCTCTGTTTTTTTGTGTGTTTTTTTAAAATTTTTATTTATTTATTTATTTATTTATGGCTGTGTTGGGTCTTCATTTCTGTGCGAGGACTTTCTCTAGTTGTGGCAAGTGAGGGCCACTCTTCATCGCGGTGCGCGGGCCTCTCATTATCGCGACCTCTCTTGTTGCGGAGCACAGGCTCCAGACTGCGCGTCAGTAATTGTGGCTCACGGGCCCAGCTGCTCCGCGGCATGTGGGATATTCCCAGACCAGGGCTCGAACCCATGTCCGCTGCATTGGCAGGCAGATTCTCAACCACTGCGCCACCACGGAAACCCTGATGCTCTCTTGTTTTTCATGTATTTTTTATTGTCCCCAATGCATGGGTATTTTTCTTTTTAATTAATTAATTTTTGGCTGCATTGGGTCTTCATTGTGGTGCACGGACTTCTCATTGCGGTGGCTTGTTGCAGAGCACGGCCTCTAGACGCATGGGCTTCAGTAGTTGTGGCACACGGGCTCAGTAGTTGTGGCTTGCGGGCTTTAGAGCTCAGGCTTAGTAGTTGTGGCGCATGGGCTTACTTACTCTGCGGCATGTGGGATCTTCCCGAACCAGGGATCAAACCCACGTCCCCTGCGTTGGCAGGCGGATTCTTAACCACTGCACCACCAGGGAAGTCCCAATGCATTGGTATTTATGGGCTTTTACCTGAATGCTCCCCTTCCTCTCAGTCAATGTAGGCATATTTTCTAAGTCATTTGTAGGTATTTTTCTCTATACCTACCCACAGGATATTCTCCTGTTCTGTTTTACCTGTCTTTTCATCTTTTAGGTACATGATTTATCAAAAGTAGAAGGGATGCTAGAACTTGTCTTCTTGTCCAACCATATTAAAGGGAAAAAGAATTTTTTAAAAAATCTTTCAATTTTGAAAACTTCAAAACATACACAAAAGTAGAAAGAATAATATAGTGAACACCCAGCTCCATCAACTAATGGCTGTTATTCATTCCCACAAGATTACTTTGAAGCAAATCCCAGACATCATATTTAGTATTGAATCTTTTTGCAACCTGCCTGTATAATATCATCTCCTTCTTCCCACCTTCCATCCCCATCAAGTGGTTCATAACTTTAAAGAAATGAGATATTATCTAAATATGGAGAAGACTGGTTGTTGTTTTGTCTTATTAATGTTCCTTAAGAGCTGTCATATGTTGAGTATTTACTGTGTGCCAGACAAGAGCCCTTTGATGTTAATATCTGTTTTACAGGTGGAAAAACGGAATTTGGAAAGATTAAGGATTTCATTTATGGTCACTCAGCTAAAGAGTGGTAGACCTGGGATGGGAATTCAAAAGCCTGTGCTATAGAACATTAAAGCATACGCCCTTTTTTTAGACTTTCTTATTTGGTTCCACCAAGTTGCCTTTTCTTTCTTTGTTCCCTACTACTGATGGCATACTCAATTTATATTACAGTAAAGAATTCTACTCATAATATTATCATAAATGGTAGCATAATTCTTTCAATACCCTGGCCTAAAATGTCTTTCCCTCTTCTCTTCAGTGTTATGGTCTAGTTTGTCTATCCTTTTTCTTCTCAAATTTTTAGTTTTGTCAGAGCTAAGTAGGTTTGAGCTGAATGCTTCCACTGGCTTAGTTCTCCTTCATACGTTGCTAGACTGGCCTTTCTTCACCATTGGCTGAGATCTGAGCATAGGTTTTGAAGAGGAAAGATAGCAAAGGATATCCAGGTGATCCTGGGCCTTAAGCTTGGTGAACCTTCCACGTGGACCAGCTTGGTTGACAGAGCACTTTGAAATTTGTAACAAAAGCATTATAGTAACAGTGTGTAGGTACCTGGCCTTTCCTTCTATTCATATCCTTCCCAGAAACCTCAGGTGTGGACAGAGGGGGAACAGGGTAAAGCAGATTGAGGTCAAGATTCAGGATTCCTGGATTTTAGTCAAATGCTTTTTGAGTTCTAACCTCCTATGCCTTAGATTTGGCACTTGGTTATAAATGTTTCAAAACGTGATGGAAAGCAAAGTTGCTGAGTAATGTATAATTGCTGAGAAGGGGAGGGAGCAATTTGGCAGATTTTTTTAAAATTTATTTATTTGTTTTTATTTTTGGCTGTGTTGGGTCTTCGTTGCTGCACGTGGGCTTTCTCTAGTTGTGGCAAGCGGGGGCTACTCTTTGTTGCGGTGCGCAGGCTTCTCATTGCAGTGGCTTCTCTTGTTGCGGAGCACGGGCTCTAGGCGCGCAGGCTTCAGTAGTTGTGGCACGTGGGCTCAGTAGTTGTGGCTCGTGGGTTCTAGAGCACAGGCTCAGTAGTTGTGGCGCATGGGCTTAGTTGCTCTGCGGCATGTGGGATCTTCCCGGACCAGGGCTCAAACCCGTGTCCCCTGCATTGGCAGGCGGATTCTTAACCACTGCGCCATCAGGGAAGCCCCAGATTTTTTAAATGATATGCTAGTTTGGTAATTCAAGCATCACCGGTCTCAGACTAATGCTACATTAGTAGATACAGGAAGATGTGACAAAGGTAAGTGGGAGAAATTCCCATCAAAATAAAATGGGAAGCTCTTTGCCTTCACTAAGAATAAAATGTGAGAGGAACATAAATATCTGTGAATATGTGCCTGTGTTGAAATGTGGCTTTTTCATTGCATGGTTAATGATATAAATACTTACTAATCTTGTCATATGTGTTAGGTTATGTGAATTTTCATTCAGCTAGTAAGGAAACTGATGAAGTTTATCTTGTATAAATGGGCATTGATTTAATTTATTTGAGCACAATAAAATGAAACTTTAATTATGGGTGGGCTAAGAAGTCCATAAATCTTTGGGAATAGTTATTGAAAAAACCTTTAAGCTGGTCATTTTTCTGAGTGTTTAATGTAATTAATACATCTTTAAAAAATGATTTAGTTAATATACCCCTACATAAAATGATCAGTGTGTTAATATTTTACTTATTGTTTATTTATTAGAAACCTAACAATTATGCTTAGCAGTATTTTTATAATACTTAATATGTTAGGTACCCTATCTAGAGCTGGATTTTGTTCTGGAAAGAGAATACATCAGGATAAAAATAATGAAATAATATGGATTAATTTCTAACAATTTTTTGAGAGGTACTGAAGTTTTGCTGTATGACTTTTTCAAAAGAAAAGCAGGTATGATTAAACTGATAAGGCTGTGTGCCATGTGAGACTTGTACAACCAATGTTTAGTTGTATATACATATATTTTCTATGCATAGCTTTTTACTGTGGAGTATTTACTAAAATAGATTTTGGCATGTTAAAATAAACAGGCATATACAGAGAGTCAAATCCATATAGTCTCTTGATAACCATTTCAAGACCCATGGCTTATGGCTACAATCTTATCTAAAAGATAACATTCCCTTTGACCCCTTTCTCCTTAGGCAAAGAACTTCCGTTTAATTTTCATGTAACATATCCAAATCAAAGATTGTTTTATTTTATTGGTGATAGGCAAGGGTAAATTCATAAATGGGGTAAAGATAAAGAAGAGAAACTAGAATTTTCCACATTAAGTGAGAAGACTTTAGGTAGGAATTATAAGAAGCTGTAAACCTATGTGGGACTTAATTTTTATAAAAAATAAGTAGGCCACATAAGTGATAGTCCAACCTGAATGAGTTGTTTTGGTCAAGACTATTAAACTATTAAGAAGATTGAATTATCCACAGATTTTGATCTGTTAAAACCAAGGGAATGTAAATTAGTGGAGAAGAGTATTCTGATACAATTACATTGATTAAAAATTAGCTGACATTGTGGTAAAGACAAGGAACCAGAGATGTTGATAACCGAGACAATTTTTGCCTTTTTTTCCCTTTTCCTGAGAACTTAAACTTTATTTTGGAAAAAGTGGAAGGTTTGTTACTGTTAAGTGATTAATAAATATTTATGTATTTATGATACTACTCGATAGGAATTATTTGTTAAAACTATACGAAGATGTCTAGGTAAAATATTTTTAGAAATTACTCTACCTAAGTCAGCCAATCCACATTTTGTCAGATATTCTTTAGCAGGTAATCCAGAGGAGATCAACTGATTTGAGGAATATGAGTGTATATCCAGTTATAAGCAGAAAAGAAGGTAAAGAATAAAAGCTATATTAAGAAACAGGAAGGATCTGTTGTCAAGTCATGCTGCTGCTGCTGTCTGGTTTCTGTGACTCAAGAACAGAAGTGTACATAATGATGGTAATGACGTTGTTACATATAACTGGATTGTGAAATAAGCAGCACACTTTATTTTTTAAAAACTTTTTTTAAAAGAAATTTCTTTTTGGCTGTGCTGGGTATTCATTGCTGCGAGCGGGCTTTCTCAAGTTGCAGCGAGCGGAGGCTACTCTTTGTTGCGGTGTGCAGGCTTCTCATTGCTGTGGCTTCTCATTGCAGAGCACGGGCCCTAGGCATGCGGGCTCAGCAGTTGCGGCACACGGGCCCTAGAGCGCGTGGGCTTTAGTAGTTGTGGCGTGCAGGCTCAGTAGTTGTGGCACACGGACTTAGTTGCTCCGCGACATGTGGGATTTTCCCAGACAAGAGTTCGAACCTGTGTCCCCTGCATTGGCAGGCAGATTCTTAACCACTGCGCCACCAGGGAAGTCCAGCAGCACACTTTAAAACTTGATGCTGAAAGGATACTTACTTTCAGATGGCAGAATTTGCAGGAACTTAAGATGTTTGGTACAGTAAGGATTTGGTACAGTCTAGGATTCTGCCAAGAATCAGGTATGAGTAACTTGCTTTTGCGTGAGGTAGCTTCTCATTCATATGTCTTATCTATTCTATATATCTCCATTTTTCTATATACACTTTTCTTTTTCTCTCCTTTTGTGTGTGTAACATAAATTGATATACGTTTGGAATACATCGAATGAGAAGTAAACTGAATTAATTTAAAAAACAAATACGTATGTATTTTAGTCTGGGGAAACAGACATCTTCAGAAGCCCATGCAGATAAGAATGACTTGAGAAGTAGAAAAACAGTGGTCATAGTTAAGAGAATGAAATTCACTAGACAGAGATAAGGGATGAAATATATTCAGTAAACTTTTGTTAGTGAATATTTTTAGCTCTATTTGCATCACTTAATTAAGTTCATAAAACAGTTTTATTTTGATATAATGCAAATAGTTTTGTCTCTCCTGTGGCTTTCTCTATTTATGAATTTAAAAAACTTAAGGGGTGCAATCTTTCTTGAAGTTAAGCATTAGTTCTTCCATTTTTTTTTGAAGAAATTAGTTTTATTTTTTAAATTTATTTTTTAATACTGAATGAAAGATTTTTTTTTTAGTTTTTATTGGAGTATAGTCATTTTACAATGTTGTGTTAGTTTTTCCTGTACAGCAAAGTGAATCAGCTATATGAATACATATATCCTCTCTTTTTTGGATTTCCTTCCCATTAGGTCACCACAGAGCATTGAGTAGAGTTCCCTGTGCTATACAGTAGGTTCTCATTAGTTATCTAATTTATACACAGTATCAATAGTGTATGTATGTCAATCCCAATGATTGTTTAAATCTTTATGATTCTTTAAATTCTTTAGTGCTTCACAATTTTCAAGTTTCACACATGTGATTTCATAAAATCCCATAATAACCCTTTTTTAAATTCCCTACCCCTATATTGCACCTTTGCTCTCCCCATTGGTAACCACTAGTTTGTTCTCAGACTCTCTCAAAGAGTCTGCTTCTTTTTTGTTTTATTCACTAGTTGGTTGTATTTTTTAGATTTCACATGTAAGTGATATCATTTGGTATTTGTCTTTCTCTGACTTATTTCACTTAGCATAATGCCTTCCAAGTGCATCCATGTTACAGAATGGCAGAATCTCATTCTTTTTTATGGCTGAGTAGTGTTTGTTGTAGATATGTAACACATCTTTTTTTATCCATTCATCTGTTGATGGACTTTTATTTTACGCCACGTTATATGAAGAATATTTGAACTTACAGAGGAAACAATGTTAAAAAATAATTTTAGACATGAATTTAAGTGCATTTCAAATATTAATCATATTTAGCTAACCCTTTAAAGATTGTATCTCAGTAGGATGGAAGAGGTGATTAAATGTACTCTGCATTCAGAAGTATAATTCCTCTCATTAGTTCTCCAACTGTTAACCACATTCAGAGTTTCATTTTGAAAATACTTGCATATAATAGTAATAGTAGAGGTCCATTTTGGAAACACTTGCACATTAAAACAATAATAAAAGGTGGCTTTGAGTCAGGCAGACCTGGGTACAAATTTATCTTCACACTTTACCAGCTATGGGATGTAGAGAGAACTAATTTCAGTTTATCCCTATAATAAATACTGTGTAGGACGGTTGTGAGAATTGAGAAAGAGGCAGAGAACTTTGTCTTTGCTTAATAAATAATAGATCACTTGGAAAAAAAAAAACTGTTGAAGCTGATCCATAGAATTTGCTCTTTGGATATACTCTTAAAATAACGCAATTTAATTTCTTTTAAACATATTTTGTAATATAGAACAATAATTGTTCTGTCTGGATTTTAAGTTGCACTGTGTTTGGTCTATCCAAAACTTTTACATATTTACAAGTTCCTGTAATGGTTTGGGTGATGACATTTATGTATGATTAACATTATGACATTTATTGGTATATCCTACAGGATAGAGTAGCAAAGAATACTCAATTTTTGTTCTTTGCCAGGTAAGAGAACCTACTACATGTTTTTTCTTAGGTTAAAAAGAAATAGTAGATTTTCTCTAGGTTAAAAAATGGTTGCATCTTGGGCAATGGAATGGAATGGGAAAAACCTCAAGGCAGGAGCACTGGGTTCTGGCATAAGTATGACTACAACTATATGATTTTAAGCAAATACATCACTTAATCTCTCTGCATCTTGGTTTCCTTATTTGTAAAATGAGAACGTCTTGGAGAACCTGATTACAATATTTCAAGAAAAATTACTGTGTTGATTTTCACCATTGAATAGTTTGGGGATGGTTGACATGAAATCCATTAGGAAATAGAATATTCATATTGTGTATAACAGGGCAACAAAGCTAAACTAAATAATGTGCTCAAAGATGTTTGTCTAAAAAGACACATGCACCCCAGTGTTCATTGCGGCACTATTTACAACAGCCAGGTCATGGAAGCAACCTAAATGCCCATCGACAGACAAACAGATAAAGATGTGTGGTACATATATACAATGGAATATTACTCAGTCATAAAAAGGAACGAAATGGGGTTATTTGTAGAGACGTAGATAGACCTAGAGACTGTCGTATAGAGTGATGTTAAGTCAGAAAGAGAAAAACAAATATCGTATATTAGCACATATATGTGGAATCTAGAAAAATGGTACAGATGGACCTGTTTGCAAGGCAGAAATAGAGGCACAGATGTAGAGAACAAACGTATGGACACCAAGGGGGGAAAGGGGAGGAGGGATGAATTGGGAGATTGGAATTGACATACATACACTAATATGTATAAAATAGGTAACTAATGAGAATCTGCTGTGTAGCATAGGGAACTCCACTTCGCTGTACAGTAGAAACTAACACAACATTGTAAAACAACTGTACCCCAATTACAAAAAAAAATGTCTTCTAAAATGTTCATGAGAATAAAGACTCTTCATCTTTAAGTAGAAAGCAGGATGTGTAAGGAATGGGCAGCAGCTCCTCAAACTCATGCAAAATACATAACTAACTTTTCTCACTAAGAATATTAGCTAAACACTCACAAGGTGAGAGGAACTTAGTCTCATTTAGCTAATAAGTCTACGGCCATACCACCCTGAATGCGCCCGATCTCGTCTCATTTAGCTAATAATAGTTATATCTGCATTTCATATAGAAAGATGTAAATGCATTTTCTTTTGTTTATTCAATTTATTTTTTTAAAAAATTCACCCATTTCTCCCACCCACCACCCCACCCCCTATTCCTGGCAGTCACCAGTCTGTTCTCTGTATCTGTGAGGTTGGTTGGTTGGTAGGTTGGTTTGTCTGTTTGTTTGCTTGTTTGTTTGTTTCAGGTCTAACAGAGATCATGTGGTATTTGTCTTTCTCTGACTTATTTCGTTTAGCATAATGCAATCAAAGTCATCCATGTTTTCACAAATGGCAAGATTTTGCTCTTTTTTATGGCTAAACAATATCCCAGTGTGTGTGTATTTGTGTATACACACACAATTTTTTTATCCATTCATACATCAGTGAACACTTAAGTTCTTTCCATATCTTGGGTATTGTAAATAATGCTGCAGTGAACGGGGGTGCATACATCTTTTTTTTTTTTTTTTTTTTTTGGCCACGCTGCATGGCTTGCAGGATCTTAGTTCCCTGACCAGGGATCAAACCTTGGTCCTTGGCAATGAAAGCATGGAGTCCTAACCACTGGACCTCCAGGGAATTCCCCACATACATCTTTTTGAATTAGCATTATTTTTTTTGGAAAATACCCAGAAGTAGAATTGCTGGATCATATGGTAATTCTCTTTTTAATTTTTTGAGGAAACTTCATACTGTTTTCCACAGTGGCTGCATCAATTTTCATTCTCACCAATGGTGCAGAAGGGTTCTTTTTTTCTTAACATCCTTGCCAACACTTGTTATTTCTTTTTTTTTTTAATTTATTTTATTTATTTTTGGCTGTGTTGGGTCTTCATTGCTGCACACGGGCTTTCTCTAATTGCAGCAAGCAGGGGCTACTCTTCGTTGTGGTGCACAGGCTTCTCATTGTGGTGGCTTTCTCTTGTTGCAGAGCATGGGCTCTAGGCACGCAGGCTTCAGTAGTTGCAGCATGCGGGCTCAGTAGTTGTGGCTCGTGGACTGTAGGGCACAGACTCAGTAGTTGTGGTGCACGGGCTTAGTTGCTCCGCGGCATGTGGGATCTTCCCGGACCAGGGCTCGAACCTGTGTCCCCTGCATTGGCAGGTGGATTTTCAACCACTGCGCCACCAGGGAAGCCCCGTACAGTTGTTATTTCTTGTCTTTTTGCTAGTAGCCTCTCTAGCAGATGTGAGGTGATATCTTATTGTGATTTTGATTTGCATTTCCCTGATGCTTAATGGCGTAGAGCATCTTTTCATGTCCTGTGGCCATCTGTAATGTCTTGTTTGGAAAAATGTCTATTCAGATCTGCCCACTCTTTAATCCAATGGTGGGGTTTTTTGTTGTTGTTTTTTGCTGTTTAGTTGTATGAGTTCCTTATATATTTTGGATATTAGTCCCTTATCAGATATATGATTTGCAAATATTTTCTCCCATCCATTGATCTATGTGTCTGTTTTTATGCCAGTACCATGCTGTTTTAATTGCTATAGCTTTGTAATATAATTAGAAATCAGGAAATGTGATGCTTCCAGCTTTTCTCTTCTTTCTCAAGATTGCTTTGGCTCTTTGGGGTCTTTTATGGTTCCATACAAATTTTAGGATTGTTTTATGATGCTGAAAAATAGTATTGGAACTTTTAAAGGGATTGCATTGAACCTGTATATTGCTAATTTGTTTTTCTTAGAATTTATCATTAATGTATAGAAACACAACAGATTTTTGTGTATTCATTTTGTATCCTGCAACTTTACTGAATTTGTTTATTAAATCTAACAATCTTTTGATGGAGTCTTTAGGGTTTTCAATATCATGTCATCTGCAGGTGGTGAGAGTTTTACTTCTTCCTTTCCAGTTTGGATATGTTTTATTTCTTTTTCTTGCCTAATTGGTCTAACTAGGATTTCCAATACTATGTTGAATAAAAGTGGTGAGAGTGGGTATCCTTGTCTTGTTCTTGATCTTAGAAGCTTTCACTTTTTCACTGTTATGTATGATGTTACTTGTGGGCTTGTCGTATGGCCTCTGTTATGTTGAAGTATGTTCCCTTTATACCTGCTTTATTGGGTTTTTATCATAAACGGATGTTGAATTTTGTCAGATGCTTTTTCTGCATTTGTTGAGATGATCATATGATTTTTATTTTTCATTTTGTTAATGTGGTGTATCATGAACCATCTTTGTATCTCTGGAATAAATCCCACTTGATCATGGTGTATGTATTTTTATAGGTTGTTGTCTTTTAATGTATTGTTGAATCCATGCTGACATTTTGTTGAGGATTTTTGCATCTTTGTTCTTCAGGGATATTGGCCTGTGTTTCTTTTCTTGTGGCATTCTTGTTTGGTTTTGGTATCAGAATAATGCTGGCCCTGTAAAATGAGTTCGGAAGAGTTCTCCTGTTTTTGGGAAGAGTTTGAGAAGGATTTTTATTTATTTTTCTTTGAATGGTAGAATTCACTAGTGAAGGTGTCTGGTCTTGAACTTTTGTATGTTGGGAGGTTTTTTTTATTACTGATTCAGTTTCCTTATAGTAATCAGTCTGTGTGCATTTTATTTTTCATCATGATTTCAGTCTTGGTAGATTAAATGTTTATTGGGATTTACCCATTTTTTGTAGGTTGTCCAATTTGTTGGTGTATAATTGTTCATAGTAGTCTCCTATGGTCCTCTATTTCTGTGGTATTGGTTGTAATATCTCCCCTTTCATTTCTGACTTTTAAGTCCTCTTTTCTGTTGATGGGTTTAGCTAGAGGTTTGTCAATTTTGTTTACCTTTTCAAAGATATAGCTGTTGGTTTCATTGATCTTTTCTACTGTCTTTTTTAGTCTATATTTCATTTATTTCTGCTTACTTCGTTATTTCCTTTCTTCTGCTTACTTTGAGCTTTGTTCTTTTTCTAGTTCCTACTATGTCAAGTTGGGTGTTTGAGACT
Source organism: Balaenoptera acutorostrata (assembly GCF_949987535.1). Taxonomy (NCBI): domain Eukaryota; kingdom Metazoa; phylum Chordata; class Mammalia; order Artiodactyla; family Balaenopteridae; genus Balaenoptera; species Balaenoptera acutorostrata. The sequence goes on along the minus strand of NC_080079.1, from coordinate 31,831,281 downwards.
TTGTTTTGTTTTTCGAGGTAGGCATTAATTGCTATGAACTTCCCTCTTAGAAGTGCTTTTGCAGCTAATTATTGTAATCTTAGTGTTTACTTCTTTTGTTTTTTAACCTTCCTAATAGTTTTATAAGTGATTTATCCACTACCATTTCTATATATATTTACCTTTTCAGTGAGATTTATTCTTCCATGTGTTTTCTTGTTACTAATTAGCACCCTTTTTTTCAGCTTGAAGTCCCTTTGACATTTCTTGTAGGGCCAGGTTAGTGGTGATGAAAAATTTAGCTTTTGCTTGTCTGGAAAATTCTTCATCTCTCCTTCACTCTGAATGATAACTTTTCTGGGTAGAGTATGATTAGTCGGAAGTTTTTCTTTTAGTGCTTTGACTATATTGTTCCACTTCCTTCTGGCTTGCAAAGTTTCTGCTGAAAAATCTGCTCATAGGCTTATGGGGCTTTCCTCATATGTAACAAGTTGTTTTTCTCTTGCTGTTTTTAATATTCTCTCTTTTGGCATTTTAATTATAATGTGTCTTGGTGGACTCCTCTTACTTGCAACTCTCTGGCCTTTCTGGGTCTGGATGTCTGTTTCCTTCCCTGGGTTAGGGACGTTTTCAGCCATTATTTCTTCAAATAAGATTTCTGCCTCTCTCTTCTTTTTCTGGGAGCCGTATGATGTGAATATTAGTCCATCTGATGCTGTCCCATAAATCCTTTAAGCTATTTTCACTTTTTTTCATTCCTTTTCCTTTTTGCTGTTCTGATGGGGTGAGTTCCACTGCCTTGTATTTGAGTTGACTGATCTTTTATTCTGCTTCATTCAGTCTGCTGTTGAACTCTTCTAGTCTATTTTTCAGTTCAGTTATTGTGTTTTTTAGGTCTGTGACTTCTATTTGGTACTTTCCTACTTTTTCCATCTTTTTATTGAAGTTCTCAGTGTTCATCCTTTCTTCTCCCCAGTTCAGCAAGCATCTTTATGACCATTACTTTTTAACTTTTTATCAGGTGGATTACTTATCTCTGTTTCATTAAAGTTTTTTTCTGAGATTGGGACTTCCCTAGTGGCGCAGTGGTTAGGAATCTGCCTGCCAATGCAGGGACGTGGGTTCAAGCCCTGGTCCGGGAGGATCCCACATGCTGCGGAGCAACTGAGCCCATGTGCCACGGCTGCTGAGACTGTACTTTGGAGCCCGCACGCCACAACTACTGAGGCCCGTACCCCTAGAGCTTGTGCTCCGCAACGGGAGAAGCCACCACGATGAGAGGACCATGCACTGCAACAAAGAGTAGCCCCCGCTCGCAGTAACTAGAGAAAGCCCGCTGGCAGCAACAAAGACCCAATGCAGCCAAAAAATAAATTTAAAAAAGTTTTTTTCTGAGGTTTTAGCTTGTTTTTCATGTAGTCAACTCTGGATTGCCTAGACAGCTTGGCTGGATTTGCTTTGTGTCTGGGGATGAGCTGGCTGATGTAGGTTGACATAAGTTGGGATGACTGCAGCAACTAGACTGTTCCACCTTTCTCAACCTTTAGCAGGCTACCTTGGGTCTGTTATGGCATGGCAGAAGTACACAAAGCAAGCAGAAATAATGAAGCACTTTTTCAAGCCTCTGGTGTGTAATGTCTGCTAGTATCTCATTGGCTAAAACAAATCACATGACTGAGCCCTGCGTGATGGTGGGAGGGTATTGTAAAGTTACATAGCAAAGGGCCTGGATATATGAAGGAATGAAGAATTGGGGCCGTTTGCAATCTATCTTTGGAAACAGTTTCATTTTTTCATGTAAGTGTTCATGATAGTAGATATTTATCAAGTACACAGTATATGCTTAACATGTCTCATTTAATAAGTATAATCAACCTGCAAAGAGTGTGGTAGCTTTTTTTTTTTTTTAACTATGAAGAACAGAATTAGAATGATTAAATGATAAATGTGATGGAACTGATGGTTTTAATCTGGGAGTGTCTGACTTCAGAACTTATAGGCTTTTATGTAATTGTAATAATGTAAGTTAGATTTTTAGTTTTCCCCCTAACTTTTTTCTCCCTTACTTTGGGGAATAAGAATGTGTGTGTTTTATCATGTATTCTGTACTGCATATCTTGTTTTTTTCCTCCCAGAATCTTTTCCCTTGTCTTTCAGTAGCAGTACCTTGGCTTTCCTTTAGGGAGCCACTTTTCCTGACATTCTTGAGTTCAGTGTGGTTTGGATGAGGCTGACTCACTTCTGTGACTTATGCCTGGCCATTGGTCACAGTGAGTGAGTGGTTCAGGGATCAGCCTTGAGACTGGCTGGTGGCATTCTTGGGAAAGATCTTTTTTTCCTGGGGTAGCCAGGCTACTAGCCTATGGAAGCTGCAGGAAGCAGCTACCATGTGGGGAGAGCCTGCCTGTGAGTGAAGTGGTGTGCCTCTGTGTAAGACAACACAGCAATGGGGAGAGAAATATTGCTATGCACTTGGATCTAACTGTTCATGAAAGGAGCTCTAAAAAGCCTTTTTGAGTCAGTACCTATCTTTTTTGCTCAGACCTATTTAGTTTGGGTTTACTTGCAACCAGAAGTCCTTACTAACACTTTTTTTAAGTGCCAGAAAGACTATATCTCTTTAAAGGGAGTAGAAAATCAATAGCTTACTATGGGTAAACAGTGTAAAAGCCAAATTCTCTGGCCTTATGGAAATGGGGAGGGATGATTTGACTCGGATGATACTGTACCAGAAAGGAACATAACAAGGTACAGCATGGGGATTTAGTAAGTTGAGAAAATAGACTCACTACTGCAAGGCATTCACTTCTTTCATTCTTTCTTAGTGAATTCTTCAGTAACCTTCTTGAGTACCAAGTAGAGTATAAATATATAGAGAGTGCCCATTTGGGTGTTAAAGAGTTTGTTTATTTTATTTTATTTTTTTGCTTATTTCTATTTTATAACACATTTTTCACTAAGAAACAGCATTATAATTATTGGTTCATGATACCAGGTCAGCCCACAAACATGATTTAAGTAAATTGAAGGGTTTAAGTAATATATTCTTGAAATAAAAAGAACAGACATCTCTTCCCAATGCCATCTTCTGGTTCTTTTTATTATCTGGAGATGTTGAGATCTTGAATTCCAATATGCCATTATCCCTACATGTTTACATCTGTTATCACATGTAATTTAATCTTCATAATGACTTCACTAGCTGGGTATTATTTTAATTTTATACGTGGTAGAACAACTGTGTGGATTGATGCTACTACAGATTTATGGTGTCCAGCCTCAGCTGGACTCTCAGCACTGGGAATTCTTTTGCATATTCTTGGTCAGTTTCTATAGCTTAACCACAGTGGCTCTCTTTTAGCTCCTGTGCACTCCTGCTTCTCACTCAGCTAATGATCTTGTCACCTACAGAACAATGAAATTTGAGGGTATGAATGAATATTCCCCCAACATTCCCCTCACCCCTAGGACTACTTGGGAAACTTGAGACAAACACCTACCTAAAGCATTGTTTCAAAGCACTGACCACATGAGATATCTGTAAAATTTGAAAATTTGGGGTCCTACCTCAGATTTGCTGAATCCAAATCTTGTTAGATGGGGCATGGAAATCTATTTTTAACGGGTATTTCAAGTGAGTCTTCTTTGTACACACTAAAGTTTGAAAACCACAGGCATTTAGAATAAAGCTACTTTAAGGAGCATATAAGACCCTCATTAATTTTCCCAGCCTACTTACCCTCTCTCTGTATATGCTGCCCAGTCCCTACTCTCTAATTTTTCAAGTCCTCTGACCACAAAATATAGGTCACTCTTTTTCTAGTGTGCAAGCATTATTGTACTACTTTCTTTACCTTCTTACCTTCCTTTCTCCAATTCTGCTTCTTCTAGTTTACAAGACCCTTGAAGTCAACAACCATATGACGTTTTTCTTTGTATTTTAAGTACTTGGCAAAGTGACTGGCACACAGTGGATGCCCAGTAAATATTTGTGGAAAGGTAGAAAACAGGACTTTGAAATATTACAAACTACGCAAATTGAATAGTAGTGTTCTATTTATAGTGACTCAAGTTATTTAAGGAAAAACAAAATTAGTATGAGAAGCAGGGAGTGCAGATATTTTGGACACAATTTGTGGTACCTTCAGTGGCTTTAACACTGATTTTTAAGGCGGTTAGGTGGGTGGAGTTGCCCCTTTGAGAACCACTGTATTACTAGATACTAGGGACTAGTTTCTTTGCGTGTGAATTGTGTGACAACAAAAGTAAAACCCATCCTTTAACAGGTGAAACATTATTTCTTTATTTTGTCTTGTTTCACTTAAAAATGTAATCTTTTCTTTTTTGTTCAGAATATGTGTATTATTTTGAGTTTTCTGAAGTATCAGCAAAAGGGATAGGAAAGGGCTGGGCATTTTCCATAGACAAATAGGTAAAAGTTGGAGGTGGGCAGCAGGTGGAGAAAGAATAATGTTCAGATTGTGCAAGAGTAAAAAATATTGACATTCTTTCCAAAAGTTCAGGAACATTTATTAACATACTGTGTGTGTGACACAGTTTGCTTGAGATAGAAACAAATGAACCATGAACAATGCTAGCCGTATTAAAGGACAAGACTATCATGAATGTTCTCAAAGTGGTGATATGGCAAGAAAGAGGTATTTCAATATGATTTTGTCACCACTCTAGCCACCATGTAGTGATGTTGATGCTTCAGGGATGGTGGAGATGTGGAATGTCATTGGAGAAGAAAAGATTTTATGAATGCTTTATTTTTAAATATTGATACTTAGGTTTTTATAACTCTTGAGAGTTCCTTAATATTTTTTATATTTTGCTATCAGGAGTTCACAGATCCATAATTTAACAAGCATGAATGAATTTATTTGTAACTTTTAGATTCTAAAACCCTCATGGAGGATGGCATGATGGACAGAGAATGGACATGGATACAAGGATTTCAAAGTCCTGTTTTCTGTTCTTTTTCTACTGGTTCTTCCGGTCTCTTTGACAAGTTTGAGAAAATAACTGAAGAAAAGTGAGGCCGTGTTCAATCTATCAGGACTCTTTTCTATTGCAAGTTCAGAAACCCAGTTCAAATTAATTTAAGTCAAAAAGATCATTTTGTAGGTTTATGAACTGGGAGTTAGCAGAATAAAGGTAAAGCTAGGTTCTGATATGACTGGATCCAGAAGTTTTACTTATGTCATCAGGAATATCTGCTTATCTCTGTCTCTAAGCATTCCTTTTTTCTTTTGGTTTCCTTTTTGGGCAGGTATGATGGTAAAGATGATCAATGGCAGCTCTAGACTTACATAATTTTTAAAGTCCACATGTGTCTCTTTCTGTATAGCACCAGCCAGATTGGGAGGATGGAAGGGTTCATGTCACTAAGGCCTGTGGAGTGTGATTCTCTGACCCAACCAGTGACAGGTGCCTGGCTTTGGAAAGAGGCTTAAGTTCAGCCCTCCCTTATGGCTTGAAGGAGGAGCAGATTGACTCTTCAAAAGAAAATTGGGTGCTATTACCTAAAAAAGGGAAATGGATGCTGGTTAGGCAAAATCTGCAAATATTCCACATATGGATCTAGGTTGTCTACTTTTGAAGAAATTGACTAATTTGGACCATGATATAAGTTGAATTGTGTCTGTCCCCCAGAAAGATATGTTGAAGTCCTAACTCCCAGTATCTGTAAATGTGACTTTATTTGGAAAAAGGGTCTTTGCAGTTGTAATCAAGTTAAGATGAGCTCATTCTAGATTAGGCTGGGCCCTAATCCAGTAACTGGTGTTCTTGTAGGAAGAGGGCAATTTGGATATAGACGGGGAAGCCGGCCATGTGAAGACAGGCACAGATTGGAGTTATACTGCAACAAGTCAGGGAATACCAAGGGATTGCTGGCAACCACCAGATGCTACAGAGGCAAGGAAGGATTCTTCCTTAGAGCCTTTGGAGGGAACATAGACCTGTCAACACCTTCTAGTCTCCAGAACTACGAGAGAATACATTTCAGCAATTTTAAGCAAGCTAGTTTGTGGTAATATGTTACAGCAGCTCTAGAAAACTAATACCGTATTTGCTACATAAAAATTTATTTTTTTATTTAGCTTATCTTCTTAAAATAAAATGCTGATCATAGCTTTCCCAATAAATTTCTTTTACATTTAGCGATTTGGGATGTCTTTGGAATTTATGGGTTTGACATTTTAAAATATATACTAATAATATTAATGTGACATGATAGTTTGTGATTGATTGTATTTATTGAACTCTGCATTTTTCAGAGTCTAGTTATGGTTTAGTTAAAGGCATGGCCCTTGTTGATGAACAACTAAACATTAATTCTCAGTGTGCTTGACTCCCAAATAGCACAATGCCATGTGAGAACAGTAGCAGAAATAATTAAAGTGAAAAACCATGTTCCTATATGTGTATGTTCCAGTACCCTAAATAAGAAGGAGTATGTCTAGGGCAACTGGCTATCGAGGTGGGAACCTTAAGCAAACCTTAAGAGTAGCTTGAGCCGTATTTCTGTGCTCTTGTTCATTTTCAGCAAACTGAGAGTTGGACAGTGCCTGAAGGTTAAATGGGTTTCTGGTTTGGTTAAACTTCGGAAAAAATATGGTCTTATGAATTTTCTTCTACTAATTTAAGGAAGTGGATATTTTCTCTAGGTACTGTAATTCTTACTCAAAACTTTTGTGGTATGAAAATTCACAAAAGTTAAGGAACTTAAGAATTTATTGGAACTTAAGAATTTATTGGAAAAATAGTTTGAGGAACCTGTACAAGCACTTTTAAATATATTTCTCCCTATATTCACTAAAATAAAATAGAAACAATAAGGAAATTGTCATATCTTACATTAATAATGATGAGCACAGTACAGTTTTCATTATAAATATTTTTGACAGTGGTACCTTTTTTTAAGTTTAGTAATGTTTTCTGAATTTAAAACTCAAAATTTTATATTTAGTATGTGCAATGAGAAGTCTTGCTCCCACCCATTCCCCATTTACTCTAGTTTTACTTTCCTCCTATAAGCATTTTTATTATGTGTTCTTTCAGTGTTTCTTTGTAAAAATGAAAGCAGATGTTAGTATTTTTCTGACTTTTCCCCCTTTCTTACATATAATGATACATACAGAATACCTTCTTCTGTACCTTGCTTTTTTCACTTAATGTATTTTAGCTATCTTTCCATTTCGGTATTTAAAGAGCATTTTCATTTTTCACAGCTGCACTGTATTCCATTGTGTGGATGTGTACTGTGGTATATTAAACTGGATGGTTTCTGAACATCTGAGTTTTCACTTTTCACTTAACACTGTGCTGCAGTGAATAATGTTGTATATGTTATTTTGTATGTACTGGTGTATGTAGGATACATTCCCAGAAATGGTATTACTGAGTTAAGGGTAAAATGTATTTTTAATTGTGATAGATATTGCCAAATTGCCCTCTACCTAGGTGATATAACTTTGTATTCCCTCCATCAATGTAAGAGAGCGCTGTTAGGAGAATGTTTGTATCCCCACAACCTTACCAATATAGTATTGTGTCTGACTTGTGGATTTTTGCAAATCTCATAGGTAAAAAATATGCTCAGTGTAGTTTTCATTAGCATTCTCTTTATCAGTGAGGTTGAGCCTTTTATTTTTAAAGACATTTCCATTTACACTTGATCTTGAATTGACTTCCTGCAGTGATTGTGATACATTGCCAATGGTGAAAGTAATAATAATATTTTAATAGAGGAAGAAAGGGAGGAGATGATTGTTACTAGAAAAAAATTTTTTGGATCCTCTCCCTTCAACTCATGGATTTTCACATAATTCAGAATTGATTCTGAAAGTTCAAATGCTTTGTTACTGCTTTAGGAGGCCTGTGGTGTGTGATTGGTGCAGCACAGCCATCCATGTTTTTCTGAGCATGCCTTTTGTACCCTTTCAGGAAAGCATAGATTGGTGTTATGCAGTCTCTTTAAACTGCATCAAAGGATTGTAGAAGATTGTTCAAATTTTGCCCAAAGGTCTGGTCTTGTATTCACCATAGGTGTTTGCTGAAGTAGACTCTTTATCTAGTTGGTGTAAGATGATTTCTGTAAATGTTTTTGCTTACATTTAGTGAGTTCTACAAAATGCTAGATGCCTTCTTTCAGGGTGCTGGTTGTCTCCAACTTGCCTGTTTTATCTGTTCTTTTTGGCACTTCATTCTTTCTGTGTCAGTCAGCATTTTGTTTACTGCATGTTGGGAGAACAATTTTGAGCTTTTTGTTAGTAATGTCACTTTGTTTGCATTCTGAACTGAAACCCTCTTCCCTAAGCAGTTATGTTTTTGCAGCTATTAATGCCATTAAATGTTGTCTTGGCATGAGTTTATGAACATTATTGTTTAATTTCTCAAAATCTGACATCTAAGGAATTATAGAAGCATATAATAGAATATACAACAGAGATTAAAGATATTAAGAATAAATGTGCCCAGTTAAGAAGGGAACAATAGGCAGAATAAGGGTAGAAACTGATGACTCAGAGAACAATCTTATATTCTGAGAACCAAGTTGTTAAGGAAGTAGATAGTCAGTGACTCATAGATACTGATCCGAAATGTTCTCTGTAAGTAAATAAAGGTATATTTACTTACAATGGATTTCTCAAGCAAGAACAGCCTCTTTGCTTTGGGAACAGTCTTTGTTTAGATAGTTTGGTTGAATTGCATTTTTAATTTATTCATTGAGCGAAATGTTCTGTGAACATTTATGCTAACTACTAAGCACTATGCTAGATGCAGGGATACAGTGATGTATTTAGGAGACTGTTCTTGCTTACATGGCACTTAGAGTCTAACAGGAGAAATAGGGCCGTTAATCACATGAGAAACCTATAACTGACTGTGAAATGAGATAGGAGCTCTGCAAGGAGACATTGTTCTCTCTGTGTACGTAATTGTGTTTGTGGAGGGGGACAGATTGGAGTAATAGAAATTCGGAAGAATTTCTAAGAAATTTTTATTTGAGAAGTGAAAAATGAATAAGAGTTAACTAATTAGGGGAAGGAAGAGGAGAAGAGTGGTAGGTAGAGAGAATTCTTTCAGACAGGGTATCAGAGCATGTTTTCAGAAGACAGAAAAAGAAAACAGACCATGGTTTCCCTCTTAGGATTCTGATTTATATAAATATTTATATTTCCTTTTCACCACTTGGTGGCACTTAAGCATGCTTTAACTAGGCTCAATTTTGGCTGTAGAATATTCTTTGACTATTTTTTTAAAATTAGGGAAACTGATACATGTGAAATTCTGGGGGGTGGGGAGCACTGGATGAGTTTATTATTAAAATGTTACAGGGAAGAAAGAGTGTACTCAGGCACTGGATATTTCTGTAAATGGACAGTTGTACAGTCACTTCCGTTGGGGAAGCATGAAGGCATTATTTGGCAGGCACTCCTGCCTTACTTACCCTTTTCTCTTTCCAAGTTCAAATAGGAGTGATTTTCTTTTACCACCTTTTTAAATTGAGATATTAAAATGCACAGATCTTAAATTTTGACAGTTGTGCATACCCCTGTGACCTCCATCCAAAACAAGATAAAAAACCTTGTGGAAAGTTTACTCCTATCCTTTTCCAGCCAATTGCTCACCACCACAGTAACTGATTTCTATCACCATAAATTAGTTTTGCCTACATCCTAGATTTCACATAAAAGAATCTTACAGTATGTACTCTTTTTGCGTCTGGCTTCTTTTGCTTAAACAAATATTTGTGTGTGTTGTTACATGAATAGTTCCTTCCTTTTTTTAAGTGGATTTATTGAGACATAATTCATACAGCAAATAATTTACCCATTTAATGTATACAAGTAAATGATTTTTACTATATTCATGGAGTTGTACAACCATTACCACAATGAGATTTTAGAACATGTTTGTCACCCTGATGGGTATCATTATATTCAGTTTACAGATGAGAACCCATACCCATTTAGCAGTCACTCCTTATCCTGTCCCCTATCTTTCTAACCCCCCAGCCATAGACAATTACTTATTTACTTTGTCTCTATAGATTTGCCTATTCTGGACATGATTAGTTCATTCTTTTTTATTGCTGAGTAGTATTCCATTGTATGGACATACCACAGTTTGTTTCATTGCTGATGGACATTTGGGTTGTTTCCAGTTTGGGGTTACTATAAATAAAGATACTCCATAAACATTTTTGTATAAGTCTTTTTGTTTCTCTTGGGTGAATACTTAGGAATGGAATTGCTGGGTCATAGGGTAGAGATGTATATTTAACTTTATAAGAAACTGCCAAACAGCTCTCCAAAGAAGTTAAATCTCCACACTACATTCCCCCAACAATGTATGTAGAGATCAGTTAGTCCACGTCCTCACAAATATTTGGTGTTTGTCAGTCTTTCCTATTTTGACCTTTCTAGTGGTTGTGAAATGGTATCTAATTGTGGTAATGTTTTATTTTTGTTGATTTGTGAAAATTCTTTATATAATTAATATAATTATATATATATATATATAAATAACTGATATTTGCTCTTAAAAAATGTAAAGGTAGAAATAGATATCTGTAGGGAGCTACTGTAACATGGAGTTTCTGAGTCTCCAAAATATTTTTTTAAAGAATCAGAATAGAAAAAGTTCACTTTATTTAGACCTTTTCTAAGGAGATTGCCACAGTAATTGGTTCATTGTTGAACCATGAAACAATTCCCTGTAGGCAGGGAAGAGTAACTGCTTTTAGGAGGTATAACTTACAAAACAGCAATAACAGCAACCAAATTCAGTAACTTTCAAAAGTCACAATACCTGCCATTTCATAGAGCTCAAGATAGAATCATGGTTCTCAATTCATCTCCTCCCTAAGAAGTTTTGTCACTTTTGGTAGAGTCCCAAATGGACCCAAGTAGTCTGTGCCACAGAGAATCATTCCTTCTCACCAGTAAGACACCTGAAATGAGAACTGCCCCTAAACTAGCTCTATAGTTTGCTCTCCAGAAGTTGTCTCACAATCTGTAGCTAATTCACATTCTGTGTCTGATGGTCCACATAGCTAGAGTTAGGTGTGAACTCCATTGTTACGGCACATGTGGCTTACATCATAACTTCAGTGTCAGTAGCAGGTATTGCTGAGCCTGCAGAAATTTCAGAGAGCTTGGGAAAGGGTACCATCAGCATCAGCAGCCATAATTTAGCTTTTGTTACATCATGGAGTCTTTAGAAAACCAGCCTTTTGGTTGACTGGGAGACATTCATGAGCTTTCACCAACCTGTCTTGCTTGTGGAAAAGACAACATGGGGCATTTCATGACCCTGAAGGAATTTTGTTGAAAATGATTTACTGGGTGTGAATCTTTACTAAAGTGGAAAGCTTTCCAGATAGTCTAGGAATATTTATTATTAAGTGTATATATCTCCCATGTGATAAAACTGTTAGACATCTGGTCCCGTTTCGTAGAGATCAGTATGCTGACATCTTAGATCTTAAAAGAGGCTTGCAAATTTTCCTCACTTTGTAAAAGTTTTTATCACTACTATATACTCCATCATTGAAGATTCTTTATGATTTTTGCCTATCTGTATTCCATCCAGTCTTTTACTCACACTGCCAATGTAATTTTTCTAAAATATGCCACTATCCCGTCAGAAATCCTTCAGACACTCCTCGTCGTCTTCAGGATAAAATCCAGACTTTAACGTGGCTTTCCAGGAGCATCTTAGCCTACTGCTTACAATTTTACCTAATTTATCTCCATGTCCCAATAATCAGCATGATAATAGCTAACATTTATATAGTACTTTATATACCAAGCACTGGCCCAGGCAGTCATAATAAACTGCCTGTAATTCCTCAAATAGATCATGTACTCCCATGTCATACCTTTTGCTCACTCTGTACTCTGGAGTACTCTTTATCAGGCTCTTCATCTGTATAATAATACCTGCTTGTTCTTTCACACTCCATTCAGACATCACTTCTTGGAAGTTGAATTCCCAAACTCATTTTCTGCACCCCACCCCCAATCCCCACCTCTTAAAATTGTTCCGAGATGTCAGGGGAATGCACATGTAATATCTAGCATTAAGCAGAACAGAGAGTTTTTCCTCCCTGTGCTGCATCTTCTCTTTAGCGAGCATGGTTCAGTAGGACTGCCTTGCCCAAGTTTAAGGCCATAGAGAATGGAGTTTATGACTATTCATCATCCACATGACCTTCTCAAACCCTGTGTTTGAAAACACTTGGGTCCAGAGGCAAAATTCTTAGTCTCATAATAAGTAAGATAGTCATTGCCTTTGAAGATCCCAAATTCTAGTGGAAATAGACTTATAAACAGCTAATTATATCTAGCTAGATCAGAGATTTAAATGTTCAAAAAAAGAAAGCCATAAAAGAATTAGAAAAAGCATAGGCAGTTTTTTTCTATCATAGTGAATTTGGGAAGGCCTTCAGATCTAAACTGAGAATTATAAAGGAAGTGATTGCTTTATTTAAAAATTAAGTGTATTTTACATGACAAAAAATGCCATAAAATCAAAAAGGAAATAGAAGAATAAGATTGCAGCTTTTATTAATATATAATCTCTACCATATATTAAAATGAACTCTTAAAATTCAGAAAGCAAAAAGGATTACTAGCCCACTAGAAAAATGGATGAGAAAATGAATAGGGATTTCACAAAGAATTCGAAGAGATCAATAAACATGAAAATTGTTCAAGATTAATTATAATTGAGGAATTGCAAATTTAAACTGCAAGTTAAAATCTTCTGCCTATTATGTTAAGGTAAGTTGTGTCAAAAGTTCATGAAGCCGTCTCAAAGGTGCTCCCACTGGCCTAAGATGAAAAACGTGAATGTAAAAAAAGTAAGGACTGCAGTAGGTTGAACTATACCGAATGAGTAAAATTCCAGGAGTCCATAATGATATTTTAAAAATAAAAAGCAAAAATAACTATTGATAACCTTTGGAGATTTCAAGGGTGTTAACTCATTATTATGAAAATTTATGCATAGAAAGTAGCATGTATTTTGTTGCAGAATGTATTCAAAGTAAACAAATAGTTGATAGCAGAAAGCTCTTCTTTACTGAAGAATTCCAGTTAATAAATGAGGAAGGAATGAAGGTATTAGAAAAGTCACCACTTTGTGCCCATAGTACAATAATAGATCTAGGCAGATTATTGATGTATGCTGAAATTATTAGGTGAAAGGTGATAGGTAACTTTATAATGGTGGGTTCAAGTTAATACCCTGAATTCACTGTTCAATCTTAGCATCACTGAAAGTAGAACAGGCAGACATCATATGTCTCTTGATTTGATAAAATAGGAAAGGCATAGCGCTACTTGTGAAGTATTCTACCCTACAAAAATTAACCTGAATCTAATCATGAAAAGTGAAAGAGAGCAGATAGATCATGTAAGGTGTATTAGGCTGTTGTTGTGAGGACTTTGGGTTTTTTTGGTGCAGGTGTGGAATATGTCCCTAATGGCCTCTGTCCCCCATAATTTACTTAATCCTTTGAAGTAAAGCTCAGCTGTATTTCAGACAGTTAAACCTGATTTTATTTCCTTTATTTTTTAGAGCAGTTTAAGGTTCACAGCAAAATTGAGGGGAAGATAGAACTTTTGGCTTTTACTGTGAGTAAAATCAGGAGCATGCTAGGTTTTTGAGCAGGAGACTGTCATGATGATCTGGCTTAGTTTTAACGAACTACCTGACTGCTATGTCGAGAATCGGCCGGGAGAAGGGGGAGCAGGAGTATTAGCACAGATACCACGTTGGAAGATTTTGCATTAGTCCAGGTGGGAGGTGGGTTGCTTGTACTGGATACTAGTAGAACAGGGGTCCCCAATCCCTGGGCCGTGGGCAGGTACCAGTCTGCAGCCTGTTAGAAACTGGGCCACACAGTGAGAGATGAGTGAAGCTTCATCTGCCGCTCCCCATCACTCGCATTACTGCGTGAACCATCCCCCCCACCCATCCCGTGGAAAAATTGTCTTCCACGAAACCAGTCCTGGTGCCAAAAAGGTTGGGGACTGCTGTAGTACAGTAAGGGAGAAGTGATTAGGACTGTAAATATATTAAATTGGCAGAGATTGGTTAGGATTAGTAAGGGCAACATAATTTCTGATTGGATTAATGTGGAGCATGAGAGAGATGAGATAAGGACTATAAAGGTTTTGGTTCAAGCAATTCAAAGTGCAGGGTTGCCTTTAACACAGGTGGGAGAGACTGTGAGTGGAGCAGGTTTGGAAGAGAAGATAAAGAATTCAGTTTTGAGTCTCTTCCATATAGTAGGTATGTATTATGAATATAGTACTGCTGAATATTAAGAACCAAGGATATGAGACAGCTGCCATGAGAAGGCCTTTCATTGTCAGTTTCACATTGTTCCTTAACTGTGTGAGTTCTCACTTCATGAGCCTGACATTGTTTCTGTATTTTTTTGTTTTGTTTTTCCATTTAAGATTTGTGCATATAATACCACTTTGTGCCAGGTACTATTCTCTCTAATTTCTCAAATACTAATTTTTTAAATCCTCATAAAAATCTTGTGAGGTAAGTGTATTGCATGTTTTACAGCTGAGGCACTGAGAAATTAAGGAACTTGCCAAAGGTCACACAGCTAGAAAAGGTAGAGTTAGGACTCATACCCACACAGCTTGGTTCCAGAGAAAAAATGAGTTAAATAAAGTGAACCTATTGGGCTGCAAGTGCTGATACAAAAGCCCTAGAAATTATATCTCAAGGTGCTCTTAACCTAAGCGGGTTTTTTTTTTTTTTAATTTATTTTTGGCTGTGTTGGGTCTTCGTTTCTGTGCGCAGGCTTTCTCTAGTTGCAGCGAGCGGGGGCTACTCTTCATCACGGTGCGCGGGCTTCTCATTGTCCTGGCTTCTCTTGTTGTGGAGCACAGGCTCTAGACGCACAGGCTCAGTAGTTGTGGCTCACGGGCTTAGTTGCTCCGTGGCATGTGAGATCTTCCCAGACCAGGGCTCGAACCCGTGTCCCCTGCATTGGCAGGCAGATTCTTAACCACTGCGCCACCAGGGAAGCCCCTAGGCAGGTTTTTATGTGAGATCTTCTTGAATGTAATGGTTATCTAAGTAGGAAAATATCTATCAGTACTGAATCTTTATCCATACCTCAGCATAATAAAGGCCATATATGATAAGTCCACAGCTAACATTGTACTCACCAGTGAAAAGCTGGAAGCATTTCTTCTAAGATCAGGTACAAGACAAGGATGTCCACTCTCACCACTTTTATTCAACATGTATTGGAAGTCCTAGCCACAGCAATCAGACAAGAAGAAAGAAAAGAATTCCAAATTGGAAAGGAAGAAGTAAAACCATCACTGTTTGCAGATGACATACTATACATAGACAATTCTAAAGACACCACCAAAAAACCACTAGAGCTCATCGATGAATTTGGTAAAGTTGCAGGATACAAGATTAATACACAGAAACCTGTTGCATTGCTATACACTAACAGTGAACTATCAGAAAGAGAAATTAAGGAAACGATCTCATTTACCATTGCATCAAAAAGAATAAAATACCTAGGAATAAACCTCTACCTAAAGAGGTTAAAGACCTGTACTCGATAAACTGTGACACTACTGAAAGAAATTGAAGATGACACAAACAGGTGGAAAGATATATCATGTTAATGGATTGGAAGAATTAATATTGCTAAAATGACCATACTACCCAAGGTAATCTACAGATTTGGTGCAATCCCTATCAAAATACTAAGGACATTTTTCACAGAACTAGAACAAATAATTTTAAAATTTGTATGGAAACACAAAAGACCCCAAATAGCCAAAACAATCTTGAGAAAGAAGAACAGAAGTGGAGGAATCATGCTCCCTGACTTCAGATTATAATACAAAGCTACAGTAATCAAAACAGTATGGTACTGGCACAAAAACAGACATACAGATCTATGGAGCAGAATAGAGAGCTTGGAAATAGACCCACGCACTTATGGTCAATTTATGACAAAGGAGGCAAGAATATACAGTGAAAAAAAGAGTCTCTTCAGTAAGTGGTGCTGGGAAAACTGGACAGCTACATGTGAAAGAATGAAACTAGAACATTCTCTATGCCATGTGTAGACCCAAAATGGATTAAAGACTTAAATGTAAGACTGGAAACCATAGAACTCCTAAAAGAAAACAAAGGCAGAACATTCTTTGACATAAATCATAGTATTTTTTTTTTTGTATCTCTCTCCTAATGCAAAGGAAACAAAAGCAAAAATAAACAAATGAGACCTAATTAAACTTAAAAGCTTTTGCACAGCAAAGGAAACCATTGACAAAACAAAAAGGTAACCTATTGAATGGGAGGAAATATTTGCAAATGATATAATCCATAAGGTGTTAATATCCAAAATATGTAAACAGCTCATACAACTCAACATAAAAAAAAATCCAATTTAAAAATGCGCAGAAGACCTGAATAGACATTTTTCCAAAGGCGACATACAGATGGCCAAAAGACAATGAAAAGATGCTCAACGTCGTTAATCATTAGAGAAACGTAAATCAAAGCCACAGTGAGATATCACCTCACACCTGTCAGAATGGCTGTCATCAGAAAGACCACAAATAAAAAATGTTGGTAAGGATTTGAAAAAAAAGGGACCCTTGTACACTATTGGTGGGAAGGTAAATTTGTGTAGCCAGTATGGAAAACAATATGGAGGTTTCTCAAAAAAACTAAAAATAGAACTACCATGTGACCCAGCAATTCCACTCCTGAGTATTTTATCTGAAAAAAAAAAAAATGAAAACTCTAATTCAAAAAGACACACTCACCCCAGTGTTCATAGTAGCATTATTCACAGTTGCCAAGATACGGAAGTAACCTAGGTTGTGTCCATCAGCAAATGAATGGATAAAAAAGATGGGGGGGGGGTGTGTACACACACTCAGTGGAATACTAATCAGCCATAAAGAATGAGATTTTGCAATTTACAACAACATGGATGGACTTGGAAGGTATTATGCTAAGTGAAATAAGGCAGAGAAAGACAAATACTGTATGATGTCACTTATGTGTGGAATCTAATGAATTTAACAGAAAAGAAACACAGATACAAAGAACTAATTAGTGGTTACCGTGGGGAGGGGCAAGATAGGGGTAGGGGATTAAGAGGAATAAACTACTATGTATAAAATAAATAAGCTGCAAGGATGTATAGTACAAGACTAGGAATATAGCTAATATTTCATCATAACTATAAACAGAATATAACCTTTAAAAATAGTGAATCACTATGTTGTACACCTGAAACTTATATAATGTTATACACACCAAGTATTACCTCAGTTGAAAAAAAAAAACAGTGCATCTTTATCATTCTGTTTACATGCCTGGCATGTTACAAGTATTGGTTTGGGATTTGTGGACTGATGTTATTCTGGGTGCTTCATATTTTCTCCTATTTAATGTGTCAGTTGCTTGACTGATAATGTTGAAAATCCTTAAGGAGTTGGCTGGCCTCTTTGCATTCAGTTATTGATTTTACTCCTTTTTTTTTTTTTTTTTTTGGCTGCACCGCTTGGCTTGTGGGATCTTAGTTCCCCAACCAGGGATTGAACCTGGGCCCCTGCAGTGAAAGCCCCAAGTCCTAACCACTGGACCTCCGGGGAATTCCTTGGTTTTACTCCTTTTACTCCTTTCATTGCACCAAAAGGCAGTGTAGCTTTTTAGTTCAGATTCCTCTGTAGTAATCTTGATGAACTTTCTGTCCGTTTGAAATGATACAGTTTTGCAAAGTGTTTTATATTGTTTTTCCTTGAGTATATACTCAGTCTCTACAAGGTGATGATGATGGTGGCTAGTCTTTTTAGGTTAATATTCTTGAGGACCACATAATAAGTGTAAAACAGTATATGATTTAATTCTGCTTTTCTTTGTTGCATTAGTGAGCCATCAGTAGACTTTATGGGAAAAAAATGCCAATCCTTATTTATCCAGATTGGATATAACACTTGGTATTTGTTTCTTGTACTGAATGCAGGTGAACTACTGAGCACAGATGATTATTTGAGTGGCTGTCAATTCTCCCAAAGATTTCATATAATGGACACCATTCTAGATACATAGACAAGAAGTAAATTCATTATATAGAAGGATGCCTTAGGGTATTTGGGTTTATTTCTCTCAGCCTGATTGAGAACGGCTGATCTGGGCTGTGGTCTGTTTTTGTAAGGCTCAAGAGCTAAGGATTTTTTTTTGTTAAGGGTTATGTAAAAAAAAAAAAAGGCAGGGACAGAGACTATATATGGCCTGCAACACCTAAAATATTTACTATATGGCCTTTTACAGAAAAGGTTTGTCCAGCTCTCCTCTAAGAGGAGAATACTTAAATTTGAATCCCAGCTTCTCTTTTTTGTATCTGTTTGACTTCAGTATCTGCCTCTATAAATGGGGGATAGTAATAATACCTGTCTCAGAATTGTTGGGAAGATTACATAAAATAATGAATGTCAAGTTTAAAAATACAGCTTTAATGAATGTTAGCTGGCATTATTATAATTCTGTAATATGTGATATAAAATGATAATGATGTTTGTACATTGCTTTTATGAATATGGCGTATAGCAAATAATGAAGTCTGCTCTTCTGTTGGGATCTGAAGCAATGGTAAATTGAGAATATTAGCCAGTATTTTTGGTACCATGATATTTGATAGATTCTTATTGGTGACTGTAATTCAGTATTTCTCAAGGTATTTCTCTTTTCTTTGAATAGCACTAATTTAATTATTTTTATTTGCTAATAGCTTCCTCTTATCGCTTGAGTTTTGATACCCTAGAGAAACGGTTCTCAAACCTTTTTGGTCTTAAGACCCCTTAAAAATTATTGAGCTCTTTGAGGAGCCATTCTATTAATAATTTATTTGAAAATAACAATAATCAACCTATTACATGTTAACATTTTAGTGAAAATCATTGTTTTCCAAAACAAAACCTTAAGTGGGAAAAGGAGCATTGTTTTTACATTTTGCAAATTCCTTTAAAGTCTGTGTTAATAGAAGATAGCTGGATCCTTATATCTACTTTTTCATTCAACTATTGCATATGTTATTTTGGTTGAAGTATTTGAAGAAAATCTAGTCTCATACAGAAATGTTGTTGGAAAAGGGAGAAATATTTTAATAGTCTTGCAAATAACTGGATGTTTTTCTTGGATACAACACCAAAACTTCATGAGTGATGTTTTTTTCTTTTTTTCTTTTTAATTAATAAAGTCTGTTTTTTAGAGCAGTTTTAGGTTCACAGCAAATTGAGCAGAAAGTACTAAGAGTTGCCATATACACATAAACTCCCCACTATAAGCATCTGGAACCACAGTGGTACATTTATCACAATTGATGAACCTACATTGACCCATCATTATCACCCCAAGTCCATAGTTTACATTAGCGTTCATTCTTGTACATTCTGTGGGTTTTGACACATGTATCCACCATTGTAGTATCGTATAGAATAGTTTCACTGCTTTAAAAATCCTCTGTGCTCTGCGTATTCATGCCCCCTTTCGCCCCAGTGCTGGCAACCATTGATCTTTTTACTGTCTCCATAGTTTCGCCTTTTTCAGAATGTTCAGAATATAGTATGTAATCTTTTCAGGTTGGCCTGTTTCACTTAGTAATATGCATTTAAGTTTCCTCCATGTCTTTTCATGATTTGATAGCTCATTTCTTTTTAGCACTGAATAATAATTCTGTGTCTGGATATACCACAGTTTATCCACTCACCTGAAGGACATCTTGGTTTCTTCTAAGTTTTAGCAATTATGAATAAAGCTGCCAGAAACATCTGTGTGCAAGTTTTTTTTTTTTTAATTTTCAGATCATTTGAGTAAATACCAAGGAGTGCAGTTGTTGGATCGTATGGTAGGAGTATGTTTCATTTGTAAGAAACTGCCAAATTGTCTCCCAAGGTGGCTATACCATTTTGCATTATTCTCAGCAGTGAATGAGAATTCCTGTTCTTTCACATCCTCACCAACATTTGGTGTTCTCGGGTGGTTTTTTTTTTTTAAATTTATTTATTTATTTTTGGGTCTTCGTTGGGTCTTCGTTGCTGCGGGCGGGCTTTGTCTAGCTGTGGCGAGCGGGGGCTACTCTTCGTTACGGTGGTGCGCAGGCTTCTCATTGCGGTGGCTTCTCGTGTTGCAGACCACAGGCTCTAGGCGCGCGGGCTTCAGTAGCTGTGGTTTGCAGGCTCTAGAGTGCACGCTCAGTAGTTGTGGTGCACGGGCTTAGTTGCTCCATGGCATGTGGGATCTTCCCGGACCAGGGCTTGAACCTGAGTCCCCTCCATTGGCAGGCAGACTCCTAACAACTGCACCACCAGGGAAGCCCCTTAGGTGTTTTTTTATTTTGAGAATTTGGGTTGGTTATGTTCTACTTAAAGTTGTAATATGGGGTATTTTAAAATTTATTCTACATTTTGTCCATAAGAATGCCTTGTTCTAATATTTCTTGATATATGTTCCCCTTAATGGTTTTAAAGACTGTGTCATATATTATTCCAGTTCTTTATATTTGTTGTTATTAAAGTACACACAGAATTTCAAGGATCAGTTCATCACTATATTGTAGGGATACTATTTAGTGTATAATACTCTTCCCAAAGATACCCAGCGATTCTGGTGTTTTCTTTTCACTGTTACAACACACTTTTTAGTAATTGAAGATTCAAAGAACATGATATAGTAACATCTAGTACTTGCTGATTACTTAATTTGAGTTTTTTTCCTTAAATGTATTCATTTGTACTTACACAAACGTACTAGTCTTTATTCTGCAGAGACTTCAGAGATTTTACTGGACTGTTTATCTAGTCTTTTGTGCTGTTACTACTCCACTCTGCATCTCTTTCTGAGCACTTGTAATAATTAGACTAAATGCTGAAGTATCCTATTGCTTTCACTTCTCTAGTCAAAAAGTAGCCACTTGTTTCCTATCTTTAAACCAGTATCTGCACATAACCGTATAATCTGTTCCTCAGCAAACTGAGAACTAAAGAAATGCCACAGTATTCTGAAAATATATCTATTAATTGCCGTTTCATTGCAGTTTTTTACTGCCACACACTTACAGTAAAAAATGCCAGTTTAACCTATGAATGCCCTTGATGACACAGAAATACTGCTTTTACTAAAATTAAACCCTTGAGTACACATCTTGTTAATATTATATGTGATGAAATGGGAAGCATGCATAAAGCACTTACGTGATTGTTTGAGTTTGAGCTAATAAATCAGATGCTTTTTTTTTCATGGAACACCATTTTACTTGGAAGAATGTCTGATAAACTGTGATTATTCAGACTTAAGTATTTGACAGACATTTTTCAAAACTGAATGAAGTGAACCTGTTATACGGGGTGGAGAGAGGAGGAAATAACAGTATTTGTTTGCCAGTGATAACATTCCAGCTTCAAAAAAAAATTAGAATTTTGGAAAACATATTATCCAGTACTGTGAGTGTGACAATTCCCCTTTTAAAACTTTTCTGATGAGATTAGTGGTGATATTAACAAACGTGATTTTTTTTTTTTTTTTGGTGGGATATGGTACAATGAAATATGTCTACATTGGAAGAGCCACATAATTCAGTGAACTAGTACTTTCCAAATGGCCAGTACCTGACATAACAAATCAAGCATTGGTCATGGATCCTTTCGAAGTGCAAAATAGGCCAATGGGTTTTTTTGGTAGCAAAGATTTTATTTTTGAATTAACATATAGAAAAATGGACCATTTTTGTGTACAGTTCTAGGAATTTTACTCTATGTATAAATGTGTATACCCACCACCACATTCAAGGTACAGAATAATTCCATTATCCCAGACAACTCCCGTATGCTTTTCTTTTGTAATTACCCCTCTCCAAACCTCTGGCAACCTCTCATCTGTTCTTCATTACTATAGTTTTGTCTTTTTGAGAATGTCATATAAATGGAATCATATATATAGAAGGTAACCATTTGAGACTGGCTTCATTCACTCA
Organism: Balaenoptera acutorostrata; assembly: GCF_949987535.1. Lineage (NCBI taxonomy): Eukaryota > Metazoa > Chordata > Mammalia > Artiodactyla > Balaenopteridae > Balaenoptera > Balaenoptera acutorostrata. The sequence goes on along the minus strand of NC_080079.1, from coordinate 31,809,242 downwards.
GCATAATGCCTTTGAGAATCATCCATGTTGCAGCTATCAATATTCATTTCTATTTTAAAAAATTAAAGTTCACCATTTTAATCATTTTAAAGTGTATAATTCAGTAGTTTTTACTACACTCACAGTGTTGTACAGCCATCACCACTATCAAATTTTATAGCATTTTCATTACCCCAAAAAGATATCCCATACCCATTATAGTCACTCCCTCCTTCCCCTCCCCCATCCTCTGGCAATCACTAATATCCTTTCTGTCTCTATGGATATGCCTATTCTAGACATTCTATATAAACAGAGTCATATAACATATGACCTTTTGTGTCTGGCTTCTTTCATTTAGCATATTATTTTTGGGGTTAATCCATAATACAATACATATCAGTATTACATTCCTGTGTTAGTCAGCTCAGGCTGCGGTAATAAAATGTTGAATGTCTCAAACAGCAGATACTAATTTTCTCACATTCCAGATCAAGGTCCAGCATGATTGGTTTCTTGTGAGTACTCTCTTCCTGGCTTGTAGATGCCCACCGTCTCACTACGCCCTCAGATAGCCCTTTCTCTGTACTCAAGTGGGAGTGGGGGGCTCTCTCTGGTATCTCTTCTTTTTTAATTTTTATTTATTTATTTTTAATTGAAGTATAGTTGATTTACAGTGTTTCAGGTATACAGCGAAGTGATTCAGTTATACGTACATATATAAATATGTACTCTTTTTCAGATTCTTTTTCATTATAGGTTATTACAAGATATATAGTTCCCTGTGCTATACAGTAGGTCCTTGTTTATCTATTTTATATATAGTAGTGTGTATCTGTTAATCGCAAATTCCAAATTTATCCCTACACCCCCTCTTTCCCCTTTGGTAACCATAAGTTTGTTTTCTGTCTGTGAGTCTATTTCTCTTTTGTAAATAAGTTCATTTGTATCCATTTTTTAGATTCCTCATATAAGCAATATTATGTGATATTTGTTTTTCTCTGATTTACTTCATTTAGTATAATGATATCTCTTCTTATAAGGACACTAATCCTATCAGATTAGCTCCGATTTCCCCTTAACCTTAATTAAAATAAAGTTACATTGGGGAATTCCCTGGTGGTCCAGTGGTTAGGACTTGGCACTTTCACTGTTGTGGCCCGGGTTCGATCCCTGGTTGGGGAACTAAGATACTGCAAGCCGCACAGCATGGCCAAAAAAAAAAAAAAGTTACATTGGAGGTTAGGACTTCAACATATATATGGGGAGGTACAAGCATTCAGTCCATAACAATTCCTTTTTTTTTAAAATTAATTTATTGATCTATTTTTGGCTGTGTTGGGTCTTTGTTGCTGTGCGCGGGCTTTCTCTAGTTGCGGTGAGCAGCGGCTACTCTTCGTTGTGGTGCACAGGCTTCTCATTGCGGTGGCTTCTCTTGTTGCGGAGCATGGGCTCTAGGCACGCGGGCTTCAATAGTTGTGGCACACGGGCTCGGTAGTTGTGGCTCGTGGGCTCTAGAGTGCAGGCTCAGTAGTTGTGGCGCATGGGCTTAGTTTCTCCGCGGCATGTGGGATCTTCCCGGCCCAGGGCTCCAACCCGTGTCCCCTGCATTGGCAGGCGGATTCTTAACCACCGCGCCACCAGGGAAGTCCAAACAATTCCTTTTTATGGCTGAATATTATTACATGGTATGCTTAAACCCTATTTTGTTTATCCATTCATCAGTTGATGGACATTTGGGTGTTTCTACTTTCTGGCTATTACAAATACTGGCGCTGTGAACGTTCCTGTAACAAGTTTTGTTTGAACACCTGTTTTCATTTCTCTGAGGTATATACTTGGGAGAGGAATTGCTGGGTCACATGGTAATTCTATATTTAGCTTTTTGAGGAACCATCAAACTTCCACAGCATCTGCATCATTTTGCATTCCCATCAGCAACATGTGAGGTCCCAATTTCTTCGACATCCTAGCTAACACTTGGTATTTTTCCTTGTTTTGTTTTGTTTCAATAGCCATCCTAGTGGGTATAAAATGGTATGGCATGGTTTTGATTTGCATTTCCCTAGTGACTAATGAGATGAGCTTGTTTTCATGTGCTTGTTGGCCATTTGTAAATTTGGGAAAATGTGAATTTAAGTCTTTTACCCATTTTAAAATTGGGTTATCTGTTTTTTTGTTGTGTTGTAAGAGTTCTTTTTATATTCTGGATGCTAGACTCTTATCACATATATGATTTGCAAAAATTTTCTCCTATTTTTTTGGGTTTTTCCACTTTATTCATAATATTGTTTGATTCATAGAAGTTTTTAATTTTTATGAAGTTTAGCATTAAAAAATTTTGTTGTTTGTACTTTTGGTGTTATATTTAAGAATCCATTGCTACATCCAAAGTTACAAAGATTTACCCCTGTTTTCCTTTAAGAGTTTTATGGTTTTCTCCCTTATGTTTAGATCTTTGATACATTTTGGGTTAATTTTTATATATGGTGTGAGGTCAAGAATCTAATAACTTCATTCTTTTGCATGTGGTTATCCAGCAGTCCCGGCGTCATTTGTTGAAAAGGCAGTTCTTTCCCCACTGAATAGTCTTGACATCCTTGCCAAAAATCAGTTGACCATTGATGTATGGATTTACTTCTGGATTCTCAGTTCTGTTCTATTGGTCTATATGTCTATTCTTGTGCCAGTACCACGCTTTTCTGATTATTGTGGCTTGTAATAGTTTTTGAAGCCAGGATGTGTAAGTCCTCCAACTTTGTTCTTCTTTTTGTTCAACTTTCTTCAAAACATGATTGTTCTGGCTGTTTTGGCTCCCTTGCAGTTCCATATGAATTTTAGGGTCAGTCTGTCAATTTCTGCCAGAAAGGAATTTTGGTAGGGATTATATTGAATCTGTAGATCAATTTGGGGAGTATTGCCATCTTAACAATATTAAAGCATTCTAATCTAGGAACATAGGATGTTTTTCCATTTATTTAGGACTTCTTTTTTTCAACATTATTTTGCAGTTTTTAGTGTACAAGTCTTCCACCTCCTTGCTTAAATTTATTCCTAAGTATTTTATTCATTTTGATAATATTGGAAATGGAATTGTTTCCTTCATTTCAGATTGTTCATTGCTAGTGTATAGATATTCATTGCTAGTGTACAGAAATACAAATGATTTTTGCATGTTCTTGTATCTGGCAACCTTGCTGAACTTGTTTATTAGATCTAATAGTTTTTCTTCAGGATTTCCTATGTATAAGATCATGACATCTGTGAAAAGAGGTACTTTTACTTTTTCTTTTTCAATTCGGATGCCTTTTGTTTCTTTTTCTCTTACCTAATTGCCCTGGCTAGAACTTCCAGACAGTGTTGAATAGAAATGGCAAGAGTGAATATCCTTATCTTTTTCTCATCTTAGTGGGAAGCTTTAAATCTTTCACCACTGAGTATGTTAGCTGTGAGTTTTTCATAGATGCTCATCATCAGGTTGTAAAATCTTCTTTCCGTTCCTAGGTTGAGTATTTTTATCATGAAAGGGTGTTGGAATTGGTCAAATGCCTTTTCTGTGTCAGTTGAGATGATCATGTTATTTTTTCCCCTTTCATTCTGTTAATAAGGTGTTTAGTTTTTTTTCAGTTGATTGATTTTTTTTTTTTTTTTTTTTTTTTTTTTAAATTTATTTATTTATTTATTTATGGCTGCGTTGGGTCTTCGTTTCTGTGCTAGGGCCTTCTCTAGTTGTGGCAAGTGGGGGCCACTCTTCATCGCGGTGCGCGGGCCTCTCACTATCACGGCCTCTCTTGTTGCGGAGCACAGGCTCCAGATGCGCAGGCTCAGCAATTGTGGCTCACGGGCCCAGCTGCTCCGTGGCATGTGGGATCCCCCCAGACCAGGGCTCGAACCTGCGTCCCCTGCATTGGCAGGCAGACTCTCAACCACTGCGCCACCAGGGAAGCCCAGTTGATTGATTTTTATATGTTGAACCACCCTTGCATTTCTGGGATAAATCCATGGTACATAGTTCTCTTAATTTGCTGCTGAATTTTGTTCGCTAGGATTTTGTTGAGGATTCTTGCATCTATATTCATGAGAGATACTCATCTGTAGTTTTCTTGTGATGTTTTTGTCTTTGGTATCAGGGTAACACCAGCCTAATGAAATGAGTTAGGAAGTATTCCTCTTCTATTTTTTGGCACAGTTTGAGAAGAATTGATGTTATTTCTTCTTAAAACGTTTAGCAGAATTCATCAGTGAAGCCATATGACCCTTGATTTTTATTTGTTAGAAGTTTTTTAAATTACTGTTTTAATCTCTTTGCTTTTACTAGATCTATTATATTTTTTATTGTTGAGTCAGTTTTGGTAGTTTATTTCTAGGAATTAGTCCATTTCATCTATGTTATCTGTTTGTTGGCACACTCTTGTTCATTATATATTTTCTAATACTTTTTATTTCTGTAAAGACAGTAGTGATGCTCCCACTTTTGTTTCTGATTTTAGTAAATTGAGTCGCCTCTCTTTAATTTCTTGGTCAGTCTAACTAAAGGTTTGTCACATTATTGTTATTCTTTTCAAAGACGTTTTAGTTTCACTGATTTTCTCTGTTTTTCTATTCTCTCACTTTAAAAAATCTCCACCCAAATCTTTATTATTTCCTTTTTTCTGCTTGCTTTGCATTTAGTTTCTTCTTTTTCTAGTTCCTTAAGCGTAGAAGGTTAGGTTACTGATTAGTGATATTCTTTTTTTTAATATAGGTGTTTACAGATATAAATTCCCCTTTGAGCACTGCTTTAGCTGCATCCCATATATTTTGGTATGTTGGGGTTTTTTGTTGTTGTTTTTTAAATTCTTCTCAAAGTATTTTCTAATTTTCTTTCTTTTTCTTTATTTTTTATTTTTATTTTTATTTTTGGCCATACCATGAGGCTTGCAGGATCTTGGTTCCCTGACCAGGGATCGAACTTGTGCCCCCTACAGTGGAAGTGTGGAGTCCTAACCATTGGACCACCAGGGAATTCCCAAGTATTTTCTATTTTTCATTGTGATTACTTCTTTGACTCACTGGTTAAAAATATGTTGTTTAATTTCTACATATTTATGAATTTCTCAGTTTTCCTGTTATTGATCCCAGTTTCATTACATTATTGTTGGAGAAGATATTTTGTATGATTACTAACTTTTTAAATTTATTGAGACCTTTTTTTTGTGGTTTAACATGATCTACCCTGGAGAGTGTTCCATGTGCACTTAAAAAACTGTATATTCTGTTCTTGGTGGGCTATGTATGTCTTTTAGGTCTACTTGATTTATAGTGTTGTCCAAGTTTTCTGTTTCCTTTTTATCTCTTAGTTTCATTTGTTATTGAAAGTGGGATGTTGAAGTCTACAACTATTATTGCTGAACTTTTCCTCCTTTCCACTCTGTCAGTTTTGCTTCATATATTTTGGGGCTCGGTTGTTAGGCGCATATGTATTTTTAATTGTTAAATCTTTTTTTTTTAAATTATGGTATAGTTGATGTACTTTATGAGTTTAAGGCATACAACTAGTAATTCAGAATTTTTTAAAGTTATATTTCATTTATAGTTACTGCTAAATCTTCTTGGTAAATTGATTTTTATCATATGTCCTTCTGTGTCTATTGTAACAAGTTTTATCTTAACATCTATTTTGTCTGATACTAGTATATCCACTTCATTTTTCTTTCAGTTGCGGTTTTCATGGACTTTTTCTTTCGTTTTCATCCTCTTCATGTCTTTGAATCTAACATGAGTTTCTTGTACACAGCATATAGTTGGATCATGTTCTTTTCTTAAATCCATTCTGCCCATCTCTGCCTTTTTTTTTTTTTTTAATTTTTTATTTTATTTATTTATTTATTTATGGCTGTGTTGGGTCTTTGTTTCTGTGCGAGGGCTTTCTCTAGTTGCGGCAAGCGGGGGCCACTCTTCATCGCGGTGCGCGGGCCTCTCACCGTTGCGGCCTCTCTTGTTGCGGAGCACAGGCTCCAGACGCGCAGGCTCAGTAATTGTGGCTCACGGGCCTAGTTGCTCCGCGGCATGTGGGATCTTCCCAGATCAGGGCTCGAACCCGTGTCCCCTGCATTGGCAGGCAGACTCTCAACCACTGCGCCACCAGGGAAGCCCCCCATCTCTGCCTTTTATAGGAGAGTTTAATCCATTTACATTTAATGTAGTTACTGATAAGGAAGGATCTTTGCCATTTTGCTGTTCGTTTTCTACATATCTATGTCACTTTTGTTCTTTGGAAGTCTTCCATTACTGCCTTCTTTTGTGTTATATAAATATTTTCTAGTGTACCATTTTGATTCCTTTCCCACTTCTTTTACTGCACAGTTTTTAGTTATTTTCTTAGTGTTTGCCCTGGGGATATATATATAACGTCTTAATTAATAACAACTTAGTTTCAATAGTATTACAAAATACTTTGTTCCTATATAGCTGTGTCCCTCTACTTTAGGTTGTTATTGTATTGTTGCAGATTACATCTTTATACATTGTATGCCCATCAACATAAACTTTTGATTATTTTTGTATGTAGCTGTCTTTTTAATCACATAAGGAAAAAAAAAAAAGGAGTTACAAACCAAAATACAACCCCTCTCCCTTTCTTCCTTTTCCAAACATTTTATGATATAGTGCTTCTATTATGCTTTCAGATACTATTCTAAACAGTTTGCAGATATTTACTTAATTATCTAAATTTTTTGAGATCAAAACAATTTTATAGCCAAGGAAGGTGAGACATAAAGAAGACAAATAACTTGCCCAAGGCCATAGAACTGTTATAACACACAGTCAGAAATTTGAACCCAGGTAATCTGGCTCCAGAATCCATGTTCTTAACTACTAGTCTCTTACTTCCTGGAGTATGTAAAATTCAGTTGGATACATGAAACATATGCATTTGTGTTGAAAATTCAAGACAGATGAAGCAAAGGATACTAGGAGTCAGTTGGGAGGAAAGATAACTTTTGAGCTATGTCCTTGAAGACCAAGCAGGATCAAGACTCTCGAGATCTGAGAGAAGACCGTCTTAGGCAGAAGAAACAGGGTGAGGCGAGGGACTGAGATAAGCAAAAGCAAGGTGTATTTGAGAAACAGAGTACTTTGAGTTGAGTGTGCTTGAAGGACATTTGGAGAGGATGTTGAAAAGGTTCACTTTAGGAAGGATTTAAAAGCTAGACTTCATAGTTTGGAATTTACTCTGCAGGCATTAGGTAATGATTGAATACTGTTGAGCAGAGAGAAACTATAAAGAATTTACTTTATATGTAAAGATTATATAAATCTGAAAGCTAGCTCAAACTTTAATGTAATTTTAAAATTTCTAAAACATGGTGAAGCTTATTCCATTGGGGGCCAGATTGAAGTTTGATATTTTGTACTGCTATATATTAAGGTGTGTTGGAGATGTGTTATAAAGTAATGATTTTTTAATTTTGCAAATTAGATATGTTTAAGGAAATGTGTTTGGTTTTATCAAAAGGGATATGCTTCCTTTCAAAATCATCTCTTGTATGAGAGGTAGGGTGGTGTAATATGCATTTAATTACATGCCATATATGGTAGTTCAGATCAGCAGTGTTTTTTGAGCCCTTACGAAACCAACATGTTTGCCAGATGATGGAAGTATAACCATGAATAAGACATGGTTATATTTTCAGTCTCTTTTCCTTCCTAATTGGTAAATCTTGGAATGCTCTAGTATTCAGTCTTCTTTGTCCTTTCTTTTTTCCTTTTGTTCATATTCTTTTCCTTTATAGTTTATTACAAGATACTGAGTATAGTTCCCTACACTATATAGTAGGACCTTGTTGTTTATCTGTCTTATATATAGTAGTTTGTATCTGCTAATCCCAAACTCCTAATTTATCCCTCCCTCACCCCCTTTTCCCTTTGGTAACCATAAGTTTGTTTTCTATGTCTGTGAGTCTGTTTCTATTTTGTAAATAAGTTCATTTGTATCTTTTTTTTTTTTTAGATTTCACATATAAGTGATATCATATGATATTAGTCTTTCACTGGCTTACTTCACTTAATATGATAATTTCTAGTTCCATCCATGTTGCTGGAAATTTCATTCTTTTTTTCTTTTTTTTAACAGCAAGTAGAACTCTATTTATTTATTTACTTACTTACTTACTTACTTACTTTACTTACTCACTTACCACGCCTCACAGCATGCAGGATCTTAGTTCCCCAACCAGGGATTGAACCGATGCTCCCTGAAGTGGAAGTACAGAGTCCTAACCACTGGACCACCAGGGAATTCCCCACGTTTCATTCTTTTTTATGGCTGAGTAGTATTCCACTGTACATATATGCCACATCTTTGTTCATTCATCTGTCAATAGACATTTAGGTTGCTCCCATGTCTTGGCTGTTGTAAATAGTGCTGCTATGAACATTGTGTCTGTGTGGGGTGCATGTATCTTTTCAAACTAGAGTTTTGCCCATATATATGCCCAGGAGTGGGATTGCTGGATCATATGGCAACTCTGCTTTTAGTTTTTTAAGGAATCTCCATACTGTTTTCCATAGTGGCTGTACCAACTTACATTCCCACCAGCAGTGTAGGAGGGTTTCCTTTTCTCTACACCCTCTCCAGCATTTATTATTTTTGGACTTTTTGATGATGGCCATTCTGACCAGAGTAAGGTGATACCTCGTTGTAGTTTTGATTTACATTTCTCTAATTAGCAGTCTTGAGCATCATTTCATGAGCTTATTGGTCATCTGTATGTCTTCTCTGGAGAAATGTCTATTTAAGTCTTCTGCACATTTTTTGATTGGGTCCTTTTTGTCTGCCCTCATTGAGTGGATAAGATCTCATCTAGTTCTAAGGCTTTAAATTCTGTCTGTACTTTGATGATTTCCAGTTTTATATCCCTGATCCCAGTGTCTCCTACTTCAAACTCACCTATCCAGTTGTTTCCTGCATGCATCCACTTTGATCTGCAAGAGACAAGTCAGACTTAATGTGTCCAAAACTGAACTAGATTTGTGTCTGTCCAACCTGTTTCTCCTCCAGTCTTCTCTTAGAAAGTTACATTACCATTCACCCAGCTCTCGACCAAAAAAAGCCTAAGTGTCCTTTCCCTCATTCTACATCTACTGCATCATCAAAGCAAATTGGTTTAATCTTCAATATATACTCTATAACCTGTCATTACTTTCTACCTCCATTACTGCCATTCCGGTTTAAGTCACCATTTTCTCTTGCCAAGGCTATTGTAATAATAGTCTCATTATAATGTTTTACTTATAATCAGTTATCTGTGCAGCCAGCTGGTAAACTTAAACAGTATAAATCTGATCACATTACTTCCACCACTACCCAAATGTAAAGCTAGTGGATTTCTCTTAATTTCAAACCTCAATCTTCTCACCATAGCCTCTGTGATCTTGCCTCTAGAGCTCTGATCTCATGTTCTGCTTTCCATCTTATTCACTTTGCTCAGACCATACCAACCAACTTTCTTGCTGTTTCTCACATATACCGTACTTCATACCATTTACTGCTTCAGTACTATTCCCTCTGCCTAGAACGTTCCTTTGTCTTGGATATCTACATTGGCTTGCTCACTCCATTCAGTGCTCAAAAATTCAGCCTCCTAGAGTCTTTTCCAGTCTGCTGTATTCTTCTTTGACCAGTTCTTCTTTTACTTACCCTCACCACATATTATTCATTATCATCGTCATCCTTATTTATATCATTTGTCTCCTCTGCCAGAATTAAAGTTCCAAGATAAGGACTTTTGTCTGTGTTTTTCACAGCTGCATTCTAGTGACTGACTCATAGTAGACGCTCAATAAATAGAAATAAATAAGTATCTATAGTCTATCAAGGACAGGAGGAGGCTCAGAAACAACAGCTTTTCTAAAAGGCAATAGATATCGCTGATCTCTCATATAATATTTTTAGTATCTGAGAAAATATGTAATGACAAAAGGCTATTATGAATTCAGTAATGCTTTTTAAAGAAATAATGCATTTTGTTCATAGCGAAAAAATGCGTTTAGAAAAGTAGTGACTCTGTGCAAGCACATTTTAATTTACAAACAGTGCTCATGTATGTGGACATACTGACCTTGTAATGACTGTGAGTTCCTCTAAGGAATTGTGGCCCACAGATTGTGAACTCCTGATGTAATTGACTTATTCCTAATCAACTTCAGATTTGCATTTAAATGGCTTCTTTTTAGCATAATTACTCTACCCAAGACAGTTTGATATAACAGAAAAAAATGAACCAAAACTGTCCTGGGAGTTCCAAAGAACTAAATTCATCTGACCTAGTTACTTACTACCTTTGCAGTTTTGGTTACTTAACATCTTGGAATCTCATTTATGGCATAATGTATGTAAATACCATTGTATGAAATTATTTCAGTAGTGTTCCAGCTACTCAGTATGTATTCCTTTTCCCTCCTTAGTGTATTAATACCACTGTTTTTCAGTACTTCATCTCTCAGTTTATTTCTCTCTTTGCTGTGATTACAGCTTTGCACAAAAAAAGTGTCCTGTCATCTCTGTTCATGGGGCAGCAAAGCAAGCCATTAATTAATTCTGGTTTTAGTTCATAGATACAGGAACCTTTTTCCATTAGATGTCACTTGCCCTTCTGTTTCATTTATTTGCATTTCTTTGGGTCTTCAGCATACGAGACACACGAAATAGAGTCATTATAAAATCTTAAATCACTTAGGTAAATAGGATGTAGGCATTAGGAAGGGTGTGTTTGTATTCATCCAACAAACACTGCAGTTAAGGAACAGGCAGGCTGATGTTAAGAAAAAGATGAATAGGCTCCAGTTCTTTGCTCAAAATCTAGTAGATAAAATGCCAAAAAAAAAAAAGGAAAAATTGAAGTATAGTTTACTAGTAGTACAACTTCAGCGCTGTTGAGGATGTTCTTAACTTTGCCTGGGGCTTATGGGCTGAGATAAGGGATGCCTTAGAATTAACTGGATTAAAGGTTGCAGAAGAACATTCTGGGCAGAGGGCTTGCTGTACTTTAAAGGCATGGAAGCATTGACATGTATGTAACGACCAATAAATCGTCTGCCCAGAGCATAGCATATGTAGAAAGAAAACGGCAGGGCAGACTGAAAAGGTAGTTTGGGACTAGACAGACCCTCAGTGATCTTGCATGCCAGCCAGGAATTTGAAGTCTTCAGTATTGTCAGTGGAAAGCCATCAAAGATTTTTAAAACCAGGAAAAGATGGAAGAGGTTTCGTGGCAGTGTGAAAGTTGGATTCTGGTGGATTTGATGGTATAGGGGATGTTTTAAATAGTCAGATGAATGAAAAGTTGAGATGTTATTAGCAGGTCGTGTGAAAAAGTGAAAAGCCTGGGCTTTAGAATCACCAGCCTGGTTTTAAACCTAGGCTCTGCGTCTTCGTAGTTGTATGAAAAAAATAGCTGCTTCAGTCTTCTATTTTCTTAAATGTATTAGGTAGTAATAATACCTGTTTTACAGTGGTCCCCTGAAGATTTTATCATAATGGGTATGAAGTACCTGATACAGTGCTTGCTTGATACCAGCTAAGGGCTCAATTATTATCTATTATTACCAACATGAGTGACATGTACTATAATTATTAAGGTAAGAAATGGTGAAGGCCTGAATTTAGGGGTGGATAAAAGAGAATAGATTTGGATGGATCTTTCGTAATTAGAATGAATAGGACTGACTGATGTAGGGAAAGAATGGAATCATGACTGAGTGAGATTTGTAATCTGAATGTCTTGGGGGAAGGGGTTAGTGATGCCATTTTCCTGGTAAGGAATACAGGGATCATCACTGGTTGAGATGAGGGAAAAGGGGTAGAATGATTTTGGTTTGGATTTTTGGAGGTATTTGGGATATCTTGGTGATGATATGAAGCAGGCAATTAGAAATAACGTCTGGAGCAAGAGATAAGAGATTGGCGAGTTGTCAGTATATGTGTGGTAGCAGAAATGTGTGTAAATCTTAACGGCAGAGCATATATTTTAAACATTTCCCCTATATCCCCACACTGCTGAGCTCTGTACAAAACACTTGATTAGTTCTTGTTATTAAGTGTGAGATTTAGGGTGACTTTGTATATAGAAAAGATAATGCATAGTTACTTCAATTTCTAATTTAATGTTCAGTTTATTTAAATTTATAAATTTAAAACCTCATTCTCCTAAAATATAGATCTTACTCCAAACTTACACTTCTGATAAATATTTTAGTTAACTCTTAAAACATTTTAATCTAAAACTATAGATATTTTCTTCTTAAATATTGATTTAACAAAACCTTCTTAGATACTTTGAAAAAATTTTGTAAATATAATTTAAACTTATAAATGTGATTATTCTTAAGTTGTGTAAGAATTCTAATACAGTATATAAACTTAGTAAGATTTCAGCCTACAACCAGGCGTAAATCAGCTATTCAGTTCTACATTTCAGATTAAAATTCCAAGGCTGGCTCTCTAACAGGCCAAGTTTTCTTAAAGCATTATAAATATTTACCAAATACGCATACTTATTTTGTTAACAGCTTTATTAACATATAATTTATACACCTTACAATTCACCCATTTTAAGTATACAATTCACTGATTTTTATTATATTTACCAAGTTGTGCAGCCATCACCAAAATCTGTTAGAATAAATCCATCACCTTGAAAAGAAATGTGGTGTCCATTTGCAGTCATTCTCATTTTCACTCCCAGCCCTAGGAAAACACTACTTTCTATCGCTATAGATTTGTATTTTCTGGACATTTCATATAAACAGAAACATATAGTATGTAATCTTTTATTTCTGGCCTTTTTCACTTAGCATAATGTTTTGAAGTTCATTCATCCTTATTGTAATAATATTCTCATTATATGGATATACATTTTATTTATCCTAGATTACTTTTTAATACAAAATAATTAAGGTTTAATTCTCTTAAATCACTCCTATACTTTGTTTAAAAAAAAAAAAGGAAAACTTGAAAATAAGTGAACTACGCTTCTGTCATAAGTTAGAAAAAGAACAGCAGAATAAACCCAAAGAAAATAGAGAGATAATGAAACTTAGTGAAAATTAATGAACCAGAAAACAAAGATATATTAGAGAAGATCAAGAAAAGTCAAAAGTGAATTGGGAGGGGGAACTAAGAAAACAAGCCTGGTAAGATTGATCAAGGAATAAAAGACATAAATAAATAATATTATGAAAATGAAGACTACAGATGAAGAGGAGATTTAAAAGATAAGGGATTTATAGCAGTGTTTTATACTAGCCAAAAGGTAGAAGCAACTTGTGTCCATCGATGTATGAATGGATAAACAAAATATGATCTATGCATCAGTGGAATGTTATTCAGCCTTAAAAGGGACAGAAGTCCTGTCACATGCTGCAGGATGGATGAACCGTGAAGATATTATGCTAAATGAAGTAAGCCAGTCACTAAATGACAAATATATACTCTGTTATTCCACTTAAGAGGTGTGCAATAGTCACATTTGTATAGACAGAAAGTAGAATGGCGGTTGGCAGGACTGGGAGTAGGAGGAAATAGGGAGTTACTATTTAATGGGTATAGAGTTGCAGTTTTGCAAGATGAAAAAAGTACTGGAGATGGGTGATGGTGCAAACAGTGTAAATATATGTAATGGTAAACTTAAAAATGATTAAAGTGATAAATTTTATATTATGTACATTTTACCACAACTTTTAAAAAGATAAGGGAAAATACTATCAACCATATGCCAATAATTTTGAAATTAAAGAAAAATATAACTTACCAAAAACTGATTCAAGAAGAAATAAAAAGCTTGAATTGTTCTATTTCTATTAAATAAATTTAATAATTAAAACTCTTATATCAAAGAGAATAAGCCCAGAATGCTTTAGATTTGAGTTCTTCCCAACTTTTAAGGAAGAAAGCTTCCCAATTTTCTGTTACCTCTTTAAGAAAGTAGGAAAAAAGGAAATATATCTCAACTCTTTCGAGGAGGACAGTTGCCAAACCCAAACATATATAAGAAAAAAAAAATTATAGGTCAGTTTCACTCATAAAATAGATTAGCCCTTTAGTAATTGAAAAATTCTTCACTTTTTTGTTTTATGCTTTTTAAAAAAATTTTTATTGGAGTGTAGTGGCTTTACAATGTTGTGTTAGTTTCAGGTGTAGAGCAAAGTGAAACAGTTATACATTTCCATGTATCCACTCTTTCTTTTTTTTTTTTTAAGACTCTTTTCCCATATACGCCATTACAGAGTATTGAGTAGAGTTCCCTGTGCTATACAGCAGGTTCTTATTAGTTATCTATGTTTTACGCTTTTATCCTTGAATAATTCTTTTTCTGATTGTTACTGCCACCTTTATTGCTTTCTTTTCTCTTTTTTTTACATTTTTCTCATATCTATGCCTCCCTCTTTAGTTTCAGCATATCTATGTCACTTTGAGTCTGTTATGAACTGCATATTGCTATGCCCTACCTGACACTTTTTTCTCTTTTACGTAGTTAATTCAGTTGAGTAACATTTATTGTAACATGTACACGGTTGATACTATTCCTGAAATTATTTTTTGTGTTTCTTGTTTAGCATGCTTGCTTTTTGTTTAGTTTTTAATTTTATTTACTTTTATAGTTGATCTTTTTTGGTTGTTCTCTATTTCCTCTGGTGATTGGAAATTCTTCAGCTTTATCCATACGTTTTAAGCAAATTTAAAGCTACATTTTCTTATCAACATCAAAGAGTAATGACTGTTATAAGTTGTTCCCTCATCCCACATGCACACTTGATCTTACATACTTTACTTAAGCATATTTTACTCTTACTTTTTCACCCAAGATTGTGTTGTAATAGTTTGGGATGTTATTCCTAAATCATTAATTTAAAAAATTATATTGTGTTTATCTATTTAAAGAATCCTTTCTTATATGTTATATTAAACTGAATCCCCCCCCCATATTAGTAACAACTGTTTATACTTAACTGTTAGTTTTACTGGTATATTGCTTACCATTATTTTTTATATAAACAGTGTTTTCCATTTTTAGGTCTTTGTTCTGAATTTTTTTTTTTAGCTCAACTACTTTAAGTGACTGTTGCTAGTACCCAGAGTAAATGGCTGTCCTATTTTCCAAATCATAGCATATCCAGTAATTTCTTTATTTTACTCATATCTGTGAAAAATAGATTAGCTAAAAAAAGTGAGGTTTTTTTACCCTCAGAATTTTGTGAGCATACTTCCATTGGCTTTTAGCATTTACTTTTACTGATGAAATGCCTGTCATTCTAAATCCCTTTCTTCTTATTTTATGTAAAATTAAGTAAAATTTTCTCCTTATTTGGAGCTTTTAAACTTCTATTTTTGAAATTCAGATATTCTGCCAGGAGAGTTTTTACATGTATATATGCTTTGTTTTCCCCTGCGTATTCTGCCCCAGTACTTCTCAGAGCACATTAAATATGAAGACTCAAGACAGTATTCAACATTAGGAAGTTTTCTTTTCCTTCTCCTCCTTCTTCCCCCTCACCCTACCCCCATTTCTTTTTTTTTTTTTTTTTTTAATTTATTTATTTATTTTTATTTTTGGCTGTGTTGGGTCTTCGTTTCTGTGTTAGGGCTTTCTCTAGTTGCGGTAAGCGGGGGCCACTCTTCATCGCGGTGCGCGGGCCTCTCACTATCGCGGCCTCTCTTGTTGCAGAGCACAGGCTCCAGACGCGCAGGCTCAGTAATTGTGGCTCACGGGCCTAGTCGCTCCGCGGCATGTGGGATCCTCCCAGACCAGGGCTCGAACCCGTGTCCCCCGCACTAGCAGGCAGACTCCCAACCACTGCGCCACCAGGGAAGCCCCTACCCCCATTTCTTAAATTTAATTTTTAAAAATTTATATTCTTTGCTCTTTCTTGTTCTGGAAATCCTATTTCACAGATAATGAATATCCTGGCCTCCTCCTCATCTCTAATCTTTTTCTCATGATTTCTGTGTCTGCAGATTTACTATGCATTGTGAGGACATTTCTTAAATTGGCTTTTTAAATCACTAATTTGATGTATATTTTTCTACTTAATACCTCCATTTGGTTTTTTGGCAGTTTCGTTTTTCTTTTTTCCCCTCCCCAAGCACATATTCTCCACTCCTTTTCCAGAGCAGCTTGCTTTTTGTTTTAAATGCTGTTCTTCCCTGGTTTCAATAGAAATACTATTTATAATTTTTCTTCAATCTCTGATGTTTTTCTTCATTAATTCTGTTTCAGTTTGGGCTGTTAGTTTTGACTGGGGTATTGTTTGTCTTCAGT
This sequence comes from Balaenoptera acutorostrata, assembly GCF_949987535.1. Lineage (NCBI taxonomy): Eukaryota > Metazoa > Chordata > Mammalia > Artiodactyla > Balaenopteridae > Balaenoptera > Balaenoptera acutorostrata. The sequence continues at coordinate 31,792,962 of NC_080079.1, read as the reverse complement.
ATGTCTGGTCAAGTTTTTCATCAGTTTTTTTTTCTTTTTTGAATTTTATTTTATTTTTTTATACAGCAGGTTCTTATTAGTTATCTGTTTTACACATATTAGTGTATATAGGTCAATCCCAATCTCCCAATTCATCCCACCACCCCTCCAACCCTGCTTTCCCCCTTTGGTGTCCATACGTTTGTTCTCTACATTCGTGTCTCTATTTCTGCCTTGCACACTAGTTCATCTGTACCATTTTTCTAGATTACACATGTATGCGTTAATATACAATACTTGTTTTTCTCTTTCTGATTTCATTCTGTATGATAGTCTCTAGGTCCATCCACGTCTCTACAGATGATCCAATTTCATCCTTTTTATGGCTGAGTAATATTCCACTGTGTATATGTACCACATCTTCTTTATCCATTCATCTGTCGATGGGCATTTAGGTTGCTTCCATGACCTGGCTATTGTAAATAGTGCTGCAGTGAACATTGGGGTGCATGTGGCTTTTTGAATTATGGTTTTCTCTGGGTATATGCCCAGTGGTGGGATTGCTGGGTCGTATGGTAATTCTATTTTTAGTTTTTTAAGGAACCTCCATACTGTTCTCCATAGTGGCTGTATCAATTTACATTCCCACCAACAGTGCAAGAGGGTTCCCTTTTCTCTACACCCTCTCCAGCATTTGTTGTTTGTAGATTTTCTGATGATGCCCATTCTTTTTCATCAGTTCTTGTGCTGGGTAATTCTCAGGGTGATAAGTAAGCCAGCAAATGGGTTCCTCACAGAGCATGGGCCGGAAGCAGATGCTCAGGGAGAGAGGAAGAACTCTTAATGAGTGTAGCTGTCCAGCAGGGGTGGATTGTGTAAAGTAATGAGAAGAGGAGCCTGGTTTTTGCTCATTACCTGTAGAAGTTCATCCAGACTTATTTGGTTGTATGACACACTGAAATAGCTGGAACATCAGTAAAAAGGGATTAATTACCTTATATTCCTTTGGATTGCATGTGAAAGATTGTATAATCTGGTGCTTTTTAATTATTCATTTTGGCACTCACTTGTAATGAAGTTGAGTGTGGTATTTGCAAGTTTAAAACCCTGAGTTTTAAGCAAAGAACTCCAGATACTATCATTCTCCTCTTTGTTTATTAAGCTATTAGTTGATGATCGTTACCAGCACGTACCTTTGAACTGATATTTTATAAAATAATAATACTCTGTTGAAGATTGAGCTCTTTTATACCGGGCACCAAGTTTTGCAAGATATCCAAGGGACCTTGATGTGAAAATTACTGATTTTCTGATATGCTCCTAGTTTTCCTTCAGCCCCTCTTTATCTCTCAGACTGATCATCTCTGTACTGTTATCTCAGAGGAGACGTTCCCAAGAGTCATGAACCATATTTTCATTCCATTCATAATATTTTGCTTTATTTCAAAAGTACAGGCTGTTGCTTATTAGTTGGCTATATATTTGATATGTCCCTATCTTGTTACTTTTCATAATCTGCTTTCCCCATTTTGGTTAGAAATAGAGTAGAGATTATGATTTAGGTTGAAGAGGGTAATGTATGAGTAATTTTAATCTTCTGTCTTTTGTTTTTGAGAGCTAGGTTATTCAAAGCAGAAGCTAAAAACCAGGCACATAGAGCCCTAGTATAAGAGGAACCTTGTGGGAAACAGGAAAGACCTCCCTTCCTAGCCTTCTTGAAGCATTAAATCTCCTTGAGGAGATAAGACATAAACATATAGAAGGAAAAACAAAAACAGTGTTTAGCTAGCCTATGACAAATTTTGTATTACAGAATACTTACATAGGGCTTTACATGTGACAGAAAAGAGAAAACATAAGGCAGTTGACATTTATTTAAAAGTGGGGGGAGTGATATGTGAATTCTGAGAACGAGAAAACTGGAAACTCAGGCTTCATGAGGGCAGACACCATATCTGTTCATCATTGCCTGCCTACTCAGTGCCCGCCACTGTCCCTGATAGGTGGTAGGCTTTCAGTTAATATATGTTGGATAAGCGAATATCTATTTGTTGAACAAACTGAAGAGTGCTTTGAAGGAAGTAATTTATTTGGGCAGAGGTGAAATGAAAAGGCTTGAGAAAATATTAGGAGGTAGAAATAATAGATGACTGAATAGATTAGAATACCAACCTGGCTGGAGCTGTGAGAATGAGCAGGAAAGTTCTGAGAAATAAGACTGTCAGTGGTAGGTTAGGGTCAAATTATAAATAGTTTTGATTGCTGGACTTAGGAATTTGGGATTTGTTTTTTAAACAAAGTGGGGTTTTTCTGAACAGATGATCACATTGTTAAAGTAGTGTTCAGGAATACTGTCTGAAGACACAGTGATTGTCTTCAGGTTGCAGCGAGAAAGGGATTGGAGACCAGCTTTGATTCCAGTTGCAATGTTGGATAGGAATTCTTTGGCCAGTAGTCATGCTCAATAAAATTATTAATATTTCTTTACGTGTAATAATATATTACATACAGGTGCTTTTAAGGCCCTGGTGATTGAACATAAGGACATAGCTGTCTTTTTCATTATTTATTTAATTTTCCATGGCATTTTGTTTATTGATCTTCATGGCTTTTTTGTGAGATCATGGTATAAATTTTGAATACATTTGTTCTTTTCTTGTTTGCCTTTTGTTAATGTCAAGCATAGCGCGAGACATTCCTTGTTGCTATGCAACTGCTAAATTCAGTATTTTAGTATTAATAAAACTGAGTGGCATTAAATTCAGTTAACAGGGGGAAGCAAAATATGACTTAACAATGTCTGATCAGTATTTGTACAGTTTAATGTATCGCTGCAGACGTGAGCAAAAGAGAAGTGACTTGTTTACAGTTACTGTTTTGATCAAAATTAGTTGTGGTTAAATCTTTGCATTTATGACCAGATTTTTTTTCTTGTTTGATTCTTTTTGCTCTGTCCCTTTCACTGCTCTTTGATAATATGATTCAGTTTTTGTTAGTGTTTGTGTGTTATTGATGAAGTTCTTATTCTGTTATTCTTTCCGATTCTGTTATCTTTTGTAATTTTTAAAGTTTTATCTCCCAAGGCTTTTATTTGCTTTTTTTCTTTCTTAGTATTATTTTTTGCTGTATTTACATTTTTCCCTTTCAAGAATTTATGGCTAAGCATCCACATTTGGAATTTGTTATAATTTCATATAAACCCAGGTGAAAGCCTGTTAGATTTGCTCTTCAGAGTAAGGGCCACCTGTAATCCCCTTTAGTTATTTGCAGTGTGTACTTGGTACTTGCCAGATATTGAAGTGCTTTCATTAATATTTGTGAAGTCAGAAATCCATTTTGGGGACGAGAGGGCTTTAGAGGCAGCTGCAGGATTTTTTTTTTTTTAAGTTAGTGTTGAAAATATCTAGTTAGCAGGCCCAAGATAGGCAGTATCTAGCAATTCTTTCTCATTCCCTCATCACCACCTCCCCACCCTCAAAACCCTTAGCCCAACACTTTCTCTCCTCCCTAGTGTAGGGAAGAGAGGACATAGTAATTTAGTGGACAGTGTTTTAATTATAGTAGGCAAATAATAAACAGGATAGATACCTCCCATTTGCTTGAATGGGTAGTTTGGTTTTGCTGATGTCCTTGGAATCATTTTGATGGGAAGAACGAAGGAGAGTTGAAAAACAATTAATCCTTAATAATAAATGAAAAATCTAGAATCTAGAAATCATGAAAATAGTTTAGAAAAATCAGCTCTCTAACTACAGTGCAGATACTACAAACTCTAGGGATTACCTTATTGAAAATGATGGCTTAATATTAAGGACAAAGAAATCCCTTACATTACAATGTTACTCTTACAACCAGATAAAATACTGTTTCTAGGGACCATCTTTTCTACTCCCTTACTTTCCAAACCCTTTATGGTGATTGTATTTGTGGTTAGGAAATGTCCCTGTTTGTGGACCTCATGTATCCACCTGGCTATAGTATTTACATTAGTGGTTCCCTCACTTTTGAACATAAGAGTACTTTTTTAGCAATTAAAAAAAATTATAAACCCTTAGGTGATAATAGATTATGTGACAAAATACATAGTGCCCCAAACTACTAGGAATTCAGTAACACTTTATATATTTTCTTAATTGCAATAATATTTGTGTGCATTTGAAAAGTTGTATGTACAAGGCCTATTCTTTCTAAAGGTCATGCTTAAAGGACATGGATTCATGGACCTCTTGTAATTATTTGAGCTCCTAATGAGGTCCATGATACATAATTTGGGAACTGCTGCACTAATGAATTATTTGTTATGTTGTATAAAGGTACAGTTTGATTCTCTTTTGCATTTTCCTCCTTACTCTTAATCCATAGAAAACAGCAAGATGGCAAAGATATTTTTACATTGTTTTTCATTGAGTTAATCAGCAACATTTGAGATAATAAATTAGAAAAGGTTTTTTTTGGTTTGTTTTCATTTTCTACTTTTTTTTTAGAACTTTCTAAAGGAATTCTTTTTAATATTTTTTTAAATTTATTTGGCTGTGTCGGGTGTTAGTTGTGGCTCGCAGGATCTTCTATTGCAGTGCGCGGGCTTCTCCCTAGTTGTGGCACGCAGGCTCAGTAGTTGCAGCACGCAGGCTCTCTAGTTGTGCATGGGTCAGTAGTTGTGGTGCGTGGGCTCTCTAGTTGTGGCGCACAGGCTCTAGAGCGCACAGGCTCAGTAGTTACGGCACGTGGGCTTAGTTGCCCTGTGGCATGTGGGATCTTATTTCCGTGACCAGGGATTGAACCTGTGTCCCTTGCATTGGAAGGCGGATTCTTAACCACTGGACCACCAGGGAAGTCCCCTCATTTTCTACTTTGTACTGATTGAGAGTGGTAATAGTTTAAACATCTATGTATAGGTATATTTGAATTCTCTTTCTCTCTCTCTCTTTCTTTTTGTATGTGTAATTAGTGGGTTCTAGCTTCATAAAGGAACCAGTGAGTAGTTACTGTGGCAATGTGAACTAATTACAGAAGTCTTTTTCTTTTATAATATTAAAATGGGCTTTTTATGTGTGCATGTGATACACATGTTGTTTTCAGTTCCTTCTTAAAAAATGCTGTTAGGCTTCCCTGGTGGCGCAGTGGTTGAGAATCTGCCTGCTAATGCAGGGGACACGGGTTCGAGCCCTGGTCTGGGAAGATCCCACACGCCGCGGAGCAACTGGGCCCGTGTGCCACAACTACTGAGCCTGCGCGTCTGGAGCCTGTGCTCCGCAACAAGAGAGGCCGCGATAGTGAGAGGCCCGCGCACCGCGATGAGGAGTGGCCCCCGCTTGCCGCAACTGGAGAAAGCCCTCGCGCAGACACGAAGACCCAGCACAGCCAAAAATAAATAAATAAATTAATTAATTAAAAAAAAATACTGTTAGATTGAAGAATCTGTTATCTCAGTTCATATTCAGAAACATGCCATTTAGATTAACCCAGAATATTGTGGAAATTTTGAAGCAGTTTGACTCTTTCATTGGGGAAGGTGCTTTTTAAAATGAAGTTTGAAAGTTTATGTAAAGAGGTATTTGGAATTTTGTAAGATAGTAAGAGATCTCATGAATTTCCATTCCTTCATTGGTTATTTCTACTGTTGTTTTGTATTGTCTTGGAATGGGCTCTGAATTTGTATTGAGTGTTAATCACTGACAAAAATGCAAATGCTCCTTTTAGATTGGTCATATACTCTCCTCAGCATCCCATGAGTAATAATCTGGAGGTCCTTGAGAATTGGAAGAAAACACCATTGTTTTTTCATGCAACAAGGTTAAATTTACTTTAGGGAATATTATTGTAATAATGGATTTTTTTTCATCCTTTTAGGGTTTGAAAGTATTCTTGAAGGGCTGTTTGGACCTGCATTATTAAAAGATCTCAGTTTATTTAAAGGTATTCAAAAATTTTTTTGGCATTTCAAATTCTTCCTGGTGACATAAATGATACCTTGGTGATTTAAGCCCCAATCTCCTTCTCCTTTTTATTCACAGTTTTATGTGGGTTGAAGCTATATCCATGTAAGCATCTTTTTGTGTGTGGTTGATAATGCAGATATATGTATGAATAAGGTGTATTAACTAGTGAGCAATTATTGCAAATAAGGAATCTGTCTACTACTTAGTGAGGGGTGTTTTTGTTGTTAAAATAAATAATATTTTTGAAATTAGTTCTCATTTGTTTCCTGAAAAATCCTCTCTTGTAACTGTTAATTTGTTATTCTTACTATTTTTGCAGACTGTGAACCTGAAAGCATTTCTGATTGGACTTTTGATGAAAATTGTCTGTTCTGTTGCTTGAGAAGAGATAAAGTAAAGGTAACCAAGAAACTTGTGAAACTTGTCTAGTGTGGTATTTTATAGTTTTTATTTTTCCAAAATTTGGTTACTTTGTTGGAGGATTTGTAGGAGTACTGATTCCATATTTATTCATAAAAGTTTTGATAGTAACTCAGTTTTGCAATTTAGACTGTTTCTAGTCTGTTGATTAGCCTATTGAGAAATCTGTATCCCAACATGCATTGGTCTTTTTATTTAGTTCACTAGGCAGAATAATGAACTAGGTCTCAAACTGTTGTGTTTATTTTAAATATGAAATGTATGGTAATTCACGTAATGGGAGTCATTCGGACAGTAATGTGGATCTGGATCAAGTAGTTACTAATTCATGTAGATTTATGATGGACTGTGGTTTATGCTTTAGTATGTTTCTTCATAATATATGAGCATGGATGCTGTTTGTGTTCAGTTGTAAAAATTGGCTGTACCTTTGCATTTCTGTTGTTTTATTGCTTTGTGTTAAACATAAAAAGAATTCCGGTTTAGAAACACTTCAATTGTTGGAAACATTTATTAATAATGGTTTACTGTCTTATGTTTCTTTTTTTGGTATTTCTGTTCCCTGCTTTAAAGCTTTGGAAACATTTTTAATTCCTTCCTCTCCCCTGTACACTTCTAACTTCAAATCATTGACCAGGTTCTATCAGTTCTTCCATTCTTTTTCTTTCTACAGTCGTCACCATAGTTCAGACCATTAGCATTATTTCTGGACTACTGAAATAACATGATTGGTCTTTTTTAGTTTTCTTCAGTGTGTTAAACACTGCTACATGGTTAAACCCCTCTCCTCCCTACCTCCCCCTGACCCTCACCCCTCAGATGGTGTGGAAATGTTACCCTGCACTCAGTCTCCAGTGACTTTACAATTATCTTTGGGATTCATTAGCCTAATGCTCAGTGCCTCAGTACCCTCCACAGGTCAGTCCACTTCTCTTTCTAATGCTACCCCACTAGTCTTCCATGCAAAACTGGTCTGATCATTTGTATTAAACAACATGCTTTTACCATTTGAACTACAACATTGCATACCCGTTGTTCTTTATAGCTTGAAGTTCCCCTTGCTCTTACTCTTACCTTGACTCCCCTTTCTTATTAATGGTACACCTCTGCTCTTATTGCTGTTTCCACCCTTCACACTGTTGTAGTAAATATTATACCAATTATTTGTCAAGTAATATTCTGCCTTTTGTTGTTTATCCTTTTCTGTGTTTGAATCTTGTGTTCCTGACTACACTGTCAACCTCTGAAGACCATGAAACATGACATGCTTCTTCGTACCCCTGCATTTGGCCACTTTACCATTATTTACCATTGTTGGAAAGTAGCTTTAAAATCAAAGCCAGTTTAAGAGCTTCTTAACGTTCTTCTTTTGTGGTATCTTTTTCTTGCTTAAGTACATGAAAAAGTGTTTGCTGTGATTATCCAGGATGTTCTGTTTTTATTGAATTAATGAGTAAAGTGTTTTGAAATTTACTGTGGTTTGAAAAAGGCCAGAAAATTAAGCAGCTACCAATGAAGTTAAAGTTCATCATTTTAAACTGTGTGTGTCTGTGCGTGTGTGCGTGCACACGCATACGTGTTGTGACTGTCTATTGAAGTTATTTAATAGGCATTTTGGTAGCATAGAAGGAGCCAATGATTAATTACCTTTCTTTCAGAATTGGTTTGGGAGGAAAGCCTTTCTATGTTCAATAATTGAGTAGAGTATAGTCTTGTAATATGATTGAGTTTTCCATTGCTATATGAGGATAAAATATTGCATGAATATTTTTAGAAGAAAACAGAAATAGCAACGCATGGAACCATGTAGCATTTAACCATGTAGCAGCTGTTCTTACTGTTCGTAGTTCTATAATTTTTAGTTAGTATTCTAATTAGGAAGAATATTTCCGTTTGAAAACCAAGCTAGATCTGGGAAAGCTGGTTTTCTCCATTAGGCATTTCACTATCTGTCTTGGGCATTTATTTTTTTCAGAGACAGCCATAATGTCTATGGAAAATAGGAAGAGAGAGCCTAGAATATATAACTTGTCAAATGTATAGCTTTAGTTGTGTTAGATTTAAAGTGATTTTGTTGAAACTCTTTGCAGGCATTTGGAGCATCTTATCTGAGAAGCACTAGAATCTGGAAATTAAATGTATCCATTGGGTTGAGGCTTGGCTGACTTAAGATTCCAAAAATAGAAGAAATATGTGGAGAGAATGGTAACAGCCAAGAGGTGGCAGCATAGAGCACAATATTAGAATCTTAAGTTGGGGTTGGCATGGTGAGATGTCTAGATAATGTTTGGAAAAGCTGTTAGAAATACTGGTCTGATATTTGGGAATGAGATGGAGGTTATGCATATTTTTTAGTTGGATTTTCATTGGATACTGACTGTTAGAATGGATAAAGTAAATACATTATTTATATTTACTTTTTAAAATATCTAGATGAAAAATGAAGTTGCCTCTTCAGAAAATATAACAAATATTCAGCTAGAAATTAGTAAAACAATTGTTCATCTACACTTCAGCAGTTAGAAAATATAATTTGTAAGGGAAAGACAACTAACATTTTTTTTGAGCATATACTATGTGTCATTTACTTTTGTTTCCATTTAGTCTCACAACAACGCTATAAAGTTGGTTAAAGACATCCCAGTTTTACAAATAAAGATATGGGAAGGGTCACAGAGACTAAGTTATGGGCAAAGTCACATAGCTGGGATTTGATCCATGTTTTTAGAATACATGCATTTTGATAACAAAATGGTCGAGTAAGAATTAAGAAGCATTTGGGATTACTCAGTTTGAAAGGGGGAGAGAGTAAGAGTGTAAATGGGCATGAGTATATTTGAAATAGCCAGTCTCAGATGTGCTAGGCGTCACTGCCTACCTGCCTGCCTGCCTTGCTTGGCTTTTTCTTTCTTTCCTTCCTTTCCTGTTTGTTGGGCATGTAGTAGACATTCTAAAGTATTTACTAAATGAGGAACTAAGAAGTCAGCATGCTTAATAAAGTTGGAGAATTATAATATTAATAGCTAACTGTTGTGAGTGCTTACATGTGCCAAGCATATATACAAAGTTCTCTGTGTATTATTCACTCATGAGGCTTTTTACTTTTTCTTAGCTTCTTTTTAAAATTATTTTAGACATATAAAACAGTTGCAAAAATAATAAGAAGAATTCCTCTATACCCTTTACCCAGGTTTCTCAAATGTTAACATCTTATGTAACCACGGTACAGTTACAAAAATCACGAAATTAACATTGATACAATAGTAAAATCTGCAAGCCTTTCAGAATTCACCAGTTACCCCAGTAATGTCATTTTTCTGGTCCAGGAGCCAATCTAGGATCACACTTTGTATTTAGTTGTCATGTCTCCTTAGTCTCCTTTAGTCTGGAATAGTTCTCAGTTTTTCTTTGCCTTTCATAACATTGACAGTTTTGAAGAATGCTGGCAAATTGATTTGTAGAATGCCCCTCAATTTAAGTTTTTCTGATGATTCCTCGTGATTGAATTCAGGTTATGCATTTTTGGCAAGAACTGTACAGAATTGATGTTGTGTCATCCTTAGTGCACCATATTGGGAAACACATGGTGATGTTTACTTTGATCACTTGGTTAAGATGGTGTCTGCCAGTTTTCTCTACTGTAAGGTTTCTGTTTTTTTCCCTTTTGTGGAAATTGTGGAGACGTGCTTTGAGATTTTGTGAATATCTTTTTCTCATCATACTAGTTTCTTATCATACATTAATTTTAACATCAATTGATGAATCTTGCCTGAAAAAATTACTACTATGGTGTTTACCGGATGATGATTTTCTATTTGTATTATTTCTTCAACCTCTGTTAGCTGGAAACCTACTGTAAGGAAGAGGTTTCCCTTCTCTATTTATGTTTTTGTTTGTTTACCTATCAATATGGACTTACATATTCTTATTTTCTTTTGGTTATAATTTATTACAATCATTGTTTATTTTGTAGTTTGAATTGTTCTGGATTTGGCCATTGAGAGCCCATTCAGGTTGGCTCTTCATCTTTTTTTTTTTTTAAACATGTTTCTATCATTTCTTTACTTTTTGGCACCAAAATATGTTCCACACGTATCTTTGCTTTCCCTTCCCCAACCCTGGATTTCTCCAAGGAATCCTAGTTTCTTTTATTTGGAAAATTGTATAAGAAACCAAGGTACTAGGTATACTCATTGGTACTAGAACATCACTGCTTCTAGGCCTCGTCAGTTGTCTGAGCTAGGAAATATGTATGTTTACTTAAATATATGTATATATACATCTGTATTTCTTTCTGTATCTATTAGAAACCATCTTGTGAGGCTTTTATTAATTGTAGGATCGTGTTGATAGTATGAACAGCTGATCCAATAGTAGTGAGAGAGTATTGGAGAGATGGGAAGAATTAAAAATTACTTTCACTATTTCATATCCCTAAAAATGGACTAATTCTAAGCAATGAATCAGTCTATAGTAATGGCTGTTCTTGTACATGGATAGAGTAGAGATAGCAAGTATAGAGTAAAGAGCATGGATGTTTTAGTAACTAAGGATAATGTAAGATGGGATGTTGTACAAAAATATAAAATGTTTATGCTCTTAAGTTTATTATAAGACTGTTAGTAAGTTCAGTATTTGACTAGCATATTAGGAGAATGTTTTAAGAAGTTGGGACTTGAGCTGCATTTTTGAAGAATATAGGTCTGGATAGGCAGACACAGGAGGGGCACATCCTGGGTGCAGCAGAGCATTTATTTTTGTAAGTAACCAGCGATAAGACTAGAGTCACATTATAGATCTCTTTCAGTGCCCATCTACCCTCAGGAATCATGTAACTAGATAGATTTCATTAGTCTGTCATGTGTTTACTCTGAACATTTCATAGTTTCCTCTGTTTTGTGAGTATACACTAATTAGAAGTTTAGATATATCCTTCTAACATTTTAATTTTTTTTAATTTAATTAATTAATTTATTTATTTATGGCTGTGTTGGGTCTTCGTTTCTGTGCGAGGGCTTTCTCTAGTTGCGGCAAGTGGGGGCCACTCTTCATCGCGGTGCGCGAGCCTCTCACTATCACGGCCTCTCTTGTTGCGGAGCACACGCTCCAGACGCGCAGGCTCAGCAATTGTGGCTCACGGGCCTAGTCGCTCCGCGGCATGTGTGATCTTCCCAGACCAGGGCTCGAACCCGTGTCCCCTGCATTGGCAGGCAGATTCTCAACCACTGCGCCACCAGGGAAACCCTAACATTTTAATTTTTATTTCTATTTTAGCACATTGAAATTTATAGTAAGAGCAGATACTAAATCTAGTTATTATTTTCTCATTGTATTCTATAGCATGTATTTGTGTTGAATTATTAGTTTGGGCATATTCAGTGCTGTTAGATAATGACTTGTCTGTCATCTTGTCCCAGAGTACCACAACTCAGTAAGTATTCATAGTACCTATTATATAAAATGAACTGTGGAAGAAAAATGTATCAATATAGTACCTGTCTATTAAGACTGAGAAAGAAGAAACAAATATGAGAAGTTTAAGGGTTATTTACTTGTGAGACTTAAATAGATACAGGGTGGAGTTAAATGGATACCACAAATTAATACATGATTAACTACTTGCTCAGTTAATTGTACAAATCTAAATTGCAAGACCTAACCTTGTTGTGTTTCCAGAGGCCTTTTATAGATTATTTTAAAAGATTCAGGAAAACCACTTGACACAGTGAATCAGTGCTCATCCAAGATTAAATATCAGAGGTTTTTTTGGGGGCGGGGGCAGTTTGTGTGTGTGTGTGTTTTGTGTTTTTTTAATATATACTCCCGATCTGTGGACTTTTTCCCCCTAAAACAAACATACAGACTTGGAGAAACCATTAATCGGAGATTAACTGTATCCAATTTTGTGTGGTTAGAGTTAACCAATATACTAATCATACTGATCATTTGGCAGATTTATTGAATGTCTGGTTCTGTGATAAACCAGAAAGTATACCAAAGAAGTAAAAAGTGGATCCCTCCTTGCTTATGGAATGTTGGTGAGACCATGGGTGGCTAATGGAATTAAAGGAGATCTAAATTAGGGAGATTTAAATCCTCTATCCTGCTTGCCCAGAATCAGAGCTCTGATGTTGAGAGTAAAATTCCCTCCTTCATTCTCATATGTAATATTTGAAAAGGTAGTAGATAACACAAGAAAATACAAGTACGTAGCAGTTGAGAGGTGCAACAGATGACACTGGAATTTGCTTAATCAAGGAGATCGAATTCAATGTGAACCTTAAAAGGATCTGTGTTTTAGAACAGTTAATTTGATAGTTATTTTTAGGATGTAATGGAGAGAAAATTAGAAGAGGTTCTTGTAATCATCCAGAAAATAAGCCTGAACTAGGGTCTTGGCTGTGCAGATGCATAAGGAAGGGATGTATGTAGAAAATCTAGAATAAAGAATTGCTGAAACTTAATGATTACATAAATGTATAGATAAGGGAGAGTGAAGTGATACTGATGTTAGGCTTTCTAAGCCAGGTTGACTTAGCATGGTGAATTAACAGAGGTTGAAAAGTGAGACGGGGAAAGGTGTAGTGGCCAATTTTTATGGTGAGGATAATGAGGTTATTAGCTGGAAGCAGTTTGTGATGAAAGTAAGCATTTAGTTGGAAGTGTCCAGGAGACAGAGTTGTGGAAATTGAGTTGAAAGAAGAGGTCTGAGCTGAATACATATTTGGAGTGTTCCTGAATACATACAATGATTGGTTTATTTGAGCAGGTGAAGTCTTCGGTGAGAGGTAAAGCTCAAAATAGTGAGAACTGAAGAAAACCTTCATTTTAGAAAGTAGGAAGAAGAATCAGATTGACAGGAAGGTAGAATCATAGAATAAATGGGTTGCCCATCTTGAATCAGACAACTTCCTGGCCCCATCCTGGGTGATAAGTAGGGAGATGGATTGTCACGTTTGTTGCTGTAATATGGACTTCTATGCCATTTCCCAAAATGGACCCTAAATGGGTTGAGTAAGTACCCCCAAACATACTCCACTGGGCTTTGAGAGAATAGCTTCTCAAGAACACTGGTTGTGGGAGCCAGACTATAAGTCTGACAGGGTTAATGAATAAGTGGTGTGGGAGTTAAGAAACGGATATAGACTACTAGTTTGAAAAGTTGTCAGTGTCAGGGGTGATGAAGGAAACAGGACCATAGAAGGAATGGGCAGTTGGTTTAAGTAAAGATGTTTTGGGGAGGAGGGGGAAACACATAATATTTATACTCTTGAAAGAAAAGAAACTGGAGGAGAGGAAGAAATTAGTTATTAAAAGGACGGAACAGTTGAAGAAGGCAAAAACCAACAAGAAATTAGTTACTGAACGGTGATGAGAGATTCTTATTGAAATTAGAATATAGTCAGTGTAACTGCAGGTGTTAACAGTTGGCAGGAATTCAGCGAGGTAAGAATGCCTAAGTATAAGAATCCTGGCTAATTGACTTGCTCACACTGAGGGCAAAGAACAGTGAGGAACTCTCAACTATGAAGGCAGTGTTTTAAAAAAATAACAAGGGGGAATAGGCTATAGTAACTTTATTCCTCTTGTATAATTGAAATATAACTTGCTAGTTTCAGGTGTTCAACATAATGGTCAGTATTTGTGTATGTTGCAAAATGATCATCACAGTAAGTCTAGTTAACATCCATCACCACACATAGTTATAGTTTCTTTTTCTTGTGATAAGAACTTTAAGATTTATTCTCTTAGCAACTTTCAAATATATAATACAGTAATTTTTTTTTTTTTACAAATTTATTTTATTTATTTATTTTTGGCTGCGCTGGGTCTTTGTTGCCGCACGTGGGCTTTCTCTAGTTGCCGTGAGCGGGGGCTACTCTCTTCGTTGTGGTGCGTGGGCTTCTCATGGCGGTGGCTTCTCTTGTTGCGGAGCACGGGCTCTAGGCACGCGGGCTCAGTAGTTGTGGCACATGGGCTTAGTTGCTCCACGGCATGTAGGATCTTCCCAGACCAGGGCTCGAACCCGTGTCCCCTGCATTGGCAGGCGGATTCTTAACCACTCTGCCACCAGGGAAGTCCCTATAATACAGTATCATTAACTACAATCACCATGCTACACATTACATCCCTAAAACTTACTGATTTTGCAACTGGAAGTTTGTACTTTTTGACTACCCTCACCCATTTTGCGCCCTCCCACCACCACCAGTCTGTTCTCTATGAGTTCAGGTGTTTTGTTTTGTTTTTAGATTCCACATAAAAGTGATGTCATACAATATTTGTCTTTGTCTGACTTATTTAGTATGATGCCCTCAAGGTGTATCCATGTTGTCACAAATGGCAAGATTTCCATAAAAAGCTTAGTGTTATTCCAGTGTGTGTGTGTGTGTGTGTGTGTGTGTGTGTGTGTGTGTGTGTAGATAGTTGGACCGACCACATTTTCTTTAGCCATTCATACATCTACGGACACTTAGGTTACTTCCATATCTTGGCTATTGTAATTAATGCTGCAGTGAACATCTTTTTGAGTTGGTGTTTTTGTTTCCTTTGGATAAGTACCCAGAAGTAGAATTGCTGGATCATATGGTAGTTCTGTTTTTTGGGGGACCACCAAACTTTTTCCACATCAGTTGCCCCATTTTACATTCCCACCAACAGTGCATAAGGATTTCAGTTTATCCACATCCTTGCCAACATTTGTTGTTTTTTGTTTATTTTTTATTTTTACATAGCCATTTTAATGGACGGAAGATGGTATCTCATTATGGTTTTAATTTGCATTCCCTAATAATTTGTGATGTTGAGCATCTTTTCATGTGTTTGTTGTTTATTTGTTTATCATCTTTGGAGAAATGTCTGTCAAGTACCTTCCCCATTTTTAAATCAAGTTTTGTTGTTGTTGAGTTGTAGGAGTTCTTTGTGAATATTCAGCCCCTATCAAATATATGATTTGCAAATATTTTCTCCCAGTTTGTAGGTTGCCTTTTCACTCTGTTGATTATGTCATTTGATAAACAGAAGTTTTTAAAATTTTGATGTAAACCAGTTCATCTATTTTTACTTTTGCTGCCTGTTTTTTTGGTGTTATATCCAAAAAATCATTGCCAAATCCAATGTTATGAAGCTTTTCCCACTATGTTTTCTTCAGAGGGTTTTATAGTTTTAGGTCTTTATCCATTTTGAGTTTATTTTTGTATATGTTATAAGGTAAGGATCCAACTTTATGCTTTTTACATGTGGTTATCCAGTTTTCCCAACACCATTGGTCTTTTCCCCTGTTGAATGGTCTTGGCACCCTTGTCAAAAATCGTTTGGCCATATATGTGAGGGTTTATTTCTGGACTCTCTATTCTATTCCATTATTCTATGTGTCTGTGTTTATGTCAGTACCACATTGGTTTTTTAAAATTTATTTTTAATTGATATAACTGGTTTATAACATTATATGTTTTATGTGTGCATATTATATTTCTACTTATATATACAGTACAACATGCTCACCACCAAAAATCACCATACAGTTGATACCCTTTATCTCCCCCCCACCATTCTTAGTATCTATGTGTTTGGTTTGGTTTGTTCATTATTTTGTTCTTTTGGTTTTGTTTGTTATATTCCACACAGGGGTAAAATCACATGGTATTTGTCTTTCTCCATCTGACTTATTTCACTTAACTTAATACCCTCAAGTTTTATCCATGTTGTCACAAATGGCAAGATTTCATCTTTTTATGGCTGAATAATATTCCATTATAGATATATACCACATCTTCTTTATCCATTCATTGATGTGGAGAAAAGGGAACCCTTATACACAGTTGGTGGGAATGTAAATTGGTATAGCCACTATGGAAAACAGTGTGGAGATTCCTCAAAAAAATTAAGAACAGAACTACCATATGATCCAGCTATCCCACTTTGGGTATTTATCCAAAGATTACAAAAACTAATTGGAAAAGATATATGCACTCCATGTTCATTGCAACATTATTTACAATTGCCAAGATATGGAAACAACCGAAGTACCATATTGTTTTGATTACTGTAGCTTTGTAATAAGTTTTAAAATTAGAAAGTGTGATACCTCCAACTTTTTTCTCTTTTTCAAAGTTGTTTTGGCTATTTGGAGTCCCTTGAGATTCCATATGAATATTAGAATGGATTTTTGTATTTCTACAAAAAACACCATTGGGATTTTGATGGGGGGGTATATTAAATGTGTAAATGATTTGGGGTAGTATTGACGTCTTAACAATATTAAATCTTTGCCCTTTTATTTCTTAGATTTTTTTCTTTTAAAAGATTTCTTCAATTCCTTATTTCTGAATTTAAAATGAACAACTGTCTATTTCACACTTATTTTGTCAAAAGGCACCAGCCACTGTGGTTGAAATAAAGGTACTATGAATAATTAAAAGTTTTAGCCACAGATGCTATTTTCAAGAAATCTGTAGTCTAGTGGAGGAGGTAAGAAATATTTATATATAAATAAATACAATACAGGTTATATAAAACTAGTTCTGTGAGAGCAGCCTATATAAAGTGCTATAGGCGTTTAGAAAAAGGCAGGATTACCCTCAGCTAGGCTTTGTAATACTGTTACCTCCAATGTGAAGTTGGATATCCTTGTGTTTATAGTGGTCTTGGGCACCTAAGGAAACCCACAGTCATTACTGAGAGCAGATTAGAAATTCAGGAAGTCTTCTGATTGAAATTGGGTTGTGGATGATAATTGGAATAGTATAAACTTTTAATTTCCAACTAGTGGAAGTATATAAGAAACACTTATTGACTGGGGCAGCTTGCATTTGTCTTTTAATGTTTTAAAAACTATACATGTGTAATGGAAGGAAAACTATAACAGCAAGTGCTGATTATAGATACTGGTAAATTAAGTATAATGGTAATAATAATCATTTGGTACTTGCACTTTAGGCTTAATTTCCAAGTACAGTAATAACAATTAGATGTACTGGTAAGAGTCATTCGTGGTAAGTTTGTTGTACATTTTTAATACTTTATTTAACTCTTGATATGTATTCAGGCTTCAAACTTTGTTGTTTTCCTATTCTTTAACCTGTTGGTCTGCTTAACAGTATTGAAGGTAACATTGACATACAGTAAACATTGTATTAAGCACAACAATTCATACTTGGTTAATGTAGAAAGTAATGATATACACGAAGTAAGAAGGTTTCTTTTTAGGTAACTGACCTTAAAGAGTATAAGCATTTAACATGGTGGAGCCATTTTCCCTAAGACTTGCTGGCATTTAAAATAATAAGACATAGGAGAGTGGTATTTAAATCAATGAGTTGCATCTTGTCAGCTCTTTTTAGCTCATTGCTTGAAATGTCAGTAAGCCATGGGTAGCGGACATGACTATAGCTATAGGCCCATGTTCTACTCACATAGGCCTTTCTAACATAATTATTACAAAACCTGCATGCATACATATGCTTCTTCTAATTCCCAGATTTTCTATACTATATGGTGTGAATTTTTTTAAAATACCATTTAAATTTGGAGAATCCCAGTACAGCGTGGGAATGGTCTTGAATTTAGACAAGAACAGCTCTAAAATGTCACCCCTTCAGTTTTGTATCACACTCCTTAAATCTAGACCATCTTACCTTTCCCAGGTGAAACTTATTTTTTCTTTTATTTCCTTTCCTGAGGTGTTATCTCTTAAAAAGAAAATCTGCAGCTATGTAAGTGACCTTCCCCATTCTTATCCCCCCCAACCCAAACTCAAAGGTGATAAACTTTAGAGTTACAAAAGAAACTTTAAGAAATGTTAATCTTTATTTTTTGTTTAAAGTTTAACTTTATTAACTGTTTATTGCCCTGAGAACTAACTACCATGCTGATATAATTTTGTTGCTTCATTTATTCAGTAATGTCCTTGCTATTTTCAGGGATCAGTAGAGCTACTTTTGTATAGTTCTTAGAGAAATTTAATAATTCTATCAGGGGTCAGAAAACTATGACCTATTTCCAAATCCAGCCCACAGTCTGTTTTTGTAATGCCTGCAAGCTTAAAGAGGTGGTTTTGGAGGGGGAAAAAAGAGATGTTACTGTATGTGGCCTGCAAAGCCTAAAATATTTACTATCTGGCCCTTGACAGAAAATGTTTTATTCTGTTTTGAATATCTTCGTCAGGTTGTTGAGATTAAGAGAATGCTGAAAGTTACTAACTTCCATATCCTACTTAGTATTCTCTTTGTTATTCTTCCTCTAACTGTGTATCAGAGCAACAACACAAGCAAATATAATTTAATGGCAGAACAGCTAGGATTATAGAGAAGAGGGTGGGAGAGGAACAAGGGAGATTTGGTTTGTAGAAGAAAAGTAAGATTCAGCATTTGCCCACCCTACTTTTTTAAACTTTTAACTTTCAAGTAATTTCACATTTATAAAAAAGTTAAAAGAATAGCACAGAAATTTTCATGTGCCAGTCACCATTTAACATTTTGCCACATTTGCCTTGTTAATAATTCATTCTCATTCTTTCTCTGTCATAGATACTACATGTAACACACACACACGTTTTCCTGAACCACATGAGAAAAAGTTATGGACATCATACCCCTCATACCTCTTTACTCCTAAATATTTTCATGTTTATTTCTCTGTTTCCTAAGAATAAGGATATCCACTTACTTAACTACACAGGACA
Organism: Balaenoptera acutorostrata; assembly: GCF_949987535.1. Lineage (NCBI taxonomy): Eukaryota > Metazoa > Chordata > Mammalia > Artiodactyla > Balaenopteridae > Balaenoptera > Balaenoptera acutorostrata. Next base: position 31,773,942 of record NC_080079.1, on the reverse strand, counting down.
GTTACCAAAAATCAGGAAAGTTACTTTGATATATATCTAATCTATGAATCTCGTTTAAATTTTACCAATTGTCCCAATGACTTTAATAGTTTTTTACCCACTCCTTTAATCCAAAAATCCAATTTAAGATCACTCATTGAATTTGATTTTCACTACTTTTTAGTCTCCTTTGAATTAGAATGGTTCCTCAGCCTTTTATTTCTTAGTGACATTTACATTTTTGAAGAGTGCAGGTCATTCATTTTGTAGAATGTCTCTCAATTTAGGTTTTCTGACTGTTTGTTCATGATTAAATTCAGGTCATGATCTTTTAGCAAGAATATTAAGTAAGTGATGTATTCTTGTCAGTTTAGTAGGTGATGTTAACCTTGGCAAGGTTGATGTCCACTGGGTTTGTCCACTGAAATGTTACTATTTTTCCCCTTGTGATTAATAAGTAATTTGTACACAGATACATTGAGACATGTATTTTTTTCCTCATCAAACTTTCATCATTTCAATTTTAGTATTGATGGTAGTTTCTTGCTGGAATAAGTTATTTTTCCAATTATTTGAAAATAGCGATCTTAATAACTCCGTTATTTCTTTCACATTGTTTAGTTGGCTTTACACTGTGAGGAAGAGCTTTCTCTTTCCCTCTATTTGTTTGGAGTCAGGATTCTTATTCTATTCAATAGGTTATCATCTAGTGTCCCAGATCTGGTTAGTGGGAACCCCTTCAAGTTAACCTCTGTCATTTTTGACATGTCCCCATCATTTTTTGAACCCTTTCTTACTTTCTGGTACAGGATATTTTGGGTTCATTTTGGGTCTTTTCTGTGTTCCAGTACTGGATTCCATTTTTGTAGGGGGAATCTGGTTCCTTTGGTGAGGAACTGTTAACGTATACACCTACTTTTTTGTCCAATCTACATACAGCTTCATTAACAAAGACCAGATGTTGGGCAATAATCAGCCTCCTTATCTTCATTTATATCTAAGGATAAAGCAAAAAAATATCAAAATGCCAGCAATTCATGGCCACTGACATATCTATTCAGAATACTATGCAAAGAAGTGGATGGCAAGTAAAAGATACTGTTTTTTAACCTAAAAGTATGCTTGCTTGAGGAGAAAGATATTCACATGAGTTTCTGAAACTGTGTCACATTTCTTTGTGACTCTGAAAATGTAAGTAAAAATCATTTCTTTGATTTCAAATGGTTAGTTCAGGAGTCACAATTCAGTGATACATTCAGTATCTAGCATCTTTAATACCCTAAACCTATTTTTAATGATTTTTATTGAGGTAATATTTATACACAATAAAATAAATCCATTTTAGAGTACAGATTAATGGATTTTGGTAATTGTATACAGTTGATAACTGCCAGCACAGTCAAGGTGCAGGACAATTTCCTCACCTTAAAACGTTTTCTCGGGGCTTCCCTGGTGGCGCAGTGGTTGAGAATCTGCCTGCTAATGCAGGGGACACGGGTTCGCGCCCTGGTCTGGGAGGATCCCACATGCCGCGGAGCAACTAGGCCCGTGAGCCACAACTACTGAGCCTGCGCGTCTGGAGCCTGTGCTCCGCAACAAGAGAGGCCACAATAGTGAGAGGCCCGCGCACCGCGATGAAGAGTAGCCCCCGCTTGCCGCAACTACAGGAAGCCCTAGCACAGAAACGAAGACCCAACATAGCAATCAATCAATCAATAAATAAATCTTTAAAAAAAAAACAAAAAACAAAAAAAACGTTTTCTCATGCCCCTTTGTAGTCAATCCTTTTATTGGACCTACAGACCCAGGCAATCACTGTAGTTTTACCTTTTCTAGAATTTTATATAATAGGAATTATAGATATGTAGTCTTTTGTTTTTGACTTCTTCCACTTAGCATAATTTTTAAATATTCATTCCTGATTTTGTATATGATATTTTGTTTCTTTTTGTTGCTGAGTAGGTCTCTGTAGCATGGATATGCCACTGTTTGTTTATCCATTCATTTTTTTAATAGACTTTGAATTGTTTCCAGATGTTGACTGTTAGGCTTATTCACATAGCCTTTGGGCATATATTTTCGTTTCTCTGGGATAAATACCTAGAATTGGAATTACTAGGTAGTATTGTAATTGCATATTTAACCCTATGAAATACTATCATACGTTTCACCAAAGTGACTGAAACATTTTGCATTTCTATCAGCAATGTATTGGGAGTTCCAACGTTCCAAATTTTGACAACATTTGATATTGTTGGTCTTTTAAACTTTAGCCATTCTGGTTGGTCTGTAGTAGTATCTCATTGTGATTTTAATTTTCATTTCCCTGATGACTAGTGATGTTGCACATCTTTCTCTATACATACCCATGTGAAACATTGTATAAATCTTTAGCTGTTTTAAAAAAACTTATATTCTGTATAAAACCGCTTGTCAGTTTTTTCTCTTAAAATTCATGGGTTTTTGTCCTGTTCAAGAAATCTTTGCCTAATCCAATATCAAACACAGGAAAATTTCATATTTTCTTCTAGAAGTTTAGTAATGTTAACTCTTACATTTTGATTTATGATCCATTTCTAGTTAATTTTTGTATATGGTGTGTGAGTTAAGTGTTGAGGCTTATTATATTCTGTAAAATAATCCAGTTCTAGCACCATTTGTTGAAAAGAGCTCCTCTCCCCCTCCAAATTGAATTACTTTGGCATCTTTAAGTCAGTTGATCATATACATGTAGGTGTATTTCTGAACTCTGTCCTGTGCCATTAAACTGTATGTCTATCCTTAACATCAATACCACAGTGTCTTGATTGCTATATCTTTATATCTTGAAATCAAGTAGTATGAATCCCCTAACTTTGCTTTCTTTTTCAAACTTGCTTTGCTAATCTAGATCCTTGACCTTTTATATAAATTTTAAAATTAACTTATTCTTTAAAAAAAAAAGCCCTTTAGAATTTTGATTAGGATTGCACTGAATCTGTAGATCAGTTTGGAGAGAATTGTCACATTAACAGTATCGAGCCTTCCAGTTTATGATCATGGTTTATCTCCTCTTTATTCACATCATCTCTAATTTCTCTTAGCTTTGTAGTGTCATTTCCCTTTAGCCTGAAGAATTTTCTTCAGCATTTCTAGTAGTACAGAGAGATAGTACTTTAAGTTGTTGAGAAAAGTTGTAAACTTATTTGGAAACATCTTTTGGATGTTTGTTTCTTTGCCATTCACCCAAAAGTAGTAAAAGATAAAAGAATATATTATATGGATTATGTAGTTTGAGATAACCAAAAGCTTAATAAAGAATTGGAGGTCTTTTCTGATTGAAGAAGATCTCAGCCCATTCAGTGTATCTTTTTCGGCTTTGGGTGATGAGTCATTAGACCACAAAGTGTTGACGGCTTGCTGCAGCTCCCTTTTCCTCTACCTCTCCTTACCACTCTCACAGCTCCCTTAAAAGGATGTTGGAAAATTGACATAAACTGGTGAGGCTACCAGAGAACATAGCAACTGGAGACAGACGGCCTACACTTTCCCCTGAAAGCCGTATACAGAATTAAGTTTTAAGTTTTACACGCACATATGCACACATTCTTCATTTTGCCAGCTCTGGCAGTTAGAAAATAAACATTCTTTTCATGACAGTAAAAATGTAAAATAATAAATATGTGGGAACTATACGAATAAACAACAGAATTTTGAGATTCATTAAATTTTAAGATAAATGTAAAGCAGTTACTAAAAGAGAAGACTGAATATTTTTAAGGATGTTTCTTCTTCCTGAATTACTTTCTAAATATAATCCTATTCAGATCAAAACACGTCATCTTTGGAGAGCTGGTGGTGGTGGGAACAGAATTGACTGAGTGATTTTAAATGCAGTCTGAAAGAATAAAGCTAGAATAACCAGGACATTTTGGAAAATATAAATAACAAGTGGGGTTTGCCTTCCCAAATACAAAGACTTTTTATAAATATGTAATAATTTTTTAAAGTATGATACCGATGATGCTTTTTTCAGTTCCTTATTAAGGAGAGAGCATTTAAAAAACATAATGATTACTCCCTACCCCAGAGGTACAGAATCAAAAGCTCTGGGAGTATGTTCTAGGCATGTATGCTTTTAAGAAGCCCACAGTAGATTCTGATATGACAGAGTCACCTCTGGCTATGAACCAACCAGTCTAGGTAGACCAATTCCTGAATCGTGAAGGAAGCAACTCATCGGTGATATAAATTCCAGTTCTGATCTCAAGCTTTATTCCTATTCAGTTCTGGGCCAAGAACTTGTTTAATAAATAGGGATAATAAATGCAAAGAACAGTGGTTTTTTATTTACAGAAGAGTATGTCACATCATTTTGTTGTTTTTTGCCACACCATGCATAATGATTCCTTTTAGAATTCATGTATGAGGGAGGGGAAATGACATGAATTGTTTTAACTTCCTATCTCCTGACTATTGTATTAGCTTTTTTAGCTCTGTGTCATAGGAACTTTTTTGTTCTTGTTGATTAATTTTGGTGTTCTTAAGTACAGTGAGGGAGGATGAGCTGCATTTTGTTTATGCACCATTGCTATAAATTTTTAACTTGGTTGCCAGATGCACTTGAAAAGAGTATATGAGTTTGTGGTATATTTTTCATCTTTGGTTATTATTTGGTTAGGATTATTTTAATCAAAACAACTATTTAACTGGTGAAATTATTTTAAAATAATTATTTAAACTCGGGGAATAATTATCTTAAGGGCATACAGTAAATGGAGAATCATTTGTTCAAAAAAAAAAAATCTAGTAAATCTCAGTAAGAACAAGAGTCAGTGACATTTGACCCATGACCCACTCCCACCCACTTCCCTGAGCTCAGTTTGAGGGACTCTCTACTCTGAACAGGAGGGGCAGACTGTGGGCCTCTTTTATACATTCTAGATTCTTGTTGCAGAAGCCTTCATGCAGGCAGGCGAGGTTAAAAGGCCTGTAGGGCCCCCTTCCCTCACTCAGCCTTTACTGTGAGTGGAAGTCTACTCTAGGCACAGCAGGCTGAGAATAGTAGGCCCCAGTTGCTGGGCCAGGCCTCATTCATAAGGCAGAAGTTCCATCCAGGAGGGGCAAGTCATCCGGCACCCCCACTCATAGAACACAGATGTCACTCTGAGAGAATTGGGTCACTGTCGCAGCCCCCAGTTCCTGTGCAGAGTGGCACAAAGGTTCTTCCTAAGGGAGAGGCAGGCCTTAAAAACAGATAACTCTGTAGCTCTCCCAAGGAGACTGACTTTATTTGGAGCAGAGCTTGCGAAAAGATGTTGAAAATTATGAAGATCTTTGTGGTGAACAGTTAAAAAAGGAGGCTGGTAGCTCCGTGATACTAATAGCAACAAGTGAAATAGCAGACAAGTTAGAAGTTTAAAAGAGAGGGGGTTGGAGCAAGCCTCAAATGCTGGCAACACACTGCCCCTGCAACGAGGCTCCACTTTTATTGGATCAGACTGAATGCAATTTATGCCCCAGGGTGTGGCAAAAACAGTAGAACAGTTAGTAGAGACTAACAGCTGGGTTTGTGACAACGCTATAGGCAGATCAACCAGAAGCTTATAAAGGAGAGACCCAAGAAAAAAAAACTGCCAAAGAGCTAAATTCATAGTTATTCCTGGTGGACAGAGAGACTGTGCATGCTCAAGATAGCATCCTCTGAGAAGTGCAGTCAGAGGCTGCACACTGCTGGGGAACTAGAGATAAAGAGGGACATTTTCGGGCTTCCCTGGTGGCGCAGTGGTTGAGAGTCTGCCTGCCAATGCAGGGGACACGGGTTCGAGCCCTGGTCTGGGAAGATCCCACATGCCGCAGAGCGACGGGGCCCGTGAGCCACAATTACTGAGCCTGCGCGTCTGGAGCCTGCGCGTCTGGAGCCTGTGCTCCGCAACAAGAGAGGCCACGATGGTGAGAGGCCCACGCACCGCGATGAAGAGTGGTCCCCACTTGCCGTAACTAGAGAAAGCCCTCGCACAGAAACGAAGACTCAACACAGTCATAAAATAAAATAAATAAATAAATAAATAAAAGAACGTGAATTTCTTTAAAAAAAAAAAAAAAAGAGGGACATTTTCTAATGAGAAAAGGGTCAGTCTATAACTATAAATGTATTGTCTTCTAACAACAGAGCCCCAAAATGCATGAAGCAAAATGCTACAGAATTGAAGGGGGAAATAGACAATTCAACAATAATAGTTGGACACATCAATAGCCCACTTTCAGTAATGGATAGAGCGTCTAGGCAGAAGATCAACAAAGATGGAAGACTTGAACAACACTCTGAATCAACTGAACTTAGCAGATGACATCTATAGAACACTCCACCCAACAAGAGCAAAATATTCATTCTTCTCAAGTGCACATGAAACACTCTCCAGGAGAGACCATATGCTGGGGCATAAAAAAATAAATTTTAAAGAATTGCAATTATACACAGTATGTTTTCCAATCACAGTGGAATGAAATTAGAAATCAGTTACAGAGGAAATGTGAGGAATTCACAAATATGTGGAAATCAAACAAAGCATTTCTAAATAACCAATAGATCAAAGAAGAAATCACAAAGGAAATTAGAAAATAGTTTGAGATGGATAAAAACAAAACCAAAACATACCAAAACTTATGAGATATAGCTAGCAGTGCTTAAAAGGTAATTTATAGCTACAAATGCCTACATTAAATGAAAAAGATCTCAAATCAATACCCTAACTGTCCACCTTGGGTGTAGAAAAAGAAGAGCAAACTAAATCATAAATAAGTAGAAATAAGGACATGAGTAGAGCAGAAATAAATGAAATAGTAAAATAAAGAATATCATCAAACCAAAAGTTGGTTCTATGAAAAGATCAATAAAATTGATAAATCTTTAGTGCTGAGCAAGATAAAAAGAGAGAAGATTCAAATTACTAAATTACAAGCAATATAGGAGAGACCACTACTAACCTTACAACAATAAAAAGGATTATAAGGGGAATACTGTTGATAATATGTATGCCAAAATATTAGATAATTTAGATGAAATCAGTGTAAATGCCTAGAAAGACACAAACTACCGAAACTGACTTGAGGAGAAATAGAAAATCTGATCAGACATATGTTGCAGGTTGAATTGTGTCCCCCCAAAAAGATAATGTTGAAGTTCTAACCCCTGGTATCTGTGAACATGACCTTACTTGGAAATGGGGTCTTTTCAGATGTAATGAAGTCAAGATGGAGTTATACCAGATTCAAGTGGGCCCTAAATCCAATAACTGGTATCCTTATAAGGAGAGAGAGTTGGAAACACAAACACACACACAGGGAAGAAGGGCATGTAAAGATGGAGGAAAAAATTGGAGATATGCTGTCACAAGCCAGAAAACACCAAGGACTGCTGGAAACCAGCAGAAGCTAGGAAGAGGCAAGGAAGGACTCTTTCCTGGAGCCTTCAGAAGGAGCCTAGACTTCTAGACTCCAGAGCTTTGAGAGAGTACAGTTTGTGATAATATAGTAGCCCTAGGAAATTAATACGACCTAGAACAAGTAGAGATTGAATTAGCCATTTTAAAACTTTCAAAAAAAAAAAGCCTATGGCTAGATGTCTTCACTGGTGATTTCTACCAGATATTTTTAAAAGAATTAATACCAGTTCTTCACAAACTTGTCTAAGATAAAGACGGAAGATTTCCTCATTCTGTAAAACCAGTATTATTTGAAAATCAAAACCAGGCGAAGACACAAAAAAACAAAACTACAGACCAATATCAATAGTCCGTAGAACTACACACCAGTATCACCACCAAAAATCCTTAACACAATATTAGCAAACCAAATCCAGCAACATATAAAAGCTATTATACACCATTATTAAGTGAGATTTATCTCAGGAATGGGAGGTTGGTTCAACACCCCAAAATCAATTAATGTAATACAATGTATTAATAGAATAAGTGGCAGGAATCACATGATCATCTCAATAGATGCCTCCCCAAAAAGCACTTGGCCAAATCCAACACCTTTTCATCATGAAAACGCCCAACAAACTAGGATAGCAGAGAACTTCTTCTACCTGACCTACGAAAATACACAGCTAACATGGTACTTAATAATAAAAGACTGAACAGTTTCCCCCTAAAATCAGGAACAGGACAAGGACGTCTACTCTCACCATTTCTCTGTTCGGCGTTTTACAAGAGGTTCTATCTTTGGAAGTTAAGCAATAAAAAGAAACCAGAGTTATCCAGATTGTAAAAGAAAGTAAAAGTATCTGTATTTGCAGATGACATGATACTGTATATAGAAAATCCTAAGGAATCTACAAAACACTATTAGATTAATAAGCAAGTTCAGTAGAGTAGCAGAATACAGCATTTTAAAAAAATAGTTGTATTTCTGTACATTAGCAATGAACAATCTAAACAAGAAATTAAGAAAATTCCATTTACAATAGCTTTAAAAAATAAAATATTAGGAATAAATGTAACAAAAAGTGGAAGACTCATATACTGTAAATGACAAAACACTGTTGAAAGAAATTAAAGAAGATCTAAATTAAAGGAAAGGCATCCCGTGTTCATGGATTGGAAGTCTAAATGTTATGAAGACAGCATTTTCTCCCAGATGATCTGTGCGTTCCCTGTCAAGACCCTAGCCGGTTTCTTTGCAGAAATTGACAAGTTGATCCTAAAATTCATATGAAAATTCAGGGGACCCTGAATAGCCAAAACAGTCTATAAAAGAATACATTGACAGGACTCACACTTCCCAATTTCAAAACTTACTACAAAACTATAATGATCAACATAGTGTGTTACTGGCATAAGGACAGATGTGTTTGAGATCAATGGTATAGAATTGAGATCCAGAAGTAAAATTTATGGCCAGTGATTTTTTACAAAGGAAGTTGGACCCCTTCTTATACCATACAGAAAAATTTAGTTGAAATGGATTATAGATCCAAAAGTAAGTCCTAAAATGATAAAATTTTTAGAAGAAAACATAGGAGTAAATCTTCACGACCATGGGTTAACCACTAGTTTTTTAGATACAATACCAAAAGCACAAATGACAAAGAAAAAATAGACAAATTGGAATTCATTAAAATTAAAACCTTTTGTACTTCTAAACAGTAGCATCAGTGAAGTGTTAAGAAAGCTTATGGATGGGAGAAAATATTTGCAAATTATGTCTGATAATGGACTTGTATCCAGAATATATCAAGAATTCTTACAGCTCAACAATAAAAAGATATATAGCCCAATTAAAAACTGGGCAAACTGTATGAGTATACATTTCTCTGAAGGAGATATTTGGCCAGTAGCACACAAAAAGATGCTTAACATCAGTAGTCATTAGGGAAATACAAATCTAAATCACGAGATACCACTTCTGGTATATTAGGATGGTGTAATCAAAAAAATAACAAATGTTCATGAGTATGTAGAGAAATTGGAACCCTCATTGCTGTTGGGAATATAAAGTGGTGTAGCTACTTTGGAACATAGTTTGACACTTCCTCAGAATGGTAACATAGTTACCATATGATCCAGAAATTCCACTCCTAAGTATATATCCAAGAGAAATGAAAATACGTATCCACACAAAAACTTGTACACAGATATTAAAAGCAGCGTTATTCATATCACAGTAGACAAAAAGTAGGAACAACCCAAAAAAGTTCATCAACTGGTGAATGAATAAAATGTTGTATATCCTTACAATGGAATGTTATTTGGCAGTAAAAAGGAAGTAAATACTGATATATGCTACAACTTGGATGAACCTTGCAAATATTATTCTAGGAAAAAGAACTCAATCACCAAAAAACCAAGTATTGTATAATTCCATTTATGTGAAATTTCCAGAATTAGTTAAGTCTTATAGAGACAGAAAATAATACAGTGGTTGACCAAGGTTGGGAGAATGGGGAGTGACTGTTATTGGGTGCAGGATTCCCTTTTGGGATACAAAAATGTTCTAAAGTTAGATTATGGTGATAGTTCCACACTTCTGTGACTATACTAAAAAACCATCGACTTTACTTTAAATGGGTGAATTGTATGGTGTGTGTATTATATCTCAGTAAAACTCTTTAAAAACAAAATGAATAGATGTGACTGTAATTATTAGGAACCAACTAAAAGTAAGCTGTATATTTCAGAGTACAAGTTGATAAAATTGGTGTTTGGTTCAATAAAGAATATGTAGCAACTGCCTTACTGAATGCTAGGTTAGTTGACCTGTGTTGATTTAGGTTAGAAAGTAGCCTGAATGCTGCATTAAACATAGTTTAAGTATAGATATTCTGTACAAAGTCTGACTACACTGACTGAATGTAGGGCTAAGGACTTAAGTATAGTTGTGCCATGTAATGTCTGATTTTTGAAAATCAATAAACAGTGAAATGGCATTAAAGTATAATGCAAATGAGGATTTTATCGAACTCTCTAATACCTGTTCCTGATACATTTTAAATGTTAAATCTGTATCAAAATTAGATTATTTTTTGTGATTCATTTTTAAAAGTTACTTTCTTAATCATTTCTTTAATCCATAGAAGAGAATGTTGGCAAATACAACTATAATAGAGGTTTCTGTAATGATTCATAACATTTAAAATATTTTGTTTAAAAATTTTAAACTAATTATGTGGCAAACTTAATATGTCTTACATGGAAATGTTAAGGGATCATTGTTTTAATTCGAGTGTGCAAGAGTTCTTCATAGTGAACTATTTACAATATATAATTGATGCTGAATGTGTCTTTGCAAAATACATATTTTGGTTGCACTGTTGACACAGACCGGTGATGGGGAAATCATAGAAAACCAATTGCAGATATCATTGGGTGTACTTAAAATTTTTGAGGAAATCATTTGTGGATTGTAACATGCCTTTGGTATCTTGTTTACTTCCTTTTCATTGTGCCAAGGTATGTCCCATTTTCTTATTTAGAGCACTTTTAAGTTTTTCATGGTATAAGTAAATGTATGTGTTGATACATTGCAGTGAAGAAAATTATATGCACTTGAACTCTTAAAAGATGTACTTTTTCTTCTTACTCTTATATTCTACCATCATAGTTTCCTGTTTATTAGCTACAAGGGTGGAAGTAAGTGTAAAGCTTTGTCAGCCTAGTCCAGTGCTCCTGCAGTCTGAGAGCATATTCTGGAAGTCGTCTAGTGCAGCATTTTGAAACTTTGTGATTAGGACACACATTTTTATATTGCAAACATTATATATATATATATATATATATATATATATATATATATATATATATATATATATATAAGTATTTTATATATATATAAAATACTGAAATTTTTACCCTTAAGATACTGAACTGTTTAACTCTTATAATGCAGTGCACTCTATTTTTCAGTTTTTTTCTTCTAGTGCTAGTTTTGACCTACTAATTTCACAACCCACTAAAGATTTGAAAGTTACCATTTATAAAATAGTACTCTAGGGACAGAATTAGGAATTCAGGTACGTTATTTTTGAGTTTTCCCTCCTAATGGCCCATTTGAAATGTTTGTTTTGTGTCTAGAGAAAATACCTCATACTAGGAGGGCAAACATGATTCTCAAATGAGATTTGGTTTTTAAGATATCTTTTTATCTGAGTTGGGTTGTCTATAAACTGTTGCTGTAGTGTAATAAGAACCGATGTATTTGAATGTTCAAAGAAATTTTCCCTTTAGTAATTATAGTTCAATTAGAGTTAACCTATACATTTAAACAAAACTCATAATCAAAAAACATGGATAAAAACACCCAAAGCATATTTTTATATTCATTTTCCTTTTTGTACTTTTGTGGAGATAAATATTATCCTGAAGTTTTAAAATATTTTAATTGTATTAAAATGATTTGTCTTATCTGTTACTAACATTTGTCTTTGATTTTGGATCTGTGCTTTTGATATTGAATGGGGAAAGATTTTTGTGCAAATATTTCACCAAATATTTTTGCAGGGACACTTAGTCGGTCTGGATGAACCAGCTTCGGGAGCTGGGCAAGAAGCTCTGCTTAAACGAGAGCAAGCAAAACTCATTCGATTCGAGAGACAAGCAGAAGAGTTCCTCAATGCAGTCTTTTGTAGAAAAGGTTGGTTCCAGTGAAGAATGACATTTAGCATCTGCTTGTCTTATCTTAGTCTCCTTAATTTGAATGTCATTTTTAAAAAGAATTACCTTTAAAAACATTTTTCTTTATTGATAGTATACTTTATAATTCTCTATATTCCTTTGGTCAAGTTAAATTTGGAATAAGGTGAGGCAACCCCTCTCCCTCCTTTTTGCTCTGCAGTGATGGTGCCATGTAAGATTTAGTTAAATAATTCTTAAAATTGTTTGAAAGTGTGAAAATTGTAAGGTCTCAGTAGTTCTATATTTTGTTAGACAATTTTTCTTACATAAATAGTCACTGTTGGGAGTTCCCTGGTGGCCTAGTGGTTAGGAATCCAGGCTTCCACTGCCGTGGCCCAGGTTCATTCCCTGATCGGGGAACTAAATTCCTGCAAGCCACGCAGAGCGGCCAAAAAAAAAAAAAAAAGGTCACTGTTTTAGCCACTGATAATCATAAAGCACACTGTGTAAAATTTTAGTAATTCCTCACTGAAATTTCATTTGGAGAAAAAAATATATAAAATTTTATCTGAAAATTAGATTTGCAAACTTTTTTTCTCCTTGATACAGCCTTGTTTTACGAAAAAAATTTAAATTATTAAAATTAGAGAAATTCTTTCTAAATGAATTTGTATTCCTTAGTTATGCCATCCCTCTAGTTCCAAGATGGAGGTTACTATGATAGGCTCTAAAGAAGTTTTTTACAAACTTCTGATAATGCTGAATATCCTTATTTCATCTTCAGCAGACTCAATGATTCCACTTTCTTTAATATTTCTTCACATGTTCTAGTTTACACCTCTCATTCCTTTGGAAATTCCCTTCTTCTTCCTGAAGTTTGAGGGGTGATTTTTGCCTGTACACTAGTTAAAAGTCTGATAAGTGCAGATTCTAATGGGTTGGTTACACTTGGAGACCAGCTGAGCTTTTGGTTAATGTGATCAATATTTTCAAAAGGGAGTGAGTATGAGGTGAAGTGACATATGCAATTAAGGAATGCATAAGATTTTTGTTTCCAGAGACACTTTTTTTTCTTCTTCTTCCATCAGATCCCCAGGTAAAATTAAATCTTTTAGTACTTCTCACTTCTCTTTTAATATCCTCTAGTACGCTCTCACCTAAAGCTCCTGACCAAGGCTTCCATGCTCACCATATCATTTCCATAAAGTACCCTGATTCCAAAATTATGTTCAAAAGGTTAGTTTTATGAACATTTGGTTATTTTATTAAAGTGACTCACATTTAACATATAAATGACTGATAGATCAGTTCTTTCAGCTTATTAACTAAATAAAATATTTTTCCAGCTTCTCTGCTACTCCTCTCCTTTAGGATGTTTACTGAGTCATGGGTCTAATGCTGCAGGAAAATGCATTATCTGAAAAGAGGAACTCCTCTTGCTAATTTACATGGATGAACCACTTTTCATCCACTCTTTGCTTAGGGGGAGGGGAGTTAATGAGGTTAATCACAAGCGGATTGATGAAGAGAATTCTAACCTGCTTCTCTATTAGTCCCATCCCTTTGTCATGTAGGTATAACTTAGGTTAAAATTCTTGTAAATTTTCTTATTTAGAAATTTAATTTGGGGCACATACCCTTTTGGAGAGGAATTTTTACCTTGGGCTCAGTCTTGAGAGATGAGAATCCTCTGAAATTGTATGTAAAGTTAAGTTTGTATATTTGTCTGTCTACTGGCATATGATGCTCAGAAAAAGAACTATTGCTTCGCAGTTGGAAGTTTCCCCTTTATGTATTAATATTGTTATTTTTAGATATTTTATTAATCCTCTTGGAAATGTCTCAAAGATGGGCATTAGTAGTCTTCAAATTAATACCAAAAATGTTCAGTATCCAGAGATATAACAGGCAGTTTAATCTGAGGAGAATATTTTGTTTTTAATAAATAATTCAGGTATTTGGATTTAGTCCTTTGTTTCTAAGTATTGCAAATTGTATGTTTTAAATAATGGAGTATGAACAGGTAATATATAGCTAGGTAGAAACATTAGATGCAAATAAAAGTAGGCTTTTGTGGTATGGACACTATAATAAATTCCAGTTTAAGAACAGTAAACTTTCTACAGCTGTCATAATCATTTCTTTTCAGCTTGCTTTGTCAGTTGTCTCAGAAAATTTGACACTTTCCTAAAAGTTAGGTTTGCATTTTAAAAACATAACAGGTGGCTATGATGTAGCATTCACATGTTTTTTCTGTAGTTTTAACTTTGACCTGATTTGTTGTTTTTATTTGACTCAATTGTGCATGTTCCCCTAAGCATGGCTAGGTTTATAGATATTGTGTTTTAAGTAAATGAAAGAATGAAATGTGTTCAAGAAACTTTCAGAAGATGTAGAAATTCAGATGGCAGAGATGTCATCAATTCATAAACATGAATTGTTTCTTGATTATATTAGTTATTCAATAAAGAGGCAAAATATGCTGCAGGCATTTAAAGCTCAAAAGTAGCAATTTATGGTCTTTATCATAAAATCTTTGACTCTTTACAAGTCTCTTTAATATTTATTAATCTAGTTAAACACAGAGACATCTCATAAATTACTTCATTTTGCTTCCTTTTTGGAAGCTTTCTTTATTATATATTATCCAACCTTTCAGAGGTTAAAAAGATACAATAACATATTAAAACATTAAATTATATACAGTCATTCAGAGGATTGTATGCTGTGCAAGAAAAAAATGGATCTTAAATAGAAAGAAATATTGATAAGAAAACCCAGTGGGTAGAGAGATTGAAAAAAGCAGTATATGGCTAAAAATGTTTATTAAAACATTTAAGGAACCATTGTCAGTTATTGTAGTAACTTCTTTTTTTTTTTTTTTTTTTTTTTTAAACAAGAGGTGACTTTTCACTTCTTGGGACTTTATTTATTTATTTATTTTTTAATGCTATTCTTGTCTGCTTACATTCTTTTTATGTATGTATGTATGTATGTATGTATGTATGTATGGCTGTGTTGGGTCTTCGTTTCTGTGCGAGGGCTTTCTCTAGTTGTGGCAAGCGGGGGCCACTCTTCATCGCGGTGCGGGGGCCACTTTTCATCGCGGTGTGCGGGCCTCTCACCATCGCGGCCTCTCGTTGCCGAGCACAGGCTCCAGACGCGCAGGCTCAGCAACTGTGGCTCACGGGCCGAGCTGCTCCGCGGCATGTGGGATCTTCCCAGACCAGGGCCCGAACCCGCGTCCCCTGCATTGGCAGGCAGACTCTCAACCACTGTGCCACCAGGGAAGCCCTGTAGTAACTTCTGAACCTTACCTAGTTGAGTACCTTTATCCTTAAACCATCTAGCATACTCAGTCTCTATTTATAGAGAGGAAACTTAAGGTTAAAAATACTTCTTAATAGAACAGAAATGTTATTATTGGTAGAGCAAACCTCGTTAAACTCCAGAAAATTAAATAAATATTCTGACTTTATGACTATCTTCTGATCCTGAATGTTGTCCTTCAGAAAAAAAATTGTTCTTGGAAGTCCTGTGTGATTTTAATGTGTTTGTTTTTTGTGGTGATTTTAGATATTAATAGCTATTAGTCGGTTTTGCTGACTAAATCAAAGTTCCTTACAGCTCCAAAATATTATAGGTAAAGTAATTGACCTTCTATGGTTAATCTTTAAAAGAGCAAGGAAACTCAGGTTTTCTGAGACCCATCTTCTAAAGCCTAGGAAGTGTGGGAAGGAAGTATAAAGGTCACGGGTGGAACATTTTAATCAAGGGTCTGCTGCTAACCATCTGTACAAATTTGAAGAGGCCACTTACTCTTTAGATCACATTTATCTCATTTATTGTTTTTTTTTTAAGAACTATTTGTTGATTGATTTGATTGATCCATTTATTACTCAACTAATATGAATGTATACTTTACACCAAGATTAGGTGCTGAGTATACAGGGGTAAACAAACATAATCTCTGCTTTTCTCAAAAAGCGTTTAGTCTCCCTGATAGTGTGTTAATGACAGAGATGTGATGGTAATATATTTACACAAAACTTTTTCCATCTTATTTTACTTTCAAGGTCCCTTCCAGTGCTTAAAGTTTTATGAGTTAATGAATTCATATGGTCTTTATTTTAAAATTAACATTAATTAGAAATTGATAACTTAGATGTTTATTTTATTGCTTCCCTATCTATTGTGTTCAGTGGTTGGTAGAGTGTAAAGAACTTATGAAAAGTACATGGTCTTAGGCTTTGGAGATTTGGCATTTAAACTCAGCGCAGAGGATCTAAAAATGTGGTCCCCTGACCAGCAGTATCTAGAAACTTGTTAGAAATGCCAGTTCCTGAGCTCACTCTAGAACTGCTAAATCAGTAACTCTGGAGATAGGACCCAGCAATCTGTTTTTACAGGCCCTCGAAGTGATTTTGATGAATATTAAAGTGTGACAACTATTGCCCTAGCCGATCATGAATCTTAATATTATCTCTTTTATAATCTTGATATGCCTTCAGTCTTTTAGCAGAAAGTAAATTAAGCCTCATAAACTGAGCATTCCATTCTTCAATTATATAGGAAGCTATGGTTGAGGAAAGATCTAGGGGAAACCAGATGTAATCTGTAGGTGGTAAACAGGGGGGTAATTATTTCATTTAAAAAGGGTTTTGGGATTTCTGTATCAGGTAAGTGATTCTTGCCCATAAGATATACTATTGGTTATCCCTTTATTTGACTTCATAATCGGGGGCGGGGGTGGTGTTTAGAAATAATTTTATTAAAATTTTATTTTTAAAAATCTGCAACTTTTATAAGCCTGGAGATTAAAAATATAACTCTAAGAGGGAATACTATTTTTAGGATATTGCATTTTAAGAAAAAAAATAAAATGAAATTTTGTTTGCTTGAAAGCTGTCTCTTTTTAGTACATTGTCCCACTTTAAAAGTAAATAAATCTTTGTTTACAGACAGTCCCTGGGTCTCCGACCCCAATATTCCCCTAGTGGCCCGTGAGATCATGCAGCGAATGATCCAACAATTTGCTGCTGAATATACCTCAAAAAATAGCTCTACTCAGGACCCCAGCCAGCCCAATAGCACAAAGAACCAAAGCCTGCTGAAAGCATCTCCAGTCACCACCTCTCCCACGGCTGCAACTACTCAGAACCCTGTGCTCAGCAAACTTCTCATGGCTGACCAAGACTCACCTCTGGACCTTACTGTCAGAAAGTCTCAGTCAGAACCTAGCGAACAAGGTATGGTTTGATGTCAAGATCTCCTCTGTCCAATTAGAATACTTTTAATTTGGGGAGAAAAAAAAAGTATTGGCAAGTAGGGCACCAGAAGCAATAATAGGATAAACTAATGTGATTTTTAAATTATTCCTGACTCTGCAGTGATAGAGAAGAAGTATAAATTGGCTACTTTACCCATCAGTAGTTCGTAGTCATGATTGATGTACCACCCAGAAAGTTAGGTGGTTACAGCTGTTACTTGATATTTGTAGAAGTATTTCACACTTTCCCAAGCATTGTCATATCCATTGTTTTTAAAACCCCTTTGCAAAATTAACTTTCCCCCCTTTCCATCAATGTTTAGGATTAGCACCTATCTGAGAAATAAATGCATCTTGTCAGATAGAAGTTATATTCTGCAGATGAGATCATGAGGCAAAAATATGTGTTATTTGCATTTTAAAAAAAGAAACTCATGCGGTTAGAAATATTGAGAAGACAGTAGACACACTCCAGGTTGTTAACTGTATTCAGTATTTTATGAATACACACACATACATACATATACTGTATTATAAACTAATTAGAGTATTTTCAAAAGGTAATCTGTTGGTGAGGATCCTAATTAAGTGAAGAGGTTAAGAGGGTGTCAATTTTGCATAGCAGATATTTCTTGAGTCTTTGAAAAGTTACTCTCAAGTAAATTAAATATCCGTGTTGCTTTGTGATCTCATTTTACCTTTAATTTCACAAAGATGAAGTGAGCATTTCAACTCTGCCACTGTTTGAACCACTACAAATTGTAAATTGGTGATATCTACTGCTGAGATTTTATTGCCATAGAAATCTCATAAAAGTGTGGATTTATTGGCGAGAAATACATGTTTATTTTGCAAAGTAAGTTTAATTCTTCTAAGAACCTCTTTGAAAGAACTTTATTTTGCTTATTTTAAGTTGTTTATGAAGGAATGACACTTAATGGACTGGCTTTAGTTGCTTATCAAAGGATATTTTTCTGAATATCTTTCCTTTGCCTTCTTTCTCTTTCTGTGTAGTGCACAGCAATCAAAATCTCTTAAGTTCTGAGAGATTTCCTAGCAGGAGGCCTCCTAGACCTCCTAGTTGTACCTTTGGTTATGGTGTTTGTAAAGTTGTTCTTTTCTATTTTATTGAGGATTGTTTTCTTTACCACAGATTGGTAACTTTCATTAAAAATCTGTTTGCTCTAAATATTGCATTACAAGCTTTGGGTTTACAATATAATAACAGCATAGAGGTTGTATCTAAAGTATTAATAATGGAGATTAACATACAAAAATACAAACTGGTCTAACTTCTTAAGGCTAGTGTTATGCTTGAGAGGTATGTTGTGTTGACGGCATGCTCTTACCAAGAGAAATTTGAACTAGATGATAGGATTATAGTATATAAACCTTAAATGAAACAAAATTTTTAAAAGTATATTTACTAATGAATTTTAATGTGTTTTCAACTTAAATCACAATATTTTCAGTGGTAGATTTAAAATATGTTGCCTATAATATGATTAGACAGACTATGAAAATAGTACTGTCTTTGGCTGGAAATATTTTAAGCAGTGCATTTGCTTGTTAGGTATCTAATTGGGTTAGATGGCTAATGGGATACTTGGTTCTATAAGATTATAATTACGTTTTTAGAAATATTAGTGACTGTAAAGGACAACACTGTGTATGAGTTGTGGGCTTTTTTTGGTTTATAAATTCAGTTGCATATTTATTTCTAACTGCCTGAAATAGGGAGTTACAGTGTCCTCAGATACAAGTCCCAAGTGGGTTCTATATTGAGGTGATTTTTAACATAATTAGATAGCAGGCATCTCGGCTGGCCAACTGAAAATCAGAGGCATTGAGTATTATCTTTCTTCTCTGTTAATTTTGGACAGAATGGCAGCTTTAAAAGTTATTCAGACTATGAGTTTTCTTTTCTAGACATGTCTATGAGGGGAAAAAAGTCTTTGGGGGAGAATAAAGTCTTCTAATTTTATGTTCTAATAACATGAATTTGTGATTTGGTCTAGCATCAGTAAAAGAAAATGGTTATCCCCCGAGGCTCCCATCAGTATCAAGACTGTTTCATTCTTCTTTCTTTCCTTAAACTTTGCCCATCAATTTATAATAGCTTATTCATCGAAAAACCTTGCCTTTATAAATATCAGCAAGTAAATTTTGAATCTCTGCTGATTTTTCCCAAAAGATTGACTCCAAATACACAAGTTTTGCAGATGTGTGCGAAGAGTGATTAGGATACATGCAAATTATAAACAGTTAACAACTGGTTCATCTTACATATTATTTTGTACAGTTATATATGTTTACTATAACCGTATAAACCTGTTTTTAAAATGACTTTTGTATTTAAATTTTTCCAAATCTAACTTTTATATACTCCTGGTGTTTCAGGTAGACTTAGCTCTTGAGAAATTTGGTTTTATAATTCATATGACATTGTGGCATTAAACTCATATACTTTGATCAAGGTAAATTTAGAAAATGACGTCTCATAGTTCCATTGCAGAACCTCATACTGTGTAAACTGCTATTTCTAATATCTCACTATATCTTAACATCTTTAGTGTTAATGCTTTACCTTTTCTTTTGCCCTATTAATGAAATATTTAACCCTTGGATATATGAGATACAACAAACTTTGCTAAATTTATGTCACTTCAGGAGGAAAAATATCCTGATTCTATTAATAAGTTGGTTTCGTAACTCAAAATATATGGCTAGTTTTATCTGTTTAGTTGACTAAGCCTACTGCTTTGACATTTTTAGCCTATTCAGTTCATATTTGCTCCCAGTTTTTAATATCCTCAGGTGTTTCTTTGTGTCTCTACAGACGGTGTACTTGATCTGTCCACTAAGAAAAGTCCATGTGCTGGCAGCACTTCCCTGAGCCACTCTCCAGGTTGCTCCAGTACTCAAGGGAACGGGTAAGGGAAAATACTTGTGGCCTTCCACAGTTTTATAGGGGACAGTTTATCAAAGATTGATGCCAATCTCCCCTGTATGTTTTAAAACTTGATCCTTTAGAATAACACTGTTATAGGTGGGCCTTTAGTAAAATTACTTTTAGTCTATCAATCAAGTAAAAAGCACAATCTGAAATCTAGAATTGGCAAATATAGATCAGTTTTGCCAGTTTAGTACAAATAGTAAATAATCAGGAATATGGCAAGAACGTCTTTGGACTTTTTGTTGTTGAGTGTTTGGGAGTGTGAAACCCAACCTAAATAGTTCCAGAGTTCACATGTAAAGGCAGTATTTTGTGTGCTGAGGTTGTTGAATGAAAATTGGGCTCCAATATTTAACTTGGTATCTCTAATGGAGTATGGGGGCTGTTCGTTTTTTTCTTGTTCGGTTTGGTTTGGTTTGGTTTGGTTTGGTTTGGTTTGGTTTGGTTTGGTTTGGTTTGGTTTGTTGATTTGAACTGCAGTTTTAATTCTGTGTGGCAGTTCAGAAAATTAATTGTGTGTATTTTTTGTTTTTAATTAGATAAGAACGGTTGTAGATGTTGATAGATAACCATCTTAGGCTGCCAAGACATTATTACGTGCTCAGTTTTGATAACGATTAGCAGACTAAAGTGAATTTTCTCACCACCTAATTTTATGATGTAAGAATTGTCTAATTCTCCCTCTGTGTGTACATAGTAGCCATTTTAAATGGTCAGGTATTAATGAAGATGCTTAGATGCCATATTGGGAAGGCATTTCCATAAAACTGTGTTATGACCAAAAATAAGCTTCATCTAGATATGAAACATAAGTTTGGTAAGTTAGTTAATATTTAGGTTTATTTAACTTTTAGAATATCAACATGGGGAAGATGTTTAGATACCAAAGGAGTAAGCAGACACTAAATGGACTAACCTTTTTCAACTTATTCTTAATTACCTTCAAATTGAAGGATTCCTTTACTGACTTCTGAAATGCTCCCTTTATTTTCTCTAAAATTTCATCATCTTCCTTTTTCTCTCCTCCTTTATTCAGTCTAAAAATAACATATTAATTTAATCCATTTTGCATAGTTTACTGACCATTTTATCTTAAGCCCTTTTTTTTTCACTGTAGTTCATACTAAATACAGATCTAAGTCATCATGGTCCCAAATCATTTGGTTCCATTTACATGTCAAAAAACTTGAGTTATGTAATTAAGGACACATGTAAGAGAAGCCTAAGTGCTGTTTGCATAAATGCATCCCTTGCTTAAGATTCACTTTAAACTTGGCCACCAGGTCTGTGTATTATATTGTTGAAATTGCTGTGTTTGTCCCTCTGAATGGAAAGTAAATGTTTTTATTGTGGTAGTGTTTTCTGGAAGACAAAAGCACCGGCAGTACTGCCCATCTTTTAGCTGAATTGTTATGTGTTATTTACTGGTAACGTCAGAGTCCCTGTAGACTTTTGGAGAACATAGCTGGTTTACCGTTATTTCTGCAGAGTTCCACTTTTGTGCCTAGTTAATGTAATTATTCCCCTTGGGCATGCTTTA
This sequence comes from Balaenoptera acutorostrata, assembly GCF_949987535.1. Taxonomy (NCBI): domain Eukaryota; kingdom Metazoa; phylum Chordata; class Mammalia; order Artiodactyla; family Balaenopteridae; genus Balaenoptera; species Balaenoptera acutorostrata. The sequence goes on along the minus strand of NC_080079.1, from coordinate 31,752,103 downwards.
CCAGTTGCCAGTTTTATCATTGATAATCTTTCTCTATTGTAAAAATGAAAACCTTATGAATTAACTTTGTGTAAGTAGTTGATTTTTTTAAACATTATTTGAAAGCTGTCCACTTAAAATTTTTAAATTAATGTTTGGTATTTTAAGAAGAAGAGTTTTTTTTAACTAAAGAAAAATGCTAAAAAATTGTTTATATACCTCTGACAATAATTACTTTGCGTAGACTTTAAGGAACAAAGTTTTGGGGGAAATAAAGGGTAGTTTCTTTAAAGCTTGGATTATTTCAAATGGAAAATCAGTGGTACTTATGTATCTGCAACTAATGGTGTTTTAAAATGAAGAAGTGTGGTAAGTTATAATTCAATGGGTATTTTGTTTTGTTTTGATTTGGGGTTCCCCCCCCATGGGGCTGGTAGTCATGGGTTTTTTTTTCCCAAGCAAAATAAGAAATGTCATTTGGAATTGTTTGATTTTTGATAAGAACATCAACTTGTTTGTGGGATAAATGAGCAATTATCTATGGGTTCCACCAATGTAAATTGTTCCAGTTTTATAGCTGGTTGTCATGAATGTTGAATTATGTTGCATTAAAATAAATTATTTGGCTTACTCTTTTATTACTGTACTTGTTTAGTGGTAACGTCACGTTGGTAACACAATTCTTTGTAGATCTACGGAGACTTGATGATTACTTTGTAATTAATAATTAAGGTGCTATTTTCAGACAGTTGCGCGAAACTTTTTCTCCGAATATTTGTGAACCCAACCAGAGACCAGCTGACAGGTTTAATTTTTCTTTGCCCAAAAGCTCCTGGTTTTTTTCTTTTTGTTTTTTTGTTTTTTGTTTTTGTTTTTGTTTTTGTGAACAAGTTTAAAACTAACTGCCGAGACCATTTTTTTTAAATTTTAGAGAAAATAAATAAATAACACAAAGTGATGTTACCCAAGCAAGGCCTTCTAATAAAGGAGTGGTCCCCTCACCCATCCCTCCCTACCTGTGCAAGTCCTGCTCACATCAGTTTCCTTCCATCCAATTAGGCGACCTGGGAGACCCAGCCAGTACCGCCCAGACGGACTTCGGAGTGGTGATGGGGTACCTCCAAGAAGCTTACAGGATGGAACCAGGGAAGGTTTTGGACACTCCACATCACTCAAAGTTCCACTGGCTCGATCCCTGCAGATTAGTGAAGAACTACTGAGCAGAAACCAATTGTCCACAGCTGCCAGCCTTGGACCATCTGGATTACAGAATCATGGACAACACTTAATATTATCCAGGGAAGCCTCTTGGGCAAAACCACATTATGAGTTCAACCTCAGCCGTATGAAGTTCAGGGGAAATGGTGCACTCAACAACATCAGTGACCTTCCTTTTCTTGCAGAAAACTCTGCCTTTCCAAAAATGGCACTTCAAGCAAAACAAGATGGGAAAAAGGATGTGAGCCATTCATCTCCTGTAGATTTAAAGATACCACAAGTTCGAGGAATGGATCTTTCTTGGGAAAATCGCACTGGTGATCAGTACAGCTATAGCTCTTTGGTAATGGGTTCACAAACGGAGAGCGCGCTTAGTAAAAAATTAAGGGCTATTCTTCCAAAACAAAATAGAAAAAGCATGTTAGATGCTGGACCCGATTCTTGGGGCTCAGATGCTGAGCAGTCTACCTCTGGACAGCCATATCCCACATCGGATCAAGAAGGAGATCCTGGCTCCAAGCAGCCTCGGAAGAAAAGAGGGCGTTACAGACAGTACAACAGTGAGATACTGGAGGAAGCAATCTCAGTGGTTATGAGTGGAAAAATGAGTGTTTCCAAAGCTCAGAGTATTTATGGGATTCCCCACAGTACACTGGAGTACAAAGTAAAGGAGAGGCTGGGCACTTTGAAAAACCCTCCAAAGAAAAAGATGAAGTTAATGAGGTCGGAGGGGCCAGATGTTTCTGTAAAGATTGAATTAGATCCCCAGGGAGAGGCAGCACAAAGTGCAAATGAATCAAAAAATGAGTAGGAATACTGTAGAGTGCCAATTACTGTACAAACTGGGTGAGCACTACTGCATTGTTCAGCTGTCATTGCTTGCACCTAACTTCATTTACTGTGACACTTGTTTCTTTGCAGATTTTGCATTGACTTGTGTGTACAGGGGTGAAAGGTGCATTCTGAATGTTGCATATTTTAAAATTTTTGTGTGCAGTATGGCTCGGGATATTGTTTGGCCTTTTGCATGTTTCTCTACAAAAGAGAATTGAGTTACCTCACAGAGAACAGATACATGGAAGTGGACTCCTTGCCTGTAGAGCCTGCATGCTTTTCTTTCTTTTTTTTTTTTCTTAAGTTATATTTGCCTTTATTTAAAAGAAAAGAAAAGAAAAGAAAAAAGCCCCCTTTTAGAAACCACCTCTTTCATATTGGGAGCTTTATCATTGCAAATTGGAAAGCCATCTTATAAAATTATTCACATTTTTTTCTTCTGAGATTCAACTAATTTAAGGGTTAAACTAAAGAAACCAAGAACAATGAACTTTTGAATTTAAGAAATTTGGCTATTCAATGATAAATAATTATTTGGGTCAATTAACATTTTATGATTTCCTTCTCACTATTAAGTTTACTTAACAAATTAGCAATCTATTTAGTGCTCACCCAGGGGGGAGAAGGAGGTGGAAAATGTGCACACACTACCTTCAGAAATGTTTCAGTTAATTACGTTGTAACACTACCTTTGCTGTTATTTCATTTGGGATTTTCTAAGGGTAGAATTTGGTCTCACCAACAAGTGAGGATATAGCCTTATCTCATGGAGGACGAGCTCCGTTCTTACTCAGGAGCAGTCAGGGTACATTACATAAAACAATAGAGGATGCCTCATTTTAGCAAATTAAGTTTCTTTGTATTCTTAAATCCTTTTACAGATTTGATCATGTGCTAACTAACAACTAAATGTCAGTTGCAGCAACTATTTTAAAATATTTAAGATCTGTTTATTGGGGGGATGGGAGGAATAGGGGGGAAATGTGTGTGAGTAATTATAATATTGCAAAAGTGGTATCTAGATTTTACAGCCTCAGTAATCTGCTCAAATATCCACATAAGTGAAGAATCCATGTTTGTGGTGAGAGAAAGAACACAACCCCAAGGTAACCTAAAATGATTTAGGTTGCATTTCAGTTCTAACAATAATTCAATCAGAAGTCAAGCTCCTTAGCAATTCTTTTTTAACTAATTCAGATACTAGTACAAGGGGGCAGGGTTGTTTTTTTAGTTTTATTTGTTGCTTTGAACTCTTTTTTCCTTTCTTTTTATTTTTTTATTTTTTGGCATCCTACATACCATCCTTCTTAACTTTTTCTGGTATTTAGCTGATTTTTATGGTTGTTTAGCACACAGTTCAGGACCTTTCAGATTGTGTTTTGTATAAGCACTCCTTAAAGAACACCTAAGGTTTTTTTTGAGATGGGCTTTTAAAATTACAGTGATAAGGTTTGGAATGTTTATTTTCTACAGCTTTTTTGCAAGAATAACAGGTAAATAAAGCCCATGAAATTTAATTTTGTATTGTGACCAAATTAAAATTATTCTTTGTGCAAAACAAAATCCACCCCACATACACCCTATATTCTAATCTGCTGAGAAAGGTGGTCAGCCCCTTCTAAATGCTTAACCAAAAACAAACAAAAAAATCACTGGAGTTTTTGTGTAAAATAAAATCAAAACTTGGAGCGTTAAATTGAGGTTGACGATTTCTGATGGATACTGAGAGTTTGAGAAGTAGGTCCAGATATTCCCAAGGCGTAAATTCTTGCCTGGAAACTTTGGAGCAGTTAATTAGGTTAAGGATAGTTTTCCCTCAGCAACCTGTGTGTTCAAAGGTTAGGCACACCATTGCTGTTATTAAAGTACACACATTCTTGACATAGCCTGGGCTTGGGTTCCTCTTTTGGTTTGGTTATTTTGTGTAGCAGTTTAATCAGTGGATGACTGAGCCTGTTTCCTCTTAGCTTTCTAGTCTTCTCAACAGAAAAAGCAGTTTGGGTTCAGAGCAGTGTATGACTCTGCAGTATTTTCTAGCCTAGCTGGAAGTTGCAATAAAAAATACTTACTGAAATGTATGGTTTTCATCTGCAGTTTAAGGAAGTTGTAGAAATTTTGCTGAAAGCAAAGGACTAAGCTTATGAAGGAACACCTCCTTTGTACCACACTCGGTTTGTCACACACAATTAATTGCAGCCATGGTACCTTTTTGCATGATGTTTGGGGCTATTCGGTAGCCCAAGATTGCTGCAGAAAGGTCCTTTGAGCAATTAATTTGTGCTTGTTTTTATCCCCTCAGAAAGGCATCATTAAAGGCCCATTTAAAAATCTGGCCCTAAAAGTTCAACTTTTGTAGAGTTTTACTGTTCAGAGAGGTTTTAATCCTGTGTGGTAGTCTCTAAAGTGATGTATGAGTTGAGTTATGTAAATTTTGTCATTGTAGTGTACATGGAGTGATCATTTTACTAACATAAATATTTTCTATGTGTGTTTCAGTGGATGACAATCGAGCAGCAGAAGAATGGTGTGCCTACCCTTTAATGCTGCAGTTTAAATAAGAGAACTTGTATTGTGTCATTTCAGATTGTAGGCTGAGAGTTGTAAATAGTGAAAATTTGAGTACTTCTATTATTTGTTTTGGTTAGAAAGTGAATTTAAAAAACAAACCAAACTCTAAACTTTCTCAGATTAAAAGTCCTGAGACCTGAAGATTGTAATATTCATGTCTGTGAAGCTTTTAAACATTACACTTGAGATCAGTCATGACTTGATATTCAGGTAAATTTTCTTTTCCAAGAAGCTTTTGAATAAGCATATTTCCTCCAAAGGTCGGTCGGTCTCTTTCTTTTTGAGTGTAGATTATTTTAAAGCACTAATTGCATTACACTGGTAACTGCAATATAAAATAGCCATTATTGTTTTGTGAAGCATGGTTGAAATTAGATAGTGGTCCCTTTTAAATTTCATGAGCCTCTCCAAAAAAAAAAAAAAAAAAAATTAAAAAAATACAGAAAGCTGCTGAATATTTCAAAAGATATATATTTTACCTTATTGTAGGTTTTGTAAAGTTAGTTTGTAATATTCAGGTGCACTTTTAATGTTAAATTTTGTGTTCAGAGTTCCATTACACCATGTGTTTCTTGGACGTGGCTCATCACGTGGCTGGCTGTCATGTCAGTCTTGGTGCCGCAGTGATCCCGTAATATTTGATTTCCCTCTTGATTTGCCACTATTCTGAATTGGCACTTTCAGTGTAGATATTCTAGTTTGGGAACATCCTCATAAATGTGTAATAGAGATTGGTCTATTCGCATGCTTAATTTCTGCTAATCAGAGTTTTGCATGGCCCAAACAACAGCTGACCATTTTTATGGTATGGGAAAGTATAGTTCACAGCTATCTTTGTCACAAAAGCCTTTTCTCCTTTCATTTTCCAGTAGGCGGATGATGACATTACTCCAACTATATGATATGACTCAAAATAATATTAGGAGATAATGTATTTAAAATCAACTCCTACATTTTTTTATGAGAGAACATAGATGTAGAGTAGATAAGCTATGGCACTATAAAATCAAAAACACTAATTCCGTGGAAGGATATCTAGTTGGTATTTTTACCATTAGCTTTCTCACTTTTGAAACAGTCATCAAGCTTGACAGTAATGTATTGTATTATATTACTTTGTTTAGTAGGCTTACAGGTGACTGAACTGTGTTTGTGATGAGCTATACACTTTATTCTGTTCCCCAAATACCATGAAGGACAAGGTCTCTCTTTCAGGAAAAATAATTTATATTTGTGTATAATACTTTTTAATGTTAAGTTTGTTGTTATTCTGAAGTTTAGATGTTGCTTGATAAACCTTTGCTGCAGCAGATCATGGATATGAGTAAGGCTTTGTGTGATAATAGGGGTCCTTAAGTGAAGTTAATTACTGTTCAGTTCTGGTGAGCAAGCTCAACAAGTGTGAAGTGTGTATTAGCTTTATTTGGTACACTTTTACTTTACAATATTGAAGTGCTTTTAGAACTCTGGTTATCTTATATAAACCATTACCTCAACCAATTGGCATTTCCATTCCCCAACATTTTACCTGAGCTATATATAAGATGAGCTATATGGGATCACATAGTAAAACAGTAAGGCACAATGAGAAGTTTAGTTCCCAATTTTCTGGAGAGAACTGTAAATTAAACTAAAAATGACTACCTGCAAAGGCCCATATCATAACTACCTTCTGTCATTAGGCAGTACGTAGCAGCCTTGGAGCTGCTAGTGAGCTGTGTGTTCTCCCCCTGCCCCAAGTAAGCACATGGTGCGAGGCTTGGTTCTAAGCCTTTGTGAGTCTCTTATATTTCATTGACCCATAATAGTGAAGCTTGGATTCAGTTATTTTTATAAAACAAATTATTGAGTCAGCCCAATGTCAGAACCTGAAATTATTTTGAGTAGTTACGGCAGATATGAGAGCTCAGTGTCATTTTCTTAACAGCTATTATCCCTGTAGATTTAACTTTGAAACTACATATTTTGCTTTTGAAATTATTCTTTCTTTAACTAAATGCCAGAGGTTATTTTCATGTGAACCATCCTTTTCTGATATATATATATTCAGGTTGCTGTCATTGGTGATGGAATATGGCAATAGACTGAATTGTTCCACTTAGTCTTTTATAGGAGACATTAAAAGTTACAGGTTAACTTTTGACCTTCATGAAGATAGCAAAGATTGTTTTCCTTGTTACCTTTCCATTATAATTAGGTCTTCATTAATACTACGGTCAAGCCAGTGTTACTAACTTAATGGCTTCAACCAAACAGCCCATTTGGAAACTTTATTAAGCTATATAGGGATTTTTTTTTAATCTAATTGCTTTCAAGCTCTACTGAAAAGGAAAAAAGTATAATCGTGGTACAAGGAATGCAGACCTCCAAAGTCTTCTTAGGTTTTTTTTGGATACATTCTGTCCTTGAGACTTAAGTAGGATTTGTGAACATGGTGACTGAAGGGAAAATAGAGGAAATTCTTTGCATATTCTCTCTTATTCCCAAATAAACTCGCAGTTGCCTTTTAAAGAAGCAGACATTATCCCTGTAGCTGTGTGCCCTAAGTGTTATGAAGGAGATTGGAGGAGGGAGTTGGGAAGTAGGATGGGGAAAGTATGTAGATCAGGAAAAGCTAAGGATTCTGCCCTACAATACTAAAAATGAGTCGCAGGATAGATAACATGGTAAAGTTGGGCCACCTTCATTTGATAGTCAGAAAAATCTTAGGTTGTTTGAAAAGTGAGAATAAAGGCAAATTAATGTTGGCTTGACAAACAATAAAATATGAGTTAATTCTGCAACTATTAGGAGGGTAATTTTAAGGTTTCCAGTTCATTTATAGCTATATCAATTAAAGCCGAAAAGCAAGCACTTTTAGTTAATCATAAATTTATTGGATGTAGCAAATATTATAATCATAATATTTAATCTTTACTGTTTGAATATGGAATTAAACTCTTTACCCCATCTTGAACTGTCATTGAACAGGCTCAAGATGATCTTTTCAACACTGGAAATGACCCTACACACATACCAAAAAAATCTAAAGCAGTAAGACATATTTGAAGATCCATACCTCTTAGACTTTTTAGATTTGTCTTGGGAAAGAATTTATGAACCTGTAACCAGTATTAGTGCAGTCTTGGGTTCCTAGTTCTGCATAATTGCACCCTTTCTCAGGTATGTCCTGAAAACGTAAATTTTAAAATAATCTCTTTAGAGATTAGATTCTCAGTGGATAGTGTGTAAGGGGACTGGGGGAGGGGGGTGGGAGGGTTGGACACAGGACACTGACACAGTAGGGCAGGGATTTTTAATATACAATAGCCAAATAGAATTTCAATCTAGAATATTTTTAGCCCCTCAGAATGAGTTGAACAACATCTGTTATTTGGTAAATACCCGGTGCTACACTCCTAAAAGTCTTTTGTTTCATCCAGGTGACTTTGTTTCCTGCTTGGTGGAAGGGTATATAGTAAACTTTACTGTCACTAGGAAAGCACTTGTCTGAAATGTTTAAAGTACTAGAAAAGGGATAATTCAGCACTTTTTCTGTTACAACACTAAAGTCTTAATTTATCTTCAGAGTCTTAGGTACTGTAAGTTTTAGGGTGATTATTTTAAAATATAAAACATACTACATACTACCATGACCATGACGGGGTCAGATCACATTTATATGAATAATTCTTGTCTTATTTTTTAAAAAGACTAACATTTTGTACCTTTCAAGCAATTCCAAGTGATTGCCTCATTTTCCCCATTTCATTAAGCATTTCAGGCTAAGAATTTGGAATTTGAGAGGAGGTGAGGGGGAAGTTCCCCAAAATGAAAAATTGTGTCAGACAGTTTTAGAAAAATAAATCACTAGGAAAATGGGTAGGGATTCTCTCTCCCTTCAAGTCTTCAGGGAATGAGCAGTATTTAGAATCTTTGGCTGAAATTCAAGCCTTTTTACTGTGTAAATTTTTAATATTAATTCACTGACATGCTTTTTACATCAGAGGACTGAAAATGGATCTTAATGTTTTTAAGTTGTGGAAGGGTATATTTCTAAAATGAAGGGGGGGATAATTAGGTTAGTATACCAGCATTAGTAAGTTTAAGGAATTTTAGTATGTAATAGCAAAGTGTTTGATTAAAAGTCTAATCCTATATTGCTAGTCAAAATTATAGTTACATTCTGATCTAGGAAAGATATAGTCATTGGATATTGATATGCTGTGCTGTCAGAAAACCAGACTAAGATAGAAACCTTTATCTGACTCCCACATGTTGCTTGTTCTGATGGGATGTATACTTTACAGCAGCTTGTTGCTGCTTTGAGAAGAAACGTATAAACTATACATTCGGAGTGTTTGCGTATAATTCTTTATAACCTCCACTTTAAACTGTCAAACATTGGTATTTTATCAGTCCACACTGTTAAATATAGCTAATGTTCTTAGGAATCCGACTTGTACACACTGTTTAAAAACCCTCAGGGACAGTTTACACACTATTCTCACTCAATTCAGGTACTTTGATGCTATTCTTAAACCTAACAGTGACTTGTATTTTTCTGTTTTGCTTTTATTTTGACGTGCTGGTAGCACATCCTTGATGAATGTCAACTTAAAAACTCAGTTCAGGTATCCAGGTATAACTCAGCCAAACAGATTTTAAAGCTGCATATAACTCTCCAGCACACGGTGCCTCACACTCTTATAGTGGCATTCTATATATTCAGTTATTACTACTGAGCAGATAATATGGGGGTTCCTGTTAACGGTGTATTTAAAAAGACAAAATGTGCATAAATGTATAGCCAGCACATGCAACACATACACATACACACACAGTTAAACTATATATTTTTAAATGCCACTAATAGCCAGCACAATTAAATGACATTCCTTGCTGCTTCTGTAAACTATAACAGATGCAGTTCTTCCTCAATGTGGCTCTTGCTTCTTCACCATACTACTACTAAATTCAAGCACTGGTCCTTGGGTGTCTGACCTCTACATTCTAGTTTATGCAATGTCTTTAGAGAATTCTGTGCACTGGCCACTGTGATGGAACCGTTGGGCCAGGAGTGCTCTGATTTTATTAGTAGTGATTCTGCCAAAGTTGGTGTTGTAACATGAGTATGTAAATGTCAAAAAATTAGCAGAGGTCTAGGACTACATATCAGCAGACGATTTTGTCAGTATATTTTGTAGCCTAGAAGTCCTCAATGACAAGTTTCTTCTGATGTGAAGTTCTAATTCCAGTATTTTAGCCCTTTGCATCTCTAATGTTAAGACTTGTCTGTTAGAGGTCTTTATTCTTTAAAACTCCTTTTGTTTTCTGCAGTACTGTCTGTGGTTAACAAAACAGATTATTCCTCTGCTTTAGTATTTGATATCTTACATCTAAAAGGAATTCTCCATATATAAAACCCATAGCCTTTGAAGATACGGAAAATGGCATCTTTCAGATTTCTAGAAGTTCAAGTGTCATGCAACAAAACAGGAACCCCCTTTACTCTTATGGACCTCATTTCAATATACTGTTTACAGTTTGACGGAATTGTATAATTTAATATTTCTCTTGTACTGTAGTTTATATTTATTTACAGATTTTTTTTGTACTGTGTGATTTGAACTTTTTGTTCCTTGCTATGATCAACATTTATGTAGTAGAGCACTTATGATCACAATTTAAGTTTTTTGGTTTGATTGCACTACATTAAATTTTTTAATGCAGTTCTGATTTTTGACTGGACTAAAAATAAGCTGTGTCTTAATGTATGTGATGAGTACTTAAAATTTTAATCCATGTGGTCCCCTTTTTTTTGCATTCTATGTCAAATGCGCTAGTTCTTTCGTGCATGTGTAAGATTTAATGGTTCCATTGTATTATTTGACCATGACATTTTGGAGAAACATTCCCAGCTGTAATGTTGTGTATGGTAGTTCTCACTGGATGCTAGACTTTTCAAAACCACTATTCTTCTAATAAATTTTGTTGTGAAAACTGTTTTAAAAGCTTGGTTTCTACTTCTTAAGATTATAATGCTTTTTTTACAAATCCACAAAAGGGGTAAGATTTTGACGTGCACTATAAATGCACTTTGGTAATCAAAGTTTGTAATTTTTTGTGATAAATTATTTCCAGATGAAATCCCTTAGATAACTAGAAGTTGCTGCTTCAAAATTGTGCTTCAGTATTTGGATTCAGTACTGCCTTGTAACCCTGTCTCTCTACTAATTTGATACTCCCCTTACCTCAGCTTTCTTCATTGGATTATTCACTTTAAATATTTTCAGCTAAACAAGATGTATTGACATTTTCATAATACCTGCTTGCTGAACTTAATTTTTCATAATCTTCTTAGAGTAAAACTCTATTCTGGGATTACTTGCCAAAAAGAATAATGATTTACTCATTTTTGTTTGCTCTTTTCTTGAGGCATAAGTGTGAAAGCACTGTCAATCAATTAAGGTTATTATAGTAATTCTGATTCTTGGGAGGATGCTGGTATTTCCTTTTACCAGACAGATAACAGCATATATGTTGCTCAACATTTATATTGTGGGTTTTAGGAACGGGGTGTAAGAAAAGTTTTGTATTACAAAGTGATTTCTGTTGTAAAGTGGTTAGGAAGGAACAACTGAATTACAGTGATAAAGATCAGAAATGATAAGCAAAATGTTTTAGAAAGCTGCTTTTTCAAGCTCATGATATTCATGTAATATAGGCTGGTTGAAGTGATTTCCAGTCATTTCTAATGGAATTTTGTATTTTTTAATGATGTTATTGTTGGTAGTTGGTCTAGATTATCTTTCAGTTAATTTTTTTTGGTCTCATTTCTTTGGCTGCCTAGCTAGCACTTAGTGCCTTTTGGCCTGATGTTTATAAAATCGGAAATCTTGCTGGTACTACAGGCTTGTTTCCTTGGCTTCACTTGTTCCCCTTACTCAGTTATGCCATGTGTCTATAGAACATTTTTCTAGAAACCTAATTATTATTTCTTTGTACAAAGCTATGACTGCGTGTTTCTTGTCATTATCCATTTTAAACTGGTGGCCAGGTCAGTTGTAGTCGGATTATAATCTAGCATCTCATCAATGAATTTATTTTAGTGATCCTATTTTCATGTTGATACTTAGCTCTTCAATTATGACCTGATTTTTAAAAAGGACTTATTTCTTCTAATCCAAAATTTCGTTCTCTGATTCTGCTGATACTTTGGAATTAATTCAGGAACTCTTAGGAATCAGGGAAACTGCATAAGGGAAATGGAGTGGAAAAAATGGAAAATGGTATCTGCTTTCTTAGTTCTGGAGTTGTTATTTTTTCCTCAAGGACTGTGAATTCCTCTCACCAGGCACTTGTATTCAAATGTAAAAACATATACCCAAGTCATATGTTGTTAGATTTTGTAGCTGAAATGAGTGAAAACCTTTTTTTAACAAAGTATTTATTAAGTAACATTAAGAGAGAACTGTTCTTGTATTCAGAGAATCCACTTTATCATCATTTGCTTTCAAATGGTAAGCATTTTAACACAGAATTTTAGTCATATTCACCTTATAAGTTGTTGGACTTTTTGCTGTTTAGGGGGAAGTGGTAGTGTCAGTATCAGACTGCATTTACAAGTGGAGTAGACAGGCTTGTTTTCAGAGGTTAGTGGAAAAGAAATGTTCTCAAAACATTTTAAAAGATTGATAGGTATGTAATGAATAGTTTGTCATGATTTCGTTGGAGTTCAGCGTGGAAGTAAGCAAAAGTATATCAAAATTCATAAGTATGAAATCTTATTGAGCCTGGAGCTTTTTATAGGCATGTAAGAATACTGTTGTTTATTGACTGGTAGTTTTTAAATGTTCATTGTACTTTTCTTGCCCACTTTTATTTGATCAGCAGTTTGGAGTGATAAGGGATTATTTGGTAATGTAAATTTCTTGCAACTTGGTATACTAGAAAGATCACTTGTTTTTTTTGTCTGTAAAGTGAGCGTTGTCCTGAATGCCTTTTAGGCCCCATTTCAACTCTGCGTCTGTTAAAAATGCAACTTTCTATTTAAATGGGTGACAAATACACCAACTATATCTGCTCAAACATTGAGAAATATAGTAGCGACCCTTTATTAAATAATAAGTTCTTATAAACCTTAGGTCTCATCTTTGCATTTGCAGCATTTTCTAAAGGAAAATGATGCCTCTTATTTAAAGCAAATCCATTTTGTTAAGTTTTTGTTATGAACTGTATGAATGTGACAATGCTTTTGCAAAAATTATATTGAGCAGTTACTTTTTCTGATTAATTTTAAAGTATGTTATTCATAATTTCTGTTTCGATTGTGTGCAGGCTAGTTCTGCTTTGAATGTTAGAGCACAAAGAGTTCTGGGGATCATTGGATATACTCAGTCTCAATCAAAATCAATCTTTTAACAATACAGATGCCTGGATCAGTTTATAAGAGTGAGGTTTGAACATGTTAAATATTTTCAAATTGTAACAGGTTTTTTTGTTTTGTTTGTTTGCATTTTTTAAGTTCATTTATTCAACAAATCTCTTTCTAATTGTGTCAAAAGACATAAAATTTACAGACTTAAACATTTTCAAGTGTATGGTTTAGTAGTGTTAAGTATATTCACATTGTTGTGACCATAGTGGGTTTATTAACCCACTGATTAAACACTGTTGGTCCCATCCTAATCTTTCATTTTTAAAATGAAAAATAAGGACCTTGGGGTCTTTAAGGGACTTGCCCGCCCTCCTCACATAATGAGTTGCCCTTAATACTCATGATTCCAAACCATTATACTTATCTTTATACTTATACCACTTTGGCACTCTTTGACTCAACTTAGAATGAGGGATTTAATCTAATACTTTTCTTTTAGATTCACTTTTAACTAATTAAATCTTAGCTATTAATTAAATCAACTAATTTCATTCTTGAATAAACTTACATTGCTTTTTAGGAAGAGAATTAAATCTGTATTATGAAATTGCCAGTAAAGAAATTACATTTGAGGCATTTAAAACTTCATTGTTAAATAGAAATCAGCATTATTGACTCAGTGCTGGAAGAGGTGAATAGGTAGGGCACAGAGAGAAGAGTAGAGAATATCCCAAGTTTAAGAGATAGAATTTGATGGGCCTGGCTTAAAATCCCAGCCCTTCTGCTTTCTTAGTACATGGTCTTGGACAAGTTATTGAACCTTTCTGAGCCTTAGCTTTCTTACGTGTGAAAGGGGTTTATGCGACCCACCTCATAGATTTGCTGTGAGACTTAAATGAGATTCTGTATGTAAAATACTTAGCACTATGCCAGGCTCTTTGCAAGTGCTCAATAAATGAAAACTAGGAATGAAAGCACCTGGCAGGAGTTAATTTAGTGTGAGAGGTGAGAGTGAGAAAATTCTATTGAAAGTTGTGGAGGAAGCTGTTTATATTGATTAGAACTTGGAAAGTGAGGCAGGTGAGTATATATTAGACTGGGATATTGGGCAGCCAATCTTGTTTTAACTATAAAATGAGAGACAGAGAAATGTTGGAACTATAATTGAAACCTGGAATGCTGCTTTTCTGATTTCTTGGTCCTGTTTGAGAGGAATATTATCAAACTTATCAATCATTCTTTATTTCTTTTCAAAGATCAAGTGGAATAAAAGTTGTTTGGAAAGTAGAAGAATTTATAGAACTGATTTTCCTTTCCATTGTGTAGAGTTTTTTGTATTTTCAAGGTTGAAATTTTACATGCTTTGAATCTGTAGATTTTTCTTTTTATGTGGTGGTAGTTTGTATAACACAATGTAAGATCTAGGTGGGATTGTGGGGATGCGTGTGTGCTTATGTGTTTAATCATCAAATGTTTAGTTTTCCAGTGAAAGAATCTGGGGACTCTATTGCCTGTTTAATGAGATTCTAATTACACTCTTACCAAATGGGAGTTCTGTGCATTTTAAACAGATAAATCAGATCATGGCTAGCACAGTTTAGAGGTGTTCATTTCAGCGTCTATTAAAATGACTTGAGACATTTTTCCCAGGAAAACCTAGTAGTATAATTTTAGCTAGATAGAGATGGACTAAGAAGAAAATAACGAGGATAGCAGACTCTCGTGAGATGCTAGGAATTGGTGAGTCTGTGTAGACCAGCTCTGCAAACTTAATCAACCAGTTATACCTTACTAGTAAGTTGTAAGATCAGTTTGGGGGTTCGAACCAACATTTTAAAAAGAAATTAAAAAGCAAAAAGAATCAGAGTACATAGCATATAATACAGATAAATATTGTTTTGTTGAATCTTATGTGTTGTCATACACATACAAACTAGGATGTGATGTGTGTACTGAGTTACTTTGTGAAAAGTATTTCTTGTTCTTGGTTGCAGTCAGAAATTCTAATGGGTTCTGAAAGCCATTATGTAAACCATACCTTTTCATCCTTGTTTTTTTGGTGCCAGCAACCTCCTGTGTGCTTACAGTTAGGAGCCTACACTCTTACTGTCTGACCTTCAAAATTCCCTTCCTTTCCCTCCTTGATTTGAATTCATTTTCTTTGAAAGCTTTTTCTTTTCCCTTCTGATTACGTGTCAAAATGTTACCTCTGCCCTTTTCAATTCCCTTGAAAAGTGTCTTGGGAAAATTATTTTCACTACATAGTAATTTATTTGGTTAGTTTATTCATCACTTACTTATGCCTGAAATGAACTAAGCCCCAATTTTTAGGCAGTGAAGCTACCACGTTAAAAAGGCCAAAGTCCTGGACCTATAGAAAGGTTCACAATCCAATGGAGGGGGTAGCCACGTCAGCTGTTACCGTGCAGCTTAAGCGCTATTTATAAAAGATAGACACAAACCATGAGAGTATAGTGAGAAAGAAAGAACACGGCCCACAGGGAGAAGGTGCTAAAGGAGGAGGGACTGTGAGCAGTGGGAAATTGACTGAAATTTTATGCAGAAGAAGTGACGAGATCATATTTGGGCTTTAGGAAGATGGCAGTTCTGGGTAATGTGCAGCAAACTGTAAAATGAGGAGAAATAGTGGCAGGGAGCTTAGAATATAGTGTTCTCCAAGGGAAGTCGAATCAGTATAGGTGAACTGCATAGTATAGTGGAAGCAAGAGAAGTGGTGAAACTAAGGATAAGGATTGAGGTAGAGTAAGTACCTAAGTTGAGTATTTCTGTGTGCATGTGTGTGTACCTATGCATATACATTTGCTTATATTTTGTCTTCCAATATTCCTAAATAAACCTCGAATATACAGATGATTCTGCTTAGTTCCCCTCACTCCAGTACATCTCCAACAGTAGCCTTGAGTGTTTCCAGAAAGAGGTGGGATAAGGGACGGTTATAAAAGGACTGTTAATTCCAAGAGCACCCCAGAGAGAATGGTAGACATAAAAATAGTTTTCTTACTGTACTTTAAATTCTAAAGTATATACACCTCCTTTAACATTCATGAGGTGAACACGTGAGAAATAACATTAAATCTTGTATAAGGTACCTTAGGAATCGTTTTAAATTTTAAGCCCTTTTACATTTTACAAAGTGGTCTAGGTCCTGTAAATAATTAGTTAATATAATACTTAGGAGTGCCGTCATTGTGTCAATTTTAAGTGGTTTATTATATGACAACAAAAGTAGAATTTGCCACTTTTAAGGATTATGGCACAGATTTGTATGGTTTCAAGAGTGGAGATTCAGAACCTCAAGAGAACATGAGAAAAGTTAAGGTATAGAAGATCCCATAAAAATCACAAAAGACTCAGGACACTATTAGATAACTGCTTATTTGGATATTCATGTAATCTGCTAGTTTCCCCTCTTCCTTTCACCCAAAAAGAAACTAGGAATATATGTCAAAAAGCATACCACTTTATTTCTTGAGAGGGAAAAACATTTGTGTTGCAGGGATCTGTCATGTGAACTCTTAAATGTTCTTTTGGTTCCCGTTTGTTTGTGTCAGCTCCCCATGCCTCCTTTAGGTCTCCATCTGCATACACAGTGCCCTGCAAAGTGGTAGTGTGGGTTTTTGAGGTTATCATTATTATCGTCATTATTATTACTACAAAAGAAATACATTCCTCTTGTAGTGGAAATCTTGTGTGGACTGACTCCTCTCCGTTCCACTCCAGGGAAACTGTGCACGGTCCTTGGCCACTGCTGGGCCTTGACAAATGTTTCTTTCCCTTCACCTCCCCCCTTGAAGAGAATGTCATGATATGGTACATTTTCTCTCACTTGGGGAATGAGGGCCTCTATATCCTGCCTAAGCAGTGGTATTTTTTTCGTCTATCATTGTCCTGGTCATTTAAAGGGAATTGAAGAGCAATTTCCCTCAAAGAACAACATAGATTTTAATCCCCTACTTGACAGATAGAAAAACAAAAAATGAAATAGACTAGACTCACTGACTTGTCATGAGCTCTCATGTATCCTGACCTAAAATGTCAGCTATGACTTTAAGATCAGATGGCTCTTTAATCTGGTTTCAGTAATTCATTGAGTCTAGGTCTAGGGACAGACACTTCTGCAGTTTCAAATCAACCATGAGCAGAGGTCTGTCCTCTTTGTCTGAAATTACTGTAGTATTTTCTAAAGTCTATGGCCAACTGTTTTCTAAGAATTCTTAGTTATAATACTCATTAGATTAATAATTTAGATTTGTGTTCTCATCAAATCAAATCAGTATTTAGTTATATCATTTAGGGATATTTCTTCCCCCACTTCCAGGAACTGTCATTTTTAAACTTTACACCATCCAGTCCAAAATCCCCTTTCACTGCCTCTGAACCCTCCCTCCTTTTGTTTACATTAATTAACGCCAAATGTAATGTAATTTGGTCGTGCATGCATAGTCTTACCTGGGATGATAGAAGCAAATATCAGTTGGGTAGAGGGAAAAAAATTTTTTCAGAAGTAAATAGTTTGACAGAAGTGTCTGTTTTGTGAGCCTATTACATTCCTAGAGAGGAGATGGAAGCATTGGACTGCTGTGTTTAATGACCCCTTGCTCTGACTTCTGACTCACCAAGTAACTTTCTGATTATATTTCGGCTTCCCAGGTACCTTTGCTATAGGGTGAAAATACGTTAAAGAGTGAACATAAGGATCTCCTTGATAATTATATTTTTTATTGTAATTTAATAAATTTGACAATCTAGCTAAGCTTACAAGAAACAGAAGATACAATATACAAGCCTTAAACTGCTTCTATCATATTTAGATCTACTCTAAATAATAGCCTTTTATTAAACCATGAGATACAGAAAAGCTAGCAAATTATGGCTTCATGTCCAGTAAGCACCCTCTGAAGCACTTCTCCTTTCCCCCAGTTTACAGTATTAATTCATAATTTTTTGAACCTCTGTTCTGCCCTGTTTTTACTGAACTTAGTTAAGAGCACAGTAAACTTAGAAAGCTATCACAAAGGGATTGCATGTCTTTTGTTTTAAATCAGTAGTTCTCAACTATTCTTCCACTCCACACCTAAGCAAGATGCCATGTTGCCATCAGCAAGAGTGGCTCACTGAGGACTCTTACAGGGTGAAGAGTTACAGGTACATCTTGGATTTGGAACCCACCCCCAACACACCATCACCCACAATTCTGATCTCTCCTTAACCCCAACTTTGAAATCTTTTTCTGTCTAAATCCATCTAAATTCTGTCTAAATCCAAATTTAGATAATTAGCATTTCAACCACCTGGAAATCAGGTATTAAGCTGCCTAATTTTAAGAGGCCACTTTCTATTCTGTGATCTTAAGAACTTTATTTCTCACTTTTCTATGTCACCTTTGCCTACCCTTTTACTGTTTCTCCTAGTTCAGTTCTAGGGAAAGAAAACTTGATTGTTCAGTAGTTTACACATACAACTATACATGGCCTTTTAGACAGTGAAGAAAAACCTCCATACCCCATGCTCGTCTTCTCCACTACACACACACTCACAGTTTTGTCATAGCCCTTAGAGTATTCCTGTATCCAGGTATGAAAGATACAGAGATGTGAAATAGCCAAGGGTAGATGCATTTCCCAGTGAAGAGTGAGGACTTGTTAGCAGACTTATCCAGGCCCTTGAACATACTTATATTTTCTGTGCTTAAAGGACCAGAAGTAAGGAATTAGGGAACATAATTTCAGATTATTATCTGGCAAAAATTACAACTCTTACTGCCTTTAAGCAGGGCTAACAATGCATTTTTATGTTTTCCTGTATTTAAAGAGAATCAAGCTAAATTAATTTACAACTCTTAACTATTTGGTCCACTCTGTCTAAAGTATTGTCTCAAGCTTTCTCTCCCCTTCTGTTTTCCTGGGATTATCTTTTTCTCCTTCTAAGATTAGCTCTCATCCAAACATCATTCACTCTCTCTGTTGATCTTTTTCAGTCAAAAAGAATATATTTTGGTCATCAATGATGTTGCATTGATGATTGGTAGTTACAGAGCAGATACTGAGAGACTACCTGAATCCATCAGTCCCACATTCTAGACTCTTAAAATTGTCATTTCAGCTCTCTACCACATCTCTTCTCTATTTGATCTTTTACCCTAAGAGAACATAGGCATTGACCATCCACCATTTATATTAACCACAGGAATGCTTTCCTTTGGAGATTTAAGTATTGCGGCGGTATTGACAAAGTAGGCGAGTTCAGCTATGTCTAACCTCTGATCTAGAAAAACATCATTGAGTAAATCATTAAAGATAGGGTTGTGAAACAATACATCATTCTTAAACTGTGCCTTTCAAAGTTTTTTATGAATATTATCTTATCCTTTTACCACACCCTTAAGAATTAGGCATTGAATTGGGGATAGAAAGACAAATCGGTCAAGGTCATATAGGCCACTTTTCACCAAGGAGAGAAACAGAACTAATCCAGGTAGTTTCCTTCTTCTATAGCCCTTCCTCCCATTTACCAGTCCCTAAGCTTTTACTGCTCTTCAGTGGTGGTGGTGAAGTATTTCTGACTGATAAACAATTGACTTTAACTATTAGAGAGTGTCCTGTTACTGAGCAGAAGAAACGTGAACTCAAACAAGTTATTTCAAAATCTGTGATGAATTACCATTCTTGTAAAAATCTAATATAGTCAGATATGATGCCAACTATAATCACTGAACTAAAAATAAAACAGTGCTTCTCAGGTCGAGTTGACCTAAGTGTGGTCTGTAGGAGTGAGTAGTCTGTAGGACAGAAGCTCACCCCTCTTTGGTTTCCCTACTTACTGTCTGAGAGTAAATCAGGACAAATGTTGTATTTAGGCTCTATTCAAGGCCTAAGGCTATGGGAAGAATTGAATAACTAGGAGCCAAAGTAAAGACCAGCTGTTTAAAACTCAGGCAAAGCTGGCTAGCACCCATTTTCTTAAAACTTGAAAAAAGAGTAATAGAATGAAACTTTTAAAAAGTTGATGTTAATTTTTTAAATTAAGTAGTTGAATGATACGAAATTAAAATTCATCTAAACATAGGTCTTATTGAAAAAACTTCCAGAGAAAATCAAATAAGGTAGGAAGCTGGGTAATTTAGAAGCACAGTCAAAAGTAATTTTATTACTATAGTTATAAAGTTAGCTATTATAACAGGGCCCATTTAATGACACTTGGACAAAGGTTAGTATTAATGTGAAGGTTCTCATATTCAAGTGAAGCTACTAGTGGGCTCATACCTGTGTCCAGTTGCCTACCAGATATCTCCGATTCAGCATCTTATAAACATTTCAACTCAATGTGTACAGAACTCTTCAGATACATATACCCCAACAATCACCAGCTGCCAGCTTCGTTGCCTGTGTTCCTATCTCAGTAAATGGTGCTACCTAGGAAGAAAATCCAAGAAGCAAACTCAGGAAGCATCATTGATGCTCCCTTTCCCTCCCCCTCTTTTTTGCTAAGAGGAAACAGAAAAACATGAAATGTGGCCCCTACCTACACTCAAGTAGCTTACATCTACTTGGAAAGCTAAGACAAACACAAGACAAATTAAGTCAGTAAAAGATAAAAATTATAGGGTAAATATACAAAACCCCTGATCATTGCCAAAGAACTTTACAAACCACTATAGCTTAGGATTTCAGGAAGTGATATAGTCACTCCAGGTTGATAGTTTTGAGGTGGCCAAGGATGTAACTGATAAAGAGCACCCAACTGCTTGCTCTGGTGACCTGTGGTTCACCAGTACATTGTCCCTGATCCTTTTTACCAGGAAAATACACACAAAACGACCCTTTGTTGATTTCTCTTTCTCTCAAGCAAGGTTGCCATTTTCAGTTTTAATCTTTTCATCTCCTGAGCTTCCCCAAACCACTGCTATAAATGCGTTTTAAGGTTGGTGTAGTCTGTGTCCGCCTCTGTGTTGCTGTTTTTCAGCCTCCAAATGCTGTACTGCATTGTTCCAGGTTAGAGTTCAGTGGTACTAACAATGTTTCTTCAGTATGCCTTAGTTGTGAAGACACCACTTCCCCTTGCCATGATGCTGTGAAATAGATAATACCTACTGGTGGTTGGTTGACTGTTTTGTCCTTGGGGACTAGCCGTATTGTCACAATCATTGCTTCAGAGCTGATTGCATGGCCCTTTGGAAGACCTTACATTAGCTTGGGGGTGACTAAAATATTAAATCACTATTAAATTATTGAAACATGTGGGACAGCAGCAAATCCAAGTTTCATAACCATAAAGGAAGTTAGGTATCATCCAAGGATTAATCATTATTCAGTTTTTTACTGTCTGTGAGCATCGCTTTAGAAGAAAGTGCTTCCTCAGTTTTTCTTCAGAGCTCTCTGTACTTTTATTGGGCACACACCTTGATTTCATGAATCTCATAGCATGTTGTTAACTTCAAACACCAAAGCCTGCTTCCAGAGCACAGCCATGGCTTCACAGCCATGAAGCAGTGTCCAGAACATTTTCACATGAGTGCACTTCTTGAGTTGGGGAGAACCATTTATTTCTCTCTTTAGTCTTTTCTACAATAAGATGCCATGGCATTTCTTAATCCTTCTCATAGATCTTTGTCAACCTTTTTTCTCTTTTCTTGTATTGCTAAAATATACTTAGAGTGTATTTGATGCATTGAAAAGGCAGTAATATCTCACTTATTTGTAGCCATCTATCTCAGAAATAGCAGGAACACATCCAAGAACCAAAAACAGAAATAAAGGGCTCTGAGCAGTTGAAGTTGTTGTCAGAAGATCCATGTGGTTTACTCACAAAACTCTTCCTCAAGCCTTCATTCAGAGCTTGTTTACTTTCACTTAAAGTACCAGTCTAGCACTTGAGATTTGGTTTCTCAGCTAGTGAGCAAAAGTACTCAGCTAAAGGTAAAAGTGGGACTCCTAAACACAGCTGCTATTTGGAGGCCAATAAGAAGAAAGATTTTTAATAAAATGCAGACAGATTTTTAATAAAATACAGACTGCCACTGTGACTTCTTTGTATTTAGGCAGTAGATTTACTTAATTGAGTAGCCCCCAAAACTATCAATATATTTCAGTTCAGTATAATAAAAATAATAGCCAAGCTTCAATAATAGTGTACATGGTAATGACTCTGAGTCATTAAGAAAGAATAAATTGTGTTCAGAGGAGGATATAATTTTTTAAAAACTTCCATCAAAAATACTTAAAATTTTTAAATGTTTGGTACTTGAAGGGTAAACTTTCATTATCTAGAAAATCCTCTTTCGGGGGTTGTAAAAAGTATTAATATACATTCCTGGTCTCTGAGTTATTCTTATTGAAGCATGTTTAATGTGATTGGCTGACAGTAATGGTAACTAGTATTTGTGTAAACTTTGTAGGTTTTCTTTTGCAGCAATCCTAAGTGGTAGATGGGGCAGGTGCTCCACTAAGACCCAAAATGGTTCAGTGTTTTGGCCAAGGTCACACAACTAGTAAAGGGTAGACTACTCTCTACTGTCTCCCAGTACTATATCCTGTGACACATATTATGTTGTTAGTAACACGTGATGGACATGGACACAAGGTACCTCCTGGAAGGGATCCCTTCAGTAGGGACCTCCTGACTTCCCCGTGAGCTACAAAGTCTGCAGCTGCAGGAGGAGTTTGTTAAGTTCCCAC
Organism: Balaenoptera acutorostrata; assembly: GCF_949987535.1. Taxonomy (NCBI): domain Eukaryota; kingdom Metazoa; phylum Chordata; class Mammalia; order Artiodactyla; family Balaenopteridae; genus Balaenoptera; species Balaenoptera acutorostrata. The sequence goes on along the minus strand of NC_080079.1, from coordinate 31,729,450 downwards.
GTATATCTCATTGAGTCCGAGAGTTGGAAATGACTTTGCTGTCACTCACCCAAGAGTGTCACTGGTGTCTCCCCGACTCTAAAGGAAGGGAGGAACTTCTTCCTGTTGATCTTCCAGATATTTCCTTTCTAAAACTTTTTACTGAAGGACAGTATATAGACAGAAAAATATACATATCATAAGTATCCTGTTCAGTCAGTTTTTTTCCAGTTGCTCTTGGTCTTTCCGTCTCTTTGTTAGATTTTGGCCCCATAGCCAGCATGTACATGTTCAGCATACCCATGCATCTGTTATAATGCTTCTATAATAATCTTTTTTCTTAGTTTATTCACAATTCAGTGATCAGTTTCACATTGAAGTGTAGGCATTTTCTAAGACATTTCTAGTTTTTCTAATCTGTAGTCTAATGTAGGCCTTTTCAGATACCCATGGCATCACTAAAGAAAACTGCTCTCTTGCTAGTTGTGAAAATAAAAACACAGTGTAACCTTTTTTCTTGCAAAACAGTTTAAATAACAGATTGGATTAATAGTTTCTCGGTGTTATTTTGTTTTGTATTTAGACATGTTTCAGCTTTATTCACCACTTGGTCTTAAAAATCTGCATGAGTCAGGAACAGAGAAAGTAAAATTGAGCACCTGCTCTTTTGTGCTTTGTGCTTTATGTAATCTAATATCTCACAACAATCCTTTGAAATATTGATACTCAGTTCCAGCTTACAGATAAGGAAACCAAGGTTCAGAGAGGTTAAGTAATTTGCCTGAGATCTTATAGCTAGTAAATGTCAGAGCTACAAGAAGAATACAGGTTTTTCATATTCCACAATCTGTGTTCTTTCCACTAAAACCACACGGCTTCAGAGGCCAGAAGAGGGTAGGGAGGTAGGAGGCCAATGTAGGCTGTCTAGGGTACACCTTCCTATAAAGGCACTTCCTGACTGGGAGATAAAGTCAAAGATTGAAGAAAAAATAATTAGCTGGAAGATATTATCAAACAACATCTGTTCAGCACACATTTATTAAGCTGCCCTTGGTGCTTTGCTGTGTTACATGGAGTCTGATAATAGTCTCCTAAGGAATTAGGCGGGAGAGAGAGAGAGAGAGAGATTGAGAAGTTGTATAAAGCTCCAGAAAACTGGGACACACCAACTGCATGGGCTTAGTAAAATCCCGACATCCAGAAATACAAAACAGCTCTTGAAAACACTGGGCTATCTAGGCAGAAATTGCCTTTAGCCTGTCCTCAATCTAGTATCATCCTTTTTCTGCCTTCCCCACTATCCTGATTAAACTCTAAGAGTTGTCCTAGATAATTTACGGAAATGGTTGAAAAGTGTTCTTGAACATAGAATTGGCTTCCTGTGGATTACTGTAAAATGTTTATTGAAGGTCTAGGAGAATGTAATATGTGGGGCTTGAGAAGCGACAATACTACTATCTTGCATTGACAGGGCCTTATGGTTTACAATGTAATTTCACATCTATGTCCTCATTTAGAGGGTAGGAGTTAGGAATTGTTTGTCATTCATCTTTCAGTGTATCTGAAATGTGAAATTATTGATCTCTATTCCTCCATGCCCCAAAGGGTTAGGAGGATTCCTGCATCACTGTTTGCAGAATTATAGAGTCCAGCCAATTGGCCAAGCTGAGAAACCATTTAAAACTGTAATTTTTCTAAGTATTGCTAAACCAAGACTTGTAATACAGTGTGTCTGAATTTTTTTCAGTGTTGTGGAGCTATGAGCCAGTGATTATTTAACAGGAATACTCAGGCCTAAAACCAAAGTGTATGTTGACTAACTGAAGTTAATAATGTGGCCAAAATTTTAATTTTTGAAGAAAAATTTCTTTTCAATGATATTTCTTCTCTATAAGATAAAAATTATTTGTGAATAATCACTTTAAAAGTATGAAAGTTGTTGTCACTAAAAATTGAGAATATAACAGAGCTGGCCTTATATTTTAATGAAGTAAATGCTCCTCATTTATTGAATAAAAAGCATATGGGCACTTAGAACCAGCTTTGGCCAGAGTGTCAATTCTCTGTACAACATGAGTAACATTGATGAATTTCATAATGTAAAAATAGTTCTTTGGAAAATAACCGTACTAATTTCTTCTTTCTTTTTGTCTGTCTAGTGAGAACTCAGCAGAGGCAATAGCAGTAGATTCTAACAATCAGTCGAAGTCCCCACTGGAGAAGTTTATGGTCAAACTGTGCACTCATCATCAGAAGCAGTTCATTCGTGTTCTGAACGATCTGTACACTGAATCTCAGCCAGGCACCGAGGACCTGCCACCTTCGGATTCTGGAACAATGGATGCCTCCACCTGCAATGCTGGCTGTGCCCAGCTTGGCACCAAACATAAGGAAAAGGATGCTATGTGTCTCAATATGAAGTCTTCTACTTCTGTAGAGTTGTTCGTAGACTCATCAGGCTCTCACAGCCCTCAACACTTGACAGAACAGGCCCTAAAGGAGCCTCCTCCCGAGACAAACTCTGTAGATGGAAGAGAGAATACTTTGACTGTTGTCCAAAAAGATTCCTCTGAACTTCCAACCACTAAACCTAATTCAATGGATAGTTCCACTCTGGGATACCTCACTGCATCTAATTCTTCCTCAGTAAACTTCCACCACATCTCTAAGAGCTTGGAGGGGCAAACCACTGGACAGGAGCAAGACACAGATGTGAAAATATGCAAGGATGGTAAAGACCACGTGCAGAGTTCAGCTTTAGTAGAAAATCTAATTGCAGTAAAAGTGGCAACTGAGAATAGTGAGGAGAGCAACAGCTGTATTGTTTCTCAAAGAAATTCATTCAAAGCTTTATCAGAAGAGGCTTGGGACTCAGGGTTTATGGGGAATTCACCTAGAACTGCTGACAAAGAGAATGCTTTACAGTGTAGCTCAAAAACACCTTTACGCCAGGACTTAGAGGCAAGTGAACAAGATTCAAGGCCAAAGCAAGAGAACCATCTTCACTCATTAGGAAGAAATAAAATGGGTTACCACTTACAGCCCAGTGATAAGAGCCAGTTTGATCATTCCAAAGACGGTTGGTTAGCCCCCAGCCCCATGCCACCTGTACACAAAGCATCTAATGGACATTCACGAACCAAGATGCTTTCAACCTCCATTAAGACAGCTCGGAAAAGTAAAAGGGCATCAGGGTTGAGGATAAACGATTATGATAACCAATGTGATGTCGTTTATATCAGCCAGCCAATAACAGAATGCCACTTTGAGAATCAACGATCGATATTATCTTCTCGGAAAACAGCCAGGAAGAGTACTCGAGGATACTTTTTCAATGGTGATTGTTGTGAGCTGCCAACTGTTCGCACACTGGCCAGGAATTTACACTCCCAAGAAAAAGCAAGCTGCTCAACACTGGCCTCCGAGGCAGTGGTCACTCCCAAGCAGACCCTTATCATTTCAGCACCTCAGCCTACAATAGATGTGCAGCATCCCAGAGAAGACAACCCTGAAGAACCTAGTAAAGAAATAACCTCCCTCAAGGAAGGAGACAGAGATGCATCATCTGAAAAGGAATCTCAAGAGCCTGAGGTTTGCCCTGTGACAAATAACGCAAACCCAAGCAGCTCCTCTAGATCAAAGGAAACAGCAGCCTCCAGCCCAGTGTGGTCTCTCCCTGCTCACCTTCCTGAAGAGGATCTTCCAGAAGGCAGCTCCGCGGTCTCAGCTCCCACAGGAAGTGGGATATCTTCCCCTGAACGAGATCAACAGCCAGTTGAACTGCTAGATACAAAGGAGATGAGTGTACCCCAAGACTGTCCCCTGCTTCCCTCCACAGAGAGCCTTTCTGAGGGAGGCAGTGAAGATGTTGTTCCTAGGCCTTGTTCCCCTCCTGAAACAGTAAGTAGAGAGGAAAGTCCTCTGTGCTCAGAAAATCAAAGTCCCCCAGTGGGCTTGGAGCCTCCCACAAGCCTGGGAAAGGCTGAGGAAGACCAAAGCATCGGTACTGAGGCTGAGACCGAAGACACTCAGGAGTTAGATACTGACCCACTCTTGAAGGAAAGCAGCACTTTGACTAATGAAAACCCCAGTGAAATTGAGGAAAGGGAGGCACCAGGTGGTACAGGAAAATTCGAGGGAGAGGATGGTGATGTAAAACATCCTCCAGAAAAAGATATGTGTGGTCAAAACATTGACTCACCTGAAGAGAATCTGGACAAGAAGAAAAAAGGTAAAAAATTCCCCGAGGCCTCTGATAGGTGCCTAAGAAGTCAACTTTCAGATTCTTCCTCTGCCGATAGGTGCCTAAGAAATCAAAGTTCAGATTCTTCCTCTGCTTGTGCTGAGATCAAGGTTTCTAAAAATCCTGGTGCAAAACGTTCTAAAAAAGAAGGGTATCCTGGTGGGACAGCACCTGAGAGCTTCCTGACTGAAGGTTTCCATACAAAAGCTCTGGAGGACACTGAAAACCCAAATGTCAAAGAAAACCCCTCTGAGAAAGATGCTGAGCAGGAGGGCGAAGGAGGTGGGATGATCACCAGGCAGACTTTTAAAAACATGCTAGCAAAAGAAGTCAAGGGGGAAGAAGAAGGTATTTTCCCCAGCAGTGATCCCTTAGCCACAGTTGGCCAGCCCCTGCCTGGAGAGAAACTGGAAATCTATGTTCAGTCTAAATTAGGTGAGAACAGTACTCAAGACCCCTCTGAAAGCATTCCTTGTACGTTCCCAGAACAATCAAAAGAGAAGCCGGGACCTATTCCTGCACAAGAGACGGAAGAGGTTGTAAATAATATAGATAGTGCAGACAGCCCGCATAAAGATGATGATAGTGACGTGCTATCTAGCACAGTTGGATTGTCAAGTAGTAGAAGTGATGACGCTGCTGGGCCCCCAAAATGGGTCCCAAGGCTTACAAGACTGACCTCCTCAACCTACAACCTAAGACATGCTCATGCTCTGGACTCCTTGGATACTATGAAAGTGACTTCCGAAAAGGAAGCAGCACAAGGAAACACAATCCCAAAGGAAAATGAAACTTCAGAGAGTGGAGATCCCGTAGACGAGGATGAGGTGGACACAATGGTAGACGACCAGCCAAAGTTTGTAGAATGGTGTGCTGAGGAGGAGAACCAAGAGCTCATCGCCAACTTCAATGCCCAGTACATGAAAGTTCAGAAGGGCTGGATCCAGCTGGAGAAAGAAGCCCAGCCAACACCAAGAGCAAGGAACAAGTCAGATAAGCTGAAGGAAATTTGGAAAAGCAAGAAAAGGTCACGGAAATGTCGGGGTTCACTGGAGGTTCAAAAGTTTTCTCCTGTTCAGATGCTGTTTATGACAAACTTTAAATTATCTAATGTTTGCAAGTGGTTCTTAGAGACAACTGAAACCCGGTCTCTGGTAATTGTGAAGAAGCTCAATACTCGTCTTCCAGGAGACATCCCACCTGTCAAGCATCCTCTTCAGAAGTACTCTCCTTCCAGCCTGTACCCCAGTTCACTACAGGCTGAACGCTTGAAAAAACACTTGAAGAAATTTCCCGGAGCTACTCCTGCTAGGAACAATTGGAAAACACAGAAGCTCTGGGCTAAATTTCGAGAGGATCCTGACCAAGTGGCGCCGGAGGATGACAGTGACGTTAGCCTCAGCCCCAACCCTGAAGACAGCATAGAGGAGGTCAAGGACGGTAGAAATAGCCATCCTCCCACAAACTCACCCACCCCTGCCAGTACCCGGATCCTTAGAAAATATTCCAACATTCGAGGAAAGCTCAGAGCCCAGCAGCGTTTGATCAAGAACGAGAAAGCGGAAAGCCCATTTGGTCCGGCTGTGGAAAGTAAACAGAGTTGTAAGAGTGTATGCATCAACCCTCTGATGTCCCCCAAGCTTGCCCTGCAAGTAGGTGCAGATGGGTTTCCTGTTAAGCCCAAGAGTACCGATGGAATGAAGGGAAGGAAAGGGAAGCAGATGTCTGAAATCTCGCCGAAAGCAGAAGTTCAGAATAAACGCAAGAGGACAGAAGGCGGCAGCACTCAGGACAGGAAGGACAAGGGAGCTGCGATGAAGGCCAGCAAAGAAAAGCACGTTGATGGATCCACCAGAGCCCCCGCTGCCAAGAAGCCAGCTGCAAGGGACAGAATCAGCCAACTGCCCAAAAAGACGACTTTGAAAGAGAGGAAAGTGAAGATCCCTAAAAAGTCACCTGGGAAGAGCTGCCCTCCCTCCAGGAAAGAAAAAGAGAATACAAACAAAAGGCCTACCCAGCCCTCCCCCTCGGAGATGGTGACAAAACCTGCAAAGCAAAAAGGGGCAGGTGAGTCCTCTTCAAGGCCACAGAAAGCCACAAATAGGAAGCAGAGCAGTGGAAAGACTCGGGCCAGACCCTCGACGAAAACCCCAGAGAACAGTGCAGCCCAGAGAAAGCGAAAGCTGAAGGCAAAGCTGGACTCTTCCCACAGCAAACGGAGGCGGATGGATACAAAGTGATTGGAAGGGCAGTATTCAAGTGTTAAAACTGTTCTATAGAAGTAACCCTTTATTTTGCATTAACTAAATCTGCTTTTATAAGCTTATCAAGCCTTTCAAATCTGCAGTTAATGGAGAACACCACAATTTAAGATGTCAGAAATTGCGTCTCAGATGGAGAAGGGAACTTGCAGAGTCTTTCTCTGAGGCTGAGTAAGGGAAGTTATATATTATATTCTGGTTGTTCCTTGGGTTTTAAACTTGGAACCAAGCAGTTTTAGTTTTTAAAAGTACAGTGCCTTATTTATCCTTTTTGTTTTTAAATTTACAAAAGCTAAAAAGCTGATCTATGTGATTAAAGGCTTGTATTTTATACTTGATGCACAAGCACTTGTACTGTAGCCGAGAAGACCACCATCATGCACATCAAAGTAGCTTTTCAGCAGCCACCCTGCAGTATCTGTACGTGAACAGATGCTCCTCTTTGCAAACCCCAGCAGTGAACTTCCCTCTGTCTTGTTTGTTTAAATGGTATTTGCAAGCTAAACCAAATCATTTTTATGGTATGTGGAGAATGCAGAGGGAATTTATAATTATTATAAAAGATTAATATTTCTGTTACCCCATTTTAAAAATTCATATTCATTGTTGGTCACTCATCTCTGATCTTTTGTCATTTGAAGAAATGTATTCTAAATTATGTGCCCATGGGACAAGAGGTGTGTCACAAGGTGTTAATATTGATTTACGGGCTCTAAAAGTTATTCACATCCCCCAAATTATTTGCATTACTGATTCTTATCATCCTTTTCATTTTTGGCCTTGCAGGATTGCTAGCACACTAATGAGGTTTTCATCCTACTTTGGGGGAAAAAAAAACAAAACTAGGATCTTTTTTCCATCTTGTAGCCGTAATTTGACAATTAGGATAAGAGTGACTGTTCTGATTTTTTCCTTGCCCTGAGTACTTCCATAGTCAAAGAAAGCCAAAATGTTATTTTCAGTAATAGAAAAGTTTAAGACGTGTGTGTGTATGTTTGGGTGCATTTGCATGTGGATATAAGCCACAAATGTCTCCCAATCCCAGTTTTACAGTAAAATTCTTTCTTCTCCATGCAGTGTGATAGGGTGTTCATGAGCTGAGTCATTAGCATATGCCAGATGACTTAAATGTAGCCCAGGGTCTGTATGAGTATCCCCCAAATCACTATGGCAGCAGACTCAGAGAGGTGTAAACAACACAGAATTGTATAAAGGTCAGAGCAACCTTGCAGTTGGAGAAAGTAGCACCAACATCTCATGGTGTGCCCATACACACCCCTGTACCAGGAGCTAATGTTCAGCTGGTATTCCAATGTGAAATGTACATGGTTAGAGTAGTAGGTGCCCTTTCTGATCGGTTAGCACCATACTAGCAGTTAATACTTGTAGTATCACAGTGGCCTCTGTCATGTCAGGCTCTGTTTCATGGCTCAAAAGTGCGAGCTGCAATATTTGTAATTGATGTTGTTTGAGGTCTAAGATGGGTACATTGGCTTTACCTTGGTGCCTATAACATTGCTCCATTATAACATAGTGTGTACTCGACATCTCCATTGGGCCACTCTACCAGTAAGACTTGGTTGCTAAAGCCTCAGCCAGCTTCTCTAACATGCTCTCTCCCCAGAATAGGCTTGTATGGATAGCTGCTACTCTCTCCTTTTTATTAAAAATGTTTCCATTCATATTGCTTCAGATCTGTTTGGATTAACCCAGAGGTACCTTTATTCATGCATTAGTTCATTCAAATCATGATAAAACAGGTTTTCTACCCATTCTGTTAAAGTTTTGCTGTATATAATGAAAACTTCTGATTGGATAGGACTGGAGAAAAGCATTTGATTCATGGGAAACTGAAAATTGTGTTGAATTTTATAGATAGTGAAGTTTACTATCTTCCATGAAGCCTTGATTTTTTTTCCTAGTGTCTCCTCTATCCCATGAGTCTTTTTTTTTTTTTTTTTCCTTTTTAGTATCTTTGACTTTGGCCATTCAGGAGCTACCTGTATTAATGAAACTGCTGAGTGTGTATGTTGGCAACCTTTCTCAGCATTAAGTTGCACAGAAGCATTAACCTGTTTTAAGTAGGTTCATTTAATCTATAAAAGTGGTTTTAAAGTTTTTAAAAAGTCTTTTCATATAGTCGTCACTGGATATTGTTTTTGCGGTGACTTAAACGGTGGCGGTTTGCCCGTGTCAGGTGTGCTGATCCCTGTACATATGTTCAAGGTGCCCCCTTAGCTGCATATAGACCACTTTGGAAGGGTGCTTGCATTAGGTTAGGGATGTGAGGCTGTAAGTGGGTGGTACTTTTCCAGTTGCCGGTTGATAATTCATTCCATTACTTTTCTAAGTTCTTTTTCATTTTTAAAAGCTTACTTCAAGATAATAGCCTTCTCTCCCATTCTAGGCGGCATTTGAGATAAGGTATCAATGTTTATGTATTCATTTTATACACCTTACAATGCAATGGATCATCTTTAAAATCAACTTACACTTTATAGTAGACCACATTTAAATAGACTGGGATTCTACACAATTAAGACACTTAAAAGTTTAGAATTATTTTTATATTTGTTGAATCTCATTTTTGCTGATTCAGTTAACTTTACTAATAGAAGAAAGAAAAAAAAGCAAACTTGAGGGCCGACTCTGGAAGCCCTTTTACACTTACAACAGATGCTGGCAAACCTGTCTCCCAGACACCTCCAAGCCTTGGTTTCATCTCAAGTCTCCCCTTGTTTTCCCTCTCTTGCAAAGACCTCCTTCCTATAGCCGTTGTCACAGTGTGGCTTGCCACTCGATGCAAAGGCAGTCTGTCCCACCTTCTGGATTCCAAATGTGAAAGGAATTCTCCTCCTGGGCCTGTACTCAGTGAAGTGACTGTTGGAGCTGATGTTGATGACCAGAGAACATTGGTATTTCCTCTGAGCTTCTGGAAGAGCTGGAAGACACCTGGGAAGCAATCACTGAAGCTCTACCATAGCTCCCCAGAGGTGGGCCCTCTTCAGGAGACCCATTTCTATCTCCCATTTTCTATCCCCTGAGGCTCCCTGGGTTTGGGAGGACAGCATGGAGACTGTACCCTCAGTTGGGGTCCAGGGCCTCACCCCTAGCACTTCCTCAGACGTGTAGCAATCTTGCAGCGCAGCAGGAAGGCCATGAACCTTTGTTCTGCTTTTGAGGCTTCTTATATACAAATGTTATTAATGTCTGTTAACCTGCAGTTGCTAGTCCCTTGGCTCCCTTAGGTAGGCCAATTCTGCTGTGTCTGTACTTCATTAAAGACTTCTACACAAGCCTTATTTAAAAAACAAACTTAGGCTGTGGGTTTCATACCTCATTGTTCCTGCGTAGTATAGATAGGTGTTAGTCATCCTTTCACAAAGGTGGTGCTTTTAATAGGATCCTCTATGCATCACATACTGTGCAGGTGAATTTCTCACTGTTCAGACAGGTCATCAGTAAAACATCACTTCAAGATGGTCATTTTGAATTGAAGGTTGGACTCTTTTCTCCCTTGTGATGAATTCTGTAGTGATGACTGAAGCTGTCACCATTATTTGTGGGCAGTTTGCCTGTTGATCAATGGACCTAAGAGCCAAGTAGGAAAGGGCAACATGCTATGTGAGGCAAGCTGGAGATGCTGTAGTGTCACCCTCAGTGAGTCTGGCGTCTTGTCACTGCCCCCGGGACTGGGCTAGAGTTTCCCAAGGTGCTGGCCCAAGTTGCCACACCCACTTCTTTTGGTTTTAGGTCAGCCCATGTAGGGTCTCATTTGGCCGACAGATGATCTTTCACAGGTCTGCAAACTGTGGGCTGGTCATTCTTCTGTAAATAAAAGTTTTTTGGAACATAGCCACTCCCATTTGTTTATGTATTGTCTCTGGCTGCTTTCCAGCAGAGTTGGGCATCTGCAACAGAGACCACATGACCCACAAAAGCCTAAAATATTTACTACCTGGACCTTTAAGGAAAAGTTTGCTGACCCATGCTTGAGAAAAGAATCTTTTTTTCAGGAAAAAAAGCTTCCCTGGTTTATCTTCTCCTTTCTTCTGCCTCTTCTCCTGTCTTCTTCTTTTCTTCTCCTTCCTCCTTATCTTACCTCAATTTTGTTCTTTTTACATGTCTTTATTTTTTCTTGCTACAAAAAAGACACATTATATTGCCACAGCACATCAGATACCATCTCCTGAAACTTGAGCTACCTTAGCGTCACATCCTGTTAGAATCACCCATCACAGTGGCCAAATCGAGGCCACCTTAACCTCTAGAGTCAGAATCCATGAGCAACTAGGAATTCAGAGTTCTAACATGATGTGGCCTGGGCCTCTCCTTTCATTCAGTTTTTATCATACACCTGACTCTGGCTTCACTTCTTGTTTATTACTAAAGTAAGCCAAATTTTGTTTCTTTCAAAATTAGTTGAGACAACTTTAGGTGGATGTTCAGTTTTCTGAACCTTACATTTAGATATGGAAAAACCTTTTCACAGAGAGGAAACAAAGTCTAATCATAAACCCAAGGCATTGTTTATTATGTAATATTTTTGGCCAGCTTCTAGGAAAATAAAAAATGTATTGGCACTGATACTTTTTTCAGTCACCTACTCTTCTTTCAAAATAATTTTATTAAAGGCACGCCAATAACTGAAAGATAGAGGCTTGAAGTGCTTTAGAAAGACTAATAGAAAATTGGAGCCTATTATAACCTGAGTGTGACTGAGAAGTTATGGATGATTAGATTAAATCCTGTCAACTGCCAAGGTTTTGTCTTCCCCTCCCCCAAAACTCAAGGATCTGTTTCTCAGTCGCTCTAAAACAGTGACTGTTCCGTTTGTTTTGAAACAGATAATTATCATTTTGAATTCTTAACTATGAATTTTTATCTTCTTATGGCTCGGTATCCACTGAAATATTGGAAAATTTTCTGAGTGTGAAATCATGTCTATGTAAGGCATCAGCAAAGCAATCCTCACATCCCAGCAGTAAATACTCTACCCCAGGCTTGCTCCCAAGTCCTTTTCAGGGAGAAAGAGAAAATAAAAAGATGATTGTATTTAATACAAGCAGAATTATGGGAAGCCTTTTGAGACAGCCTTCGATATAGTTCATCCCTTGAAATGTCAGAACAAACTGCTGTATTCTACAGTGGACAGATTGGAAGACATCTTCCAATGTTCCAGGGAACCACCTGAGTCACTTTGCAGGCGTCCTTGCTCATGCTTCTGCCCTTGGAATTGAGCCACAGCTGGCCAGTTCCTTGCATTACCTTCCTTTTGATCATTTTCCCAGAGCCTTGGTGGTTTATGTTAGTGCTCAGAGGGGCAGGTGTGCGGTCATGCTCGCCAGTGAGCAAAGTGACACAGAGGCTTTCTCACCTGCCTGGGACCATTCCATTTAACATGAGGTGCTCAGTAGGCAAGCCACATGGAAGTAGATTGCTTATTAAAAAAAGAACCACTTGCCCATGGTTTTATAATATACCAGAGATTGGAGGAATGCATTGTACCTTGTTTTTTTAAGGGTTATGTTAAAAAAAAAAAAAAGAGTAAAGAGACCCCATGTGGCCCACACAGCCTAAAATATAAGCTATTTACTACCTGACCCTTTAAAGAAAAGGTTTACTGGCCCTTGCAATATGTCATTCAAGATCAAATTGTGTGGCCAGTTAGGCACAAACTTATTTCTTTATGTAGTCCAGCATTGCAACATTTCTTTCCTTTTAGATTTCACGGTTTCTGCCTGTTCGATCTTAGCACACAGCTGCTGTTCCACATTATTCCTGACTAATGCTCGTGTATTAAAGAAAAAAATATATCTCCCTTTGTGGATTGAGTATTTGTTGAATCTTGGACATTCAATGTGATCTACTAGGATAACTAGTTAAAGCTACAAGTACAAAGTCTTTTAAACTAAAAGTACTACAGTTGTCTTCATGTTTATGAGTCAGGGTGAACTTGACTCTCATGGAGAGATATTCCCCTACAGCAGTGCTCAACACAAACGGATTTCCTCATGAACTTAAAGCCTAGAATAGTGCCTCTCCTGGCAGGCAGAGAGCATGTTAGTTTCACCCCCCAGAAACTATACAGTATATTCATGTACAGTATATTTGCAAGTTTATCACTCCCCAAGCTTCGGTCATAACTTGTGAATATAAATGGCTGGTCTTTTTACCTGTCTGAACCTCTAATCCAGATCACCCATCCTCAGCTCTCTTAAAAATACCAGCATGTCGATGGCACCTTGTCAGCCCACCAGCAGCTTTAGACCGAAGTTCAGAGCTCTCTGGCCTGGCCAGTGAAGCCCGCTCCTGGTCAGGCCTAACTCACCTCATTTTGAGGACCCACCTTTGGCACCTTGCCTCTTCCCTCTTCTGCTTATGCCCCAAGCCCCCTTCCAGGAGGCTTCTTCTCTGGGAAGTCTCCTACTTCTCAAGTGCTTCACTGAACATATATATGTTGTATTAGAAGCATTTCTTTTCATAACTATTTTTCTTCTCGTAGTTAGCCATTGGGTCCAAATGCTAGTCACCTTACCAACTTCCTCACTCAAATCGTTTTCTATAATCTACACTTCATGTCGTCTTGTAGCTAAATCTGTAGAATTTGGGAGCTAGTTTGTGGAAGAGATGCTATACAAACAAGATTTTCATAATTTTGTATATTTATACCACAGGTAGGGATTAGTTTTAGAGCCACTATAGCTTAAGGTTATAAGTTTCACCAGTGATTTCTGCATTCTTAATAGTTCTAGGAGACTATGTGACTATGATTTCAAATACATATATATAATACATATTTATACACACCACTGTGAAATTTATTTCACTGTGTAAATAGTGGTATTTTCCTGTTCAAATGCTTCTATAGAAAGTATTTATTTTAACAAACAAAAAAAATTAATGTCAAAAGGGCTTTCCAAAAAAGTGTTCTTTCTAGAGAACCCATCCTCCCCAGCTACGATGCTCGGCCACTGAACCCCCAAACAACATAGTGAAGGCAGAAGGGTGAGCCTTGAAGCCCTCACTGTATTGAGGCAGATGCAACTGGATTGGGAACCTGAGCACAATCCCCACTGTCACCCCATCCCAGAACAAAGGGGGTCTCCCACAGTCGGTGTGGCTGCACCAGGCATGGCATCGGGGCTTGCCTCCAGCAGCCCACTTTTTGCATATACAGTTGGTACATTCAGCTGTAGATTTCAACATCCTGTGCAGGGAGATGAGCCTTAGTTGTAACCCCAAGGAAATACAAACCTATACCTGTGGGATATGGAGAAACCACTGGTTGCCTAAAGAAAGCATTAAGATGTATTTTAGTCTTTCTCACCTTCGTGAAAGACCTGTTCCCACTCTCGTTAACCACGGGAGATAAGCACGTTTCCTTCCGCACCTTGACTGAGTACTGAGCGCCTCAGCTCGCTGCCTCCTCCCTCTCTCAGCGTCTGTGCAGATGTGGGCCAGCCCACCTATACTGATGGTACACAGTGAGGCCATCTGCTCTAAGATGTGTGCAGCTTTACTTCTCAGGAGTCCTGGTCTGCAATTCAGCACCCATAAATGTAATGGAACTGATGCTTTCCCATCATGTTCCTCTTCCCTGTGCCCCATTCCTGGGCACCCCTGTCTGAGTCACGATTCTCATTCTGCCCGGCTGGCTGGACTGAGAACTGCAGCTCCAGGACTGCGGTGAGCTTGGGACGACACACAGGGATTTGTGTCATCCATTTGAACCATAATTAGCATATTTACTTATGGCCTCCCTTTGTCTTTTCTAAACAAGTGAGGAAGACACTTGAACAGTAATGCTGGAGAATGTTTTTTTTCAGATGCTATTTGTAAGCAAATCTGATTTTAAGAGGAAATGTGAAAGGGTAACTAGGTGCCAGGGAATTTAGCACTGAACTAGACAGTCAAAACTTTTTTAACCTTTGCAGGAAGAAATAAACTTTGCTCTCATCTAAATGTTCACGAGAAATAATGTTGTAAATAGTTTTTAAAAAATATTTATTACATGTGCTGTGTACAGATTCATGTTCTGAGTGATGTTGGTTTGCATTGTAGTATTGTAGAAGAATATATTTTGAGCAGTGGACTTCCTTTCATAACACAGTTCACACATGGAGAAAGAACAAAAACCAGCAGGTTGAGAGCTGTTTGGGGCATTTGATCTGTAATGTTACACCAAATCCAAGTTTTAGTCGTTCCCTCTTCTCATCTGGTTATGTTATATATTATATATCTATACACACACACATATGTATGATAAACTGGTCAGTGGTCAGCCCCCAGACCTGCAGAGCAGATTTCCAGGTTTTCTTTCTGATGTGTTGCCTGTAAGCAATAAGATTCTAGGTAATAGCATTTATTCCGGGCTCTGCGTTAGCCCTTGTCTCAGAGGATAGGGTGGGGGTAGAACAGCTCTTGCTAAGACCTCTTGCCTTTGCTGGAGAGGCTGCTGTACTTGAATTTTTGCTTCTGTTTGTCTGCACGCTCCTTCACATCATACAACACTAGCAATGGATGAGAAATCTGCCAGCACCAGACACATCAAAAATTGGGCATAGAGACTGAAAAATTACCAATTTTCCATGAATTTGTAGGGTTTACAGAATCTAGCTGAGGCAAAACTCATTTGGCTATAGCATAAGTGTAAGAACCTTTCACATTAAAAATGTAAATGGCCCATAAAAAGTCCTTTGACTGTATCTGAGCTACATTTAAGAGCTAGCCCATTTCCTGTACTCCTCCTCTGTGCCTGAGTTTGAAATATCTGAAGCCCCCTCCGTGTCTGGGGTTAAATCATTTAGGTTCGTGCAAAGAGGGCAGTTGCCTCTCCAAGCGTCCCAGCGTGTTCAGTCCAACAGATTTCTAAGCTGTTTAGCAGCCTCTCCTTGTGACCGTCCTGAACTTTATGAAAAATACCCCACACCCAGATAACCATTAATAGAATAATGTAGTTTTTTAGGCTTTTGGAATATGTCTTCTCTTTTGTATTTATGATGGTGTTTGGAATTTTTCACTAGTGTTTTTTTAGATTGAAGTGGGTGCATTAGGATAAAACTTTCCGTTGCTGAGCCTGAAGCAAGCAAGAGGAAAGAAGCGGACCTATGTTGTGTCTTTGGGAAGGTGACTACTTCTTGTGGTGGGGGGAGGGCGGGGGGGGGGGGCGTTATAGATTACGTGGGGTAAAATAGAATTCCTCCCTGAGGCTCCCGGAGTCTTATGGCCTTGTAATAAATAATCCCTTTATTAGCCTCACTTAATCTCAATAGAAGCCTGCTGTTTACCCTCAGGGAACAAGTAGTTTTCAAAATTGAGCTCCTCCCAGGTCATTGGCCAGTGCCTGTGTGCAGGCATTGGTCATCTTTGTGAACTCATGGCATTATTTTCCCGTATGTATTATGATATTAAGAAATTCAACCCCAACCTGTATGAAAAGCACAGCCCAGGGTCCTACTTTTAGGCTAGAGTTAACGCCTTTGAGAGGCCAGGGGGTCATAGGAGGCCCATGCAATTTAACTGAAGCTCAGGTGCCGTGTTGGGTTTTTATTGGTTTTAGGCCACAGCCTTCAGAATGAATTTAGGGCAGGGCTGCTGATCCGGCTGTGGATCCAGGGAGCTCTAAGATGAATCTCTACCGTTCCTTTAAAGGTCTTTCTGGTTCTTCCCAGTGTTGTCATTGCCGAGGTCATTCTCGTAGTTGTTCAGATGTGCTCCTTTTTGCTGTCTTGTGAGTCTTAGCCAGAGATCCAGATGCCCAAGGACAGAGTCTCCAGAGGGCCTAGCTCCTTCCTGGTACCAAGTGTGTGATCCTGACCTGTGTGAAGGCGGTCTTGTCAAAAGTAGTGAAATGAGAATTTCTGCAAACGGTAATCCGGATGATCAGCATGTATCCCTTGGGCCTGGACTTCCACTATGTTAGTGAGTGTAGGAAAATACTGTGTCTTTTATGGAAGAAAATTCAATGTATGCTGTGAATTTGTTGGTTTGAAACATTGAAAATTTTTCATTAGACAATGTTTACATACCTCACCTGAAGAACCTTTGAGAGTGTATATATGAAATTTAAAATATATTAAGTTGCTTTAAAACAATATGTATAGCTATAAAAGTTGGAGTTATTTTAACTTTGAATATGTACCAAGTCTCTTAATTATTGAAATCTTGTGGACTTTTTGTGCTTCTGTGTTTTACTTTCCTATTAGACCTTGTAGGAAACTGTGTTCTTGTTATTGGTAAAGGGGCCCTCACTGAAATCCAAGCTTGGAAGGATTTCCTTTGTTGTTTCAGATTTTCTAGTTTGGTTTTGAGGGATGGGTTACGGAGCTAGAGGATGTGTGGGCGGGATTTCTCTAACGTTGACATCTATTCCATGAGCTTTTCCTAGGCGCTTATTTTATTGCAGCGTATTAAAGTTCTTTGATATTAAAGTGTGTTTGTGTAGTTACTGGAGAGGGTACGGAACGCATTGAAGCCCAGCGTTCAACTTGTAGCCTACGGCAAAGTTGGTAAGTTGCCAGAAGGAACCAAAAAGCAATACTGCTTACTACTTTTGCCTCGGCCACTGATGTTGGGACTTAAAGGAACATCGTTTGTTAGATCTGTGGCCATTTTGTGAGTTATGCCTAACTTCAGGGAATAGAAAACACAATGGAAACAAAAAAAAAAAAAAAAAAAAAAAAAAAAAAAGAAAACACAATGGATGATCCTTGGGAATTCCCATGGCAGAACCGGGAAGGTGCCAGTGCTTCATCCTGAGGTGCAAGGAGCAATTGAATCTGCGCTTCTGACCTCAGGTATGCCACTGCTAGGTTAGGGGGGATGTGCACAGCACCCCAGCTCTCTGGAGCCCATGTTGGGGTATGGCAGAAAGTTGGCAGGAAATCCTTCCATTTACTCGCCTCATGACCCGTTTCATTATGTTCTTTCAACTCTCCTGGAGATGAGTCTATTTAGGGATCCAGTGAGCCAGTGATTCCTGTGGAATCAGCCACAATTTCATTAACAAGTTCATCTGACAGTGGCCATTGACACGCAGAACTCCACCCGATGGAAATAACCCTGCAGCTGGCAGTCAGGCCGCCCTTCTTAATTTGAATTTGGAGAACTATCTTGTTCCAGATGAGGACTTTTCGTTGTTGAAATAGACCTCTTTTCCTCCAGTATTCATCCTGTGGTAGAATAACTGGAGTCTGACATGAGAGATGCAGACTGGCTTGGGGTGAGGGAACATCTCTAAAATGAACTCTGAGGGCTCAGGACATAGGGGTGATAGAGATGCATTATCACCAATATGGGGAAGTGTGGCAACTCTAGTTGGAAGCCTGGGCATCCCTTCGACTCCCTCCACCCCCAAGCCAAGGCCTGCTGTGCCCATTCCCTTGGCTAGATATTTCCTTGTAACTGAAATGTGCCACTTACTTTACTCTAACTCAGGTTGCAGACTGGTGGCTGACAGTTGTGTTTTATGTAGCCAGTGTTTAAAAAACAGTATTTTAAAACTGAGTGTTTACATAAAAATTGATTTCTAGCTTTTAAAAAAAGATAACGAAGATCTGACAAAATTAGTGCGTGGTAAGAGTCAGCTGAAGCTGGGTGGATTGGAAAGCTCACCCTTCAGGTCATCACAATCTGCCTCACTTACCATTTGTCCCTTGCTCTTCACAGTAGGGAACCAGGTCTCTGTCCCTGATGCTTTATCAGAAGTGGCAGTACAGATGATGGGCTGAAGGGCATGTGGCCACTTGACTCATTTAGGTAAGTAACCTACTGGCCTCTCCAGACTCTTGAGCTTACAACCCTATTTTAACCTGTTTTCTGTCCTGTACCTGGTTCATTACATTTCCTCCCAAATCCCTCATTGCTTTGAAGGCACTGCAGTTACCATCACTGCCCATTTTCAAGGTGACCGTGTGCTGTTAAGGTGTGGCATATGTGACCGTCACCATGAGCGGGAAATCAGTTTATGGTCCTGCATCAGAGGAGGGCCAGTGGGGTCCCCTTGGTGTCAGGGGGCTTTCCCAGCCTCACTGCCAGGGCCTGGCCTCACCAAGACACTGAGGTCACACGTCCTACAAAGCTCAATTTGAGTGCAGTTCTGTGGTCTGAAGTCATAGTAGAACCACTGTAGAAGTATGTTTGTCTCCTTTCTCCACTGATCCCTAAGAACCACTGTTCTGGTGCCTGACAGGTCAACCTTACAGGACAGTTGGAGAAGCCACACTGCTCTAATCTGTTGCCCTGATGCTCTAAAACCTTCAGAGCCATGTTAAATCTGGGCATGGCTCTGTACACAAACTTACAAAACGTGAGTGTGACTCTTGAAGAGAAGTGAGGATGGACAGCCTCCCCAGATCCGTGTGTGCTGTGCCGTGTCAGGCTCTGTTCTCACACTGACATCCCCAGGGAGCTATGACTAAGCCACCCCCCAGACCTCCCCTTCCTTCTTCAGGAGGAACAGGCCTCCTTGGCCACTTCAGGAAGGCTAGAGAGTTCCAAGGGCAGATACCCTACATGTGCTGTGTCTGGGCTCCACACCTGGATTGTGGCTGGTGTATGGGCAGCCCAGAAACTCTCGCCCATGCGAGGGTGTGTGTCAGCAGCCCTGGGCTCATCCTTGATGCAGAAAAAGAGCTCAACAAAGGCAGAACCTGAGTGGATCAATTTCATGTTCACAGGAAGACAACAGACAATATCCAACATGTTCTAAAATAACACGTCTCAGGACAGGGCAGGTGTGGTTCCCCCAGGGGCTCATTCTAAACCAGTCTCTTTAAAAGAGTGATCCAAACAAGACTACAGAACCCCCCCCCCAACCCCAAACCAAACCAAATGTCACAACTACATAGCATCTGAAAAGCGAAGCGAGACACTGGATTTGACTTTAACATATAAAAATACTATAACAAAATGAAATACAAATATATATTAGAATCTGTTAAGTATTCTGTGTAAAGAGA
Source organism: Balaenoptera acutorostrata (assembly GCF_949987535.1). NCBI lineage: Eukaryota > Metazoa > Chordata > Mammalia > Artiodactyla > Balaenopteridae > Balaenoptera > Balaenoptera acutorostrata. Next base: position 31,710,005 of record NC_080079.1, on the reverse strand, counting down.
TACTTTCCTGGTTAGGCTAAGAGCAGGCAAAGAAGAGACAAAGTACAGCCTTTTCCATTTCCTGACACCTGCACAGGGAGCCAAGGCCACTGTCGCCTGCAGTGCGGCCAAAGCAGCAGCAACTTTGGGACTTGCCCTGCTTACGTCTCTTCAGTGGAATCAGCCGAGGACGACATCAAAGTGAACTGGAGTCTTTACCAAAGGGTTGGCAAGGTTTGGAAATGATTTCTCAGATGATTTCGTGGTAGCCTTCTTCTGGGACTCGGCAGGCCCAAACGTGAACAGGCAAGGTGTGTGGTGATCCAGTTCCTTAGCAACTTTCGGGTTGGTGGTTCAGTTGAGGAAAACTTGATCCTGGGGCGCATGGGTCTCTCGGCCCCTTGCTGCCCTCACCCTTGTGGTGCATCCCAATCTCCTGGCTCGACCAAGGGTGAGTATGGAGCTGGGCTGGGGCGCGGGGTGCTGTGGAGGGGTGCACAGGGGTGGCAGCAAGCTCGCAGGGTGCTCCCTGCAAACAAACACTCCATCCTCTGCCCTCCCAAACCCATGGCACTGGGAGTGCAGGACTCCTGGCAGCCAGTACCTGTCTGCAGGTGCCCTTTCCACTTCTGCAGAGCGAAGAGGTCCTGCCAGACATCGCCCCTCAAGCCCGGGGAACGGTTTCTGCAGGTCAGTGAGGAATGGTGGTAGCCAGGGGAAGGTATGTGTCTCAGGGTTGGCGGGTTCCAGAACCCTCTCTTCCGTGGAAGGGGCGGGCTAGCTACACTTGAGCTTTCCTTCCTACCCAGCCTGGTGCTGGCTGCTGTCCAGGCGCCCGCAGGGGCCCAGAAAGTCCAGGTAAGAGAAGGATGCTGTGCAGCCCTAGGAGAAGCCCCTCGAGGCCCAGGCTGCTGCCCATGAGTGTGAGGGGTGCTGTGGCCTTGCTCAGAGTTAGTTACAAGAAAATAGAGCCTGGCCCCTGGTGAGGGGCAGATCCAGCCTTCAGGACACCTCCCCAGGTGGACAGGGCAGGGTCCTCTTCCCATTACAGGGGGCCCAGGACTCAAACTCACTGGCCTGAGTCCCAGGGTAGTGGAACACGCCAGGCGCTCTCAGTCGTAGGATGCTCCAGGATAGTATCAAGGACTCCGCCTGCCGCCCCCAAGCACAAGGCCACCTCAACCCCATCACAACATACTCCCCTGACCCTGCCTTCTGTTTGCAGATGGAAGGAGCCAGGAAAGGGACATGCTCACCCTCCTTGCCCCCCAGGATCCCCCAGGGGCACACGCTCTTGGGGAGACACTGGGACAGGAGACCGTGACCTATCTTCCTTCCAGCCAGCTCGCTATTTAGGCACAAAGATCATCTTTCTGCGTGTTCATTCCCCATGGAAGAGAAGCATTTGTAGTCACACGGCCACACGTTCGATGACTTCAGACACTGAGTCCTTCCTTGCAAACACTTGGAGTGAGCAGCTCTGGCCTGGGCCGGCGTCTGTGGTTGGAGCCCTCACTCGCCTCAGATCCCTTCCCAGGCATCCTTCCCAAGCATCACAGGTCGCTCCTGTGATGTTCTGTGGTTGGTCGCCTCTGTCCGTGAGAGGAGAACACCCGCAGTACCCAGCCCCGGTTAGGCACATGAATACTTGTTGACGTGATTAATGGAAGTAGATCTTCTAACTAACTCCTCCAGCTTCCCTCCTGGAGCCACAGTGGGAGGGTCTACATTGCTCGCCCCCATCTCCCCATTTGATAGCTGAGGAGACTGAGGCCCATGGGGAAGAAGTTTGCCCAGAGTGACAGAGCCAGCGGAGGTTTCCTGGTGTCTGGACCACTGTTCCCTACTGGTCTGCGGCGTGAGGTGATCTGAACCCAGTCTACATGGGAGGAGACCCCTCCTTGGCCTAGCAGCCTCGCCCAAGCCCCCTACACCCCCAAGTCCCCCTGCTAGCTAGCAGCTGATGGCTGGCTAATGGCTGGGGAAGCCCAGGACCAATGCCCCCTTGGTGGCTAGTATCTGGAGGTGGTGATGTTTATTCAGTTGGAACCAAGAACCCCTGTCCTTTTTGGTGGTGTTTCCCCCCCCCCCCTCCACAAGCAGTCCCAGCGGTTGTTTCCTCCGCATGAGCACCCTCCTTGAAATTACAGCGCTCATCCCATAACTTTGGGATTCAGAGGTCTGGTCCTAAAACCACCTCCACCCCCTGGGCCGTTCCCAAGCAAGCAGTGGCTGCAGCACTGCCAGGCAGCCCAGGGGGCAGGGCTTGGTCCCTTCCTGGCCAGCAGGAGGGGGCCCTTCCCCTTCGCAGCCTGGCCTACTGCCAGCAGACGCTGCGGCAGCAGAAGCTGAGAGCCAGGCCGGCTGCCCCAGCGCAGGCTGAGAGTACTTCAAGGTTATCTGCAGGGGGGCAAGGGGCTTCTGGGACCCGCACAGGCCACAGGCGAGAGGGAAAGGCTGGTTTGGGAAGGGGCAGTCCCATCTTCAGACCCAGGTAGCAGGCAAGGAGGAGGTGTCACTATTCTGCACTTCTTGGCCTGACCTCACGCACACATTCATTCAACAAATATTTATTAAGCGCCTATTTGTGCAAGGCACTTCCGGAGAGGGCGGGTTGCGGCCCGGGCCACGCCCCCCGCCCCGCCCCCCCGCCCCGCCCCCAGCTGCGGCGCCGTCGGCTTTAGAAAGGTGGTTCTGGCGCCCCCGCCCACGGGAGGGCCGGTCGCCCAGGCGTCGCCGCGGTGATGGCCCGCACCCCAGCCCAGCTGCCGGCCACTCGGTCTCCGCTGCGGCCGCGCCCCCTCGCCCGCCCTCTCCCCTCCCCGTCCACGCCGGGCGCTAAGCGCAGAAGGCACAGCCACACTTGGTGGGCTTCTCCACCTCCTCGGCAAAAGAGGTCCCATCGCTGCACTCAAAGGTGAACTTCCTCCGCTTCAGCCGCAGGCCCTGGCAGCAGCCCTGGCCGGGGCATGAGCCCCGGCACTCCACCCACGACAGCGGGCGCGTGGTCTGGCAGATGGCATAGCCCCTCTGGACCTGGTGAAAGTCCCGGACAGGGTCCCCCCGGCACTCGGACTCTGGATGGGACAGACACCAAGAGAAAGCCTCAGGGCACACCCATGGGCCAGCGCTGCCCCCGGGGAAGCAGGAGGAGGAGAAAAAGGAGGAGGAGGGTGGGGCAGCATCCTCGGACCCCACCTCCTCCCTGCCAGACATGCACATGCACACGCTTCCTCCTGGGCCCACAGTGAGGTCAGTGAAAAGGAAGAACTTTCTAGCTGCCAAGGCCCCCCAGGACAGATTGGGCTGCCAGGGTAAGGTGGCCTCCAGAGGAGTGCAAGAGGTGGCTGGAAGCCTGGGAGGCGATGACATCAGAGAAGAAATTGGAGCCAGAGGGTATGGCCTAGGGGACCTGAAGGTGCCTGAGCTTTGGATTTCTCAGGCTCTTTCCTGCCCCCTTCAGCAGCAGTCCCTTGACCGTCTTGGTCACGTGGGCCAGGAGGACCTGGGAAGGGTCCCCAACTCTCAGACTTCCTGCTGCTCTCCAGGTCCCTAAGTGATGTGGCCAAGATGCTGTTACTCTGGTGGTCTCTTCTGTAAGGAGAGACCCCAGCCAGAAGGGGCACTTAGCCCAGATAAAGGGGCTACAGGGCAAGCTGGGCCAGGGAGAGATGGGCATCTGTCTGCGGGTGGGGCTCAGAGCCCAGAGGATTGGGGGTGCTACAGCCCAATAGCAGCCCAAGGTGCAGGAGGGGAGAGGGGGCACAGAGCGGTTGCTGAGGTTGGGAAAAAGAAAAGTCAAGTCACTAAAGCACGTTGTGGGGAGGGACCCTGGAGAGGGCATGTCAGGAGGGGGGCCCCTGACCTTGCTCGCACAGCTCGCCCGAAAAGCCGGGGTCACACACACAGTGCGCCCCCTTGGTGGCTGAGGCCTGGCAGTGGCCGTGCAGGCACCGCAGGCCCCCACAGGGGTCTGCAGGTGCCCCAGCCTGGTTGCACAGGGCCCCCGAGTACCCATCCTGGCACTGGCAGCTGTAGGAAAGAGCATCTAGAGGCACGCACTTCCCGTGGACACACCTGGAGGGACAGAGAAAAGGCACTGTGAGGACAGGCCAGAGCCAATCCAAGCCCACCCGAGGGCACCCCACACCCCCAGCCTTGGGCTTCACAGGGTCTTATTCTGTTCCCAAAATTGAAACAAAGGGAGCAAAATGTGATTGTGTTTGTCCCTAGGGTCCTTTTCCTGTTAATAAAAACTGAAAGCCAGAAAAAATTAATAAAACCCTGTGTTAGGCCACGTGTTCCAAGTTTGGAGTTTACAGACACAGTCTTTCCTCACCATGGGGAAGTGGAACTTGCAGGGAAGGGAAGGGAACCTGCAGGTGGGCAGTGGGGGAGGGCTCCCTGAGCCCAGCCCAGGCTCACTTGTGGCCATGGCAGGGGCCGTCGGCTGGCTGGTCGCAGTGCAGGCCCTCCCAGCCGGCCTCGCAGTGGCACACGGGCCCCGGTGTGGCATTGGGCTGGCAGATGCCATGCAGGCAGTAGAGCTTCCGGCAGGGCTCGCAGCCTGGCACCACCCCTGGCTTCATCCTCGTCTTGGTGAAGTCCTGCAACTCGTTGTTGATGTACAGGTTTCGGATGCAACCGTGGAAGCTCGTGCCATTGAGGATCTGCCACAGGCGGAAGGCGGCCGAATTCACGTCCACTGGCATCCCTGGAGTGGAGGGGAGGGGGCAGAGCTGAGCTGAGTTAGGCTCAAACCCTGCCTGGCACCCACCTCTGAGGTCCACTGGGCATCTCTACGGTGTTCCCTCGGCATCTGTCCTTCAGTCTCTGCAACTCTGGGCCAATGTCTTTTGCCACCTTGGAGGGTCCAGACTCCTTTCCCAGAAGAAATGGAAAAGCTGCTTCCTCTGTGATCAGAGCCTGGGGGTGCCAGGCCTGGCAGCAGCCAGCTGACCAGTGATGCTCTGGGTGCCTGAGTCTGGCCGCCCTCGCGCAGGGCTCCTGCCCAGAACACCAGCTTTTACCTCCCAGAGACCCCAAAAGCAGCAAAGGACTTGGGCCCAGAACTCATGTGTATGGCACTTTGTCCCCCACTTTTGTGGTCATCCCTTCACAGCAGCCCTCTGACGTCGGAGTTGCTGAAACCCCTTCGATTTCAGTGCTCAGTGACCTGCGCAAAGTTGCACAACTAGTAAACAGCAGAGCTGGGATTAGAATCCAGGGCTCCATCCCTCACACCCTCCTGGCCGACGTCTCGGCAAGGCCCTCTGCGGCACTGAGATGGCCCCGCTGCATTTAGAAACCTGTCTCATCTAGACCTAGAAATGTTCTCGGGTGCTGGATGGGGCCATCTAGCCACAAAGCCTGTAAGCCCAGCTGGGAGGTCCCCAGTTGAAGCAGGGAGTCCATGCCTGGGCCTCTGAGGGACCCGAGAATGGACCCTGAACAACTGACAAGCCCCTTCTGGCCCTAAGCCAAGAGGAAAGGTACCTACCGTGCAAAAGTTAGCTGGAAAAGTCCAGGCCCCCTCCCAGGCCAGGCCTCAAGCCCAACCCACATTCCCATCCTTCTTTGTCAGTCTGGGCTGGGCAGAGAGCAGTGCGGGCTCTAGGCAAGGTGGACAATCCGCCAGCAGCTTGGCCATGCATAGGATCCTCCCCCACTGCCACCTTGGAATGTCCCCCACAGGGCAGTTCTCCTGAGCCTGGCAAGGCTCAGGCCAGAGAGCAACAGAAGCCCCACCTGGAATGTCTGTTGCTACCACCTGATGGAGTGGCCCGGGGAGGGCCAGCTGCAGCTCCACCCAGGCCAGGTCCTCACCTCCCACATAGAGGGGCGCCTCGCTGTTTAGTGTGTAGTGTTTGCCGAAGTTGTCCATGGTCATGGGGCTGCCGCCATCGATGGAGAGATTCACCATCTGGTCAAAGGTGACCAGCTCAACGGTGTGGAACTGCCCATCATTGATCGTCTCGGCACTGGAAGAAGATGAGGCGCCCCCGCCCCGGGGAATGGCCTTCAGCTGGACCCATCCCCGCCTAGGCACTTCCCCAGAAAGGCCACTGGTCCAGCAGCTGATTCCCAAGAAACCAAATATCTAACAGAGGGGACTGTGGGGACTTGGTGGCCTCTGACCTGGTCCCTCCTGCTCCCCTTTGGGCACTCTCTTAGGAAAGCTGAGAAGTTTGGGGCAGGGGTTTCCAACTAATCAGCCTCCCCTCCCCACTGAGGAGCTCCCTGTGAGGCGGTTGTGGACGGGGAAGGATGGGACCACTGCTCAGGCCCCAGGGAGCCTCGGACCCAGCATGGGGCTGGACTCGGTGGTCTGAATGCCCTTTCCGCTTGGGCAGCCCAGGTCTCTGGTAGTGCCGATAACCACCTGCTCTTGGCCCAGGAGACCCCTCCCTGGCAGTCCCCCAGCCCTTGAGGGCAGCTGGTGGGCCTGAAGAAGCCCTCCCTACCTGTAGATGGCAGAGCTGGGGTAGCTGCCTGGGTCGTAGCTGACACGTACATGGCCCTGGTACAGCTCCACCGCAATGTGGTCGTCGTCCCCATTGTACAGCAGGATCCCATTGTCCTCTGCTGTGGAGACCTATGGCAACGGCACTTTATCTCCCACCCCACCCCACGCAGCGGCAGCACAGGCTGGCGGGTGGGGCAGACGGAGGACCCACGATTAAAAGAGAAATGTGTGCAGAACTGTCCTCCCCTGCCTCCCCAAGGGAAACATCCTCCAGGGGGCGCTGTCCCAGGCTGGCAGCCCCACACCACCCCACCCCCCCCACTCAAATTCCATCCACAGCCAGTCTGGCCAGGGCCAGGCAGGGGAGGGCAGATGGGCCAGCTGAGGCCTGGAAACTCTGTGCCAGGAGGTAAGAGAGCTTGGGACCACCTGCCCAGAGAGGACGGTTAGACAGGATGTGGGGTATCCTGTTCTGTGGGCCTCAGGGAGCTGCCTTGGGGCCAGGACGGGACCTACAGAGGACAGAGTCAGGAAGACTCTCCAACAGCCAGAGCCACCCAAACCTGGACGGTAGCACCTGTCACTGGAGCCATGCGAGCAAAAGCTGGAGCTGTGCCTTGGGAGGGAGATGTCTCTATGATGCTGTGCGAGCCATGATCTTTTTTTCCTGCCTTGTTCCTCTCCTGGTAAAGACCCTGACCCCCTGGTCTGTACAGCTGGCACACGGCCCAGTCTGGACCATGGCACCCCATCTCCCTGGACTCAGTAGTTGGTCCAGGGATGGGCATGTGACCTGAGGCAGGCCAATCAGAGATCTTCTCCGATCCGAGGTTGCTGACTGTTGTCCAACTAGAGCTATGGGGAAGAGCCTGCGGTGGGGATAGCGGGATAAACTGAGCCTCTCCAAGGATGTGCCTGAGGCAATGGCTTGGGCAGGGTTTTGGTGAGTTTTATTTTGTTGAGCAGTTAGGCTAGCTGTGGTCTTGCTGTGTGGACAGTGTAGTGGATAGAATTTATGAGAGGTGATCAAGGGAAGGAGAGCAGAGTGGGCATGTTTGAGAGGCTGAAAGGTTCTGAGAGAAAAGAAGGAGAAGAGGACAAATAAAGGAGAGAAGAAAGATGTGGCAGTTGGGATAAGGAATGGAATTTGGGGAAAAGAAAGGGATGACTAAAGAGTTTAATTTTTTTTCATGTGAAGTGCAATGCAATCCGCTGTCCCTCCCCAAGAAATATTTAGCAAACAGTGCTGCTGAAGTAGAACTTGCTTCTTTTTCCCTCAACATAATAATGTTCTGAGATGGAATTCAAGACATGAAATGGAAAATAAGGGCTCCCAGCGCTAGCTGTGGCCGTGTTCCAGCCACATGGAGAAAGCCAGTCTGCAGCATTGGAGGCTGAAGCTGAGGGGAGTCTTTGAGACAAGAGATGGTGGGAGAAGATCCTGGTAAGTTTGGTTTTGCGGATCCAGTCACCCATGAGACCACCTCCACCCCTGCCCTTCCCTGAGACTGGTTTTGTGACCCAATAACCTTTCTGACTGTGCTTAAACTAGCTCAAGCTGAGATCCTGATACCCACATCCAAAGAGTTTTGACTAACACAGGGTGCTCCCAGCTGTCCTGATACTCTGACCTGAGGCCAGGGTCCCCTGCTGCCGGACCACCCTCTGTGACGGGCGCCCTGGGCACGCACCTGCAGTGTGATGTTGGCCCGTGGCCAGTTCTGCAGGTCGGTGAACTGTAGGTAAGTGTCCCGATCCACGAAGTTGACGCTAAGCAACTTCTCACACTCGGGGCCGCCAAAGCCCGGGAGGCACTGGCACACAGGCTGGCTGCCCTGGTCCACACAGTTGGCCCCGTTCTGGCACTCAGTCCCCTCACAGGGGCTCCTGGGGGCAGGCGGGTGGGGAGGGGTCTCACAGAGCTGCCCACTGAGGGGGAAAAGACACGGGTCAGAGAGGGCAGGGCCAAGGAGCAAGGGGTCATCTTCCTCTCCCACAGTCCTGGAGAGAAACTCACTAAACATCTTGGGACACTGTTGCTTTAAAGTAACAGAAGATGCTCCTAATGAACACTTTCCCTAAGAGAATTAAGAGCCAGAAAGATGCTGAGGAACAAGGTGAGAAACAACTGTGGTCCCTGCACCAGCAGCATCAACATCACCTGAGCACTTGTCGGAAATGGAAAGCCTATTGAACCTGGTTTTTAACAAGATCCCAGGTGACTTGTGTGCCCGTTAGTTTTAAGAAGCACTCAGTGTTCATGTCAGCAAACTCTGCTAGCAAGTTTTACTACACCCATTTCACAGAAAAGAAAGCTGAGACTTAAGAGACAAACAAAAGAGAGAAGACTCTGTAGCACCAAATATTCACAACAGCCAAAAAGAGGAAACAAACCAAATGTCTATCAACGATGAATGGATAAACAAATGTGGTATATCCATACACTGGAATATTATTCAGCCATAACAAGGAATGAAGTTCTGATACATGCTACCACATGGATGAACCTCTAAAACATGACGCTAAGTGAAAGCCAGTCACAAAGGACCACAGATCGTATGATTCCATTTATATGAAATATTCAGAATAAGCAAATCTACAGACACAGACATTAGTAGGTTAGTGGTTGTCTTCAGCTGGGATGGAGGGGCGTTGTGGTGACAGATAAGAGTGTGGAGTTTCTTTGGGGTAATGAAGTGTTCTAAAATTGTTTGTTTGTAATGGATGTACAACTCTGAGAATATATGAAAAGCCACTGAATTATACACTTTAACTGGGTGAATTATATAGCATATGAATTATATCTCAATAAAATTTTTCTTTAAAAGAAGACACGAGCAGAGCATGGGAGGTGGGTGACCGGAAGGAGGGCAGGTGCCCTCCCCTCGCAGCCTCCCAGAGAGACCAAGATGCAAAAGTAAATGGCCTTTAATGCAGGGCATGTCTTCAGGGGTTCACTGGGCAGGTTAAGTGATGGGGCACTGCCCAGTAATCTGTACCCACCTCCCGCTCCCTCCGCCAATCAGGGTAGGGACCCTCTGCCTGTGCTCTGAGCTGCTGATTAACTTTCCCCAGACCACACAGATGGTGACTGGCAGAGCCACGGTGAAAGCTCCCAGGGTGCCTCCTGCCGGTCCCAGAGCTGACAGCTAAGAGGGGTCAGTCGCTCATGGTGCCTCCCGGGGCCGCTCACCTGTAACCCTCAGCACAGAGGCAGGAGTAGCTGTTGACTCCATCCACGCACTGGGCCCCATTCTGGCAGCGGTGGTCCTCGCAGTCATCCCGGTTCTCCGTGCAGTTGTCACCCGCATAACCAGGCGCACACTCACACCTGGGGTGGGCCGGGGGTGGGGTGGGTCAACAGCCCCACACACAGCCCAGAGCTCGGCCAGGAGCCTGTGCGGCCCCAGGGCTGTGTGTGTGTGGCAGACAGCCTCATGGCCCTGGGAGTCTGTGGGGTCCCCCAGGAGGTCACACGGAGCCCTAGATGTCAAGATGCCCCCACCCGTCCTGAGACCGTTTTCTAGTCCAGGAAGGGAGCTTATGTGGGCTGCAGGCAGGGGAAGGGGCTGCTCTGGGCTGGGAGGGTGGACACCCAGGAGCTGGAGAAGATGGAGGACCACCCTTAGCACCAAGAGCACATCCAAGGTCAACCTTCAGACCCTTCTCAACCTGCCCAGCTGCCCCCCGCCCCCCTCCCCACCCCCAGCCAGTGCATGGCTCTGAGTCACATGGGGCTCATCCATCCCTCTTCCCCAGCCTCCCAACTGCACCGGCCCAGCCTCCCAGGCCTCAGACGCTAGTGCCCACCTCCCCACAGCCTCCTGACTCCAGGCCAGGCCCCAGCTTCCCGGCTCACACTGTGGCCCACTGCTCTCCTGAGTCAGTCCATTTCTGCCAATTATTTGCCTATCAAATAAAGAGCATGCTCGTCCACCCCTGTCCGGTTGCAGCCCTGCCAGATGCTCCCCACCCGGCTCCCCCCATAACAAGCCACCCCGCGGTCAGACCTGTTTCCACAGGCAGCAACCCGCACCTCGCTACACGTCTCTGCCTTCACACCTGTTGATTCTGGCATACCCTCTTCTCTCTCCCTGCCTCGGTCCAGCCAGGCCAGTACCTCGTCTCCTCCAGGAAGCCTCCGGTGAACACCCCTTGCCGGAAACCCTTCCAAACTACAAACTGCAAACTCCATGGCTCAACCACACAACCTGGCAGGTAGGTGCTCCTGCCTGATTTTTAAATTTATTCCCAGTGTTTTTCAAGAGGTAAGAAATACCTTTGTACCCGGTAAACACACACATACACACACACACGCACAGCCCGCTGCAATCAGTTTCATGCCAAAATACTTATCCTTACTATATAAAAGGGCATGATGCTCTCTGATATTTTGTTTTATTTTTTTAACGTTAATCTTGACCCACCCAACTGATCACAATCTATTACTGGGTCTTGAGCTGCAGTCTGAAAAATGTTACAGTAGCTAAGGACCCACAGCCTCATTCACTGTCATTCCCTTATCCATTCATCCAGTGAGTGTGTCCTGAATACTTGCTGGGCTCCAGGTACAACACCAGGCACAGCTGAGTGTCTGTCAGTTCCGTCCTTCCTCCAAGACAGGAAGGTGAGTGAAGGTGCACTACACGCCCACCGAGCGCTCCTTCTCTGGGGTGTGAAGGACCATCTGAGCAGTATCCAACCGGACAACGTGCAGTCCTGCTTTGTTCCGCCCTCTGAGGTCCAGCCCCTCTGAGGAGTGTGCACGCCACTTGCTCTGCCACTGCTCCTTGGTCTGCTGCGCCCACCCCACCCGGCAGCTCAGCCAGCAGTGCAGCGTCTGTCCACCATTCGGATGGAGGCTCCTGTGCGGTCCCTTGATCTAGGATCTGGGCCTCAGTGTCCCCCGGCTCTCACTTCCTGCCCAGGAGGCTCTGGCAGCTCCTGCTGGACTGAGTCCCTGGGGGACTCCATCCCTTACCTCTGCCCGAGCAGCTGGGGTTGGGTCCCTCAGCCACAGACCTGAAGAAGACCTGACCACTGTCCTGCCCTGACTGCTGGAACAGGGTCCCAGAAATGAGACTATGTTTGCAGAACTGCAGATGGGAGCAACATCTTAAAAACCCCGTGATTGGGCTTCCCTGGTGGCACAGTGGTTGAGAGTCTGCCTGCCAATGCAGGGGACATGGGTTCGAGCCCTGGTCTGGGCGGATCCCACATGCCGCGGAGCGGCTGGGCCCGTGAGCCACAATTGCTGAGCCTGCGCGTCTGGAGCCTGTGTTTCGCAACAAGAGAGGCCGCGATAGTGAGGGGCCCGCGCATCACGATGAGGAGTGGCCCCCGCTTGCCGCAACTAGAGAAAGCCCTCACACAGAAAGGAAGACCCAACACAGCCATAAATAAATAAATAAATAAATAAAAATAAAAAAATTAAAAAAAAACAAAAACAAAAACAAACCCGTGACCTTCATATCACAGTCTTCCGGTGACAAAGCACTTCCACATATGCCAGTAACAATGATGGTGACAACAGTCAAGGACCCCTTATCCAACCCTCCTGAAGCCAGACAGGTTTTGAAATTCAGAACTTTTTGGATTTGGGAAAGGTAATACAACGCCTATAACTGTATATTACGTAACATGCCAATTGGATCTGGGGCAGCCCCTTAACTAAACATGTTCACATTCTGCTGCAAGATCTACACATATTCCCACTACATGGGATGAATGGTGACTGTCAGTAGCTTCATATCAGTGCAGGTCAGCTTTTAACACCAAATACATTGATCGGATCAGATTTTGCTAGCAGATGGCTTTTGGTTTTCAGAGTTTTGTGCACTTTGTAATTGGCGATGATAAACTGTGGACCTGCAACAGTTCTTTATTGAGCATTTTTCAAGTGTCAGACGTGGAGGTAAGTGCTCTTCACGCATTTGCTTATCTAATCCTTACAACCACCCCAGGAGGAAGCTACTGGTGCACCCAGTTTGCAGATGAGAAAACTGAGGCTCAGAGTGGTCAAGCCACCCATCCCGGGTCATGATGTAAACCCAGGTCTGTCTGACTAAAACTACCACCACCCTGCCCCTGGCACTGACTGGCAAGAACTGAACAGCCAAGACCAAACCCACCTGATAGGTGAGGAAACAGGCTGGGGAGGGCAGAGGAGAGGTGACGCGGGGGCCCATGCCCTTCCCTGGCCTTAGAAATGGGCAACACTGACCTGGGCCCGTCTGGGGTGCCCACACACTGGGCCTCGTGCTGACACGGGTTCAAATCCGAGGAGCAGAAGTCCACCAGCTGCTCACAGGCCGCTCCTGGGGGAAGAATGGGGGAGAGGCAGGAGAGAAGCTGCCCCCTGTGCTCCGCCAGGCAGCCGGCCCAGCAGAAACTTCCTGCAGACACTGAGGCAGGGTCCCAGCCCTTCCGCCCATGGGACAGGGGCTCAGGGCACGAGCACCGGCCCCCACCTCCCTGCAGAGGCTTGAACCCCGCCACGCTTACCCGAGTACTGCAGGGGGCACTGGCAGGTGTAGCTGCCCATGCCGTCCACACAGGTGCCCCCGTTGGCACATGAGTGTTCCACACAGTTGTCCGTGTTTACCCCACACGTCGGTCCTTCAAAGCCGGAGGGGCAGGAGCACCTGTGGGGAGCAGGGGAGGAGGGAGAGGTGTGTGGGCCCACGGCCAGGGCGGCAGCCTTCCTGAGGCACTGATGGAAGCCTGTGGCCAACGGTCAATAGCATCATCCTGGAGTTTTGGTCCCTACTCTGGGTCAAGCCCTGTTAGATGCTGGGGGTTAGAGGTGACCAAGACCAGCCCTGTGCTCCTGTGCTCATGAGATCAGTCACAGTCTAGCGGGGGAGACGACGAGGAGACTGGCAACCAAAGGAGAGACAGTGAGTATCAGAACGGTGCGCAACTGAGGCTGGGGAGGGTGGACGAAGGGGCAGAGGACACCTAGCTCCTCCCTGGAGGGAGTGGTCAGGGCAGGCTTCCTGGAGGAGGTGATGAGTTAGCCAAGGACTCTGACAGGGGAGAAGAGGAAGGGGAGGGAAGGCGGTGGGAGTAAAAGCCTGGGGGAGAGAGAGCCTTACAGCCCATCCTTCAAGAGGGTACCTGCTCATCTAAATAGTTCAGGGCTTGGGGAGCACATACTTCAGGGATGGGGTGAGAACAGGACTGGGGGTAAGCAGGAGTCAGGTCTCGGAGAGCCCTGGAGATCAGCGATCTTCAAACTGGGGTACACTTCCCCCTGGGATAACTGTGGTTTTCCAAGGGGTTTGTGGGTCAGAGAGGTCTGAGAAATTAATTTCCACATCTTCATGTTGTGCACGGAACTTCCCCCTTAACTGACCTGCCCCGGAGCTCCAGAAAGGCGCACGCGCACCTCTTCCAGCACAAGGCCAAGGTGGGCTGTGCCTGGGGCCTAAGATCCTTGGGTGCCAAATAAAGGGACAATTAGGAATATTGATGTTTCCAAAGTGAATGAACAAACCCTTTTGCAAGTCACGAGGTTTCTAGTTCTGAGCATTAAAAAATAATTGAGGGAAGACCTCATGGAACTGTCAGCTGATAGAAGATTAAAAATAATTTTTGATGACAGATCACTTGGGGTTTTTAGCATATAAACTTGGCAGGGTTTCAAGTAATTGAGTGACATGGCTATAATAAAACTCCTAATCTCATTGGTTTATTTATGTGAACAAACTTTCTCAGCATTTATAGCTACACACAAACACACACACACACACACACACACACACACACATTTTTTTTAAGGGAATAGATTGGCTGCTAAGCCCTCTCACATTCTATAATATTCACCTCTGGACACATAAACCAATTAGGAGAAGAAAAGAAAACACACACACACACACACACACACACACAAACAAAAGCTCCATCTATCTCATTAAGAGATACAGTCTAATAAAATTTTCCTTTTACGTGTAATAATTATCAAATTTTGGAATACAGTTATGTTGTTCTGATCAATTGTATATTATTGATCATTGTAATGATAACTCAATGCAAAAGAAACTTTTAATTAGAGGTTTATGGTGACAAGAAATAGTAAAAAACTTTAAATTTAAACTTATATACCCATTTCGGTGGTAGGAAAGTATGGCAGGGTGCTCAAGGAAAGTCTCTAGTATGAAAACAGATTACATTAGAAGAAAAATGGGGGGCAGGTGAGGGGAGTAAAACAGAAATACTAGTTTGAGTAGAAACGAGAATGATGCAAGATGTTGCAGCTGTTCAAGGAGTTCCTTCAAGTGATTTTAAAATGATTTTTCCCTGGAGAATAATAAAAGAGTGATTTAAAGAGTCATAGCTTTAATTTTAAATGTTAATAATATGTACAGCGTTCTAGAAATGACCTTCTTTGCAATGAAAAATTAAACTTACCATGAAGATTTTTAGCTGTCACTTAAGAATGTGAGGCAGTTTGTAGCTTTAAAAATTCGGTTGCGGCGGGGCGGGGGTGTGAACAAGAAGGTGTGAAGGCTACTGTTGCAGCCTGTGTCCTGGAGTTTAATTCCGCCTGCAAGGTGGTGGCGGATCTCAGCTAAGTCCCCTCTGGCGGGGTTCGGGGGTACAACTGAGAAGGCTCTTGTAAGCCTTAGGTTTGAGTGGTTACTCAGGGAGGCACCCCTTTCGACCAAAAGGGTTCTTCCCACAGCGCCCACCCCAATCTGCAGGCATGCCAAGTGTGAGGGGCTACTCCCACCTGCACCCCTCCCGGCCCAGCAGGGAGAGCTCCTAGGTGCGTCCTCTCAGCCGCCCTCTCCGTAGACACGCCCCCTAGTAGTCTAGCCAATGAGGAGGGGGCTTTGATGGAGCTGCTGCGGAAGCCCAGAGGAGCACAGAACCTATTGTAAGGACGCCGTTTCCAAGGCGACACCTGCCGAGAGGCCATTTAGTGTTTTCTTTTTTACAGCTGGTAATTTGGGTTTGCAGAGACAGGTTTGGCCATTTCTGCCAGTAGATTCAACATCATTTTCTGAAGAGTCAATTTGCTCAGCTGGCAATTTATCTTCAGCAACTAAATACTATGTGCTCCTCAGAAAAGCTCTGGGTGCAGGAGAGCTCTGGGAAGCTGGGGGGCTCGTTGAGAGGCTCTGGGGGGAGCAGGGTGAGTGGGGGGCTTGAGGGGCCATGTCAGCACTGGGAGGACTTGCGAGATGAGCTGTGGAGGACAGTGGGAAACTGATGCCCGTGGTGCGACCAGAGTGACCCATGAGCTGGTGGGGGAGGCCCCCGGAGGGCGTGACCAGGACTTGCTCCACCTCCGGGCAGGGCTCCCCACCCCTGTCCTGGGGGCTCGGGGTGGACGCCTGATCCGGAGCAGCTGGCTGAGGGCCCTGCCTTCAGGCAACACTGGCCCAACAAGCAGGTGGATGGCTTCAATTGGAGGCCTTGGGGGTTAATGGAGATTACAGGAGTTTAAAACACCCCCAAGCTGCCTCTTGGCACTGCCGCTGCATATGCCCTAGGCTATGGACTCCCAGTGCCACAGAAAGATTCTCCTGGCACCTGGCAAGAGCAGGCAGAAGCCTGGAGCAGGAGCTCCAAGCCCCAGCCCCACTGCTGCCTGCTGTGTGACCTGGGCAGCCCCTAGTCTCTGTGCTTTCACTGCCTCTGGGCAGCGCAGGTGTGGCCTGGGTGGACACAGAGAGGCCTCTGGCTGCCATTTGGAGTGAGTGGCTATTCCCCCTGGGCCTGTCCCTCATCTCCCAGAGCTCAAAGGGCCTGGGCCATCCCATTCGGAGGAGGAAGGCTCTGAGGCTTGGGTGCTGGATCCCATTAGCACTCACCCACCACGTTCCAGCACCCACCACCCCCCGCCCCACCCCCGGAAACTCACGTGAAGCCGGCATCCTCGCCCTCCTGCGAGTGGCAGGTCCCGCCATTTCCACAGGGGCTGCTGGAACAGCTGTCCAGGGACACCTCACAGTCTCGGCCCTGGGGAAGAAGTCAGCGATGGGGACCCCAGGGAGACCCAGGGGCCAGTGAGCCAACAGGGACAGCCGGCCCCTCAGCAGCTCGGCCTGCCGGTCCCGGGGGTTCTTTGTTCTCTCATCCACATGTTAGGTCATGGATGAAATGCTCGCTTGGGCCCCTGCTCTGAGCTCACCCTGGGCCCTGAGGGCTGAGTGGCCAACAAGACAGCCCCAGCCCTGCCCTACCGCGCCCTCGAGCAGCCCTCCGCCTCCAGCCTCAGCCTGCACTCACCTTATAGCCGCTGGGGCAGGCACACCTGTATACCCCAAGGGGGTCGTTATGGCAGGTGCCCTGGTTCTGGCATGGGCTGGACAAGCAGGGATCGCACTTGGCCTGGACAGCCAGGGTGGGCGGACCTGAGGCAAGGTGGGAGTGGTGTTAGCACAGGGAGGGGGTGGGGGGACAGGGCTGCGCATAGAGCCCCGTGGCCCACGGCCCAGAATCCTGGCACCGCAGGGACGGGTGCGCGAAGCCCTCTCCCCAAGGAGATGTTTGCCCCTCCCGGTGTTCCCTCTGGATCGTGCTCACCCCCCTTTCACAGTACACCTCTCCAGCCTCTGGACCCTCCTCTGTGAAATGGAGCTAAAAACAGCCCCTGCCTCATGGGGCTGGAAGGACTAAATGAGATAATCCGAAAAAGGGGCTTCAGGGGAGCCCCCATGTGGCGGTCAGGGCAGGGCCATCGGTGTGACAGCATCATGGTCACCATTACTGACATCGGCTGATGTTTTCTCCATCCCCTCACACCCTTCTGAGGCAACCACCCCCAGCCCTGTCACCTGCTGGCCTGGACAGCAAGGGCGGCCACCCCAGCAGGGAGGAGACTTGGCTCTGAGAGGAGGCCACGCTTAGGAGAAAAAAGGTCCATGGCCTTGAACTTGTTGCTCTCCAAGGCTGAACAGGGAAGGACCCTTTCCCGTCACCTCTCCAGCTACAGGCATGACCTTCTGCAGCCCCTCCAGGACTCACTGGTGGCCCTTCCTTGAACTTGGAGGTGGGGGAGGAGCCAGCAGCCAGGCTGCCTGGGGTGCCGCCTAGGAGGAGCATTGGGGCCTCACAAGAATAAATAGTAACACCAGCCAGTTAAGTCAGGTTTCCACTTAAAACTTCTTCTAGAAGTAGAGAAACACTGGTTCCTGAAGAGGCATGAGCATGACTAGAAGGAGAAACAATTTCTAGTAATAACTGCAGGCGAGCACGAGGGGACTCCTCAGGTACAGGTGGGGCTCTGTTTGTTGATCCAGGTGCTGGTTACCTGGATGGGTTCAATTTGTGAAAATTCAGCGAGCCATTCATTTACGATCTGTACTTTCCTGTTATGCATGTTATATTCCAATAAAAATTTTTAAAAAAACACAGACAAAAACCTTTCACCAGTACCAATCCCACCCCATTAAATAAATACTGAGCAAACGTTTCAACATACATTGGCCTGCTCCCAACAGCCAACAGCCAAGTCACAGATCGGCCCCTCTGAAGGGTTACTCCCGTGAAAGCATCCTGCACACAGGGTGGCCCAGGGCCTCCTCATTAACCCCTGGCTGTCAGCTTCATTTTCGCTGGTGGTCTGTGAGCTTGCAGAGGGCAGGAGTCGTGCCCCACGGCCTCCCATGCCCTCCCACAGCTGTCCCCCTGCACACAAAGCTAGGCCTGGGGCAGCCACTCGGCCACCTCCTCCTGCTCAGCAGGGTTCCCAGGGCTTGGGCTGTCAATCAGTCAATCAATCCCTGAACGAGTATTTACAGATGCCCAGGGTGAGGCCTCCAATCACACTCAGGCCTTGTATTTCCGCAAATGTCAGGAGAGTGGCAGCTGGGTCCAGTGGCTCAGGCGTTTAAGCTAATTGCTGAGCACAATTCCGACCAAAGGGAGGCCTGAGTGCTTGTACTGCTGAGAGGCTTGGAGCTTCCAGAAACACTGCTATTTTTATTTTCCTTACATAACCCCAGGAAGGGATTAGAGCCCTTACGGCCTGAGATTTTCCGCCTGGCTTTCTTTTGTTCGTTGTATGGCAGGACAAGAGGGCAGCAATGCTAACAAGCAGCAGGGGCCTCATTCATGCCACCTGTTCCCCACCCAGCCGGCCACCTCGGGGACGCAGGAGTGTCTGGAAGGCTCTGCCAGGGTTGGAGGGGGAAGCAGGAGGTGGGGGAAAGCAACCCGGTACCCACCATCCCCTCTCGTGCTCCTGGGCTCACCTAGGCATTCAAACTTCTTGGCAGGCGTGGTGAGGAGCAGCTTGCCCTCCATATCCGGGGGCCCGGCACAGCGGGCAATGCCAGGTTCCTTGTAGCCTGTCTTCACCCAGCTGGACAACCAACGCAGGTGGCAGTCACAGTACAGGGGGTTGGCACCAATGGCCCTGGGTCAGAGAGTGGAGAGAAGCAGGCATTATGGCTTCATGGGGTCCTTCGCCCACTGGGTACCTAGGGTGCCAGGCATTATGCCAGGAGCCGGCAAAACCCTAACAGCCCCCATTACATGAGCACTTACTGTGTAGGCAGTAGAGTTTTAAGCACTCCTTATCTGTTATCTTGCTTAGTCCTCATCACACCCTACTATCCCCATTTTACATGTTGAAACTGAGACTCATAAAGGTGGAGGCACTTGCCCAAGATGCACAGAGAAAGTGGGGAAGTAGGATCTGAACTCGTGCTGTTGAGGCCAGAGCCTCTGACTGCACTGCCTCCAGAGTGCACTGGGGAGAAAGGAACCGAGATTTACTGCTGTGATGAAACAGCTGCTTCTCCCAAGTCAGTGCATCTAATCCTCTCATCAGCCCCACAGTGCAAGTTTTCTCTTCTCCATCTCAAAGATGTGGGAACTGAGCCTCATGTGGATTTCCTGGGGTCACACAACCAGTGAAGGGAAGCCCCCAGATCCAGAACCCAGCACTGTCTGACGCTGAAGCCTATACTCTTTAATTTTTCTTTTCACTTTCAGTTAAACAAGAGGCACGTGAATGCATTCTCATTGTAAACCATTTTCAGACCTGGCACACAATCGTCTCCACCTTACACAACACTGTGACTGTCCTCAATGCCACTGAAGTATACCCATTAAAACCGTTAATTTTATATTCTGTGAATTTCACCTCAAATTTTTTTTTAAAGGCACATTCCTATGTTACTGATGGGAATGCAAGATGGTATAACTCCTACAGAGGCGGATTTTATGATATCTATCTAAGCAATGCAGTTGCCTTTTGACCCAGCAATTCTGCTTCTGGGAGTTTATCTCACAGATGTGCCTGCACAAGTGTGTAAAGGCATCTCTGCAATGGTATTGATCGCAGCATTGTTTGTAACAAAGACTGGAAACCTCCGGTGTTCATCAGCGGGGGAGTGGTTAAGTAAACTACAGTACATCCACATTACATGAAAGTCTACACCACTGTCCCTGCCAACCACAGGACCCATGATCACATGGTCACCACACTCAGCGCGTAGCCTTCCAATCCTTTCCCATAGTTACACACACAGTTCTTCGTGAGGAAGAGGTTACCTCCCTCCAGTACACGTCGTTTCTCAGCAGCCTGCTTCTTGTCACTAAACAGCATGTCTTGGAGACGTTTCCAGGTCAGCAATACGGATCCACCTCATTTTATCAAACTGCTTCATAGGATCCCAAAGAATGGACACTTCATAGCTTTTTTTTTTTAATTTATTATTTATTTATAAATTTATTTATTTATTTTTTATTTATTTATTTTTGGCTGCGTTGGGTCCTTGTTGCTGCGCGTGGGCTTTCTCCAGCTGCGGCGAGCGGGGGCTACCCTTTGTTGCGGTGCGCGGGCTTCTCATTGCGGTGGCCTCTCCTGCTGCGGAGCACGGGCTCTAGGCACGTGGGCTTCAGTAGTTGTGGCACGCGGACTCAGCAGTTGTGGCTCGCGGGCTCTAGAGTGCAGGCTCAGTAGTTGTGGCGCACAGGCTTAGTTGCTCCGCGGCATGTGGGATCCTCCCGGCCCAGGGCTCGAACCCGTGTCCCCTGCACTGGCAGGCCGACTCCCAACCACTGCGCCACCAGGGAAGCCCCCACTTCATAGCTTTTGCTGCCAGACATTCTGGTTGTTTCCAAGGTCAGTGAACACTCTGTTCATGCCTCTTTGTGAGGAGCGAGCATTTCTCTAGAACAGATGCCTAGAAGGAGGTTTCAAGTCGCAGAGGAAGCGCATGGAAAATGTTAACAGCCGCCCTCCAAAAAAGGCTGTATGGACTTACACTCGCCTGCGGTGTAAGGCTGTGCCTGCTGCCTCACATTCCCGCCCCGACGCTGACACTGTGCACCGCCAACCACTTAGGCTTTGACGGATCCCGTGGGCAAGCTCATAATCTTCTCACTAAACCACAGTGAGAGATTCAGAGATGAACTAGGCATGGATTTGGGGGAACGAAGAGGCCAGCGGTCTTTGAGCCAGCAAATAGAAAAACCAGAGCCTCGTGCCTGAAGTTCATTTATATCAACATTATGGTGAAAACATAAGGCTGTATATTGCTCGTGAGAAAGGGCACATTTATTAAGTACCAAATGGATGCGCTGCCATTTTCCACCTGTGTCTGGGCAATACAGAGGAAGTGGTTCCCCTGGAGATGTGTTGGGTCTGATGAAAGCAGCAGCAACTCCGAGCAGGAATTCCCCCAGATAGCCCAGCTGATGACGGCCGATCTTATAAAGCAGGCCCAACAGTCTTGGACTCCGGCCCCCAGCGCAGCTGCTCACTGCCCGGGTGACCTTGAGCAGCTCACTTAACATCTCTGGGGCTCACTTTATGATTCGATAAAGAGCCTGCAATCTGGAAGGGGAAGAAAGACAAGCACATATAACCTGAAATGGTTGCCGAGGGAATAATGCAGCTTGGAAAAGAAAGCCGGTTCAACCTCCACGTGTATTTCATTTTTTCTGTCCTGATTTGCTGACAGCATCCATCCTGGTTAATGGGACAGGGAATACACCTTCCTCTTTTCCCTGAACATTACCAGGGCTTCTCAGAGGTAGAGGAAGCTCAGACGCTTTGATTTTTTGAAGCTTCATTGTGTTAAAAAAAAACACAGAGACTAAAAAAATAAAAGGAATATAAAACAGTGGTATGTTTAAAATGTCTACATTCACCAGACTAATATTTTTAACATAAAAAGTATGAGGTAATGTGATTATGTTATTCAAAAGATAAATACAGAATTTTTTTGAAAGAAGGTTTTGTAGTACACTGCAGGAGTGTGGTCTGCTAATGAGCCACGAGTTGAGAGTTTATTATGAAGGGTTTCTTCTCTCCATCTTGTAGCTCATTTACAGAAAATGCCAAAAAGACTAAATCTGAAGCCACTGTGAATGTGGAGGCCCTTGACACGTCTTAGGATGTCACAATTCCCAATTCCTGCATAAATTCCCCCCATAAATGGCAACAAAGTTGCACCTCAAATGTAAGTATCCCTTTCGGACTCAATATAAAAAAAAATAATAGAGAATAATAAAAACTACCAAAGTCGCATACAAAGCTATTCAAAACTATGCCTTCTGGCTTGACCAACACACGCTTTACTTGTCGCTGTATACAGCAGATGGCGAGCGACTCCTGAATTCAACATTTCAAGCTTTAATTTCTCCAAAGGCAGGGTTTTTGTGGCTACTTCATTAGTTCAAGTAGTTCACTTTCACCTGGAGTCCATTTTTCCCAACAAAAACTGCTGTGAACTCAGTGGGGAGTGGAGAGCCACAGGCCCTGCTGAGACCAGTGGTGAGGACAGCGCCAGGCTGCTCAGCAATCCAAAAGGACCGTGGAGTCAGGTTCATCCCCCAGCAAAAGTATAAATAACCCTGTGCTGTTGATCTTTGGTATAACTTGGAAATAGTTGAAACAGTAGCTATTCGGTCTGTTCCTGCCAAGGCCCGGCTGGGCTTCTTCTATGAACGTAACCAGGACAGAAATAGATCTCCTGTGGCTGTTTCAGAGGTGCCAACTGTACAGTTTAGCATACACTAAAACTTCAAAATCTCTTCACCTGAGCTATTCCTCCTCTACCCATCCTCCTCCCAGGCAATTTATTTGTGTGCATTACTGTCTTCTTCTACTGGAATGAAGCTTCTTGAGAGCAGGAATCGTGAATCCCTCACTGTGCCTGACACCAGCAGGCGTCCTGTTTTCTGAATGAACGCCTGCCTAAAAGCACGAGAAATGCACAAATCTCAGTATGAAAGCAAAAGAACTTCAAAAAGAAAAGAATCATCTGTCATCCCATAAATGTAACTAATTTAATTTTCATTTATTCCCTTCTAGTTCTTGTGCTCATATATATACATCACTGAAATCAGAGTACACCGTCTTCTTTATTCTGCGTTTTCTTTTCTTTTTTTTTTAATAAATTAATTTATTTATTGGCTGCATTCGGTCTTCATTGCTGCCCGCGGGCTTTCTCTAGTTGCGGCGAGCGTGGGCTACTCTTCATTGCAGTGCGCGGGCTTCTCCTTGCGGTGGCGTCTCTTGTTGCAAAGCATGGGCTCTAGGCGCGTGGGCTTCAGTAGTTGTGGCTCACGGGCTCTAGAGCACAAGCTCAGTAGTTGTGGCACACGGACTTAGTTGCTCCGCGGGATGTGGGATCTTCCCGGACCAGGGCTTGAACCCGTGTCCCCTGCATTGGCAGGCGGATTCTTAACCACTGCACCACCAGGGAAGTCCCTGTTCCGCGTTTTCATCAAATAATAAAGTACGTTGCCATAACTATTATAATTAACTACTTGCTATTCTGTCACATGGGCATACCATGATTTACCTAATTATTCCATATTTACTTTTCACACCGAATTCTTAATGAATTCAGAAATCTAGTTTTCCAACATGCAGCAGATTAGGGGCAACAAAATGTCAGATTATAGACATGAAGAATGATACTGGGGAGCCTTGGCACAGGATCTGGCACATAGTAGATATTTGCTGATGGACGGATGGATGGATGGGCGAATAGACAAATGGATGAAAGATGAGCTAACTGTAAAAGTAAATATTAAAGTAAACGGCAGCAGAGATGTGCAGGGTATCGAAGCCCCAGGCAGTGATGAGTGCTCACAATCATTATGGCATGTTAGAACTATAGCGGACCTTAGAAATAACCTGTGTACAGGTGAGGAAAGAACCTAAAGAGATGAATGAATTGTCTGAGAACCCACTGCAAGTTGATGGCAGGACAAAGACCTAAGGCCACATGTCCTGATTCCTAGTCTAAAGTTCAAGGGGTTTAAATACGGTGGACCTCACCCCCTCGGCACACATGCTTGGCCCACCCCCCCATCCTGCGTACTGCCGGTGAAGAGGAGAGGCCCAGGTCAGAGTCACAGTAGGAACAGAGGGCACCTCTGGGAGCCAGGAACACTGGGTGCTAACTCTTGGGCAAACCCTGACTTGTTATACAGCCGTGGGCGCCTACTTCCCTTCAGACTGCAAGTGGCCTTTGTGAAGCCCAGAGTGAATGTGGTGAGTCTATGCTATCCTTGGCCCATTCCTTGACTCCTTGTAAGTGCTCACGGAATCCTTATGGAATAATTGCAACTCTTCATGCAGAGGAAATAATGGCTACATGTGTGCACATGCACATATATTCCATCAGTATTACATGCGCACACACCTAAATACAAGCACATGTACATTTCCCAGGCTGCTGCCTAGTTCCATTGGAAACCCTGGGTATAAAGGGAATAATGTATTCATGAGGTTGCTTCATAATAATGGAAGATTTCTTCTACATAGATGCTATTTTATAGAGAAATAGGGCTTAGATGCAATTAACAAACACCTCTGATCAGTAATGCTGATGCCCTGTTTTCCATTTACCACTTAACTGATCTCTACTTATTGTTTTTTTCTTTTTTCTTGCAAGTTGGATCTGGCTTCTGGCCTGATGTCACTGTTCTCCTAAAGAAAGTCTGAATTTATAGATAGGCACGGGCTCAAAATCTGGTTTCGCAGCTTCAGGTTTTTGTTGACACAAAACATATGTTCACTTCCCATTTGAAGAGCAAAGCCTCTAGATGTTGAGCTAGAGACATGATCAGAATGTCCTTGAGTCTTATTCAGTTTTCACAGGGAAGGAGAAAAGGTAAAGCCCAATGATAAGAGATACAATACACGAAGGGGGGCCCCAAAGGAGGGAAAGGTGGACCACATGCTTGAAAAGGCCTTTCCTGGCAGAGGGGGAGCTGGAGAAGACACTTGGCACAGCCCAGGGGTAAGCAAAGGAGCCGAGAACAGTGTGGGCCCAGAGCAGCAGCAGACACTGGCCCAGCAAAGACACGCACAAAACTCTCTGGAGAGAAGTATCTCCAATACAGGTTCTCAGAATTCCCAGCATCAGCAAAAAATGAGCTCACAACCGAAAATTACTAAACACAGATAGAAACAAGCCCCTGTGAATGGGAGTCATCAGAACAATGAACAATACCATCCTTGCCTGGCCTTTGTCCAGAGCCACAGTCTCCAGCCAGGCTCCCTCCCGCCTCATCCCATCCCATCCAGCCTCCACAGGTCACCACAGCTTTCCAGGAGTTTTCACAATTTAATTCTTCCACGATTCCCTTCTATCTACAGAACAAAGTCCAATCTCCATAGCATGGCACAAAGGCCCTTCACAATGGAATTCCAATGTCCCTTTCCAGATTCCTCTCTTCCCACCCCACACTCCTCACCTAACCAAACCCCCTATATCCTATGCTGGACAACACAGCATCCCTGAATATGTCACTCACTTCCTTGCCTCCATGCCTTTGCACATGCTATTCCCTCTTCCTGGAACGTCCAAATGGCAAATTCCTAGTGCCTTTTCAATGGCAGCAAAGAGGCACCTCCTCTCTGAAGGTCGTCAGAGTTCCCCAGAGTTAGTCACTGCTGCCTTTGAGCTTGTTTTATAATATCCCAGATGGTCACAGAAGGCAGAAACCTTGTGTTAGTAAATTCTTCAGCATTTGACTCACTGTGATTACTCAGGACATATTTATTGAAGCAATAAAGAATAAATAAAGAGCTTTGGAATCAGACACACCTAAGTTCAAATCCTGTCTCTGTCATTTCCCAGCTTTATGACCTAGGGAATCTGCTTAACTGAACCTGGGACTGTAAAATGGGTATAATAAATCCTGCCACCTAGGACAGAGCCCCCTGACCCATTCCACTCCCATGCAGACATCACTAATCAATCACTGCACTCTGCCCACTGAGTCCTGGAATCTTCAGTGTGGGCTCAAGACAGTCCCTGTCTTATTTGTGAAGCTGGCTCACAGCACAAAAGCTACTTCCCATTTTGGTTATGGAGTAAACAAGACACCACAGATAGTAAAGTACTTGTCCCAGGCAAACTCTCAATGAGTGACACTTATTACTATTTTATTTCCTCAAGTCTAAGATTGTTAGACGCCCACTAATTTAGCATGTTTTGGGACGGGTAGAGAAATGTTACCTTATTAAGTACATACAGATCATTTGTAAGATATACTCTGATCTCAGAGATTAAAATGTGGAAAAGATGAGCCTTAGAGCCAAGAAAATCCAGTGAGATTGTTGAGTGACTGAACTTCAAGTAGAGATGCTGGGGACCCCAAAAGACTCCCTGATCTGGGTTTGCCTGTCCACTCGGGCCCTGGGCACTTGGCTGTGAGGCAGAGAGCAGGAGGACACAGTAACACCCAGGGTCCCGGCTGCAGTCCATCTGGCCTGAACATGGCCTGGACCTACAGCCGAGATGCTAGGAGAGAACATGTTCACTCTGTGCCTGGCCCCGCCTCCAGAATTAGGATGACCCTGCCATGGCCCATTGCTTTTATATTCCTTCATTTTTTAAATTGTGGTAAAAAAATATATGTAATTTGCCATTTTGACCATTTTAAGTGTACAACTCAGTGGCATCTATTACATTCACAATATTGTGCAACCATCACCACTATTGGGTTCCAAAACTCTTTTTATCACCTTAAACAGAAACACTGTACCCATTAAACAAAAATTCCCCTTTCCTCCTCCTCCCAGCACCTGGCAACCACCATTCTCCTTTCTGTAGCTATGAATCTGACTATTCTGGGTACCTCATTTCAGTGGAATCGTACAATATTGCCCTTTTATGTCTGGGTTATTTCACTCAGCATGCTATGAATCTGACTATTTTGGGTACCTCATTTCAGTGGAATCGTACAATATTGCCCTTTTATGTCTGGGTTATTTCACTCAGCATGCTTTAAAGGTTTGTTCATGTGGTAGCATGTGTCAGAACTTCATTCCTTTTTATGGCTGAACAATATCCCACTGTACCATATTTTGTTTATCCATTCATCTCTCAATGGACACTTGGGTTGTTTCTGCTTTATAGCTATTGTGTGAACCATGCTGCTATGAACATGGGTGTACAAGTATCTGTTTGAGTCCCTGCTTTCAATTCTTTGGGGTATATACTTAGGAGTGGAATTGCTGGGTCATATGGTAATTCTACCTTTAGCCTTTTGAGGAATCGAGCATACTGCTTTTTAAGAATCCTCTTGGCGCTGCCAGGTAAACAGTTTTGGAAACAAGTCTACATCCAATTATGCCAATTATACTTCTTTTGGGTAGTAAATTTCCAGAGCTTATCCCCCACCATATGAAGTCAGAGGCACAGTACTGGCATCGTGCTTCAGAGCATGGGCTTTTGAGACGGAAGACTCGAGCCTCTACCAGCTACGCAACTTTGGGTGAGCCTGTCACGTTTTCTGGACCTGTTTCCTCATGTGGAAAATGGGAATAACAGTAGCTATGTTGTAGGAGAGCTGTGAGGATTAAATTAGCCGATGCACGTGCAGTGCTTGGCAATCAATAAATGGTCATTACTACTTTTATTATTGCTTGTGAAGAACTGTTCTCAAAGTCCATTGCTGTGACTGATGGTACACTGAATGTGTAAGAGTCTGAAACGGGGAGCATTTGAAGTTCACAAGCTAAATTAAAAGTAATACTCTCAGGAGGAGCGGTCTTTCTTGGAATCCAAGTTCCATTTAAATCCAAAGAGGTGCCGAGAATTGGGCCAGAGTTACTTACAGGTGAGACAGGGAGGTCACATCTGTGAAGATGCCCTCTTGGAGGGTGGAGACGTCATTACCATGCAGGGACCTGAAGAGAGAAGAGGCTGTCAGGACTCATCCCAAGACAGAAAACTCAGGAACTGATGGAGGGACGCCCTCTGCTGAGAGGGGCATGTCATGAGGGAGAGGGTCCCTGGATCAGAGACCCTGCGCTGCTGGCCGCAGGCAAGGAGAGGGAGCCCCTAATTATCACAGACCACGCTGCCCCTCAGCCCTTCTGGAAGACCCTGCTCGGGCCATCACAACTAACTCACATACCATGTCTGTTCACAGGACAAATGGATGTGTGCGTATGCAGCGTGTGCCCTCCCTAGCTTGGCTAGGGAGTCTGAGGGGGCAGGCTTCTTCCTGGTAAGGAAGCTACTAGGTGAGCCCTAGGTTGGGGGTGAAGAATGTCCCCCTGCCCCAGGCGGGCTGCCAGAGGACTCAGTGCAAGGATATTCCAGAGGCCGTCATAACAGGCATGGCAGAGGGCTGTGAGCACAGGGCAAAACTCACAGTGGGAATTCTTAGAGAAGGTTCCACATTCACCATTTGACAGGAGACTCACATGCAAACAAGGGGCTACCTTATCTTGGACGCCCCCGGACCCTGCCTCAGCACACACATTGCAAACACAACTTGGGGCAGACAGCAACCCCCTTTTCTCGGATGGTCTCCCATTCATTCCTTGGCCTCCGTTAGGAGCTCCAATGAGAGTGGACTGGCCTCGCACTTTGGACACAGTTGGCCCTGCTGGGGCCCCGGACCTGGGGACATTCCTGCCTGCCAGGTGGGTGAGAAGGGCCCTCGGTGGGGCAGATTTCCCTGGAGGAATGAAGAGCAGGAAGACTCACAGCAGGCGCAGGGAGCGGAGCCCCTGGAAGGCCAAAGGAGGGATGCACTGCAGGGCATTGTAGCTGAGGATCCTGCAGGAAGAAGAGGGAGGGACGGAGGAAATGCGGGAGGGATTATTAAGGGGTACCACTTCTGGTGGTGATGCAGGTGGTCACCACCTTGACTGTGGTGATGGTTTCATGGGCGTGAACATATATCAAAATGTATCAAATTTTACACATTAAGGATGTGCAGTTTATTATATATTCATTATACCTCACTAAAGCTATTTTTTAAATAATAACAAGAGAAATGAGACATTTTTTTATCACAGGAAAAGGCTGTTTCCCCTTACAGCTTCCAGGATCACCCAGCCCCGGATTTCTCAGCCTCAGCACTGTTGACAGTTCCTTGCTGGGGGGCTGTCCTGTCCCTTGTAGGATGTTCAGCAGCATCCCTGGCCTCTGCCCACAGAGAAGCAGTAGCTCCCCCTGCCCTCCTCCAGCTGTGACAACCAAAAACGTTTCAAACATTGCCAAATGTTCCCTGGAGAGCAGAATTGCCCCTGGTTGAGAACCACTGCCCTAGACCATGGCAGCTTCACACATAGGCTTGTAAAGAAAAAAATGTTGCCTGCCATTCCAGTTCTACAAGGATCAAGCCATTAGCCACTTCAGTTGCCCACCGACAGTGTGCCCTGAGGGGAATCCAGGATGGAGAAAGACAGGGTGCATTCTGTGCTTTGAATATACTAGCCTTTAGGTAGCTTAGATGCATATCTAAGGAAAAATTTCCAATGACCCCAGACTCTTACATCTTCCCATAGGTAGAAAAGCACTAAAATCATTAACTTGAGATATCTGTTCTTTGGGATTCACAGTAACCTTTTGATGCTTGACCACATGTTTTTCTCAAAAAAAAAAAGTTCATATGTATCCTGGCTCCTCCCTTCCCTCTTCAGAGCAGTTCCTCAGAGCTATCTGAGAGACTGTCTCCAGGCTATAGTCCTCTGGAAGGTCCCCGAATAAAACCTAACTCACAACTTGTGCATTTTTCTTTCAGTCAACAGGCTCATGAAGACTTTGAAATGGAAACCAGTTGACTAATAGACCTGAGGCAGGTAAGTGCAGCCCTTTGTGGCCTTGGGACCACATTCTGCTCCTGGGGGCCTGACTGAGTCAGGACCCTGTCTTTTAGGGTACTGGCTCTATTATTTGACCACAGTAGAACCAAAGGGAAAGTTCTTAAGTCCTGGGCACATCATCTGTAAAGTGAGGTATTGGGAAGGTGAACGAAATACATTCTTAAGCTCCAGGCAAATATAAACGATGCTTGTTAATACTTTCCAATCAATTGCTTGGAATATAATTAAAGCAATCATTAAAATATCTTAGAATATGGGCACAAAAATGTTCAGAGAGTAACCGTTCACAATAGTCCAAACTGGAAACAGTGCAAATATCCATCAGTGGTAGAATGGATAAGGAAAGTATGGTATATTCCTACAAAGGAATACTATACAGCAGTGAAAATGAAGAGACCACAGCTTCACACAAACATAATGGTAAATAAAAGAAGCCAGACATAAAAGACTACATCCTGTATGATTCAATGTATATAAGATTCGAAAGTGGGCAACATTAAACTTCATTTTGTAGAAATGTGTATGTAGATGGTACTATAAAGACCAAAGAAGTGATCATTATAAAACTCCAGGTAGGGACTGCCTCGGGTGTGGGGAGAGGAAGAATGATCAGGAAGAGATGAGGGGGCTTTGGGGTGCTAGCTGTGTTCTATTTTTTGCCTTAGGTATTTACACATGTTCTAGCTTTATGATTATTTGTTAAATTGTACATTTATGTTTTTTGCACTTTTCCGTATACATGCTGTGTTTCACAATAAAAAAAAAAAAAGTTTTTTAAAAGTCTTTTCAGTGGGCAGGCCCTGTCACCCTCCCTGGAGGGTAAGGGAGGCTACGTGGGGATACCTGCCAGTGACCGAGGCTTGGGGAGAGTCTCAGTAGCCACAAGCCCTCCCTCCACCTCCCGCCATGGGACTCACAGAGTGGTCAGCTGGCTCATGTTGGTGAAAGAGGAATTGCTTAAGGAACTGATCTTGTTGTTACTCAGGTCCCTGGAAAAGACAAAAGTATCATCATTTAGAAAGAAAGAACTCCTCCCCTCTCCCACTCTGGCCATGGCCATCCCTCAGCCAGGCGGGCAAGTGGTTCTGACCAGCACTCTGGGGGGTGGGAGGTGGTGGAGGGGGCGCTTGGTTCACAGTTATTTACAGCCCTCCGCTCTGCTCCCTGAACTCGCTCTATGTCTCCAGGGTTTCAGGTCTCCATTTCCTCATCTCCCACCCCGTGCAACTATAGCCTGGCTCCCACCCTCCACCCACCATGGAAATGTTCCCACCAAGGGCATCAGCTGCCTCCCAACCGCCAGGCCTAGGGGGCTCTCTACCCTTTCTCTCTTGCTAGTACTTTACGTGGGTTTGTTCACTCACCCTCCCTATAATCCTATGAGGGAGATAGTAAACCCATTTTATAAAAGAAGGTGCAGGGTCTCAGAGTGATGAAGTGACCCACCCAGGGTCACACAGCTGGGAGGAAGTACAGACAGAGTCAAACCCCAGTCTGTTGGCCCCCAAGCCCCAGGTCACGGCAATGTGCTCTCCGAGTGACCCTGTAGCGCTGGCCCAACTGCCCACCCTCTTCTCAAATCTCCTCAGACCACTGTCTTCCCACGTTCCCCCTACTGCTCTGGTGAATGCTTCTTTCTCGCCCACCCCTTAGGCACGGGGATCACTAAGCCCTGTCCTTGCTCTTCCTCTTCCTTTAGCCCCTCAGCCCTCGGTGACGTTCCTGGCTCTCTCACCATCGTGCGCCACTGGTGCCTCCCCTGTGGCCCCAGCCCAACCTCTCTCACGAAGTCCCCTCCAGAGACCTGCTGTCCCACAGACACTCCAATTCTTGTGCTTTCTCCCACCTGCGTGCCCCGTGCTGTGCGCTCCCTCCCGGTCAGCAGCTCCAACAACCCAGGAACACTGCCCTACCCCCACGTCCTCCCTCCCAGACCCTCACCTAACTGGCTTGTGCCTCTCTTCATCTGTCCCATCTGCCCCCTCCTCCCAAGTTTCTGCTACATCAAGCCACCGCCATCTCTCTCCTGGTGTCTGCCTCATCTCTCACCCACAGCTTTGCCCCCTTTCGATCCATCTTCCACGTGGTGGGCACCACGCAATCTTTCTAAGACACAAATCTGATGAGGTCACTTCTCTACCAACAAACCCGCAGTGGTTCCCATGTACTTAAAGTGCAACCTCCAGACCCTTTAGCTTCACCACCTGCCAGGTACTCCAGGGCATGGCCCCCCTCCCTCACGGGTCCCCACATGCCTTGCATGAATTTGTTACCCTTCTTGAAATTCTCTTGCCCCCGGATATCCTGTTCCCTCTGCACCTGGTGAACTCTGACCTCTCCCAGCCCTTACCCTGAGCCCACCACTCCTTCTTTTGAGCCACAGCCCTAACATGTGCATTTACCTCTGTTGGAACACTCGTCACTCCACACGACGTATGTGCTCCTATTTCTCTCCCTTGCATGCCCCCAGACCGTGACATTTAGGGGGAAGGCCCATGACTTAGAGGGCTTCATATCTGCTCACTTCATGCAGTTCTTGACTCAGCAAATAAAACCATGTGCCCTGCCTTCATTTTCTTTTAGTAAATGTTCCTCTAATTAATCTCATTCATAACCACTCCATTGTTCCTAGAGACACATTTAAATACATCACCAAACTTCAAGTACACTTTGTGGTCCTTCCCCATGATAAGGAGGTACTGGTATTTCAGCCCCCAACAGGCAGCTTCATAGTAAGAACTGCCTTCACATTAGTCCCCTCTCCCTCCCTTTCTCCTCAAGCATATCTGCACCACTAGTGGGGCTGCCTCAAATTAGACCAAAGAAAGGCTGTCTCTCTCTTTGTCACTCTATCACCAGCCACAAATCACTCTAACCACCACCTCTCACCTCCACTGTTGGAACAGCCAGTCAAAACACCATGGCTAGGTCATTAGCAAAGACAGATAAACTGGAGTTTCGAAACTCTGTAAGCCAGTGCTACTCAAAGTAGCTAGTCCTCAAACTGAATGTCCCCAAACAAGGGACTTGTGCCAAAATGCAATCACCTATGACACTAAACACACAACTTAGTTTAGCTAACATTTTCTTCATAGCAATACTTTCCCAATGAAGGAAGAAGCAATGTGTTGATTAAAATTCTGGTGCAAGTTCCTTATCTAGTTTCAGGCACATTACAAAGAGTTCTCAGGCTGCCATTGCTCCATAGACCGCACTTTGAGCAGCACTGCTCCAAGGCACTTCAGATGAAACGTTCTCTGGACTTCTTTTTGGTGGGATCTGGCCAATAGGCAGATAAAGACAATTGAAGTGAGGTGTTAATTAAGCTGGAAGGCTAAGAGGAGCTGAACTTATTCTGAGGCTTACTTTGTATGTTTTCATGAAACAGAAAGGTCAAAAGTGGAAATAGGGCTTCCCTGGTGGCGCAGTGGTTGAGAATCTGCCTGCCAATGCAGGGGACACGGGTTCGAGCCCTGGTCTGGGAAGATCCCACATGCCGCGGAGCAACTAGGCCCATGAGCCACAACTACTGAGCCTGCGCGTCTGGAGCCTGTGCTCCGCAACAGGAGAGGCCGCGATAGTGAGAGGCCCGCGCACCGTGATGAAGAGTGGCTCCCGCTCGCCGCAACTGGAGAAAGCCCTCGCGCAGAAACGAAGACCCAACACAGCCATAAATAAATAAATAAATAAATTTAAAAAGTGGAAATAACAGAAAAGTAGATGTTAGCCTAAAGAAAGAGTTAGTTACAGATGTGTATTTGAGGCTGCCGTATTTCATATTTGGTTTAGGAGCCAAGGTTGAATCAAGAAGTTTTCCATAACTCTCTTCTGCTCTGGCTCCTACCTTTGCAAGGATAACCCTCTTTAATAATAATTACCAGCCTAGAGGGAGACTTGGGGAGATGGTGTGGGCAGAAGCACACAGGTTCCAACCCAAGAGAGCCTGGAACAATGCAATTCCCAAGAATGGCCACTAGATGGCAAAACAGTTCTGTGCACAGATGTTCCCAAAGGGATGGGGTGAAATTAAAAAACGGATCAGTACCATACAGGGAATATAGCCAATATTGTATAATAACTATAAATGGAGTATAACCTTTAAAAGTTGTGAATCACTATATTGTACACTTGTAACTTATATAATATTGTACATCAACTATACTGCAATTAAAAAAACAAAACAAAACAAAACAAAAAAATGGATCAGCCAGAGTGGCATCTGTAGGGAATTCCAGGAAAGCTGGATCCACAATGGCTAGATTCCAATGGCCCTCCTGCCCTCTGAGACAGGCCTGGATACTCACACAAGCTGCAGGTACTTGAAGGTGGACAGCTGTCCCGGAACCAGCGTGAACTGATTCCCATCCAGGTAGCTACAGGAGAGAACACAGCAGTTAGTGCAGCCATCTCGGCCTTGGGCAGAGCCCGGCACAGGGAGAACCTTCCCCTGCAGCCATGGCCTTCTCACTCATTTCCTCTCCTACATGTAGACTACACAGTTGGTCTTGAATCGCTAATTGGAGGAGAAAACATGGACATTTCTTAGGCCATTTGGGAAGATGTCGCTGAAACACTTGGTAAAAGTCGCTCAGACATGAAGCCCCCTGTGGCTTCCTTCCCGAGCCCCTGCCTGGCCCTCTCAGCACCCTCCCTGTCGGTGGGCACCACAGGCTCAATCCTGGACCCCCTGGCCTTCCCTCTCTGCTCTCCAGGCTTCTTGGCCAAATAGGTAATTTGTAATAGGCTAATACCCACCTGCCAGGTCCTCAGCAGCACCCAGGGCCCCCCTCTACCTGCTGGCAAGGTGCCTGAGGCTGGCCCCAGACCCAAACATGCCCAAACCTAAGCTCTGTGTTTTCACACCCACACAGGCTTCCCCTGACTGCATCAGCACTACACTCCATGTTCCTAACCATCCAGGCTCAGGACCCCGAAGGTGACTCTCCAACTCTCTCTGCAGTCAGTTCTGTGACCGACCCAGCTTCTCCCACCCACTGGTCTCTCATCATCCGCGGAGCTTGGGATTCGAAATGCTGTGACCTGCCCTCCCTCCCCCATGGCCACCAGCTAGCCTTACTAAGCTGACCCGAGCACTGGGAGCTGCAGCCCCACCGAAGGCAGCCTTCAGGATGCCTTGTCCACCCCCCAAAGGTCCACAGAGCACAAATCAGGGCTTTACTCCCCCGACCCATCACCCTGCATCCTACAGAATGACTCCCGGACCATCTCCTTCGATCCTCTCAGCCTTCCTTGTCAACAAACCCAGTAGCCCCATTTTACAGCTGAGAAAACTGAGGCTTAACGTCTCTGAACTTCAGCATCCTCAGTCAAGGGAGCCAGGCTGTCCTGCCTGTCCCATTATTCCCAGGGTTGCTAGGAGGCACCAAGGAGAGAACGCGACATATGAGGTTTACAGAAAACTGGGTGGGGGATGCAGCAGGAGAGTCACAGGACAAGGACTGCAGTGGTTGGTGTGCTTGTGAAGAAATACCAGCCTTGCAGGTAATGACAGAAATACAAATGAAAACCTCACGTGCTCCCCTCAGGGAAAAGAAAAGCTCGGCTATGGAGGCCTGAAGGGACTAATCCCAGGGGCAGGAAGAGTCGGGGCCTGACCCAGGCCTTCCCTTTGGAGGGGTCTGTCAAAGGAGCCTGCTCTCCATCCGCTGTCTGCCATACACATTTATACCCATGTCCCCACATGGGCTCAGATACCAAATCCAAATCAACAAAGAGTTAGCACCACAACAGCCAGTGTTGATGGGGCATGGGAGGGGGAGGGGGAGCAAGAAGGCTCTTTCCACACACGGCGGGCGGGAGTGCAGAGGAGACAGCTTTTCTGGAAGGTCATCAAGAGTCCCAACAATGCACCGCTCTCCGACTAGCAGTTTCACTGAAGGCATGCTCACCTCAGTGCTATTTATGAGAGTAAACAAATTGGAAGCTTAAATACCAACAAAGGGGGATTTGTTTTATAGATCACAGTAGACTCACGTGATGGAATATTATGTGGACAATAAAAATAACTTTTGTGAGCGTTCTCCTGAGGGCAATGCTCATGAGATAATGTGAAGTGGGAAAAGCAATGTAATTTCTTGCTTTAAAGGCAGAGCTTAGTTTAAGGGGATGAAGCACTCGCCACGGGGGACCCCTGCCGTCAGGTGACTGTAGAGCAGGGGGGCGGCCAAAGAGAAGCTCAAACCTCCTTGGACCCAGTGTCTCCTGCAAAGCCCTAACTCCAAGCGCCTAGTCAGCTAACACCTGCTTTTGGTCGCCCTCTCTCCCTGCCACCAGGCAGGGGTTACTCACAGCTCTGTGGCATTCTTGGGGATGCCCTTGGGCAAGGCCTGCAGGTGCTTGTTGCTGCATCGGACCACGGTGTCCAGGCAGGCGCACTCCTGGGGGCACTGCGGGCGGGGCAGGCAGCCCCCCTCCTCCTGGCCTGGGGAGGAAGGCGTGAAGCCACGTCAGTGAGGGGACAGGCCCCCTCAGGGCCTCCTGCAGCCAGGGCCCAGCTCCAGGGCACCTGCGGACAGTGGCCCCGCGCTGACACCACCTTGTGCACCAGTAAGTCTCCTCTCACCTGCACCCTTCCCCCACCAGGGGCAAAGCCCCTTGGACCTGTTTTGAGCTTAAAATAGGTCTTGGGTCCATCTCTTCCACCTCAGCTCTGAGGTGGACCCAGGCACTGCAGAGAAGGAGGATGGCAGCCACACCATTTCTTGAGCACCTACTATGTGCCGAACACTGTATAGAACGTAATCTCCTTAACGTATGTAAGGGGAGTCGCCATTGCCCCTAGAATGTGAGCATCACGGGGACAGAGACCTGCGCCCCCTTCTCTGTTCACTGAAGGAGCCCAGCATGGAGAGCAGGGCCTGGCACACAGCAGCCTCCAAATTAGGTCAGTTGAATGAAGGAATGAAGGAACTTCTATCTTACTGAGATCTGGAGCAGTTAAACAGCTTGCTCGGGTCAGAAGGCTCATCAGAGGCAATTCAGGGTCTGTACCCAGGTCTGGCTGGCACACAGTCTGAGCCCCTTCTGTCCCACCATCTTTCACAGATTCAATAAATAGTACTGAGCGCCCTCGGTGTGCCTTCCTTCCTTCTGATTGGGTGTAGGAGGGATGATAAGGACACCACCATCGCAGTTGCTAGGAAGCAGGTGCCAGGGACTGT
The DNA here is from genome assembly GCF_949987535.1 of Balaenoptera acutorostrata. NCBI lineage: Eukaryota > Metazoa > Chordata > Mammalia > Artiodactyla > Balaenopteridae > Balaenoptera > Balaenoptera acutorostrata. Next base: position 31,673,323 of record NC_080079.1, on the reverse strand, counting down.
CGGTTATGGAAGGCGTCTGTGTGGAGGTGCCACGTGATAAGGATGAACTCACTGAATCCTCACAACATCCCTCTGTGGATGTGCTACTATCAGCCCATTTTAGAGAAAAGGAAACTACGGACAGAGTGATTAAGTAACTTGCCCAAGGTCCGCCAGCCTGTAAGAGGTCCCACAGCCTGTAAGAGGTCCCGCAGCCTGGAATCCAAGCCAGCTGCCTCCAGAATCTGCCCTCTTGACCACTACATCCTACTGCCTCTCGGCAGCAACACCTCAAAAATATTCACATCCTTTCACTCCTAGGAAGTTATTCTAAGGGGAAAAACTGAGTATATGTACAGAGAGTTATCTATCAGGATGTCCTAGCAGCACGAGGCATAACAGCAGAAGTTTGGAAGCACGTAAATGCCATGCGATGCCTCCAGACAAGGGACTGTCATGTTGAGAAGGTACACGGGCAGTACTGCAAGACCCTACGTGTGTCATACATGTGCACACGAACACTCAGCAAAGATCCAGGGGGCTACACACGGAGTGCTGACAGGAGTCATCTGGGGTGGGGAAGTAGAAAGAGGGACTCATCAGTGATCTTTTTATTCTCCTTCTGGATTGTCCGTCATTTTTGGTTTTGTTTTTAAGGAAATAAAGATGCCTCACTTTGTAACAAGAAAAATAAAAAGAAACTGTTTCTTGGAAAAAAATAATGTTTTCAAAAAAATACTTGATGGCATCAGAAAATGTCCAAAATACATAGTTCAGGTTTTTTTTAAAAAAAAAAGAAACTATGATATAAAATATATATGTGAGAAGTATGGAGTTTTGTTTTGTTTATTTTAAAAGTTAGAAGCCAAACTGCTCTTAGAGAATCCATTGATTTTGTTTAGAAAAATACCCTGTCATTCTTGGCATGAAAGCTGAAGCTCCCCACCCAGCACCCCCCTCACTGGCCTGGATGGGCCAGCCTGAGAGCTGAACTGCCCCCTGGAAGCAGACTGGAGAGAGGACAGGAGGGGCTGAAGAAGGGGGGACCAGGACTGGGCAAGACGCAACCTTGTTCTGTCACCTTCGGTAAAAATCTGCTTCCCATAGCTGCCTGTGTGCATGATGCTCTGGGGGCCGGGGCGGAGAATGGAGGGACGGGCTGGATTCTGCATGGGTAGGGAAAGAAGGAAGTGGCCACAGGAGAGAGATGGAGGATTCAGGGGAAAGAGGACATTGGCACAAGAAGTGACCCGCGTGTGGAGGAACGGGTGCCCTCTTGACAGTGTCCCGTTGCACATTACAGACAGGCTGAATCCACTGTCCAGAGTGCTTAGGAATAACCAGGAGGTAGGTCTCTGGGTTAAACGTACCTACATAAAGAAATTACACTAAAATGTTAACTATGATTTTCTCTGAGTGATGGGCTAATAGGTAACGTTTATTCCCGTCTTTTATCCATATTTTCCCATTTTTTAAACAATAAGCACATTATTGCTCTTATAATCGCACGAAGACCCCATCAGGCAGAGGCAGGCACAGGACTGAGTAGGTCTCCCTGCTCCTCACCCCTCCCCCTCCACAGAGCCTCCCCTCCCCCAGGGGACCCCTCCTCTCTGGGGCATGACCACTCCCCATCCCCCTGCCACCCAGGGGGCCCACGACTTACCTTCCTCACACCTGAAGTCGGGGACAGCCACGTCCTGCAGGGGAATCTGCCGCAAGAAATCTGGGTTCTGGCATCGCGGGTTCCCCGTCACGATCTTCCTCTTGCGCAGCCAGTCGCCCAGCCAAGCCAGCTGGCAGTTGCAGTTGAAAGGGTTGGCCAGAAGGTTCCTGGAAGAGGCAGGTGGTATGAGCACGAAGACAACCACCAGACTCAGTTGTCCCAGCAAAGCCAGCTCCTGCTCTCCACGTGCTGGCCACACAGCCACCCAACACTCCCAGACAACCAACCCGCCAAGAGGCAACATTCTAACGTGCAAGGACCCAAACACCCTGAGTCTTTTTAAAGAGATCACCAGAGAAGCCCGTATCCTGAGGTGGTGGATGGGCAGGGCTCCGGGGCTCAGTTCGGACGGCTGGTGCCCAAGCCCCAGGCCCGCCTGCCCTCTTTGGCGCACTTACAGCGTGGAGAGGGCCTGGAGGGTGTCGAAGGCTCCAGGGGAGATGGTGGCGATCTGGTTGTCATAGAGCGAGAGGAGACGGACGCTGCGCAGACCCGTGAAGCTGTCATTGTGGATGCAGCTGATGCGGTTGTTCCTCAGCATCCTGGGGGCCGGGAGAGGAGGGGAGAGCCCGTGCCGTGCCCTGCGGCCACCTGCCTGCCCTGTGCTTTGGCCGCCAGCGGCCAGTTCACAAGTTCTCCTCTGGGGGCACTGAGCCACAGAGAGGGGAGCCACAGTGCCAGGACTCTACACCCCTGGGCTCCCCTCCAGGCCTTGCCTGCCTCTGAATTGACCGCCTCTCCATCCTGCCCACACGGCCCCCATGCCGACGACCATCACCCTCACCCCCTGGATGCCCAGAGCCTCCCCAGCCTCGGGCCACACTCCGTATCAACACCTGAGACTTTCCTAAAACTTAAACCCGGCCATGTCGCTCTCCAGCCTAAAGCCCATAGCAACCTCTAAACTGTCCACAGAATCATGTTTAAACTCTTTACTGTGACATGTGAGCACCTGCCCAACCCAGCCCCAGAGCAGCACCTGCCCGCCTCCCCAGGGATGGACACACCCTCCACTCCTCTGTCCTTCAGGCCTGCTGCCCAGGCCTGCATCCCCACACCTTTCCCCGGCTGGATCTCCTTCTAGAATGACCTTCTTCCTCATTTATAGCTGCAAAAGTCTCTATTCATCCTCAAACGTCTGGCTCAATTCCCTTCCCCAAGCAGAAACAAAAACGAAGCCTGACACAGAATAGGCAATTCACAAAAGAAATTAAAATGGTTTAAATTAAAATGAGTGAACTAGGTGAGGGAGATTAAAAGGTACAAACTTCCGTTACAGGATAAATGAGTCACAGCATGAGATGCACAGAAATAAATAAACAAATAGCTTATGAACATTCACTGAAAAATGTTCAAATCAAGGACATTTAAGTGATAGTGAATCTCTGCCTGCCAAATTACAAAATAATTAAAAATAAAATAATAATAGTAAAGCCCAGGGTTGGCAGGAGGGTGGGAGGACGGCCCTTCGTGCTTTTACCCCGCAGGTCTACCTTTAGGGATTTATCTTTAAGGTAATAACCCCAGATGAGCACATAATTTCATAACAAAGATATTAATCACAGCATTGCTTGTAATAAAATTAGAAACAGCCTAAATCTTCAATAATTATATAATATATAATCATTCAAAATGATTTGTAAAAGAAATCATAAGGATACGTAAAGACACATCCTGTTTAAGGAAAAAACAGATTACTAAATAAAATGTATTCTAGGATTCCATTAAAATATATCTGTGTGTTTGCATGCATGTATGTGGGTGTACATGTGTATGTGTACACAGGTGTGTGTGTGTGTGTGTGTGTGTGTAACTGGAAGGATAGTTGTCTATATCAACAATTAACTGTGGTCAGTGGAGGGGTTACAGGCATTCCTTTTCCTGTGCCCTCACCATCCTTCACATGCTCCTGCAGGCTCTGTTCCAGCACCAGCCCTTCCTCTCTCCTCTGTCCACTCCAAGTCTTCCTCAGAAAGAACCCAAGTGACTGGTCGAATAGCCCACGGCACCCTCTTTCAAGGAATACTAGGCATGTATAAAAAAGAATGAGGCAGCCCTCTATGAAGAACCTGCCACACTATCTTTAAAAGTGAAAAAAAGCAAGCTGCAAAACACAGTGCATAATAAATCCCCTTGTGTAAAACAGACAAACAAAAATCCACAGGGAATGCCTCCATGCATTCATTTACCTTACACAAATGCCATGATACGTGCTCAGAAAATAAATCTATAGCCTTACTGCGGGCTGGGATTTAAATCCAGGCTGGTGGCTTCTAGAGGTGAGGTCCACAGTGTAGCCACTAGCCACATGTGGCTGTTTATATTTAAATTAATTAAAATGAAATGAAATTCAAAAGTCAGTGCCTCCGTAGCACTGGCCACATTTCAAGTGCTCCATAGCCCCATGTGGCTACCAGATTGGTCAGTGCGGATGTGGGATGTTTCTGTCCCTGTGGCGAGTCTGACGGGACATCATTGTCTATCGGACGCTCTAAAGATCATCTGAAGAGCTAGTGCTGCCTGGACAGAGAGAGGGGCTCCCTTCAGCCTTCACAGAGGGGTGGATGACCCCAGGATCCCACTCAGTCCTGACATCTGGAGAGCTCTGCCTGGGCTCTGAGTCTTCGGGTCTCAGAATCCCAGGGATGGTGGGAATCCCTCCTCCCCTGCCTATACCCACTTGAGTCACCTCTGCGAGGTCCCTGCCACTGTAGCACCAGCCACTCCTGAACTGAAAACACGTGCTGTGCTCTTGCAGCCTGACCACGGGGCGATGAGAGGGGACCTCCGGAAGGGCCCACCTCCCCATCCCTTCACCCGCCATCGACCCCCCACCCTGGGGAACCAGAAGGCAGCCCTTGTCACAGTGACCAACATCTGATGACTTGGCGCACTGCAGCCAGGGTCCTCAGCCGCAGCCCCCTCAACCCCTGCAAGCTGGGGCCAGGCAAGGAGACCCCCACCCTTGCTCTTCCCTTCCCTTTAACGCAGACGCCCACGCTCTGGCTTGGCTTCTGCCCACCCCGCTCCCCGGCCACACACTCACAGCGTCCTCAGGCCGTCCAGGCCCCGGAACATGCCGCTCCGGATGGACTCCAGCTGGTTGGCGGTCAGGTGCAGCTCGCTCACTGAGGCTGCGCCCTCGAAGGCCCCGTCTTCAATCTCCGACACCTTGTTGTTGCTCAGATTGCTGCGAGAGGATTATGGAGTTCAGGACCCTTTTCCTGCACCCAGCTCCCATGCACGGGCGCCCTGCCCCCGACAGGAGCTACACCCCACCCAGAATTTCCCCTCCCCATCCTGACCAGCGTCCTGACTGCACCTTCCTGCCAATGGGTAACTCACATTTTCTTCAGATGGGTGAGTTTTTTAAACATCCCGGTGGCCTCCAGGATGGAAATCTCATTGTTGTTTAATCGTCTGTAAGAAGCAAGGAAGGGAACTTATACATCCATAAATGACAGACATCAAAGTATCTTCCAAACTGAGACTATCTGGGACTCAAACAAAGGGGACTCCCAGAAGAATTTCTCTGGTGAGATGAATTGATCCTATTTCAGAAAAGGCTGGACCAAGAGCTGGGGAGTGAATGGGGATATTTTTAACATGAAAAATGCCATGAAATTTACATACATAAATGACAGGCATGTGTAGGTATCCGTGCACATGCATATATATACGTGCACAAATTTATATTTTTAGAGAAAGAAAAAAATAAAAGAATGGCTTAGGCTACAACTTTAGCTGATGGAATCAGGTCCCCACAAAGAAAGCAAAAGCATGATTGAGAGAAGCCGCCCTGGTTCAGGCTGGTGACCTGCCCTGCGGGCCAGAGACTGCCTCAGCAGGGCGTGTGGGACCGGGAGTCAGAAGCAGAGGGGCCACTTCCTGCTGGAGCCAGCAGCTGGCATGCTCCCGGGGTGCGGTCTCCAGTGGTCCCCAAATAGAGCTGCAACAGAGGAAAACCCGGAGGAGGGCCGGGAGGGTCAGTGGGAGCTGGGGGCAGGTGAGGGTGCGGAGCGGCTGGGGGCTCTCACAGCTCGGCCGTGGCCTGGGGGATGCGCTCAGGGATCTTGGTGAGCTTCAGGCTGGAGCACTCCACCATGCTGGCCTCGCAGCGGCACTTGTGGGGACAGACCACGTCGCTATTGCATTCGCTGTTCAGCTGGTAATCCTCCGTGCCTGTGGTGAGAGGGCGGGGGCCAGGGGCGGAGGGGTTCCAAGCAGCCCTGCCCAGCGCAGAGTCTCCCAGGCCCCCCTGGCCTCCCACTGCCACCGTCCCACCCAGGCCGGCCTTGGTCCCCCCTCTTACCTGGAATGAAGTACTGCTCTTTGGCTGGGGAGAGAAGCAGAAACACTACAATGCTGGGATTGTCCAGGCCATGCAGGAACAGCCCAGGCCCCGCCCTGCTGCCCAGCGGAAGCCACCCCAGGAACCAGGCTCGGGTCACAAACCAAGGCCCCAGCGCCCACCCACCCAACCCCTGTGTGAAGGTCTTGCTACGAACACAGATATTCCTTGCCCAGGCTGATGCAGGGGACAGCATCACACCCAAGTAAACGTCTTCCAGAGAGCACCAAAACCATGGGAACGTTCACATGCAACGGCACAGGGGAGGATGGACCAGGATCCGGGCTCAGAAGCCGACCCACACTGTCCCCAGCCACTTGCCGTTTCTGCTGCCCCAGAGCCTGGAGGAGGCAACCATCTCTCTGAGGAGGGTTCCCAGGCCTCCTGAGTGTCTTAAAAAGCTTTAAAGAGGACTGTCCTGGGAGAAGAGGGACCTGGGTCCTTGCCTGTCCTCTCTGGGGTATCTTCAGCAAGCTCTACCACCTTCCCAGGCCTCAGTAAAACAAGGGGTAGGAAACTGTAGATCCAAGTCTACACTGTGGGCCCGCACCCTCCAGCGTGGGTCCAGAGTGGTCCAGGGCACCCTTGTTGGGACCATCCAGGAACATCACAGGGTCCCTGAGCAGACTGAAGGCGGGCGGGTGGGCGGGCAGGCGGGCAGCTACCTGAGCACCGGAACTTCTTGCTCTTGATCTGCCCGATGCGCTTGTTGGCGAGGCGCCGGGGGCTGGCGCAGCGGGCCCCGCTGGTCTCGATGGGGTTGGTGCGCAGGAAGTCCGCCAGCCACTTGAGGTTACAGTCGCAGATGAAAGGGTTCTGGGCCAGATGCCTGTCCAAAGGGGGCGGATGGGAGATCAGAGACAAAGCTGCACAGTTGTGCTGACCGCCACCTGGACGGGGCCTCACTGCTTGCTCGTGGCCAGAGCCCGCCTGGCCCTGGGGAGAAATGCACCACCTGGGGGTGCCCACCACCTGTGGAGAAGTCTCACCAGAGCCTCGCAGTGGGGATGGAACTCCACAGCCTGGAGCTTCCAGCTGTCCCTTCAAGCCTCACTCTGTCCCGTCTCCTTCTACTCACCTGTTCCTCCCTCTACCCTGTGGCAAACAGGAGTGGAGGCAGGAGCAACCTAGAGACTGGCCAGGGCACCCCTGTCCTTCCAAGGGCGAGGTGATGGAATGGACATTAGAACCCAAGACCTCAGCATCCAGCGGCCTTTGGACCCCACCGGTGCCATGAGTCCTGGACTGTCCCCTCCTTGTGGCTTTGGGCGGCAGCAGCCTCTTTCCCACAGCCTCTGTCAAGAAGGGGCTGGGGCCAGGGTGGCAAGGCTGGGCCTGCAGCTGGGGTAGGAGGTCTCAAAGTGCCTGCTGCGGCCCCTCAGCTTTCCATGGAATCTCCGTTCCTATCCCAGGCCATAGGGGCTGCCCCCTCTTGACCATTTTACAGGCCGTCTCTTGACACAGGGAAACTCAGAAAGCATTACTGAGTAGCTACTTATTGGGGAACCACTCATATCTTCTTGCTGGCTCCCCATGTTACCCGTAGGATAAATGTGGGGCGGGGGCAGCTGACAGGTGATACTAGCTGAGGGAACCCAGGTCACTGTAAGTGACCACAGGGGTGTCTTTCCCATTGGCCCTGACCGCCCTGCAGGCTCAGACCAGCCACATCTGAACCACCCAGCAGCCGGCTTGCCCACCTGTGTCTGGGCCAATGCAGCACTGCGTGCCGTGCTTTCTACACCGAGACAGCCCAGGAAAAGAATCCAGCACCTGTCCTGGCTACTGTTCCCAAGAGCCAATGCTTCTGCATGGGGCCAGCTCAGAGGACTTGCCATGCCATGGCTACTCTTCCTCCATCTAATGCCATTAATTCAAGTCATCTACATATTGGCCTCAGCCCAGGCTCCTGCTAGGGCCACACAGCTCTCTCCAAGCAGAGGCACGAGCCCTTGCCCAGAGTCTGCGCTCAGCTCAGCTCAGACCTTGGCCACTCTCTCTCCATCCAGCCCCTCCTGGGCTCCGCCCTCTGGCCACTGGTCAGTATGCTTGGTGACAGCTTTCCCTGCCCAGCTGTCCTTGCCACTCCCCTTTGCAGCACCCGCCCCACTTTCCTGCCTGAGTCCTGGCTCCTCTCAGCTCCACCAGGTGGGCCAGGCCCCTCCCACCCCTTCTGCATCCCGTTGGATGGTTTGTCTCCCCGACTTAAACTGCCAGTTTGCACAGCGAAGATGTGTGTGCTGACTCCCCAGGGCAGAGTTCGTAGCTAATCTAAAGTACACCAGGATTCAGGGATTGCTCTGGGATCCTTCCACCCGCCCCATCCACATCTGTTTGTGCCTTAGTATACAGCCTCTGCCTGAACAAATTGCTTCCCTCTATCACAATCTTGGCAGAAAACTCTGCTTAAAATCAACTCAATTATGTTGTTCAGGCACGTATTAAAATGTCCAAGGGGTGCAGAGTAGAATACATCCTTTTTAAGAACAGGCTATTTTTGTCAAAAGCAACCTACAAAACTTGAATCACCCACCGAGGCAAGTGGCTTCTGTATAAACTTAAGTATCTGCCATAAAGTAGAATTTTTAGAAGGTGTAAAGAGCAGGGAACTGGGGAGAGAAAATGCTCAGGAGGAAGAAAAAAATCTGTTTGGGAAAAGATAATCATGTTAAAGGCACACCCAGAAATAGGCTGCACATGTGGCCAGACAATTATCTCCATGGACATTTCTGATAGTGGAAGGTAGAAGGGGAGACCGATTCCCAGTCTCTTTCTTGGATTAAGCATTAAGAAGTCACAACTAAAAATCTTTTGGGCAGATACTCAACATCATTAGTCAAATTAAACCCACAACGAGCTACCACTTCAAACCCACTAGGATGGCTATAATCATAAAGAAAATCGATACCAAGTGTGGGCAAGGATGTAGAGAAACTGGAACCTTCATAACATTGCTGGTGGGAATGTAAAATGTATAGCCACTTTGGAAAACAGTGGCAGTTTCTTAAAAGGTTAAACATCAATTTCCCATGTGACCCAGAAATTCCAAGAGAAATGAAACCCTTTGTCCTCACAAAGATGTGTAAGAAAATGTTCACAACAGCATTATTCATAATGGTCCCAAAGTGGGAATGACCCAAATGTCCAACAGTGAGGAAGGATAAACAAAATGTGCATACAATGGAAAATTATTTGGCAATAAAAAGGAACAAATACTGTTATTGGGTTGGCCAAAAAGTGCCTTCGGTTTTTAAGTAAAAATAAAAGACACATTTTCACCAAGAACTTTATTAAACAATGTATTCACCCTTTTGTTCCACTACCTTCTGCCATTTTTCAGGCAACTTCATAATTCCATCTTCCCAAAACTTTTTATCTTTTTGAGCAAGAAACTGTTACAGGTGCTTTTTACCATCTTCCAGGGAATTGAAATCTTTTCCATTAAGAGAATTTTGTAAAGACTGAAATAAATGGAAATCCGAAGGCGGATGAATCAGAACTTCCCAGCCAAGCTGTAACAGTTTTTGCCTGGTCATCAAAGAAACATGCGTTCTTGTGTTATCCTGATGGAAGATTATGCGTTTTATGTTGACTAATTCTGGATGCTTTTTGTCAAGTGCTGCTTTCAGTTGGTCTAATTGGGAGCAGTACTTGTTGGAATTAATCGTTTGGTTTTCCGGAAGGAGCTCATAATAGAGGACTCCCTTCCAATCCCACCATATACACAACATCACCTTCTTTGGATGAAGACCGGCCTTTGGTGTGGTAGGTGGTGGTTCATTTCACTTGCCCCACGATCTCTTCTGTTCCACATTGTTGTACAGTATCCACTTTTCATTGCCCATCACAATTTGTTTTAAAAACGGAACGTTTTCATTACGTTTCAGTAGAGAATCGCATGCGGAAATATGGTCAAGAAAGTTTTTTTCGTTTAACTTACGTGGAACCCAAACATCAAAGCAATTCATATAACCCAGCTGGTGCAAATGATTTTCAGTGCTTGATTTGGATATTTTGAGTATGTCGGTTATCTTCCTTGCGGTATAACGTTGATTGTTCTCAATTATTGTTTCAATTTGATGGCTATAAACTTCAACTGGTCTACCAAACCGTGGAGCATCGTCCAGCAAGAAATCTCCAGCACAAAACTCCACAAATCACTTTTGACACGTTCGATCAGTCACAGCACCTTCTCCATACACTGCACAAATCTTTTTGTGCGTTTCAGTTGCTTTTTTACTTTCTTAAAATAATGAAGCATAGTATGCCAAAAATGTTGCTTTTGTTCTTCCATCTTCAATATTGAAATGGCTACACAAAAATTCACCAATTTTGATAAGTTTTTTTAAAAATGCACGCTGATATGACAGCTGTCACAATACAGTCTAACAAAATTTTTTTGAATGAAGTTAAAGACAACTAAGCACTACTAGAGCCATCTTACGGAAAAAACCAAAAGAACCTTTTGGTCAACCCAATACATACTTGAAATGTGAAGGAATCTCAAAAACATTATGCTAAGCAAAAGAAGTCAGTCACAAAAGATATATCACATAAGTCCATTTTTATGAAATATCTAGAAAAGGCAAATCTATAGAGACAGAAATTAGATTAGTGCTTGCCTGGGGTTGGGCTGGAAATAGGAATTGATTGCAAATGGGCACAAGGGATTTTGGGGGATAATGGAAAATGTTCTAAAATTGAATTGTAGTGATAGTTGAACAACTGTAAATTTACTAAAAATCATTGAATTGTACACTCAGAACAGGTGAATTTTACGGTATGTAAGTTATACCTCATTCAGGCTTTAAAAAAAATTCTTTTTTAATCTCTTGGGGCAAGTAAAACTACAAAATCAATACTGTGACACATGGCACTCAGCCACAGATCTTGGAGCTATAAACAAATCAAGCAAGATTTTGTAAGTTTAAATCCGCTCGGTTCTGACATAAGACTCGGCCAAGGGTTTAACTGTCTGAGGCTATAATAACAATGTCTGATTGTACCTTGGATTTGCATTTTTTAAAATTCTTGTTCTGAATTGTACTTCAGTTGTCAATATATAATAGTTGTTCACAAAGTTCAGTTTTGCTTTACAGCCTTAACAATGAGGTCTATTCTTAGGGTAAAAGCACAATTTAGGGGCAAGTTAACTAATTTCTCAGTGCCAGTGAAGAGATGCCTGAGACCAAATCCCTGCTCTACTAGATGTTATGTGACCTAGGGTGAGTCTGCCTCTGCCTCAGTTTCCTTATAAGTAAGGCAAGGATGATAGAACTTTCATTCATTGTAAGTATTAAGTAAGATAATACACGCAAAGAACAGTGTCCTGGCCTTCAGTAATAAACAGCAGTGACTATCGTTATTATCAGTATTACTACTATTACCATCTCTCCTATGGGAAACCTTCCTGTTCTAACACTCTGCTCCAGCTTTGTGCCCTACTATTGCCTTGGTGGAAGTGGCCAAGATCTCAGGGATGGTACCTAGGAGGGCAGAAGCACTCCTGAAATCCAGCCAGGTAAGTGGACACAGGCAGAGGCCGCCCCTGGTGAGCACAACCCATTTGATGTTCTAGCTCCCCTTCCACCTTGAAAGCGAGACATCTCCTCACATGAGACACTCAGCCCCATTCCCCATCCCCAAGGCTTTCCTGCGTGTGTGTCCCCGGCCCTGAAATCTCCTTAGTGCATTTCTGTCAGATGTTCTGCCAGCTCCGTAAAATAATCCACCTTGCCAATGTCTCCCTGTGACCTCTCATTTCACATACTTGGCAAGATTTCCCCCTGGTGCTCCCTCCCCCTCTCCCTGGCTATAAGTAAATTAATTAGCAGGAGTGGGCTGCCAGCGGGTATGTGGGCTCTAATGAGTTTGTCTTCATGGCTGACATCCCTGCTGACGTGCAGGGTCCCAAGGGAGCAGGAGCTGTGCCTTCTACTTGATCTGTTTCACACTCATCCCAGCACTCGTGCAGATCTTAGCTGACGGAGAGCACTGCCCAGCGGGTAAACAGTGGCAGGGATGGCAACGACAACAATGGCCACGGTAATATTAATAATAAATGCCCATCAGGCACGCATCACAGGACCCATGGGTCAGCACCCTGAGTCAAACTGCAGGCTCAGAACTAAAGATGTGGAATGTAGTGCCTGAGTTTAACCAAATAGTAGAAGAGAAGTTTCCCTGTACAGAAGCATTCCAGCTAAAAAATAAGGACTCCTTTAAAGCATAACTGCAACAGCATTATCAAATGAAGAAGGAATGTTAGAATTCACATATCACCATTTCAGGATCCCTAATGAACAAGTGGGTCTAGGCATTGAAATCAATGACTGTGTTTATTACAAAAAGAAAAAAAAAAAACAGATATCGTGAGCCTCCTGTTGAAAGTACACAATACTATGAAGTCATCTTGCCAGAAAAAGAAAAAATACCTGAACCTGACCCAAGCTCCTAGATGAAATTTTCTATCTGCAGGACCTAGAGAGAACAGAGGAACATGTGAAACTACACCACAGGGGATGCAATAAGCAAATCCAGACTGTGGGGAGCTCTATGGATCCAATAAAGCAGTGTCTTCAACAAATAACGTGCAAGGAAAAAGGAAATGGAGACCACACCTATAGATTAAAAACAACTTAAGTAACACATCAACCAGTATCCGCCAATTGTACTGCATAGGCATTTATTTATTTGTTTATCTACCTATCTATCTATTTATTTATTTATTTATGAGGGAGGGGATTTTAAAATGCTCTTTATTTAAAAAAATTTTTAATGTACAGAAATCTCTTGCATTCCTATACACTAACGACGAAAAGTCTGAAAGAGAAATTAAGGAAACAATCCCATTTACCATTGCAACAGAAAGAATAAAATACCTAGGAATAAACCTTCCTAGAATTGTTGCTCTTTTAATTTTTTTTTTTATTTTATCTTTTTAAATAAATTTATTTGTTTATTTTTGCTGCACTGGGTCTTCATTGCTGCACGCAGGCTTTCTCTAGTTGCGACGAGAGGGGGCTACTCTTCATTGCAGTGCGCGGGCTTCTCATTGCGGTGGCTTCTCTTGTTGCGGAGCATGGGCTCTAGGTGCACGGGCTTCAGTAGTTGTGGCTCGCAGGATCTAGAGTGCAGGCTCAGTAGCTGTGGCCCAAGGGCTTAGTTGCTCTGCGGCATGTGGGATCTTCCCTGACCAGGGCTCGAACCCATGTCCCCTGCATCAGGAGGCGGATTCTTAACCACTGCGCCACCAGGGAAGTCCTGTTGCTCTTTTAATTTTTAATTTATAATCAGCATTGCTGTCACTGTATTTCATTTAAGACATTATCAACTGCAAGATGCACTATTATTTTATGTATTATCAAGAAAGAACAAAACGCTGCCAATTAAACATGCCATCAATTGTAATATGCATCCCAATTCCACATTCCTATGAAGATGATATCCACATTTTATGAATGAGTAAACTGAGCCCCAGAGAAGCTAATTAACTTGCCCAGGGCCACACAGCCAGTAAGGAGCATAGCTGGAATCTGAACCCAGGATTGTCTAACTCAGAATCTGTCCTCTACCAGAGGCCATACCCGGTGAGCCAAAGGCACAGGCCAAGACCGCTGCCTGTACCTGGAGGCTGTTACCTCCCCTAGGTCCACCTGCTGGGGTGGGGGGAGGGGGAGGGCAAGAGGGCACTCACAAGGTCTGGATGGCCCGCAGGGAGGTGAAGGTGCCCTTGGCGAGACTCTGGATCTTGTTGTCATACAGGGAGAGCAGTGAGAGGTTCTGCAGGTCCTGGAAGGTGTTGGGCCGGATGCAGTTGATCTTGTTGGCATTCAGGAGCCTGTGGGCAGAGCCAGGGCCAGGTGGTGAGGGGAGAGGCACAGAATTGGACTCATCATGTCCTAGGCACCTTCCTAGGCACCAAGCATGCGTTATGTCAGGGAGGAGTCCACGGAAGCAGGTGCAGGGGATCTGGCCCTCTGTGTGTCCACTCCGCACAGAGGAGCTCCGGCTGCCTTCTCTGTGCACAGGGACCATTTAGTCCCCCACGTTTCTCTCTTTCAAGGAACTGCTAGAGGTGCCCAATGGGATTCTGGGACAGCAGAGAGCACAGTGGCCAAGTCACCTCCTAAAGGCATTTGGGGGTATCCTTCTCCCCTTCTGCTGGGTTTCCCAGGAGCTGAGAGGGAGCATTTGGCTTCTGTGCTTCTTGGGTTCTGGGAGAGAATCCTTGCCCTAACACTCAGGGCTCAAGGAGGCTGACCTGGGCCTGGGTGTCCTCTTTCAGAAGACAACTCTGCCCCCAACCACACCGAGCTCAGCAGGAACACAGCTCACATCTCAGGAGCCTCTCACCTCAGGCATCCTGCAATCAGCTCTGCATCCACCTCTCCTTCCCTCTCTGGCCTCTGCAGAGCCCCCTAGACTCTCACAGCCTTGCCAGGCCTGCCATCCCCCAAGGTCCTTGCCTCCCACACCCCAAAGAGGCCGAAAGAGAGGCCGGAGGAATACTGCACCCCCTCCATGGGTCCCACCCAAGGTCACTCGCATTTGGGTCCTTACAGGAGCTGTAGGGTGAACAGGCCTCCAAACACTCCCCGGGGGAGGTCTGTGATCTTGTTCCCATAGAGGACCCTGGAGAGAAGGCAGCAGAAAGGAGAGTTAGAGGACAGCCCGGCAGGCCGGGGCACAGCTCTGCAAATCCTGCCCACACAATGGTACCACCCCTATGCCTACACGCAGTGTAGGCTTGTTATAACAGTGGCCAGCAGATGGCAGTAAAGTGCGACAGGAAGGGGTGGCTGGTCCCTAGTCTGCACAAAGGTACCCTATGGGCTAGAGGCAGCATGATGCCCATCACCGCGGGAGCACCCCTCCCTCACTCTCTGCCCTCACACACGGATCCCACAGAAGTCTGCGAGGGCCCCTTCTGGGGAACCTCATGGGAAATTAACCTGGTTGGGGATCCAAAGGGAGACTGTTCAAAGAGAAGAAAATCCCAAGGGCAGGAAAAATTAACATATTTTCAGGGAATTACAAGCAAAAACTGGAATGCCAGACGGCACGTGCGGTATGAGCTCCAGCACGTCAAGCGAGTCTTTCCAGCACAGACAAAACACCAGAAGGAAACAGACCAAAGTGTTAGCTGTGCTGAGATCTGGTGGCAGGATTGCGAGTGGGTTGTTTTATGCTTTAGAATTTTCAAAGTTTTCTACATGGAGCATGAATTCCATATATAATCAGAAAAAATGCAAAGGTTCAAAAAAGACAGGCAGGCAGAAATGGGTTCAGACAGATGGTGAAAGCATCATGGGGGCCTGGGGAGGGGGGTGTATTACGTCCCAATCTCACAAGCGGTCCCCCCAGCCACCCCCGGAAACATTCTGAGTGAAAACAGAGTGTGCTATCTCTGAGATCGTTCTTGGAGGACGGCGTAGCAGGAGCTAAGTAGGATCCGGGCTGGCCCATGTGGAGAGCTCCAGTGTGGCTTGAGGGGAGGAAACAAATGGGACAGTAGCTTGGATTTTACCCAGCCAGCACCAGGAAGCCTCTGAGACATCATCAGACTCCCACTGGAAAGATCCCTCCGTCTGCTGTGTGGAGTAATGCAGGGGGCAGGAATTGAGGCAGGGGGACCAGGTCAGGGCCTGACAAGGTGGACACTGTCAACGTGCACTTTTTGCATGACCTCAGCATGAAAGTTCCTATATGGTGAGGGGGCGGCTGCGACCAGATACCCATGAGCAACTGGAACCCACTTAGATGGGCTACTGTCATGTTCCAACTTAGGAGGAGATTCACTCACTTTTCAGAGGAAGACCCTGCATTTTGGCAGCCACCTTCAGGATCTGATCTCTCAGCCAAGGACAGTGACCCATCACCAGGCTGTCGTGTACAGCTGTGTAGGCTGCACGCTGCACAGTTTTAGGGGTGCCATTCCCAACGGCCCCACGCACTACCTTGGACTCTATTCCAAGAGAAGAGGGTGCACACAGAAGACACTGAGCTAACAGCCTCTGCACTGCCCCAGGGGGAGTTCCATTCTGTTCCACTTCCTAGGCCCCGAATCAACGCCGAGCCCATGTCCAGTGCTGCCAAGGGACAGGTGAAAATACTCATTCCTAAGACAAATGAATGGCCCCCATCAACAGGGAGCTAGCCTGACTATAGGACACCCTGAGTTCACTCTCTATGGAGACAAAGTACCATGGGACCTCAGAGAGTGAGGGGCTTAGTGACCCTGGGAGTGCAAGCAAGGGTTCTTGGAAAAAGAGATGAAGTAACATTTCCGAGATTAATTTTCAATGCCGCACAACGTTTTGTAGATTGATGGATCCCCAACAAACTGTTGAGGGAAGGGAAATACTGGACAGGGTGGGGGGAGCAGGGTAGGCAGGAAACAGTCTTCACAATCACTCATTACAACTTGAGGTCAGAGCACGTTTGGGACAAAAGATATAAGCTGTGGCAGATTTCACAACTGGAGCTGGTGGTTGCCGCCATTATAGGACCCAGGCAAGGCTTAGGAGAACGGAGTGCTGGGCTTCTGTGGGGAGGCGGGGCCAACATGAAGGCTGGGCTGAGTCAGATGACTGCCACAAAGAAGGCTGGGAAAATCCCCACCGCAGAAGGGAGAGCATCACAGTTGCCAGGGGCAACAGCTCTGCCTAGCTTTTCCATGCACTCAGCCCTTGACTCCCTCCTCCCCCTCCCAGCTGCAGAGGGTCCACAAAGAGGAAGGGAAAGCTGGGTACAGCCACCCTAGTCACTGCAGCCAGAGGGAGACCCACTGAGGCTGTCTGTGCTCCTTCTCTAGTGCCCACCAGAGGGGCCCTGAGCCCTGGGCCCTGCCGGCCTCCTTGGGGGATGCCCTGGACCACTACAGAGCCTTGGCACTGCTACTCACAGCGAGTTCAGGGACCGGAGGCCCTGGAAGGCGTCGGGCGCGATCTCCGAGATCTGGTTGTTGCTCAAGTCTCTGCAAGGTGAGCAGAGAAGAGATGGCGGCTGAATCCCTCAGTGGCCACCAAGCCCTGCCTGTCCCCCCTACCTCCCAGATACAGGAGGGCAAGGGTTTCTTTGAAATTAGGAAAGAGAAGGGCCAGTTCCCCTATCTACCCGAAAAACCCACGACTGGCCACTATTTCCCTGTGCAATCCAAGGGTCATGCACGGGCGGATACCCCAGCTTTCCCCTACACACACCCCTCACAGCCTCAACTGCTCCTATGGGTGCCCAAGCTGAAATGGTCAGCTCTGGTCATGTGCCAGACTTGGACTCAGCATCCTATTTAGGCCGCATGATAGCCCTTCGAGGAGGTCGCACCACCGCCATCCCCATGTCACAGATGAGCCTGGTAGGAAGGCCAGATGATGGCTTTGCCGAGGGCTCAGCCACCGCAGGCAGACTCAGGACCTGCCCCGGGGCTGTGGCCTGCCTGCTCCAGGCTCAGCCCCATGCTGACCCGCAGGAAACAGCAGGAGGCACTCACATCCTCCGAAGCTTTCTGTAGGGAGAGAAGGCTCCGGGAGGGATGGACTTGATCCCATTGAGCTCCAGGCGGCTGCAGAGAGAGAACACAGAGGAAGGACAAGGGCAGGTCACCCCACCCCTGCCGTTGCCCAAACCAGGCCCTTTGCCCGCCAGCCCCTGCTCCCACCCTCCATCTGGAGTAGGGGGGCTGGCACAGGCAGAGAAAACGGACAGGTTTTCGAGCTCCATTATCCCAGGCTGCCATGGCTGAAAGGGGCTCACGAATGATGCTATACTAAGAAACCAATTCTTTTTTTTTTTTTTGGCTGCACCGCGGGGCTTGCAGGATCTTAGCTCCCCAACCAGGGATTGAACCCGTGCCCCCTGCAGTGGAAGCAAGGAGTCTTAACCACTGGGAACCGCCAGGGAAGTCCCTAAGAAACCAATTCTAGCAGACTCACCCAGCTGGGCTGGACAGATGGACCACAGAGGGATACCCCTCTCCAACCCTCCAGAGTTGCCAGCCTTGGGCAGACAACCTGGCCCAGCTGAGGCAAAGCATGTCTTCTCCGTTTGCACTGAGGGGCCTCAGGGCAAGCCTTGGGGTAGCGCCTGCACTGGCTCTTCACTGGACCACCACAGCCTGGCCTGGCCTGAGGGGTGCATCCCAGCGCCTGCCCTGCCTGTACTTACATCTCCGTCATGGTCTCGGGCAGGTTGGCGGGGATGGCGGTGAGACCTTTGCCACGACAATCCACAATGCCGTTGCTACAGGTGCACATGGCTGGGCAGGAGCCGGAGGAGAGGGTGCAAGAGGGCACGTGCCCCGCCTCCCCCTGGCCTGTGGAAACAGTGGGCTGTGACCTCAGGGGGCCCTGGGTCAGGACCTCCCTTCCTAGATACGGACTGATGGATGGGGACAAGGTGTTTCTCTAGATGAGGATGAACCAGAGGAGATCACCAAGGACCATGATGTAACTCTGCGGGTGCCTGGTACATAGCAGGTACTTGTTTGCTGAACTTGAATCTGAACATAACTGTGCTGCATGAGCATGTGATTTGCACGCTCAGAAATCCTACCCTCAGTTCTGAGGCTCCAGGTTCTAATCCAAGTCACTCAACACTTCTGGCCTGAGTATGACAAGGACCATGTTTATTGAGCACTTACTCTGTGCCACATGCCATAATAAGTGTTGTACAGGCAGTATCTCGAATCCTACTGCAAAGAGCATGAAATCATTGTGGCCACTTCACAGGTGAGAAAACTGAGTCCTCAACATTAATTAACTAGCACATGGAATTCACACAGCCTCAACATTAATTAATAGCACATGGAATCTCACCACATAGGTGGTGAGATCAGGGTGAAGCCCAGTGTCTGATGTAAGGACCCACACTTTTTTTTTTTTTTTTAATTTTTTTATAGCTACTTTATTTTATTTATTTATTTATTTATTTATTTATTTTTGGCTGTGCTGGGTCTTTGGTTCGTGCGAGGGCTTTCTCCAGTTGCGGCAAGTGGGGGCCACTCTTCATCGCGGTGCGGGGACCGCTCTTCATCGCGGTGCGCGGGCCTTTCACTATCGCGGCCCCTCCCGTTGCGGGGCACAGGCTCCAGACGCGCAGGCTCAGTAGCCGTGGCTCACGGGCCCAGCTGCTCCGCGGCATGTGGGATCCTCCCAGACCAGGGCTCGAACCCGTGTCCCCTGCATTAGCAGGCAGATTCTCAACCACTGCGCCACCAGGGAAGCCCAGGACCCACACTTTTTAAAACCACGGTATCATCGGTTATGCCAAGTGCACCATCGTAAGTGTATAGCTGGCTGAATTTCCACATGTGGGTACCGCCACAGAACCACCCCCTCAACATGGAATATTTCCATCACCCAAGAAGCTTCCCTCATGCTCCTTCCCTGAGCTAGCCGCTATTCTGAGATCTATCATCAAAGATTTGCTCTGCTTGTTTGTGGACTTCACATAAAGGAAACCAGACAGAAGGCTCTCTTGCATCTGGCTTCTTTCACTCAACGTAAAATCTCTGAGATTTACCCATGTTGTTGTGTAGTTTGTTCTTTTTTATTGCTGACTCATAGTCTATTGTATGTACATGCCATCATTGGCTAATCCAATCTCCTGTTGGTGGACATCTGGGCAATCTCCAAGTCTGGGATATTATGAAAAACGCTGCTTGGATGTTCCTGGATGTGTGCTTGGCAGAACATGTGCACATACCTAGCAGTGGAGCTGCAGAATCACGTCTCACACACACCGCAGCCCTGAGTACGGCGGTGTTCGAGCGCAGTCTCGGGGGCTGCCGGTGCTGAGGAGGAGGGGACAGCCACCCCACCCCACCCCCGAGCCTCACCCTGAGGGGAGGAGGCCGAGCTCTGTGTGGCTGGCAGGCTCAGATCCACCGGCTTGGGAGGAATGGGTAGCCCCTAATCCTCTGTCACGGATCTGTGAGCCGGTCATTCACTCAGCAAACATTCCTTGAGCATCTATCTCTCTGTGTCAAGTGTGAGCAAAGTACTAAGAAATGGCCAGAGAACACAGCACACGTACCCATGCTTTCATGGACTTTGCAATCAGTCTATGCGGGACTCCCTCTGGGGCCAGGGGAGGCTCCCTGGGCCCTGCAGGTTGAGGAGGAGGAGGGGGCAGCAAGGCGGGGAGGATGTAACCAGCAGGGACACAGCCTGCCAGGAGGCCAGGGTGGGAGGCACCCGCTCCCGGGAGGGGCAGAGGCAGGCACGACTGAGACGCAACCGTGAGGAAGCCACCAGGCAGAGGAGGCAGAGGTGACCTTGTCCAGCCTCGCAGAGCTGGAGGGCAGTTTGGAATCTCCTAGGAGCACTGGAAGGCCAGGTAAGGACAAAGCTACAGTGACCAGCCCGAAGTTGTGGGTCTCTTTAGGTCTTTCTGGCTGCAGTATGGAGATTGGAAGGGCCAGAAAGGAAGTGGGGTGGCCGGGCAGGAGTCTCTCACAGGACCCCAGGTGGAAGATGGAGGTACGGACTCCGGAGTCCATTTCACTTCGAACCAAGGCTAGAAGGCCCAATTTAATGACTTTTCAAGATAGCAGGGGTGAGACAATGGGGGATGGGAGAGGCGGTAATAGGAGGGGGCAAGGAGTGGGTGGAGTGAGGGGTGGGAGGTGAGGGGCGGGAGCACTGGGTAGAAGCAAAGAAGCAAAAGGGAGATGTTGGGTAGAAGGGATGGGACGGAAGGGGACAATGGGTAGGGGACAGGAAAGAAGTGATGGGTAGGAGACAGGAGGGGAAATGCAGTGGAGGCAAGAGGTGATGTGGAGACACAGGTGATGGGTGAGACCACGGATGGGGAAGGAGGAAGAGAACAGTGAGGACAGGACACAATGAGTAGGGACAGGAGAGAACACGGGTGAGGACAGGAGAGAACACGGGTGAGGGTAGGAGATGCTGAGATGTCCTCATCCCATCCATGGATGAGGACAGGAGGTCACGGGTGGGCCAGATGTTAATGCGTGGTGACAGGAGGTTAGTGGGAGGGAACGGGAGGTGGGGCAGGGGGCAGGCGATGGGCAGCCGGGAGCCCCAGCAGGGCCTGCACCCACCTGAGCAGCTGAACTCACTCTTCTGGACCTCGGCCACGTTGAGGCCGCGCAGGCTGGCAGGGCCCGAGCACTGCGTGAAGAGCCCGATGGTTGGCCGCTGCCTCAGCCACTGGGAGAGCCAGGCCAGGTGGCAGTCGCAGAACAGGTGGTTGGAGTGCAGGCGGCTGCGGGGGGGAGGGAGGGGTCAGGGTGGCTCACGACCCACCTGGGCCCCCAGCCCCTGGCCGCACAGCGGGAGCCCCTTCGCCCACAGGGCAGGGGGCCGAGCCCCTGGCGCTCCACTCAGCCGGGGCACGGCCTACACGCAGTCAGCTACGCGGCTCAGCCCCAACTTGGGGATTACCTGCAGCAGCGGGAAACTTCCCAGCAGCTGCCCCTTCCCTCCCAGCGGGCTCGGCGGGCGAGAGGAGGCACCCCTTTGGCTGGAGTGTGCCCAATGAAGATGCACCTCACCGAGCTCACGTAGACCCACTGCCCAAATCACTTAACTCATCTTCAAACACAAAAACAAATCATTTGTTGTCCCAGGAAAACATCAACTATAAATGACATTCAACGTCCTTTCGTTGTAGATCACCTCCCCCTCCCCCAACTCCACTCAGCCCCCGCCCTGAGGTGGCCTCCGGGGGTGCAGAGGAGGCCGAGCTCCTTCCCCTCCGCCCCGGCACCTCCCCTGCCCGGCACTGTGCTCTCGGCCGGCCCGGGCTGACTCACAAGGTCCGCAGCCTGGGCATGTGGTTGAAGCTGGACACAGGGATGGTGGTGATGCTGTTGTTATTCAGGGTCCTGAACGAGGGAAGCCAGAGTCACTGAGCGTCCGCCCAGCCGCAAGCTGCGCGGGAAGGAGGGGCACAGCTTCTCCCTCACACTGCGGCTCGAGTCCACCCTGGAGGTGACCAGCCCTGCGCTGGACCCGGGGGCTACGCCGGAGAGCCACCCTCAGGGAAAGCCCTGGGCTGTGATGAAGAGGCAGCTGCACCACAGACCCCCCAGGCTGGTAGGACAGGGGAGGGGGGGGCCATAGAAGGTGAGGATGGGTGCAGGCTCGGGCTGGCCTGGAAGAAAGCGTGGGGTTTGGACAGACGGAGGGAGAAAGGGGAGGCACTGCAGTCCTGTGTGTTAGAAACTCCAGAGAGACACGGCCACTCGCCCTGGGCTTCATCACGAGCAGTTTAAGCCTGGGTCACACTGCCACAGGCATGACCCCAGGAGTACACGTCCTTCCGTCCTTAGCGACAAGTCTAGGAGAGCAGAGAGCACGGCCTCTGCCCTGGGCCTGGCACCCACCTCCCAGGCCTCCCGCCTCCTGTGGGGCTTCCCAGCCCAAACGCCAGCTGCCTGGGCCTCAGCGCCCGTGATGGCCAGCTCTCCTGCCTCCGTTTCCCTTCCTATGTTTTACTTACAGCACTTCCAGCCCCCGCAGAGCCCGGAAAGCTCCTTCCTCAATGCAGCTGATCTGGTTCTTGTCCAGCTGTCTGTGAAGCAAGGGAAGGTTACAGAGAGGATGGCATGTTGCCTACAGCGGGGACGTCCAGACATTTTGATCAACCACTCCATTAGTTTAAAAAGTAAAAAGGCCCTGACCCCAATCATTTGTCCAGTACATATGTGTTGATCCAAATAGTAAATGTTAATAAAAGCTTAAATTCTTTCTTATTTTTAGTTAAAACAGTAAGTATAAATAAGTTATATTATACTCCTCTCCCCAACCTTGCATATTTCCTGGGGAGCAGGCACCGCCCCCACTTTGGAGACCACCTAGAGGGTGCTTGCTGGTGGCCGTAAAATCAGAGCCTGTCACAGGAGCCATGGCAGCCACAGCCGGCAAACAGATTTCAGCCTGAGTGCCAAGTGAGACCGACTCACAGTGGCTACCTGGACCGCTGCTTCCAGAATAAACTGAAGCTGTGATTGGGCTCCTTGGGAAAGAATGCGGTGATCAATTACCAATGTCTACTACAGGCACGAGGGTCAGGGAGTGACAAGCGTGCCAGGCATTTGCCATCACTATGGCAGTCAGACCTGGGGTGGGGTGGAGTGTAAGCCTGGACCAGAATAAATTTGAGTAATGGAAATAAACCATTATATTTAATTAGCATTCGGCTTCCCTGGTGGCGCAGTGGTTAAGAGTCCGCCTGCCAATGCAGGGGACAAGGGTTCAAGCCCTGGTCTGGGAAGATCCCACATGCTGCGGAGCAACGAAGCCCGTGCGCCACAACTACTAAGCCTGCGCTCTAGAGCCCGTGAGCCACAACTACTGAGCCCGTGTGCCACAACTACTGAAGCCTGTGCGCCTAGAGCCTGTGTTCCGCAACAAGAGAAGCCACCACAGCGAGAGGCCCGCGCACCGCAACGAAGAGTAGCCCCGGCTCACCGCAACTAGAGAAAAGCCCGCGTGCAGTAACTAAGACCCAACGCAGCCAAAAATAAAATAAAATAAATAAATTTTAAAAAATAGCATTCAGGGCTTCCCTGGTGGCGCAGTGGTTGAGAATCTGCCTGCTAATGCAGGGGACACGGGTTCGAGCCCTGGTCTGGGAAGATCCCACATGCCACGGAGCAGCTGGGCCCGTGAGCCACAATTGCTGAGCCTGCGCGTCTGGAGCCTGTGCCCCGCAACGGGAGGGGCCACGATAGAGAAAGGCCCGCGCACCGCGATGAAGAGCGGTCCCCGCACCGCGATGAAGAGTGGCCCCCGCTTGCCGCAACTGGAGAAAGCCCTCGCACGAACCGAAGACCCAACACAGCCAAAAATAAATAAATAAATAAATAAATAAATAAAAAGAAAATCCTTTAAAAAAAAAAAAAAAAAATAGCATTCAACAAAGTGTATTTATTTCCATATCTCATTTAAACCTCAGCGCAAGCTTGTGAGATAAATATGATGTCCCCATTTTGCACAACTATATATAGAGGCTCAGTGAAGTTAACTGACTTGCAGCAGCTTATACAATATGGACCTGCAAGAAAACATTCAGACCCAGCTCTCCCCACCCACTGGAGGGCAAGGGCACAGAGACTGTCCATTGCAATGGAACAAGAACATCACCCAACACCCCACAGCTCATGACACTCCCTTCAACCTGGCCCCCAAAGGATGCCTGTTTCCTCCAGCCCCAGACTGTTCCAGAAGACCATGCTGGCACGAGCCATCTCAGAGCCCAGACCAGCTCCTTGGCTGCCTGGACCACAGGGCTTGGGGAGACCCATAAGGATGCTGACAGGGGTGGCCCGACAGTCCCCAAGCCCCTCTCCCTCCCAGGCCCATACTCACAAATTTTTGAGGTCTGTGGCCCCACGAAAAGCCTTTCTGGGGATGGCTTGGATGGTGTTCTCACTCAGGTCCCTGCGAGGACAAAGCCAGAGGGAGAACACTGTCAGAAGAGGTTTCTCCAGAGTGCCCTGATGAGTCAGGGAGGTCAAGCTGGCCAGACAGTGCCCAGACCAGACACAGCTGTATCCCAGCACCTGGGACAGTGCTTGGCATGCAAAGATCACTGGGTGAACATTTGTCGAATGAATGAATGAGTGAATAAATGAGCTGGAACTCGGTCCCCAGCCACTTCCCCTTCTCTGGGCAGAGGGGTTGCGGCTGGAGGGTGCAGCCTGGGGCAGCAGGGATCAGCTCTGCCAGCCCCCAAGCCTGCCCACCAGGCCCACCGGGGTCAGCTCAGCCCCCAAGGCATCGTCCAGGGCTGCAAAGGAGCAAGCAAAGAAGGAGCTTCCCGACGGGGCCCACAGCTGCCCTGAGACCTATGGCAAGTCTACCTACCGTTCCTGATCTGTTTTACTGATCAGGAATGGAGGCTTCAGAAGAAGGCACAGCTGGACCCCAGATAACCCAGCCAGTAGGTGGCCCACCCAGGTTGTGAACTCCAGATCCCGTGGTCTCGGGGACTGCAGGGAGCAGGGCTGCCGCTGAGCCTGGATCCACACGGGGGACTGAGCACGCTGGCCTAGGGGCTGCCGTGCTGCATCCCTGCCCTGGGGCTTGGAGGGCAGGGACCTCGGAGGACTCCATCACCTCCCCATTATTAACGTCCTGAAGTGAGGGAGGAGGCGTTGCAGGGACTCAGCAACTCAGCTTCTGCTCCCCAGCAGGACTGGGCCTAGGCACCTGTCCAGCTGCCTCTCCTCCCTCCCTCAATCCTCACTGTGGACTTTTACAAACGCCCCTTTGCTTCCCACCGTGCTGATAACAACCGCCCCCCAACGCCTGCACCCAACGCCTGCACCGTCCAGCACGTCACAAGCGCGCCTGAGCCTCGCACTAACCGTGGGACAAATACTGTTGCCGTCTCCCTTTCACAAAGGACGAGAGGGAGGCTCAGAGAAGTTCCACAGCTTTTTTGAGGGAACACTGGCGGGTGGCGGCTCCAGAATCTGAAACTGGCAGTCAGGTTCCAGAGCCTCCCCTCACACAGCAGCCCTGGGAGGAACTGCGACCTCAGACGGCCAGGGCTGCCTGTCCCCACGTGGGACGGGCAGTTCTGCAGACCCCGGACCCTCCTCCTGGGCCAGGCCCATGGGGCTTTGACCATCTCCATCCCTTCAACCATTCACCCCACGGGCCTCAGGGTTCACCTCAAACCTGAGAACACTGCCCACAGGGCCACTCAGCGCACTGTCCCCTGAGCTGCGGGAACCGCTCCCCTCTGCCTGGGTTTTTCTGCTGAGACAACAAAACAGAAGCATCGCAGCAGAGCGCATGGGGCCCTGACCTCAGAAAGGCAGGTTCGAATCCCGGTTCCCCACCTCCTGGCTGTGCATCTGTGGCTCAGCCTTTCCCTCCTGAGCCCCAGTTTCCTTGTGTGCAAAGTAGGGGAATACAAGCCTTGCAAGGCCTGCCCCGCAAACCCCCCAAAACCCTGCCCCCTGCACAGAGTGTGAGCCAACCTCTGTGAGCTCCCTCCCCTCCGAACCCCGGTCCCTCCTGTCCCCCAGCTGCCTAACTGGCCCCAAGCACCTGTGGTCCAAAGGGGCTTTGTCACCATCACACCCCCTGTTCCCTGCTCGGTCTCTCCTTGAAGGAAGGCGTCTCAAGCCTGTGACACAGCCTCTCCTCTCTCTCCTCCAAAACTACATTCCCGCTGTGTCTGGCTTCACTATAACCGGCCTGTGTCTGTCCCTTAATGTGACAGAAGCTTCTCCCCACTCTCCCCCCAGCCTCCCAGGTTTCAGAAAGATGGAGGGTGCCCAGGAGTGGGGACCTCTGGCAGCACCCTCATCTCAGCCCCAGCTAGCAGTTCGCCCTTCAGCCAAGCCTGGGAGGAAACTCTGGGCTGACAACTCACAACCATTATTCCGTTTAACCCTCACTACAATCCTGCAAGGAAGGTTTCTCCTTTGTATCGACTAGTTTATTGATTTAGGCCAACCTTGTTCCAGAAAGGCTTTAGGGTGACTTACAGGGATTTATAAAACAGCAAGAGAGCAGGAGTAAAAAGTAGGGCAAAGAAAAGACAAATCAATATCGGACACCAAGCATGCAGCACCACGTGATCCACACAGCTGCCTGGTCGGGACAGGGGGTAGGTTCTAAGCTTTCTGAGAGCTGATGTGAAAAGGGAAAACTGGTCAGTTAACTGCATCCCCGATATATGTATAAATTCAAAAGAACCAGTTTCTCGGGAGTAGAGCTGTTTTTGGCACTAAGATAAGACAAGAATTTCTCCAGGGGTCTTTATAAAAAATGACTGTGTGTCCTAATCAATAACGCTAGATCCTTATAATAAATGGGTTTCAAGTGTCTGTTTCTTATAATAACATCACATCAAAGTATGATTCAGGCAGAGCAATTCTATGAGGACGCACACCGGGAGCTAAGTGGGGAAGGAAGGAGCAGGAACGGTCTGTCAAAGGCAGGAGGCATCAAGCCTGGCATGATCCAGGAGTAGCTGAGAGCAGGAGGTGCTGGGAAGAGAGTGTTGGCAGGAAAAAGCCTTGCAGACCAGAGAAGGCGACAGGTTAGACCAGAGAGGGGTGTGATGTGACGGCCTTTTAGACACGGCTCTGGGGCACCAAAACTTATAGAGAAAAGATGCTGCCCCCAATGGACACCAAGTGTCAATTATTGACGTGAGGGTCCAGGGGTGGGTGTGGATCCACCAGGGCCAGGCCACAGTAGTGAGCTGGTGCTCACACTGTTAAAATGAGTAAAGGAAACTGAATTTGAGACCTTAAAGAGGTCAGCCTCTAGACCAGAGGGAAACAGGTGAGCCTTGGAAGGCGGAGGAAAATGCAGAGTGCTGACAGCAGAGAGGGTGGTGGAGAGAGCCCGAACTCTGCAACGGAAGGATCTAAGTTCAGTTCCTGCTTCTGCCATTTACAGCAGAAGTTACATGCCTGAGAGCTTCAATTTCCCTATTTGTAATATGGGGATTAAAATATCTACCACGCAGGGCTTTGAAGAAGATTAAGAGAGTTCATGTAAATATTTACGCTTCTGTTCTAGTACCTCCATTTGGCAATATTTAAGATATGCTGGGGACTTCTTTGGTGGTCCAATGGTTAAGACTTTGCCTTCAAATGCAGCGGGTGCAGGTTCGATCCCTGGTCGGGTGGGGGCTAAGATCCCACATGACTCGGGGCCAAAAAACCAAAACATAAAACAGAAGCAGTATTGTAACAAATTCAATAAAGACTTTAAAAATGGTCCACATTTTAAAAAATCTTTAAAAAAAACACAAAAACTCTTAAGAAGAAAAAAAGGAAAGAAAAAAAAGAAATGCAGGCTTTTGTCCCACCTTCATTAAGCACAGTCCGCCTATCCCTTTGCTAAGGTTCTGACTGTTGTTTCCAGTTATCTCACTAGGGGGCGCCAAAAGCCTTCCCCGGACTTGGGTGCTTGCTCAGCCATTTGGAAAACCCAAACAAAGCTATTCTTTTTTTTGCCCCGTTGATCCCCTACCTGGTCAACAACTGTCTTGTCTTTCCCAAACCTCTTTGAAATAAAGTTTCTCATATCCATTTTCACCAGGTTGGCATGCAAACTTCAAATGTACCACCTACAACTTTTCTCATCATATTTTCCCAGGCCCTGAGCCTCCTTTTTCTCCCTGAAACTTGATCGATGTTGCCCTATTCTTCTCCCTCGGTGACCTTGTCAGAGACCCTGAAGTGAGGTGCGTGGCCTGGGGTGTGTCAGGGCAGAATGAGATACACTGAGAGAGGCCATCCTGGAAGAGGGAGGGCTCTGGAGCTGGAAGGACAAACCAAAACCCGGAGCAGCTGGTGGCCCGATCCTGGCCAGGGGGAAGCACAGGGCACAGAGCCACAGGGCGGACAGCAGCTCAGAAGGACGCCTCAGGCAGGACAGCGAGAAGCAGATTCGAGAGCAAGGATGCAGCAACCAGACAAGGGACCGGCTGGGGACAGATTCTACGGGAAAGGATAAGGTCCTAAATTTCCGACAAGCTCCCAGGGGATACAGATGCTGCTGGTCCAGGAAGCACACACTGAGAGGCCAGGGCATAGAGGAGAACACCCACAGCTGAGTGTCACCCTGGAGACTTGGGTTCAACGAGCCCTCTCTCACCCACTTAAATCATGTGGTCTTGGGTGAGCCACTAACCTCTCTGGACTCAGTTTTCTCATCTGCAAAATGGGGGTGAGAAGTGGTACCTACCTTGCAGGCTCTGATGTGATAGGCACTGGGTGCTCTCACCCCTGCCCATGACTCCACACGTGCTGCCGTTCCTTCATTGCCTCGAATCCCTCCTGCCACAGGACCTCTGCACTTCCGTTCCCTCTGCCGAGACTATTCTTCCTCCACTCTTTTTTTTTTTTTTTTTTTTAATTTTTATTTATTTATATTTATTTTTGGCTGTGTTGGGTCTTCATTTCTGTGCGAGGGCTTTCTCCAGTTGCGGCGAGCGGGGGCCACTCTTCATCGCGGTGCGCGGGCCTCTCACCATCGCGGCCTCTCCCGTTGCGGAGCACAGGCTCCAGACGCGCAGGCTCAGTAGTTGTGGCTCACGAGCCCAGTCGCTCCGCGGCATGTGGGATCCTCCCAGACCAGGGCTCGAACCCGTGTCCCCTGCATTGGCAGGCAGACTCTCAACCACTGCACCACCAGGGAAGCCCCCTTCCTCCACTCTTGAGGAGGAATGGTAACTCCTATTCATCCTCACATCTCAGTCTACAGACACCTCCTCTGACGGCTCCCTCTGCTGCAGGTTCCCAGGGCCCCGACGCTTTCTCTTCTCAGCACTAATCCAGGTTTATAATGAAATATTTGTGTACTGGATGTAATAAAATACTGATTTTTGGTTAACATCCATTTCTGCCTCCAGACAGTCCCTGGACACCTGGTGCGCTGCAGAGGCTCAGTAATTTTTAGCTGAACTGAACTAAAGTGGATCCTTCCATGATTCTCTTGCTCCAATCCCTCTGCATTTTCCAGATTAAAGCAAGGAGTTAGGACAGGCCATGTGACTGAGAGGGAAAAGCAGGGGCTTTGGGGCAGGATGGCTGGTTCTGTGTGAACTTCGTGAGACCAGACCTCTTCCCCGTGCACTGGGTATGGTTGTACTTGCTCTGCCTAACACTCACCCAACGAGTGAGGGCTCTGAAGGGGGCTGGGGGGAGAAGCACTTGTTGCCAACGGTGTTATAATCGACCCTGCCCTTCCCTTCACCCATCCTTATGGAACTTCAATAATTACCCTCCATGGCTCTGAGGTGGTCCCAGCAGCACGAGCAGAGAGGTAGGGGAGCCTCTGAGGAAGGTAAGTGACTCTCCTAGGACCCACAGGAGGACAGGGAGCTGGAGCCCCTGGGGTCCACCCAGGGGGCTCGAGGTAAGGGTGCTGCAGGCAAAGATCCCCCTGCCTGAATCCCACCACCCAAGATCAAGGGCGCTGAGATGCGAGCTGCTGCCGGTACCTCCACCCCCGGAGTCTGGGACACCCCAGTGACCCCAGCTGGGTCCCCCTTTGCTGAAGAGAAGTGGGTAGCAAGCCCACAGCCTGGCTTGGGCACCACCCCAGGAGCACCGCCCCTCCTCCTGCACACCGCCAAGGGCTCGGAGAGGCAGGGGCTAGAAAGCCGAGGTCGGGACCCCATGTTCTCTCTGCTAATCCCCCTTCACGCTCTAACCAGATTGGATCCTGCTGGCAGACCGGCCTGAGGGGATCAGCACAGGGGGCGTGTCCAGCCGGGGATGCTGGGCACCAGCCAAAGCCAGTCTCAGCATGGGCTCCTGCCCCTCCCTGCCGGCCCCACTGCAGAGCTGGGGGCCTGCTCTGTCTGCCTTTCGAGCCACACGGAGGCTCTGGGCAACCCGGCCTGTGCCCTCGCCCGACTGGTTACCCTGCGCTCGCCCAGTATGGGGCTGGAGGAAACCAGGGCGGCCCGACTGTTCCAGGCCACCTCGCCCAGGGCTCCCTTAGCGGATTAAGGACTTGGGCCTTGGGCCTTGAAGCCGGCCACGTACCTCCCACCGAGGGACCTCAGGGCAGTTTCCTAACGCCTTGAGCCTCAGTCTCCTCCTCAGTAAAGTGGGAATGACCGTGGGGTCATGGGGCTTAACTGAGGCTGTGCGTGGTGCTCTTGGCCGGGGCTGGCAGAGTCAGCTGCCACTGCTAATTGCCTTTATGGGCCTCGGGGCGGGGGGGCCAGCGAGGGTCAGGGTTGAAAAAGCCAGGTCTTGGAATCAGGGGGATGAGGGTGGAGGCTGGCTCTGCCACCAGCCCGCTGTGTGATCTCGGGCACGACTGGCGGTTAGTTCCCAGCCCCTGGGTCTCCCCTTCCAACAGCACTACCTCCCAGTGAGGTCGGGAGGATTAAATCACACACGGGGGGCTTCCCTGGTGGCGCAGTGGTTGAGAATCTGCCTGCTAATGCAGGGGACACGGGTTCGAGCCCTGGTCTGGGAAGATCCCACATGCCGCGGAGCAGCTGGGCCCGTGAGCCACAATTGCTGAGCCTGCGCGTCTGGAGCCTGTGCCCCGCGACGGGAGGGGCCGCGATAGAGAAAGGCCGCGCACCGCGATGAAGAGCGCGCACCGCGATGAAGAGTGGCCCCCGCTTGCCGCAACTGGAGAAAGCCCTCGCACGAACCGAAGACCCAACACAGCCAAAAATAAATAAATAAATAAATAAAATCAAGTAAAACTTTAAAAAAAAAAAAAATCACACACGGGTGGGCCCAGCTACGGGCAGCCTCCCTCACGCTGCTGCTGCTGCTGCAGCTGCTAAGTGCCGCCCAAGGACCCTCAGCTGGTGACTCAGCACCCACGTCTCTGGCACCTGAACCAGCAGCAGCGGAGCCACCTGGGAGTTTTAGAAATATGAACTTTCTAGCCCCGCCTACTGAATCAGAATCTACATTTTAGTAAGATCCCCCCAGGTGATTCATATGCATATTAAAGTTTGAAAAGTGCTGGGACTTCCCTGGTGGCGCAGTGGTTAAGAAACCGCCTGCCAATGCAGGGGACACAGTTTCGAGCCCTGGTCCGGGAAGATCCCACGTGCTACGGAGCAACTAAGCCCGTGTGCCACAACTACTGAGCCTGCGCTCTAGAGCCCGCGAGCCACAACTACTTAGCCCGCGTGCCACGACTACTGAGCCCGCGCGCCTAGAGCCCGTGCTCCACAGCAAGAGAAGCCACTGCAATGAGAAGCCCACGCACCGCAACGAAGAGTAGCCCCCGCTCGCCGCAACTAGAGAAAAGCCCGCACGCAGTAAAATAAATAAATAAATAAATTTGAAAAAAGCAAAGTGCTGCATCTGATAGAGGGAAGCTTAAAACTCTTCCTGTCCCCAGCTAGGGCTAAAGCAAAGGGGTTGTAGCCCCTGTACCCGCCAGCTTTTCAAAGCCATGGGCAGAGGAGACAACTCCCACTCCTTAGGGGTCAGGATGGGAGGAGACTTGGATACAGACACCCCCACTGGGTGGAGAGAGGGAAGAGCAGCCTCTGACCTGTCCTCTGTGGCATGCCACTGCCCACCTTCGTGGGGAACAGAGGAGGTGCTCACCAGAGGCAGGGCAGTGGCAGCCACGACATTAGTACCACTGCCCTCCCTACATTCCTGCTGGGGTTGGGGCGGGGGGATGCTGCCTGAGAGGCACTCAGCTCCTCCATGCCAACAGGAACCACTGCTCCAGCTCAGGGCCCCAGGCCAGGGGCTGGGAGACAGAGCCCCAGGGGGCTGCTCTGTACCCCAGATCCCTGCTGCAGGATGCACCCCAGGGCTGGGATGCCGGGTGCACACCCGCATCTAAGGTGCTCCTGGAATCTGGCAGGACCATCCCTCCTTTGTCTCTGCCTATCCTTCAAGTCTCCCCTCAAATCCTACCCTTCCCACCCAGGAGGGAAATTAGCTCTGCAATTACCCCTCCCGGCCCAGGCTCCCCAGCCCAGAGACAATATTCAGGGGCCCCAGATCTACCCTCCGTGGGTATGTGGCATGTGCGTGCACCTGTCTCCAAGTGACCTTCAAGGTGGGTTCTTGAGAGACATTTGGTGATAAGGACCTGAACCCTTTCTGCCTGGGCTCCAACCTCAAGGTAGGGACTGGGACTTTGTCATTCATAAATCTCAGGTGCTCCCAGGAGAGCAAGCTGAAAGCTGATCAGGGGCTGATTCTCAGTGTGGATGAGTTTGTTTCATCAACTCCAGAAGTCAAGTTTGGGTCGGGGGAAGGGGGAGAGTGCAGAAGAGACCAGGGAGTAGTATCAAAGGACAGGCTGGTGGTGGGGTGAAGGGGGAACTGGTCCCACCATCCACAGCCTAGTTTCCTTTGATCTTGGGCCCCGCTCCCCTGCTGTTGTCAAAACAAAGGAAAGACACCCGCACCCCACCTGGGAGCTGCCCCTGTCTTCTCCTAAGGCTACACTAAGTAGCCAGTCCCCCTTGCTAATCCTTGTGCTCCCCGATCCCCTCTCCTCTCCTCCCGAGGGCCAGAGCCAGGCCAGCTAGAATAAATGGCTGGGGCCGTCAGATAAGCCTGTGTTCCCCAAAGGAGCCTCAGTGAGGGGAGGGTGAGGCGCTGGCAGGGCAGTAGCTGGTCTGGGAGGGGAGTCGGGAGACCTGGGTTCAAAGGCAAGCTCAGAATCAACTGGCTGCCTCTTTGCACCTCAGTTTCCTCATCTGTAACATAAGCTTATGAGCGGCAAACAGACAAAGGTATGTGAACATATCCTGAAGACTGTCTGGCACACAGTAGGTGACAATCGTGTTGCGGCCAAGGCTTCAAACCATCCCTACTAATTGCTGGGTGGTCCAGCTCTGACCCCTCCCCTTCTCCACCCCTCTCCTCCTAAGGTGGTTACAATATTCATGGAATTAAAGCTCACGCATGCTCTGTGAGGCCTTGAGATTTTAAAAAGTGTTAAACACCCAATATTTTCCCAAGGAGCTCCTGATGTCCAAACTCCCGTAGGTAATTTTGGAGGCTCACACCATAGATGGTGGGGTTGGAGCTTTGCAGGAAAAATGGGCTGCTCGGAGCTACCAGTGCATGCCAGGCACCGTCAGCAGGAGAGATGCCCTTCCTCTCCTGTCCACCACACCACCCCGAAGCCACACACCCTCCTGTGGCCAGCCCCCCTCCCTCTAGACCCACGGAGTTAATGTTGCAGAAACCTCATTAGGAAGAGACATTAAGCAGCCCTGGATCGCGGCGCCATGAAACCAGCCTGGGTAACATTTCCGTGAATTGGGCTGTTTGTCATGCAGCTACCGAGCGCCACTGCAATCATTTCCCACAATAGAGATAGCAGAGGAGAGGCACGCACCCCACAAAGCAACCACAGAGCCCTGCCAAAGAAAGCTGCTCGGAGGCTGGAGTCCCATTCAGGAGTGAGTGGCTCAAGGACAAACAGGAAACAGACCAGAAGGCACAGGTCCCAGACACCATGGCAAGAACACAATAACGGCAATCGGGCAAATGAAGGAGGCGGGGGAATGCAAGCCCCTCTTAATTTGAGTGCCGGGCAAGGCCTTCCCTGTAATCAACCACCATGCACTGAGCCCCCAAGAAGCCCCAGGCATTCTGCTGAGTCCTGAGCAGGGATGCACTGGGGGAGACAAGGCTCTTGTCCCAGACACATTTGAGTCGTTAGGACCAATAACTTCAGAGATTCCCAGCCCAGGCACACAGTGGGGAAGGGGCAGGGGTGTTCAGCAGGAGAAAGAATCAAGATATAGAGGAAAGAACATGAGCTTTGGAGCCAGACAACCCTGGGTTTGATTCCAAGCTCCACCATTTACTGCCTGTGTGACCTTGGGAAGTTACTCAACCTCTCTGAATCTGGTTGCTCACGTGTAAAGGAGAGCTCACCACAGCTCCCTCTTGCTGGGTTATATAGTGAGGATTAGATACCACAGGTGCCATTTAAATAAAGCACAAAAATAGGCAAAACGAATCTATGCTGTTAGGAATCAGGATCGTGGTTACTGGTGTGAGGGGATTAATGACTGGAAGGAGGTACAAGAGGCTTCTGGGTGCCCGTGATGTTTTCCTTCTTGATCTCCTGCTGTTTATATGGGTGTGTTCACTTTGTGAAAATTCAGCGAGTTATATATACGAAAATGCATAACACATGTACAGAAATTTGCACTTTCGTGAATATATGCTATACTTAAATGGAAAGTTTTTAGAAACAGCATATAAAGCACTGATTCCAGCGCGTGGTGCTTTGTAGGCATTCAACAAATGCTAATGTCCTGCCTCCCTGATCCTCCCCAGAGGAGACAAAGGTGGAAAAAATCTTTGAGGTGACCAACACCCAAAGAATTGGGGCTCACAATTCTAAGCGGTGGGGAAATCCCCAGGCTGAGAGGACACAGCACAGAGGGCAGCGTGGCAGAAACAGTGCCCACCCCGAAGTGATGAAGGACTGGGAATCAACATCAAACAGACAAGGAGGCGGGAAAGCAGGCCCTGTGGGCACGTGGGCATTTTGACTGTGCTGGGTGAGATGCTGTATCCCAGGGTAGGACGGCATCTGTCTCCGTTGCAGCAGTTCATGTCTGCTTCCACATCTCCCTGAAGAGCAGGTACAGTGCCCTGCTCCAGGATGAGACCTCAGGGTCCAGTGGGATGGGCTGAGACACTGACGCTGGAGGAGCGAGGACCTTGGGGACCCCCAGGGCAGGCCTGGGGCCTGGGCCAACAGAAGAGCCTTCAGAGCTGGTCTGGATTCCTTCTTTGCCTTGTTTCAGGAAGGAATTAAGGCAGTTTTAGGGATACATTATGAAATGGAGTAAGATAACAGGAACCAGAAGAAGAGTTAAAAACAAAAAGAAGGCAAAAATGAGTAGACATATCAAACAAGAGGGAGAAGTACACCCTACAAAAGTCTTTGCATCTGCTACCTATGGGCCTGGGCTTCTCCCAGCCTAGGAGGATGTGGAGACTGCTGTGCATACAATTCACCAAGTCCACAGACGAAAACAAGCTTGGGGGAGAGGCATGGCCTTTCCTGGTTCTAAAACCAAGCATGGGGGACTTCCCTGGTGGCACAGTGGTTAAGAATCCGCCTGCAGGGCTTCCCTGGTGGCGCAGTGGTTGAGAATCTGCCTGCCAATGCAGGGGACGCAGGTTCGAGCCCTGGTCTGGGAAGATCCCACATGCTGCGGAGCAACTCGGCCCGTGAGCCACAATTACTGAGCCTGCGCGTCTGGAGCCTGTGCTCCGCAACAAGAGAGGCCGCGATAGTGAGAGGCCCGTGCACCGCGATGAAGAGTGGTCCCCGCACTGCGATGAAGAGTGGCCCCCGCTTGCCACAACTAGAGAAAGCCCTCGCACAGAAACGAAGACCCAATACAGCCATACATACATACATACATACATACATACATAAAAAGAATGTAAGCAGACAAGAATAGCATGAAAAATAATAATAATAAAAAATTAAAAAACAAAAACAAAAACAAACAAACAAAAAAAAGAATCCACCTGCCAATGCAGGGGACACGGGTTCGATCCCTGGTCTGGGAAGATCCCACATGCCGCGGAGCAACTAAGCCCATGTGCCACAACTACTGAGCCTGCGCTCTAGAGTCCGTGAGCCACAACTACTGAGCCTGTGCGCCTAGAGCCCGTGCTCTGCAACAAGAGAAGCCACTGCAATGAGAAGCTCGTGCACCACAACCAAGAGTAGCCCCCGCTCGCTGCAACTAGAGAAAGCCCGTGCACAGCAACAAAGACCCAATGCAGCCAATAAATAAATAAATAAATGTTTTTAATAAATAAATAAATAAAACCAAGCATGGAGGCTTCGTACGGGTCCCATAAAGAGGCAGCAGCAGAACAGAAAAGCAGGACATTTACCAGCATCCCCAAAGGAGGCTCAAGGATATTAGGTTGCCTCCTTCTGAGTCACTTCCCCAGAAGCGAAGTCACAGATCAGCCAGTTCTCCAAAGGGCCCATTTGCTAAATTTCTTTTGTTTCCTTTACCAATTTGGTTTTAGCTGGGTTGTTTCCCATTTGTCTTCACAAAGGCCTTTTAGGGGCTGTTGGGTTTTCCCTGCCCCAGCTCCTTGCAGTCACAGGAAGAGACTGGGGCTGGGTTCACCGTAGTTCAAACACCAGGAGCGGGGCCAGAGACAAATGGATCCATCCTGAAAATACTATCATAAAGACGAAATGCAAACCAGTCGACTCACACAAAGTAGTTAAAGAAAGTAAGTCAATTTGATGAATTGGTCATTTGACAAACTGGCCATTCAGTGAATTGACTTTTGGCAAATTGGCTTTTAGCAAAATGCCATTTGGTAAATTGGTCTGCTTCTGACACAGCAGTGTGTTTCACAGGGCAATTACTTACCCACTGCCAGTCCAGGCTAATGGCCTGGGATCAGAGCTCAGGAGAAGTCGTTCTGCAGACAAGTCAACCCCACCCCATGCGCTGCTCTCCACTGGCCTGCCTTGAGCCAGGGTGGATTTTAGAATATTTTGAGAGATGCATGCCTGCAGACCATCCTTCACTCGTATCATTTTTCTCAGTTAAGTTTATCCAGCTCTGAGGGCAGACTCTGGGTTGTCCCTCACAAGGACCTGGGAGGGGTATGGGCAGGATTCAATGTGGTTTGGGAAGAGAGAGACCCAAGCACAGGGGCAACAGGACTGGGCAAGCAGAATCCAAGCTGCGCCCGGGGAGGGGGGCTCCACTCAGGACAAGTGACCAAGTTGTTAGTTTGAGTTTCCCCAGGGAGAACGTGGGGGCCCTGGCCGATGCGGCACGGCAGCTAATGCCAGAACAGACGTCTGATTGAAGCCCACGGCAGGAGTGGTCCACCAAGGAGGCCAACAGAGTATCACTGAGCCCCTGAGGCATTCCCAATCTTCTCTTCCCTGGCCCGTAAGGGGAAAATGGGGTCCATTTCTTTTACCAACGACCTCGCCCACTGTCTCCCCATCCCCTTCAGAGCAGTCCAGGCCCTGTCTGAGTCTTGGCCTTAGGAGTTTCTCAGAAGAAAAGGGGTGCTTGGGGGACTGGAATGGCACGAGGTCAGCCTCCCCAGAATATTTGCAGCCCCTCACGTCCCCTCCATATACACTCACAGGGATGCCCAAAGGGTATAAGACCCTTAACTACCTCCCAGACAGGCAGAAAGACAGAGCCTTGTCCTGTTACAAGGCAAGGAAGGTGTCTAGTTCGCTTAGTGTGTTCTGCAGGTGGCAACAGCAGCAAGCAAGCCCAGAAAAGCAAGGCAGAGGGGCTGGATGAGGAGCTGTCCGTGGTGCTGAACCCTCTCAGCAGCTCTTCTTCTGGTCAAGGCTAAAGACCAGAATCCAAATACCTTGGATTCTAGCCACCTTCCACCTTACCCAGATGGCCCACATGCCAAACCTTGTATCATCAGCTTTTTTTTTTTTATAAGCCCACAGTGAGTCTGGCTCGTAGTATATACACAGAGGGTCAGGAGAGCACCATCATGAGCATCAAGGGACCCATTCTTAGACTCAGGAGAGGCATGTGCTGAGGACGATCCACATCACTAAGCTACTTCTCGACAGAGGTGAAGCTTGATCCTGCCCCATTTCCCCAGAACTAAGACCTCCCACTGCCTGGACATAGAGCAAAGCACAGAGAAGTGCTCAGAAATCGCCTGGCCACGTCAGATCCTTGCACAAAAGCTGCTCATTTTAATCCTTAGGACCTTAATGATCATCACTGATGCTTGTACAACACACAGTTACTATTATTGATGATGATAGCTGCATATATTAAGGATTTATTATGAGCCTGGCACTGCGCTAGGTATTTTATATGTTTTATATACATTATCTCATTTAATCCTTAAAACAGCTTTCTGAGATAAATACTCCCACCTCTCTGGTGTGGATGTTGACACTGGGAGAGGTTAGGGCATGGGGCGGGGGTAGGTAGAGAGTATATTGAAACAGTCCATGCTTTCCACTCAATTTTGCCCTGAACCTAAAACTGCTCTAAAAAATAAAGTCTATTAAAAAACAAAAAAAACCCTCTCACCATACCTGTTTTCCAGATGGCATAACTGAGGTGTCAGAACTCTCCCAGGCCGTCTGACTGCAGAGCCCACAAGCTAACCCACTATGTTACACTGGCTCAGCACATCAGAACCATCAAAGTGATGGACAGGGGGGTGGGGAGGCGTCTAGAAGCGTACACATGTCAGCAGTGACATGTGATAGGTGAACTGGGAGGGAGGAGGTGAAAGCCTAGAAAGCAGAGTATGATAACGAACATTCATAATGTTGACAGTCAGTCATCAAGAAAAGGTTAAACTATGTTCAGGACCCTCTGTTTTAGAACTTAGATAATCGTATAATAAATTTCAGATACATCTCATCAAAAATGGTGGGAGGTTAGCATGTTTTCTCTGAGCAGCCAGGCCATACGGAGAGCAGAATGCCAGCCCCTGCTGGGATGTGCATTGCCCATGGACTTCTCCTTGCACCTGGATTCCTACAAGTATCTCAGAAACTGTCACTTCTTTCAAACCCCCGTAGGTCTGAAAGACAAAGAGGCGAGCTTTGGAATCCTGTGGTGAGGGGCTTCAATCACAAGTCAGTACAGACAGGCAGCATCCCCTGGGCCTCTGAGAATGAAGGGGTTCTGGTGCAGGGGAGCACCTGCCACCTGAAGGGGAGGATCCAAGGCCACCAGCCACTGGCTTCTCACAGAGTCTCTGGCGCACCCTCCGGGCCACCACCCCTTGGGTGCCCCCAGCAAAATAAATGATCACCAGGGCTCCTGTCCCCAGTCTTCATCTAGGTGTGGAAATGAGGCTAACTGCAAAACCTGGGACACAGAGGGCACCCACTAGGTGTGGAAATGAGGCTAACTCTGCAAAACCTGGAACACAAAGGGCACCCAGACCTCCTGGTGTGGTGGCTGTGACCAGCTTCCGGGAGAGACAGACAGAGGGTCGGGGAGGCTCTGATCTGACCACCAATGTGAACACCAAAAACGGATGTTCGGGCTCAGGAGCTTTCATCTCAGCATCCCAGTTCGCCCAATTCCCGATTCTCTAGGAGGGATGCAAACACCCTCCAACTTCTTGGAGGCCAGCTCCAGCAGCCCTGCCCTCCCCCAGGGGATGGTTGGTGCAGTCAGGTACCCTGCTGTCCTGCCTCATCTCCTTCACAGCCAGACCAGGAGTCCCCACCTGTGGGGCTACAGAGCCTCAAGGACCATGCGGTTGTTGCAACATCTGGGCATCCTCACGCACCCCTAGCATCACCTGCAGACAGAATGAGAGTTATGTAGGACCTTGGGCTCCACCTCTCTGAGCCTTATTTTCCATGTCAAAATGGGGACAGTGAGAGTCCTTTTCTCAGAGAAGTGCCATGAGGATTTGGTAGGTGGGTTCGCAGCTTCAAACCAATAAATGGGAGCTATTGTTATTGCTCTTCTTATTCTTCTCACATAGGTTGTGATAAATAAGACATAGATTCACTTAAAAGCACTACTGGATTCATATGGCCCTCTTCAAAGACAAGATGTGTTTCCTCAGTCATCATGGGTACCTCATAACTGTACCCATGCTTTTTTCTTCTTAGCACTTACCATAGTTTTAATCAATTGATTATTCATGGTATGATTTAGCTAATGTTTATCTCCTCTATTAAATTATGCATTCCATGAGGCAAGGGCCATGTCTGTTTACTGCATGTCTAGCAAAGAGGTGGGATTCAGTAAATATTTGATGATGATTTGGGCTATTCAAAAGGTCAAATTAGCATTTGGGAGGAAGTCTATGATGTTTTGACATTAAAAACAGGTCCCCAAAAAAAAAAAAAAAAAAAAAACAGGTCCCCTCCAGGACTGACAGGATAAGGGTACGAGGCCCCCTGCTGTGATCCCACACATGGCTGTTGTTCCTCTGAGGGGCCTGCTGTCCAGCAAAGGGCAAAGGCTCTGAACTGGATCCACACCGACTCTGTGATAGTTTCAGGCGGGAAGGGCCACAGCCCCCAGGGAGGAAAGCTAAACAGCCTCTCCAGCCCCGCTCTGCTCCCGGCCCACCTCTCTGTTCTGCCCTCTCCCACCATCTACTCACTCCTCCGGGTCTCCTAACACCCTCCGCTGTTTCCATCACTGCAACTGTCACATTGCATGTCTGCGAGTCTCTCACGTCCTGATAATAATAATGACAGCACAGATGTCGAGAAGGATACATCTGCCCTTTGCCTGCCGGCTGGAGGAAAGAAAGCTCACTAACGCAAGGGGACAGGCTATCATCTGGGCCACATCTACCACCACACCATGACAGAGCAGGCACACAAATGCACGCCCACTCGCTCCCCGCACGTCTGCCTGAGTTCACTGTTTACTGTTTTCACCTCCTGCACCAAGGGTCCAGCCAGAAGGCGGTGACATTCCAGGTCTGATTCCAGCTTGGGGAGCCCAAGGCCTCGGGGCTAACCTTGTGCTCCAACTCAGGATTACCAGAGCTCTGCACTGGGGTGGTGGGGCGCGTGTTAGTCAACCTGGCCAATATTTCCCATTTTTCATCTTTCATTGTTTGAGAACAAAGCCAGTTTGGAGAAAGAACAGGGGAAACTAGAGCCTTGCTTTTCAAAGTGTGATCAGAAGAGGTGCAAGATGGGCACTGATAGAAATACAGAATCTCAGGCCCCAACCCCTACCTGCGGAAAAAGATCCTACATTTAATAAGGTGATTTGTTTGCACGTTCAAGTTGCAAAGCACTGGATAGAGCAGTGGTTCTCAAACTTGGCTGCATACCGGAACCACCTGGGGAGGTTTAAGAAATACTGATGCCTGGGCCCCACCCCAGAGATTCTGATTTCATTAGTTGGGGGCAGAGCCTGGGCATTGGGATTTTTCAAAGCTCCCTAGGAGATTCTTAGGTGTGGCCAAGATGGAGAATCCTTTCTACACATGTAGCCACCCCTCAGGCCCCTCACCTTGTCCTCCCCCGCCTAGGACCCCCCTTACAGTGCTACATCCTTCTCCAATCCTTTCTCTCTCAGTTATTTCCAATCCCACTGGATGACTGGTGCTAATCAATGTTGAGGAAAGTGAGCCTGGAAGAGTAGTTCATACTAGGTGGTAAATGACTGACAGCCCCAATTTCCACGAAGTATGTGCCTTTTAAAAAGAGGATCCCTGGGCTTCCCCGGTGGCGCAGTGGTTAAGAATGCGCCTGCCAATGCAGGGGACACGTGTTCAAGCCCTGGTCCCGGAAGATCCCACATGCCGCAGAGCACCTAAGCCCGTGTGCCACAACTACTGAGCCTGCGCTCTAGAGCTCGCGAGCCACAACTACTGAAGCGCACACACCTAGATCCTGTGCTCCGCAACAAGGGAAGCCACCACAATAAGAGGCCCACGCACCTTAATGAAGAGTAGCCCCCGCTCGCCGCAACTAGAGGAAACCTGCGCACAGCAACAAAGATCCAATGCAGCCTAAAATAAATAAATTAAAAAAAAAAAAAAGGATTCCTGACTCAGCCTTCATCAGTGGTGACATCCTATCGGCTTAAGGAACATAAAGGAAACACTTTGAGCAGAGAGGACCTTCCCGGTCACCCTAAAATTAGCCTTTTCTATACAGCCAAAGTTACTATTCAGAAAAACAGCTATTTATAGCCTGGATGAAAGTTCGCTACTTAAGTCAGATTGCTGAGCAAAGATACATGTGCATTTATCTGTGTGTATGTGCCCAACTTTCTATCTCTTACTGATGCTGGGGTGTCCATCATCATTTTGGGGTTGGAAGGAGAAAGAAGAAAAGGGGAGAGAGGAAGAGGGCACCTTAGAAGCCAGGTGCAGGTGCTGGGGGCAATGCTGGGGGTGGGAGCATCCGAAGGTGACCACCTCCACGAAAGGAAGGAAGCACCACATCTCACACCTTCGAGGTGGCTCTGGTTTAATATCCCTGCACAAATGCACTCCCCTCATCCTCACGGGTGGCCCTGGGAAGGGTCCAGAGACCAAGGGAGGGAAAGACTGGACCAAGTTTATTTATCAGATGAGCAGTAGAGGCCAGACTAGAAGCTGGAATCCCACAGGCTCCCAGCCTGCCAGTGCGTCTTGGGCTGTACTCTGGAGGGAGAAAGTGCAGGAAAGCAATGGGCTGTGGTCCTGGGAAGGCAGCAGCCAACTCCCAGGCTCAGGTTGCATGGCAAAGCTATCTGTGGAAAAGCAAGGGAACCAGAGACAGAGGGATGGAGACGAGAGTTCAATAAAGAGAAATGGGCAAGAAGAGCATGAAGAAGAGAGAAGCTAGATGAGAGAAGAAGACAAAGAAAGAGAGAGGCCAAGACCCCCATGATTGGGGACGAGGCTCTGAGGCAGGAGACGGACGGGGTGCTCGGCTTTTCACAGCAGCGAGAGGTGGCACTGAGTCCAGGCTATGCCTGACAACCAGCTAAGGTGCAAATGAAAAGAGCTCAGCGTGAGAGCTGCTGGGGCTCCTCTCGGGCACTGGGCTCTGCCACCCCGGCCTCTCTCAGGCAGGCTGGAGGCCAGGGGATAATTGGCCCATGGCTGGAGGTGTCAGGCTTGGATGATGAGTGTGAAGCCTGCAGGTGACCTGCCCATGGGGACACGTCCTATGTGACTAATCACCAGGCAGAGGTGAGAATGGAGTTCTGGCCACTGCAACCCCTTCCTGGTAGAATCAGATCCTGGGTGGGGGTAAGGGCTGTCCTTACTCGTAGCTGGGAAGGGAAGGGTTTTGGAGTGAGAAGAACCTGCAGCTTGAATGGCTGCAGGCTAGGGGACAAGACATAGGCACAGGCTGCCATCATGGAGGGACAGGGTCACAGGGAATGGTGGTGTGCAGGGTGCGTGGTCCACCTTCTCTCGTGCACACCGCAAATCCAACAAACTCTGCATGTGAGTTAAGAGTAGAAACTCTGCAGCCAGATTGTCTGGGTTTGAATCCTGGCTCTGCCTCTTACTAGCTGGCTGACTCTGAGCTTGCTACCGAGCCCCTCTGTGCCTCGCTTTCTTCTTCTGTGGAGTGAGAATAATAAATAATAATTCTACCCAGCTCATAGGCTGTTGTGAGGATTCGATGAGTGAGTATGTGTAAAGCGTTCTGATCAGTCCCTGCTGGCACGTGCTAAGTGCCGGGTGAGTTGGCATCATATTTGCCGCTGAGGTTCAGGCAGCCCCTGTGGATGCTGGGCGCTGGGCTGGGGACTCAGGCCACAGCGACCAAGACAAAAGAGGCCCATGCTTCCGTGGGTTTCCATTCTGATGGGGGAGAGAGGGACAATAAGCAGTACAACCCCAAACCCCCCAAGCTGATTTCAGAGATGGACGAGTGCTTTGAAGGAAACAGAACAAGGCATCACGCTGGAGAGTGACTGGGAAGGAAGGGGGCGTCTGTGGCCAGGGTGGTTGGCGGGGGCTGCCCTGTCTGTCCAAGGAGAAGCCAAATGGTGAGAAGGAGGGAGCCATGCAGAGTGCTGGGGAAGAACATTCCAGGCAGAGGAAGCAGCAGGGGAAAGACTGTCAGGTGGGAAGGGGCGTGAAGTGTCAGGGAACAGAAGGCAGGCCAGCGCGGCCAGCGTGCCAAGCGGGAGGGAGGAGACGTGGCTGGGAACGAATGTAGGCAGGGACCAGCGAGGACGGCTTCATGGGCATGGCCGGGGAGTGGGCTGGACTCTGCATGAGGTAGAGGGTGTTAAACAGGAGCTAGGCAAGATCTGATTAGTATTTTTCAAAGAGAACTGGCTGCTGGGAGGTGACTGAATTACAGAGGAGCTGGCAGAGGCAGTGAAAGCAAGCACCGAGCCCCTCCTGACAACCTGGGAGGTAGATTTTTTATGATGAGGAAACTGAGGCTCAAACAGCTGCTGCAGGATAAAAGGGGTACAAAGAGGGACCAGAGCAGCAGCTACTATTTATTGAGCACTTACATCTCCCAGGCTCTGTGCCTTGGTACTTTCCCTGTTGCCATTTACAGAAGAGGT
This sequence comes from Balaenoptera acutorostrata, assembly GCF_949987535.1. Taxonomy (NCBI): domain Eukaryota; kingdom Metazoa; phylum Chordata; class Mammalia; order Artiodactyla; family Balaenopteridae; genus Balaenoptera; species Balaenoptera acutorostrata. The sequence continues at coordinate 31,628,813 of NC_080079.1, read as the reverse complement.
TAAATTGGGAACCCGAGGCCACCCAGATGGTAACAGAGCAGAGTTAGGCCCTCAGGTCAGGCTGACACCAAAGCCCATGCCCTTGACCACTGAGGCTGCCCTCTTCTGGTGTTGGGGGATGGGAGAAGACCTCTGAGGGGGCCTCTGGTTCAGAACATATCTGCAGGGCTCTATCCTGCTCCAATCCTAGGACACCTACCTACTTCACAGATGGAAACTCCCCACTGTGAGAGGAGGAGGGTCATTCAATCTCAGAGGTGGGGCTGGAGGCAGAAAACCTTTATAATGCTTTTGAGATCATTTACCTAAGTCAAGAAAATACCTATTTGTCCTACCAAATTTTGTTCCTACCAAAAAGTCACTCTGGTTTGATATAATTCTATCACCGAGCTCCAGAACTCAGAATCTGTCTCTTGCAGAAGGCAAGCACTATAGATTCAAAGCACAATTTATTTTGATTTTTTTCTACTTAACATTAACTTTGCAGCTGCATCAGAAAACCCATCACTGTAGACCTGTTCAGACACGTTCCCTGCATCATTTCTTCATCTTCTACCTGGAAAGGAGCCTCTCCTGATGTCTCTTCATGAAGCTGGCCAGGTTCCTTAGAAAATTTACCTTGGTTTGTGGCACTACTACTGATTAGGGCCTATACACTGTGAAGCTACCTGTGAACTTGTAAACTTTTGTGTTTTAGAGCAGCAAATTACTGCTGTCTGGTAGAAAAGATAACTTCAAGGGTTAGTTATTGCCTTTAGGACATTAACTAGCTTTATATCTAACTTTTTAATTTTATTTCAACGTTCTCTGTCTTTGATTATAAGCTCTCAGCGCCTCAAATTCTCCTTGGAACAACTTTACTATCCTGCTGGTTTTCTCATTAATGAGTTAAATAAACACAATCACCTTATATTTGTATGACAGTCAGGTTTCTAACTTTTTTACTATCATGCTTTGGCAGTCGTTTTATCTCCATCTTGCAGATGAGACCACTGGGGCTAAGAGAAGCCCGTGAACTAGCTGGATGCACAGGGCCAGCAGGTGTGGAGGCAGAATTTCGGTCTGATGACAAAGCCCCTGCAGGTCTCACAGGTCATCTGAATTGACAGGGGCCTTAGAATGATCTGATCAAACCCCTATACTTTACAGGAGACCCTGAGACCAAGAGCAGAAAGAAGGCTTGCTCACAATCACACACCACTAAGCACAAAGGGCACCTTCAGCTGAAAAGATGTTTCTCCTTTTTTAACGACTGCCTCATCTTTCGTTTGCTCAATCCTTGCCACCCACAGGGAACAAGAAAGAGTGCCTGCCACACAGTGAACTCACCTGCCTGCAGGACCAGCGAGGCACCTCCAGAACAGAGTCACTCCTCAGAGTACCAGGCAGGGCTCTGACCCGAGTCCATGGAGGCCCTGAGGACCAAAGAGGGGCTGCCAAAGTCTGTGCATCCCTGGAATTTGGTGCAAATTTTGGCTATGTGCATAAGATTCTCAAAGGGATAGGACTCCAAAAAGATTATGCATCCTGCTTTGAGATTGTCTGTAGAAGGCCCCTGTTAGAAGCAAAGGAACTGGGGCTTCCCTGGTGGCGCGGTGGTTAAGAATCCGCCTGTCAATGCAGGGGACATAGGTTCGAGCCCTGGTCCGGGAAGATCCCACATGCCGCGGAGCAACTGAGCCCGTGCGCCACAACTACTGAAGCCCACGTGCCTAGAGCCCATGCTCCGCAACAAGAGAAGCCACCACAATGGGAAGCCCGCACACCGCAACAAAGAGTAGCCCCCACTCGCCGCAACTAGAGAAAGCCTGCGTGCAGCAACAAAGACCCAACGTAGCCACAAAATAAAAAAAAAAATTTAAATAAATAAAATTAAAAAAAGAAGAAGCAAAGGAGCTGCCCGAGAAGGAAAACACATTAATGTCTAAGCACGTGCATAGTTAGCCTGCTGAAATGGGCCTGGTGGCCATGAGAACAATGCAATTCAAAAGTCATTTTCGAATTGGGGCATTTCATTGGTCAAGCATCTAAAAGACTCAGAATCTCTAAGATTGTATGTGAGAGTCTCAGGCCTAGAGACACATGAATGCCACTTCTGGTGGCACAAGAGCAGCCAAGGGCCAGAGGGTCTCACCCAGCACAATGAGACATCAGATCCCTGAGAAAGGGATTCTGGTCTGTTTTGTTGGCCAATTATCCTGGCATCAAGAAGAGAGGACTTCCCTGGTGGCGCAGTGGTTAAGAATCCGCCTGCCAATGCAGGGGACACGGGTTCGAGCCCTGGTCCGGGAAGATCCCGCATGCCGCAGAGCAACTGAGCCTGTGCCGCACAAGTACTGAGCCTGCGCTCTAGAGCCCATGAGCCACAGCTACTGAGCCCACGTGCCACAACTACTGAAGGCCACATGCCTAGAGCCTGTGCTCCACAACAAGAGAAGCCACCACAATGAGAAGCCTGTGCACCCAACGAAGAGCAGCCCTCACTCGCCACAACTAGAAAAAGCCTATGAGCAGCAACGAAGACCCAATGCAGCCAAAAATAAATTAATTAATTTAAAAAAAAACAAAAAAAGAAGAGAGCTTTGTATATTGTAGATACTCAATGCATATTTACTGACTGAATGAGAATCGTCCAGGAGGAAGGAGACATGGCACTGACTGATGATGCCTATAAAAGCCAGGCCCAAAAAAAAAAAAAAGCCAGGCCAGGGCTTCCCTGGTGGCGCAGTGGTTGAGAGTCTGCCTGCCAATGCGGAGGACACGGGTTCGGGCCCTGGTCTGGGGGGATCCCGCGTGCCGCGGAGCGACTGGGCCCGTGAGCTGCAGTTGCTGAGCCTGCGCGTCTGGAGCCTGTGCTCCGCAGCGGGAGAGGCCGCGATAGTGAGAGGCCCTCGCACCGCGGTGAAGAGTGGCCCCCACTTGCTGCAACTGGGGAAGGCCCTCGCACAGAAACGAAGACCCAACACAGCCATAAAAAAAAAAAAAAAAAAAAAGCCAGGCCAAGTGCAAGACCCCAAAATAATAAGATTAAGAGCAACTAACACTTAGCCCTTTACTATGTGCCAGGCTTTACCTGCCCCCCTCATTCATTCCTCACAATGACTCCCCAAAGACATTGTCCTATTGGGAGCTCCATTTCACATATGAGGAAAGTGAGGTTCAAAGAGGTTCAGTGATTTGCCCAAGGTCACATAATTGGGGAGCCCAATCCACAACCTGGACCAGGTCTGTCTTAATCCAGATCTTAACCAACACACAAACACTGCCATTCCTGGATTCATGGGAGAAGTGGTAAAGGAAAGAGCCAGAGCAGAGAGAAAGAAAACTGTTAAGTGGAGTGAGGAGAGGGCAGTGCAGTGGTCAGAAGACATGACCTATGTTGCAAAGCTCTGCTGGGACAGTGTTTACAAGACCTTGGAAAGGTAGTAGTGGAAAGGGAAAGGGGAGAAGCAGTAAGATGTGGCAGAGGCTGCCGTTGTCCCCAGCCAAAATCCATTCTCCCCCCTTTTTCTTCTGTTAAAATTGTTTTTGGAGTGTTTTTTTTGGCATCAATGGGCCAAGAAAAAATATACATTTCCTGCTTCCCTTGCAGGCAGGGGTGGCCAAGAAGAGGTAAGCAGAAGTTGCTTATTGAAAAAGTTTCCATAAAAATCTCTGTAAAGAAGGCTGACTCAGTTGGTAGAGGTGCCTTTTTAGGGGACTTCCCTGGCGGTCCAGTGGTTAAGACTCTGCCTTCCAATGCAGGGGGTGCGGGTTCGATCCCTGGTCGGGGAGCTAAGATCCCACATGCCTCAGGGCCAAAAAACCAAAAAACATAAAACAGAAGCAATATTGTAACAAATTCAATAAAGACTTTTAAAATGGTGCACATCAAAAAAAAAGAGGTACCTTTTTATCTTTCCTTCCCCTCTTTCCTCCTTTTCCCTGCCTAAAACCCATATGAGATGACTGGAGCTCCAGCAGCCATCTTGAACCATGAGGTGGCCTTAAGGATGGAAGACAAAGCCCAAGAATGTTGGAGCAAAAGACAGAAGGATCCTAGGACCTTGATTCCTAGCTGACTCTGTGCAGACATACTTTTATGTGAGAAACTCCTGTATCTAATTTAATCCATTTTTTCTTTTCTTTCTTTCTTCTTTTTTTTTTAATTTTTCTGTTCTGATGAGCCAAACCCAATCCTCCCAACTGGCACAGAAATCCACTTTGAGGAGAAGACCAGCAGAGGTGTGCAACACCCAGCACTACATCTGCAGAAACATCAGATGGAGGATCTGCAGAGCTGACCACAGTAGAGAAGCAAAGTCCTGAGATGAGGGGGAGATGCCTCCTTCCCACCCCAGACTCTCTCTTAGGCAGGAAGCAAAGGAGGGTGGGAGGACACACAAAAAAGGTGATGTTAAAATGAGAGTGAATGCCAGAGACTGCAAAGATGAAGATTTTCAGGTGACAAAAACCACCTGGGAGAAGACTGTTTCAGAGCTGAGACTGTCGGTCACTTGCTTCTGCACAAGTGGCAGCTGGGGTACAATGCCCCAGAGGGTCCTCTTCACCCCAGCTAAAAGAAAGACCAAGGTCCCAAAGCACGTTGATCCGTGGGAATATTTCTAGGCAGCAAGTTCCAGGGCTAGTGCTGGAGCCAGGCCATAGGGGACCCTTATGGGAATTAGAAAAAGATGCCCCTTCTTCAAGACACTTCCATCTACTTGGAGATTGTCAAAATAAATATACAAACTTACATCTATGATGCGAATGTGTCCCTTAGAGATGGTGCCCTTGGACAATGCACAGCCTGCACAACGGTACACAATGACCGTACATACATATCTATGTGGTCCCACCACACCTGCATCAACTGGCTGAACGTTATGCTCCTAAGGACGTCCCAGCCTTATTGAGTGATGATTACATGAGGCCATGTGGACCCCAGTTAAGAAGGCAGGAGAGACTTCCACCCTACAAAAAGACATAATGCCAAGTCTGGGCACCTGTGTTAAATGTCATTCATAAGAAAAATGCAGACGTTACCATATTTCTTGTCCGTCATTGTGATAAAGACCAAGCACAGTGCCTAGGCAGAAATCATAGTCTAATAAGAATTTGTGGGCTGCATCAATGTATGATAAAAATGAATGGGGGCGTGAATATCTTGGAATTTTATTATAATTAATTAAAGCTACTTTGTGTCATTTTATTGGTTTATTTTTTCCCTTGGACGGAAGGAAGAACTTTTACAATTTATGGAAATATTTTATGTAAATAAATGTAAATGAGTATATCTCAATAAATAAATTATTTGAATGTTAATTCCCTGCCCCAACTGCCAAAAAAAAAATCCTAGTTAAACTGCAACCGTGCTTTCCAGCCAGGATCCAGCTGCTGACGTCACCACACTTTACCGCGGTTCTCACACAACCACGATTTCCCACGGAATGCCCCTCTGCTCGAGCCCCCTCGTTCCTCCATACCCCCGTTGTCCCCATGTCATCTCATATCTTTGGATGCCAACTCTGGGACCAGAGAGGAGAAGTTACCATGTCCCAGATGAAGGAGGGGTGGGGCTGAATCAAGTGCCACTGAGATTCTTAATGAGCAGCAGAGTTCCCCTAACCAGTGGCAAACGGCTCCTGACACAGGCATCTAGGGCAGAGGCAAGCCACCGCCCTGTGGCAGGAAAAGAAGTCACAGCCACACTTGTTGAACTTGCATTTGTTCCACGCACTCTACTGGACATGAAGTGGACAGGGAAGAATGCCCTGGACCCTGATTTGGAGGCCTTTGTTAATGCAGAGGCCCACATTAGCTGTGTGACCTTGGGTGAGTTCCTCTGCCACTCCGGACCTGTGTCCCCACCTGCAAAATGAGGGCCCTGACTAACATCTCCAGGCAGTGCTTCTTCAGCTGTAATGTGCACACGCAGAGTCTTGTGCACATGCTGATTCTGACCCGGTGGGTCTGGGGTGGGCCTGAGAGTCTGCATTTATGACAAGCTCAGAGGTCTCTCCTGGACCTGGCCTGGTGCTCTGCCTCATTCCCAGGGGCCAAGCTAAGAATCCCTCACCCTGAATGAGGCTGGCAGCTGACCCCTCTCCTTCCTCTACCCTGGTGCCCATTAGATTTCAGCCCAGCAGACAAAACAGCCAGCTGTGGACAGAGCCCAGGGACCCGGACAGCTGTCCTCTGCTTTTCCCTTTCCAAACAAAATTTGATCTGTCAGTTTTTTTAAATCACAGAACAGCTGAGAAAGAGAAGCATCTCCTCCGTATCCATCTCTGCTTCCCACCCCCACTCACCACTTGCCAGAAACTAGCCTTGATGCTTTCCTGTCATCTTCCCCCAGACCCCGCACGTGTCAACCGAGGCTGACAGGGTCCCCCCAACTCCCCCTGCCCTCCCCACCATTCTCTGAGCTCACCTCTGGCAGAGTCAGCTTGCCAGGCTTATTTTTAACAGCTCTGATTGAAGCTGGGATCCCGCTGTCATTTACACTCCCTCATCATTATCAGCTCAAAGCTTCCAGCAGCCAAGCTAAAAAGGCTTCGCAGAGCGTGGAGCGGGAGGGGCCGGGAATGAAATGCCAGCGGCTCGGCCCTGCTGCCTCTTGTGGAGCTGTCCCACCACCTGCCCCCAGCACAGCCTACCCTCCCCAGCTTGACCGGAAGGTGGGAGAGGCAGACAGCCCCCGCCCCTCACCAGCCTGGCACTGAGCGACTAGGGGTCTCTTGTTCTGGTGATCACATTTTCTCTCCCAAGAATCAGGACACGTGGTGTGACTTAGAAAAGCAGGGAGGTGAAAAGATGCATAGAGGCAGAAAAATTAAATCCCATTTAGTTGTGTATTTAATGAGAGCCATCAACAAGCTGGGTGGTTTTATCCTCATTCAGACAAATGCTGAACTTAGAGCCTCTCTGTTACTCTCTTGAGTCCTGGAATACCCAGAGCTCTGTTTTCTCATCTCTGAAAGGGGATAATCATCCATGCTCACAGGGTTCCTGGGAGGATTAAATGAGAAGAGGCAGGTGCCCACAGCCAGGCTCCACACCAGCAGCCTGCCGTCCACAGCCGGTCCTCTCCCGCAGGAGCCTCCTCATCCCAGACATCAGACATCAAACACTACAACCACATCTCATCCTTCAAGCTACTGAACTACTGAGCCTCAGAAAGAAGAGACATGAGAGCGGGGAGCGCCTTGACGCTCCCATCTCTGAAGAAATTCATGGTCGTGTTTTAGTCTGCTCAGCAAGGTCAGAGTTCACGGGAATGTGTCTGACTCACCACTAAATAATTTACTCAAGGGTCAGAGAGGCAATAATTTTTACAGAGAAAGCATTTCCAACTCAATGCACTAAAACGTCAGTTCATTAAGATGGTGGGGGTGGGGTGGGGTTAGGAGGTGAGAACCAGGATCATGGCAATGCTTTTGTTGGGAGGAGAAATTAGCTGTTAAAGCACCGAAAGGACACACATCAGTTAGATTTCTTTTTTGTTTGTCAATGATGTCTTGCCTCTATGGATACTAATAAAAAAGCAAACAACCTAAAGGTTTTGATACTGGATATCTTAAAAAACTACAACAAAAAAAATCTCTGTCCATCTCCAGGAGCCCCCTCCAGGAAGTCTTCCCGGGTTTACCCAACTCTGGGCGTTCAAGATTACTTTGCAATCTTGCAGCACTTTGCTGTATGGTCTGGTCTGCAATCCACTGCACCTCAAGCAAAACATTAAATTTCTCATTGTTTCTAGCATTCAAGGAGGGCCTTCCCCAGCCATACAGTGTCCATGGGTAGCCACGGGCCTTGTCCCTCTCCGCCATTCCCTTGAAGAGAGCAGGCAGGCTGTATTTGGCTTGTTCAGAGCACTGCCTTCCATCCACTTCCACACACGCAGCTGTGATCACCAGCCTAACGATTTTGTTAAACTGTCATTTTGATATTACCATTTCAAGTGAATCAGGAAGCCCAGTTTATAGTTCAATTTGCAGAAGTCTGATCACACTGCCAGCTATCAAGTCTCTGGCAAAGACAAGAGCCCTGAACCGTCACAGCTGGAACAACTATTCCCAGAGTGCCTTCCACATCAAAAACAGTAGCCCAATTGTGTAAGGGGTGCGAACACGCATGAGAGCACAGGCCTTATCCTCACGAGCTCACACCCAGCACCAAGAAAACAGTGATGATCCCGATACCTAGGAATGCCGCAACGCTCCCTGGGTGCTGTACACCATCACATCACATCCTCACAGAAGCCTTACATTTCAGTGCTAGGACTGTCCCCGGTTCAGAGCTGAGGAAAGAGAGGCTGAGGGAGGTGTTAACTTGAACAGAGCACACCGCCAGGAGGCAGAGTCACAGAGCAGAAACCCCTGGACTGGAATGGCTGGGACAGAGTCAGGAAGTAAGGTGAAGGCTCCCAGGGGACAGCAAGGAAGCGGAGACGGAGGATGGGCTGCAATCCCAGTGCTGAGCGTGTGCTGGGGACACAGCTGAAAGCCTGGCCGCCCCAGTGGTGTGTGAGGAGAAGTAAGCCTGATGCCAAGGGGCCCTCAAATGCCAGCGTGAGGAAGGTGGACGTGAGCCAACAGCAATGAGGACCACTGAAGATTTCTGAATATAAGAGCGATCAGATGGGAGTGATGCCTTAGGAAGGTGATGCCTGGTGGCCGAAAGGATGGCTGGGGGTGGGGGTGGGGGTGGGAGCGGGGAGCTGGAACCACTCGGGAAGCCACAATAGTCCTTAAAGCATGAGTGATGGGAATCCCAGCGTGGAGGACCTGGCTTCTCCCGGATGTGAAAACTGTCTGGGAGACAGATCAACGCGGCCATGAGCTCTGCAACTGGCCTCACTGAGTGGCCCTGGGCAGGACACCTGGCCGCTCGTGTCCACAGTTTCATGAGCATTGAAACAGGGATAATGCTAGATCCCCACGCGGGGCTGCCGAAGGACTGTATAAGCTTGTGTGTGTGCAGTGCTGAGCCCAGCTCCTGGCTCGCAGCACCACTGGCTCATCGGCTGTTAGAACACATGTTAACAGAAACACAGAGGCTGGCAGGCGGTCCCGGGCGGCACAGTGACTGCTTCTCCACCAAGCAGTAGGGCGTGTGAGACCGAACTAAGGAGAAGAGTCAGGGCGAGCAGTCTTGATTTGGGGGTTCCCCGGGGAAAGGAAAGGCTGACGTCACGGGAGGCCGTGAGCTCTCCTGATGAGACCCCCAGAGGGAAGCACAGCGCGGGTACCACCGCATATGAGTTACGTATTTGGGGAGAGCGCTCCCAGCCTTGTCTTTCACTTTTTCCTTTTCAAGCAAATTTTAACAGTCCTTAGGCTGCTGCCCTGACTCAGAAGCAGGGAAGGCAGTCTCAGAAAGCGAGGGGAACTCTGGCAACCTCTTTTTTTTTTTTTTTAATAAATTTATTTATTTATTTTTTAATTTTGGCTGCGTTGGGTCTTCGTTGCTGCACATGGACTTTCTCTAGTTGCGGCGATCGGGGGCTGCTCCTTGTTGCAGTGCGTGGGCTTCTCATTGCGGTGGCTTCTCTTGTTGCGGAGCACGGGCTCTAGGCAGGTGGGCTTCAGTAGTTGTGATGCCCGGGTTCAGTAGTTGTGGCACACGGGCTTAGCTGCTCCACGGCATGTGGGATCTTCCCGGACCAGGGCTCGAAGCCGTGTCCCCTGCGTTGGCAGGCGGATTCTTAACCACTGTACCACCAGGGAAGTCCCTCTGGCAACCTCTTGCTTGGAGGAAGCAGTAGACTCCGGGCAGTTGCCCTGCAGCATCCGGTTGCCATGAAATGGAATTTATACATGAAAATCAGGAGAGGAGCAGCCCGGGGCACCCCAGTCATGGCTCTGACAGAACTGACAGCTAATTAGAAAGCTCCATTTGAGTCTCACGTTGAAAAGCCATTTAATGATTAAATGTCTTATCTGTATTTAAATTCCTCTGACAATGTATACTTAGAGTGTGGCCAGAGAACCAATTTTCTCCCTTCCATCACCCTACAAGACACAATATTTGAATCCAGGCATCTCCCCCACTGACAGTAAGTGACATTATGTCACTCGATTTGTATGAGGAGTGTTCCAACATCAGGGGTACTCTTCCTCCAGGCTCTTGGATTTGATGCAGCACAGAAAAACCTGACTCAGAACCAAGCTGACACGAATGAGTCCCTTCACAAGTCACTGAGCTGGAATGGGGCGGGCAGGGAGTGGGAGAGGAGGCCCTCAGCCAAGTGGGGTCTGGGGAGGGACAGTGGGATCAGCTCACCTGAGTGTAGCTAAAAGGGATTCATGGTCTGTAGAGCAAGAATAAAATTTTTTAAATAATAAAGTACTTATTTAAATCATAATAATAAAAGCAAAAATGAAAGTTGGTCTGCTTTTCATTACCACCACGCGCAAGCAATTCTAAAGAATGTCAGTGATAACATACTGTTCCCCACTAAGAAGGAGGCTCCCGCTGCAACACCCTCGGCCTGCCGCTGCCTCGGCCTCAGTGACCATGAGCACAAATGGCCTGGAAGCCACAGGGCTCCCGGGCCTGCTCAGGGAGGGGAGAGGAGACCACCAGTCTCAAGGGACAAAAGGAACTGTGCTGCTGCATGTTTAAAGGGTGGACAGACACAGGCCGGGTTTGGCCCCATGAGCGTGCTCTGCCCGCCCTGCAGGAGCAGGGAACTGTAAGGGAGGCGACCTCTGCATAGTCCAACAAAGCTGCACCCCATTCTGCTGGCAGCAGGGGCTGCAATGTCACCAGGGTCCCCAAGTGGCCTGGGGGGGGCCATGCAGAGCTATGGGGGGAGGGTAAACCCCAAAGGAACACACAGAAGCCTCCGCAAGGAGACCAGATTCAGGTGGGAGGGAGTCATGGACGGCCCCTTCTGGGTCACAGATGGAGCATCTGGAGAAAATAGCAGAGAGAGAGGCTTCCCAGGTCCTCCCGCTGTTGCTCAGAGCTCTCCTCCCACAACAACCCAAAACGCTTCTCCCTTGTCCCCAGGACAGCCTCTCAGAGAGCAAAAGACTGTGCTTCTGTCTCCCCTTCTGGAAGTTTCTCTTTCCATCCAAAGGAGCCAATGAAACTCGCAGACAGAGAGTGCACATCCAAAGGAATAAGACCTGGAAGGGAATTTAAACATGACCTAGGGCAACTCTCTCTTCTGACAGATGTAAAAAGCCCAGAGAGATCAAGGAACTTGTCCAGAGTCACCCAGCTGGTTAGCTGGTGCTCTTCCCATCCCCAGACCCACCATGCTGCTGGGAAGCATTACGGTATTACAGCATTACGGTATTCGCAGTCAGCGAGTTGTGGGTCTAGATCCTGCTCTCCCCTTACAGCTGTGTGGGATACACCACACGTGCTGCCGGGCCCCAGACAGCAGTCTGGACTGGCAGCTGGACTAACTGAAACAGCACCCCAGCACCAGGCAACGCCAGTCCTGCTTTGGGGTGGATGTGACTTTGCATTTCTGGGATGCTTGAGTCATGACAACCCCTCGAGTCACAGCCAATAAGACCAAGTATCTCTCTGGGACACAGGCAGTCTGATGACCAGTGGAACTGGCCCGGACAATCATCAAATTCAAGAATATCAAGGGCCTTGGATAACACTCACTGCACCTGACACTGCTGTGATCCTGCCCTCAAGGTGCTCTCTGTTCTCTTGGGTTTACCTGTTGATTTACTGTGGTTCAACTCTTGCTTCTCAAAGTGTGGTCCTCGGACCAGTAGGGTCCTCATTATCTGGGAGCTTGTTGAAGAAGTGACTCTCAAGCCCCCCCTGGAGCTGCAACAGGATCTGCATTGATGCAAGACCCCCAGGTGACTTAGGTGCACGTTAAAGCTTGGGAGGCACTGGTCTAGGGAATGGTGGGGACATCCAAAGGTGATGACCTCGGAGAGTGCCAACACTCTGCACACCATCAGAGACCATCACAGACTGTCCATCACAGGGCGTGTGTGACACGGTGCTGCCATCGCTGTGCTCTTGCCCAGGGGAAGATGAGAGATTCTGAGTTTCAGAGGATGGCAAGCACAGCGTACTCCAGGATGAAAAGTCTTGATGCAGCCAGCCATCCGGTTAGGAAATGTGCTTTGCACAGTGTCCAGGGAGACATGGGTCTGCGTGCCTGCTTTTCACCAGCTCTGGGACCTGCCACAAGCCCGTTAAGGTCAACGGGACTGGGTTCCACATCTCCCCTGTAAAGTAAGGATGCGAGGAGATTCCAGATATAAAAAAACTGGCACTGGCCTGTCCCTGAGAGGGGCTCTGGAGTAGTAACAGCTATGGTTATGATCTGGGGGGAGCGGGGAGACTGGATGCTTCTCCAAATAGCAGAAGGGGACAGACCTGGGCTGGTGAGCAGTGGTTGCAGGTCCCAGGACAGCGGGTTGGGATTAGTACATGGAAGATCCGTGGGCAGCGAGCTCCCCGACAGCAAATGCTCAGCGAGGGCAAGGAGGCTGTGGGGAGTTCAGGAGGGGTGGGGAGGCAAGTGAGACCCTCTCCTCTCCTCATTTCTGCTGCCCTGAGTAGGGCACCAGCCTCCCCAGGATCCAAGTGGGATCTCCCCTTCCTCTCTCCTTGCAGCGCAACAGACAAGGACGAAGCAGCACTGGAGTGGACGCCACAGACCTGCCGACAGCCCCCAACACTCTCTTCCCAGCAGGAGCTTCAAGCAAGTCCCACCAGGTAACCAAAAAGGAAGGCACCACTGGTCTCCTCAGTAACCCTGTTCAAGGCCCCTCAGTAATAATTTTAACAAGCTTCCAGCTCTCCCCCCAAAACTGCTTAACATCTACAACAATCACACTCTTCCTTTCTCCTCTGAACATTCATTTTAGCGCATCTGACCAGAACAGTGTGATCTCTAAACCAAGTCAGACAGTGATTTCTTCACAAAGTGCAATGCCCTCGATTAATGAACCCTCTGGGAATGAAGATCCTTTTAACAAAGACACCATTAAAAACAAAGCTGAAAAAACCACACACGGCCCCTAAGTGTTTGCCACCCGTCATAACCTACGAGGGGGTGTGCACAGTGGGGGTGACATGGACGGCTCAGAAGGGGGCAGACTCCAGCCACTTCTGGCTGCTGAAGGAAGGAAAGGAGCAAGCCATGTGTGAACCTGGAAGAAAGAGTATTCTAGGCAAAGGGAACAGCCAGTACAAGGGTCCTGAGGCAGGAGCATGCATGGTGGTGTTCAAGGAAAAGCAAGGACGTGAGGGTGGCCGGAGTGGGAAACGGGGAGAGTGGTAGGAGGGTAAAGACTTTGGCTATCAGGCTAAAGGAAGCAGGAAGCCATGAGGGTTCTGGACCGAAGAGCAACTTAGATTTAGAAGGTGATGCACTTAAGGCACTAGCAACAGCACCTTGTACAGAGTGAGTTTTCAACGAACATGAGCTCTTATTATACATCACTCCCTAAATTTCTACCTGGTCTCCCCACATCTGCAAACACACACCCCACTCAAAGCCCTTCAATATTGCCCCTCTGGCTACTGAGGTGTCCCAGATCCTTCTGTCTGGGACTCAAGCCCCTCAGTAAGGCCCAATGCAAACACCAGCCACCACCCCAACACACCTGCCCAGCTACAGACTTGCTCCCCCTAGACCTGCACACCTTCCCTCTTCTTTGCTTTCACCTTCCTATGCAATTCCCTTCCTCTTGAAGGCCCTCTCCTCTCAGCATCTCCTAACATCCTCCCCAATGTCACTTCCATCGCAAAGGCCACCTCCTCCATGAAGGCTTCCTGCATGCATCCGCAGACGAATGTCATCTCTCCAGCGTTAGCCAAGCACACCGTGCCACTCACGGACCTTCTCATCTTTAGTGCTGGTCTCAACCCCCCACCGAACCCTACCTCCAGACCCTGCCACCACCCATGAGAAAGTTACCTACCAAGCTCTCCGCAGGGCTCAGCCAAGGCACTGAATGCGCCACTACTAAAGTCAGCTAGGTAACACAGCAAATGCACAGCCCCTATTTGCCCTCATCCTCTTGACAGAGACGTGGCCAAGACTCAGGCAAGCTGTGAAGGGAGCACAGTTGGCCGCTCCCCGCCTGTCCAAGGGGGTGTGATTACAAATGGAAAGCCGGTGTTGGGGGGCATTCCTCTTCCTTAACACACAAACGCTCAACAGACAAAACAAATTTGACAACTGCTCAGTTCTGTTCACCAGTCAAGCCTGAAGGCTTCGGCCCCTCTATGACCACAGATGCGGGTATTTCACAAGATAAAAACAGCCATGATAAAGAGGAGGAGGAGATCAAAAACCCTGCCCAACACCACACACACACAAAAGCTCAGCATGGCTGCGCGGCCATGTTCAAGCTCTTGCATCTGGAGAAAGGGCATCTGTCACAACCAGGAGGTCGCGGAGCAGGCCAGAACCTACAGCTGTCCTTGCAAGGTCAGCAGCGGGAGCACTTTGGTCACATCTCAGAGGCCTCCAGTGACCAAGGTGTATGAGGGTGGGGAACATAACTTGCCACCCCAGTCTTTACAGAAGAGTTACTAAACAGCCCTGAACTCCCACGGGGTTTGCTGAAGCAGGCAGGAGAGATGCCAGATCAAACAGGGGTCAGAATCTTCCAGATGACTGCTTAACCAGAGGCAGATGAATCACAGGACCACAAAGCAGCCTCCAGAGGGTCTGAATTAAGGAACTCAAGGTGAAAATGGGGTCAAGATTCATGAACTGTTGTTACCCAGGCCTCTCTGGGAGGCTCCCACTCCTCTCTCTCAAGCCATTTCACCAGCTTAGTTCCTGCCCAGGACCAGGAACCCAACAGACAACCAGCCAGAGAGGCAAGCAGCACCCAGAATCTGACCGAAAGACCTTTGCCAAGGGCACACTCAGTTGGATCCAGGTCCCATAAACGGCACCTATAATGGACATCCAATGGTTTTTGTTCTGTCCTGGTTTTGTCTGCAGCATCGGTTCACCCTATTTCCCAGGGATAACCCCAATTTTTGTGTCTGGGGATCCACCCCTCCCCTATTCTGCTCTCTTGGTCAGATGGAGATGACTCCACTCCCAAGTCCAGGGCGGCCCCATCATTTCCCTGACCAGGGTGGCTGGTTTGAGATGACTACAGAACCCATCAAAGCCAAGATGATAGATTATATGAGACTTTTGGGACAGAGGCTATCATTCTTTCCTGGTGGGTTGGAACTAAAGGCTGGAGCTTCTGTAGCCACCTTGGAACATGAATGGAGGAAGTGTTGAGATTGGGGCCAATGTGGAAGAGATTAGGGGAGGGAGGAAGAAAGACAAAGAGCGAATGAAGGGATGAATGAAGGAATGAATGAACTTGGGTCCTCGTGTCATTATTTGAGTCCCTAACCAGGCCTCATCTGATTCAAACTTAGGTCTCCCTGACTCCAAAGAAGGGGAGGAATTTAAAAGGTATTGAGTGTTTATTGCTGGGCAGAGTGCAAATTTTATTGCATTTAATCTCCACAATAACCCTGTGAGGTAGGCCTTATTTCCCCCTTATGTTTATTTGTAAACAGGTAAACTTGTAAAGAGGTTTTTAAACTGGCTGAGGTCAGCCAATTCACGAGAAGCAAAACCACAACTAGGGGGCACCCGACCCCCACCCAAGCTTTGTGCTCTGGGCGCCACCCCTGGGCAAACAGGCCAGAGCTCAGAGAGGGCTGCAGCCCCACGGGAGTTCACATTTTGATAACGGAGGCAGCGGAGGGCTGCCAGTGAAACGTCTGCTCCAGGGGCTAACGGGCATAATGTTCTCTGGGAGAGAAATGCCACGTCTGCTGGGAAAGATCTCTCAGGGCTGCGGAAACCTGCAGAAGAGCAGCTGATAAATGTCAGCGCACACAGTCATCCTGGGGAGACCAGGCAGAGTGGGCAAGAACCTAGACTTTTTGAACAGTAGCTACTCTGAGCCAGCAGTTATCATGCAAGGGGGAGCCCTGAGAGTCCTCCAGGGCGACTGCCAAGGACACAGGCCCAAAGCCAGAAAAGGCACAAATTGGTGCCATCGGGAAGGTGTCAGAAACAAAAGACACAGCACGTTACGTTGAGGAGAAAGTACCCCACTGCTCCGGGAGACGTGCGCACCTGCCCTGGAGGCTGGCACTGCCACCGTGAGGCTGAATGACGCGCTCCAGCAATGCTGTCCAGCAAGGATAACCTGTCATAAAATGGGAAGCGGCGGCAGCATGTTAACTCTATGCCTAGTTTGTGTGACTCGGTCTCCTTTGTTAAAATGAAACCCTGGGCTTTCCCCAGGGAGGGCAGGGCAGCTTGTCAAGGACGCCACCTCTACTCCCTGGCTCTCCCTTCTCTCGGGTGCCTCACATCCTGACTGCACCAAGAATGCCCCCAAGGTCTGCGGATTCCCCCTGCCGTTCCAGCCCGTTCGGTCACGCACCAGTTCCTGTCCTCCGAGACGTCGCTCTTCACAGCCCAGAGAGGAATATTTGAAGACAGCAGGAAATACTAGAGAAGAAAACAAAGAAAATAGCCAGGAAAAGCACAGGCAGCCTCCTCCAAGGTCTGGTTGGGAAAGCTCAGGCCCCCCACCCTGCTGAGGCCCCCCACAGTGGGCTGGAAGACCCTGCCCCACCCCATGGGATGACCCCAGCTAAGAGTGGATGAACTGGTGGAGGACACGGAGCCCACTGGGGGCAGGGAGGTGCCAGCCCACTGCACAGGGGGCCTTGTGACCCCCCGCCAACTGGCCTATTTCACCCAGGGAAGAGGAGGAGAGTTGCTAACATGAGGGTAGGGCCAGAGGCCACTATGTAAGGAGAGATCAAAGGGCGAGGCTGTGGCCTGGGCAAAAACAAGAGGCCTAACTGAGGCACCCACGCATGTACCCCCGGACTTTCCTGCCTCAGGTACTGTGATCCTCCCCCATCTGCCCAGGAGACTCCTCCTTTGGGAAGTCCTCCAGGACTCCTACCCTCCTCCTCTCTGCACCCACCCCACCCCTCCACAAACAGAGTTGGGCATGCCCTTCTCTGAGGCTAATCAGCACCCTGTAGCTACCTGCACAAAGCACTTTCTGGAAGGTAAGAAGTGGAGGGAGTGGGGTTAAGAGGGTGGGTCTCAGTAGCTGCCTGGGTTTACATCCTGGCTCTGCCACTCTGTCACTTTAACCAAGTCACTTAACCTCCCTGTACCTCAGTTTCCTCATCTGTAAAATGGGGAGAAGAATAGTGTTGAGGGTTAAATAAACTAATTCTTGGGAAGTATCTGGCCTGGCCAGCACCTGGCTCGTGCAATAAACGTGAGTCTTCACGTTTCTGACTTGTTCTTTTCCTCCATGGAATCGAGAGCTCCTCAGAGGCCCAGACTCTGTGTCACCCTTGTGTGTGTCCCCGGCACACACCCAAATTCACCGCCTCAGTGGCAGCATGGACAGCCACCCCCCGGGGTCATCGTGGAAGGTTTGAAATGGAGTGAGGGATGCAGGTGAAGGCTGAGAGCTGTGCTCTGGACTCGGCAGTCCTAGGTTCAAGTATGGGTCCGGGGTCGGGGTGCAGTGACTAAGGACAGGCCCCTTTATTTCTCCGAGCCTCGGTTTCCTCATCTGTAAACCCAAGATAAAAATGACTCCTTATTGTAAGGAGTAAATGAGAAGATATTTCTAAAGAGCTTAGGACAGCACCTGGCACACATTAAGTCTCAATAAATATAATGGGTTCTGTCGTTTTTCGTAATAATAATGCTGGCATTACTATCAATAGGGAACAGTGAGTACCCTGAGGCCGTTTGCAGCCATGGCTACTCTCTCTCGAGAGATGCTTAAAGGAAGAAAGCAGAACAGAAGGCGGACTGCCTCCGAGATGCTGGGGGAGGAGAAGTGCCTTCCCACTCAGGGCCCTGATCAGAAGGTTCTGGAAACCTCCCGGCAGAGACCCTTCCCAGTGAGAAGCTGTGGGCCCCTGCTGCTCTCTGCATCTCTCCTCTCTCCAGCTCTGCCGGCTCCCTCCTCACACTGTTAGCCTTTTCACACAGAGAGGAAGGCATGAAAGGATGGAGTCTGGAAATTAGCATTTCAAAGTCAGTGTTGGACGAGCTTCCGAGTGGTCTGCTCCCGCAGACCTCCTGCTCCCGCAGGGTGGGGAGTGGGTCGGGGGCCTGTGATCCCCACAGCTTCTGCACCCAATCAGTCATCTCGAATTCTCCTTCTGTGGCACATTAAAGAGACACATCGCCAACCAACCTGCCCAGGCCACGCTGAGCCAGCGTTCAAACACAGACAGCCCTGCGTTCTCTGGTCAGGGAGGGAAGCCTTTGCCTCCTCTCCTCCGGCCAGAATCTGAGGGGAGGGAACACTGGATTCAGTCCAGTTTACTCAGACACCCACGTAAGCAGCGATTAGGTCAGACAGCTACTGACCTCCCAGACCGGCCCAGACGAAGCACAGAAAAGCACCAGTCACTTATCGCTGATCCACCATCCATCCAACAACTGCTGAAATTAGATTTTACTTGTGAAGTGTTTTCTGGCTCGTTCTCTGCCTGTCGGGGAATCAGGCCTGGCGGGAATTTGGGGGTGGGGACACACAGAGACAGCCTCACGGCCCAGAAACACACGAAGGTACCAGCAGCCCCTCGCTCGGCGCACAGTCAGAACAGTCATGGTGACAGATTCTCCCGAGAGCCTTGAGAATGACACCGGGGAAACTGGTACAACCATTTTGTGAAACAATTTGCTAAGAGCCAGTAAAGTTGATGATGCACATGCCCATGACCTACAATCCCATTCCCAGGTATTCATTCACCTAAGAAACGCTCCCAAACGTGGAGCCTGCATAAGGATGTTCTCAGCAGCACTGTTTGAAGCTGAAAAACCTAGAAAAAGTCCAAACACACAGGCAAGAAAATGGATACATTGTGGGAATTCCATACTATAGTGAAAACGCACAAGCCAATGCCACCCATATCATCGTGGACAAATTTCAGAAACCCAATGCTGAGTTTAAAAAAAATTTTGCAGAAGAATATTTGGTTCTTTTTATAAAAAGTTGAAGAATAAGCAAAACTTTAATGCTTACATACACGTATACATGTAGTAATACTACAAGAAAACCAAGGAAATTACAAACACAAAAATCAGTGCAGTGGGTTCCCTCTGGGGCTGGGGGCTGGGGGCCTTCCAACAGCAAGGCTTTGGGCTTAAATGAAAAATAGTGGCTCCTATTTACAATAGCCAGGACATGGAAGCAACCTGAATGTCCATCGACAGGCAAGTGGATAAAGAAGATGTGGCACATATATACAATGGAATATTACTCAGCCATAAAAAGGAACAAAATTGAGTTATTTGTAGTGAGGTGGATGGACCTAGAGTCTGTCATACAGAGTGAAGTAAGTCAGAAAGAGAAAAACAAATACCGTATGCTAACGCATATATATGGAATCTAAAAAAATGGTACTGATGACCCTAGTAGCAGGACAGGAATAAAGATGCAGACGTAGAGAATAGACTTGAGGACACGGCGGAGAAGGGGAAGCTGGGACGAAGTGAGAGAGTGGCATGGACATATATACACTACCAAATGTAAAATAGCTAGCTAGTGGGAAGCAGCTGCACAGCACAGGGAGATCAGCTCAGTGCTTTGTGACCACCTAGAGGGGTGGGATAGGGAGGGTGGGAGGGAGGCGCCAGAGGGAGCGGATATGGGGATATATGTATACATATAGCTGATTCACTTTGTTATACAGCAGAAACTAACACAACATTGTAAAGCAGTTATACTCAAATAAAGATGTAAAAAAATATATATAGTGACTCCATGGACGCTCCTTTTATTATTATGCTTTGCCACTAACATATACATTATTTATAACATATTATAAATATTCTTTTGTATTATCAAAAATTCACTTAAAAATATTTTCAAGAAGAGGGCTGGCAATAATATTGGTAGGACACCTGAAGGCAAAAAGTGGCTGGAACTCTGAAGAATGCTAAAGCCGAACCAGACAACCACTAATGTCCTGCCAGCTAAGAGTTTAGGTTATTAAAAACCACAGAGACCAATGAAGAATAATAAAAGCTGCTTTCACTGAGTGCCCAACGTGCCATCGGCACATGTGAGACTCTAGACACAGATTATCCTAATTCTCAACTGTGCAAGATGGGTGTCATTACAGCCACGGAAAGTACGGCTCTGAGTGGTGAAGGGACAAGGCCAGGGTCACCACGCTGGTCTTGCTGCCGAGAAAGAAACCAAACACAGCCCGTCTGTCTGCGCCTGCAAAGACTGCGTCTTTCCACGATGCCAAGCAGCCTCTCAAATATTTATAGACATAAATGGTGAATGAACCAAAGCGCAATTCAATCCAACGCATATTTATAAATATTTATAACCAAATGTTTTGCTTTGATAAGGCCTATTCTCTGAAGTGCCTGGCGTCAGACAAACAGGGCTTTTTCTGTTGGAGCAGTCTGCGGCTCACCTGGGAATGTTCGCTCGTTTCCATGAACACACACTTACGTCTGCGCTCGCATCCGCACCCAGATGGCCCACCGCCCCATTACTCATTGTCATCAATTTAGCACACCGTGAAAATAAGACTCGCCACTCAGGGACCACAGGGTGCTATGTTTGTGAGGGAATTCGTGCCTCTCTGCTGCCCAAAATCTGCCAGAGGCTCCCCACCGCTTTCAGGATGAAATCCAAACCCTTCGGCAGAATGACACATCCTGGCCAAACCCTCCCAAACTCACATCTGCCCTCTCGCAGCTCACACCCACACCCTGACCAGCAGGCTGGGCTCCAGGGCAGGTTCTCGAATGCATGGTGCCCCCCGTCACTGCCTGCCCTGCACAGGCTCTCAGGCTGTCCCCTCCGCCAGTCCCCTGTTCACCTCCCTCCTGGCCTGGCTGATGCCCACTGGACGCTCAGAGCCCAGCGGTGGTGCCTCCTCCTCCAGAGAGCTTGGCCGAGCCTCCTTGCTGGGCTCCCATCACTCCCACACAAACCGCTCCCCGCAGCCATCTCTGCACCAGCTCTCCGTTTACTTTTCTGGTCTATCCTCCCCAGGACCCTAAGCTCCTCATTCTGCGTCTCCAGCCTGTAGGCTGGGGAGACATGAATTCAGAGCTCACTCTACATAAATGCATGCTGTCGCCTGCACCTCCTATCCCAGGCCCACATAAAACAACAATGGGTGGGACAGACGGTCCACGTTAATGTGCACGTGTCAGCCTGTGCTAAGCCTTACCCGACTTAATCCTCATAACCACACCGTGAGGCACTCCTATCCTTATTTCATAGATGAGGAAACTGAGCTTTAGAAAAGCCCAGTGACCAGAACAAAATCATGCAGCCAGTCACCCGGGCCTGTCAGACCCCAAAGCCCATGATCTGTGATTAATTTTTTGAATAAACAATTGAATGCCCTCAGAATCTGGAAATCAGAGGATGGTAGACCTGAAAATCATCTTGGGAAGCAATAACAACTTTCAGTGGTCATTTCTGTGTCCCTGAGAGATTTTTATTTTTTAATCATCTGCAAAGATGCACTAATGACAACACCTTAGATTTTGTACCGCACGTTGCAATTTCAAAGGATTTTCCATCTACATCAGCTTTTCTAAAATTTTTCCTTTGAGGACTTTAAAGGTGGGTTTAATGGGTGGTCCCAAGGGTATCCTGACCTGGTATAAAGACCTGCCCACAGACATGTGATGAGTCTCACTAGTCCCCCCAGGCAGGGCAGAGGAGTGGGAGCCGCCACCCCACCCAGCCTGGAGGCCCTCAGCACTGCCCGAGGCCACTGCCACCTCTCACCGGTGTCTTCCTAGCAAGGTGGGAGGTGAGGATGAGTGATGCAGCAAAGAAGCACCGCCTGCCCAGTTCCTGACCACTTCTCCACAGTGTGACTGTCCACGGCGGCAGCATTATAAGCCAGGGGACCAATGGGACAGGTGAGAACAACAATTTACCCCAACCCTCGGGGCCAACGTGGGGGCAGCCAAGAGGCCTCGAGTCCCCCCCAGAATGAATGGGGCTTGGCACAGGGTGCATTAGGGCCAAGGAGGTGATGGGGTGTCTGGGGCCTGCCCAGGGGGGGCCACCTGGCCTAAAGGAGGCCCAAGTGAGCCCAGAAACAGAGAAAGAATCATTACTGCACACTCCCAAATCTTTCCAATACGGACTTCGAAGGCCCTGGGAGTGCTATAGCTGGAGTCATGCCGCAGCTCAGGCAGGGTCCCAAGGAGGCTCGTCTTCCCAGCCTCCTCCCAGCCCTCATCAGCTATGGGTCTTACATAAACCCTTGGCTACTCTGAGCCTCAGTTTTCTCCTCTATAAAATGGAGATGATAATAATTCCAACCTCATAGGGCTGTTGAGAGGATTAAATAAGACAAGGCACATAAATCCCTTAGCATACAGGAAGCACCTGTTAAATGGCATCTCCTACCGTTCAATGGTTCTGCTGTTACACGCGAGATTCTTAGCCACCTGTTACATGGGAACAGGGACTGCGTCTATCTTGTCACCATCAGAGCCTACACAGAGCAGGTGCTCAGCAAACAGCAGCTCACTGAGTGAACCATCCGGGCACCAGAGGCCATTCGGGCTGGGAGGAAAGGGATGAAACACTGAGTGTGAGGGCTGGCCCAGCTCAGGAGTCCCTTCCTGGCTTCCCTGCGAGTCTGGTTTAGGGGCTGCCCACCCAGGCTCTGCTTGAACATGCCCAGGGCCAGAGCACTCACCATTGCTGGCGGCCCAGCATCCACCCTCAGACCACTCTTCTTTAGAAATGACCTAAACCCACCTGCCGACGCTGCTCCCACTTCTGGAGAACGTGGAATAAGCGCTCCCTCCATGCTGGCACCTGCTCCTGCTCTCAGTGGCTCTGGGGACACCTGTCCCCCAGCCTCCTCTTCGTTGGCTGAAACCTCTCCAGTTCCTTCACTGACCCTCACAGGTCAATGCCGGGTGCTCACGGGTTTGGCAAACTTTCTCTCAAGGCGAGGAGTGTGGAGCCTGGCACCACATTCCAGGCAAGGTTTCCTCAGCAGCCCTCAGCTCCCCTGCTGGCCCCCGGAACCCCAGTCCCAGACCGGGAAGACCTTGGGAATCCTGACCCCTGAGTCTCTCCCATCCTTCTATGAGTGTGGAGGTCACTGCTGAGGGGAGGGCCAATAAACGAGCCCCATCACTGGGTGCCTGGGTGTGCTGAGTCCTTTTCCCCCAGAAATCCAACCCCCGCCTCTCATGGTGCTGTGGAAACAGCATTTCTCTGCCCTTCCTTCTAAGGAGGCAAGGCTCAGAGAGGCAGCCTGTGTCAGATTCCAAGTCTTTTGAAAACTAAGGAAACATATACTCCTCCCTCTCCTCTGACCTTGTGGGAAAGCTCCTTCTGTGGAGCTTTCCCCACAAGGTCAGAGGTCTCTGTCCTTGTCAGGCAGAATACAAGAGGCATTGGCTATGTCAATTTGCCTGCTGTGTGACCTTGGGCAAGTTGCCTGACATCTCTGAGCTTTAATGTGAAAGGAGAATCAACAAAACATACCTCACAGGACTGATGAAAGAATACAATGAAATAATGTATGGAGAATCATTGGCTGGCCTGGGTCAGGGCAGGTACTAAGTAATAGTGTTCAATGATGATAATGTTGATGAACTAGAAGGCGGGGGGGAGGGAGAAATAATAATTAATCACCACACCACACCACCTCTTCCCCTCCTCCCCCTGCCACCAGAGGGGACCACCTTCCTGAACTGCTGAAAACCCACTACAAGCTTCCAGGTTCCTCCTTCCTATGAGGGGTCCTGAGGCCTGGGGTCAACACCCTTTTCCCACCTTACAGAGCCTGGGAGAGTGGAGACCATGGACAACGGGGCACCCACAGCCCACGAGCCTGGCCTGGCCTACTGGACCCTCTCCCCAGTACCGCTGACCAGAAGCCTGTCCTCGCTCCCTTACGTTTGGTGGCAATGACGTCTCTCTCCCTGGCCTAGCTCATTTCTGGAGACAATGGGGCCAGGGGCTGGGGGCCCTGCTCAATTAACACTCTCAAGAATGCCAGCGGAGCAGCTGCGGTGGCAGCCGGACTCCCCAGGGAGAGAGGCCCAGGTGTTCCTGCCTCCTCTCCGGTGCAGGCTGGGTTGGGGGGAGAGCTGGGAGCTGCAAAAGGAGGGGGAGGCGGGTGTCTGCCTGCCAAGGGCCCGCCACCAGGCCCAAGCCCCACCCCAGGGCAACTGGGCTTTCTCTGTAGCGGAAGGGTAGGGGGAGTATCTGGCAGCCCACGGCCCCTCTGTGACCTAAGCCAAGAGGATGGTGGCCTCTGGAACCAGAGATCTGGGACTCACTGCTCGCCCCCAGCTTATTACCTGTCTGTAAAATGACAACACACTCTGCCCCGCATTGTCACAAGGTAACATGACAGCACATGGCTTGGAACTTGGGCCACAGTCAGAACCCAATAACGTGCTGGTTTTCTCTCTCGCCCTCCCATCCCTATTTAGAGTGGGTAGTAAAAACATGCCAATACCTTGCTTTACAGACAAGAAGAAGATGGAATCAGAAACACACACATAAAAGCAATTCTATCTCTGTGCTTCTGAGAGACAGACTTGAAAGAAAGACGCCTAATGTGAAGAAAAGCTAAAGAGGCTCTGGCATCGAGGAACCATACTCTGGAAGACCTGAGAATAAAGCACATGAGTGGGGTGTGCAAAAAATTAAGCAGGTAAAATTAAAAAGAAACAAATACTGGGAGAAAAGAACTTAGGGACAATATCTACTTAAAAATCATAAGGAAAAACAGTTTATTGCTTCTAATAATTTATTTGCTTATAAAATTTGCTCCACTTCAATTTTGATTGATGTTTGCTTGCATTTAGCTAGTTTAATAAAACTATTTATCTTTGTGTTTAAAAAAAAAAAGATTGTGACTAGTCAAGGTATAAATCCATGAGACTGTGGATTTCCAGGAACTTGACCCTCAAGGGTCCACAGCACTCTCCTGCCACCTCATTACAGGGTACCTAAATTGGAGGGATAGAATTTGAGAAATATATAAATCTCCTACGTTGCTGAATCTGAAAAAGGTCATGCATCTTTGGCCATATCACCCACATGCAGATCACTCCTCAGTTAACAGCAACTATTTAAAAAAATCTGAGTACGGGACTTCTCTGGCGGTCCAGTGGTTGAGACTCCGCACTTCCAATGGAGGGGGCACGGGTTCGACCCCTGGTTGGGGGACTAAGATCCCACATGTCACGCAGCATGGCCAAAAAAAAAAAGAGAGCGGAGGTCCCTTCTCAGCCCTCCTTGAAGGTAACTAACTCATTTCCAAGCTGCAACCTAACCTTCTCCTTCTCTATAAAATGAAGGTAGGGAGCCTAAAAGTTCTCTGAGGTCACTGCTGGCGCTGACATTTGAAAGTTCTATGAATATATTTCAGAACCCCCAGGGGTGTCTGTCGAAGTGCAGATTTCTGGTTCCAGCCTCAGATTCTAGATTAGAATGTCTGGGGAAGGGCTCTGAAATCCACATTTTTAACAAGCAGGTTTCCATCTGTACTTTGAGAATGGCTATCTCCAGCCCTTGCATGTAATATTTAAAGATGCTGCTTTATTACGTCTAGAAGTTTTGAGGTATCTGGGTCCATGTGGTAATCTAACATTTCCTGAGGGCCTGAATATCACACAATACCCAATGCAGCTTCACAAGGTCCCCATGGTGTAAGAAGGTTTAAGGCTCATTTTGCTGATGGGGAAATAGAGGCTCAAAGAGGCGACATAAACAGTCCAAGATCACAGGCTGAGTGAGATGGGTCTGAACCTTCATTTTTGGAATGTCCATCAGCTTCCCAAAGACCCCGGAGCCTTCCTGACTCCAAGCAAGCTCCCAGCTCTCAAGGGCTTTCTTCAGCTTTGTGGGACACACTCCAAACTCCAGCCCAAGCTAACAGAAGATCAGCATCCATGTCATCTATCAACGTGCTCCTCTGGCTCCAAAATGGTCATTGTGGGTTTTGACACTCAACCAAGTAAGGCAAGGATGTAACCACAACCTGTGCTCATCCTGTCTGCCCAGGATAACACACGTTTCATAAGGAAGAAGAAAAGCTGGCTAGTCTTTCCTACAACTTTAACAGACAAGAAGCAACGTGCTTAATGATTCAAACCTCAGCTCTGTCGCATACTAGCTGTGTAACCTTGACAAGTTACTTAATCCCTCTGAGCCAGTTTCCTCATCGGAAAAATAGGGATTGAAAAAATTCTCACCTCATAGGGTTGCTGTGAGGATTAAATGAGATAATACAGGTAAGGTGTTACCATGGTGACTGGGATATATTAAGTGCTCAATAAATGATGGCTTTAAAAAAAAAAAGTATTCACACACACTGACAGCATATGACTTAGAGAGAAATGAAAATAAGTCTCTGCTCTGACCTGCCTGTTTCACCCAGACAGGCACAAGACCACCCAGAGGCTGGAGGGGTCCACACACACAACAGCAGTACTCACTGAGGACCGTTCTGGGCAGGCACTGTGCTAGACTCACATTTGTTCTCCTAGAGGGCCAGTTTCCTAAGCTAGGAAAGAGTTTCTGGCTAAAGTTCAAGTTAAAAAGCGTTTCCCTTCCCCACTGCCTCTCCCACCTTGTAAACCCGCAGGAAACTTCTCTGGGGAACCCTACCTTCAACGTGAAGGTCGGGGTGTCAGCTCCTCACCATCTTTATTACTACACAAGACGGCAGGCAAATCCCCTTTCCATGATCCTTTGAGGCAGAGTTGGGGGAGGGTGTCTATTTATCTTCTAATGGAAACGGGAGGGGGGAAAGCGAGCCTTCCTGGCCAACTTAACTACTGCCTCTGTGTTCTTCAATTACTGGTACAAAATGATTTGATGAGAGGAAGCAAGCCGACATCTGGGTTTCAGTTAGCATCTGACATGGGGCCTCGCTAATTAATCTGGAAACATGAATTGACAAAGCCTCAAATCCGAGCGCAGTCAGGGAGAAAGCCGGCTGACGGGCCGTGAACAGAAGGTGGTGCGTGGTGGGCGGCACGGAGGTCAGCAGCAGCGTCCGGGAGGACTTGGAGACGGCGCCTTGGGTTCACCCCTCCTTCCCGGCTTTGTCATCTGACCCCCAGAGGACAGGCGGGAGGTGGCCCAGCGGCAGCTGGGAGGGGTACGGCTGACACCGGCTCTGTGCTGGCAGCCAGCCAGAAAGACAAAGGGACCCAAACATTTCAGCCCCATCAGTCAGATCAGTCGTGTGTTCCCACCTGGCCCAGAGCTGGCACACTGTTACATCTTCTTGGCTTCAAACCTTCCTCATACAGTCTTAAAAGTAAAACAAAAAATTCTTAATTATATATATATACAGAAGTACATATACATTTAACAATCATTTATCAGTTGATCGCTTACTAGGCACCATGCATGAAGCTCAGAGCTTTACACAGTATGACATTTAATACCTACACCAACCTGGTGAAGCTTTATCTCCACTTTACAACTGAGCAAAACGAGGCCCAGAGAGCTTAAGCTAGCTGCCAAGGATTGCACAGCTAGCAAATACAAAGCCAGATTCCAGCCTAGGGTTGGGCAAATGAGGACAGTGTGCCAGGCCCCCTGCTAGCACATACGGCTCTCCATACCCTCCTCTCTCCCCTCCCCCTCCCTACAACCGTCAAGGTGACCTTTTGGGGGAGGGAGTGCTGGAGTCACAGAATCGCTGATGATTAGGGCTGAGGAAGCCCTAGATCATCAGTGGCAGTCCAGGTGTATCCCACACGGCTTTGGGGGCAGGCCTGAGTCCAAGAAGCACTGAGCAAGGGGATGGGGCCCCCTACCCTCCCCACAAGAGCCTTTTTATATCACAGAGTTTCATGTGAGATTTATTTTTAAGAAACAGGCTGTTGCCTGTAAAATTTGTGGCCTGCTGATTCAAATCCACCACCTACATTTTATAGTGAAAGAAAAATGGAAACCTGAGCAGGTGCAGGGACTGGACCCAAAACCCAGGCTTCCTGACCCCAACGCTTCGTGCTTCACACTGGGTCCAGTGGGCAGCTCTGAATGGAGGTACAGTCCTTCCCTGGTACTGAGTTTTCTCGGGCTTTGCATCCTGCTAAGAGCATGCGGCAAGTGCCTCCTGCCTGGGGAGTTTGTGATTCTACGGCGGCAACACCTAGAGAGTGCTTGGCGCACAGCAAGTGCTCCATAAATATGAACTAGTATCACTGTTTTGCTTCATTGCTCCACGATGCTAAGATAAAGGCTCCCATCAGCCACTGGATGCTGGTCCTCCCTCCCCACCTCCCATCTCCACCCAGTGTGGGGAGCTGCCCATCTGAAATGACAGCTGATCCAGACAAAATGCTTAACACCGTCCCTGGCTTGTAGAAGGGCTCCATCAAAGTTGGCCAATATTATAGTAACTATTATTGTATTACCTGTAAGTCTTCTCCCTCCCCTCCTTCCCTCCATGACTACGAGACATCAAGATCCGTCTCACTGGCCTGGAAGTGCCAGCATCTCACACCTTTCTCCCGAGTGACAGTTGGCCCTACTCTGCATTCTCTCCTTCTGTAGACCTATTCATCGCTCCCCGGTTTCCTTTGGCTTTAGAAAATTAATTATCAGTGATTTGTTAAGTTCATCAGCTCTGCCTCTCAACAGCATGGAAGGCCTGCCATCTGGACCCATATTTTCATTTTTATGCGACTTATTCCATAATTACACAGTAAGCGGTGTCACCCTGCACAGCCGTGCAGGACGCACTCAGCGTACCCCTCCTTTCTCCAGACTTACACAATCTCTCCCTAGGACAAGAAGATCTGTCCACCCTGCCCTTGGGGCCGCCATTCCTTCAAACGTGTGCAGGGCGCCCGCCATTTTTCTCTTCCTAAACATTTACTGAGCCCACACTATGTGCCAGATCTAGTGTAGGTGCTGTTTGAGGTTACCATCATTAACCCATTTGCAGATGAGGAAACTAAGGCTCAGACAGATGAAGCAACTTGCTCGAAATAATGCATAATTTTCAAGTAGTCCAGCCAAGATTTGAAGCCAAGTCCTAAATCCACACCAGAAAAACCTCAGGCTGACTGTAGCATGATCCTGCAAGCCCCACCCTCTACCTTTTTGCTAAATCCAACTTCCCTCCTGCTTTCCACTACAGGACCTTGACTTCCATTTCGTCCACCCATTCCTGCCTTATCAGCTACAGTCCAGCTCAGCTCCATGGCTTTACAGATGCCAGATTCTTGACAGGGCATACGCATGTGAAACAATAGGAAGAATGGATTCTATTTATTGAGCACGCACTACATGATAATATTAAGTGCCTGGATTACCTCATTTAACCCACTCAAGAATCTTATAGGCAAGTAACTACAGGAGTTATCATACCCATTAGACAGAAGATAGACGGAGGTATAGAGAGATAAAGCCAGTGCCCTTGGCTGCCCAGTTAGTAGCTTGTAGAACCAAGATTTGAACCGAGGCACTCCGACCTCAGAGTCCATCATGCTATCCTCCCACACAAGGAAAGAGCCAACCACATGTCTGAGAGGCTGCACCCACAGGACGCTGACCATAAGGAAGACAGGTCTAGCATATCATAAGGTGAGTGCAGACAGAGTCCCACAACTCCATTTTAGGCAAGTAAAACCTCGTTTTCAAGTAAACAATAATCGGTAGGGAAGGTGATTCTTAGAACATTCATTCAACAAACATTTACTGAACACCCGCGAGATAGCAAGGGCCGTGTCAGGTGCTGAGGACACTGAGAACACACAATAGATGTGCACCCCGTCCTCTAGGGATCCCAGACCCTGAACAGATAATTACAATGTCCAAGCGCCTGATGCATGTTACAAAGAGGTGAAGTCAAGGGCATCAAGGGAGCACATGGCAGAGGAACCCCATCCAGCCCACGAGGGTGATGAGAGAAACTTCGCTGAGGAAGCAGCGTCCCAGCTGAGACCCAGAGGATGACAGAAATTGTCCCGATGATGTGTACGTGAGTGTGAATGCGTGTACGCATGCACACACATGTACACACACATGTGCACCCTCCAGGGAAGTGCATGCTCCAGGTCGAGAGAACAGCACGTGCGAGCCCAGAGTTAAGCGTGAGGACGGCACATCCGAGGAACGCAAAGAGGCTGCCACCACCTGGAAAGCAGCAGGTGATTCATTCCTTCAACAAATGTTTACTGCCAGCCAGTGGTGCTCCCTGGGATTCCCTTGTCTGGCAGCCGCTTTGCTGGGCCAGCTTTGGAAGTCAGTCCTTCCGAAAGGAGCTGCCTCATTTTCTCGGTTTCTTGGCAGTCTCTTAGTCTGTGTCTCACCTGCCCATCAGCTCTCCCTAAAATCTCCCTAAAGTCAAGCAGCTTCTCCCTAAAAACCTAGCACCTTTTACCAGCATGCCACATTTCAGCAAAACAAACAGATTCCTTCAAAAGTTCCATGAAATATAAAAGTGTGAGCCACCAGCAGAGGGGAAGGGGAATGACTGCCTTTCATTTTCAAAGGCAAATGACTACCTTTCATGTGGAGACTGGACAACTGGATTTCTCTGAAACATCTGGACTGTCCCCGGACCATCCAGAAAAAGTACCCACTATGTGCCAGGCCCAGTTCCAGGCACGTGTGGAGACAGAGGGGAAATCCAGTGCAGGCCCTGTTCACGAGGCGTTAACAGCTAGCAACGGAAATGCGAGACATAACTTAAGTGCCAAAGCAAAGCCCTAAAGCTGGGTTCTCAGCCAGAGCTTTGCCAACCCTCAGGCAGCAAGCACAGGATGTATTATTCCAAGGAGTCCTCAGAATCCTCCATCAGACATTGTTGCCTAAATAAACAGTACGCCTCTCACATGTATATAGACTCAGGGGGATGAGTAAAAAACAAACTCACTCAAAAGCATGACTGCAAGGGAAGCCTCAGGGGTGAGGCCACACAGGATCTCACTTTCTACGTGATATGGTTCCAGGGTATTTGAATTTGTATAACAAATATTTATAACCGTTATAAAATTTAAAATAATCTTAAAAAATGGGACTTCCCTGGTGGTCCAGTGGTTAAGAATTCACCTTCCAATGCAGGGGCTGAGGGTTCAATCCCTGGTCGGGAGCTAAGATCCCACATGCCTCACGGCCAAAAAACCAAAACATAAAAAACAGAAGCAATATTGTAACAAATTCAATGAAGACTTTAAAAATGGTACACATCAAAAAAAATCTTTAAAAAAAATTAATTAAAAAAATGGTATCACACTCATGGTAGCTGTGTCCCTGTATATTTTCTGAAATGATACCGGTTCAGAAGTCCAATTATGACCTGGCAGGGCAGTGGAGGGAGGTCTATGATGTCTTTTGACATTCAGAAGGGACCGTTGGCCTTGGGAAGGTTGGGCCCCAGGGATGGGGGTCTTTCAGCCCTGCCCCCCCTCACATGGTACTGCCCTCCCTCGAGCCCTGTTATTCCAAGGCTGAGGCCATATCATGCCTTATCAATAATTCATGGGTACAAACAATAATGCCGGCTGGGTAGCCTCTGTGGGTGGAGGAGGGACCTCTGAGGAGGTTGGTGGGATAAGGCTCTAACCCTCTAGAAGCAAACATTCACCCCATCAAGTTTCAGCCTGAGAGGGCTTAGCTTTGGAAACACTCTCAAAGGCTCCCCACATTCCTCTCACAGCCAAAGGGATTCCCAGGAGTACCCAGCATGATGTCCATTTACCTTCCAGGAGCACTAGGCATGGCCAATCCAGCCCTTGTTCAGGGAGGTAGCATGGGCACTAGAAGGACCACTAGACCAGGAATCAGAAGGGTGGATTCTAGTCCCAGTTCTGCCATGTGCCTGCTGTGTGACCTAAGATAAGTGGCTTAACCTCTCTGTGCTTCAGCATACTCTTACACAAAATGGAGATGGAATAGAAAAATGGGCAAAGGACTCTAACAGGCAGTTTAGCAAAAAAGGAACACAAACAACCTTAAAAACTTTAAAAAGGTGTGCTCAAGCACACTATAATTAAAGAAATACAAGTTTGACCTATTATACTTCAAAAACAAATAAACAAACTCAAGGAAAAAGAGGTCAATTTGTGTACCAGAAGTGGGGGTGGAGGGGGTTGGTGGGGGGGGGATTGGATGAAGGCAGACAAAATGTACAAACTTCCAGTTAAGATAAATAAATACTAAAGATGTAATGATAATATATACACAATAAATATAATCAACACTGTTGTATGTTACATAGGAAAGTTGTTGAGAAAGTAAATTCTAAGAGTTCTCATCACAAGAAATTTTTTTTCTTTTTTTTTAAATTATCCAAAATTTATTTTCAATTACAACAAAACAAACACTTGATATAGGCACCTAGATTTTTCCTCCTCAGGATTTTTTTCTTTTTTTTTTTTTTATACAGCAGGTTCTTATTAGTCATCAATTCTATACACATCAGTGTATACATGTCAATCCCAATCGCCAATTTTTTTTCTTTCTTTCATTTTGTATCTATATGAGATGCCGGATGTTCACTAAACTTATTGTGATAATCACTTCATGATGTATATAAATCAAATCATTACGCTGTATACCTTCAACTTATACAGTGCTGTATGTTAATTATATCTCAATAAAACTGGAAGGGAAAAAGAAAAAAGATGAATTTGAAAGAAGTTTAAAAAAAGAAATACAAGTTAAAACCAGATGTTTTTTTTAGCCCATCAAATTGGCAAAAATGAAAAACATTAACACTGCCCAACACTGAAAAAGGTGTGAAAAACAGATTTTCATATCTTGTAAAGAGGGTACAGCCTTTCTGGACAGCAATTTGGCAAAAGCCATCATAAAATAAAATGCATTTTGACAGCACATCCACTTCTAGAAGTTTGTCCTATAGACCTACTGATGTAAGTGCAAGAGTCAGATGTACAAGGATATTTCTTTGTAGCAGTATTTTTAAGAGCAAAAAGACTAAAAACAATTTAATGACCTTCAATGAAACATACAATGAGAGCCTGGGGCTAAGACAAGGAATGGGCAGATCTAAATGTGCCGATATGGAGTGAAAAGAACAGGACGTGCTCCCATTTGCAGGGAGAGAGAGACAGCGGTGGGGAGGAGAAACAGAGAGGATAGTCTGTGATTTACATGCAGAGAATATTTCTGGAAGGCTGGAACACATGAAGCTGTTTTAGTAGCTGCATCTGGCAAAGGGACCAGGAGATCTGGAGTGGAGGGAGATTTCTTTTCATTTTATATGCTTTTGTTCTAATTAATTTTTCAAATCAGGTATTAAATTTTCAATAACTTTAAGACACTAGGATTTTGTTTTGCTTAGATGGGCAACATCCTGCCTGTGTGAAAATTAAATGCAGTGGATGTGAGAGCGTTTTGTAAACTGTAGGGGACCACACATGTACAAAGTGCTATTAGTTTGCACACACATACAAATTCCCACAGGCAATATGGGTGTTTGGTTTTTTTTATAAATTTATTTTTTTAGTTTCATTTTTGGCTGCGTTGGGTCTTTGTTGCTGCGTGCGGGCTTTCTCTAGTTGCAGTGAGCGGGGGCCACTCTTCGTTGTGGTGCATGGGCTTCTCATTCCTGTGGCTTCTCTTGTTGCGGAGCACAGGCTCTAGGCGCGCGGGCTCAGTAGTTGTGGCTCGTGGGCTCTAGAGTGCAGGCTCAGTAGTTGTGGCACACGGGCTTAGTTGCTCCGTGGCATGTGGGATCTTCCCGGACCAGGGCTCGAACCCGTGTCCCCTGCACTGGCTGGCGGATTCCTAACCACTGCGCCACCAGGGAAGTCCCAACGTGGGTGTTTCTTAAAGAAAAAAACCACTTGTAGGTCTAGGGGAGCAATGAACTGGGATGGAGCACTCACTGCTTCCTGGAGTTCACACCACGTTCATCCTCACAGGTGTTTCCAGAGCCACTGGCCTTTACCTAAGAGGTTCGGGGTGGGGTGGGGTGGGGACAAACACCGCTTTGTGGATCTATTGCATCTGATGAACCCACTTCAAGGCCAGAGGCTGGCACTTAAAGAGGAGGGCTAAGGGATGCCTGAGACTTTGTCTTGCCGTCTGACAGATGCCAACACCAGGCTGTCTGTGAGCGCCACCTGACAGCTGGAGCAGACCTTGTTCCCCAGTCTCCCTAACAGCCAGCTCAGGGCCACGCACACGGGACCCACTCGGGAAACATTTGCAGAGTGGACGAATGCGTGGCCATGAATGGGCCACCTGCTAGGAGCCCACAGACTGTCGGATCTGGAAGGACTTTCTGGAAACCTGCAAGCCCCCCGCACAGATGGGGCTTGCCCAAGACCCACGGCAAGAAGGGACGGAGCCAAACCCAAGACCTGTGACCTTGCCTGGCACTTCCTGCCCTGCCCTGAGCGTGCACGGAAGTCACACTGCTCTGGGACCAACAGGCTGCCAAACACTCCTTCCATCAGCACCATTCTCAGGCTTGAAAGGTTTTTTAAGTTGGTCTCCAGTCTGACATTTTTGTAAAGTATTCAGATCCACCAGAGCCATCAACCCAGCCTTGTAATTCGAAACAGGAAAGGAAAGGAAAGGCCCATCCCTGCCACGTGCTGCACGGTCTATACTGTCCCTACAAGGTGGCAGGAGGGTGCAGCTCACTGTTCCCTTAGAAGAGGGACTCAAGGTCTCTCCCCAGTAGGGTCAGATCGCTCCAGATGTACAGAAGCAACCCTGCAAGGGCCTCATCGGAAACCGTGTTCTCTGGCTGCAAAGATGAGCCCAACAGGGTCTATGCACTCGCTTGTCTCTATTCGAGCTCCACTTTACAAAGAACCATGCACTGAAGGGGAACCAGGGGGCCAGAGGGTGGCTCCCGGCTCTGCTCCCACCCAGCTGGGTGGGGAACTCCTGCCACCTCTCTGGGCCTCAGTTTCCTCATCTATAAAGTCAGGACACGTTTTAGTGCCTCTCTCAGCTTCTTTCCAGTCCATATGAGACTAAAGTGATGACTCCTTGGGGATGAGAGGAGGAAAGACCCCAAGACAAAGATTTTCAAAGAACTGACAAGCAGCAGCGTTGGACAGACCAGTTCCCACACCAGCCTCCTAGACAAGCCTAACCAAGACGCCCTGGGAACCCACCACGCGGTGTCAGGAAGAGCCGTGCGCCCTGGACCCCCTGCACTTCCATCCCACCACCTCGCGTGAGTAAAGCCGGCCTCAGCCCTGGCCCTTCTTTCAATCCTCAGGCCACGCTGCCCTCTCTCAGCAGATCACTGCGGTCTCAGGGCTCCGCCCTTCCCCTTCCATGCAAAGCCTGAGCCAGAGTCCCAGGGGCTCTTCATTGCATTTGAGAAACAAGCCTTTTGAACAAACATGTATAATTGTAAAGATGAGCCCAGCAGGATAAGCAGGAATGTTCATCTCTCACGTGGCACAATGCCTGCCTCAGGCAGCCCAGGCCCGCTGTGGCCACACACACACACACACACACACACACACACACACACAAGCCCCAATCCTGCTTCCCTTCAGCAGCTCACCTCACCCAAAGCTCTTCCCCCTAACTTCCCAGGTTAACACGCCCCCTCCTCCCTGATGCCCACAACCTGCACTGTGTGTGTAGGAGCCACAGAAAGTATTGCAGCAAAGAAAGGCACGCCTGGAGCCCAGAGCCCAAAGCCCGGGGCTGATGGCGGTTGCTAAGAGACTGAGGATGCCCAGCTGGAACTGTGACTGAGGTTTCTTGTTTGTGCAAGAGCAAGATGAAGAGGGAAGAAGAGGACGTGTTTGCTGTCATTAATTTCAGCCTCTACCAGATCCTGCCGGACGGAAAAAAGATCTCACTTAGGATTATACCCAATGATGTTCTGTCTCTCCAGGCTTCTGGCAGCAGAAAATGCTACAAGCCCCATTCCTTAAATATATGCCCTGAAAAACTGAGCCTATATATATGTATTCATATATACACACATACACATCCTAGGAGAGGATAAAAGTGAGCCATTCTATTTTGTAAGGTGCAGTGCTATAAAGGAGTAGTTTAACTTCAATCTGTGGACTCAGCCGGTCTCCATTCAATCCAAGTTTCCCTGCTGTGCGTCTCTGGGCAAATCGCTTAACCCATCTGTGCCTCAGTTTTCACATAAGTAAAACGGAGTTAATATAAGTTCCTCATAATGTATTGTGAGGATTAAATCCAGTAACCCATGTAAAGTACTTAGCACAGCTCCTGGTTTTCAGTCAGGACCCAAAGATGTTCACAACTTACTAAATGTGGATTGTCAGAGCTAGATCACCCATGGCTCCTTATTCTACGATGAGAAATATGAACTGCGGAACGGTCAAACCAGGAGTCCTGTGACTGCCTCAGATCAGAGAGGGAAGAGAGGGTCATTTCCATGCCACTCCAGCATCCCTCCTCTCCTCTCCCCTGGGAGAGGCAGCAGCCCAACCCCCCAGCCTCCCAAGAAGGTAACCCTGAGCCACTGTCACCGCAACCCACTCCCTCATCCAACACGCAGGTCCTGAGTGCCTCTACCCAGCTGGCACCCCGCCGGGCCCTGGGCACAGTGTGAGAGCAACGTGACACAGCCCTGCTCCCCACCAGATGCAGACTCAGCCCCTTCCAGACCCCGTTCCAGACCCCTGACTAGGACGAAGGCCCCTTCTCTCCTCAAAGCCCCGTTACCTCTTCTCCTCACCCGGGCCCCGTGGCGGATCCACACACCTTGCCTGGCCCTGGCATGGCCCCTAGATCCCAAAGAGGGTGAAGACAACGAGAAGAGGAAAAACAAACTCTCCAGTGGGGCAGGAGGCAGGTCCAGGGAAAGGGGACTCGGGGGAAAAAGAGAGAGGTTTTGGACAGCACCCCCAGTGGGCAGATGAACAAAGCTTCTCGATCCTAGATCAGGCATGTGTTCTGATGCGTGGATTTATTTGTGTAAAAGTATGGTGTTTCCTCAAAAACATTAAACACAGAATTACCATTTGATCCAACAACCCCACTTCTGGGTATACGTACAAAAGAACTGAAATCAGGGACTCAAGCCGAGGTTTGTGCACTCATGTTCAGAGCAGCAACCTTCACAATGGCCAAAAGGTGGAATGGAGTGGAGTATTATTCAGCCTTAAAAAGGAAGGAAATCCTGTCACACATTACAACACAGATGAACCTTAAGGACACTAGGCTAAGTGAGGGAAGTCAGATACAAAAAGAGAAATACTATATCATTCCCTTTATAGGAGGCAGTCAAACTCACAGAGACAGAAAAGAGAATGGTGATTGCCAGGAGCTAGGGGTCGGGGGAAACGGAGAGTTGTCATTGAGTGGGTACAGAGTTTCTACTTGAAAGATGAAAAAGTTCTGGAGATGGATGGTGGTGACAGTTGTGCAACAATGTGAATGTACTTAGTGCCACTAAACTGTACACTTAAATGACTAAAATGGTCAGTTTTATGTCATATGTAGTTACTGCCCCCCCCACACACATACACACACAAAGCCTGGCAAAGGTGTCCAACATAATCACATTTAGCTGCACACTTAGCACAGACCCTCCTTGAAAAGACTACATTAACAGGACATTTGGGAGCAGCCCAGAAGATCTAAGAGGGTGAGTTGTCACCTACGAAATGGAGACTTCCAGGAAACAGCATCTGAATAAAGCTCACAAAGCGCCAATCCCAAGCCCCACACCCCCAGAGTGGTTGGAGCCAGGGAACACGCATCCTCGGCCGTTGGTGGGTGAGACAAGGAAGCGGGGGGAGATTACAGATCATTCGCAGGGCACAGGTACCAGGAGGTCCAACGCAAACGGGACTCCAAATGTCCTGCAGAAGGAGCCGGTGCCGGGGCTCAAATCCCACCTAGCCAGTGACCTCACATATCAGCTGCCCTGTGGGCTTAGTGTTCTCATCAGAAAAACCTGGGATAATGATCCCAATTCTACAGAAGTGTTAAGAAGATTAAAGAGATAATGAGAGAAAACATAATGTAGTGGTGAAGAGCATGAACTCTGGAGCCAGACTGCCTGGGTTCAAATCCTGGCTCTTCTACTTTCTAGCTGTATGACCTTGGGCAAGTTACTTAACCTCTCTGTGCCTCAGTTTCCCCACCTGGGAAATAAGGATAACTGCACTTGCTTTGGAGGGTGACCGGGAGGATTAGGTGAGTTGATACAAGTCAAGCATTTGGAACAACTGTTGCACGTGGAAGCAGCACCTCAGCACTACTGTTGTGATTGGTGGTGATGGTGGTGTGGTGGCTATTCTGTCCAGAGTCAGGATGTCTGTCTTCCTTTCTCCTTCCTTAGATTTGCTCAGGGAACACGCCCTGTGGTCTGGACCCCCAAGGAGCCCGAGTTCCCTGAGTGGGTGGGACCTGGGCCACGTGGACAAATCTTATTCTCAAATCGTGGGTGGCCGGGACGTTGAGTGGAGTCTGTGGAACCCAGGCAGACCACCGGGGGTAAGGAAGGCAGCATGCCGCAGGCTAAGCGAGGCCATGGTGGACGACTGTGACCTTCCCCATCAGTCAGCACCAAAGCCGGGTACTTCCTTCTGCCCCGAGGGCCGCCCAGCCAGAAACAGCCTTTCACTCTCTGTGCAGCTGTCCGTCCAGGGCCCACGGGGCGCCTCCTCGTGCCCTTTTCAAATCCTGCCAACCTCTCTCACCACACACGCTCTCGTCACAAACAGGCTCACTCAAGCAGCTAATTCAAACAAATTCCTCCTGGGCACTGGCTGCACGAAAGACCTCTCTTCGGGCCGCGGCCACCAGCCCCAGGCTGGGCAGCAGGGGTGGGCAGCAGCTCTGGGCACACAGGCCCAGGCCCGCCTGCCGGGCACTGGCCAACGACGCAGTCACCACATTCAACAAGCGTGGATGGCGACCCCACAAGGGGCCAGGCACTGGGGACCCCCACCAACAACAGAGGCGAGTCCTGCCCTCTGGAGTCTGTGACATTTCCCAAAGGGCTCCACCGAAGTGCCCTAAAAGCAGAGGACAGCAGCCCAAGCGCTGAACTTCTTGGAGGTCTCTTCTTTTATCAGAAACGTTCTGGTCCATTTTGCATTCTCCTCAAAGTCCCAGTTTTGGTTTTACCAACAGTCATGATAATAACAGTCACTAATATATGTTCAGAACTGCCTTGTTTCAGGCACTGTTCCAAGCTCTTTATATTTATCACTTCATTTGCTCTAAGAAGCCTATGAGGTAGGTCCCATTAGTATCTAAACTGGGGCAAGGAGAGGTCAAACAACATGCCCAAGGTTTCACATCCTATAAATGGCAGAGCTGGGATCAGGAACCCAGCCTGGACCCCCAGTGCTCTTCATTAACTGTTATCTAAACGTAATACGCGAAACTGTTTTTAAACACTTAACTGCCCATGCCCCCAAACGTTTTAAGTAAATCTGAAACTCCAGGACTTCTGCCCCATTTAGCCCTGTGGCTGCAGGCCCAGACTGGCTCACTGACTTGGCTGGCACCCAGGGCACCCAAACTCCTCAAAGTTGAGGTTCTAGGTGCTGGAAACTGAGGTCCTCCTCTGACAAACACATCCCCCTCCTCTGGCTTCCTAGATCCTGCCCTCTGCAGGCTCAAGTAATCCCAGTTCCCAGACTGAGCTGACCTGAGGCAACCCTGCAGTATCCGTGCCTCCACTCCCCATCATGGTGAAAGAATTTAGAATTGTAGCATGCCTTGTTTGGCTGCCCTTTTAGGAGTCCCCAAACTGACCCCTACATTCCCCAGGATGCCCCAGACCAGTCCAGACCCCTAGGAGTCCCCTTGGTTCCCTGAGCCTCAGGCCACCTCCAGAGCTGTCCCCGTATAAGGTCTTGGCCACAGTTCCACAGCCAAGACCTTGGACCTGAATTCTGTCCATCTGAACTCCACCTTGGCTCCCACCCCAGGCTACAAACCCAGGCCATTCCCCCCTCCCCTGTCCAAGTTCTGAGTCCTATCTTTAAACTCCAAACTACAATAGGACAGAAATTAAAATGTCAAATGCCCCCTCACTGTGTTTCCAAGGGTTCCACACCCAAGTTTTCACCGTGCACTCCCCTACCTAACGGGAGCCCAGCTGCCACTGGGCTCTCCAGAACCCGCCAGAATGTGCTGGAGAGTTCTGCGCCTCTGAGATTCTGTGCCTCGTTGACCTGCCTACATCCCCAGCATCGGCTGGGCCAGTGCTCCTGGCTCCCAGCCCACCCCTTCCCTGCCTGAATTAAGACCTCTTCATGAGAGAGAATGGCCATGTTGTCAAGCAGCAGGAAACATCCAAAGATGAGCATCTGTGATGGGTGTGAAATGAATCACTAACAGTCCCACTTCCAGGAGGCCTTAAGTGTTTGGATAAGGAGCAAGAAAAACAGTCACCAGTTCATGTCTGCAGGTCATAAAGGAAATCAGAGTAGGGAGAGGCATGTTCATAGTAACATTATTCACAATAGCCAAAAGGTGGAAACAACCCATTGATGGATGAATGGATAAACAAAATGTTGTGTACTCACACAATGGAATATTATTCCGCCTTAAAAAGGAAGGAAATTCTGACACATGCTACTACAACGTGGATGAACCCCGAGGACATTATGCTAAGTAACATAAGCCAGTCACAAAAGAACAAATACTGTATGATTCCACTTATATGAGGTACACAGAGTAGTCAGACTCATAAAGACAGACAGTAGAGTGGTGGTTGCCAGGGGCTGGGGGAGGAGAGAATGGGGAGTTGTTTAATGGGTACAGAGTTTCAGTTTTGTGAGATGAAAAAGTTCTGGAAATGAATTGCAAAATAATGCAGCTACACTTACTACTACTAAACTGTATGCTTAAAAATAACTGAGATGGTAACCTTCATCTTATGTATATTGAACCACAATTGAAAATCTAAAAAATACAATAGGGACTTCCCTGGTGGTGCAGTGGTTAAGACTCCACACTGCCAATGCAGGGGGCCCGGATTCGATCCCTGCTCAGGGAACTAGATCCCACAGGCATGCTGCAACTAAGAGTTCGCATGCCACAGCTAAGGAGCCCACGTGCCGCAACTAAGACCCGGTGCAACCAAATAAATAAAAAACAAGAAGAAGAAGAAGAAAATAAAAGTGGGAGAGGACTATTTTGCAAGTAGATTACACATAGTCTATCTCCTCTCTATTCACTCTAAATCATATTTATGAGAACTGTGCTTCAGGGTTCGGAGAGGGAAAGATCTGGATACGTCATGAACCTGCTATAAAGTGACACCCCTACTCTGCCCTCGAGTTTCCTGCCCCGCCCTGCCGCTGCTGGGTCCCCTGGGTCACTCTGACTTGCCACCATTTTTGGACAGCCTAGTGTCCTCGCTATGTTCCACACGGACAGTCTCTTTGCTCTGACTGTGCCCTCGGGCTATCTGGCCTGGGAGCAGCCGTCCCACCAAGCTGTTGAGCATTTCCTGGAGCATGATAGCTCCATCAAGCCTGGCGGGCCCCCAGCTCCCAGCAGGCGGTCCTGAACCTTGGTCAGGCCCTTCTCGGGCCTTCTAAAGTCCCCGAGAGGCTGGGGCGGCCTCACTTCCTCTCCCCAAAGGGGCGTTTTGGCTCTGCTCTGGTGGGGGGACCATTAGCCTGCCCCATCACATGCCCCTCGCCCCCTCCTGCCCACCCACCTCCTCCCCAAGCCCCCATGTCTCCACTGTCATTGGGAACCACAGTTGCGTGACAAATGATGAGGAGGTCCTGGGGATGCCATTTCATTCTGCAGGCGTCATTGTGCCTGACCTAAACCCAAATACCCAGGCCCTAGTCTCCCGGGTGACACCTGAAGGCCTCAGTTTCCTGGCAACCAGGAACAATGGCCCCTGGGAAAAGCACACACAGTTTGGGAAAGGGCAGCCTTTTTTCTCTGCGCCCCTGGGTACGACAGGCAGAGTCTGGACGGAAATTCAAGCCATGAGGGCATCAGGGCCTCCCGTGCCCAGCTCCCCACCCTAACCCTAAGTTGCAGGAAGTCTCCCAGTGCCTGGAGCTCCCCTACCTGGGACTTTATGAGCCGCCTCTTAATGGGACAAAAGCCCCTTTGAGCAGCCTCGCTGCCCCTCCTTCCCCTCGGCAGCCCTTCATTCCACGTTCCCCGAGCTGACTCAGGGTGTTCAGACTTCTGCTCTGGTGGCCCCCAGTGTTACCTTTGCAAGCAGAAGTGACATTCTCTTTTCCCTTTGAGCACCCTCAGTGGACACTGGGAGGATTAGCAAGAGCTCATGTGTGCGGCCGGCCCTCAGTACAGCAGCTGTTATCAAGGCCACTTTCTGGCTTGTGGGGCGTCACCTATTTCCCAGCAGAAGCTGAGAAGCACAGTGACCAGAAAGAGACTGAGCAGGTCCCTGGGCTGACCTGTGCCCTTCACCACACGCCCCTGAAACAACAGACATCCAGGAGGGTTGAACTTCCTCGGTGCAGAATCACAGCCCCCAGGTTCCCCCACAGACACAACGGGCTCCCAGGAGGATCTCAGAAACCTCCTCTCAAAACCAGGAACTCTCTAGTGAATTCTCATGTGTTGTAAAGGTTGCTTCTGTGAGATAACTCTTGCCTACATGCTAGGGAAAGGGGATGACCTTTTTTTAAATTCACTCAAGTCCTGCTCATTTAAAAAAATTCCTTCTGACTGAAACCACAAGGCAACTTCTGCAACATCAAGTAAGTGAAGTTTGAAGAAATTGTTCCTCTTCTCCAGCCTTTTTGCTTTAGCTCTTGGGACTCTGTGTTGTCTCCCATCCCCAAGAGGACAGGAAGGGAGGAAGGCTGTGACTCCTATTTGAAAGATGGGGTACTGGGGTACAGGAGACTCCAGGCCACAGCATCACCAAGGGGTGATGTCACAGCTGGGGCCCGGAAGCAGCCATGCACACAGAGCTGGGCCATCTTGTGGGCCCATCCTGTGCCAGGAGCAGAGGCAGGAGCCCAGAGCACAGGTTACAGGGGGCAGAGGGCGCCTGGTCCAGAGGAGCAAGCCTCTCTCCAAACCACAGACACAGGAAGAAGAGGGGAGCAACAAAACCGCGCCAGTCAGAAGATGCTAAGGCCAAGAACAGAGCGAAGCAGGAGGGCCGTGGGCTACCTGAGGTGCTGGTGAAGGTGGGGGACAAGACCTCAGGCATCACAGATCTGACCTCCTGAGGCTGGACGGGCACAGAGTCAGGCAGAGCAGCTCCAGTGAGCAGGAGGGCAGGGGGCTGGGCTCAAGCATCCCTGCGTCAGTCAGTCGGGAGGCC
The DNA here is from genome assembly GCF_949987535.1 of Balaenoptera acutorostrata. NCBI lineage: Eukaryota > Metazoa > Chordata > Mammalia > Artiodactyla > Balaenopteridae > Balaenoptera > Balaenoptera acutorostrata. The sequence continues at coordinate 31,585,583 of NC_080079.1, read as the reverse complement.
TCCCGACCCTCCCTCCAGCCCTGCCCCACCTGGCGCCAGCGCCTCTGTGGGAGCTCCCGGAGCCCACGTCCTTCCCTTCCTAGCACTCACCGCTGTTCCGTCACTGTTTAGAGTGCTGAGCTGATTGCCCTTCGTGACGCAGTTAAGTCCTGCACCATCGGCCACCTGACGTTTTGGACAAAACTCTAACTCATGTTGACTCCCATCCCCAGCAGGACCTACCAGCTCTGGAAAGTAGAGCCCATGTGCTTTTTCTCTCACCGCTGCACCCCGCAGAAACTGGAATGAGGCAGGCACAGAAATATTTGCTGAGTGGGTTACAAATGAACGATTCAAGATCTGAGCCAAGAAAGACCAGAGGCTGACAGCCAGCCTGAGGCGGAGCCCTGTGCCCTCAGACTCGCAGGCATGAACTTCATGAATGGCACCCATTAAGCACAGCAAAGCATGTTGTCCAAGTAACTCACTCAGGATTTTGTTCCCCTCCTCATCCCTCGAGTGCGTGCCTATGTCTTCACCTGATGGGAACCCGTCAGCACTTAACATGTGGTTCCGAAACACTGAGGCCCAATGGCCACGCACTGTATCACCCCATCAGCCTCTCCCTGGGGGAGGCGGAAGGGACCTCTCGAGTCCATCCTCCTCCCTCGAAGGGAAGCCCCTTAAAGAGCAGTGGACCCGAAGAGCCAGGACAACAGGACAGCCCCCACTACATAGAGCTGACGCCAGCAGAGACGCAGACACTGCCAAGTATGCCTCTGCACTGCCGGCACTTCACCCCGCCACGGAGGTCCATAAGCATCCCCATTCACAGGTGAGGAGATGGGCTCAGGGGCTTACGCCGCGGGGCCACCGTCCTGCGGCTCGAAGTAGCCACCGCAGAACTTGACAGTGAAACAGAGCGGGGCCCTGTGGGGAGTCCCAGGCACAGAGGCCCTTTTGTCCCCCGTTTCTTGGAGGCAAAACTCCAGCCTCCATGACCTTGCCTGAGTTCCAAAGGGCAGATTCGAACAGTTGCTAATCAAGGAAGGAGCAGCCGAGAAACCAGCTGAGGCAAGATTATAGGGGGCAGAGATGCTCCTCGAGATTAGGAGACCACCTGAGACTAAGGGGGGGCAAGCCCTGCTCACACCCTGATCTTGTCAGAGGCCCCCACCTTTGAACCCCTGTTATAAAGCCCCTCAACAAATCCTCCTGGGTTGGGACACATAGTTTTTCAAGGGAGGAGCCCACGGTGCCCCCCCTTTGCCTGGCAAAGTAACGAAGCTGTCCTTTTCTACTTCACCCAAAACTCTGTCCCCGAGATTTGATTCGGCACCGGTGTACAGAGAGCCTGAGCTTTCGGTAACAACCCCAAAGCCCTCTCTCACAACCCCAGTGCCCTGGGCTTAAACGTAGGATTCCCTGAGGAGGTGGAGACTGAGAAGCGCAGAGCCCATGGCACACTGGAACCAGCAAGGGGGAGGGGCTGGGGGGCGAGGCTGACGCCTCAGGAGCTGGAGCAACAGTGAGGATGCCCCGGTGGCGGTGGCTTCTTGCTGGGCAGCAGCGAGGCCTTGGGAGGCAAAGGCCCAAAACCTGAAACCTCAGCAGAGGTAAGTCCAGGTGGGATGCAATTAGTACCTTAGCTCAGCAGGGCCTCCAGCCTCTTGGCAGCTCTCGCTGGACGCTGTGCTCCAGCCCTCACACTGACAGGCTCGCTCCCCAGAGCAGCTGCTCATCCAAGCAGAGGGAGGGCTGCAGAAGCGCAGTTAAACACCACTGATGCGTCCAGTCTCCTGTTTCTGAAAATGGCAATGAGGGGGACCAGGTTGGGGGGCAGGTCTTCAGCTAAAAATGTTTCCCTTAGGCATCATTAGACACAATCCTGTTTTGCCTGCCCTTAAGAAAAACAACCGTGAGCTGACACACCATGCCCTGGGGAGAGGCCAGAAGCGATGATGGCTGGCAAGGCCCTCCAGACCCCTGGGTGGGCTCCTGAATTTCTGGGGTTCTTTGGGTGATCACGGAATTTAATATTGGAAGGGGACTCTAGGGCTGGCTAGCCTCATGTGTCAGCATCTGCACTTGGCATTGGTGGTAAAGAATGTAGACACACCAATAAAACAGTATTCTGAATAAAAAACCCTTCTTAAATGGAAACGAGAACCATTTCCACCAGGCTTTTTACAGAGCACTGGCGGGCATGATTTGCTCACCCTGAAGGGCTGCTAAAACTTCGAAAAGAGCAGAGAGGAGTGATGCTTCCATGTTAACAAAGCCCCAATTTGAGAGCCTGAAAGATCTGGAGGCACATTCTTGCTGTGTAAGAGGCAACACAGCATCCTTGGGGCACGACGTGACACGCCGGGGGGCAGTGGCTACGTCAGAAGGAGGCGTCTCACCCCCTCCCTTCTGGGTGTGAGCTGATATTCACAACAGGGAATCAGAACAGATTGAACAGGGCCAAGTCCTCCCTATTAGAGTCAAAACAGATGACTATCAATACCTACACCTCAACAAAGCCGGATGCTCTCAGAGTTAAATGAGCTGTGAAGACCAGCATCGCTCTAACCTGGACCAAGTGGATGCCCAGCGAAGTCAAATAAGAGACAAAGGAACCTTTTCGCTGATTAAGCTCCAGTCCCTTGGTCAGCACTAGAAACAACTGCGTTTTTATTTCTTTAAAAGTAATGTTTTCCTTCTCCTGAATAATAAAGGGAATTCCTCACAGCACCTGCCCATCAAGAAACAGTAGGTGTTAATGGATGGATGCACTTTGGAGAGAGGCCCTGTCTTCATGACTCGTTTCTTTCTTGTTGGAAAGAGAATTTCCAGAATCTCAGACATAATTTTCAGAATCTCAACGACATTTGGTTGCCCAATTATCTTTGTTTGAAACAAACAAAAAAATCAAACTACAAATCATCAAAAAACACCTTTGGGGGCTTCCCTGGTGGCGCAGTGGTTGAGAATCTGCCTGCCAATGCAAGGGACACGGGTTCGAGCCCTGGTCTGGGAAGATCCCACATGCCGCGGAGCGGCTGGGCCCGTGAGCCACAATTACTGAGCCTGCGCATCTGGAGCCTGTGCTCCACAACATGAGAGGCCGCGACAGTGAGAGGCCCGCGCAACGCAATGAAGAGTGGCCCCCACTTGCCGCAATTAGAGAAAGCCCTCGCACAGAAACGAAGACCCAACACAGCCATAAATAAATAAATAAAATAAAATAAAATAAAAAACACCTTTGGAAAATTTTGCTCTAATATATTCTAAGTATAGAATGAGGATAAGATGCTCGTGGATGGGTAATGGAAATGTAACTGTTTTCCTCTGTTCCCTGCATTTCCTACTGTTAAAAAGACTAGGATTTATCTATCAAGAAAAATACAGGCTTAACATTTCTTGCCGGTTTACCACGTGCAAAATGTGGACCAAAATCCCAGGCCCTGTCACTGGCATCATTTTATTTTATCCCTGCTCAACACATCTTGGATAGGTCTTTATTATGCCCTTTTTCCAGATGAGAAAACCGAGTCTAAGCAAGATTAAGCGACTTGCCCGGGTCAACTAGGTAGTAAGCAGCAGAGCTGTTGGATTCCAGAGTCCAAACTCTTAACTTCCGTGTTATGCCTAATCCCCAACTCCCGGTTATTTTGGCAGCAGCAGAGAATACATAGAAAATCCAAATGGAAAGTGCCCCATGGCTTCCCCAAGTCAGGGCCTCAGGGACACCTGCACCTTCAGAAATGCACAACCGGCACCTGCATGCACCTCTAACACCAACAGATGGCGCTTATCAGCAAGGGACGCACTCCTGCAGGGAGCCCCAGGGACAGAGCCATTTGCAGTCTGTGGTCAATGTTCAAATGACCAGTTGTCCATAGCCTTCCCTTAGGGACAACTGAGGTCTCATGTCATCTCCAGCTGGCTGTGAAAGATGTTATTAAAAATCATCGAGAAATGAGTGCCAGCCTCTGCTCACACAGTTTACTGTGAGGACCTGCCAAAAATGATTTCTTGTTCTCTGTTTCCTACCAATGGAGCTGATAACTTGTAGGAAACTGGTTTGTTTTTTCTAGTTGCCTTTAGAAGAATAAGACATTCAGATGCCCAGATGAAGTGACCACATTTCAATATATCTGACACAGAAGCATGGGGAAGTTTATGTTTGAACACTGTAATTGCCACATGTGCGTTTGTCCCTGTGAAATGCGATCGTTCATGTCTATTAGTTGTTTTTTTTTCACATTCCCTTTTTTTTTTTTTTCATTTCACGAGCACTGGCAGGGAAAAAGCCAGGCTACCCACCAGATTATCATAGCTTACAGATTCTGTAAGCCTGTCAGATTCTCATAGCTTACACCCAACCTCCCACTTGTAAAACCAGCGACCACACAAGCACCCGTCAACACTCTAGACAAGCCCTAGACCATATCTAACTCAACCAATGCTCCCCATGCCCGACCAATCAGGGCAGGCTTGTAATAAGCTGGGTGAATGAATCCATCCATCCATCCATCCATCCAGAGGGGACGCCAGGCCCGCCAAGCTGGGAAGGAGGGGTGCCTCTCAGCCGGGCAGCAAGGCGAGAGGCCGTCTCCAGAATGCCCACGTCCTTCAGGAGGGACACTCACCATGGGAAACTGCGACAACTCAGGGGTCTAAGCCTGGCTGCTGCTCTGCAAACATCAACCAGGAATCACCCTCAGGATCCTCGCCCACAGCAGACGCCTAGGAGAGGCTCCCAGTGCGTCCCCACCTGACATGGCGCCCTTTTTTTTTTTTTTTTTTTTTTTTTTATTTTTGGCTGTGTTGGGTCTTCGTTTCTGTGCGAGGGCTTTCTCCAGTTGTGGCAAGCGGGGGCCACTCTTCATCGCGGTGCGCGGGCCTCTCACTATCGTGGCCTCTCGTTGCGGAGCACAGGCTCCAGACGCGCAGGCTCAGTAACTGTGGCTCACGGGCCTAGTTGCTCCGCGGCATGCGGGATCCTCCCAGACCAGGGCTCGAACCCGTGTCCCCTGCATTAGCAGGCAGACTCTCAACCACTGTGCCACCAGGGAAGCCCCATGGCGCCCTTTAATAATGCTCTAGACCCATCCCTGGGAACAGATATGCCTCCTTTCTCTTCTTTCCTAAATGGTTCCTAAAGATTATGAAGAGGAGAGCTGGTCACACACACGCAAATAGATAAAAAGTCATTTTGGTGTTTTGTTCTGTTTTCCAAGAAAAGAGTATTGACGTGGTCAAAAATGGTTGGTCTGTGACAGAAAACTAAAATCTCCACCCACAAGCCACTGTTCTGGACTCCGGGATGCCCTGGTTGTTTGGGGAACCTCATGGAAGCCATAGAAGTCCAGATACAAACTGCTAAGTGGCTTCCTCCAAAAGGCCCCAGGTAATAAACACTGTCTCCTTTGAGAATTGACATGTCCAAAGGATTCTCTTAGAAATGGTGGGCAGAGTCCCTGTTGGAATGGTGAGTTGGTCTCTGTGTGCTTATGGGGCATCGGGCCCCTGGCTCCCTCTGGTCGGCTGGGGACTCGCAAGAGTCAGCCTGGGTGCAAAGCCTCTCACGAGTGAGGAACCCAGGGTGCCAACCACGGGTCTCAGCACTGGGCACACCACCCCTCCACTATGCATGCAGCAGGTGGCAGTGATGGAAACCTTCTCTACGCTCACTCCTGGCACTCAGCCTGGGGCTCTGGCTTCTGCAGAGAACAGCTCTCCTCTTCCTCTCCATCCTCTCCGGGGCCCTGCGGGGCAACAGAACCCCAGTGTGGCTTTTTCCCCTTCCAGCCATCCCTCATCCCTGGGAGCGGGAACATCTCTGGCGGTGGCTTTGGAGAGGTGATGGAATGGCCGCTGTCTCCCTGCCAAGGGGAATGTCACGCCACCAGAATTTATGTGCCAGCTTTCCTTGTACCAGCTTTTCCCAGGTTACCTCCCCACCCATTACTACCCCATTAGTTGCCATGTGTTTTCCCCTAACTGTCACCAGCCCACACTGCCTCTTTGTTACCCCGCAGCTCTGGGGCCAGCCCCTTCCCAAGCAAGGGGCTGAGCTTAAACTCCACATTGTGAAATATTTCCTCCCTCTCTCTTGTCCCTCTTCGCCGGCCTCCCCTGGGCCCCAGAGCCTTTAGTAAAACAAACCCGCCAAAAGGCATTCTCTGCTCTGTTTGCACAGCACGAGTGGGCCCCCGAGTTGCCTGGCACCCCTCATCTTCCACCAACACACTTCCCCTCCTTATTGGTACTCAGTCAATACCTTGCTTTCCTGACCCTTCCCTGCTTGGCCTCTGAAATCTGCCGACAGAAGGGCCTTTGTTGAAGGAGCAGAGGGGTGCAAACACCAGGGCTCTGAAGACACCGTGTGGACTCCAAAGGGGAAATGAGTCGTTGCTCAATGGGGGCCCGGAGAGAGCGGTTCCTCTGAGCACCTCCAGAACCAGACTCTTCCTGAGGACAAACCTTCCGTGTCTTTTTACAGATCCGACACCATTTCCAGAGCTATTCGTTGATTTTTATTGTTCCAAAATTGATTCCAAAATGTGGACCAGAATCTGGGGTCTGGTAAATATTTTGTTACACAATTCGCTGGAAGCACTTAGGTATGAAGCATAGCTTCTAACACTGGGGCTTAGGTGAGGGGCCTCCCAGGCTCCCACCGTCTGCCAGTTTCATACGTCTGGGAGCAGATGAACCATCCCAAACACCATTTGGACCGGGCCTCTCCCCTGCTTACAAGTCCTCTTTGTGTCCCTGGTTAGACCACTCTGCATCTAAAAGCACCCCAAGGCCAGGCTCCCCCAGCATCTCGGGCATGCGATCCTGGCAGACGTGGAGTCAGCCCCTCCTTGAACTCTTCCAGGGATGAAGCACCAGGCAGAGCAGCCCACCCCTCAGCAGCCCACTCTTCAGGAAGCCTGCCTGATACAGAACAAAATCCACTTCCTCATACCTTCTGCCCACTTCTGGAAGTCATGCTTCTGGAACAAATTGGTCCCTTGTCCTCATGACAGCCCTTCACATAGATTTTTAAATTACTCTCAGGGTTCCTCTGTATTTGTTTTCATCACACCAAACAGCCCAGGCCCCTTGACTCTATGTCATATGAAACAGTTTCCAGGTGGCTCCCGATGTGAGCCGCCCTCCTCCAGAACATGTTTCATGTTCTCCCTGCAGCCTCCCACAATAAAACACAAATAAATAAATAAAATACATAACTTTACACAATAAAACACAAATCCTAGTACTGAACACTGTTCTCTGGATGTGCTCAAATCAGCAGAGACTAGAACAGGCCTATCCCCTCCCCTGGAGAGGACACTTTGCCTCTATTCGTTTAACCGAAGACTGCATTCACTCTTTTAGCCACCTTACTGGACTCCTGAGACATTCTCCACTTGCAGTCACAGGCTCTTTTCATAACAAGTGCTGCTAAATCAGGTCCCCCCGCCCCTCTTCAACGCTTTCACCGTCATCTTCACATGTATCAGCATTTCATTTCACCTCATTGATTCCCACCTAGTTCATGGAGATCTTTTTCAGTCTTACTTCTATCATCGTGAGTATAATGGCTATCCCTTTGCAGCTTTGTGCCACTTGCAAATCTGTTGAGCACCCCTTCTGTATGCTCATCCAATTCACTAGTAAGAATGATAGAGCAGAGTCCAGAGAAACTAATGACTTGCCTAAGGTGTCACAGCCAGATAGGGGCAGAACCAGATCTAGAACACAAGCATCCTGGCTCCCAGTCCAGTACTCATTTCTATCACACTCTGCCAAAAAGTCTCCAGGACCCCTCAGATGGCTCTCTCTCCAGCCATCTATCATACCTACCTCCTTATTGGTGCATCCCGAGAGGCCCTGATTATAGACAGGCAAGTCTGGCCAGGGCTGGATTCCTGGGAGGAAGATGGGGAAACTGCCCTCTGGCTGAAGGACCCTACTTCGTTAAATCATACAAGCTTCTTGCAGCTATAGCTCTGTGCTTCTCCAGGGAAGCCTCTGGAGTAGCCCACCCAACAGACCAGGCCAAGCAGAGCTGGAAGCGGCAAGGAGATCTAGGGGTATTCCTTCACAAGGATGCCTGGGATAAATGGAATAGAACAAGGGGGACCACAGAGATTCTGGGGATAGATCTGAACCTTGGAAAGAATCTGTACAATGGGCAGTCACTTACAGATAGCTTCAGCCCTCTTACAAACAATTCTCACAGATCTGTCCTAGAAACATGAATGCTCCCTTGAAGAATCTGCCAAAGATAATGGCCAGTTAAAGGGCTGACCCTTGGCCCACATTCTTGCTCTAAGTATAACTCTAGAGAGCATACCAAGATCACTGGGCAAACGTGCCAGGAAAACAGGTCAAGATCACTACAAGGATTCCTAATGATCCGAACTGCTCACCAACAAGACTAGCTGTCTTGTGAAGTAGTGAACTCCCCATCACCAATGTGTTTAAGTGAAGGCTGGAGTATATTACTTTCATCCCACTTGAATCCAAAGATCTAAGCTCCCATACCCTCTTTTCTGCCGTGACAGGTCCCTTGTGATTCCAAATAAAAAGCCATCACTGGGCCCAAATAGCAAAAACAATTTTGAAAAAGAAGAGCAAAGTTGGAGGACTCACACTTCCTGATTTCAAAACATATTTAAAAGAGACAGTAATCAAAACACCGTGGTACTAGCATAAAGACAGACAAAAAGACCAATGGAATAGAATAGAAGGCCAGGAATAAACCCTTTCCTATGTGGTCAAATGATCTCTGACAAGGGTGCCAAGACCATCCAATGGTAAAAGGACAGTCTCTTCAACAACTGGTGTTCAGAAAACTGGATATCCACATGCAAAAGAATGAAGGTGGGCCCTCATCTCACACCATATTTTTAAAAACTGCTCACCACCCAAAACTATAAAACTCCTGGAAGAAAACACATGGGAAAAGTTTCATGAGATTGGACTTGGCAATGATTTCTTGGGTATGACATAGGCAACAAAAGCACAGACAACAAAAGCAAAAATAGACAAATGGGACTACACCAAATTTTAAAACTTCTAAGCATCAAAGGACACAATCAGTAGAATGAAAAGGCAAACTGTGAAATGGGAGAAAATATTTGCAAATCATGTATCTGATAAAGAGTTAATGTCCAGAATGTTTAAAGAACTCCTACAACTCAATAACCAAAAAAAAAAAAAATCAAATAACCTGATTTAAAAATGGGCAAAGAACTTGCCCAAAAACTTTGGGCATTTTTCCAAAGATGATATACAAATGGCCAACAAGCATTTGAAAAGATGCCCAACATCACTAATTATCAGAGAACGCAATCAAAATCACAATGACATGTTACCTCACACCCATTAGGATGACTACTATCAAAAAACCAGAAAATAGCAAGTGTTGGTGAAATGGTGCAACCACTGTGGAAAAGAGTATGATGATTCCTCAAAAAATTAAAACTAGAACTACTATATGATCCAGTAATCCCACTTCTGGTGATATATCTAAAAGAACTGAAAGCAAGATCTTAAGAAGTATTCACAACAGCCAAGAGATGGAAGAAACCCAAATGTCCATTAATGGATGAGTGGATAAACAAAAATGTGGCATTTACATACAATGGAATATTATTCAGCCTTAAAAAGGAAAGAAATTCTGACCCATGCTATAACATAGATGAACCTTGAGGGCATTATGCTAAGCAAACTAAGCCAGTCACAAAAAGACAAATACTGTATGACAAATACTGTATGATTCCACTTATGAGGCACCTAGAGAGTCAAATTCATAGAAACAGAAAGTGGAACAGTGGTTACCAGGGGCTGGGGGGAGGGGAGAAGGGAAGTTGTTTAATGTGTACAGAGTTTCAGATCTGCAAGATGAAAATATTCTGGAGATCTGATTCACAATGTAAATCTATTTAACACTACCAAACTGTACACTTAAGCGTATGGTTAAGATGGTAAATTTTATGTTACGTGTTTTTAATCACAATTTTTTAAAAAGCCATCGTTGACAAGTGGCAAGACAGCCTAAAACTGGAAAGGGCGAATGGGAATTTGGGTTTCAAAGAAGCAGAACCAAGCTACAGGTATATCAGTGAAAGCTGAGGAGCCTTTTGGATATGAATATCAACCCTTTATATAACAATCTCTGCTGCCCCTGTGGACTTCTGATGCCTAAGTATAAAGTCCCAAAGTAATAAAGTCCATGTGGATGTCCTAGGAAGGACTTTTGATGCTAAGAGGCTCAATGTTAAAGTTTAAATTAAGATTGAGATTGATACCAGTCAAGAATTAATGAAAAAGGTAACGCACCGTATCTGAGTGTTTATTTCTTTAAATCTTGCACTATTACAGATCACGAATTTAAATGTAATGAGTTATAATTTGTGTTAATATTCACGCCAAGTTAACCTAAGAAAGAGCTCTATATTATAGTCAACTCCTGGGGAATGTGTTCAGAGAAAGGGTCTGCTCCTGCCAAGCCACTGTCAGTACCAACAACTGGCCAGATAGAGGCCTGCATCTCCTAAGCAAAGGACTGGACCCCACAGAACTATGGGAAAAAGAGCCAGGGATTTGGGAAACACAAGGGGTTGGGTTTATCAGCTCTCTGTCTGCCCTTCACCCACCCCAGTCCAAGGCTCCCCGCAAGCGCAGGAGACCCACGGATCTTCCCTGGGACAAACATCAGGCTCTGCCAAGAGGCTCCATGTTAACACTGGGGCCAAAGCCAGACTGACCATGGGGGTGAACAGCCAGGGGCTCCTTGCCCTCCGGCACATGGATGGGGGTCGGGAGGAAGGAATGGGTCCAAATAAGGCAATGGTTCCCAGCCATTTCACCAGAAGGATGCCTTTTGATAGCTCCTCCACCACACCCTCAAACCCAACATTTGAAAGATCTGAGCCATTAAAATATCTTTATTAATACTATACCTTTTCATATTTTTACTATTAACCAAGAGCCAATTAATCAACTGCCAGTCAGGGCTTCCCATTAGCATCCACCAAACAGCTGCACCACCAAACTGATATATCAAAAGTTAAAAAAAAAAGAAACATTGAGTTTGCACATTTGGTCCTACTGCACACATTGTAAAGAGCTTGAGGAGCCCCATCGTTTCTTCTTCGAGCTTCTCGAGATCCCCAGACACCTGGCTGGGAATCCCAAGTAGAAAACAGAACCACCTGGGCCACAGTGGTTCAGCTTAAGGAGAGGGTCTAACTAGGAGATGCCAGGTCCTGGCCCAGCATCATCCAAGATTGAGTCAGTCAAACCCCACCACGTGCCAGTTACCATCTCATCACCTGAGTCCAGCCCTTGCCAACTCACGTCTGTCTCCACCAGCTAAAAGGTCCATGTCTCCTCCTTGAACCCCTCCTCTCTCCACTGCCAGCTCAAGCTCTTCCTGCCTCCAAGGAAGCAGGGGCTCCCTGTGACTACCCTCCACACCCCATTTCAAGCAGAGGGGTACCCCTGCTGCTTCTGCAGAGACTCAATTCAACCCACCCCCAGTAGATATTACTCATCCTACAAGCCAGCACTGGGCTCTTGAACAACTGGCTTCATGTTTCTAGACCGCAAGTCAAGGCCAACTACAGATCAAGGAGAACAACGGTCAGCTGGCAAGTACTGAGTCCATGAAGCCGGGGCCCAGCACAGACTGCCATGTCCCAAGATATCAGAGAAGGGAGGGAAGAACTAGTGAGCCCTACACAAACAATGGAAGCTGTTTACTCTCCTCTCACAGCCTTCGGGACAATGTCTGCCACCAGAAAGAAACCACGGCTTGCCGGCCCTGCCGAACCCGCTCGTGCTGGGGAAACAAGGATGGGTAGGCCTAGGTCCCTGCCCAGTCTGGTAGGGGGTAGGGGAAGCAGGGAAAAGGGTTATGTGGACCGTTGTGGGGACTCTGACCAAGATATGAGCAACTGCTAAGAGGGCACCGAGAGGTGGAAACAACCCAAGTGTCCATCAGCAGCTGAATGGATAAACAAATGTGGTATATCCACAGTGGAATATATTACTCAGTCATGAAAAAGAATGAAACTTTGATATATGCTACAACATGAATGGACCTTGAAAACACCGTGTTAAGCGAAATAAGCCAGTCATGGTGGCAAATGGCATATGATCCCGCTTATACAAGGCAAATTAGAATAGGCAAATTCATAGAGACAGAAAGTAGACAAGAGGTTACCAGGACCGGGGGGAGAGGGAGAAATGGGAATTATTGTTTAATAGGTAGAGAGTTTCTGTTGGGGATGATGACAACTTTGGGGTATAGATAGTCCTGATGGTTACCCAACATTGTGAATGTAGTTAATGCCACTGAATTGTACACTTACAAATGGTTAAAATGATAAGTATTAGGTTGTGTATATTTTACCACAATTAAAAAAAAAAGTTATAAAGGAAAAAAACAAAAAGAAGGTATTAAAGAGGCAACAGTCAGTTTTGCCAGGGGTCGGAGGAACTGAGGAACTACGACAGGGAGGTATCATTACAAACAAGCTAAGGGAGATGTGGGCCCATCTGTCCCTCCTGCTCAGGTGCAGACTGTGGGAGGAAGGGGAGGAGAACCCTCTGTGGCCCCCTGGCTATCACTCATTCCAGACTCCTCATTCTAGAAGACAGAGCCCGTCTACACCTCCTTCCAGGCCGAGATCCACACAACACTCTGTAATTGTGGGGTCCCTGCTCATGGGGCAACCGCACCCTCTCCATCTACCTGTGTCTCCCACATCCTTCAACACCTGACTTTAAACCTACCTTCCCAGAGGACTCCTGAGCAATCTCTTTCTTCTTCCTGTTTCTTTATTTTCTAAAATTTTCTATAACGAAAGGCAGTACAGCATGGTGGGAAAGAGTGTGCCGTGCATTCAAAGCCTAGATCTGCCGACAACCAGCTATGTGACCCATTTACTTAACCCCTCCATGCCTCAATTCTCCCAACTGTAAGATGGGGATAATAATGGCTTAGGACTGTAACAATTAAAATGAGAAAATGCATGGAAATTGTTTGGCACGTAAGTGCTTAACAATTGTATTGAACTCTCTTTTTTAAAAATACTGGAATGATCGCTCAAGCATTTTTAAATGCCTTATTTAACTTTAAAAAAAAAAGAAACCTCTTATCTTCCTTTGCTTTTCTCTATTTTCCAAATGTTCAATATCATAGCAAAATTATTTATACAATGTTTGAGATGGTTTTTAAAAAATCCTCACTCCCCTATATTCACAGCAGCCCCCTCCTGCATGCCCCCTCTGTTCAGAATCTTCTCCATGCTTATGAATTGTTTATTCCGTACCGATTTTATCAAGCTGTAGGAGAGAACTGGCAGCTTTTCATTCCTTTGAGCCCCTGTAAAAGGTCCCCAGCAGGACACGATCCCCTGCGGATGACCCATCCACAGCTCTTGCCCCCAGCCCTCCCCCAGGTCCTGGTTTCCAACCGGCTGTCCTTATTTGTGAAGGCTCACAAAAGTGTGGTTGTGAGGCAGTCGGGGGCAGAGCCACGGCCGGGGCTGTGCTCAGGACATCCATCCACGCTGGGCAAAGTCAGCCGCTCTGGCACATGGTCCGTCAATCTCAGGCTGGCTGCCCTCTTCCGCAGAGGCTCCTGGGCCGACCCAGTGGGACGCGTGCATCTTCACTAGAGCTTTGACAGCAGGCACAGATTTAATGATTGGAAAGCACTTTGAGAGCCCAGAGTTCTCCATAATTGCCAACTCATAATCCCCAAATCGCTCTCTGCACGGCAGCAAGAGATGAAGCGTCTGCCTTTGGGAGGGTCTTTGTTCCTGTGGCTCTCACACCAGAACCAAGTAGGGCAGAGACAGACAGGGGCTCTGCCCGAAGAGGGGTCCCCACCTAAGACTCAGCAAGCATGCTGGGGAGCAAGGCTTCTCAAAGTGTGAACCAGATGGGGCTTGACAATAATGCATATCCTTGGGCCCTTCCACACCTGTTATCTCAGGGTCTCTGATGATAGTGCCTGGGGATCTGCATTTTAAAATCCCCTAAGTGACTCCCACACTAATTTGAGTACTGATGGTTTAGCGGGAGGTGCATGGGTCTGGGGTCAGGGGGACATGAGTTCAAGTCTCAGCTCTGATCCTTATTGTCTGAGGCCTCAGCAAGTCTGACACTAGACCCACAAGATCTAGGTATTCCCTAAAAATAAAATTTTCAAGACTTCCACAGTCATATCAATTTGGCAACACCCTACATGTCCCCTGGGGGCTTTATAGTGAGCACAAGTGGATTAAAGGGGCTGAAAGTCACTCCACAGAGAACCTTGTTTGACCTCAAACTTCCCCAAACCTTCTAACCAAGGAAGCTTCTTTCTATCATTAATGCCAGAAACACCTCACAGACTTAATACCTCACAGACAAAGGTCCTGAAATTCCTTTCTGGGAAAAGAGGAGTCCGGGGAGTGAGGGATGGCATCTTAAGGCAGTTCTGGCAGGAAGAAGCCCCATTCCTCACGTTTGGGGTCCTCGGCGGGTGGCAAGGACGGTTCAGTTCCGCAGATCTGTTGCCTGGAGTGGACGCGTCACAAAAGCGAGGTCACCCTCCTGCTTTGGGTAATTTCCCTCGGAGGCAAGACAGATCCATTTTTAACAGCTCTTCATTTCAGCAGAGAATGCCCCCTGCCTCTGATGGGGGCTGGGGACCAGGACGGGAAGGGAGGCTTTGTTCTTCTGACCAGTGCTGACAGTTTAATTAAACCCAGCTCGAGACAAGGTCGGTGGGGTCAGGCATTCTTCAACAGGGCTCCAGCAGAATATCACACCCCCGCCTCTCCAGCCACCGAGGCCCCCGGTAATGAGTTATCCTGGTCCTTACAGCAGGGATATAAATAAGGGGGAATCAATGCCCTGGGCTGCCCTTAATCACCCACCCCCACCCCTTCCAGGCCCAGCAGAGACACAAAAGGTCAATCTTGTCAGGGCACATATTGGTTTCAAGGCTAAAAAGAAACCCAGAGGAACTGGGTTTCCAGAAGCGGCTTCTGGACGAGGAAGGGAATGCAACCAGCAAGAGGAGGGATTGCAAGGCAGCGGGAGAGACTCCTCCCCAAATCTGGGAGGACAGAGCACAGGCGGGTGACACTCACGGTGCTCCCCACCCAAATGTGGGTGAAGCCTCGGTTTTGCTGCTATAAGAGAAGGAGGCAGGTTCAAATTTGTCCCTCTAACCCTAACCATAACCCCTATGTGCATCTGCAAAACAACATCTCCACACCCTCTCATGGGTGGCTATCAGGTGATGAAGCTGATCTTCAACCCAGGTCACCTGCCACCAGGATATAACCACCCCAGGCAGGAGATACGGGTCCAGCCAGTCAATCATCTCCCCCCACCAACTCCAAACTGTTGGTAGGTCAGAGGACACAGACTGCTTTCAAAGAGCACTAGTGATAAATCCTCACCTCCTGCAGAGACAGTGCCCCATCTAGCCGTCTTATACAGCCATCAAGTGTTCTCAGCACCAACCACAGTGCCTGGCTCATAGGAGGCCCTCTGTAAATGTTGGGTGAGTGGGTGCGTGGGTGGATGGGCAGGCAGATGGAAGGTGAGAGGGGAGTTGGATGTGGTGAGGGGAGGAGAAGGGAGGGTGGGTGAGGCGTGGGGGGATAGATGGGTGTATGGTAGGTTTATGGGTATGTTGGCAGATGCCTAAGTGGAGGGTGAATGGGTGGGCTTGGTGGGCAAATGAGTAAAAGACTGGAGGGGCAGGCAGATGGATAGGTGGGTAGGAGGGTGTTAGATGGGAGGACCAGTGGCAAGATGGAGGATGGAGGGATGGGCAGATTGATTGATGGGTTGGTAGACGGGTAAATGGGAGCACAGATGAGAGGGAGGCTGGCTGGGTGGTGGGTAGATGATAGGTAGATGGGTGTAGGAGGTGGGCAGAGGGTGGATGGGTGGGAGGGGGTGGATGATATGGAAGGATGAACTTTAGCATCAGAAAGAACAGGGTTCAAATTCGCCTCAACCCCTTGAGCAGGTCACAAATCCTCTGAGCTTGAATTTCTTCATCTGTAAAAGGGAAAATTCACTGATTTCCTGAGCATCTACTATGTGCTACAGAGCTTACACCTGACCACCTGACCTGAGAGGGAGTTACACTTCTCTTGAATCCCCACGAAAGGCTGTGAGGCAGACATTATTATCTTTATCTGATAGAAGAACAAACGGGCTCAACGGGGTTCAAGGAAGTGGCCCAACATCATTTATCTAGTGTTCACTTTAACTCAGACAACAGAGGTTTTCCAGTGCATATAAAAACTGCAAGGTCTCCTACCATAAAAATATTACACTCTTTTTATCAAGCACCTGGGAAATACAAAAAAGAAAAAGTCACCCAGAGATAACCCCTGTTGGCATTTTGTAGTCATTTTCCTGTGCATGCTTTAGAGTGATTTGTTTAGTGACCATATTGTCAAAACAATTTTGCATCCTGGCTTTGATATCACAAACATTTATCTGTGTTACTTTACGTCTTTCATAAAGGCCATTTTTGATGATAATATAAATATTCCATAAAGTGTATATACCAAAATTTACTTAACCATTCCCCCAAGGTTGGACATTTCAGTTGTTCTATATAGTTTTCAATATTCTATATTTCAACATTCTAAATTATGCTGCAATGAACATGTTTGTGGTCATATTTTATTGATTTTAGGGTCAATCCCCAAACGTGAGATTTCTAGGTCAAGGTTTAAGCCCATTTTCAGACTTCTTATGGTCCCTTGAAGGCCTGGTGTCTAATTCCAACCCTATTACCAAACTGCTCTGTGGTCCAGGCCAAATCGCCTCTCTGGGCCACAGGTCCCAAACGTGGAAAGAAATGGACTAACCCAACACGTGGAGAAATATTGGTGAGGAATAACCAGCAAGAGGATTTCAACTGCCGAAGCTACACAGAAAAAATCAGTTGAAACATGGCCCACACCACCTGATGTGCTTTGTGACCACACCTTACCCTGCACATTTGGTCTCTCTCAAACTTGTTTTCATGCTGATTTAACATATGGCCTCTGGTGAAAAAAAAAAAAAAAAAAAAAAAATCCATGATTTGCTCCAGGTGGAAAGTATTAGTAACGGATCCCTCAAAGCAGAAGAAAGGTCAACAGATGAGAGGCCAGAAACGCCAAGCCCTGCATCCTCTCTTACCCTCCTCCTGAGGGTGAACCCCAGAGTGTGACTGCACCAGGAGGCCCCACAGCCGCCAGCACAGCTCCTTGGCCCAGGAGTGAACTCCTGACCAAGGATGGGCCAACCAGAATCCTTCCCCAGAAATCTGGGCTGGGACTGGAGACTCGAGGAGATCTGAGCTCCAAGGTCACAGGAAGTAGGAGGGGAGTGAGCACGGTGGCCAACCAAAGTCATGGTGGAACTGAGATGTTGCTGGTAAACCCAAGACACTGGTTTGCAGGGAGGAGTGGGACAACAAGGTAGACAATCAGAAAGAACTAGAAACATCCCTCACACCCTTGGTCCCAGCTGTGCCTCACTTCCTGTCATGGGAGCCCGTGAGTCTGCTGCTTTTGCCTTTACACTACCCAGCCCACCCCACCTCACCAGCCTGCAGGGGTCCTGTTTTTGGAACCAGGAGTGCCGGAGTGCTCCTCAGCCAGACCACTGGGAGAGTTACGAGAGATGTTCTGGAATGCCAGATGCTCAGGTCAATGGATTGGGGGTGGAGGGAAGGCAAAGAATATTAGCAAATAAGTCTTTAAGCACTTGCTCCTGTACCCTTCCCTATAACTATCACCAAGGTGAAAAATTCAGGGCCCAGACAACCGGGACAAACAACCAGATCAATAAAAAGGTTTATTTAATCATCTCCCCCCAGAATGTGCCCTTTTTGAGATGACCTGAACTGGAGAGGCATCAGGAAGTACTGCCCCTGGTCATGAATTCAAGTTCTAGGCTGATATAAGTGGGGCGTGCTGCACAGGAGTCCTCCCCAAAGTCCCATCAGCTTGCACTCCTATGCGTAGAGGTGGGCTTAAGAAATAACAAGAGGAATCAAAAAGACAACCTACGGACTGGGAGAAAATATTTGCAAACGATGCTACTGAAAGAGATTAACTTCCAAAATATACAAACAGTTCATACAGCTTAATATCAAAAAAACAAAACACCCGATCAAAAAATGGGCAGAAGACCTAAATAGACATTTCTCCAAAGAAGACATACAGATGGCCAAAAGGCACATGAAAAGATGCTCAATATCGCTAATATTAGAGAAATGCAAATCAAAACTACAACGAAGTATCACTTCACACCAGTTAGAACAGCCGTCATTAAAAAGTCTACAAATAATAAATACTGGAGAGGGTGTGGAGAAAAAGGAGCCTTCCTACACTGTTGGTGGGAATATAAATTGGTGCAGTCACTATGGAGAACAGTACAGGGGTTCCTTAAAAACCTAAAAATAGAGTTACCATATGATCCAGCAATCCCACTCCTTGGCATATATCCAGAGAAAATGCTAATTCCAAAAGATACGTGCACTCCAATGTTCATAGCAGCACTATTTACAATAGCTAAGACATGGAAGCAACCTAAATGTCCATCAACAGATGAATGGATAAAGATGTGGTATACACACACACACACACACACACACAGACACAAACACAACGGAATATTACTCAGCCATAAAAAAGAATGAAATAATGCCATTTGCAACAACATGGATGGACCTAGAGACTATCATATTAAGTGAGGTCAGATGAAGAAAGACAAATATCCTATCATATCACTTACACGTGGAATCTAAAAAAAATGATATAAATGAACTTATTTACAAAACAGAAATAGACTCACAGACAAATAGAGAACAAACTTATGGTTACCAAAGGGGAGAGCAAGGGGTAGGAGGAGAGATAAACTAGGATTTGGGGATTAATATATGCACACTACTATATATAAAATAGATAAACAACAGGACCTTCTATATTCAATATCCTGTGATAAACCATAATGGAAAAGAACATGAAAAAGAATGCGTGTGCGTGTGTGTGTGTGTGTGTGTGTGTGTGTGTGTGTGTGTGTGTATATATATAACTGAATCGCTTTGCTATAAAGTAGAAATTAACACAACATTGTAAATCAACTATATTGATACTTCAATTTTCTTTAATCGTTAAGAAAAAAAAAAAAAAAGAGGAGCGCTAAAGAAAATAGTCTCCCTTCACCCAGACCCAGCTATGCTCCTGGATAAGGAACGGCTTAGAGTTAGGGACCAGATGCCTGGGAAGAAAAGGCAGTAAGTGTTAGAGAAAGGTTCTGGCTATAGAGCCTAGAAATACTCCTTTGCCCTTGGAGCCAAAGGGCAACCAACCCTTCCATCGGGGGCAGGGTGGGGGGGGTCCTTCCTCTAGAAGTCCCTCTGATGACTGATGACTGGCCCTGTCCCCAAGGCAGCCAGCCCTGGGCCACCGGGGTGAAAACATCCAACGTTTCTGGAGGCTACTGCCTGCCCTGGATCCCAGCCCCATAGGGTGCCAGGAGCAGGAGTCAGGCAGACTCCTGTCCCCTTCAATCGCTCTTCCACTCCTTGAATAGAGCTCCTTGTGCCAGCCTTTGGCTATAGGATCTGGGTATTTAATATTCATTAAAGCGCAGAAGTCCTTTTCTCCAGGACTCCTCTTAAAATATAAAGCCATGGGCTTCCCTGGTGGCGCAGTGGTTGAGAGTCTGCCTGCCAATGCAGGGGACACGGGTTCGAGCCCTGGTGTGGGAGGATCCCACATGCAGCGGAGTAACTGGGCCCGTGAGCCACAACTACTGAGCCTGCGCGTCTGGAGCCTGTGCTCCGCAACAAGAGAGGCCGCGATAGTGAGAGGCCCGCGCACCGCGATGAAGAGTGGCCCCCGCTTGCCGCAACTAGAGAAAGCCCTCGCACAGAAACGAAGACTCAACATAGCCAAAAATAAATAAATAAAAGAAACCATGCTCTCATGTGAAAAATAAAAAAAAAATATATATATATAAAGCCATGAAGAGCACTGGGCAGGGAGTCCAAAGGGGCTTCATTACTGACCCTGTGGAGGTCGCTTCACCTCTCCAACCTTGACGTTCATCAGCAGTAAAACCAGAGACACTGTCTGCCCCGCAGGGTCAAAGGAGTCAGACGAGACAGCGTGCACAGGAGGACCAGCTCCACTGCAGGGCCCTTCACTCACCCGCACGTCAGGGACACAAGCAACGTCTGCTGCAGGCTGTCCTGGATACTGTCCGTGCTCAATCTCGGTTCAGCCTCAGGAGAGCCTAACTGTGCACAGGTAAGAAAAACTGCACCTGAGTTACACCATGAAAACCCAGGACTATCTGACCCTTGACTTCCTACTCCCCTGCGCTACCTCGCATTCCACTAGGGATCCTGGCTCCCCAGACACCGGCCAAGAAGGCAGCCACACTGGCCACACGGTATCACCGCTCTCAGGAGGGCGCCCAGGGACATGCAGGGCACTGATGCCCCTGATGAAAGGTAGACTCAAGTGCTGGAGGGAGAGAGAGACCCCTGCAGAGCTGTCCTCTCCCCTTCAGCCCCACGAGCTGGTGGAGGTTATGGCAAAAGATGCTGGCCCCTCAAACTGTGAATAGGGCTGGAGGTGACTGCAAGCAAAAGCCGGGAGGTTTGTGGATTTAGATTCACACGACAGGGTCTTGGATATTTTAAAATAAATGAGGGATAGATGGAAACAACCTATGTGTCCATCAGCAGAAGAATGGATAAAGAAGATGTGAAATATATATATATAATATAATATATTATATATATTAATATATATAATATATTATATTATATATATTGTATATACTATATATATTTATATATTATATATTATATATAAATATATATATAAAATACACAGTGGAATATAATTCAGCCATGAGAAAGAAGGAAATCCTGCCATTTGTGACAACATGGGTGGACCCTGAAGGATTATGTTAAGTGAAATAAGCCAGACAAAGACAAACACTGCATGTTATCACTTATATGAGGAATCTAAAAAAAAGTCAAACTCATAGAAACAGACAGTAGAAAAGTGGTTGCCAGAGGCTGTGGGATGGGGAAATAGAGAGGTTGGTAACAGAGTATAATCTAACATATAACATGATGACTATTGTTGATAACACATTCTTAATATAATTGAAATTTGCTAAGAGAGCGGAACTTAAATGTGTCAAAAAAAAGAAAATAAATATGCGAGGTGATGGATATGTTAATGAACGTGGCAGGGGATCCTTTCACAATGTGTATGTATATCAAATCATCACAGTGTACACTTTAAGTATATTTCAATTTTATTTGTCAATTATACCTTAGTAAAGCTGAAATTTAAAAACAAATTTTAAATTTTTTTTAAATAAAATAAATGAAGGAGGATCAAAGCAGTGCCCAGAGCTTAACAGCAACTAGGCACATGTTCCAAACCCTGGATGGTGAAGGGCATCAATATGCTGAAGGGAGGGGAACCCAAGCAGGCAAATAATGCTTGAAGAGTGGGGGCCAAAGCTTGAAAGGCTAAGAGGGCTTAAGAGAAGGAAAAAGAAAAGTACAGAAGGAGATCAAGAGAAAAAATGTTCAGGATGAATTTTTGCAGAGAGGCAGAGCTGTGATAACCGCTGCAAGAGCCAGCTCCGAGAAAAGACAGGGCGGAGAAAACAGCAGCTGCTGGGGCCAAGTCAGGACAAAGCCAGCTGCCAGCATGGGACACTAACAGCACGGACCTTGTGGACCAGCGCTGGCCCACAGGTTAAAGGGATGTTAGGGTGGCTGCACCTGCTAGGAAGGGTCTTGAGCCTTCAGCAATCAGGAAGAAAAGTAAGGCACTCACTGTGTGTGCCTGGCACCAAAGGGCCAACCTACCAGTTGTAGGGGGACTGACAGAGAAGGCCCAGCACGAGCCCAAGGGTAGCAAAGACCAGCAGAAGGGATCATCACTGAGCGATCATCTCCATTTCTAGGGAGAGGCCTCCAGGCCAGGAGGAGGAAACAGGAAGAGACTGGAGAGACCATTTGGACAAACTGAAAATTAGAGCTCCGCCCTAAGGACAAAAACTGGAAGGCAGGATCAATGAGAAATTCTGGAGCTGCCTGCAGACCACTGGGCTTATCAAGAGGTGGCAATCATGACAGAGGTGGAAAGAACTAGCCATGTTTAATCAGAGGGGAGGAGATCAAGCTCCAGACTCCACAAGCACGCCTCTCAGCACTCAGGTAGCCCCATGGTGCTGACTCCCACCCAGCCCCCACCCTTCAGTCCTACCTGCACCACCCACTGCACCTCCAGACTCACCTGCACCTCCGCCTAGGAGGCGTCCTATACGCTTCTTTAGGAAGAACCAGCAGCCTCAGCATCTCACACCGCGCTTTGCTGGGCACGCAGAAGGTCCCAACCAATGGTTTTTCAGGTTGTTAATGACGACTAAACCTCCCAACTCAAAATTCAAAAACCTGACAGCCCTTCAAAAATTGAACAAGAGTACTGTACATGGTTGTTCTAGGTACTTACAGAAAGCAAAGCTAGAAAAATCATAAATTATTAGAAAGCAGATTTAGGGCTCAAAGTTAAGAAAATGTTTCTAATATGCAGTTCTGTCCAACAATGGAATTGGTTGCCCAAGGAGGTGGTGAACTCCCCATCACTAGAAGTAGCCAAGCAAAGATTAAAAGACCATACATACGCTAAGGAGCTGCAGAAGAGAGTCCTTAGGTAACCTCTAAGGTCCTGTCCTACCCAAGATCCCACAAAATGAAATGTACACGAGAACAATTACAGACGTATCTTGTAAATCACGGAGCAGCAGAATTGGCCACTACCTTTTAAACTTGAAAGAAGTACATTTACAGCAAATACAAGTATGACTCTATGCCATGGTTAATAAGCTCACAGACCTCAGTACTCTGAGTTGAAAACAGAAACAGATCCAAGAAGGGCTTATGTGAATGAATATTCCACCCAAGGCAGGTTACCAAAGGCAGCGAGAGATGCATGAGTACGGTCCTCCCCATAAAGTCTGCCATCATGGCTGACAAGCTTGCCCACCCCGAGAACATTCCCATACCACACTGTCAGGGGCAGCACACAGAATTGGATAGACTGCCAATTCTGTCAAGTGCTTGCCATGAAGAAAGGCCCTGCAAAGCACCTTCCTACAGTAAGACGGCCTTTGATGCCCTGAATGATGCCTGCCAGGTGAGGAGCATAGGGGTCATGGTCATGGGAAAGTCCAGGCCCCACTGACCACACACTGCCCCCTCAACCGGGTGAGGGATAAGACCACAGAGAGAGCTTTCTTCCATGAAGCGTCACTCACAGCCTCGACAGAGCCTGGTTATTCTGGAACAGCAGTTCTGGTAATGCGTACAGCTGGTTCCGGTTGAGTCGTCTAAAAAAGAGAAGAGAGGAGGAGTTGGAACTGGCCAAGCTGTCCGGGAAATCCAAGGGACTTTTCAGAAAGCACTGGATTCAGAGTCAGAGGGCCCAGGGCTCAAATCCTAACATGTCACTGTGTAACCCCAGAGAATCCCCTTCTCTGAGCCTCCGTTTCTTCATCTATAAAGTGGGAATTCCGCCATCCAACCCTTGGGGAGGACAAGAATAGAACATCTCTGAAAGCCCCTCAACCAAGGACCTGACATGTAGTGGGCGGTCAGTAAACAGAGCCTCTTTCCTTCCGTTATGCCCTCCCACACCCATCATCATCATCACTTTACATTTGCAAGGCCCTGTGTAATTAATCAGGCACTGATTCAAATATTATCTCAGTTTGTGAGCTGGATACCTGACTACCCTTGAAAAGTGAGATACACCCTACTGGGATAGGACTGGCCACGGGGTTCTGATTCTTTATTGCTTTCATCCACATTTGGCTCAATGGTGACTCAACTTTTTTATTGTCTGCTTTAGGTCTTTTTTCAGAATGAAAATACATTTATTGATTTTTTTATTTATGAAAATGCATGCTTAATATTTTTAAAAGCCGCAAATAATAGAAGAAAAAGCATTCGGCCACCTGCATTTTCCTCACACAACAATTTGTGATGTCTTTCCATGCCAAACAACAGAGGATGACACTTTTAATCATTTTATTTTTAGTATGTCCATCATTTTTAAAAATTTTTTTTTTATTGGAGTATAATTGCTTTACAATGTTGTGTTAGTTTCTGCGGTACAATGAAGTGAATCAGCTATATGTATACCTATATCTCCTCCCTCTTGGACCTCACTGCCCTCCCCCATCCCACCCCTCTAGGTCGTCACAGAGCACTGAGCTGAGCTCCCTGTGCTATACCACAGGTTCCCACTAGCTATCTATTTTACACCTGGTGGTGTATTTATGTCAAACCTAATCTCCCAATTCATGCCACCCTCCCAATTCCTCTATTGGTGGACAGACAACTATTCAGTATTATAGACACAGGCAGGAGTGAGAAGTCTGGTTCTGGAATGTGGCCTGAAAAGACAATGCAGAAAGGACTCAGACTTGTCCCAGGAAGGCAGTGAAGTTTAACCAGACTCATCTTGCCTCCTTAGGCAACCAATTCTCTGACACTGGAGTGTAGCACTCCAGCCCAACTGGGGTGGGGGGGCAGTGACACCTATAAAGTATGGAACCTTGGTAATCACACTGTGCCCATGGACCACCTGCAGGGACATCACCAGGGAGGTGGTAAGAGCTGCACTATCCCAGGCTACCCCAGATCTGTGGACTCAGGATCTGCATCTCAACCAGGTCCCCAAGTGATCTGGGTGCACGTCAAGGTTGGAGAAGCACTAGCGTAAAATGCAGCCCCTGCCCTCCAGTCTACTGTATACATTTTTTTTATTTTTTTATTTCTTTATTTTTGGCTGTGTCGGGTCTTCGTTGCTACGCGCGGACTTTTCTCTGGTTACAGCGAGCGGGGGCTACTCTTCGTTGCAGTGCGCGGGCTTCTCGTTGAGGTGGCTTCTCTTGTGGAGCACGGGCTCTAGGCACACAGGCTTTAGTAGTTGTGACACGTGGGCTCAGTAGTTGTGGCTTGCGGGCTCTAGAGCGTAGGCTCAGTAGTTGTGGCTCACAGGCCTAGTTGCTCCGCGGCATGTGGGATCTTCCCGGACCAGGGCTCGAACCCGTGTGCCCTGCATTGGCAGGCGGATTCTTAACCACTGCGCCACCAGGGAAGCCCTACCGTCTACTTTGAATTTCTCACAACCATCTCCTTTAACAGTTCTAGAGGATGATAAACCAACTGGACAAAAGCTTTCTTTTGCTGGGAGGGAGGAAGAAATATAATTCGATGTGGCCAGTAGTAACTGGTCTGTGGTTACCTCCTAGGAGGTCACTTTTCATCTGATATGTGAGAAAGGTACCATTTTCTAACACGGTACAATCAGGGTTGCAATTTTAGACAAGCTGGAAGAAGTTTACTCTAAAGGGCAGGCTCCTAGGGAAACACATCACTGCCTCGGAAAAAAAGGGACCACCGATGTAATCCTTAAAGCAACAGGAGTAGACATCAGATCGCTCCAAGTTCCTTAACCTCGTCTAATAAATTAATCCTGTATTTACACTGCCTGGAAATCATTGGGTTTTGTTTTGTTTTGTTTTCCCCCAAGACCTTCTCATTTTTCTGGCTTTAATTTCTGAAAAATACTTAAGAGGAGAAGGGATTCAATAGCTAGTTTAAAGTAGAAATTCAAAGGAAGGACCCAGCGTGGTGAGGGACCTACAGGAAGCTAAGAATAACGACAATAGTAGTGAGTCCCAACTAGCCTTACTCTGTGCCAGGCAGCAGAATAAATGCGTTATAGGCATTACCTCACCATCAGAGGGAAAGCAGAATGAAAAGGTGGGTTTCTCTCTCTTGAGTACGAAGCATCACAGTCATGCACATAACCCTCCCGTCTCCTCCCAGAAACAACACCAGGGGGACGGTTTGACCACCACCATCTCACCACGTGGCTGGGCTCTCAGTTCTCAGAATATGTTTGTAGACTTCGCTGAGCTGTCTCCTTGATAGCTGAGAGACTGGGATACCCAGAGGTGAGTGGCTCACCCAAGTCACCACCGAGCGGGAGAGGTGGGTTCTGAAGCCTGCCTTTCCCCGGCTCCCACCTCGGCAGCCTCCACGTTACACGGTCACCCTCAGCCGGCCCAGGGTGACCGAGCGCCCCGCCCCGCAACATCAGACAACCAATGCCTGTGACCCACCAGTCCTCACGGCCGGCAGCACCGCACACTTCTGCTTCTGCGCTTGAGTCTGTAACTGCGCACAAGAACCAATCATGTCTGTTCCCAAGCCTGTTTATGCCAGAGGTACTTATAATTATATAATTGAACTGACAATTACCTAAATGAACGGAATATCAATCCTAGCGTGAAAAGAGAGAGTCATCTCTACGAAAACTGGTTGAATGCCTTGGTAAGAGGCAATAAAATGAAAGTTGTTAATTAAAGAGTTGTTGAATTAAGTAAAAGACTGGGCAGCAGGGGAGTCATAAAAGAAATTCAGAATTCTCCTGCCAGATTGCTTCCAAGGGCCTTCTAAGAATCTCATTCCACCTTAAAGAAACCAAAACCAAAAATCGTGAGCAGGGTATATGTGTGTGGTTTAGGCGAGGAAAATAATACAGAACTCCAATCAGCATTTCACACTAAAAAGTAAGACCTTGGCCAAAAAAAACAAAAACAAAAACGGGCGCGGGGAAGGTCAATAAATGCACATTATACATTTTAACATAAAATGAAATGTTTAGAGTATGTATGGGTTTTATGACTCTCCACTTTAACCAACTTTTATGATTAACTGATCCACCACTGGTCTCTGACAAGTCAGAGGAGAGGGCCATCCACGGCCAGCACTGGACATCCCCAGGGACAGAGCAATCACACACCCCAGTAACTGCCCACCACGCAGTTGCTGGTGACCCACCCCGGAAGAAAGGAACTGGAAAGGGACAGAAGGGACAAAGTCTGCAGTGACACCTTATGACTCAGAAAGAAGGACCCTGCCCAGCCTTGGGTGGCAGCAGCAGATGTGACATGGGCCACCAGTCATGTCTAGACTCCCTCCCACCTTTTCTCCTTCCCCAGGGCATGGCAGCCCCGGAGCTGGAGCCAGAATGGGTTGGGACCAAATCAGCCCCTCATAACCAGGTCATGAACGCGTATTTTGTTCTGAGCCTTTTAAAGAAAACTAACACAGGATGAATTATCTGTTCTAGCTTTGGGCTCCTTATGGCTCCATTTTAGGCCTGGATGAGGAAAAGTTCAGCTTGGTTTTTCTCCAGGCAGCAGGAAGGCAATGAGACAACCATATTCTTTCCATTTATTTAATACCTTATTTTCTTTGAAGTAAAAGAGAAAAGTAAGGTATTAGGTTACAGCCATTAAGAGCTTGGGCTCTGGAGGCAAAATGATCCGGGTTCTAATCCCCATTTCTGCACTTAACCATTTAATAATCACCTCATAAGGCAAGTGCCTTAACTTCTGTGCACCTCCTCTTCTTATCTGTAAGATACCACTGACCACAGTGTTGTTTTAAGGATTAAATGAGATATTGGAGGACAAAGCACTTATCTTGGTGCCTGGCATAGAGTAAGGCAATCAATAATAGCTATAATTATCATCACAAACTCATTGGAAAAAAATCCACAGAAAAAGAAAAGCATAAAGAATAAAGTTAACTGTTATCCCACCACTCAAGGTGATGAGAGTTAATAGTCTCAATTATTTTCTTCCTCCTGTATTCTGTACATATACAAGTTGATTTTATTTACACAAATGTAAATGTGTAAATAAAATCCTGCCTTTCATTTATTAAAATCCTGCCTAGTATAAATGTACTTCCTGCCTTTTCCACTTAATGTGATATTGTAGACACATTCCTATGGCCTTAATAGTTCTTCAAAAATGTGATTTTATATCTTATATCTCCACCAGAATGGGTGTTTCCAATTTTTTTTGTTGTATTTAAATAATGTGCAATGAAGATCCTGATATATAAATTTTTAGCCATGTCTCTGATTATTTCCTTAAAATCAAATGGACTTTTGGGGCTTCCCTGGTGGCGCAGTGGTTGAGAATCTGCCTGCCAATGCAGGGGACACGGGTTCGAGCCCTGGTCTGGGAGGATCCCACATGCCGCGGAGCAACTGGGCCCGTGAGCCACAACTACTGAGCCTGCGCGTCTGGAGCCTGTGCTCCGCAACAAGAGAGGCCGCGATAGTGAGAGGCCCGCGCACTGCGATGAAGAGTGGCCCCCGCTTGCCACAACTAGAGAAAGCCCTCACACAGAAACGAAGACCCAACACAGCCAAAAAAAAAAAAAAAAAATGTGGGGTTTAAAAAAAAAAAAAAAAGAATATTATTAAAAAAAAAAAAATCAAATGGACTTCCCGGTTCAAAAGGCAGGAACTTTAGAACTCTTGACACCTACAGCCAAACCAAAGCAGAAAAATGAGGCCGGTGACCACCATGAATGTGAGTGGCCATCACCCACCTCACCCATACTACATTCTTTTTGTTTTTTTTTTTTCATTATTGCCAATCTGAAATCTGGCCAAAAACTGATCAAGACCTATTTTCAAACTCAAAAGCCCCCTAAGGAACAAATGATGCAAATCAGAAAACAACACCTTCAGTTCTGTGTTGTGGCCTCAAGCACCCAAGACACTGCTCCTAAGGGCTTCCCTGCGGTTGGTCCCCCGGGCACACTAGTGCTTCCTTTAAAGCCACACAAATCAGTAACAGTGGTTATGCCTGGAGCATAAGATTATAGGAATAAATTTCACTTCCTCTGTACTGTGTGGATTTTTTGCCATGATGCGTTCTCAGGGAAAAACAACCACGATAGCTGGGTTTAGAATACGCAGTGAGGACACCTCCAGCTGTCTTTGCCATCATCTCACGATGACGCTGCGACCCCTTCCACGGCTACAGCTGCCCCTGGCCCCCATTGGCAGGCGGGAGGCAGGCTGGGCGTGCAGTCCCGTGCCTGAGCACCCCCTCCTGCCACCAGGCTCAGCCTCTCGAGTCCACTCGGCGGCAGCCCCCACCGCCCTCCTGAGCCTGTGCCCACAGATACTCACAGCCGCTCCAGCTCCTTCATGTCGTCGAAAGCCCCGCGTTCCACCACGCCAATCTGGTTCTCCATCAGCTGCCTGGGGAAGGAAAGAGACAAGAACAGCTCCGGGACGGTGGACAAGGACTCCTAGAAAGAGCTGGCACAAGGGAGTGAAACAGGAGCAATGCCCGAGCCACACACAGATCCGAGCCATGGCCTGAGCCAACAAAACTTCCTCACAGCTTTGCAAATTCCCGACACAGGCTCTTAAACACACCCAGCTGCAGCAGCAAGATGTGCTTCCAGCCCTACCCCATGCTGACCCTCTGAAGCTGCCTGCATGGCAGAAGGCCACGGGGCACCAGAGCACCAGGCCATCGCTCCAAAGGCACGCTCGGGGAAGCCCGCACCCAGGCAGCGGGGGCTGGCTCTGTGCTGCAGGCGCACGTGCCCTTCTCCGGCCCAGAGGGCACGTGTCCGGGGGCAGAGCAGGGGAGATCGGCCAGTAGCGGGGGGAGAAGAGCATGTACCAACTGGGCCCAGCCCACACGTGCGGCAAACACACTCTGCGGTTGGCAGACAACACCCCTGCTGCCTGCTCCCCCGCTCCGCCTGGCCACATCTGCTGCCAACTGAACCACCTGGCTCTGGGGGACTCTGCCCCTCCTTACCACCAACGCGCCCTGAAACCCAGAACATCCAGCTGGCAGGGCAGCACTCTTCACTGGCAGATCACTTGCTGCGTGGTAATTTTTGAACTCATCAAGTATGTCTTTCTCCCGTGTTTTCCCCTCCCTACTCTCAAGCAGGTGGCTTATGTGCTCCCGCAAGGGCCTCAAATGAAGTTTGGGGCTGGGCAGGGGGCAGAAGCCGCCACCAGACACTTCTCTTCCTCTGCTTTGTTTCCAAAAACGCTGTGCTGTTGAGGAGCTTATGCTGGATGGCGTGCGGGGAGGTGGGGGGAAGGGTAACACCAGGCAGGAGGGAGGGCTTCGCCAGACTCAGGAGAGATTCCTGGAGCCTGGCAAGGGTTCCGAAGTCAGTGGTTCTGGAGAAGCAGAGACCCCTTCCCCAGCGACTGACAGTTACAGTACCAGAGAGGATCAACCACAGGGTCACCAGCTCCTCCAAAGACCTTCCGAGCTGCAAACTCAATAGTTCTGAAAGAACTGATGCCCCAGGACCCCTGCATTACCCTGGGAGTAGGGAATGAGGGATCCTATGACTGTCTGCTAATGAATTTCCTGCCAGCCAGGTGGGATGTGGGCTCAAAGTCGAAACTGATGCAGAGAAAATTTTAAAATGCCCTTCTTCCCTGCACACCTGAGTCTGTGGGCTGACACCCTCACATCAGAATGCACGCATGTAGGGGTGTCTCTGTACCCCAAGATCAACAGAGCAGGAGCGGGTGAAGGGATCCACCCCTTCCCCTTGCTCCTCACCCCTGCCCAGCCTGACAAGGCAGGTGCCGTGGACGACTCCTTCGCTGGCTGGTGGCCACCCCGACAAAGTCGTGCCTGCCACCTCCAATGTCGGCCACTGTCAGGCACCTGAGGGGAGTCACCTCTGTCTTCAACTGCTCCCAGTCACTTCCTCCTCAACTCAGGGGGTCTGTGGCCTTGCTGGGAAGTCTTTCTGGGGCACAAGTTCAAAAGAGCTGCGGAGACTGTTATAGACTGAATTGGGTCATCCCCCCCCCGCCCCAAAATTCATACACTGAAGTTCTTACCCCCAATGTGACTGTGTTTGGAGATAAGGTACGTAATTAAGGCTAAATGAGGTCGTAAGGATGGGGCCCTAATCTGATAGGACTGGTGGCCTTGTGAGAAGAAGAGACACCAGAGATCTCTCTGTGTGCACACACAGAGGAAAGGCCACATGAGGACACAGCGAGAAGGTGGCCAGGAACAGAGGCCTCCCGCAAACCAACCCTGATCGCACCCTGATCTTAGACTTCTAGCCTCCAGAACTGTGAGAAAATTAATTTCTCTTGTTTAAGCCACCCAGTCTCTGGTCTTTTGTTACGGCAGCCTGAGCAGACCTGGTCTTCCTTCACCCCAGGAGCCAGCCAATGGACAAGGCAGCCCCATCTGCCCAGGTCCGGCCAGGCAGTGACTACTGGTGCCCACTCCACGCCCAATTTTCTCAGCCATATGGGAGGCAGTGGCCACTCTGGGTCAGGACTTAGCACACCTCCACCCACCTGCTCATGGCATCCCAAGACTGACTGCGCAGGGGAGGGGCCCAGCTGGCCTACAGCCCTATGACCCACAGCCAGGGCTCTGCCGTGAGACCACCGCTGAGGGGAGGGGGCAGGAGAAAGGTTACAAGCGGCAGCAGCATGCCATACTCACAGCACCCGCAGCTGCTTGAGTCCCGCAAAGTCATTCTTATGGATCCGAGTGATTTTGTTGCCGTTGAGTTCCCTGGGGGAGGAAAGGAGAGAAGGAGATGGTGAGCTGCCCAGGGTGGCCCCCAGGCCAGGGCTCAGCTCTGAGCTCCCTCTCCACGCGGCTTAAGTCAACCATCTCACCAACGGGGCTGGGTGCTTCCCAGCCAAGCCCCGGGACCCCCAAGTCTGTGTCGTCCTAACAAGCCGGGACCTCTTTGCAGCAGATGTTCAACCAACAGGAACGCACAGGGCACGGACTCACTGCTGGGAGTGCTGTGGAACCCCAAAACGTAGCTTTTGCCCTGAAAGAGCTCAGTCTCGTTGGAGAGACAAGACATTCACACAGGAAAGAATTTAGGAACTAGCCAATTAGAGAGGTTCTTCAGGTAGAATCCTTGCTGAGCCTCAGTTTCCTCATCTATAAAATAGGGATAATAACTGCCTACCTCATAGGAGTAACATGAGGCATAAACAAGCAAAGAGCATGGCCTGCACTTAGAAAGGGGCCCCTTGGGGATACTGATGCCATCATCTGGTGGCACTGGTTCCCACAAGCTGTCCAGATTCCAAGCAGGAGAGAGCAGGGAGGGCCATGCCATTTAAGGGGACTGAGGAAGTGGGACTCAAGCTGAGGTCCAAGAGACAAGGCAGATCCGCAGCAAGAGGGATGCAACGGACATTCCAGGGAAGGAGAAAACCCGGAGTGTCTGGAGGGCTGGGAGCCGTAGGAAGCAGGGTTGGGGGAAGGTGGGTCCAAGCCAGAGGGCCTGAGAAAGGAAGCAGAGGAAAGACAGGGAACCAGTGAGGCCTCCGGGCAGGAGCTGCCATGAGGCCAGTCCTGCAGCGGGGACAGGAAGGCAGGGCCCAGGAAGGGAGGCCGAGCCCCGCGGTGACTCGTCCCCTCACACCACCAGGGCCTCCGGTCCTTGCTCCCTCCCAAGACCACGTGCTCCTCCCTCGGCCCTTCCAGTCATGCCCTGGGCACCTTGGACATGAACCCCCACCTCCCGCCCCCTCCCACCCAGCCTCCCGGGAAAGGTCACTCAGCCTCTGCTGGCCACTCCTCTTCACAGGGAGCTGGCCCAGCCTTGGAAAGGCAGGCCACTCCAGGGGTCAGGCACTCCACTCCCCAGAAAGTTCTTCCACTGAGCCACACACAGCGGAATCTCACTCCGGCCCAGCTCCAAACCCAGCTGTCACCTCCACATCTAAGCTGGCTTCCTGTGCGGCCCCGCGTTCACAGCCACCCCGCCCCCTCCTCTTCCTCACCATCATCGCGGTCCCACGTACGCTTAGCAATAACTGTGCTTACGTGTGCACATCCACGCACACAGACACTCACACGCTCTACCTGCAGCCCAGTCTCCTCATTTACCAACTTTGGTCAAAGGTTCCAGGTGTTTCCGCCATCCCAACCCAAGTCCAAGCTACTTTGAAAAACAGCAAGTTCCCTTTCCTAACAGTGTTTCAGAAGTGTGATGTTCTAGAGCTGCTTCCACTAAGAACAAAATGTTATTGGTTTCCACACACTCTGGGAACTGGGCTTTGCCTACATCCTTACAAGACGCTGGAAGGTAGTTATCGAGCCCATCTTACAGATGAGGAAAAAGTGTCTCAAAGAGGTCTTCCCGAGGTCACCACCTGGTCAAGGACAGAGCAGGGATCCGTAGCCGTCTGATCCTAGGGCCCGGGCTTCTTCCACCAGGACAGGCTCTCTCCCCAAGTTGACAAGCTGATAATTTATTCAACTCATCACTCTCTCTATCCTTCCCCTGGGCCTGGCTCCTGATCCTGGGGAGCAGCTGGAAAAACTCATTCCCTGTTCCTCAGCTCTTTTCTAACAGGATCTCTCTGAGGGGTTTGAGGCCTCTCCAAGGTAACGGGGCCATTGGTGAGAGCACCAGCCTGAGCCCCTTCCCGCCCTAAATGCCGGGAGGATGCCTTCTCCAAGTGAGATGGGCTCTTTTCAATGTAAAGGCCTTTTTTGTTGGACTAAATATTCTTCCCTGGAACAGCCACCTCTGAGTCTCTCTTTGCTGCTCCTCCTGCCACACGACCTCACTTCAAACAAGGAGAATGTCATCTCAAAGCCCTGAAAACTGGTTCCCTCCACAAGCAGGCGGTTCCCTCTGGGCTATCCTGCTCAAACTTTCATCCCTGAACCCAAAACCACAAGGAATTTGGGGTGTTTTTATGGGGTTTTTAAAAAAGATTTATTATTTATTTATTTATTTTATTCATTTTTGGCTGTGTCAGGTCTTAGTTGAGGCAGGCCGGATCTTCGTTGAGGCATGCGGGATCTTTCGTTGCAGTGCACAGGCTTCTCTCGAGTTGTGGCATGCGGGTTTTCTCTTCTCTAGTTGTGGGCCGCAGGTTGCAGAGCGCATAGGCTCTGCAGTTTGCGGCACGTGGCTCTCTCGTTGAGGTGTGCAAGCTCAGTAGGGGTGGCAAGCCAGCTCAGCTGCCCCGCGGCATGTGGGATCCTAGTTCCCCAACCGGGGATCAAACCCACGTCCCCTGCACTGGAAGGCAGATTCTTTACCACTGGACCACCAGGGAAGTCCCGGTTTTATGTTTTTGATTATAATATATGTCAGCATTGATTACAAAAGCAAAAATATTAAACTTAAATGGACGTCGACAGAGCCATGCTTAGTTAAGTTTCAGTACATCTGTGAAACTGAATGCCATGCAGCCATTTAAAACAGTACAGATCCCTTTGTATTGACAAGGGAAGATGTCCCTGATACAGCCCCTGGGAAAAGGGTTTCAAGACAGCTTGTATGCCCCGAGCCCACTTATGTAAAAACTCACAGGCGTTATCAGTAGAGGTATATGCATAGAACGAGTTCGCTGGGGGCTGTTCACTGCATGTGAATGCCTGTAACCACTGAGTGGTAGGACTTGAGGTGACTTCAGGTTCCTTTTCATACTTTTCTGCATTGTTTGAAATTTTTTAAGAGACATCTGTATTTTTAAAGTCAACAAAATAGGCAAGTTATTGTGCTGAAAAATACGAGTAATATATGTACATTATTGAATTTTTTCAATTACCTTAAGAATAAAGAAAAATCTCACATTAGCTCATCACCCAGAAAGAACCCCCTCTTAATATTCTGGAATATTTTCTCTCAAGCCTGTTACCTTTGGATATAAGTTTTATCGCGTGGAGATAATATGACAAATATTTACTGAAGACTTGCTATTTGCAAAGCATTTTGCAAGGTTCTGAAGATACAAGAGTGAATGAGGGGCTTCCCTGGTGGCGCAGTGGTTGAGAATCTGCCTGCCGATGCAGGGGACACGGGTTCGAGCCCTGGTCCGGGAAAATCCCACATGCCGCGGAGCAACTAGGCCCGTGAGCCACAACTACCGAGCCTGCGCGTCTGGAGCCCGTGCTCCGCAACAAGAGAGGCCGCGATAGTGAGAGGTCCGCGCACCACGATGAAAAGTGGCCCCCGCTCGCCACAACTAGAGAAAGCCCTCGCACAGAAACGAAGACCCAACACACCCAAAAAAATCAATCAATTAATAAACAAATTTATAAAAAAAAAAAAGAGTGAATGAGACATAAACGGCGTGCACGCCTTCTGCAATGTCATTCCCTGCTCGTTCTCCATTTACGATCTTGACTGGCATAAAGGATCCCTTCCGTTGGATATATCAAGTTACTGGGCATGCCCTGATTCTCTGTCACTGGAACATCTGAGCTGCTCTGGTATTGTTCAATTATAAATAAAACCGCATAAAGCTCAGTGGGCATTTGGGAGGAATACATTCCTAGAAACGGAATTACTCAGTCAAAGGTCATGAGAAATCTTGAATTTTACAATCATTCACTCACTCCTTCTCATGGCCACCATGGTTCATCAGGCAATTGACTAAAATAATTATTCAATTCACAGATGGCAAAACTGAGGCAAAGACAGACGTCAAGACTTGTCTGAACAAGGCAGGGCCCAAATGGAACTCAGGAATCCCTGAGGATGGAATTCCCATCAGGTGGGCAGGGTGGGGTGGGGAGTTTGCAGGGACTTCTGATGACATTCTCATCTACCTGCCTCTCTTCTCACCCTTGGCACCAGGCTCCACTGGGCAGACACTGGAGCGCATTCCTTAGCCATCAGTGGATTCCAACCCCTCCCCCTCACTTCCTGCACCCCACTCCACCTCCACTCAAGAGAAGACCTGGGACAGGCAGGCACAGGAGGACAACGGTACAGACAGCAGAGCAAACACAGCCCCTCTCTCGGGAGGCCCTGCTGGTGGCTTCCAGGAGAGAATGTCGATGGAAGCCCAAGCCCCCCCACCCCCCAGCCTCCCCCATCAGCTTTGGTCTCTAACCCGGAGCTAAGCTAAGCGCCTCTTCTCAGGGGACAGCCCTCGAGAAGGCAGCCTGTGAGGCAGAGGCAGCTCTCATCGGGTTCGCAGGTCCGGGGCTGCAGCTTAAAGAGTCATTAGCGCCACTCAGGCTGAGAGAATGGCCTCCACGGTCCCCTCCCTCTCCCCTCAGCCGGGCAGCCCACCAGGATCGAGTTTCCAACCTCGAGGTGGCCCGGCCAGCTCCCCTAAAACCCTCAGCACAGGCTGCTGGAATGAGGCGAGGAGGTCATTTTTCTCCGGTGCCTGATTCCTCCAACAGGTGGTCCTTGAGTGTCGCCATGGAGACCCCTCCCCAGCAAGCCGCCTGGGAAAGCCAGAGAAGCTGCTGTGACCTTCAGACCTCTGCAGCCAGAGCAGGCAAGTGGGGTGGGCCCTCTGGGGCAATTCCCGGCCTCGTTTCTCAGGAAGAAGCCAGGATCCAGAGCTACCCTGGGGTCCCTGAGGTTCTTGCCACCAGGGCCAACATCCACCACTTCTCTTTATTGGGCGCCGCTGTGTGCAGGCTCTGAGCCCAACTCCAAGCATGCTTCATCTCATGTCACCTGCACAGTAGCCTACGAGATGAGTCAAGTTCTCTCCATCTTGCTGATGAGGAAACTGAGGCAGAGATTGGTGAAGCAATTTGCCCAGTGCCACCCAGCTCATAAGCGGTGGGGCCAGGACCAAATCCCACCCAGGCCAACATGAATCCAGGTTCTTTCCCCTTCATCACGATGCCTCGTGTTGCTGGATTCTGTCGAGCCCACCCCTCACCCTGAGCAATCATGCCTTGGACAGAGCTGAGGAACAACTTAGACAGACATCCTGGGGCCCTATAATAAGACCGTGTGCTCTGCCCAGACAACAATATCAGGGCAGCTCCCCAGCCAGCCGAGCTTGGGCTTTAGAGCCGGACTATCTGGCTTCAAATTCCTACTCTACGATCACTAGCTGTGTGACCCTGGGCACAAAGTTTAACTTCTCTGTGCCTCAGTTTCCCCATTTGTAAAATGAAGATAATGATAACACCCACCTCTTAGAGACGTGGTGAGGTTTAAATGACTTAACTATTTCTAAAGCACCAAGAGCAGTGCCTGGCATACATAAATGCTCTCTATATCAATATTGCCTGCTGCAATTATTTTTACTACTACTATTGTTGCTGTTGTTTTGTTTCCCTCAAGGACCATAGCACCACTAGAAGGGTGGTGTCCCAGGCTCAGCTCAGGCTGGTGCTGGGCTGGCTGTGCCAGGCTGAGCAGGAAGGAGCTGGCTGGAGCTGGCTGCAGGCCCCAGGATGCTGAGGCCCAGGGAAGATGCCCTGAGACGGTTCTCTCTCTTCCAAAAGTGATGACTCTGCATCCATCCTTCTCCCCAGGAGGAAATACACTCCAGTGGCAAATGGCCCTGATTCCCACCCATTCCTATGTGGTCCTAACTTGAAAGAAAAAACCTCGGTGGTGAAAGATTTGGGAGAAAATCCTCTGATGCAAAATTACTGAGGAAAAAACAAAAACACACCAGGATTTCTTGAATCCTCTCAGGAAACAAGAATCTGATCCCCAGCATCTGGGTGTTTGTGATAAACCGAAAGAAACCACTGGATTTCCTAAAGCTGTAGGAATAAACACCCTGGGCCCCTCTTGGGGTGCTCTGGGGGCTCCACGCACTTCACAAGCATTTCTCACGGTTGGGTGGGAGGGCAGCCGCTCCTGGTGCTGGTTCCTCCCCAAGGGCCCCAACCTGCAATGATGATGGGGAGGCTCAGCTGCCCTCTAAATTCCCTACCTGCCAGGTCGCCAAAAAATAAACACGCACACTCTGACTGTGAATGAGACTGGCCTCTGGGCTGTATTCCTCAGCGCTGTCCTTTGAAATCTTACCCTGGCCAAATCCACAGCACTCAGTGTCTGCAAAGTCAGACAGGAGAACCAAGGGAATGAAGAATGTCCCTACCCAGCTGCCGCCCGACAGAGGTAGAGGGGCCCACACCCCAACCTGCAGGTGGACGGGCTGCATGGAGCGCCCAGAGCCACCTAACCGGGCTCCCCACCTTCCCTCTGGCTCCCCTCCAATCTGTTCTCCCGGCCACAGCCAGAGTGATCTTTTCAAGATGCAAATCTGATCGTGTCACTCCCCACTTAAGCCCTTCGATGAACCCCCATCACTCTTGGAATCAAGACAAAACTCTCCTTAACACCGACCACAAACCCCACGTGGCCTGCCCCACTCTCCCTGTTCTGATTTGCTCCCTCTGGCGGCAGGGCCTCTGAACTTGCCATTCTCTCTGCCTGCACTGCTCCCTCCTTCCACTTTGCCTAACTCACTCCAACTTTTCCTTCCAATTGGTCCAACCTCCCTATCACAGGCCCACAGGGCACTCTAACCCTCTCCTCTGCAGCACAAATCAGGGGCAATTTTATATGGATTTGGGACCTTCCTTGACTGATATCTCTACCCCTCCCCATGTATAAGCTCGTTGAGGACACGGACTGTGGCCAGTTTTTTCTCATTACTGTATCTCCAGGGCCTAACGTAGTCCATGGCACCTGTTACCTGATAGATGTTTCAGTAAGTATTTCTTGAATGCAAGAATAAATTTGCATTAAAACGGACATATTCTAAATAGCACTGGGTTGGGTGGGTTTTCCATGTTTCCCTGTTCCCTGACTCAAAAAAAAAAAAAAAAAAAAACCCACGCTAATTAAGAAATGCTCTCCCCAAATGGACATCAGCCAAGGAAAGCTTCACACAGAGAGGACACTGCTGTTTTACCAACAACTATTCCATAGCCCACAGGTGAAAAGACTGATTTTTCCTCAGTCCCCTTGTTCGGAAAATACCAGCCCCCAGGGCTTCAGCCACGCTGCTCCTCCACTTTCAACAACCAGCTCTTCTGCCTCAGGGTCTTTGCCAGTGCTGCCCCCCTCCTCCTGCTCACCAACACCCACCGCTGGCTTACTCCCAACATCCTTCAGGCCTCAATTTAAATGTCCCCTCCTCTAAACCACCCTCGCCACAGCTGTTCACCCAGCTCCTCCTCCAGAGCTGGCATTTCGATTTGGAAGTGCGTTTAATATGAGGCCCTTTGGGGACTTCCCTGGGGGCGCAGTGGTTAAGAATCCGCCTGCCAATGCAGGGGACACGGGTTCGAGCCCTGGTCCAGGAAGATCCCACATGTCCCAGAGCAACTAAGCCCGTGCGCCGCAACTACTGAGCCCACGTGCCTCGAGCCTGTGCTCCACAAAATGAGAAGTCCGCGCACCATGACAAAGAGTAGCCCCCGCTCACCACAACTAGAGAAAGCCCATGGCCAGCAACGAAGACCCAACGCAGCCAAAAATAAATAAATAAATAATTTTTTTTAAAAAATTATAAAATAAAAAAATATATATGACTGGCCTTAAAGGCCAGTCTCCCCTGCCAGGCTGTGAGAGGCAGAGGCCACATCTGTAAGCCAGCACCTGTGAGGGTGCCTGGCACACAGTAGTTGCTCACTAAATATAAGCTGAACTATCCTGCCCACGCAGCCGAGGCCGGCGCGTCCTCCCATCAGCCCCAAGCCTTCCTCAAGACTCAGTAGGTCAGGATCCAGAGGCTCCTCCACCCCTTCAGCAGAGCCCACAGGCCCGGCACCAACCCCAGGGCTGGGGCCACCCTCCACCGTGTGATGAATCAAGAAGCCCCAGGGATGAGTAGTCAGGGGCCTCACACCACAGCAGATTTCCTACAGATCCTGCTCTGCCCGGGCTCCTGGGCTCCCATCTTGTTTCCTTGGCTTGAGTACTAGCAATAGCTATACTATCACAGCCAGGCCAGCTCATTTAAGCCTCATAATACCACCTGGCTCAAAGGTTTGCTATCAGTCTTGATTTACAGATGAGGAAACTGAGGCATAAAGAATTTAAGTAACCGGCTCAAGATCAGCCAGCTAGTAAGTAGGTTGAAAAGGCAAGACTTGAACCCTAGCACGTCTGACTCCAGGGCCCAGGTCTTTTTTTTTTTTTAATTTTTAATTTCTATAAAATACACATAACAAAATTTACCATTTTAACCGTTTTTAAGTGCACAGCTCAGTAGTGTTAAGTACATTCACATTGTTGTACAACAGATCTCCAGAACTTTTTCATTCTGCAAAACTGAAACTCTGTACCTGTTAAACAGTAACTTCCCATTCCTCCCTCCCACAGCCCCTGGTAACCACCATTCTACTTTCTGTTTCTACGAATTTGACTACTCTGGGTACCTCAGATAAGGGGACTGGCTTATTTCACAATGTCCTCAAGGTTCATCCATGGTATAGCATGTGTCAGAATTTCCTTCCTTTTTAAGGCTGAATAATATTCCATTGCATGTCTACAAGTTTTGTTTATCCATTCATCCATCAATGGACACTTGGGTTGCTTCCACCCTTTAGCTATCGTGAATAATCCAGCTATGAACATGAGTGTACAAATATCTTTGAGACACTGATTTCAATTCTTTAGGGTATATACCCAGAAGTGAACTTGCTGGGGGCTTCCCTGGTGGCTCAGTGGTTGAGAGTCTGCCTGCCAATGCAGGGGACACGGGTTCGAGCCCTGGTCTGGGAGGATCCCACATGCCGCGGAGCAACTAGGCCCGTGAGCCACAACTACTGAGCCTGCGCATCTGGAGCCCGTGCTCCGCAACAAGAGAGGCCGCGATAGTGAGAGGCCCACGCACCACAATGAAGAGTGGCCCCCGCTTGCCGCAACTAGAGAAAGCCCTCGCACAGAAACGAAGACCCGACACAGACAAAAATAAAAATTAATTAATTAATTAAATTAAAAAAAGAATCCGCCTGCCAGTGCAGGGGACACAGGTTCGAGCCCTGGTCCGGGAAGATCCCACATGCCGCGGAGCAACTAAGCCCCTGTGCCACAACTACTGAGCCTGCACTCTAGAGCCCACGAGCCACAATTACTAAAGCCCGCGCGCCTAGAGCCCATGCTCCGCAACAAGAGAAGCCACCGCAATGAGATGCCCGCGCGCCGCAACGAAGAGTAGCCCCCACTCGCCACAACTAGAGAAAGCCTGCACGCAGCAACAAAGACCCAACGCAGCCAAAAATAATAAATAAATAAAATAAATAAATTTATATAAAAAAAAATTTTAACAGAAACACATCTCAGAGCCTCGAGACAGAGCAACACTTACCAGCTGGCTGTTTAACCCAGGGCAGATGGTTCCACCTCTCTTATCTTCTCCTCATCTACAAAGCAGGGGTAAGTGCAGTAGACTCTTATCCCCCTTATCTGGGGGTTCCACCGCCACAGATTCAACCAACCGTAGATCGAAAATATTCCACACACAAAAAAAAAACTTCCATAAAGTTCCAAAAAGCAAAACTTGAATTTGCCCTGCTCTGGCAACTATTTGCATATCATTTACACTGTATTTATAACTATTTATATAGTATTTACCTCTTATTAGGTATTACAAGTAATCTAGAGATTATTTAAAGTATAGGAGAGGATGTGAGTAGGTTATACGCAAATAGTACGCCATTTTATATAAGGGACTTGAGCATTGGGAATTTTGGAACCTTATTTGGTGCTGGGTGGGTGGATGTCCTGGAACCAATCCCTCAGGGACCTGAGGGAGTACTGTAATGCCTTCCTCCCAGGACTGTTATGAGGAGTGAAAGAGTGGACGTGGGTAAAGCATCTGGCTCAGAGCCTGGGCACAAAGTAAGGGCTCTGAATGGTGACCACCAACACCATCACAACTCCCTCCTTGATGCTCTCCATCTCTGCTCTTTGACCTGTCATAGGTCCTCCCCTCCCCAACCCACCCAGGGCTCTGGCTCCTCTTTTCCCCAGTCGTCTCCCACCCCCTCTCCCCCGAGTGGGACTCCAGTCCACCTGCCCCTCTGCAAACAATCTCTGAGCGGCTCCCCTTGGAGCTCCCGTGCTTGTTCTCTCCTCCCGCAAACTTCCTCACCACCTACTCGCTCCCAACCATCTGCTTCCGCCTTCCACTTCTCCCAGGAAACCGTTCTGCCCAGCTTTGCCAGTGACCCCCCAATCGCAGTTCCCGAAGCGTTCCTTGGCCCTCATCCTCAGACAGACTGGCTGCTCTCCACACTGTTAACCCTCCCCCCACCATCCCCAGACGCCTCCTTTGGCTTTAGCAGTAACTGCATCACCCAGGTTGGAATCCACAAACGTTGGGCCAAGGCTCCAAGGCTTCTCTGTGGACGGGAGCTCCTCCTGCCCCTCCCCCAGCTCCTCCCTGGTGGCCCTCCCTTCCTGCTGCCCGCTTAATGTGGGTGGAAGCCAAAGGCAGTCCTCCTGCGTCTTCAAAGGACATACTTTCTTCACCAGGAAACCCCAGCACCAAGCAGTGTTCCTCAGATTGTGTCCTGGGCACCTCCCACGTCTGAATCACCTGAATGGCCTTTGCCAAAGACCTGCTGACTCAGCAACTCTAGAATGGGCCTGGGAATCTGCATTTTATACCAGCTTCCCGGGAGAGTTTTATTCCCAGTGATGTCTCTGTCCCACTGCCCTCGTGGGTCCCATTACTTCCCCAGGACACCCTCTCAACTGTCTCTCCAGCCTGAACACTCAACAGAGTGACCATCCCCTA
The DNA here is from genome assembly GCF_949987535.1 of Balaenoptera acutorostrata. Classification (NCBI taxonomy): domain Eukaryota; kingdom Metazoa; phylum Chordata; class Mammalia; order Artiodactyla; family Balaenopteridae; genus Balaenoptera; species Balaenoptera acutorostrata. Next base: position 31,543,137 of record NC_080079.1, on the reverse strand, counting down.
TTCCTACCTCTAGGGTCATTTTTTCACATGGTTGTTTATTGGTAATTCAAACAAAAGAGGCAGAAACTAACTTCATGGCTTCTCCTCCAGGATCAGCCACCCTCCCAACTTTACTCTGCAAGATCATCCTCCCAGCCTCGGGCCATAGGGTCCCCCGAGACGTTCCCATTTGCTCTCTCTGCACCCTCTGCCTCCGTCCAGGCCTGCTTCCTCTCATGCCTTGGCCTCTGCTGTACCCTCCAAACTCTATGAGGACTGTAACAGTTGCCTGCTGCTGCTATATAACACATTACCACATACTTAGTGGCTTAAAACAACACAAATGGGCTTCCCTGGTGGCGCAGTGGTTGAGAATCTGCCTGCTAATGCAGGGGACACGGGTTCGAGCCCTGGTCTGGGAAGATCCCACATGCCGCGGAGCAGCTGGGCCCGTGAGCCACAACTACTGAGCCTGCGCGTCTGGAGCCTGTGCCCCGCAGCGGGAGGGGCCGCGATAGTGAAAGACCCGCGCACCGCGATGAAGAGCGGTCCCCGCACCGCGATGAAGAGTGGCCCCCACTTGCCGCAACTAGAGAAAGCCCTCGCACGAACCGAAGACCCAGCTCAGCCAAAAATAAATAAATAAATAAAAATAAAACAACACAAATTATCTTACGGTTCTGGAGATCGGAAGTCCGAAATCAGTCTTGCTGGTTTAAAGTCAAGACATTCCCAGGGATGCATTCCTTTCTGGAGGCTCTAGGGGAGAATCCATCTCCTTGCCTCTTTCATCGAGAGGCCGCCTGCATTCTGTGGCTCATAGCCCCTTCTTGGCATCACTCCAATCTCTCGCTTCTGTCATCATATTTCTCCTACTACTAACTCTGACCCTCCTGCCTCTCTCTCTCTAGAGACCCTTGTGATTATGTGGAGCCCACCCAGATAATCCAGAATCATCTCCCATCTCAAGATCCTTAACTTAATCACATCTGCAAAGTTCCTTTGGCCCTGTAAGGTAACATATTCATAGGTTCCAGGGATTAGGATGTGGACATCTTTGAGGACCATTATTAAGCCTATCACAATGATCATATTTTCTAAAGCAAGGATCAGAATCATGAAATGTCTTACCACAGGTTTAAAAAAAAACAAAACTCATTGAACACACATTTTTTTTGAGCACCTACCATGTACGAGGCGATGGAAATACAAAGATACATGGGACACAGTCCCTGCCCTCAGGAAACTCAAAACCCAATGTACCCATCCAACAAACCACCTTCTTAAAAAGAAATAAGATGTTCTTCCCTACAGAAGAATTCCAATTAATAAATGTAGAACGAATGAGGGAAATAGAAAGGCAAAATTGGATAATAATGGTTGCAGGCAAGATCCGTTAATGGATGCTAAAATTAGTAGGTGAGAATTTGAGGACAAAAAGGATATTACATACTCTCAAAGTATCTCCCCCCGCAAATATTTATTAATTGCAAATGGAAAGATAACGTTATAGTGGAGAAACCTGGCAGACACCACCTTAACCAAGAGATCAAGGTTAACATCACCAGCAATGACACATATCAATGTCCTCTACCCTCTGGTAGGATGCTCTGGGAAGGGCACATCACCTCTGTGGCATTCTTGCCAACCATGCATAACCTCAATCCAATCATGAAAAAACACCAGAGAAACACAAACCGAAGAGCAGTCTACAAAATAACTAACCAGCACTTTTCACAAATGTCAAGGTCACAAGGAACAAGGAAAGACTAAGGAACTGTCACAGGCTGAAGGAGACTAAGGAGAAATGACAATTAAGTGCAATGTGGGATCCTGGATTGGGTCCTGTAATAGAAAAAGGACATTGGTGGAAAAAAACTAGTGAAATGCAAATGAAGTCTATAGCTTAGCTAACAGTATTGTACCAATGTTTATTTCTTGGTTTTGATCATCGTGCTATGATTAAGAAAGATGTTAACATGAGGGGAAGCTGGGCGAAGGGTGTATGGGAATTCTCTCTGTACTATTTTTGCAACTTTTCTGTAAGTCTAAAATTGTTTTAAAATAAAAGTTTTTTTAAAAATTTTTTTAAAGAACAAAAATACAGCAGTGATAGAAAAACTGCTGTCAGAAATCACAGTCACCATAACCAACTGGTCTCCCCACCACCAGTTGGTCTCTCCCTCCATTTACTGTCCATACCAAAGCCAGGAAACAGAATATCTTAAAACACCATTTTGCACTTGTTACTCTCCACTCAAAACCCCTGGAGGCAAGTGCTTAAAGGGTCTTGTCAACGGGACACGGGAGCACCTTGAAGGGGTCCCACTGGCCAAATGTGGGACACTCTGAACATCAAAATAATGTAGTAACATTATTACAAATTATAACCCAATGAATAAAATAATAATCCACAAGTCCATGCTGTTACAATCAGGCGAACAACAAACAGATGGAGGAGAAGGTAAAGTTCTTTCTTACAATAGAATGCCAACTAATAAATAGAGAAGAAATGGTGGAGTTACAAATTTCTCATCAGTAGAACCAAAACTAGTGAATGAAAGTTTGATGAGTAGGATATTTACATGGCCTCGAAGTATCTCCCTGCAAGTCAATTATTACTAACAAAGGGGAAAATAGTAACTTTTCAGCAGAGAAGCCTGGCTGACACCAAATTACCAAGTAATCAAAGCTAAAATCACCAATATTGGGACAAACTGACATCATGTGTCTTCTGACGTGACCCACTGAGAAGGGCACAACGTTGCTTTAGCACTCCTGCCAAAAATGCATAACCTGAATGCAATCATGAGAAAAAAGCAGATGAAGCCAAATTGAGGGACATTCTACAAAATAACTGGCCAGTATTCTTCAAAAATGTTAAGGTCAAGAAAAACAAAGAAAGGCTAAGGAACTGGTCCAAATTAACAGAGAATAAAGAGCCATGACAAGTAGATGCCATGTGTGATCCTGGACAGGATTCTGAACCTGGACAAAACAATAGCTACAAAAGACATTATTGGCACAATTGATGAAATTCTAAAATGAACGATGGAGTAGATAATAGTATTGTATCAACACTAAATTTTCTGATTTTCATAGCCTTATTGTCCTTAGAAAAATACACACCGAAGCATTTAGAGGAAAAAAGTTATGCCTCCAATCTATTCTTAAATGGTTCAGGAAAAAAAGGTGTGTGCGCGTGTGTGTGTGTGTATAATATATGATAAAGCAAAGGGGGCAAAATATAAACAATTGAGTCTGGATAAGGGAAACACTTTCGTTGCAACTTTTCTGTAAGTTTGAAATTATAACAAAATTTAAAATTACAATGAACACAAGGAATCTTTTTGGGTGATGAAAATATTCTAAAATTGGACTGTGGTGATGTTTGCACAACTCTAGATTTGTTAAACATCACTGAACAGTAAAAAGAAAAATTTAATATAAAATTTTACACACACACACACACCCTCAGATGGCTCCCTATTCCCCAGCCGCATGGCCTGAGCCTCCCCGTTACTTTAATCTCCTCTCTCAGAACTCACCAGCACAAACGTTCATCCCATCAGCTGGATCTGCTCCTCACTCTCCTTCCCAAACGTACGGCGCTCACCTCTGGATGCCCCCAGATTCCCTTGCCCTGGTTTCACCGCTCACTCACCTAATTCCTGCCCAACCTTCAAGGCCCAGTTCAAATCCCACCTCCCCATCACCGTAGGGATACAACTCCTCCTCCACGTCTCACTCCCATCTCCTCATCTCTAACATGGATGGAGTACTTTCTACGTGCCAACGTTATTCTAACCACGCTACATGGGCAATTTCACTTGAACTCACAGCCCTCCAAGGTAAATGCTACGTTGCTCCCACTTTACAGATGAGGAAATTGAGTCACTCATGAGTCAGCCAAGATCTCTCATGTGGTAGTTGATGAAGGCGGGATTCAAACAGGGCCATTCTCACAGCAAAGGCTGTGCTGGTAGCCGCTGTGCTCTACGTCCCTACGGGCATCCTTACACATTTGTTCTTTCGCAGACAGACCTTTCTCCCCACCAGGCCGCAAGCTCCCAGAGGAGCGAGTCCATACCCTGGACCTCTGCAGACACTCTGCACATGGCAGGTGCCCAACAGCTGTTTGTCCACCGCAGGCTGGGATCCAGAAAGAAGGGGAGAGAGTCTTGAGCTCAAAAAGAGGAGCCAATTCTCCACCCCGAGCACAGCCCAGCTCCCTGGCTACTGCCCAAGGCCCGGCCGTCATCTGCTCTGGGTAATAAGTATTTGTATGGCGATAATTACAGCATTTGGGAAGAAAATCCCATTAAGCAAGCGCCCTGCTGAGCTGCTAATGCCGGCACAGAACTGAGACAGCAACTCCGCCAAGCTCCCGTCTGCTCCCAATAACGCGGGGGCTGCCTGTCCCCGCCGCCCTTCAGCCGGCCCCCAAAGAGCACGGCCACCCCTGCTGGCAGCCGCGGGCAGCCTGGGCCACAGCAGCCAGGCCCCTGCCTCCAAGAGGCGGCACTGCGAAAGGGGCAGCCCGGTCTCCGTGTGCCCCAAGGTTCCCTGGGGATCCAGAGCGCCCAGTGGCTGCCTGATGAGGGAATAGAGAGCAGGGCAGTGCTGGGATCCGGCCTTGAGTGGCGCCCAAGTTCCTTTCACAGCCCTGCAATTCTCTGTCACCTTAATAACAATAATAATACTACCATTTACTGGGCACTTGCTGTGTGCCAGGCCCGGTGCAAAGTGCTTCTCCCAGCATCACCACATTTAATCCTTAGGACCACCCTCTGAAGCAGGTCCTGTCATCATCCCCATTTTATGGGCAAGGAAATGGGGGCCTGAGAAGCCACACTTTCCTCCAGAGCACTTATCCCAGTTTGCAATTACGTGATTCTCCTCCTATTGTGTCATTCATCTCCATCTCCCCTGCTGGACTAAAACTCGGAGAGAGAGGCACGGTTTCCATTTCTGTCCGGGACTATTCATTCGGCACCACGCAGACCTTCAAGAGACAGCTATCTGTTGAATGAGTGAATTAAACCCCACACCTTGCCCAAGGTCCCCCCAGCTGCTGAATGGCAGAGAGGGGCTAAAAAGCCAAGCAGTCTGGCTCCAGAGCCATCCACCCTGCAGAGACTCCCTGCATGACACTGACCTGCGCCTTGTCTCCACACCCTAAGGGACGCGGGACAGTCCAGGTAAGGAGCATTCTGAGAGCCGGACCCCAGCTTGCAGTCCGGCCAACACGCAAATGCTTGCCCCCCACTGCCCTCTCTCCTGCCCCACCTGAACCCTCAAGCCTTTAGCCTGAGCTTCTCAAATAATAAAAATAAGAGGCACGAAGCATTTTCACACACATAGAATGAGTGAACCCTGGCAAAAACCCTATGAGGTAGTAGGTATCACTCTCCCTGGAGGCAGAACACCCACCACGTGCCAAACACACCTGCAGGCCCTCTACATGCATGCACTCACTTAGTCCTCACCATCAACCTGCAACCGTCATCCCCTTTTGCAGATGGGGAAACCGGGTCTCAGGTCACATGGAGTGGCAGCACCGGGCCGTACCACCGGTCACTCAGAGCCCAGCAATAAGCCCAGTATACCTGCTACTAGAGACACGAGCTTCCCCAGGAGGCAACTCCCCCTGCCGCACGTGGGTCTCTACTGCAGGAGCCCATCGAGTCCTGCTCAGAGAGCCCGGGCCAGCCAGGCCCCGGTGGCAGACGTGGCTTCTGTCTGGCCCTCTGACCCCTCTCACAGCCACCATCCAATCCTTGTTTGGAATTCCAAACAGGCTCCCAGACAATCAGCCTGGGGGTGCCCTGGGCAGTCTTCCTTGGTCAAAACCACCCACCCCCATTGAACAGGGCCTTCAGACTTGGGGCTAAGCTGGGAGAAGGCATGGCCTTCCCAGGCCTCAGCAGCGGGCAGGGAGCTAGGGCAGTGGACAAACTGGCCAGGAGGCAAGGGGACATATCGAGGAAGGCAGGAGTGTAGGCCCCATGGCCCAAAGAGCAGCAGAAAGTGCTGGACCTGGAGGCAAACAGAAGCCAGCAGGCCTCCCAGGGCCCTCTCTCCATCCTCAGGCCTCTCTCCTCTCTGCATCCTACACCCACAAGGGGCATCCGCGGCAAGCCTGGAATACAAGTGTCCGGGGTGGAGGGGAGAAGTGGTGTCCAGACATACTGCACTCTCTCATCACACTCCCCTAAACATTCTAGTCCAAAAGATTTTTTAAATTAGAAAAAAAAAAAAAATCCAACTGAAAGGTCCTTGAGTAGAAGAAAAAACGATAGTGGCCATGGCTGGTTCCCTCTGAGTCTGGGCCCTACAAAGAGACAAGCCCCCAGGCCTCCTCTACCACACTCCCAACCTTGCCCTGGACTTCAGTTGTTCCACTGCAGTGAATTATTCAGCATCCCTTCCCCACCCGCCCAACAGCCCCACAGTCCCTCTGGCTGAACCAATTTCCTTAACAGCTCTGGAGCCTGCACAGCCTCTTCCCAGAAGTCCCTGCAGCAAACCAATGACAATTTCTTCCCCCTTGGGGAGATGCGCTGGACCCGGAGTTATGGAATATATGATCATAAAGTTGCTGGGCCTCACAGGCTGCCGGAGAAACTGCCCAGAGGACAAAAGGCGAACGAATGCACAGCTGCGGTCTATAAAAATTTCACAGCCTTGGAAGAAGCCACTGTTTCAGGCTCTGATGCTGCACGACACCCATATTGATTAGAGAGAGCATATGCCACAGTTATTTTGAGCCTGCCCAAGGCCTCTTTTCAGGATGTTCTTTTCCTCTTCAAATGGCTCTTTCGCGGCCTGCCTGTTGAAAAGGCAAGCTCCCTCTGCTTTCTACAGCCTTTCCCAATCCAAGAAGTTTTGCACACAGCAAAGATCAGACCTGATGACTTACCCCTGGATCTGAACCCCGAAGTCTCTAAAGGAAAAATCCAGATAGAGAAAGGCCTTCCTGACCCTTCCCAACCTTCCCGGTCTCAAATCCCATCACATCCCACTCCACAGCATGTTTCAGCCCCGGGGCAAAGCTGGTCTGTTCTCCCAGCAAGGCACCCACACTCACATCTTCAAGCCTTTTGATCCTGCATGCCCTGTCTGGGCTGCCTGCCCTCTCTACTTGGCAAAATCCGACCCAACCACTGTTGAGTCCCAAAGTACCTTCATAAAATGGTCCATCCTCTGGAAGCTCCTTCACCCAGAAAAGGGCTTCTAATCCCAAAGCTTCCTCCCCGCAGCCCCATTACACTGCCAGAGCTTACAGTTAGGTGCCCCTGCCCGGTCCTCTCAACTGTACATCCCTTGAGGGCAGGGACTTGCTCACTCCCAGCTGGAGCCTCAGCACCCAGGGCAGTTACGGGCTCCACAAACATTTGCTGAATTAAGTAACAAGACTCTTCTCCTGATCCTACTATAATAATGGCTCTCACTTAGCAAGCATCATAATGTACCAAGAACTTCCCATACATTACCTTCAGTCCTCACAAGAACCAGAGACCTTATGTATCAGCAGCCTCATTTTCCTGATAGAAAGCAACTAAGGCTCAGAGAAGTTAAGTCACTTGCCCAAGGTCACACAGCAAATAACTGACTTAATACCAGGAAATTTCACTTCCATCTCACTCTGATTGCAAAAGAGCTCAAGAGTTCATCAAAGTCAAAACAGGCACTATCCTCAAAACTAAAGGTGGAGAGAGAGCAAGAAATGAAATGACTTCAAAATTCAGATCCAAAAACAAAGGTGAGGGGCTAAAATCCTCAGACCTAGGCCGCTACCAGGGTAACAGCTGCAGGAGAAATGCCCCGAGAACAAGGCAAAGGAACAGAGAGGAGGTCCAGACGGAACAGGTATGGAGGGTGACCCTGCAGCCTCAGGGGTCATTTAGACAGATTTCTGACCCTCCGTCCCTCTCCAGGGCCACACAGGATCCCCAAGGAATCTCTGTTTGTTCCAACCTCTCCCCATGCAGCGCCACAACACACACACACACACACACACACACACACACACACACACACACACACACGCACACACACTGATTCCCATCTAGATTGCATCTAGGTTGCAAATTCCCTGAAACCTCCACGGGAATTTTTCAGTCTCAGCCAAGAAGAGTCTGGGACAAATGTGCTAATTGCTGACCTTGGTAGGAGTTTGATCCAGGAGACAGTTCTCCCCAGGGTCAGATTTCTGCCTCTGACCAGCTGAGAGTCATGAAAAGGTGCTCAGAAGTTCTCAAAATATGTATGCCTTTCCTGAGAGCCACTGCAGGGACCCAGGAGTGTGAAAAGAAGGAGAAGGCAGATTTCAAAGGGGCCAGCAGCCTCCTCCAAAGTCCAGTTCAAAAATCCCCCAAGGCAGCCACCTCTGCAAGCAGCACAAAGGCCCTTCATGAGGGACTTCCCTAGCGGCGCAGTGGTTAAGAATCCGCCTGCCAGGGCTTCCCTGGTGGCGCAGTGGTTAAGAATCCACCTGCCAATGCAGGCGACACGGGTTCAAGCCCTGGTCCAGGAAGAGCCCACATGCCACAGAGCAGCTAAGCCCGTGTGCCACAACTACTGAGCCTGCGCTCTAGAGTCCGTGAGCCACAACTACCGAAGTCCATGTGCCTAGAGTCCGTGCTCCGCAACAAGAGAAGACACCACAATGAGAAGCCCACGCACCGCAACGAAGAGTAGCCCCCGCTCGCCTCAACTAGAGAAAGCCCGCACGCAGCAACGAAAACCCAATGCAGCCAAAAAATAAATTAATACATAATTAAAATTTTTAAATAAAAATATAAAAGGCCCTGCATGAGTGTGGGCCCAAAAACCTACACTCACAGCCCATGTAAAGGGGGCTCTCCCTGGCTCACACTACTGAGGTGACACCACAGATACCAGGAATTCACGCAGACACACATTCTGCAAGAGAATCTGGGAAAACAAATTATATATGTCTATAAACACACACTCATGCTAATCCCCACCCCCCCACACACACACACACATTCTACAAAGCTTGGTGAGTCTAGAAAGGGCCAAGTTTTCTCAAGAATTTAGAAGTGAGCGACAACAGGGTAAGAGAAATGATGGTTTTTATGACTTATCATGGTCAATATCTTTAACCTCGTATCTCCCACTCCAAGCTCCTGACCTCTCAGCATTATTCATGGGGCTCCTTGTCCAGGTCATATCTCCCCCCGCTCTGGGTGCTGAATGTAACATACCCCAAGGCCCAAACCCAAATCCCTCAGGTCCACTGTCTGCCTGGGTTGGGGATGGCTGGATTTGCAGTGGGAGACAAATGCCTCACACCTGGAAGGAAAAAATTCTTAAGGCTCTGGGGCAAACAATGGGGAGAAAGGGGGAGACTAGGAACTTCAACTCCATCCCATCCTGCTGCCCATCACCAGCCTACAAGCCCTCAAGAGCCCAAATGCACACCTCCCACTCAGAACACAGCCCAAGCCCCATGTGTCCAAAAGAAGACATGGTGCTTGGTGAGTGTGAGGAGCTTCCCTCCTGGGTGCAGGAAGGCTTTCGGGCACCAATTCTCAGGCACCTGGAGAAATAAAGTGCTGGCGCAGTGGGAAGGCCTGCCGTGCTGAGCGCAGGGTGCAGGTGTGAGGATGGGAGCTGGCAGCCCCACGAGGGCCCTTTGAATCCCAAGAAAGGGAAACAGTGGCGCTCTTGGCTCCTGGCTCTTGGCTCCTGGCTCGGGAAGGTCCCTGGCAAGCACTGACTCATTTATTGGCTGCAGAGCCCAGGCCCCTACGGTCCTGCCCCCACCTTTAGCCCTGAATTGCATGGGGGTGGGAGGGCAACCTCGAGGCTCCCTGCGGGCTGGGGATGGGGGCCATACTCACAGGCGCTCCGTGTTCCGTGGAATGTTCTTGGGGACGGCCTGCAGCCCCGTGCCGTGGCAGTCCACCGTGGTGCCGGTGCAGGTGCAGAGGGCGGGGCACGCCGTGGCACCCAGGCGCCACGCGGCTGCCCACAGCAGCAGCCAGAGCTCGGGCCGGACAAGCCCCGCCGAGGGCCCCCTCCAGGGCGTCAGCGCCATGGTGCCCTCACCGCGTCCCGCTTGCGTGCCAGACGGCGGCAGCCGCTTACCATCCCCGTCCGGGGTGGCCTCCAGGTGCAGTCCCGGGGCAGAGCCACCGAAGAGACCGCGGGTTTGTATGCTGCGCCCTTGCGGGCTGGGTGGCACCTTGCTCCTCCAAGCGACGGCGCCTGTGCGCGGCCGAAGGGAGGGCGCCTTGGGCGGAGGGCGCTCTGCTCCTCTCCGGTTTCTCGCGGGCTGCGTCTCCCTCCCCCTCTCCAGCTCCCAACTGACTGCTGCGAGGAGGAAGATGGGCAGGCCCCGCGCGCGCACGCACCCCGCGCGCACACACACACACACACACACACACACTCACACTCACACCCGCACGCTCGCTCCCACCCAGCAGTCATCCATCAATCGAAAAGCAAGCAACCAGAGCCAGACTCCTCCCCCCCTCCCCGCCCCCGCCTCCCGACGACCACTCGGCAGCCGCTGCTAGCCGCGTACACTTTCAAAGGTGGAACCTCCAAGAGCGGGCAGGGGCTGCGGGGGGAGGGGAGCCCACAGTTCGACCCGTCAGGTCGCGACCCTCTCCAGCTCTCCCTACACACACACACACACACACACACACACACACACACACGCACAGAGCGAGGATTTGCGCACTTAAACGCACGCACCCGACTCCCGCAGTCCCAGCTGCTGGTCCAGAGAGGGGGGAGGGGATCTTATTTTGCTGCCTGGACCCCTTCCCCAGGCCACAGACACGCTCTCCCCGACGGCTGAAACGGTTCTAGGGCCCCACCAGACTTGCTTTTTCAATTCTTGGTGAAAGGAAGCCCCGAACCCCAGGTGACCTCTCCAAGCCACCTACTTCACTTAGCCTGGGACCTTGAGGGTGGAACGAGAGCACTGGGCGGAGGGGGCTGGGGGGTGGGCGGTGCACCAAAGCCCTCGGCCAAGCAAGCCTCCTCCCCTCCCTCAACGCAGTCTCTGACAAGATGGCAGCAACCCCACTTCTCCAAGGGGATGCTGAAGTTAACTCCCCCCAGAGTGATAGTGACCCTGATTTGAACAGTTGCACAGCCGGGAGACATTATTTCTGCCCATGGGGCTACCCTGGCTTCCCAGAATATCAGTGGGGTTTGGAAATCCAGCAGATACCTTAGTGCACTCACACCAGGGTTCCTCCATTTGTGACAGGTGAAAACAGATGAAAACGAATATTCAGTCCTGTCATGAAAGGACCACTGAGAAGGCCAGGAAAGGGCTTGAAGAGAAGCACCGCAGGCCACCCACGTCAGACCCTGGGCTTTCACGGTCCTCTAGGCAGGCACTTTGCTCACTGTAAGACCGATGTGGTCATGGGTGTGAACAGGAAATCCAGGTGGAGAGAGGATTGACCTCAACCCAGAAAAGATAAGGACCTCCCCCAAATCAAGGAGAGCTGTGGTTTGTTGGTACCATAGGACCCATACATTGTTTGTCCATCAGTTGGGGCCCGTGATTCAAGGCTGCTAAGAGCCCAGCAAGAAGAGTAGTTGAACAGGTCAAGAAGCACTTCGAAGTCAGAAAAACAAATACTGTGTGCTAACGCATATATGGAAACTAAAAAAGCGGTACTGATGAGCCTAGTGGCAGGGCAGGAATAAAGACACAGATGTAGAGAACGGACTTGAGGACACGGGGAGGGGGAAGGGTAAGCTGGGATGAAGTGAAGGAGTAGCACTGACATATACACACTACCAAATGTGAAATGGATGGCTAGTGGAAGTTGCTGCATAGCACAGGGAGATCAGCTCGACTCTTCTTTGTGACGACCTAGAGGGATGGGATAGGGAAGGTGGGAGGGAGGCTCATGAGGGGGGGATATGGGGATATATGTATACATATAGCTGATTCACTTTGTTGTACAGCAGAAACTGACACAACATTGTGAAGCAATTATACTCCAATAAAGATGTGAAAAAAATAAAATAAAAAGTTTTGGGAAGATGGAAAAAAAATAAAGAGGCACTTCCGCTCACAGGTGGTGGCTACCTGGGTTTCTCCTTGGGATAAACCAGAAAGAAAAGGTGGCTGGTCCAGGAGGTGCCAGGGGTAGGCACAGCAGTACAGTCGGTCAGAGCTGGTGGTGTGGTACTGAAAGACCCCACAAGATTAAAGCTTCCTCACCCACCAGGCACCAAAAGCCTCAGGGGTTTTCTTCATTTTTCTTTTCCATCTTGATGAAAAATTTGCAGTATCTCTACTGTCATAAACAGATAGAACCGGGGCCAGTACGTCATAACTAATGTGGCTGATTTTATGGGCTTCTGACAGTTCTTTGGAAAGTTTTCACAGTCTTATCCATGACCTCTAACTAGGGCCATGGGTCCTGGAGCACCAATTCAATGACAGTTCAGGGGGAGGGGGCTTTCTCAGGAGTCCCTGTGCGGTGTGATCTTAGGGAACCTTTCCACAAGTCAAGCCAGAGCTGCCTGCCGTCTACAAGGGCCTCCTCTCCCCTCTCCTTCACGAATTCCTTCTCCTTCTTCTCCACAGGGTGCTCAGCCCCTTTCCTCTCCCCAGCCCTCCCCAGCTGCCTCAGGCAGAGTTAAGTCTTCATTCCTCTGAGCCTGCTGCTTTGTTTATCCCCTCTTAGCTGGAGCTCTGTTTACACATGTGGCTCCTTCCCTGACACTCCTCCTGGGGCAAAGCCTTCCCCCACTCCCCACCCCTCACGGCTTCCTCATCTCCTCACTTTGGCACTTAACCCAGCACCTGGCACTTAGTAGGCCTGTCACAGACGGCACTCAGACTGTCGAAGACATCTGGTCTCCAACCTTCTGCTCCAGCGGTGCCTCCCTGGCCCCCTGACCTCAGAGGGCTCCTCGGAAGCCAGGACCCATGTGGGGACCACGAGAGTGTTGATTAATGGGCAACATGCCCTGGAGGCTTCAGACTGGTAGGGTGGAGGAGTGGCAAGAGGGGTGGGAGCAGACGGGGTGGGGTGGGGGGGAGCGGACTGCAAGATTAGCTCTGCCAGTGGCTCTTGAGAGCCAGCCGCTGCCCTAGAAGCTTCCAGACTAGGATGGACTGTGAGTCCCAAGCAGGCCTTGAGCCAAATTGTCACTGCCTGGCAAGGCCTGGCCTTTCCTTTAAAGGGGAGAAGGAAGGAGGGCTCCTCAGACCCAGGACAAAGATTCCCCCTGCCAGCCCATCATGGGAGGCCCTGCCCCAGCAGCCGGACAGCTCCCCAACTTGGCTCCCGTCCCCAGTTCCTCCACCCCAGAACCTGGCCAGCTCCCTGACTGGGGAAGCAGATCACCATGAATGAACGCAGCTCATTAACGTTCCCAGCACATTTCCTCCTTAAACAGCCGCCTGGCCAGCAGCACCCCTCCCTCCCACCCCCCTTGCTTTTTCAGCTTCCTCTCGCATGCCCCTCCCTCTGTTGGATCTCCCTACCCCCTGCCTACAGCCAGGCCACCTGCTCCCTCTGCACGGGTGGGGAAGAGGCAGGCCTGTCACACTGCTTCTGCCAGGAAGGTCCCTCCAAGCCCCGCTCTGCCCACTGGCCACCAGCAGGGCAACCCCCCAGGGGAAACTTGGGGCTGGGTCTCCCCAACCCAGGGGTGTGAGCCTCCTCTGCATCCCCTCAGCGTCACATGCTCAGGACTTGAGGGGCCCCTCCTGCCTGTGACTCAGGGAGAAAATGCCCTCCTTCCAGCTTTCTGCACCACCAGCCCCTCTGCAGCGCAAGAAGGTGGAGAGCGTGGGTGAGGCTCACCTTGGTTTGGATTTCCAAACTACACAAGGCAAGAATGAGACAGAATGCCTGCTATTTGAGCATTCATTAAACACCATTTATATGGGGCTTCCCTGGTGGCGCAGTGGTTGAGAATCTGCCTGCCAATGCAGGGGAAACGGGTTTGAGCCCTGGTCTGGGAAGATCCCACATGCCGCGGAGCAGCTAGGCCCGTGAGCCACAGTTACTGAGCCTGTGCGTCTGGAGCCTGTGCTCCGCAACACGAGAGGCCACGATAGTGAGAGACCCGCGCACCGCTATGAAGAGTGGCCCCCACTTGCCACAACTAGAGAAAGCCCTCGCACAGAGGCGAAGACCCAACACAGCCATAAATAAATAAACAAATAAATAAACACCATTTATTGACTATCTATGTACTATGTACATTGTACTGGGACTCAGCAATTCAACAGGGAATAAGAATGGCCCTGGCCAACAGTGAGCTGATGGTCCAGCAGGGGAACAGAAAGAAAACCCACTCAGCATGATAAGTTTGGTAACAGGGAATGTGGAATTGCAGTGATGCCAAAGTGTAGGACACGGGGTAAGGCTGGAAGACTTCCTGGAAGAAGAGGCAGTTGAGCTTAGTCTTGAAGGATAAATAGGCATTGGCGGGCATCAAAGAGGAAGAAAGGCTTTCTGGCCAGAGAACTGCGAGAGGTAAGGCACACAAACGGCAGCAGCATCCTCAGTGGCTGAGTTGCAGCAAGTTCTGTAAGGCTGGTGCACGGCAGGGGGTTCAGGTGGGGAGTGCTGGCAGAGGTCAGAGAGCTGATGCGGGCACATCCCAGAGGCCCTGGTGCAGCCATTCTCTGGTTTATTGGGCTTTCAGAATCTCCTGGCCTGTCCCTGTGCCCATGTGTGTGCTTGGAATGCACTATCCCTCAAATGAGAGACAGTGGCTTCCAGGGAGGGGACTGGGTAGTGGCAGGTGGATAGTTTCAGCACATGTCATTGTTGTTGTTGTTTTCCTACTGTTTGGATTTGTTTACCTGTGTAGTATGACCTAACCCCCCATTACCACCTATACATTGTTTTAATCCCCAGGGATGCTTACTATAAATGCCTATTCCTAGGACCCACCCAAGACTTTAATCAGAATCTTCACTGTTAGCAAGCTGGAGGGTGGGGCAGTATGATTCTGATGCAGGTGGTTCCAGAAACCATGCTCTAAGAATCAAGGCCTAGTGTGCTGAGTTAATGAGTTTGAACTTGGACCTGAAAACTCTGGGGAGCCATTGAAGGAAGGGGCCTGGCAGGAACAAAGGGTCTGAGGCCTGCCTGCCTCCCTCCTCCTCTCCAGCTTCCACACACTTTTAGTGAGGATGAGACACATCAAAGAGGAAGACAGCCCCAGGGGAATGGAGAGAGACAACTGGAGCCAGGTGACACTGGTTACACTAGCTTCAATCGCAAGATGCCAGAGCTGGAAAGAGATTAATAAATGATCAAATCCAAACACTACTGACCAGCTGGTGGCCCAGAGGCAACCAGCCTAACCTCACAAAGGAGTTGCAGGGGTGAGCCGTGAATGAGGCTGGATCTTGCTCTGCTAGGCCCACACCTGGGTAGAACCCAGCATCCACTCCATCCTGGGCTCTCCTCCTGACCCTCCCACTCTCACAGGGACTGAGGAAGCAGGAGTCCCTAGAAGATCATAGCAGCAGAACTCAGGATATTTTAGCTTTCATCTCCAACCCCCTTGATGTACTCAAGTTTGAAGGAGGCTGGACCACTTGAGGCTGTCAGTGACAAAGCCTGAAGCTGGGACACACTCCTAGACTTAAGATCAGTGGCCTTTATAGAAGCCACCATAAGCATCCAGGACAACTCTGGCAGATGAGAGCACTGGGAGCAAGAGAGAAGCAAAGCGGGGAGGGAAGAGAGAAGAGGAGATGAAAGGGGGAAAGCAGGGTGAGAGTCTGTGCAGGCAGCAATTTGCTCACTCATTCATCAAACATTGATTGCTTGCCAACTATGAGCCAGGCTTCGGGAATATAAGAGATTTTCGCTTGGGGTTCATCGGGCTTCTTGTATCTGGTTCATAGTTTTTATCAAATGTGAAAAGTTTTTAGCCATTGTTTCTTCAAAAGTTTTTATGTTCCCCTCCTCTCTTTTCTCTCCTTTGGGGACCCCACTGACACACATATTAGGCCACTTGAAGTTGTCCAATAGCTCACTGATGCTATGGTCATTTTTTTTAGCCTCATTTTTCTCTGTGTTTCATCTTGGTGAGTTTCCATTGCTGTGTTTTCACATTCATTATCTTTTCTTTGGCACTGACTAATCTGCTGTTAATCCCATCTAGTACAATTTTTATCCTTGACATTGTGGTCTTCATCTCTAGAAGATCTATTTGGGTCTTTCTTTTATCATCCATGTATCTTCTCATGTTTCCCTCTACCTTCTTGAACATATGGAATACAGTCATAATAGCTATATCTGTGAATTCTATTATCGGTATCATTTCTGGGTCAGTTTTTTTTTGTTTTTTTTTTTTTTTTATTTATGGCTGTGTTGGGTCTTCGTTTCTGTGCGAGGGCTTTCTCCAGCCACGGCAAGTGGGGGCCACTCTTCATCGCGGTGCGCGGGCCTCTCACTATCGCGGCCTCTCTTGTTGCGGAGCACAGGCTCCAGACGTGCAGGCTCAGTAATTGTGGCTCACCGGCGTAGTTGCTCCGCAGCATGTGGGATCTTCCCAGACCAGGGCTCGAACCCGTGTCCCCTGCATTGGCAGGCAGACTCTCAACCACCGCACCACCAGGGAAGCCCCTCTGGGTCAGTTTTGATTGATTGCTTTTTCTCTTCATTTTGGGTCATATTTTCCTACTACTGTGTATCCTGGGAATGGTAGATTGAATGCCAGACATTGTAGATTTTACCTTGTAGGGTGCTGGATAGTCTTGTATTTTTAAAAAATAGTGTTGGGCTTTATTCCAGAACAGAGTCAAGTTACTTGGAAACAATCTGATCTTTTGAGGCTTGCTTTGAAGCTTCTGAAGGCAAGACCAGAGTAGTCTTTAGTCTAGGGCTGATTTCCCCACTACTGAGGCAACACTCTCTGAATACTCTACCCAATGCCCTGTGAATTTGGTGGCTTTCTACTCTGGCTGGCATGAACACCAACTCTGTGGGAGCTCCAAGGATGGTTCTGCACTGGGGGTGGGATGGGGCACCACAGGGAGGAACCATCTGGAAATCCCTGGTCGCTCTCTCTCTCTCTCTCTCTCTCTCTCTCTCTGTGCAGCCATTTCCTCTCCCGTCTCCCCCTGAGAACTCTAGCCCCCTCGGCCTCCCAAACTCTCCCCTTCGACTCTGCCAGGTTCCACCTGGGTGCCCCTCTTGCTCTGTGGCCTGGAAACCCTCTCCGGGCTGTAAGCTAGGGGACAATTACAGTGCTCACCACACTTGTTTTCCCTCTTAAAGGAATCATCGTCCCATAAGACCAGTTGTCCAATGTCCAAAAACGGTTGTTTCATATATTTTTGTCTGGCTCTTTAGTTGTTTAAGGTGGGATGGTAAGTTTGGCCCATTGCTCCCTCTCGACCAGAAACAGAAGTTTGTGAGAGATTTTTAGCAATCCTCTGTACCCTCCAAACACTCCCAGTGTGCTGTGGAGAGAGAAGCAAACAATCACATGATTCTGACAAGTGCCCTAACTGGCCAGAGAGGAAGTGGCCTCAGCCTCGCAGGGCTTCTTTCAGTTGAAGAAGCACCTCCCACTCTCTGTGCGTGACAGTCCCTACGCTGGATGCCCTTCCTGTTGTTCTCAGCCTGACTGGGTCCTCCTCATCCTAAGCAGCACCTCCTCAGGGAAGCCCTCCCTGACCCGGTTAGGGGTCAGCCCCTGCCCTGTCGTGTGATCTCCTGGCTCCCTGCACCTCCCCTCAGAGCACAAAACTGTCATTTGTAATTACCTGTTTATGTATCTCTCCTCCCTCCTAGGCTGAAGCGACAGGTTTGCATCTATCTTGTTCCCTAATGTCTGTTCAGGGCCTGGCACGTGGAAAATGCGGGGAATAAGTATTTTTTACTAAAGTGTAGGGGGGTCATTCTGGAGAGGGGGGATCTTGAGAATAAAGGTGCAGAAAAGGCAGGCCTCCAAAGTCGGAGCAATGAAGAGGCACATTTGTTCCTCGGGGCGGCACAAGATGGGGTGGTGGGGAGAGAGTAGGATGCTGAGGGACTGGAGGCCAGGCTGAGACCGTGGGATGTTATCCTGGGGGCATTCATGAGCCAGTGGGCGGCGGCAAATGGTCAGTACATGACACAGGTTGGGTTCCCTGGGAAGAGCCTCTGGGCTGGAGAGGAGCTTGCGGAGCATTTATTAGGGAATGCTCTCAGGGTCACTGCCGTGGGAGGGAGGGGAAAGGGCATGGTTGGGCAGAGGGCAATGCTGAGCTGTGATGCTGTTTCAATGGCAGCTTTACAGGAAGTTCTGAAGATGAGATGAACCTCTGGAGCTGTTCCAAGTGCGGCAAGAGTGCTGGGCCTTTATCCAATGGCATTGACCAGACACTGCACGAGGGCTGCCCCTGGAAGGAGGTGTAACCTTGGGTAAGGCAGTATTCTTCAGCTAAGGGCAGCCCCCAGTGAGGGCTGACAGCCGATGGCCATCCTTGGGCAACTCCTCCAGCAGCTGGGGGATGAGTCCTTCATTTCCGGAGGCAGATCCAGGCACTGCAACGCAGCATCCAACACTCCACCTGTACAAATCGCATTTATGGGGCAGTAGGGGGCCGAGGGGAGCCCACAAGAGGGACAGTTAACTTAAGAGACCAAGGAAGACTTCCAGTACTGAATAAAAGCAAAGATCTAAAGGATGACTAGGAATTAGCCAGGCCAGCAGAAGTGAGGGAAAAGTGTTCCAGACAGAGGGAACAGAGTAGGAGAAGGCCCAGAGGCAAGAATAGGCACAGGGCCTTTTGGCATGATTGGAAGAAGATTTTTCAAGAGGGAGACGAGAATGGGGTGGTAGTCTAGCAGAGGCAGATCCTAAAGGGCTGAGTAAATCTGTTAAGGAATTGGGCTGAATCCTGAGGGGACTTGGAAGCCACCTGGGGGCGTTAAACAGAGGAGTGAGATGTGATTGCTTTTCTCTCCTCTGCTTGTCCTCTGATTCAGCCCCTTCTGCCTCCTGTGGTATATGGGAGAGAGAGAGCCCTGTTTGGAAGCACATCATAAACCCCAAACACCCACATGAGAAGGAGGAGGCAGCCTTCTCTACTGGACCCAGGCTGCAGTCCTCCAAAGTCCAAGAAAATGACAAAAATTGGCATCTGGGAACTCATTAATCCCCTCGTGTCTTGGAGGCCTCATCTGTAAAGAATAATCCTAACAGCTAACACTTCCATTGTGCCTATAAATTCTAAGGGCTTATACTGTTTCAAGAGCTTTGCATACTAAATCATTTAATCCTCCCAACAAACTTATGAGGTAGGTACTACTTTTACAAATGAGGATGTCGAAAGCACAGAGAGGTTTAGAGACTTACCCAAGGTCACACAGCACATGGGTGGCAGAAGTGCGATGTAAAATGGGGATAAGATCCACCTCCTAAAGAGGGTGTGGGAATTAATGGAAAGTACATACAAAAGTGTCTTATGCTGTCCTGGCATGTGGAAAGTGTGTTCTTTTCAAAAACACCCAAAACTCGTAAGAGTTTTAGGTTAGGGAAAAGGTCTGTCTAGAGAAAATTCCTTCTGACAAACACTATATAATTAATTTTGTAGGACTGCCTTCTCTCCTTTTTCCTCAGCTCCTTCTGCAAATGATGCTTTCTGGGTCTGCCTAGCAATGTAACCGACACAAAGTCCAGATATTCTTCGAGCTTTCCTTGTCTTCATAGACCATGGGTGGGGTCTTCTAATCTCAAATGTAGTAATCCTTCTCAAACTGAACAAAAACCTAAGTTCAGCAGCTCATAGCCTAAAAACATTAAATGCATTTCATTGTAAATCTAATTTCTTTTTTAAAAAACACCAAAATGGTAACATCATTAGAATTATAGGTGATTTTTAACCTCTTCTTTTATACTCTTCTCTATTTCCCACATTTTCTACAATAAACAGCCTATAACCAAAAAATTTAAACATTATTTTATAAATAAAAATGTAATTACTAAATCTGTAATTATTGCCTGAATAAAGTTACCATTAAGTTTAATGTACCAAATCTAATGATTTTATGAGCAAATAAATGCTAAATAACACATTTTACATTCCTGCACTGACAGAGCTGCAGAGGGTGCTTAAAAAATAAGTGATGGCTTGTATGAAATATCTAGAACAGGCAAATTCATAGAAACAGACAGCAGACTAGAGGTTACCAGGGGCCAGAGGGAGAGGGGATGGGAAGTTACTGCTTACTGGGCAGAGTCTCCGTTTGGAGGGATGAAAAGTTTTGGAAATAGTGGTGATAGTTGCGCAGCATTGTGGGTGTAATTAATACCACTGAATTGTACACTTTAAAAAATGGTTAAAATGGCATTTTAAAAAATTTTTATATATTTACCACAACAAAAAATAATAAGTGATGGCTCAGTTAAGAGAGAATATGTGGCCCAGAATGCCCTGTCCTCCCGCTGGTCCTTGTCTCCTGCTGCCCAGGATGGGCCCAATAAATGCTAAAAACAATAGTGATCACTAACAGGGACTGCCACCCAGAGATTAAATAACTTGCTCACCATGGATCACCCACAGGGTAGGGGACTTGGACTTGAACGCAGGCAATCTGACTCCAGATGTCACACCTTTAACCACTTCTCTGCACTCCACCATGACAGCACTATCTGCTGTAGATTTCCCACATGACATGAATCATCTGCAGGTAACCCTGCAAGGGAGGTGCTGTTATCCCTACGTACAGACAGAATCCGAGGCTTAGAGCGAGCTGCTTGCTGGGTTATCCAGCTGGGTGCGGGAGCGGGGGCAAAGCTGCATTCTCAGACCCCGGCCGGTGGGTGGGCTCGTGTCTGCAACGGCCAGACGACGGTGTAAAGGACCCATTGCAAGTGGAAACAACCTGCGCGGTATTTAAACTGTGAGGGACTAGGGGAGGGGGAGTAGGAAAGGCTTGAAGGGGTTTTCAGGAGGGCAGGACAATTTTTTAAACTGATTGTTAGGCTGCTTTGCGCTTCTGCAAAGCCAGTTTGTGTCCTTGGAGGGTCTCTCAGCGTCTTCAGTGAATATTCATCAGCTGGCCTGGGCTGGCCGGGGCAGCGGCCCGGCACCTAGGGTCCTGGGAGGGCTCAGAGACACTTGCCCCCTTTGGGCTCTGCCTGGCGGGAAGCTAATGGGGCTCTGCCGTGGGTTCCCAGGGCAGAGAGAAGGGTGAGGGAGGCGGGACGTGCAAGGGCGGGGTGGGGCCGTCTGGACCGGCGCCTGAGGGTGGGGACGTCTGCTAAGCGGGGCTCGGAGCAAAGCGAAACCAACGGCTTTTGTTGGATCCAGCAGAACAGCGCCTCTGGACGAACGCGGGTGGGAGCGGGCGGCACAGAGCCCCTCTGGGAGATTTGAGGCACCATCTGCGTGGGGCTGAGGGCAGACTTGCACCCAGGCAAGCTCCGGGTTGGTCCAGCTCTATGAATAAGTCTAGCAGCCCAGCCACTCTGTCCTGTTTCCCTCGGTGGGGACAGATGCATAGCACTCCAGCATAGCACAGTATAACACTTCTCCAGAGATAAGCATTGCAATGCCCCCATTTTACAGGTAAGGAAGTAGAGCCCTAGAGGAGAAGTAAGAGACCCAGGTCATGAGCTGATGGGGACAGGGGAGAATGCCCTCTCCTTACCTCATCACAATTTGTACATTGAGAGTGTGTCTGCCTTCCCGCCTATCTAATCAGCTTCCATGCCATTCATGTTTACAGTCTAGCGCCCACCCCAGTACCTGGAACTTAGTAAATGCTCAATAAATGTTTGTGAAATGAAGATGAATTGGGATAGGAAACTCAGGTCCTCAGTCTTTGAGGAAAGACAAAATTTAGAAATCCAGGAATAATAACAGTTGTTCCCAGCCAGAGCAGCTAGAGTCTGGATAAATAGACCCGACCCAGCTGTCTGGAGAGGGTCACCCAGGCGGCTCCACTCCTTTTGCAGTGAAAATAAGTTCTGCTGCCTCCAGCTGCCGACCCCCAGGGGCTTCGGGTGAGAAAATCACCTGAGAGCTTTGCCTTAAAACCTTACAGTTGGAAGGAAACTTCCATAGCCTCTATTTCAGTCTATGTAATGTTTTCTTAAATTATTTTCATTAAGTTCATTCAATTCATATTTATGTGCATCCACCATGAACAAGGCCCTGTATTACTGAAACAAGAAGTGTGATCCTTGTTAAAATTAGAAGCGAGTTTATAAGTCAGGAGTTTTCTACAGCCGGAAGTATTTAGTCAGCAAACACAAGTCTTCAATACAAACTGTACATACAGCAGCAATTATTTCAAAAAAACAAAGAGCTAAGGTTAAAGATGTCATTTTTTTTAAGAGAAATTATTTACTTTTGAATGGGAAAAAATAATTTCTAGGCACAGAGAAATGATCAGTGGAGTAGGGAGGTATCTCAAGCCTTTTTCCAACAGAAAGAGACAAGGTCAGCTCTAGGACAACTAACCGGGAGCTGAAGATTTGACATGTGGCAAAACAAGCCTAGACAAATCCCTGAAAAATCAGGAAAGAATTAGAGGGAATTCAAGAATTATTCAAGCCTGAAGAAAACCAAAGCTCAATTAAATAACTGAAAACAGAAAATATTGCAAAAATATGAAAATAGTGAAAGGTTAGAGGATGAGCTGCCTGGTTGTATAGGTGTTTGCTTTTCTTTAAGTCTTGCTCTTGATATAATATCTCAGAGTCAGAGTCTCAGTTCAACAGCTCCCAGAGGGAGACTGTTCATATTTGATGCAATTCAGTGCTTTGTGAGTATAAATCCACTAAACATTCATGTACCCTATGATGCAGTAAGTTCTCTCCTGGAGATATAGATATAGATATAGATTACTGTCTTAGCTTTGGCAGCTATAACAAAATACAGTAGACTGGATAGACTGGGTGGCTTGAACAAGACTTTTTCTCACAGTTCTGGAGGCTGGGAAGTCCAAGTGCAAGTGGTAGAAGGGCAGGTCCCTCTTCCTGGCTGCCTTCCTGCAGTACCTTCACATGGCAAATAAGAAGGTCTGGTGTCTCTTCCACTTCTTGTAAGGACACTAATCCCATCTTGGGGGCTCCACCCTTATGACCTCATCTAAACCTACTTGCCTTCCAAAGGCTCCACCTCCTAATACCATCACATTAGGGGTTAGGTCTTCAACACATGAATTTGGGGGGACACAAATGTTCAGTCCATAACAATACCTAACAGAAATGAAGGGTGTAGTCCACCAAACAATGTATACCAGAATATTTATAGCAGCCTCATTCATAATAGCCCAAGCTTGGAAATGACTCAAACGTTCAGCAACAGAATGGATAAATACATTGTGGTGGATCCGTACAATGGAATAATGAGCAAGAACAAACCACACAGAAACATGAATGAATCACACAGGCATTATGCTGAGTGAATGAAGCTAGATACATGAATACACAATGTTTAATTCAATTTACATGAAGCAAAACACAAGCAAAACTAATCAATGGTGATAGAAATCAAAATAATGGTTGTGTTTGAGAGAACAGTGACGAAAAGGGGCATAACGGAGACTCTGGGC
This sequence comes from Balaenoptera acutorostrata, assembly GCF_949987535.1. Taxonomy (NCBI): domain Eukaryota; kingdom Metazoa; phylum Chordata; class Mammalia; order Artiodactyla; family Balaenopteridae; genus Balaenoptera; species Balaenoptera acutorostrata. The sequence goes on along the minus strand of NC_080079.1, from coordinate 31,519,615 downwards.
TTCTAGAAATATTCTGTATTTTGATCTAGGTGGTGGTAGTGTGCGTGTGCGTGTGTGTGTAAAAATACACCAAGTTGGGACTTCCTTGGTGGCACAGTGGTTAAGAATCCGCCTGCCAAGGCAGGGGACATGGGTTCAAGCCCTGGTCCGGGAAGATCCCACATGCCGCAGAGCAACTAAGCCCGTACACCACAACTACTGAGCCTGTGCTCTAGAGCCCGCAAGCCACAACTACTGAAGCCCGCGCACCTAGAGCCCGTGCTCCACAACAACAGAAACCACCGCAATGAGAGGCCTGCACACCAAAACGAAGAGTAGCCCCCGCTCACCACAACTAGAGAAAGCCCATGAGCAGCAACGAAGACCCAACACAGCTATAAATAAATAAATAAATAAACTTTTAAAAAAAATACACCAAATTATACACTTAAAATTGTGCTCTTTATGAAGGTTATACCCTAGTAAAAAATGAAAAAAAATCATTTCTATCAGGGATGACAAGTACATGGTGGGCTTGCTACCAAGGTCCCTTCCCTTGCCCATTAATTGCCCATTAATATTAATTAACCACCATACTCCTTTTCGTTGAGCTCAGCACCGGAACCATTCTCAATTCAGCACTCCAGCCAGTCTGCTTTGAGACAAAAACAATTGATGTTCCTTCATGTATACACAAGTATCTTAATTAAGAGAGAAAGTTTGACGCTATCATCTTCAATTTGCTTCTCCACACTTTGGGGAAGCCTGGTGGCAGGCTCCCTGAATTCCAGGCTCAGTTCCCAGGAGAAAGTGGCTTTGGAAGAGCAGATTTGGAAGCTGGAGAATGAGGGTGTGAGGGGCACACAGCTGGGAGGAAGCCCCCTGACTGAGGTCTGGGGGATTAACTCAGTACCACAGGTAACAGTGGGGCCCAGCCGAGGCGAGAATTTGACTGAGGCCCACTTTCTACCACATAGAACAAACTGGTCTTTCTCTACTAGCAGAGAATGAAGAAGGAAGAGGAGGGAGGGAAAGGCTGGACTGCAGGAAATAACACCCTCTTGATTTACCCAAGGTCCTCTGGCAGCTGGAAACACAGCCGCCACGTCAGCAGTCACCCCAGCTCATCTATGTATTTTCAGGGGTGCTAACTCTTCCTGTTCACTCTTCACAGCTTACAAAATCTTCTGCAGCCTCTATCACACAGCCACGTGATCCGGACAAAGTGGAGATACCTCCCCCGCCAGCATCTGAGGTTTTAAAACTGAGGTTCAAAATGCTGGAGAGGGTGTGGAGAAAAGGGAACCCTCCTACACTGCTGGTGGGAATGTAAATTGGTGCAGCCACTATGGAAAACAGTGTGGAAGTCTCTTAAAAAACTCAAAATAGCACCTGTCACACACAGCACGTTCGTGGGGAACCTGGTGCAAAACCATTTGTAGACGATCTGCTTCTGGGTCAGGGTTTCATACGTAGCAGAGCAGCTCCCTTGCTGTGAGCTATTGAAAGTCATCCCTCAATACAGGATTTGTTAAAAAAAAAGGAGGGGGGGGGAATTTTTTAAAAACTAAAAGTAGAGTTACCATATGATCCAGCAATCCCACTTCTGGGCATATACCCAGAGAAAACTATAATTCGAAAAGATACATGCAACCCAATGTTCATAGCAGCACTTGGAAACAACCTAAATGTCCATCGACAGATAAATGGATAAAGATGATATTTTATATATATATATATATATATGTAATGGAATATTACTCAGCCATAAAAAAGAATGAAATAATGCCACTTTCAGCAACATGGATGGACCTAGAGATTATCATACTAAGTGAAGTATGTCAGAAAGAGAAAGATAAATGTCATATGATATCACTTATATGTGGAATCTAAAATACAACACAAATGAATTTATTTACGAAACAGAAACAGACTCACAGACATAGAAAACAAAGGGGAAAGGGGGTGGGGAGGGATAAATTAGGAGTTTGGGATTAGCAGATACAAACTACTATATATAAAATTAATAAACAACAAGGTCTTACTGTATAGCACAGGGAACTATAATAAACCATAATAGAAAAAAATATGAAAAAGAAAATGCATATATATGTATAACTGAATCACTTTGCTGTACACCAAAAACTAACACAACATTGTAAATCAACTGTACTTCAATTTTAAAAAATTAATTAACTAGGGCTTCCCTGGTGGCGCAGTGGTTGAGAGTCTGCCTGCCAGTGCAGGGGACACGGGTTCGAGCCCTGGTCTGGGAAGATCCCACATGCCGTGGAGCAACTAAGCCCGTGAGCCACAACTACTGAGCCTGCGCGTCTGGAGCCTGTGCTCCACAATAGGAGAGGCCGCGATAGTGAGAGGCCCGTGCACCGCGATGAAGAGTGGCCCCCACTTGCCTCAACTAGAGAAAGCCCTCGCACAGAAACGAAGACCCAACACAGCCAAAATAAATAAATAAATTAATAAAAAAAAAAAATTAATTAACTAAAAGAACAATGATAAAGACAAAAAAAAAAACAAAAACCCTGAGGTTCAGAGATATTGTGTAACTCACAGACACCCTGTTAACCAAGTTACAGATTCAAGATTGAAACCCAGGCCTGCCTTACCCCCAACCCAGGCTCCTTCAGTTTGAGTTTTTATTTTTCATCAAAGCTATACATGCACAAAAATGGTCCTACTCAGGAATTTCCCTGGTGGCGCAGTGGTTAAGAATCCGCCTGCCAATACAGGGCACACGGGTTCGAGCCCTGGTCCAGGAAGATCCCACATGCCGCGGAGCAACTAACTCCGTGTGCCACAACTACTGAGCCTGTGCTCTAGAGCCCACGAGCCACAACTACTGAGCCCGTGTGCCACAACTACTGAGCCCACGCGCCTAGAGCCCTTGCTCTGAAACAAGAGAAGCCACCGCAATGAGAAGCCCGCACACCACAACAGAGTAGCCCCCGCTCACCGCAACTAAAGAAAAGCCCACGTGCAGCAACGAAGAAACCCAGCCAAAAAATAAATAAAAAATAAATAAATTTATTTTAAAAAAAAGGTCGAATGCTTCTATAAGATTTGTTATGAAAATAGCAGGTCCCGCACCTCCCGCCCCGTTTGCCTTCCTTGGAGCCAACAACCTTGACCTCTTTAAGCTGATTGATTTGGAATTTATGTCCACAATGTATGGAAAATAGATTCACACCATGTTGAATCACTGTGGGGTTTCAGCACACTGAGAGCACAGAGAAGATCCTACAAGCTTCTAGAAAGAGTAGACATAATGTCACCTACAAAGAGCTGGAAATTCGAATGGCCTTGATCCTGTCAATGGCAACACTGACGCACAGAAGGCAGTGAAAAATACCTTCAAAATTCTCAAAGAAAATGATCCTCAACTTAGAATTCTATACACAGCCAAACTATCAATTAAATGTGAGGGTAAAATAAAGACATTTTCAGATATTAAAGATCTCAAAAAATTGACTTTTCCTGTACCTGTTCCCAAGAAGCTTGTAGAGAATACCCAATCCCTTACAACTCACCCTGCATTTTACTGTTAGTCCTTTTCTGTTTTCCCTACTCTTACAGGTCTTACACCTTTAAAAAATCCTTTTTCTGTCAGTTTAATAGGATTTTAAGAGAGAAAAAGCAGGCGTACTCAATCAATTACCATTACCCAGAAGTTCTCTGCTCTTATTCATTTTCATAAGCAATAGACACTTTTTCAAACAAAATCTTATGCAAAAGACAAATATCTAAGACACATGAAAGCCATACATATTGCACTGGTTGTAGCATGGTTTCTCTCCATTGGCTAACTGTTAAGAAAGTTGCTGCAGCTAATTAATGGAAAAGGAATGATCGAATTAGAGCAACACTATTTTGTACCCATAAATTAATTAATGGATCTAGGCATTGTGTATCAGCTGCTGTTAACATCACCCCTACAGCACACACACAAAATGATAATGAGACATTGTGTGTGTCTTTTGATGAGAGAACATGCCACCACCTGGAGTTGCCAAAAAATCAAAACCTGAATTGATCAAGCCTCTGGATCCAGCTATCAATTTACTAGAAACACAGAGGACAGAAGGACACACTGAACTGCATCATCAGTGTGCAGTCCGCAAAATCCAGACTGGGCAAGGTCGACTGTTCGAATGCCCTGTGTTCCTCAACATATAAATTAAAAGAGGGAAAAAAGGGATGGAGGAAGAATCTTTGGATTAAAAGAGATTTAAAAGATATATCAAATTAGAAAGTGGGTAAGTGCACACCCATGTTCATAGCAGCACTATTCACAATAGCCAAGAGGTGGCAACCACTCAAATGTCCATCGATGGATGAATGAATAAACAAAATGTTGCACAGACGTACGATGGAATGTTATTCAGCCTTAAAAAGGAAAGAAATTTTGACACACACTACAACATGGATGAACCTCGAGGACATTATACTAAATGAAATAAGCCAGTCACAAAAGGACAAACACTATGATTCCTCTTGTATGAGGTACCCAGAGTAGTCAAATTCAGAGAAAGAAGGTAGAATGGAGGTTACCAGGGGTGGGGTGGGTGGGGAATAGAAACTTGTTGTTAAGCGGGTACAGGGTTTCAATTTTGCAAGATGAAAACTTCTAGAGATTTGTTGCACAACAATGTGAATATACTTAACACTAGTGAACTGTATACCTAAAGATGGTTAAGATGGTGAATTTTATGTTATGTTTTTTACTACAATGAAATTTTTAAATTTAATTTTCAAAAGTTTTGAAATCTTTTGGGCTTCCCTAGTGGCGCAGTGGCTAAGAATCCATCTGACAATGTAGGGTACACGGGTTCGAGCCCTGGTCCAGGAAGATCCCACATGCCGCAGAGCAACTAAGCCTGTGCGCCACAACTACTGAGCCTGTGTTCTAGAGCCTGTGAGCCACAACTACTGAAGCCTGCGTGCGTAGAGCCCGTGCTCTGCAACAAGAGAAGCCACCGCAATGAGAAGCCAGCGCACCGCAACGAAGAGTAGCCCCCGCTCGCCACAGCTAGGGAAAGCCCAGGCACAGCAACGAAAACCCAATGCAGCCAAAAATCAATTTTTAAAAAAAGAATTTTTTTTGAAATTTTTTACTACAATTAAATTTTTAAATTTAATTTTCTTTCATATGCCATTTAACTTTAATGGCAGATTAAAGAAGGTGCCCATGGTTGATTACATTATATAGAAATGCAAGGAAGTAATTACCATAAAAGTTGGGATAAGAGCTTTTGGGGGGAGAGGAAAGGAGTTGCGTATTGGGACAGGACATGAAGAGGCTTCTGGAGCCCTTGACCTAGGTACTAATTGACCAGAGTGGTCACCTGATAATAATTCATTATGCTATATATACATTTGTCTCCTGCAGTTTTCTGTATCTGTTTTGAATACAATTAAAAAGCAAGACAAAACACTGAAACGAGAGAAAGCTGCTGCCATCCTGACTGTCAGCATATTCTGGTCAAGCAACCCTTTCATCTGAATTAACAGAGGAGGATTCGGGAGTGAGGCGGCCGGAAGCTGGGCCTGCCTCACCTCTCCCTCTTGGAGTCCTTTTGCAAAACCCCGTGCTGCCATGTGTCTCCTCCCTGCCTTTGAAGCCCAGGTTCTGCACGCAGCCCGCCCACAGGGACAGGCTCACAGAGCTACAACAGCTGAGCTCGGCCTGGGGTCACAGAGGGAAGCGGGACCGGGCAACATGACAGCCAGGTTCTCACCCACAGTTGAGTGCAGAAAATAAGACTCGGACGCCTTTGTTGTCAGCTGTCAAGTTTCATCTTCTGGTTCCCAAACTCTCTAATGTGAATTCTGCTAAAATCCTTGTGCCACCGTAATGTTCCATCACAGGGTCAGGATTGCAACAGCTTTCTGTCAGTCTACGCAATGGGTGTCCCAGCACAGAGTCCCTGCCAAGCAACAGCGTGCCCGGGAGGCTGCTGGGGCGTTGTGCTTAAGAGTACAGCTCTGGTTCAGGCTGCCTGGCTTCAAACCTGGGCTCTGCCCCCTGACCTGGGGTAACAGCCGATGGTCTCGGGGTCTCTGTCTCCCCACATGTAAAGTGAGGCTTGTAAGTATTTATTTCCTAGGGTTGTTATGGGGCCTCAAGCTGAAATTTGTCAAGTCTTCAAAAAGAAAGCCTGGCTCAGGGTAAGGAATCGGTACTTATTATTATTATTGTTATTATTCCATTTAAAGGATGCAGCCCCAGGCTCACAATACCAGAGAGGGAAAACAGAGAGGAGAGAAAAGTCTCCCCCAAACTTTCCTTATGTCCTGGGGGTGGGAGAGCTTGTGAAATTTTGCTGCCTCCATACCTGTCCATCTGACTGCCTGCTTGACACCCCAAACTCAAGAGGACTAAACCCCAATTCACGAGCTTCCCCTCCCCCTCCCTCCACCCCTGATGCTCTTCTGGTGCTTTCTCTCTCTCTGGGATTTCCCTGGAGGTCCAGTTGTTAGGACTCGGTGTTTTCACTGGCAGCATGGCAAAAAAAAAAAGGAAGGAAGGGAGGGAGGGAGGAAGGAAGGAAGGGAAGAAAAAAAAAGGAAAGAAAAGAAGAAAAGGAAAAGAAAAGAAAAGAAAAGGGAGCTTGATTCCCCCATTTACATGCTGTGGCCCAAGGGAGCCTTCTGCAGCACTTGGGGTCCTCCATACAGGAGCCGCACGACTCTCTCCACCTGCTCCCCTCCCCTTCATCCTCCTTGCCTGCTCCTCAGCCCAGCGGGGGTGGACCTGGACCAGGATTGTTCCCTTGAACTGAGGCAGCCATGGAAACCTGGCCCTCTGGCCCCACTGAGCCAAAACCTCTGCTGCAGGTCTTCGCGCCCATTCCTAAAGAGCCTCCGAGTCTTCCCCCACGGCTGGAATGATTCTTAAAGACATGTGGCCCATCATCTGAGGCATCTCCTCCACTCACCCGACTCCGAGGCTAGCGCAGAGGGTCACTGCACAGTCGCTTATCCGGTGAGTGCTTATTGAGCACCCGCTCTGGACCTGCCACTGAGCAAGACGGTTGGGCCACCTCAGTGAACAAACACAGTAGACACAGCCCAACAGCCGTTCTCCCCGTCCTCCTTGCTAACAAAACCAGTTTTGTTCAAACCCCCTTGGAGTATTTCCTAATCACTCAAAACCCATCATGGTACTTTATTCCCCTTGTCAATGCTTGATTTAACAATGGGCATTTCTAGCCAATGGAACTTAAGGGGACAGCTACTGGGGAGCTGCTGGAAAGGTTTTCCTCACTCTCCTCAAAGGAAGATGAGGAAGAAATACCTATGTTGGCTGATGCCTGGAGCTGGGGTAGCCATCCTATGGCCTGGAGGGAAATAGGTGACACTCTGAGAAGGGCAGAGCTGAAAGATAGAAAGAACCTAGATCCTTGATAACGCTGTTGAGATTCTGAATTCACCACCCTGGAACTGCCCTGCCCCCGGTTTTCTTGTGGATTGCAATGATAAAGGCCCTCATTGTTATGATTTGTTTTTTGAGGTATAATTGGCATATAACATTATATTAGTTTCAGGAGAACAACGTAATGATTCAGTATTTGTATACACTGTGAAATGATCATAATAAGTCTAGTTAACATCTGTCACCTATACATAGTTACAAAATTGTTTTCTTCTGATGAGAACTTTTAAGATTTACTTTCTTACTTTCAAATATGCAATACAGTATTATTAACTATAGTCACAATGCCCTACATTACATCCCCGTGATTTATTTATTTTATAACTGGAAGTTTGTACCCTTTGACCTCCTTCACCATTTCGCCCTACCCCTACTGGTTCCCCTTCCCCATCTCTGGCAACCACCAATCTGTTCTCTGTATCTATGAGATTGAGGTCTTGGGTTTTTTTTAGATTCCACATATAAGAGATCATACAGTATTTGTCTTTCTCTGTCTTATTTCACATAGCATAATGCCCTCAAAGTCCAGGCATGTGGTCACAAATGGCAAGTTTTCATTCTATTTTACGGCTGAATAATATTCCATTGTATATACATACCACATCTTCTTTGTCCATTCATCCTTTGGTGGACACAGGTTGTTTCCATATCTTGGCTATTTTAAATAATGCTGCAAGGAACATGGGGGTGCATTTATCTTTTTGAGTTAGTGTTTTCATTTTCTTCAGATAAATATCCAAAAATGGAATTGCAGAATCATACAGTAGTTCTATTTTATTTTTTTTGAGGAAACTCCATACTGTTTTCCATAGTGGGCGTACTATAAGCCCTCATTGTTTAAGCTGATCCTGGATGAGTTTTCTGTTACATGTAGCCAAAAGCCACCTACAAGGGTGAGGCAGGCAGTTAACACTTCCGAGCAATTGCCGGATACCAGGCACCAAATCCCAAAACCTTAAATCTTTCTCAGGACACCCACTTCCATCCTAAGAGTTGGAAATGATTATGCCTATTTTACAGCTGAGGAAGCTGAGACCTAGAGATGGTGAGGAAATTCTCTGTCATACACTGAGTGACTGGTAGAGTCGGAACCAAAACCCAAGTCGTCTTCAGCTCTCTTTCCACTACACCGACAGTGGGGATGGGTCTGAGCATCATGTTCATAGGAGCTCTCCATCACAAGGACAAGGGATGTGAGCCAGGCCAGTCTAAGCTTCAGAGGACATATATTGGTTCTCATCTCTCCCTCTCTCTCATCTTTGCTTCTCTCTGACACCATGCCCTCAGACCAACTGCATCACTAGGCTAGAATCACAGCCATCAGCAGCCTTAGTCTCATATCCCAACAGTCAAGGGCCAAAAAGGACAAGGGTCACATTTTCCCCAGCCTGAGTTTTCTTGGCCAAACTTGGGCCACATGCCCCACCTTGGGCTGCTCACTGTGTAAGTCTGAACCCTGGTGCCACCTCCTGGTTCTGTGGCTTGGAGACCCAACCTCTCTATGCCTCAGTTTGCCCATCCTGAAATGAGGGAAATAATAGTACTTGCTTCACTGGGCTGCTGTGAGGACCATTCATCCATCCAAAAAATACTTAATGCATGCCAACTACGTACCAGGCGGTGTGTTAGGTGCCGAAGCCACAGGAGGGGCCAAAGAGACCCCTCCCTGCCCTCATGAAGTGTATAGTCTAGCAGGAAAGACAGATATGAAACAAACAAACGTGTGAATGAATATCTCTATTACGATGTGAAGTCTTGTACAGGACAAGAATAGAGCTCTGTGGGAGAGAAAGAAAGGGGACCTAGCTCCGATGAAACGAGGAACATTTACAGAGCCGGACACTGGGCATGGTGCGGAGTAAGCATTCAGTCCACACTGAATATAGGGACAACTATATATATATTTATATATACATATATATATATATATGTGTGTGTGTGTGTATATATATATATTTTTTTTTTTTTTTTTTTTTTTGGCTGCGTCAGGTCTTAGTTGCGACACGTGGCATCTTCGTTGAGGCATGAGGGATCTTTTTTGTTGCGGCGCCCGGGCTTCTCTCTAGTTGTGGCGCGCAGGCTCCAGGGCGGATGGGCTCTGTAGTTCGAGGCACGCAGACTCTCTAGTTGAGGTGCGCAAGCTCCGTAGTTGCCCCGCGACATGTGGGATCTTAGTTCGCTGACCAGGGATCAAACCCACGTCCCCTGCAGTGTAAGGCAGATTCTTTACCACTGGACCACCAGGGAAGTCCCTGGTGGTGTTACATAGGTTTTTGCTCGGCATCTTCCCAACCATCTGGCCTCCCCACAGCGACTTCCCACGAGGAGAAGAGCTGGTGACTTGGCTGCCGTGCTCTCCATCTCTGCGACCAATTACGAGCCTCCTATGGGACGGAGGGAAAGTATGACACACGTGCTGGGACAGCAGAAGTGCGGCAGGTCCCAGGGCAACCCGTTCCTGATGGGCGGCACACACCCAGCTCTCGCCATCTCTGCTCATCCAGAACGGCAGCCCCTTCCGGCTCCAGCTGAGGTCCCAACCAGGAGGCCTGCAGAGGCCCAAGTGGCTTCTCAGGCTCCAGGGTCTCCCAAGCTCCTTCCACTGGCCCCAAGGCAAGCCCTAAATGAAGGAGTGCTGGAGAGAGATTTCCTGCGTAACAAGCCAACTTTCCACTCACCAGGGCCAGGCTCTGCTATCTCCACAGCTCCTGGCCAGAGGGATGAGGGCCCTGCCTTGCCCCAAGCCACGGGGCTGTATCATCGTTTCCTGGTGACCGCCTCTGGAGGGACCATTTGCAAAACTCTTAGTGATCCAAGACGTGTCTGTGGAACACAATGTATCGCCACCAGGCCCCTCTGGGGCTCTCTTCCCATCCCTCCTGTACAGATGTGCTGTTTCTTTAGGGAAGAAGGACCAAGAGCTGCTGGGTTGGATTAATTGCCGCAAACACTGACTCTGTTCCTGCACCCCCATTGCCTCCACCCTGATCTCAGCTCAAGGCCTCATGATCCTATTCAGGACCCCAGTGTTAGCCCATCCAGTCTGCCGGCCCCCTGGCTCTCCTTTCCCACCATGGACGGCCAAAGGGGCTGCCTGGAGCACACGTCACTCCTCCATTTGCCACCTTCAATGGCGCCTGGATCTGAACAATCCAAACCAGTCCCCTTGTTGTGGCCAGCAGGCCCCTGTGCTCTGACTCCCGCCTTACATTTCCAACTGTGCCTTCTCAGCAAGCCAAATGTATCATGAAGGGTTTGCCCAGAATGTCATACACTCTTTTCATCCAAGATTTTCCCAATATGTGCCCTCCTTGTGCATTAATTTATTCATTAAATAATGAATGCCTACTATGTGCCGGCCCCTGTGCTTGGCTCTGGGATGTGATGCTGAGCCACACAGCCACTCCCCAGGAGTTCATGGTCCAGTGAAGGAGGCAGACATCACTGAAAAACCAAGAATCACCAGAGTTTATAATAATCACCCAGAGTAGTGAGAGCTGTGAAGGAACCATGTGGGTGCTGAGGGATTAACAGAGAAGCGTGACTCTGCTGGGAGTCCAAGAAGGTGTCCCTGAGACGATGCTCACCCTGACATTGGATACAGAGTAGATGCCATGCGGACAAGGGCTTGGGGGAGGGGGAGAGCTGCCAGACAAAGGCCCTGAGGCCAGAGGGCACCTGCAGGCTCTGGGATCTGAGAGCCTAGGTGGCAGGTGGGCAGAGAGCACTGAGATGGCCTGGAGAAGGAAGTGGTTACAGCCAGCCAGCCAAGAGATTGCCCTTGACCCAGAGGGCCTGGGGGAGCCCTGAGGGCTTTGAGGAACTCAAACAAGGCTCGAGCCCTCTGGACCAGGAGGGGTAAGAATGAAAACAGAAAAGCCTGGTGAGATATGATACAGGCTGGACTGACATCGCCATAGCAGAAATGCTGGGTCAAAGGAGACTTTATTTTTTAACTTTGTATTACGGAAAAATTTTCTAATATATAAATGTGGAGATAACAGTATAATGAACCGCCCTGAACCCCTCATCCAGCCGCTTCAGCAATAATCAACCCAAGCTTGCTTCAGCTACACCCACCCATGCCACTCACTCCCACTGGATTATACTGAAGCAAATCCCAGATGCCGTATATTTCACCCATAAATATTTCAGTATGTATCTCTACAAAAAAAGGACTCTTTTAAATCATAACCACATCATCACACCTAAAAAAAAAATAATGATAATACAAAGGGAAATTTTTAAGGCTTGATACTTATTGCCAAACTACCATTCAGAAAAAAGTCATCCCCCCCATCTCCTTGCACCTTTGCCAGCACTGGGTGTTAGAAGAAAGAGATTTCCACACGTGGTTCATCCTAAAACCTGAGAGCTAAACCTTAAATTCCAGATTCATTTCATGAAAGGAGGAAGCTACATTAACAAGTCTGTGGAAATCTAATGCACACAGCCAGCTGATATCCACGTGTGGCCAGCAAGAAGGGGTTCTCAGGACAGGAGGTGGTGCATCCCCACAGCCCCTGCTGGCTTCCCAGGGCAGGCCCGGTGCACAGCCTTCCTCTCCCACATTTGCCAAAGTGGCCCTGAGCCAATGCGGCAGATTGAGAAAGGGCTTCCTTAGAAGTGAGAGAGGGACTTCCCTGGTGGTGCACTGGTTAAGAATCCGCCTGCCAATGCAGGGGACACGGGTTCGAGCCCTGGTCCGGGAAGATCCCACATGCTGTGGAGCAACTAAGCCCGTGCGCCACAACTACTGAACTTGTGCTCTAGAGCCCACGAGCCACAACTACTGAGCCCGTGAGCCACAACTACTGAGCCCACGTGCCACAACTACTGAGCCCATGCACCGCAACTACTGAAGCCCATGTGCCTAGAGCCCGTGCTCCACAACAAGAGAAGCCACCACAATAAGTCCGTGCACCGCAACGAAGAGTAGCCCCCGCTCGCCACAACTAGAGAAAGCCTGTGCGCAGCAACGAAGACCCAACACAGCCAAAAAAAAAAGAAAAAAGAAGTGAGAGATTCCAGAAACAGCCCAATGGAAACAGAAAGGGAAGGATCATCAGGCGCTCCCTTCCATGGTCAGGTCTGCCCACCGACACCTCCACTCAAGGTTTTCCTATTTGAGCTGAAACCCAGGGACTCCCTGTCTTGCCCGTCCTCAGGTTTGTTCTCCCTCCTCACAGTGAATCATTGGCCTCACATTCACTCAAATATACAAAATATACAACCTGCACAGATGGGTTTCCAGGTTCAGGGAACGGTTCTATCTTCTGCGGTGCAATGGCAGCATCCGCAATTCCAGAACTCTCTGCCTAGTTCCCTGAGCTGCCTGAGCCCTGGCGTTATCCAGTCAGGGTGGACCTCCTAGTACAGCCATCTATCCTCAGCCCCCGATAGAGGCAGCGTCCCTTCTTCCATGCCCTCCATCTATTTACTGAGCCCTGCTATGTTCCAGGCATTGAGCCAAGCCTGGGAGATGCAAAGGTGAATTCGACCCAGGCCCTTCGGGGAAGGAGCTCATCATCTCCAAGAGAGACAGTCATACAAACACGGTGCAATTTGATCAGAGAGAGAGATACATTCAAGGTGCTGTGGGAGTTCAGCCGTGGAGCAAAGAGCCCTGTCTGTGAGAGGAAGGCTTCTTGGGGAACATATCTTTTAAGTTGGGTCTTGAATGACACTGGGGAAAGTCAAGGTAGGGGAGCTTGCCCCATGGATCCAAAGTGAATTAATGCTCTTTGGACACGAGCAGCAGAACTAAATTACGAACACAGAACATTGAATTTCTTTGATCCTGCAATTCCACTTCTATAATTTACCTAATAGATTTACTCACTCCCATGTGAAATGACATATGTTCAAGGCAACTTAATACAGCATTGTTTGCAAAGCAAAAGATTAGAAATAATCTAAACATCCATCAGTGTGAAGATTCATTTCCTGTAGCTGCTGTAACAAAATCTACAAACTTGGTGGCTTAACTCAACAGAAATTTATTCTCCCATAGTTCTGGAGGCCAGAAGTCTGAAACTAGTATCGCTGGACTGAAATCAACGCAATGGCAGGATTGTGATCCCTCCAGAGACCCTAAGAGAGAATTCTTTCCTCGCCTCTTCCAGCGTCTGGTGGGGTTGCTGCTGGCGTCCCTTGGTTTATGGCCACATCACTGCCTCTGTGATCACCTGCCTCCTCTTCTTGGTGTCAAATCTTCCATCTCCCTCTTCACAAGGACACATGTGATCGCATTTAGCGTCCACACAGGTAAGCCAGGACACTCTCCCCATCCGAGAGCCTTAATTTAATCACATCGGTAAAGTTCTTTTTTTGCCATAAAAGTAATAGTCACAGGTTCCAGGGCTTAGGATGTGGCTATCTTCTTGGGGGCCATTATTCAGCCAACCACAGGATGCACCCACACAACGGAATATTGTGCAGACATTAAAAAGAACGAGGTATCTCTCTGTGTACTAATGTGAAATGGACTCCAAGGTATATTAAAAAAAATTAAAATTTATATAATTTAAATATATAAAGTTTAAATAATTTTTTTAAAATTAAGTGAGAAAAGCAATGAATTCAAAGGATTGTGAGTAGCTCATAGAATCAAGAAAAGAAAAGCAAGTACAGAATAGTTTGTATGGTGCACTACCAACCTATATAAAAACTACGCTATGTGTGTGTGTGTTTGTGTGTCATCTCCAGACGCACACAATACATTGATAATAATGGATACTGCTGGGGAAGGGAATGGGGAAGTGGGGGAACAAAGGTAGGGAGAAGATTTTTCTCTGAATATCTTTTTTTTTTTAAACCAGCTTTATTGAGATATAATTTACATACCATACAATCCACCCATTTAAAGTGTACAATTCAATGGCTTTTAGTATATTTGCAGAATTGCACAACCATTACCACACTCAATTTTAAAACATTTTCATCACCCCAGAAAGAAACCCCTGACTCATCGGCACTCACTGCCCATTTCCCCCAACGCCCTGCCTCCAGCCCTAGGAAACACTAATCTACTTTCTGTGGATTCTCTTGATTATAGATTTACCTCTTCTAGACCTTTTATATAAATTGAATCATATGGACAAAGTCCCAAGAGTTACTGTATCCATGTCTGGCCAACAGTCACAGCTTCCATCCCTGAAAGGTTTAGACTACTTCTCAAATTCAATGCCAGTCCCCCTTGAGTACATTTGTAAAGTGAACTTACAATAATATCCATATATAAAATAAGAAGAAAAGAGGAGAGCAAAGAAATTAGTTAATACACTAACAAACACACAGAGCAAGTAAAGGGAAAAAATGTGCATGGCTACCACATACAGTCCCCAGTCTGCGACTGGTCGCAAGTCCACAGTTGATATTCATAACTGCCTTCTTCCTTTACTCATTCATTTGGGTTCCCTTCGCTGCCCACCAATACCTCAGCTGGTCAGGGTCCTTTACTTGGCGGAGTGACCCAAACCTTCATTGCTGAAAGATCTGAATCCTCAGTGGCCCCATCTTTTGTTGGTTGCTATAGTTTTCCATTAACTTCTACAATTTATGTGGAAGTACTAAGAGGTGTCCCAAAGTTGCAGATATAGTTCTTTTGCCCCGTTGCATAGCAGCACCCAATTTTCCCAATTTTTTGGTTTGAGGAGCCCAAAATGGCCAAGTGGCAGTCTCAGTTCAATGGAATCATTGTGGTGTCCCCCTGATGGAAGCCTTCTGCCATCAGAACTAAGGCCTTCAAACCAGCAGAACTCAAAGTTACACAGACAGGGGGAAACAATTCTGCAGGTAAGTTATTAGATGTAACAGTAAGAGGAGACACTCCCATTTCCACCCCTTGACTACTGCGGAGAAACAGCCACAGATTCAAAGCACATAGTGCATCCCGTAAGACAGAACCCCAACTTTTCAGGCCAACTGGTAACATAACCGAGTCTTCAGTAGGCCATCCCATAGTTCCATCAGGCCAACCGCTTCTGGGTTTCATGGCATGTGCTGGGACTAGTGAATTCTTATGTGTATTAATCTGTTGCTGCACTTACATTGCTCTGAAATGTGTTCCCTGGTCAGAAGCAATACTATGGTAGAAAGAATACCAGGACAGTGAATGAAGTTTGCTGTGAGCACACAGATGGTTGGGCTGGCAGACGTATTTCAGGAAGAGGTAGCAAATCCATATCCAGAATAAGTGTCTATTCTTATGAGGACCAAATTGATGCCCCGCCATGATGGAAGAGGTCCAGTGTAATCAATCTACCACCAGACAGCTGGCTGACTGGTCCCCCCACCTCCAGGAATGGTAAGCTTCTAAAATGTCTGGAGGGCATTTCTTTCCTTTCTTTCCTCATTCACTCAACAATTTTCTGAGGCCCACTGGGCCCAGCCTGTAAATGGCACTGCAGGGGCTGGGCTCTTGGCCACTGTGTCAAGCTCAGGGGTTTTTTTTCTCATGTACAAAGGGATATGAGAAACAGTATGGCTGCAACTGCCATGTCTCAAACAGAATGGCACAGCGAAAAGAGCACTGAACAGGGAGTCCAGAGCACCTGACTTCTAGTTCTAGGTTGGTCATTAGCACCCATGGGATGTGAATTGTGGCAAGTTGCCTCACTATGCTCAGTTTCCCCATCCTTGAAACAGAACCAAAGCCCTAGGATAGCAGGTACCACTGGTAGACCAAGGGTGTGATGGTTGGACCAGCTCCCCTTGGATGCAGGCCACAAGGGAGTCAGTTGTCCACGGAGGATTTTTTAAATTGTCAACTATGGGGAGGGGGAAGGGTAAGCTGGGCCGAAGTGAGAGAGTGGCATGGACATATATACACTACCAAATGTAAAATAGATGGCTAGTGGGAAGCAGCTGCATCACATGGGGAGATCAGCTCGGTGCTTTGTGACCACCTAGAGGGGTGGGATAGGGAGGGTGGGAGGAAGATGCAAGAGGGAGGGGATATGGGGATATATGTATACGTATAGCTGATTCACTTTGTTATACAGCAGAAACTAACACAACAATGTAAAGCAATTATACTCCAATAAAGATGTTTAAAAAAATTATCAACTAAGAGTTGATCTGCTTTTTATTATCACTATATACCTGCAGTTCTAAAGAATGTCAATGAGAGAATACTCCTCACCAAAAAGCCTTTTGTTTGCCTAAGTTCTAAACAATTGCTACCATTACTATTGTTTTTACTAACATATGTATAAGCTTTAAATTAGCATGCTTTTACTACTTATCCTTTAATAAACATTATATTTTACATGGATATTAACTTGGAGAACTCCCAGTTATTCAATTGCCCCAGACACACACGGACCCAGCTACATGTGTTTATTTCTAGAGTAAGTTTATAATGGAATCTTTTCAGCTTACTTCTGGTTAAAATTTAAACAAATAAAGACGGAGATTGAAGAGACGTTCCCACCCACCTGATCTCTTAACTCCTAAGGCATTAACTGGGGGAAGGTCACCTGCGCCATCTGGTGGCCGAAATGGTGATTACAGGCACATGTACCTGGACGGTCTTATCCCCGAAGGCAGCTCAGTGGAGTAGTGTAGTGAGATGTGGTGGCTATTGAGCTCTTGAAATGTGGCTTATCAAAAATGAGATGTACTGTAGGTGTACATAACATACTAGATCTTGAAGACTGAATGCAAAAAAATGTAAAATATTTCACAATTTTTTATAATGATTAAATATTGGTTTTATATTTATTGCATGTTGAAATGATAGTATTGGAGCAGGGAGAGCAGCAGGGAGGTTTAATTAGACAAGCCAGGCCCAGGGCTGATTGCATCCCAGGTCTGTCTAGACAACAATGAGCATGTCCCTTCACTTCTCAGGGCCTTATCACATTTAATCATCAAAATCATGGGATTTTGATGATTAAATGTGATAAGGCATATAAAACTCCTCAGGCGCAGTGAGTGCTCAGTAGAAGTTGGTTTCCTTCCTCTCAAACACAGTTGGTTTCCTGGCTGATCTAAGTGCCAGGAAAACTAGAGGAGGTGGCCTCCCCTGAGCACCAACAGAGGCTCTTGATTTGCTTCTCTTTTCCCACATTATTGAGTTGCAGGTGCCTTAGCTGAGTAATCAGGGTCCCTAACTGTGGAGGACCAGCTCCAGCTGTGGCCCTCCTGGGCAGCCCCCAACCCTTGGCACCAACTAGACACCCAGCACCAGCTCACTCTGCACCCTGCCAGGCAAGACCGAATCTGCCTTTCTGCCTAGATGTCTCCCACTCCACACACCGGCTCCTCCCCTTCCCGCAGGGAGCTGCCCCTCCCTTCCAGCCCCTGCATTCCACACCCACGACTGGTCACAAAGTGCTCACTCACTGCCACCTCTACATCAGCAGTTCTCAGTGTTGCCCCTGGTCCGGCAGCATCAGCATCACCTGGGAACTTGTTAGAAATGCAAACAAACCAACTGAATCAGAAACTCCAGGGGAAAAGCCCAGCAATGCTGCAACACATCCTCCAAGCGATTCTGATGGTCAAGTTCAGAGCCACTGCTCTACAAAACCCCGCTCAGCCACCAGGCCTGTTCTTCTCAGCTCCTATGGTCAGGTCTCGCCTTCTCCCCTGCCACCCCCTCCATCCTGTGACCCCCATTCTATTGTGGAGAAACTCTCCCGGTACTTGAAACTATCCTATTCTCTTCCCCTTCACCACCTTGCCCACAGTAATGCTGACCAAACCTCAGTCATAGCAAACCTCTGTATTTCTGTCACACAGGCCGGCCACTTTTCTATTTCTTACTCAACAGTTTTAAATTTGACACTAGTTCAAATATACACTTTAGCCTGGCCCTAAAGAATCTATAAATTCAGTGTGCAAGTTATATTTTTCTGTTGCACATCAAAATAAACACTATAAAATTTGGAGAGTTCATCCAAAGTACCACCTAAAAGTCGTTTTGGGGAAACAGTGCCTTAAGTGTGGCCTGGCTCTCCCAAAACACACTCTACCCACCCTGCCCATCCCCCAGAGCCTCAATTTCTCCTTTGCCTCTCATCTAACTCCACACTTCCATCAGTACTACCTTCCTGGACCACTTAGTCCCACCCTTTCATCCACCCGCCCACGACTCTGACATCTCTGAGGACTCCCCATGAAACATCACCAGCCCAATAAATACATACGGGATGACTGAACTCTGGGCCACCAAGATGTCCACGTCTGCTCCACAGTACCCCAGACCCCCATCCTTACATACTCTGCTCTATGCAGTACCTCCAGGAAGTGTCCCTGGGCCTCCCTGACCCAGTCTTTTCACCTTCTCTCTAAGAGCTAAACCCTTAAATCATTAGTACCCAGTTAAAAATAATTTCCTTCATGCCCCTCAAAATCTAGTCAAGGCTGATCTGGACTAGACACACACACACACACACACACACACACACACACACACACACACACACACACAGACTTTCTATTAGGGTATAATATACATCGAGAAAAGCACACATAAGTGTACAGTTCAATGAATTTTCACAAACTGAACACACCTCTGTAACCAGCACCTGAGAACTTCCTCTTTCCCACTTGCCATTAATTACTGCCCACCGTCCACTCCCACCCGAGAGTGAGCACTCGATTTTCTAGTAGCATAGATTCATTTTGCTCATTTTTGTATCTATATAAATGAAAT
Organism: Balaenoptera acutorostrata; assembly: GCF_949987535.1. Taxonomy (NCBI): domain Eukaryota; kingdom Metazoa; phylum Chordata; class Mammalia; order Artiodactyla; family Balaenopteridae; genus Balaenoptera; species Balaenoptera acutorostrata. The sequence continues at coordinate 31,500,518 of NC_080079.1, read as the reverse complement.
CATATGGTATGCACTTTTATGTCTGGTTTTCAGCCATATTGTTATATGTAATTATAGACCATTTGTTCTCATGGCTGTGTAGTATTCAAAATTCCACTGTATTACTTTCCTATTCCTGCTGTAGCAAATTACCACAAATTTAGTGGCTTAAAACAACACAAACTTATTATCTTACGGTTCTGGTGGTCAGAGGTCAGAAATGGGTCTCCTTGGGCTAAAATCAAGGTGTCAGCAGGGCTACATTCTTTCTGGAGGCTTGAGGGAAGAATCTATTTCCTTGCCTTTTCCAGCTTCTAGAGGCCACCCATATTCCTTGGCTCATGGCCCCTTCCATCTTCAAAGCCAGCAATGACTGGATGACTCTTTCTCATATCACATCACCCCAACTCTGATCCTTCTGCCTCCCTTTTCCACATTTAAGGAATCTTATGACATTTGGCCCACGCTAGTAATCCAGGATAATCTCTTTAAGGTCAGCTGATTAAGCCCTTAATCCATCTGCAACCTTAATTCCGCCTTGCTATGTAGGATAACATATTCACAGGATGTGAATATCTGGGCAGTGGCCTTATTCCACCTGTCACATCCACCACGCATCTGTCCATTGTACTGTTGATGGGCATTTGGGTCCTTCCAGTACGAGACTGTTGGTGAGCATATTTCTGTTGGGTATAGACATATCAGTGGAATAACTGACTTATAGGCTAGGTGGCCAGCTTTAGCAGACACTGCCGATTTTTCCCAAAGTGGTTGAACAAATATAACACTCCTACCAGCTACATATGCATTCTACTTGTGCTCTGTGTTGCAACACTTGGTATTTTCCATGGCTCTCACAGACACCAGATGCTTCCTCGCCCCTCTGCCTTTCTTCGTGTCTGCAGGGCCCAAAATGTTTCACCCCCAACCATCCATGCATTTCCATTGCTGTTTCCAGGAAGCAAAACATTGTTGGAGAAAATCAGGCCATTTTCTGACCCAAATCACAAATTTGTGTGGCTACCTATGGGCACTTATGGCCATTCAACAAGCCTATTACTTATAGAATCTTATGATGACAGCAACTTCAGGGGCCACGTATACTCCATCCTCCCACTCAGAGCAGTTATATCACATGCACCATGGTTGGTCTCTCATGTGCCCTCCAGAAAAGCTTCCCCAAATCTCTCAGCTGGACTCTGTGCCCCCCTCTCTGCTTCGACAGCACTCAGCTCTACCTTGCCACCTCCCACATCACATTAGAATCCACTGTCTCTCCCAGTGTGCTGTGTCACAGGGGCAGAACCCAGATGATTGGACACAGCTCCTGCCCTTGCATCTATCGCTCAAGGCAGGAAAGCTCAAGTTCTCCTGTGTTCCTTAGTGACAGGCACCACCACTCTCAGCACATTTTCATCCACGAAGGAACCAAACAGCTTCCCCGACAGATGATCTTTCTATTATTGGACAGGTCTGATCCAGTTTAGTACATTTACTAAGAGCCTCCACTGTGCCAGGTGTTGTATGAGGCACTGTAGAAACAGAATATGAAGAACAGCTCCTGCCTTCAAGGAACTCGGGTCTCCAAAAGCCTCACTCTTCTCATTTCCTGCCATGGGTCCCAAAAACACAGAAACAAGCGTCCTCCCTCCTCCACCTCGAAACAGATACAGTCAGCCAGGGAGTGAAAGGAGGCAGAGCCAACACACTAACTACTATTTAGGAGATGGGATTAGTGACAAAAATAATCTCCAGTGATAGAAACGAGATGGTAGCCTGGGGCAGGCACAGGGGGACTGACTGTAAAGTGGCACAAGAGAACTATCTGGAGTGATGGGGAGGTCATACCTCTTAACTGGGGCGTGAGCTACAGGGATGTCTACACCTGTCAAAACTTATCAAACAGTACGCTTAGTAGAGTTGATTTTAAGAGAGATGGTTTCAAGTCTCCGCACTGCCTCTCACTGCCACTCACTGGATGGATCATCTCAGCCTCAAGTCACCATCTTTCCAAATCTGTTTCTGTCTGTAAAACATCGTTTGTGAGCTAGTTCAATGATTTTCAGGACTGATTTTTTAAAATCTTACTCTAAGCCAGAGACAAAGGAGTTCCCTGGCTGAAGCGGGCGTGGGGAACCTAGTGTCCTCAGACCCCCTTCCCTCCTCACAAGGACCCTGAGGGGGCACCATTACTGCTAAGTCCCAAACAGATCTGACTGGCTCTGATTCTATGTCTGTCTCTGCTTCAGACTAAATATATCCCCTTTTCCTCCAAACCAGATGGTTTCCAGATTCCTCTGGAAAGAGCAGACTTGGGAGAGGGAAGCAGAGACCAGGAAGAGGACTATCCTCTCCTCTCCACTCTCCTCCTCTTTCCTAGTTCATTCAATGCAATACACACAGCAAGTGTGCAAGAAGTGGCTGCAGTACAAGACCCCTCATTAGTGGTCAATTTCAGCTACATTCAAGGACTTCATAAAGCCTGGATTACTAGGGCATGAGGTTTCCACTCAATCCCTGGGGCTTTTCATCAGGGAGAGGCAGAAGGCCCTGGCCCTGGGTCTCCAAGCTGAACAGAATGACTAATGGGTCCTTATGCCCAGGACAGTGGGTCATGGAGGAGGGAGGTTACATTTTTAATGTTTTCTCTCCTTTTCTGACTAGCACAGCTTCCCTTTCTGCTTTCAGTAGTTCCCTGCATCTAGGAATAGAAAAAGCCTTTTTTTTTTTTTTTCCATTAGACCTTGTCAGTTTTACTCCAGTGGGTTTTTTAAAAAATGAAATAACAACTTTACTGAGATATAATTCATATACCATACAATTAACCCATTTAAAATGTACAATTAAATTTTTTTAATATATTCAGAGTTGTGCAACCATCACCACAATTGATTTTAGAACATTTCATCATGCCCAAAAGAAACTCCATGCTCATTAGCAGTTATTCCTCATTTCCTCCCAACCACCCCAGCCCTTGGCAACCAACCACGAATCCACTTTCTGTCTCTATGGATATGCCTATTTTGGATATTTCATAACAATGGAATCGTGCAATATGTGATCTTTTGTGTCTGGCTTCTTTCATTTAGCATGTCTTCAAGATTCATCCATGTCATACAGTATATTAGTACTTTATTCCTTTCTATTGCTGAATAATAGTCCATTGCATGGCTATACCACATTTTGTTTATTCATTTATTTGTTGATGGACATTTGGGTTGGATCTACTTTTTGGCTACGATGCATAATGCTGCTCTGAAGGTCTGTGCACAAGTTTTTGTGTAGACATGTTTTCATTTCTCTGGGGTATATATCTAGGAGTGGGGTTGATGCATTATATGGTAGCCTTATATTTAACCTTTTTTTTTTTTGAAAAAGCCTTCTTAATACCCACAAATTTCAGTTTCCACACTTCATAGCTACATTTTCATCCATATGAAAATACTGGCTCTGGGATGACAGCAGCTGTGTGCCTACACACACTACCTACTGTGAATTCATTAACTTAAAAAATATCTTGATGGATCACAACATGGACAAACACTAAAGGGCAGCACCCCTCTGGGAGAGGGGCAGTGCTTGGCATACACCCTGACAAAGTCCCCTTGCAGGAACCCCACTGCCCCCAGGGCGGCAGCCCACTGGTACACACCAGTGAGCTGGATCACACTGAGGATTCCCAAAGCCAGCCATGAATGGCAGGAGCCAATCCCAGAGAAGCCAAAGGATAAACCTGTCACTGATTTTCCTCTGTCCTCCCTTCTTCTCTCCAGGGCAGTCTCAGGACTAAAAGAAAAGATGTGGCCACAGAAGCTGATGGAGTCGAGGAATAGGTTCTGGGGGAGAAAGTACAGCCTAGGATTAGAGCCCCAGGGGTTGTGGAAAATAGTAATATAAGTCATATATGTAATTTAATATTTTCTAGCAGCCACATTAAAAAGATAAAAGGAAAGAGATAAAATTAATTTTAATGGCATAATTTTATTAGCCCAATATATCCAAAATGTGAACAAGTAATCAATATAAAAATTATTGAGACATTTTTATATTTTCCTTTTCTTACTAAGTCTTTGAAATCTGAGTGTATTTCACACTGAGAGAACATCTCAGTTTAGACTGGCCACATTTCAAGTGCTCAATATCCACATGTGGCCAGAGGCTACCATATTGGGCAGTGCATATGGGAGAGCAAAGAAATGAGGAGACTCTCCCTGAGTAGTGCCCAGCAGTCAGGGGGGCACAGGGAGGTGTGTTTCAGTGGACACCCACCCTCCTGTGTCTGAACACCATTCCTGGAAGGCACACAGCTGCTGTCATCCCAGAGCCAGCAATGAGCAGCTCTGGAGAACGTCCTGGGCAGAACTGGGACCCAGCCAGAAGCAGCACAACAGTGTGCAGATGCCACGTGGGGCTCATGGGCCAGATCCCGACTGTGGAGGACTTGTGTTTGGCTCCCACTTGTTTTTAAATCTCTTGAAGTGGTTGTCGTTTTCATGACTTTACATTTCCTTCCTGGCTCCTGTAGACATTGGGGTGTGTAACCCCTGCATAAGACCACGGTTCCTAAAGTCGGGCAGCCCTGCATGTTAACCTTGACTCTACCACTTTTTAGTTGACAATAGATACATTAAACTCTTCATATGTGTCTTTTACTGTAAAATTGGAGATAAGAATACTTCAGAGATGTATGACTTTAATGAGACAAGGAATTAACTGGCTAGTACAAAGCTTGGTGCATAATAAGCACTCAATAAATTGTGGCATTCATTTCTCATTCACAGACATGAATTCCTTAGAGTCCATACTATATTCCTCTTCCAGTATTGAAAAACTGGGAAGTACATGCGCAGGAGGAGTTCTTAAAAGCATCCCCGGGCTTCCCTGGTGGCGCAGTGGTTGAGAATCTGCCTGCCAATGCAGGGGACACGGGTTCGAGCCCTGGTCTGGGAAGATCCCACGTGCCGCGGAGCAACTAGGCCCGTGAGCCACAACTACTGAGCCTGCGTGTCTGGAGCCTGTGCTCTGCAACAGGAGAGGCCGCGATAGCGAGAGGCCCGCGCACCGCAATGAAGAGTGGCCCTGGCTCGCCGCAACTAGAGAAAGCCCTCGCACAGAAACAAAGACCCAACACAGCCAAAAATAGATAAATAATTAATTAAATAATTAAATAAACTCCAATCTCTTTTTTAAAAAAAAAAGCATCCCCCACTTCTGTACATTGATATTGAGGAATGGTTTCTGTGCTCACAATTTTAAGGCAGTCTGTTTCCCTTCTCTGTTGCTCACCAGTATGGCTCTACTGAATTAAGCATTCCTCAGTACCAAGGCATTGAAAAGACTGATTTCCAGGAATAAAAGGGGCAAGCTAACAATGACAACAAGGGCCCCTCCTGCTAACCTCCATGCTGGTTCCAAGGTCGAAGTCTCTGGGGATCTGGGCATTGGATGCTGCAGATAAAGGATAAGATATTAATGATCAACTTGGATCAAGACTTGGCCATTGGTCAACCCCAATTTTTGCTTTCTGTTTTTGCTTTTTATGGGGAAATTAAGAGGCTGTGACTTAAAAGAAGCATCTAAACAAGCCTGATGGTCCCATCATGACCCTCTAGCCTGGGGCTCAGGCTTCTTCACCACTCCTACCCCCCCGTCACGTGCTTCTAATTCAGGAATGTAAGTGGGAGCAAAAGTGGGCAGCCCGCCACAGGGCACAAAGGCCCTGGAAGGGGGGAAACTAAGGAAGATTCTTTCTTCCCAGTTCTCTCTTTTCCCATCACCCCTTCCCACTGTTTTTTTGTTTGTTTGTTTTTGTTTTTTTGCCGCACCGCACGGCACGTGCGATCTTAGTTCCTCAACAAGGGATCAAACCCACGCCCCCTGCATTGGAATCGCAGAGTCTTAACCACTGGACTGCCAGGGAAGTCCCCCACTTCCCACTGTTTAATGCACATCTGCTTCTTCATTCCTTTCTGTAAGAGTCACTCCACATTTCACTCTAAAATAACAGAACTGGCTCCTTCTTCTATAGTAAATAATACGAGTTGGTCCTTAGGGGATGAGGAGAAAAGGGACAGTCTAAGCAGCACCTAGGGAGCTAACACAGCTCAAGAGGAGCACATGGGCAGGTAATGGAGCAAAGACAGCAGCAGAGTTTTCATTTCTATTCCGAATTTAAATAATTCCTTTGTTATCAAAAATAACTATGTCAGCATCAATAAGCTGCTGATTATAAAATGTATCCTTGGTAGAGAGAGAAAGAATTAACATTTAATGGATACTTGCCATCTGCCAGGCACTGTGTAAGGCTAGTGGTTCTCAGTATTTAGTGGTCAAGGACTCCTCTGGGATTCTTGTGGAAGCTCTGAAATCTCTCCCTTAGAAAAATTCAAACATACACAAAATTTTACATAGAATTACAGGAGCAAAAGATTCCTGAAGCACAATCACAGACTCCAGATTAAAATCTTTTATGCTAAGTCCTTACCTCTGAGAGCATGGCATCATTGAGACGATATTGTTATCCCCACCTTACAGAGGAGGGAACATGCCCAAGCTCATATACATAAGTGGCAGAAACAACATTTCAACCAGAGTTGTCTAAACACTACAACTTGCTGGCCTAGATGAAAATGTCACTTGGTTTTTACTGTTACTATAAATATCACTCCTTATTCTTAAACGAGGAAATAAAGATTATGTGTGAAACTGAAATCTGTGCAAAGCATTCTAGACTCAGCCAAGGGAAATCTGGAAGCTCAAAATTCCCGGAGGTTCCAATCCCATTTCCTATCAGCCAAAAGCCCTACTCCCCCTGAACCCACCCACCCAGCTGGAAAACAAACCAAAGACGCACTTTTCTTAGATTTCATATTCCTCAGAACAAGAGGCAACCTCTATCATAATAGCTCAATTAAACTCAAAAAAAAATTTTTAAGAGACAACCTCTCTTTAAAATAATCCATCAGGGACTTCCCTGGTGGCGCAGTGATTAAGAATCCGCCTGCCAAGGCAGGGGACATGGGTTCGAGCCCTGGTCCCGGAAGATCCCACATGCCGCGGAACAACTAAGCCTGTGTGCCACAACTACTGAAGCCTGCGCACCTAGAGCCCATGCTCCACAACAAGAGAAGCCACCGCAATGAGATGCCCACGCACTGCAACGTAGAGTAGCCCCCGCTCGCCGCAGCTAGAGAAAGCCCACACGCAGCAACAAACACCCAACGTAGCCAAAAATAAATAAAATAAAATAAATAACTTTATTAAAAAATAATAATAATCCATCAGTCAAATGTGAATTAAGAGACCAGTCAAAGCCTATAGATATGAAACAAAAGAAATTTAATTTCAGAATATTACATGAATATAAAAGAAAAAAAACGCATATGTTTCTTTACAGTTACATATATATATAAATATATATATGATATAGTTGAATAAGAATGAAAAATAAAAAATGGTTAGACAGTTAAGAAACCTTGTTTCCCTTGTTGAGCAGGCTTGGGGAGAGCGAAAAGGCAATCCTTGCTAAGAAGAAAGGACCCTGGGGCAGGAGTGTTTTTCCCAAACAGTTCTGCTGGTCCCCAAACATGTCTGGGGGAGTGCTCTATGGCTCTTTAGCACCTGCTATGGCCACGCACACTCCAGTTTCCATGGTAACCCAAGCACTCAGGCTATTAAGTACTTACTCCACCTCCTTGCTAGCCCACCCATCCACTCTCCACCTGTGGAAAGAGTTCAGCATTACCTGTCTAGGAAAGCCAGCTCTCCTATAGTGAGTTTTAGATTGGATTAATTACCACTGGTCTGAAAAGCTTGTGCATCTTAGAAACCCAAATCTTCCCCAAATTCTAGAGCAATCCTGCCAATTGCTAGTATCCAGTTTGGATCAAGGTCCTGTCTTCAGTACCAAGGCTTCCAGATGCAGGAGGGCAGGGACGAGGCTCTCTCCTGGGGAAAGGAGTTCTATTTAGAAAAGACTTCAGAATGAGAGCCGTCCGTTTCAAGCATCTGTGCGAGGCCCTGTATGAAGGAAGCAGATAAAGTCTAGAGAAGTCATTCCTAAGATGGCTTCCCCAGTTATGCATGGCCACACAGCTAGTCACTCTGGGACCACAGGTTCTCCTAGAAGGCAGTGTTTTAAACCGTATCCTAACATAGGTTTCTGTGAGAAAAGCTGAACAGAAACACTGCTGTTCCAGAGGAGAGAACGGCCCTGCTCTGACACTCTGGAACCACTGGCTTTCTTACAGGCCAGCAAAATAGCCACCTCTGGAACACCCAGTGGTCAGCGCAGTTAACCCTATACTACTCCATTTCCCAAGGGTACCCCCTCGTCATTCCTAACTCTGGAAAGACATTCAGGGTAATGAGCTTGTGGAGGATCAACTGCGGATTCAGTTATGATTCATTAGATACCACCTCCTTTAATATGTTTTGGCACTCAGGTACAATCAGTATCACTTAATCCTCTTTCACTGCTGCAATGGAGTCTTTCAAACAAGATTCATTGTTCCCAGTGCAAAAGTCCACCATTGTAAAAGGTTAGAAACTCCAGTGCCCATGGTTTTCACTGATTCAACCAGTATAGCTCACCCAGTACAGATCTGAATCAAGGAAGTGGTCTGCATTTTTTATGCTTGAGCCCTCTGGCATAAATACACTGCCCATATTGATATCACATCAAAACCCATTGCAACCGACCCCAGAAAGAAATGAAATTTTAAAAGCAACAAGAGGCATTTCCAAAGAGATTGTTCCAACACAAAAAATAAACATAGAAAACAGATTTTTAAAATATTATAGATTTCAAAAATTGTTAAATACTGGCTCAAAAATATCTGCCCACCAAGTCAGAAGGGCAACAGTACCCTTCTGTAGCAAATGCTAAAGGGTTTTTGTTTTTGCAAAGATTCCACAGGATTAGAACAGTTATATATTATAAGGCAGAAGGTTACGCTGTTTATTTCTCAAATTTGGATTCCAACTAGTTCACAGCTTCTGTTAAAAAAGAAAAAAGAAGGAGAAGACCTATCATACCCTTACAGCAAGGGAAATCATATTTAATAAATACTTCAATGAAACACACATACCCAAATACACAAATAAACTGCCCAAGGGGGCAAGCTATATAAAAGCATGTGACAGACATCTCTCACCACCCCAGCCCCGGAACACGAGCCTGGATTACCAGTTGCATTCAACCAAAGAAAGTCTCCGAAATCTCAGCTACCTCCCTTAAATAGAACCACAGAACAAACTCGATGACAAGGAGGTATCCGGTCACTGCTCTGCTCTCTCCACCTATGCCAGACCATGTTTAACAGACCACACCACTACGGAATGAGGCACTTAGACAAATAAAGCAAGCAAGTATCAAGTTAAGGGAGAACACACTTCAGCCTGGTCATACCAAAAGGGGTCTCTGTTTGAACTCACTGACAGCTGGTGCAAGGAATTTTATAACAAAAAAGTCAAATAGAAGAACCCTACACAAAGGAACTTGCAAATAAGTATTTTTAAGAATGATATAAAACTGCTCTAGAGAAGGGGGCTTCTGAGCAGTTTTATACTCCTAACCATCTATTGTTCACAATCTATCAAGTTGGACAGCCAAATTTTACATTTTTCTCTACTACTGCTGTTACAGCAGCAGAAGAAACAGAAAATATGGAAGCCAGGACTGACATCCGGATGCAAAACCAAACTGTGCTACCCAGAGTCATCTTTTGTTTCAGCAACAACACAGCATTTCAACTGTTTAAAAATAGGTCAGCAAGTCATGGTTTGCTGGGCAACTGCCCCCGCCCCCGCCCCGCGCTGAGGCCTGACTCAGTTCCGGCACACAGGGTGAGAAAGGTTACACACCTAACAGAGCAGGCACGGATTAACACTCCCACCTGCCCCTGCTGCGCTCTGGGCAGTGAGTTCCCACACTAGATCAGAGCCATCCCACTGCTCACCTCAGACACATGTGAACATCCCAACCCAGTCAAAGCTCCAGCCCATCTCCAAACTGCTCCCCATGCCCACTGTGACAAGGAGAGGGGTGGGCCAGCAGCCGCCCTTGAACATGGGTGATAAACCACAACTGCTTCCAAATAAGGGCATTCTCTCCTTTCAATCTCTCAGCCCCGTGGAGACTGACGCTCACTTCCTCCCTCTGACTCCAGCTGGCTCTCAGGAGACGGTCCAGCCTGCACACCTGATCCCTTAGAAGGATGCAATATAATCCCACCCATCAAGAGTTGTCCTGGCCATAAAGCCAGCCCCATCCTAGTCCCCCTCCAGAGCTTCCACTACATACAGGAGTTTCAGCAGGCCTCAAGCGAGCTGTTGGTGACATTCCTTGAGTCCCAGTGATTTGTCACAGAAGTACTGGCACCACACTGGCACCAGAGATGCTTTAGGCGAGAGGAAACTGAATGAAGGAAAGGAGTTCAGCAACCACACAACCATTTTGACATCACTGAGGAAAGGGGAAGAGAGGAAAGGAGAGAGAATGGAGGGAGGGAAGAAGGGCGACAGTTTAATATTATTTGTTTAAATATTGTATCATTCTGAATTCTCCTTTTTTGATAGTGCAGGCCAAATACCTACAATCTCAGGCCCAAGAAATAATAAAAAATTTCCAGGAAAGCTATAAATTCTTTGGACACAAATAGGTATTGAGGAGTAAAGCCTCATAAGATAAAGAGCTTTCCCAAAGCTTAAGGTGAAAAAGAGAGGAAAGACATCTGGCTTAGAGCCCACTTTGATTTTTTACCTTTTAAAATACACAAACAACAAATAAACAAGAAACAATAACCAAAATATCCCCCAAAACTATCAAAATAGAGAAAAGCCCAAGCTATCAGTTAAAAATAACATCAATCCACCAGGATTGACAGCACTTTTTAAAAACATCACTGGCAGTTGAGCACAGATTTCAAATGTTTTAAAAATCGAATCTGCCTAAACAAATACGTGGAATGAGCACAGGAGTCTGCCTGGTTCTACTCATCTACTGTGCTGTCTAGTCTGATTTGGCTGGTTAGTGGTTTCCCCATAACATTTTTTTTAAAAGAGAGAGAGAGAGTCGCTAGCACTGGTTCAGCAGGCAGAGTCTGTAGATGTCACCCACGGAGTGGGGTTAGAGGCGTCAGTCAAGTCACAGGATTAGTTGGCTTTCACAATTCAACAGGCAGCAAGCAAGCTGCAAGTCCAAGCTTCTCTGTGAGCGGTAATGGCACCTGGCCCACAAAAGAGAAAATTCTGGGTGGACAACAGGAAACCTCTGGATCCTTCAGAGGAATCCTAGGCTGAAAGAAAAAAAGGAGCATTAAACACATTTATAAATATTTATTTTTGCAAACATTCCACCCAAAAGCTAGAGAAATCTATACTTATTATTTTCTATAAACTGAGGGAGAATTGCTTACTCTCTACCAAGTAAACATCACTTTGTCCTCTTGCTCTAATATCAGTTCATTAAATCATCTTAATGGCAGTAACAGCTACCTTTACTAAGTGCATATTTTGTGCCAGGTGTTGCTCTGAGTTCTTTATGTATATTGTCTCATTTACCCTCACAACCTGGGCATGAGGTAATGCTCTTGCTATTTTACAGGTGAAGAATGTGAAGCCTACACAAATAAACTTGCCCTAAGATATACAGCTATTAAGGCTGGGAACTGAGGTTAAGAATCCACCTGCCAACGCAGGGGACACGGGTTCGAGCCTTGGCCCAGGAAGATCCCACATGCCGCGGAGCAACTAAGCCCGTGCGCCACAACTACTAAGCCTGCGCTCTAGAGCCCGCGAGCCACAACTACTGAGCCCACGTGCCGCAACTACTGAAGCCCATGTGCCTAGAGCCCATGCTCTGCAACAAGAGAAGCCACTATGATGAGAAGCCCACGCACCACAGAGAAGAATAGCCCCCGCTCACCGCAACTAGAGAAAGCCCGCGCACAGCAACGAAGACCCAACACAACCAAAAATAAAAACAAATAAATTAATTAATTAAAAAAAATTTTTTTAATGAAAAAAAAAAGGCTGGGAACTGAACGCAAGCCTAGCTGAATGCAAAGCTCATGTTCTTACCACCACTACACCTCTCACCAGCGAATGTTTACTAAATGCCTACTAGATGCAAGGCAGTCATTACTGGGGGGAAGAGAAGAAGACGGGGGCCATGAATATATTAAGTCTGGCCTCTGTCTTCCAGAAGAGAAACTAGCTACAGAGATAAGACAATACATGTGAAGCAAATATCTATGATAAATCACATTAAATGTCAACATTTTAGCAATGTCAATAAGAGTTCAAAGGAAAAGGTATACCTGTCTGGGTGAGCCAAAGAAGGTTTTGAAGAGGAGGTAGGGTTTAGGCTGAGCTTTGAACAATGGGTAAGATTCTGACTGCTGAAAATAATGCCCATTAATAAGTAGGTGCTGAATCAACAGTTCTCATCAGGGACTGATTTTGCCCCCCTCCCATGAAGGGGACATTTGGCAATGTCTGGAGGCATTTTTGGTTGTCACAACTGGGGGAAGGGTGCTACTGGCATCTAGTGGGTAGAGACCAGGGATGCTAAATATCATGCTAAATATCGTAAGAATAATCTGACCTAAAATGTCGATAGTGCCAATTGAGAAACCCCATGAGAAATAAATGTCTTTGGGAGCACACTATTGATGATAATAAAATTGCATTATCTTCTTCAAAAAATACTTGTTCCTGGGCTTCCCTGGTGGCGCAGTGGTTGAGAATCCGCCTGCCAATGCAGGGGACACAGGTTCGATCCCTGGTCCAGGAAGATCCCACATGCTGCAGAGCAACTAACCACAACTACTAAGCCTGCGCTCTAGAGCCCATGAGCCATAACTACTGAGCCCACATACTGCAACTACTGAAGCCCGCGTGCCTAGAGCCCGTGCTCTGCAACAAGAGAAGCCACCACAATGAGAAGCCCACACACCACAACGAAGAGTTGCCCCCGCTTGCCGCAAGAGAAAGCCCGTGCACAGCAAGGAAGACCCAACACAGCCAAAAATAAATAAATAAAATAAATAAATTTTTAAAAAAATACTTGTTCCTTTTATAAAATCACCATCAAAAAAATCTTGGCTTGTACTCTTTATGTAAAACAAATAGATGGCAGGCACTTGGATCTGTGGGCTTGGAGACTGAACAGAGTTCAGATCTAGAGGTGCAGGCTTGGGAGCAGGTATCAAACAGAGAACAGAACTGAGCTGCAGAAGGAGGCCAAACTGCTAAGAGGGGGAAAAGCAAGAGCAGGAACAAGCAGAGAGTTTAAGACAGAGCACTGAAAAACATGAAGAGGTGGAGGGGGAGGCAGACGATAGTAAAGCACTGCAGAGATGGAAAAAATTAAAGAGGAAGGAGGAGAAGGAGAATAGTGTGAAGTCATGACAGCCACAGGTGTTCCCAATTAGAGGAAGTGAGCAGGGAGAGGGTAATGTGAAAATGCCACTGCTTAATCCCGTGGGAGGTCATTCATTATCTGTGGGCCTCCACTTTTCTGAATCACTAACATTTTTAAGAATCTTATAAAACTATATAATCTCTCCTCCAGAAAAATGTACATATGCACCTACACATAAAATTCCATCAACAATACCAGGAACTTTATTAGAGCCCTTAGGAAGTCCACAGTTAACAGGAAGAATCCCTGCTCTAAAACTTCTTGGTAAAATATTAAACTGAGGGGCTTCCCTGGTGGCGCAGTGGTTGAGAATCTGCCTGCCAATGCAGGGGACACGGGTTTGAGCCCTGGTCTGGGAAGATCCCACATGCCACGGAGCAACTAGGCCCGTGAGCCACAATTACTGAGCCTGCGCGTCTGGAGCCTGTGCTCCACAAGGAGAGGCCGCGATAGCGAGAGGCCCGCGCACCACGATGAAGAGTGGCCCCCACTTGCCGCAACTAGAGAAAGCCCTTGCACAGAAACGAAGACCCAACACAGCCATAAAATAAATAAATAAATAAATAATTTAAAAAAAAAAAAGAGTAGGAGTCATCTCCTGGTTTAAAAAAAAAAAATATTAAACTGACTTTTTTTTTTTTTTTTTTGGCCGCATTGGGTCTTTGTTGCTGCGCACGGGCTTTCTCTAGTTGCAAGCAAGCAGCGGCTACTCTTCGTTGCCGTGCGCAGGCTTCTCATTGCGGTGACTTGTTGCAGAGCGTGGGCTCTAGGCGCGCGGGCTCAGTAGTTGTGGCACACAGGCTCAGTAGTTGTGGCTCACGGGCTCTAGCACGCAGGCTCAGTAGTTGTGGCACACACGCTTAGTTGCTCCGCGGCATGTGGGATCGTCCCAGACCAGGGCTCAAACCCATGTTCCCTGCATTGGCAGGAGGATTCTCAACCACTGCACCACCACGGAAGTCCTGACTTATTTTTTTAACGCATTTCTTTCTTCCAAAAGTAGAGCTGTCGACATAGAAAGACATTTCTTGATTATCTTCAAAAATGAAAGCAAGAAAAGGTGTAACTGATACAAACAATGTATCCTTCAAAAATAACTTATGCTGGGACTTCCCTGGTGGTTCAGTGGTTAAGAATCTGCCTGCCAATGCAGGAGACACAGATTTGAGCCCTGGTCCGGGAAGATCCCACATACCGCAGAGCAACTAGGCCTGTGCGCCACAACTACTAAGCCTGTGTGCCTAGAGCCCATGCTCCACAACAAGAGAAGCCACCGCAATGAGAAGCCCGCTGCGCACTGCAACGAACACCCAATGCAGCCAAAAATAAAAATAATAAAAATAATTTATGCTTGGTTTTGACTTATGAAGATATAGGTAGAAATATTTACACACACAGAATCCAAACACCAAACTTGCCTCAATCAGACAGCCCAGCCTAGAAGCCAAAGGCAACAAGGAAAGAAGAGAGAGTTCAGATAATTCATTCAAGGATAAGTAAGAAGACCATACTGAAATCTAACTTCCTAGAAAAGAATAAAGATTTATCTATAAGGATTGGGCTTGTGTTCTCTTTCTATTGCTGATGTCTCAAATAGTAATTATGCTCATATCTCTGGTAAAATGAGCATATCAGACCAGAGATCGTTTCATCTGCAACACAAGCCTTATAAAACAAGACCTAGCCTCACCCAGTTTTCTTCAGTAACAATGACTACTACTTGTTAATGCTTTAACAATCACAATGTGTTTCCAAAACATAATTTCAATTGAGCCTCATAAGAAATCTGGGAAGTAGATATAACTATTATTCCCATTTGCGGAGGAAGAAGTAGGCTGAGAATGAGTGGTTTTCCCAGGCCAGAGGAATGATGCCTCAAATTAGGTCTAACTACAAATCCCCTGGCCTTTCCAGTTAGCCACATGGCTTCCTCAGAGGAAAGTACAGCAGCCACTGCACTTCACCAACTGAGCCTCCGACAATCAGCAGTCCCAGCACTAAATAATCCTTTTTACCCTAAATATCCTCAAAAACATGTTGTATGATATGATTTCCAGGGTCCTTCAGCATGAGCTGTTTATCTGGAAAGCTTTATTGAATAAACAAAGCTAAAGTCTGTGCAGAAAAGGAACATAACTATTCCATGTTTACTGAACATCTTCTCAGCACTCCTGTACTTGGTTTCACAAGTTAGTTTGCACTTGCTTTTAATTTGCTTAACAAGTATTCTTAAGATATTTCTCACGTGTCCCATCTGTCCAAGAATGCAGAGACCATGTGGGTCTGTGTTCACAGCTCTGCCCCTCAGCACCTGGGACAGCACTGAGTAGTTGCTCAATAACCATCTGCTAAATGAACTCAAGGGCAGGACCCAGCCTTATAATTTTTACATCTCTTCTGACTACAAGCATACCACACTGGGAATTCAAAAAATGCTATTGACTAGATACAGAAAGGAACTACATTCATAAGACACACAGAATAAGTACAATTAGTACCTTTTTTCCCCTCTTTCTTCCCCTCAGACCATTTCAGTCTTGTTGGTGTCATCATGACAGATGGAGAGCCAGAAAATAACTGTAACAAGAAAATTTTATAGTGGCTTAAATGTCCTAATGTCATTCCTATAGACAGACTTTACTAACAGAGGAATTATTTACTTGTTCAATTTCAATATGAAGAGTTTTACCAACGTATTTAGATCTCATTAATCTTAACTGTTTTATTGCTGGCTTAATGAAGTAACCATTCCTGGGAAAACTTGAAGGACTACTCCACACGTACTGCAGTGCTGAGCAGGCCTGGCTCAAATGTCACCCACCCTGTGGAGTCTCCCAGTAAGAACTGCTCCCTCCAGCACTTTGTGTGTGGATCTATTTCACTGCATTTGTCATTTCTGCTTATGACTGGCTATCTCTTTCTTGAACTCAAAATGTTTGTTGAATGAATCAATGAAAACCTACAGAAAGAAGTCAGCATAAATGAAAAGACTGGGGAAAAAGCATAGTTGAATATGGCCCAAAGAAACACAGTAAAACAGATGACAGTATATTAATTTTCTTCTTTTCTACAAATGAACACATATAAAGAGAAAGTGCAAAGAATAGTATCTTACTAAATTCATATTTTCTTTGCTGGTTCTCTTCAATTCATCAATGGCTACAGATTCTGGAGTAGGGTACTTGTTTTTCTTTTCTGACATCATCTGATTTCCCAGGACCTTCCGCTGATTTAGGAAGAGAAAATATTTGATTTATAAACATCTACAATATCTATATTATAATTATACTGGTCTTCAAAACTATAGTTTCTTAGGTTAAAAAAAATCTCAGCTCTTTGATAAATTCCCCCAGGCATCTTATACAAGAGAGGTCAAAGCATGTTACTATAAACCTGAGATCACTGCCTTTCTTTAGGTGATCACTATTCCTCTTTAAACCAATTAAAGGGCTGCGATGTTAAAAGCAACTTTATAGTTGATTTAAACCAACTAATACAGGCCAATTACAGTGCTTCTGAGGCCATAAAAGAAACACCAGTTACCTACCAGTATAATTTTTTCCCTAAAGACATATTGTCTCTGGCACCTTTTAAGAGTCCCCTCCTCCCCTCCCTACTAAAAGACACTTACACTGGGTCCACTCTAAGATTTTGCTTCCCTGTCATGTCCTCCTCACACAGGATTGGAAAATTTGGAGAAATTCTCTAAGAGTTTCTAGTATAGCCATAAAAGGGTATGGGCCTTCTTAAAAGGGTCACATGACTATACTGATATTCAGAGCAAGACTAAAAGCCCTTTCATCTCTGAACAGCTTAAAAGCTAATGTAGGGCTTCCCTGGTGGCGCAGTGGTTGAGAATCTGCCTGCTAATGCAGGGGACACGGGTTCGAGCCCTGGTCTGGGAAGATCCCACATGCCACGGAGCAGCTGGGCCCGTGAGCCACAACTACTGAGCCTGCGCGTCTGGAGCCTGTGCCCCGCAACGGGAGGGGCCGCAATAGTGAAAGGCCCGCGCACCGCGATGAAGAGCGGTCCCCGCACCGCGATGAAGAGTGGCCCCCACTTGCCGCAACTAGAGAAAGCCCTCGCACGAACCGAAGACCCAACATAGCCAAAAATAAATAAATAAATAAATAAAGTAGCTATAAAATTAAAAAAAAAAAAAAGCTAATGTAACCTACTGTAACAGTTGACAGTGACAATTCTACCATCTTTGAAGAAATCTTTCTTTTTTCTCCTTAGAGAATAAATTTGAATTGCAAAAAAAAGAACATATCAAAACTAGAACATTAAACTTTATAATATAAATATTAGTAGGAATATTCTGTAATAAATCATTTACATGAGACAAATTTTGGAGGAAAAAAAGTCTAGCCAAAAAAAAAGTATCAAAGCAGGATAGAAATCAAATAGCTAAAACACAGAAGTGCTAGAAAAATAAGGCCAGTACATCTTCCTTTCAGAAGTCAGATATCACCTCAGTGTAAGCTGAACTGGGGATACCAGGAGCCACAGGACTAGCTATAAAAGCTAAAATTCAGCTTCCAGTGAATTTTTTAACAGACATTTCATTACTCCTTTGCTATCGAGCAGAAACCTTCATCTATTATTAGCTTGAAAGTCTCTTCATTTATAATGAAAACAGTTTACCCTTCTGTCCTAAAAAACTTGCTAACATTGTGTTTAAAATTATTTTTCTAAAATGTTTTCTCCTGATACAATTATAAACTCTTTTATAACTCTAAAGTTCTAAATGCTCTCTCAGTAAAGAAGAGGGCAGCTGCCAAGAGGATACTATATTTTTACATTTCAAGCAATAATTAGCAACACTTGTAGAACCAACTGCAGAAGAGCTCACTATGAAGAGAAAACTATACCCATCTAACTTCAGTTAAAGAAACACGTTTGACTAACACACAGAGAAACACTTATTGGACTGTAACTTTTCTTGTTACCAATCATCTCTATGACAGGAAGTCAGAGGGAATGACAGACTTCCAAGTAAAATGAACCAAGGATGCTCATTTTACTTGCCACGTGTAAGCAGGTGAATACACTTTTGGGGTTCTAGCAAAGGGAATTTTTTAAAATTATGGTAAAATATACATAACATAAAATTTATCATTTTAACCATTTTCAGGTGTACAGTTCAGTAGTGTAAAGTACAGTCATATTGTTGTGCAACCAACACCACATCCCAGAAATTTTTCATCTTCCCAAACAGAAACTCTGTACCCATTAAACAATAATCCCAATTCCCCCCAGATCCTTAGTCCCTGACAACCACCATTCTACTTTGTTTCTATGGATTTGACTACTGTAGGTACCTCATATAAGTGGAATAATACAATATTTGTTCTTTTGTGACTGGCTTATTTCACTTAGCATAATGTTTTCAAGTTTAATCTATGTTGTAGCATGTGTCGGAACTTCCTTCTTTTTTAAGGCTGAGTACTGTTCCATTGTTCATATATACCACATTTTGTTTATCCATTTATCCATCAACGAACACTCGAGTAGCTTTCGCCTTTTGATTGTAAATAATGCCACTACAAACATGTATACAAATATCTGTTCATATCCCTACTTGGAATTGCTTGATCATATGGTAGTTCTATTTTTAGTTTTTGAGGAACTGCCATACTGTTTTCCATAGTGGTTGCACCATTTTACATTCCCACCAACAGTACACAAGGGTTCCAATTTCTCCACATCCTTACCTTGCTATTTTCTGTTTTGTTGATAATAGCCATCCTAGTGAGTGTGAATTGTTATCTCATTGTGGTTTTCATTTGCAGTTCCTTAATGATAAGGGATATTGAGCGTTTTTTTAATCTTCTTCAGAAAAATGCCTATTTAAATCCTTTGCCTTTTTTTTTTTTCTTTTTGGCCATGCTGTGCAGCATGTGGGATCTTAGTTCCCTGACCAGAGATCAAACCCATGTCCCCTGCAGTGGAAGCGTGGAGTCTTAACCACTGGACCGCCAGGGCAGTCCCTGCCCATTTTTTAATTTGGATTGATTTTCTTTGCTGTTGTTGTAAGAGTTATTTTTATATTCTGGATATTAACCACTCATAAGATATATATTCTGCAAATATTTCCTCCCATTCTGTGGGTTGCCTTTTCACTCTGTTTGATGTCAAACAAACCTAATGTCCCAAGGCTATTGGCCCCAGTGGATAGGATTGAGTGAATTCTAAACTGCTATTAATGATAATAACTACAACCAAAATTAGAGTAAGATAAAGTTGCAACTGCTAACAACTACATTTAAAAAAAAAATACACATATATATATATTACAAGGTATTTTTTTTTAAGAGCACAACTTTTAAGCAAAGATCTCCTTAATATTGCTGGATTTATAAATTTTAATAATGTTAAACAATTTTAAAAAGAAAACCTGTAGAACACAGAACAGTGCTAATCTCTCTTCAAGTTAACTAGATAGGACCTTGCCTTTGTTTATGCCTGGAAATTTGAACCCCATAATCAGCTATCTACTGCCACCTGCTGGCAATATCCCTTAACTACAAGTTCAGATCATCAATGAAGACTCAAGTAAATTGAACCTACAGACAGCAATGGTAGCAACAGCACAGAAGTACATATTGCATTTGTTTTAAAAACAAGATTTTTAATGAATTTGAGACAAAGGAAGAGAACAAAACAACTGATCAAAATATTAAGCTCACAAAAATTTGAGTTACCTAAAACTCACTAGCCTATTAGAAAAATCCATTTCCAGTCTCTGTCAATTTTCTCACTTTTCCATAACTTTAGCAAATTGCACAATGAAGTATGTAGCACAAAGCAGGTCATGAACCAAAAGAGATTCTCTACTCAGGGATGAGGACTCTGTCCTCAGCCCCAGAAGAGACAAAAGGACCTTTATTTCTTTTATCCCTTACTTCTCCAATCATAGAGCCCCTTCTCTGATCTGAAACACAGAAAAATGCTTTGAAAAATAAAAGCTTTTCCAAATTCTATTCTTTTCCCTTTACAACTGAAGCCTTCATAGAATCCCAAAGAACAGAATAAAACTGTTTATGCATAAGAAGAGTCAGACTGTTAAATTTTCTCACAATCAATGCTGAAAATGACAGCACAGTGTACCTACCTTAATAAGGCCACTGAAGGACCGTGAACGGGCCCTCTTCTGCACCCGGAGGGTAGAAGGTTCTCGTCCTGGTGTTTGGGTCTCAGAATGCTTATTAAACTAGAAGAAAACATAAAGAACATTTTGTTAGTAGTCTCCCATCAAGAGATAGCATTCTGTGACAATCAATAGCTAAGTGGAAATACCTAGAAAAGCCTAAGAATAAGTGAATCTGTACATACATGGATTAGTAGGTTGGCAAGCAAATCACAAAGGCAAAAATTATGCCAAGAAGTCAAAATGTATTAAATTAGCCTGAGGGTAAATTAAATTAAATAATACACACCCAAAAACAATCAAATTGGAATCAGATCAAGCTTCTAGAATTAGATCTAACTACCAGTTTATAGCAAATACAGAGGACTACGAAACATCTTAAGTAATACCACAGGGATGCAATCAGCAAAATCCAGACTGTGGGAGACAAAGAATCCGGTTTCTTTCACAAATAAAGTGCAAAGAGAGAGAGAGGATGGTTTATGTGTGTTTAAATGCAATGTGCTATCTGTATTGGATCCTAGAACAGAAAAAGGATATTAGTGTTAAAACTGGTAAAATCTGAATAAAGTCTGTAATGTTACTAGTAATGTACTAATGTTAATTTATTAGTTCTGACAACATTAACATTAGGAGGAACTAGGTGAAGGATATGTGGGAATTCTGTACTTTCTTTACAATTTTTCTCCAAACCTAAATTGTTTGAAATTTAAAAGTTTATTCAAACAAACTTCAGCAATTTTTAGAGTGGAAAAAAAAGGGAGGAGAAAGAAGGATGGACCTATATATGAAAAGAAACCTAGTAGCTGTAACAGCTCCCCCCAGAAAACGCATACCCTTTGGTCACGCCTCTTCCAGGAAATAATCTACAATGAGAATACTTATGAACAAATATGTATAAACTAAAAAATGACCTAATTTCTTTTTTTTTTTAATTTATTTATTTTTGGCTGTGTTGGGTCTTCGTTGCTGCACACGGGCTTTCTCTAATTGCGGTGAGCAGGGGCTGCTCTTCGCTGCAGCGCACAGGCTTCTCATTGCAGTGGCTTCTCTTGCTGCGGAGCACAGGCTCTAGGTGTGCAGGCTTCAGTAGTTGTGGCGCACGGGCTTAGCTGCTCCGCGGCATGTGGAATCTTCCCAGACCAGGGATCGAACCCGTGTCCCCTGCATTGGTAGGCGGAGTCTTAACCCCTGTGCCACCAGGGAAGTCCCAAAAATGACCTAATTTCCCCTAATATGTCCAGTAGAGGACAAACTGTATATATATCAGGTTATATACAATAAAATATTATGCAACCATTAAAAATGTTTACAGCCTTTTAATGACATGGAAAATGCTCTGATATAATGTTATATGAAAAGGGTAGGGTATTTTAAAAACTGAATATGTATTATGATCTCAATTAAACAAAAAAAATATGAAATACATGTTCATGGAAAGAAATACAAGAAGGAAACGCTCCAAGATGTTATCAGTGGTTATCTCTGGATGATAACAGGTGATTTTTAATTTCTTCTTGACACTCTTCTGGAGGTTTCAATGTTTCTGTAGTGAGTACTCATTATTTTTATAATCATGGAGAATAAATTATATATAATCATAGAGAATAGTAAAAGTATAGTTTCTTCAAAAATAAATGGCAATATTTTAAATGTATGTGAGGAGTTTGCAAGCATGCATGAGAAAATGCTTAGGCTGTAATGTTTAATGAAAAAGGGAGAAATAAAAGAAAGTATATGGTATGATCATAACTATGTCAAAATATTGGCTTGGCCAAAAAGTTCGTTCAGGTTTTTCCATATGGAAAAATGAACTTTTTCCATATTCCAAAATATTGGGTTGGCCAACGAACTTTTTTGTCCAACCCAATATATCCACAGGAAAAAGACTGAAAGAAATACCCAATATGTAAACACTGGTAGGATGAGTGATTTATTTTCTTTTAATCCTTCTCTATAATTTCCTATTTTTCTAAAAAGAGCAAAACTAATGTTAGTTTTTTCCTTTGTATTATCTTTAACCCTCAGTGTTCTTGATGAGGGAAGTCATTTACACCTGTCCTACCTGAATTACTGGCTTAGTTTCTACCAAGAATTAAATCACTACACTGCTTTAAATCTGTAATACTACTTGGCCAACACCCTCTAAAATTCCAGTCATAGCACAGTTTGCTAGATCTCAAAGTAACTTCAAAGAGAGTGACAAAGGGAATTCCCTGGTGGTCCAGTGGGTAAGACTCCGTGCTCCCAATGCAGAAGGGCCAGGTTCAATCCCTGGTCGGGGAACTAGATCCCGCATGCATGCCGCAACTAAGAAGCCCGCATGCTGCAACTAAGACCCAGTGCAGCCTAAATAAATAAATAAATATTAAAAAAAAAAAAACAGAGAGTGACAGAAAATTTCTCTTAAAGGACTTTGTCAATTGTAAAGAACAGCTTAGTTCAACATTTCTGAGCATTTGTTTCTGTCTGGCCCCATGCTTGAGGTTAGGTGTAAAAAAATAAATAAAAACACAGACATCCCTCAAGAAGGGCTCAGTCGAATAAGAAGTCAAGAGGCTGGGCTTCCCTGGTGGTGCAGTGGTTGAGAATCTGCCTGCTAATGCAGGGGACACGGGTTCGAGCCCTGACCTGGGAAGATCCCACATGCCACAGAGCGACTAGGCCTGTGAGCCACAACTACTGAGCCTGCACGTCTGGAGCCTGTGCTCCGCAACAAGGGAGGCCGCGATAGTGAGAGGCCCGCGCAACCACGATGAAGAGTGGCCCCCGCTTGCCACTACTAGAGAAAGCCCTTGCACGGAAACGAAGACCCAACACAGCCAAAAAATAAAATAAAATAAATTAAAGGTATCCTTTAAAAAAAAGAAAAGAAAAAGAAGAAGTCAAGAGGCTGACCTTGCCTGTTTAGCTAAAATTCAAGAGGGGCTGAGACAAAATAAATTTCCTGAGAAAGAAACTAACCAAGTCATCAATATTTACTCAAGCTATACTTTGAGTCTCAAGATAGCAAATGAGAGACCTAATTTTGCTCCCATAGCTCCAAAAAAAACAAACTCAGCCACTAGAATTCCTATTTCTAGTATCACACTAGGCCCTTGATTTAGTGTTTTCTAACTGCAAACAACTCACTAGTAAGAACTACCACTTTTTCTCTGCTATGGCAGCCACTTTACATAGATTCTTTCTAATCTTTACAACCATGAAACATGGGTATTACAGTCACCATTTTACAAACAAGAAAATTGAAAGTCAGCAAGATTAAGTTATTTGCCAAGAAAATATGAAGGGTTTAAATGTCATACATGACCAAATTAGAGAAACTAACCACATTGGATCCTTCTGTTTACTGTATAAATCCAAGAGCCTCCACCCCTTTCTCTAGTGGGGCAATAGTACAGAGATCACCACTGAGGTTCCATAGACAAGTTCTCTTTCTTGGCTAAACCAAAGCTTGGACCAGTAAGAGACAAAAATTAAATGAAATTCTTAATAATATTCCCTAGTGATTCTACAAGCAAAAATCACATTCCTAAAGCCCCGTCACTGTCTCCCTGCCTTCAGCACCTGTCTGATAAGGTGTTTCTTCTTTGCCGACTCTGGCATATTGTGAACATGTTGGAACAATTCTCTTAGTGCCTCTCCCGTACGCTGCTGGGTCTCCTCTTGATGAAGGCAGGAATCTCGCCGGTTCCATTTCTGAAATCTTGTCACTTGGAAGGAGCTGGTATGACACGAAGCTATCAGATCAAGATCATCCTATGGAAAATTTAAAAGAAAAGTGAATTAATATATCCTGCCAGCTTTGTTTCCAGATTCCCACCACACTGGAACAAAAAAAGGGGAGATGTGAGAAACATGGTATACTCTTAAATGTAGGAACAAGAAAAATCTAAATACTATCATCAGATAAAGAGAAACCTACAATTATAGACTATATCAACAGCCCACTCCCATGACCTGCCCAGAAAACCTAAATTCATTTAGAACATTGTCACCAAAAATTATATTTATATAATAGTCCAGTTTTCAGAGCATCTTTTAATCTCATGTAATTCTCATTGGTATCCTATGAGTTAAGCAGTGAAAGTATCATTATTCCCATTTCATTGAAGAAGAAATTGAAGTTAACCTATAAGTTTGAAATCATCTAGATACTAAAGTGACAGACCCATCTTAGAGACCAAGTACACTGGTTCTTGGCTGGTGCTCACATGACAATATGTGATAACTACGCAGCAGTGGTAGAGGAACAAAAACAACTCTCTAAGAAAAACCATACTCCAGTTAAACTAGCTGAAATAAAATACTGTTTTCCTGGTCACACCAAATATTTGCTGAATGAGAGGTAGAAACCAACAGGAGCAGAAAAAGAAGCATAAGATGACAGCTTAAGTTTCTAATCAAGACAGACTAAAAAAAATCATCAAAAAGTGCTTGTGATGTTTTTTAAACTTCTCACTTTTAAAACTCAATAATCATGTAATCTTGTTAATAAGCGTCACACATTTGCTTTGTAAGCTCATAGGTCTCAAGTCTTTCAGACATTTCAGAGTGTTTGTTACCTTACCACGAAACTTGAAAGAAGAATGTATTACATAAAACTGTACTTTCATAACTAAAAATATTTAATACATTTGCTATTTACAGACTTTTTTTCAACTATAACACATTTTATTTTCTTATGTCTTTACTTTGATTTCATACATTGTTTTAAAACTCCACTAATCTTAACTAGCTCTCTCCTTGTTTGGGCTAAGAGCAATTTCCTATTCTTACCTTTGATGCTTGCGTTCTGGAACCCAAATAGTGCAATCTAGCACATTCCCGAATATAAGCAGGAGCCTGGGCAGGATATAAAAGAAAAACAAGAACAAATGGTTAGCAGAATCTAAAATTCTTTCAGGTCATAAGGACAGTGGTTCTTAAAATGATCTGACTGGCAGATTACTCTGGAAAAACAAAAGATCCTCAAAATACCTTATTTCATAGTTTCCTTTCTCTTGCCACCAAAAAGATAGCTCAACAATCCAACAGGAAAACTGTGAAAAGACACTACTGTAGTTTTAAAAATCATATATGGCATATGTGTGTGTATATATATAATTTTTCTCAAATGAGCCAGAACAGACATTTGTAGTAATATTTATATTTGACAAAAACTACCCCCAAATCCTTACAAATTTCAAGTGGTCCCTAAATCACATTTTAGAATCACTGTATAGAAAATAACATTTAGAATTACTATGGAGTAACAACAGACAAGGAGGAATTTAGCTTATTGGTATATTACCCGGAATCCTGTGATAAGTATCCTGATACAGTCCTAGTAGAAGTGTAAATAATGCAACCACTATGAAAGAGAATTTGGCAGCATCTAAAAAAATTATATTTTCATTTACCCTTTAAACCAAAAATTTCACTTCTGAAAATCTATCCTGAAGATATTACTCCAGAAATACAAAACATACTTGGATAAGATTAATCAAAATATTACATACAACCGAAATATCTATTAATAGGAGGATGGTTAAATAAACTTTTATACATCCATACAACACAGTACTATGCAGTCATTAAAAATGAGAGAAGGGAGGGAGGGAAGAAACACTTTACAAACTGATATGAGTGATTTCCAGGATCTGCTGTTGAGTGAGAAAAGTTACAGAGCAGTGTATAGAGCACTTGTGTAAGAAAGAAGAGGAAATAAAAATATACACACATATACACAATAATTTGTTTTTACAAAAAGAAACACAAAGAAAACACTAAGAGAATAAACCAGAAAACAATGAAAATGGTTAGGGAAAGGACTGAAATTTCTCTAAATATACCTTTTTGTGTAGTTTTGACTTTTGAACATATAAATATACCACAGGTTCAAAAAATAAAATTAAATCCAAAAGGAAAAGAGGCAAACCCTAAACCCATACAACAACAACAAAAAATATATCTGTATATCAAATTGAAAAATTTAAAAAAGGGACTTCCCTGGTGGTCCAGTGGCTAAGACGCCATGCTCCCAATGCAGGGGGCCAGGTTCAATCCCTGGTCAGCGAACTAGATCCCACATGCCGAAACTAAGAGTTCGCATGCCGCAATTAAAGATCTCGCATGCTGCAACTAAAGATCCCGCATGCTGCAATGAAGTTCCCGCGTGTCATAACTAAGATCTGGCACAGCCAAATAATAATTTTTTTTAAATGATAACATAAGCACAGAGAAAGGAATTATTCCACCTAACTTTTGAAAACTGTATTCTGACTATACAACCTTAGTGAGATATATTCAAGGGAAGAGGAACTGTAAGGAAATCCTAAACTTCCGTCAACAGATTTACAGAAGTTTATTGTTAGTAGTAATAGTTGTATTATTTTGAAATTAATTTATTATATTGTAGGATAAAGCAAGTAACATATATAAATGCTATTAAAATCTAGAATTTGCAATGTAAAAATTTACATTTATACAAATATAAAGTAAAAGAAGTCAAGAAAAAGCTCTGTAATGTTAAATCTGAATTGGAAATACTAATATGAACTAATGATTTCTTTCTAAAAAAATTTTAATTCTACTTCCTTGCCCTCAAAGAGCCTAGAAGCAATGACACCCAAGAAACAATCAGTACGTATACCCAGTGTCAGTGGAAGAAACTAGGGCTCCTTGAAGAAAATAATTGATTCCAGGCCCAGGGCAGAGCAAGTATAAAGTAAGCTGGGGACATTTATGCCAGGATGGAAACACTCAAAGACTAATGGAGTCCTGTCAAAAAGACACAGCAGGAAGCAGCTTACAAGGGCTATCACAGGCCAAATTTGGTACAATTTGAATATCAAAATTAACAACTGAAATTGACTAACATTTTGAATAACTAAAAATCCATGAGCCTACAGAGACTCATAATAAAAGAGACTAAGAGAGAGAAGGAAAGCTCTTCTCGAGAGAAGGAAAGCTCTTCTCCAAGGAAGAAAGTCAGCTAATAAAGATTAATAATATAATTAGAAAATCACTGTTTTGTGATACACAATATAGTTATACTGTCCAGCAGTATTATCAGTGGATGCTAAACCATTATATTAGGTAATTGCCCTGCAGGTTACTTACTACTTGCAAAGGGGAAAATGTACCTTTATAATTGAGAGATGTGGCAAGTAGCAAAATTAGCATTACCAAGAGTAAGACAATCTACATTCTGTGCCTCCTAATGTGATGCAATATGATGTATACAAACATCACCTATGAATCTTTGCCAAAAATGCTTAACCTGAATCTAATCAAGCCTCTAAACCTAACTTGTGGTTTATAGGAACTAAATAGAAAGGGATAAAGGAACAAGTTAAATAACCTTGAAAAAACAGTAAGACAAATTTAAAATGTGGAATATTCTACAACACAATAGGCCTGAATGCTTCAACAAATCAATGACATGAAGATAAAGGGTAGTGATTATTCCAGATTAAAAGTGACATAATAATCAAAAGCAATACGTAAGCCTTGATCAGTTTATGTTTTGTTTTGTTTTTTTACATCTTTATTGGAGTACAATTGCTTTACAATGTTGTGTTAGTTTCTGCTTTATAACAAAGTAAATCAGCTGTATGTATCCATATATCCCCATATCTCCTCCCTCTTGCGTCTCCCTCCCACTTTCCTTATCCCACCCCTCTAGGTAGTCACAAAGCACTGAGCCGGTCTCCCTGTGCTATGCGGCTGCTTCCCACTAGCTATCTATTTTACATTTGGTAGTGTATATATGTCAAGTTTATGTTTTTTATATTTTTTAAAATAAATAAATTTATTTATTTATGTATTTATTTTGGCTGCATTGGGTCTTTGTTGCTGTGCACAGGCTTTCTCTAGTTGCGGCGCGTGGGCTTTCTCTAGTTGCGGCGAGCAGTGGCTACTTTTTGTTGCAGTGCGTGGGCTTCTCAATGCTGTGGCTTCTCTTGTTGTGGAGCACGGGCTCTCGGTGCGTGGGCTTCAGTAATTGTGGCACACAGGCTCAGTAGTTGTGGCTCGCAGGCTCTAGAGTGCAGCCTCAGTAGTTATGGCACACGGGCTTAGTTGCTCTGTGGCGTGTGGGATCTTACTGGACCAGGGCTCAAACCCGTGTCCCGTGCATTGGCGGGTGGATTCTTAACCACTGCGCCACCAGGGAAGTCCAAGTTTATGTTTTTTAAAAAAGCAGCTATGAAATACATTCTTAGGACAACTGGGGAATTTAAATATGAACTGAATATTAGCTGATATGAAATTCTTGTAAATCTTCTTAGATGTGATAATAATACTGTGACTATTAGGAGAATATTCGTATTCTTAGGAGATGCATGCTTAAGTATTAAAGGACAAAATATCATGATGTCAGTGGTTCAGGCAAAAAAAAAAAAAAAAAAGAAAGCGTGAATATATAGAGGACTTCCCTGGTGGTGCAGTTTGAGCCCTGGCCCGGGAGGATCCCACATGCCACGGAGCAACTAAGCCTGTGCGCCACAACTACTAAGTCTACACTCTAGAGCCCGTGAGCCACAACTACTGAGCCCGCGTGCCTAGAGCCCATGTTCCGCAACAAGAGAAGCCACCGCAATGAGGAGCCTGTGCACTGCAATGAAGAGCAGCCCCCGCTCGCCGCAACTAGAGAAAGCCTGCGCGTAGCAACGAAGACCCAACGCAGCCAAAAATCAATCAATCAATAAATTAACTAATTAATTTTAAAATATATATATATATAGAGAGAGAGAGAGATAAAGCAAATATGGCAAATGGTGACATGTGTTGAATCTGAGAGTTATTTGTTTCAATCTTTCAACTTTTCTCTATATTTGAAAAACTTCACAATGAAGTTTTCAAAAAAGAGTCTCATGGCAAAGACATTATGTTATCTATAGTTTAATTTTTACCTTGGTAAATTATAAAGCAGAGCCAAAGGAAATTTCCTCCAAACAAGAATATGACAGCCCACACCACCTATTCTGTAACTTCATTTAAAAACAAAACGAAACAAAAACCTCTGCCCCAAAAAGATACTATGAGCTGAAGGGATACTCAGAAAGGGAGCCAGAAGCAGACAGGTTTAAATGAAAATCTGAGGGTCCGAGGTATTTTACAGTTCATAGGACTTCCCAGATAAAATGGGAATTGGCCTCAACTGTATATACATCATAATTCCCTAGGAAAAGATGTGGTGACTCCTATTGAAAAGAAAGAAAACCAGACTAGGTCAGATGGACTGATAATAATAGAGGACAGAACTATAAATAGTTAGGAATAATTTTAGAGAAAAAAAATTCAAAGAACACAGAATGAGGCAACATAGAATCTGAGGATTAGGAGGTAAACCGTCCACCCAAGGAAGCCTGAGAACAAGAAAAAGACAACAAAGGGACTTCCCTGGTGGTCCAGTGGGTAAGACTCCGCGCTCCCAGTGCAGGGGGCCCAGGTTTGATCCCTGGTCAGGGAACTAGATCCTGCATGCATGCCGCAACTAAGAGTCCGCATGCTACAACTAAGAAGCCCACACACCGCAACTAAGAAGCCCACATGCCGCAACTAAAAGATCCCACACGCAGCAACGAAGATCCTGAGTGCTGCAACTAAGACCCGGCACAGTCTAAATAAATAAATGAATAATTTTTTTTAAATTTATTAAAATAAAAAGGAAGACAACAAAGCACAAGAAGAACAAATCTGGGATAAAGTAGGACCTCAGAATAAGTATAGAGCACACAGAACAATCAACCATTTTTCATCCAGGAACAGCTCAGGGAAGAACCTACTCAGCCAAAGTGGTGAAGCAGATGCCCACAAGGACAATGGTTCTGACTCAAATCCAAAGAGAAAAGTCCTGAGACTAAAATAAATCTCAAAAAAAAAAAAAAAAAAAAGACATACTTTGTCTCCTTTAGAGATAAACAGAGGCTCAAAGAGTGCTCACACTAGCCTGGAAACAAAGGTAAACAGCAAATAAGAATCAAAACCCCAAGGATGAGGAGCTAAAAGAGGGATCTATGGAAGAGAAAGGAAGAGTAAAAATAGAGAATGTCTGAAAGAATCTAATAATTAGAACTTGTACCAAGCCAAATTACATCTAGGAGACTATACTCATGTTTTATCTCTAAGGTTTGTACAATCTGTATTCTCAACGTCCTCCACAGTGATATGTTATCTGACATAGTAAAAGGGACTTTGCTGGTGTGATTAAGTTAAAGACCTTGCAATGGGGAGAGTATCCTAGGCTATCCAGGCAGTTCCACTATAATCACATGGGTCCTTAGAAGCAGAGAACCTTTCCCAGCTGTGATTAGAAGGAAACATCACTATGGAAGAAGGATCAGAGAGATACAACATTGCTAGCCTTGAAGATGGAGGAAGGGGACTATGAACCAAGGAATGTGGGCAACCTCTAGAAGCTGGAAAAGGCAAGTAAACAGATTTTCCCCTAGAACATCCAGAAAGGACTGCGTCCCTGCCAACACCTTAATTTTAGCCCAGTGAGACTCATGTCAGACTTCTAACCTACAGAACTGTAAGATAATAAATTTGTGTTGTTTTAAGTCACTTTAAAAAAATCCTTCACAGTGAGGTACAACTTCATTGTATATTTGAATTGTACTGGACAACGGGCAAGAGAGAATGGGTTCTACAGGTAAACAGATCAGAAGGTGGAAAAGCTAGAAACCATGAGATGCAATGAGATCTCTGAGAACCCACCTCTCTTTCAACTTGTGAGTGGTGGGCTATGAAAAGTTAATCCCATATCAGTGGTAACAAGAGAACTCAACAGAAGGAGAGTTCTATTAGGAACTGCACCTAGAAATTCCCCATCTTGATTCACAACTACTGTCAGTTAACTGCACTCTCTGTACACACAACTCCTCTCAACTTATTCCTATAAATCCATGCTTTGGAACTAGTTCTTCCCCTAAATGAGAAGTATATAAAGAACTGGTTTGAAAGATCTTTGTTCATCATTAAAAACCATTCTTTCTCCTGTTGTCCTACACCTACTGCTCTAATTCACTTACCTAGATCTTGACTTCTAATTGACCATAATCTTTGACTTCGGCACCTAAGCCCCGGATACAGCCCTGACCCTTTGTTTTACCGCCTACTAAATCAAAGATTCTAATCTGTCATTTCTAAACTCTGGACTTTGGATCACTTGCCATCCTGTAGTGGATAAATCCTAGGGTGGCCTCCATGTTCACATTCTGCATAATTCCCTCTTCCTGAGTGTGAATGGACTTATGACTTGTTTCTAACCAACAGAATATTGGTGACTGAATGCTGCTCCTGTGATGATCAGGTTATATAATATGGCTAAAGTGATGGGATGGCACAACTGTGATTAAATTATGATATATACACTTATAATACATTATGTATATAAAATATGCATTATATATAAGATATATATAAAATATATCTTCATCTGAATCTTGTTAGCACATACTAGAGAGACTCTCCTGTTGGCCTTGCAGAATCAAGCTACTATAAAGTAAGAAGAGAGACAAATTGAAGGAAAAACTATGTTAAACAAAAAGGAACCAAAACTTTAATTACATGGGACTGAGTGAACTGATGAGGATGAGTATAATTTTTGTGACTTTCTGTCTGAATTAAAAAAAAAAAAAATCCCACAAGGACTCAGAGGAAAAGAATATACAAATCAATTTTCACTGCAAAGTAAAGGAGCTGTTGCAGTGGAGGATTACTGGACTGAATGTCAATATTATGACATAGTATAAGTGTGTTTCATGTTTGGTAATTGCAATCATTGTTGCTTTTGTTGTGGTCATCCATGTACAATGCTTGGTGTCAGTCTATTTATCTCTTGTAAAAATAAAATACACTGTGTGTGTGTGGAAAAAAAAAAAAAAAGGAACCAAAACTAGCCAGAGGCAAGTTTTGCCAATTAGGCAAGAAAAAGAAATAAAAGACAGCCAAATTGGAAAGGAGTAACATTATCTCTGTTCATAGATGATATGATCTTTTATGTAGAAAACTCTAAAGATTTCAAAGAAAAATTGTTAGAACTGATAAACAAATTCAGCAAAGTAGCAGGATACAAAGTCAACACACAAAAATCAGTTGTATTTCTATACACTAACAATGAACAATCCAAAAAGGAAACTAAGAAAACAATTCCATTTACAATAGCATCAAAAAGAATAAAATACTTAGGAATTAACTTAACCAAGGAGATGAAAGATTTGTACAATGAAAACTACAAAACATTGCTGAAAAAAATTAAAGTCAACATAAATAAATGGAAAGACATCCCCTGTTCATGGATTGGAAGACTTAATACTGTTAAAATGTCAGTACTACCCAAAATAATCTACTGCAATCCCTATCAAAATCCCAACAACAGTTTTTGTAGAAATAGAAAAATCGGGACTTCCCTGGTGGCGCAGTAGTTAAGAATCCGCCTGCCAATGCAGGGGACATGTGTTCGAGCCCTGGTCCCGGAAGATCCCACATGCCACGAAGCAACTAAGCCCATGTACCACAACTACTGAGCCTGCGCTCTAGAGCCCGCAAGCCACAACTACGGAGCCCACATGTCACAACTACTGAAGCCCGAGCACCTAGAGCCTGTGCTCTGCAACAAGAGAAGCCACCGCAATGAGAAGCCCACGCACTGCAACAAAGAGTAGCCCCCGCTCGCCACAACTAGAGAAAGCCCACACACAGCAACAAAGACCCAACGCAGCCAAAAATAAATAAATACATAAATAAATTTATATTAAAAAAAAAGGAAATAGAAAAATCCATCCTAAAATTCATATGGAATCTCAAGGGACCCCCAAATAGCTAAAACAATCTTGAAAAAGAACAATGCTAGAGGACTCACATTTCTTATTTCAAAACTTACTACAAAGCTACAGTAATCAAAACAGTATGGTACTGGCATAAAGACAAACATATAGACCAACTGAATAGAATAGAGTCCAGAGATAGACCCTCAAATATATGGATTTTCAACAAGAGTAACAAGACTATTCAATGGGGAAAGGACAGTTTTTTCAACAAATGATGCTGGGAAAACTGGATATCCACATGCAAAAGGATGAAGTTGGACCACTACCTAATACCATATACAAAAATTACCCAGAATAGATAAATGTAAGATGTAAAACAAAACTCTTAAACGAAAGTAAAGGGCAAAGGCTTCACAGCATTGGATTTGGCAATGATTTCTTGCATATGACACCAAAGGCATAGGCAGCAAAAGAAAAAAATAGACAAATGGGACTTCATAAAAATTTTAAAATTTTGTGCAGCAAGACACTATCAACAGAGTAAAAGGCAATCCACAGAATGGGAGGAAGTATTTGCAGATCATAAATCTGATAAGGGATTAATATCTAGAATATAGAAAGAACACCTGCAACTCAATAACAAAAAAGCAAACAACCCAGTTCAAAAATGGGTGGGAATTCCCTGTCGGTCCAGTGGTTAGGACTTGGTGCTTTCACTGCTGTGGCCTGGGTTCAATCCCACAAGCCGCATGGTGCAGCCAAAAAAAAAAAAAAAAAAACATGGGCAAAGGACTTGAATAGACATTTCTCCAAAGAAGATATGCAAATAAGCAATAAGCACATGAAAAGATGTTCAACATCACATCACTAATCATTAGGAAAATGCAAATTGAAACTACAATGAGTTACCACCTCACAACCATTAACACAGCTATAATCAAAAAAATCCCCAAAACAAAATAACAGTGTTGGTGAGGATGCAAAGTAATGGGAACCCTTGTGCCTTGTTGGTGAGAAGGTAAAATGGTGCAGCAACTATGGAAAACAGTATGGCAGTTCTGTTAGAATTACCATATGATCCAGCAATTCCACTTCTGGGTATAGAGTCATACCTCAGGATCCAAGGTTACTGGTTCCAGGATTTCCCCATGGATACCAAAATCCACAGATACTCAAGTCCCTTATATAAAATGGCACAGTATTTGCATATAACCTATACACATCTTCCTGTATACCTTAAATCATCTGTAGATTACTTATAATACCTAATACAACGTAAATGCTATGTAAATAGTTGTAAATACAATGTAAGTGATATAAAAATAGTTGCTGGTGTGCAGCAAATTCAAGTTTTGCTTTTTGGAACTTTCTAGAATTTTTTTTCCCAAATATTTTTAATCTGCCATTGGTTGAATCTGTGGATGGGGAACCCACAGATACAGGGAGCCAACTATATACCCAAAAGAATTAAAAACAGAGTCTAGAAGACATATTGTATGTCCATGTTCAGAGAAGCATTATTCACAAGAACTAAATGTGGAGGCAACCCAAGTGTTCTCAACAGATGAATGGATAAGCAAAATGTGGTATATACAGTGAATGAAATGTCAGCCTTAAAAAAGAAGGAAATTCTGACAAATGCTACAACATAGATGAACCTTGAAGACATTATGCTAACGGAAATAAGCCAATCACTAAAATTGATTGATTCCACTTTTATGATGTACTTAAAGTGGTCAAAATCATAGAGACAGAAAGTAGAATGGTGGTTGCCAGGGCCAAGGGGGAGGGATGAATGGGGAGTTATGTTTAATGGGTATAGCGTTTCAGTTTTGCAAGATGAAAAGAGTTCTGGCGATGGATGGTGGTGATGGTTTACATAATAATATGAATGTAATTAATGCCACTGGCCTGTACACATATAGTAAATGTTGTCATATGTATTTTACCACAATTTTTTTTTTAATTGAAGAAAGACAAAAAAAGGAACCAGAACTGAGTGGTCTTAAAAATTCTCAGCCTTTCCAGATGGCAAAAGACGCTAAAATTAAGAAATTCACCATCAGGAAAGTACACTCTAAAGAAAAGGCCAAGGATGTGACTATGCAACTTTTTGCTAAAAATCTTAGAAACATCAAAAGGTCAGAATATTCAGTTACACAAAGGGCCCTTTCAAAGAGTAAAAGGTATGCCTACCAGATCCTCTCAATACAACCAGAGGGCATCTAGGAAGCTTAAAGGTATTGTCCCTCAGCCTTCTCAGCAAGAGTCCAAGGAAGAGATGGGTTTATCTTTAAATTTATCTTCTAACTGAGTGAATCCCACTAAAATCCACAGAGACCCACTAAGTTATTGAGAAAATCATGTCGACAGACACACTGCTAGTTTGTACTAAAAAGGACAATAAATACAAGATGAAAGGAGGCTGTCAAAATTCTACTGGCAGGAAGCAGACAGGATAAAAGTACTCTGCTTCCAACATCTGCTGTCTTTCATGAAAAAGGAAGGATGACTCGGGCGTGGAGCCAATTGCCCAGGGGGCGGAGCCCTACTCAGCTTCTAGGTACCTCCATATTCTTCCCCACCTTAGTTGTTCCCTCTGAGTTTTACCACTGTCCGATCTGGTTTCCAGTTCCAGGCAGGGCCTTTCTTATCTAGTCATCTTTATAGCCCTCTCAGGATCCCACCTTGTTCCATCCTCCTTGTCCTGTCACTACCCAAATCCCATTTGTTACCTACCTTAAAAAGTTTCTGAGAGTGTTTAATCATAAAAGTCATCCCATTGTTTAACTTTGTGATATTCTCTTGAAGGTCATTTGCAGTGACCTATTCAGAGCAAAAGAAACCAAAAAAGGGAGATGAAAAGCTGGCAGGTAGAAGGCAGATACTCCCATTTACTTATCAGTAAGCTAATTCTTTCAAACATATGATAGTTTCTATCCCCAAGAAAGCTGACTCTAATACAACATTTAATTCTGGAAAGGTTTTTTGGTTCAGCAGGTTTCCACTGGAGATGATATAATCTAGGAAGAACCATGTGTCCCTGAAGTGACCAGGAAATCCTTGAGAACCAATCTTCATTTCCTAATTCTGCCTGAGAATCAGACATACATGCAGAGTTGCTAAAGAAGACCTACCCTGGGAAAAGGGGAAAGAAGAATAGAATCTGTACCAATCACCAAGGACATTGCTCTCCAGAGAAACTACAGTTTCTCCAAAGACAAAAGAGAACTGTCACTACTAATTGATACCAGAGGTGACATCCGTTTCTTAAAAACACAGTCAGATGGTCACTGATTACCTTCTCCTGTTTCTCCTGCCTTTTTTTTAAGCACTTCAGCATATCTACTATCCCAAAGCCCGCATCCTCAACCTGTATCTTTGTTACTTAATGTTTGCTTATACTAAGACCTCTCTCACAGGCTTCTCTTTACAGTCAATGCTTCTCTTTACAGTCATAGATCACTCGCTCCTTTTCAGTCTCAGTGAGCTGGTTCTAAAATTCTTTCACTATGAGACTTTATCTCCTTAACATGGACAATTGTCAGTATGTCTTATTCTTCTCACACATCTCCTCCTCATCAATCTTTCTCTGGGCAGAAGCTCTTCCTGGCCCAGAGCTCTATATTATTTTTTCACTAGTTGCTTGTTAGGCAAAATGTCTCACACAACCTCTCTCCTTTATCTTCCTTTTCTCATTTCTTATAATCCCCCAAATCTTTTATAAGTCACTATATCCCATCTATTTCTATTATCTTCCCAACAATCTTGGTCAGGTAAGTGGGAAAGGTGCTATTATGCCCAGCTTACAGAGGAGGAGCCTACACATAGAAAGAGGAAAAGACACAGTTAACAGCGGGTTTGCAGCTTCCAACCCAGTTATCCTGACTCCTAATTCCGTCATACAGTAAAACCTATTTTGTGAATGGACAGGAATATGAAGCTACGTGCTCCCAGGCCAAGAATTAGTTCAAAATCCTTTAGATAATGTACTTCTCGTGTAAGTCACTAAGAAGGCCATGGTCTCAGTAATAAGAAGCATATTCAGCTTTATTTAAGGAGAGTATATCTATAGGATATAGAAAAGTTACAACAAGGCAGGATTGCTCTCTGTGTCATCTTATCTAAAAGCTCAGTGACACTATCCCGTAAGATCATACAGCTCTATTCTAAATTTATACCATTCAATCTTCAGAAATCAATTTGATTTCCCAAGAAGGCTTTCATGTTAAGAAGGAATTTACATTGACCAGCCAAAATCAGTATTCTAGTTTATTTAGTAGCTATATATTTTCCACTAAGAATTTCCACTAATAAATTGCTATTCAGGTTTGTCAAGAGATTGACTTATAAGCAAGATTCACAGGAATTGGCCCCCTCAGGTTTAATAACTCTTAAATGAACTAATAAAGGAAGTTCCTAACCTTGTAAAGCTGAAGACTAGACCTTGGACCCTTGATAACCTCACCAAGGTACAGCCATAGGATGAGGGCCAGCCCAAGAAAACCAAGCAGTCTTTCCTTTTCCCCTCAACACTTACATTTTTTGGCCACAAGACATGGGGCGCAAACATAAGGGCAAGGTTATAGGCAGACATCTTATTCTTGTCTTGTTTCTTTGCTGTCTGGTACAGGAGATCAAGCAATAACTTCAGCAAGTTACGATTGGGTGGAGGGAGAATGAGGAAGAGCAACTGAAGAGCCTCAATTTGCCGCTCTTTATCTGGTACATTGGTCTTGTTTCCTTTATCATCAAACTGCATCAAATCTTGAGGACAAAAGAGATGATTGCAAAGGAGGGAGAAAATACAAGCAAGAAAAAAAATCAATGCTCCTACTATTTATTATAATCAAAGAAAGAAAAAAAAAGAATCAAGCATAAATAGAAATTATAGCAAAATATAATAACAAAATAATGTCAATACAACTCAATAATAAAAAGAAAAAAACCCAATCAAAAATGGGCAAAAGACTTAAATAAACATTCCTCCAAAGAAGATACACAAGTGGCCAGTAAGCATTTGTATACTCAGTATCATTAGCTATCAGAGAAATGTAAATCAAAACCAAAATGAGATACTACTTCATAACCGGAGGTGTGGCTATAGTCAAAAAGACTGACCAAAAAAAAAAAAAAAAAAGACTGACAATAACAAGTGTTGCCAAGAATGCTGAGAAAATTAAACTCTCCTACACTGCTGGTGGGAATGTAAAATGGTGTGACCACTTTGGAAAACTGTTTGGCAGTTCCTCAAAAAGTTAATCATAGAGTTACCATATGACTTAGCAATCCCATTCCTAGGTATATACTCAAGAGAAATGAAAACATGCCCACACATATCTTTAATAATGCCACCCCCTTCACATTTCCTCACCGAGATATTTTACTGCTAAAAAAATATGAGAGTGAATTATGCCCTGATAACAGGATGATCCAGGCAGCTCCTTATGGAGTCAGAATCATTGTTTCTCCCCTAACAGGCTACACAGGTTATCAATAAAAACAGTCCCCTAGATAATCAGAATTTCAAAAGACACTGAAAACCATTTGGGTATAATTCATATAGACCTGAAAATGATAACAACGTGTTTCTGAAACTGTTTAACTTCAAAAATAATTCCAGGTTTAGGAAGGGCAGATAATATTTCTAGAAACTGTTCCCTGTTAATATGAAATTGAAAACAAAAATCCCTCCCAGTTATCAGCAAGGGGTATCAAATGCTACACCTGTGCCACACCTCAGTATGATATCAAAGAACAGTGAATCATGGGGTGGTGGAGGGGCGGTTTCAGATATTGCACTAAATAAACTCAACAGGAAAGCAAACAGAACAAGCATTCTTCATGTTAACCCTTATAAAAAGAACTTATCAATATTTCCCATATCTTTTTCAAATATCCAACAACTTTATTTCTCCCCCAAAATAACTGTAAAATTATGTAACACTCTAGTAATATTTTCTCATTTGTATCATCTAAACTGTTCCTGAAAGTGCTAAAAAAAAATCTAATCTTATTAGATTTTAGAAATTCAAAACTAGGGGTTTTTTTTTAAGTAGTAAAAATTATTCAAAAGAAAAAAATCTATTTATTTTCCTTAAAATTAGAAGCAAGAGTAAAAGACTCAAGGGTAGAAAACTAAGTAAATATAGTATGGATGTTGATCCTGTGTGCACTTAGAGCCTATTGCAGCATAACAGCTGTGCAATTTAAGAATGAATTCCCTACCACACAAGCATAAAGGAGAAAGAGGAAACTATTTATGAGCTGAAAATGGAACATTCTCCAAAACACAGTAAATGAAAAAAGCAAACCACAGAACCATGTGTGTAACACCCTACCATTACATAAAAAGAGAGAAAAAGAATATATGTTGGTGTTTGTGTCTAAAATATCTCTGTAAGGATACATTAGAAATCAACAGCATTGGTTCCCTCTGGGAAGAAAAACTGAGTGCTGGGAACAGAGGTGGGAAAGAGGCTTTTCACTGTATACTCTTTGAACCTTTTGGATTTTAATTCATGTGAATGTATCACCTATTTAGAAAACAAGTAAAATTATTTTTAAGATTCAAATTTCCAAGAGTAGAGATGATTTCAGCTGAGGTATATTAATACTTAGCAAAAGCCTCAAACTAAGGCAAATATACCAAAACTGTGACTACTGATTTGGGTAACTGACTTGGGTGTGTCAATCAATCCAGTGAAAAGCATACATTAATTAAGCAACTAAAATGTTCACAGCACAATGCTAGGATCCATCAGGATACAAAAATAGGTAAAACCCAGACTTTATCTTCAAAGAAGTTTATTCAACAAAAAAAAATTTTGACCAAATCAACCATAAGTAGCCAATGCTTATGAGTATTCAGAGAGCCCAGAAATATCATGAAGTCTTAAACAATATTAACAGAAGCATTGCTGTGGGTTACAAACAACAGAATATTCCAGATGACTTTACTAAATTGAAAGAAATGTATTCACATCTCCTTCTCACCTCCTATACTCACCAGCAATTTTGAGGTGTGCATGGAAATGTTTATGTGTCAGCAGGGGCTCAGGTAATTCTCCTAGAAACATCTTCAGCAAGGTAGCAACATCATTTGAGTGAAACTCCCCTGATTCCAAGTCGATATCAGTTCCATTATTGAGAGCATCCCTTAAAATCTGCTGTCGGACACTATTCCCTGGTACTCTAAACAAACCCTCTACTCTCAAGTCTGTTCAGCATGGAAGAGAAACAGAGGACATGAAAAAGGAAATAAAAAGAGGAATTATGATTAAAATAAGTCATCTAAAAGACTACTTTATACTTGAAAGACCCGTTACAAAGAACTTGAAGGAGGTTTTTGTCTTTCTTCCCAGATTAGTTTAGAACCTACTGGCCCCTGAGGAAACATATCTGAACATCCCTGAGCACCCAGAGATCTCCCAGACTGAGAGATGGTCCACCCAGGAGTCACTGAACCTCCTGAGGCACACCTGGAAACTGAATTTAACCTTTTTTTTTAAATTTTCTGTTGAAATATAGTTGATTTACAGTGTTGTGTTAGTTTTAGGTGTACAGCAAAGTAAGATATATATATACATATTCTTTTTTCGATTCTTTCCGTTATAGGTTATTACAAGATATTGAGTATAGTTCCCTGTGCTATATAGTAGGTCCTTGTTGGTTATCTATTTTATATATAGTAGTGTGTATATTGTTAATCCCAAACTCCTAATTTATCCCTCCCCACTCCCTGAATAGTCAGAATGGGCTTGAAAAATAAGGTGGAAGAAAGCCAAATCTCCCTGAAGGCCCCTTCCCGTGGGTCATCCCAGACTTTGTTGGAGGAGCCGAGTTCATCTGTGGAGGTTCATTGCTCCTGTAAACAGTTTCCCAGCCTAAAATGAATCTAGAGTCTCTGCGCTGCCCCAGGAATTAAAACTCTAACCTATCAGATCACCTTTCAGTCTAAGAGATTCCCAGAAGCTCAGGGTCATCCCAACTAAACGATTCTTCCCTCCCACCTATATTCTAAGCTAATCTAAGGGGATAAAAAAGATGAGACATATTGTTTTGGTTTGACCTGGAAGAAGCATGAGAGTTCATGTTTTCAACTTAGGTCCATATTTCTTTGTATAACCCCCTAATTCAGGGGTCCAAGTTCAAATGCCTACAAGGCCAGGCTGGTAACAGTCAATGAATGAACAGGAACCCTAACAAACTGAGGAGCACCTACCTGTGCTCCAGCTGACTGTGTCCAAGTGGCAACAGGGCCCAAGGATGCTAGATCTTCCTATTATCCAAAGAAGTTGAAAACCTGGACTGTTTCCATTTTAAAAGACTGATAACTAATTTTATTTTTAATTTAATCTTTGCCAAACAAACAAAATATGAATATAGATGACTTAAACTCTTAGGCTGTCAGTTTGCAACCTCTGCTCTAGCTCCTAGCACAATGTCCCATATAGAATAAGACATAAATAAGTGTTAGTGTCAAATTTATCAAGACATCACATAAAGCCACACATTTCATATACACTCAGCTCTGCCAAACACTTAGAGCAATAACATAACCAGTATGACTACTAAAAAAGTGCAAAAGGAATTAAGTGAAGAGTGTATTTTAATCAGAGAATTCTAGAGATGAAAAGTACCTTTGGCGATAAATTATGCTCCCTGGAGTAAATGTTATAAAGGAGCGACGTACTTTTCCAGAAGAAATGTCTCTCTCAGTCAAGGGGAAATTGTGATTTCATAGACACTATCTAATGTATATATATATATATATATATATATATATATATATATATATATATCTTTGAAAGTATAAAACAAATCAATACATGAGATGAAATTTAAAAGGAAATATATTTAGAAACATACCACCTGAAATTATCATTGATTAGTGTCTTTGTTGATGGTTAATTGTCACCTAACAATTGCTAACTCAAGGATGTTAGCTCTCAGTAGAAAACTGACAATTCTTCATTAACAAAGAATGACAAAATTTCAAGTAGTCTTACTTTTGTGTAGATATTCAATCAGTTGGTATATCTGGGCAATGCCTTCCTCTGTCAGTGGGGATCCAAATATTACTCCTTTTTCTGAAAAAAAACATACAATAGAACAAGGCTATATTTTCCACAAATAGTACAAAATCAGCATACTTAAAATCAGCATACCCCTCAAGTATCTTATGTTACAGTTTAGCAAGTATTTTCACAGGTTCAGTAAACAAAAACCTTAAAGTTGGAAGTGTACCAGAAAATGTAATGATAAAACTCTCAATCAACTCTCTGTGAGTTTAATCTTAGATGGTAGGTTCCTTGAAGGCAAAGACCATCTTCTTATTTAAGTAACAATACCTAGA
This sequence comes from Balaenoptera acutorostrata, assembly GCF_949987535.1. Taxonomy (NCBI): domain Eukaryota; kingdom Metazoa; phylum Chordata; class Mammalia; order Artiodactyla; family Balaenopteridae; genus Balaenoptera; species Balaenoptera acutorostrata. Next base: position 31,457,838 of record NC_080079.1, on the reverse strand, counting down.
CTATTGATATTTAATTTAAAAACAAACAAAAAATAGAACTTAGACCCATGATTGTCAGAGCATGACAGATAATCCACCAGAGTTGGTATAGGGTCTGATCTGTTATAATGTTTAAACTTTTTTTGCTGCCCTCAGGATTTCCTAATATTTAAAAAAACAGGGGCTTCCTTGGTGGCTCAGTGGTTAAGAATCTGCCTGCCAATGCAGGGGACACGGGTTCGAGCCCTAGCCCGGGAAGATCCCACATGCCGTGGAGCAACTAAGCCCGTGTGCCACAACTACTAAGCCTGAGCTCTAGAGCCTGCAAGCCACAACTACTGAGCCCATGTGCCACAACTACTGAAGCCTGCACGCCTAGAGCCCGTGCTCCGCAACAAGAGAAGCCACCACAATGAGAAGCCCGCGCACCGCAACGAAGAGTAGCCCCCGCTCACCGCAACTAGAGAAAGCCCGCGCACAGCAACGAAGACCCAGCACAGCCAAAAATAAAAAATAAATAAATTTATTTTAAAAAATAAATTAATTAAAAAAAATAAAAAAACAAAATAGTACCTCTTTAACATCTTATCAAAAGCAGTGTTAATAGTCATAATTTATTATATATATCACTAATAACTTATTTCTGAGAAGGCTTTTATTGGGTGATTCATAGGTATTTGCCTTATAAAAGCGTTCCATGGAATGAAAACATTTGAGAACTATTGCAATAAAAAAATGTTCAAACTTTCTTTACTGTACTCACCAGCTGTGAAACTTTGTATCTTTAATATTATTTTAGTATAGTATTAATAGGGCATGAAAATCAAGGTGCCCCTGATAACTACCTAAACTAATCATGTTATCTCTAGGGGACTGATATATATGCTTTAATTTATCTAGATTGTTTTTATAATTTCTATTAATATTACTTAAGGTTTTACTACTCATGTAAATGAAAAAATGACAAAAAGTGCTTTATAATAATAGAAACTCCTCCATGAATATGCAGATGTTCAGAGTGAAGCCCAGGGAGCAGCTGAGACCTGCCCCCTTCACAGATACATCTCCTACCCTTTCGCTTGAGAGACATTAGAGACCGGAAGAATCCTGATGCCGGGCCGGCCCCACCAGGCAACTTAAGGTCCACTTCTCCCATCAGCTGAGCCAACTCAGTTCCAGGCAAGTCGATGAGCCTTGTGATATTGCTGACCACCAACTCGGTGAACACCTCAGGTTTCTCATGTCGGAGTTTCTCCACAAAAAAGTCAGGATTGAAGATAATGGGCTGACTTCGAAGAGAAGAATCATTGCAGATAACAAAATTGCAGATGGCATCACTGAAAACAATGAAACAGAAGAATCTTTGGGGGGATCATTTTTAATACGTGTTTCTCATTCCCTCTCAACCACACAATTATTCATTCTTTCTGTGGGCTAATCTACATACTGGTCTTTTGAAAACCTAATCCGCAATCTGCTGACTGCATAAAAGACGACAATTTGGGCTTGGTGCTGTTTAGGTTATATCCACCTAGATACTTAGAATTTTAGTTTAAAGAAAAGACACCAAATAGCCTCTACGATATGACCTGAATTTGCCTCTTAATTTTAGGCATTCACTGCAAGAAGATATAGATCCTTACAGCCTCCTGAGTCTAAGAGTATATTAGAACTGGCAGTCACATAGACCACTTTCCTTATTAAAACAGTCAAACCCTAAACTATTACCATTAAATTCTTGTAAAACATCAGACCTGCAGCTGTTCCCCCTAACACAGCAATGGGTAATCATTAAATTAAGGCCTTCTTGGGAGTACAGCCAGCACCGTATGGTATTTCCCATCCAGTGATTAACTGCTGACAGTAACATAGGCTAGTCGCAAATGCCACAGAAACCACGTGACAGTGAGCATGAGACTACTGAAGAGCTAAAACTATATCTAAACAGTATAGTAGACATTTTGAAAACATTTACTCTACCCTTAGGGTTCTTTGGTTCCTGGGTCCCTACACAGGCAGCTGTTTCCTTATAATCAGTCCCCTTCAACTGAGCCAGGCGCTTTGGATTCTGTTCCTCATAACCAAAAAGCCTTCACTAGAATGGAAGGCACTTACAGGTACATAAAATAGATATTAATTCAGCCTTGCCAAGGCTCAGAAATAGGTTTTATTTTAAAATCCTTCATTCTGGATGGCTCTGGCCCATTGTCTAAGTCCAAACTTTGCTCAGACAGGTTCTTCCTCTCTAAGGCACTTGAAAAAATTCTGTATTTTGCTTCTAATTTCACTCTTCTATCACTGAGTAATACCCAGCAGATATGTTCTGTTGGCCCCTGATCTTAGCTGGTTTTCCACTCCTAAATTATTTGGGCTATACTTCTAGCAAAGCTCCCCTGACTCTCAGAAATATTTTCTTCCCTATTGTTTTCTAATTTTAACATGTTACATATAAGAACTGTATTATTCCATCTCTTGTAGCAGACACATCACCACTTGTTTGTATCCATTATCAATCATCTCTAATGGCTTATTCTAATTTTCATTATATAAACAGCCATCTATTATACAACCAATGAGTAAATATAACACAAGCCAGAAAGGACAAGTCATCACATCTGTCAGGCAAAGCTGAAATCCACCTGATTCAATCAAACATTCCCACAATAAAAACAATCACAACTTAAAAGTTTCCACAACACCCTAGGTACCAAAGCACTGTTCCAGGAAAAATGATATCTCTAAACATTAAATATAACTAATCTTTAACACACTTTGCCAATACTACATGGATCTTTTTTTTTTTTCTGGCCACACCACATGGCATGTGGGATCTTAGTTCCCCTGCAGTGGAAGCATGGAGTCTTAACCACTGGACCGCTAGGGAAGTCCTACATGGATCACTTTTAATATGGTATAATGAAAACAAGGCATGGGTAAATTTCAAAGTTCATCTCTACTTCCTTGAAAAGTTATCACATAATTTTAATCAACAGCCCAAATCTTCAGTTGGTGGCTACTAAATTTCTTTTCTCTAAAATGATAACATAAGAATTTACATAAAAATTAAAAATTATGAATGTGTATTCTCAAGCCAAAAAGTCATTAAAGAAAGAGAACTTAAAATGCTGTTTCCTCAACCTTTTTATACACTAAGGTTATTTTTCCTGTATAATTTTTCCTGTATAATCATTGGCAAATGATTATAATACAAGCCAAATAAAATCAAAAGCAATTTCATCCTAAGCATTGACAAAGCCTTTTTTTTTAATGTCAGCTTATTTCAGTCAAGAAATAAGAGTCAATAGACAACTATTACTTATAATCACTGCCAGTGAGAAATTACTACTCTACTGAGAGAGCCAGAAAATCATGAAATGGGTTAGCACTGAAAAGAGTCTTATAATTTATCAGATCTAAGCTTTTATGGATGTCACATCCCTTTTAATTCTGAAAAACAGAATTCAGATCAAATTAATTCTAACATATAAATGTACATGAATAGCATCCATTATATTCCTAAAGTAGAAACACATACATACATATAACCTCCAGATCTTTAGTTTATTAATATCCAGAGTAAGACTCAGTTGAGATTCCAAAACTTATATCACAGTTGACCTTCAGGCACTAAACTGGATCAAATAGACAAGTAGAAAGGAGACGGAAGCACAAAACCCTACTACATCGTTTCTCAACAGAATCCTTTCCACCTTGCGGTCTGCTCCCTCCTAAATAGGTAGAATAGGTAGGAGAATAAATAAGTTCAAGGCTGCCCCTACCTATTCACAAGGGACACAAGAAAGAGATACCTTAGGAGTCCTAATACACAAGTAACAAACAAGCAATCTCAGTTTCTTTTCCCCTTCTGTTTTTTCTCCCCTTCCTTCCCATAATCATTCATTTTTGTTCTGTCTCACTTTAATTTCTTTAATCTAGTTCTTTTTTTTTCTTTCCTCTTCTTCACTTTTTCTGAGTGGAGCATGTGGTAAGACAAAAAGTAAGGGAGAGAAATGGTTAAAAAAAGGAAGTAAAATGGAAGATAAGAGATGGAAAAGACAGATACAGTAGGTTATGTTTTTAAATTATCCCCATATCACAAAGTCCGCTAATCTTTTTCCATGGAATACATAGTACCACAATATAAAGCTGAGAATATCACAGAACATGGTCAAGAACTTAAGAGAAGTTCCTCCTCTACAATATCTAATTTTAAAACAAACTCTAAGTTTGTTCAAGTTTAAGAAAAAAATTAATTTCTTACATAAGTGCTGAAAGCTTCTGATGAGGCATTGGTAGATCGAAGAGACAGGAAAAACGCTTTCTCCTTGTTTGTTGTAACAAAGAAACCCTCCTTTCCCTGCCCCATCACAGCCTACACAAATTCCAGACATGTTAGAGGACACAAGGGCACATTATGGGGCCTGAAAGGCAGTACTTATTAGGACTCTAACCACTCATCTGCAAGTAGGAACAAAACAGAAATTAAAAACTGGACCAAGTTAACTGTATTTGCCAACATATAGATGAAAAGCAAGAGTAGTCTCCCATCACACTGAAAGTTGTATTAGACAAAACAATCACACAATATAAACAGTATAAGGACAAGCAGTTTTATAATATAAAAGGAAGCGTGATCCCTACCTCACGTCATACACAAAAAATAAATTCCAGACAGAATAAGGATCTAAATATGAAAATCCAAATTTTTTTAATTAATTTTTATTAATTTTTATTGGAGTATAGTTGCTTTACAATGTTGTATTAGTTTCTGCTGTACAGCAAAGTGAACCAGTTATACATATACATATATCCATTCTTTTTTAGATTCCCTTCCAAAAAAGTCAAACTTTAAAAAGAATAAATTAATGAGGCAGAAGAAAGATTTCTTAAACATGACATAAAATGCACAATCCACAAAGAAAAGATTGAAACATTTAACTACATTAAAATTTTAAATGTCTGTTCAACAAATAACATTATAAACAAAGTTCTCAAAAAATGAAGTCACAGTGCCTCTGGAGAGAGGAACTGGATGAAAGAACAGGAGTGGGAGAGAAACTTTTCACTGTATGCTTTTTTGTATTTTCTGGATTTTTTTTTTTTTTTCTGGATTTTTGACTCATGTGAACATACTACCCATTCATAATAAATAAATAACAAATAAATGTAAAACTTTAAAAGTAATAATAAAAGACAAGCCATAAACTGAAAAGAAACACTTGTTATGCATATAAAAGGATTAGGGGCTTCCCTGGTGGCGCAGTGGTTGAGAATCTGCCTGCCAATGCAGGGCACACGGGTTCGGTTCGAGCCCTGGTCTGGGAAGATTCCACATGCCGCGGAGCAACTAGGCCCGTGAGCCACAATTACTGAGCCTGCGCGTCTGGAGCCTGTGCTCCGCCAAGAGAGGCCGCGTTAGTGAGAGGCCCGCGCACCGCGATGAAGAGTGGCCCCCGCTTGCCACAACTAGAGAAAGCCCTCGCGCAGAAACGAAGACCCAACGCAGCCATAAATAAATAAAAATAAATAAATTTAAAGGATTAGTATTCAGAATTTATCAATATACCTAAAATTTATAAGAAAAATACACTCAAAGAAAATTAGTCAAAAGATATAACCAAGTAATTCATAGAAGAGGGGTCTAAATGACTAAAAAACATGAAGAGAATCTTAACTTTAGAAGTTATCAGAGTAAAGAAAATTGAAAAATGGTATCTTTCCCCACCTATCATTTTGGCATAAACTATCAAATTCAGGCTATATCTTCTTATTCTTAGTTTGCTAGGGGTTATTTATTTATTATCATGAGTCTGTGCTTAATTTTATCAAAATTTTTTGACAATCAAATAACTTTTCTCCTTTATTTTGTTTATGTAGTGAATGACACTGATTAATGTTAAACCAACTGGGCATTTCTAGAATAAACCCAATATTGTAATGATGTATTATCATTTTTATATATTACCGAATTTAGTTTGCTAATAGTTTGTTTAGGTTTCTCCATTTATGTTCATAAGTGAGATTATCATGGAATGGTCCTTTCTTATATTGTCTTCATTAGGTTTTGTATCAAGGTTGTGCTGGCCTTACAATGTGAGTCGGGGAGTGTGTCCTATTTTTCTGTTTTCTGAAAAAGTTTATGTGTCATTTCTTCTTTAAATGTTTGATGGAATTGGCTGATGAAGCCAACTGGACTTAGAGTTTTCTTTGTAAGGTTTTTAATTATATATACTCAATTTATTTTGTGTTACAGAACTATTCAAATTTTCTATTTCTTCTTGTATTAATTTTGGTAAGCCATATATGTCTAGGGATTTGTCTATTTCACATAAATATTCAAACTTTACTGCATAAACTTGTTCATAATATCCTCTTAGGAACTTTTTAATGTGTCCAGATTCTGTAGTGATGTCCTCCTCCTTGTTCCTGATATTGGTAATTTACGTTTTCTCTCTTTTTTAATTTATGAATCTTATTAGAGATTTATCCATTTTTATTAGCTTTGTCAAGGTTCCAGCTTTTGGTTTTACTGAACTCCTCTATTACATGTTTGTTGTTTATTTCACTAATTTCTGCTCTTATCTTTATTACTTCCTTTCTTCTTTACTGGATTCAGGATAAGGTGGCACTGCAAATCGGTGGGGAATGAATGACTTTTTCACGAAATGGTGCGGGGACACGTGGACATCTATAGGGGGAAAAAATGAAAATTGACACCTATGTCACTATACACAAGGTCAATTCCAGGCGAATTATAGATCTAAAGGTGAACAACAAAACAATAAGCCTACTAGAAGGTAATATAGAAGAATATATTATTGAACTCAGGGTGGGGAAATAATTTTTTTTTAATTTTTATTTATTTATTTATTTTTGGCTGCGTTGGGTCTTCGTTGCTGTGTGCGAGCCCTCTCTAGTTGTGGCTTGCGGGCTCTAGAGTGCAGGCTCAGTAGTTGTGGCCCATGGGCCTAGTTGCTCCACGGCATGTGGGATCTTCCCGGACCAGGGCCCGAACCCGTGTCCCCTGCGTTGGCAGGCAGATTCCCAACCACTGCACCACCAGGGAAGCCCGGGAAATAATTTTTAAATAACACATAAAAAATATTAACCAAAAAGAAAAAGATCAATACAATTGACTTCATTAAAATGAGAACTTGTGTTTATCAAAAGACACCATTAAGAAAGTGAAAAAGAGAGTGGGAAAATATATCTACAATACATACAGCAAAATAAAGGCTCATATCCTGAATATATGTAGACTTCATATTAATCAATAAGAAAAAATAAATAGCCTAATAGAAAAACAAGCATGAGATTTCCATAAAATCTCATTTGAAAAACTACTCAATATCATCAGACATCAAGGAACTGCAAATGAAAAAACAATGACAGAGCTTCCCTGGTGGCGCAGTGGCTAAGAATCCGCCTGCCAATGCAGGGGACACGGGTTCAAGCCCTGGTCCGGGAAGATCCCACATGCAGTGGAGTAACTAAGCCCGTGGGCCACAACTACTGAAGCCTGCAGGCCTAGAGCCCATGCTCTGCAACAAGAGAAACCACCGCAATGAAAAGCACCGCAAAGAAGAGTAGCTCCCACTCGCTGCAACTAGAGAAAGCCCGCACGCAGCAACGAAGACTCAACGCAGCCAAAAATAAATAAATAAATAAATAAATTATTTTCTAAAAAGACAAAAAATATAGTGTTTAGAGATACAGTCTCCAACTTACAATGGTTCAACTTACGATTTTTCAACTCTATGATGGTGTGAAAGCAATATGCATTCAGTAGAAACCGTACTTCAAAGTTTGAATTTTGATCTTTTCCCGGGCTAGCGATATGTAGTACAATACTCTCTCGTGATGCTGGACAGCAACCATTCTGTACCCATACAACCACTGTTTTTTCACTTTCAGTAGCGTAGTCAATAAACTACATGAGATATTCAACACTTTATTACAAAATAGGCTTTGTGTTAAATGATTCTGACCAGTTACAGGCTAATGTAAGTGGTCTGAGCATGTTTAAGGTAGGCTAGGCTAAGCTATCATGTTCAGTAGGTTAGGTGTATTAAATGCATTTTCGACTCCATCATAAATCAAGGAAGATCTGTACTTGCTTAAGTAGCAAAATTGTAAAGAGAAGCAAAGATGTATTTACCATTCAGGACAATGGCTACCGTTGGGGGTTAGTGATTATGAGGAGGCCAGAGGCCATAAGGGGAGTTTCTAGGGTGCTAGCACTGTTTTTGCGATAAAGTATTCAGCTGGGGGAAAGGGGAGTGGTTCATTTGAGGTAAATCTGTAAAATGTTAACATTTGTTGAAGCTGGGTGTTAGAAAGAGTACTGATTATATTATTACTTGTATGTATAACCAACATCCTTCACGACAAATTTTTTTAAGAAACCAAGTAGTTTTGACCTAAGTCTTGCTACAACTTGATGTAAATATCACAGAAAATCAAAGTACAGTATATACTAAAGGTTAATTTCCTCATCATAAAGGTTTTTGCATAAATGTCTAGAACCAGGAGAATTAGTAGTTAAGTATACAGGCATACAGAAATAGCAAGGACTCCAGTATTTAAATGCATATACTAGGCAACTATCCCAAAGAGTAATAGAGGAAAGACCTACCCCTCAAAAAGGATATTTTTTATTACCTATAGTCTGCAATGATTACTTTTACCACTAGATGGAACTCTACATGTAAGGTGATATGCTTAGTGAAAGGACTGGAAACAAAATTCACAGCTGAAAAATCAATTACATAAAAATGAAATGCAGGTGCTTTTGAGGCATGTTGAACCCATGAATCTGCAAAATTCAAGGCAGTGGGAGAAAAAAAAAAAAAAAACCTGTATCCTGCAGATGTATCTTTTGGCTGACTACTACCTAAACTACATACCCACAAAACTAAATGTTTCCTCCCTAGTGAATTGCTTAACTTGATTTGTTCTCCAAGAACCAAAATCTTGGCAACATCTATCAAAATATGAGCTATATTTAAAGTTGTCTAAACCTGACTTACCACCCTGAGAGAAGTATGCACTCTCTTACTACTTTTTCAACCTCTGGCTCTGAAACATGGCTTTAAATGTGTCACTTTATTGGACAGCTGTTAGATATGAATAATACAAGTATTAAAGAAGAGGTTATTATTCTTCCCTTTTTCTACATGCCAAAGTTAAACTGGTATTATGAAAGTTGTACATAAAAAGAAAGGATAAAAGTAGGCCCCGTGTGTCCAAGCTGGCAGGGTTTTTATAACAGAAACAGTTTAAAGTTGATGAGTAGTACCACAGTTTTTCAGGAAATAATATCCAATTTCTTAAACAAAAATTTTGAAACACTTGCATCCCAAGATCTGCCCTTAAGAGTAGCTGTCCAAGGTTTTGTAATATGGACCTCTTATCACTAATTTAGACTCCAATCATCTACAAAAAATATATTTGGGGCTTCCCTGGTGGCGCAGTGTTTAAGAATCTGCCTGCCAATGCAGGGGACACAGGTTCGAGCCCTGGCCCGGGAAGATCCCACATGCCGTGGAGCAACTAAGCCCATGCACCACAACTACTGAGCCTGCGCTCTAGAGCCCACAAGCCACAACTACTGAGCCCGCGTGCCACAACTACTGAAGCCTGCGCGCCTAGAGCCCATGCTCCGCAATGAGAAGCCATGACAATGAGGAGCCCCGCGCACTGCAACAAAGAGTAGCCCCCTACTCACCGCAACTAGAGAAAGCCCGCGCACAGCAACAAAGACCCAACACAGACAAAAATAAAAACAAAAAAATTAAAAAAAAAAAATATATATATATATATATTTGGCCCCTATATTTATTTGATCCCAACTTGAACTAATTTCAGACTACTAGAGCAACTTGATCTGAATTAAAGTGGCAGATGAAGGAATTCCGGATTGCTTACCCTCTTAACCTAAACATTCTGGAAACGTGATCAAGATTTTGCCCTATGAAATGACGATGGAAAGTTCTCAGTCAAGAAGGCTAATTATTCTTCCTCTGAGCACCAATAACACAAGTTTATTAACATATATTTAACTTGTCAATTTTTATCCCTTTGGGTGTCACAAGAATTAGTATTAATTCTGTTGCTGCCACCTCCCTTACTTTTTCTCCCCCAGGCTGGTGTACAATTGGAAGAAAGTTTACTTGTGTTAGAAAAGTAACAGCAAAATTCCCTATTCATTTGGAAAAGTTCTATAGGATGCTTCACTGACAACACAGTGTCTCTCGTATCATTATCTTAAAGCTGTTTACCCCTCAAAAAAGTATAGTCAAACTTCAGGAGACTATCTTTTCCTACAGACTTTAAATGCCATGAGCCTCAGGCAATTAAAACCAAAGTATTTGTACCTATGATTAGATTAGGTTCCAAAAGACTACTTCTAAATCCACTTGTTCCAAAGTCCAGAGTGATATTAATACTATCCTAGAGACAGCTACTGCTTTTGCTCTGGCATATGACTTGTTCGTATCTATACAACTTCACATATTGAAAATTCTTAAGAGCTTTAATCTCTTAGTCAGTATCCTACGAAACTAATCGTAAGTCTCTTCATCAACCATCATAAGAAGGTGAACTGCTTTTCTGAGGCACATGTTAGCCAAACAAGAAATCACAGCCACTCACATGTCATTTAAATTCCAACTAACCGTGATCTACTGAGTGCTTTATAATTTTAAGAAACTGTAAAGTACAGGAACAAGAAACTAAACTAAGTCTCTGGCATCCAGAAGCTTAAAATTCACTAAACACTACTAGATACTATTTTTTTTCCACTATGTCTGTTTTCAAAAATACAAGTGGTCAATTACAGGTGCAATTAGCACATGGGCACCCAGAAGGCGCCATGAAATGACTTTAAAAATTGGGTTGTGAACAATTTTTCTTTTATTGCATTTGCACATAAATGTTAGTCTTTTAAGTGTCATTATTTTAAACAGATCTTGGGCATTTGCTAAAACTCCTTTGAAATTGGAAGCAATTATGAGACTTTTTTCACTGTAGTAAATCTTAAGCAACCACCACTTTGGGGAAACACAATACACTTTCCCACTCAGCACTGTGAGTGACACCAACTGTTGAGATGATGAGATACTGAAAAGATGGATTCTAATATATGAGATTTTACAGTGCATGAAGTATACAATACATTTGAAATGAAATTTTTACAATTTAAATATTCCAATTTCTTATCAACACTTTTATTTCTTAACACCTATAAAGAATCTATTGTGTCAGTTAAAATATTTATGCTTTAATAAATTTAGGCTTTATCCTCTGTACAATTTTTTTTTTTTTTTTTTTTTTTTTTTTTTTTGCTGAGTGCAGGCTTTCTCTAGTTGTGGTGCGTGGGTCTCTCACTACGGTGGCTTCTCTTGTTGCAGAGCACAGGCTCTAGGTGCACAGGCTTCAGTAGTTGTGGCTTGCGGGTACCAGAGCACAGGCTCAGTAGTTGTGGTGCACCGGCTTAGTTGCGCCACAGCATTGGGATCTTCCCGGACCAGGGCTCAAACTCTTGTCCCCTGCATTTGCAGGTGGATTCTTAACCACTGTGCCACCAGGGAATCCCCCCTCTGTACAATCTTAATATACATACCCTGGGTTCAAATTTTCAATGAAAGTTTAACACAATGACATAACTGTATGTTTCACATTGGTGTACTTATTTTTAATATTCAAAAGCCATGTTTATTCGATGAAAAACACGGATTGAAAAATGATTGATCTCTTGCTTAGGGTCATCCTAACAAATGAAGCAGATTGAACAGAAGATCTAATTAAGGAGAGCTTGGTCACAAGGACAGCAGCCACAAAATGACCTGACCAAAAGAAAAAAAATAATGTAGACCTTGTTACTTGAGTGAAGAAACTATTAGCGCAACAAATGCAGGGACTGTAGGGATTCCAAAATTCAGAAAACTTTAAAATGCTAAATAGACTTAAGCATACAAAAGCTAGCCATATTTCAAAGGGCTTATTATAGTGCATGTAGTGTTCTCGCATTAAAGTTTGACTTTCGGGGCTTCCCTGGTGGCGCAGTGGTTGAGAATCTGCCTGCCAATGCAGGGGACATGGGTTCGAGCCCTGGTCTGGGAGGATCCCACATGCCACGGAGCAGCTGGGCCCGTGAGCCACAATTACTGAGCCTGCGCATCTGGAACCTGTGCTCCGCAACAAGAGAGGCCGCGACAGTGAGAGGCCCGCGCACCGCGATGAAGAGTGGCCCCCACTCGCCGCCACTAGAGAAAACCCTCGCACAGAAACGAAGACCCAACACAGCCATAAATAAATAAATAAACAAATACTTTAAAAAACAAACAAACAAAAACCAAATTGTAAAGTTTGACTTTCTTAGAGAGCAGAAAGTATTCGATGATAACATCAAGAATGTTACTAAATGATATTCCTGTACACTTTCTTGGTTTCTCATCTTCCCAATTGTTAGTTTCCTGTTATTTGGTGAGTTTTTCTTTGGTGTCATTGTTTTTACTTACTTGGTTTTATCCTTGTAATTGTGTTCAGCATAAAAATAAAACAAGTGAAGGGGCTTCCCTGGTGGCGCAGTGGTTGGGAATCTGCCTGCCAATGCAGGGGACACGGGTTCGAGCCCTGGTCTGGGAAGATCCCACATGCCGCGGAGCAACTAGGCCCGTGAGCCACAGTTGCTGAGCCTGCGCGTCTGGAGCCTGTGCTCCGCAACAAGAGAGGCCGTGATAGTGAGAGGCCCACGCACAGCGATGAAGAGTGGCCTCCACTTGCCACAACTAGAGAAAGCCCTCGCACAGAAACGAAGACCCAACACAGCCATAAATGAATGAATGAATAAATAAATAAATAAATAAAAATTAAAAAAAAAAAAAGTAGTCAACCTTAAAAAAAAAAAAAAAAAGGGCTTCCCTGGTGGCGCAGTGGTTGAGAATCTGCCTGCTAATGCAGGGGACACGGGTTCGAGCCCTGGTCTGGGAAGATCCCACATGCCACGGAGCAGCTGGGCCCGTGAGCCACAATTGCTGAGCCTGCGCGTCTGGAGCCTGTGCCCCGCGACGGGAGGGGCCGCGATAGAGAAAGGCCCGCGCACCGCGATGAAGAGCGGTCCCCGCACCGCGATGAAGAGTGGCCCCCGCTTGCCGCAACTGGAGAAAGCCCTCGCACGAACCGAAGACCCAACACAGCCAAAAATAAATAAATAAATAAATAAATAAATAAGAAAATCCTTTAAAAAAAAAAAAAAAAAAAAAAAAACAAGTGAAGAACTTCATTATATAATCCCAATGTCATTCTTTAGTTACAATTCCTAAATTAATGAGGTTCCCCCCTCCCCAAAGGTACAATTAAAACACATGTAGCAATTGTAGCTGTCATAGGGCATGCAATTACAAATTTAATATTAAGAACCACGCAGGTGGTTTCTATATTTCATTCATGAATTTTTTTTCTCTTTTCATTGATACTGATAGAACCCAACTGAGACATCTCTATCTCTAAATGGACGACATATTATTTTAAAGCATGTCAAATAATGTTTTACTTCTTTATTGTAACACGTTTCAGAAACTTGGACAAAGATCAACCAAATCATTTTAATTTTCTATGGTGAAAAATGAATGGAGCAAAAAAAGAAAATTAGGATAATATAATCAGGAACATTTTTGAAATAGATGTAGCTTTACATGGTATGTTGGACAATATTTTCTGTTGAAGTGGGGAAAGTTTATCTGTTACAGCTTGGCTCAGATCATTATCGTATTTTGTAATCTTACTGAGTCCCAAGAAATTTTTTTTATGCTATGTAATATACCCTGGTCAGTAAGCAAAAGAAATAAGGCCCAAACTTAATTAAACTTATATGCCTTATCTATATACCTTTAAAGGAAGCACCTCATTTTCATACTTATGAGTATACATAATATTTTAATTACATATTAATTCTTCTAAAGCTTAAGGGTTAATAAATACTACAGCATAACAAAACTCAGCTGGCAGGAGATTGAATTTTTCTGTGATTCTAACTGTTTCATTCTTGCAATAACAAAAAACTGGTGTCTAGCTTTCAGGTAATAGTTCAGCTTGACAAATCATCTGTATTTAATTTAATAACTGATATTGTTATTTATGTTTTCATCTGATTATCTTAAAAGCTGTGGCTTTATACAGTGTTATAGTTTGATACTAACACATTTCCCATTATAAAATGTACTGTCATTAACTCACTCCATATTTAAATAATTATTTATAAGGTAAATCACAAAACTTGTGAGCTTCTGACAAACTCACTCTTTTTTTACCCATCACTATAGTTTTATACTTAACTACAGAAAAGAACAATGGTTTTCCTACAAGATTTTAAGTAGTAGCTAAAGACTGTAACACGAAAGATGATACAAGATCATGAACTGCCAAATGCATGGTACAGCCAATGAAAGCTCTAAGAATTCAGAGTTAGGAGAGAATCTTTCACCCTTATACAAGAGTTGAAATTTGAGGTAGGTCTTAAAGATGAGAAGGGTTTGACAGTGGAGGAAAAAAAAAAAAAAGATAAGTAGTACTTAATTAAAGGGCTTTTTTGTTTGGTTTTTTATTTGGTAGGTTTTTAGGAAACATAAAATGCTTTCTCCACACATTAGTGGCAAGCCCTTTTCAAAACGTAACTTGAAGCAAAGGAGGGTGCACAGGGGAGTTATGAAGATGGGTGTAGTGGACAACTGCTGTTTGAACTTCCCACATCTGTTTTCCCGTTTCCCCTTGAGCAACAACCTCTTCCGATCCTTTAATCTATGTAGTTTGGTGGGCTGACCCTACTCCCTGGCCACCAGTGTGAGCACAGGACCCAAGCTCACCTCATGGAAACATTTCATCCTCCTCACTGATTCAGACAAAGGCCCACAAGTCAAACCAGGACAAAAAGACTCAATTCCAAGATTCTTGCTAGATGCTAAGATTGCTAACCAGATGGAAGATTGAAGCTGTTGGTGGTCCATTTCTGCCACCTTTTGTGAAGAACCTGCCCTTTTATAAAGCAAATACAGAGATCAGATCTAAGAGAGCAAAAAGCAGATGCCTGGGACACTGAGATTTGAGATCTTCAATACAGATTAAGCTGTGCTTGATCTACGCCCTGGACTTTTGTTTCCTGAGCTAAGCAGTGTCTCTTTGTGCTTAAGCTAGTCTGTTTCTGTCACGTATGACTGAAAGAGCCCTAACACACAGAGATGTGTAAGAGTGTCTGCCCACAGTACGAGCCCTCCTTTCCATGCTTCCACCTCCAGAGGACAGAGCGGGCTTCTTGAGTACTCTGCCTGCCTCCTCCTCCTCTGGAGCCTCGGTTCTCCAAGACCAGTCTTGCAGGCTTCATCACCGCTGCCTCCAAAGCCTGGCCCTGCGGCCGTGGCTGGCAGCCTCTACTAGTAAGTCACCCTCTCTTCTTCACATTTTCCTTTTTAAATTTCTGTCTTTTCTCTTGCTCTTCTCCCTTCCACACCATTTTTCCAATGCTTCCTAGTTTTTCACAAGCCAGTCCTGGTTTTTCTTACAAATTGGAACTTCTTTTCAGCCAAATCACAGCACATAGCATGCAGCCTTTGGTTCTTCAAGTGGATTCATTTCAGCTATTTTCACTGTTCCACGTTACTCAAAGATTCTTTAAAAAAAAAAAAAAATCAGGGCTTCCCTGGTGGCGCAGTGGTTGAGAGTCTGCCTGCCAATGCAGGGGACACGGGTTCGAGCCGTGGTCTGGGAAGATCCCACATGCCGCGGAGCAGCTGGGCCCATGAGCCACAATTACTGAGCCTGCGCATCTGGAGCCTGTGCTCCGCAACAAGAGAGGCCGCGATGGTGAGAGGCCCGCGCACCGTGATGAAGAGTGGCCCCTGCTTGCCACAACTAGAGAGGGCCCTCGGACAGAAACGAAGACCCAACACAGCCATTAATAAAAAAAATAAATAAAATAAACACAGAATAATCATTTAAAAAAAAATCATAAAACTTCCAAGCTTAATGCTGTTATGCCAAATTCAGAGCTAAATTCTGGATAAGAGGGTATTACTCCAACTGATAATTACAACTGAAAGCTACCCTGGTGCAAAAGATCCATGTGCAATACCCAATCCTAGAACTAGACCAAAAAAACATTACTGTACATTAGACCTTGGCAGAAATGTAGTAACTCTTTTAAAATGATATATATTTCCCATCATTACAAACACCAATTTCTAAAACCTCATATAACTACATGCCAGTAACCCCAAGTAAAAAGATATGAAAAGTTAAAGTAGCTTGCTCAAAGGCACATACGGCTTTAACTGAGGGAAAAGTATCAATAAACAACGTACCTGCTGGGATCTTTGCATGTTTGAAATTGCAAAGACCAATAAGGTAATACTATATATCTTAGACATCAGCCTGCCTCAAAAAAATAAAATCAGATAAATTATATTTAACCTAATAACTATTGTTTAACAGTCTTGCTTCAGGCTCTTTATTCCAGAAAACTGTCATTCCATTTGGAATGCATATAGACCTTTACAAGCTTACACACAAATAAGTTTGTCCGAGCAAATTTAAGCACCAATCACCTTCTTGTCCTCTGACTTGTTTCTGTCCCTCCTCATTCATTCAGATCCTACACACCACCTCATACTTTTCTATAGAATAGACTTACGCAGTGTTGAAGCAAAGGGAAGCTAGGAACTTGGAGATATGATTCTCCATGTGCCAGTTATCAATTTATTGCCTCTCACCCATCATTGCCTACTCTGCAAAAATGGAGCCGGAGACTTTTAAGTGTATTTCCTTTTCCAGCTGGCACAACGTTAAGCATTATGAATAAAGAACACGGCAGAGACAGTGTAGGAGGCAGGGCCTTTCCCTCTCCGGTTCCAGGCTGCTCATCTAGGCAAGCTCCTGCAGCGTGCACAACTTCTCCACTGATAGACTCCAGTTTACAGCAGCCAGCAGCACCCACAAGCCAGTTGCTTCCCCCCAAGACACCTCCCTATTAACAGCTTTCCGCAGTGTTCTCTGCCATTCTGTGAGCCACAGCCATGCCTTCTCCAACAAGGTGGGATCTCTGCCCTAGGGTACCTTTTCTTAGTACATTCTATCTCAGCCCTATGGATTACAGTGGATTCTTTTCTTTTTTTCAGCTTTATCAAGCTATAATTGGCAGACAAAGTCATAAGATATTTAAAGTGTACAACATGACGACTTGGTATACATAGCTGATTCTGATTTCTCCCATTTGTATATTGCCTAGAGATCTCTTTACTTCTTATTAGCCAATCCCTTGTTACTCCAATCCCCTGTTATAATCAATAATTCTTTATACTAAACGTTCTTTGTTCAAATTACTGTATAGTTTCTGTGTCCTAGTTGAACCCTGACTGATATAGCAGGTAAAAACTAGCAAAACATCAGCACAAAATAGATGGGCTCTGGCATTTCTAGAAACAACCCATTCTAAAAGATGGTTAATAAAATGTAATTAAAAGGGTTCACTCCAGGTAGCCAGAGGGTATCTTCAGGAAGAAAGTACTGATAAGCGCTGATTTAAAAAAAAAAAAGGGGGGGGACTTCCCTGGTGGCTCAGTGGTTAAGAATCCACCTGCCAATGCAGGGGACACGGGTAAGAGTACTAGTCCAGGAAAATCCCACATGCCATGGAGCAACGAAGCCTGTGTGCCACAACTACTGAGCCTGCACTCTAGAGCCCGTGAGCCACAACTACTGAAGCTCGTGCACCACAGCTACTGAGCCCATGTGCCACAACTACTGAAGCCTGCGCACCTAGAGCCCATGCTCCACAACAAGAGAAGCCACCACAATGAGAAGCCCACACACCACAATGAAGAGTAGCCCCCGCTCGTCGCAACTAGAGAAAGCCCGCGCGCAGCAACGAAAACCCAATGCAGCCAAAAATAAAATTAAAGAAAAAAGAAGAAGAAGAAAGCAATAATCTAATCAATCAGCTGTAATGTGTCTCTTTCAAGGATAAAATGGGAAAACCTGACATACATATCAGGTATATTCTTTTTTTTTTAATTGAAGTATACTTGATTTACAATGTTTCAGGTGTACAGCAAAGTGATTTAGCCACATATATACATATATATATATGTATATATACTCTTTTCCAGATTCTTTTCCATTATAGGTTATTAGAAGATATTGAACATAGTTCCCTGTGCTATACAGTAGGTCCTTGTTGGTTATCTATTTTATATATAGTAGTGTGTATCTGTTAATCCCAAACTCCTAATTTATCCCTCTCCCCCGTCCTTGCCTTTCCCCTTTGGTAACCATAAGTTTGTTTTCTATGTCTATAAGTCTATTTCTGTTTTGTAAGTAAGTTCATTTATATTCTTCATGCAAATTACCTAAATTGCCTTTATCGATTGGCTTGTAAGCCTGAATAGAGTCAGTCCCCAAATCCATCTAACGGATAAAATAGTTTCTGGACTTGCAATAACAAAAAAGACTGCCACTCTCTGAGGACTTCCACACAACCATCCAGCAACCTCCCTCTTTTGCACTGTTTAATCTCACAAACTCTAGAGCTAAAGGTTAGAGGCAAAGAAAGGTAGGCCACTGACCAGTTTATACAGATTAACTTTAAAATTCTATTTTCTTCTTCCCCCCTCCTTCTACCAAGACTGGCCTTGTCTATAAATATAATGGTCAAACTCTCTAAGCCAGATAACTGATAAAAATGTAAAATAAAAAGATTCAGATTCAAGAAAGACCCCTGAAGAATCTATTCCTCATTACCGTTCATAGAATTTGACAGTACAAATAAAAAACTGGATTCAGGGAGTTCCCTGGTGGTCCAGTGGTTAGTTAGGACTTGGCACTCTCACGGCCGTGGCGCCAGGTTCAATCCCTGGTCAAGGAACTAAGATCCTGCAAGCCTCCTGGGTCGGCCAAAAAAACAAAACAAAACAAAACAAATTGGATTCGGACATTTAAACCATGTTTTCCGCTTGTACAAGTGAGAAAAGACAATTCTTCCTAAGATCAATAGGTTCCATCTATCACTTTTCTCAAAGGACCACACAGCTGTCTTATAAGAGAAAGAACAATATAACAAAAAAGACTTCAGGAAATCTACGGTGTAGGTAAATCAGCAGGATACAGGACACTTTCCCCATCTTCAGGCACCTTCCTTATCCTCCAAAAACATTTCCAAAATGGGATGTAAGTATCCCGAAGTCTGTTCCAAAGCTCCCTAAGTTCCATGGGCAGGCTTGGGCTCCAAAACTTAGACGCTGCTGGCATATTAACTGTCTCCAGCTTTTCACAAATGCTATCACTTAGGCGGCTTGCTCTGCCTCCCTCCACGCCTATATGTTCCCGTTTGCTTTTTCTGGTTCACAGTGGGTTTCTTTTTTTCCAGTGAACACTGAGGTTAGAAGCCTGTGACTCTTTGTTATCAATTTCCCCTCTTCATCTAATAATAGTTAGTACTTTCTTTTTATGTCGTTTTTCAACTCAAAAAGTACTGAGCTGTATTTCCCTACTGCCAATTGTGTGGGGAGGTGGCTATATTTCTTTTCCTGCTTTAGCTTTTCCTTTTTCTGTCTTTGGCCCTTAAGAGTCTCTATTATTTTTATACCACTATGGGTAGAGTGGGCACCTTCTATTTGTGGATTCTCCTTATTATTAGGTGCAGGCTTAAAATAATAATGAAGAAATAGAAATAGAAAGCTAGACAGTTCTGAACAGATGATCATATACTCTCCAACACGCAAATATGTGTTGATCTGTGCAAATCAGACAACTCTTTCCTCCTCTTTATGGAATACAAGGGGCCACACCACCAACAGAACATTAGAAAGGTTAATATCTGCAGAACATAAAATAATTTGCATGGCACTTATCACCACAAGGTAATATTTTATATCTTAAAAATGACAAAAACTATTATTCATTCATTATTGACCACCTAGACAAAGCTAACTGTTGGGAATACGTAATAAAAATATACGTGTCCCGCCCTAAAAAGCTTTAGAAAACTCAACTTCTCTTTTACAATATGAACAGTTTCAGGTTCAGATAAGATTCTGGGAATATCTACTGATCATGTAACTAATACTATAGCCCAAAATTTAAATTCAAACAGCAACATCCTTTAAAGAAATTCAAACAGTTCCCACTACAGAATGGTATTTTGTCTTCAGATTTTCATCACAATTCAAGATTTTAGAGCAGGCTGAGGGATGATCTAATCAAATTTATCAACCCCCTCTATGGTTTCTGGGCAAAAAAAACGATGAACCATTTATAGGCAGCTCCAAGAGGGAAAACCTCTTCCCTATAAAATAGTAAATAACACATTCAACCACTCCCATCTCTGCTAAGGAGGGACTCCAGTGCCCACTCACAAACCCAGCTTTCCAAGATTTGGAATCTCCTATTCAGTATAAACAGCACCAACAGACACAAAGCCAAAGCACCAGGGCAATGTAAATAAGCTCACTCTACTGAATTCTAATATACATTTACTCAATTAAGACAACTGAGGTCTCAAAGCTGGGGTAAGACCACCTGGAAATTCTTTCTAGGAGAAGCTAAATTTCAGTGTGCCTGCTTAGGAGAAAACACTCTAGAAATAAAGTAATGATTTCCTAAACTGCAGATCCCTCTGATCTGGTCTTTAGTTGTTCTACTAGGAGAAAGAAAACCTATTACGTTTGAAGTGCTTATTATCTACTAGGCTCAACGCTAAGAGCTTTAAAAGGATTGTCTGATTTAATTCTGACATTCTCTGGAATAGACATCATTATGTCCATTTACAGAAGAAGAAACTGAAGCTGAGAGAAGTTTAAAAATTGGGCCAAGTATTTTATTCTTTTTGGTGCTACTGTAAATATGATTCTTTTCCTAATATCCTTTACAGATAGTTCATTCTATCTGTATAGAAACACAACTGATTTTTGTAGGTTGATTTTTGTACCCTGCAACTTAAACTTGTTTATTTCTAACAGTTTTTTTGTTAGTGTCTTAAGGGTTTTCTATATATAAAATCATGTTGGGACTTCCCTGGTGGTCCAGTGGTTAAGAATCCACCTTCCAATGCAGGGGACTCGGGTTCAATCCCTGGCTGGGGAACTAAGATCCCACATGCTGTGGGGCAACTAAGCCAGCGTGCGGCAACTACTGAGCCCGCGCGCCGCACCTAGAGCACCTGCATGCCGCAATAAAAACAAGAACAAAAGACAAGTGTTGGTGAGGATGGGGAGAAATTGCAACATTTGTATACTGTTGGTAGGAAAGCAAAATAGGGCAGTGGTATAGCAAATAGTATGGAGGTTCCTCAAAAAAATTAAAACTAGAACTACCATATGATCCAGCAATCTCACTTCTGTGTATTTATCCAAAATCGCTGAAATCAAGATCTCAAAGAAAAAAAAAAAAAAAGATCTCAAAGAATTATTAGCACTCTCACGTTCACTGAGGCATGATTAACAATAGCCAAGATGTGGAAACAATCTAAAAGTCCATGAACATACGAACAGACAAGCAAAATGTAGTATACACATAGAATGGAATATTACTCGCCTTTAGAAAAGAAAATTCTGCAATATGTGACAACATGGATGAACCTTGAGGACATTATGCTAACTGAAATAAGACAGTTGAAGAAAGACAACTGATTCCACTCATATGAGGTATTCACTTACATGAGGTATCTAAAATAATCAAATTCACAGAACTAAAGAGTGGAATGGGGGTTGCCAGAAGCTGGAAGAGGAGGAATGGGGAGTTACTAATTAACAGGCATAAAGTTCCAGTTAAGCAAAATGAACAAGCTCTTGAGATCTGCTGTACAACACTGTACCTATAGTCAACAGTACTTATTGTACTCTTAAAATTGTACCAACAGGGTAGATCTCATGTTAAGTGTTTTTACTACAATAAAATTTTTTTAATGTTTAACTGGCCCAAGGACTCAAACCCATTTCCAACTGACACTCAAATCTGTGCTCCGACTTAACCACGTAAACTGCATCGAAAGAGATTAAAAAGTACTGACAGCGTTCTCTCTCTGCGCTGTTAGACGTTAGGAAATTCGCTTAGCAGCTCTGGGCTTGAGTTTCCTCACCATCAAGATGAGTCTCAGCGCAAAGGCGGGCAGTGCTTCCACCACCAACTGGTCGGTTTGCAGCCAACGCCGCTGGTAGTCCCCCAACGGGCATCAGCAGGACCAAGCGCGGGCCCAGCTGGAGCCCAGCGCCGCGGCCGGACCACCGCGCCTCAGCTCCCGCAGGCGCGAAGATGAGAAACGCCGCGGGAGAAAGGAACAAAGCCCGGCCCCGCTGGGTCACCGTGACCCGGGGGAAGGGCATCAGTACGACCAGCCCACGGCCTCGTTTCCAAGGCAGCTGGACCAAGAGCTCGTCTCACCTCCGGCCAGATTCGCCGGCTGGCACCTCCCCTTCACTCTGCGCCTCAGTCGCCATCTTAGTCAATAAACTTCTTTCACCACCCCCAACCCCGACCCCGCCCCCCTGCCTTTGGATTGGCTAAGGTGTTTCCCCCTCTTTTACACGATTGGATGACTTGACCGGCCCTCCTCAACCTAAACAGCTTCATGATATTATAGGTCTATTCAAATAACTAACCGTCCTTGGTCGCCCCCAGTCTTCGCGGAAAAAAAGGAGGGGGGAACCCAGCCCCGAGGCCTGCCGGGAGTTGTAGTTTCTCATTTTGATTAACCCTTCGGATTCCACCGACTTTTAGGTTCAAGTCAGAAATAACAAGCGAATGCTCAAATTTTGTCCTGATGTATAAAACTCAGAATTACAGATCTGTTGAATTTGAAAGTGACTTTAAGAGTCACTCTCTAAAATGCAAGATTCGTTTTCTGTCCTGATACAGATTGATATACCCAGAATTGTAGGTACAGAGTGGGAGCCAAGAAGTACTTATTAAATTTAGTTCACAGCCTGCTTTCTTTAGACAGCATACGGGGGGGTCACTTCTTCATTCCACCTGCTCCCTTCCAGCTTTCCAAAGAACCCACAGAGTTTGCCTCTCTGATCTGAATCATGGAGACAAAACCTGCATAATTTTGTCCCTGGCTGAGCTTTAATCCTCAGTGGGAGAAATAACCATAATTATGCTTGCCCTCCCTGCCTCACGGGCTTCTGGTGAGGATTAACTGAGGCAACAGATGCGAGAACATTGTAAACTTAAAGCATTAATTTTTTCTCTGTATTATTTTTCTTTGCTGGATTTTTCTAGGAATATTTTTCCTGTTCTTCCTTTTGACATCCTTTCACCTGAGGATCTCCCAGCACTCTCCTTCTCTTTCACTAAGCTCTAACCACATGTATTTCAGTTTCTCAAAGCCTTTGTTGTTTTTCTGTCTGGCCTGCTTTATTACATTTCACATCTCAGTTTAAAAGTCACTGGTTCAGGGCTTCCCTGGTGGCGCAGTGGTTAAGAATCTGCCTGCTAATGCAGGGGACACGGGTTCGAGCCCTGGTCTGGGAAGATCCCACATGCCACGGAGCAGCTGGGCCCGTGAGCCACAATTGCTGAGCCTGCGCGTCTGGAGCCTGTGCCCCGCAACGGGAGGGACCGCGATAGAGAAAGGCCCGCGCACCGCGATGAAGAGCGGTCCCCGCACCGCGATGAAGAGTGGCCCCCGCTTGCCGCAACTGGAGAAAGCCCTCGCACGAACCGAAGACCCAATACAGACAAAAATAATAAATAAATAAATAAATAAATAAAAAAGAAAATCCTTTAAAAAAAAAAAAAAGTCACTGGAATTCCCTGGCGATCCTGTGGTTAGGACTCTGCACATCCACTGCCGGGGCCTGAGTTTGATCCTTGGTCGGGGATCTAAGATCCCGAGAGCCGTGTAGGGTGGCAAAAAATAATAATAATAAATCAAAAAATAAATAAAAGTCACTGGTTCAGATGCCTTCCATGCCCCCCCCCCGAATAAACCAGTTCCCCTACTAAACTTTCACATAACACTTGTACTCTTCCTTCATAGTTCTTATCACAACTTATATAGTTTGTGTGACCATTTGTTTCACGGGAGGGTTCCCAACTAGACATCCTGCCACATGTGGGTGGAGGCTACATCTATTTTGCTCCCTGTGGCATGTGGCACATAGTGGCCTTCAAAAAATATTTTTTCAGCAAATGAATAAGTAAATCCTCAGGCTCTATTATCCAAATCAAAAATTGAATCAAGTATTCTAATAGATTATTTCAATTGATGAATTTATAAGTTTGGTAAAAGTGTCTAAATAAAATTGCATTTAGTTTTACGTTTAACAAATTGTCCTTATTGTACAAATGCATGAAAAGAAATGCAAAATTCAACAAACACATATCAGTGAAATTTTTCACTGAACCCCAGACAGCCTTGGAAAATCCAGGTTGCATAACTGCTGTATATACAAAGCAGGGAACCCAAGGCTCAAATTCTGCCCTTTCCCTGAAGTGTGAACAGGTTTCCCTCCCCCCTGCCGGCCCCGTGACACCCAGGACATCAATTAATTGACTGAGTGAATTAAACTGATGCTTTCACACAGAAGAAATGTTCAAAACTTTAAACTATTACCACTACAACTAGGAAGAACACCATATTTCTGGTTCATCTGTTTTGATGACATTTTTTACACAAAGTCCTTCACGTTTGGGGAACTACAGCACCGTGTTAAGAGCATGGGCTCTGGAGTTAGTGAGCCTAGGCTCAAATCTGGCTCCATCACTTCTAGCTGTGTGACCCCAGACAAGTTACTTGACTTTCTGATTCTATTTCCTTTTCTGTAAAGTGAGGACAATGATAATTCTCAGAGGGGTATTGTGAAGATTAAATGAGATAATCTCTGAGGAGCTGCTTCACAGCAGAGTGTCTGGCGCACACTAAGTCTAGATAAATGTTCAAGGTGAGATGATGAATATTAAGAATGCTAGGGGGGCTTCCCTGGTGGCACAGTGGTTGAGAATCTGCCTGCCAATTCACGGGACACGGGTTCGAGCCCTGGTCTGGGAAGATCCCACATGCCGCAGAGCAACTGGGCCCGTGAGCCACAACTACTGAGCCTGCACGTCTGGAGCCTGTGCCCCGCAACAAGAGAGGCCGCGACAGTGAAAGGCCCGTGCACTGCGATAAAGAGTGGCCCCCACTCGCCGCAACTAGAGAAAGCCCTCGCACAGAAACGAAGACCCAACACAGCCAAAAATAAATAAATTAATTTAAAAAAAAAAAAGGGACAACTGATTTAAAAAAAAAAAAAAATGCTAGGACTTCCCTGGTGGCGCAGTGGTTAAGAATCTGCCTGCCAATGTAGGGGACACGGGTTCGAGCCCTGGTCCAGGAAGATCCCACATGCCGCGGAGCAACTAAGCCCATGCGCCACAACTACTGAGCCTGCGCTCTAGAGCCCGTGCTCTGCAACAAGAGAAGCCACCCGCACTGAGAAGCCCACACATTTCAACGAAGACCCAACACAGCCAAAAATAAAATAAATTAAACGTATGGACACCAAGGGGGGAAAACTGCGGTGGGGTGGGGATGGTGGTGTGCTGAATTGGGCAATTGGGATTGACATGTATACAGTGATGTGTATAAAATTGATGACTGATTAAAAAAAATAAAAAAAGGAATACTAAACTCCACGGGAATTCCCTGGTAGTCCAGTGGTTAGGACTCCGAGCAAGGCCCAAAAAAAAAAAAAAAAGAATGCCAAATTCCCTTC
This sequence comes from Balaenoptera acutorostrata, assembly GCF_949987535.1. Classification (NCBI taxonomy): domain Eukaryota; kingdom Metazoa; phylum Chordata; class Mammalia; order Artiodactyla; family Balaenopteridae; genus Balaenoptera; species Balaenoptera acutorostrata. Next base: position 31,432,117 of record NC_080079.1, on the reverse strand, counting down.
TCAGATAACACTTCTATCTCCATTGCTGTGTGATAAGGACCATACATTACTCTTGAGGTTACAGTTTAATCGGTTAGCCTGGAGAGGGGAGTGTCCCTCCTCAAAACCAGCTGTCCTGCTGTGACTTCTGATTACAAGCAAGTATCAGTGCTGAGTGCTCTAAAAGTACCCCCCAGCCAACAAGCCTACACACCCTGTTTCTGCGAGGATGTCACGGCTCCCCCGAGATCATCTTCCTTACCCGGTCTAGTTATTGATTGTTAGAGCGACGATAAGCACAGCTGTACAGCAGGCATTCTGAAAGTTCAGAAAGTCCTCTTGATTCCAACAGCCTGGCTGAACAAAAGGTCACAGAAAAGTGGCCCCAGCCCTCAAGGAGTTTACAGTGGACTCAGGGAGACAAAATGGACACATGTAAGTCACATACAACAGAAGACAGTTTAGAATTATGAAAGACTAAATACCAAAGTAGAGAACAGACTCGCAAGAATTCAGAAGTGCGGAGAAGGGAAGAAGGCCAGGGCTGTAAAGGATGGTTGAAGAGCGGAGGCATGGATGTGAGTCTGCCACAAATGTGACTGAAAATCCATCTACCTACCCCAACAGACCTGGAGCTTTGGGCAGATGTGGTATTCGAATCTTCTTTGTGTTTCCAGGCCCTGGCCTCAACGGAGGCGGGTGGGGTGGGGGGAAGGAGGAGGGAAGCAAAAGAAGGAACAAGATGGAAGAGAAAGAAAAGAAGGATCTGCCCATGACCCCAGCCCCAGCATCATCCTCTCCCCTCCCCACCTCTAACCCCACCCTCCAACGATGCAAGTGACCTGGAGTCCCCAGATGCATCTGTTTTCCACTTTTGTTCTTGCTGTTCCCTCGGCTTGAATTAAAGCAGGACATTTTGATGCCCACACCAAAATATAAAAATATCATGTGTACAAAAAGCATTTCTGAGCCTTACATCGGTAATGAGCCTAGATAGGGATAGAGTGAGGGTGCTTATTGAACATTAAAAAAAGAAAAAAGTTTAAAAAATATAATGATTTGTTCTCTTGTCAAAAAGGCCAACAGTCCCACCAAAATATCATGTACTCACCTGTAATATCCCTTTCTTTCCCTCTTTCCTTTGCCAGAAAACTTGTATTTGTTATGATAAAGTCTTTGGAATCATTATTTTAATGTCTTTTTCATCATCTGTTAATATTTAGCTCTTTTCTTTTTATATTGTTTAATTACACAAGTAATACATGAAGACATTTTCCTTGTAAAAAAAAAATTTTTAATAATACAGGTGAAATCTCCCTTGTTGACTTCCCCCCACATTCTAGCCCCTCCTCTAAGAAACCACTATTTTCTGTTTGTGTCTGTTCAGATCTTTCTCTATACAATACATTTATTCAACAAATATCTATTGAATGCTTACTATGTGCCAGGCACTGTTCTAGGCCTGGAGATATAGGCATAACAAAACGTCGCTCTCTCATGGTGTCTCATTCTAATGGTAACACACACATACATAGAGAAATACATAATTTTAATTTTTAGATAAATGGTGAAATGCTGTGCATATTATCCTTATACATGCATCTTAGAGATTTTTCCATGTCGATACACCTAAATCTGCCATTACTCTTCCTTTTTTCTTTTTTTGACCGCGCCGCCCGGCTTGTGGGATCCTACTGCCCTGACCAGGGAGAGTCCTAACCACTGGACCGCCAGGGAACTCCCTGCCCTTACTCTTCTGAACTACTGTGTAGTATTCCATATTATAGATGCTCCCTGGTTTATTTTAACCATCCCCTCCAGGTGTACATTTAGATGTATGTCAATCTGGATGGCAAGCACTGGAAACTGACTTTGGCTACCGTAACAGAAACTGGATTTGTTGGAAGGATACTAGGTTGAAGAGCTGGCAGGAAGGAAGGGGGCTAGGGAGCTGGAAACCCAGCCAAGTTCAGTCCATTTAGTGCCACTTGAGTCTAAGCACAGTCACCCCTCTGCTGATTTCCCACCTGTTCGTGGGTCCCCACGTCACCCCCTGGAGAGGCAGAGTCATCAGGGAGAACATCTGATTGACTTGGCCTAGGTCGCTTGTCTCTACCCTTCTGCCTGGGGGAAGCTCTGTCTCCCAACAAAGCTCTCCCAGTGGGGAATTACCTACAAAAATGGGAAAAAATTAAAAGACAAATGTGTGCTACAAATCAGTCCCAATTTTTTACTTCCTGGGGCACCTGATTATTCTGGGCTGGGGCAGAGCTTAACCCTTCAGTCTCCTTCAGACACACTAAAGACTAACATCTACATTATTCCACATGTTGAAAAAAGAAAACTGTCCAGCTCTGCTACAGAATCCTCTTCAAGACTGGCCACAGGGCCGGAGAGCCAGGGAGGGAACTCAATGAGGTGAAGGAAAGAGGAACCAGTTCTGTGCAGCTAAGAACGACCGAGTTCGGGGCTGGAACCTCAGAGTAAAAGTTCTGGGGGTCATTTTCCCCAGCCAGGACAACAAGCTGGGAAACAGCCAGGTCAGTGGCAAGAGGCTGGCAGAGAGGAGACTGGAAGCGTGCGCAGCCCAGGGCATTTCTGATTGGGAGTCACCATCTGTCAGGCACTGGGCTCAGCGCTGGGGCTACAGAGTTGAATGAGCCATGAATCTACCTTCCAAAAGCTCAGACTGTAGTTGGAGGGCAAGGGGGCCAGGCTGTCTGGGCCACAGCAGAGGCAAGGACCAAATTCTCTGAAAGCCTGAAGCTGCCTGGCCTGACGTGGGGCAGGGTCTGAGGGAGGCGGCAGTGGTCCTGAGTCTTGCAGGGTGAGTTGGAAGACCCGCAAACCGACCAAATCGTTTTGAATTGGAATCTCTCTGGTGCTCTAATCAAAAACCCCAAACCTCAGGTGAGGAGGCCCCATGTGCTGATGGTAAGTTTCAAAGCAGTAACATATATGTGATGTTCAGGAATGGGCCAGTACATTATGAACTCTCCGTGCGGGGTGTTATCTCCACTGTCATGTGAGCTGAAGCCTGGAGGAATCCTTTTTTCCTGCCACTATAACCCATTCTTGTGGAGGCTGTTTTGGTATAGAGAGAAATTTTGCACATAAAGTTTCTATAGCAACTAAGAAGGGTAACCAGTACATTATGAACTCTCCATGCTGGGTGTTATCTCCACTGTCATGTGAGCTGAAGCCTGGAGGGATCCTTTTTTCCTGCCACTATAACCCATTCTTGTGGAGGCTGTTTTGGTATACAGAGAAATTTTGCACATAAAGTTTCTATAGCAACTAAGAAGGGTGAAGGTCAGCAAAGGCCCAATGGCTTCCCCACCTCTCTGTCCTGTAGACAGAAGCCTTCAGCGGCAGCTTCAAAGTGTCCCCCCAGTCAAAATCAGAAAGTAAAGGAAATTGTCCTTTAGCCCCCTTAGGTCTCTGCAGTCATCCTCAACCATAGGATCCATCTTCTTTCAAGGATGTAGGAAGAGAGGGCAGCCTTGCTCGTTCATTCACACTTCAGTGTGAATTAAACCCAAAGGTACCTCTTCTGGAACATGCAAATTTAAAGGACCACTTTAATTGTGAAATAAAAAGCTTGTCACCCAGTTAAAATAATTTACACAATCATGTGGATTAGGAAACCTGAAAACCTTCTTGGGAGGATTCAATAACCGTGTCTCAGATTACCGTTTTATATTTGCTGCATTTCTAGATTTGTTTATATGATTGATTTGTCTTGGCTTCTCCCACTAGACTGTATGTTCTGTGGGTTAAGGAGTGTATTTGATTTTGCTCACTCAACTATTTATTCAATGAATAAAGGAACAAGTGAATCAAATAAATCAAAGAAGTAATAAGTGAAATAGTGAGGTCACTCAGGTCTTAAAACTACATCCCACCACTACTGGACGTAAGTTTTTGTTTCAATGCGCCCAGCATCACTTTAGGGCTCCTCTGCTCTCCTATCCTCTGTGCGTTTTGTGTGGCATCGATGCCATCTCTGGCTAAAGGAGTGGGGAAAATAACTCTGGCCAATCAGAGGACTCTGGATTTTACAGTCTAGGCCAGCCCAAGTAAATACGGAAAGGAAGTATGCAGTAAGAGCCCCACTGGGGGAACTGAATGGGGTGGGAGGGCAGAGGGCAGGAGGAACCACTGCCTGTTGGAGACGGTTTGTAGCTGGACTGAGTAAGATTTAGATGGGTAGAAAATTGGGGGGATGACATTCTCTGCAAAAAGAACAGGACTAAACATGGAGAGACAGGAACATATTAGATGCATTTGGAAGCTGGCAAGGGCCCAGTGTGACATGAGCAAAGGGCTTCTATGGGGTCAAGATAAGGTTGGATGAGTGGACCAGGGCCAGGCCTCTGAGTTCTGGATACCATGTTAAGAAGCTGAGGGTTTTACTCAGGAGGTAATGTGGACCTATTCAGAGTGGGGGTGGTGAGTAACCCGAGCAGGGCTGGGCATTAGGAAGTTGATCTGCCAGAAGAGTGGATTAAAGGGAAAGAAGCTAGGGCCCAGACACAAGTTGCATGAGCCCAGTCAAGGAAACATGAAGAGCATGGGCAACGGGACCAGAAATAAGGCATGACAACTGGCAGAGGCACTGGAGGAAAGAATCAGACCTTGGGGAACAAGAACCAGGCAGAGTTAAAAGACCAGATTGCAGAACCTGGGTAACAGCGCCTGGGTAGTGGTTTGAGAAGGTCAGGCTTTGGCATCAACCAAAACTGAGTTTGAATCCTGGTTCTGGCTCTGGTAGTTTGTGTGACCTTGCACAAATTTTCTTAACTCTGGGCCTAAGTTTTCTTATCCATGAAAAAGGATAATACTAAACTCAGAGGTTATTGAAAGATTAAAGAAAATAATATGTGTAAAGTGTTTTTCTGTATAGCTAGTGGATACAAAGTTTCTTTTGGGGGTGATGCTAATGTTCTAAAATTAGATTATGGTGATGGTTGCATAACTCTGTTAAATATACTAAAAAACATTGAATTGTACATTTTAAATGTGTGAATTTTATGGTAAATTATATCTCAATAAAACTGTTAAAAAATTAATCAATATATGGTAGTTACTATTATTATCTGCTTCATTTCCTGATCTGAGTACTTCCCATAGGCCTTGCCTGACTGGCATTGCCCTCCAAACCACCTTTGCAGATTTTCTGATTATATTAGCATTGTCTTTTAAAAGTTCCTGGTTGACTTAAACAAGACAGAATGTTGGGCTTCCCTGGTGGCGCAGTGGCTGGGAATCCGCCTGCCAATGCAGGAGACACGGGTTTGAGCCCTGGTCCAGGAAGATCCCACATGCCGCAGAGCAACTAAGCAGCTGTGCCACAACTACTCAGCCTGCGCTCTAGAGCCCGTGAGCTACAGCTGCTGAGCTCGCGTGCCACAACTACTGAAGCCCGTGTGCCTAGAGCCCGTGCTCCGCAACAAGAGACGCCACCGCAATGAGAAGCCCGTGCACCTCAACGAAGAGTAGCCCCCACTCGCTGCAACTGGAGAAAGCTCGCGTTCAGCAATGAAGACCCAACGCAGCCAAAAATAAGTAAATTAAGTAAATAAATTTTAAAAAAAGGATAGAATGTTATTTGTTTCTCACATAGAAGAGATCTGGAGGCAGGAAGTCTAGGACTGTATTTGTGTCTTCAGACCTCGTTTGAGATTCCTTCAAATTCACTGCTCTTTCATAGTTCAATACGGCTGCTAGAGCTCTAACCATCACATCCACATTCCAGGAGATGAGATGAAAGAAAAAGAGAGGCACTTGGCCCCCTTCCTAATAGCGAGATTTTCCAAAAATACCATACACTTCCCACTTACACCCCGCTGGCCAGAACTTAATCACATGGCCCCATCTAGCTGTAGGAGAAGCCGGAAAATGTGGTCTATGGCTCTGGTGCTGCTACAACTTGGTGTTGAAGGGAAGGATAGTAACTGGGAGGCAAAATGCAGCTGCTGTTATAACTACTATTTAACGAAGGCAGAATATAGAAAATATATATGTAAATGCATAAAATATATTTGAAAAGAATATACAACAAGTGTTAGTATAGTTTGCCTCCAGGAAGGGAAACTGGGTGGCTGGGGACAGGAATGGGGGGAGGGCTTTCTTTCACTGTACTCATTTTGACCTTTAGAATTTTGAACCACGTGGCTGTATTATCTATTCAAATAAATAAAACTAAAGTCTTTTTAAAAAATTCTGAATTATACTACCTGACCGTGTGTCTCCTAATTTCCGATTCTGTTGACACCCAGCCATCCAGACAGACACAAAGCCTCTGCAGATCCGAGACTGCCTTCCTTTGACACTTACAGCCAATCACTCTGTAAGTTCAAGCATCTACTTTTCCATTCCCACTGCCATGGTTTGGCAAGGGCAGTACAGTCTTTTCTACAGTCCCAGAAATAAGAGCATTAACTGCATCAGCCTATGTAAGATCATCCTAATAGTCCCTGTAGAGATGTGTTCCTGACATGGCCATTTTTTTACCCATGATCAACATACAATGAGTGTGGGGGGGGTACTTCTCTGGTGGTGCAGTGGATGAGACTCCGCACTCCCAATGCAGGGGGCCCAGGTTCGATCCCTGGTCAGGGAACTAGATCCCACATGCATGCTGCAACTAAGAGTTTGCATGCCACAACTAAGGAGCCCTGGAGCCGCAACTAAGGAGCCCGTCTGCCGCAACTAAGACCCGGTGCAACCAAATAAATAAATAAATATTTTTTTAAAAAATACAATGAGGATGTAGTGGTCCCTTGTCTTTTCATCTCTTCATTCTTTTTTCCTGTTGTAATGGTAGATCTGGCTGGGCCTAGTATAACTCAAAATCCATCAGAGAGGCTCTCAGGCCTTCAGTTTTTCCATTGACTCTCTATAGCTTACACATTTTAAACAATTCCTTGAAATTGCTTGCACTAGGTTTCCCAGGGCTGCTGTAACAAATTACCACAAACCTGGTGACTTAAAACAACAGAAATTTATTTTCTCACAGCTTTGGAGGCCAGAAGTCTGATATAAATAAGGTGTCGGTTGTCAGGGTCGGTTGCTTCTTGGGGACTCGGCAGGAGAAGCTGCTCCGTGCTCTCTCTTAGCTTCTGGTGATTGCTGGCAATCCTTGGTGTTTCTTGGCTTGTGGCAAACATCACTCCAATCTCTGCCTCTTTCCATACATGGCATCCTCCCTGTGTGTCTCCGTGTCCAAATTTCCCTCTTTTAAAAGGATACCAGCCACTGGATGAGGGCCCACCCTAATCCAGTTCAACCTCACATTACATTGATTACATCTTCAAAGGCCCTATTTCCAAATAAAGTCACATTTACAGATTCCTGGTGGACATGCATTTGGAAGGGACCCTATTCTACTCAGTACATTACTCCAGTCACCACCTCTGGGGCTGCATCCCTCTAAACCTTCTTTCCAATCTTGAGTCCTTTCTACTTTTATAAATGGCAAAATACTCCACACTGTTGCACCAGTGTTAGCCCAATCCTTTAATCCATTTTAACTACTGAGTTACAGACCTGACTACTCCTAGCACCCCGTTTAACCAGTGGACAGTTATCTTCCCTGCCCTATAAGCAGTCTCTAAGACATTTTCAACTTCTGCCTTCCCAGTGGTTCCAGCTTTCTGTAGCTGCTACTCTACAGAGAGGTGTTTAATAACTCATTAGCACCTCTTTGCATCTCAGTGTGAATCCCCTAATCTCTTAAATTCTCTCAGTACAAATCCCTCCTCCCCATCCAGCCCAGCTCCTAGAGCCTCCCTGTCTGGGAGCTGGGAGGCAATGAAGGGAGGGGAAAAGGAGCAAGCCTGTGTCTGCTTTGCTGCTTCCAAGGCCCATCACTCAGGGATGCTGCTGGTCTCTAAAACAGTGGCAAGCCCCATTCCTGCCATACAGTTGGAAATCCTCCACATTGGGCAAGAATTTAGTTAACGCGCAGCAGACTGTCTACATCTTTTCAACCCTGGAGTGTGAATCCACAGGATTGCCCTGTCAGGCACTAGGTAACATGCTAGTAAGGTGTACAGTTCCTCCCTTCCTTCCCAATAGTCAGCCCGGAGCCAGCCCTCTGTGCCCTGGGCAGTTCTAAAAGCAGTCACAAAAGTAATCACCCCCTTTCTGTGGCTTATTTTTTTCTAACATTTTATTTATTTTTTTCTAAAATTTTTCAGTCAACAAAATTGAAGGAATTTAACAGTGAACTACCCTATTACCCAGCACCTAATTCCACCTAGATTCTACCATTAACATTTTTTTTAGCATTTAAAAAATTAAGCTATACTTCACATAACATAAAATTCACTTTAAAGTGAATTTTAAAGTGTACACTTTTGAAGAGTGTGCTTCGGTGGTTTTAAGTGTATTCACTATATTGTGCAAACATCACCACTAATTCCAGAACATTTTCATCACCCCAAAAGAAATCCCATGCCCATTATCAATTAGTCCTAATTCCCCTCTCTTCCCAACCCTGGCAACCACTAATCTACTTTCTATCTGTAGATAGAAAGATTTGTCTATTCCGAACATTTCATATAAATGGAATCATACAATAGGTGGCCTTTTGTGTCTAGTTTCTTTTGCTTAGCATAATGTCTTCAAGGTTCGCTCATGCTGTAGCATATAACACTATTTAGTTCCTTTTTATGATGAATTATATTCCGTTGTATGAATAGATAAAATTTTATCATCCATTCATTAGCTCATGAACATTTAGGTTCTTCTAGTTTGGAGCTATTATGAATAATGCTGCTGTGAACACTCGGGTACAAATTTCTGTGTGAAAATGTTTTCAAATCTTTCATGTACATACCTAGGAGTGGAATTACTGGGTTATACGGTGACATTAACATTCTACTCTACATGCTTTATCATATACCCACCTGTCCTAACCATCCTTCTATCTATATATCAATCCATCTCACATTTTTGTGCACTTGAGAATAAATTGCAAACATCAGTATACTTCACCCAGCATGTCTATTAACTAGAAATCAATATTTGTGTAGTTTTTACTTTTCATGTAAAATTTACATACAGTGAATTCTAAGTGTACGATTCAATGAGTTTTTAACACATGCATACACCTGGGAAACCCGGAATCAAGATATCAAGATATAGGACTTGCCTGGTGGTGCAGTGGTTAAGAATTCGCCTGCCAATGCACGGGACACGGGTTCGAGCGCTGGTCTGGGAAGAGCCCGTGCACCACAACTACTGAAGCCTGTTTGCCTAGAACCCTGCTCCACAAGGAAGACCCAATGCAGCCAAAAATAAATTAAATAAATTAAAAAAAAATTTTTTAAACAGTATGACATCATTCTATATCAATAAACTCATATCACTGTAAGAGAAAGCATCCACTCAACAGAATAAAACCAATCCTTTTTTTTTTTTTATAGGTGCGGAGAGCAGGGGCTACTCTTCGTTGCGGTGCGTGGACTTCTTATTGTGGTGGTTTCTCTTGTTGCAGTGCACGGGCTCTAGGCACACGGGCTTCAGTAACTGTAGTGTGTGGGCTCAGTAGTTGTGGCTCGCGGGCTCTAGAGCGCAGGCTCAGTAGTCACTGGCAGGCAGATTCTTAACCACTGCGCCACCAGGGAAGCCCTAAAATCAATTATTAAAAAAAAAACAACAAAAACTGCCAGACCTTTTCCCAAAGTGGTTGTACCATTTTCACACACACAACTATGCATGCATGAGGCTTACAAATTTTGAATCAAAAAATAAAAACAAAAATTCTAAACTGCTGCTACTTATTTTCACTTAAAAATTTTAACTAATTAGGTTCAGAATATTCTAGCTAATAAGTGCTGCTTTGACCACACTCTCAAATGAATGACTGTAAATGAGGGGATGTCTTAAATTTACACAAGGTTATATGTCAAATATATTTCAAATAAAGAAATAGAGAGGATGACCCGTTCATAATAAAAAATACTCAACAAACCAGAAAAAGAAGGGAACATCCCCAACCTGAGTAAGGCCATCTATGAAAACCCAGAGCCAAGGACTTCTCTGGTGGTGCAGTGGTTAAGAATCCGCCTGCCAATGCAGGGGACACGGGTTCAAGTCCTGGTCCGTGAAGATCCCACATGCCGCGGAGCAACTAAGCCCATGCGCCACAACTACTGAGCCTGCGCCCTAGAGCCCATGAGCCACAACTACTGAGGCCGCGTGCCACAACTACTGAAGCCTGCACACCTAGAGACTGTGCTCTGCAACAGGAGAAGCCACCGCAGTGAGAAGCCCCTGCACCGCCAGGAAGAGTAGCCCCCTACTCGCGGCAACTAGAACAAAAAAGCCTGCGCACAGCAAGGAAGACCAAACACAGCCAAAATTTAATTAATTAATTAATTAATTTAATTTTTAAAAAAGAGAGAGAGCCAATATCAAACTTAGTGGTGAAAGACTGAATGCTTTCCCCTAAGATCAGGAATAAGACAAGTATGTCTGCCCTCACCACTTCTCTTCATCGTTGTTCTAGGGGTTTCAGCCCGGGCAATTAGGCAGGAAAAATAACAGGCATCCAGATTAGAAAGGAAGAAGTAAAACTTCATCTCTGTCTGCAGATCATGTGATCTCATATACAGAAAATCTTAAGGAATCCACTAAATGAGGTGATGATTTTTATGACACCCTGTGGAAGTCCCGATTCCCAAGATTTAAAAGTTCATTTGCTGGGGGCTTCCCTGGTGGTCCAGTGGTTAAGACTCCACACTCCCAATGCAGGGGGCCCGGGGTGCGATCCTTGGTCAGGGAACTAGATCCCGCCTGCCGCAACTAAAGACACAGTGCAGCCAAAAATAAATTTAAAAAAAATTCATTTGGGGCTTCCCTGGTGGCGCAGTGGTTGAGAATCTGCCTGCCAATGCAGGGGACACGGGTTCGAGCCCTGGTCTGGGAAGATCCCACATGCCGCGGAGCAACTAGGCCCGTGAGCCACAATTACTGAGCCTGCGCGTCTGGAGCTTGTGCTCCGCAACAAGAGAGGCCGCGATAGTGAGAGGCCCGCGCACCGCGATGAAGAGTGGCCCCCACTTGCCGCAATTAGAGAAAGCCCTCGCACAGAAATGAAGACCCAACACAGCCATAAATAAATAAATAAATAAATAAATTAATTAAATTAAATTAAAAAAAAAATTCATTTGCTTTCTTCAAATTGCCTCTTCCTCCTTTATTCTCACATTCTTCCCTCCACACTTGACAAAAATAAGCCCAACTCTTTTTTTAACAACTTCCCACCTCTTCCCTCCATCCCATTCCTCCCGAAACGTTTGCTCCTGTAATTATCATCTTGGAACTGCCCACCAAGACGCTTGTTTCTACTTATCTGGATCTCCAGGCTCCAGTCTCTTTCTAAATCATGCTACTCCCCTGCTCCATATTTTAAAGTAGCTCTCTACCGCCTGTTTTCTGTGTTTGTGTGTGCATGCTTTGCAGCTAATTGTTAAAACAGCTTTATTGACATATAATTTACATGTCATAAAATTCACTCATTTTAATGATTTTTAGCAAACTTAATGGTGCAACCATTACCATAATCCAGTTTTAGAATATTTCCATCACCCTGATACTATCCCTTCCCTGTAAAGGTTGGTCCACCAAAAGTCTACCTACAAGTGTAAGGTTTGTAAGTTAGGCCTGAGGGTTTGGGATCTTGAATAAAGATTTTAAACCTCCAGGCAATGTGACGGTAAAGGATCGTTTTCTACCTCTTTCTGTTAAAAAATGAAGTCTTGGTTAATCATTAAGCCAACCATGATATCATGAAGGGTTACGGTGGCCGTATCTCCATTTCCATCCAAATAGCTGACCATTTTCTTCTCTAGCTACGCCCTCAGAAAGGATACTCCCCTACTGGGCTGAGGCATTCTTCCTAAAAGAACTTTCTAGCTCGCCGCCCCTCCCAAGACGAGCAACCTCCTCTGCAGTAATGACAGCCCCAGTCCAGGTCCCCACATACCCACACTCCTGATCAAAAAAACATTAAACAGTGGCCTTTCTTTGCCAATTCCCAATCCTCCGCCCCCATCGCACCACAAGGTCCCCTTCTTCCTTTTCATCTCTTTCAGCTTCGTTTGCCTAATCTCCAGACAGATCCCTAGCCTGACGCCTTCTCCTCCCAATCACTCGCCTCACTCGCTCTGCCATCACTTCCCAAATTGCCGGTATCCCGGACAAAGGTGCAAACGCCAAAACCAGATGAGTTGACGCGCCTAAGGGAGAGAAGTGTGTGGGTGTGTGGGTGTAAGTGTCCTTGCTTGTGTGTGGAAGAAACCAACAGAGGCCACGCCGGTGTCCATCTTCTGGAAATACCGATCACGCCCGGCCGAGAGAGCGAGGATCGGCTCCCCAGTGCCCCCCGCAGACAGCATTCAGGGCTGTAGAGCTCAGAGGCATCAAGGCTTCACCCGGGACCCCTGCCCAGAGGGCGCCTCGCTCCGCAACGGTACGGCGCAACCCCTCCCCGGCGCGGTGGTAGGGCCCGGCGGCAACGTCACCCATTGTTTACAAATCAACCCGAGCCGGTATGATTCCGGCTCCCGCGGCTGCTGGCGCGCGGCGAGAGTGCCTGGCGGGCTCCGGCTTCCGCGTCCGCCCCGGCTCCGGCTTCGGCCTCAGCACCGCGCCCGGCTCCGCCGCGGCCCACCGAGCCCCGGGGGCAGCCGAGCCGCCGGCGACTCCCGCAGAGCTCCGGGTGCCCGCGCGGGGGGCCATGCCGTGCCGGAGGGAGGAGGAAGAGGAAGCCGGCGAGGAAGAGGAGGAGGAGGAGGACAGCTTCCTCCTGCTGGAACAGTCGGTGACTCTGGGCGGCTCGGGCGAGGTGGACCGGCTGGTGGCCCAGATCGGCGAGACGCTACAGCTGGACGCGGCGCAGGACCGCCCTGCCTCCCCGTGCGCGCCCCCGGGGCCGCCACTGCAGCCCCCGCGACCCCCGGCGGTGGTGCGGGCGGACAAGGCCCGAGCCCCGGCTCTGCCGTTGCTTCTGCCGCCCGCCTCGGCCGAGACTGGGGGTCCGGCGCCCCCGGGGGCCCTGCGCTGCGCCCTCGGGGACCGCGGCCGGGTGCGGGGCCGGGCTGCGCCCTACTTTGTGGCCGAGCTCGCCGCAGGCCCCAGCGCGCTGTCCCCATTGCCCCCTCAGCCCAGCCTTGATGGGCCTTCGGGAGCTGACAAGCGAGGCGCCCCGCAGCCGCTGTCGGGTCCTTGCCGGCGAGGATGGCTGCGGGACGCCGCCGCCTCCCGCCGCCTGCAGCAGCGACGCGGGCTACAGCCTCAAGCCCGCACCGGCGACGACGACCCGCACCGGCTTCTGCAGCAGCTCGTGATCTCGGGGAACCTCATCAAGGAGGCCGTGCGGAGGCTTCATTCGCGACGGCTGCAGTTACACGCAAAACTTCCCCGACGCCAGCTCCTGGGCCCTTTGTCGGCCCCAGGGCACGAGCCCCCTTTGCCCCGCAGCCCTCGCGCGGCCTGCAGCGACCCTGGCTCGTCTGGGAGGAGGGCGCAGCTCAGAACTGGCGACGGCGTTCTAGTTCCCGGCAGCTAACAAACACCCCGAGAGTGGCCACATCGCCAGCCTCTGCCTGGAGGGCAAGGGGTTGCCCCTGAGGGCTGCGTCTCTACTCAGACTGGTGAACTCGCGCTTTTGGAAGCGGGAAAATAACAAATGAAGACGAGGAATCGAAAAATCGCGAATGTTTTCGCTGGAACTGAGGTCGAGGGCCCCGATGTGGTTGAAAAACAAGACTTCCTTGGTCCTATTTACGGCAGATTACAGAGCGCCCCCCCAAGATCACAGTCAGCAGGACTCCTCATTGGCGTGACCAGTCCTGGTGGCGCAGCGTGCAGTTCCACGCAGCCTCTCCGGGCCTTCCAGCCTGACGACCATGTGGTCACAGTCTGCGCTTCTCAGGATCGCCGAACGCCCAAAGGACGAGGATGATCCCAGTTACTTGCTTTACCTTTCCAGGGCTGGTTCCTGATCCACTTTGGGGAAGAGGAACCTGTGTAGATCATTTCAGGGAGTACCTCAAACTGCCAGACTTGAAATTTTACGACACTTAAAAAAACCCATCTCGTGTATTTTGGGGTGCTGGTTCTAGATATAAAACACGCGGCACCGGGAAAGGACGTTTTGGGGAATTGAATAGACGTAACCTTTTCTCTGCCCCCGCTTTGCAACTGCCTGAAGTTCTCTGAGTGGCGGGGGAAGGCGGTGCGCCTGTGATGCTGATGGGAGGTGGGGCCGAGAGGTGCTGGGGAAAGGGGAGGGCGAGGCGCGGAGTGAACCCTCGGTCCTCTTGAAAGTGTATTTTCACAGCCCGTCCGCCCCTTCTCGGGTTCAAGATCGCTGTCTCCTGGGAGCACAAGAGATTGCGAGGCTCCAGCAGGGCAGAGTCGCCAGGTTCCGGCTGTACTCGGAGTAGAGCGCGGGGTTTTTCAAGTGCTGGAGTCTCTTGAGGACACGCGCACCGCTGCCGCCGCGGGTGTGAGGAGGCGGCGACGTGCTGGGCGCCGGTGCCTCCCGCGGGCGGCCGCGCCCCGGGCTTTCACGGGAACTGCCCCGAGAAGTGGCCTCGAGTCCCTTCTCTTCCCCTCGGCTCTGCTGTCCTACTCTAGCGCGTGGCGCTGGCGCTCCTGGGGGCCCCGAGCTGGGGGCTGAGGAGACACCACGTGATGGGGCACTCCAGGGACACACAGCCTAGCACAGCAGCTTATAATGGGCTCTCCGGGGCCTTTTGCAATAACAGCTGCAATTCCCTGGATAGATGGAGTTGATTTCCTCCCTTTGCCCCTCCCCCAGCCATGCCAGCTCGCCTTTGTAAGTGAAGGAAACCGAGTAGAAAATGTGACCCTCCAAATGGAGAAGCTGCAGGCTTTGCCATTGTGAACCTGGTGAAGTGATTGTAACAAACGTTCACTCAGCCTGAAGGATGTAAGACGGTATTGTTGGTGTTTTAGTTTTATAAGATTCAATGGCATGTTCATCATCCAGATGTGGCTATTGACATACCTACACTTCGCAGCGGAGTGTCTGGAATTGTGGCTATCCTGATTATAGGATGTTAACTTAACTGAAATATCTGTTTTTAATAAATGCGTTGGGTTTTTTGTTTGGTTTTATTTTATACTTGTCGTCGGTGGGAAAGATGCACAGAACACGTTTCTCTGATCTCCATAAACATGAAAACACTTGAAATCCTTGTCAGCCTGGCTTGTGGATGGTAATTAGAGCGCCTTTGTGTCTGAGCAGCTCACTAGTTAGACAGGGTCTGCGTGGCTGGGTGTGTATTGGTGCTGGCATGAAATTAAATGAGAGTGAGGTCAGGTTTTGGACCAATCCCATTCACTAAAGCCTTAGAGCCTTCTGGATTACTAGTCAGTGCTGGAGAAGCTCCTTCTGTATTAGCAAAGGACATCAGATCAGTCAGTCACTTCAGACTGGGAGGCTTATCACTTTTTTCTTTCTACTATGGTCATTAAGTGGACTTGTTCCACAAGGTGGCCCTTTAGGCTGGGGCAGCTCTTGGTTAGGGACTGCTCAGGATGCAAACCTGCTGTGGGAAAGCCGACTGGGAGGGTATGAAAGGATTCCTCTCCTCTCTTTGCCCTTGGCACGTTCACTCCCATTCTCTCCCTAAGCAGTGACGGAGCAGCCCATCTCTGTCCCTCCTGTTCTCAGTTACTTTAGTCTGTTTCCTCCAGGAAGGAGCCATGCTGGCAACAGGATATCCAGGGTTCAAGTCCCCTTATTAAATGGGGACCTTGGACAAGTTGCTCAACCTCTGTTGAGCTTCGGTTTCCTCATCTGTACAACAGATGAGACATGAGATGATGAGAAAAAGGTTCCTTGTGACTGCCACATCCTGGAGATGAATAGTCCAGTCCCTACCCCTTCCTTCCCAGGACTGTCCCTTGGTAGCCAATCGACTGAGTCCTCGGTTTCTCATAAAACAAGGGCATGCTGTGATCCCACAAGTGCTTTCTGGATTGAGTGCTGTATGATTTAGAGACCTGATTTTCTAACTCCCTTTTGGACTCAATGCCTGTTGTTTATACCTCCCCATTCTCTCTCTTCAAATACACACACAGACCCTGATGGTCTCTGAGAAGTACCTCCAGAACACACCAAGCCAGCCATTTCCCACAACCTGCCCAGGAAGGGTTGTGGAAGACTCAGTCGAATGCCACCCAGCAAAGGAATGGTGACTATGGAGGCTCTAACACAAACTGAGGAAGGGGGGCCTCTAACAATGCAATGGGCTACCACCTCTGGGCTCTGAGCAAAAGGAAAGTGGTCAGGTGCTGACTTCCCCTGGCATTGGAGGAGCCCTGAGGTCCTCACTTCTTAGATGAGGTGGGATTTCCTGGAGGTCAAAGAGTTAGGAGCAATCCAGGGCCAAGTTGGCCATGATTCAATGCCACTGCCCCAAACGTGCTGGCTTCTTGTAATGATTGGTTAAGGCTAGACTCAACCATAGGGTTCACGTAATACAACCCCCTCCTTCAAAAAGGAAGACTGGAGAAAACTAATGCCTACTATGAGGTGCTTTAACTGCACTATAACCCAGTAACCATCACAGGGTGTAAACCGTCCATCTTTAAAAATCCTGCAAGATCTTACTAGTCACCCCCAAGACATCTTTTGGAATAAGTCAGGGTTTACATTAATGATTTTTAAAAGTTACTAGACCATTTTTCCTTGGTGGTCCAGTGGCTAAGACTCTGTGCCCCCAGGAACTAGATCCCACATGCCGCAACTAAGAGTCCGCATGCCACAACTAACGATCCCGTGTGCTGCAACTAAGACCCAGTGCAGCCAAATAAATAAATATTTGTTTAAAAAAGCTATTAGACCATTTTATAGGTGGAAAAATATTCCAGGAAGGGGGCAGTGCAGAGTGATCTACAAAGTCATTTACGAAGTCAAAGGCCTAACAGAACCTAGAACCCAGGTCTCTAGTCATCCAGCTCAGGCCTCTTTCCAGTAGCCTGATACCATCATACATAGTCCAATATTGTTCACTGCAGAAGTCCACACATATACTACAATGTAAACAATACCCCTGCAGTTGTCCAACATGATGATCTTGCCATTGGAACCCTGGAAAACCATGCCCCAGATCCCTAGGCTGAGCTAGGGAAAGCCAGGTATGCGGTAACCATTTTCTCATGTTCAGCATCCTATGAAGACAGCTGGCCACAGAAAATGGCCTGGGTAAGATAAAAGACCAAAGCTATAAACTCAATGAAAAAAATACTAAATAAACTAAAACATGGAAATTGACAAATACGTGATTTGGAGAAAAGAATGCCACACCTCACAAAGAACTCCAGAGTCTGCCACCCCCAAGATTTCATTCTAAATTAGGCATAAATGCTACAATATTTGAATTCTATTTTACCCTTTTTTGCTCTTTCCTTTTCCAGCTCAGAAGCAGAAATATGGAGTGCACATCAGACACCACTTTCCTATCCAGCAAAGCCTGTGTCAAACCCTGTGATCCCTACCTTCCAATCAGGAAAGAGTTACCCTGGCAACCAAATTACTAACTCACTCACTTAGCTCCCCCCTCTTCCACTGATGCTCAGTAATCACAGAATGTCAGCCCCGGGAGAGCTCAGCCTTCAGTGGTCTAGTGCTACCGCCTCATTTAGAGATGGAAGCACAGGGAGGTTTCCACTCTGAGGTGCACTCCATTTGAACACCAGGAAGGCTGGTGCAGACAAAGCAGCAAAACTCTCCCATGCAGCGCTTCCTCCTGGTATTCCATCCATAACTGAAGGGAAAACAAATGACCTGCCCATAACAATGTGTCCCAGGAGGTGTAATAGATAAGAGCACGGGCTCTGCAGGCAGCCCTGCATTGTTAGCTGTGTGATTTGGGACAGGATCCTTAACCTCAATAATCTCAATTAACTCACCTGCTAAATGGGGATAAGAATAGCACCTACCTTGAAGAATTCGGTGAAGGTGAAATTAGATCATGTATGAGAAGCAAAATAGCCAATAAACACTCTTATAAAACAAAACATCATTCCCGGAAGCTATTGCATTAAGGCCACTAATTTAAGTCTTTTGTGGAAAATCCTGCCTTTTATTGACTTCTTCAATCTGTTTCTTAAAAGGCATAAACCTGTTTGCTCTGAAGATACGACGTTTCTTAAACATGCACCCCTGTTGTATAAAGTGCTAAGGGAAGTGTAGAAAAGGGAATAATCAGTCTAGAAGAGGTTTAATCAGAGGTCCCCTTCAAGCCAAACCTTAAAAACAGCTCAGGACTGGGACTCGTAGAGTAGGGGCAGCAGGAATATCACAAAGGGGAGGGTTTGTGGGGAGGGCATTCTGAAGCCACAGCTCTTAACTCCCCCATTCCTATCAGAAATCCTTCTAAATCAAATTCAGTGCTCAGCTGTAGGTCTTCATGCCTGCCCTGTCCACTCCCATCTATAAGTTGTACTGAGAAAATTGTGCAGTTTCTTGGCAGGAGGCGATCTTCAAGTTCATTTTGTTCTCACTCTTCATTTTATTTACTGTCATTATAGGGTTATCTCAGGGGCTCATATGCGAACATCTTCTTTTCTCAAAGAGTTTAGGCACCAGGTGATAAGGGTCTCGGCGCAAAAAGACAGAAAAAGACAAGAAGGGACACATTTCAAAAAGAAAACCCATAGTCCTCAGTACAGTACCAGGTAGCTGTTAAAATGCAGGCTCTGGAGCCAGACTGCCTAGGTCGCAATCCCAGCTCTTTCCTTTAAAGCTCCTTCCTGTGACCTTGGGCAGGTTACTTCACCTCTCTCACCTCCCGTTCCTTGTCCGTCAAGTCTGATAATAATAAAGTTCCTGCCTCATCAGGTTGTGAGGATTCATTGAGCTAATGCTAGTAAAAATGCTTAGGCCACTGCCTGAAACATAGGTGCATTTAGTAACGACACCTGGGTATTGGCATTTAGTAAATATTTGCAGAGCAAACAAACGGGCAACTTCAACAGACTTGTGGAGGCTAAGAGAGAGCTTGGGGCACAGATGATGAATTGTGGTGCCTAGAGGAGAGGATGGGAAAGGAGGGACAGCAACTAAAAAGGGAAAACAGAACCAAAGGAAGGGAGCTTCCCTGGTGGCGCAGTGGTTGAGAATCTGCCTGCTAATGCAGGGGACACGGGTTCGAGCCCTGGTCTGGGAAGATCCCACATGCCGCGGAGCAACTGGGCCCGTGAGCCACAACTACTGAGCCTGCGCGTCTGGAGCCTGTGCTCCGCAACAAGAGAGGCCGCGATAGTGAGAGGCCCGCACACCGCGATGAAGAGTGGCCCCCGCTTGCCACAACTAGAGAAAGCCCTCGCACAGAAACAAAGACCCAACACAGCCATAAATAAATAAATAAATTAAAAAAAAAAAAAGAGTGGCCCCCGCTTGCCGCAACTAGAGAAAGCCCTTGCACAGAAACGAAGACCCAACACAGCCAAAAATAAATTTAAAAAAAAAAAGAACCAAAGGAAGGTTTGCTCAAGCAGGAGAGACCTGTGCTCATCCCACTGTGGATGGAGGACAGTGGCAAAGGGTGGAATTGAAGGGAAGATGCTATAAAGGATAAGGCTCCTAGAGGGGGCACGAAGGGATGGGGCGCTCAGTCTGGGTAGGTTTGAAGGGCAGGACTCAGGGAGACCTTAGAGGTGGATGTCCCCTGTGACAGCACTCTAAGTCACAAACTGTCCTACCACAGGGAGGCCGGGACCAGTTGGCTGTTGAAACAACTTTGTATAACCCTTCACGCCTGAGATGGCTGGGTATGTTTTTGTGTGAAGGAATCCTTCTTCTCTGTACCTTATGCTACAATAGAATGAAATCTAAATCTGATACCAAAGGGTTTATTAACTGCTCCGCTTTATCAATTAACTGACTCACAGGAGGTAAAATTCACCGCCCCCAATTGATAGGCTGTTCAGGGAGTTTGTTTGACTTATTGATTTGGGTGGGTTAAAAAAGAATCACAAGCTGGTTATCATCTTGTTACCTTTGCCCTGCCTTTTGCCCGTTTCTTTTTTTACTGTCTAAATTAGATTCGGTTTCCTAGGTTTTCCTGAAAATCCTCCCCAGACACCGGAGTCATAATCACCTTTCCCCAAATGCACCATAAATAGTTCTTCTCTTCAGCTGGGTTAAGCAGGGCGAGAACTCACAGTGCAGATGTTCCAAACACACTGTTTAATGGTGCTGATAAAGAGAAGTTGAATAACTTCAGGATTAAAGAAAGACAGTGAAAGTCACTGAGCAAGCTCTGATTCCATATACCCTGGACCTGACCTCGGAGGGTATACATAGTGATCACATAGCTATAGCTCTGCGTTTGTGTGTGTGCACCTGTGCATGTATGTAGACACACATACCCAACCACCCCTTACAGTTCACCCTTCAACCTCCCTTGGCTTCTCTGGGTTCTACTCTTGGTCTTTGTAAAGTGCTTAGCACAGAGCCTGGCACATGGTAAGTGCTACGTACATTGGCTAGTGTTTTTCCTTCCCAACTGACAGCATCTCCCAGGCTCCGTCCACCCCTCTTAGCCCTAACTGCCAAATCTTTATCTTCAGCCCTGATCTCTCTTCCAACTCCTAATCACTTAGGAGGCACCAGGCTGCGGTCCCTGTAACTTCCCACATGAAACTCCTAATCAACCCCCTCCCCGACCACACACACTCACACAACCAACCAGCTTCTTGCAACTTCCCTATTACTCTTGTCCTTCTGGACTCAAGACTTGCAGAATGTTACCAGGGAAACCTAGGCCTCGGATCCTTCAGAAGATGGAGTTGTCTCAGCTCTGCCCATGCCCATGTCCTCAGTTCTGTGCCCATCCACTCCAAGGGACTAGGGATATCCCAGCCACAATCATCCCTGGGCCAAGTACTAGGAATGGGCTATCCCAAGCCGCAACACCTGGGAAATGGCCAATGCCTCCTTTGCACAGACACTTCCCCAGGCCCAGGACTCTGCTCTCTACAGCCTTTGCAAACAGCTGATCGGTAGCTGGGGCTGAGGTTCATGAAGAAATGTGTGGGTAGGCTCAGACAGGAGGTAAGAGGTTCAGCTTAAGAGCCATGAGTTCAGATCCTGTTCGACCTCTCCTACCTCTCCCCATTGTAAAGAGTGAAGGGCCATCTTGTAAAAGGTGCCTACCAGAGTTCCTGCCCAAACAGGGCTCAGTCCCCTTTCCCTCTCTCTCTACCTTGCTTCTCAGCTCCTGAAGATCTTCAGGTCCTGTCAGTCTACAGTCACCACTCTAATTTCATTCCTGAGTGCTGTCCTGGCCATGCTGCAGACCCAGAAGACAGCTGCATTGGGTGAGACCTCACCATCTTGGCCCTATGCCCTCATCTTACAGACTTGAGGTTCTAAAAAAAGCAGCCATCTACCATTTGTTATCTGTGCCTCTCTTATGCAATTCCTATTACCTTATGTGAAGGTCTTGGCCCCAAACCTGCTTGTGGGTTCTTTCAGGATGTCTGAAACCCTGTCTCATCCCGGATCCCCAGCACCGTGCACATATGTGGCTGGCCTGCAAGAAAAGTTTGAAAATGGTGATGTCGTTGTGTTGAGGCATTTATTGGGTCAAGGTGTTTGTGGGATGTTCTTGAGAACTTTAATAAATCCAACATGGGAGAAAACGGTGTCAAGAAAGTCTCATGGAGGTGGTACAGTATGACTGGAAGCTCTGGTTGAGGAAAGCAGGAGAAACTAGAGCCACACTGCCTAGGTTCAAATCCCAGCTCCTTAACTTGAAAGGTGGTGACTTCAGGCAAATCACTTAATCTCCTGGGTCTCGGTGTCCTCATTTATAAAATGAAGAAAACAGTGCCTACCTCATGACGAATAAAGCCATGACATAATGAGATGATTTAAAACACCCAGAACAGTACCTGGCACGTGTGTCAAGTGCCAACCCCCGGAATGATGACAGCAGACAGACCATTTGGAAGGTGTGTGGAGGTGGCCTTCTGGAAGTTCAGGAAAAGGGACTTATATGATACAGAAGCAAAAGAGGTGGCAGTGACTTGTGCTCACAGTGGAAAGGAGTGGGTGGCTGAAGTGTTAGGGCACGTGGGGCATGCTGAAGAGGCAGATGGGGGCCACTGAAGGAAGAAGGGCCAGTGGTGGCAGCAAGAATCAGCAGCTGTCATTTTTTAAGCCCTTAAGTGTCCCAGACACCTCAGGTCCTCGTTTTACCCTCCCAACCAACCTATTATTGTTTTATACATGAGAGGAGGCAAACACACGGAGCTGTGACTTGCCTACTATGACACAGCTGCTGAGCAGCGGGGCTGAGTCAAACTGAGCCACTGAGCATTAGCCTTCCCCTGTAGCCCGTGTGAGAAGGTGCTGGGCAGGACAGGTGCCCCTGGGGCTGGTTAGCAGAGCTGGGCTGTACCAAGAAAGGCTTCCTTGTGGGAAAGGGCCCCAAGCCTGGGGAAGATAAGACTGAGGGCAGAACCAGGAGAGCCACTTAATTAACTGAACCCCCATCTGCTCAAAACACCCCATTTTACAACTACCAAATACACTGCTATAAAACCCTATTGTCCTCTCCCTAGGCCACAGCTCAAGACTGGGTCAGTCTCAAAGGAGAAAATAGGCAGGCTCTGTCTATACCCTCCCCATTCTTCAAACACAAAAAAATCAGAAAATTCACCTCCCTCCACCCTCCTCCAGATACAGCAAATCACTTGGCCTCTGCCCTCCAGCCTAGAAAGTTTCCGGACTATGTTCTTATTCCACAAAGGGCGTGAAATCCCAACTAGCATGTTTTTAAAAACCTGGACTGAATTTTCTGATCTTGTGGAACATTGACCCAGAAGCACTCATCGACTGCAGCTCCACCGGTCTCCATCTCACATCTCGATCCCCAAGTCCCCTCTCCATCACGACTTCATTATGAAACGTGTCCCCTCTGTGCTTTTCTTTCCCCCACCTTCCACCAAAAAGCCAAAGCATGCTCCAAAACAAAAACCAAATTTATTCAGCAGACACTTTAATTAAGAAATCCTATAAATCAGGACCACCACAATTTCAGACACTCCGGTGCGAAGTGTACGTCAATAGCTACATCTGGAGGATGAACAAGCCATTGAATCTTTTTAAAAAATTAGTTTAGCTCCTTTAAAGTTTGGGGGTGGCACCTTACTTAAAGCGCCGTCAAGTTTCATACGGGTAAAGCCTGGGGTTTCTCCTCTTGGAGAGTCCCATTTAAAAAACGGTTTCGGTCACTCACAAAGAGCTGGTGGCAGAAGGAAACTGAGGGGTGAAGACCCACGAGAGCTCAGGCCTATGGCTCCACAGAGGGCCAGAACAGAGCAGAAAAACAGCGGGGGTCTCATCCATGCAGTGAAGACATCAGGAAGGGTGGAATAAGAAAGGCCAGCCGGGAGGACAGGAGAGAGACATAAGACATTGTTTATGCCTGTTTCTGAGAAAGCTCATGGCACCGCCAAGAGTGGCCTCCCGGGAGGAGGAGGAGGAGGAGGAGGAGTTCTGGACAGAAGGAGAGCACAGAGGAAAACAAATAACTCTCCTCGCACAGCTCTCTCCACCTGTGTGTCCTCTGGAGACTCTAGGAGGTGGCGAAGCACAGACAGGGCTCTTCTTGGAGCAAGATAAAGAAAAGACACAGGGGTCAGTTAGCTCTCCCAGGAACCCCACAACCTTCCATCCAAGCACACCGTGACCTTGAAACACAGGTGGCAAGGTCAAGTCATTTAAAAGTCCACATCCACCTCGACCCACCTGCAAAATTCTCCACCTCCCTGCCCCCGACAACTGGAGTTCACATCTCCCACCTCGACCTGTCACCGATGACGTGGGAGAAAGGGGTCGGGCGATGCCAACCCACCCACCACCAAGCTTTTACATTCTTCTTCCCTCCGGAATTTCTTTGCACAGCAATTGTAGCACCATTTTCACTAAGTTCCTCCACCGGAAAATAAAATGTATTCGTGTCATCAGTTTTCAAGTATTGTTACAAAGCCCTCGCGATTCTCGCCCCTTGGAGCCGTATCTTCAAACAATCCAAGCACACGACACCCCCAAGGGTTAAGTCAGGTACAAGTTGATGCAAATAGCTGCCATAGTTCTCCCAGTTTTACCCCAGGTTCCCGTCCCCGAGGTGGCCGGGGAAATTCTCACGCGACACGGACGCGCCCTGGCCCGTGCATTTCTCCACGCTCAAGTTTTCGCCGACAGCCTCGCCAGGGCGGGTAACTTCTCGGCTTGAGGTCTCTCCCCACGCGCCTCCTTGCAGCCTAGGCGGTCGCTCCCAAGACGGCAACGGCGGCTTCAGCTCAAGGTTGGGGAACGCACAGGACGCCGTTGGGTCCCCGCAGCGGCTTCTTCCTCCTCCAGGGGCCCTGGGTCAGTGCAAGGCGCCGGAGGGCTAAAGGGCGACAGGGTCCGGTCGGCTGCGGCTGCCCCCGGGTCCGGGGGGTGCCGCAGGGCCCGTGGCTGCTACCGCGGCGACGGCTCGCTGGAGCCTCCGCACGGCCTCCTTGATGAGGTTCCCCGAGAGCACCAGCTGCTGCAGGAGCCTGTGCGGGTCGTCGTCGTTGGCGCGCGCCCCGGCTGGGGGCCATCGTCGCTGTTGCAGGCGGCGGGAGGCGACAGCGCCCCGCAGCCATCCTCGCCGGCACGGCCCGGGCAGCGCGCTGGGGCTTGCGGCGAGCTCGGCCACAAAGTAGGGCGCAGCCCGGCCCCGCACCCGGCCGCGGTCCCCGAGGGCGCAGCGCAGGGCCCCCGGGGGCGCCGGACCCCCAGTCTCGGCCGAGGCGGGCGGCAGAAGCAACGGCAGAGCCGGGGCTCGGGCCTTGTCCGCCCGCACCACCGCCGGGGGTCGCGGGGGCTGCAGTGGCGGCCCCGGGGGCGCGCACGGGGAGGCAGGGCGGTCCTGCGCCGCGTCCAGCTGCAGCGTCTCGCCGATCTGGGCCACCAGCCGGTCCACCTCGCCCGAGCCGCCCAGAGTCACCGACTGTTCCAGCAGGAGGAAGCTGTCCTCCTCCTCCTCCTCCTCCTCTTCCTCGCCGGCTTCCTCTTCCTCCTCCCTCCGGCACGGCATGGCCCCCCGCGCGGGCACCCGGAGCTCTGCGGGAGTCGCCGGCGGCTCGGCTGCCCCCGGGGCTCGGTGGGCCGCGGCGGAGCCGGGCGCGGTGCTGAGGCCGAAGCCGGAGCCGGGGCGGACGCGGAAGCCGGAGCCCGCCAGGCACTCTCGCCGCGCGCCAGCAGCCGCGGGAGCCGGAATCCTACCGGCTCGGGTTGATTTGTAAACAATGGGTGACGTTACCGCCGGGCCCTACCACCGCGCCGGGGCGGGGGGGGACAAGCGAGGAGGTGGCGCAGCGCGGGCCGTCACGGGCAGCGCAGGGCCGCGGCCGGAGCCTTCTTGTGTCTGCGCTGGGTGTCTGCGTAGGAGGGGATCCGGGGCATGGGGAGAGCTTCGTACTTCCCTGGCCGGATGAGCAGCACAGGACTATGAAGACTCTGAGGTGGCCACGATTGGATTCTCCCACTCACGGACACACCCCCCCACACACCCAACCACTAGTCCTCCGACGCTTCCTCCCTCCCCACGTGTCAGCAAGACTTGGGCGGCCCTGCTCCCCCTCCCGCGCACCCGCAGTCACCCGGGCCCGGGAGTGGTGGGGGAGGGGCGGGCCCTGCGACCAGCTGGCTTGGGAGGGGTGGGGCTGGGGAAATTGGGGGCGGGGAGGGGGACTCCGCAATGGAGGGCGGAATCGCCCTGAGGTGGAGTCTCGGAGCCTTCTCTCTTCGCCTAGTCCTCAAGCGCTACGGCCCAGCGCGAGAGAAAGACGCGCCACCGCCTGGCTAAAGAAGAGCTGACTTTGTTCATTAAAAAAAAAAAGCCGCGCGGCCAAAAAAAAAGATTTAAATAGAAATATAGAGCGATGAAAAAAAACTTTCCAATCATAGGATTCAAACATGGTTCACATATTAAAAGTTTTTCTTTTCCAGCCTTTTTCTATAAAAGTGTTATACAGCCACTCGTATACAACGTTATACACTTTTCCACTAGCATTATCCTGTAAACGGTGTTCGTGTTATTGCATGCGCTTTGAGAACATATAATGATTACGCAAGTTTCCATTAAGTGGCTGTACCATAACTTACTAATTCCTTTAACGTTTGTGGTTTACCTAATTTCACCGTTGTAAATAAGTGCGTGACTAACATTTTTGTGCGTAAAACTTTTTCCGTGTTGATTCTTTCCTAAGAACATATTCCCAGGAATGGAAATTCAGGTCAAAGGATATGGATATTTTAAGGTTTCTGATAAATGTACCAAATTGCTTTCCAACAGTTGGGTAAATTTACTCTCTCATCATTCATGTGAATTTACTCTCTCATCATTCATGTGTATTTACTCTCTCATCATTCATGTGTATTGCCTTCACTAGTATTAATACTTGAGTATTATAGTTATGTTTCTGATTTTGTAGGTGAAATGGATCTCATTTCAGTATTTATTTCTTTGCCTTTAGTCAGGTAGAGTAGTTTTCTAAATCTTTGTTAACCAACTGTACTTCCTTTTTTTGTGAATAGTTCTCTAATAAGTTTTTCCTATGGATTTTCTCTTTTGTATTTTCATGACTCCTCTACATGCCAAAAGTTAACTCTTTTCTTTCATATTTTGCTGTGAATATTTCTTCGGTTTTTGTTGGCCCTGTGGAGTTTTTTTTTTTTTCACTAAAACTTAAACTTTAATATAGTCAAATCTACATAAAGTACCTTCCTTTGAAACTTCTAACACAATGCTAAAGTTAGTCTTCTTGCCTCCAGAAAGTTATTAAATATTACGTTCTATTTTCCTGAGATTTTTCTGGTGCCTTGATTTTTTTCAAATCCATCTGGATTCACTTTGGTCACTGGTGCAGGGAGATGATACGATTCTTTTCCCACCACAGAGCTCGTCAGGCAGGGCTGTAGTTCTTCTTCAGGACAGAGGTGTTTGGGCACTGTAAACACAAGCTGTGCCCTGAGGAGCTCCCAGCTGCTGGTTAAGCCGAAGGTTGTAAGGACTGGGTGGGGCTGGGAATATTACGATCAGTCTGTGTGCGAAGTCAAGAAAAACCTTGAACAGGTTGTACCAAGACCTAAAGAGATCCTTGTCTCATTCCTGCCGCGTCTGGGTGTGTGGCTCCCGGCAAATCAGTTTACAAGTGAAAACACATGTAAAATGGAAAAAATAATCCCAGCCCTGCCTCCCTTTGAGGATTGCTTTCAGGATCAAATGATATAATGGGAGCAGGCTTTGTCAGGCATTACACAAATGTAACGTGGGATTAGGTCCAATGGTTTACTAACAGAGGCCTGGCTTAATTCCAGCGATTCCCTGAGTGAATCAGCTAATAAATTCATGATAAAGTTTCCCCCTTACAGCCCACTAAGTAAAACGTACCCCCAAGGTTCCTTGAACCTGCCTGGTCCCTGAATTCTGCCTTGGGACCACCCTGACCTGGGATTGATTAAGGCCTTCTTGAAGTCAGCCCAAAGGCTCCCAAATCCCAAGGTGTGACCCCCTACAACTAGTTCTGCAGGTTTTGCTGACAGATCCTTTCCCAACAAGCAGCCTTCCTCCTGCATCTCTGTGGAGGGCTCTTCACACGCTTTCCTGATGAGGACTGGAAGCCATTCCCCCCAGAGAGAGTGATTTTCATTTTCATTCTGATGGTACTTACTGGAGAATTTCAAGGGGAATGAAAATTAGGGGAGGGCTTATGGATTTCAGCAGAGTTAAATGGTAATTTTTTTTTTCTCCTCTCTGTAAGATGATGCCTGCCTGTAAGTAGAGAAAAGCAGTTTTATGCTCCATTGACTTTAAACATTAATGGAGCTGGTGTAGCTATTGTCTCTAACCCAGCATCCCTGGAAGTCGTTTTTGTTTTCTTGTCAGGGTAATTCCCATAGTGTTCTTAGTACTATAGGAAATGGAGCTGAGATGGCATTCTTTTAAAAATCTTCCCTTTGTAATGTTGCTTTTGTGTGGAGATTGCTATGTAAATATGCTGGGACTTGGATATTATACTATTCATTATAAAGATGAATTCATTACAGAAGACCAACTCCATTTTCTGGGGGCACTTCTCTGGAGAGCTCTGAGAGAGGAAAGTGCTGTGCTGGACCAGTGGGGGGCAGAGAAATGCCCTGGATTAGGAATCAAAATACAAGATGCTAGAGAGGCTCAGATGCAATTAAAAGTAATGAGAGGGTATCAGAAAGGGAAGCGATGGGAGCTGTGTGCCTGGCACGCTGGCCGCCTGCCTGGAAAGAGATATGGAGCGTATTCAGCATCACCTGTGGAAGGACACAGAATTCAAGGATTTTCTGAATTTGTTTGGACTGCATTGAAATTCTTCACAAGGAGTTTGCTTTCCACCTGGACTTTGTTTTCAGTAACCTGTACTCAGACAAACCAGCGGGGATGAAGAGGTAGACTCTAGGCTTGGAATTCCACCTGCATCCAGCCATGTCATCCGTCTGTGCCTCACATCCTGAATCTGTAAAATGGAGGGTGATCCCTTCTTTACAAAATTGTTATATTACGTAAGAATATGTATGGGAAGACTTATCACATGACCTTGGCGGGAGTGATGTTGGAGTGAAGCTCTGAGAAGCAGAAATAGTCTTAGTGATGTGTAAGCCTTAAAAAAGGGGAATTCTATGCTGTGATCCATGAACAGATGAACAAACAAACTGGGGTATAGCCATGCAATGGACTATTACTCAGCCATAAAAAGAAATGAAGTGGCGATGTGCTACAATGTGATGCTCGAAAACATTATGCTAAGTGAGAGAAACCAGAAACACAAGGTCATGCATGTATTGGGATTCCACTTACAGGAAATATCCAGAATAGGTAAACCCATAAAGGCAGAAAGTAGATTGGTGGTTGCTTAGTTCTGGGAAGCGAGAATGGTGGCGGCAGGGGGATGACTGCTAAAGGGTACGAGGTTTCCTTTTGGAGTGTTGAAAATGTTTTAGAGCTTGATAGCGGTGGTGGTTGCACAGTGCTGTGGGTGTACTAAATGTCACTGAATTGTACACTTTAAAATGGCTAATTTTATGCTATGTGAATTTCACCTCAGTAAGAAAAATTCTATGCTGTATCTGGTATTTGATCTAGTTCTTTCTTTTTCTATAATTGTAACGGCAATGTATTTGGGGATGTGAAGTCATCGCATCTTCACCATGCTTCCAATGCAGGTCGCCGTTCTTTTTCGACTTTGAAGTCACATTGAAGATGTCAGATCAGCTGATTCCCTCACTCCTGTTGCATGATTTTCTGGCCAAGGTGAACTGGGTCATTGTCTTCCCTCGGTAAGGAAGCAAAGGCTAGTCCAGAGGCAGCCAGGGGACCACGGTGGGCCTGATAAAGATCTTCAGTCATCCTTCCCATCCCAAAGTTTTCTTCTGGTTACCTACCTCTCTCCTTTGTGCTAAGGGTGTTGGTTGGGAAAGTGGATACAGTACAGTGCCTAAAGGGAAAGGGGTTATTATTAATAAAATTACGACCTAGGTAATCATGATTAGAATTTGCCTTGGACAAAACTGTAGGTTCAGATCACAGATCAGTGGTCGCCAAAGGTTAAGTTGGTGGAGGGGAGGCTGTGACTACAAAGATGAGCACGGGAATTTTGGAGGGCAGTGGGGGGGCGATGGAACTGCTCAGTGTCCTGATGGTGGTAATGGTTACACACATCTACACAGGTGTTAAAACTCAGAACTGTACACCCAAACAACAAAACAAACTGTAAACACACACACCATGTATTAATTATGGTGGCAGATGCATGGGTGTATATATTTGTCGAAACTCAATGGATACTTCGGACTTCCCTGGTGGTCCAGTGGTAAAGAATCTGTCCTGCAATGCAGAGGACGCGGGTTGGATCCCTGGTCAGGGAACTAAGATCCCACATGCCGTGGGGCAACTGAGCCTGCGCGCCACAACTACTGAGTCCACGTGCCTCAACTAGAGAGCCCATGTGCCGCAAACTACAGAGCCCACACGCCCTGGAGCCCTTGTGCCACAACTAGAGAGAAGCCCGTGCCACGATGAAATATCCCACATGCCGCAACTAAGACCCGACGTAGCCAAAAAAATAAATTAAATAAATATTTTTAAAACCCTTAAAACAACTCAGTGGACACTTAAAATGGGTAAATTAATTATATGTGAAATATAACCGCAATAAAGTTGATTCTCAAAAATTCACCTTGGTGGGGGGCTTCCCTGGTGGCGCAGTGGTTAGGAATCTGCCTGCCAATGCAGGGGACATGGGTTTGATCCCTGGTCTGGGAAGATCCCACATGTCGCAGAGTAACTAAGCCCACAAACCACAACTACTGACCCCATGTGCCACAACTACTGAAGCCCGCGCGCCTAGAGCCCGTGCTCCGCAACAAGAGAAGCCACTGCAATGAGAAGCCCGCGCACAACAACAAAGAGTAGCCCCCGCTCACCGCAACTAGAGAAAACACACGCACAGCAATGAAGACCCAACACAGCCATAAATAAATAAATAAATAAATAAATAAATAAATAAATAAATATTTTAAAAATTGCCTTGGAACATGAAAGACATATGCCCTATAAATTCTCTATAAATCACATCATATTGGAAAGTAGGAAAGATGACAAATGGGCTGCTGGTTGTGTGACAGACCAGGCCTCATGGGGCGAGGGAAGTCCTGGCAGGGTCTCCACAGTCTGGAGCTCAGCTTGGGAGGCTGTAACCTCCCCCCATTCGCTTCAAGTAGGCCATTCTGGATTTTCCTCCTGGAGTAGCTTTGCTTACGGTTTCTTGGGGGAGGGAAGGCACAGTGAGTCCGGCATCTATAGACCCTGACACACAAGTGCACTGAGGCCTTCTCTTTCCTGCTTCAGACTCCTGCAGGCAAACACCAGACCTGCTTGGAGACAGTGCTGGTCTCCTCTGCAGAAAAAGCACATGACTTCATTTGGGAAAACATAAGCCCATTTGGAAATACAGACTTGAGAACATTGTCTAAATTCATTCTTACCCGTCACAGGCCTGTGTCCCTAGGTCCAACGAGCTGTCCAGGGCCCACAGCCTTCTGGTCCTGGCCAACTTTAGAGGGGGCACCACGCTGGGAGTTGGGTGACTTGGGTAGTAGTCTTGGTTCCTCCAGTACCTGGATGCTGGGGACAGCAGTCCCAGCTCTGGGCCTCATGGTCCCATTTGCAAAGCAAGGGATTTGGACTCAACTCCTGAAGGCTGCCCTGGCTCTAGGATGCTGCGTGAGCAGCTCAGCTGTGATATCCAGGCCCATAATCTCTAACCCTTCCTCGTACTACTCCTGCAAAATTAGGATGGCCAGCAGCTAGTGCCGAAAAAACTGACAAGGTCACTGGGAGACTTTGTGCTTTTTACTCTGTTTCCAATTCTGTAAAATGGACATAATATAACCATCTAATTTAGGAGCTGTTCTCAGCAGAGAAGGAGGAGTCAGCTGCACCTGGTGCTCAGCTTGACAGCCCCAAGTAAACCATGGCCCCTCCCTCTTAATCCAGGCCCTGTGAATGCACACTTTTAGAAACCTATTAGCCTTGATTTGGGGTTCATTCTTTTCTCTCTACTACTATGTGGTTTTAATATTTTCTTTTCTAGCAGTCTTGCCATATATTTGGGTTTTATTATATAAATCTGTGGATACAGATGGACTATACATTTAAGTAAAAAAAAAGTGCTGTCTCCCCCAAAGAACAAACAAACCTTCAAGGTTAAATTAGATAAGAATTTAGGTAATAATTCCTAACATTTATCTGTAGTTATTATTGTGCCATGTACTGAGCTTAATGCCTTACACATACATTTTATTTTATCCTCAAAACAAATGTGTGAGTTAGATATGATCATCTCTATAATATAATATAGAGATCTATAATATAGAGAGGATATTCTCTCTAGGGAAACTGAGGCACAGAGAAGTAAAGTAACCAGCCCAAGTTTACACAGCTAGCAAGTGGGGGACTGGCCTTTGGGTGACCCACCATCCCAATTTGCCTGGGACTCTCCTGGTTTTAGCCCTGAAAGTCTGCTGTCCTGGGAAATTGCCCTAATCTCCGGCCAACCAGGATAGCTGGTCGCCATAGCTCAGTGGTCCTCAACGTTGGGAGAAATGTTGCTCCTCAAGGGACGTTCTGCAATGGTAGTTGTTATAGTAATGGTAGTTATTACTATTTGTATTACTATTACTACCACATATAATTTTTTAACTTCTCATCCTCCCTCTTCTTACCACCACGATATCCCTACAAAAGTATTATCAGCTCTACCAAACCACTTCCCATGCTTGCAGGAGGAGGAAGGGTATTGATTGGGAGTACCCAAAGTGAAAGGCACCTACTTTTACTTTTTTAAAACTCTTTTTTTCCCTTACTTTTGGAGCAATTCTTTATTCTTTATTTATTTATATTTTTTGGCCGCACCGCGCAGCACGTGGGATCTTAGTTCCCCGACCAGGGATCAAACCCACGCCCCTGCATGGGAAGTGCAGAGTCTTAACCACTGGACTGCCAGGGAAGTCCCTACTTTTAAAAAAATTTTTAACCAGAACCCACTTTTCTGGCTCAGCCAGTGTTTAATGAGAGCTCCGAGCCTGCCCCATCCCATGCAGCTTTCAGCCAGGAGAAGAAGAAGGCTGGCTGCAGAGCAAGAGCAAAGGCAGCTGAATACATCAGTGAGTAACCCACCCCCACCCCCTGAGCTGCTGCTGCTGTGTCTTGTGCTTCCTTCCAAACCTGGATCCTCAAAGGGGCCTTTCCTATTCTCTTTTCTGAAAAATGAGAGCACATTGTAAATAAAATCATTTCAAAGCATGGTTGTTTAGTGGTTTCTACACAAAGGGAAAATCCTCTAAAAGGTAAACAGCCCAACCAAATGTAAGGTAGGAACTTTGGGGGCCAAGGGTCCTTAACTAGTGGCCCCTGTCCTATAGAAGTGGCTCTAAGCCTCAAAAAGTTGAACAGAAATACTATATGATCCAGCAATTCCACTTCTGCGTATATAACCCAAATTGAAAGAATTGACAGCACCACCTTCATAGCAGCATTATTCTCAATAGCCAAAGATAGAAATAACCCAACTGTCCATCCAGATTTATGAATGGATAAACAAATGTGATATAGTCATACAACGGATTATCATTCCTTCATAAAAAGGAAGGGAATTCTGACACATACGACAACATGGATGAACCTTGAGGACAGTATGCTAAGTGAAATAAATCAGTCACAAAAGAATAAATATTGCATGATTCCACTTATATGAAGTACCTAAAGTAGTCAAATTCATAGGGACCAAAAGTAAGACAAAAAGGGGCTGGGGGGCTTCCCTGGTGGCGCGGTGGTTGAGAATCTGCCTGCCAATGCAGGGGACACGGGTTCGAGCCCTGGTCTGGGAAGATCCCACATGCCACGGAGCAACTGGGCCCGTGAGCCACAACTGCTGAGCCTGTGCGTCTAGAGCCTGTGCTCCGCAACAAGAGAGGCCACGATAGTGAGAGGCCCGCGCACCGCGATGAAGAGTGGCCCCCGCTTGCCGCAACTAGAGGAAGCCCTAGCACAGAAACAAAGACCCAACGCAGCCAAAAAAATAAATAAATAAAACTCTACCATGAATGTAATATTAATTTAAAAAAAATAGCTAAAGCTATTTAAAAAAAAAAAAAAAGCGGGCTGGGGGAGCGGAGGAATGGGAGTTGTTTAATGGGTATGGAATTTCAGTTTAGGAAGATGAAAACGTTCTGGGGGATGGATCGTGGTGATGGTTGCACAACAATGGGAATGTACTTAATGCTACTGAACTGTACACTTAAAATGGCTAAAATGGTAAATTTTGTGCTATGTATATTTTATCACAATGAAAGAAGTGCCAGTTGCCTGGAAAAAGGAAAAAAAAAAGACAGACAATAACAAGTGTTGGCAAAGATGTGGAGAAATTGGAGCCCTTACACATTGCTGATGGGAATGTGAAATACTGCAACAGTTTGGCAGTTCCTCAAAAAGTTAAACATGGCCTTAGCACATGACCCAGCAATTCCACTCCTGGGCGTATATCCGAGAGAACTGAAAGCACACGTCCATACAAACACTTGCACAAAAATATTCATAGCAACATTATTCATAGCAGCCAAAAAATAGAAACAACCCAAATGTCCATCAACTGATGAATGAATAAACAAAATATGGTATATCCATACATGGAATGTTATTTAGCCTTAAAAAGGAATGAAGTACTGATACATGCTACAACATGGATAAAACTTGAGAGCATTATGCTCAATGGAAGAAGCCAGACACAAAAAGCCACGTGTTATATAATGCCATTTATATAAAATGTCCAGAATCGGCAAATCCATAGAGACAGAAAGTAGATTTCCAGGGGATGGGGGAAGGGAAGCAGGGCATGAGGAATGACTGCTTAATGGGTATAGGTTTTCTTTTTGGGGTGGTGGAAATGTTCTGGAATTAGTGGTGACAGTTGTAAAACATTGAATTGTGTGCTTTAAAAAGGTGACTTTGGGGAACTCCCTGGTGGTCCAGTGGTTAGGACACCGTGCTTTCAGTGCTGGTCTGGGAACTAAGATCCCACAAGCTGCAGGGTGTGGAAAGAAAGAAAGAAAGAAAGAGAGAGAGAGAAGAAAGAAAGAAAGGAAGGAAAGAAAGAAAGAAAGAAAGAAAGAAAGAGAGAAAAAGAGAAAGAAAGAAAGAAAGGAAGAAAGAAAAAGAAAGAAAGGAAGGAAGAAAGGAAGGAAGAAAGGAAGAAAGGAAACAGTCTGGCAGTTTCTTAAGAGGTTAAACATAAACTTAGCATATGACCCAGGAATTCCAATCCTAAGACTCTATCAAGAGACATGGAAACAAGTCCATAAAAAGGCTTGGGCGTGAATGTTCCTAGCAGTGTTAGTCATAATAACCCAAAGGTGGAAACAATTCAAATGCCTATCAACTGGTGAATGGATAAACACAATGTGTGTATACCCATATACTGGAATACTATTCAGCAATAAAAAGAAATGAACTACTGAATCATGCTAAAACATGGAGGAACCTCAAAAACACTATGTTAAGTCAAAGAAGAACTATGTTAAGCCAGATGCAAAACACTACATATTACTTGATTCCATTTATGTGAAATATCCAGAAGAGGCAAATTTACAGAGACAGAAAGCAGACCAGCCCGGGGTTGTGGATGGGAGCAGAGAGTAACAACAAAGGGGCACAAGGGAAATGTTGGGGGTGATGGCAATGTTCTAAAACTGGAGGTTGGTGATAAATTATATTAAAAATCATAGAACTGTACATTTACAGTGGGTGAATTTTATGGTATATAAATTATATATCAATAAAGCAGTTAAACGTTGCTTTAAGGAAATTTATTGTCAATAAAGGAAAACTCTAGAGCTGTGGTCCCCAGCCACACAGGGCTATTCAGCACTTGAAATGTAGCTAGTCTGAATTGAGATGTGCTGTTTAGTGTAAAATACACACTGGATGGGTTTCCCTGGTGGCGCAGTGGTTAAGAATCCGCCTGCCAATTCAGAGGACACGGGTTCGAGCCCTGGTCCAGGAAGATCCCACGTGCCGCGGAGCCACTAAGCCCGTGCGCCACAACTACTGAGCCTGCACTCTAGAGCCCGCACGCCACAATTACTGAGCCCACGTGCCACAACTACTGAAGCCTGTGCACCTAGAGCCCGTGCTCCGCAACAAGAGAAGCCACCACAATGAGAAGCCTGTGCACCGCAGCGAAGAGCAGCCCCCACTCGCCATGACTAGAGAAAGCCCGCACGCAGCAACGAAGACCCAACGCAGCCAAAAATAATTAAATAAAATAAATAAATTTAAAAAACAGAATGTAAGCTATTCATTAATAATTGTTTACATTAGTACATGTTAAATGATATTTGGATATATTAGGTTAAATAAAATATATTACTAAAATTAATTTCACCTTTTTTTTCTTTTTAAACGTGGCTACTAGAAAATTTTCATAGGTGACTTGCATTATATTTCTGTTGGTCAGTGCTGCTCTAGAAGCAGGTCTAGCTTCAGATGAACCTTGATCTAGCAGCTTAACAATGTCACTAAAGACCTTATTTCTTTCGTTTGCTCTTCCATGGCGTTGGTTTCATCCTGTAGCTAGCTACTCTCAGTGTTGCAGCCAGCAACTCTTAGAGGGACATGCTTCTTCACCCAAGAGTAGAGAGTCTGTGTATCAGAATCTTTCCCAGAAGGTCTGGGATTCATGCATTGGACCGGCTTAGTTCACATGCTCACCCCTGGGTCAATCTTGTGGACAGGAGAGACTCCGTGGATAGTTCACATGCCCTACTCCTAGAGCTGGTGATAGAGTCAACTTCTCCAGTATCACATTTTTACCAGAACTGAAATCAAGAGTGTAGGGAAGGGAAAAGAATGGAATGAATGCTGGGGAAGCAACCAAGAAATCTCCACATTGAGAAAGAGACATAAATAACAACAACACAGTGTGATGAGTAAAGTCATAGAGGTATAAACAGATTGCCTGTGATCTGTTCTTGCTATTGTTTCTGCTTTTTCTTACTCATACCTTGTCCCCTAGTATGCGAGGTTATCGTTGATTGAATACTGGACATTGTATTTGAAAAATTATTTATACAAATAATTTGGGAGCTAGGATGATGTCATCCTTCACATAGGATTTTTGTTTGTTTGTATCAAATTCCTGGGGACCCTAGGAGTCTGGAAACACCTTACTCCAAATCCTAGCCTCAAGATTCCCTGGGCCACCCAGACAACTTGATGGTAGTTTGCAAGTGTATGTGACATACCTTAGATTTATCCTTAGTCCCAGTTTGTAGTCCGTTAGGGTCCCAGCTTAAGGTGTGTGTATAATTTATTTGGGTCTCCACTCTTGGTGATTCCTAAACTCAAACTTTTGTCCCCTTAACCTCACGAGGCCCCTAAAAGTGCATTTCAGCCTCACAACAGACTCTTTGTAATTTGCACCACCACCCATCCACCCAAACAAAAGTTTCCCTTTTGCTGGGCTCTCTGAGTCCTATCTACTCCTGAGGCTTGGTCAGGTAATTCCTCACTATACTGTTAGCTTTTTGTTGCTTTTAAGAAGTTTTGTCTTTTTACACCAAAGTGGGAAAGTGGTGGTGTGATGAATTGGGAGATTGGGATTGACATATATACACTAATATGTATAAAATGGATAACTAATAAGAACCTGCTGTATAAAAAAATAAATAAAATTCAAAAATTCAAAGAAAAAGTTTTGTCTTTTTAAATGTTTCATCCTACTTCCTTTATTTTTAGCAATAAAGTACTTTTAAAAAATAAATTTATTTACTTATTTAGGTCTTTGTTGCTGCACATGGGCTTTCTTTAGTTGCAGCAAGGAGGGGGGGCTACTCTTCGCTGCGGTGCGTGGGCTTCTCATTGCGGTGGCTTCTCTTGTGGAGCACTGGCTCTAGGAGCACAGGTTCAGTAGTTGAGGCACACGGGGTCAGTAGTTGTGGCTCACAGGCACTAGAGCACAGGCTCAGTAGCTGTGGCGCACGGGCTTAGCTGCTCCTCGGCATGTGGGGTCTTCCCGGACCAGGGCTCGAACCCACGTCCCCTGCGTTGGCAAGTGGATTCTTAACCACTGCGCCACCAGGGAAACCCCAATAAAGTACTTTTAAATTAAGGTATATACGTTGCTTTTTTTAGACATAATGATATTGCACACTTAGACTACAACATAGCATAAACATAACTTTTATGCACTGGGAAACCAAAAATTTCATGTTACTCCCCCCCATCTCCCCTTTTTCTCTGACCCCACCGCATGGCTTGTGGGATCTCAGCTCCCCGACCAAGGATTGAACCCTGGCCCTCGGCAGTGAAAGCGTGGAGTCCTAACCGCTGGACAGCCAGGGAATTCCCCTGTGTTACTCCCTTTATTGCAATAGTATTTGCTTTATTGTGGTGGTCTGGAACCAAACCTGAAATATCTCCAAGGTATGCCTACCATGTTCTTGACAGAGTTTGAAATCAGGGTCATGCTAGCCTCATAAAATGGGTTGGAATGTTCCCTTTTATCTACCGTATGAAGGAATTTGTGCAAGATTGATATAGTTTTATTCTTAAATATTTGCTGGTGAAGCCATCTGGACCAGGAGTTTCTTTGTGGAATTCCAACTTTTTAAATAGTTATAAAACTATTCAGAATTTTTTTTTGCAATTCAAAATTTTTATAGATTATACTTCATTTTAAGTTATTATAAAACATTGACCATATTCCCTGTGCTGTACAATATGTCCTTGTAGCTCATTTATCTTATACACAGCATCCTACTTTTTTTAGTTGAACGTCAGAGAATTTTGGACTGAATTGCTACAGAACTCCTCACAAATGACCTTCATATTACTAAATCCAATAATCCTCACCTTACTTGAACTTTCAGCAGATTTGATGCAGCTAATAACCTTTTTCCTTGAAATTTTATCTTCACTTAGGATACCATGTTCTCCTGTTTTGTGTTCTATTTTGTTTTGTCTTGTTTTTTTCTACCTCACTGGCTGTTCTTATCTGCCCTTAATGTTGGAGTGTTCCAAGCTTAGCCTTAGATGTGTTTTCTTTATCTATACTCACCCACTTGTTGATATCCCAGCTTATTTGCTTGAAACAGACACACATATGTTCCCAAATGAATACACCTACCCTGGGAGCTCTCCTCTGAGTTCCAGATTCATATATATAGTTGCTCTAGCAGCTCCATCTCCATTTGGACGTCTAATAGCCATCTCAAACTCAATTATGTCTAAAACTGAACTCCTGACTCTCCAGCTCCCAAATGCTTCATCTGTAGTCTTTCCCATCTCAATTGATGGTCACTTCAGATCATGTGACCCCTATGTTCACCATCTTCCAATGGCTCCCCTTTCCACTGTAAGGAAAAAGTCAAAGTCCTTACAGTGGCCTATAAGACCCTACCCCAGCTCAACTCCAACCACTTTTCTTTGAATAACCCAAGCACATGCCTACCTCAGGGCCTTTGCTCTTGCTGCTTCCTCCATCTAGAGGAGTTATCTAAAGGCTCAATTATTCAAGTCCTTAATCAATTTAAAGTTAATTTCCCAATTTAAAGTTGAAATCATCCCTCCTTCCCTTCCAATACTCTCTGTCCCCTTTTCTGCTTTATAATTCTCTGTAACACTTATCGCCAGCTAACATACTTGAATTCCATATTTATTTTTTGGGTTACCCCATGGAGGCTAGGAGTTCTGTTTGTTTTGTTCTTTGATGTATCCCTAGTGCCTAGGACAGTGCCAGATATATAGGGAGCAATGATAAAAAAGGACTGAATGATGGAATGGATGAAATCTGTCCAGGCCTCATGGTCCAGAAAACAAGGGGCCCACCTTCCCTCTACTGTGGCTGAAGATCCCTCCACGAACAGCAATGAACTTCATGTGGCAGTTTTCATACCACTTAGAGCCATTTCTCACCATCTCCACCACTGACGCCACCGCTCCCCACCCCAGCGTAATGCACCATCCCCTCTTGTCCGGATTGTTAACAGCAACTTCCCAGCAGGTCTGCTCATTTCCTCTTTTTTTTTTTTTTTTAATTTATTTTATTTCTGGCTGTGTTGGGTCTTCGTTGCTGCACGCGGGCTTTCTCTAGTTGCGGCGAGCAGGGCCTACGCTTTGTTGTGGTGTGCAGGTTGCTCATTGCCATGGCTTCTCTTGTTGCCGAGCACAGCCTGTAGGCGCGCGGGCTTCGGTAGCTGTGGCTCTCGGGCTCTAGAGCGCAGGCTCAGTAGTTGTGGCGCACGGGCTTAGTTGCTCCCTGGCATGTGGGATCTTCCCGGACCAGGGCTCGAACCTATGTCCCCTGCATTGTCAGGCGGATTCTTAACCACTGCACCACCAGGGAAGTTCCCGTGTGCTTTGTATTTATTTTGTCTGTCCCCACTTCATAAACTTTGTGAAGGCAAAGTTCCTGTCTGCTTTGCGTACTACTGTATCTCCCATGCTTCCCAAAATGTTTTTGTAGAAGGAAGGAAGGAAGTCCTTTGCTCAGAGTAAATGCACAGTGCAGGTGTATGAAGAAAATGATGGAAAGGAAGAAAGAAAAGACTTGCAGGCCGACTCCACCCCCTCCTTGAAAGGGTACAAGGAAGAGGAATGAATACCCAGGAAGCAGCGCTGCCTGCCCCACCTCACCCCACCCCACCCCACCCTTCCCCTCCCGGCCCTCCCAGTCCTCAAGAACATAAGTCCTGGTACAGCTCCACCCTCCCCTCACCAAGTACAAAGAAACCTCCTCTGCAATTACTTTTAGTCTGAGTTGCAGGGCTTTGGGGGTGAACAGCCTGCAAGATGACGAATGGGAAGAACAGACTCTGGTGTCCCAATCGCACGCGGCGTTTTGAAATTCACAGCCAAGCCTCTTTGCAACACCGTGCTCACCCGGGGCTAAACTACTTCTGTTTCGGGCAGTGTGGGCTTGAACTCTGGAGGCCTGGGTGCTCCCTAACGCCACCCGCTTAACGTTGCCTTTGGGGTCTCAGCTGTAAAGTGGGAATCATGACGGTAATCATCTTAACGTGACGAGGCTCTGCACAGCTCGAGTTGTAACTGCCTCTGTACCTGCACAGGAGATGTGAATCTGGCAACTGTGGATCAGATGTGACTATGCCCCTGTGAAGTCCCAAGGGAGGGAATCCATGTGATTACCTCTGATGACCCTCCTGTGGAGAGGGAGGGGCTTTCTTCAGAATAAATACTAGCTGTCAGCTTTGCTAGCTGATTATTATTTGTTTTGGAGGTGTACCCCACCTACTCGGAAGGAGTTGAACTAGCTGCCAGAATGATTAAGGAAGGCATTTTTAGATAAGTATTATCACACAACGATCCAATCAATACATGCACACAGGCGACCCTGTAAAATCTGCTCGGGTAACACTGTGCCTCGTCATTTTTATGAGCATACTTACAACGGAGGGCTGGTCCCGGGGTTATTGGCTGTGGGTGTACTTCAGGCTCAGTTGCCTCAAGTCCAAGATCTACGGCATAGCAACCATTCTGGCGCAAAGCAAGACTTTTCAAGATCTTGCAAGACCTACAGAGGAGCCATAAGGAGTGTATGGACTATTCCTGGCATGGTTCACAAATCCATCTGCCTGTCAGCGGTGCCTCAGGTCCTCTCTGAAATTCTGGCCTAAACTTGTATCAGCTCTGTAATTGGTACCTATGGATCTACAGGGTGACATCCCTGGAATCTGGAAATCAAGCTGCCCTCCAGAAGTCAAACCCTTCAGGTCCACACATGATGGACAGGATAAGTTATCTGCACAAGGCTCCAGAGGGAACAGGATGCCTCCCTGCTCGGGCTTGGAAACGCGATCCAGGCACGCCTGCACGTGAAGAGAGCAGGAGCCAAATGAAATCTCAGAAAAGCTTCTGGACAGCAGGTAAGAGGCTCCAAAGAACCTAGAAGGTACCACAGAGGAAGGACTAGGCCTGTTCTGCAACAGTAACCAGAAGAGAGAGGGACCCAGTGGGCAAGGTGTATCCTGTACACCAAGGACAGCCATCCTACCACAGTGACATTGCTCACATATCACTCACGTGATTCCCTTTGCCTGGTTTCATGCTCACTAAAGCCTCTGATTTTGACTCCCTTTGCGGGGGGACCGCACGAATGGAGCAGTCACCATGACACCAAGCCTCTGGCCCTGTAGCACTTATATTTCTCATTACGAATTAATGAATGGCAAATTTGACTAGGCCTTTTGTGAGTCTATTTTTTCTTCTCTGAACAGGATCGACTCTGATTTTAGATTTGCAAAGCTGATATCCAGACCTCACGTGGGGATGTGCGTGCAGCCCAAGCATGCAGCGGCAGGCCACCATGCCCTCACCCTCTTTCTTAATCAATACTTACAGATTACTGACCACAGCCCCAAATGGGAGAAAACCTTCCGGCACTGCAGCCCTGGGCCCGGATGACTCAGCCAGCCTCTAACAACCTGGTAAATATATATATCTTTTCTTTCTTTTTAAAACATATTTATTTATTTATTTTATTTATTTTGGTTGCGCCGGGTCTCAGTTGCAGCATGGAGGATCTAGTTCCCCAACCAGGGATCGAAACTAGGCCCCCTTCATTGGGAGCCTGGTAAATATTTCTAATGGCAGCAGTGACATTAAACACGATTTCAGGAAATGACGAGCCAGCTTACATTGCCCCAAATCAGGGTGCTTTTCTGGAGTACAGTCATCTATCCATTCATAATAATGTATACCAAAAAATAGAACAAAGAGCAGTCATCATGTCATTTTCTAAATATTGCTTTGCACATGATCCAGCATCTAGTGATGGCATTAAACTCCTGCATACATCAAGGAGCAACATACTTATGGACTCAAAGATCCTTTCGAAGTAAACTGAGCTACATCTACTGGGCAGATGTTTAAGCCAGGACATTGAAAACATGTTTATGAAGTATTTATACATCAGTAGGGTAAAAATTTTGTGATAGCCAAGTGCAAACTTAGAATATAATCTTGTAATTTAAAACTCTATTTTTGTATCCAAAAAAGCCCTGTGTATAGAAAAAGGAAACAGGGATGAAATATATAGGATTAACAGTGAGAATTTGGTGGAAGGATTCTAGCCCATTTTTCACTTTTCTGTTTTTTTTTCAAACGTTCTGTGAAACTTTTTTTTTGGCCACACCGCGCGGCTTGTGGGATCTCAGTTCCACGACCATGGATTGAACCCAGGCCCTCAGCAGTGAAAGCGTGGAATCCTAACCACTGGACCGCCAGGGAATTCCCAAATCTTTATTACTTTTAAGTAAAATACAGAATACACTCTAATTTTCTAAGTTACCTTTTGAAGAAACATATGCAACCAAGATGAATGAAAACAGAGACTACTTAAACATCTTAAGTAATTTTCCCACTTGCTGCAAACAACAGAGAAAACACAGGATC
Source organism: Balaenoptera acutorostrata (assembly GCF_949987535.1). Taxonomy (NCBI): domain Eukaryota; kingdom Metazoa; phylum Chordata; class Mammalia; order Artiodactyla; family Balaenopteridae; genus Balaenoptera; species Balaenoptera acutorostrata. The sequence continues at coordinate 31,389,038 of NC_080079.1, read as the reverse complement.
AAACATGTGGACTGAGGCAGGCTTGCAAATGAGCCAAAGACCTAATAAGACAGCCAATGCCAGGAGTGAACTGTGGGGACAGCCACCAACAGGCCTGCTGACGCCATCTTGAGAAGCAACATTTCCCAAGAAGGGGGAGGGTTGGCTTAACCTGACCCACCTGTGTCATGATGATGCGGGACGTGAGCAGATTGCCTTTGCAAATCCCCAGCATGATGCCAAATCCTCGGCCAGCACAAGTGTTGCTGTTTTGGTGCAGCCAGGGGGGGTATGCTTTGTCTTCCATTTCTGAGGATGGACCCCAGAAAAGAAAGCCTGAAGTCTCAGATTCTGACACTGCCAAAAGCATAACGAAATTAAAGTAGTAAATCTGGATCTTGGTGGAGGCCCTCTACCATTCTAGTTGCCCTGAAATCAAATGAGTCTCGCGCTGATGAATATGTCCAATTTCCCTCCATCCCACTGTAGAAACAAAAGCGGCACTGACTTTCCTAACAGATGTTTCAAGCACCTGGAAGTTTCTGGAGCAGATTAATTCTTGCCTCTGCATCAAGATAATTTGCATTTGAAACCTACTTCCCAAAGGATATGGAGTTCAACACATCATTAACACAAACCTTTCTAGGTCACCTGCCCCTCCCACCTTTGAAAGAAACAAAGCTCCTCGGAAAATGCGCCATAATAAGCAAGTTGCTTCAAAATTTTAAGACATCGATCCTGGGCAGTTGGCTCCCACCCATACTTATTTTACATGAAGTTTCCTACTGCATGTGCTTACATTTCCTGAGAAAGGAAACAGGAAAGGGCTGGGCTACCTTAATTTGACCTACCTTGTGTCCAGAAGTGTAACGACAGGGGGTCACGGTTGCACCACCTTTGCAAATCTAATAGCCACCGCTTTTGACTTTTCTTGCTTGCTCTCAAATTTCAGACTTTCTGTGAACAAGGCATGTCAACAGCGCCACCTCTGGGCGGAGTGTGGTTCCTCTCAGCTTCCTAGCCCAAAATCAGCAGGAGAAAATGCCCTAATTTGGGGGCAACTGATCAAGTTGACTTGTGTCCCCTTAGAGGATGAGTGGAATGATGCACAGGGCCTCCTGGGAGCCATTTCAAATGGGGAGATTTTGAGATAATAAAAATTATCAATCCAGTGCCAGGGGACAAGCATACCTGGGGGTGGGAAATAGTCCTGCGATTCTTTGCTTCTTGATTCCTGCTGGGAAAGCACACACAAGGGGTTCCCTGGGTTGATGGGACAAATGATCTTAGGAGCAATGGGAGCTCTGCACCAATCCCTTCTCTGCTCCAGACCAACAAAAGCTGGACAGTAGGAATCACATTGCTCTTTGTACCACAACTTGTCTGGGAAAAAAGAGAATGTGAAGATCAGGAAGTCGGGTGATCAGGCTGCACTTGGCACACAGAGGGGCTCAGTAAACAGTCCGTTGAATCAGTGAACAAAGCTGCTGGGAGAAACTTGTGCCCTGGGGCAGCCAGTGCTGCAGCTCTCAGCCGGCTGCCTCCTCTTTTTATTTTTATTAAAAAAAAATTTATTTTTGGCTGCGTTGGGTTTTCGCTGCTGCACACAGGCTTTCTCTAGTTGCAGTGAGCAGGGGCTACTCTTCGTTGCGGTGCACAGGTTTCTCACTGCGGTGGCTTCTCTTGCTGCGGAGTACGGGCTCTAGGCACGCAGGCTTCAGTAGTTGTGGTGCGTGGGCTCAGTAGTTGTGTTCGCGGGCTCTAGAGCCCAGGCTCAGTAGTTGTGGTGCACGGGCATGTGGAATCTTCCCAGACCAGGGCTCGAACCCGTGTCCCCTGCATTGGCAGGCGGATTCTTAACCACTGCGCCACCAGGGAAGTCCTGCCTCCCCTTTCTAGTCCGAGTCCCTGGTGCTCAACCACAGCTCCACAGACCAGCCCCAGAGCATTCGCTGCCCCTCCTGGTGCTCCAAACATCACCTTCTAACGGGGACTGTGAAGTCAGGGAGACTCCTGACACAGGTGGGTCAAGATCCAAAGGGCATAAAGAAGATGTGGCACATATATACAATGGAATATTACTCAGCCATAAAAAGAAACGAAATTGAGTTATCTGTAGTGAGGTAGATGAACCTAGAGTCTGTCATACAAAGTGAAGTCAGAAAGAGAAAAACAAATACCGTATGCTAACACATATATATGGAATCTAAAAACAAACAAACAAAATGGTTCTGAAGAACCTAGGGGCAGGACAGGAATAAATACGCAGACGTAGAGAATGGACTTGACATGGGGAGTGGGAAGGGTAAGCTGGGACAAAGTGAGAGAGTGGCAATGGACATATATACACTACCAAATGTAAAATAGATAGCTAGTGGGAAGCAGCCGCATAGCACAGGGAGATCAGCTCGGTGCTTTGTGACGACCTAGAGGGGTGGGATAGGGAGGGTGGGAGGAAGACGCAAGAGGGAGGGGATATGGGGATATATGTATATGTGTAGCTGATTCACTTTGTTCTACAGCAGAAACCAACACACCATTGTAAAGCAATTATACTCCAATAAAGATGTTAAAAAAAAAGATACAAAGGGCAAGATCCAAAGCCTGGCCCAGGGCTATCATGCTACGCGCCCCCGACAGCATGCTGGGACAGGAGAGGAAGTGGTCAAGCCACTGTTGCCAATGACCAGACACTGTTCTTGTACCTGATGGGGGCAGGTGATAAAACACAGTGTTTCTAGGTACAACACATGGTGTTGCATCTTTATTCTATGTCTGATCACAGCAAATCTCACACAGCCAGACTGCAGCCAGGCAGAGTGCCACGTGGCTACAGGCAGCTAGAGGAAAGGAAGACCGTCTATTCTGTTGCACGCAAACACTCTGGACGGAAAGCACAGCCGCCTCACTAGCCTACTCAGAGGCACTGAGGCCACATTCCCATCTCCAGGCCCCGGGGACATCTCTAAAGGGTGACTCCCATTTGGAGCTTCCAAAATCCAGGGCACCTCTGGGAACCAGTCCTGGTTCCAACAAGTCATTCTGAGTCCAGGCTCTCCCACTGACTGCTGCATCTGGAGCTGGCATCACGGCAGCTTGGGGGCTAAAAAGGGGCCTCCGGCTGGACCACAGAGCAGCCCGGGGGTTCCCGGGGCTCAGGGCCGTTGATCCTTTCTGCGGAGCTTGTGTCCCACCTGGGAGCCCCGCTGGGCAGCTCTCACCAGGCCTTTGAACTGTCCCTGCAGCTTCACCTTCTTCCTGCAGGGACAAGGATCAGAAGGGTCACACGTCGCCGAGAACAGGCAGCCCCCCTTCCCACAGCATCAAAGGGTGGTGCCCCCACCCCGGCACCAGCAGCAACAGGGGAGAAGGGGCGCTGCCAAGTGGTGGGCAGCACGTGATCCGCGCACACCACACCCATCATGTTTAAAAGAGCAGTTCAAGTCAATGATACTTGAAGGTGCATGTGAAACAGTAAAAATAAAAAACTGGAAGAGACTTGAGCAATCGAGTGGAGAGTGTAACGAGCACAGCCCTCACCCCCGACCCCTGCACACGCCGTACCTGCGGTTGAGCTTGGTTTTACTGAGGGGGATGTAGGCATAGGGCTCGAGCCGACCTTTCTTCTTCACGTCACCCTTTGCTTTCTGCTCACCCAGAGAAACAGAGTCAGCCAGGAGGGTGGACAGCCATCCAACAAAGGCCTGGACTTCAGGTGCTAACAAGACCTCTGTGTGCCCCTCAGTGTGGCCTCAGGCTGGCTCCACAGAGGTGCCTCTCCAGGGCGGCGATGGGCACAGCTGCCCCGCACTTCCCCAGAGACTCTGCCAGGAGAGTCCTTGCCCCACCGGCAGCTCTTACCTTGGCCTTGTATTCGGCCCCGGGGGTAGCCTTCTTGGCCACAGGGCGATGGATGCCAGAGCCTCCCGCTAGAGGGGGAACACAGAGGCCATGAGTCAGGCAAGGCCAGGGCAATCGGGCAGCCTTCTCCCCGGAGAGCAGGCAATGGGAGAAGGCAATGGGCACCTTCTCCCCAGAGAGCTGCTGGGGAGATGAGTCACAGCCAGGACCGAATGGCTGTCCCCTACCAACAAAGGACAAAGACCTTCCTCGAGAAGGGACTGTCCAGCGACTTGACAATTAGACCACTGAGCTCCTCAGACTGACCTGAATCCACAGAGACCTACCAGTGACCTCTGGGAACATATATATTCTCGACTAACAAAAAATACCTCACCCTCTCCAAACTAAATCTGCTCCATTTGTTCTGGGGAAAAGAACATAGGCTTTGAAGCCAGACAGACTGGGGTTCAACTCCCAGCTCTAACCGCAGGCAAGGCTCTCAGCTTTCTGGAGCCTCTTAAGCTCATCTGTGAAATGAGGCACTAAGGCTTGACCTCATTCAGGCTTCACACCAAAACTGTGAGTTAGAAAGGCAGCTCTTATCCCATCGTACAGACGTGAAAACTGCGGCTTCGAGAGATCGAAGTGCTTCCAAGGCCAGTGTCATTTCCAGCCCGGACTTCCACACAGTTATGGATGGAATCCCACAGTGCCGACTAGGGAGGGCTCTCTTAGATGACCCAGATGAATCTCCTTTAAAGGTGAGAAACTAGAAGGTCAGAGAGGCAGCGTGACCAGGCCACGGTCACACAGCTAAGAGCAGCTGGCCAAGCAGTCCTGAACCCAGGCCTCCTGCTGCATCGTGTGGTACTACTGCTTCTGCACCACACCATCTCAGAGCAGAGGAGGTGAGCTGGGCCCTGGCCTTGGGGGCCACAGAACGAGAAGGAGCCCTGAGGCGCTCCAGCTGGGTGAGGATGCCGTGGGGCTCTGAGAGCATACCTGCTACTGGGATCAGGGACCTCCCGCAGGAGCCCCTGGACCTCCAGATGCAGAGCAGGGGCTCTGCTTCAAGGGCCTGGGGGAAGGGGCCCTGCGGGGGCTGCCTTGGGGGAAAGGAGGCAAAGGTGAGGCAACAGAGGCCTCTCCTGGCTTCGGGCAGCCACCTTGGTACCTCTAGCAGCTACTCTGGGGAAAGGAACAGCCTGGGAGCCCAGAAACAACTGTACAGGGGAACTCCCTGGGCAGCCCTCCCAACTGCCACCCTCAACATAGATCAAATCTGGCCTGACCCAAAGTCAGCAAAGAGAGGCAGACATCTCCCAGGAGAAGGGTGGGCTGCAAGCCTCAGGAAAGCTTGGGTGGGTGGGGAAGAGATGGGGCTCAGGGGATCCCCAGAAGCGTTGGGGATTCTGTGCACAGATCTCCTAACCCCCGGGCTCTCCCTCACCCACAGACCCCCTGGGTCCCCAGCCCAGTCTTATGGGACATATCAGCCAAACTTTGCTGGTGCCAACTGAGTACGACCAGGCCATGCAACCTCTTGGCTCTGCCTGCAACACACCCTGCCTGGTGCAGGTGACAGGGAACCTGCTCCAAGAGAGAAGAGAGGAAGCCTCACCTTGGTACTGAGGGGGCATCTCCAGCTCCTCATCGTCAGCCTCTTTCTGCTTGAGCTTCTGGTGCTTTTTCTATAAAGAGGGAACAAGCAAAGTTCATAAACAAGAGGACATGATGATCCTCACTAATGGTAGCCGCAAAAGCAATCACAACCTGCGTTAGTAGAAAAGGTTCTCTGCCAAGCACTCAATCCCCCATACAGATGAGGGCACTAAAGCTCAGAAAGGGCAAGTAACCAGGCAAGGCCACCCTGCTAGGCAGCACAGGCGCGGCCTCCAGCCCAGGTCCTCACTGCAGAGCTCAGGTCGGCTGCTCCACGGCTAGGCCTCTCCACATGAACTCCCCCAACAGGGCTACAGCTGCCTGTCTGGGCACCTTGACCTCAGTTTAGCCCAGCCTTCCTAACGGGGGTAATGAGGTCCTCAGCCTCTTTGGGGAGAACAGCTTTACTGGTACTTTGTCTCACATGATCTCCACCGCACCCTCCCCATTAGTCAGACTCACTGATCTCTGACTAAGTGCCAGGCCCTGGGGATACAGGGGACAAGACCCACTTCCTGTGCTCCCGGGGCCCTCAGGCAGGTGGGAGACCCCTGCTCAAGTCAGTCATCACAGTCGCTCAACAATGCTACCGTCCCCGGAGTTGTAAGCACGAGGCAAATGCTACCTGCCAGGGACCGTGCTGGGAGCTCCAAGAGGGAGAGGTGGGCCTGACAGCAGCCCAGCCCACCAGGAGATCTGAGCCCGGAAAACTGACAACCAGGCAAGGCGGAGGGCCGTTGTGTGGGGAGACCTGAGCTCGCAGGGCTGGCTGCCCCACAGTGTCTCTCCCACACTGCCCGGGAAGCCTGTTCAAACTACAGATTCCTGAGGCTCAAGCTCCCCAGGGACCCAAGGCACCTGAGGGGCATTCACTGGCTTAGGGGTCAGATAGAAGGGAAGGTGTGCCAGGTAAAGGGAACGAGGCTGCAGCACACACAAGTGTGTCTGGGGAACCAGGACACCCAGTTTTGCTAGTTGAGACCCAGCAGAGGGGGCTCCTTGTGGAGAAACAGAAACCGGCTGGAAATGTGGCTTCGGCTGCATCATGGAGGTGATGGCTCAGTTTGTTCTTGGTTCAGCTGGCACCTGGCAACAGTTCTGCCCACTGGCAACTGCAGCTGTCAGTTGCACCCTGGCATTTTATGCTCCCACAACTGAGGGCAGAGGAGTGAGACTAAGCAACTGTTATGCAAAAAAGCCCCCGGGGATGCCAATGGCGGGTGATGGCTGCCATGAGCCAACCGGGAGCGTGGCCACCCTGGGACCCTCTCGGTGCCGTGAGACAAGGTGCCCCAGCCCTGCTCTGCTGACCTTGGGGCCATCCTTCCACAGCCGCAGTCAGCTCCCCTGGCCAGGAACAAGGGTAGGCTGCAGAGGGACTGCAAAGCCACCTGTGAGGATGTGCTCAAGGAATCAGGCAGGCTTCGGCCAGAGGAAGATTTCCAGGGAAAATGCAATGATGATGATGATGATGACAACGATAAACAGCCACCACTTCCCTAGTGCCGCTAAGTGCCATACGCTTTACATACAAGCTGGGATTTGAGTTCAGCCTGGGGCCGGAGACATGCACTTTTAACAACCCCTGTGGCCTCGGGCAGGCTGCGGATGATAAAGAGTCCCCACCTCCTGGGAGGATTAGTGAGGCGACACATGGGGCCCTCGGCACTCCTCAGGGGTGGGTGCCCCTCCCCCAGGTGAAGCCGGCCCCCCGGCAGCACGCAGGCCGGCTGTTGCCCCTGCTGCCTGCACAGCACATGCCCTCGGTGGAGAGACAAGGGACCGCCTCTTTCTTCCTTCAGCTGGACAACGCAGCCAACACGGAAGGAGGCACTGGGTGCTTCAGAGGGAGCCAAGCCCCCTCCGCGCCCCACAGAGGGGTCAGCCGTGACACTGCAAGCCCCGGACTGCCTGCTGTGTGCCTCCCCGAGGCTCCACTGAGCACAGGAAGCAGGGCAAGTGAGTGTGTGGAGCGGTCTAAGGGCCCCGGCCCTCCAGCAGCAGGAATTACTCACACTCCTGACGCCCACGTCTTCCATCAGGTCAGCCATCTCTTCATCCTCCCCTGGAGCGAAAAAGAAGAGAGACCTGTGAACACTCAGGGAGTGCCCCTGTCCTCCCGAAGCCCACACAAATTTCAACCTGCCTCCTCCCGGCTCATCAGGGTGCAAGGGCTGCCAACTCCAGCCCCAGAAGACCTATCCCATGGAAGATGAGACCCCTGGACCCTGCCCCTTCCTCCTTCCCATCCTGGGCCCCAAGGACGACAGCCCCTCAAGGAAGCGGTGACCTGACTTCTAAAGTGAATACAGCTTTTGTTGAGACTCTAAGAAAGCCCCAGGTTTCCTGGGGAGCCAGGCATTCCCGCAGCCCCACATACACTCCACTTTGCTGGGAAGACTGCCCTATTCCCCTGCTTAAAAACCTTTCCCCGCATCTGTGCTAGGCATTGTGTGGCGATATAAAGAAGTATGAACCAACAAAAAGCATAGGCAACAAAAGGTAGATAAACGAAAGATACATAGATTAGACTCCATTAAAAACGTTAAACTTGGGCTTCCCTGGTGGCACAGTGGTTGAGAATCTGCCTGCCAATGCAGGGGACACGGGTTCGAGCCCTGGTCTGGGAAGATCCCACATGCCGCGGAGCAACTGAGCCCGTGAGCCACAACTACTGAGCCTGCGCGTCTGGAGCCTGTGCTCCGCAACAAGAGAGGCCGCGATAGTGAGAGGCCCGCGCACCGTGATGAAGAGTGGCCCCCGCTCGCCGCAACTAGAGAAAGCCCTCGCACAGAAACGAAGACCCAACACAGCCAAAAATAAATAAATAAAATTAAAAAAAAAAAAAACGTTAAACTTGTATATGTCAAAGGACACACCAACAGGATGAAAAGGCAGCCTACAGGATAGGAGAAGGTATTTGCAAAATACTTTCAAAAGATAGATAAACAAAAGATAAATTAGACTCCATTAAAAATGTTAAACTTGGGGCTTCCCTGGTGGCGCAGTGGTTGAGAGTCTGCCTGCCAATGCAGGGGAAACGGGTTCGAGCCCTGGTTTGGGAAGATCCCACATGCCGCAGAGCAACTAGGCCCGTGAGCCACAATTACTGAGCCTGCGCGTCTAGAGTCTGTGCTCCGTAACAAGAGAGGCCGCGATAGTGAGAGGCCCGCGCACCGCGATGAAGAGTGGCCCCCACTTGCTGCAACTAGAGAAAGCCCTCCCACAGAAACGAAGACCCAACACAGCCATAAATAAATAAATAAATAAAATTAAAAAAAAAAAATGTTAAACTTGTGTATGTCAAAGGACACATCAACAGGATGAAAACGCAGCCTACAGGATAGGAGAAAGTATTTACAAATCATACATCTGATAAAAAGTTAATATCCAGAATAAAGAAAGAACTCCTACAACTCAACAACAAAAAGAAACAACCTGAGACGCAAGAGGGAGGGGATATGGCGACATATGTATACATATTGCTGATTCACTTTGTTATACAGCAGACACTAACACAACAATGTAAAGCAATTATACTCCAATAAAAATGTTAAAAAAAAAACAACAAAAAAAAACCCAATTCAAAAATGGGCAAAGGACTTGAGTAGACACTTCTCCAAAAAGATAGACAAAAAACATGAAAAGACGCTAAACATCACTAATCATTAGGGAAATGCAAACAAAACTACCATGAGATACCACTTTACATACATTAGGATGGCTACTATCAATGAAACAGAAAACAGCAAGGGTTGGAGAGGGTGTGGAGAAATTGAAACCCTTGTGTCCTGCTGGTGGGAATGTAAAATAGTGCAGCCACCATGGAAAACAGTAGGGCAGTTCCTCAAAAAATTAAAGACAGAACTACCAAATGATCCAGCAATTCCACTTCTGGGCATATACCCAAACGAACTGAAAGCAGGATCTTGAAGAGGTATTTGTATATTTATGTTCATAGCAGCACTATTCACAATAGTCAAAAAGTGGAAGAAAGAAAAACAAAAAAAAGTGGAAGCAACCCAAATGTCCACTGATGGATGATGGACAAACAAAATGTGGTCTAGATATACAACAGAATAAGGCAAGCCTTAAAAAGGAAGGAAATTCTGACACAAGCTACAACACGGATAAACCTTGAGGACATTATGCTAAGTGAAATAAACCAGACACAAAAGCACAAATACTGAATGATTCCACTTATATGAGGAACCTCGACTCATATTCAAGTTCACATCCATACAGACAGAAAGCAGAATGGTGGCTGTCAGGGGCTGGAGGAGGGGGAAATGGGGAGTTGCTGTTTAATGCGTACAGAGTTTCAGTTTTGCAAGATGAAGAGTTCTGGAGATAGGTGGTACAACAATGTGAATGTACTTCACACTGGTGAACCGTACACTTAAAAATGGTTAAGATAGTAAATTACATGTTATGCATATTTTACCATTTTTTAAAAAAAGCTACCAGTATATTTAAAAAAAAAAGAACTTTGAAACTGATCAGCTGGAGGGAAGACAAACTGAAGTGAAGTCAATCAACAACCAAACGTCATAAGAAGCATGTGACAAAGTACGGAAGCCTGGCAGTCCCTGGGCTTGTCGGGAGTTCCGAGGGAACACGGCTGAAGCCAAGGGCCCGTGGAAAGGCCACAAAGAAGGACCTGCACTGGATCTGAAAGAGTGGAGAGGGGCTGGGAAGGTGGGGGGCAGGGGGCGGGTGGGCATTTTTAGCGTCAGGGTTCCATGCGCAAGAAGGGAGCAAGGAGACGGGATACACTGAGGGTGAGAAGGGGGCAATGACGAGGCCAGATCAGGAAATAGTGTCACCACATTTACCCCCAGCACGTCTATATGCTGTTCAGGTCACCATTTCATTTTCACAACAACCCTCTGAAGTAGGTATTGGTATTACACCCACTTTGGAGTGAGGAAACTGAGGCACAGAGAGGTTAAATGACTGTCCACAGTCACACAACCGGTAAGTCGGGTTGCAGGGGCAGCAGTGACAGCACTGGTTGAGTGGCTGCAGTGAGCAGGCGGTGAGAACCAAAATATAGAGGAAGACATAAAATTTAGAAGACCCAGGCTTTTGTGATCTTACAAGATATGTACAGAGATACGTGAACACAGAGATACGTGCAGAGGGAACGGGAAAGATGAAACAGGACTTGGAGATGTTACACCTGAGCGGCCCCTGGACACCAGGAGACAATGACTCGGGAGAGTCTGGCTCTTTTCACCAATAAATGAGCTTCCAGGCCTCAGCCAAGTTTACGCTTGGAATAAAAAAACACAAAAATTTTCAAAAAGGAGGAGGACAAGCGAATAACCAGAACAGAATACAATAGAAGAGAGATTAACAGAGTGTATCACAGACGGTAAGAGGAAGTACTACTGCCTTTTGAAAGTTTTGTTTGAATTATGGAAGTACTGTATATATGGCTGGGTTACACCATGAAAAGATTTCTCAATGTGGTCAAAAAAGTTTGAGAAACTCAAAAAATTTGAGAAACTTGCCTGAGACACAAGCTCCTTATATCTTTTTTTACCTATGTTTCCCCCCAAAATGGTCACTGAGTGAATGAGTGAACAAACAAATGAGCGGATGAATGAGCAAGCAAGTGCAGCCCTGGCCCAGGCCGGCTGCAGCTCCTGACTGGGCAGATGGCCCCACCTTTAGCGCCTTCCTCTTCCTCCAGCTTGGCGTTGTCATCCTCCTCCTCACGGATGATCAGCCGGCCATCGGCGCTCACCTTGAAGCCGTGGTCCTTCTTCTTGCCCCGACCCGGCCCAGGCTGGGTGGCTGGTGGGGCAGAGTCGGGAGGTGAGGAGGTGGAAGGCCAGTCCTAGCCCACTCACACCCTCATCATAACCGACAAGCCCAGGTCTGTGACTTGGATGAGTGCCCGCAGCACTATGATGTGCATGTGTGGGAGGCCAGGGTGCCCACTGGCCTCCCCAGAGGCCACGCCACTCCTAAACCTGGCCCAAGGCAAGCCTGTCCTCTGTGCCCATGGGCCAGCTGCTTCTTGCTCACCCAGGACTCGCTGGGCCACCTTGGGGTCCAAGAAGTTGAGGGGCTCGTCCCCGCCACCCTCCTTCAGCCACGCTCGGCTCCTGTGGCGGGCCAGCCTCTGCTGCTCCTTGCCCCGGCTCCTCTCCTCCTCCTCGTCCTCCTCATCCTCTGAGTCAGCCAAGATCTCCTCGATGCTAAGGACAGACAAGCCCCAAGTCAGGGCGCTCCAGGAGAGGTAGGGCAGCTGGGCACGGCCTGGGCAGGCTTCGGGTTGGGGGAGACCAGGTCCCCAGCATCCCGCCACAGGTCTCACCTGTCACCTTTGCCCTGGACGGGCTCCTCCTCCTCCTCCTCCTCTTCCACGGCGGCCTGGTTCAGGGCCCGGTGTTTCTTGGCCCGGGCCTCTGCTTTCCGGATGTTTACCAGGACTTTCTGGTATTCCTCTGGCAGGAGCTTCCTCACCAGCTCGAACCTGAGGGCGTAGAGACGGGCCGGTGAGGTGCCCGGGCCAGAGAGCGCTATCCAGAGCGAGGTGTCCAGCCAGAGCCCTTCCAGCCCCCCAGCCTGGCCCCTTCTCAGCAGCGGTCCTGGTGGGACTGGAAACCCCTCGACTCCTCCCCTACTCCTTCCCAGTCAGGGCACAGACCCGAACTTGCGGATGAACTTGGTGAACAGGTTCCGAAGCTTCATGCGGAAGTGCCGCCGCATGTCGTCCGAGAGCTTCCCGATGGCTCCCATCTGCGGGGCAGAGCAGCGGGGCTTCAGGGGGAGGATGTGCGCCCCACCCTGTCTGCCCCCCACACCACGGGTTTCTCCTGGTTTCACGAGTCCCTCCTACCGCCCTGCATGAATCTCTGGCTGGACCGCTCTCCAGCCTTCGTGAGAAACGTGTGGCCTGCAGGTATCATCTGCAGTGTCCCTCAGTGAGGCTGGGGGTGCAGGGCCCCCTCGATCCTTTGAAGGCTTGTATAAACCCTAGTCACTCCAGGACAGGTCACCACTCAGGCCGTCCTCCCCATCGCTGGCCCCAGTTAGGCGGCAGGGTTTGGCAGGCAGGGGCAGGCATCCTGACTCTCATCTGCCCCTTCTCGCTTTGACCCAACCCAAGGCCAGATGCAAAGATGACAGGCAAGAGGGACCTAGAGCCCTGATGCGATTCAACCCAGCTGGAAGTGGGAAACTGAGGCGGCGGGTGCAGTGGACGGAGGACTCAGAGGACAGTCCCAGCTTGCTGCACGCCTTATGCCCAGCAGGAGGGGGCCAGGGACCCAATACCAGAGGGCTCTTCAGGCCCTTCTGCAGCCCAGCAGGGGCATCCAGAGAAGCCTTCTCAAACCCAGAAGGTCACAGTGCAAGAGGGAAAATAAAAAGGGAGGTTTGGGTCCCTTCCAAGGGAGAGCCCAGAGTCGCAGTTCTGTTCCCAGGACTGCTCTCCCTAGCACTGTGACCTGGGAAAATCTCTGGCCTCAGTTTGCTATCCGTAAAACAAGGGGTGGCCCTACCCACCGGTCCCTGCCCTGCAGAGCCCCTGCTGCTGTGGAGGGGCCGTGGGGGGTGACAAGTGGCAGCCTGGGTGCTGTGCCCCTTTACCTCCACCACTGGTCCCTTCCAGGGCTCCTGCATGACCTTCTGCTGCACCAGACAACGTGTAGCTAGAAAAGTGTTTGAAGCTGGCTGGCCTCAAGGCGCACTGGGTCTCTGCCGGCAGCTCTCGGGCCACGATGCCACTGGCCGAGGGGAAGGGGACACTCACCACCAGCTGCACGTGCTTGGCCAGATGTGCCACGTCCATGACGACCACTGCCACCTTGATGAAGCCCAGTGCTGATCTGACCACGTCGCGGGTACGGGAGGCCAGGAGCAGGCACACATTCTCCAGCAGCTGCTCCATCGTGCTGGTCCCCATCAGACCTGTGGTGGCCAGAGGGCCACTGTCAGAGACACCTGGAACCCCACCCAGACCCAAGACCCCTGCCGCGTCACAAGAGTGGGAGCTGACACCTGGGGGACACTTCCAAGTGCCTGGCACGCGTCTAGTCACTTTCTGCCAGCATCTCCTCTAGTCCTTCAGCCACCCTGTGAACAGGTGCTGGTTTTCTCCCCCATTTTAGAGATGAGAGAGTAAGGTTCCAGGAGGTTCCTAAGTTTGTTCAAGGTGTCACATGGCTGGTAAGAGGCAGAACCGGGACTAAAATCTAGGCATGGGACCTAACCTCCTCCGACCCACTCTGACAGTGGGATGCAGGCAGCTGTGGGATGAGGAAAGCCGAGCTGGGTAGGAGAGGAGGCGGGAGGCGGTCAGGCCTGGTTCCAGCTCTTCGTCCTCCCTCCCAGGACCTTTCCCTGTTTCGGTAGCCACCCTGTCCTGACCTCCTGGGCATTTTCCTACCCCGAGGGCTTCCCAGGCCTTCAAGGAAATAGCGTTTACCTTTAAACTGGAAAAGGAGGTGGGTCAGGGCCAGGATACTGCAGCTGACCATGGTCACAGCGCCCACGAGACCAGGGTAGATCAGGACGAGGTAGCGCTGCAGGGCCTCTGGGAGGGCGGAGAGCAGGAGGAGTTGCCCAGGGCAGAGCCCACTGTGCACGCTGTATCGCGGGCCCAACGGGAAGGGGGGCTCCAGCCAGAGAGAAGCAGCCCGCCCAGGGCCAGGGCTAGGCAGCTCCCCCTATCTTTCCTGACGGGCGGCTGCAGGGTGCCTCCTCACCCAGGCCGGGAGCACAGCGTCCACCCCAGCCCCATGCCACCCGGGCCTCACCTGCTGGGTTTGGCCCAAACCGAAGGAAGGCGTGGCCCATCTCCACCAGCAGCACGAAAGCATTCTTCCGAGCTCCCACCGACACCTCCTTGGTGCAGAGGATCACCTGCCCAGACAGCCCCGTTAGCACGGGCTCCCCGAGCCGGCCACCCCAGGGTTGGCAGCCTGAGGCAGAGCGGACAGGTAAGAGCGCTCACGCTCCCAGGCAGTGAATCCAGCCCACCCCTACTCCCCATACTGCCCTCCCCTGATCCTGGTAGGCCTTCAGAAGCCACATTCCAAGGAACCCCAAATCACAACACGCCCCCCTCCCGCACCCCTCACCTCCGGGACGAGGGCACTGATGAACTCCTCGTGCTCGGCTGAGAGCTTCCTCACGATATGTATGAGGCACTTCAAACGGGGCTGCAGGACGGGGGACAACAGTCAGGACCCTCAGTGCCGCCTCTGCCCCTGAAGTCCCTAAGCGTCTCCACGCTGGTCCTCTCCTGGTGTCGCTCGTCCCCCCCTCGGGCAGAGCGGGGCCCCTGGAGTCCGCACCCTCTTGGCGGGCGAGGAGGTGCTCCGTAGCGAGTCCAGAAGGGTCTTCTTCAGGTCGTCCAGGTGGCTCTGCACGAAGCGGGCGCCAGGGCCCTGGGGGCTGGCGCACACCTCCTCCAGCAGGCGGTAGGCCTTCTTCTGTACCCCATGGGCCTTGCTCTGGGAGGGCGTATGGTAGACAGGGGTGGGTGAGAGAGGGGGCTAGGGGGCCCCCCACCCTCACCCAGTCCAATAATATCCACAGAGCAGCCACGTGAGCTGTGACTGGCCCTGGTGGGGACTCAGAGAAGCTGGCCCTGCCCTCTGGAGCTCGTGACATCCAGTGGGAGGGCAGGGAGAACACAGGTTAGTGAGAAGCTAACTCTGGGCCGGGCAGGGGACGCCGAGGGGAGTGAAGCCTACCCAGCCCTCCATCCCTTCCGCTCCCCCACGGGACACCTCTCCCGAGGTTAGGTGACTCTGCCCTGGACTTGTGTGTCTGCCTGCACGTTCCACCAGAGCACTTCTCACGCTGTTGGGTGACTGCTTATTACACTGTTGCAGTGGTGACAGTTTTCAGAAGGTCACGCTGGCCTGACGTTTGCCTGGCGGTTAGCCACAGCGGGCAGGGGCGAGCATGTCAGGCAGGGGACCCAGCACGTGCAAAGGCACAGAGGGGCTGTTATATCTGGAACCCTTAAAAGCAGCCTAATGAGGCCAGAGTGGCAGCAGGGGGATGAGGCTGGGTAGGATGAAGATCAGGCCAGGCGGGGATGGGCCTAGTGAGTAAGTCAGGCCTCGGCTCTGCAAGAGGTGTCTTAGCAGGTGAGGCCCAAGCATGGCCGTGCATTTCTGTCACTCTGGCACCTACATGACAGAGTACAGGGCTAGACAGATACAAAGGGCAGCCGTGCCATGAGAAAGCAGATTAAAACCCGATCTTGGGAAGCAGCAAGGCATGGAGACAGGGAGACAGGGCCCACGCCCCCCGCCCCAAGTGTGGTTGTGTGGGGCTCCTGGCCTCCACGGCTCACCTCTAGGTAGGGCCGGATGGTGGAATACAGCTTGCTGATGGCGGCTTCATCAGCGTGGGGAGCCAAGGCCACGACCAGGTCCAGGACGGACAATCTGCTCAGCGACAGGAGACCAAGGAGGAGCTTAGTGGAGGCTGGGGAAGGGCATGTACTATCAGTGTCCTCATGTCTACTGGGTACGGGGGAGGTGGGAAAGGTCAGGGTGAGGAGGACAAGGGGCCTCGAAGGAGCCCATGAACAATAATCACTGCCTGTAACCTAACTCAGCACTCATAAGGTACCAGCACTGTTCCCAGCGCTTTACATGTCTTAACCCCTTCAATCCTCACAGCAACTCTACTGCAGGTATTATCATCATGTCTATTTTACAGATGAGGGCACAGACTAGAGTAGATAAATAACTAAACCAAGGTCACAGCTTATAAGGGGCAGAGCTGGGATTTGAATCCGGGAAGCATGTCTCCAGGGTCCTCACTCTTCCCTAGCAGACTACAATGGTGCTCCAGGATGGAGGAACTGGTCAGGTCTCATGGTAGAGCTGGGACATTGACTATCTCAAGACTTTCCTAAATAATTCCAGACAGAAACACAGAGCTTCTGCTAGACATACTCTCTAGCACCCTGGGCTGCCCCGGCTCAAGTGGGGCACTTACCTGGTGAAGTCAGAGCTAGCAGGGTCCAGCACCTTCTCACTGGCTTTTTCTAGGAAACCATTCACCAACTGGCAGCCCAAAGGGATAAGGAGGGAGTTGTTCAAGAGAAAATACAGAGCAGCAGCAGGTCACAGAATTGCACCCTCGTCTCTTCCCCCTCCTCTCCTCCCTTTTGAGGAGCCTCGAGTCCAGCCTACTGCTGGCATGTGGTCCCCTGTTCTTCTGGGGGCAGAGGGCCAAGTGAGCCATGGTGGGTAGGGTCTTGACCTTTCCAACACCCCAACCCAACACTCACCCACCGGAGACTTCCTCCCCCTCCTCTACCAGCTCACCTGAGGCTCAGTAATGGTGAGGTAAGTTTTGATGGTCTCCAGCACGGCCCGGCGAGGGGCTGGGGTGTCTCCAGCTGCAACGGGCTGCCCGTACAGGTTGAATAGGATTGGCAGAAAGTTCTTCGCAAAGCGGCTCACTTCAGCACGGTCAGCCTCTGGAGGGAGGACCAAAGTTTGCACAAAAGGGCCAGGAGATGACCCTGCCTCAAAGGTCACTGTGGTTGCAGCCCAGAGGCATTCTTTTGGGGGACCTGTGACAGGGTCATGGGTTTGGGGCTTTTCTGGGACAGGAGAGGCTGAAGCCAGAGCACAGAGGACGAGGGGCCACCACGGTCTATGGGGCCAGCCAAGTGCTAGCCCCACGTAAAGGCTGGACGACTCCCAGCAGCTGTCAGCACACTGAGAGTAAAGGAAGAGAAGGGGCCGTTCTCAGCGTCCTACTAACTCCTCGGGTCCCCAGCGGACACTCAGGTCCTTGACAAGGATCAGCGGTGGCTCAGGCAATGAGCTGGACAGGCAGGGTCAGGGGACTCGCACCATCACAGCCATCTTCCACCAGCCCCGACCGCAGAGCCCACACGTACCCGCCTCACAGCCCTTGGTGATGAGGGTGCGCAGGGCCTGGCACACAGTGACCCTCAGGTCTGGGCGCTCGCTGATGGCCGTGCCCAGCGTCCGCGCCAGCCCTTTGAAGGCGGTGGCCACGTCCGTGGGCCTCGTGCAGAACCCAGGCAGGAGGGTCCAGATCTGGGAGGGAGGGGATGATAGAGGAGAGTGACGCCCAGCAACCTGTGCCCGCCTGTCCTCCTCACGTCCCCCAGCTGATCCCTTACCTGCCACTGGAGCGTGTCGTAGATCTTGGACTCCACTGTGCTGCCTGCCTGGGCCAGGTCCATTGCTAGAGTGACACAGGACACAGTGTGACCCTGGGCACACTCCTGACTGACAGGCCTCATTTTTACCCAAACCAAAAGCCCAATGACGAGGACAGGAATATGGGCGATTCCCCTGCTCCACAGACGAAACATAACACTTATTATTAAACGAACACTTGTTTGTTCTAAAAAAATTAAAAGACCTATGTAAAACAGAAAGCGATACCTCCCCACAATCTCCCCCCCAAATCTTCCTCCCCATTTCTGACCTTCTTATATTTCTCCAAGCACGTGCACACTTTTAAAGACGTAAAAAGGACTGTCTTATAAATATATTGTTCTGAAACCTGGTTTTACTTGGGAATAAAGCTGGTAGCATTTATCAAGCAGTTTCTACATGGCAGCCTGTGTAATGTGCACTTACGTGATTATTTCATTTAATCCTCACACCATCACAATTATCGTCCTCATTTTACAGATGATGAGCAGACCCAGGGGAGTTGAATAAACTTGCCCAAAGTCACCAAACTGTGGAGCGGCTGAGCTGAGATTTCAATCTAATCTGCTCAGCTCACCATGGACTAAACACGTCCATTCCCCTGTCGGTCTCTTTCCTTCTGTGTCCCACGGTGGGGCTTTATTATGACTGACTTCACTGGAGCCCCACTGAGGGATGTGTGGGCTGTGTCGGGATTTTTACTTGGAACATCTTTGTATATATAAATAGGTGTGTACCTGTCTAATTATTCCTCTGGTGGGAGAAAAGGCCCCTGTCTGCCTGCCTCGGGGCAGGGGTGCCTGGTCACGCCTTGGACCCCGCTGATGACGGCGCTCAAGCACTGGCTGACCACCTGCTTGGCCCAGGGAGGCTGCTGAACACCCTAAGGCTGGGGTGCTGGACCAGGAGCCCTTCCCGACCCTTCCAGTGAGGCCCCAGGACTGTGGTGGGCCCGTACCTTTCCTCTTCAGGGTGGTAGCCAGAGGTAGGAAGTAAGCGGTAAAGAAACCAAGTCGAGTTTCCCGGACGTGGTCTCGGACGACGGGCAGCAGCCAGCTCCGAGGGAAATCCAGAGTCTCTCTGGGAGGAGGGAGGGGAGGCGCGGTGAGGAAGGGGTGACGGCCTGGAGCTGTCTCCCCACGGAGCCGAGGAACAGCACAGGTCCTGCTCTGGCCGCCCCCACTGACCCGCACGGCACACGGAGGCGTCAGCCGAGGGTGTAGACACCCTCCCAGCGAAGAACAAGCCCCGTGGCTCTCCTGGGGCTGGAATGGAAGCCAAGCGGGGCTGCACTTACTCAGAGCCATCAATTTCCAAAGGCACAGCCTCTAAAACCACCTCGGGGCCCATGCTGGCCACGGCAGCGCCCACCGCGCGGTCCACAGCTGCCGTGTGGGGGGAGTAGGGGGAGAGGCGCAGGTCACACAGGGACTGGAGGCACTGGAGCAAAGAGACGCGGGTCAGACATTAAGACGGGCCTGCAGCGCAGGCACCCGGGGCTGAGGCTGGGCCAAAGTCTCCAAGAGGATGAGGTCAGGGGCGTGGGGTCAGGTTATGCTCTCGCCGGAGGTCACAGACCATTAACCAAATTCAACGCTTGGATGTGTCTGAGCCCTCCTCAATGCCCCAGGATTTAAAAAGAAATTCTGCATTTGTTAGTAACGTGTAAAAATCAGGAGATTTCATATACAAATGTAGATTTCCGGTTTATCTTGAAAACTGGGAAGGTATGGGAAACGCAGACCCACAGTACAATTAGTATAAATTAGCAGCCACTGCGGAGCAGCTGCCCCTCGAGACCAGAGCTGCCCCCTCTGGTTCACTACAGCCCCGCAGAACCCCTCTGCGAGCCTCATTCCTTGAGGACCTCTCACAGGAGCCAAGTGTTGCCAACCTAATCTAGCAGGGCCGGGGCCAGGCCTCTCAATGAAGGCCCTACCCTTGGGGAAGGCCCCACGAGGCCGGGAGCTGCTCCGCCTACTGGAGAGGGGTCTGTGGCCTGTCCTCAGGCTCCCACCTGCTCCTGGAGCTGGGGAGGATCTCCGGGTGATCCCTGAGCCTTAAATGGTTTACTCTGGGCTTTGGTAACCTCCCTGGGACCTAAGGCTGCTTAAAATACTATGCTCACTTGTTACAGAAAATTTAGAGAATTAAAAATTAAAAGAGAATAGATAGGGGTGAAGGAGAATCACACTGGTTCCCTGTGAGTTTCAAAACCATCAACTCCAGCTAAGACTAGTGAGAAGGCATTAGGGGGTGGGGGGTGAGGGGTGGTTTCAGCCCTCTTCTCGTTCCTCCCAGTCGCCTTCCTGGGGACACAGTACTGGGCACCCGCAGTGGACCCTGGCAGTGGGGGAGTAAAGTGCAGAGGTAACGGAGACACGTGCCCCTCTAGCAGCCCCAGCACCACCTCCTGCCCCGGCCCAGCCGCTGCCCCAGTCACCTTCCTCATCACAGGATGGGCCTGTCTCCCACACGCCTCGAAGAAGACACACAGCAGCTGCAGCACGGAGCTCCATGATGCGTGGAATCTGTACGTCAGGCCCTCCTCCACTGCCCTGCCAAGGGAGTGGGCAGTCAGGGCCGTGGAAGTCCATGGCCGGCACCAGGAACTACAGACCATGGCAAGGGTGAGGCCCCAGGAAAGGCCAAGGGGGAGAGCTAGTGTTTACCAAGTCCCCCCTGTGCTAAGAGTTTCATTTATATAATCCTCACACTTCAAAAAAAAGCTGTGAGCTAGGTTATTTGTTCCATCCTCAGATGGGGAAACTGAGGCTCAGAGGGACTAAGTAACCCAGCAGTGTCACTCTGCTAGTGGCCAAACTGGGCCTCCAAAGCCCGTGTTGTCACTGTCCCATGCTTTCTCGGTCTGACCAGAGGTGGGAAGATGGGGTAGGTACAGGTGGCCTGGGCAGAGGGAGGAAAGCCACAGCAGTGGGGAAGCCCGGCCGGCTGCTAGCCCCTTCCGGCCCATGCACGCTGTGGTCAGCTCATCTCTTGAAGTCGAGCCCCAGAGGCTTTAGGCAAGAATGCCCAACAGGGGTTAGTGTGGGGAAAGGGGTGAGCTGGGGGTGGAGCAGCTCTATTCCTCAGTTTTCCAAAAACTTCATTCCAGGTGTATCCAGAAGAAACAGGCCTATGTCCTCACAAGGAACAGAACCCAAAGCATCACACCTTAGAGCTGAGCAGACAGACCCAGAGGAAACACCAAAGATCCCAGCCTCTTGGTGCTCTGAGGCTCCTCACTGGCGGCTGGAAGGGCCCGGGTGGTTGGAGGCCGTGTCTGTGAATGGCTTCTCTTGGAGGCATAGAGGGCAGCACAGCACACGAGTAAGAGTGGACTCTGCGGTCAGGCTGCCACTTACTAGTTGAGTGACCTCAGCTTTCCCAGTCTGTAAAATGGGGCCAGCACCTATCTCCTAGAACTGTAAGGACTACCAGTAGTTTCTATTTATTGGAACTTAACTACCCACCAGGTACTGTTCCGAGAACTTTACATATATGACCTCATTCAATCCACACCTCCATTAGACTGATGCGGACCCTGAGGTGTTGAGAGGTGGAGGAACTAGCCCCAGATGACGGGCCCCCAAGTCCACACTCATGAGCATGACACTACGGCACCTGGAGTGTGGCCAGTGCTCAAACCGACAGCAGTTGCTCTGGCAGCGTGTGCAAGGCCCACCACAGTGACAAGAGGAGTACCTGTCATCATGAGGAACTTTCTACAGGCACACCTTATTCCCTCCTCACGCAGAAGCTGTGTTCTCACCTGAACATCTTGGCGACATACTGGGCAGGGCCTGAGGCCGAGGAGGTCACGGAGCCAATGTCAGCCATGTGCGGAGCGACACACTCCTTCAGGATCTCCTGCAAAAAGAGGCCACAGCTGTTTGGGCCCAAGACAGCTCCCCAGTGCCACTCAGCCTTCCCAGGTGACTGCTTCCTGAAGCTTCTAGGAAGCTCACCCCCACCCTGAGAACTCCCTCCCCAGGACGCAGCTGGAGGCCTGCGGTGAGCTCTGGGAGCTTCTAAGGCTCTCTGTTTCCCTCGCTAAAGCTGGGCTGGGGGGCTGAGGTACCTGAAGGCACTGGGTGGCAGCTGTCACCACCTGCGAGTGGGGGGAGAGGAGGCAGGTCGTTGCAGTTCCAAAAAAGCGAGGGAGGTGGCCCAGCCCCAGGTCCCGATGCAGCCTGTCAACACAAAAGGCTTCTGTGGGGCCTGGCCCTGGGCCTCGGGGACTCAGATGGCCCAGGTCTGATGGCAGTCACAGATCTGCGGGGCTCTACAGGGCCCTGCTGGTGGGCAACTGCAAAAAGTGCCGACATGCAGGTGACAACTACATGTGGTACAAAAATGCAAACAGGTCTCCAGGGTATAAAACGAAGAGCATGCCTTCCTCACCACACCTTTCTCCCAGGCTGACTCTCGGATGCACTTCCCAGGGGAAATTCAAGCTTAAGTTTCTCAAATACTCTTTGAAGTTTTTATGCATATACAAACACACAAAACAATAACAATTGCTAACATTTATGTAACAATTATCGCATACCAAGCACTGGTGTAACAATAAGCATTAATTCATTTAAACCTTGCAAAAAACAAAAACAAACAAAAACCTTACAACTGAGATTAAATCCTATTACAATTCCCATTTTATAGATGAGGAAACTGAGGCTTGATGAAGTTGAATAACTTGCCCAAGGCCACCCAGCTAGTGGGGGGTGGGGATGGTCAGGATTCACAGCCCGGTAGTTTGGCTTGAGAATACAGATAATTATGCACCTTGCTTTTGCTCAGTATATCTTGGAGGTCTTCCCACATCAGCATGCACACATTTACCTCAATTATTTCTAACAGCTGCCTAGTATTCCACTGTTTGCATTTAACCAGTCCCCCCCGGGGCACATCTAAGTTGCTCCTAGGTGTTTTTGCCATTACCTATAGTGCTACAACAAACATCCTACAACTGTGGGAGTCCTCCTGCAGGATAAACCCTGAGAAGTGGAGAACAAAATGATTTGGCCATTTGCTGGCACCTCCAGGTAAAAGGTGATTTGGTGCAAAAAAAAAAAACGGGCCTGGCAGACCTGCACTGGGGACCTGGCTTTTCTCTCTTGCAGCTGCATGACTAGCTAACTCGCAGTGCTTTACTTTCTGGTTTATGAAGTGGGCTAAGACCTTCTTCGTGGAGTGGTGTGATCAGTGAGATGAAACATGGATGCAAAGCACCCAGCACGGTGCCTGGGGGAGAGCAAGCCGACGGGAAGCCTTCAGCGGAGGGGAGGATGACACGGTGGTCAAGCTTCTGGTCAAGCTTCGGGGGACTCAGAGACCCTGCCTCCAGGCAAAATGCAATCACCAATTGATATTCTATTTCATTCTCAGCCTTATTTAGGAAAAGTGGAGCCATCTAGTGGCTACTATAAGAGTGACTGTTATGACGGAGACACAAAACAGAAACTGGGACCGCCACCCCGCCCCCCAGAAAGCCGAACCCCCTCCAGCTTCCGGCTCATGTCCCTCCCATCTGTACCGCAGGGCAGGGGGCCTGGCTGGAGGCCAAGGGACCGCCCTCCACCGCATCCCTACCTAACCAGGTTGATGTGGGCTTTCTCCATGACTTTCAGCCAGGCCAGCAGGGGTTGTAAGTCATTCTCGCTGGGAACGTAGTCATACAAGGCCTAGAGGCGGGACAGGGAATAAGCAGGTGACTGAGCAAGTGTGTTCAGCAGCAGCCCAATGACAGGACCCCTTCCCATCCCTAGGTAACAGCACGTCCCCGTGACTGTCCTGTCCCAGGGCCTGCACACGGGGCCCCCTGCACTCACAGCCCCCTTGGCCTTCCTTTCCCTGCTCAATGAAGCCCTTCCGCTTCTGCTTCTATGGGAAAAAAATCTCTAGGAGCAGTCAAGAATAACTTGGGTCACACAACCCTTTGTGAACCTGACAAAAGCCAGAACCCTTCTCCGGAAAAATGCACGTGAGCATACACACACATTTTGCAATTTTGGGGGGGGGGTTGTGCCCCCTTCCCCAAATCCACCCAGAGATCCCTAACACTGAGAACCTTTGTTCAAGGTACCTGTTAATACCATGAGACCACGCTGAATGGTTTATTACGTTAACTACCACGAAGTCAAGAGTCAGGCCCCCCGGCTCCCATGGACACTGATGTGGTTTTGTTGGCCAGTCTCCTGGCTGCCCGTCTGCCTGACTCCTACGCTAGGGCGGCCCAACCCAGCCCATCCAACCTCGCTCTGCAGACAAGTAACAGGGCCGCCCCCCAGCACAGCCATGTCCCCCGTCCCCCCATCAGGCCTCACCGTGATGATCTGGGCGTTGAGCTCTGCTGGCAGGGTACCCGGGCTGGGCTTGGCATGGAAGAGGCTGTGAAAGGCCTGCATGGCACAGGCTGTCACCAGCTGGAGAGGACACGGAGGCTTAGTGGGGAACCCACCGCAAAGCTCACGGTGGCCCTGGGCTCCTCAATATCCCACTGCAGCCGGTGGGCTTGGGGGGCACTTGGGCCCCCTGAACCTCAAACATGCCTCCTACACCTGGACACTCAGGGGACTGTTGCTTTAGTAAGTCTTGGCAGCCACCACGAAAAAAAATGATTTAAACAAGGACAATGGAGAAATGTGAACAAAATGTTTTTTTAACATAATGGGCTAAAAAAGCAGGCTACAAATGGTTGGCATACTATAATTACAGCTGTATTTTCACGTTTTCATGTGTTTGCTTACCTAAAAAGAAAATGTCTGAAAGGATACACAACAAGTTGTCTGTACTATTTATCTTAGGAAATGAGACTTGGAGGGAAAAAGAGAACTTCTATTTTTTACTTTATATACTTCAGAATGTTTGTTTTTTCCTTTTAAACAACAATCAGGTTATTTATATAACGAATGCTTTAAAATACGTATGTGAACAAACAGTATAAGAGAATATATGGAGACTAACAGAATTGTGCTAGCATATCAAATGCAAGGGATCGTTTTTATGTATCTTTAAAGTTGTCATACTGATGTTATTAAGTAAGCAAAAAAAAAAAAAAAAAAGAGAGAGAGAGAGAGAAATAACCGTGCCTGTGGCTGGGGTAGAGCTCAAGGTAGGGGGAGGACTGACGCTTTACCAGCCCCGCCATGGTTCCATCCTCTCCCTCACCTCATCTCCCAACTGAAGATGCCCAGTCTGTCCGACATCGGGGATGCAATGCTGTCCCTGGGTGTAGCTAAGAGCAGCGCGGGGGGCCGGGAGATCCCAGCCCCCGCTTTTGGCCTGAACAGTGAGCTTCCCGAGTGCCAGCACCACGGGCCTGGGGTCTGAAGCTCTGCCCTCCCTCCTCCTCGGCGCGCCCCCACGCGCTGGGGCCCGAGCTCACCACGTGGCTCAAGGTCATGACCCGGAGGAGAGTCTCACTGCAGCTCTTCACCAGGCCGTCCGGGAAGCAGGGCAGCAGGTCCTTCAGCAGGGTCAGCATGTGCAGCGTGGTGGTGGCCTCCTTGGAGCCTGGTGGACAGAGGGCAGCTGAGACTCCAGCCCACTCTCTGTAGCAGGCCCTGTCCCCCGCCGCCCACTCTCAACTGCGCTTCCCCACCTCCAGACTTCTCGATCTCCTGGATGCAGAACTTGGCGGTGGACATGGCAGCAGGGTGATGGGCAGGGGCCTTTTCACCAAACATGAATTCACTGCCCTTGAGGACGGAGCACACTCCATGCTGGGCAGCCTTCCGGATCTGAGGGGCAAGGAAGGGGGACAGGGCCGGGTCAGTGCTCAACCAGCAGTGTGTGTGGTTCTCATGACCACCAGCAGCGAGCATCGATCGCATACCTCCTACAGGGCCAAGGCCATGCCTGGGGCTGCGTGTGTGTGGACTCCCGGGCTGCCGAGTAAGACAGACCTCGCTTTCCATTCTCTCCTGCTAACTCACCAACTGGCCTTGAGCAAACCAGACCACTTAAGTCTCTGAGCTTCAGTGTCTCATCTTTACAACACGGATTCCTTCATTCATGCAATCATCCAGCAATATGGAGTGTCCACCAGTTCAGCAGTGAACCAACAACTCATTGGGAGGTAGGAAATAAAGAAATGTACACCAGAAGGTAAAAGTAGTTTGCAGACAATAAAACAGGGGCTGTTACTTTTTATACGGTGATCAGGAAAGTGTCACTTCAGTGACATGACGTTTCAGCAGAGACCTGAAGCAAGTGAGGGAACCACCGCAGGGATACACAGGGCCAAGGAGGCATGCCTGCCTGGGATCAGAGCGCTTAGCACACAGGGAGTGACTCTTATGACTGTTACACGTTCCCCGCCCTAAATTTCAGAAGGAAGCAGAGTGGCCAAGCACAACTTACTGGGCACCTACGACAAGCCAGGACCTGCGCCAGGCCTGTGGGGAACACCAGAGTGTCGCCGTGACCTTGCAGCAAAGTCGTTATTATCATCCCTATTTTACAGCTTAAAAACCAAGACTCAGAGAGGTTAAGTAACTTGCTCAAGGTCACAGCACAACCAGTGAGTCCAGTATTCAACTCAGTCTGTGTGACTCCAAAGCCCCCCTCCAGCCCCCTCTCCTGCCACTGTAACTAAACACGTCACTGACCAATGAGGCAGCAGAGACTCAAATGGGCCTGACCGTGACCCTCCCTCCTGTAGGAGGAGCTAGCAGATAGGGCTTCAGGCAGGAGGAGAACCTCCGGACAAGAGCCCAGCGCTCAGGGCGACCTCCCCAGTCCACTCAGCAGGCCAGGCCCAGCCCGGTTACTAGAGTGGCTGCCCCCTCCCACGTCCTGGTGCCCCACGGCCTCACCTTGGGCTTGGTGTGCACAGTGAAGCTCAGCAGCCCATGGTACACCTGCAGGGTCACGGGGTAGCTCCAGGCCTCCAGGTCCTGCTTCCGCAGAAGGGTGGCCAGGCAGGAGAGGACCTTCAGAGGAGAGGCAGTCTCTCAGCTCCACCCGCTTCACCCAGGTGGGAAAGAGCCCGGCTTCTCACCAACTCCAGAAAATGCCAAAGGGCTTTCTGAGGGCCCACAGAGTGCCTATACCCCTCCCAGGGAGTGTCCAAGCTGTAGCCAAATCAGATGGGCTCTGGAAGACGGCAGGGGGACACCGAGACCCAAACACTGACCCATCGGAGGGCAGAGGTGGAGCCACTGCTGGCCTGGGCTGACATGATATCCATGAAGGCTTTGGAGGTATCAGAGAACTTCTTAATGAGCACAGGGCTGGGCACGCTGCAGGGAGAGAAGAAAGAAGGTCAGAAGACCAGAGGGGCCTCCGAGAGCAGCTGGTCTGGAGGAGAAGCTGGACAGAGCGGGGCAGCGCTGGCCCAGTCACTCAGCGAGCCCACCCTTCCTGACGCCCGGTTCAGTGCGTTTCCGTGGCACCTGAGCTCCCTGCCTGCCCCACCTTCTCCACCACCCGCTCTCCACTACCCACCAGATGGGCCCTTATAAACTCCCCCAAGTCCTCTCCCCACCTGCCCCCCGGCTGCAGATGCCCAGACATCGTGGCTCAGCACTCCACCCTGTCCCTGCTGCCCCGCTCGCTGCTCAGGGCTGCCCCGCCCGCTGCTCAGGGCTGCCCCGCCCGCTGCTCAGGGCTGCCCCTGCCCGGGCACCAGCACTCACACTCTGTCCCGTAACATCCCAGGCCACCCTGGAGCCTGAGCCAGTAGAATGCCACCTGATACTTAGCATCTTTTTGTTCCTTTTAATAATTCCCTGATCCTTCTCCTCCCTTCCACCCCCACTCCCTTCTTCCCCCTACAAGGAGCCAGGACTCACCGCT
Source organism: Balaenoptera acutorostrata (assembly GCF_949987535.1). Taxonomy (NCBI): domain Eukaryota; kingdom Metazoa; phylum Chordata; class Mammalia; order Artiodactyla; family Balaenopteridae; genus Balaenoptera; species Balaenoptera acutorostrata. The sequence continues at coordinate 31,361,568 of NC_080079.1, read as the reverse complement.
TCAGGACGAGGTTCAGCAGGTAAGCAACAGCGGCCAGAGACTCCGCGGACTCCACCGCTTCCATTGTTGTCATCTGAGGCCAGACCATGGGGTGTGAGTGGGAAATGTGTCACGCTGGGCAAATGGGCTATGGGGGCACCGTGTGCCCAGCAGGACGGTTATGACCAAGAACGCTGGTGTCATAGGTTCAAATCCCAGCTCCGCCACTGTGACTCTGGACTAGCAACTTAACTTTTCTGTGACTCGGTTTCTCATTTGTAAAATAGGGATCATAAGTTGTTGTGAGGTTTAATTGAATTAATATACATCAGACATTTAGAACACTGCCTGACACATTATGAAAACCATATAGTGCTATTTAATCTAAAGCTTTTTCTGTAAAGAGCCAGATAGTAAATACTTTAGACTTTGCAGGCCACATATGGTCTCTGCTGCGTATTCTTCTTTGTGTATTTTAACTATCTTGTAAAAATGTAAAAACCATTCCCAGCCCTAGGGCTATACAAAAACAGGCCACGGGTCAGATGATGCCCATGGGCTATATAGTTTGCCGGCCCCTGTTCCATGGTAGTGGTTCTCACACTTTTACACCCTTAAAAAGTATTGAGGGGGGCTTCCCTGGTGGCACAGTGGTTGAGAGTCTGCCTGCCAATGCAGGGGATACGGGTTTGAGCCCTGGTCTGGGAAGATCCCACATGCCGCGGAGCAACTGGGCCTGTGAGCCACAATTACTGAGCCTGCGCGTCTGGAGCCTGTGCTCCGCAACAAGAGAGGCCGCGACAGTGAGAGGCCCACGCACCGCGATGAAGAGTGGCCCCCACTTGCCACAGCTAGAGAAAGCCCTCGCACAGAAACGAAGACCCAATGCGGCCATAAATAAATAAATAAATAAATTTAATACTTGCTACTCTAACTAGCTCCTCTGACATCTCTCTGTATTCACTATTAAAAAAAAAAAGTATTGAGGATTTCCCCAGAGAGATTCTGTTTACAAAAGTTATATCTATTGATATTTATCATATTAAAAATTAAAACTGAGAATTTTTTAAAACACACAAATATGCAAGCACAATTCCAGGAGCTGTCAAAATGTCATCAGACATCACGTAACTTCTGGAAAACTCCAGGGTACGGTCATGAGAGAATGGGAGTGAAAAAGGTAAATGATGGTTTAGTATTATTATGGAAATAATTTTGACTTAACCAACCCCCAAAAGGGTCTTGGGAACCCCCAAACTACACTTTGAAAACAATTTTACTAGAGAATCCCCTGGGTGTAACTCAGTTTCATGGATTAGGGGGGAAAAATAAAAGAGAGTAGTGGATTTTGTTTTACAAGAATAATGTAGCAAATCCCACCAGGCTTACCAAGCCACCTGACAATAACTGAAGCGCTTTCACCTGTTTAAGGTTGTCCTTCTCTATCCCCGCATGCAGGGGCCCCTGCCTTCTCCTTATAGCCTGAATAACCTGCTACTCCGAAAGCCCGCCCACCTGCAAGTCACACCCACTCACCAGGGCAGCAAAGTACTCAGTCTCTGTCTCCTTCCCACCCTGGGAGCGTATCACCTCGGTGACAGCAGCCAAGACAGCACAGATCTGCACATGAGGGAGAAGGTACCTATGACATCTATTTCCGATCAAACCCCACCGCAGGGTAGCCTCTTCTCCTTCCTCCTTCACAAATTATTCTCCTGACAAAGCCCAGAGCAGACAAGATGAGCAGTATCCAGAGCCAGGGGAACACACACAGGGCCCGGCAACAGGAAAACTCACACATCTGCCCAAAACCCACCTCTAAGGCTCTACCCCTTATATATGGAAACACCTGCACAAATGTGTAAACATTCAAGCACAAGTGTTCACTGCCACAACCAGTTGGAACAATAAAGCAGCCATCAACAAGGGATTAATAATGTACTCTTATTATATAATAATGACAAATTCAAACACTATGTAACTATTGAAAAGAATGGTGAACAACTACATAGATTAACTTAGAAACACTGATCAGTGGCGAAAAAAGTTGTAGAATAGTATATATAAAATATAATGGCATTTCAGTAAACCTAAACGAAATGTGGGTAAAAAAGTCTAGAACAGTAATTTGACAAGAGGCCACTGAGCACTTGAGGTGTGGCTAGTATGACTGAGGAACTGCATCTTAAAATTTTTTAATTATTTATATTTAAAAACAAATACTTTATCCAGTTATTGGGAAACAGATTTAGAACTACTTGGGTATATGAATCTACTTTTGCAACTGTAAGTTTTATGAACTTTAAATACAAATCAAGTATTGCCAATGAAGATTTAGCCTCCAAATGGAGGTGTCAGACTACATTTTGAAGACTTAGTACGATAAAAATAATGCAAAAACACCTCACTTTTAAAAATATTGATTTTAAGTTGAAACAACAATATTTTGGGTATACCAGGTTAAATGAGATATATAATTATGGTTAATTTCACTTGCATCTTTTTTACTTTTATTTAACATAGCTACTAGAAAATTTTAAATTATGTATGTGGCTCACATTACATTTCTTTTCAACAGCGCTGGTCTAGAAAAGTACTGTTACTGTTATCAGTAACTACCACAAAGGAGTTAAGCTGGGAGAACAACTTTCATATTTTATTCTACTCACCTCACTTTGTTATCATTTATAGTTTTGACATTTTTCATTTAAACAATGAAAAAAATATATATATAATTTATAAACTAAAAAAAGTAAATAACATTTAGGTCTTGTTAGATAAAACATTTTTTAACCACTGTTATTCAGTATTAATTTACTCAACAAATGTTTCCTGAAAACATTCTATCAATATATAAAAAAGCCTGTGTTAGGTATAGCTTAAGAGATAAATGTTTGCAAAAAATGTTTTGGACATTTGAAAATTGTCAGGAAAATACCCTGAGGGACTTTACACTTGAGCCAGGAAGATGTTCTTAGAAAAAGCAGAAAGTGGAACCTGCCCTAGGAGAGGTAATAAGCAGCAGACACAAAGGGTAGGAGGGGTGACACATCATCCAGAGATTCCACCTGTTGTCACCGGACAGCAGTCAGCTGGCCTCCCCTCACTAGCCTCCGGCTGTCCTGAGAGTCCCCCCTACCTCCTTGTGGGCAGCCGAGCTGGACTCCCAGAAGCGCTGCACTTTGCTGAAGGTGACGTTTGTGCAGTCGGAGAGGCCGCTCAGGAAGGTGCCCGAGGACTTCTCGGTGAGAGCTGGCGCCACCTCTTCCTCTTCCATGGCAGTCTCGGGGGCTTCGCTTTTACCCAGACGCAGGGATCCTGACTGCAGCTCATTATGCAACTTTACCGCATCAACTGTCAAGTCGCTCTTTCCTGAGAACCGGAGGCAAAGGGTAAGGCCCCCACTTCTACCCGAACCTCCTTTTGGCTAAGAGAACAAGAACTACCCCTAGGAAACAAACAGGCGGAATCCAGGCCCCCAACCAGAGAGGCTAAATTCTGAACGCGGTCTGCCTCAGCAGTCCACTGTACACCTAGAACTTATCAGATTCAGAAAGGGAATCCTCCAGGTAAAAGTTTCGCCGGTGGGAGTCGGCTGGGGGCTACAGCGAGGGGCCTGGGAAAGAGATGAGGGTGAAAGAGCTTTGTAAAGCGCCACCACGGTTAACTATAGGCGTGAGTACTGACTGATACTCGTGGTACTCTAGCCAAGTCATCTCCCTCCTGTGGAGTCGGTTTCTGCATCTCTTAAATGGGGAGGGTGGACCTTTACAACAGGCTCCAGATCGGACATTTTAGGAGACGAAAGGTCCGATGCTTGGGCCCCAGAGCCTGCAGAGAGGCTCAAATCCACTGAGACCCAGGCCCGCCCAGAACCCCGCCGCCGGCTGCGCCTGGGTCGCGACCCTGCTACCTGAGGGCCGGCTGAAGAAGCGGCTGCGGGCGGCCTGGCGGTGGCGGGAGATGGCCGGGTTGCTGTCGCTGCTGTGGCCTTTCTTCCAGCGTTTCAACTTGGCCGAGACCCCGGAGGGCAACTTCCCCGAACGACCCATGTCTACTAAGCCGGGGGTGAGTTTAAAGGACCGGGTTCCAAGGACCTAGAAACACACGCAGGACCCACGTGGGTTCGCAGCCCGCTCCACTTCCTGTTCCTCTGGCGTAACTTCCGTATTCACGTCTGTTACCATGGCAAAAGAGTCAACATCCGGTTCACGTATTCTCCAGGCTCCGATCTGGGAGGGGCTCCGAGGAGATCAGTTCCTAGGGAAGAAGTTCTGGTGTTAGGGAGCCGCTGGGGCTCTTACTCCAGGGCTAGGGTTCTTGGCCACAGGAGTGTCTTTTTTTTTTTTTTTTACATCTTTATTGGAGTATAATTACTTTACAATGGTGTGTTAGTTTCTGCTTTATAATAAAGTGAATCAGCTATACATGTACATATATCCCCATTATCTCCTCCCTCTTGCGTCTCCCTCCCACCTTTCTTATCCCACCCAGGAGTGAGTCTTATAAAACTGGAATTCCTTTGTAGGTTAAAAAACAAACGTACATTTATATTATTTTTAAAAATCTAATTTCAAAACTTAGGCGTAGAAACAAATTTATTTGAAAGAGTTAATCCTACTGTGTAGCACAGGGAACTATATCCAATCTCTTGGGAAAAACCATAATGGAAAAGAATATTTTAAAAAAAAGGGGACTTCTTGGTGGCACAGCGGTTAAGAATCCACCTGCCAATGCAGGGGACACGGGTTCGAGCCCTGGTCCGGGAAGATCCTACATGCCGCGGAGCAACTAAGCCCATGTGCCACAACTACTGAGCCTGCGCTCTAGAGCCTGTGAGCCACAACTACTGAGCCTGTGTGACACAGCTACTGAAGCCTGCGTGCCTAGAGCCCGTGCTCCGCAACAAAGAGTAGCCCCCGCTCGCTGCAACTAGAGAAAGCCCGCGTGCAGCAACGGAGACCTAACGCAGACAAATTAATTTTTAAAAAATGTATATATGTGTATAACTGAATCACTTTGAAAGATTGGCACAACATTGTAAATCAGCTATACTTCAATTAAAAAAAAAAAAAAAGAGTTAAGACCTGGCCAGATCTGAGGAGTGAAAACTGGTTTGGGCTGGAAAGAGAAAAAAGCAGGCAGTGATGGTCTAAACCCGCTTAGCTATTTTCATTTATTACTGTGGATACCCACTTGCTAAACCACCCTTGCCTCATGACAGCACTCAATCCCACCTACTTAATATCCTCTTCTCCTAATTCCATTTCAGAACCAGAAAGCAATCCAGAACTGATTCCCACTCCCCTGAGACCCTCCCCAGAATCCTTTAGCCAGAGCCCAAACTTTACATAAGAGCTTCCCTCCCCTCTCTTGCAGAGCAGCATTCCAAGATTCCTCCAGAATTCCCTCCCTCAATTCAAGTCAGTAAATATGATTTTGTCAGACTAATGCTTGATCCTGGGGCTTTTGGCTGATTAGGCTTTTTTTTTTTTTTTTTTTTTTTATAGCTACTTTATTTATTTATTTATTTATTTATTTTGGCTGTGTTGGGTCTTCGGTTCGTGCGAGGGCTTTCTCTGGTTACGGCAAGTGGGGGCCACTCTTCATCGCGGTGCGGGGACCGCTCTTCATCGCGATGCGCGGGCCTTTCGCTGTCGCGGCCCCTCCCGTTGCGGGGCACAGGCTCCAGACGCGCAGGCTCAGTAGTTGTGGCTCACGGGCCCAGCTGCTCCGTGGCATGTGGGATCTTCCCAGACCAGGGCTCGAACCCGTGTCCCCTGCATTAGCAGGCAGATTCTCAACCACTGCGCCACCAGGGAAGCCCTGATTAGGCTTTAAACATTCATTTTACAAACATTTTTTTTTAGTCCCACTGAGTAAGACACTTCAATGAGTCAATCTTGTAAATGAACCAGAAGCTGTCAAAGATTTTGCATTCTGCTTCCTTCACTTGATACAGTGTGAATTTTCCCCCTTGTTACAAAATGATGAAATGACAGTTTGCGTCCCCCCCAAATTCAAATGTTAAAATCCTAACCCCCATAGATGATGGTATTAGGAGGTGGAGTTTTGAGAGGTGTTTAAGTCGTGAGGGTGGACCCTCATGAAAGGAATTGGTGCCTTATGAAAGAGATGCCTAACCCTTTCCACCATGTGAAGACAAAGCAAGAAGGCACTAGCTATGAACCAGGGGCCTCACCAGCCACACTGGCTCCCCTGAAGCTCGAAACCAGCCATAACTAATCTACAGTATTAGAAGTCAGGATAGCACTTTTCATGGTGGTAACAGCTGAGAGTGGGCACAGTGGTAATATTCTAATTTTTTATCAGAAGGGAGTTTACATGGATGTATTCACTGCATGATAACTCATTGAGCTGTACACTTATAATTTGTGCACTTTTCTGTGTATATATTAGTCTTCATTGGTTCACTAAAAATAAAAAGTCGTCCTTGCACACAGAGTAGAGGGAGCATCAAGACTGTTAACGTGAGAAAGCATCACTGCAGCAAAGGCAGCTAAGGCAGCTGAGCGTTGACTCAGCTGCACGAGTCACCACCAACTCCTCCCATCGGGCCCCATTCCTGGGACACAGGCTGAGAACTGGGTTGTAAGTCTGAGAAAAAGGAACTGGTGGCCTGAGGAGGAAGAGGAAGCCAAGTCTGGAAACTATTGTAAGCAAGCCGGTGCTCGCAACCACAGGCCTAGATGTGGAGACAGTTACTTGAGAGAAGACAGACGTAAGTGTTGGGTTTGAGTCTGGACTTACGTTCCACACGACACGGAGCAAGGATTTAACCTCTCTGAGTCTGCATTTTATATTCCGTAAAGTGGTAATAATACTACTGAACCCACTGGGCTACTCTCTCTGTGGTTTCAATGCGAAAGGTATGTTTGTCAAAATGCGTACAGCTCCGTAAATGTTGTTAGTGGTACCTTGTAAAGGGTGCCATGGCGCACTTTTGCCACCACCAGAGGGAGCTCTGCAAACAAGCAGTTAAAGCCAAAACCCTGCCAGAGACAGCTACAAACAGCAACAACGGCTGAGCGGCTGGGGTTTTGCAAATCAGATGCGGAGATGAAGAGGCCCAGGGTAGTGGCAGCCTTCCTATCCTTTTCCTAGACAGCAGACACTGCGGGCCTGCAAACCGAGTCTGCATCATGACTGGATACAGCCCCTGGATGAACCATCAGTCTAGAATGAGCACTGGAGGTCCACAGCCTCTCTGCCGGCCCTCCACCCTGAGGCATCTGCTCAGAACCTCCTCAAGAAGACATGTGGTGCCAGGAGAGGGGACAAGAGGCATCCAGATGGCCTGAGCACACTCTTTCCCACCCTGCACCCCAGGGTTCACCTTTTTGGTGAAGGACAACCACCTCGACCCTGAATTCCAGAAATGTCTTCCACCCAGAGGCATTAGCCATCTCCACGACTAGCCACATATATATGGCTAATAAGGACCACTCACGTTTGTAGGATGGGTCCTGCAGTCAGACCCTCAGGGTTAGAATTCAAGTACTACCACTTGCTGTCTGACCTTGAGCAAGTCGCCTTACTCTCTGAGCCTCAGTTTTCCTCATCTGTAAAATGGAGATAAGAATGCCTACCCTACCCATAGGGTTTATGAGAACTAAATAAGATAACACATGTAAAAGTGCTTAACACTGCCTTGCACATAATGAGAAGGCAATAAATGTGAGCTCATTATTATAATCCAAAACACTCTTCTTCAGTAACAAAACAGCTTCTCAGCTACTATCTAAGTGAGGAGGACAGAGCACGTGTCCTCACTTCACAGATGGGGAAACATGGTTCCAAGGAGTTGAGTGACACCCCTAAGGTCACACAGGCGATCAATGGGCGAAAGCTGGGAGATCCAACTCTTAGCCAAGGAGCACCCCCTGTAGCCACTGCTCTTAAAAGCCTCTTTGAGGCTCATGTGGAAGGAACAGGGCTTCTGCGTCCAAAGCACTGAGCCCAGGGCCAGCAGGAAGACCTTTTTTAGGTCATTGGGGCTGTAATCTGTTATGACACTAGGCAGGAGGAAACGGAAGTTGATGCTTAGCCCCTTGCCCTAAACAAAGAGGAAGCGATGGTTTGGATGTTTGACTTAAGGCTCAAGCTCTGGTGGGGGGAGAAGGGCTTTGTCACCCTGGGCAGCCCATCATGACCCAGGCAGTGGAGTTGCAACTGCTCCAGAGCATTTTCCTAACTGCTGGAACTATGTCAACAACCAGGCTTTGGGCTTAGGCAAGCTTGCATTTGGAGTCACATCCTAGGTGTGCCTGCGGGCAGGCAGCTGACCTTTCTAAGCCACAGTTTCCTCATCTGAAAATGGGGCTGCTGTTTGGAGGCTGAAATGAGATCACACGTGCCAAATGCTTAGCACCGTGCCCGGCACAGGGGCATGAGTGAATGGCCGGGTGTACTAAAGAGGAAGTGTGTTTCCCTTCTGGTGTAGAGAGGACCGGTATCTGGGCATGGCAGATGCACTCTTGCTCAAAGGGAGAACTGTCTCCAAGGTGGAGTCCACCATTTCTTCCCACCTGACAGCAGGTGTCCATGGCTGGCAGAAGGGAGTCTGGGTAAGGAGAGACAGTGTGATCACCACTACCTGGCATCCTGATTCCCATAAAGTCAATCTTGGACTTCCCTGGTGGTGCAGTGCTTAAGAACCCTCCTGCCAATGCAGGGGACACGGATTCGATCCCTGGTCCGGGAAGATCCCACATGCCGCGAAGCAACTAAGCCCATGCGTCACAACTACTGAGCCTGAGCTCTAGAGCCTGCGAGCCACAACTACTGAAGCCCGCATGCCTAGAGCCCGTGCTCCGCACCAAGAGAAGCCACCGCAATGAGAAGTCTGTGCACCGCAACGAAGAGCAGCCCCCGCTCGCTGCAACTAGAGAAAGCCCGCGTGCAGCAATGAAGAACCAACACAGCCAAAAATAAATAAATAAATAAATTAATAAATTAATTAATTTAAAAAAAAAAGAATTGCATTTTGCTTCTCTGCCTCCCACTGACTGTGAACCCCCTGAGGACAGGGACCATTCTGGTCCACTCTTTTTTTTTTTTTGCACGTCTTCTCATTGCAGTGGCTTCTCTTGTTGCAGAGCATGGGCTCTAGGTGCACGGGCTTCAGTAGTTGTGGCACACGGGCTCAGTAGTTGTGGCTCACGAGCTCTAGAGCACAAGCTCAGTAGTTGTGGCGCACGGGATTAGCTGCTCCGCGGCATGTGCGATATTCCCGGACCAGGGCTCGAACCCATGTCCCCTGCATTGGCAGGCGGATTCTTAACCAGTGCGCCACCAGGGAAGCCCCAGGGGTCTGAATTTTAATAGGAAGTTTCGGAAGCATCTTACACTCATGATCCTGCTGAGTTCTCACAACCAGGCTGTGCAGGAGGTGTTATTATTGTCAACCAAACAACAATAACAACAATAAACACACACACACACACACACACAAGGCTGCAAATAAGAGAAGAGTTTATTTTGTTCTTAAGAATTGCAATTCTGGAGACACAAATTTGGGTGAAACCTAAAGAGTGTTCCAGGGAAGGGAGTCAGGGGCTTTTAAAGGCAAAAGCCACAGGCTGCACTCTGGCACAAGAAAGGAAATGTTTGTCGTTAAGGGATAGGCTGTCACAAGTGTTTTAGGGTAAGGGTCTGATAAATATCTTGAGTTTCTGGAACATTGGGCAGATGTCCTGGATGCATGCATTAAGGTAATAAGTGCTCAGAAGGTCAGATTTCTATCCAGGCTGAGACAAGCATAAGTCACGCTTCCTCAAAGGCCTCCCAGCTCCATTTCAGAGCACTGTCTTAGCAACACTGACTCCATTTTGATATTCCTTTCACATCATTATCCACATTTTACAGATGGAGAAACCAAAGCTGTGGAAAGTCAAGTAACTTGCTTAAGTTCCCAACAGCATTAAATGGTAGAGTTGGAATTGTAACTTACTTTTCTCTCAAGTCCTTTTCCTCATGACCAGCTGGTTATGAAGAGATGAAAGTAGCCTAGTTCTCACGTCCAGCACTCACAGGCTGGTTGGGGTGGCAGCAAAAAAAACATGGTGGTGATGATCAGTGCCATCATCCAGGTACACCCAGGAGGACGGAAGCCCCGAGCCTGGCCAGGTGCCCAGGAGGACGGGAGCCCCGAGCCTGGCTGGGTGTGGGCAGGCCTCAGAGGAGAGTCAGGGACAGCTTTCAGGTAAAAGGTGACAGTCTTGGTCTATTCGGGCTGCTATAACAGAATACCATAAACTTGGTGGCTTATAAACAGCAGAAATTTGTTTTTCACAGTTCTGGAGGCTGGGAAGCCGTACAGGCAGATTCAGTGTCAGGTGAGGGCCACTTCCTGATCCGTAGACTGCTGTCTTCTTGCTGTGTCCTCACATGGCAAAAAGGGCAAGGGAACACTGTGGGCTTTCTTTTATAAGGTTCTAATCCCATGAGCCTTCATGACCTAATCACCTCTTATAGCCTCCACCTCCTACTGCCATCACATTGAGGGTTAGGATTTCAACAGATGAATTTTGGGAGGACATAAACATTCAGTCCATTGCAGTGACATTGGAGCTGCACAGCGACTTGAAGTTGACCTGAAAGGAAAGTTAGAGGTATGGGCCAGGCCGAGGGAACAGCAGCTGCAAAGGCACAGAGACTAGGGGTAGCATAACATGTTTGCTCTAGAGGTGGGTGCCAGTTAGAGACTACAACAGGCAAGAAACAATGAGGTCTGACACCAAAGCAGTGGCAGTGGGAGCAAAGAGGAGAGGACAAATTGAAAAATATATTTGGGAGGTGGAATGGGCAGCACTCACTGACTGACCAGTTATGAGGGATGAGCAGGGTTGCATGTGCAGTTGTGCAGGCTGTGGACTGCTCAGTTTCCCAGCTGAGGGATCTGAAATCCCATCCTCATTGGAGCCTTGTCTAGAAGAAGGGTTGGTCTTTTTCTAATTAACCAAGACATCATAGAGACTAGCAATAGCCCTAGAAGGGAGGAAAAATTACTCCCAGAGAGGTGACATTCCAGAATATGAATGGAGGGTGTCTATGGAAGACACCACCTCTCAATAGCTGAAACAAAAAGCTGAATCTCTGACTTACTTCAGGAAGATACAGCACTGTCTGTGGGGCAATCGCCTTGAGTGGAGCAGGGAAGTGACCCTCTATGTGGTGCTGGGAGGTGTGAAGGTCAGTGATGGGCGTGCTTAGAGAAGGGAGAGTTTAGGGATTGGTTGGTGAACTGAAGTGTGGCTGTTGCTGATCGGCTGGCTTACAGAAGAGTGGTCACCGAGGCAAACTGTCATTGTTCAATTAAAGGGAGATGACTTATCATTGCTTAAGTGGTTTAAAACCCTTTGGGGTGGTTACTTGTTGCCATGGCAACAGGACAGTCTTTGGGGTATGAGAACTTTTTTTCCTCAAGTGACAGCTGGCTTAAACCATTCACCCCTCCCCCACAGGGGCATTTTACTTTAACGATGGACCATGTTTCTCAAGGGGTTAAATGTCCAGAGGGATTTAGGGGCTGTTTGGGGCGAGACACCTGCCTGGTCCAGGCAGTGGCAATAAGGTCCAGTTTCTGTCATCTCCTTCCAAATCCTGGGCCTGGGGTGATCCCAATAAGGGACAAGGGATATTAGTTGTATAGCAGGGGAAGGTCCTGGCCTGGGGGAACGTCATGTATCAAATCAAAAATAGGACCTAGGAGTGAATGAAATTTTATCTGGGCACCTTACTGAGGACTATAGCCAGGGAGACAGCCTCTCAGATAGCTTTGAGGAACTGCTCTGGGAAGGTAAGGGAGGAGCCAGGATACATAATCGTGTTTGCTGAAAAGACAAAACAAAAAAACACAAACCCCCCCCAAAATCCCATGTAGGCAAACATCAAAAGATTACTGCTAATCACAAAAACCAGACATCTCAAATTAATAAGATGTCTGTTTTACACTTAGAATTTAATCCAAAGAAACATAGACTAGGAAAACAGTTTGATGTGAAGGAGAATAGACGGGTTGGCTTATTGCCCTGTTTTGAGCATTTTTATCATCATAGTTCTCACACGCAGGGCCTAGAGGCAGAGGACCTCGTGCACCTCTGGTGGTTTCTTTTCAGAGACTGAGAGTTCCATAATCCGGGGAGAAGGGTTTTTTACTATGGCTGGGCTGGACACTCAAGTCTGAAGCTGGGTTTTGAGGTTGGAGAAGAAAGGGTTTTGTCAGGGGAGCTGTAGGAAGCCAGTTCCAGCTCTATCTTCAGATGGCAACTGTAGAAGGCTGTGAAGTATGTGTTTTACCCTTCCTTGAAGCCCTGCTTCCTCTCTTAGAAGCTCAGAGTCTTGAGACATGAGCCACAGTCACTTTCCGAGGCAGGAGTCCTCTCTGCCTAAGGCACCAGCTGAGCTGGGGAGATCTGAGCATCACGTGATGAGTTTGCAAGATGTTGAACAAATAAAGACATGGTGTCCTGATGGGGAGTCCTGTGGGCTGAACGGCAGCCGCCCGCCCCACCTTCCACCCAGCAGAAAACGTGGTTCGCCCCGCTGGGATTCTAAATCGGGTCCTTCACTGAATGTCTGGTACTTGATAAGGGCGTTATCCTTCTGCAGAAAAAAATAAATGGGAAGGGAAGCTTGAGAGAGGCCTTTATTATTTTAAGGGACAAGCGAGGGCAATAGGGCTGTGATCACTGATTATCTTTATCTGAGTTTTTGTAGCAGCTGAACCAACAAGCTTGGTGGTTGGAAGCTGTTCCAGTCCTGGGAATTTCCCTGAGGCCTGAGGAATTAGAGCACTGAGCTAGAAGGGAGGCTGTCTGCCCTAAGAGTTCAGGGATTAGAGGCTGGCTGGGGGCCCCAGGAAGAGATGAGAGCTGTCACTGATGAATGTCCCTGACCAGGAGATGAGAGTAAAGAAGGCTCTGGAGCACAGGTCCCCACCCCCATGCGCCATGCAGGAAGGAGGGCTTATTTGGCCATAGTTACTCCCTGCCGGGCAGGGAGGGAAGGAGGTGACCTGTTTGGGAGCTGTGCAGTGGGTCCCTCAGGCTGCTCCCCAAGCTGCCCCCCAGCTGTGATCAGAGGCTTCACACTGCTCGGTTCTCAGGTTATGTGAATGTGCTCCTGTATCCACCCACTTCTTTAGAAGGGCCCAGGAATCAGCCCTGACAAATGTCTGTGTGTCTTGTGTTCAGGAGAGATAACAATTAAGATTTAAAAAAAAAAAAAGTAGTAGAGGGCAACATACACTGGTTTATCCTTACCCTTTACTGTCATTTGAGAAATCTTGGTTTGATAGGCTCTAAGCTTCTTCCCAGATTTGTGATGCTGTGGTAGATGCTGAATGAATCCCAATCTCTGCCCAGGAATTCTGGCTTCCAGCTGCAAAGCCTTCACAGTCCTCACATGGTTCCCCTCAGCCCCCTTCTTTTCCGGATTTCTCCGGGCTCCTGCCTTTCCCTGACACAGCAAGCCCCAACTTTGGGGCCCTTCTCCATGGATCACCTCTGACTTCTCACTGATGAACCCAGTCCCCTGCTCATCTCCTGTGCTTTTGAAAGGCTCACCTCACTTTCCTCATCTGTTACCTGTGGACTGGAGGTGGCTGGCGGTGGGGACTTGCAGTGGAGAATTATCAAGGTCTCTCCTAGCTCTGACACTCAAGGACACTCAGGGAGTTGGCCATGGGCAAAGGCATCATGCTTAGTGCTTGTGTATGGGTGTATAAAATAGAGATGCGGTACCCACCCTCAAGGAGTTTCTAGTTGAGTGGATCTGACACATACATAAAAAGTCTCTGATGCTCCAAGGTAGACATGCTGTGAGTTAATCAGAGCTCCTCAGAATTCCAAGGAGATGAGAGATCCTTTCTGGAGGCGGAGGGGGTTGGTAAAAGCAATAAAGTAGGACTTCCTGGGCTCTTTCCCAAGGCTGGTGGCACAGAAGCCCTTGGCCTCCTGTCCAAAGTATCCTAGTTATCTGCTCAGTTCCAATCCCAGTGGGCAAGGGATCCCTTACCAGGCATCCTCCTGGAGAGGAAATCTGTCCATAGACCCTCAGATTCATATGCTCTAAATCGGTACCTCATTAAATCTTTTTTGTCTTCTTGATCACATTGCTAATAGTATTTATTATTAATATGTTAATAATACATTATTATTATTTATGGCTATTTGCTAGTGTGAAAAGCCCTGGGAGGGCCTGGGCATCAGTACTGGGATGACCAAGCAGAAGGAATGACCAGAGGGAGAACTTCCAAAGAGGGATTCTTCCAAGGTCCCCCATGTGGGCCATGCCAGGAGCTTGAACAAGGAAGCCTTCCAGGACAGTTCTTGCTTTGCAGCCCTGGGAGACTGTAAGCTCCAAGTGCAGCTTTTAGTGCTGAACCTCATCCCAGTCACCTCCCTGGTCACTGAATTCCATCTTCTCGCAGCTGCAGAGGAGGAAGGCAGTGGAGCACTGTGGTTAGCGTGCACGCTAGGCCACTGGACTGCCTGGGTTTGAGTCTTGGTTTCTTCTTCATTTCTGCTCCGAGCTGTGACTTTGGACCAATTATTTCCCCGGGCCTCAGTTTCTTCATCTGTGGAATGGAGCTATAATAGTACCTATATTATATGAATTGCTGGAAGGTTGAGATAATACATTAACACACTTGACACGCTAAACTTTCACAAACAGTAGATGACATATCTAAAAGCCAGTCTTATGTATTTTGGTTCATGTCATTCCCAAAGTGCCTTTTCTCTGCCTCTCAAACCCTTCCCACTCTTCAAAGTCAATAAATGCCTAAAATGCAACAAATACGTGGAGGCCGCAGAGAGTAGTAGGTCAGATAAGCGTGGACTTGGGAGCCAGCCATCCTAGGCGTGAATCTTGGTTCCTATAACCTTAGGCAAATTACTTCATCCCTCAGTTTCTTCATCAGTAAATAGGGACACAATAGTACTAGCCTCATAAGATCATCATGAGGATATGAGGATCAAATGAGTTAATGTTTGTAAAGCACTCATAACACTGCCTGGCACGTAGTAGGTGCTTTATGAGTGCATGCTAAAAATTTTTCTATAATCTGTCAAAATATACCACACGGCACAATTTCATTGTTAGCTGTTTCCATGTGGGTCTTATTTGCACTCTACCTGCTATGAAGGGTAGAAAACACATTCAACCCATCTTTGACCCTAGCCCACTGCCTGATTCATGTTTGGTGCTCAATAAAGTGGCTAGATTGAAATAAACCAGGAAAAGGGGCATGGGCACCAGAGAGCTGTCCAGATAAAGCAGATACTGAAACTGCTGATTGGGTGTAGGGCAGGCACAGGCAGTAACTCTTCTCTTCCTGGAGTGTTTGATCGGCCTAGAATTTGCTTCACTGTGGTTGGTCCAGGAAGCACTGGCCAGAGGCTGTGAGAAACCAGAAGAAGGTGGGACAAAAGGCCCTGTGTTAGATAAAGAGCATGGCTTTCGAACCAGCAGTCAGAACCCGTGTCGTTATGGAGATCAGTGTCCATGGAAATGAGATAGAAACAACCACCATTTACTGAGCACCTTCCAGGTAGATAGGCACCAGCTAAGTATTTCCAACGTACATTTACAGATGGGGCTGAGCGAGGTTAAGCGAGATACAAAGCGAATAAAATGGAAGAGTGAAGATTGGAACACAGGTGTGTGAATCACACCCTGCGTACGGATGGGAAAGTGTGACCTGGCCTAGCCAAGCGCGATTCAAATGATAAAGACCATTTTATTACAATGAAGGGCTTATGAAAAACGGCAATACGACCACACTCCTGCCAGCAGGCACACCCGGGCACAGCCCAAAGCTCCGACCTCCCTTTGGCGCTTACGTGCGCTCCGTGACTACCGCGGCGGACGCGGGGCCGGCGACGGAAGCCGCATGCGCCCTGGCGTCCTGGAGGGCGCCCCCTCCCCCTGGCGGCTGCAGCGCCCGCACGGGGCGCATGCGTACACCCGGCGGGCGGAGGGCGGCCCCGAGCCAGTGGAAAGATTTGGCCGAGCAAGTGAGCGGGAGCCGGCCGGTGGAGCGCGAGCGCGCAGGCGCGGCCGGAGTAGGGCCGCGACTCCGGAATCTCGGTAAGACCCAGTCTGCGCCGCACCCCGAGCCGCAGCCATGGCAGCCTACAAGCTGGTGCTGATCCGGCACGGCGAGAGCGCGTGGAACCTGGAGAATCGCTTCAGCGGCTGGTACGACGCCGACCTGAGCCCGGCCGGGCACGAGGAGGCGAAGCGCGGTGGGCAGGCGCTGCGAGGTGCGGAGCGGGCCGGGGCAGTGGGTGGGGGCTGCGAAGGCCCGGGCAGGCGCCGCTGGGTGAGGGCCGCTTGGCCGCCCCCGCGCCCCCCCGGAGAGCGCCTTCTCTCCAACAGTTTATTTTGCAGTTGAAAAAAATGGGCCCAGGGTGGGGGATCGACTTGCTCAAGGTCACCCAGCGGAGTGTGAGTGGCCGTGCCAGGAAGAGGACCCGGGCGGTAGCCCCGCAGCTTACTGCGCTCTCCACGACACAGCCTTGCGAAATTCCCCCTCTTCCTAGTCCGAGCACTTAGTAACTCGGGGACGGGTTGCTAAATGGGATGCCCGGTGTCTTCCAGCAGCTATAACCAAGCCTACTCAAGAGGATGCTGGGGATCCTGGTGAAGCGGCAGGCCACATGCTTCTCCCCGCTGTGGGGGAGTGACGCGGCGCCTGGGGCCGGGGAGGGGCGGGGGGCGACCAACAGGGTTCTAGGTACAAAGACATCCACGTGCTTGTGTAGAATGCTGTTTACCAGCATTCCGCAAATCCTGTGTCCAAAATGCGTCCACAAATGTAATTGAGTGAATGAATGAATGAATGAATGAATGAAGGATTTGAGTAGATCCTCTAAACAGCCCTATAAATTTTACAGGTTTTATTTCCCTCCTTCCCATCCCTCCCTGGCCCTCTTTCCTAGTTGGGAAAGTGAGGATTGGAAAGATGACTTGTCCAAGGTCACATCTTATTCCTAGTCTGCCACCCTGGTCTCTGTTCTGGGGTTGAGTAGCGGGTAGGTGTGAGGAACTGGTAGGCTGTTACGGGCAAAGGTGGAAGTGGCAGTGAGATAAGCTTGCTTACCCAGGCTTGCCCCCGCTGGCAGACAGCTCTTTGTGATTTTGAAACGCTAATAAGGAAGCATTCCCTGCTGCCAGCAATTCAAAGCATCTCTGGACCGAGGAGGTGCTTCCACCGATCCTTCCCTGCTCCCTTTTAACCTCTGGACAGAGCAGCAGCCATTAAAAAGGGTCACTGACCCCTGGCTGATGTGAATCAGGTATTTGGCCCCAGTTTGCTCTCTCTAGCTTCTTGCCTTCACTGTAGATCTTTTAGAAATGAAGCAAAGGTTCGGAAAGTCTGGGAAATGTAATCCTGCTGGGGATGTGTGTGAATACCTTGGGATGGCCTGGTGTGACCTCATACCGGTTAGGAGAGGCCAGGATAGGGAAAGTGCTGGTACAGGAGGCCATTTTCTCTCCTGCTGTCTGGCAGGAAGAACTGTATGGGTCTGTGGTGGTTTGCTGATGACTAGCCTAGGGGAAAGCAAATTGCAGCTGTCCTCTAAGACTGATCAAATGCCTTAACTTGTAATATCTTAAAATAACAGACCCTATTTCAGTTTTTAAGTAAATGTTGTTAGTAGCATTAGTTTCAAAAGAAATCCCGTTTAAAATTTTAATAACTGTTTAGGGGCATCACAGATGATTAAATAAAAAGTGAAAGACCAAAAGCAAAAACTGAATGATGAAGACCATATGAATAATCTAATACTGTAAAAGACCTAAAATAACATATTAAATTCACCAGGGCTTTAAGTATTACAGGGTTTATAAAATCTTGAATGATTTCAGGAGGAAGCTACCAAGAACTGAGTTTCCCCATGCTGTCTTGCTCCTGGGGGCGGATGGAGTCCACACTGCACAACACCAGCTAACCCCATCCCTGGGAGTGTCCTAGACTGTGCTTTTGTTTGATGGCCAAGTTGAAGGAAGAGGCTTTGTAGTTCTCTGTTAAGAGTTGTAAGGGGAACTGCTCTTTTCCTCGGGGACTGACTTGTGTATCCAATGTGCAGCACTCCATTGCAAGTGGAAAATGTAGTGAAACAACCAATAGCTTTTCAGCATGGGAGCTGAGGCTTGCCCTGTGGATAGTCACTTCCCAGTGACTCAGCATCTTATTGGGGAGCCATTCCTCCCCATAAGATTAGGGAGGGGAGGGCTTCCCTGGTGGCGCAGTGGTTGAGAATCCGCCTGCCAATGCAGGGGACACGGGTTCGAGCCCTGGTCTGGGAAGATCCCACATACCGCGGAGCAACTGGGCCCGTGAGCCACAATTATTGAGCCTGCGCGTCTGGAGCCTGTGCTCCGCAACAAGAGAGGCCGCGACAGTGAGAGGCCCGTGCACCGCGATGAAGAGTGGCCCCCGCTTGCCACAACTAGAGAAAGCCCTCGCACAGAAACGAAGACACAACACAGCCATAAAGAAATTAATTAATAAATTAATTAATTTTAAAAAAAAGATTAGGGAGGGGATGGTAAGTGAGTCTACTCGGACTTGTCAGTGAGGCTCAGTGATGAAATCTGTGTCTTTTCCCTTGTGGGTTGTGGTGAGTTTCTTGGTGATTAATTCTCCCTTCCCCCATCAGTGTAGTTCTTACTGGCCTTATTCTCAGTTGAACGGCTGGCAGGAAAATTCACTTCACGTTTCATTAATTACTGTTGGCAACCTCAATATGAGGCAATACGCAGGAAAGTTTGTGCTGAATTTCAAAGAGGGCCTTGTAGCCTCATGGAAGAAAACAGGAGTGTTTTCCTGGCCCACTACGTAAGGAAAGGGCCATCTCCCCATTAAAGTGGGAGGGAGAATAATCGTTTGTGAAACATGAAGTAAGACAAATAGTTGTAACTTACTGGTTGGGCCAACATAACTTGATACCACCCCTCAGTAACTGCTGTGTATGGAGGAGAGGTTCATTTACAAATGCATCAGACAGTGCACAGCATTTGCTCTTTCTCCAATGAGTGGCTTCTCTTAAACTTGGTTTAACAATTGACGTAGGTAGATTATATTCTCAGGGTAGTGAGGTAATTTGACGATAGCAGAAAGGAACTGTGGATGAAGAGATTGTGATGTGATTTCCATACTCTAGGGAAGGTATAATTTCATGCAACAAAGTAGTTTTATCAGCATCCTCTAAGAGCTCTTGCTGTGTCCTGATTATTGCGAGTTCAAAATCCCATTTCTCCTAGACCAGAGGTTAGAGAGGACTGAAGTATGTTAATAACTATCAATCAGAAGTGACAGTTCTAACTAAAATACAAACATCAGGATCCTTAGAAATTAGCAAACTATGGAGATAGCTAGAGGTGGTGGTTATGGGTTAGATTTGTTTTTAATAAATTTACTTATGTATTTATTTATTTTTGGCTGCGTTGAGTCTTCGTTGCTGGGCTTGGGCTTTATTTAGTTGCGGCGAGTGGGGGCTAACTCTTTGCTGCGGTGCACAGCCTTCTCATTGTGGTGGCTTCTCTTGTTGCGGAGCACGGGCTCTAGGCGCACGGGCTTCACTTGTTGCAGCACGTGGGCTTTGCAGTTGCGGCTTGCGGGCTTTAGAGCTCAGGCTTAGTAGTTGTAGCTCGCGGGCTTAGCTGCTCCGCTGCATGTGGGATGTTCCCAGA
The DNA here is from genome assembly GCF_949987535.1 of Balaenoptera acutorostrata. Lineage (NCBI taxonomy): Eukaryota > Metazoa > Chordata > Mammalia > Artiodactyla > Balaenopteridae > Balaenoptera > Balaenoptera acutorostrata. The sequence continues at coordinate 31,341,861 of NC_080079.1, read as the reverse complement.
CCAGGGCTTGAACCCGTTTCCCCTGCTTTGGCAGGCGGATTCTTAACCACCGCGCCACTAGGGAAGTCCCCTGTGAGGTAGATTTTAGAGTCATACAACCTGGGTTTTAATCTCTTTTGTGTAATAGCTGTGAGCTCGGATAATTTGCTTAACTCCTCTAGTTTCTATTTTCACCTGGTAAGATGGGTTGTAATGATGTAACCTTATAGGATTGTTATGAAGACTAAATAAAACACGTACAAAGTACTCAGTCCAGTGCCTGACAGATGGTAAGCTCTCTATAAGTATTAGCTATTACATTTATTAAAAGATTCCAAGTTTTTTGAATCCTTATCTTGAAACAATTAAAGCAAATAAATTCTTAAAATGTGCTTAAGCACAGCACTCTGGGGATTAGGAAAAGTAGCCCAGATCTCAGGTTAGCTGGTTGACAGTACATTTGGGCCTTGGGTTAGATGAATTATTGGGGAACCACTGGGAAGTATATTGTCAACTGCAACATAAATCAACAAATTTTATCTTCCCCGAAGGCAGAATATTGTTTTTCCTGCTAGGGTGTACAAAATAAAATATTTAGCCAAATAATTTTCATTTGGGTTGTCTGTATGTGATGCAATTTATATGTAAGAAAATTCTGGCTCTAGGGAATTCCCTGGCGGTCCACTGGTTACAACTCTCACTGCCGAGGGTCCGGGTTCAATCCCTGGTTGGGGAACTAAGATCCCACAAGCCACATGGCGCGGCCAAAAAGAAAGAAAGAAAATTCTTGCTCTAGAGTGGACCTGATTAGCTTATCACTTTGAACTTATAATTTCCAGATGCTGGCTATGAGTTTGACATCTGCTTCACCTCAGTGCAGAAGAGAGCAATTCGGACCCTCTGGACAGTGCTGGATGCCATTGACCAAATGTGGCTGCCAGTGGTGAGGACTTGGCGCCTTAATGAGCGACACTATGGGGGTCTGACTGGCCTCAATAAGGCAGAAACTGCTGCCAAGCACGGTGAGGCCCAGGTAAAGATCTGGAGGCGCTCCTATGATGTCCCACCACCTCCGATGGAGCCTGACCATCCCTTCTACAGCAACATCAGTAAGGTATGGACAAACGGAGGTTTGGCTCGCTCCACCCAGGACCAGGGTATTAGAATCTGGGCTTCACTCTTTTAGCTTTTATTAGGGTCTGCCTAGACCCACTGAGTTTCTAATTTATGATAAAATAGGTTTTTTGTTTTTGTTTTTTTTTGGCTGTGGGGCTTGTGGGATCTTAGTTCCCCAGCCAGGGATCAAACCTGGGCCCTCGGCAGTGAAAGCACAGAGTCCCAACCACTGGACCACCAGGGAATTCCCTAAAATAGTTAATTGTAATCCCCTTTCTCCAAGGAATGACCTCCACTTATTAAAAGATTTAGTTAAGAGTTTATGTTGTTTATCTAAAAAGAATGTATCTTTTTTACATCTACTGCCATGTTTTAAAAAAACCCATCCATAGCTGATAGGGCCTTCCTAAGCCAATTGCAAGATAAAGTGAATTGGTTAGAGCCTTGTAGCCTACCTTTTTTTTTCTCCTTTCCTAAGTTATGTTTCTTTTGAACTGTCCATCTTCCCTATAGAGGGTTATGGGGGAGGGAGGGGCAGGATAATAATTATCCCCTTTCCCAAGCTCTCAGTGCCCTGGTGAGAGACTTTCACCCATCACTTTGATCCCTTAGGGGATGAGAAATAGGCAGAACAGATGCAACCGGTAATAACTGATAAGCTTGGATTTTTTGTTGTTTAGGATCGTAGGTATGCAGACCTCACTGAAGATCAGCTGCCCTCCTGTGAGAGTCTGAAGGACACTATTGCCAGAGCTCTGCCCTTTTGGAATGAAGAAATAGTTCCCCAGATCAAGGAGGGGAAACGAGTACTGATTGCAGCCCATGGCAACAGCCTTCGGGGCATTGTCAAGCACCTGGAGGGTATGTACGTTTTTCAGAGGGGCCCTCAAAGAGGGCTAAAGCAGAACTGTCGCTAATCTGGACTTATTTAGTATGAAGGAGACCTTCAGGAAAGGGCTGGACATATTGATAGCCTTAGAGACAGTCCAGATTGTCTCCTAGGAGAAACACACTCTCTATCCTTGTTTCTCAAAGCATCTTCTGCAGAAGCAGAGGCGGCCAGACCCCACTGGGTGCTTGTTACACATGCAGAACCTCAGGTCCCACTTCAGACCTGATTGAGAAGATGCATCTATCACCAGGTAATTCAGATACACATGGAAGTTTGAGATGCCCACCTCTAGACTAGGATTACCAGTCGAAACTGCCAATAAAAGTCCTTCTTAATCACAACCTGGTACAACTCCACAGATGAATCTCAATTTGCATCTTAAATTGTTTCACCCAAGGGCCTAGAGGCCCAGATGTGCTGAGTTTTGGCAGCCTGGATGGACTACATAGGACATTTGAGATATATATAGTCCTGCTTTACTATGGGCTTCCAGATCTCACTTTGGGAGAGATACCTTTCATCCTTTTTTCTTGCTTTTCAGTGACTGAGAAATAAGTTACGGGGGCATTCCTTGGGTGAGCAATCTACTATAACACAGATCATTACTGTTATGACAAATACCAGAAAGGGTGTCTTGTTTTAATTCCTACGAAAGTCTTTGGAGGACCTGTTTCCCCACCTGGAGGATGAATAGCAACGCTGGAGAGGTCTGTGGATTCATATCTTGCTTGACTGATCATAGGGGGGGTGTATTTTCAGGTCTCTCCGAGGAGGCTATCATGGAGCTGAACCTGCCGACTGGCATTCCCATTGTCTATGAATTGGACAAGAACTTGAAGCCCATCAAGCCAATGCAGTTCCTGGGTGATGAAGAGACCGTGCGTAAAGCCATGGAGGCTGTGGCTGCCCAGGGCAAGGCCAAGAAGTGAGGTCGAGCAGCAGATTACTTTCCCAAGGATTACCCTTCCTCCCAAGCCCATCCATTCCTCTGCACCTCTCCCCTGCACACGTCACACTGATGACATCTGTAGGCATCTTAAGCTGTAGCTGCAGATGGGGAGCAGTGGCTCCCAATTCCATTTTAGCCATTTTATCTCTTGCACCCACTCCCTTCATACAGTCTAGTCAGAATGGCACCTCTGGGGCATGGTTCTCAGTCCAAGCCAAGGGAAGACTTATCCAAGAGCGTTGAGAGGTAGTAACTGGGGCGGGGCGTTGCTAGTGGTTTGTTTATTACTAAGGACCTGCTTGAGTAGGGGATAGGGAGGAACCATGCCAAGGTGTGACCAATGAGGAGAAGCAAGAGAGCCTATTTGTGTTCCCAGAGGCTAGCTGGGCACTGTTCTGTTCAGGTGACTGGGGGCTCTAGTCATTCCAGTGGAAGATGAATGTAACCTGCATGGTGATTCAATCAAACACTTTCTTCCTGACTCCAAAAGATTGGGATCAATCCTGAATGTTTATGTGTTGCATTTACTTTTACAAAAGAAAAATTTATATATATATATATATATAAATAAATTAAAAAAAAACCCTTCTGGGGTTTCTAGTGGCGGTTGAAATATTCCCACATGTGGTCATCAGAAAATGAGCCATTCCTTACACCGTCATGGGATAAGGTCCTTGACTTCTAAGGTGTAGGAGTTCATCCTGCTGTGTGTTTTAGAATCCCCCCCATACCCCGCCTTATTGTTTTATGGCAGCGGAATGCCTCTTGATCACGTCCAAGTGTGTCTTTCACTGTGCCTGATTTCTGAATCATGTTCCAGTTGCTTGGCCCACCACTTAGGCTCAGTACTCATTTGAGCATAACTGTAGTAAATCTTTTTTTCAGGTCAGTATGATAAAGGAGTGACGTGCAATATTTTCTGTGTCATGTGTGGTATGTCTTATTTGAGGAAATCAACTCGAACATTCAACTTGAAATGGCTCTCATTACCCAAGTCCTTGTATGACAGATTAAGAGCTTTTAGGACAACCAGTCACAACTTTACATAGCCTGGTCCAAGTATCATGTATCTCACTGGGTTTCAGTGTTGGAGAGCTGAACTCTGTATTCCTGTTGCCTCTCTACAGCTCTTGCTCAGTGGTGCTGGTTACCAAACACTGGAAAATCAAATTCTGAAACTCTATTATGCCCTCTTTAATGTAAGGTAAATGCTTGTTTACTAGACTTAAAAAAGCCAATCCTTTTTTTATTAGTAACTTTTAAACTTGATTCACACCTTCTTTTTGGCCCCTAAAATTTTAACCCTGTCAGTCAACTAATTAACATCCTCAAAAATTACACATGCAGGAGAAAAGGGATATACAGTCATCCCTTGGTATCTGCAGCGGGGGACTGGTTCCAGGACTCCTGTGGATACCAAAATTAATAGAAGCTAAAGTGCCTTATATAAAACTGAGTAGTACAGTTGGCCCTCCGTATTCACAGGTTTCACATCCATAAATAGGGAGGGCCGACTAATTATATATGTAATAGGGAAGGGGCACTACTCACATTTACCTTTTCTCTAAGGCCTTTGAAAAGATCACTGGAACGTGAGAAAGCCCATAATGCCTTTCTCTTCTAGTAGGAGCAAGTAACACCATCCATAAAGCTCTTATGAAGTGCCTCTATGCTAGCCATTGGGTGAGGCAGGTTACCTGCATAATCTCCAATCTTGACAACCTCTGAAAGGGCTGGTATCCCGTTTACAGAAGAGGAAACATGCTGAAAACGATAACAGAAACTTGCCAGAAGGTACACTACTAAGTACTGGAACCCAGATGAATGTTACTGCAACTAAATCAAGATTCTTATTCTAAAATTTAAGTACTTTTAAGCATCTTGCTTTTCAAGTTTAGTTTTTTATTTGATCTACACATTAATCCTAGGAAGACCTTTAGTAATACTAAAGTCTCCAGTAGCCTGGTGGGATGTTAGTTTACTTAGCTTGTACTGAATCTTAGACCAGAAGTTGGTAATTTTGTTTGATCAAGTGCTCTTCACCCAAATCAGGCTGGATCAGCTTTGATTAATACTGCTCTATATCCTGACATCACTTGAGTTTACAGCAGTCTCCATTCCTTGCAAGTTAGACTCCTGGCTAGAACTCCTGCCTTATGGGCAGGAAAATAACAGAAAGCCAGCCTCATTTACCATTATGGCTAGGAGGCCAACAACTACTATCCCTCCAAGACTTTCTTAGCCAGGGTAGCACATCAGAATCACCTGTGGAGCTGAACAAACCCTAAACACCCGCAGGTTCACCCATGAGATTCGTGAGCAGAGCTAGGGCACCTGCAGTCTTTTTTCTCCCTGCACTCCCCCTGCTACCCCTTTACCACTTATAGGCAATTTTGAAGTTCACCTAACCCAAGCTGAGAACCACTTTTCCAAGGCACAGAAAGAATATTCTCCCTGTCTCTAGATTAGCAAATATCACCATTACTACATATCAATCACTGTTTGGGCATAGCTATTCAGTCAACTATGAGTACACTCAAAAAATTTTTATTGAGCATTTGCTACATGTTAATCACAGTACCATGTACTGGAGATTCGAAGATAGAGAAGACAGCATGCTGCCCTAAAAGCTAAGGTAAGTAGGGAAGACAGGCACACAACTAACATGTAATAAAATATTGCATGGTTAAGGGTGAGAAAATCTAACCTGGTTCGCAGCAAATCAGAAGGCCATTACCCAGTTGTTTCAAATGTTCTTCTTTATGACACTTTTTAAAATTACTGTTTGAAATTATAACATTTCCGTATTTGTTTACTTTCATTTGTCTCCCCTCCCACCAATGGTCCCCCCCACTAGAATGTAAGCTCCACAAGGAAAGGATTCTATCATGTTCACTGCTTTACTCCCTAGTTCCTGGAGCAGTGGTGGGCAGAGGAGTTGCTCAAATATATTTATATAATGAATGAATGATGTCCAACAAGCACTTATAATTAATTAACCAATGTCAATTTGGAGAGCCTCTAATTTCATGCCTGAGGTTTCTGTTCAATACTTGGAAAAATGAGGCACCATGGTACAGAAGGAAGGGCCCGGGCTTTACAGTAAAACATCTGAGTTTGAACACTGTTCTGCCTCTTGATGTGTGTGAGATTTATTAATTTTTCTAAGCCTTAGTTTACTTATCTGTAACGTGTGGAAATAATTGCTACTTTTCCGGGTCACTGTGAAGTTCAGAGATAACATAAGTAAAATGGCTAACACTGTTGAGAAAATCAATTGGTAGCATCCTTCTGCAAGGCAATAAGGGAGAATCAAACCAAAAATTTAAATATGCATATTCTTTTACTCAGCATTACACTGCTAGGAATCTGTTTTGCAAAAGAATCATAGGCATGCACAAAGATATATGGTATAGGGATTTTCTATGCAGCACTGTCTGTAAAAGAAAAAAAGTTTAAAAATATCTATCAATAGGAGACTGATTATATCAATACAAACTACACTGAAGTATCTAGCATCAAGTCCTGGCATTTAGTAGATACCTGATAGAAGGCAATCATCAGTTATATAATAACAACAATAATATATAACAGTAATATTGGTGTGTACTAACCACTTTTATACATTTCTTCCTCATAATAATCCTATGAGGTCACACTATTCCAGATGAGGAAACAGACTTAAAGAAATAAAAATAATTTGCTCAAGTATCAGTTCAACATCCTGATTGTTATAGTACAGCATATTATTATTTTGCAAAATGTCACCACTGGGGGAAACTGGGAAAAGTGCATAAGGGAATCTCTGTATTATTTCTTAAAACTGCAATTACTTAAAATTACGTCAATAAAAATTTCAATTAAAAAAAACAAAACAACGTATAACCCGGCTTAAGGCAACTAGAGGACACAAACCCAGGTGGGATGACTCCAAAGCTTACCCCAACAATTCTCACTTCACAGAGAAGACATGGGCTCCCTAATAACATCTCAAGAAGTGACATAATTCATCTTTCCTTTCATTCTCTCTGCAACCTCCCCATGCTTAACCCTCATCCTTTGCTTGTCCTCAAGCTTGTGTGTACATTCCTGATTCTGCACTTTGCTTGGGCTTCTCTCTCTGCTCTGAATATCTTCACCTCACTTATCTTAGTTCTTTAATTCCTTTCACTTCATGTTACAAATCCTTTCCTGGCCACTTCACATGATAGTGTTCTGTACCTCTTTTCAATTCATATTTAACATTTCCTGGAGTGTCTACTGTATCAGTAATACTTTGTTTACCAAATTACTTTCAGAATTACTCACATGCTACCTGAATCACCACGTGTCCCATAATTTTCACTAAACCATAATCTCTCTAAATGAGGGAATGTATATAAAGTACTTAACCTAGTGCCTGACACATAGCAAGTACTCAATAAGCAAAAGTATGTACAACAGAATATACAAAAAAGATTGGCAATTAGGCATTGTCTAGAGCAAGAAAGCACATAACACATGTCTGTTAATCGGTGCCACCAGGCAAGACCCTGCTCTAAATGTCATGACACTGTTTAGATTCTTTTCCCTACTCAATATAACAGAAACCATAAAATTCTTTTCGTAAAAATGTTTTCTTTGTCACAGCAAAAAATACAATATTTGTAAGACTGTCACAAACAACAGGCTATTTCCACCATCATACAGTAGGTTTGCTGGTGCCTCCAAAAGAGAAAATTTATCACTCAATGAAATCCACTGAATGATTCACAGGAAAAATGTTCTGCCTACAGAGTAAGATTTTTCTAGAGGTGGCTGCTGGCCAGCCCCAGGTGCCTGAATGAAGACAACGGCATCCTGATGTCACTTTCACACATGTACTCTTGGAAGGAGCTTACTCCCATGCATGGGGTAAAGTGTGGCTTCTTAGGTCTGTAAGAATTCAGGCTGTACTCGGGCCACTTTCCGGAATTCTTTAGTGTGGGTCTTAGGGCACTGCATCTCACACCAGCTGATGGGAACCATCTGGACACCTGGAAGGAAAAAGGCGGAGTTGTAGATGGGACCCCAAATATTTGCTTGAGACCCTTCTCTTTTCAGCTGGGTATGAACTGAAGTGTCACCAAGCTGCCTAGTGAACCTCACCTCATACATAAAAAAACCTTGTTTATTCCACTGATTTATGGAGTGAGTGCCTCTTTTCCTTAGATTATATAAGGAGAATCATTCTAATCTCAGTAGTAAGTATCTATACTAGTATTGCTTTTTAGATAATTAAAAAACAAGGGAAATGAGGGAAAACAATGGACTAATCCCAAACCCTAGCTCCCAGGTAAAGGTAAGCATGTGGAAGCATGGACAAACTCACCCGATTCACTGTGGGCCACCACCACTCCCAGCTCATTTTCGGCAGTGGTTAGGAGGTAGTTGGACTGCGCATCACCTAGGGAGATCTAGTCACATCACATTGGTAAAGGAAAACAGAGTTATAAGCCTTCCCTCCCATAGCCACTTGAGTGGTTTCTCTACTTCCATTTCTTCTTTTGACAAAGGACCGCAAGTCTGAGGGGAATAAAGGATACCACTTTGGCCAAGACAATGTCCCCTGGGCGGAAACTCTTATAAATTTCAACCTGTAAAGAAAGAACAGGAGTGTTAAGTGAAAGCTCCGAATCAGGTCTACATGAAACTATTAACACCCCTGGCAGAACCAGTCTACTAATCTCAGAGGGTAGAAGTCATCACTACTCAAGTCAATCAACAACTTTTATTGTTTCTGTGGCATCATCACATAAATGAAAGATTTTGAACTCAGTAACCAGATCAGGAATCTGACTTGGACAAAAGTACTATAGCTGCTCTGAAAGGCTCCAGAGTAAGTCTGAGGAAACAGCAATGAATAAATCCATGGCTTCAAAGGCAAAGAGTAAACTAGCCCCTCTCTGGTCAACAAAGTGAACAAAAATGATATGAAGAGGAAAGGGACAGTGAAGTGAATTCCACACCTTCCAGAAGGGAACACCTTAAAATTCCTTGGACTCCACATTTCCACAGACCTTTCAAATTCACTGGAATAATTTAAAAGGATGGAGATTCCTAAAGCCATGAAAAAAAAAAGAACCAACCAACAACCTTGTCTTTTTCAGTAGCTCGGACGTCTTCCTTGCTGCAAAGAAAAAAGAATTAATAGAAAGGTTAATTATCTGTGAGAAAGAATTATCCTGCAGACTCCTGGCAGACAAAGAGCTACAAGACCAGAGAGAACAAGTCCTAATGGGGACCCAGCTGCCACCCAGAGGAGCAGGGTGAAGAAGTATCCCTAGTCCTCTCCTGGAGGAGAGAACCACATTGCCCATTCCTGGATCACACAGAGCAGCAGTATCAATACCTCCCACTAGAGAAAAGTGGATCAGATTTAGCAGGGAAGGATAAGGAACTTCGCTGCCTTACGAGAGCTTGAACAGAAGCACCACAGAACAACACAGAATCCTGAGGGTGGAAAGAGCCTCAGACGTTAAATTATCTAGCTCACAAGAATTGTTTGTTGTTTGTTCCTTCTCAAGAACCCATAGGAAAAAAATTTACCATTTCACCCACTACCCTTTTTATTGTTTTACAGTCCTTGGGTTTAATTGATATTAAATTCAAGAAAGAAAGGTACTTCCTAAAATGCTTTCTACTTTGTTTGATATGAATCATCCCTACAATGCTAATCTCCAGCTTAGCTCAACCCTTTTTTTTTTTAAATAAATACATTTATTTATTTATTTATTTATTTATTTATTTTTGGCTGTGTTGGGTCTTCATTTCTGTGCGAGGGCTTTCTCTAGTTGCAGTGAGCGGGGGCCACTCTTCGTCGCGGTGCGCGGGCCTCTCACTGTTGTGGCCTCTCTTGTTGCGGAGTACAGGCTCCAGACGCGCAGGCTCAGCAGTTGTGACTCACGGGCCTAGTTGCTCCACGGCATGTGGGATCTTCCCAGACCAGGGCACGAACCTGTGTCCCCTGCATTGGCAGGCAGATTCTCAACCACTGCGCCACCAGGGAAGCCCCCCTTTATGTTTTATTTAAAGCCCTATCTCATTAATATTTTCCTTTTGTCCTAACTCACATGTTTTAACGTTTTCTTTGGCTACTACCTGGAGAGAATCAAAGTGCAAAAGAAGAGAGAAATGGGCAGGAATAGAGAATGTAATTGTTCCTAAAAATTCTAGGCTCCCATTCTATCCTAATCTCATTCCAGGTGCTGAGGCAAATATGAAGACAAAAATACTTCTTACCGGATAGTTCCTCGAAAAGAGTTCTTAAGTGGTGTGGACCCCACATATAGGATGTGTACTTTGGCAAAGCGTGAATTGATGCTAGAGACCTGTGGAATAGAGAAAAGAGCAGCATGAGAGTGAGTATTAGTTGTTGGCAGCTGAAGGAGGCAGGAATAAACTAGGAAAGACTAGGATTTTGGTCCAAGCAACCCTACTAAGTATAGAATTTAAGACAAGTTAACTCCTACTTATCCCTGTATAAGTCATATTCGTAAAGTGGAATAAGAGCCACTCTGGCCACTTAATAGAGTTACTGTGGAAATCAAATAATATGGAATAGATTTTGAAAAATACACAAGTCTAACATAAATACACAAGGGTATATTTATAGTATATAGCAAATCTAGCTAGACCTTTAACAGATCTTACTATGAGCCCTGTAGTGTGAACAGAATTTAAGTCTCCATTTCAGCTGCTGCATAATATTTAGATCACTGCCTCTCCAGTTATTTTCAAAATAACACATACATTCTCTCTCCCTTTCTGTTTTTTTTTAAAATTTGGCCACGCTTCGCAGCTTGCGGGATCTTAGCTCCCTGACCAGGGATTGAACCCACGCCCTCAGCAGTGAAAGCTCGGAGTACTAACCACTGGATCGCCAGGGAATCCCCACATAGATTTTCTGCTGGAGAAATTTATAGAGAAAAACTAAGAGCTGCAAGTTAATTTAACTGGCAGAGAGTGGGGATGGGCAGGGAGTACTGATACATTATAGTTACTGACCAGTACCACATTAATCTGTACTTCCCCTCAAAGACTTTATCAAATCTTTTGTTTCTCTGCAGAAAGAGTTTTGCTTCAGATGTTCAAAAATGGGCCCTCTGGGACTTCCCTGGTGGCGCAGTGGTTGAGACTCCGTGCTCCCAGTGCAGGGGGCCCGGGTTCAATCCCTGGTTGGGGAACTAGATCCCACATGCACGCCGCAACTAAGAGTTTGCATGCCACAACTAAGAAGCCCGCATGCTGCAACTAAGGAGCCCGCCTGCCACAACTAAGGGGCTGGTGAGCCGCAACTAAAGGAGTCCTCGAGCTGTAACTAAGGAGTCCACATGCTGCAACTAAGGAGCCCACCTGCTGCAACTAAGACCCGGCACAACCAAATAAATAATTATTTAAAAAAAAAAAAAAAAAAAAAAAAAGGGCTTCCTTATCACCCTTTGGTGCCCCTGTCTCCCAGACAAAAGTAAAAAATTACAAACTCAGGGAATCAGCTCTGTGAAAGAACTATGCAAGCTTGAACTTGACCTCATTGATCATTATCCTAGAAATCTCTAGACCAGCATAGTCCAGTAAAACTTTCTGTGATGATAGAAATATTCTGTGTTGACCAATATGGCAGCCACCAACCACCTGCGGCTATTGAGCACTTGAAATGTACCTAGTGGAACTGAGAAAATAAATTTTAAATTTTGTTTAATTTTAACTTATTTAAATTTAAATGGCCATATGTGGCTACTGGTTACCATATTGGACAGTGCAGCTCTACAATGATCATTATTTCAGCATTGGACAGTATCCTAAGCAGGGAGGTTAGGACCAACTTACCTTACAGGTTACAATAGCTCCCACATCTGGCAGTAATTGGGACTCTGTTTCTCTCATCACAGATATGACAGGAAGCTACAAAGAGAACCATAAAACATGAATATCCTCGCTAAGTCTTGGGTAAAAGTGTCTGTGGCTTGAGAATAATATAGGAATGCCTTGGGCCACAGCTGAGGTCACAAGGGCAGGTGGACTACAGATTCATTTGCAGCCCAGAGCAGAAAGCCTTAGAAATTTTAGGCTATAGGATGGCCAAGGGGCCACAGGAAGAAAGCTGCTAGAAGACATAATCTAACCATTTCAGATGAGTTCTAAGTTTTCTGGTGATTTTCTTAGAGTTTTTTTGCATACAACTATATTGCCTGTAATCATGGATAATGTGACTCTTTCCTCCAAAGTTATACCTTTCTTTCTGTTTGTCATTTTATCAGACAAGCTAGAATTTCCAAATAAATGTTATATAATAGTGGCCATACTTGTTTACTTCTATTTTAAGGGAATACTCAACAGAGTTTCCTCTTGAGCATGGTATTGGCTATTGATGTAGGTAAGGTATTTCTGAGCCTCATTTTTTATTAATCTCTCCCTTGTTCACTATGCCTCAGCTCTCCTGGCCTTTCTTCAGTTTCACGAATTCACTAAATTTCTTCCCATCTCAGGATCTCTATTCAACTTGTTCTTTATGCTCACCCTCTCAACTCTTATTTATCCTTTAGATTCAGGTTAAATGTCACTTCTGACTAGGGTGGGTTTGCCTGTTACATGTTCTCATGGTACCCCGTAATATTCTTTCAGAGCAGGAATCACATTTGTAAGCATACATTCATTTGAACATATATTTGCTTACAGTTTGTGTTTGTGCCCCCTGATAAGAGACCATGTGTATCTGGCTCATTACGACATCCCTAGAGGTCAGCACTGTGCCTGGCAGATGAAAATGCCCCTTAGATAGCTATATGTATAGCTATGAAATGAACAAACTTTCAAATCCTAAGGAAATTCCCAAATTGATCGAATAAAAAGTCTCTCATTTTATAGATGAGGAAGAACCTAAAACCAGAGGGTTTAAGTTTCTTATCTAAAGCAGAATCAAGGTTTAGTCAATACTGAAGTGTTCTAACTCTGAATCCTCTTTCTACTATGCTCCCTGTCTTTAAGCTGCTCCTTCAAGAACTGCTTATCTGATCCTGAGCTAATCGTGGATCAGTCTCTGGAACCAGGGAGAATAATATTACTCAGGCATTCAACAAACATCTACTGAGCATTTATCTTGCGCTAGGCGCGGAGGTTATGGGAGTGAGGCCTGCTTTTTTGAAGTCTACGGGAGAAGGGTCTAATGGGAAACTTATTGAAATAACTGAGTGTTTAATTACGTGCTGAGCTAAGTGCTTAGAAAGGGAAGAATACAGCTCTTTGTGAGTGTTCAACAAAACAAACAAAAACAAAACTTTTTTCGACTAGTGGTGTCTAGGAGAACTTCTCTGAGAAAGTGATACTAGTGAGGCTATCTGAAGGGTAGGTAGGAATTGAATAGACTAAGGAAGAGAGGAGCGTGTGTACAAAGGCTCTGTGGCGCACTGGCGACACTGAAAGAAGCCAGTAGTACTAGACAGCAGAGAGTGAGGCTCGGGTAGGGGAGCGAGATAAAGCCGGAGAGGTAGGCGACATTCGGACAGGATTCAGCTCACTGCAGGGCTGAGCTCGCCTCCACTCTTCCCCCAACTTGCTTCTCCGAGTGTCAGCAACACAACCAAGCCGGACCAACAAAACTGTTCTGTGATGGCTAAGTGTCCGGCAGCGGGGACTACAGCTGTTAAAACTTAAGAGGCCAACTTCTTCTACTGAACGAGGCACTGAAGACGCGCCCGCAGGTCCCCTGCCTAAGAACTGCGAAATCAAAGGCAGCCTAAGAGAAAGACAGAGACGGAGAAGAGGGGAAGCCGCCCCCTTTACCGCGCCGTTCTCGCTGCTCTTTATCAGGCAGCCAGCAAGCGACGAAAAGATGTAGCCATGCCGGGTGTAGGTGCCGCTGCCCGGGCTGCCCTCTTCCAAGTTACACAGACGTTCGCCTGCGGAAAAAACGCTGCATCAGCCACGCGTCCGCAGAAGCTGTTGGTCGTCGGGCCTTCCTGCCTCCGTCCCTGCCCAGGATTCGCTTTGGGTACCGCTGACTTACCGGGGATGCAGTACCTCACGGGTGGCGCCATGAGTACCCCTGTCCCAAGTCCGGAGGAAAATGAAGCCGACCTCTCATTGGCCAACATCCAGGTGCAGTTCCGCAGTAAGAAACGTGCCAATTGGTGAGCTTTATCACGTGATCACAGGGAGCGCCTCTGAGATGTAAACTCCATTTCCCAGGTTGCCCCGGGACGAGCCCGGGGGCGGAGCTCCGGCCCGCATGCGCTTGCGCTTGCGGAAAAGGATGGGCGGGCGGTGGGTCCGGGTCTGGAGCCTGGAGCTGTGGGCTGTGGGGCATGGTTGGTTGGTTTGAGCCAGGCCGGGCCGGGGCGCCGAGCTGGAGGGGGTGGCAGTGAGCGGCGGCGGAGGCTGCAGGGTTCGATTTGGCTGACTGGGGAGTCGGCCGGTGGCAGGTAAGAGCGAAGCCGCGGCCTTTGCTGCCCGGTCCTTTCCCTTTTTCTAGGGTCGGGCCCTGTTCTGGGGCCTTGTGAGTTCCTGCTCTGCACGGCCTTGCACTCGAACCGGGCGGAGCGCACCCTCCGGGCAGCCTTAAGGCGCGGAACTGGAAGGTCAGCCCACCCAGCTCGCCCATTTCACAGATTTGGAAACTCAGCCCCAGAGATAGGATTTGACTTGTACAGTGTCTCTAGAGCCCAAACCGGTACCCAAGTTATTTTACTTCCTGCCCATCATACTTTGACCACGCCAGCCTTTTTGAGAAATAAAACCTTTCCCTGGTTTCTGTAACTGCAGCTTTCCGATCTTGCTGTCGGATCCTGTCAAGCGGAGCATGTTAGTCTGGAAGGGAAGTCTGCACATGAATAAAATGCTGCTCTTACTGATGATTGACATCTGCTGCTTGAGGCTGTAAACATCCTGAGAACAGCCTTTGTCCAAATGAGATTTGTCGATCTTCTCAGTTTCTTCTGCCTTCTGGTGGCTTTGGAATCTGTGTGTGTACTCCCACCCCCACCCCTATGTCCCTCATACACGGTTTCCCCTTGGGAAAGAGATGGTGACTTAGACCCTTGGGAAGAGGGGGGTGCTGTGGCCTGCAGTCCTCTCTGATCTGGTGGCAGATGTCACTAAGTGGCTACTACTGAGGGATCAGAGCGCTCAGAGCTTGTCCTGGGGCTGATGGCGAAACTGTGCGTGCTCTATTTCCTGCCCTGTTCACTTCCATCACCACCCCTCGCCCCTACCACACACAATTTTTTGATCTCTGCTTTACCTCAATTTCCTGAGATGAAATGTTCAGTTGTGGCCCCATGGACTACATATCTCTTCCCTGGCATTCCCATACCCCCCAAACCCCACTAGCTAAAATAAGGGGTGTGGTGGGCTTGGCTTCAGGCTCTTTTATACAAATCTGATCTTTAGCTCTGCACCTACAAGCTTTTAGCTTACATGTTTGGGTTGATTTCTCGTTGGACTAGTTTTTTTTTTTTTTTTTTTTAAATTAATTAATTTATTTATTTTATTTATTTATGGCTGTGTTGTGTCTTCGTTTCTGTGTGAGGGCTTTCTCGAGTTGTGGCAAGCGGGGACCACTCTTCATCGCGGTGCGCGGGCCTCTCACTATCGTGGCCTCTCTTGTTTCTCGGAGCACAGCGCAAGCTCAGTAATTGTGGCTCACGGGCCCAGCTGCTCTGCGGCATGTGGGATCTTCCCAGACCAGGGCTCGAACCCGTGTCCCCTGCATTGGCAGGCGGATTCTCAACCACTGCGCCACCAGGGAAGCCCTGGACTAGTTTTTAAAAATGACTTCTAGCTCTTAAGTGCTATGATTCTAACAATGGTTTTAATTTCTCAGCGGACACTTACTTAGTGTTATCATGTTGGCAGGAGTGTCCTTGCTGTTATTTGTAGGACAGATAGACATCTGACCAGCCTTTCCACTAAAGCATCCCTCCAGTTCATTCATTCAACAAGTATTTATTGAGCACTTCCATGATCCAGGTATTGCGCTAAGCACTTTATAAACATTTCGTTTACATCTTACTAAGTGTATATATAGAATCATAAAGGGGTAGAGCAGGAAGGGACCTTAGTATTTAATCCTACCCTCTCACTGAATGGGAACACAAGAAAATTGAGTCCCAACAGGGTTTGGTGATTTGCCCAAGGTCACAGAACTACTTAAGGGCAGAATTGAACCCTAAGTAGTCGAGTTATGGGGCAGGTGAGAGTTGGTCAGTCTAGTCCTTGAGGCAGGCATTTCCTGTAGAGCTTAGTAATTCTGGAAGTCGTTGAGAACAAGCTGGAAAGTGGAGAATCAGAGAAGGAAGATTTTTTTTGTAGACAGGAGAGATGGCATATAATTCATGTTTATTACAGATGAGGAATGCATCTTATTTGCAAGCTATTGTTATAAAAAGTATTTTAGTAAAGAGAAAACTCTCCATTAGCCATAGAAAGGGAATGAACAATGGTGCGGATGACCTAAGTCACCTGGATTTGCTATGGGGTAAAATGTTTTGTCCCACTCTTACGTTAGATTTTAGCTGTATACTATTCGAAAATTCATGCTTCAAGCCAAATCATGATTCCACACAATAGGAGTCCAACTCAAAGGAGGCAGGAAGAAGTTTGAGCTTTTCCTTTTTCTTTTTTCTACACTGCCCCTTAATTCTCTTAGACCCTCGGAGGTGATGGGAATGGCCACTTACTTTATCCTGGTACAGAGAGTAGGTCCCTACTGAATTGTCTGTCTTCTCTTTGCTGGCCTTGTCTGCTGGATTTCTTTTTGCTTTAGGTCTTTAGAGGGCTTGTGGAAGGAGGTAATTACGTTTTCTTCGAAAGGCCTGTCGTGGGGATGAGCCAGGGTGCCAGGCGAGTACCTTGCTCCCGTTACTGAAATGAAACCACCCCTGCAGTGGAGCAGCCTCCTCCAGTTTCTGCTGGGTCTTGAGCTGCCTGTTAAATAAGTCAGTGGAGTTGCTGAGGACAAAGTAGCCGTAGGAGAAAATCAGATAATTTCCTTTCTGGTAAAGCCTTTAATCTGCAGAATTGATGAGACTGTCATCGAAGGAATCTGTGGCTTCTCTTCTGGGCATTGCCTGGGCAGCTGACCTCCTGTGGCTATTAGATGAGGTAAAAACCACATGGAGGAAGTGAAGGCACTTGCAGAGGAGCCATGCACAGGGCTAAAGAGCCGGGAAGGTTGGTTGGGAAGCTTGGGGCCAACGGCAGCAGCCGCAGAGAAAGCTCTCGAGTGTCCAACTAGAACAGGGCAGGGGAGACTCATCACTCAGAGGGCAGGCCCTGTGGTCTTCAGGAGCCACCAGCCCTCCTCCCACTGCCAGTGTCTCCTGCCTGTGGTGGTGTTCTGCTCTGAACACCAGAAATTGTCTTGGCTTCAGTAAGCTTGGGGTGGGGCTGGGACTAGAATTGGAGGCAAAGCATCTTATGTCATGCAAGGGGTAGCTGAGCTGTCCTGACAGGACACAGGGACTCTCATGCCACCAGGCCTGTAACCTCAGCAGGAAGGTTGAGTATCTTTTGCCAAGACTCAGGTAGCACCAGGGAAGATCTAGGTGCCGGATCCACATGCTGTGAACTCACTCCGCCACTGGCTGTTCCTGGTGAAGACAGTTGTTAGGAGGTAGGCCAATGGGCCAGGGCAGGCAGGAGACGCCGGGACACCTCTGCTACCGTGGCCAGGCCCTCAGAGGCACATGGATGGCTTTGTGCACGTTGGTCGGGCTCCACCCAGTGGTCTATCTACGCAGATAACTCCAGAGACCCTGCTTTGGCTTGGTCACCTCCCTACTTCCCACACCTACTGACTGGCCCAGCGGGCCTCAGTCTTAGGTCTTTGCCTCTAAGCTCCCCACTGGTGGGGCGGGGAGGGACAGGACCCAGGCTGGCCCCTCACAGTTGTGTGCTCTCCTAGGAGCCATGCGGGGCCAGCGGAGCCTGCTGCTGGGCCCCGCCCGCCTCTGCCTGCGCCTGCTTCTGCTCCTGGGCTACAGACGCCGCTGCCCACCTCTGCTCCGCGGCCTGGTTCAGCGCTGGCGCTATGGCAAGGTCTGCCTGCGCTCCCTGCTCTACAACTCCTTTGGGGGCAGTGACGCCGCTGTGGATGCTGCCTTTGAGCCGATCTACTGGCTGGTGGACAACGTGATCCGCTGGTGTGGGGTGGTGAGTGATGCCTGGGGACAGGAGAAGGGATGTTTGGGGGTAGCAGAGGGACATGGGTCTGATGGACCTACACTGGGTTTGGACCCACGCTGGCCTCCTACCCTGGGGAAACCCCCGAGTCTACTCTGGGTGTTGGCGAGCTCTCTCACTGCGTCTTCTTGACCTCCCTGGTGTCGGCAGGTGTTCGTGGTGCTGGTGATCGTGCTGACCAGCTCCATCGTGGCCATCGCCTACCTGTGTGTCCTGCCCCTCATCCTTCAAACCTACTCAGTGCCACGACTCTGCTGGCATTTCTTCTATAGTCACTGGAATCTGATCCTCATCGTCTTCCATTACTACCAGGCTATCACCACTCCACCTGGATACCCACCCCCGGTGGGTCCCCCCTCAGGGGCATGGGGGAGGGAGAGAACTGCAGCCTATTGGAGCCAGTCCCAGGAGTGCGGAGGGAGAGTGCCTTGGTATTTTGGAGGTACAAAACCGGTGCTGCCACAGTTGTCATGGTGCTTTTCTCCTTCTGCACAGGGCAGGAATGATATCACAACAGTCTCCATCTGTAAGAAGTGCATTAACCCCAAGCCAGCCCGAACACACCACTGCAGCATCTGCAATAGGTGGGTCTCTGGGAACCCCAGCTGTGGCCCTTTTGCTGTAGCTCTAGGGCAGAACCTAGACCTGGAATTTGACAGGACATTTATGAGGCACCCGTCATGTGCCAGGCAGTGTGCCCTCTATATCGGGACACCTGGTCCTCAGGATGGTCCTGCAAGTTCCACATTATCACCGCTTGTGGAAAGTGAGATTCAGAGAGATGGGCCAGGGTAGGCAAGAGACCCCGAGTTAGCTTGTCCAGTGTCATGTAGCCAGTGAAGCAGGATTTGAAGCAAGGCCTGGCTCTCCTCAAAGTCTGTGCCCTTTCCACCTCAGCAGGATGCTGGTCCTTATAGGAAAGGATTGGCACTGACATCTCAAGATCCTTGGCCACCGTAACAGAGCCTGTGTCCCTCCCTCACAGGTGTGTGCTGAAGATGGATCATCACTGCCGTATCCTTTTATTACCTCTTCTGCCTGAGGCCTCCTTCTTTAGCTCCAGAGCACTGCAGAGGTTTAAGGGCCACACACCCAAGGCTTCTAGCATCACCCTGCAGAGAACACTGGGCTCATGAGAAGTCTGTAGAAGAGCAGTTTTCGGGGCTGACATCTCCTGGGAAAAGCAGGAGGCTTACATGCTCTCTGGGATGGATCTTCTTGGAGCAAGGCACCCATCCCTAACAGCTCTTTCTTTTGTAGACTGTTGTGCTAACATCTATTGGATGGAAAGAGATGTTTGGTTCAGTGGGTTGTCCAGTGGGTGTCCAGATAGAACCATTGGTCCCTTGCTGCTGTCCCACACAGATGTCTGGTTAACCCGTTAGGTTGAAGTATTGGCAGACTCATTTTACTGAAGGATTTCAGTTTTCATGATCTCCTGATGGGACTTGTGAGGGCTTTGAAAAGCTTTAACACTTTCACCTCAACTTCAAGGAAGTCCCATATTTTCCTGCCTTTGGTGACAGGAAGCCTTGGGCTTGGTTGATGTTGTCAGGAACCAAGGATGAACCAGAGAAACCTGGACACCCCCTGAAGTTGTGTGTTTGGTCTTGTCCTTAATCCTGCCCCCACAGCCTGGCTAAACAACTGTGTAGGCCACTATAACCATCGGTACTTCTTCTCTTTCTGCTTTTTCATGACTCTGGGCTGTGTCTACTGCAGCTACGGAAGTTGGGACCTTTTCCGGGAGGCTTATGCTGCCATCGAGGTGAGCCTGTAGTTAGGAGCAGGGCAGCTCAATAGAGAGCACTTTGGGGTGTGGAATCCGTCCCTAAGGAGTGGGGCTGGTAGCACCCCCCATCCCAGAGGCCTGAGAGTATAACCAGCACTGTTTTCCATCCCCTTAGAAAATGAAACAGCTCGACAAGAACAAACTACAGGCGGTTGCCAACCAGGTGGGCTGTCCCCACCCCACTGCCTCCTGCTGCTCAGGCCAGGGGTATAGAGTTGCTGAGGCGACTGGGGCCCACCTGTTAGTCGAGTTGTAGAGGCTGGGGTAAGGGGCCAGTCGAGACTGGATCGGGGTGTTTCTGGGCACTGTCAGCCGTGGGCAGACTAGGTGGCCTAGGGGCAAGCTGGGAGTCCCTGGTACGTGACAGTTTTTGGCTCTCTATTCCATTATCACCTTCTTTGGGCTGAGCAAGGGCTCTGCCTTGGTGATGGCCTGAGCAGCAAGGAGTCTATGTTAGTCTGTGTAATGGGGTTCCAGGGGACAGAGGTCGGGCTGGGCCAGTCTGACCATCCTTTGTTCCTGGTCTGTCTGCGTCTGCAGCAGGATCATCCCTTCTCCCCTGGCCTTATAGGGCTCCTTATTCTGAGCAGATCTTGGGCTTGTGATTGTGTCTCTGCTGCCCTTTCGGTCCTTAGTGGGGCTCACAGTTCTCCCCCTCCAGTTATTACATTCTGGGCATGGGTCTCGTGCCGTCTTGGGGATTACAGCCACACAGTTCTAGCTGGGGAGTGGAGTGGCTTCCCCTGGAGCCCCATTTGTGTTGTCAGAGCTGAAGGCCCAGGGTTGGTCCCTCCTGTGCTTTACCATCCCGTCCAGACCTGCTCTGCCCAGTGTTTGTCCGTGATGATGCCGCCAGCTTGGTCCACCCATCTGGCTGCTGCCCTGACTCCTCTGTGGCTTAACCCCCTATTTTCTCATCATGGGCTTGGATCACTTCCCTGCCTGCAGGTGTTGGGCTCTGGTGGAGACCAGTGGAGCAAATGATCCAGACTTTGCTGTTTTCTTTTTCTAGACTTATCACCAGACCCCACCACCCACCTTCTCCTTCCGAGAAAGAGTGACTCACAAGAGTCTTGTCTACCTCTGGTTCCTGTGCAGGTATCTTAACTCTCATTTTTGACAGTTTAAGGGAGGGGCAGCTTCAGAAAAACCTTTTTCGGTGCCCACACCCAGGCAGGAACCCATCCCTGTGTAAACTGCTGCTGTTCTTATTCTCACTTAGGTTGGCAAAGAGTAGGGCTTAATTTTCTTCAGTATTTGGGGGCAGGGAACATTAAAGATTTGGCATTGAGTGTTTGGTATGTGCCAAGGGAAGTTAAACTCCTACTTAAAGGGTAGGTGCATTTCATAGATGAGGAAAATTGCAGATCTGAGGGGTGAGGTGATTTGTTCCATGATACACAGCTAGGAATGGTAGAGCTAGAATCTGAATGTTATGCCATTTTATTCTAATCGTTAGTGCTTTTACTACCTCTTCTGTCTCCCAAGCATGGGTATTTTAGGAAATATATAACATTTTCATTAGTAATAGACTTATTTCCCCATCTTCCTTTCCACGTCATTTATTCTTAGCCCACGTTGATGCTTTTTCACGGATGCAGTGAAGTAAACGTTCATCTAGGACACGTACGCTGGGAGTTAAGGCAGACTTAGACATAAGTCCCTAGGCAGTCGCTGTTGCTCAGCTCAATTTCAGACCTGCGCATGGCCTCTAACTCCCCCCACACTACCCCACAATCTTTGCCCCTCTCTTCTCAGTTCCGTGGCACTTGCCCTGGGTGCCCTAACCGTGTGGCACGCTGTTCTCATCAGTCGAGGTGAGACTAGTATCGAACGGCACATCAACAAGAAGGAGCGACGTCGGCTGCAGGCCAAGGGCAGAGTGAGTAGGGCCGGGATTGGCGTGGAGGGATGGGTAGGTAACTGAACCTGCCATCCTGTAAACAGAGGCCATGGCCAGGGCCAACTAAGGCAGGCATCATGAAATCCAGAACTTGCCTGGCCAATTTAGGCTCAAAATTGGTTTAAGGAAAAGGGTTCATAGAAACATGTTTTTCTTTGCTCTAGGTTTTTAGGAATCATTACAACTATGGCTGCTTGGACAACTGGAAGGTATTCCTGGGTGTGGACACAGGAAGGTAAAGTAAAATATTTAGACCAGCGCTGTTCCTTGAACTTTCTGTGATGAGAAAAATATTCTATACCTCTGCTGTCTAAAACATTAGCCACTAGTCACATACGGCTTTTGAGCGCTTGAAATGTGGCTAATATATCAGTGAATTGAATTTTAAATTTAATTTCATCTTCACCAACTTAAACAGACATGTGTGGCTAGGGGCCCCCATATTGGTATGGTAGCAGGTGACTACGACAGAATCCTTAGAAAGCTGTTCTCGAGAAGGGACCTCTAGTTAGGGTATGCTGGCCACCAGTCACCTCTCATTTGTATGGCAGTGTCTGGATTTCAAGCACATAATTTGTGGGATTGAGGTCATCTATTTGTGACAGAGGGCCTAAGACAATAAATGAAGCTAGCTCCCTCAGCCCAAGAGGCAAAGGTAAATCATTCTTCAAATTGCAACTACTGAGGCAGTAATAAGTAGGTGACCGTAAGTACCTGCCCTCTTCCTTTTCCCATCCTATTATTCCTGCCTGTCACTGTGCTTACGGTGGCCCCTTAGAAGTTTAGCTCAAAACCTCTAAAGGCCTTCAAGGCACCAGAGGGCACATTTATTGGACAAAATAGGAACTTTTATTGCTTTTGCGATGAACGCCAGGGTAGCTTCAGACTATCTTGATGTATCTTTGCTGAGGAATGAAGCTCAGGAAGGAAGACTAGGAAATCTTAGACCTCACAAGTATTTCTGTCTTCTCTTATAGGCATTGGCTGACTCGGGTGTTGTTACCTTCCAGTCACCTGCCCCATGGGAACGGACTGAGCTGGGATCCCCCTCCCTGGGTGACTGTTCACTCAGCCTCTGTGATGGCAGTGTGAGCTGGAGTGTGTCAGCCACAACTTGAGCACCACCCTGCTTCCTCCACTGCCTCAAGGGCCTTCAAGGATAGCTTCTTGGAATCCTTGAGCAAAAAGAGCCAGTGCGCCTGCCTTACGGTACCATGCAGGGACAGCTCAAGGACCAGTCTCCTGGCCATGGCGGAAGCAAGGCATGATGTGGTAAAATCCTAGGACTGATGTCCCTTTACTCAGGCAAACAGAAGTTCCAGCCCCAGACTGGAGATCAGGCAGCTAGCAACCTTGCCGGGTACTGACCCCGACCTCCTCCAGCTTACAGCACTGGGGTTGGCTACCACCTCTTCCACTTGCCATCTGGGAAAACACCTGAATGGTAGAGCTGAGATCCTGGCTCCTCAACAGGGCAAAGATACCAGGCCTACTGCTGAGGTCACTGCCACTTCTCACATGCTGAAGGGAGCAAAAATAAAGGTATTTGATTTTTTAATGATATGTAGCTTTTCACTCTTTGCCTTTCTTGTGGGGCGGGGAAGGTGAAAGTCAGGGTCAAGGCCTAGTGAGTGGGTGTTCTGGTCCTGCCACCTCTGCCCCACTTGCGAGGGGTTGGATGTCCTGAAGAATTCCTGGCCAGTTCCTATCACTACTGTTCCTCTAGCTTATGCAGTGTTGCTTCTGGTTATGTACTGCTGAGGCAAAAGTGGAGAGAGGGAAATAACTGACGGCCCCGTTACCAAAAGAATCTTTATTCTCCAGCAGGTACACACACGCCACCATCCCTGGTCCTCAAGGCCACACTCATCTGTATTCACCCTCAGCAGCATATCTCACTTTTTCTGACATATAAATGGAAAAGCCCCAAAACCAAGATCATTCTTCAAACACAAGTAGTCTCACACTCAGTTACTTCACAAATCCATTAGAAGTCAGGATTCCTATGTTTCTTGTACAGCCATGCGACAGAGGCCCAGCATTTGTGCGGTGTCTGTGGGAAAGGCAATCAGAAGCCAGTCATCTCCCTGCTTTGGGCAAGATGGCTTGATAGTTAGTAATTTCAGGTTAGATTGTCTGTCAGAACAGTGTAGGCCAGGATGGAGGGCTCAGCTGCCAGGGCTCCCCAGCAGAAACCTGTAGGCAAAAAGAATGTTGACAGCATTAGTGGTGAGGCCCATTTCAATCCCATCTCTCCCCATGACCTAAAAACTCACCATTCTCCCCTGGCTGACACTGCTTCCTTACGCACCAGTCTCTTCTTGTCATCCAGGGGTTTGGCTAAGGCCCGGATCACCTGCAGTTTGTACGGCAGCAGCTGTGGAGTTAGAGAAGCTAATCTTAGCCTTGTTCAACCAAGACAACCAAAAAAGCTGCTCTGACTCTACAACTAATACTCTTCCTATTCTTCTTTAGTGATTCCAGAGAATGCTGTGTGGCAGGCCGGCCATTCTGTTTTAGGGTAGTCAGGAAATTCTTGCCTATCTGTACCCTACAGTGCATACCTGTCACACAGCAGGGTGGCCAGTCCCTCTTGACTAAGGCAAAAAGGTCCCTCTGGCTCCTCTAAGAAGCTTCCAAGCCAGAGAGGGACATCTGCGGTACTCACCACGGGGGTGGGCAGGTGAGTAACAGCGTGCATACACTGCAGTGCCGCGATCCGGACAGCCTGGAAAACAACCATAAGGAGGTGAGGGGAGACCCACGAAGGGGAGACGTACAGGCCAAAGAGTTGTTGAGGCTCAACGCACCATGGAAGGGCTGGAGCTGAGGTTTAGGAACTTGGTGACGAGGGTGTCAATGTGGAGACTCATGACTTGGGGTGCTTCCAGTAGAAGAGGCTGAAGGCAGCTGAGGGTGGAGAGCTGTACCACAGAGTCGGGGCAGGACAGGGCCTCCAGCAGCAAGGAAAGCAGCTAAGGGGGCACAGGGAAGGTGGGATGACCACATCTTTGATGAGCCTGCTTCCCCTCCCCTTTCTGGTCCCAGCTGGGGGACAATGGCTCGGTCCCTGCTTAGAGGCTGTGACTGCGAGGCTTACCGTGGGCAGCTCCGGCAAGAGCACAGGCTTTGGTAGCCTGTTAAGTACATGAGACAGACCCTTCAGGTAATTTGGCTTCACATCTGGAAAAAATGGAAAAGCTTAGGGGAGAAACTGGGCTCAGACATAGAGCTTAAGAATTCAATTCTGATCTCTGGTGAAGCTGGGACATTAGCCTACAAAAAGTTCTTTTTTTTAAAAAAAGCCCCTCAAGCTCAGAATAGCCAAGATATGCCAATCAAAGGAAAAGAGTGGGTCAAGAATCTAGACGTTCAGCCCTTCAGGTACAGGTCACACTACAGCTCTAAAGAAGCACTCAGGTCCTAAATTATTTTGGAGACTGCAGCCTGACCAAAGGAGAGGTCTGTATATTTGAGGGCTTTCCTTTAGACTCTCCTCACCTCGAGGAGCAGCATGGAAGCCCCGGACCAAAGCAGGCACGTTATCCGTGAAGAACCGCTGGCGAAACATGATCCGCACTTCAGCATGGCCGGCACGAGTCAGCACATCAGTGCAGTCAGACATGAGCAGAGAGAAGCCATCAGCTGCTGCTGGGCCTAGTTCTGGATCACTCAGGAGGCCCATGAGCTGGAGAAAAGAGAGCCTTTGAGGTTCATCAGCGGGGAAGAATCTTAAATACCCAAGAGGAGGACAGTAGTCATTTTTGGGAAGAAGAGGATCAACAGAGAAGTTCCTGTTTAGGTCCTAGGTTCTGCTGTCT
Source organism: Balaenoptera acutorostrata (assembly GCF_949987535.1). Lineage (NCBI taxonomy): Eukaryota > Metazoa > Chordata > Mammalia > Artiodactyla > Balaenopteridae > Balaenoptera > Balaenoptera acutorostrata. The sequence continues at coordinate 31,316,211 of NC_080079.1, read as the reverse complement.
TCAGCAAGGACTTACCCGGTCTGTAAGGCAGGAGCTGAGAGGATGGTATCTAAGCACTAGGGCCTTTGTGACCTGTTATCAGAGAGAAAGAGAACAGTTAGGGCATGACACTCAAACCCTGAGAAGCATGCATATGCTTCAGGGTTAAATGGAGAAATGCTATTTAACCAGACCAACTGCTCTCTGTCTAACCGGAATCCATTCCGACTCCTTACCCAGAGAAGCAGTGTGAAGGCCTGACTACGATAGGGCCCAGAGCTCAGGCCAGCCTCCACTTTGTCCACAGCCAGCTGTAGGAATTCATCCAGCTGTTGCCCTAAAAAGGAGGGAGGAAATGCTGATGCAGAGGCTACATATGTCCGTTTTACCAACAAAGGTGTAAATCATTTAAATGTAGAAGCCATTAGAAAAAAACAGTATTGTTTTGGCTGTGGATTTGGCCCACTCAGCTCTAGGACGCCAGCATGAGAGCCTGGTATTCTCATAATGTAGGGGTGCTGGCATTCGAAAAAGAGTTGTCTACTTCTAATAAAGAATTACCCCTAATAGCTCTTTGTAGGGAATAGGATGACAGAACTAGATAGAGCACTCTGCTTGAAGCCCTTATCTTATGTCCTATAAAGCTCTGCCCAACTCTGGTCTTGACTCTTGTCCCACGGGCTGTCCCTTGGAAAGCCCTATTATTGATATATTAGCTAACTTCCTTTAAAAAGAGAATGAGAACTAAATGTCAAGATTTCATCAGAAGGTGATTCAGGGAGGCTCCCAACCCACAGCCTCACTCCAGTACCTGCAGGATGCTTGTTCAGAAGTCCTGCAAAGCACTTGGCAGCAGCAGTGGAGGAGAAGGGGCAGCTGTGGCAGCAGCTCAGCTCTAAAAGTTCCCGCATGAGTTGGTTCAGCTGAGGGATTTCCACCTATAGAAAACCTGGCCATGTCATGGACCCAGAGAACACTTGAACTCTAAGAGACACCCAGGAGAGAGTGGCAGCACGGGCCAGGGTGGATGGGAAATAAATTCTCCAGTGGGAAAAGCAGAAAATCAGCTTAGCTTGTGACAAATTTCAGCCCAGAAGTCACCCAGGATCCACCTCCCCTGGTCCGGGTTAAACTAGGGTACTCCCCAAATGTTGTGGTCACTTACATTTCGAGGCAGGGAGCAGACAAAGGCCATAAGCAGTGCAACCAGCCGCCTCTGCCCTGAGGAGCCATCCTACAGAGGAAGAAGAGCCCTATCAAGCCTGTCCTGCTAGCAAGAGGCTTGTCTGCCCTGATGATACCCATCCCAGGTTAGCCCTAAAAATATGAAGGACAGAAGTCCCAAGATTCTCCCCCATCTGATCCATCAGACCCTTACCTGGAATGGTTGGAATCTTCCAGGGAAGCTGTTTTCAGGCAGGAAGGAGATGTTGCCATCCAAGAAGAGGGGCACAATGTGGGCGACACTCTGGGCAGCCAAGCTGGGGGTAGAGCACTAGGTGTCACCGAGGAGCCAGGGTTCTACAGCAGCCCTGGGGTTCCTGGTAGTCACTGAGTCCGTGGGCCAGAGCATGATCATTCACACTTTCAACAAATACTAATTCAGCACATGTTATATGCCAGGAACCATTCCTGTTCTAGGCCTTGGTGCTACAGCAGTGAACCAGACACATCAAATCCCTGTTCTCCTGGACCTTACGATCTAGCGAGAGAACTCAATGTGTATTTCAGAAGTGCTCCACAGGTGACTCTCATGCACATCTGCAGCTAAGAACCATTAGTCTGTGGCCCCCAGTCCATGATGCTAAAAGGCCCCTTCTTACTTTGCCAGCAAGACTTACAAAACAAAAGCTGCCTCCATATTTCAATCTGGGTAAAAGGACAGCTCAAAAGGAAGTTATTTGCTGCTTCTTCCCAAGAATTCTATCCTCCCTGGGATCAAGTCACATCCATGATTATACTCACTCAGGGTTCAAGTGGGTGGTGGCAGTGCCAATGACAGACACCATGGCGGCCAAGACCTCATCCTGCAACAGCACTTTTTTCAGAACTGAGTGCTCCTTCTCTGCAAAATCAAAACACACACACACAATCACAGGCCATGACTATGGCTCAGACGATTAGGTCCTGTCATCATCATGACTCTGGGCCTTGACTCTAGTTACAAGAGGAGCAGTTTTTAAACTGTCCTCTAGTAGTGCTGTAGCCCTGAGAAGCAGCAAGGGACCAGAAGCAGGAGTGTGTAATGCAGGCCACAGGGAGCTCCCGAGAACTCTGTGCAGTCCTTTGACTGGGCAACAGTGGAAAATAAGGCTAGCTAATATGAACATTCTTAACATCAGAAATGTTAGTCTTTTCAAAAACTTAAAGGTAACATAGATTTATCTTCATGGGTCCTTTTATACAGCAGCTACCACACATACATACATTACTGTTGCCAAGCACTGCACATTAACTTATTTAATCCTTACCAACTACCCTGTGATATAGATATTACTCTCTATCAACCCCATAAAGTGAGGAGACAGAAGCTTAGAAAGGCTATCTTCATCCAAGTTGGCAAGTGGTAGAGTTGACCATGAAACCCAACCAGGTCTGCTTGACTCCAGAGCCTAATTCTAACTAATCTAATTACACAGCAATTAAAGGGGGAAAAAGTGTGCATCCTTTTGAGTGTTGCTAACACTAGTAGATTTTGGTTCCTGCCGAAGGTCAGCTTGGCACCCTCTGCTTGAAGTGAAATCTCATTATGTGGACACGGGATTCAAATGAAGCCTCTGCTGGTACCAAATGCAATACCAGTGATACCCCGAGGGTGGCAGTGCTGTTCAACACTAGTGGAAGGCCGAGTCGGGAGGAGGGAGGAAGGAGGGGTGAGGTGGAGGAAGTTACCTGGCATGGAAGCCTGCACAGCCAAGGCAAGCAGGCAAGGTATAGCTGTCTGATGGAAATACCAGCAGCTCTCGGGGTCTTGTTGGCATTTTTCTGCCACCTGCTGGAGACTCTGACAGATAGCAATAACTTCACTTGTTCCTGCAACCGTATTCCCTGTGTGGTGAGAAAGTTCTCTGTAAGGTTTTCTTAAAAGCACTTCCAGGTCTGTCACATACAGAATGTGGGAAGAATAATCGAAGACGAGTAACTGAAGAGACCAAGAGTGTCTTATAAAGAGCCAAGTCATTTTATCCAGGAGCTGAGACCTGCCCAGCCAGCTCTGCAACAGAAGCATTCATACACAGCTGATCGTTGAACAAGGCGGGGGTGAGGGGAGCCAACCCTCCTGTACAGTCGAAAATCCACCTGCAAGTTATAATGGTCCCTCTTTACACAATTCCTCCATATCTGCAGTTCTGCATCTGTGGACTCAACCAACCACTATCATGTTGTACTATAGTTTTTACTACTGAAAAAAATCTGTATACTTGGACCTGTGCTGTTCAGACTTGTTTTGTTCAAGGGTCAGCTGTACATTCTCATTTAGTTTTCATAACAACTCTCTTAGAAATATCATTTCCCCCATTTTATAGAGGAGGATGTGGAGTCTCAATAAATTACCAGTGGTTTTTCCAGGGTAACAGTGAAAAAGTCAGGAATCAAACCCAGGCCACGCTTTGAGTCCAGTGTTCTTTCTACTTTACATCAGGTGCTGGATCATCCACAAAGGGCCGGGCAGTGCAGAGTGGGGCACTTAGGGAATTAGTCAGGGCCCATGGTGTGCATGCACAGGTTCACAATAGCAATAGCTGCTGTCACTTACGTCACTTATGAGGAGCAGTGCTTCTCAAACGCCAGGGTATGTACAGGTTACTTGGAGATCCAGTTAAAATGCAGATTCTGATCAGTGGCGCCTGAGATTCTGCATTTCTAATAAACTCCCAGATAATACCCGTGCTGCTGGTTGAGGAACCCTATTTTGAGTAGCATGGCCTTACAGTGGTGCTTTTCTTTTCTTTTTTTTAAAATTTTTATTTATTTTATTTTTTTATTTTTGGCTGCGTTGGGTCTTTGTTGCTGCACGCAGGCTTTCTCTAGTTGTGGCGAGCGGGGGCTGCTCTTCGTTGCAGTGCGGGGGCTTCTCATTGCGGTGGCTTCTCTTGTTGCAGAGCACAGACTCTAGGTGTGTGGGCTTCAGTAGTGGTGGCGCACGGGCTCAGCAGCTGTGGCTCACAGGCTCTAGAGTGCAGGCTCAGTAGTTGTGGCGCACAGGCTTAGTTGCTCCGCGGCCTGTGGGATCTTCCCGGACCAGGGCTCGAACCCGTGTCCCCTGCATTGGCAGGCGGATTCTTTTTTTTAAATATTTATTTATTTATTTATTTATTTATTTATGGCTGTGTTGGGTCTTCGTTTCTGTGCGAGGGCTTTCTCCAGTTGTGGCAAGCGGGGGCCACTCTTCATCGCGGCGCGCGGGCCTCTCACTATCGTGGTGGCAGGCGGATTCTTAACCACTGCTCCACCAGAGAAGTCCCCAGTGGTGCTTGTCAATGGACTCCGTGGGCATTCTTAATAACTGTTGCCCAAGTCTCATCCCTCCTCAGAGGCTGAATCAGTTGGACTAAGACCCACGCATTCAGCACTTTTAAAAAGTTCCCATGTGACTCTTACTATAGCCACCACTGGAACCACTGCTTTAGAGGCATCAACTCCAAAACTGACTATGGTTCCCCCTTCAGCCCAGTTCCTTGATGACTGTTCCTGGTAGTTACCTTTGTTCATCTGGCAGAGATGCTGTAGCAGAAGAGGCAGGGTCTCCTTGACAATACTGGCATGTGTGGATATAGCTGACAAGGCCTGCAGACAGCGCCGATGCCGGGAGCATTTGGTGGGCCCATCCCCTCTAGCCACATCTGACTCCTCTGAAAGCAACCCAGGAGACAAGATTTCACTGTGTGATGGCAAGCATGAAGGCCCCCAAGCCTCCCTGGGAAGGGGCAAGCCACGCAAGATCAGAGACACATACCTATACACAGCTCCTCAGCAAGCTTGGGCACTAGGTGGCTGCTGAAGGCCGCAGGGTAGAGAGTGGCCAGGGTTCCTGATGCTTCCAGTGCTGCCACCCTGCTGGGGCACAAGGCAAATGAGCACTAGCTGAGCCTTGATCCATGGCTCTCTTGCCTAGGCCTGCCATTCGGCAGATTCAGGAGTGTGGGCTTCTGAGGCCACCTTGCTGAAGAGTAGGATTCCAGTACTTACACCACTAAGTTGGACTGGGCTTCTTAATGCCCAAGAAAAGAGAGCATTCCCACACCTCCAACCGGGTAGCAGCCAGAGCCAAGCACAGGGCCCACCTCCCCTACGGAAAGCCAAGGGTCAGAAGCACAGAGCCCTGGAACAGCTTGCTCGATCTCACTGCCTTATATTCTCACCAACTCTGGGAATCCTCCTCCAGGAAGCTCAGTCTGTATAGGTGACCCACTGCCAGCTCCAAGTCCCCAGAAGACAGGAGATCTGTGCAGGAAGGAAACACGGGCCTCACCTTTCTTCCCCTGCAGCCATCACAACCCTTCCTAAAGTCCTATAAGAAGTCCCAAATCATCCAGAGTTGTAGTGAGAACCAGGGAATTAAGATTGCTCTTCACTTAAGACAGAAAATCACAAGAAAGGGACCAATACTCCTATCTTTTCTCTTTCCCTTAAGCGTACCTGGCTGGGCACCCAAGACTGTGAGTGTACGGATGCCAACAAGCTGAAGCTGGGTGCTAGGGTCCGTCAGGGCCATGAATACCAGTGAGCACAGCTGGTCCTTGAAGCCACTCAGAGGCCTTTCATCTAGGAAGAGACAGAGTCCAGGTTAGAGGGAAACCCTATTCAGAAGTGATGCAAAGATAACCTGGGACAGATTTTTTTTTTTTTTTGCCGCGCTGCGTGGCATGTGGGATCTTAATTCCCTGACCAGGGATCGAACCCGTGCCTCCTGCGGTGGAAGCGCAGAGTCTTAAGCACTGGACCGCCATGGAATTCCCGGGGCAGATTTAAATAATTTAATCCATTGGGTATCTGGGAAGTACACTAGGAAAGAAATCAACAGGTCTCATCTGTTAAGTGTTCTCTTGGGCTACAACCTCAGAACAACAGGTCCACTGTTCTAGACTACTTCTCTGTAGCGCTCTTTGCCTGCCATCCTTTATAGGGCTATAGTGCTCAGCAGTCCCCAGGATACCACATCTAGAAGATGGCCTCACCCTTGTCTTCATAGCTCCATTTCTGTTGCAGCTTCAAGAAACCCAGGATCATTTCAAGGATTGTCCGCCGCTGGTTGCTCTGTAATGTTTTAAGGGGTATTCAAGTCAAAAAATACTTTATTTTTAAAGGATTTCAGTCCTGCTACTGCAGAATTGGGGAGAATTATCCTTGTACATAAGTGTCAGGAAAAGAGTGAACAAGGGAACCAGCAGCAGCTAATGGGAGCAAAACCCGAGATCTACTATATCTAGGCCCAAGCTCAATGCTTAGCGCTCTCTCTGTGAGAGAGCGATCCTGGCAAGGGGTCCCATCATTTCCCCAACAGATTCTGCTTTCTTACCTGACTGTGCTTGTGGAACTGTTCCAGCAGTAGGGGCAGCACGTTGCTGGTGATGTGGTCACAGGCCCGGGCAGACGCACCTGCAGCCGCCTGCAACAGTTTGGCACTAGGCCACACCAGTTTCATGTCTGGTTCACACAGATGGTGCCTGCAGTCTAGAGAGGCAGCACATCACAGACCTAGGGAGTAGGCTGAATGTTGCCTGGTTCCCCTGCAGGCCACAGAAGTTGGAGGCTGAGCCCCAGGACAGCTGGCTAGCAGTTACCACTTCAATTGCTTTCACTTCAAAGCAGGGCTCCAGCACCCAGATCACTGAACATGGGGGCCACTCATGAAAGGTCACTGGCCTTAAGGAATTTCTCTCTTGTGCTCACTCCCCTTTCTAGCTGCCATGGCCCCATTACCCTGTAGAATGTTGCTAAGGAAGGAGTCAAGGAGGTCCTCAGCATCAGCCCTCAGCACAGAGCGAGACAAACACGCAGTCAGGGAGTTAAGGGCCGCCAGGCCCTCGGCCTCTACCCGCTCACTTGCCGTCTGGAACACCTGTCAGGGAGGGATCCCATGGCTACTGAGGTGAGCCTGCACCAGCTGAAACCCCACCCACCTACTGCCTATTTCCTTTGCAGGAAGGGGGTGGTGAGAACCTCTGGGGCACAGCAATGGAAATTAACCCCCCAAATGAGTTTCTTCTCAATTGGTGTATTCTCACTAAGTCCTCAGTCCCACTAGGATTGATACACATACTTTTTGAGAAACTGAATACTGACTTTGAGCAGCGGTTGTTGGGAACCCCTTTCCTTGTCTCTTCTTCTCCCCCTCTACTCAGCATGACCTATGCTCCTTACCATGGAAGGACAGGAATTGGGCACTGGGCAAGACTGATCATGTGCCACCACCAAACATCTGACCCTACCCTTGTCATTCAACTAGAAGTATGCCCCCTTGCTCTCTTGCTGAATAACCAAGCACAGCAATAGAGGGAAAAGGATACGGTGTGTTATTTCCCCTCGTGCCTGACAACCAGGAGTTAATGGTAATGAGTTTATCTAAGTAACACTCACCTCTCTGCGGATAGAAGCCCAAAGGCTGGGGAGGAAGTCCTTTAGTTCTTTCTGTCCGTACACAGCACAGCAAGCATTCTACCAAGGAAAGCACAGGTAATGGCTCTCTACACACTCAGACTTCCTAGGATATGCAGGCCCCTCAGCATAATGGCACCTGAAAGACCCTGGCTCTCAGCAGTAAAACCAGCAGGATTTCATAACCATCCTGCCCAGGTCACTGAAAAACAGGAGCTTGTCCTGACTGATGGAAAACAAGCATGAAGAGGGAGGCCTGGTCAGCCTTTCCTCAGCTGCCACTGTTACTACAGAACAAGACAAAATGCAACTGGGGGCTTTAGGTCAACATATAGGCCCGGATTCTGGGTATCCCTCTCTTGAGGCCAATGAACTATTTCCTGGCTCTCAATCGATTCATAATCCTTTAGCACCCCTAAATTGTCTAAAGACAGCTGGATCCTCAAAAGAGAACAATCACTCACTAGAGTCTGCAGAGAATCCAGCTTGGCACTCAGAATCTCGGAATCCACTTTCTCAATCAGCAGGGGGAGCAGGAACTGTGGGAGAGAAGGAAGAACTAAAGAGTGAGATATGGGTAGTGTTGCAGCCACACCAAGGCCAACCGTGTCCTCACTGCCACCAGTTCCCAGGGGTAGGTGTTACATCAAGGAGCTATACTCGAGTCGAGAGTTGTGACTGTAAACCAACCTCCCTCTCAATCCATGGCCAGACTCCCAGTGACCTGAAAAGTGGGCTAGCTGGCAAAGCTAAAGAAATTCAAAAGATAGCACCAAATAGGGATTGGTTTACTATTTTAAATGAAGAGATGGTGAAGTTCTTTACTTCGAAGGTCTGAAGACACTTGCAGGATGCCATACCCTAAAATGTATACTGCAACTTTCTTTTCCCCCATGCTTTTACTGTTCTTTCTTCAGACCCTTCTGTGGGTTGAGGCTACATATCCTAACTTTGGCTAGACCCACCTCAGCAAATCGCGGTGTAGAAGCCAGCACAGCTCGAAGACTCAGGATGAGATCTTCTCTCTGGATACCATGGGGATCATTAGGTGGCTGGAAAAGGGAGAAGGGGGCATGGGTTTGTATAACTCTTCAGACCACCCCTGGACACAGGAGTGAACCTGGCAACCCTGCAGAATAGCGTGAGATTTACACCCAATCTGGCAAAAGTATGGTATGAGGCCCCAGCAGGAAGACTGCTTGCTCTTACATGTTCCTTGCGAATTTTTGTCTGTTGGGCATTTATCTTCTATCTGATCACACAGTTTCCATCTGATCTATCATCTCACCACTCAGAGATAAGCAGCCTTAACTTTCTGGTGCAACTTTCTTCTCTGTATATATAGTATTATGACAATGTGATTGGTAGACACTGTTTCCCTTTAAAATATATATACTTTTTAAAACTGTGATCTTTTGAATATATTTTCTGCAATCTATTTTTTCACTTAATACTAGGTACCTTTTTTCATGTTATTATTTTTTCATAGCATTAGTTTTAGTGGCTGATACTATTTCATTGTGTGGTTGAGTCACAGTTTATTTGGATAATCACCCTTTGACGGACATTTCTATTTTTTCACCCTTATAAAAAGCTGTAATTCTGGCATTATAAAAACATTCATGATTTCTGCATCAAGAAGGCAGATTTTTTTTTTATTGAAGTATATAGTTGACTTACAATATTGTGTTAGTTTTAGGTGTACAGCAAAGTGATTCACTTATATACATATATATATATATTTCAGTTTCTTTTCCATTATAGGTTATTATAAGATACTGAACATAGTTCCCTGTGTTATACAGTAAATCCTTGTTGTTTATCTATTTTATATATAGTGGTATGTATCTGTTAATCCCGTACTCCTAATTTATTCCTCCTCACCTTCTTTCCCCTTTGGTAACCATAAAGTTTGTTTTCTATATCTTTGAGTCTGTTTCTGTTTTGTAAATAAATTCATTTATATTACTTTTTAGATTCCACATATAAGTGATATCATATAATATTTGTCTTTCTCTGTCTTACTTTACGCAGTATGATATCTCTAGGTAGATCCATGTTGCTGCAAATGGCATTATTTCATTCTTTTTTATGGCTGAGTAGTATTCCATTGCACGTGTGTGTGTGTGTGTGTGTGTGTGTGTACACACACACGCACCCCCCCATCATTATCCATTCATCTGTTGATGAACGTTTAGCTTGCTTCCATGTCTTGGCTCTCGTAAATAGTGCTGCTATGAACACTGGGGTGCATGTATCTTTTCAAATTAGAGTTTTCATCTTTTCTGGATATATGCCCAGGAGTAGGATTGCTGGAGCATATCGTAGCTCTATTTTCAGTTTTTTAAGGAAACTCCATACTGTTTTCCATAGTGGCTGCACAAATTTACATTCCCACCAACAGTGCAGGAGAGTTCCCTTTTCTCCACAACTTCTCCAGCATTTATTATTTGTAGACTTTTTGATGATGGCCATTCTGACAGGTGTGAGGTGATACCTCATTGTAGTTTTGATTTGCATCTTTTCATGTGCCTTGGCCACGTGTATGTCAAGAAGGCACACTGAAAACATACATCAGATTTTCCTTTTCTCTTTAGAAACCCCACCAAAAATACAGTAAAGGGATTTTCCTTTCTTTTCTTTTTTTTTAAAGCTATAAAGCTAAAGGTTGAAGAGAACAGGATAAGGGATGTTAGCAACAAAACTGTAGAAGGTGAAAAGCAGATGGATAAGAAGAAAATGACTTAGCAGAGCCAAGACAACAGAATCCTCAGTAGGCTTGGGGAATGCTGAGTAACTCCCCATATACACCACAGTCTCCTCAAAAAGCTTTGCAACCAGCAGTACCAGGTACCTTTGGAACTGGAAGTGGGGTTGGAGAAGCAATCTGACCTCCGAGATTGCCTCTCAAGTCCTCCTTAGCTGCAGTAGGATCTGGAGGTTTAATTCTTTAGAGAGGGTAAGACAGAGGTCTAGTCTTAGAGATGTAGGTGCAGCTGAGGGCCTGGGTGCTGAATCAAAAGAGGTCTAAGTGGGAATTCCCTGGTGGTCCAGTAGTTAGGACTCAGTGCTTTCACTACCAGGGCCCGGGTTCAATCCCTGATTGGGAAACAGCACGGCAGGGAAAAAAAAAAAAAAAGAGGTCTAAGTGATACAGTATTGAGTACTGAGATTTTCCAACCCCTTCCAGCCCTATTTGCTTGTAGCCAGACTTCTCCCTCTAGGCAGATCTAAGGTCTTTTTCTAGAAGAACCTGACTAGCCCAAGAGGAAGAATACACTGGGGGTTCCCAAACTGTCCATGTAAGCCACTATACAGGGAAGTTCATCCTCAGCCAGCCCATTCCCTGTGCTCAGAGCTCCCACTCAACTTTATAATTCTCACTGTAAAACACGTGCAAACTCCCAAGGATTACCGGATATCTGAAGAAAGCCTCTAACCTGGAAATAGAGACCAAAAAAAAAAAAAAAAAAACTCGGAGGAAACAAAGACCACATATATGGGGAGAGTTTTCAAAAACAGTAAGAAAGTAATTCATTCATGGATTAAATAAGAACAGAATGCTAAAGAAAAAAAGACCACCAGTCTTAACCTGGTGGTCCAGCAGTTAAGACTCTGAGCTCCCAATGCAGGGGGCCCGGGTTCGATCCCTGGTCAGGGAACGAGATCCTGCATGCCGCAACTAAGAGCCTGCATGCCGCAACTAAAAGATCCTGCATGGTGCAACTAAAGATCCCGCATGTGGCAACAAAGATCCTGTGTGCCGTGACTAAGACCCAGTACAGCCAAGTAAATAAATATTTAAAAAAACAAAACAAAAGACATTCAAGAGATCATCAAAAATGACAATAAAAGGCCCTGGGAAAATATCCATCAACAGAGGAATGGATAAAGAAGATGTGGTACATATATACAAAGGAATATTACTCAGCCATAAAAAGGAATGAAATTGGGTCATTTGTAGAGATGTGGATGGACCTAGAGAGTGTCATACAGAGTGAAGTAAGTCAGAAAGAGAAAAGTAAATATCGTATAATAATGCATATATGTGGAATTTAGAAAAATGGTATAGATGATCTTATTTGCAAAGCAGATATAGAGACACAGATGTAGAGAACAAATGTATGGATACAAAGGGGGAAAGGGGTGGGGTGGGAGGAATTGGGAGACTGGATTGACACATATATATTGTTGATACTATGTATAAAATAGACAACTGATGGGAACATACTGTATAGCACAGGGAACTCTACCTAATGCATTGTGGTAACCTAAATGGGAGGGAAGTCTAAAAGGGAAGGGGATATCTGTATGTGTATGGCTGATTCATTTTGTTGTGCAGTGGAGGCTAACACAACATTGTAAAACAACCATACTCCAATAAAAATTAATTAAAAAAAAAACGGTGCTGGGAAATTCAAAGCATGAGTGCAGAAATGAGAAACAAAATCAATAGAAGGGGTTAATAGGAGATGTGCTAGTCCTGGGCCTTTCTGCCCTCAGAGCCATTCCTTGGGCTGACCACTGCAGGCTACATTTCCCAGGCTCCCATAATGGCCTGGGTTCAGCCAATGGGAAGCACTTGTAGAAGAGTGAAGGTCAGAAGGAAAGGAAAACCCAGGGCATTTCTTCCCATTTCTCCAATTTAGTGGGCGCTTTCAGCATTGGCAGCATCTCCTCCATGGCTCCAGCTCCTACTGATAGGCCTATGTTTTTGTCATACTGTCAGCCCCTGAGGTCCAGTAACATCAACTCTTCCCTTTGTCCCTCCAGCCTAGGGGTGGTAATGGCTTCCTGCTATTGATAGGTTGCCTCACTATCCCGTTTGGCTTCTCAGCTTTCCCACAACTTGTATAAACCATTTCCTGCATTAAATTATTTCTGTTTTAAATACCAAAGTGATTTCTGCTTTCATGCCTGGACTTTAACTGATAGAAAAGATAAAACTGTAGAATTTTCTTATAAACTAACAAAAAGGTAGAGGTAAGAAATATGAAAGAAAAATAAGAGATTCAGAGGTCTAACAGAAGATTGACAGGAGTTCCAAAAGGAAGGAACAGAGAAAACAGAGGGAAAGAAGTCATCAGTGAAAGAATGCAAGAAAATTTCCCAGGACTGAAGGACATGAGTTTCCAGATTGATGGGACCTACCAAGTACCCAATACAATGCATGAAAACAGACCCATACTAAGGCACATAATTGTGAATTTTCAATATATTGGGGGAAAATAATCAAAACTTAAAAGCTTCCAGAAAAGAGGAAAAAAAGTGACCATAAAGTTTTGCAAATCAAAAAGAATTTAGACTTCTTCACAGCAACTGAAAATTAGAGGTAAATGTAGCAATGCCTTCAATTTCATACCCATATTGTCAATAAATGGGAGGAAAGAATGAAGACATTCTAGATTTACAAAAATCTAAAAATTTTCACTCTTTGTACACACTGGGGAAGCTAATAAGGGATGTGCACCACCAAAATGAGGGAGTAAACTGTAAAATAAGAAGTACATAAACCCAGGAGATAAGAGAACCAATCCAAGAGAAAAGACAAAGGAATCCCTAGATGATGGTAAAGGAAGATTGTCTACTCTGCATTAAGAGTAGGAAGCAACCAGTTAAGACTGTATGGCCAAGTTAAGAATTTTTACATTTTTAAGTCGTTGAAAAAAAATCAGGGCTTCCCTGGTGGCGCAGTGGTTGAGAATCTGCCTGCTAATGCAGGGGACACAGGTTTGAGACCTGGTCTGGGAAGATCCCACATGCCGCGGAGCAACTAGGCCCGTGAGCCACAATTACTGAGCCTGCGCGTCTGGAGCCTGTGCTCCGCAACAAGGGAGGCCGCGATAATGAGAGGCCCGCGCACCGCAATGAAGAGTGGCCCCCACTTGCCGCAACTAGAGAAAGCCCTTGCACAGAAACGAAGACCCAACACAGCCATAAAAAAAAAAAAAAAAAAAATCAAAAGAATAGTATCTTGTGACACATGAAAATTATATGAAATTTAAATTTCCGCGTCCATAAATAAAGTTTTATTGCAATATAGCCACTGTACCACATTCCAGTGTCTATGGCCGTTTTTGTGCTAGAACAGCAGAGGTGAGGAGTTTCAACAGAGACCATATGGCCTGCAAAGTCTAAAATAGTAACTATCTGGCCCTAACAGAAAAAGTTTGCTGACCCCTACACACAGAATAGGAACCATCACTTATACTGATGTGATCCACTATGAGGATGGCAAATGGCCAAAACAGATTGGTAAGACCATAAAGAATATTTCTAACATAAATTGTTACACTAAAAGCCAGGTGTCCCTATTTAAAAGGCTTAAGTTCTTCTGAGAAGAAACAGTGATACTGATTACAAAAGAGATGAAAAGAATATCAGAGAGGTGGTCCCAAGCAATTGATGTCAACTAGAATAAGCTGGTAAGAAATTCCCTATGGCAAAAATGGCTGTGTATCTTTAAAGGCAGTGAGAGTCAATGCTCCAATGTGGTTTGGTATGCTGTGGCACAACTCCTTTCATTTTTTCCAAATCACTAATGCTTGCAGTACACATACCCACGCATACCCATATAGTGATGAGACCCTGAGTATTTGGAAAAAGAAGGAAAATCAAGATGCAGAGTGGGAGGAAAGTCTGAGGGCATCAGAGCAAACACTTCCTGTACATACTATGCTCAACTGTTTCATCTTTGTTTAGTCAATTTGTTTCTACTGCCTGAGATGCACCCTCAGAATCCAGGATCATATCCTACAAATCCTTCAGAAACCAACTGAAATCCTATCTTATCTGTGAAGTCAGTTCCTGCCTACTCTAGCTCACACTAAACTCTGTCTTCTTTGAACAATTGTAACACCACTTGTTTTGGTCCACAATCTCTTACTGTTACTTAAATGTTTCAACTTTCAAGGACATGAATTGTGTTATACAATCCTGCAGTTCTAAGTACTACATACAGTGTCAAGGAGTCTCCCAAATCCCTGCCGAATTGAACCCTTCCTCCCATGGCAAATGTTTTTCCATTTCCCAGTTTACTAAAACGTTAAGTTCTTGAGGGCAGGGATTGTTTCTTTTGTTCACCGCTGCACCCTCAGGGCCTAGAACTGGGCTTGGCACATAACAGACACTCAACAAATTTCAATGAGTTAATGAATGAAAGGTACTACTTACAGGGGTAAAATCAATAGGGAAGTAACAGGATGTCACTTCAAACAACTCCTCCACAAAGGGTCCTAAGGCAACAGAGAAAGAATGAGGACTTATAAGCCTCTCATCTGACAAGCCCCAACCAGCTAATTCAAGGCTACAAGGGTGTACCCAGGCTATAGTCTCTGGAGATGAGGTCATGGACGATGCAGAAGGCCACCAGAAGGTTACGGGGATCCTTTTCCCCATCCATCACCTGGATGAAGCCAAAGGTGAAATCAGCTCCTAGGCCCTTCAGCTCTGCAGAGGAGAGAACAAGATCATTACTGTCCCATGGGATAGAAAGCTGGGCTTTCTTCTGGCCTGTGTTTTCCCTCTGCTATCACTGCCTTTCCTGCCTCCCAGAGCAGGCCCTTTCTGTTTTCCTATTCCAAGAGAGTTCTCAGTGAAGAGAAGATGTGCGACAATACATAATTGTTACAGAGGTAAGAATTTAAAACATCAGCTCAAACTCCACCCTTTCTTTACTTTCCTGGGGAGTAAGTGGCTCCCAGTTTCCCTTTATCATCCTCTCAAAGTACTGGCTCTTCTATATCACCCCTGGGCTAAAATGAGTCCTGGTAATGGGGGGAAAAAAAGATGTGTTCACTTTTCAGATTTTCCAGAGAGCCCTGCCTCTTACCTTCTTCCCGGGTTCGCATGAAGTTGGTGATGATACTGTAGACTGTGTGTCGGTCCACCTGTGGCAGGGACTTGGTAGGAGAGACAGGAAGTAAGTAAAGAAAGTGCCCAAAGAATACCTCAGCTGACAAAACTACTTCCTGCTTCACAATCTCTAAGTGGACAGTTCTCTTTACAGCAGTATAAGATGAACCTCAGAGGAAATGTAGAGAAAGGATATGGCTGTTGCCCAGCAGTCCAGCAGTGGAACCGATAACCAAAACCTGTCTGCTGTATGCCTTACTTTAAGTGTAAGAGGACACAGGTCAGACATAATGGCATGCCTCGCTCTCCTTATACAGTAGCAAGGGATAGCATGTGAACATGGTCAAAGACCTGAAAGAGTTCAGAATTTAGAAGGCAATTTTTTTTGCCATCTAATTCTAGTTATGTCAATGGCTGGGAGATAGAGGAGAATACCAAGGTGACTGTTATCACTCACCTGTACGTGGACCTCCTGGAAGATGGCTTTAAGCACGGAGACAGCCAGCCCTGGGGGCAGGGCCACACACAGGCTCTGGGGGAGAAGAGAAGCGTGAGCACAGAGGGAATTCTGGGAATTCTAGCACAGCCTTCAAGACACAAGCCTAAAACAGGGCTATTTAGCTACAGTGGGAATCACAACATCCAAGTTTGGGGAGAAGTGCTAACAGTGAGAAACATGGTCCCTTTTCTCAAGTTGATTAGGTCTCTGCAGCTCCTTCCAGTTTGGCTTTGAATTCCAGTCCCCAAAGGATACTTTTACTCTACAAACTAAAAACAGAAGTGGAGCTGGCTGAGACTAGTTTAGTCAGCACTTGAAGTCTTACCCTCTAAGGGGAAGGAGAGAATTCACTGGAAATAGGTTCCTGCAAACACGGTATGTAATACAAAAAAGAACTCACAAGTGCCCTCAAACCCTGCAGGACAGACGGGATCACAAGATGATGGTCCTTCAGCCGGTTCTCGTAGAATAGGATCAAGTGTACCACTGCACAGACCAGAAATTCAGCCATTAGTTTACACAGGCTGGAGGAGGGCCCACTGGCTTTGCTCCTTCCCAAAGTTTATAAGGGCTGTTCCTGCTTGGGCTTCACTACAAATTTTCTCCTTCACCGAGAGATATGTCCCAAGCCCTCCCATTTGAGGGTGCCTTCCTTGATCTGTCAGGAAAATAGGTGAACATCTTTTATTATCCATTCTCACTAGGTCACAATCAAACCCATTCTCAAGCCGAGAACTGCCTTTCTACAGAACTTGGGTTGGCAAATTTTCTCAAAGGGCCAGATAGTAAATATTTTAGGCTTGTAGGACATAGTATGTCAAAACTACTCAACTGGGCCACTGTAACATAAAAGCAGCATACACAATAGGTAAATAAATGGGCATGGCTAGATGCTAATAAAGCTTTATAGAAGATAAATAAGTTGTTGGCTTTTTTCCTCAGGACTTCAAAACACTTTGATATTTCATTACTTTTCCACTCCATCTATGAAACACTATTTTGTCCATTTTACAAAGAGGGGAAGATATACTGAAAAAAACTGTCTAAGGCTACATTTGAAATCCATGTGTCTTGTGTCTCAATTCTTATCTTCTCTGCCACATATACCAGTGAGGAATGAAGACCCTGAATTAGGAGTTCATAGATACCTTATGTCCTCCCTCCCTCCCTGTAAAGCTGGCTTGAATAGAAAAGCAAGGCCTTGGCTCAGCACTCCTACTAGCGATGCCAGTACCTTCCTTCTCCAGGAGCAAGGAGTGACACTGCAGTAGCACCTGGGACAAAAGCTGGATTCCTCGTGCCCGAGTTCGGGGTTCTGGATTCTCTAGAGAGGACCTGGGGTAAAGTAAGATAGAGACAGCCTGACATTACCCAGTTCAAACTTTTGAAGTAAATATTTTGCAATTAGTCACACTCACCCCCTGGGCATGGAAGCCAGCCCAGGAAGGTATTCTGGAGGTGCTTAGCATTACAGACAACACTAAGGCCAATCCCCAGAATTAACTGGCATCATTAGAGGCATATGTGACACCACAGCCAACAGAAGTGTCCATCTCCAGGCACTGACTGGGCATGGGGCTTACTCCTTCTCATACAACTGTGACATTCCTCTGAAACACAGCTTAGCAGCTAACCACAGGGCTCAAGAGATGATTGGCAGCTGCAGCTTCTACCAAAACAGGAGGAGAATAAATATATCACTGTTAAAGCAACCACTATAGTCTTAGGGACCATATCGTCTTTATAACTGGAAGACCATTATGGTCTTTATAATTGGAAGTTTACAAAGTAAGATGGTCAGAGTAAAGGTTTTAACTATTTAGGATTATTGATATGGGAGGACCTAGGCTGAAGCAACAAGGAGGTGATTTATCTTCAAAACAAATCACAGGGATTACATTTAGACATACCAGAAGGAATCTAAGTAAATGCAGGAGGTAGAAGACTTCTGAAGGAGAACTGGCCAGGATACATGAATGTAACCTCAAGGTTAAGAGTATCTATAGCTAGGGGTAATGGGGCAAAAAGAAGCTCACGCTTGACGGGATCCTTAGGATAGGAACTTACAGAAAGGTAGAAGTAAAAAACTGTGCATTTAAAAATGGACCAAGGCACACAAATTCTCATAGCAGCATTACTCAGAAAAGCCAAAATGTGGAAACAACTCAGATATCCCTCAACTGATGAATGGTTAAACAAAATGTGGTATATCCATATAACAGAATATT
The DNA here is from genome assembly GCF_949987535.1 of Balaenoptera acutorostrata. Lineage (NCBI taxonomy): Eukaryota > Metazoa > Chordata > Mammalia > Artiodactyla > Balaenopteridae > Balaenoptera > Balaenoptera acutorostrata. The sequence goes on along the minus strand of NC_080079.1, from coordinate 31,298,052 downwards.
GTTCAGCAAGAAATGAAGTACTGATACATGCTACAACAGGGATGAACTTTGAAAACATTATGCTAAGTGAAAGAAGCCGATCACAAAGGTTACATATTACTGTATAATTCCATTTATATGAAATTTTCAGCATAGGCAAATCCACAGAGACAGAGTAGATTAGTGGTTGCCAGGGGCTAGGAAGAGAAAGAAATGGGGAGTGATTGCTAATGGGCGTGGGGTTTCTTTTTGGGGTGATGAAAATGTCTTAAAATTGACTGTGATAAGGGTCATACAAATCTGTGAATACACACTTTAAAATGGTGAACTTTATGATAGATAAATTGTATCTCGATAAAGCTGTTATTTAAAAAAAATGGACCAAGGCCACAACAACATGAGTAGAAAGGCCAAAAGGTCTCTTATGTGGGAAAAATGCATAATGGTGACCTATTCCCCCACCTTCTCCCCAATTTTCTAGTTTTTTCTGTTTTAGAAGACATGCTAGCCATGACAGTTAACAACCTTCGTTACTAAGACTTGTCAATTTAAATGGTCTACCAAGTACGAAATATGAGGAAAGCAGACATTAGACTACAAGCATATAGTTCCTCTGGAGCTTGGAATATCTGGTGGTAACAGTGGTCTTCCAGCTGTTTTTCCAAGCCTTTTCCTATAGTGGGGAACCTGGTGCAAGGTCAGCCTCTTGACCACTCCCCAGGCTGGGCTCACAGCAGGTCTGAGTCAGATGCAGGCTGACTAGAATCCTATGGGGGAGGGTGGGTCTAAAGAAGCAGAAGAGGAATCCCAGCTCTAATTAACTAACAGTTGATGGCTTTCAACCACCCATCTCAGCCTAAACCGGTGGGCTGACCCAGGAGCTAATGTGACCCACAGGCGGTGTTCCCAACACTTCCTTAGGGGCCTCAGTCAGGTGGCAAGAATCATTTTTCAGGAGAAACACTGGCTTAGCCTGAGGTACTGATATGGGAGGGGGAGGAGGGTGTTGGGCTACAGTAGGAGAAATTCAGGACAAAATAACTTTTTCAGAGTGCAGCGCCAGGGCTGGAGACGGGTATTCTAGAGCAGAGGCTCTTACCCAAGGGCTTCCACCACTTGTAACACCGTATAGTTTCCAGATTTCACATCTAAAGGAAAGAAGAAAAAGAAATCTTAAAAAACAAAAATAAAACTCCATCCCAGGGTTCAATGGCTCTAATTACCAATGTTTTTGCCTACCCTAGGGCTTACACCATGGGGCCCGCCGTGCTTGCCAAGAGCCTCTCCTACATGAGAGGCATTTCTGTAACACTTCAAATATGCAGCTCCAAGTATAAAAACTGAAAAGAAAGTCAATATATCATTTGCAGGTAACCTGTTTATTTAGAAAATCCAAGAGAAATAAATGAAAAAATACGAAATAATTCATTAGGGTGGCTAGGTACAAAATTAATATGAAATTAAGAACTTTCACATACACACATACAATAGCCTGAAAAATTATATAAAGGAAAAAGGAGCCTATTTACAATAGCGACAAATAAAAATTTAAAGAGAGAAAGAGAGAGAAAAATACCTAGATATAAACTTAACAAAAAATGTGAGTATCTGGGGACTTCCCTGGTGGCTCAGTGGTTAAGAATCTGCCTGCCAGTGCAGGGGACACAGGTTCAATCCCTGCTCCGGGAAGATCCCACATGCCGTGGAGCAACTGAACCCGTGTGCCACAACTACTGAGCCTGCACTCTAGAGCCTGAGAGCCACAACTACTGAGCCCATGCGCCAAAACTACTGAAGCCCGTGCGCTCTATGGCCTGCGTGCCACAACTACTGAGCCCACGTGCTGCAACTACTGTAGCCCACGCGCCTAGAGCCTGTGCTCCACAACAAGAGAAGCCACCGCAATGAGAAGCCCACACACTGCAACAAAGAGTAGCCCCTGCTCGCCACAACCAGAGAAAGCCCGCGCGCAGCAACAAAGACCCAACGCAGTCAAAAAAAAAAAAAAAAATATATATATATATATAAATGTGAATATCTGAATGGTGAAAACTTTAAAGAACCAGTGAGAAAGTTACTGTGTAAAAAAATAGTACATAATTAGACAGGCAAACTCTGAAAAGGCAAACTCTGAGGGAGGGAGGGAAGGCAGTTCTTCCAGATAGTAAAGGATTGTTATAAAGTCACAGTAATTAAAATACTGTATAGTTTTGAATATACTTTCTGTTTTCCATAATAAAAGTAAAAAACAAAAAATAACCAGTGTAGTATGAGTTCATATTCAAGGAAATCAATGGTACAGAAATAGAATAGAAAATCCAGAAAAAGACACAAATACATAAGAATATGATTTTAAAAATCATATTTCAATTAATGAAAAACAGACTATTCAATAAATGGTGTTGGCATGATTGGGTAAATATTTGAAACAAACAAACAAACAAAAATACCAATGGCTCTGTAAATTTCAAATGGATTAAAGAAAAAAACACAAGAGAACATTTCTAAGTATAACATAGTTATATTTAGCCATAAAAGAAAAGATTGGTTAAAATCAGCTACATTAAAAAAAAAATTGGATTTTCTGCAAGGCAAAAACAAACAAACATCATAAGACAAACTGGGAAAAAATATTTGCAATTCTTATAACAAAGGGCTATTTTACCAATATAAAAAGCACTTCCACAAGTCATTGAGAAGAAAGACCAACAACCAATTTAAAAATGGGCAAAAACAGAAGATGCTCAACCATATTAACAACAGGAATGCAAATTCAACTCCCCAAAACGTTGGTTTTTAACATACTAGACTGGCGAAGATCAAACATTTTGTATCACGCTTATGTTTGGTGATGGTGCATGGAATTAAGGTACTCTTAAACACTGTAGATGGAGTAAAAATTGGTAAAACCCTTTTATGGAGCACCCCCCCCCTTTTTTGGCCGCGCCTGTGGGGCATGGAGGATTTTAACTGCTTGACCAGGGATTGAACCTGCGCCCCCTGCAGTGGAAGCGCAGAGTTTTAACCACTGGACCACCAGAGAAGTCCCTATGGAGGGCAATTTGAAAATACTTTTTAAATTAGAAATGTACGTAGGCTTTAACCCAGGGAATATTCTCAGAATTTATCCTATATACTTGTAAAAGTGCAAAATAATGCATGTACAAGTTTTTTCATTTCAGAATGATTTAAAATAGCAAATGACTGCAAACAACAAATGGCCGGGACATGGAAGCAACCTAAGTGTCCATCGACAGATGAATGGATAAAGACGTGGCACATATATACAATGGAATATTACTCAGCCATAGAAAGGAACGAAACTGGGTCATCTGTAGAGAGGTGGATGGACCTAGAGACTGTCATACAGAGTGAAGTAAGTCAGAAAGAGAAAAACAAGTATCATATATTGACGCATATATGTGGAATCTAGAAAAATGGTACAGATGAACCGGTTTGCAAGGCAGAAATAGACACAGATGTAGAGAACAAACCTATGGACACCAAGGGGGGAAAGTGGTGGGGAGGGTGGTGGTGGTGGTGGGATGAATTGGGAGACTGGGATTGACATATATACACTAATATGTATAAAATAGATAACTAATAAGAACCTGCTGTATAAACAATAAATAAATAAAATTCAAAAAAAAAAAAAGAAAGAAACAAGTTAAATAAGTTATAGTACATCCATAATGGAATTCTCTGTAACTACTTAGGAAAAAAATTGAAAAAAGACTAAGGAACCTATATATTTATACTGATAATGGGACAAGATTTAAAAGCAGAACATAAATAGAGTGTACATACATAGTATATAGTATGTGCATAGCATTGTTTTTAAAGGGAGGGAGAATTATTTCTATTTGTATTTATTTCTATCTCTAGAAGATGAAAGGAATTAGTAACACTGGTTGTCTCTAGGGAGGGACACAGTTAGCTGGGGGTTGAGAGGTAGACTTAAAAAAATGTTTTACACTTTGGAATAATTTTAGATTTAAAAAAAGGTTGTAAAGACAGTATAGAGTTCCTGTATACCCCTCACCCAGTTTCCCTGAATGTTACCATCTTACATAGTACATCTGTCGAAACTAATAGAGATCAGCATTTGTATATTACTTTTAATTAAACTCCAGACTTTATTCAGATTTTACCAGTTTTTCCACTAATGTAATTTTCCTGTTTCAGGATCCAATTAAGGACACCACATTGCAACTAGCCATCATGAATCCTTAGTCTCCTCTAGTCTGTGAAAGTTTCTCAGTCTTCCTTGCTTTTCATGACCTTGGTATTTTAAAGAAGTACTGGGCTTCCCTGGTGGCGCAGCGGTTGAGAATCTGCCTGCCAATGCAGAGGACACGGGTTCGAGCCCTGGTCGGGGAAGATCCCACATGCCGCGGAGCAACTGGGCCTGTGAGCCACAACTACTGAGCCTGCGCGTCTGGAGCCTGTGCTCCGCAACAAGAGAGGCCGCGATAGTGAGAGGCCTGCGCACCGCGATGAGGAGTGGCCCCCACTTGCCACAACTAGAGAAAGCCCTCGCACAGAAACGAAGACCCAACACAGCCAAAAATAAGTAAATTAATTAATTAATTTTTTTAAAAAAATTAAGAAGTACTTTATAGAATGTCCCTTGATATGGGTTTCTTTGATGTTTTCCTCATGTTTAGCCTGGGGTTATGGATTTGGAGAAAGAATAGCATAGAGGTGAAGTGCCTTTCTCATCACATCATATCATTGGTACAGTATATCAACGTGACTTATCACTGGTGATTTTAATTTTTTTTTTTTTAAATTATTTATTTATTTATTGGCTGTGTTGGGTCTTTGTTTCTGTGCGAGGGCTTTCTCTAGTTGCGGCGAGCGGGGGCCACTCTTCATCGCGGTGCGCGGGCCTCTCACTATCGCGGCCTCTCTTGTTGCGGAGCACAGACTCCAGGCGCTCAGGCTCAGTAGTTGTGGCTCACGGGCCCAGTTGCTCCGCGGCATGTGGGATCTTCCCAGACCAGGGCTGGAACCCGTGTCCCCTGCATTGGCAGGCAGATTCTCAACCACTGCGACACCAGGGAAGCCCTGGTGATTTTAATTTTGATCACTTGGTTAAGGTAGTGTCAGCAGGTCTCTGCACTATACATACTGTTACTATTTTTTCTTTTCCCACACTCTTTCCTTTGGAAGGGAGTCACTAAGTCCAGTCCACAGTCAAGGGGAAAGGGGAGATTAAGCTTCATTTCCTAGAAGGAGAGTATTTATCTATCTATGTTATTTGGAGTTATTCTAAGGAAGATTCATCTCTTCTCTTTCCTTCATTTATTCAGTTGTTTACATCAGCATAAGCTCATGTATATTTATGTTATGCCTTGGGTTATAATCCAATACTAGGTTATTTTGTTGCTCAAATTTTCCATCTTTGGCCATGGGGAGCTTTTTTAGGTTGGCACCAGTGTCCCTTTGACATGCCCCATCCTTTTATTTTTTTAAGTGCTTTCTTACTTTCTGGCACTACAAAATACTACAGGCTCATCTTGTAATTTCCCTGCCCCAACCCGTGAATCAGCCTTTTCTCCAAGAAGCCCTGGTTCCTTTTATTGGAGAATGGTATTAAAAACCAAGATCTGGGGGCTTCCCTGGTGGCGCAGTGGTTGAGAATCTGCCTGCTAATGCAGGGGACACGGGTTCGAGCCCTGGTCTGGGAGGATCCCACATGCTGCGGAGCAACTAGGCCCGTGAGCCACAACTACTGAGCCTGCGCTTCTGGAGCCTGTGCTCCGCAACGAGAGGCCGCGACAGTGAGAAGCCCGCGCACCGCGATGAGTGGCCCCCACTTGCCACAACTAGAGAAAGCCCTCGCACAGAAACGAAGACCCAACACAGCCAAAAAAAAAAATAAATAAATAAATAAATTAAAAAAAAAAAAACAAAACCAAGATCTGGGTGAAACTGTGCTCATTACTATTGGGGTGTCACTGCTTCTAGGCCCTCTTCAGCAGAGAGAGCTGGGAAATATATGTACGTATTCTAACCCATGTATACACACATATTATCATTATGTCTGTATCTACCCATATATATTAAACTAAACATAAGATCATATTAGTCTCTTCTCTAATCTAGTGCCACAGGGTTCATTCTAGCCTTCCCCCTTGCTTATCTGTAATTTATTTCTCTGACAGTGAGAAACCTGGTTCCCATTATCTATTATACCACTTATTATTCTTTTCAACACTAGTGTAGTTAATAAACTACTTTCAGAATTGTCAGCCTCTGTGAGAAACAAATTTATAAGCAGAGTACAGTACTTATGTACAGTTTTGTCTTTAGCCTTATAGTCTCCAGACAAAATATTGTTTTCCAAAGTCACTTAGATCAGCTTTTCCCCCCACCCCCTTTAGCAAGGATATATCATACACTAGTAATATAGTAAATTCATTTGTCACAGTCTCCATGCCATCTTGGGATGGAAGGGAGACTTCTCACTGTGGATCCTTTTGCACCTTTTGAATGTTGCACCATGTGAGTGTATTACTTATTTTTGAAAATGCAATTTTAACAGCACAATGGTAATTCACATAGATCTAACAGAATCATCTTGGGATAAATTTTCAAAGGAGAAACAAAGAGCAAAAGGTTAGCGATCTTCCTAAGCGTTTGATTAACGTAGAGGAGTTTTAGATCAGTAAGGTGTGGCAATCAGGGAATTACTTTCGCAGCCTGTTCTGGGTCCCCAACCCACCCACCTCTAAATGCAAGACCTAATTAGTCAGCTCTCGCCAACACCAGACTTTGGCTAGGTGAAAAACAGGCTTGAGAAAACTCCTAAACTTCCAGTCCCCCTGAAGTCTGTGGTCTCTGAACAATAGCTGTGAACTGAGCTGAGGCGCAGTCTGGTACTAGAGTAAGAAGTCCCATCTGACTGAGGAAGGGAGCGCTCTAGTTGGGATTCATAGCTCGTGACTGGCACCAATTTAGACATCAGGCACTCTTAGCCTTACTCGTGCCAGGATGTGGAAGGCCCAGTGCTGCCCCTGCTCCTGAGAAAGAGCCAAGAGAAAAAATGCGCAAGCTGTGGGGTGGGGGAAGGGGCAGCAGCTAGACTAAAAGGACAAACCAAGGCACTGACAGTTGTTCTACACCCAATTCCTTAGCGTCAGTACTGAAGAGAGACACCCATTTCTGGGTTACAAAGTTGCACCATTTGGGAGGGTGGAAAAGGGTACTTTTCTGGAACCTCCTGAACAGAACCCAGGAAACTCTGCTGAAAAACCCATCTAAAAAATAATTTCAGTAGCGGCCACAAGGGTGTTAGCACATAGGAAGCCACAGGGGACTGATAACTGTTACTGAACTGAACTGAACCATCCTTCTTCAGCAACACCGTCAAAGTCCTCTGTGGATGCTGGGCTAGGGACTCTCTTTGGAAGTACCTCAAGTGCTGTTAAGACAAAGTACCTGGGCTTCCCTGGTGGCGCAGTGGTTGAGAATCTGCCTGCCAATGCAGGGGACACGGGTTCAAGCCCTGGTCTGGGAAGATCCCACATGCCGCGGAGCAACTGGGCCCGTGAGCCACAACTACTGAGCCTGAGCGTCTGGAGCCTCTGCTCCGCAACAAGAGAGGCCGCGATAGTGACAGGCCCGCGCACCACGATGAAGAGTGGCCCCCACTCGCCGCAACTGGAGAAAGCCCTCGCACAGAAACGAAGACCCAACACAGCCAAAAATAAACATAATAAATAAATAAATAAATAAATAAATAAAAAGACAAAGTACCTGACTACTAGGCCTCACTCAGTCACCTCTAATTTTTTCATTAAAAAAAAAAATTGAGGTATAATTTACATACAGTGGAATGCACAGTGAACGTATAATTTGATTAGTTTTAACAAAAGTATACCCAGAGTAACCAACACCCCAATCAAGATATAGAATACTTCCACCACCAGAGAAAGTTTCCCTCACACTCTCTACTAGTCAGTCTCACTCCTATAGGTTGCCTCAAATTTTATAAATGAAAAAGAGTTCTTCAGCATTCAGTATACATCATTATGAAACTGGCTGCTTTACAATTACAAAGAAACATCCATTTGCATGTGATTTCTTGAATCCCAGTATATGGGTGAATTCTCCTGGCAAAGCCCTTTAGTCTTCATACTTTCACAAAGAATCCATCTTGAATTAATGCAGCACAAACATAAAAGTGAAGTACAAAAGTCATACAAAATTAGGAAAAAATGAAGAAATAATAAAGCTATTGCAACAGTAAATAAGAGTAAGAAAAATGGCAAATAAGGTGGCAAAGAACTAGAATCAGTATTTTGAAGATGTTTTCACAAAGGTGACTAAATCTAACATCTTATTCTAGTTCTGTTGAGCCTATCTTAGAAATGTCTTTCAAATTTTCGTCTTTTCCTTTTCATCCCTTATAACCAGACTATATAGGGACAGCTGTCAAAATAGCCTTCAACTCTTTAGTGTAATGAAAATGTTCTGTAATTTTTAGATAGTGGTGGTAGTTGTAGAACATTGTGAATATACTAAAAGCCACTTATTTGTACATTTAAATGGTTACAGTGGTGAATTTTATCTCAATTAAAAAAAAAAGCCTTCTGATCCATCCCTAATCTATCGAAAATGCACAATTACTTCCCTGCTCACCAATCTCCCTTTGCCCTTCATTGCCTAAGACCTGACTCCTTGGCTTGATGTCATTCACGATTTAGCCCTCAATCCCCTCCAGCCTCACCTTTGATCATAACTCCTATCATTCAGTCGCATGAAATCTCAACATGTCAAGCTCTTCCATATCCTTAAGTCTGGAAACACATTCCCTTGGTTTGGAATGCCTCTTTCCTGCCCTTGTCAGTCTGAGGAACTTCAACTCCTCAAGACCCAGCTCAAATGGCAACTCTTCTGTGAAGCCTTCCTTGATTCCCAAAACAGAATTACTCCCTCTTACATGTTCCTTGAATCATTCTTTAAAAAAACTGTCGGGCTTCCCTGGTGGCGCAGTGGTTGAGAATCTGCCTGCTAATGCAGGGGGCATGGGTTCGAGCCCTGGTCTGGGAAGATCCCACATGCCGCGGAGCAACTGGGCCGGTGAGCCACAACTATTGAGCCTGCGCGTCTGGAGCCTGTGCTCCGCAACAAGAGAGGCCGCGATAGTGAGAGGCCCGCGCACCGCGATGAAGATTGGCTCCCGCTTGCCACAACTAGAGAAAGCCCTCGCACAGAAACGAAGACCCAACATAGCCAAAAATTAAAAAAACAAAAAAACAAAAAACAAAACCCAAATGTTCAAGTACAATTGGTGTCTTTAAAAAAAAAAAAATTGTCATGTACGTTTGGTTTCATTTATCCATTCAACATTTATTGAATACCTATTACAAATCAATTACTGTGTTAGGACTGGAGAGAGAAATATAGACAGGGAGTTTTTAAGGAGCCCAGTCTGTTGGGGCAGAAAGACACTTAAAACAATCAAAGAACAAGTTCAGTGTTACCACAGTGACATAAACAGAGCCTGGGGTAACATAGGAAAGGAGTAAAATTCTTGGGTGTATGGGACCATCCATCACTAACTTTAAGTGATTAGTTCTCTTAACAATACAAGTTCTTCCAAATGAAAAATACCCGGAAGTACTGTTAATTATGCAATTGGACTCTAGGGATGAAAGAAGCTAATAAAAAGTTAATTTTCCTAGGAGTAGTCTCACTGGCATAAGAAAAATAAATGTAAGTTCCTTTCCCTATATAGGTTGGTCTAAGTTTTTCCAATGTGTCCAAGATTTGTTCTTTAAAAATGGACCTACTAGCACCTGCTAAATACCCACTCTTTCCTCAGCAGGGCACCAGTCCGTGTGGGGCACTGAGGAGTCGTCAAAGGAGTATTTATATGAGCACTGACACAGAATGCACAATCAGACCTCTGTCTGATGGAATTGCAGCCTCTTGAGAATCTGGAGTAGCAGCCAAGGGGGAAGGGGAGAGGGGGGAGGCTGTGAAGGAACAGGAGAGAGAAAAATCCCAATCAGGGCTAAGTTCCAATCAAGCTCTCAAAATGCCCTTTCTGCTGAGAATGCCACAGACATTTCTCAGAACTATATTTTACTTTTCTTTAACAGTTTTCTGGTTTCAAGAATAGTGGTCTCCTCATGGAATTACAAATGTAGGAAAATACAATAAAGACTGAAATGAAGGCAAATCCAAATAACCAAGAGGAAGAAAATTTATATCCATCACCTATAAATCCAACATGTTCAAAATCAGCTCCCTTCCCAATTTTTGGACCTAGTACTTTTCTTTTGCTCATCTTCAGGCTCAAAAGCTTGAGGTCATCTTAGAGTCCTCCCTCTCCTCCAAGCCCTATAACTAATTAGCCCTCAAATTCCAGATTCTTCCTTCAGCATCTTTTATTCCATTCATTTATACCACCTACTTATGCTAGTCTCCAGGAGACTATGGTGGTAGAAACAGGCAGGTAGGATGTGGAGATGTGTACAGAAGTAGCTACTAAACAGTCTGCGAATAAGTATGAGTGGTTGAGAAATAAGTACCACAAAGATTCTGAACTGTGAGATGATGTCTGGCTGGAGTAATCAGGAGACACTTGGGGGCAGGCAGTGAGCACTCAAGCTGGGCCTTTAATCCCAGGCCTAACTTTAATTAGATGGAGCCAGTGGAGGGATCTGGGAAGCAAAGCACTCAAGGGAACAGCAAATCAACGTGGCTGCCTGGAACTAAAGATCCAGGAGGGGAGTGGTAGACATTGAATGCCTGGCTGAGTAGCCTTTAACTCTTAGGCTGCCAGGTCATTTCTCTTCCATCATTTGCACCTTTACATCTGACACCTACTGTCATCAGGAACCCAGGTGCAAAACAAAGTTGGTGGTAGCTGCCTTTGTGATCATAGGACGTTCCTTCTGCAGTTACAATTTGTAGGAGAGGCTGCTGCTATGAGTGGCTGAATAGAAAGCTGGTCCCTTCAGCACTAACAAAGGTTGACTTAGGCTGGAGGATTAGAAAGCACATCTTATTCTGGGGATGCTTCAAAACTCTGTCAGCCTTCAACAACCCTAACTAAGGCTGTGATCTAAGATTGAGAATACTAATTTAATCCTTCTCAAATTCACCTTCACTATATGACTCCCTTGCTCAAGGATCTACATTGATTCCAGTTACCTACAATAGGTCGTTTAAATCCCTCTGTTTAGAATCCAAGGTTAGGCATCATCTAACCCCACCAAACCTTTTCAACCTTATCTGTTATTACCCCTCTGTTAGTTATCTGTTATTACCAACCTCCTTTCCTAATCAGGAGAGCTAAATTACAACAGGGCTAGTGTTACAGTCTTAGCTGAGCTAAATTTAAACTAGACAACAGTTTAGGCCACTTTTTTTTCAGGCATAAAAAATATAAATTCTACAAAAATATTTATAAGAACTTGGCAGTCTATTCATGCTGACTTCGCAAGTGTGTTCTGAATTTGAAGAACCCTAAATTACTGTGTTCATAATGTATAAATGTGAAAAAATAGTTACAAATAACACTTTTTATAGTAATGTTCTTTACCTTGACAGCGGGTAGGTGTAAGCATTTTTCAAAATCAGTGAATGTATGCTTAAGATTTGTACACTTCATTGAATACAAATTTTTCACCAAAATAAACTATAAACAAACCCTAGTTAATGATATGCATACCAAAGCAGTTAGAGGGAAGTGTACTGCTATCTGCAATTTAAATGACGGATAGATACATGATAAAGCAAATTATATTAAAATGTTAATGGTAGAATCTAGGTGGTGGGTGTATGTGTGTTTTTCTTATGAAAAAATTACTTAGACTTTGCTGTATGTTTGAAAATTTTCATAATAAAACATTGGGGAAAATGACATTGATAATACACTGTAGTTGTTAATCATAAGCACTGATGACACACTATACTGCACAAAGCTGTTAAGAAGTTAACTTAGTGGAAAGGCTACATCAGCCATTTACTTGCTCCTTGATGCTTCCATGTCACCCTGCACATACCTCTTACAGCCCTTTTCATGGTGTACTATCCGTTTGCATGGCAGTCTCTCCCACTACATTATAAGTCCCTGGCAGGCACAGATCTAGCGTAATCTGTATTTATACCCCTATTACTTTGCATCATGTTTGAAGAATAATGTGTTCAATAATGGTGGAAGGATTGAATTAAATTGAAATATTGCTAAGGATCAAAGTATTATACTTCTGGCAGATTCACATTATTCATTTCTCACATATTATAAAAGTGAATATGTTCAGTTTTCAAGGGAAATGTATCCTTTACTTCTCCCCAAACACGCAAAATTTCCAAAAATAGAGACAAAAATCATCTGTACTGACAAGATTATTTTGTATTCCATTACTTAAACACAAGGTCTGAAGGCCTCCTAACATTCAATAACTTTTTAAATTTTTTTTTCTAAAAGAATGAAGTCTCAGAATTCCAAAGAAATCTGTAATTTGTTTTATTCAAATCTTAGATAAGCTGTCAGAACTAAGAGATCCCTAAACTGATCAAAAGCAGGAAAGTGGAGTTCTGGGGAAAAGATAAAAACAAACTCCACGTTAAAAAGTCACAAAGCAAATTAATCAAGAACTTTACCAAGAAACGGAGGGAATGCCTTAAGGAAGATACGCAGAACTTCTCAGACTCCCCCTAGACTGGTTTCTCTCCTCCTCTCTCCAACTACAGCCAGTCAGATATCCGGCCGCCCGGCCACTCCCAGCATGCCACGCGACTGGAGCTGATGCCGCTGAAGATGCTTCTTGTCACATCAACTTCCTAGAAACAACGTGCTTTTGCGGCGTGAGCCCGTGATTCTGAACTGCAGAACCTGGGTCCGAGTCGCAGCTCCCCCACCGGCCTGGTCTGAGAGTCTCTTGCCCTCGCTGGGCCTGTTTCCTCATCTGTGAAATGGTAATTAATCTCCTGACCCCGGCCAGCGCACAGAATGGCTATAAACCGAGACAAGGGGCGTAAGGGCGCTTTAAGGAAGACTGCAAGCGACTCGCAATTTGTTATGGCTCTTAAGCACGCGGTATTCACAACCAGCCCCGGACCAATCTCTCAAAGTCACCGCTGTCCCTCACTCCCTTCCCGCCCGGCGCCTGTGCTGAGGCCGCTCCCTCCTGGAGGCCCCCAAGCGGAAGCCGTGCGGCGCCGTCGGCCATACCTGCAGCCACTTGGTCAGCGGGGCCCTCCTGCTGACCCATGACGAAGTCTTGCACGAGGCCCCACAGGGCGCCCGTAGGCAACACCGCCTCCAGAGCGGCGGCGGCGGCCATGACGCGAACTGGAGACCGTGGGAGGGAAAGTGGGAGGTGGCACGGGACGGGCCTCTCCGCGCACGCGCCTCCTGAGCCAATTACCTAGCGAAAGCTGAGGGGGCGGGGCGCTCTTTGGATTACGTGCCTGCCGGCTCCAGGCCAGGCAGTTCCAGGGAGGGATGGGACGGTCCCTCCCCAAGGGGCGGGGCCTGGAGTCGGGGCGGTGGCTCAGGGAGGGAGGGCGGCTGCTGGGCACGCAGCCGGGGGCTTTTGAGGGCGAATAATTCCCAGCCCAGCTCCCTGGGAGACTGGCGGTGGGGCGGGCACCTGGCTGGGTGGGGTCGAGGGGCGGTACGCACCCTGGGGGAAACCAATGAGAAAACCAGGCCGGCCCAAGGGGGCGGTGTCGTCGGTCACATGCGCACCTGGGGGGGCGGTGCCGCCGGCGCGGGCACCGAGAGCCGATGGCAGGGAGCGGGGCCGGGCTGGGGCGGGGTTAGGCAGGTGAGTGACAGGCTCCGGGGGGCCGGCCCCAGCTGGGAGCCCCGAGCGAACCGGGAGTAGCTGCGGCGGTGCCCGCCCCCTCTCTCCGCCCCTCCAGCGGAGCTGGTCTCCGGCCGGGCACCGTCGCGGGCCCCCCTGGCCCGGCCACCTGGGACTGTGCTGGGTAGTCGGCCACCTCCCTCTCCCCCCTCGCCCGCAAAGTTTGTGGCGAAGCCGGTGCAGGGGTAGAGCACGCCCCCGGGGGAGATCGGGGAGCTCCGGATGCCGGGCGGCAGGAGCCGTTGACCCGGGACGCCGCCGTCCGGGGCAGGAGCGCGGAGCAGCCGACCACCACGCCGCCTCCGGTGCATGGGGCCCGGCTGAGGAGCCAGCATGGGCAACTGCGTGGGGAGACAGCGCCGGGAGAGGCCGACCGCCCCAGGACACCCCCGCAAGCGAGCAGGTAACGACAGGGAAGGGAGCAGGGTCGTCGGCGCCCCGCCAGTTGTCCTCCTTCTTGCCCGAGACTTGGGCTTCCCGAGCGACCTCCCACGGCTCCTGGCGCCTGGGTTTCTCCGATGGCTGCTCCGGAGCCAGACGGGGTCCCCCTGCCCAGCCCCGCGGGCCGGGGGAGCCGAGTTGGGGCAACGGCGAGCGCTGACCCGGCTGCGAGCCCAACTCGCTCCAACTGGGAAGCTACGGGTGGGGGTGGGGGCAGGGGCAGGAAATGTTTGCAGACCGCAGCTGGGCCGGCGGCGGGGAGGAGAGCCCCGGGCGGGGGCGCCGCTGGCCCGTCAGCGGTGCCGGGGTCGGACGCCCGCCCGTCGGGGCACGGCGCCGGCGGCCAGGCGTCCCCAGAACTCGGAGCGAGCGAAACGAGAACAGTCGCTCCTTCCAAAGACTGTGTCATTATCGGGCTGCAGATCGTGTCTGCCGGAATCCGACTTGCAAAAGCAGCGCAGGACTCTGGGAAAGAAATCTTTATTTTTCCCGCAGGGCTTTTTAGAGCCTCCCGGTCGTCTGAGAGTCTAGGAAATGTGGGGTGCGGGGTGGGAATCGCACTCGGGTTGTTGGGATCCTTCCCAGCCTTGGGAATGGGATCTGCTCCCTGGTGATCCGCGAGGGCCGGCAGCTCCTTCTCACTTTCTGGGTACACTCCTCCTATCCTGGCGCTTCGCCTGGGTAAGAGGTCTGGCGGTCGTTTCCCCGGGTCTTGTACTCACTTCACTTCCTTCTCTGAGGGTGTTGCGAGGGCCTTCTGAGAATGATAAAATCTTAGACTTTAGAGCTGAAAGAGACCTTCGAAACTTGTCTAGAGTCCAGATAGACCTACCTTCTCTTGTCTATGAAAAGCCCAGATCCAGAGAGGTTGAGCAGCTTGTCCCCAGCCACACAGCTAGTCAGTAGTACAGCTGAGGCTAGAATGCAGTCTCCTGTTCCACTCAATTGCCACATATCCCTTTATGTAAGAGGAGCCACAGGCAGAGCTGTTAATGAAGTAGAAACTCTAGTTGGAGTTTCCTGTCTCCTTTGACACTGAAGGTTTGTGTTGCTTGAGTTCCGGAAACTGGGACGGAAGATGAGGGGAAACATGGGGGAAGCAGGGAAGGATGTCTGTGTGGTGGACAGGATGACTTGTGCAAGAAGCAACATGTGTTTATAGGGAGGACGACGTAAAATTTAGCATTAAGTCCTCTTGTCTGAGGGCAACCCTGGCCATTCTTCTGACTGAGGAAAGTTGATTCTCAAATCCAAAGGCTTTCTTCCTTTCATTCATTCACTTATTCAACAAATATTATTTATGTGCTCAGCCCACATAGTTGATTTGTAGCATTTTTTATTGTTGACAACCCTCTCCCATTTGAAGCTCCAACACTTCCCCCAACTTTTCCCTCCTTGGCATTATTTTTTTCTTTGATCACTCCCGCCCGCCATCACCTCCTAGTGTGGGACGCCCATGGTCAGTTTGACATTCCGTTTGTTTCTCTCATCATGCTCCTTCCCAGAGGAATCTTACTCAGCCCCCCAACTTGTCCACTGGGAAGGCCCCTACGCTGTATCTTCAACTATTGCCTCTCCAACCCCAGACTCATATATCTAAATGCCCACTGGACACAGATGTAGTTAACCTCAGGTTCAACAGTTCTAAAACCAGCTCTGCATCTCTCCCCCTCAGCTAGCTTCCTTTTACTCTTCCATTCTTCCAGCTGCCTAAATTTATACTTTGAAGAATTCTCTCTGCTGTCTTTGTCTCCATGTCCTGGAGGAGTCATTCGCTGGGCCCTGCTGGTTCTTCCTTCAGCAGGTCTTACAAACCTGCCCCTTGTCACCTCAAGGCCAACTCATCTCCCAGACTGAAGTTAGTTCCCCACCAACGGCAAGTACCTCTTCAGTTATTCATCCAGTGCCTGCACATGGTAGTGTCCCAGAAGGCATTTGTTAAATTAACCTGTTCTGAACCCTGTAAGTTCTATGTTCAGAAATCTTTCTGCCCCTCCCACTCCTACAAGAACTTTTACTTTCAAGGCTGTTCAAGTCTGGTCCAGTCCTACCTTTTAAGGCGTGATTTCTCTCTCTTCTTTGATATTAATGTCACCTGTGTTTGCTCATGCCCTTTCCGCCTTCTTATCAAGAGCCTTTCTTCTCTTCAAGGTCCACCTCAAATCCCTTATCTTTCTGGAAGCACCTTGCCTGACAAGTCCCCCCCACCCCCCAGCAAACATGATTGCTCTTTCTGAGAACTCCTGCAGTCCCATTATACCACTTACTTAACAATTATCTACTCCATATTATTAATCATTTCTTTGATGTTACAGTCATATCAGCAACTGCATTGTAAGCCTTGAAGACCTTGTGTGTGTGTCTGTCTCTCTGTCTCACTCACTCATATAGTTACACACACACACACACACACACACTAGGCGCTTAGCACAATGACTTGTACAGAGGAAGCACTCAATATTTGTTGATTTTAAAAGGCTTACACGGGAATTCCCTGGCAGTCCAGTGATTAGGACTTGGCTCTTTCGCTACCGTGGCCTGGGTTCAGTCCCTGGTCGGGGAACTAAGATTCCACAAGCCATGTGGCGCAGCCAAAAAATAAATAAATAAATTTAAAAATAAATTAAATAAATAAATAAAATTTTCACCTAAATGTTTTACTGAGGTATATATCTGCATTTAAAAAAAAATCTGCTAGTGTATCTCTATTTCACTTCTCTGGGTCCTACTATGAATAGCTTTATTCATACAGTCCAAAGCCAAGGGGAACTCTGGAGGATGACAAGTTTGGTATAAGGGACGGACTCTTTCTTTTTTTTTTTACCTTTTAAGTTATTTATTTATTTATTTATTTATTTATTTATTTATTTATTCTTGGCTGCGTTGGGTCTTCATGGCTGCATGCGGGCTTTCTCTGGTTGCAGCGAGCGGGGGCTGCTCTTCACTGCAGTGCACAGGCTTCCCATTGCGGTGGCTTCTCTTGTTGCAGAGCACAGGCTCTAGGCACACGGGCTTCAGTAGTTGCAGCACGCAGGCTCAGTAGTTGTGTCTCACGGGCTCTAGAGCGCAGGCTTAGTAGTTGTGGCGCTCGGGCTTAGTTGCTCCACAGCATGTGGGATCTTCCTGGATCAGGACTCGAACCCATGTCCCCAGCATTGGCAGGCGGATTCTTAACCACTGCGCCACCAGGGAAGCCCGGGACGGACTCTTTCTTAACTTCACAGCGTGAACCTGGCATTCCTGTGACATCTGCAATTTACCCTTTGACAAGGACATAGTTTCATGTTGTAAGACTAATGCCTAAAACTCCCCCTGCCTCCCACCATAACTCTTATCTTTCCTTCGTAACTCTTATCTTTCCTTCGCCACCGCCATAGTGGGAAGAAACCCTCAACAGAGAGCTAAAACCTGACTTCTAGGTCTAGGCCTGCAGCTGGGTAACCCTGGGCAAGTCATTAACCCTCTCTGGGTCACACTTGCAATATCTCAGAAAGGGAGGGGGCTGTACCAGATCATTAGAGCTGTTTTTATCATCTTCACAAAGGCAGATGTTCTACACTGGAAAGTTAATGAGCTGAAATCTTATGCATTCTTATGTCACTCTTTGGCCTTAGTTCTGTCTTCCTAGTCACTTGATGGGTGAAGCAGAGACACAAGGCCTACCGGTCAGGGAGTCTTCCAAGAGCTAGAAGGATTAGGCGGTACTCTCATCTCATCAAGATTTGTGGTTGTCACTCTTTTTTTTTTAACCTATTACTCTTAATACATTCTCAGTAGGTCTGAGTTCTCCCCTTCAGGTGCTGGGTGGTCTTTGCATGCTCCAGAGAATGCGTGGGGAATTACTCCTTTGGGGGGCTCCCACCAACCCATGCATATACCCTGGATAGAGCCGATATCTCTGCCCATGAAGTGGGTGAGGCAGCCCCTCCCCTGCCCATCCCAGGGAGAAATAGAGGTGGTAGAACAGGCAGGTGTCTTGCCCAGTTCCACCCTTTGAGAATGTGGCAGGGCTGAAACCCAGCTATCTGTGATGTGCCAAGCATATCCACTTACGTTCTGGAATCTCAAGCTCGGGGTGGACAGACCCAGGGCCCTGCTTTGGGCTGGCTGGGCTTGGCCCTGTGGTTGCAAGAGAGCCTACTTCTCATTGTGTGGGCTGCTGTGGCTATTCTTGAGGGAGTAATTGGGCAACTTCTCCATTTGCTCAGTAAATATTTACTGAGCGCCAGGCACATTGCTGGCTGTGAACAGACAGGGTCCTTAGCCACATGGAGCTTATAGTTTTGGGGGGGGCGCAGACAGTAAACACACAAAGTGTGTGTGATCATACATAGAAATCTTGTATGATAATACATACAATTTTGTATTATTATATATGCTGGTGACTCCCACATGTATAATTTCAGCCCAGTTTCTCCAACTCCAGCCTTGTATATTTTGCTGCCTGCTCAACACACCTAATGTCTAAAAGCCTTCTCAGTTTAACATTTCCAAAACAGAATGAAGGCCCACCCCACCCCCTGTCCTCCCAAAGTCAGCTAATGGTGATTTCATCCTTCCAGTTGCTCAGGCCCCCAAAACTCTAATGTCATCCCTGACTCCTCCCTTTCAATCCCACCTCCGCTTAATCAATAGATCCTGTTGTCTTTGCCTTAAATGTATCCAGAACCTGACTCTCACCATCTTCACCACTTTCACCCTGGTTTAAGCTACTATCGGCCTTTTAACTGACCTTCCTGCTTCCTCCCTTGTCTCCCGACAGACTATTTTCATCACAGCAGCCAGAGAGATGCTGTAAACTGTAAGTCAGACTTTGTTACTCCTTTGCTCCCCGTCTCATTCAGAGTCTTTGTGTTGGCCTACAAGACACGATAGGATTTTCACCACCTTGCCTTTCCTCAGCCATCTCTTGTTCTTCATCCCATTCCACCCCCTGAAATCTGAATGGGTCCCTCTCTCTCCTCCTCCAAGGCTCCTCCCTTCTTGTCAGTCAGGGCCTCCCAGGCCGTCCTTTTTAAAACTGATCCTCTTCCTTCCACTACCTGCTCTCAGCATTATCTACCACCTTTTCCCTATTTTATTTTTCTCCCTGGCACTCACCACCACCTGACATTGGCTATCTCCCCTACTACGTGTGACCTGAGATTTTTATTTGTTCATTCCATGGCGCCTAGAGCAGCACCTGGCATGTAGTAAATGCATAATAAATATTTGTGGATGAAGCTAGTGTGTAGAACAGAGTGGGTAAAGTCTGTAGAAGAGCAGGAATGAGCAGCCCTGATTGCTGTCTTGTCTTAGGTAGGTGGATGTATCCTAATGGGCGGATTTAACTGCAACCTCAAAGTGGTGTTCTGTTCCTGGGACTGGCTTCTCTCTCGCCCCAGGCCTGGGTAAGGTCTCAAATACCTGGGATGTAATTTCCCGTGGTTTGGGAGCCTCTTGCTAGGAGATGCTGGGGCTGAAGCAGGAGGACAGAGTGAAGCCCCTTACTAGGGTCCCAACCAAGCAGTTAGCACTTTCTTGTTATTTTACGTGTGCAACTATGTAAGAGTGGGCCCTTCTCCCAGGCACACATGGTATTTGTGGTCATTAACTCAAGAGGTGGGTGTGGGGTGGTCTGATAGAGTGTGAGGCAGGAAGGCGGGTGATGTGGATTCCAGGCCTCTCTACCCATCGAATTGACTTGCTGGGGAATTTTTAGAATCATAGAATTTTAGAGCTGAAAAGGAACTTAAAGATTTCTTTAACCTCTTTTTCTTTTCCAGCTATTAAAAAGAGAATAAAGGTATGTCTACTCCCTGCCAAGTTCACAGAAATATGGTGCAACCTATATAAAAACTGCATAAGCTCCTTTAAGTTTTGAGTATGCTAAGGTCAAGAAATTGTGGTCAAGGTTGAGCGTATTCAAAAGGGAGGGGGTGTGGTCTCTTTGCCACTTTCTTGAATGGTGATCTTGGGCAAGTCATTTGTTTGCTCAGTTAATCATCTCTTAAAAAAAAAAAAAAAAGATGATATTTCCAGTTTACTTCAGAGAGATGTTGTGGGGATAAAATAAACTAACATTGTTTTTAAAATTACTTTCATGGCTTAATGGTCTGCTCAAATATGAGGTCCCAATCCAGAGTGTCATCTGCCATTGATGGGAAATAAGGCCTTGGTTCTCTGCTCCTTCCTAGTTGTGTGTGCAACTTTGGACAGGCCTCTTGATCTCTTTGAGCCTCAGTTTCCCCATTTGTACAATGGGATGACTGCTGCCCTGCTCACCTCCCAGAGAGATTGTAAGAATCAAGTGCGATCCCAGATGAAAAGAGACTTTGTGAACTTATGAAGTTCCCATTATTCAAAGGTAGAGGATTTTTACACACAAAAACCATAGCCAGTGATTTTCCCCAGATCATTGAAGCTTACTCTTTTTTAAAGAGCAAAACTATAAAAGAAATGTTTAAAAACTATTTTTGGATGGGAATCTTTCTGAAACGGATGATATGCTTCCCAGCAAAGTATACTGAGCATGAATAACCTCCTCTTTGCAACTTGGGGGGTGTTGAGTTTGGACCTGTATGTACAAAGCCCTGCTTGGTGGAGATGGGGACCACAAAAGCCTCTTTCTCTCAAAAGCCTTTATTTCTGAAAGAAGGTGGGGGTGAACTGGTGGCAGGTGGCAGGTAAATTGCTGAGGAAGAGCCCATAACACAGTGGCCTGCCTTGAGGTCCCAAGCAGTATTGATGTGGGTAGGCTCTTGAACCCTGTTCTGGGCTCTGAATGAGAATAGTGGGTCCTGCCTGATCAGTTACTGTACTCACGACAGTGTGAGGCCCCCAGGCTTTTCAGAATATAGGGCATTGGGTCCCAAACTAAATGGTTCCCAGCTGCTGTGCTTCTGGGGTTCACGTTTCCACCTATAATTGTTGCTCTGTCTTCTCCCTGGTAGTCAGTGTCACTTTTTTTTTCCTCATTAAAAAACTTGTAGTTAAATATACACAAGATAAAATATACCATTTTAACAACTTTTAAGTGTACAGTTCTGTAGCATTAAGTATATTCACATTGTTGTGCAGCCATCACCACCATCCATCTTCACAACTTTTTCATCTTCCCAGCTAAAAATCTGTACCTATTAAACACAGACTCCCCATTCTCCCCTTCCCCAGCCCCTGGCAACCACCATTCTGCTTTCTGTCTCTATGAATTTGACTACTCTGAGTACCACATAGAAGTGGAATCAGGCAATATTAGTCCTTTTGTGTCAGGTTTATTTCACTTAGCATAATATCTTCAAGGTTCATCCACGTTGTACATGTGTCACTTGCCTTGCTTTTTAGGGGTGAATTCTATTGTATGTCTGTACCACGTTTTGCTTATCTATTCGTCTGTTGATGGACACTTGGGTTGCTTCCACCTTTTGGTTTTTGTGAATAATGCTCCTGTGAACATCGGTGTACAAATATCTGTTCGAGTCCCTGCTTTCAGTTCTTTTATGTGTATGTCTAGAAGTGGGATTGCTGGATGATATGTTAATTCTGTGTTTAATTTTTTGAGGAACCGCCATACTGTTTTCCTCAGCGGCTGCACCATTTTACATTCCCACCAACAATGCACAAGGGTTCCCATTTCTCCACATCCTAACCAATATTTGTTATTTTCTGTCTTCTTGATAATAGCCATCCCAATGGGTGTGCAGTCGCATCTCATCATAGTGGTCACTTCTTGAGATCCTGACTACCAGGCTCAAATAGCAGCCCCTCCAGTTTCCTGGGGGAACATATGGCTGAGATTGTTAGACTTGTACCTAGAGAGAGAGTAGATGGGCTCAAAGTGAAGCCCGAGGGGCCCTCCAGAGAGGGAAGTACAGGAGTTTGGGCAGGTAGATTCTGTGACATCTTTTCTGGTCAGTCAGAATCTGGCTTGCTTCTGGGTTTCTAATAATGTGGTCGATGGCTGGGATGGATGGACAGTGGCTTCCAGTTAAGCAAAGCAGTTCTTTGTTGTTACAATTCATGTGGCTCCCAAAGAACGTTAATGCTGTCTTACTCATATTGAGCGCTCCCTTTGCACAAGAGATGCAGGACTATGGTTCAGGTGGGAGCACTTGGGATGGGTAAAAGGCAGGGAGTATTATAACGACATGGCATCCTGGTGAGCTTGTCCGCTGCTCCAGGCCATGTGCTTCTCTCTAAGCTGTTGGGGACAAGATCTCCCTGCTTTCTGAGCCCACAGGGAAGGGGGACCAAGCTTAGTGTGCCCTCACACCTCTGACCAGCCCCAGGCCCTCAACTTGTGTCCCTTATTGCCCTCGGAAAGGGGAACCTGTCAGGAAAAGGGCTGGCGCACCTTCTGCAGGGTATGGGGTGGGGGGAGTAGGGGGACGGGAATGGCTCCTCATTTGTACCTGTCTCCTCTGGGAGGCTGGCACCAGAGCCCAAACCTAGGCAGCCAGCCAGTTACCAGGCAGCCTGGATCTTAGAGGCGAGCCTGTGGACTTGGAATTTTGTTGTTTTTAAGGGCTTGT
This sequence comes from Balaenoptera acutorostrata, assembly GCF_949987535.1. NCBI lineage: Eukaryota > Metazoa > Chordata > Mammalia > Artiodactyla > Balaenopteridae > Balaenoptera > Balaenoptera acutorostrata. Next base: position 31,275,287 of record NC_080079.1, on the reverse strand, counting down.
AGAGATGCAATTAGCAACAGCTCACCTTTGCTGGGTGTGTACCATGTGCCAGGAGCCTCCTGTGCAGTCTCTTGGTTAATCTTCACATCCATCCTATGGGTGGATACTATTATCACCTTTTCACAGAGGAAGAAATTGAGCCTTAGAAAGGTAATGTCTCCTCTCTAAGGCCATGCAGCTCGTAAACAGCAGGGCCTGATCTCAGAGCCTGAGCTTTTGGCCCCTGTATAGTTTACCTTCCCAGGAATGGGAGGAAGAGAGCACAGGGTTTTTTTGTTTTGTTTAAACAAGAGTTTATTATTGAGTACCTTCAGGTACCCTGCTCACCTTGTTCAGTCAATCATCTCTTTTGATTCTCCTCATTTTGCCTTATGGGAACATTCCTACCCAATTTACATAGGGGAAAGTAAATTGATTTCTGGTGGTCACAGGCTGAGCAGAGGCAGATCTGGGACTCACTTTAATACTTTGACTCGAATTTCAGCGCTCTGAGCTCATTCCATTGTGCTGCCTCCCCCCATCCCCATGAGAAGAATCGGGAGGTGGCTGTGAAGTCTGCAAAGCTGCAAGGACTGGAGTCACTCCGCTCCCTTCCCATTGCTGTCTCCTCCTCCTCTCATTTCCTCGCCCCCAGACTATATCTCGGGGTCCCATGAGTCCATCATTATGCATCTAGTACTCGGCACTTTGGCACATAGTAGGTGCTCAGTAAATGTGCATTGCATGTTTGAGGGCTGAGTGTGGTGGAAGCACTAGAATCTCAGCCAAATTGTTCTTGAAGAGGAACACCAGCAGAATGCAAACAGCGTTGTTTCCTCCCTCTTCTCCCGGAAGGAACCTCCACTTCCCAATGCCCAGATGCCAGGGACTTGAAGAAAAGAGCGCCTTGGCTCTGCAGACTTTGAATTATCCCCAAATTCCCAAGGGAAAAAAGACAACAGTGTCACATTAGCAAAGTGCTTGCAGAATCAGGTGTCATTCTTTGCAATTAATAAGACTAACGATCCCTTGCTATGTTCATTTTGCCATTTTCAAAGTGCTTTCTCAAATATTATGTATCATTTGATCTCCACAACCATCCTGTTAGGTGATCAGGGCAGGAATCATTTTTCCTGTTTTACCGATGAGGATACTGAGACTTAGGATGTTAAGAGCTGCCCAAGGTTGTTGACAAGTAAGTTAGGCAGAAGCCATGGGAGGCAATGGCTCCTCTGCTTTCTCATTGTGGTGAGAAAGCCTCAGGTCAGAGCCTCAGTTTCTGCATCTGTGAAATAGAGACAAGAGTAGACCACTTCAGGTATTCAGGGATTAAATGTGATGATTTGTGTGAAGTGATCAGTGCAGTGCTCACAAACGGCAGATGCTTAACAAATGATGGCAGTGGGCCATTAATGACAATAACCTAAGCTAAGTTCATTGTTTCTTTGGGGACTTGTATTCTACTGACTCTTGTTCAGCTCAGAGTATTGGGAAGAGCAGAGTGTAGCCTCCCTTACCTTGACCTGGGAAGTCCGACTCTGGCCACCCTCTGGCCCTTCCCCTGCACTCAGAGTGTATAGCAAGGGTCGACCCTGAATTTCTTTTGATTTGCAAAATCTGAGGTCTTTCAAAGAGGAGGTTTATAAGATAGAGTTTTTCTTTTGGTAACAGGTAATTATGACAATTATGACAAATATTTTATTCACTTAGTATCCATTTGCATTTTTTTATCCTAGCTCCTCCAGCTCATTAGCTGTGTGATCTGGGCAAGTTGTTTTGGATTTGGGGGCCTCACCTTCCTCACCTGTAAAATGGAGATAATAGTATCTACTCATAGGGTTGTCTTGAGGATGAAATGAGTCAAAGCATGTAAATCCTTAGACTGGTGCCTGGGGTATATTAAAATATTCAGTAAATAGTAGTTATTTTTTTTCATTATTATCAGCATGCTTGGCACTGTATTTAAGCCAGCTGTCCCCAGTCTTCTTCTTCCCCCCAAGTTGAGATATATGGCCAGTGAAGTTCATATACAAGACCTAGCTTCTGCTCTGTACCCTGGCTATATACCATTCTTGTAACTCCACTCATTCAGGAAAGCAAACGGGAAGCAAGTTGCACAAGAGTGATATTATTGCAGAGATAGCCTTGAACCTAGCTTCATTTTTTAAAAAATGTGAATCATTCACAAAAACTTGAGAACTTCAACTCTTGTTAGTTACAGATCTCTTGCAATGTCCCGCATATTCTTGCCGATTCCAGCAACAACTAGTAGCTACTTTTCTGGGCTCTCTTGGAACAGATGCAAACACTTCTTGCCTGGTAGGTCAGGGCTTGGCAGTGCCCTCAGTGTGCTCATCCTCAGCTTGGCAGAACGTGTCTGGGTCTGCTGGGGCTACCTTCCTGGAACCTGGCACCTCCTCCATGAACTTCCAAGAAAGCAGTGATAAACATCCACAGCAGGGCCACTTTTCCACACTTGATACACAACCCCCTGCAACTGGATTCAAAAACAGTTGTTTTATAGTTATTATATACTGCTGTTTATTGAGTACCAACTGTGTGGCAGGCCCTGCAGTAGGTACTTCATACTCATCTCCTCTAATCCTCCTGTTAATTCACTGAGAATGATGTTGTCTTCATATTAGGGGAGAGGCTCCGTGATACTAACTATTGCGCCCAGGGTCACATGGTGAGAAATGGAAGATTTCGGATCCCAGATTACTGTTTTCAATTTTCAGCCCTGCATTCCTTCCATGAAACACCTGCCTCACTGTCAGTTTCAACTGAGGGCTCACCGGGCCCTAAACAGGTATAGCTGGTTTACTGACGTCATTGCCACCCATGACTATCAAATAGTCTGCTTCTGCCAGTTCTTGCACTATGTATCCCGAGTATGTTAGAAAGTGCACTTTGCGACAGCCTTCATGGGTTTGTCCCTCCTTCCACCTCTCCCCACATACCCCTACTGCGGTGTCTGCTAAACAGACCACACTGTCCTCTGTAACATGGGATATCACACATGGCATTGATTTTTTTCACTTATGCAATGCGCTCTGTTCCCCCAAAATAGACTGTCATGTGGCCGGAGCATTTCCTTTCACGAACCCTCACAGCAGCTCCAGGAATCATCACCCCTGAATCAGTCCCGTTTATGTGGTGATTACCACGTGCATTAGGCACCCTACTACGTGTTTGACATCACTGTCTTCAGTGTTCACGTCAGCCCCAGGAGGTAGGCATAATTACCTCCACTTTACAGATGAGGAAGCTGAGGCTCAGGGAGGTTAAGACCCTTGTCCACGAAAGTGGGAGAACTGCTGTTTGAATCCTAGTAGTTGTACCCCAGGGGCCTGTATCTTAACCACTATGGGAAACTGCCTCTAAATATTCACCGTAACTGCCTTGTCCCGGCCATGGTGTTAGCACAGGGCACAGCATGAAGAGTCAGTTCCTTTCCTCAGGGAGCTCACGGTGTGGTGAGCTGAATAATATACTGAGCTTCTGTGATCTGTTTTTATTTATTCCAAACCTATTTCCATGTGGGCACACCCAGGTGTGCAGATTCATGACATACAGCTCCAAGGTTGCAGGGTGAGCTGAGGGGACAGTCCCCGACGAGCTGGCAGTGCTCTGTATGGCTGTGTTTATGCCCCAGGTTTACTTCTCCGTTTGCTATTTGCCCTTCTTCCCTCTGGGCTCTCACATCAGGTTCATGGAACCCAGAGGTCATCCGGGTCTGGCCCAGTGTGATATTCCTGTTTGTGGCCCAATGCAGGGCTGGCTGGCGAGGACAAGGGAGGCCTTATTTGACTGGAAACTTGCTGCTATTATGGCTTTTTATAAGGCCCCAAATTATTTTTTGAAACATGCTGTATGCGCTGTTATTTGGTCCCGCTCCCTGAGGAGCAGAATGGGCTAGTCTTTGGAGTCCATAGGCAGAAGGAAAGCTACATTGGACCCTTTAATCTGTAGCTGACCCCTCCTACCTGAAGCTGAGCCTAGCTCTGCCCTGCTTTGACATATGTCCCATGGAAGATCCAGGGCCTGGATGTTTGGTCCATTCTTGGCCATTAAGCACGTTTTCCTGCAGCCCCGGACAGAGATGCTCAGTCTGCTACTGTTGACAGCACCACTCCTTGGGCATTCATCTATGCCAGGGGCCTAGGCCCAGGGGAAATACCTAAGGAGAGACTTCAGCCTATGGGCCCTGTTCTGCATGTGTCTGGCTCACCACCTGATGCTGGTTTGGATATGGATTGATGGGGACCCCTTTTGTAGGCTGGGCCTGGGGCCTCAGTTTTTAGAGGTGAAATGATCCAAAAGCTGTGGGGCTGCTCAGAATCCACCCTTACCTTTTAGAAGAGAATTGGCATTAATAAGGAATTCGGCTGGAGGAACTGGTTCAGAAAGGTCAAGCCCCTGGTCTGTGGTCTGTCCTGTGCAGTCAGAAGTGGAGCTGGTACCTGACCAGGGAATCTGACTCCATTTCCTGTGTCTTTTCTGTACATCCTGCCTCATTCCTGTGTACGCATATTATACATGTATGTCTCATCATCCATGATGGCTTACAGTCTATCTGGGGGAAGGAGCAAAGACAAATAGAGGTGTGATACAGTTTCAAGCAAGATAATGTGTAGACAAGTGCTGAATCATGCGGTGTAGACAGGTAGAGACAAAGGCAACGTGTAGACACTTGAGAAAGAATTGAGGTTGTATAGGGCAGATATTAAGGGTAAGTGAGGAGAGTTTACAGAAGGGTTAGTGATTTGAGTAAGGGGTGCAGATTGGAGAGAAGCAAGTAATACGATTTTCTTTATTGTAAAAGCAGTCTGTGTTTATGTAAAAAATGTGAGCAATACCAGAAAGCCCAAAGAAGAAAGTCTCCTTCATATTCCCACCACCCAGAGAGAGTCTCCATTCCCGTTTGGTGTTTGTTCTTCTAGCCTTTCTTTTTTTTTTATTTTTTAGGCAGTAGAATCAAATTGGCTGTGTACACCAAGGTTAAGGGAAGGTCTCGAATAGCAAATGGGGAGCGTAGGTCAGAGCGAGCCTCTGCTGGTTCCTTACACATGGAGTGCAATGAATGAAGTGCTTCAGGAAGAGGCACCCAACATCCGTGAGCAGATGGGACCGGAGCCTGTGAGGAAGCAGGGGCTCCTCCACCCAGAGCTGAGACTCAGATTTCATCGCCCACTGCAGAAGAGTCTCAGGTTTACTCCTCACTGCTGCTGCCCAGGGGGTCAAGGGGAAGAATTTGTCCTGAGTCGTCTCAAAAGCTCGCTCCCCCCGACACACCCCCATCCCACGGACTCCTCTCTTTCTTACTTACCATCCGGTTTCTCCAGCAGAGTTCTCCTCCCCTGGAGTTGGGGCCACACAGCCGATTTTGCCACACCACAAAGCTGTGCTGCTGCCTGAGGTCATTGCAGGGGAGAAACTATATATAGCAGAGGACTAGCATCAGGACATCTCCATATTGTTCAGACCATTTAGCATTGCCCTTCAGCCGATGCAGACAGGGTCACCTGGGACTCAGCGCCCGTCAGGTGGGCTCTGCGTTGTATCTTCAGCGCTCTCTCTGTGTTCCCCAGCCGGTGCTCACCCACACAGGACCCGGGTTCTGACCCCTCCCAGTTCCAAGAGAGCCTTTAAAGGAGCTGCCTAGGGAAAGGGGCAGCAGGGAGAGTTCAGAGCCCAGAGTTCTCTTCCAGCTCAGCCACTTGGCACCTGTGTGGCCTTATGCCTATGAATCTCTGGCTCCTCATCTGAATGATAAAGGAGTTGGTCTGGAACAGGAGTTTTGTACTATTGTTTTAAGCCACTGGAACCCTTTCAGATGCAAGCTCACAAGGTAGCCTGATATATACAACCAAATGGGCGCCACTGGTTGAGGCTGGGGAGACTGGAGCCCCAAGAGGTTCCGCTGAAGTCTCAGGGTCCCGCAGAGTGCACAATTTGAAAACCACTAAGTGAGACAACCTCTGAGGCTTCTTCTTCTAGCCTTAGGATTCATGGTCTGGCCTTGCGATGGCCTCTGGCATAAATGACCCATCAATAGGGGTGGAAACTTTGTGATCTCTTGGAGACTTTGATGGTCATCTTGGGGGAGGGGAGAATGGTACAGGGACAGAAATCTTGGGGCAGAGGTTTCTGTAGTGGGGGCAGCCCAGGGGAGCACAGTTTGCAGATCCAGTTGGACATGCTGCCCCGCACTGCCATGGGCTGTTTTTCTCTGGCCTGCTCCCGCTTGCCTTTCCTTTGAGTGCTGGTTTGTCCCAAAGATGAGATGAAAATGAGGATATAATGCACTTCAGGCAAGGAAAGTGCATTTAACTTAAGTTGCCTGGGGCTGAGTTACATACTTGATATGTGGAGTATTTATAGAGCATGGTGGTACCTTTGGCAGAAATCAGAAAGCCAGGATCTGGGGCCAGTTTTCTTCATTCAGCAAGTTTGTTTGTCAGGCACCTGCTTTGTATTCCTGGAGAAGCATAAGGGAGATCCCAGCTTTGTTAGGACCCCTTGATTTCGAGTTAACAGAAACCAGCTGAATCTAGCTTAAGCACAAAAGGTGATTAATTACAGGGTTTCAGGGGGTGCGCAGGACCCCATGGCAAGATTGCTGCCTGGCCTTAAGCAGGGATTGGAAAAACCTTGTTAGAGTCTCCCTCTTTCCCTCAACTTGGCTTCTCCTCGGGCTTCCTCCTGTCTCTGCAGCCGGGCTTCCTCCTCCTTCAGCCCACACGGCCCAAGTGTTCCTGCTGCAGCTCCAGCCACACTCAGGGGGGCTTAGCTCTCCCAGCCCAAAGTCCAGACTCCCAGAGCAGTGTGTCCAATTGGCCCAGCTTGGTCCACTCAGCTCCAGCCAGGGGATGGGGTCACATGCAGCAAAACCTGTCTTGTGGGGGCCACTTCTGACCCCGTGCGGATGGGGGGCAGCTCCAGAAGAGGGGCACTTGTGAGCCGCACAGACAGCTCCAAAGCTGTCTGCTCCTCCAGCCCTCAGTGAGGAGCTCCAGTCCCAGGGCAGGAGCAGGTGTAAGAGGAGCGCTTACTAGGCACACAGGGAGACAAGAAAAGAAGTGACCCTTGGCAGAGCCTGCTTGTTGCCGAGTACACGGCCCCTCCAGTTGGGGCTGTCAGATGGAGGCGACGGGGCTCCCCGGGCTGGTGTTGGCAGTGTTCCCCACAGAGCAGGGGCCCCTCCGCGTTAGCTCAGGGGGAAAGGGTTTGTTGGCAGGATTACAGCGAGGCAGCCGGCCTCATGGGAGCTGGGCCTGAAGAGCAGTCAGGAATGGAGGCGGCTCTGTCTTTTGGGGGCTTTTGGCCTCTCTGCTTGTGTCTGAGCGTCTGCTCCTGGCTTCCCCCTCTGTAGACCCAGCCTTCTCTTCTTACTCATCGGCTTGCTCCGTGACTGAGCACACCAGTGCCAAGTCCTGGCAGCGAGTAGATTGGCTACTCTGTGGCCAGGGACCACCCAGGTACAGGCAGCAGGTGGGCGCCTGATCCTGCAGGATGCTGGGCTGCCCCTTTCAGGACTCTGGGCAGGGCAGGTGTTAAGAAATGGTCTCCTCATTCCTCCTGCAGTCAGGGGTAATGCTTGTGGACAGAGGAGAGGGGAGCCTTGAAGATGGAAGAGAGGAGGGGGCTCAGGAAGGGGGACCAGCCTGAACTGAAGCAAGGGTGCAGGGAGGAGCTGGGGGGCCGGTGCGTGCTTCGGGGAAGGGACAGTAAGAGGCAAGGCCTGAAAGGCACCTTGAGAGCTGAGCTGTGGGCCAGGAGTGTGGAGGGGATGGGGAGCCACTGGGAACGTGTGGCCAGGGCGCTGCCGGGGACTTGAAAGGGTACCCTGGACTCAGAGGCTGAGAAGGATGGCTAGGGAAGGGATGGAGCAGGGCTGAAGACAGCCAGGCCAACTAGGGGGAGGAGGGGAAAGGTCTGCCCTGACATGTTGGGAGTGGAAGTCCCTTTGAAGAAAGGATCCACAGGATTGGGTGACAGGTTGGCGGAAGCAGAAGGAGGGCCAGAGGCGTGGGGGGAGGGGTGGGAGCACTGGGGAGGGCCTGGCGACACTGGGAACTTGGGGAAGGGAGGCTCGTCTAAGGAGAGAGATCGTTAGCCTTACAGAGCAGCGGGCTGCTGGAGTGCTTGTTGTTTTATGTTGGGAGAACTGAGCGCAGTTAACAGGGAAAGGGAAGTCCCAGGCTAAAGGAAGGAGACTTCTGGAGAATGGGTCCTGGGCCCACCAGCTCTGCGTCTCAGGAACTGTGATCCTGCCCAAGTCGCTCAGCTTCCTCATCTTCAAAATGGGAACAATATCTGCCCAGTCTTCCTCCTAGCGATGTGAGGAAGGTCAAAGGTCACGTACATGACGGTGCTTTGTGCACAGGAAAAGCTTGTACAGATGCGGGCAGCCTTGTTACTGTGGCTGCTGGTGTGCCGGCCTGCGTGGTGACCCCCTGTGCAGGGTCAGGGAGCCTTCCTTCCCGTAGCCACCCCCGACTCCCGGATGACGTCGCTGCCAACTCCATGTTACCTGGGGTCATGTTGAGATCAGCACCCTTCTGGAACTTGAGCCTGGGGGTACCTGGATGGCCGATTAGGTCTAAGATTAGTCACCCCTCACCAACTTCCAGCATTCTCCTGATGGGTGCTGTGTGTGTGTGTGGAGCCCAGTGGGCCGACTGAGGCTGAGCTCTCCCTCCGGGAGAAGGAGAAGAGGCAGTTGGGGAAGGGCCGGATGTGGGCAGGCTGAACCATGTACATTTCAGAGTGGAGCTGGAAGGTGATTTCTCCCCCGCGTGGGCCTCCTTGGCCTGTTCCCCACAGAGAAAACCACGGAGCACTTGTTTCAAAGTTCCCAGGAAAAGGGGAAATGATGAAACCTGCATCCTGTTTTGCCACCGGCCTAGGGAGGAGGACCCAGGTGGGGACAATAGATGGTGGCAGTGACAGGAGTACTGGTGAAATCCCGGGGCCTGCAGAGTTGGGGGAACAGAGGCTTGAGGAGGGGACCCAAGGTCAGTGAGGGGAGAGCGTGTGGCCCTCCTTCCCGTTCTGTCCCCACTTTGCTCCATTTAGTAGCATCCGGCAGCCTGATAGCCTGCTTCGTTTTCCCCAGCCACCCCTGCCTCAGGATTTGGCCCGGCTTTCCCCTGCTGCCCACATCCTGTGCTTCCTGGCTTCCTTCTGGCTCACCTGCAGCTTCCTGTCTCTGGGAAGGCCGGCTTCCTGTGCCCTCCTGTCTTTGGTTTGGGTCTTTCCCCGGTGCTTTCTCTTTTTCCCCCTCCAGCCCCTTTGGCTGTTTCTGTCTGTTTCCCTCCTACAGAGCCTCTGCTCCTCCCAGCCCAAGCCAGACTTTGTATTCTCCTGCCAGCTCCTTTCCAAACTCGGGCCCCTTGGAGTATTACTTTTCCTAAATCGCAGCAGCTGTGCATTTTGCTGGCCTACACAGCTGTTCTTGTCCTTGACCACAGAGGTCATGTCATTTGTGACAATAAATAGAAAATGAGAATGAGAGGGTTGCCCGATGCCTCTGGGCTCCCCTTCCAGCTGCCTGCAATCCTACTGGGAAACAGTAATAGTAATAAAAATAATAAAGCTAATGCTTATACTCTGCATTTTCACTTATCATTTTCCAGATGCTGTGCTAAATATTTTACATGCCTTATTACATTTAATCTTCATAATAACCCAGAGACATAAGTTGTATAGTCATCCTCTCACAGCTGAGGGAAACTGAGGCTCCAGAGGTTATGTAAGTTGTCTGACATTACCTGCGAGTAAGCGGCAGAATGAGACTAGAACTCGTGTGGGTCTGACTCCCATGCCCATCTCCTAACTTTGGCGACCTATCTGCCTTCCACTGGAGGAGGAGAGTTGCCACAGGGCCAGGCATCCCCTCAGCCCACTTAAACTTCCAAGTTCACCTTTCACCCAGTTGCCTGTTGCAACTAGTAACTAGCCCAGATAAGGAACCCTTACGGTGTCCTTCTCAGAGCTGTGCTTTGTTTCTCTTTTCTCCATACCCCAAACAATGGAAAGACCTTCAGGTGGCAGGGCTCATAGTATTTCTCTTTGCTGTGGACTCCCCCATACCAGTGTCCCATTTTACAGATGGGAAAATGCCTCCTAGTCTTTTTTTTTTTTAATTCTTATTGGAGTGTAATTGGTTTACAGTTTTGTGTTAGTTTCAGGTGTACAGCAAAGTGAATCAGTTATACATATACATATATCCACTCTTTTTTAGATTCTTTTCCCATATAGGCCATTAGAGAGTATTGAGTAGAGTTCCCTGTGCTATACAGTAGGTTCTTATTAGTTATCTATTTTATATATAATAGTGTGTATATGTCAATCCCAATCTTCCAGTTTATCCCTCTCCCCCCTCCCCTTAACCCTGGTAAACATCAGTTTGTTTCTACATCCTCCTAGTCTTAAGAACTTAATTTGACATTATCCTGACAAAGGAACTTCAGAACTAGAAATAATAGTCTAATCTCTTGACTTCCACTCGATACTCTTCCCACTGAGATCATGTTGCCGTTCTGTTCTGAGTGTGCTAGAAATGTGCCCCAGAGGTTGCCTCTTCCACGCATTCTGTTTAGAATACTTCTGCTCTTTGCAGTCGGCCCTCTGTGTTCTATTCTTGTCTGTGAGTGGTGATCATCAATGGGAGAGAGATTGAATCGAAATCTCTGGGGATTGGGGCATATAGGAAGTTTGAAAGAGCATATTCAGTATCGTAATCACATCTTAGGTTTGGAAAATAAACCATTTTTAAAATATAAACTATCAAAGGTAGAGTTTGGCAAAAATCTTGCCTGATGTTACAGTAATTCCCAAGTCGGGCATGGCACAGTTTTGGGTGGGGGCGTGTGTGTGAAGTCTGTATTTATCAAAAGGGTGTGTGCTTAAAAAGGCTGGGAAACGCGGTTTTCCAACAGGAGACTGTATTGTCTTGTCGTTCTGTGTCCTGCGGCCCTACAAGTATTTACTGGGGGTGCCTCAGGATGGCTCACACTATATGGGGGCATCCTGCCTGCCTTGTCTCGGTTGGACCAAACCCTCTTGGGGCTCTGGGTGGCCTACCCGATGGCTTTGTTGTATGCCAAATGAAGGTGATATCTAGCGTGGAGGCCCGGTCCTGGAGAGTTCAAAGCTAATCTGAAGTATATACCTTCATAAAGCTCAGGCGTGCATTGAGTTTGTATATGCCTGGCCCCATGCTTGGTCCTGGGTATGCAACTGAACAAAGCAGGTATGGTCCTGCCCTCATAGAACCCACAGAGTAGTGGGGAAACAGATTATGCCCAAATAATCAAAATGCATACGACAAAGGGGAGAAGAGGGTGTTGGGAGAGAATTATGGGGTGGGGGAATGAATTATTTTGGGGTGGACGATCAAAAACACTTCCCTGACAAAGATACCTAAGCTGACACCTGAAGGCTGAGACTGAGGGAACCACATTTGTCTCATGTGACCACACTCCACTTTGGCCAGGGCTACTTGCTGGCCCATGAGACACCTCTAGATAAATTAGAAGAAGATGCTTTTGGGCAGAGGCAGTTCTGCTAGGGCCCATTGCTGATGAGTGAACATGAGCTGGCCCCTGGTCCTGGTGCTTATGTGTTGGGTACAATCCAAGGTGGGGAGGTGTGCGGGGAGGATTACCCAAGCCAGATAGAAGGAACTGCATGAGTGAAGGCCCTTGGACAGCAAACAGCTTGATGCCTTCCAAGAAGCGAAGGAAGCCATTGGAAGAAGCAAGTTGCCACCTCAGTTTTTCTCCCCTGGTAAGGAGGTATTTTCCCTTTCAAGGAGAAAGGAGAGAGAGGCCGCGTCCGGGGCACTGTCCAGAGCTGCGAGGCTGTCCAACAAGCACTTGGATTCTGGCTTCCATGGGGCTATAGTTAGTTGGTGAACGTCTGCTCCGACCTTCTTCCCACAGCAGATGTCCCTTCCACAGTGTCCTAGGAAGAGAGAAGGACCCTTAGGAGGGAGTTCTGGGGAAGCCAGGACAGAGACCAAAGCCCAGGGCCTGCCAGCTTCCATTCAGCCACCCCAGGACAATACCTACTCTGTGCCAAGTTCTGTGCTAATCTTGCCAATTTGGAATATCATGAACCTTTAACCTTTTTCTTTGTCTTACCTGGGACACACAACCTTTCATTCCACAGGTAGGGATGATGGACTCAAATGCGAATGATGGCTGCTGGGCGGAGAGCTCTGTTCGCCTTGGGGAAGGAAGTGGCGTTTGAGTTCAATCCTAGGTGCATGGATGCACATGGACCATTAATGTATGGAGTGGACTAAACTCTAAGCTCTTGGAGGGAGGGATCCTGTTGTTGATGGTGAATCTGCAGTGCTTAGCGTGATGCCTGGCTCATCACAGGTGCTCAGTATGATATAGAGATTTATTTGGAGATTCAACATCTCTCCAGGAAGGCTGTCCAAATTCGAACCCAGGTTTCTGTCCCTTTGCCCGAGGCCTGCCATTGGGCCACAGCTACCTAGTGACAGAAAAACTAAGGGATGTTTGAGGATCTTGAAATCATGTCTTGGGGAACTGGGACTGCTTGTCAAGAAAACACAAAGGCACAGGGAGATCTGGAAGGTGGTCTTTAAATCCTCCAAGAACTGTTGTCGTGATATTTTTACCAGTTACTGAGCCCTTCCTATGTGCCAGGCACTGTGCTAGGGGCTTCACATACGCAATCTCGTTTAATCCTCACAATAATCCAAAAAGGAGAATATTATTATCTATATTTGATAAGGGAGGGAACTGGGGCTTAGATTAAATGACCCACCCAAGATTGTCTACCTGAGATTTAGAACGGGTCTCTCTGACTCCCAGACTCATAATTGCTGAGAGATTTTAACCAACACAACAGCACTGCCTAGAGATTTTGTCATGTGGTTTCAGAAACTAGAGCTGGCACTCGTGGGTAGGAGTTCCAGGAAGGTAGTTTCCTGTTCCCCATAGGGTGATTTCTCTTCCTAAAGGAGAACAGTCTGAAATTAGAATGGGCTGCCTTCTGGAGCCCAGCTATCACTGCAGGACCTCCCAGGATCTTCAACTTCAATGGGATCTGGTTCTACAAAAGCTGAAGCTCTCCTGCCTTAGCCTGGTAGGGGCTTTTTCTGAACTGAGCTGACATGAGCAGCAGTACCCAGACTTCCTGGGTCAACCCAGCCTGGACTCTGTGTTCTGGTCCCTGTTCTCCCTGAAGCCCAAGCTATAGGGCTGGGTTCAGGTTTCTTCCAAAAGGAGCTGGGCAGGAATGTGCGCCTGACACCCTTTGGAATGGGCCACACAACCACATGGCCAGGTCTCTGGACCCTGGCATGGAAGCTGGCACTTGTTTGGGCTTCAGGGGAGGGCAGATTGGAGTGGGCGCACCTATTCTGGGCTCTTTAGGGCTACAGATGTTTACATGGACGCATTGATTGTCCTGTGCCTTTCACTTTGCCTCACTGACTTCTGGTGGCCATGTGGCTGGCTCCAGGATGCAGAAGGGTATGGGGTGGCTCTTGAGCCCCTGCCACACATCGAGTGAGTTGATATCAGTGGTTTACACAGGAGGCTGCAGGAGCAGGGGACATCCAATTGGAATTGCAAGACATGGATGAGATCGCCTTTTCAACTCCAGAGCATTTTGACCAGAAATTAGAGTTGGAAAGGCCCTAAAGGTGATATTGTCCAGCTACACACCCAGCATAGAGTTGCTCCACTCAGCACCCCTGCCAGGCAGTCGGCCAGGCTTTCCTTCAACGAGGCTAATTTTGGATGGCGCTAATGAGGAGGAACTCCTTCCTGGCCCTCCGCAGAGTGTGTTCCTATGCACTGCCTTATTGCCTCTCACCGTGGCCTTGTGAGGGGGTCTGTATTCAATGAGCTTGAGTGATCCTGGGCAGGCCTTCTTTGTGTCTCCCACCCACTGGTTCTGCATGAGCACGTCTACTTCCCTTTGGTGAAGTTTTCCTGTTACCACTCCTGGGATACGAATCCAGGGTAAGCATTGGTGACCTGTCTTACAGCGTGGTGAGGATCAAAGATAAGGCATAGGCCTTGCCCAAGTCATCCCACACGTGTGGCCAGGCAAGGACCACAACCCCCGAGATGCTCAGTCTTGTCCTTTGCTGCTCGGGCACAGTCTGCCTCCTTCCTGATCTCTGGCATGTTTTATGGGCAAGATTCAGAAAGCCCTTTCCAAACAGCAAGGTTAAAGCTTTTGGCTTCCTTCTTTAGAATGTACCTGGCTGGTGGGGTGAGTGTGGGGATGGACACGTAGGAGCCACGTGGTACCAGGAACAGGACATAGCAGCAAGGAGGAGGGATCTGGAGGGGGGCCAGGGTGTGATGGCTGAGTGCCTCGGAGAAGGGCCGCCGCCACGGGAGGCTGGGGCCACCCTGGTAACTCCCTCCTTTTCTCCTTCAGAGGTCTTTCATCTCCCTGCCCGCTTTTTCCTTCGGCTTTTCTCCTTTTTCTCTTCTTGTGAGGCAGCCCTGAGCTGCTCTGCCTTCCAGCTCTTTAGCAGCTTCTCTTCTGTCTACCTGGAGATTCCCGATCTTAAGATTTAGCATCCTTGACACATCATGTTTCTTTCTAGCGTCTTCTCCTTCAGGGCTCTGCAGCCGTACCTGCCGCTTCAGAGCAGCTCCTGTCTGTACTGGGAGCTTTAACACTGAGCCCCAACCAGACAGTCTGGATGCTTGGCTGCCAGCCTGCCCAGAACATTTAATTGCCTCTTGCAGGTGACATCTTATTCCACAGCGACACTTCACGACAGTGCCTTAATGCTGAAGGACAGGTCCAGTGGTAGGAATTTGATGTATCGTGGCATGCCAACAAGAGGACGTTTGGGGGCAATAGAAGGAAATGAGTAATTTGTGGAGTACCTTCCACGTGCCAGGAACAGGGCGAGCTTCTCCTTACAGTGAGCCTGTGAGGTGGCACCATTATCTCTGTTTTACACATTCGAGAACTCAAGCTTGCTTAGGGTCCCAGGGCCAGTTAATGGGTGGGGTCAGAGTGTGAATCCTCTTCTCCTTGACTCCAGAGCCCAAGCTCCTTCCCCTGGTCTGTGCTGCCTCTCCACAGGGCCTCTGTCTTCAGTGTTTCCTACTAGCGCCGAGCCCAGCACCTGGCGTGAACATGAACATGTGATGGTGGTCGTAGAAGGTGGGATGGGGCTGTCAGGTAGGGGCCTGGTGAGCTGAGTAGACCTGGGATGGTTGGGCAGATGCCTGAGGCACCTGTGGGCTGGGGGAAGGCAGTGGCTGTCCTCGGTCCTTGTACCTTCTGTTTGGGTGTGACTTGGTGGGCACCCAAGCTCACGGTTGAGAGCGTCCGGAAGTGGAATGAGGAGCGGTGGTGCTGGGTGTAGCAGACCCAGAGTTATGGCAGGACCATTGATCTCGGCGGGCTCCCAAGGCTGACGAAGACCAGCTTCCTGGTACCTCTGTGAGAAGTGGTATTGGTGAGATTATGTCCACCACCTCCTGGGCCAACTTCTTCCCCGTTTCTCTGGTTCTCCCCACCTTCTGCCCCATGAAAGCCAGCAGATTGAGTGTGAGGAGACCCATCGAGGGGCTAGAATAAATGTTGGTGTGCGTTTGGTTTTGCATCCCTTAACCCTTTCTTAACAGCGGGAGTCAGGCTTTCAGACCTTTGGGGACCAGATTTGTTTTTCTGGTTCCCTCCACTGGCTCTGATGCTGCCTTTTTCCTGCTCTCACCACAGTGCTCTTCACCCCTGTTCGTGCCTCCTTCTGGGTTCCTCACAGAGTGTTTGCTCTCACTTGTACACCCTTTTCACCTTGCCTCCTCTCCTGACACTGCTGGATCTTAGAGGCTTGTCTGGGGGTTAGGACTCATCCTTCCCCAGTAGGCACTGAGAAAGGTATTTGACGATGACGAAGATTTATGTCCCATTGGTGCTTGGCTCACCCTGTGAAGGCAAGTGCGTTTATTCACGTTAAAGCTATTCTGCCGTATGAAAGGGGCCTAATAATACAATGGCTTGACGAGTGAGAAATTTATTTTTCTGTCTCATGTAGTGGCCCTGATTCTCCCTGATGTGAACAGACCGGGTGAGAGGGGCACCTCTGCTGCTTGTGGTCATTCTGGGGCCCATTTGCTTTGGAAGTGCTGCTCCATCACGGGACATCATTGTCCACATGGCTGAAGCTTGCATTCCAACCAGGGGAAGGGAAAAGAGGAGGTGGAGGGGGCAAGCCTGTTGTCCTTAGGCCCAGGTCCTCTGTGACTCACGTCCCTACAGCTCACATTCCATTGGCAAGAATGTAATTACAGGGACTTCCCTGACTGCAAGGGAGGCTGGGAAATGTGGTCCAGCTGGGCTGCCGCTTGCCAAGAAGGAAGGGAGAATGGACTTGGGTAGACAACTGCCAGTCTTAGCACAAAAGATGGAGAGTATTTTCCTTTGCATGTGCTGATATGAAGAATGTTTCCCTGCCTG
The DNA here is from genome assembly GCF_949987535.1 of Balaenoptera acutorostrata. Taxonomy (NCBI): domain Eukaryota; kingdom Metazoa; phylum Chordata; class Mammalia; order Artiodactyla; family Balaenopteridae; genus Balaenoptera; species Balaenoptera acutorostrata. Next base: position 31,258,823 of record NC_080079.1, on the reverse strand, counting down.
TAATGTGCCCACTCTCTTTGATAACTTGCACACATGCCTCCCTCCTTGGCAAACATCTGTGCATCAGACTCAATGCTGCACAAACTGGGTGAACCAGAAGCTGAGTAAGGCAATTCCTGCCTTTTAGCAACTCAGTGTGGTCTGGAGAGGGCAAGTGTGGAGGCCAGAGAGTCTGTAAGTGCCAACACAGAGATTCTCTTGTTCTTGTGTGCGAGGCACTGCAGATACAGAACTAAAGGACCTCACATGGCCTCCATATGCGCGCAGTCGTGTGGACTAGGAGATGGAAGTGAAGTGCTGGGAGCAGGGCTGGCTTGGGGAATGAGGAGGTCTTCACAAAAGAGGTGACATTGGAGCCGGGCACAGAAGCGTTCAGTTTCAACAGATGGAGGAGGGAATCTTCAGGAGAGAAGACCAACAGCGAAGGCGTGCAGACTTGCAAACCCGTGTAGGGTTGCCGGCCCAGGTGTGGTCTGAGCATAGTGGGAGGGAGTCCAGATGTCTGTGTGGCTCATTCCTTGCTCCATTCTGGCCTCTGCACCTGCTCCTTGCACCTGCCTTCCCTGGCCACCCTTTCTACAATTGTGCCCCCTCTCATGACTTTATTTTTCTGCTTTATTCTGAGCACAACACATATAAATACCTGGCACATCTATATTGACCTGGGCATCATCTGTCTCTCCCATTAGAGTGTAAGTTCCATGAGAGCAAGGATTTTGTTTTCTACAGTACCTGGCAAATAGCAGGTACTCAGATGTTTGTTGAATGAATAAATGAATGAATAGAAATGTGTGTTGAAGATCACGTTCTTGGAAAACCTTGATTTCCATGCTAAAGAGTTGGGCTTTGGGCTTCCCTGGTGGCGCAGTGGTTAAGAATCTGCCTGCCAATGCAAGGGACATGGGTTCAAGCCCTGGCCCGGGAAGATCCCACATGCCGCAGAGCAACTAAGCCTGTGCGCCGGAACTACTGAGCCTGTGCTCTAGAGCCCGCAAGCCACAACTACTGAGCCCACGTGCCACAACTACTGAAGCCTGCGCACCTAGAGCCCGTGCTCCGCAACAAAAGAAGCCACCGCAATGAGAAACCTGCGCACCACAACAAAGAGTAGCCCCTGCTCGCCGCAACTAGGGAAAGCCTGCGCACGGCACCAAAGACCCAACACAGCCAAAAATAAATAAATAAATTAATTAAAAAAAAAAAAAGTTGGGCTTTTATTTTGTAGGCAGTGGGAAGCCATGGAAAGTTTTTGAGCAGGAGAGTGACGCAATCACTGTAGGGAAGGTTATTGGCAGCAGGAAGATGGGTTGGAGCAGGGAGAAAGTGCCCCTTCCCTGGTCCTACCCCAGCTCCGCAGCAATATACCCTTCAGCCTAGTGCCCCGTTTGTGCAGCCTGGAAACCTTTTCGTGGGTACGGTCATTTTGTTCGGGGCCGAGCAGAGATTCAGTCTCTGGCAAGTCTTCATTCCTAGCAGTGGGGTGGATGTAAGCTGACCTCTGCTTTTCTTTTTGGAGGCCAAAGAAGGTCTTACAGCCGCTCTTGTGCACTTCACTGTTGAAAGTGAAAATTGATACAGTCTTTCTGGAAAGCAGTTTGGCAAAAGGTAACCAAGTACCTTAAAGATATTGTTAAAGATACCTTTAACCTGGAAATTCCACGAGGACTCTGTCATAGGAAAGTAAGCCAAAGTATGTGCAGTGTGAAAAATTAGAAATTACCTAAATGTGTGACTCAAGTATCTCTCATCTCTATCCCACTAAAACTCTGCCTGCCACATAATAGGCGCTCAATACTGTTGGAGTCCGGGCCCTTGTTTCCTCTCCTGAGCTAATGCAGCAGCCTCCTAACTGGTCTTCCTGCTGCCAGTCTAGTTCCCTCAAACCCACCCTATGCATGGATTCCAGAATGAATGATCAAAAATGCGTGTCCTTCGGGTTCGAGCCCTGGTCCGGGAAGATCCCACATGCCGTGGAGCAACTAAGCCCATGTGCCACAGCTACTGAGCCTGTGCTCTAGAGCCCACGAGCCACAACTACTGAGCCTGTGTGCCACAACTACCAAAGCGCACGCGCCTAGAACCCGTGCTCCGCAACAAGAGAAGCCACCGCAATGAGAAGCCCGTGCACCGCAATGAAGAGTAGCCCCCGCTCGCTGCAACTAGAGAAAGCCCATGCGCAGCCACGAAGACCCAACGCAGCCAAAAATAAATAAAAAATAAATAAATTTATAAAAAAAAAATGCATGTCCTTCTTCTGCAGCATCTTTTCTGGGTTCTTCCAGCTCTTGGGGGTAACGTCCACACTGACCTCACGCCTTCCATAGCCTGCTCTCACCTCTGCTTTGGCTTAGTTTCCAGCAGCCTCCTGCCTTGCATGTCAAACTCTGGCAGCACTGCTTGTGCTTCCCCTGCTCACCTCCAGGCCCTTGCTCCCCTTCTTTCCACTGCCTGGCTAACCCCTGCTCATCCCTAGACTCGGAGCAGACTTCAGGACCTCTCACAGACTGAGTGAGACCCCGTCTCCTGTGTTCCCGTGATCCTGTGTGATCGCAGTCCTTGCGTTTGTACGTTGTTTTCCACCATCTCCTTATGTGTCTGTCTCCCTTACCGGCTCTGACCTTGAGAGCCTGTCTTACTGGCTTTGTGTCTCTGTTCCCCAGCATGGGGTCTGGTACATAGGAGAAGCTCAATACATTTTCTTGAATGAGTGAATGAATGAATGGAGAATGATGTAAGCTTTTTGTTATGAAAAAGTACATCCTGTACAGTGCTAAACATGTAGTAAGTACCCAGTAAATATTTATTGAATGATTCTATGAGGCAAAAAACAACAGGATTTTTTGGAAGTGTCTTATTTATTCTGGATTTCCTTTATTTCCTGAGTTGACCTTTCGGGGTGCAACCTGGGCATCTGCATTTTTACAGAGCTCCCACAGGTGAATCTGATGCGCAGCAAGGGCTGCAAATCACTGGTTTAGCAGATTAAAATAAAAGCAGGATTGAGGACATACTAACAGTGGGAGTTTGGATTGTACACACTGTGTGATCCCAGCAATACATGCGTGCCTTGAGAGGAACAGAAAGACAATTGCTCAACATGTTATTGCTGGTTATTGTTGGGTGTCAGGATTTGGGTGACTTTAATTTTTTTTCTTTTTGTGTTTTATTGCGTACTTTTTCTCTATTTAGTATATGTCACCTTTTAAACAACACAAAAAAATGAAAAGAAGGGCAGTCAGACAGAGGAGTCCTGATCGTGCTTGGCATGGCGGGTCCTGGGATCAGCCCTGGGCCACAGCCTTTCACTGGCTCCTGCGACTGATTCCGGCATTGGGTCTAGAACCCGACCCTTTACCCTTTCTGAGCGCCAGCATCCTGGTGCTTCGAGAAACTGCCCGGTGACCGGGGACCTTGGAAACTGCCGTAGATGATTCCTAGGTCCGAAGCAGGCTGCCTTGTCATTCCAGGTCTCCAGGTGAGGAATGTGGTGGGAATTTGGTAAGAATTTGCCACCCCAAGGTAGTCTCCAAATGGGTCCAGAACAGAAAAGCTGAGCTGGGGTGGGATGGGGGTGGGGCCCGGATCTGGGGGCCGAGACCAGTAGGTTCACTGTGATAACTGGGGGCTGGGTAGAGAGCCACCTGATAGGTATGAGGAAGGGCAGGGGTGGCCAAGTGGGACACTGAGGGTTGGAAAAGTGGGATGGTTGGGGAGCAGGTAGCAGGGGACTGACTGGGTCGAGGAAAGCAGCCCACTGGAGGGAGCAGCCCTGAACCAAGGGGCTCTTGGTGTGTAGTCTCTTGGCTCTGGAGCTAACCAGGCAGCTGGGATGGTCCACGGGGTTGGGGTGGGGTGTGTTTGCTTGTTATCTAATGCCGTCTTCCTCCCAGCAGCCTTTTTGCGTCTTTTTCCCTTTATGTCCCCCATCAAGGTGAGCTCTTTCTTTCCTTTAAAGCCCCGATGGTCCTTGTTCATGCCTCTTATGGCCTTCGTCACTTTCTGATTTTATGTTCTTGTTTCTGGGCGTGTCTTGGGCCCTCCTGAGGGCAGGATGAAGTCTCATGAATCTTTGCGGTCCACACAGGCCGTGGTCGGGTCCAGGGAAGGTGGAGGAGCGCTTCGAACCTGCTTTCGTAGCTGGAAAGGTCAAGGCCGGGGCTACGGCAGGGAGGGCTCTGCTCCTGGCCTTGTGGCTGGCTCCTGCCTGGTGCTTCACAGGGTCGCCACGGCGACAGGGTGCTCACGCGCAAGCAAATAGCATCCCCCGTGCAGGGCTGCCGGCCTCAGCAGTTCTTGACCCCAACTGAGTTGAAACTGAGAGGATGCCTTTTCCAGCAGCCGAGAGAGCCCAGCCCACAGGGCTCCCTCCCTGTCCCTTTAGTGGCTGTGCTGAAAACAGATACCTCCTGCTGCCCGGGGTTTGCTGCCTCCTTCTCCCCACTGCCAGAGCCTGTCTGCACAGTCCGTGGCGGGGAGGAGGCTTGGGGCAAAACAGGTGGTCTCCTAGCACACAGCTACCAGCTGCATCCTGTCTGCCAGGGCGCCTTCGCAGGGCCTTGCGTTCTCCTGGGTTTTAGCACCCCGGGAGCCCGCCTTTCTCCTCTGCCCCCGAGGTGGGTTGAGGGGAGGCTGGGGAGGCTGCTTCTGCCTGGCCTCGGGCTGGTGGGGCACACCTGAGAGGACGATGCCTGACCCGTCCCCTCAAGTCTGACTCAGCTCTTGCTTGACACAGATCTTCAGTCCTCGTCAGACCGTCTCAGGGAGGGCAGGTGATGTGGGCCACGGCCCAGCTGCCCAAGACGGGCCGGGCCCTGCAGCCTTCTACCCTGGGAAACCCCACAGGCAGGGCCAGCTGCACCTTTCCTAGCCACACAGCCGGCTGCCTTCCCCTGAGACAAAGGCCTGAGGGCGTCTCCACCAGGAGGTCAGGTGTTTTCCCCTCCGTTGTCCCCTTTCCCACTCTCACCCTCATCTCTGCCCAGGAGACCTGGGCTCTCACCACCCCACCATGTGATCCTCTCCCTCGATCCTTCTCTCAGCCTTATTGAGCACCTATTGTGTGCCAGGCACTGGCCTGAGCCCTGGAGCTCCTGAGATGGGTAAGGCCCAGCCCTGCCCTTACAGTTTGTTTGCGGTGCAACTCCTACAGAGTGGCTTAAATGGGAGTTTTATCAGATCCAGGACAGCGAGAAAGAATCTTTCCTTAGAGGTGCCTTGTGGGCAGAAGGCACCCAAAGTCCTGACTGAGCTGTTTCCACCTTGTCATGACAAGGATCTTTTATTGCCTTTCCCCGTAAGGCTTATAAAGTTTTCTACCAAACCACACTTAAACAAAAGCTTAACACACACACACACACACACACGAGACCTTATTTTTTTAAGAAGTCAATACATATACAAATATATATTCTAGAAAGTTAAAGGCCCATCACTACACCCCTCCAGTGGAAAGACTGGTGTGTATCCCCCAGATTTTTTTGCTCGCTGATGCTAACGCTGTCTTTATAAACTCGGGCTCATTTGGAGCTGCCTGTTTTCTTGGGAAGCACACAGCCTCCAAGGGCCACCACCTACCCCTGGCAGTTACTCCAGCCCTAGACCTCTACCCAGAAAAATGGTGTCAAGCGCACCGTCCTCCTTGCTCCCTCCCCCCACCCTCCCCAGTTTGCACCAAGTCAGGATCTAAAGCTCTGTGGTGAAAGCCTTTGATTGGCTAGAATTTCATTTGCCAACCTCCCCTTCCCCGCTTGCACCCCAGACTCCTCTTCCCTTGAAGAGGAGTGTGTGGGCAGTGGGGAGATCCCACCTGGATCTAGAAGTGGGACCTCTGGGTTTTTCTGCCCATTCCTCCTCCTTCTGACCGTGTCTCTCACCTCCTTTGTGCTTCCCCCATCTCCTGACCTCAAGCATTTGAGTCACAGAAGCATCACAGCCTTCCAGAATTGACCAAAGCATCTTTTCTGGGCTGGAATTCTATGAGCTCCGTGAGCCACTAGTTTCCATATGCTGATTAGAAGCTTTAGTTGACAGATGTCTTAGCATTTCCATTAGAAAAATTATAATCTAAATGTAGTTGGAGAGAAATTCTTTCTAGACTTGTGGGGGGAGGGTAATAAAAGGTCTTTGTCACGACCAGGTTGGGTGTTGCCCCGCCGTCCCCCAGTGGTGGCATAGCTGTGTAGAACCAGAGCCAGTCAGCCAGGGATGGACACTAGAAAAGAAGAAAGCGGGGCACAGCCTGGATGCCACAGCGAGAGTTTGATTTAGAAATGACCCCTGCTCACCACACTGCAGACTTTTGTTCAGATATTTCTGTAGTCCTGACCTTGTCAACGAAGAGTGAAGAGCAATGTTGAGTAGGAGGCCAGTGGGCCGGAGAAAGGGCACCCGTCAGGGCCCGGGCGGACTCATCAAACTTCAGCCCATCTTGCTGCCCGGCACTCACTGTCCCAGCCTGACTCCAGGCCTTTGCTGCTTCTGTACCTTCCACCTGGAACGCCTCCTCCGTCACCCACTTCAAGGCCAAGTTCACAATGTTAACACCTCCTCCATGGAGCCTCACAGATGTGCTCACTCTCTCATTTGTTTCCCCACAGCCTTCTGAATCTCTTTTATGTCACTTCTGGCTTGTCTGGTGCTGTAGTCATTCATTCATTTGTCCATTCATTCATTCATTCAACTAATACTAAGGACCTACTCTGTGTAGGATGCCAGGTGCCACTGTGAAGGAGACACCAGGGCCCTGCCTATGAGCAGCTGGCATTCTGATGGGGAGACAGACAGAAAAATGAGTAAACTAACCACAGCAGAATTGGGATCGACACTACCTAGGAGGAAAGGGGCTGGGATGGGGAACGGGGAAGCCCACCTTAGTTAGATCTGCAGGGAATGCCTCTCTGAGCAGGTGCTGTTTAAACCTTAAGGTAATTAAAATGACATCCTCACAGTCTCAGGCCCCTTGAGTGCCTGGTAAGATCTTGAACACAGTGGGTGTTCAGAATTGTGTTGAAATGAATCTAGGCCATGACCCTTTTGTCTGGGCGTCAGCACCCTGGGAGCCAGTAACCGTAGCCCTCTCCTGCCATAGGGCTCCCTGGCCCCACCTCCAGCTGTCATTTGACCAAGAAGAATTGGGTTACGTTGGGGGTGGGGTGGCAGGGTCCTGTGAACTTGGGCGTGGGCCAGCAAGGCTGCTCCCAGGCCAAGCCCGGCAGCATCAGGGGCAGGAGAGAGAGGGAGAGCGTGAACAGGGGCTGATGACCTCCAGACAGCCTGGAGGCTCTACGTGTGACTGGGTCTCTTGCATCTGGAGCCTCCCTCAGGGTCGCTTCCCCTCCCCTGCCACCCCCCTAACCCCAGAGGGAAACTGAGGCCCAGAGCTCGGAAGCTGCCTCTTCCTCTAGCAGCAGCAGAGGCCAGAGTGGGTCACTGTGCTGGGGACGGAGAAATGGGAAGTCTGAAATGCGAGGCTGAGGGGGAGACTTCCTCCAGCCTGCCCTGCCAGCCCACTGGAGCCTGCTTATTTCCAGAGTCCTTGTCACACAGGGTCGTAGGTGGAAGCTGCCGGCTGTGGAGATGCTCTAACCCAGCTCCTGCCCACCCCCTTGACAGATGCGTAAACGAGGCCTGGTTGTCAGGGTGTGGTTCCCGATACGCTTTCCAGGTACCTCTGCTCTAGCACGCGGCAGTTTGCCTGCTTGTGTGGGGGGCATATCATTTACTTATTATGCATTTGTTTATTTTTTAAAAATGTGCTGCAGAGTAACACACTACAAGGGTTTCCTAAATTATGCATTTAAGTATTTTCAAAATAAGGAGCATGAACATAATGTATCACAAAACCGGAAAGATCACCATGCATCACTTGCGCGATTCAGCCCCGGCCCGGGCGACGTTAGAAGCTCATCTGGTTGGGACGTGTCATGTTCTCCTGGGTTGCACAGTGCCTGGTGCTGGTGGATGGCTGTGTGAGATCCGAGCCATTTCCACTTCAGCAGGGATCCCATGGGTGCTTGAGAGTCTCTCTCTCTTGCCAGTCTTGCAGCATTTTTGTGCACAGAATGTCGTAGCTCTTTGCGTGCACGCAAGATCACATGTATGGTTTGCCTTGTGGTTTTGGGCGGGACCCCTGAGTTTTTGAAGGAAGAGATCTTGCTTTAGTTATCTTTGTGCCCCTCACTGGCCCCGCACAGTTCTCTCCACAAGTAGATTTGAGTTGAGTCTTAGAGCCAGAAGGGGCCCTGGATCTCTTAGTCTAACCGCCTCGTTTACCAGATGGGGGCCCAGAAGAGGGCCTGCAGGGAGATGACCTGCCCCAGGTCACAGGGGCTGAATGAACCAGGTGGTCCTGGGGCTGAAGTGTGCAGCCTTCAGAGCTGAGTTGGGAGCTACCCTGGAGGTGAAGAAGGGGTGTGTCCCCGAGAGGCCCGGTGGACAGTGTTGGGGGGAGCTGAAGCTCACTTGTGCCTCAGGAGCCTGGGGTTTCTGGGGGCCACTAGGGAGGTGTCAGGAGGGGTGGGCAGTGTGTTGTGTCCGTGTTCTCCCCGCCTTCCCTGATCGGGTCCACTTTACTTGCCTCCCGTGGTAAGTGGGCTTCTCTGAAAACCGTTCCCTCTTTTCTCTGAAACAAGGGTTTTGCTGCTTGGAGAAGAGCTGCCCTGGGGCTGGCTGGGGAGACCTCCCCTTGTTTAGCTTGGGGACCTGCCCTTGCAGCCTGGCTGGTGGCAGGACGGGGCCCTGCGCTCCATACAGACGCCAGGCCCCCTCCTGGAGGCCACTCAGCCCCTGTGAGCTCCCTGCCCTCCCAACTCACCGCCTCCTCAAGCGTTGCCCAAACAAACAGCACGAGGTGCCTGGGCGCCCAGAGGCCCTTCCTCAGAGGCACCCTGGAGGGCCACCACAGCCAGCACCTTTGGGCATTTCTGTCCCCTCTCCTCCTGAGGGGCTGGCGCCTTCCATCTGGAATGAATGTTCTCTGAGGAAGGGGGAGGGACCTGGGGAACTTCCCGGGTTGGGATCCCTGCCTCTCGCTCCAGCAATCTGGATCCCATTACCCTCCTGAGAGGGGTGAGGAGGCCTTGCTTTTTTTTTTTTTTTTTTTTATAAATTTATTTATTTATTTATTTATTTTTAGCTGTGTGGGGTCTTTGTTTCTGTGCGAGGGCTTTCTCCAGTTGCAGCAAGCGGGGGCCACTCTTCATCGCGGTGCACGGGCCTCTCACTGTCGCGGCCTCTCTTGTTGCGGAGCACAGGCTCCAGACGCGCAGGCTCAGTAATTGTGGCTCACGGGCCCAGTTGCTCCGTGGCATGTGGGATCTTCCCAGACCAGGGCTTGAACCCGTGTCCCCTGCATTGGCAGGCGGATTCTCAACCACTACGCCACCAGGGAAGCCCCGGCCTTGCTTTTTAAAAAACTTGTTTTTCTTTTTTTGCTTTATATTTCACAGGAACTTCAAATAACTCAGTTCGCCTGTACACAGAATAGGACTCAGTGATAAATGCTTGCTGGTGAAAAGGAAATTAGACCCAAGGAGGTTCATTCATTGATTCGGCTCAGAAATGCTTTCCGAGTATTTGCTAGACTAGCTCCCATGTGATGAGCATTCATGACCTACCAAGCACTTGACACTCAGGAGAGGCCGTATCTTTTTTTTTTTTTTTTTAACATTTATTATTTGGCTGCACCAGGTCTTAGTTGCAGCATGCCGGAATGTAGTTCCCTGACCAGGGATCCAACCCAGGCCCCCCGCATTGGGAGTGCAGAGTCTTAACCACCGGACCACTAGGGAAGTCCAAGAGGCCGTATCTTATGGGGGTTTCAGAGCCAGCCCGCCACCTAGCTGTGTGACCTTTGGATTAGGTGACTTAATACATGTAAAGGGTTTAGAACAGTGTCTGACATATAAGAACTTAATACATGTTAGCCATGGTTATTAATGTCCTGGTATTTACCATAGTGCTCATCGTAACCCTGTAAGGTAGTGACGGTTATTATTCCCATTTTCGAGATGAGGAAACTGAGATTCTCAAAGGTTAAATAACATGCCCAAGTCATGCAAGTAAGTGGCAGAGCCAGGGTTCCATCTCAGTCCTGGAGTCTCAGGCTTTTGGAAGCCCGACTGAGCTGCTTAGCTGGCCCCAGGCTAGGGGCTAGGCATTCAGGTGCCAACACTAACGAGACCGGGTGCTGCCTTGAAGAGCTCATCGCCTGGCATGGAGGCCAACACACACATAGGCATCACTGAGTGAATTTCCGGAGGCACCACATGGGTTAGAGGCAAGCCAGGCTGAGTGAGAGGCAGGGCAGGACTCACAGCAATGCTGCACTACACACAGGACTGGTCAGTGGTGCCTCCAGCTAGGCCTCCCCTTTTGGGCTGGAGGCAGAACTGCTTCTGTGCCTGTCAACTGTGTGTGTCATACAGCAGAAACTAACACACCATTGTAAAGCAATTATACTCCAATAAAGATGTTAAAAAAAAACAACAACAGGGCTTCCCTGGTGGCGCAGTGGTTGAGAATCTGCCTGCTAATGCAGGGGACACGGGTTCGAGCCCTGGTCTGGGAAGATCCCACATGCCACGGAGCAGCTGGGCCCGTGAGCCACAATTGCTGAGCCTGCGCGTCTGGAGCCTGTGCCCCGCGACGGGAGGGGCCGCGATAGAGAAAGGCCCGCGCACCGCGATGAAGAGCGGTCCCCGCACCGCGATGAAGAGTGGCCCCCGCTTGCCGCAACTGGAGAAAGCCCTCGCACGAACCGAAGACCCAACACAGCCAAAAATAAATAAATAAATAAATAAATAAGAAAAATCCTTTAAAAAAAAAAACAACAACAAAAAAACCTGTGTGTGTCGGAGGGGAGAGGGGGGTCACCTCCTCTCCCAGCCCCAGCCAGGGCGTTCTTCTCACTGCCCTGGGGAGGTGTCATGCAGGACAGGGTCTGGGACAAGCACTGAGAGGGCTGAGAGTGAGAGGATCTGAAACCACTCACTGGATTCCTGCCACTGTTCCAGGGTCCCTGAACCTCAGCGTCCTCATCTGTAAGATGGGAGTAACATTATTTGCCAAACAGCGTTGTTATAAGGATTAAGTGAAATGATGTAAAAAAACCTCTCTATAATTCTAAGTCTAGTACTTACATGACTAATAATAATCACTACCGTTTTTGAGCCCCTGCTTGGTGCCTCACACAATACTAGACTACACACGGTACCTTGTTTTTGTTTTTTTTTAATTAATTAATTTTATTTTATTTATTTATTTATTTTGGCTGCGTTGGGTCTTCGTTGCTACGCATGGGCTTTCTCTAGTTGCGGTGAGCGGGGGCTACTCTTCGTTGCGGTGTGCGGGCTTCTTATTGCGGTGGCTTCTCTTGTTGCAGAGCATGGGCTCTAGGCATGCGGGCTTCAGTAGTTGTGGCGCACGGGCTTAGGTGTTCCGCAGCATGTGGGATCTTCCCGGACCAGGGCTCGAATCCGTGTCCCCTGCATTGGCAGGCGGATTCTTAGCCACTGCGCCACCAGGGAAGCGCCAGTACCTTGTTTAATCCTTACACTAGTTCTTTAAGGTGGATATCATTGCTCCCATTTTATGAATGTGGAAACTGAGGTCCAGAGGCTCAGCTGCCTGGGCTCACACCTGTGAGGGGGGTGGACATGAGAATCAGACCCAGGTCCTCTCTGATCCCTAAGCCACCTCTCTGTGTTCCAGACCTTCTGAGTTCTCTCTCCTTCCCAGCCCCACGCCACCCGTTGCTGGTAAGTTACTGAACCAGCCACGGGAGGGTGTGGCTGTCAGGGGGCCAAGCTGAGCAAGGCACTCCTGCCAGGCCGCCACTCAGGCCTGGCAGCTGGCGGTGGGCAGGGATGGAGGGATGGGCTTTACCTGCCCACGGCCCCCGGTTGTGGTGGGAGCAGTAGGCTGTCCTCCCTGCCGGTCTGGCAAGTAAGTTTTGTTGGCCTATGAGTCACACAGCACTGATGAGTCAGGTTTTTCCCTTCTCCTTGCCCAGAGCAGCTGGGGAGAGGGTGGGGGTTTTGTTAGGAAACAGGACCTCCCTCCCTCTGCCCTCCGCTGTCCCCCAATGCCTTGGAGCTACATATTTTCTCTCCAAAAGTCTGTGGCTCAGCCTGTGTCCCTACAGAAAAGGGTATCTGGGTGCTGGCCGCACAGGCTCGAGAGAGCAGGCCCTGGGCTGAGAAGAGTGGAGAGAGAAGGGGCCCTCCTTGTTAGTAAGGAGAGTAAGGTAGCTAGTCCAGGGCTGTCTGACTCCAAAGCCCTGCTCTTGGCCTCTCGTTTTGGCTTACCCACTGCTATCTGCAAAGAGGGCCCTAGCCCTGTATCCTCTGGACAGTGCAGCCGGGTTCCCCAAGGCACAGGGTCACCTGAGCTATCCACTCCTTGCCTTATGACCAGTCTGGCTGCGAGCCTTGAGAGGACTGTCCAGATGGTCAGCCTCACGCATGCCTGGGGTTCTCCCTGAGTACCCCCCCTGCCAGGCCCTCTCAGAGGCCTCATTAAATAGTCAAAGCAGCCAGCCTAGTTCCAGATCAGTGCTTGTCAGTCCTGGCCACATATTAGAATCATCTGGAGAGCTTTTAAACCCCTCTGATGCTCAGGCCATACCCCAGAGCAATTAAATCGGAATCCCTGGGGCTGGGTCCCAGGCAGCCGCGTTTTTGATGCAACACACTGTATTGCCTCTCGAGAGCTGACGGTCAAGTTGAAGGGACAGCACAATGCGCAGGGGACATGCACACACGTCAGCATGTGACTCAGGGCGGTGTGGGACAGTCACACCCCACAGGGCCAGGGGTGAGATACATGTGGGTCCCGGAGGGAGGAGGCTTCTGGCCTGCATCCTGATGGATGGAGGTCAGGACCAAGCAAAGCATGGGAAGGAAACAAGGAGGATGCTGGCCTGACAGGGCCAGTGATTCACGGGCTGTGGAGGAAGAAGGGGAAAGAATGAGTCAGGCACAGCTAGCTGCCTGCAAGGCCCGAGCCTGGCTTTGGAGGAGAATGAACGTGCTCAGGCGAGGAGTCCTCTGTTGATCCACAAACAGAATGTTGCAGGCTCTGAGCTGTGGCATGTGAAGAAGTGGGTGAGCCTAAAAAAGGTGGGGTTCCAGATCTCAGGGATGTCAGGCATCTGTGTACACCTCACTCTTGACCAAGGCACTTCTCACAGAAGCTCCCTGGAGTATTTCAGCATCCCTGAGGTACACAGAATTGGGCAGATGTGTTTGGAGAGTGAAGGGCCATGCCCCAGGTCACCTGGCACAGGCCGCGATGGAAACAGAGTCAGGCCTTCTCACTCTAAGTTCACCCGCTTAAGACAGGCCAGAAAGAAAGACAGGGTGTGGACTGTAAATTAACACCAGGCCAGAGAGAGTATAGAGGCACAGCCAGGGGAAGGGTTGTGGGGTCTTTTCTAGCCCCAGCAGTGCTGGGCAGACTCGCTGTTGTGTTTGCTGTGGAGGCAGAGGGGCTGGCGCTCAGGCAGAGGAAGCCAGAGCCCAGGGAGGCTTGGTGCTGGGCAGATCTCACGTGGGCTGTTAGGTGAGTTGGTTAGTTGAGAGGAGGGTGGACGGGATAGTAAAGAAGCTGGAGTAACAGTAGAGGGAACAGGGATCTTCAGTCTGGAGAAGAGCAAGATGTCACCCTGTGACAGTCGTGGTGACTTGTTCTGTGTCATTGCAGAGAGCAGAGCCAGTGGATTCCAGTTCAAAATAATAATCTGAATAATGGCAGAAACAATTTCAGTGACAATAATAGTGCCTCCTCTGTAGCAAGTACGGTGCTGGGGTGTGTGTGTGTGTGTGTGTGTGTCTGTCTCTCTGTCTGTCTGTCTTCAGGTTGAGGAACAAGAGCTATGGTGCTAGGGAGACTGCACCTAGGGTGTGGGGTGTTAGGTGAGTTGATTTATTATATATAATCTTCTTGATCCTATTAGCTAATGTAATATATATGTGTAGATTTTCAATCCTCCCAACCTCCCTAAGAAGTGGGCCGTTACTAACTCCCTGCTTCTCAGAAGAGGAGACTAGAAAGCTTAAGACATTTACCCAAGGTCACTTAGCTACTTTATGATGGGGCTGATGTTAAAACCCTGGTCTGTCTGACTCCAGAATCTGGACCTTCGGTCTCTGTGTTTCTCTGTCCTACTGCCTGCTACATAGTTAGTGCTCAGTGAAGGGTGACTATAACACTTAACTTTCTAACCATTTGATCCATCCAACAATGGGATAGGTTTTCTCCTGGCATAGTGAGTGTCTCCAGAAGTGCCCACAGAGGCTGAATTGCCCCCTGCAGGAGTGTCATACGGATGGGAGGTTGGTCTCCATCGCTGAGCCCCAAACCAGCCATGCGGAAGTAGAGTCTTGGGCTAGTGCCTGAGTCTGTGTTTCTGTCTAGGCCACAGGAGACCTGGATGCACAGTCAGGCCCTGGAGTCCTGGGAAGGCCCCGCTCTTAGATTTCGTTCTTTCCTAGTGGGAACAGACTGACTCGTAACTCTTCCACTCTTGCTCCTGAAGCGTGTTCTGCTGCTTACTGCTTTTCCTGTTGGTGTATTCATCATCTTCGGGTCAAAGGCCTATCGTTTTAATGTTCTAGTTATAATTGAGCTTTCACTGGCAGTGGAGTGGTTTGATAGAAACAATTTACCATCCCCCCCACCCCGACACACACACGGGCAAAAGCTGTGGGTTTTGGGACAGGTCACATCACTTCTCAGAGCCTTGGTTTCCTCATCTGTAAAATGAAGGGGCTAGAGTAAATGACTTTAAGGTCACTCCTGGCTTCAGGATTCTGCCATGCTCTGGGGGACCTGCCCTGATGAAGTGACGCATGTCTGAGTGAAGCACAGGTGGCACTTGACACCCAGGGGGACAGAGTCTTGGGTGTCAGAAGTCAGGCCTCTAGGCACCTGGCTGCCAAGTTGGTGCTGGCCTGGATCCTCCCTGCGGGGACCCTCCTTGACAGCAGGGCTGTAGAAAGCAGTGGTAGAGATGACCTGTCTCTCCTCCCTAGAGTCCTGAGGTAGCAACGGGAGCTGGCCAGATACCGGAGACCTTTCTAGCAACCTCTGGGGAGTTCCTGTTTTACTTATTAGCCGCCATCCTCACTCTTCTGGCCCAGGAAAAGTGCTGACCCTACGCTGTGCAGCCGAACAGGGAAGCGGGCAACCATCAAGCCCGCTCTTTGTCCCTGTCAAACTTAACCTCATTTAACCCCTGCGTCCTACTGCACTGGGGGAGGTAGAGATCAAGAGTTCACTACAGCAGGGGTTTTCACAGTTTTCAAAATCAAAGCAACTTTATGGAAAAGGAAAAAAAGATGGTAAACTTTCATTCTGTTAATTGCGTAACAATAATGAGCACGATTGACTCGGCTTGATCACTAATTACAATAGCTGCCATCTTTTAAGTACTGGGCAGAGTGGTCTCTGTAATCCTTACAGCAGTCCCATGAGGTGGGAGTTACGTCCTCTTTACAGATGGGAACACTGAGGCTTGGAATGATGAGTTGGGCCCCTGCACTCACACAGGTGGTCAGTAGCCAAAGCAGCCCCCACCCCCAACCCATCCATCTCTGAAGCCCATGCATAAGTGAGTAGCCAGATTGGAGAGAGAGCCTATGCTAATGTGTCTCAAGTCATAGTTATCTGTAATCTAGGTTCTTTCTAGAGCTGGTAGTCCTGGAACTGTTCACATTCAGGCCGGGACTTTGTTACACCTGGGAACAAAAATCAGCACATGAAGAAGATGGGAATATATTCACTACAAGAAAGGAACAGGCTGGGTTTTTGGTTTTTTAAAAAATTCATATGAACTTAAAACAAGAAGAATCACTGTCATTTCCCAAACACCTGATGTTTTATAACTCTGCTTATGAAATACATCATTCTTTCCCAGCCAGCCCCAGAAAAGGAGCTGTTGATTGTATAGCAGGCTGGATCCCAGAGTAGGCCCTGGGGATTTGGGGGTTCTGTTTGTAGAGATCAGAAAGGCCAGTTTTCCAGTTTTCCCTCAGGAAATGGGACATGGGGGACGGCTGGGGGAAGTCAGCTTGGGTGAGCGGGAGAGTTGGTCAGAGCCCAGCCTGGGATGCCACCTTTCGCCCTGCCTGGCCTCTCAGCCGGGGGCCCCGGGCTGGGGGCACAGAGCAGAGAGCAGATAAAAGGCCTGCTCCGCCGAGTCCGCCCCAGTAAATGTGTGCGTTGTGTGCAAGCACAGTGAAAGCGCACACTGTCTCCACGGTTCTGTGTGCCCCCTTGTCCACACTCACAGCCGCCCAAGCAGGGGGGCTCTGGGTAGGGTTATTTTTCTTGGCTGCACTTTCGTCTCTCCCGTTGCCACGAAGCTTCCAGGCCCTCCCTGGGCGTGGTTTCTGACACCCAGGCCCTCATTCTCCGGCAGGTTTCCTCACTGTACACCTCCGGAACTGGTTTTGTCCCTCCTGGACTGCCACTTCTGCCACCCCCTGTCTTTTGCCTCTCTCCCTTGCTGGAATTTCTTCCAGCAGATTTCTTCTGCTCCCCGTCTCTGATCTGGCCTCTGCCCTCTCCAGCTCCTCCCACTTTTCCCAGATGGCTCGTTCACTTCATTCACTCATTCATTGGGCAAACGGTGGTTGAGACCTGCTGTATGCCAGACTGGGGCCTGTCCCCAGGATGCGAGTGATGAACTGGAGGTGGTCCCAGCCTCAGGGGGACAAACTGGACCATTTCAGGGAACTGCAGTTGCCCCAGGCTGGACGCCATCACAGAGCTGAGTTCAGGGCTCCCAGAGGAGCCTCGAGTCCTTCAACCCTGCCCAGGACCCCTGGGACCCAACGTGCCCTAGGAAGGGATGCAGTTTAGGAAACCTGGGCTGTCACTTAGCAACTGACTCCACCCCTTTCCCTCCCTGAACCCTAGAGCTGGGCCCGAGGGAATGAATGGGGAAGATGGGCCCAGGCTGTAAAGAGGCCAGGTGGGGAGGCCCCAGCTGAGCAGAGCTGGGCCAGCACTTTCCTTTCGAAGGTTACCCAGGCTCTGAGGGTCACCCTGGGCTAAGTCTAACTATAAATACTGTGCTTCCTGAAGGGATTACCTGGGCACTGCTTCGCCTGCCTGCACCCTCCTTGGCTGGGCTGATCCTTTTCTGGGCCTGCTGTTCTCTCGACTCTCTTATGCCCTCTGCCAGGTGCTATACTTCAGCCGCATCTCTCCAGCCCCTGCAGCCCAGCTGTGACTGCCAGAGCGGAAGGGGAGGGGAGGAGAGACTGGAGTCTGCATCCTGGTCAAAGGGCCATTGCAGCCCAGGCTGTTGGGATGGGGAGGCCCTTGTCCCTTCTTCTGCCTGAAGCCTCATCTCTCCCACCAGCCAGAGCAAGCCCAGGCTTGTCACATAATCAGTACTTCTGGGGAGAACATGGCCGGCCCCATCCCTGGAGCAGGGACCTGGGTATGCAGCTTGGTAACCGAGTGTGGAAATAGAGCTTGGGGATTGCCACAGGTATAAATAGGGCCGTCTCCTGGCTTGGGTGGACTGACTCTCCTGGGAAATCTCTGGTTCCCTCGGCTGGTCTCAGACTTGGTGTCACTTCCCAGTGACTCAGATGTGCCACAGTAAGGATCTCTTGGGGTCTGAGATCAACAAGCAAAGGGACTGCCTGACTTTTCCCTCACGGCAGACCCTTCTCCCGCTTTCCCCTGCCTGCCCACTGCTGCTCTCAGCTGTGATTCCTCCACCATGCTCCCACACCGTTCACTGTGCATTTGTCAGTTCCATTTTCAACTCAGCAGACACTTGCTGAGAACCTGCACTGGGCCAGGGATAGTCAGAGGGAAGCAGCCAGGCCCGCTGTCCTTGCGTGCGTTCTTGAGAATCCCCTCTTGTGTAGTTATTCTGAGTTAAGCAGTGTGAATCACACACATACGCACACACGCTCCTAGATGCACCCCAGCTCTATAAAAATTGGAAAGGATCTTTAGTGTTCTCTCTCTCACTCTCCTTTCACCACCGTCCCTTGGGGGTGGTATTGCCAGACAGCATTCATTATCCAGGCCAAACCACAGCGTCCACCATCATTATCCTCCCCCAGCCCAGACATCGTGCCCTCTCGCTCTCTTCCCCCTTTACCCTCCGAATCTGCTCTCAGCAGCAACTTTGGAGGCGATCCATTGAACTAGCTGATGTTAACATGTGGATGAGCGGGCCATTTCCACTTTGTTTTGCTGTGCTCACAAGTGGCGTTCTTCAGTCAGAATCGAGTACGTACTCCAGCCTAGCCCTGCAACTCTGGCTCAGTGGGTCTGAGGTGGGCCCTGGGAAGCTGCCTTTCTGTTTTTTTTTTTTTTTTTTTTTAATTTTATAGCTACTTTATTTATTTATTTCTTTATTTTTGGCTGTGTTGGGTCTTCAGTTCGTGCGAGGGCTTTCTTTAGTTACGGCAAGTGGGGGCCACTCTTCATCGCGGTGCAGGGACCGCTCTTCATCGCGGTGCGCGGGCCTCTCACTATCACGGCCCCTCCCGTTGCGGGGCACAGGCTCCAGACGCGCAGGCTCAGTAGTTGTGGCTCACGGGCCCAGCTGCTCCGTGGCATGTGGGATCTTCCCAGACCAGGGCTCGAACCCGTGTCCCCTGCATTAGCAGGCAGATTCTCAACCACTGCGCCACCAGGGAAGCCCCTGCCTTTCTGTTTTTGTTTTTTGTTTTTTTTTGGCTGCGTTGGGTCTCTGTTGCTGCACGCAGGCTTTCTCTAGTTGCAGCAAGCGGGGGCTACTCTTCATTGTGGTACACAGGCTTCTCATTGCAGTGGCACCTCTTGTTGCGGAGCACGGGCTCTAGGCGCATGGGCTTCAGTAGTTGTGGCATGCGGGCTCAGTAGTTGCGGCACACGGGCCCTAGAGCGCACGGGCTTCAGTAGTTGCAGCACATGGGCTCAGTAGTTGTGGCTCGTGGGCTCTAGAGCGCAGGCTCAGTAGTTGCGGCGCACAGGCTTAGTTGCTCCGCGGCACGTGGGATCTTCCCGGACCAGGGATCGAACCCATTTCCCCTGCATTGGCAGGCGGATTCTTAACCACTGCTCTACCAGGGAAGTCCAAAGCTGCCTTTTTAACCAGCACCTCAGCAGGTCCTAACACAAGTAGTGTTTCAGGCAACCCTCAAGACCCCAGCTTTTGCATCTACTCAGAAACATACATTCTCTGCTCAGTTCCCTTCCCACCACAATCACAGAGACCCATGATTGTCATGGGCGTTTTGTCCCTCCCCATACAGGTGTGTACCTTGATCTTTTATTTTGTTTTTCAAATCTCTCTTTTGTCAACTTCACTGGGGATAAGGACCACTTCTGTTACTCTGTTTTTGACCTGGAGCTTATCTAGGACAGGTGGAGACATAAGTAGAGGCCACTAGATGCTGCTACTGCTGCTGCTGAAACCAACAGAGCCTGCCTGGCCCTGAACAGAGTCACCCAGAGCTGCCAGCAACTGAAATCCTAGAGGCTGTGGGCCTTGGGCTCTCAGTTCACCACCACCCTCAAACCCCCACCCCTCAGCTACCCAAACTCTTCCTCCTTTTCTGTGACTGCTCCTCAGAACTTTATGTACCCTTTTTACTTGTCAACAACTTTCATTGTATTATTCTTATTACTAAAGTAATTAATGCTTATTGTTGGAAACGTGGAAAATAAAAGCAAAATAAAATCATTGGTAACTGCCAATCGGATATAACCACTGTTAACATCTTGGTGTAAATCCTTCCAGTCTTTTTAATATATATAATATTACATACGTTTTTTAGAAATAAAAACTGGAGCACAGTGCACTGGCTGTTCTCTAACCTGTTTTTTCACTGTATAATGGACATTTCCCCATGTTACTCAGCCTCCTTCTGCCCCATCACAGAATGGCTGCTAGGGATGCACAGATGTTAATGTAGCCTTTCTCCTGTGCGTTTGTTTATTTCTAGAAAACCGGGCTGAGCTAAATAGCTTTGTAGATGAACTTTCCCCACACGCTTGTGATTATTTTCTCAGAATACTTTCTTAGAAACCAAATCGGTGAGCCAAAGGGATGCACACTTTTAAGTTTTTTGGTATCATAGCAAATACCCTCCAGAAAGTTTGTAGCAATCTGTACAGCATATAAAAGTATTCACACCCCTTCCACTGTCCAATATTTTTTGACTCAACTAACTATAAAACATCATTTTTTTTTAAGTAAATGAAATTTAAAATACTCATCATCAATTTGCTTTTTTTTATGTTTGGAGTAAAAACTTCCTTTTCTGTTTTGTCTATATCTGTGCCTAAAATTGTAAGCATTAGTGTGTAGGGATCTGGACATTTTGGCATGTCTCTTATGCATGCTTGCCTTGGGCCTGGGGAACTTTGCTGGATATTTTTATGCTGTGTTTGACTCCCTGTGAAAGGAGCCAGCCCCTGGCCCAGAGGTGCTGCGCCTGCCCCCTGCTGGCGAAGAGGTGCAGTGACAGCTGAGACGGCTGGGCTCCTGCTGCCCTTTTCTTACATCAACCCTCCCCCTTCCCACCCCCACCCCCACCCCATTCTAATATTTTCTCATATTTTCAGCCTGAAGGGACCAGCGTGCAGGGCGAAGAACTTTTAAGCCCTTGTGTCTTGGGTGATGGAGATGCAGTTAATACTTGGGGAGGCTCTCCGGCATCGTGTCCATCCTGGGGTGAGAAGTGTGTCTCTGACAGTGCAGACAGGAAAGCATGCTGTTCTCCACGTGGAGGGGAGGGGACTCTTCTGAAGGCCAGGTATTCGAGCAAAGCATCCCTCAGGTACTGGGGGCCTCCTGAGGTGACAGCTTTGAAATGTGACACCATGGGGCTGTGTTCATATTAAAGAAAGAGTGAGATGCATGCATACACAGTTACACGTCAGGTGTCCTGAGGTCACCAGTCCAGCAAGCTTGATTGTCAGGGGCAGAACCAAAACCTGACCATTTAAGTAAGGGGGTGGTGGGGCATCTGAGCAGGAGCAACACATATCCCGAAGCCTAGTCTCTTTCTTCTTTAAGAAGCCTCTTTCCTGGAGCCGTATGCTCTCAATTTTGACAGTGCTGACAAAGCTTTCTCAACTCTCAGCAGATTAGGAGTGGCCCATTAGCTGGGCCTGACCTCTACCCAATAGGAGCAGCAGTTAGATGGAGACCAGTAAGAAGTGACATCTGGCAAAGAGGAAGGAGAAAGGAAAACTTTAGAAGACAGCTCAAGAAGTTAAAAAGCCCTGACGTCTGGGTCCTTGAGTGGAGGGGCAGAAATGCCGCACCCCAGGGGTCCCGAGGGTGTCACTGCATAATGCTTGTGAGTCCTGATGGATCAGCGCTTTTGTCAGGGAGTCATCAATGCTAAAGGACCAAAGAGAAAGGGGGTCAGAAATCATGATGCAGAGCTACTTGATTGATCCAGGCAGAAACACCTCCAGGCCAAACCTTTTCAAAAAAGCACGTGGACAATACTGTCATTTTCTGTGCTGCCTCTCTGCCTCCTTTCTGTCGTTCACACTTAAGCCTTTGAGCCATCTGGCTTTTTTTTCTTTTTCTTTTTCTTTTTTTAAATTTATTTTTGGCTGTGTTGGGTCTTCATTGCCGCGTGCGTGCTTTCTCTGGTTGCGGTGAACTGGGGCTACTCTTCTTTGAGGTGCGTGGGCTTCTCATTGCGGTGGCTTCTCTTGTTGCGTAGCATGGGCTCTAGGCACGCGGGCTTCAGGAGTTGTGGCTCGTGGGCTCTAGAGCACAGGCTCAGTAGTTGTGGCGCATGGGCTTAGTTGCTCCGCGGCATGTGGGATCTTCCCGGACCAGGGCTCGAACCCATGTCCCCTGCATTGGCAGGCAGATTCTTTTTTTTAATTAATTAATTAATTAATTAATTAATTAATTAATTAATTAATTTATGGCTGTGTTGGGTCTTTGTTTCTGTGCGAGGGCTTTCTCTAGTTGCGGCAAGCGGGGGCCACTCTTCATTGCGGTGCATGGGCCTCTCACTATCGCGGCCTCTCTTATTGCGGAGCACAGGCTCCAGACGCGCAGGCTCAGTAGTTGTGGCTCACGGGCCTAGTTGCTCCGCGGCATGTGGGATCTTCCCAGACCAGGGCTCAAACCCGTGTCCCCTGCATTGGCAGGCACTGCGCCACCAGGGAAGTCCCGAGCCACCTGGCTTTGATTTTTGTGGCTGGCGTGAGGTAGGGCTCCTATTTCATGTTTTTCTATATGGAGAACCTGTAGTCCCAACAGCATTTATCAGTAGCCCATTATAAAGAAAAATCTCTAGTGTTTCTCCTCTACTGCTCACACAGAATACTTCTGATGACAGTTATGTGGGTGTTTTTCCCATACCCTCTTCATATTTTTAAGGCTCTCATTTCTTAAACTCAGTTATTTTGTAATCTGTGTCTGATAAATCCCATATCTGAAGTCTTTGTGAGTCTGATTGTTTTGCCTGTTGTTTTTGCTGGCTCAGACTCATATTGCCTTGTTTCTTTGTATGCTGTGATTAAAAAACAAAAACAAAAAAACTATGACCTTGTTATTTATTTTTCTTGGAACTTCATTTCAGGAATTCTTTGAGGCCTGGTTTGAAGTTATTTTCCTACAAAGAGGATTTGCATTTCCTTTGGCTAACCCAGGAACACTTCAGATTAAATGTCTGGCTTGAGAGTTTTCTGTCTGCACTGGTAACGAACGGCAAACCCACAGGAGGGCCGTTTGTGGATTCAGTCTGACCTGAGGTGGAACTCTCACTCTGTCACTGACTGTGTGACCTCGGGCAAGTCATTTAATCTCTCTGCCTGTCCCATCATTTGTGAAGTAGTAATAATAACACCTACCGCCTAAAGCCATTGGAAGGGTGAAATGGGATGATATATATAAGTATAAAGTGCTTACACAGTTTTCTTTCACACAGTTGGTAGACAGTGAGTGTCCTTCTCTTCCCCTGAGGAGCCGCCACTTCTGCCCCAGCCCATGGGGGCAGTCCTCAGCTTTAGTTCCTCATCTCACCCGGGATCTGAGTTATAGCGGGAGCCAAGTACTTTAGACCTCACTCCTGTGGCTCCTTCTGCCTTCAGCTTTGAGGTGACTGAGCTTCCTAAAGCCTTTGAGAGATGCTTCTTCCCTCAATCTTGACTGAGGTCTGGAGTTGTCTTGGAGCTGGGTAACAAGAATGATGACATTTAACAGAATTCTTTTCTTCTTCAGAGGCTGCAGGGATTTTTTGGTTGGTTGGTTATGGTTCTAAAAATATTCTTTGTAACTTTATAGTGGAACATTAATAACAAGACATTAAAAATGTTTATAAGTTTTAGTCATGGGAATATACATGGACAGTAATATAAGTGTGAAATAAACAGAAAGTTGTATATTGGCATGAAAACATTTTAAATCCTCTTTATAACAAGGAATATTTTAAAAATAAATTGTATGATATGAGCCCAACTCTACTGAGAAAAATGGGGGAAAGAAAGCTGGAAGGAAATATGTCTAAGTGTCAGCAGTGGTTACTTCTGAATGGTGGAATTCTTAAGTAAGTTTTCCCCAATGGCAGCACGGTACAGACAGTGGTCAGAGGGTG
Source organism: Balaenoptera acutorostrata (assembly GCF_949987535.1). Lineage (NCBI taxonomy): Eukaryota > Metazoa > Chordata > Mammalia > Artiodactyla > Balaenopteridae > Balaenoptera > Balaenoptera acutorostrata. The sequence goes on along the minus strand of NC_080079.1, from coordinate 31,235,235 downwards.
GCCTTCTGAGTCAGAAAGCCTGGCATTAAATTGGTACCTGTGTGGCTTTAGACCAATGACAAGCTCTTTGGGTCTTAGTTTCCCCATCTGCCGGGTCCTTTTGAGGCTAAAATGCCTAGTCTGTGATCTGGCACAAGCTGGCTCCGTAAACAGTGGCAGTTATTTTTTTCAGATTTTAAATTTTTTATATTCTTTACAGATTTTAAAAATACTGAACACGTCCTACTTTATTATCAAAGAAAGAGAGTAAAATTAAGACATAAACAGCAGCAGCAACAACAACAAAGGCAGTATATGCTGTGTTTGCTAACAGAAGTGGTTTACACCCCCAGGTTGGGTGTGTGCAGTTTCCAGACTCTTCTCTGACTCCAGGAAAGGGCCCGGAGACCCGAATGCTCAGGAGCCACTGCAGTGAGGGCCAGGGAGGCAGGGCTGGGAGAGGGTGCACCACAGCCCTGGCTTTCTAGATGCTGAGCTTCTCCCTTCTGTCCTGCCCAGGACGCAACGAGCCCCTGAAGAAGGAGCGGCTGAAGTGGAAGAGCGACTACCCAATGACCGACGGGCAGCTGCGGAGCAAGAGGGATGAGTTCTGGGACACAGCGCCCGCCTTCGAGGGCCGCAAGGAGATCTGGGACGCCCTCAAGGCTGCCGCCTACGCAGCCGAGGCCAACGACCACGAGCTGGCTCAGGCCATCCTGGACGGAGCCAGCATCACCTTGCCTCATGGTGAGTGGGCAGGGCGGGGGCTTTCCCCACCGGAGCGAGGGGGCCGTCAGGGTGGAGGAGAGCCAGTGGCCAGCCCCATGTCAGGAGCTTGCATCCAGGCTGGTGGGTGACAGGTGTGGCTAGTCGCTTGTTCATTCAAGCAGTCCTCATGAACATGGTCCAGGAGTGGGACACCAAGAAAAATGAGACACAGTCCCCGTTTGCCTAACGAGGGCGTGGAAAGACACCAGCAAACCTCAAGGCAGTGTGATGAGAGCAAGCTAAAGATTGCTCAGGGCCCTTTGAGATCCCAGCACATCTCAGGTAACAACCTTCTGTTGAGTATTATTATGTGCTGGGCACCGAGCTAGAAGCTTCTACTGCATTATCTCATTTAATTTCATAATGGCCCCTGGGACTATGTAAAGCAGAGGGCAACAGTGGAAACTCTATAGAGTCAGAGACTGGGTTTTAACCGAGTGTCTCTTTCCTTGCTATGTGACCGTGAGCGTCTTGAATTTAAAGCCTCAGTGACTAAACAGTTATAAAGTGGTGATACCAACCTCATAGGATGGCTGTTAGGATTCAACAAGATACACATAACATCATTTAGTCCAGTCCCAGCACTTAGTAGGTGCTCAAGATACAGTAGATATCAATATATTACTACACGTAATACATTGTACAAGTAAGAAGGTTGAGGCCCACTGGGTATAAGTCATGAAAAGCAGGGCCTATGCTATTTCATTCATCCTTGTAACCCCAGCACCCAGCACATATGCTCAGGAAGGAGTTGTTGAATGAACAAATGAAAAGTTAAGTAATTTTCTAGGGTTGAATGAGCCAGTACCTGGTGGAGCCAGAACGTCAGCCCAGGTCTTCCTGCCTCTACCTCGAGCTCCCACCAGCTGTCCCAGGAAGACCTGCCTGTAGGGTGGGTTTGAGGACTGTGGGATGACCGTGACAGGTGTGTCAGTCTGCTCAGCCTGCTATAGCAAAATACTGCAGACTGGGTAGCTTATTAAACAACAGAAATTTAGTTCTGGAGTCCGAGAAGCCCAAGATCAAGGTGGCTGCTGATTTGGTTTTTGGTGAGAGCTCTCTTCCTGGCTTGTAGATGGCCACCTGCTCTCTATGTCCTCATTGTGGGAGAAGAGAGAGAGCTTGAGCTTTCTGGTGTCTCTTCTTGTAAGCGCACTAACCCTTACCGGATCAGGGCCCCACCTATATGACCTCATTTAACCTTAATTACTCCCATATAGGCCCCTGTCTCCAAATACAGTGACACTGGGGTGGGTGGGGTTAGGGCTTCAATACATGAAATTGGTGGAGGGGACACAAGTTAATCCATATCAGTTGGTCCCCAAGCCGACTCTGACCACCCTGCCTTTCCCACAGGCACCCTCTGTGAATGCTACGATGAGCTGGGCAATCGCTACCAGCTGCCCATCTACTGCCTGTCGCCACCCGTGAACCTGCTTCTTGAGCACACTGAGGAGGAGAGCCTGGAGCCCCCTGAGCCCACCCCCAGTGTGCGCCGAGAGTTCCCGCTGAAGGTACGCCTCTCCACGGGCAAGGACGTGAGGCTCAGCGCCAGCCTGCCTGACACGGTGGGGCAGCTCAAGAGGCAGCTGCACACCCAGGAGGGCATCGAGCCATCCTGGCAGCGATGGTTCTTCTCTGGAAAGCTGCTCACAGATCGCACGCGGCTCCAGGAAACCAAGATCCAGAAAGATTTTGTCATCCAGGTCATCATTAACCAGCCCCCGCTGCCCCAGGACTGAGGAGCCCACGGACCCCTGGGCAGAGAGACCAGGGAAGGCCTCTGCAGGGCTGAGAGGCCTCCCGGCTGGAGCACTAGTCACCCCCACCCTGCCGCTGCCTTTGAGAGCCGTTCTTTTCTCCAGGGGAGCCTCCCGTGTATGGCTGCCGGGCGAGCCCTGAGGGGACCCTGCTTCCCAGGGACTCCATGGGCCACCAGTGCCCAGCACCCAGGAAACAGTGTGCTGCCACACACAGGCCTTGCCAACCTTGTCAGAGTAAAGGCAAACCAGGGTCCTCCACCCTGCCTCTCTCCCGCGGCAGGTTCAAGCCACGAGGGCCAGCCCGGAGGCCCCTGGAGCCCAGATCTGTCATCTGGTGCTGCCGGCTGTGCTCACTCCGGTTTTCTGCTCAGGGTCTGAAGCAGCTGCTGTCTCCCTCCCTTGCCCCTACCCCCTGACTCTGCCCTGGGCCCAGTGCCAGCCCCCCAGAGGGGAGGGGACCACTCATGAGCCCCGGGGGTGGGGAGCCCGAGGCCGGCCTCTGCCTCGCCCGGCCCCCAGCACAGCTGGCAGAGATGAGGTGGTGGCCGATGGCTGGGCTGTTGTGGCAGAGGCCTGCACAGGGCCATCTCCTGGCTGTAACCCCGGCAGTGGGGGGTCTGCAGCCCGCTCACGGCCCCGCAGCAGGTCCCTGTGTGCAGACACGTCTGCATATTTATCAATAAAGCCTTTTGCTCCTTCCTTCTCTCTTGCCTGGCTTTGACTTTGGGTTCTCCTGTAGCTCTCTGGAGCCCTGGAGCCAGTTCTGGGGTGGGAGCAGGTAGGTGCACGGCCTCCCCAGCTGCTCTGGGTAGAGCAGCTACTGCTCCGTACTCTCCACCGCAGGGAGTACGGTGGAGCGAGCCGTGAACTGCCAGTATGCGGGCCTGTGTTCTCGTGGGTCCTCCAGAAAAGCCACTTAACCTCTGAACCCGCATTGCTTGTCTTTAAAGTGGAGGTGATGCCACCTGCCCTGCCTCCCCTCTCAGTTGCTGGCAGGATTAAATGGGGTAACAGATGTGAACTCGCTTTGAAAGCGATGGCAGCACCTCGGGAAGGCGGCGTTAGTTACCTGCTGCTCTGCTCCTGCAGCACGAGGGTGCTGGCTTCCGGCTCCAGCCCCCCGAGCCGGACCCTCAGGACTGAGATGTGTGCGGATGTCCTGCAGATGCTGCATGCACCCTTGGCGACGTGAAAGCAAAATCTCTGATGAATTTCGATGATGAGCCTGTGTCGGCTTGCCAGCAAGGGAACCAGAGGGAAGAAGGAGCCGGGTCTTGTGCTTCCTTAGGGGAAAATGTGCACGTAAGCAGAGAGGGGGACCTTAGATAAGGTGGTTTAGCTAAGGGCAGGCCACGTGAGTGTCACAGAACCACAGGGCTGTGGTGTCTGTGGTTCCCTGGCAGGTTCAGCGTGGGTCGTGGTGACCCAGGGCTCGCTCCCACAGTTCCAGGTGTGGAACTGAGCAGTACAGGTCTGCTGCTTCTCCAATTGAGAGTATTTTTGTTTCTCAGTGAGCACGACCACCGGTCAGGGTGGCCTGACTGGGAAACCAGAGAGGGAAGGATGATCAGTCAGAGCTGGTGTCTTCATCAGCGGGGTTTGGCACCGTGTTCCAGCCCTTCCAGTGGCTCCTTGAAGCAAGACCCTGTAAGTCCCACAGAGGCCTCCTGCGACAGACTGATGGGTGAGGTTTGTCAGGGACAAGTGGACTTGCAGCCAAATGCAGCGGTGCTTCACTAGGGGGCACTGTGGGACCCCAGAGAGGCAAAGGCCTGCTCGAGCTGCGGGCAAAGAGGGAGGCGGCTGCCCTTACCGCCACCCACCGCCTGGCACTCCAGCCCAGATGAGACAGAGTCTTGCCCCTTCCCAGAGCACGCAGGGCCTGTTCACGGGACAGCCTGGGGATGCGGGCTTATCCTGGGTCCCCACATTTGGCCTTTAGGCTCCCTCACTGGCACTGGCTGGGCAGGGTTTCCAGGCGTCCAGCAGGTGGCACTGCCATCAGGGCTAAGAGCAGCCGGCAATCCTGTGTGCAGCGCGGCTGCCCGGCCCATCTGGGCCTCAGCGCTCAGGACAGAGGCTGGGCAGGCTCCTTCCCGCAGTCCCCGCTCTCGGGGCACTGGGCCCTCCGGCTCCAATAGGCCAGGGGTTGTGGGGCGGCAACTGTCCCTGCCTCCTCCTGCTCCTTGGGGCTGCCTGGGGTGAAGGTGACAGGTCAGGGAGGCAGCTGGAGAATTGGGCCAGTGAGCTCATGGCAAAGGCACCTAGCGGGGCGGGGGTGGGTGCCCTGGCATATAAAGCCCGTGGGGCCCCGGGGCCTGCAGGGGCGGGTTGCGCACGGTACCATGGCGGGCTCCGAGGAGGTGCAGAAGGCCACGGCACTCATCGAGGAGCGGCTGGCGCAGGAGGAGGAGAATGAGGTAGGGCGGGGTGTGGGGCCCAAGGGGGCTCTGAGGAGACCCAGCTCTGCTGTCAAGGGAAGGAAGAGCCTGGCCGCCATACCTGGCAGGAAGGAGGACAGGTGTCCCCAGGGGCCCAGCTGGCTCTACTGCAAGGTGCTCCTGAGAGGGGGCTGCTGGCGGTGGGAGACCGAGGCTTCAGCCCCCAAATCTGAGAGACAGTGGAGTGGGCGAGCCAAGCTGGGTTCCCCGAGACCCTGTCCCCCCACCTGGGCCTCGAGGAGACAGGCTGAGCTGCACAGAGCAGACAGCTGGGATGCTGCCTGCGGGTTGGGGCCCTGAGGTCCCCCAGCTGCTGGCTGGGAGGCTGGGACAGGAGAAACTCCAGTGTCTGGTCCTTGAGGAAGGAGAAAGACCGGGGGCAGAGTGAGAAAGGGATGCTGGCAAAGGAAGCATGGGTTCTCTAGGACCACCAGCCACACCCGGGGAAGCGTCTGAGCATGGGGATCTGGGCAATTGCATTTTCTCTGGAATAAAGAAGTCGGGGAGGAGGGTGCGGGCTGGTCCTACTCTTCATTTTATGGAAACGAATACTTGACCTAGAGTCTACTCTTCCAAGAGCCCAGTGCTGGGAGGAATGAGAGGCTCGGGAAGGTCAGCCCCTGCCTCCTCTTTACCAAGCTCTGCGTTCATTTTAGCCGACATCTGTCAGGTGCACGGTCAACTAAGAAACAAGGCAGAGTGGAAAAGGGTGAAATAGAGGTGTAACTCAGAAGTGAAGGAGCACGAAGGGTGGGTGAGGCATGCCGACCGTGGGCCCTCGAGGACTTCTCTGTGGTCAGGAGGGCATTTGAGCCAGGCCTTCAAGGATGGCCCTTGAAGGATGGAGGCCAGGAGGGGGGAGAGTATTCCAGGCTAAGGAAACAACAGGTGCCTGTCGTTGGGGTGAGTGGATGCATGACTGTCGGGAGAAAGTCTGGCAGGATGGGCTGAGGCTGGCTGGGAAGGGAGGCAGGGCACGAACCAGACAGTGAGGGCCACGTGAAAGATACTTATTCTGTGGGCAGTGGGGAGCCACTGCATGTTGTTGAGTGAGGCACAGTGGTGCCACCTGACCTGTTTCGGGAAGGCAGCTCTGACAGCCCTGAGAAGGACTTGGAGGGGGAAAGACTGGCCCTAACAGGAATGGGAGGGAGGAGATAAATCAGTGTAGAAGTAGACTCCATTCAAAAAAGGAAGAGTGACTGAATGGAGGTGAGGAAGAGGGAAGGATCAGGACTCTGGTGGAAGAAGAGATGAGGACTAGGGAAGGGAGGGGAGGTTTGGCTGGGAAGGACCTGGACTGAGCCTGCTGAGTCCCCGCCAGCGCATCCCTGGATCTCCAGGAATGCCATTTCTCACTCCCCCAAGGGCATGTGTACCAGGGCCAGGCAGGTGAGTCATGTTGCTGGGCCATTTCTGGAGTGCTGCCGCTGGACACAGAGACCTTCAGCAAGGGGACACGGAGCAGTCCTCATCCATTCATTCATCCAACAAATATAGCGGCAGGGCTGTCAGGGCCCCAGGTACCCACAGAGCCAGCCTCACCACTGGTGCCTCCTACATGCCAGGCACTGTGCTACGCATTGGACAGGCATGCTCTCATTTCCTCTGTACAGCCATCTATGAAGTAAGGTGGAAGTTTTGTTGGGTTGCGTTTCACCGACAAACACCCAATTCAATAAACATTTCTTGAGCACCTACTGTATGCCAGCCTACAGAGACAAATCTGAAGCTAGGGGCTATGGAGTCTGGGTAAGGCGTGGGCAGGCGTTAGAGTCCCCAGTTGTTCCCACCAGGCCCCAGCCCAGCAGCATTCTTAGGGGAGAACCTCTGTTCAGCCTGCACCCCCTTCATGGGGTGGGTGGGGAAGGAGGGTCTTGGAGACCAGCCCAGGGGCTGAGGCTCTCTTGCAGGGACCTTACTGGGCTAGGTCATCACTGAGGACTTGGAGGTGTGCAGAGCTGCTGAGCCCGCCTGCCACCATCCGCGAACTCATTCATTCATTTATTCTCCAAACATTTGCTGAGCACCTACTATGTGCTAGCTCTTGTCATCGGTGCTGGGGAAGCCAAGATGATTAAGACCAAGCCCACTCTAGATGCTCCAGGAGCCCAGCCAGGGCCCCACATGCAGTAGTAGCTGAAGCCCTAGGTGATCTTGTCCCTGGGTGAGGATGCAGCGTTTCAGGCGAGGCCAGCACTGGGGAGACCTCAAACCATGTAAGCCTGACATGGAAGGGAGATGCCAGTGGAAAACAGAACATTCGAAATAAAGACCTGGAAAATCAGCCCTCAACTGACACTTGAAGAGTATAACACTGGAGCTCGGTGGCGAACAACAAAGGCAGCTGAGAGCTCTGTAAGGGAGATCATTCCTCCCCAGCTGCCACCTGGACTCAGCACCCTCCAGCCTGGACGAATGTTCCCGGTACATGGGGACTTCAGAGATAGGGGCGCCAGCACTTAACAAAGAGTGTTTTCCTTTAGAAGAGAGGAGGCGGCCATGAGGAAGTAGTCCAGCCAAGTTGGAGCTACAAGTGGGGAGGAGACTTGGACAGAGTTTCCCCCATATTATTAAAACGAGAATAAGGTTAATACTTAGAGTTCACATCAAGCTGAGAGCTGGGGAGCTGCGGGTCCCACCCCTCAGGTTCCCTGAGAGCAACAGTTCCCATGCTCTAGGATTTCACGGATCAATAAAATCTGAGGGAAAGAAGTTGGTAACTGACAGAGTTGCCAGATTTTTGTATTGTCAAGTAAGCCCACTAAAAAAAAAAACAACAAAAAACAATCATCTCACCTCAAGTATTTCATCAAAGTGAATTTTAAACGCCAAAAAGAAAAAAAAAAGACCAAAACCTCAGTGCTTGAAAAAAAGTGAGTATGTTTAATTTCCTGAAAACTCATTCCAGTAGCCCTTGATCCTGTTTTGCTGGGGACCCAGGGCAGTCAGTACACAGGTGTTTGAACTGGGGTTGGGGCCGGGGAGCCCGGCTCTGACCTGGGGCCTCCTGGACCAGACAGGAGTGGGGCAGATGAAGGGCTGGGAGGTCACACAGGAGGAGGTCCTTGGGGTCCTTGAATTCGTTGTGGGCGAGGCTATCTGGCCCCCCAGGCACTGCAGGCAGGCCCGGAACCCGTCCTGTCCTTGGCTCACCAGAAACTCCGAGGAACCACCCATCAGAAGCTGCCCATGGAGATGCTGGTGTTGGAGGATGAGAAGCAGCACAGGCCTCAGAGTCCATCCTTACAAAAGGTTAAGGTAAGTGCTACGAGAACCCAGTATCTGCGCTCTCAGGAGACAGACCGGGCAGTTACGGCCTTGCTCCTGCAGCAGCCCAGCGCCCCCTGGGAGATGTTAGCGATGCAGCATCTCGGCCCCACCCCATACTTGTGAAGGAGAGCAGAATATGCCACCCCCAAATATACCACTTTGGCATACTGATTATTTTTAATTAAAGTTATCTGAGAAAAAGCCAGTGCAAGAAGGACACTCTGACCCTCCTTTGTTCCCCTGAAAGTAGGAAATAAATCTGCCATGGGAAGTTACCCTCCTTATATCAGGAAAGTAGAATGCTTCCTTATCACCAGATATCAGGAATTCAGGGCTGAGAAGGCTATATAAACAAAACTTGTTTCTTCACTAATTAGTTCCTCCAAAAACAAACTCCTTTGTCTTTTCAATAGGACGCAAATTTATTGTTTCTTTGTCTAAAATGTGTAAAAGCTGCCTGCTTTGGTCACTTCTTTGAGTCTCATATTTTTATGGACTACCATACATATGAAATTAAATTTGGTTTTCTCCTATTAATCAGTCTTACATCAATTTAATTATTAGACCAGCCAAAGAACTTACAAGTGAAGAGGGGGGAAGTTTTCCTCCCCACGCCGGCTAAGTCAGAATCTGCATGTGTACAAGATCCCAGGGGACTCATTTTGGAAGCGGCAGTGATGCGGCAGCCATACAACAGGGCGTGATGCAGGTGTTAATGGGCTGGGGGAGGCTGTGTGTGCTGACAGGAGACATCTCCACGCTGATAGAGAAAAGCAGAGTTTCCAGACCACTGTGTGGATGCATGTCTGAAAGGGCATCAACGGAGCTATGATAGAAGTTCCTCTGGGAGAGAAGGGCTTTCTCTTCAGAGCTTTTATGTTTCTGTATTACCTTTATGGCCAGAGAGAGAGAGAGAGAGAGAGGCAGGGAGGGACGGAGGGAGGGACAGAGAGAGAATTGAATGGAGAGATGAGAATTCGTACCCTGTTCTGGAGGCCTGGGCTAAGAACTTCCCTTGAGATTTCCTCATCAACTCCCCACCCTATGTGGAGCCTTGAAGCTGGACAGCTCCCAGGCAGCCCCCTCAAGCCCCCCGCGCCTCTGTGTCTCAGTCTCATTGGCTTCACCTAGTCCTAGGCGGCAGAGCTAGACCTGGATTCTTTCTCCCTTGAGAGGCTCTCCCTGTCGTCCACCTCCAGCCTAGCTCAGAGGTCCCCAAGCCCCACATTCTGTGCCCCAGTGCGGGGCTTGATTGGCTATCACCACGCAGGGTCAAGAGCGCGTGCGTAAAACATCCCTAGACCTGCGGAGGGAGATCATCGACGTGGGTGGGATCCAGAACCTCATCCACCTGCGGAAAAAACGCAAGCAGAAGAAGCGGGAAGCCCTGGCAGCCTCCCAGGAGCCACCTCCAGAGCCGGAGGAGATCGTAAGGGTCCTGGGGAGGACACCTGTGTGGGCAGGGGGAGCCGGGGGATGGGGGAATGGCTCAGATCACAGCGGAGCGGCCTCCAAGGACTGCATTCGCTCTCCCCAGACCGGCCCTGTGGACGCGGAGACATTCCTGAAAGCGGCAGTGCAGGGGCAAGTGAAGGTCATTGAGAAGTTCCTGGCAGACGGGGGTTCCCCCGACACCTGCGATCAGGTGATGTTCCCATCGGGCCCTGCACCTGTGCCGGCCTCCCTTTCAGAGCTGACACACCCACCCCGGCCGCTTGTGGATTCTTTGAGAACAGGCGTGGGTGTCCTTTGGGAGGGGGCCCCTCAGAAGATGTGGGATGTCCTCTTCCCCACACAGGAGTTTTTCTAAATCCTTAGACCCTTTCCAACTTGAACCACCTCCAGAGTAATAAACACCTGGATTTTTAGGGGAAAAAATGGAATGGAATCAAATACAGAGTCCAAGACCAGGAGATTTGGACTCAAATCCCACCTGGACCGCTCCCTAGTTCTGTGACCTGTGGCTGGGCCTGTCACCTCTCTGTGCCTGTTTCCTCCTTTGTAAAACTGGCTCCTCCCCTCAGAGCATGTTATGGGGATCAAATAGAATATTAGTGCTTCAATACATATTTATCGAATGAGAAAACTATTAAAGCACATGCTTGGATATGATATTTTGTGTTGCATTGTATATCATCATACTTTTAACAATTATTTTTATCTTATGGTTAAAATATATATATATAAAACATGAGACATGCCAAATAAATTTTAAGTGTACAACTCAGTAACATTAATTACATTTATAATGTTGTGCACCCATCCCCACGATTTTCAAAACGTTTCCATCACCCGTCATACTTCTTTTTGTTTTCCCTGAAACTGCCTCTTTCATACTTTGTAGGATGCTCTCTCGAGATCATATCCTGGGATTGAGCAAATTAATGGTCACCCCCTTCAGCCTGCATTATTGCAGGCTTAGCCTACACGTCCTTTCCACTTTTTAGATTCCAGAGTTTTAATCCTCTTGGTCTACCTAAGCATCTCCTACCTCTGCGCGTTGTGCTGGGTGCTAGGAGCAGAAAACCAAAAAGACCAGCGTTGACAGTAGCTGGGAGACTGATGCACAACTGGATCATTAGAATATGGAAAGATATGCCCTCTGGCCTGAGTGTTTCAAGAGACCAAAGCAGAAAGCTGACTGCATTGGAAAGGAAGTTCATTCCCTCCTTGAATCAGTAATCAGGGTGCACCTGCCCATCCTGGCCCTGGGCAAGGCACTCAGGGGAAATAGTCAAGTAAGACTCAGCTTGCCTTTGACTGTCTATCACAGTGGAGGGTTGTCTGGACCCCTGAGACAGCTATGGCCTAGAGGTTTCAAGAAGTCGATGACACTTGAGCTGCATCTTCATGGAGTTACAAGAATTCATCAAGCACTCACAGGGAGTATGGGCAAAATGGGCATTTGGGCACAGGCAACAGCTTGTGTGTTTAGGGGGCAATGAGAAGGTCAGAGTCCCCAGTGCATAGGAGGCCTCCAAGGCTGGTCCAGATAGAGCATGAAGGAGCTGGCGGAACATGGAAGATATGGGGACCCGGCACAGGGGTCAGAATCGGGCTGGGATAAGGCCTGGGCTCAACTTGGGTGGACGATGGGCTCAGGCCTGGGGCCAGAGTTTAGGCCCTGACAGTTTCTCTGGGGACAGTTCCACCGGACAGCACTGCACCGAGCTTCCCTGGAGGGCCACATGGAGATCCTGGAGAAGCTTCTAGAGAGTGGGGTCACTGTGGACTTCCAGGATCGGGTGAGCAAGAGGGCAGGTATTGGGTGAGGGGCAGGAGGTGGGTCCAGCACTCATAGACTCCCTATCCCTGCAAACCTCCAACCTGGGACATAAACAAGCTGCCTTGGGGGCCAGGCTCCACCTCTAGTATGTTGTATGACCTCGGGGGGGCCCCATCTCCTCCCTGAGCCTCCTCTGTAAATCTGGCTTGGACGAGATGGACCCCAAGGGTTCTTCGGCTCCACTCCATCCATTGCTCAGTCACTGGAGTGGCCCTATCCTTCCCTGGACCTTTGCCCTGGATATCTCCCTGCCCTCTTGGCTGGGGTCCTTTCCGCCAGGGCACTTTCTTCCCTGAAGCTCTGCAATTAGGCTCCACCCTTCCTTTCTAGCTGGACTGCACAGCCATGCATTGGGCCTGCCGTGGGGGCCACTTGGAGGTGGTGAAGCTTCTGCAAAGCCGGGGAGCAGACACCAATGTGAGGGATAAGGTGAGGCCATAATGCTCACAGATGTTGGGGTAGCAGGGTGGAGGGGTGGCGGGGAGAGAAGCAGAGGGTAGAAAAGCAGAGAGCAGGAAGGTAGTGAGCTAGTCTGGTTTCTGGAGTGGCTGCAGAGCCCAGGGATGGGTCCTTGCCATCAACTGCAGCCCCTTGGAGACCACCATCTGGGAATGGGAGCAGGAAGACCAGAGGAGAGGGGAGGAGAAGAGATCCACTATCTGGGTGGCTTTGGGACCCCCCCCAAAGATGGATTTGTTCACCCATGCAATCGTTCATCATCCTTCTGTCTGTCTATCCATCCATCCATTCATTTATTCATCTGTTCACTTATTTATTTATCCACCATTTTTAATTCACCCAATCCTTTGTATATAACCTTGAACAAGTGACAGCCTCTGAGCCTCTGTTGCTCATCTATAAAATGCCTTGCAGAGTTCTTGTATAGATTGGTTGGGAAAATGTATATAAATTAATTATTTATTCAACATAAGGCTAATGTTTTATAAGCTTTTGCTGTGCTCATCGCATAGTCATCCCTCAATAAATGGCATCTATTATAATTATTTTAAAAGGGCAGAGGAGTGAGCAGTTGCTCACATCCGGGTGAGAGGGGAATCATAGAAGGCTTCCCCGAGGAGGTGGCATGTAATGCCTTAGAGCTGATCATCAGATAGGGTGATGGGAAATTACAGCGTTCCCTGACCCTCCTTGGGAGAAGGATTAGGCTAGAGTTAAGACAGCCCCCCCTCCCAGAGGCATCACAGTCCGGGTCCCTTCAGCCAGCATTTCCTGATTCCTCCCCACCCAGCTGCTGAGCACCCCCCTGCATGTGGCAGTCCGGACGGGGCACGTGGAGATCGTGGAACACTTTCTATCCCTGGGCCTGGACATCAATGCCAAAGACAGAGTGAGTGTCTGGGTTCCTTCATGGCCAGCCCCGCCATAGGGGGCTCCCTATGCCCCCTGCGGGCTCCCACATGCCCCCGTGGGCCATGCTGAATGTCTCACTGGTTCTAGGAAGGGGACAGTGCCCTGCATGATGCCGTGAGGCTCAATCGCTACAAAATCATCAAACTGCTGCTCCTGCACGGGGCTGACATGATGAGCAAGAACCTGGTAAGTTCACTCCTTTCCTGATTCAGTAAACAATGTGCACTGCTATCCTAGGCCCTGTGCTGGGCACTTGGAAGAAATACAGAACTGAGCAAGACTCGGCCAGCCTGCCCTTGGGACAGTCTCACAGTGGAGGGTTTCTCTGGGCCCCGGGAGATTGGGGGCCCACCCAGCTTCCCAACTCTCTCTATGCTTTTCTACATCCAGAAAATCTAAGTGGAGAAAACAGCCAGGAGGGACAGGAGGAGGATTTCCCAAAGGCCCCCAAGTAGACCACAGGGGGTCCTAATGTCCAGGCTCAGGGAGGCCAAAATCGTGGAGGGACAGAGCCAGAAGGAAGCTAAGCACTCAGTCAGCACGATTGTTCCCAGCACCCTGTGTTGGCTCCTGTGATCCTCCAGTTCCTTTAGGAACCTATGTCCCCCCGTCCAAGCTCTTCTTTGGGGCCCAGAGCAATCACAAAAGAGAGGAGAATTGGGTAAGGGAGGACCTTGACTCTAGAAAGGCTGGGGGGTGCAATATAGGGGTAGGGGATTAAGAGGTACAAACTCTTATGTATGATATAAGCTACAAGGATATATTGTACAACACGGAATATAGCAAATATTGTATAATAACTATAAGTGGAGTATAACCTTTAAAAATTGTGAATCACTGTATTGTGCACCTGTAACTTATATAATATTGTACATCAACTATACTTCAATTTTTTAAAAAAAAGCTAGCTATATGAAAGGAAAAAGAGAGGCTGAGGAGATAATGGGAGAGTTAGGAAGATAAGGGGAAGGTGTAAATGAGGGCTTCTCAACCTCACACTTTTTGGGCGGGATAATTCTTTGTCGTGGGGGGACTGTCCTGTGCATTATCGGATGTTTGAGCGGCGTCCCTGGCTTCTACTCAAGATGCCAGTAGCAACCCCTCCTCCGGTGTCATAACCAAAAATGTCTCCAGACATTGCCAGTTGCTCCCAGTTGGGAACCACTGGCGTAGATGAGGGCATCTCTTCGTACAGACTTCTGAATGGTGACTAGATATCCTCTTGTTTCCCCCAGAAAGGAAAGACCCCCACGGACCTGGTGCAGCTGTGGCAAGCTGACACCCGGCACGCTCTGGAGCACCCGGAGCCGGGGTCAGAGCAGAACGGGCTGGAGGGGTCTGCCGAGAGTGGGCGGGAGACCCCGCAGCCTGTGCCAGCCCAGTAAACGACTGTCCCAGCCCAGCCAGGCACCTGGCCTGTCCCCTGCGTACAGCCGGAGGGTCATAAGAATGGCCCCCAGAGCTGAGGACCACACCATTCCTCTGTGTACGCCCCGGGAGCACCCACAAACTACTGCAATTTTAAAAAAAGTCATTTTTGCTGTGTGTGATGTTCATTTCTATTTGTGCCTGAAATATTTAGGAATGAAGGAAGACTGGGAACAAGGGTGGGCTCAGGCAAGAGGGGAACTTGGAGCCCTTTGGCCCCCCTGAGCCAGTCCTGCTGCTTTTCCTAACAAGGCCTCTTTTTGCTTCTTTCCTGCCACCCCACTTCCCAAGTCCCAGCGTGGATCAGCTTCCCAGGGCACTTGTCCTGGGGTCCCCTCCTGGTGACAGCTGACCTGTGGGGCTGTGTGTGACCAGCACGGGCCTGTCACGTGGCAGGCTTGGTGGGAGGAGCTTGGCAGGGGAGTGGGGCAGTTGAGGGGTGGCAGATCACAGGCAGCTCTTCAACCAGCCAGCTTCGCCTCCCACAGGGAAGGGCCGGCTCAGCCAATCGGCTCCGCCCAGCTCGCAACGCGGAAGCCGGGAAGCCAGCCTGGCTCCTGGCTTTGGGGCTGGTAATTGTGGGAGGCGGGCTGGGCCCCACTGGAGGCACCCTTTTGTGTAAGGACCCCAGGAACCAGTCCTCCATCTGACCACAGGGACACTGGGTTGTGGCATTTCTCCAGCTGCTCCCCAGGGGGAGGGAAGATCTCCCTGGAGCCAACAGGCCTAGCCTCTGACCCTGGAAACACCCAGCCCAGGCCTGCCTGAGGGCCAACAAGTCAGGGTGCAGCAAATTTTTAACCAGACACATTGATCATTAACTGGGGTAGGAAGGAGTCCAAACTCAGCATCCCTCGGGGGGCAGAGACCAGCTGGGCTTTGAGCCTCCTGTGGAGATGCTGGGCCCCCGAGTCTGGTCCTCTGTGAGGCAGGGGCTGAGAAGGGCCTTGTCCAGCACCGTGGGGGGCTGGGCCTCGGGGGAGGGGAGGAAGGTGGACATCTCAGGCATCTACCCCCCTGTGACCACCCCCTTCACTGCCACGGCTGAGGTGGACTATGGGAAACTGGAGGAGAATCTGCACAAACTGGGCACCTTTCCCTTCCGAGGTAAGTGGGGTCTGTCCGCTGTGGGAGTTGGGGAGATGTGAATGACCCTGGTCTCCTCAGCCAGCAACCAGAGGAGGGTACACAGGCTCTTTCGTGCTGCTCTTGGTCAGTCGGGTACCCTGGGAGTCATTTTATTATGGGAGAGGAACAGAGGGCATTGGTCTGGAGTCAGGAGACAGGCAGGAAGCTAACTGCTGGCCTGTGATCTTGGACTGAATCTCGTCTGCCTCAGTTTCCCCAGCTGTAAACTGTTGAAGTTCTTAGCCCAGCGTTATTGTGAGGATCAAACTTGTGTGGGTGTGAAAGCCTTTGTCAACCAGCCACTCTGTGCAGGTGTGAGGGTAGCGGGGTGTCATGTGGCAGCCCCGCCAGCGGGCTCATCTCCCTCAAAGCCTTGTTTGCACACTCTCTTCTGGGCAAAGCCTCCCTCAGCCAAATTAATTCCTGTCCTGGATCTTCTGACTCATTTCCCCCGTTACACATGGGCCTCCCCTCTCTGAGATCAGGGACCAGATCATATTTGTGACACTCAACATACAACACAGCCACAGGCACGATAAATGAAGATAAAAGAAGCGGCAAATTCCACCCATCCTGCCCTGCCCACCCTCATCCATCACCCGTGACAGTTCCCTGAGGCAGTGCTCTCAATAGCCCCATTTCACAGACGGGAAGCTGGGGCTCAGAGTGACGAGATCACTTGCCCAAGGTCACTCAGCTAATAAATGGCTGAGCTGGGATTTGAACTCAGGTCTGACTGCACAGCCATGCTCGTTTTCACTCCACTGCACTGACTGATGAGTCGCTAGGCCAGATTCTAATAAATAGACCCTGATGGGCACCAACTTGGGAATGGAGTGGTTCCGACTGGGGTGATGCAGTGGAGCAGTTCGGAACACGCACTCTCGATTCAAACCACAGCTCGGCCACTGACTTAGCTGTGAGATAAATCTCTCTGAACCTCAGTTTCCCCATCTGACACGTGGGAGTAATAATGGCCACATCACAGGAGGGTTGGGAGAAGAATCTGAGAGAATGCAAGTGAAAGCATGCTGTAAATTGTGAAGGGCGATGTACATTACAAGGTGTGGATTCCAATGATAACGATGATTAGAATGACAGTATGATCGCCACTGCGGGCAGAGCCGCATTGTGACAGTGCCCGCTGGCCTGACTGAGACCCCATTCGTATCTCAGTGCTGAGGCGATGTGACCCTTCCCTAGCGGACAGTGAATGCCCTGTGGACGTCCACACTGAGCAGTGACACAAACTCTAAGTACACTTCTGCTGGGGCTCAGCTCATCGGAGCCTGAGGGTTTGGGCTGAGGCCCGGATCTCTTGAAGCAAAGTGAGAAGCTCCTTGAATCTCTAAGCGAAGACTCTGCTTCACCTCCCAGGTTCAAGGACACCCTAGTGCAGGGGGTGGGGAGGGTAGACTTTGCATCCAGTGTCTGCCTGCGCCCCAGGCTCTTCTCTGGACCCTTCCTTCCCCCTCCTCCCAACTCACTGCTGCAGTGGGGACAGGGGTGCCTAGGAGCACAGGCTGCAGAGGGTTTGGCAGGCTGGCCACTGGTAAACTACGCAGGCACCAGCTCCCACCTCAGCTCTCTCTTACCCCCGCACGTGGGGGAGCGGGGCACTGTGTAGAAGAGCCCAACACCCGGAGTTAGAAGACCTGTAGGAGTTCTAGTTCTGCCAGTTACAGCGACCTTGGAAAAATCACTGAAACTCTCTGATCCGGCTTCCTCATTTTAGAATGGGAACTGGGCCACAGCGTTCAACATAGTCCTCCCAAGGAACCCAAACCCGAGGCCCTGGCACAGACAACATCGGGCCGTAGGGCCCAGTCACAGCTCGCAGGATGCAGCCAGGATGCCCGGGAAGGGAGCAGTGAGCCACTCTAGCGCGAAAATCTATGTCTCTCTTGCTGGATCCTCACCCCCTTTTGCAGCCCAAACTCAGGGGCAGGGGAGGGAACCATCACATATCACATTGCCAGGGCCTCCTGCAATGAGTTAAAGGTCCTCCAAAGAGCAGATGGGAACCTGCCCTTGATGAATCAGTGAAGAGTTAAGAGATTCTTCTGAAAGGCATTGCCTGAAACTGTGCAGCTCTATTTATTATTTACTTATTTTTTTCAGCATAGTTAATTTGTACTAATTATTTGAATAAAGAGTATTCTTTTTAAATAAAACTTATGACCGGAGACCAGAGGGAAGGGTTTTTGCAGAAGGGCCATTGCTCCCTGAACTCACACCCACAAACAACCTCAGAGATGAACTTTGAATTGTTATTTCCAAATGAGGTTAGTGGATGACCCCAGAGTTACTCCAGCAGGATCAGGGAGATGATGATTCCCAGAAAACCTTAAGCTTCTGTCTTATTCCCTTATTATGAAGGAAAGACTATGGTTTCTTGTGATAAGGTATAATATTTTGTGTATATTAAAGCCATTAGTTTGTTAAATAAAATATTTTGTTTAAAATATCACAATTTTTATAACCCTATTTGGCATTGAAAAATGTGTCATATGCCTCTGGGAGTGGCCCAGGCCTGTTTCTACCCTGAGAGGCCCTGGGTATAACTTGGGTTTGATGGTCAGACTCTCAGCCATCTGTACCTACAGAGAGCCTGGCCAGCTGGCCCACCCACTCATAACCTGAACTGTGCCCACTTACAGGGGAGTTGGGGGCAAATTCTGGGTTTGCAGGTGCATCACTAAGGCAAGAGGTAGCAGCCCCCATCCTGAAATGACCCCAGGGATCTGGGACGGGCTGAAGTCTCCTGTCCTGTGTATTCTGCCTTCTCAGCCTACTGCTTGTCTTCCCCCCAATTGTGACCTCATGTTATTCCAGAATGAGCTCCTTTCTGGACCCCTTTGGCTTCTGGACCCTCTCTGTTATGGGGCTGGGGGCTGTAAGTGGGGATGGAATGCACTGAGCTGGCAGTGGGGCTAGGCCCTTCATGGAGGGAGACACTAGCCTTAGGCAGCCAGGAATGGATGCCAGCCCAGCCAAGGGGGTCTTTCCACCATGGCCAGCTTGACCCAGCAGCCTCTGCCCCTTGGGCGCCATCAGATGGGGAGGAAGAGAAACCAAAGACTGGAGGATAAGAAGGCCTGAGTTGCAGAATAGGTCACAAGCAGGAGGCAGAAGGGACTCAGAATTGGGGAAGCTACCCTTCCACTGACCTTGGGGACAGCTGTTAGGGTGGGAGAAAGGTCCCAGGCCTCAGCCCATGCCTGTCAGACTAGACATAAAAGATCCTGTGGCCTTTCCCCGCCCCGCCCCTCAACCAGCTTCCTCACAATGGGGTTCATTGCTGAGGTGGGAGGGGCATTCTAGGGAGGGCACAGCGGGGGGCCTGCCTGCCAGACAACCTCAGGGAGACTGTCCTTTCAAGCATGAGTCATACCATCTGGGCTCCCCCACTCTCAGTGTGCTCTTAGCTCTGCCCGCCTGGCGTGGGGTCCTGGAGACCTTCTTGGAGCTCATCCAGCAACCATCATGCAGGGTGGTGCTGGGGACCGCCCTCTTACTCGGAGGTGGAGGCCTCATGTTGTGGATGCAGAGGAAGAGGAGAAGGAAGACAGATTCTGAGACTGCACAAGACGAGCAAGAGCCACCAGAAAGCGAAAAAGCCAGGAATGAGAGCTGGATCAAATCGCACTTTAGCTGTCTTTCCGAAGAGAAGCTGGCTGCCGGCAGCAACTCCACCTGCAGCCACAGCGCCGGGGCCAGCAGAGGCGGTGCCGCTCCCCAGCCTGAGAGTGGCAGCGGGGAGGCCAGCACCACGATTCGCGTGGAGACCTTCACCACGAGGCAAGGAGAAGAGGGCACGGCTCTTCACCGGGAGCCCTTGACCAGCAAGCAGAGGATGTCTGGGACCTCAGTGACCAAAGAGACCCACAAGGAGTCTGGGAAATCCTCGTCCACGGATGAGGCCACGTGGGCCGCCGTGGCTGCCTGTACCAAGGAGATTGACACCAAGGGGCAGCAGCTGGCTGCCTCCATGTTGCAGCGTGCCGCGGCTTGCCAGAACTCAGGCCACCTGGAGTCCACGGACATCAGGCAGGAGGAGCTGAAGGCCCTCGAGGAGGTGGAGATGAAGCTGAAAGGGAATTTCCTCACCCAGCAGGAAACCACCACAGCTGGTGCCAACCACATGCACACCTTCCATAGCCATTGCCACCATGGCCACGAGGGCTATCCAAGCCACCCGAGCCACCCGTGCCACAGCCTGCCGAACCACGGCCACCAGGCCTACCAGCCCTTTAAAGCCACCTAACCACAGATGGAGGTGCCCCTTCCCCCCACAGGGCTGGCACACAATCACAGGCATCCTATGTGGTCCATCTCTCTGATGGGGCAAACTATGTGGCCCAGATGCTGCTCAAACCCCTTCTTTGTCAGGCCCTCACAAGGGTCCCGGGCCCCTTGGATTCTGTGAGCAGGGTCTGCCACTGATGGCCCCTGATGGAGGGAGAGCTGGGGGGAATTGAAGCAGCTGAGACAGACTCACAGGCCACGGAAGACCCACCAAGAGAAGATGCACGAGGCAGATCCCAGGAGTAGCTGAGAGCACCACGCTGATGCCAGCTGCCTGGAACTGAGCCAATAAAGCCTTGTATACCCTCACTCTGAATCTGAGGGCTTTGTGGCCAGCCCCAGGTCTGGGCGGGCCTCTGGGGAGAGGGTTCCTCCTCCCACAGTCCTCTTCGTGTGGACTGATTCGCGACTCCATAAATCGGCCTCCCGGGTCTCAGTTTCTGGGCGTGGGGAATCTCCAGGGGGCTCAACCGCCACCGACCTGCTGCTGCCAAGGAAGGAGGGAGCAACCGGGTGTTGGGGGGAGTGGGGAGAGACAGGCTTTGAGAAGCCAGGAAGTAAGCAGGGGTGGGATGTAGGTCACCCTGTGTACTGCCGCTCTCTCCCTGCCCGCACTGGGATCCGTGTTGGTGCCTCCCCACCACCTACCTTCAGAGCTACTGTGTGATATGCTCTCTCTTCTCGTTCATGCTACTCTTGCTGGGGCTGCCTCTGCTGCAGTACTGCTAAACTGTAGTAGGATTAGTACTACCAGTAGCTCCGCCCGCCTTTTTTTGAGTGTTTAGTATATGCCATGCTCTGTGTTGTGTTACGGCACAGTCCCATGAGGAAGGTATTATGTTATCTCCATTTTGTAGATGAGGCTCAGAGATGTAATTTTCCTGAGACGGTCTAGACAGTAAGTGATGTTGCTGGGGTCAGAGCCCAGCTTGGCCTGACTCCAAAGCCCGTACCCCGAATCCCTACCCTGTGCTGCCCCTGAGTCCGATGGCCACCATCCCCCAATAGGTCTATCTCTCTTATACTTATCCCTGTCCTCTTCCCACATGTCCTGACACTTGCTGTGTCGTCCGGCAAGCCTGGGACTCTCCTTGCCTCCTCTTCCTGGGTTTCATGAAGCCATTTCTGGGGCAAGCAGTGACCCCCAGTTAGGCAGTTAACGGGAGGCAGCTGTCTCCCCCATGAAACTTGAGAGAAGTCAGCTACATGGCACTGTCTAACCTCCAGTGTCTCCTTTACGTAGAAATTTCTTACCATTTGCATCTATTATGGATTTACCAGTGGTTCCCAACCTGTGGGCCTCCAACTCCAGGAAGAAGGTGCCCAGAATCATTGCAAAGGATGGGTAAATCTATAAACACCCTAAATGTTGTCAATTGATTTTATGGAGCGTAGTTGGGAGTATTTGAATATTTTTGACATTACTAATAAGTGACTTTATATAAATGTTGATATGTGTGTCTGTGAGTGTGTGTGTGTGTGTGTGTGTGTGTGTGTGTGTGTGTGTGTATTTAAAGTACTTCATAGTAGGGACTTCCCTGGCGGTCCAGTGGTTGAGACTCCACGCTTCCACTGCAGGGGGCGCAGGTAAGATCCCTGGTTGGGGAACTAGTATACCCCATGCCGCACAGCGCAGCCAAAAAAAAGAAAAAAAAAGTACTTCATAATAAAAATCTTAATTGGAAAAAAATGGGGTCAATCATACTGGAAAATGTTGGAAGCTGCTAATTAGACGGAAAGCAAGAGCAGTGAGGTTTGGCTTCTGCAAGTGATCGTTAAAATGCATGCATTTATCTGGAAGACCTTAAATCCCTTATTAAAAACTTATTACATAAAATTTCAGATTAGCTAATTATGACTTTGGAATCTTAACTTTTAAAAAGTTTCAAACTGGCAAAATTCAAATAAAGTCTGTAGTTAGTATTGTACCAATGTTTAAGTCTCTGGTTCTGATCATTGTACTCTAGTTAGGTAAGATGTTGTCGTTAGTGGGGGCTGGGGGAGGGATGTATGGAAATGCCCTGTACCATTTTTGCAACTTTCCTGTAAATTGGAAAATAGTTCAAATTAAAAGTCAAAAAAGTTTTCAGACAATTTAGTTAAGAGTGATATCAAAGTTTTATTACAGTTGTGCTGCAAGGAAAATAGCTTCTAAGCAGCCAACTCAGGTATATACTCTTGGTAAGGATATTTTTATAAGAAAAGAGAATGGTTAAATCATTGTTAGACTAGATAGAAAGAAGAGAGGTTAACAGTCACTAGACTCTTGTCTGAGAGTCCAGTGGGAGAGTGGCTGGTTTCCCAGATCAAGGCTTACTCCCATTAAAGCTCATTAGGAAATTGCCTAAACATTTCTTTTTTTCCTAGTGGGAGGTTATGAATTACATCATGCAAAAAAGTTCTGCCCTAGACCAGGTTTGGGACAATTTTCCTTTTATACAACAAATTATCAACGCACATGTCAACAGGCAGTGTGCTGGGTGTCACGAAGGAGGCCAAAATGAGGAGGACACCATCTTTGATCTTGATGCTTCTAGACAAGGTAGGGCAAGTGCTGGGCAAGGACAAAATTCTATGGAGCACAAGGGAGAGGGGGATTAAGGAAAGGCTTCGTGGTTCTTGCAGAATTTGAGGGGCTGCAACTAGGGAGGTGTTCTGGGCAGAGAGAAAGGTGCAGGAGCAAAGGTGTAGAGGCAGGATGATGGCAGTGTGTCTGGGGACTCTGACAGTCAGTTTGGCTGGAGGGGAACATTTAGAGATAGGCAAAAGGGAGGAGGAAAAGCCCGAAAAGTGACTCCAAAACCTCAAGGCAAAGAGAACTTAGGAGACTGTCCCATCCAATTTCCTCATTTCACAGCAGAGGCCAGTTTGAGAAATTTTGCCAAGTCCCAACAGGTGGGGGTAGGGCAGATTGAAGGGTTCTGAGGATCTCTATGCATTTTTGAGTAGGCAGCAGGGAAGGACAAGGAATAGGTAATGGAAGTTCAGAGGAGAGATGTCCAGTGAAGGCTTGATCCCAGGAAGACTTCTTGGAGGAGGTGGCAATGATGATGGGTCAAGGGGCATAACACTGACTGGGGATACTCCTTACATCAAAAAGACTGTGATTCCTTTTGGCTACAGTAAATCACCCTGTTGCTTGTGTGTCCTCAGCCCCCATCTACTCCCCTTACCAAGACTTTCTGGCTCCCCAGAGCAGCCAGAATAACCATGGGGGCAAGGGAGAGAAGCTTCTGAAATGAGCCTATTTCCTCTTAGAACTGGAGGGGGCCTGAGAGGTTCCTGAGTGCAGCCTTCCGTCCCACACCAGCCATCCTCCCCCTCCTCAGACTGAAAGTTGCCACCCTCCTGATTTAAGGCTTGAGCACTCCTCTGACTAATATAATGATTACAGCTAACATATTGAATGCCAGGTTCTAGCTATTCCAAGCACTTTACAAATAGTATCTCATTGAAACTTCACAAGTCTTGAAAAAGGGCACCAATATTACCCCCATTTTTCAGTTGGGGAAGCTGAGGTTTGGTTAAACCATTTGCCCAAGGGCTCAGAGCTGGCAAGGGGCCACATTGGGAGTAAAACCCGGGCTCTGACAACCCGACTGTGCTGCTCCCTGCTTCCCCACCGCTCACTTTCCTCACTCCCCACCCATCTGGAACCCTGGCCTTTTCCTCTCTTTTAGCCCCACCTCTACACCACAGTGGCACATTAGGCCTGAAACTGGACATCTGGTCAAGGAGAAGGAGGGGGCTCTTGGCAGTATCAGTTCACAGACTTCAAAGTGCTTGCTTTCTCGTACATTTTCTCATTTGAGCCTTTAAGACAGCCCTATCAGGTAGGATTGAAGTGACTTTATTGTCGTCCCAAAGAAAAGGAAATGGGGTCTCAGCGATGTGACTTGCCCCGTAGCCAGAGGGACTGGAGTCCAGCGCTTGCCTGACTCTACCACACTTCCTCTTCCCCAGCCTGGCATCTCTTCCTTCTTGGGAGTCAGGCCCGGGTCGGATGCTCCCTTAAATGAAATGAGGAGAAGCCACTAGGAGTCTTTTTTTTTTTTAATTTATTTAATTTATTTATTTTTGGCTGCGTTGGGTCTTCATTGCTGTGCGCGGGCTTTCTCTAGTTGTGGTGAGCGGGGGCTACTCTTCATTGTGGTGCGTGGGCCTCTCACTGCAGTGACCTCTCGTTGCAGAGCATGGGCTCCAGGCGCTTGGGCTTCAGCAGTTGCAGCATGCAGGCTCAGTATTTGTGGCATGCAGGCTCAGTAGTTGTGGTGCATAGGCTTAGTTGCTCGGTGGCATGTGGGATCTTCCCGGACCAGGGCTCGAACTCGTGTCCCCTGCACTGGCAGGTGGATTCCTAACCACTGTGCCACCAGGGAAGCCCCCCACTAGAAGTCTTGAGCACAGGGGCCTGCTTCGCCCACCCAGGACAGCTCAAGACCCAGCTGTCCTGCTGTTTAGACCAAGTCCAACTGTGGGGACTGGAGGCTTCTGGAACTGACCACCAGAATGAAAGGGGACTTGGGAGTGAGTGACTGTGTCTGGAGACATGTCTGAAGCAAGAAGCCCCCTTCAAGGGGGCTGGCAGGAAATGTTGCGGAGGCCGTGGCAAAAGCTTGATCTCTAAATTCTTAGCCAGAGGGTGCTGGTCCAATCGTGGCTGGATTGGAGCCCTCTCTGGGGTTGGCAACTCTGCAAGTGGGATGATGCACTGGGAAATCACTGTGGCCTTATGGAGCAAGACAGAAGGAGGCTCCCACCATAGGCCCCTAGCCTGACACGGAGGAATTGATCCTGAGGAGGCAATCCAACAGAAGCCAAAATCTATTTGCCTCAAGATGTTCCCTGCAGTGTCACCAAGGCAAAAAACTGGGGGAAATATGCTAAGTATCCTGTGAGCTCTTCTGGCAACCCACTCAGTGGACTTTAACGGTATAGTGAACAGCACAGAGAAAGGTTTGTGGTGTAAAGCTGTCTCCCCATCACACTGTGTCCCCTTAAGGATGACTCACAGGAACAATCTCTCTTTGTCCCAGTGCCAGGAAACTCTGTGTTTCTCCAGGGCAGCTGCTTTGCTTTATCTTGATTTCTACATACCTGTCAGCTGACCACGTTTCCCTTTTAGCTTTGACTGTCGGGAAGCTCCAAATCAAATTTCTGGCCCATCAGAACTGTATGGCAGGGATTTTGTATACTAACATTGCCCCTGGCTTTCTTTTCTTTCCTTCCTCCCAAACGGTCTTCTATTTATTAATAATCTTCGTTTATTGTATGCTGTATTTAAGAAAAAAAAATTTGGAATGGAATGGAGAGGAGAAAACAGGAAAGAGAAAGTAAAACGAAAAAAGCTGAGAGGAAAATGGTTTAACCTTTCGTTTAGATTCAGCTGAAGAGCATCAATTCTACTGGTCTCTCATGGATATAAAAGGGTTGACACCTTTAACTGGTAAAGTTAGAAATCTCACAGATGATGGCTAAAAAAGGAAAATGCAAAATAAAATAATGAGATGTCATTTTCCACCCAGAAAATTGGCAAAAATTAGTTCTGACAATACTCAGTATTGGCATGGCTGAGCACTAACAGTTTTTTCTGTGTGCTGCTGGGCTATGAACTGGCTAATTGGAATTTTGGCACGTGAAGATGCATTTACATGCGACTCAGCCTTTACACACCTAAGTATCAAAACAGAGAAACTTTTAAACGTGTTTGTTTCAGCATTGTCTGTAATAGCAAAATTAGGATGTATTCTAAATGTCATCAAAGGGAGAATGAAAAGTAAATTGTGGTCTAACTTCACAAGAGAATATTATACAGCAATGAAAATGAATGAATCAGAGCTCCCTGTACTGCTGTGGCCAAGGTGCAAAACACAATGGTGAGCAAAAATGGCAAACTGCAGAATGTTATGTAAGTGTGATTCCATTTCTATAAAGTTTTAAATGGCAAAACCCATCTTATATATTGTTTATGGGTCCAGATGTATGTTTTAAGGGTATAAAGACATGAATGGGAACAATAACCACTTGAGACACACCAGAGATGAGGAAGAGGAGGGTGACGGGGTGGGGGGCGGGTGTCGTGGGCGCTGGGTACACGGATGTGGATTCTATTATTAACTATTCTTTTTGGCATGCCTGAAGTATCTCATTAAGACAAAGAAAAATGGTGTGAACACTGTCACCGCAACTGGGTAGCACACTCTGCCTGCATCAGGACAAAGATGGGAAGGAAATGTGTGATAAACTGTGGTGTCGGGGAGGTAGGAGCCTGGGTGAGCGTAAGTCCAACATCTGCTTTTTCACAAGCACGTGGGAAGGTGTCGCCTCTCTTGCAGGCTTCGTGGTCCAGGGCTCCAACGGCGAGTTCCCCTTCCTGACCAGCAGTGAGCGCCTGGAGGTGGTGACCCGCGTGCGCCAGGCCCTGCCCAGGGACAAGCTCCTGCTAGCCGGCTCGGGCTGCGAGTGTGAGACCTTAATGCCCCGGCCCTGGCGGTAGCTGCTGGGGGCGGGGGCAATCTCCCTGACCTGGGGCTGGGTCCGGTCTAGCGCTTGCTCTGTCTCTTCTGCGCCGCGCCCCTTGCTTGCCCCAGGGTCCTAGCCCAGTCCTCTGCCTCCTGCCCTCGCCCACCGGGGCCTGTAGGGAAGACTTCCTCCTTCCTCCTGCAGCCACTCAGGCCACGGTGGAGATGACGGTGAGCATGGCCCAGGTCGGGGCTGACGCCGCCATGGTGGTGACCCCCTGCTACTATCACGGCCGCATGAACAGTGCCGCCCTCATTCACCACTACACCAAGGTGGGTGTGAGGGGTGGGTGTGGGCTTGAGGTCTGGGGCCAAGAGGAAGCTGGATGAGGCAGAGATGCTGCCTGGGGAGGGGAGGGGAGATGAGAGAAGCTGGGAGCAGAGTGGTGAGCCTACTTCCCATGAATGGCGGCTTTGGGAAAGGAGAGGGATGCCACCAGGTACCAGCTGTGTGACAGTGGGTGACTGACCTAACCAAGCTGTATTGCTGTTTCCTCCCCTCCCAAACGGGAGGAATAATGGAATCTTCCTCCAGGGTGGTTGTGAGGACTAAATTCAATCAAAACATAAAGGATAAAGGACTTAGAACTGTGCCTGGCGCACAGAAAGCACTCCTAAGTATTAGCCAGGACTAGTGCTTGCAATCAGGGTGCATAGCACTCTGACTTCTAGCCCAGCAGGTGGGCCAGTCCAGGTAGCCCTGCAGAGACCCGAGCCCGGACCGCCTCGGGCCTGGGGCAGCTGCCCTCTCCTCTCTTCCCTGTGCCCCTCAGGTTGCTGACCTGTCTCCAATTCCTGTGGTGCTCTACAGTGTCCCAGCCAACACGGGGCTGGACCTGCCTGTGGATGCGGTGGTCACGCTTTCCCAGCACCCGAATATCGTGGGCATCAAGGACAGCGGTGGTGATGTGAGTGGCAGCAGCTCTCGGCTGGGGCACCCTCCTCCTCTTCTCTTTTGCTACCAACTTCTGGGCAGCTCTGGGACCCGCTTCAGTCCTGGGCTCCTGTGTGGGTTCCCTCTGTCCTGTGGGCTCTCTGGGGTTCGTGTGAACTCTGAGGCATCTCTCTGGGACCTAGGCTCTCATTCTCCCACACTTGCCCAGCCCCCATCCAGGCTGGTGGCAGAGCCTGTGGGCCCAGCTCTCACACCAGGTTTGCCGTTACAGGTGACCAGGATCGGGCTGATTGTTCACAAGACCAGGAGGCAGGATTTCCAGGTGCTGGCTGGATCAGCCGGCTTCCTGCTGGCCAGCTATGCCGTGGGTAGGCCTCTCACTGCTCTCAAACTGTGATGAGTGACCAAGATATACACAGGCAGCTGGGTTCTGCTGGGAGAGATGGTGAGGGCCAGGACTGGGTGTAGAGGGGGCCTTTGCCAGCCTGCCTGCTCGGAAACCTCAGAGGTCTGGCACACTGCTTACTTATCTGAATAGTGGGTGCTTGTGAGTGACCTTGTTGGGCAGAGGAGGGTGGCCGAGTACAATCCCTGGCCTGTAGGGGGGATGCCTACAGTTCGCTCTAAGTCCCAAGCTCCCTGCTTAGGTGACAAATTTAGCTCCTTTAATCTCACCTTGTAAATCATTCTCTGAGGGAAGAGGCCTTGGGGCCCTTCGCACGAGTCTGGGAGTGCATTTTCCTCTCTCCGTGGCTCCAGGCCAGAATGAATTGTCAGGTCTGCGGGATTGGACTGGGGATCTTCAGCTGCCTGATCAGACTCTGTTCCAGTCCAGGATCCTAGGAATGTCACCATTAGACCAACTGCTCTTATCTGCTTGGGGTCAAGGTCCTTGGGTTCAGACTGGATTTTAGCCAAGGAGGGGAGGGAAGCATCTGCTCCCTTCAGCTGAAGCCCCAGTGAGTGTAGATTTGAGTTACTTTTCCAACGATTCAGGGGAAAATGCTGGTTCCTATTCTCTCTTGTCTCTGCAGACTTTGACTTGTAGTATAGGTCCTGCGTAGCTCCCCTCTGCCTTGTCACAGTCTCTAAAGGGGAGAGTAGAAGGGACCCATTTATACTTCATTCCTGAAAGTGTGGTAGATGGAAATATCACAGGCTCTGGAAGTTGGGGATCTCAGCTAGAATCTGAGCTCTGCCATTTATTCACTGAGAACCAACAGGGCAAGGTACATGACCTTTCCGGGCCTGAGTTTCTACTCTGCAAAGCAGGGAGGTGTTATGAGGATTAGAGAGCATTGGCCCTATGTCTGCCATAGTGCTCGGCACATAGTAGGTTTTCAATAAATGGCATCTGTATTAGCTCATTTGAGCTATATTAGCATTGGCTTGAAATGCCTACTCTCTCTCCAGTCTTGAGGCCACTCTGCTTTGAGTCACTCCTAACTAGCTTTGGAATCACACTCACAGGCTTGCAGAAGTGGCAGGAACCTGAGATCACAGCCAGCCGGTTTTCATTGCCCATATGAGAACAAAGAGAACCAGAGAGGGTTGAAGACTTGTCCAAGTTCATGCAGCCAGTGGGAGGAAATGCCAGGTCTCCTGACTATGTCTAGTGCTCTTTCCCCTCCCCTAACCTCTCCCTCACTGCTGTCCCAGGCTGAATTCACTGGGGGGAATAAAATTTCAGTAGAGCAAAGTCTTCCCATCCACTCCATCCCCTTCCAGGGCTGATGAGTCAAGGGGCTATTGGAGGATCGTGGAGGTGTCAACTGGCAGGTGGGACTTTACTCTGTGGGGGGAGGTGGGGGAGGGGTGTGCAGGGAAGGAACTGTCCTTGAGTTAGCCTTCAGGCTCTGCTCCCTGCCCCTCAGCCTGTGGGAGTCTATTTTGAATATGCTGGAAATGTTCTCTCTGGAAATCTGTACTCTGTGAACTCACAGAGCATGTCTCAGATGTGGCTAGCCAGTGGCCTAGAAATGCACAGCCTGTCTGCCCAGAACAAAGAGGTGCTGGGGACCAGGATTTGGAATTCTCTGCAGGCAGAGGCTCTGGTTGGTATTCTGCATCTTACTCTGTGGCAGGGGCTGTGGGGGGCGTGTGTGCCCTGGCCAATGTCCTGGGGGCTCAGGTGTGCCAGCTGGAGCGACTCTGCCTCACAGGGCAATGGGAAGACGCCCAGAAGCTGCAGCACCGCCTCATCGAGCCAAACACGGCGGTGAGTTCCCAGCCAGTGGACCCAGCGTGGGGGTGGTCTGTGTCCTCATTGGAACAGGAGCCAGTGCTGGCACAGGGGTCCCCACTTGGTCTCTTCCCTTTCAGAAAGTCCTTTTAGAGAACATCCCAGTGTGGGAACTCTTTGTGCCTCCCCAGAAAATCTTGACTTCAGGAACAAAGTTGAGCCACATTGGTTCTCAAACTTACGTGTGCATTAGAATTCATTTAGGGAGCTGGTTAAAATTCTGCTCCTTTAGGCTCAGGAACAGTCATTGAGACAAGCATCCTCGGTGATTGTGACATCAGGAATCCTGGAACCTTACTTAGAGATGCACTGCCTAAAGAGAGGGAACCATGGGTCTTTATGTCAGCTTTATAAGGGGCCAGATCCTGAAAAATAGAATGATTGAGAGTAATAAAGGAGTGGGAAGGCTGGAGGTATTCAGAGCGCAGCTTTCCCAGGAAAGTCCTGTCTTCAAATAATCCATTCTGTAGTCAAATTGTGTACCCCAACTCTGTGCTGGGTAAGTCAAGGAGAAGAGGCAAGATGGAATGCTTGTCAATTGCAGGCAGTGTTGTGCTGAGCCATATTGGAGTCTGAGGCAAAAAGAAAAACGTGTGTCCCTGGAGACATGTTTTTATTCATATTTTAAATTAAACTTTTAATTTTAGGATAATTGTAGATTCACATGAAATTATAAGAAACAATACAGGGAGATCCCATGTACCCATTACCCTGTTTCCCCCAATGGTAACATCTTAAAAAACTATAGCATGGGGCTTCCCTGGTGGCGCAGTGGTTGAGAGTCTGCCTGCTAATGCAGGAGACACGGGTTCGAGCCCTGGTCTGGGAAGATCCCACATGCCACGGAGCAGCTGGGCCCGTGAGCCACAGCTGCTGAGCCTGCGCGTCTGGAGCCTGTGCCCCGCAACGGGAGGGGCCGCGATAGTGAAAGGCCCGCGCACCGCGATGAAGAGCGGTCCCCGCACCGCGATGAAGAGTGGCCCCCACTTGCCGCAACTAGAGAAAGCCCTCGCACGAACCGAAGACCCAGCACAGCCAAAAATAAATAAATAAATAAATAAATAATAAAAAAAAAAAAAAAAAAAAAAAAAAAAATTTAAAAACTATAGCATGAAATTACAGCCAGGATTTTGACATGTATACAGTCAAGATACAGACTATTTCCAGCTCCGTGAGGATCCGTCGTGTTATCCTTTTAGAGCCACACCTACTCACCTCCTGCCCCCACCCCCTCCTTAACCCCTGGCAATCACAAATATGTTCATTTTTATAATTTTATCAGTTCAAGACTGTTACATAAATGGAATCAGATAGCCTATAACCTTTTTATTTCCTCTATGAACAAATCTTTTTTTTTTTTTTTTTTAGTCTGTAACCTTTTGAGATTTGCTTTTTTCACTCAGCATAATTTTCTGGAGATTCATTCAGGCACATGTAAGCAATAGTTCCTTTTTATTGCTGAATAGTAGTTCACGGTGTGGCCATAAACAGCTTGTTTAACCATTCACTTGGTGAAGGAAAGCTGGTTGTAAAGCTGCTATGTACATTTATGAACAGGTTTTTGTGTGACCATAAGTTTTCATTTTTCTGGGATAAATACACAATTGGTGGGTCGTATGTTGTTTGCAAGTTTAGTGTTTTAAGAAACTGTTTTCCAGAGTGAGTGTACCATATTGTATTTACATCAATGTAAATGTATGCGTGACCCAGTTTCTCTGCATCCTCATCAGCATTTGGTGTTGTGACTTTTTTTTTTTTTTTGCCATTCTGATAGGCATGTTGTGACATCTCATAGCGGTTTTAATTTACATTTTTCTGATGGCTAATGCTATTGAACATCTTGTCATGTATTTATTTGCCATCTATATATCCTCTTAGAAGAAATGTCTGTTTATGTCTCTTGCCCATTTTCCAACTGGATTTTTTTTTTTTTTTTTTTTACTGTTGAGTTTTGGAAGTTCTTTATACCTTTTAGATACTAGTCCTTTGTCAAAAATGTGGTTTGCAAATATTTTCTCCCAGTCTGTATCTTGTCTCGTCATTCTCTTAACAGATCTTTTGCAGAGCAAAAGTTTTTAATTTTGAGGAAGTCCAATTTATCAATATTTTCTTTTATGTTTATGCTTTTGATGCAAGTCTAAGAACTCTTTGCCTAGCACTAGATTGTAAAGTTTTTCTATTTTTTTCCTAAGAGTTTTATATTTTACAAGCCTGTGACCCATTTTGAGTTAATTTTTGTAAAACGTATGAGACTTAGATCAAGGTTCATTTTTTTTCTGTTCTTTTTTGGCCTGTAGCTATCCACTTGCTCCAGCACCATCTGCTGAAAAGATGGATCTTTCCTTTACTGAAGTACTTTTGCACTTTTGTCAAAAATCAGTTGGGTGTATTTGTGTGGGTCTATTTCTGGATTCTCTATTCTCTCCATTGATCTATCCCTCTACAGTACCATACAGACTTGATTATTGTAGGTGTGTAATAAATCTTAAAATCAGATTTTAAGATTTTAAGCTAGACTGATTCCTCCCACTTTGTTCTTTTTTTCCCCAAAAAATTGTTTTAACTAATCTAAATCCTTTGTCTTTCCATATAAATTTTAGAAAAATATTGTGTATGTCTACAAATACTTGCTGGAATTTTGATAGGAATTGTGTTAAACCTGTACACCAATTTGGGAACAATTGACATTTTTACTGTGTTGTCTTCAAATCCTTGAATATGGTATGTTTCCATTTATGTAGACCTTCTTTGATTTATTTCATCAGCATTTTGCAGTTTTTGGCAAACCAGTCCTATACAAGTTTTGAGAGATTTACACCTAAGTGGCTCATATTTTTTGAGTGATTATAAATGATATTGTATTTTTAATTTCACTATTCATATGTTCATTGCTAGTATGTATAGGAACACAGTTGATTTTTGCTTCTTTATGTTGTATCATATGACTTTGCTGAACTCACTTATGGGTTCTATGAGATTTTTTCTATATTCCTTGGGATTTTCTACATAGACAATCATATCATCTACACATAGGGAATGTTTTATTTCTTTCTTTCTGATCTGCATACCTTTTATTTCCTTTCTTGCCTTATTGCACTGGCTAGAACTTCCTGCACTATGTTGAATAAGAGTAGGGAGAGTGGACATCCTTGCCTTGTTTCTGATCTTAAAGAAAAGCATTCAGCCTTTCACTGTTAAGTACAATGTTAGCTGTAGGTTTCTGTAGATGCTCTTTTTCAAGTTGAGGAAGTTCTCCCTCATTCTAGTTTTCAGAGAGTATTTAAAAATCATGAATGGATGTTGAATTTTTGTCAGATTTTTTCTGCATTGGTTGATTTGATCATGTGATTTTTTCCCCCTCTTTAGCCTGTTAATATGGTGAGTTACATTAATAATTTTCAAATATTGAACCAGACTTGTATCCCTGGGATAAACCCCACTTGCACATGGTGTATAACTCTTTTTATATATTGCCAAATTCCATTTGCTAATATATATATATTTTTAATTAATTTATCTATTTATTTTTGGCTGTGTTGGGTCTTCGTTTCTGTGCGAGGGCTCTCTCCAATTGTGGCAAGCGGGGGCCACTCTTCATCGCTGTGCGCGGGCCTCTCACTGTCGCGGCCTCTCCCGCCGCGGAGCACAGGCTCCAGACGCGCAGGCTCAGTAGTTGCGGCTCACGGGCCCAATTGCTCCGCGGCATGTGGGATCCTCCCGGACCAGGGCTCGAACCCGTGACCCCTGCATCGGCAGGCAGACTCTCAACCACTGTGCCACCAGGGAAGCCCTTGCTAATATTTTATTAAGGGTTTTTCCTGCCTATATTCATGAGAGATATTGGTATGTAGTCCTTTTTCTTTCTTCCTTCCTTCCTTCCTTCCTCCCCCCACCCCTTTCTTTCTCCCTTCCTTCCTTCCTTCCTTTCTTTTCTTTTCTTTTCTTTTCTTTTCTTTTCTTTCCTGTCTTTGTCTGATTTTGGTATCAGAGTAAAAATAGCTTCGTTAATTGTTTGGGAAGTGTTCCCTCCTCTTCTGTTTTCTGGAAGAGACTGTGAGAATTGGTGTTAAGTCTTCTTTAAACATTAAAAAACAATTCTCCAGTGAAACCATCTGGGCCTGGAGATTTCTTTTTTGGGAGTTTAGAAATAATAATGGCTCCACACTAGGCCTCTACGGATACCTCCCTAGCTGGAAGGGGTAGAAGTGCCTTCTTATTGCTACCCGTGTGGCCTCCAATGACATCTTGAGTGTGTCTGGTGGGGTGGCCTCCTTAAGGGTGGGCAGTGGTCAAAGTTCTGTCTCTCCTCGTTAGGCCTCTTCTGAGACATCCCTCACGGATGCGGAGGAGCACTCTTTATGGCTGAGTGTGGGGTAGAAGTTCCGGCTTCCAGTTCAGCCTTTGCTGGCCTGGCTGGGGTGGAGCCACCGTTTTCTCCTGTGGGGTTTGGCTGGTGTAGAGTGAATACTGTCTACAAGTTCTCCATCTTGCTCAGCTGCCGGAGAGTACAGACGTTTGTGGGGTTTTTCTTTTTTTTTTTTTTTCTTTTTTTTCTTTTTTTTAATGAATAGCCCAGTTTGCTTTTTTTTTTTTTTTAAAAGAAATTCACGTTCTTATTTATTTATTTATTTATTTATGACTGTGTTGAGTCTTCGTTTCTGTGCGAGGGCTTTCTCTAGTTGCGGCAAGTGGGGACCACTCCTCATCGCGGTGCACGGGCCTCTCACCATCGCGGCCTCTCTTGTTGCGGAGCACAGGCTCCAGACGCGCAGGCTCAGTAATTGTGGCTCACGGGCCCAGTTGCTCCGTGGCATGTGGGATCTTCCCAGACCAGGGCTCGAACCCGTGTCCCCTGCATTGGCAGGCAGATTCTCAACCACTGCGCCACCAGGGAAGCCCGTGTGGGGCTTTTCTTGTCTCTGCTCATTGGCATTTCAGGGTCACTGTTCCTTTAGCTCCAAGTCTGGACCGGGGAACTCAGCACCGTGTTGTTCCTTGGGTCCCAGGGTTCCTAGTTGGTCTTCCTTCTCTCTGCCTTTCAGAATTTTACATTGGTTTTTATATAATGTCCTGGGTTTTTTTAGTCCTACTTAACTGGGAGGAATAAGGAAAAGTACACCTATTCCATCTTCCTGGAAGTGGAAGCTCTAAGCAGTTTTCTAAATGGTGATTTTTTTTTTCCCTCCTAGAACATTAAAGTAGTTGGAAAAAATATTGAAAAATTTAAAAGTAGGCACATTAAAATTCACAGCATTTTTTTTCATTTAAAATATTTTATCTAGGGCTTCCCTGGTAGTGCAGTGTTTAAGAATCCGCCTGCCAATGCAGGGGACAAGAGTTGGAGCCCTGGGCCGGGAAGATCCCACATGCCACGGAGCAACGAAGCCCGTGCGCCACAACTAAAGACCCAACACAGCCAAAAATAAATAAATAAATAAATTTGTTTAAAAAAAAAATTCTTTAAAAAAAAAATATATATTTTATCTATACCAAAAACATAACTTATTAGAATTTTACTTCCCTGGCTTGAATGGAAGCAAACACATCAACATAATTTTTTTCCCAAATCTACTTCTAGAAAAAAATTGACCATTCAAAATATGCAAGACATGTATATAGGGGCACACATAGTTAGTTTGCCTCAGGCTACAATATGACAGGGCACGGCTCTGTTGGATCTTGTCTTTATTTAAAGCTTTGACACTTTGTTCATCATGGATTTTTTTTTTTTAATATTGCATTAAATATTTGTCTTGTGACTGAGTTTTGCCTCTGAGGCAATAGTCCCAGACCGATCTTCGCAATGTTTTCTTTGGTAAAGTGGTGGGCAGGCTCTAGATTTCCCTCACAGCTTATATCTTTACCTCAAAAGGACAGATTAACTCAGATTTAGAGAAAGGACAGCTGAGGAGGCAAGCACGAGTTTCCCTGGATGTGAAGGTTCTCCTGGGATAGGATGGGCTACAGAGAGAGTTTAAGAATTGCAGAAATGAGGGCCTTTCAGCTGAGCCCCATCAGGGCCCAGGCTGTACTATACATTCTGACATTCCACTGGGGCGGGACCTCTGCTCTCCCACTCCCATCCGACTGTGAGAGAGCAGGTCCCAGAACCTGCATACCACCCGGATAGGAAGAGGAGGAGGTTCCAGGCCGCTTGAGGTCTGGCCTAATAGTGGTATTTTTCTCATCCAATTCTTGTGACATGGGGTAGATGTTGTTACCTCCTAATTTGATAGATGAAGCAGCTTGGGCTGTCCCTTGGGAAGAGAGGATACTTGCTGCCTTCCTAGCCCTTGGCATGCCATCCTGCCTTACCCTTCACTCTGCACCCCGTCCTGTGCCAACTCTGGGCACACACTCAGGAATGCCTGGAACACCTTTCTGCTGCCCGGGCTGTAGGCTCAGCCACCCCAAGAGCAGCTTGATGTCACCTTATTGCCCTGCACTGCTTGAACACAATGTGCGTCCACTGCCCTCCCACCCAGCCGGCCTCCTGCCCCGGCTATATTTAGGATTTTCCCTGGTTTTTACCTCCAAAGCGTTCAACCCTTTCTCAGCATCTGAAGAGGGGCAAATCAGAGACCTTCAGACCCTTATGTGGAAGAAAGCTTTCCTCTAGGTACTTCTTGTTTCCATCGTCTTTCCCACCCTACTCAGGTTTTGGGTGAAATGCTCAGGTTATTAGAACATGACGGGGGCCAGGCCTGGGAGGAGGCTTGCTAAAGTCTACTGGCCTCTAGTGGTGAATAGTTATTAGTCAGTCAGTCATCAGTGGTTCTCAACCTTTTTACCCCAAACAACCTCTTTTATTAGTTTTACCCTTCATGAAGCCCATATTTCTAAGGTTTTACTTCCCATCAGCATGAAACAACCCGTTGCTATGCTAAACACAAAGAAACTTGATTCTTCATTTTCTGTAAAACTCCGTGCATGATTTTAAATTAGATCTCCCACTACAATGGAGAAGACTTTACAGATCATGTTATCTGGCCCCCTCGTGTTTTAGGAAAGTGAATTTGCTCAGAGATAAGTTAATGATACAAGGTTACAGAGTGAAACTTCTTCGGACAACGATGCATTGTTTTCCCTGTGAGAGCATTTGGAGCTGGGGTCAGGGAGGAGCTATGGGTGCATGGGGAGAGACCCTGCTGCGGGGGCAGTAGAGGTCTGGGCTGTTCCGACTCCCCACTCCTGGTGTGCCCTGGGTCAGGTTCCAGAGAACTGGGCTGCAGACCAGTGAGGCTCTAGCGCCCAGACCCACAGCGCTGCTGCCTTCTCCCATCCCAGTTTGAGGACCGAATGCCACTCTCCTCCCCGATGGGGCAGATTTCTCTCCTAAAACCAAAGCAGGTGCCTTCCTTCATTCTAGGTTTTGGCATTGTGTTCTCTACTGCGGACCTGCCTTCTGGATTCCCAATCTACCCTGGGTGTCATAGATTTGGTAGTCAGTTTACCGGGAGGGAAGGGTGGGAACCCTAACTTTCCGAAAGTGACACATGTCTGGGTCCCAGATGTGTGTGTGCAGGGGACTCCCCAGTCTCTTCTGACAGGCCCTGCTCCTCAGGTGACCCGGCGCTTCGGGATCCCGGGGCTGAAGAAAACCATGGACTGGTTTGGCTACTACGGAGGCCCCTGCCGCGCCCCCTTGCGGGAGCTGAGCGCCGACCAGGAGGAGGCGCTGCGCCTGGATTTCACCAGCAACGGCTGGCTCTGAGCGTGACGAGGGGACCGCCGGACCGCGCCCATCTCAGCCTCCTGCCTTGCGGCAGCAGCATAAAGAGGAACGCGGGGTACGAGGGTTCAAGGCCCCTCTTCTTACTTCAGTTCTCCAGGTAGCCTCTCTCCAGGCGCTGCCATGCACGCTCGTTTCCTGTTCTCCCGGCCCCATGACCTCGCATTTGTATCCTGAACTCTGGGTCTCTAGAGACCTTCAGTCTGGGAAGGAGCAATGACTTACTTGTTTCTCTACTGTGCTTTTCTGTCCCCTGAGACACGTGAACCAGGAGCCAGAGGGGAAAGCCAGGGGGGCAGTTGGGCACAGAAAGGCCATGTTTTACTGAAAGGAAGACTGCTTAGACTTGGGGGTACAAACCTGAGTCCAGCACAGTGCAGCAGGAAGCCAGGGTGACTCCTGAGAACCCAAGTTCTGACTCCTTCCAGGGGAAGCAATAGGTTGGGAAACCTGATCAGAAATGTGTCACTGGTCTTTCAAAGACACCCTCCCCCCCCGCCCCCCCACCCCCCCCCCAGCAAGCTGCATTCTAATCCTTTCCTAAATCTATTTTGATTGATCTCATATTGTCTCTAGCCTTGATCCCAACCATCATGTGCACCAGTGAGACAGCCCAGTGGCTTGCCAGAACTGGTAAATAATGACACCTGGTGGATAAATGTTACATTCTAGAAGGCTATTCTAGCCAACCCAGGTCTGAAACATTAGGAAAGGGGACTTGGCCTGAGATAGGACCATCCTCTTGCCTATACACACTCTGCTTTTGTTGTTAGGAACAATTACTTTGTTACTGCAATAAAGTTGAATAAGTTAAATTAGTGTGGCTATGTACAGAATAACACTCCACTGCTATGCAGATCTTAGGTTTCCGGCCCAGATGTCAAGAACCTTCCCAGAGGCAATTTAGCTCCCAAGGTCTGCGTTTTCCCAGCTCTGAGAGAGGCCCTAAGAATACCGAGCAAACATAACCATTAGATTATTGGAGGCCTAGGGAAAAAGTTATTGAAGTTTTAAATGGGAGAGGTAAGAGGCAAAAAGGTTCAAGTGAGATATTTAGAAACACGTAGCACATTCATTTAAAAGGCTGCTTTCTCTAAAATGTTCAACCTTGGGAATTCCCTGGCGGTCCAGTGGTAGCAATCCGCGCTCTCACTTCCGAGGGCCTGCGTTCAATCCCTAGTCAGGGAATTAAGGTCCCACAAGCAACGCAAAAAAAAAAAAAAAAAAAAAAAAACATTTTCAGTGATATCTGACTAGTGGCAGAAAACCTGAGATGAATTTTTTAAAAAGTACTCTCGTTTAAAAGAAAGGTAAACATATCGTTGTTTAGGGCAAGGGCTAAAGGAGAGAATATAAAAGGTATCAATCTTCAGCAGAAACTGGGCATCTGGTTGGCACTGAAGTTTGGGGCTTAGCACCTGGGCTCTTCTCACAGGCAACTTCTGGAAGATCTGGGCTCAGAGGAGAACCAGGTTTAGGGATGGGGCAAAAAGTTAGGGCTAGGGACGCAGCCTAGGATGCCAGTGAAGAGCTCAGTCTCTGGGGTTTCCATTCTTGGATTTGCACCTTAGTGTCTGCAAGACCTTGGAAAACTATTTAACTGCCCTGAACCTCATCTGTAATACAGGGATAATAACGGTACCTTCCTCTCAGGGCTTATAAGATCATGCAAGTGAATGGGTTAGCGTGGAAGGTGAATGTTCAGAGAAAGACTTGCCTGAGGTAACCCAGCAGGTGTGACAATAAATGGTCTCAGGACTTGGGCACCCTGACGTTCAAGGTGATGAGGAGTTCAGTGGAAAGTGCTTTGGAGTCAAAAATTCCCAGATACAAATCCCACCCAGCTCTGCCACTTACTAGTTTGGGCAACCTGAGCCTGCCTGGCTTTTTTGTGTGTGTGTTTTTTTTAATGTTCCTACCTTGCATAATTAGATGATATTATGTAGTAAAGTGTGCAGTGTCAGTTTCAAGCCCCCATCTATAATTAACTTTTAGAAACAGCAAATGGGTCAATATTCATAAGGGTGTACAGCAAGAGAGTCAAGAAAACTAAGTATAGGCAGTTCTGGTGATTTGTTTATTCCTCATAAACACTTGTTTCTACAGTACAATTCAGAGAATAAATAGAGGCACACGGCTCTAATTTCCACCACAATCTGCTGTTGAGGAGACATTCAGTGTGAGGATAAGGGGCTGGGGGGTGCATGTTTGGGTCGCAGGGTAACTGGAGGCCTCTGTGATGAACTGTGCAGGGATCCAGTCAATC
Organism: Balaenoptera acutorostrata; assembly: GCF_949987535.1. Taxonomy (NCBI): domain Eukaryota; kingdom Metazoa; phylum Chordata; class Mammalia; order Artiodactyla; family Balaenopteridae; genus Balaenoptera; species Balaenoptera acutorostrata. The sequence goes on along the minus strand of NC_080079.1, from coordinate 31,195,834 downwards.
AAGATCTGATCCCTAGGCCTGATGGCCAAGGCTCATGGTGGAAGAGTTACAGTGAAACAAATGCTCTTTTAGTTCACTGCCATCCCAAGATGGGTCCAATTCTACCTGAACCCCAAGGGGTTGAGGTGGGTCTGACCTACTGGTCCACTGGGAAGAAGCTGTGTCAGCCCAAGCCATCCTTAAGGATTTAGTTCACTCCATGACAGGGCCTGATGGGGCCCACAGATATCTGCCCTTGCCCTGAAGTTAGTTATAAATACAAGTTATAAGATGACTGTTTATATCGGTTTCTTTCTGACTAAAGGGATCCTTTCCCATGTCTAAGGAAGGAGAGAGGAGCACAAATTATCTGCTTGTAAAGTCAAGGGAGAGGGAAATAGCATTCACTGAACCCTTCACAGGAGCAATAAGCAGACACGAGGACCAGTCTGGTCAGCCACAGTGGAAGGCCTGGGGCCATGATGCCAACCAGAAGCGAATGCAGGGGTAACATACAGAAAAGCTCTGGCCTTGACTTTCACAGGACCGCTATACTGTCTAAGCCACTCCTATCGTTTTCCTTATTTCTCCAGGGCAGCACAGAGCACTGGCCCTAATCTGGGGCGGGGATCATCTGCCCCAAATAGAGGCAGAAGGAAGAGACTCTGTATCACTTGGCAGAAAATGAAGTAGAAGGCAGCAGCAGGTCTGCACCGGGTGACCCACGGTGTTAGGGACAGAGAGTACCAATGAGCGAGAGAAGGGCAGGGCACACCGGGTACCACTGCTGCAAGGCCAGAGGCCCGAGCCTTAGACCTTCTGTGACCGAAGCCCTGCCTGGCAGGTGACGGGGCCCCTCCCAGGACTTCTGCTCCATGGTCGTTCTCATCTCCTCTCGCATCGGATTCTTTCGTTCACCCCCAGCGGGTGGCGGGGCGTTGCTGTCAGCTGGGCGCAGCGCCGCGTCAGGCGGTGAGGCTCCGGGCTGACTTGGAGGCGCTCTGGGCCCGCTGAACCACTGCCGAGCACTTCTCGCGCCGCAGAAGCTTGTTGTTCTCGAACAGGCCTTCGTTGCGGGGTATTCCGTGAGAACCATCAGGGAAAGTCAGCAGGCCTTTGAGGGGGCCAGAGAAAATATGGGTGTGACGGTGGCATTAGTGGCTGGGAGGTCTGCTTGCTACATAGAGGCCGAGGGAGAGAAAAGTTTGCAGCCCTTGGGTACTCTGTTGGTGAGTCCGATGACCCGGCATCGGCGCCCGGTCACTATGCATTGCTGGGCATCACCAGGAGGATTAAAGCTGCAAAGGTGCCCTTCCACCCATTTATGCTCGCCTCAGTCACCTGTCCTGCTGGGCCGCAACTTACCCAAACCATCCACTCTGCCGTTTTTAAATTCCCCCTCAAAGGTCATGTTGTCATGTCGAATGAAGACTCCGACGCCGTTGAACTTGCCCTGGGCAAACTCCCCCTCATACCTGCAGAAACACGAGATGTCAGCCTTCAGGATAACTGAGTCAGGCAGCTGCCAACACCAAATGTGGGGTTTATCAACGCCAAGGAGCAAAGCTGATTCCACTCTTCCAGAGCTCCCACCCACCCACCCAGCAGAGAAGGGTCAGACAGTGTGTATGATACGAGGCTCTAATCACAAGGAAATAACCTAAGAGGGCAGTGGTGGGGTGGGAGGTCACTGACCTCCTTGCCATTTCAAATTTTAGAGGCATTTATAAAGTAACCAATAAAAGAACGAACGCTACTCCTTGCCTGTTTTCAGAGGGCCCGGGACAAGCTCAGGTTTGACCAGATGTTTCTCACTATCCCTTTTAGAACAGAACTTCCCTTCCCTAGTTTAAGGCTGAGAAAGGAATGATGACCCAGTACCCACCTCGAGCCATCTGAGAAGGTTAGTACCCCGAAGCCATTAAAGAGCCCATTCTCAAAATGGCCCAGGTAGGTGCCGCCATCTGCAAACATCAGTTGACCAAAACCATGTCTGCGGCCTGAGCAAAGAGAAGACGGGTGTCAGGTTGGGATGGGGCAGCTTCAGGGTCCCCTCTCACAGTCCAACATCCCTTGCCTTGCATCACCCCATCCACAAAGGAAAGACGAGAAGGAGTGACATTAGCAGGGCAGAGAACTGTTACCCAGAGTAATAACCTGGCTACTAAGATCTTCCCTTCTTAAGTCACAACCAACAGATTTGGAGCAGGTCTCTCCAAGTATGAAGATAAGAGAGCACTGAAAAATCACAATAGCTTAAAAAAATTTTAAATAAAAATCACAATAGCTAACTTTACAGGGCCTTCACTATGTGCCAGTCACTCTTCTAAGCACTTTGTATTTATCATCTTATTTAATCCTCACAACAACCTTAGGAGGTAGGCCCAATACTATTACTATTCCCATTAACAGATGCAGAAACCAAGGCAAGGAGAAGATAAAAAACTTACTCAAGATCACAGAGCAACTAAGTGGTACAGCAAGACAGCAAATGCAGCCGGCAGACTGACTCTGGAGCCCTCAACACTTAACTGCCTTGACACTCTGAGAAAAAATTAAAGTACCCTCCGACACCATGAAGCTGCTGGGCAAACCTAACAGCCTGACTGGCAACACTAGTTTGAGCTTTGCTCCATCAATAGGGCTGTGCTTACCCACTGAACTGACCAGAGAACAGAGCAAGATACTGGAGAAGCAGCAATGCCATTCCGGTACAAGGGCGTTCTTTTGGTGGATAGAGACTGCCCAGCAGAGCCTCAAGAAGACTCTCCTCTAAAAGGTCACATTAAAGGGGACAGTAGGTGTTTGGGAGGCAAGAGAAAAGGCTGGGGATGTACGGAGGCAAGGTCACGTCCCATGTGCACAATTTCTCCTCTCAAGGCTCAAAAATTCATCAGCTGCAGGGATCTACCATGAAAAGAATGACACATCTGGAAACAGTGTGAACTGCTCTTCGTTGGCACAACTATAAAGAGTCAAGTCTCCTCGGGGCAGTTCCGGGTTTGCTAGGATTGGACCCATGAGACTTTTAAGTGGCCAGACTGTTTCCAAACTGAACATCATTAAAGTGCTTCCTGTATAGCCTCAGGCTCGGAGGAATTCTGCCCTTCCTGTGAATAGATACTTCCAAATGTAATGAGCTGTCACAGGAAATTCAAGGCAATGAATGTCATCTGCTCTTGAGTGTCTGCCCTAATTTCTTCCTTAAGATTCACTAGAATCAAGTCATTACAATGAATCTGTACTTTGCAATTTATGGGCCCTAAAAATAATTCATTTTGCTCTGCTGAGTAAGTTAGCATTTATAAAAACAATTCCCAAGTAATACCACTAAAGGATAAAAGAGTGTTGGGGGGTTTCCTGGCAGTTAGGACTCGGCACTTTCACTGACATAGGCCCAGGTTCAATCCCTGGTCGGGGAACTAAGATCCTGCAAGCCACGAGGCATGGCAAAAAAAAAAAAAAAAAAAAAAGAGTGTTAAAACACTTTAAATTTAGAAGTGGGAAAATTTAACTTATTTCTGGAGATTGGAGTAACAATAGCATTTTCCAATTCCTTTATTTATAATCCTAAAATCAAATAAAGGAAAGGCACTATTTGGCTTTAGAAGTTAGAAATGAAGACTCATAAAGTTGTCTTATATATCCTGATGTATTTGTCCTTCAGCCAAATGAAGTGTTCATCACTGGATGTTCCCCACGGGTCCTCTCACCCTCCTTCCACTCGCCACGATATTCCTCCCCACTGGAGTAGGTGAAGGAACCTTTTGTCAGGGTCATGGTGACAGATTACAGAAGGATGAAAACTGCAAGAAATAAGCAGAGGAGAACCAGTGTCATAGGATGGCTGGAGGAAAGGCCTGTAAAGCAATTTTATAGATACCTTCTAAAGGCTACCAGCCTGGTAAGTGTAAACTACCTTGAGTACATTTAACAAAAATCCCCCCCTCTCCAACCACCACCACCATCATCGCCACCTCTGCCCATCCTCCTACTTGTCTTAAAGGTCTTCAGCCGGTTCCAATTTTCTAAGACCTGGGATGGAAATTTAGGATTAATCTGTAAATATTTGCTTGATACCTACCATGTGCTTAGTCAATGTATAAAATATAGTCTTGTTCCTCGATGAGTTTATAATCTAGCTGATAAGACTAACAACTGAAACACTGAATAATACGAGAGATAATATAATTAAGTGCCAAACTGGATGGCAGAGATTACAAAGACAAGGGATGGGCAGAATTTAAAACAAGCAGTGAAGAACGCAAAGGGCAATGCCAGACTGAGAAAACATGGGGAATGAAAGCACAAAGCAATGTAAACACGACATGTGCAGTGGGAATTAAGAAGCTGGGTCTTATTCGAGTTGAAGGTTTATTTAGGGAGTAACAGGAAACAAATTCACCTACGTACACCCAACCTAAATCTTAAATCTGAAAAGAACCTCTCAGATTTAATCCAAACTCCCTCATTTTGGAGGGAGAAACATTTGGAGAAAACAGAAGCCCCCAAGAGGTTAAAAACTAGTTAGTGAACAATGATGATGATGGAACTCGTGCCCATGCCTCCCCTGACTGCTGCTAGTTCTTTTTCCCCTGTACCATGTGCTCTGCTTTTAGGGTCAGGCCAGCTTAAGGAGACCTTTGAAAGCTAGGCAGAAGGGTTGATAGCTGATAAGGTATGGAAAAGAAGAAACCTCTGGGGGTTATAATACGAAATATGAAAGCAGAGTCTAAGGAAAATGAATGTGGCAGAAGGAAGCAGGATGGGTTGGAACAGCAAAAGCCTGCAGCCAGAAAAGCTGCAAGGCAGGAGATGTGATCATTTAGTCGATTGTACAAATGGGCACAAAGTGTTCTCCCTCCATCCATGCCCTTGCAGACATTGCAGATCCTCCATTAAGAGGCAGCTTATTTATTCCTCTGCCTGTTGGATCTGGGTGGGTTATCTGACTTGCTTTCGCTAATGGAACATTAGCAAAGGTGATGTAGCAGAGTTTTGAAAAGCACTTGTTTGTTGGGCTTGCTCTCTTACTGCACTTGGAACTGTTCTGCCTCCACATGAATGAGCCCAGGCTAGTCTGCCAGATGGTGAGAGGCCACGGGGAGCAGCTGTCCCAGCTGACCACAGATGCATGGGTGAGCTCAGGCAAGACTAGAAGAGCTGCCCTCCTGAACCCAGCCCGAAATCACTGACCCACAGAATCACGGACTAAAGAAATGGTTGTTGTAGCCACTATGTTTTGGGGATGGTGTGTAATAACACACCTAGCAAAAGCTAACTGATATACCCAGGTATGAGATCATAAAGCCTGAACTAGGGAGATAACAGGGTAATGGGAGCAGGAATGATTATCACAGATATATCATAGGATAAACAAAAACAACCCGGTAACATTTGGAGACTGGCTAGGTATAGCTTCATATGAGTGGTAAAAGAATATTTATACTCAAGGATATTCTATAAGAAGGGAGTTAAGATACCCAAAACACCAATAAATATAAACAGAGACAAATAGAATCATTTGACATATTTTTTAAAATGCAATCCCTATTTCTCTTTCTTTCCTTTTTTTTTTTTTTTGGTAACTGGAAGTTTGTACCTCCTAATCTCCCTCACTTATTTCTCTGATCTCTCCACCCCCTCCCCTCTGGCAAACACCTGTTTGTTCTCTGTATCTATGACTCTGTTTGTTTTGTTATGTTTATTCATTTTTTTTGTTTTTTAGATTCCACGTATAAATGAAATCATATGGCATTTGTCTTTCTCTGATTTATTTCATTTAGCATAGTACCCTCTACGTCCACCCATATTGTCACAAATGGCAAGATTTCATTCTTTTTCTTTTTTATGGCTGAGTAGTATTCATATATATATATATATATATATATGTATATCCATTGTGTGTGTGTGTGTGTGTGTGTGTATATATATATATATGGAATATATACACACATACCATATCTTCTTTACCCATTCATTTATTGATGGGCACTTAGATTGCTTCCATATTTTGGCTACTGTAAACAATGCTGCAATGAATATAGGGGTGCATGTATCTTTTCTAAGTACTGTTTTCATTTTCTTCAGATAAATACCCAGGAGTGGAAGTGCTCCACTTCCACTCATATGGTAGTTCTGTTTTTAATTTTTTGAGGAACCACCATACTGTTTTCCACAGTGGCTGCACCAATTTACATCCCCACCAACAGTGCACGAGGGTTCCCTTTTCTCCACATCCTCCCCAACACCTGTAATTTGTTGTCTTTTTGATAACAGCCATTCTGACAGGTGTGATGTGATATCTCATTGTGGTTTTGATTTGCATTTCCCTGATGGTTAGTGATGTTGAACATCTTTTCATGTGCCTCTTGGCCATCTGTATGTCTTCTTTGGAAAAATGTCTATTCAGGACCTCTGCCCATTTTTAAATCAGGCTGTTTGATTCTTTGATGTTGAGTTTTACGAGTTCTTTGTATATTTTGGATATTAACCCCTTATCAAATACACTGTTTGCAAATATCTTCTTCCATTTAGTAGATGGCCTTTTCATTTTGTTGATAGTTTCCTCCACTGTGCAAAAGCTTTTTAGTTTGACTAAGTCCCATTTGTTTATTTTTATTTTTGTTTCCATTGCCTGAGGAGACATATCCATAAAAATATTGCTAAGACCGATGTCAAAGAGCATACTGCCTACGTTTTCTTCTAGGATTTTTATGGTGTCATGACTTACATTTAAATCTTTACTCCATTTTGAGGGTTGGTTTGTTTGTTTGTGTATGGTGTGAGAAAGTAGTCAAATTTGATTCTTTTGCATGTAGCTGTCCAGTTTTCCCAACACCATTTATTGAAGAGTGTGTTTTCCTTATTGTATATTCTTGCCTCCTCTGTGGTAGACTAATTGCCCATATAAGTGTGGGTTCATTTCTGGGCTCTCTATTCTATTCCGTTGATCTATGTGCCTGTTTTTGTGCCAGTACCATACTATTTTGATTTCTGTAGCTTTGTAGTATAGTTTGAAACCAGGGAGCGTGATACTTCCAGCTTTATTGTTCTTTCTCAAGGTTGCTTTGGCTATTCAGGATCTTTTGTGTTTCCTTACAAATTCAAATGACATTTTGAAAAAATATCAGCAATTTTGACTAATGAGGTAAGTACTAAGTAGGGGAAAAGTAAATTATAGCCACTCATCTGTTCTTTATCAGCACCCTATGGGATATTCTAATTTTGGTCTATGTCATAATGATTTTGATGCAGATGCTGAAAGCTCAGAAATGGTCTGATGTGAAGACAGCCTGGCCTGAACAGAGCAGAAGCCCTGTGCTCTCACCCAAATATGGAGAGACATTCATTTCTACCCCCATAATGAAGGCCAGCTTTGTGGAAGCTCTTTTGGTGATGTTTGGAGTCACTCCCATAGGTACAACTGGGATTTTTCTCACTTTTCTAGTTACTCAGGAGCTCCATGTTCAGGGTCCCTCACATTGTAGAAGGTATCCCAAGACAAGGATCATTTTCTAGTCTTAATGCCCCTCAGTACCTCTGGGGGGCTATTTTCTCAGTGGCTGGCACCTGCTGTGCCATCTCTGTCCCATCAGTGTTCCACAAGGTCAGCATCTAATTTCAGGCTCACGAGCCTCTTATCATCAGCCCAGCATCAGAGTATGCCTGGGGTAGAGGTCAACATGACTCCATTGCAAATACAACATTAATGAGAGGAAGAGAAGCAGTTTTCCATCGAAAGTACAGAGGAAAACGCTTTCCAGTCCAGATAGGCATGTTGATAGCTAGAGGTCACCATCAGCTCTCCTGAGAACTAATTACATCAGAGAACTAAAAGTCAGCTTATGGCACAAATCTGAGCTGTTTAATTCCTTCGAAACAAGTCAGAATATGAATGGTTACATCTTCTACTAAATCTTAAAACTAAACAACCGTTCTGACACATAAACGCAAAATCATTATTTCTACAGGAAGATGATAAGCTAAGGACATTTCCTTTCAATGTTCAGCAGTACTCGAAGTTTTGGAAGGAGTTATTTCAGTGCAATTTGAGGAGCCAGACTGACTACACAGGGGCTCAGCCTCTTGTGTGTTTACTTTTTCTCAAGGCTATGTGAAACTTCCAAACAGTGGCATCCCACCAGTAGAAGGAACTTGAAAGAAAGGGAACAGTTCTTCTCCAGTTTGAGGATTATCTAGGGACCAAGTACTACCCAGCCCCTCCAACTGTAAACCTAGCCACTCTTTTGGTATGCTGTTAGCTCTTGGGCAATATATCCTAAATATTGCAAAGAAGCCAATGAAACTTGAAAGATTAGCTTCTCATTACCAAATAGAGTGGACTGTATTTTCCAAAGATATTCACGATCATATCTCCTGTCTTATACATTCTTCCACAATTTGACCTTGCCAGTGCCCCATCAAAAAGTAGTGTCTAACTCCTCATTTATGAATCTGGCTAGGCTTGTGATTGCTTCAACCAATAGAACGTGATGGAAGGGATGGTGTGTTCTGAGGTTAGATCATACACGGTAATGCAATTTCCATCTTGCTAACTGGTAAACTTGAGCTTGGAGACCTGAGCCACCACATAAGTAGTCTGATTATCCTGAGGCTACCATGCTCAGCGGAGGCCGAGCCACATAAAAAGTCACATATGCTGGTGCTTCCAGTTGGCAGTCCTCATCTCTGAATCATCCTAGCCCAGGCACCAGGAGTGAGTGAAGGAGCCTTCAGGATGATTCCAGTCCCCAGCCACTGAGCCCACATCCCAGCTGATGTATCATGGAGCAGAGAGAGATCATCTCCCAATTCCTGACTCACAGAATCTGTGAGCATCCTATGGTTGTTTTAAGCAGCTAAGTTTGGGGTAATTGGTTATACAGCAATTGTAATGGGAACATCGTCCCTCAACCTATCCCTGCCACCATCCTCTCCCATTTGTTTTCAAAAGCACATATTAGAAATTCCCATTCCTTTTTGTTCTAGGGAGATATAGCAAACTTCAATAGCTGCTTGTCAAAATGATGTGCATTCCCAAGAACACAATTAGAAGTGCTAACTAAAGGAAACAAATGTACACTCCATGTGTCTCAGGCCATGGTTGAACACACTTGACTTGAAACTTCTACATGTGTCCAGATAATTGATATTGTCACTGCCTGAGGCAGAATCAGGGTTTTCATTCATGACTTCTGTAGTTAGCCATGCTAATTAATAGCTGTATAGCCACTGACCCCAAAAAGAACTCTATCAGTAACCATGGTCCTTGAGACAAATCTAGTTTAATAAAGTATAGCCAGTGCTGATGCAGACTAAAAAAACCAATACTTTAAAGGAATGCAAATCAGTATTTGTATCAGCTATTCAAAAAATCTTTTTAAAGAGAACAGATGGCCTAGGAGTTTAGGCTTCAGATTTACATGTGGAATGTAGTTACAAAGCCAAGATGATTCATGCTTCTTAACAGATGCCCACCCTTTCTCTCTCTTGATGGAAGGGTTGCAAAGGATCAATCCAAACATTTATCTAAAAGAAAATGACTATTTTGTGCCTATAAACCAACACACTATTAGTCTGCACAATAGACTATATCCTTGCTATCTTTATTTTCTCCTGCCCCAGACATTTCCAAATAGAACTCGAAGACAGGAATGAGAACTTTTGTTTCCATTCCATTTGTCCTTTTTTTTTTTAATTTCAGAAATCAAACTGGTTAAAAAATATTTATGCATCCACAGTAACCTGTGTCCAAATCCAGAAGATTAAAAAAAAAAAACACTAACATAAAAGAGAATAGATTTTCAGTTTAAGAATATTTTTTGGAGGCATCCACCTTAACTACCTACATATAGCTTCACATTGTCCCCCTAAAGCCACCCTCCCCAGGGTATGACAGTCTTGTCAAAGTTCTTGCAGTTATAAAGAAAGCAGCTCTTAGGTATTTAGAATCCTAAAGAGAAGAAAATGAAGGCTTTGATGAACAAAAATCAGGCTTGTAATGGACCTAGAACAAAAAGTCAAATGTTCTTTTCAAAGTATTTTAAGTGAGCTTAAAATAACTGTCTTTGTTTTAAGTCTGTAAGTCTCTTTCACTATAATTCTTCCTTCCACTGGAAAAGTAAACAAATGTACCACTACTAGATAAAGGTCTTATTTAGGAAGACTGTGGGACAGCTAGATTGAAGAAAGTGGGAAGAAAATCCTGACACCAGAAAGAAGGTCAAAACAAAACAAAACAAACAGAAAAACCCCAGACGCCTTGGGGTGATGGGGACTGCCAGGATACTATTCTATTTCATGAGAAAGTAAAATTCCTGGGCTGGGTTCTAATACAACCGAGTGACTCCCGGTGGTACCTAAGCAGTTTGGAGATGCTAGACAGTAGGGATGCCACCATCAACTAATTTAAGCATCCTACTTCCCAAGGATGTATGTGGGGGACGTCTCTCCACCAGAGTGTGATAGAGGCGGACGCAGAGCAAACAAAGCCCTAGACCGCAACAAGGCAACACTTACTCGTCGACCTCCCCATTCCTTCTCCCACCCGGTTCTGGCTTTCCAGCACCGCTACTTCCCTCACCCCAGGTCCGCTCTCCCGGGCGAGAGGGGTCTTCTGCTCACACTGATCTGCGATCTCCTCTGCACACAGCGCCCACGTACCCCGATCTCTATCCCGGAGGCCATGGGCTCGGGCCTCGGACCCCGCGGTAGAGACGGGAGGCCCGGGTTTAGGACCTCCGGGGCAGCAACCCTCGGTATGGAGCCGCGCTCCCGCAGTCCCTGTCATTTCGGGCTGGGCTCCTCAGTCCCTTCCTCCCAGACCACACTCTCCCGGCCCCCTCCCACCCGCGCTGCCAGCCAACCTGGGCTCGGCCTTCCGGGATGACCGTCTCGCCCTGACGCGGGGCGGACCTCCGCTCCGCCGGGCTCGCCCCTGCCACCTGCCTCTCCGCCACCACCTCCAGTGCCTGCCGCACTTGACGCCGCCATCCCGGGCAGCCGCACTGGGCACAATTCCCGCAGCCCATTGGCTGTTACGTAGGCAACCGGGAGCAACGCCACTCCCCATTGGCCCAGCCTGGTCTCTACGCCATCTTTGTGCGGGGCTGAGTGTTGCGGGAACCCTGGGCCAAATACCAGAAAGAGGGGTGGGGCTGACCCACGGTGCCACCTCAGCCACCCAGAGAACTCAGGTCTCGCCTACCAAGAGGTAGCCTAGCTGAAATGTCAACTCCAAACCAAACAAAACCCAAACCTGCGTCAGAAGCAACAGTCACCACCTACACAAGCGGCTCCGATCCTGCTCCGATCTCCGCAGTTGTCAATGGCACCGACGCGGAGCTGAAGGACAGAACCCAAAACTGACTTTTGAGGTGCGGCTTTGTAAATTGTGAAGCGCAGGATGGGGCAACTGCAGTTTCATGAGTGTCAGCCCTGTGCCAGCATTGTGATGATATCAGGACACTTTTGCATTCATTATACGGATTTGCGTTGCCGTTATCATGACTCATATCCTTTGTATTTAAAATATAGTGCCAAGATTGGAACAAATCCTCCCAAATACCATGCACACCAACTGGTTTATCCATATGTTTATTTACCGAACAATGTGAATACAGCATGATGCTAGGTTCTGCCAGGCTAGAATAGACATGATCACTGCTCTCATAGGATTTACGGCCTCGTTGTGGAGAAGAAAAGGTTCATGTACATGGAAAAATCCAAGTCTATATTTAATTATTATATACTTAATTATTAAGAGAAGGCAGGAGAATGACGAGAGTAAGCAAATTTCTTCTCTGAATTTGGATTTCCTAATCTGTAGAAAAGGATGATAATAGTAATAATGATAAAGTCTCCCCAAGACTTGTATGAAAATACAATGTAAAATGCTCAGTACTGTGTCTGACATTGTAAGTGCTCAATAAACTGTAGTTTTAAAAGATTTGGATTCTGTGTTCAAATCCCATCTCTGCCACCAACTGTGTGTGACTTCAAGCAAGTTGGTAAGCTCTCTAGCCTGTGAAATGAGATTGCACTAGCAAACCTATAAGAGTCAATCCAGTTCTAACTCACTGGTTCAACATGCTGAACTGTGTGGTGTTAACTACGGATATAATTACAATAGTTGAGAGAACAGAGTGTCAAGAAAACAGATATTAGATTGGAGAATGTGTATTTAGAAAATATGAAGAAATAAGGTTAAATAGATTGTGGTCAAATTATGGATAGACCTGAAAAAGTAGAAGATAACGGTTTGCAAAATGTAGTTTCTTGAATCTGTAAATTTGTACACACAGAAAGTAGACTAGAGGTTACCAAGAGCCAGGGGAAGAGGATGTTATTGTTTAACAGGTACAGAGTTTTTGTTGGGATGATGAAAAAGCTTTGGGTATAGATAGTGGTGATGGTTACACAACATTGTGAATGTATTTAATGTCACTGAATTGGACACTTATGAATGGTTAAAATGATAAATATTACATATATTTTACCACAATAAAAAAATGTAGTTTCTTGATCAGAGCAGTGACACAATAAAACCAGTGTTTTAAGAGAATTAATCTGGCAGTGATACCCAGAGATGATCAGAGAGAGATTGGAAGCAGAGAAACTCAGAAGCTATTGCAATAATGTAGCTAAGACATCCTGAGAGTCTCAGAACTAATGCCGTATCAGTGAGGATGGAAAAAAAGGGGTAAACATGAGACACATTTTGCAGAAAAAATTAATAAGAAGCAATATAGTGTTAAAAGCATGGAGCTAGTCTGCCTGGATTTTGATCCAGTTCTGCCACTTACCAGCTGCATGACCACAAGCAAGTTACTTTACTCAGTTTCCAACATCATAGGGGCTGTAATGCCGGTTACGGGGCTTAATCTGTGTAGTGGACAAAAAACAATATTTGCCACATGCTTAGCATTTGGTAGGTGCTAGCTCTTAAAAGGCAATAGAGAGGGGCTTCCTTGGTGGCGCAGTGGTTGAGAATCTGCCTGCCAATGCAGGGGACACGGGTTCGAGCCCTGGTCTGGGAGGATCCCACATGCCGCGGAGCAACTGGGCCCGTGAGCCACGACTACTGAGCCTGCGCGTCCGGAGCCTGTGCTCCGCAACAAGAGAGGCCGCGATAGTGAGAGGCCCGCGTACCACCGCGATGAAGAGTGGCCCCCGCTTGCCGCAGCTGGAGGAAGCCCTCGCACAGAAACGAAGACCCAACACAGACAAAAATAAATAAATAAATAATTTTAAAAACTTAAAAAAAAAAAGTATATATATTAAAAAAAGGCAATAGAGAATGTATTGACACTTTTCAGTAAAAGGAAAATCAAGTTCTAAGAACTAAATACAGAAATAATTTCTGAGGGTTTTCCTTAGAGAAAACTCAGAATTCAAGGGAGAACTCTGAATCTTGGAGCTTTCCTTGACCACAATTTGAAGCTTAAGGGCTAAATGAGACGAATAATACTAAGAGGTCATCTCTGTGGCTATGGCCCCTGGGACATAAGAGGCAAGTATTAGTTAATTATTTGATGTCTTGTTAGGAAAAGGAAATAACATGTCTTGTAACTGAAAGGGGAAATTGAACCATCTGTATGGACCTTCGCCTAGAATGGTTTATTTGGTAAAAAAAAGTTAAAGATATTCCCATTGTTAAAAACAAGACAACAGGCCCCAAAGGGAGTCACTTACGCTAAGCCCTATGTCACTAAACCCAAACTTAATACTTTACTTAATTACAGTTTCAGCCTCTCCCAGACATGGAATCTTAAACGAGGCAATCTGGACTCACCTGGTCAGCACTAGTGAGGTAATCTTTCTGATAGACCCCTGCATCCCGGCCCGAAAGGAAGGTGAACATTGCCACAACCAATCTGCTTTCAGCTATAACTTACTTGGCCCGCTGCCTGTAAAGGTCTTTCACGTTGTACAGCTCCTCAGAGCTCCTTTCTATCTGCTACGTGGGATGCTGCCCAATTCATGAATCATTGAATAAAGCCCGTAAGATCTTTAAAATTTATCCAGTTGAATTTTGTTTTTTAACACCATACGTACAATTAAACAATTCTTTCAGTTTAGTACTACTACTTAGTTGTGGCAATAATTAGATTCAAGAAAGAATGATTTTTAAATATTGGTTACTAGGGGTCTGGTCATCTTTTGAGAAAACCCATGCCTCTAGTCTGTTGGTTACTTTAAACATAAAAACAAAAACAACATCAACAATAACCTCAGGTCCAGTGGTTAAGAATCAGCCTTCCAATGCAGGGGACTCGGGTTCGATCCCTGGTCGAGGAACTAAGATCCCACATGCTGAGGGGCAACTAAGCCTGAGTGCTGCAACTACAGAGCCCACGCGCTCTGGAGCCCGCGTGCCACAACTAGAGAGAAGGCCACACGCCCCAATGAAGGATCCCACGTGCCGCAACTAAGACCCAACGCAGTCAAAAATAAATAAATAAATAAATATTTTAAAAAACCCAATAACCTGAGCAGCGATAAAAAGCTACCATTCACTGAGTGCTTTTAATGTACTAAACACTATGCTAAGTTTTTAATGTACATTATCTTGATTCTTATTTAACCAGTTGAGGAAGGGATGATTATTCTCATTTTATAGAGGAAGACACTGAGGCTTAGAGAGTTAAGTAACATACAAAATAATAAGTGTGGAGCTGGAGTTCAAACTCAAATGTCTTTGATTCACTCTTTTCCCAATGATGAAATAAACATTCACATTTTAAGGCAAGACAAGAAAAACTTAAAAAATTTCTCTGCCAGTTTGGGCTTTCTTCCTCTCTAGTGTGCATTGTGCATCTGCATTATGCATTAACCAGACCTCCCCAATGGCAGAAATACCTGCTCAACCATAAAGATCAATTTTTCTTCTGGTGCCAACCATATAACTCCTTAGAAAATAACATTCCTTTCTCAATCCTTGTGTGTACAGACATATTTGGTGAACTTTATGTACAATTCCAATATATCATTTCCCTTAAAGATAGCGATTAGTGAAGAACAGACTGATTAGACGACCTGGGGAGATACTAGCCTGCACATAAGAGAAGTTCTTAGCATAAATACTTATGACTTTATTAATGTTACTAGCCATATTACTTGTATTCTGCCTGTTCTACAGGATTATTGTTTCTCACATTACCAAATGTGTGACTGAGCCTCTGATAAAATTAATGATGATTAGCTGACTTGAAATGATTGACCAAATATATAGTCCTATAAGATCAATGCTGTAGGACCTCTCTGGCGGTCCAGAGTTTAAGACTCCGTGCTTTCGTAAGCCAGAAAGAGAAAAACAAATATCATATATAAACGCGTATATGTGGAATCTAGAAAAATGGTACAGATAAACCTATTTGCAGGGCAGGAACAGAGACGCAGACGTAGAGAATGGACATGAGGACACAGGGGGAGAAGGAGACGGTGGGACGATTGGGAGATTAGGAATGACATATATAAACGACTAGAATGTGTGACTGAGGAGCTAGGCTGCTTTATTATAAACTTCCAAACAAGGGCCAGCAATCGGAATCTAAGGGCGGGGCGGGGCTGGTAAGAGCAGAAGGCGTGTCTGACCGGGGGCTGGCTCCTGGAGCATGCGCAGTCTTCACAGAAAGTGACCGGCGAAAAGTGCAGAGGACGCGATTGCGTAGGCATTGTTTCTGATTGGCTACCGTTCACCCGCGAGGGGTCGTGTCTACTCTTCGCCAAGTAAACAGGGAAGGTAGGGGCGGGGCCAAAGAGGCGTCGGGACCTGGTTGGCCCGGGGAGGGTTGGGGGTTTCGCGGATTGGTCCCAGCCGGGATCTCAGCTGTGTGAAGCGCACCGGGTCCTGGAGCCCGCGGCCTCAGGGATGGACGAGACGAGCCCACTCGTGTCCCCTGAGCGGGCCCAACCCCCGGACTACACCTTTCCGTCCGCCTCGGCCGTTCACTTTCCGCAGGTGCCGGGGGGCGCGGTCCGCGTGGCGGCGGTGGCCGGCCCGGCCCCCTCTCCGCAGGGCTCGCCAGGCCACGACCGGGAGCGGCAGCCACTGCTGGATCGGGCCCGGGGCGCGGTGGCCCAGTGTCAAACCCAAACCATGGCGGCGCAGGCCCAAGCCCTGGCCGCCCAGGCCGCGGCGGCGGCGCACGCCGCGCAGGCCCACCGCGAGCGGAACGAGTTCCCGGAGGACCCCGAGTTCGAGGCGGTGGTGCGGCAGGCCGAGGTGGCCATCGAGCGTTGCATCTTCCCCGAGCGCATCTACCAGGGCTCCAGCGGAAGCTACTTCGTCAAGGACCCTCAGGGGGTGAGAGCGGGCTGGGGACCGCGGCCGCCGGCATCGGGGAGGGTGGGCCTGTCCGGGGAAGTTTGAGGGTTCGCACAGCCAGAGGGAGAACGGGGGTTTGAAAGGCTGAGAAAGGGAGAAACTTCATAGTGCAGAGCCCCTTGGCAGGACTTTGGAATTCCACTGAGGACTGGAGACGGAGAAGCTGTCCGGAATGAAGAAATAACTCAGAACTTATTTGGTAGGGGAGGAGTGAGCGGAGAATGAAAAGAGGAAATTGACCAGATACAGGCGAGGGGCCCAGCGGTGTGATGGGCCAATCGGCCTCTGGACAGAGACGCGCGGGGAGATGCTGCTTTCTAGTAGGTTCTGTATTCGGCCACTGACGTACTGTTTTGAGCTTTGAGCCCGTCCTCTCTTTTTGGACCGAACCAGTGTTGTCGCTGTTCATTGAGGAGGACGGGTGACCCATCAGAGGCTCTGAGGGTTCATTCCCAGCCTTCTCTGTTGTGGGGACGTCTCCTGCCACCGACCCAGGCCCCTTATTGGCAGACGTTTGTTGTAAGAGTGGGTGGACTCATCAGTTTCATTTGTCCTGGTTATTGCTCACTTCTGGGAAATTCTTCAAATCCTTCTTGTGGCTCCTCAGTTTAGAATGTGAAGTTTGAGAAACATGGGACTGTCAGCTACCTTTTCCTTTCATTTCTCACCCAGGACTGTCAGCAGTTTGCTTTTTTAACAAAGGCGGAGTGTTTGTTTGACCTTTATTTTGTCCCTTGTATGTGTTTAAAGGGGGATGGGATGGGGCATGGAGTGACCAGGGCGGCTCTAAAGTGACCTTTATTCTTTTGATAACCATAGGAGGATTTAAGGCATTTAGATCAAACTAGAGGTATCTTTGGAATATCAATGAGTCAAAAAAAAAATCAAATCTTCCCTGTTAAAGTTCTCAGATGGACTAGAATGGTTTGTTGGAAAAATGTATTATTGTTATGCTTATTAAAATGATGGGTATCAGAGCTCCCTCACATTTTCTCTGCATCTCTCTTGAGTGAACTCTTGAGATGGGTGGTGTGTTCTTTTGGTAGGATGTTGTTGTCCCTGAATTATCACCAAGAACCAGAGAGCAATTCTGCCATCAAATCAGTTAACATAAACTGAGACGGGGGAAAGCTTCGAGAGTAGTGAGTCTTTCAAATAAGGGAGCAGTGAGTTAAATCGAAAGCTCAAACAGGAACCATCACTTCTAGAAGAAAAGAAAGAAAGGTGGCTGTCCTGAGGTTTAAAGGTTAGCAAGATGTTTTCATCTTTTTTATTTAGGAACCAGAGTGAGATCTAAGACATGAATGGATTTTATTTTATTTTGTAGTTGTTTGCTTGTTGGCTGATGTAAGAAGGGGCTAAGATTATCTTTGTTAGGTACAGAAGCAGGAGGAAGGTTTTTGTTTTTCTTTCATGACACTGTTAGAGCTCCACTGTAACACTGGAAGTGTGTCAGGTCAGCAGAGAAGTGTTCTGGTGCTCTGACAGGTGGAAGTAATATGATCTCTCAATTCTACCTGGCAGGTAAAGTACTACCACCTCAGTACATAGGGCACAGAGAATGACAGACTATGGGTATGCTTCTTGGTGATTTGCAGGATCTTAGTCTCTCAAATTTCCTGGCCACTGTCCTTTCTTAGAGGGGAAGTCAAGACACATATGACTGGATAAAACTTATTAGTGTAACCATCCTGTTCACACTGAGGAAAATGTGGTTCAGGGCAGAGGATCACTTCCTAACTGCTATGGTGGGTTATACTGGACCACAGACTCACTGTAGTTAGTTTTGTCATCTTTGGCCCTGCTGCAAATGTGTTTAACTATTTTATTTAAAAATACGTAGATAGCATTTACTGTATGCCAGGTACTATTTAAAATGCTTTACAAATAATAATTCACTTAATACTCATAACACCTTCAGAGGTAGGTACTATTATTGCCCCCACAGACGATGACACCGAGGCACACAGTATACCTAATTTGCCCAGGGTCTCACAGCTATTAAGTAGGAGGCAGGATTCAGACCCAGGCAGACTGGTTCCAGAGTTCATGCTCCTAACTACTATGTCCTGCTGCCTCAGAGTTAGTCATCTGAACCTCTGGTTTCTCTTTTCAGCTACCATATTGGTTAAGACTAAATTTGGCTGTGTGTGACAGAAACCTTAAAATAATAATAACTTGAATAAAAGTACATTTGACTCTCATAAAAGAAGTCTGCAGACTGCTCAGAGCTGGGATGGCATTTTCCTTTATCATGGATGCAGTATGAACAATATGCATCCGACCGCCCGGCTGGTCAGCCATCCCTAGCAAGTGGCTTCCACTTCGTGATCCAAGGTGGCTGCTCAAACTGCAGACATCTTGCCTGCTTTTCAGCCAGTTGGAAGAAGGAGAGGGAGAGGAAGAGGGAGAGGATGCCCTTTCCCTGTAGGACGTTTCCTAGAAGTTGCACCAGACTCTTCTCCTTACATCCCATCGTCCAGAACTTAGCTGCAGTAGTGGCTGGGAACTGTAGTCTTTATTTTGCCCAGCTAAAAATCAGGGACCTGTGTCCAAGGAAGAAGAGGGAACAGAGATTGGGGGAATCAGCAGTTTCTGCCACAGGTACTTTGGAGCTGGACAGTCTGAAAGGTTCTTAAAGATAACAGCCCTGATTCCATTTCCCATTTTAGGGTGGTTTCTTTCTCGGGATGAGCAAGTAGGGACCTGGAACAGTAAGATGGAAAATGCTAGATTAGGAGTCATGGTAGCGTGTTCATATTACCCTCCTCACCTGCATACATCCTTGTGCTTCAGGTCTCATGCTCAGTCATCTACGAAAGTATTTTTTGAGCATTTTCTGTTTTGAGAGGCTAGTAATTCTAGGTGTTCATGTTGCCAAAACATAGAACAGCATGTGACTGACTAGTTTATTGGGAGGAGTAAATGAGATACCACACATGAAAGCCCCTGGCCTAATTCCTGGTGCTTAGCAGGAGTTCAGAGTGTTTTGTTTCGTTTTTAAGTTACATGCCCACTGACCTCTGGATTAGGCTTTCTTGGATACGTGGCACTGAATAAAGCAAAAGTAGTATAATTCTGAGATGATCCTTTCATATTGAGAATAGTAATTCATTAGATAATGCTCATTGGTGTTTGCGACACAATTCTACAGATACTGCTCACATGTTCTAGGAGCTTGGCCTTGTATCAGTAATTTTCAACCTTTTAAAAATACTTTATTCACCAAGAGTTTGTCATGAAAACAGTACAGTATTATTTTCCATTTTTCAAATATAAAATTATGTTGTAATATTGAATGTGTTTCTTCTAACCACCTGTGCCCTCCAGGAAATTTTGATGTCCTAACATTTGGTTGAGAATGACACTAATAGCCAAATAAAGAATAAAGATCTCAAACAGAGTAACTTTTTTATTACTAAAATGTTAAGACACAGTCATGTTTGTATACCATATATAGGTATAGTTCTGGAGATTTTTAAGCATCATCTACCATCTGTTACAGGGAGCTGTCCCAGGCCACAAGTTGTAATGGATGAGGCAGGTTGGGTCGATGGCAGTGGATAGGAAAATAAATACAGGCTGAATCTTTTTTATTACATTCTACTTAGATCCTATCTTCTTTCAGGGTCTCATATATTTGGAGTAGTCCATCCCTCTCTTTTGTAAAAGTTACATGTAAATAAGGCTTCTCTACCTAAATAGCTAAGTCAAAGAATGCTGTTTCCATCCAACCTCCAACAGAATACAGACTTGTCTTTTTCACTCTCATTTCCTTATGAGTGTACAGCAGAGATTTCCAGAGGTTGCATGATGTATGATATTGAAACAGATTGAATTTTAAAGAAGATGTGAGAATACAGTTGTCTTTTATTGAGCCAAACATTAGAGATTTGCAAAATGTAAAACAATGCCAGTCTTCTCACTAAATGTTTTTTAAAATAGTTATTTTTCATAAAAACATGTCACTTATGTTAACATGTAATAGGCTTATTTTTATGATTAGGTGAATTAATAAATAGTTTTAACATTTTAGTTTAAATTTCTAGTACAGCAAATATAGATTTTACCCATGTATATAAAAGCTTTTGGGGTCTTTAATAGTTTTTAAGAGTTTAAAGGGACCTTGAAACCAAAAAGTTTGAGAACCGTCCACTTTGTGTTGACCAAACTTAAAAAAACCCCTGTTTATTATGCGTTATTTTTGCATATGTCACTGCATAGTATGAGTGATGTGCTTGAACTGCGTTAGATTTTAGCACAGCATAGTACCCTCCTCCGTGGGGCTGCCGCGTAGATACAGGAAACCCTTTGGGTCCCAGGTTTCAGTAACTGGTTGTGGGTCTGGCACCAGCCAGTGAGTGGCCCCTTGCTTCCTTGTGCAGTGCTGTTTTTATCCCCAAGTTCATGGATTGCTGCTGCTTGAGCTACCTGCACCTTAACCCCTTTATTAAAAGGGGTTTTAGTAAGTGGGTGTTAAGGGAGGGTGTTTTTAAAATATTGACGTCAAACTGAAGCTTTCTCCTAAATGTAATAAAGGAATTGAAAGTATATTGAAGAAGAGAAAGGTTGGTGAAACAAATTAGGCAGTAGTTATTTTCCTTCTCAACCAAGTATTGGTGGGTGGCTTTAGAGTTTGTTTTCTATGAATTAGAAGAATATTCTTGAGTGTTCTGTAACACAGTTGATTATGTGACGTTAACATTAGCTTTGGAAATTAGGCCAGAGGCTGCTTTATGTGTCTATCTAGGAAACCCACAGAGTGCTGATGCACTGTCTTATAAGAACTAGGTACTGAGCAAATGTTGGCAGAATTGAATTGAACTGAGGCAACACTTAGTCCTGAAAGGCACTTGTCTCCCCTTCTGTCTGAATGTCCTTCTGTTCCTCCATCCTTCCCACCCTACCATTCCCCTGTTTGTCCATTCCAGGCATTATTATTTAATGAAACCCTTGTAATACTGAGAGAACCACTATTACTAATGCTTTTAGAGTCAACAAAATGCTTTCTGATTCTCCTTATGGTGGAAGGAAATTGAGAAGTTTGAGAGGTCAGTCTATAAAAGATGCTTGGCTGCAGTGTTGGCCTTCAGGTTCTGCTTTCTTTTCTTTTCTTTTCTTTTTTCCGGCTGCACCGTGTGGCTTTCGGGATCTTAGTTCCCCGACCAGGGATCAGACCTGTGCCCCCTGCAGTGGAAGTGCAGAGTCCTAACCACTGGATTGCCAGGGAATTCCCAAGTTCTGCTTTCTTTAAGTGGAAGTATTTAAGCCTCAGCCCTGTTATTTTTCAGCCTCACTAATAGTAGGAATGTCTTGGTTTCCCTTTCACTGGGGACCAGCTTGCAGAACTCCACATTATGCCTCAGTTGAACTGACTGGTGGGTTCTGGGATGGGCCTCAAGTTGTACTGTGGTTTCACTGCCCAGGTTCCAGAGAGTTACAGTGGAGTCATCAGTCATTCTCTGTATGGTAAGCCACTTACTACTGCTGCTGTGTGATTCAGAGCCCAGGGTTCCAGGGGTACAGAGACAGAGAGGAAGATTGCTAAAATAGGCCTCTTCCTAGCCACTTTAGATAAGAATGTAATTCTGAAGACTTATAATATGAATATATGCATTTGACTTTTTCCGGTGAATAAGTAAGTTTGTTTATCGTTAAGAATAAATTGATTCTTTTGGAGGAGGAAAGTTCTGTATTTCTCTTGCCCTCTCAAATCCTTGCAAGGCTTCTTGAAGGGACTGTCCTCAAGATTGACCAGTTATTGTTTTAGACATGTGCCTAGCCAGTTCCTAATATGAGTACTTAACGCAGGCAGGTGGATTTGTGTTTTTTGCTGTGACCAGCTATTCAGGAAGTGACACCCACAGGAAAATGTCTTATGACCTAGACTATCTTGAGTTGGCTGTGGGGTGAGGGGAGAGGGAGAGTCATATGATATAAAGATGAATCACTTGAATAGCATATTTACTTTACTTTTCTTCCTTTGAAAGTACCAGCTTGGGGAGTGGAAGGAATGACATAAATATAAAACAACCTCAGAGGCCTGACTGGCTTGGGGAAGAAACCTTCAGGAGGGAAGGCCTTAGTTTCTAGATTGCAGCAGCAGCCCATATGTCCAAGGATCTTTGAGGATTAAGTTACTGTCTGCTAGAGAAGATGGATCTTAATCTTTGTGGCCTCTCATGTCCTGATCGCTTGCCTATCAGAATTACTTCAAAGAACCCCATTCTAACCAGATAGCAGATCCTTTTTCTTGCTGTGATTTTTCTCTTCCATTGCTCTTAGTTTGTCATTCCTAAACTTTTTTAAGGTTTGTTAACACGCGGAGGGGGTGGGTGTGGAATAGTAAGGCCAATAGAGGAAACTACCATTGATGAAAGAATTTTCTTAACCTCATTCTGTAAGACCTTACTAATTTCCTTTCAGTTAATACTTTTTTGAGTCTTTCCATAATTGATGCAGAGCAACAGCATGTATGAGTGTACCTTAGAAGTTGGGGTTTGATGGTGTTAGAATCTGTTGTACCGTATATATCAGCCTTGGCACCTTCTCTGGCCACAGCCCTTTCTGGCAGGGGGTCTCTCAGCTGCTCATGTGAGCTGGTGTCTTCCCCTTTCAAGCTGGGGGAGAAGCCAGTGTCTAACTGTACGTAGGGATTGTCTGCCTATGCCCTCTCATTTCTTTCTAGATTCCTGCTGACTTGGTCTGTGAGCTACTTTAATCAACTTGCCTTTAACATCCTCTTTTTCTTTTGTCTCTGTAGAAAATCATTGCTGTTTTCAAACCCAAGAATGAAGAGCCATATGGGCATCTTAATCCTAAGTGGACCAAGTGGCTACAAAAGCTGTGCTGTCCCTGCTGCTTTGGCCGTGACTGCCTTGTCCTCAACCAGGGCTATCTCTCAGAGGCAGGGGCCAGCCTGGTGGACCAAAAACTGGAACTGAACATTGTACCCCGTACAAAGGTTAGTCTCCAGGAAGCCTTACTGCCTGGCCAGAGTTTTCCTGGACCTAAGCCCTGCTACGTGTTAGTGGGACTGCTAGATCCAGTGAGGGCTATTTGTGCCCTGAGTCTAGGGTTCTCAGCCCTTTTTTTGGTGGGGGTGGTAGGTTTAAGCTCATGGTTTGATCATGTGATGAAAGCTATCCTGAGAAGGATACACATAAATTTTCTGCACACAGTTTCAGGAAGTTCACTGACCTGATGCACATGTATGGGCTCCCTGGGTCTTTGGATCCCAGGTAACCCCAAGCTGGTTAGAAACCTAGCTACTTTTGTAGCTTACTCTGTTAGATTTCTGAGCTATTCCAGGATTTAGATACAGTCTAGAATGGACTAGCTAATGTCAGCTAAGCACTAATGCAAGGTCTGCCAAGGAGGACTCTAGGATTGGCTGAGGGTTAGAGTAAAGGTCTGGCCTGAACATCTACAGGGAACTGACATGGAATTCTCCTCACCCATCTTTATGCTATGGAATTCTGGTACTTGTCTGAACATAACAAAATCGGGTTCCCAGATCCAGGCAATTCCACACTTAGAATGGATTTGTACATACCTTGTATGTGTTATAGACTTAGCTGAGGTTCTATTGATGGGTCTGGACCATACGCGGCCCCCGCCCCCTCGCCCCTTGCAAAAACATGCTTTAATATAGAATTTATTGCATACAGTTTCAGGAAGTTTACTGACACTAGGTTAAGAACCCCTTTACTACAGGGTGTCTCATGAGACCTTCCAAGGGTTCTGAGGGGAAGAAATCTGCGGGTCAGCATATGAACATCTAAGGACACGTCGTCACTCATTTAGTATGTGGCTCCCTGAGATTTAGTAACAACTTAAGGTGAAACTCTGATCTGATGCTTTAAGGCTGCAGGGGCATCTTTGTATCTCTGGGTCTTAATCCTCTTTGAAAATCTGATAAAAGCTATAAATCTTGTTCCCACAAAAAATACATATATTTGCAATTATTGCATATAATTTCAGGAGGATGGTTCATAGACAAGTTGAAGTCCACCCTTTGACCCATAGGATCTAGATTTAAAACCCCTGCTTGAGGTTTTCTTTGCCTGTTTAGATAGCAGGCTGGGGGCAAAGAGCCTGATCAGCAGACAGGAGCTTCCCTTCAAATCTGTTTTTTCTGTTTTCCCAGGGTATGTTAGAAGAAAGTGTGATTGTTGTGGATGTTTAACTGTGTCTGCTCCTTTGCCACCAAACTTCAAATAAGCCAACTAATTTGTTAAGGTTGTAGAAGTAGGGACCACTTCTTGAAATTTCCTTCTCTCATTCTCAGCACCTAGCAAAGTACTATACTTATAGGAAGCATTTCTTAAGTACCAGCTGAATCAGTGGATAGATACCAAACCATGAAAAAACAGTAACAGAGATCCCCCAACCTCAGGCCAATGGAGAGAATGTTTGATTGTAGTTCCGGGCTTGTAGCTGCCATCTGACACCTAAGTCACTGCCTGGCCTTGTGCAGCTCATTCCTTCCCTTTATACTTAGTTCTCTCTGTGTGCGTATAGTTAAACGGCACATTGAACATCTTGTATGATAATTAAAGATCCTAAGATCTCCTGCCTAACCTGAAATCCTCCTACTAGGCCCCTCCTAGACTCTAGAAATGCTTCTAAGTACTCCATGCTCATCACTGTAGTTTCCTTTCTTTGCTAGGTAAATAGCAGACCACCCATGCCCTGTGCCTGTCTGCTTTGCCTGTGCTTCTCGAGTGCAGTGCCTAAGAATCAGAGGGCTTGAGTCCAAATTCTGGTGCTGCAGCTCTTTACTGGGTGACCCTTGGGCAAGTCACCCCCATATCCCCTGCCCATTCAGTCTCCTCACTATAAAAATAGGGACATAAAGAGGTCCTACTTTAGAGAGTGGCTATGAAGATTGCACAAGTTAATCCATGTTGAACATGTAGCCCAGCAGCTGGCACAGTGTAAACACTCCATACATCTTCGCCTGTGGTATTTTTATGACTATTCTAATAATTAATGTCACACAATCCCTTTCTTCCCTATCTCTGGGCTTCCTCTTTCCCTGTTAGAGAACTTTAATAAGGCCTGAGGATCTTTTACATCAAAAAATCAACAACAAAAACACTTGTCTTCCATGAGACTGAGATGAGACAGAACTTTGCAAGCTTAACATACATTTGTGGGACTTGTGCCTGGTGGCGCAGTGGTTAAGAATCTGCCTGCCAATGCAGGGGACACAGGTTCGAGCCCTGGTCTGGGAAGATCCCACATGCCGTGGAGCAGCTAAGCCCGTGCGCCACAACTACTGAGCCTGCACTCTAGAGCCCGCGAGCTACAACTACTGAGCCTGTGCACCACAGCTGAAGCCTGCGCTCCTAGAGCCCGTGCTCCGCAGCAGGAGAAGCCGCAACAAGAGAAGCCACTGCACTGAGAAGCCCATGCACCACAATGAAGAGTAGCCCCCGCTCACCGCAACTAGAGCAAGTCCATGCACAGCAACGAAGACCCAACGCAGCCAAAAATAAATAAATAAATAATTTATTTATTTAAAACAAAACAAACAAGCCAAAAAAACCCACATATATTTGCAAGCTTTACATTACAGCTGTTGGACAATAGTAAGAGGAAATCTCTCCCCTCCCTCCCTCCCTCCCCACCCTTGTGACAGGATTCTATCCAGTTGATCAGAGCATCTGTCACTATGGAAACGGGGCTCACTTGAGATGGAGCTTCAAACAGTAAGGCTGTAATTCTCACTCGATCGCTATCTCTGCTCTCTGTTCCTGCAAGGTTTCAGGTTGTGATAGTTTCATTAGTCATAGGGAAAGAGTGGTTGGTTACAAAAATTGATCAAAAATAAATCTGATGGGGGGAAAGGGTGGTTTATGGCTTGAGAGCCAGTGTTTTCACCATGGAAACTGGCAAGGTAGTCTTAGGAAAGCCTTTTCTCCCCTTTATTCCTGTGCCTGTGTTTCCAGATTTGTAAGGCAGAGAGTGCTAACCTACAGTACTTTGCACATCCGTTTTAGGTACTCTGTTAAAACTGGATGGATGGATGGATGGGAGGAAGGGAATTATTTTATGCTGTCTCTGAGATTTTGGGGGCAAAATAATTAGTTATTTGTAATGAATTTTGCAAGGCTTAGGAAAAGAAAGAATTTTCTTATAAATTTGATTTTAGGTATTTATATGGTAAAACTCACTTATAGCTGTCTCTGAAAGAAGCTCGTAACTCTTTCATTCATTCACTTGATAAATGAGCATGTGCCAGGCACTGTGTTAGGTACTAGGGATGCTAATGTAAAAAAGATGTTCTCATCCACCCCACATTTCTTTAGTCTTAAGAAACAAGTTAGATATACAAATGGATAATCACAAGACAATGTGATAAGTGTGATAATGGACACACATATGGATTATGGATTACAGTGATATCACTGCAGTTTGACAAGTGTAATATTGGTGGCCTATTAAAAAATTTTTTTTGAATAGGTAGTGCATGCATCTAGTGCAAAAATTAGAAGGCACAGTAGAGTAAACAAAGAAGAGTAATTCAGCCTCTCTCCCACCCCTGTCTTCCAGCCACTTGGTTTCCTTCCTCAGAGGCAGCTGTTATTACTAGTTTCTTGTGTAATATTCTAGATACAGTCTATGTAAATATATAGCAACTCACTAAAAATTAAAACCAATTTTAATATTTGTTTAATTTTTGAATGTAAATAATTGTACATAGTACAGAATTCAACAGGAAATAAAAGAGTACAGAGTAAATTGCAATTTGTTTTTATTTGGAGAGAAAATAGGCACTGGGCCATCTTCTCCTAACCCAGGAGGTAGCTGTAGTGGTCAGGGTAATTCATGCTAGCTGCTGTAACAACCCCTGAATTGCAGTGGTTTAACACAGTAGGAATTCTTGCTCACATCAAGACCCATGCCAGTTAGGCAGCTCCCCTAGATCCCATGTCACTCCAGGTAGCGGCAAGAGATCTAGGATCCTTCCATGATGTGGTTTTGCCATCTCAGAGCCCTTCATTTCCAGCTGCACAAATTGGGGAACGTGAACTAAAGATCATGGGAGATTTTACGGGCCAGGCCTGGAAGTAACGGGCATACATCACTTTGTCAACATTCTGTTGACCTGAACTAGTCATATACTCTATCCTGGCAGCTAGAAAGGCTGAGAAATGCATTCCTTCTACGTGCTGAAGAGGAACAGTATTGGTGAGCATCTAGCTATTCTCTGCCATGGTGGTATAGTTCCTTAAATTTGACTCTAACCTAGGTGTCTCTTCTGTTTCCACTGTAGGTAGTATACCTGGCCAGTGAGACCTTCAACTATAGTGCCATTGACCGAGTGAAGTCCAGGGGCAAGCGGCTTGCACTGGAAAAAGTGCCAAAAGTTGGGCAGCGGTTTAACCGCATCGGGCTACCGCCAAAGGTATAGACTGCGCCTCGGTGGCTTACCAAAGGTGATGATTTATAGTGGCATGATCATCCAAGTGATGAAGCAAGGTGTCTACAGACTTACCTATGGACACTTGAATAGCCTGCCCGGAGGCTTCTGTCTTGCTCATTTCTGTTAAGGGCCTAAGGTTTGAGGAATAATTCTCCAAAGAGACCCTAACTTTCTCACTTTACTCCTCTGGACCATTTAGCTGGGCTTCCTGAATTTGGATGAGCAATTACTGTCACAGCCCTTTCCTGATATAAACTCCACAGGGCCTTAGTGGGTACCTGGCTTACTCCTGGGATCTTTGCACTTGGGCTGTAGGGAAATACCTTTATTCTTCCTTTTTGGTTGCAGGTTGGTTCATTCCAGCTCTTTGTTGAAGGGTACAAAGATGCAGACTACTGGCTGCGTCGTTTTGAAGCAGAACCTCTCCCTGAGAACACTAACCGGCAACTACTGCTGCAGTTTGAACGGTTGGTGGTGCTGGATTACATCATCCGCAACACTGGTGAGCAGCTGTGGGTGGTCCTGTGCCCTGTGCCAGACTGTGATGAGGCACAGGGGAGACCTGGAGGCTTGCAGAGCTTAGTATCAGAGTACCCTATCAGGATGAGTTTAGTCTAATACATAAGGGTTATGCACATTTGGAGAGGGTCTTGAAAATACTTTTCCTAGACAAGCCTTGTTCAGGCACATCATGTGTAGTTATCAGAAGTGGTGAGTACTTACGTTTTATCTTTGCCTCTTTCCTGGTCCCAGACAGAAGACACTTTGGCTCTTCCAAAGCAACGCGAAGAGTCCTCTTATCCTTGATCTCTAGTCATTCATGGTAGCCCGGCCTATCACAGAACAGTTTTGTCTTTAAATACCTCATCTAAGTGGACTTATACACCATTTTCATTCTCTGACTGGCTTATTCACTTAGCATAATGTCCTCAAAGTTCATTCATATTGTAGGCTGTGTCAGAATTTCTTTCCTTTTTAAGGCTGAATAGTAGTCCATTGTGTGTATATACCACATTTCACTCATCCATTAATCTGGCTACAGAAACTTGCTTCATGGTTGCTTCCACGTTTTAGCTATTGTGAGTAATTCTGCTATGAACGTGGGTGTGCAAATATCTTTGAAACCCTGCTTTCTGTTCTTTTGAGTGTATACCCAGAAGTGGAATTGCTGTATCATATGGTAATTCTATGTTGAGAATTCTTTTAGGAACCGCCGTACTGTTTTCCATGGCAGGTGCACCATTTTACATTCCCATCAGCAGTGCACAAGAGTTCCAATTTGTCCACATCTTCACCATCACTTGTTATTTTCTGTTTTTTTGATAGTAGCCATCCTAATAGGTATGAGGTGGTATCTCATTGTAGTTTTGATTTGCATTTCCCTAATGAGAGTGATCTTGAGCATCTTTTCATGTGCTTTTTGGCCATTTGCATTTCTTCTTTGGAGAAATGTCTGTTCAAGTCCTTTGCCCATCTTTGAATCGGGTTGTTTTATTTTTGTTGAGTTGTAGGAGTTCTTTATATATTCTGGATATTAATCCCTTATCAGATACATGACTTGCAACTATTTCCTCCCATTCTGTGGGTTGCCTTTTTATTCTGTTGATAGTGTCTTTTGATGCAATTAATTTAAAATTTTTCATGAAGTATTTTTTTTCCTTTTTTTAATCTATACCTTTCGTGTCATATCTAAGAAATCACTGCCAAATCCAATGTCATGAAGCTTTGCCCTATGTTTTCTTCTATGAATTTTATAGTTTTAGGTCTTAGATTTAGGTCATGGATCCATTTTGAGTTAATTTTTGTTTATGGTGTTAGGTAAGGATCCAACTTCATTCTTGTGTATGTAGATATCCAGTTTTCCCAGCACCATTTGTTGAAAACATGGTCTTTTCCCTATTGAATGGTCTTCCTACCCTTGTCAAAAATTGTTTGATCATAAATGCAAAGGTTTATTTCTAGAGTCTCTATTCTAGTCCATTGGTCTGTCTTTATGCCAGTACCACACTGTTTTGATTACTATAGCTTCGTAGTAAGTTTTGTAGTAAGTTTGAAAGTTTTGGAGGAAATGTGAGTCCTCCAACTTTTTTCCTTTTCTGGATTGTTTTGGCTATTCGGGGTCCCTTGAGATTCAATATGAATTTAGGGTGAGTTTTTCTATTTCTGCAAAAAAGATCATTGGGATTTTTATAGAATTGCATTAAATTTCTAGGTTGCTTCACTTCAAGTAGTATTGATATCTTAACAATATTAAGTCTTCCATTCTATGAACATGGGGTGTCTTTCCATTTATTTATGTCTTCTTTAATTTCTTTCAGCAATGTTTTGTAGTGTTCATTATGCAAGTCTTTCACCTCCTTGGTAAACTAATTTCTAAGTATTTTATTCTTTTTGATGCTATTGTAAATGGATTTCTTTCTTTCTTTTTAAAAAATATTTATTTGTTTGGCTGCGCTGGGTCTTAGTTGTGGCACATGGGATCTTTGTTGCTCTTAGTTGTGGCACATGGGATCTTTTAGTTGCAGCGTGCGGGATCTAGTTCCCTGACCAGAGATCGAACCTGGGCCCCCTGCGTTGGGAGCACAGAGTCTTTTTTTTCTTTTTTTGTTTTTGGCTGCATTGGGTCTTCATTGCTGCACACAGGCTTTCTCTAGTTGCGGCGAGTGGGGGCTACTCTTCATTGCGGTATGCGTCCTTTTCATTGCAGCGGCTCCTCTTGTTGTGGAGCACAGGCTCTAGGCGTGCAGGCTTCAGTAGTTGCGGTGCGTGGGCTTGGTAGTTGTGGCTCGTGGGCTCTAGAGCGCAGGCTCAGTAGTTGTGGCGCACGGGCTTAGTTGCTCTGTGGCATGTGGGATCTTCCTGGACCAGGGCTTGAACCTGTGTTCCCTGCATTGGCAGGTGGATTCTTAACCACTGCGCTACCAGGGAAGTCCCTGGATTTGTTTCTTAACTTCCTTTTTTGGATTGTTCATTGTTATTGAATAGAAATGCAACTGATTTTTGCGGTCGACTTGGTATCCTGATACGTTTGCTGAGTTTATTTATTGGTTCTAACAGTTTTTTGTGGAATCTTTAGGGTTTTCTACATATAAGATCATATCATCTACAAACAGATAATTTTACCTTTTTATTTCCGGTTTGGATGCCTTTTATTTCTTTTTCTTGCATAATGCTCTGGTCTTTCAGTACTATGTTGAATAGAAATGGTAAAAGTGGGCATTTTTGCTTTGTTCAGGATCTTAGAAGAAGAGCTTTTGGTCTTTTCACCACTGAGTATGATGTTTGCTGTGGGTTTTTCATGTATGACTTTTATTATTTTGAGGTACTAGTCTGCTGGTGATTAATTTCCTATTTTTGTTTGTCTGAAAATATCTTTATTTCAGCTTCATTTTTGAGGAATATTTTTGCTGGGTATAGAATTTGGGATTGGCAGTTATTTTCTTTTAGCAGTATTTAAAAAACATTCTGTTATCTTCTTGCTCCCATGGTTTCTGTGGAGAAGTAAGTCGTCCATATTATTGTTGCCTTTCGAATGTAATCTGTCTTTTTCTCTAGATTCTTTTGAGATTTAGTCTGTGTTTGGTTTTCAACATTTTTACTGTGATATACCTAGGTATATTTTCCTTTGTATATACAAGCTTCCTTGAATCTATAGTTTGATATGTTTTGTCACTTTTGGAAAATTCTCAGCTATTGTCTCTTTAAATATTACTTCTGCCCATTTTTCTCTCTGTTCCTTCTGGGACTCCAAATTATATGTTGTTAGATATACATTCATGTATATATCATTTTTTCCTGGGTGCTTTATTCTGGTTTATTTCTTGTGGTCTGTCTTTCAAATCACTACTTTCTTTAGCACAATCTGCTATTAAACTTATCTATCGAGTTCTTAATTTTGGTAACTGTATTTTTAATTTTTTGAATTTTTGGTTCTTTTTATAGATTCCTGTTTTCTGCTGATGTTCTTAATCTTGCCTTTTATCTTCTTAAACATATTAAGGATTTTACCTTGAACATTTCAGAGTCTATATGTTCATTATTTGGGGCCCCTGTAGATTTGTTTTAATTTTCTTTTGTTTTTCTTGTTTTTATTTGTGTCATGTTGTCTCTTTGTATACCTCGTTATTTTTAATTGTCAGATATCGTATATCAGAAATTATAGAAACATTTGGAGGCCTAGGATGTTGGTATAAATCTTGTCTGGAAGGAGATGTTTGCTTTTGGCAAGCAGCTAGGGTCATCAGCAACCCAGGATCACTTTAACTTCAGGTATTGCGGGGAAATTCTGCTTACTTCCAGGGTTGTAGCCTGTCAGGTTTCAACCAAAAGCATGGATGATTTACCAGGGTTCCCCCACCTTACCCGTCACCAGGCTACAACTTTGTCTCCCTAGGTCCCCAGCGCTATTAGAACACTGCTCTACCTCTAGCCACCTCTTCCCAAATCAGCAGGTGCTGTAAGAGAAAAGAAGTCACGAATGCTGGACTCCCCTCTCTGGATTACCTTTTTCTCCCAGATCATGACACTTTAACTCTTAAGGGTCTTGTAAAATCTCCAGTGCCTTCAAGAGATTTAAAAATATTTTATCCAGGGACTTCCCTGGCGGTCCAGTGGTTAAGACCATGCTTCCACTGCAGGGGGAGTGGGTTCAATCCCTGGTCAGGGAACTAAGATCCCGTGCGGTGTGGCCAATAAATAAATAAATAAATAAGAATAAAAATATTTTATCTGTTTTTTGTAGTTGTTCTTAGTAGGATGATTGGTCCCCAAGTGTCCAGAATATCTAGTTCATCATTGCTGAAAGTGAAAATCACCCCAGTTTTTTCTACTAACTTCATATTTCTGTTCACAGATCGAGGCAATGACAACTGGCTGATTAAATATGACTGTCCAATGGATAGTGCTAGCTCTCGGGTAAGCGGTTGATCTATATCTTGAAGGAGAGGATGAGGTGTAGTATATGCATAATATGAAAGCATGTAGTGGGGTGATATTTAGGTCACGTAAGTTCAGAGGAATCAGGATAGCACATGTCTTTAAAATTGATAGGTTAATATTTGGAAGAGCTTTTCTCAATTTGTTTTTTAAGGAATATCCTGCTAATGATAGGGATAGAATGAAGAAAAGTACAAATAAGTTTGGAACATATTACATACTTTGTGCCTTTTTTTGAGATTCACATTGCATAGTAGCACAGTAGAGGTCTGAGAAATAGTGCATTAGTGCACCTGTGTAATTTTGTTTGGCTCAGTGATTTCTAAACCTTTTGACCATGGAATACTTTTCTCACAAGAATACAATTCCACAGAACATCAGTTTAGAAAAAGCTGCTTCCTGCAACTTTCTTTACCCTCTCATTGCTTTTATACTCCACCATACTTCCCCATCCCTGTTCAATCTGCACATTTAACAAAATTAGCAGGAAGGCTACCTGGAGAAGGAGAGTGAGGTTGGCTTTTATTCTTTATAGTGTTTTTTTTTTCTTCCAGCTTTATTGAGATATGATTGACATATAATATTGTGCAAGTTTAAGATGTACAATGTGATGATTTGATGTATATATTGCAAAATGTTTACCACAATAAGGTTAGTTAACACATCCTCATAGTGTTTTTACCTCCTTTTGTAATAGTGGTTCTCAAATTCTGTACATCAGAATCACCTGAAGAGCTTACTAAAAATAGTACAGATTCGGGGGACTTTTCTGGCGGTCCAGTGGTTAGGACTCTGTGCTTCCAGTGCAGGGGGTGCGGGTTCACTCCCGGGTTGGGGAACTAAGATACTACACACTGCAGAGTGGCCCAAAAAAAAAAAGTACAGATTTTATTGGATTGGCCAAAGAGTTCACTCGGGTTTTTCTGTAAGATCAGTACAAGCCTTTCCTCCATTAGGTCTGGGGTAAACTGAGGATTTCACACCTTAAATAAGGTATCCCAGAGGATTCTGATGCAGGTATCCTGGACCCACATGCCCTGTTCCTGTGGTGGCACTAGTTAACCTGAACACGGAGCCAAGTAGACAGCCATGGGAATGTCTGACATGGGCTGCTGTCACAGGCAGTCTGCTCCACTCTCTCTGCACTCAGCTCTCGTCCTTTTCCTTTTAATGTATCACGGAAGCAGGGGAACAGACTCCCTTATGCAAGAGCAGCCAGCTGTTATCTTCCACGGATCCGTTATCTCACTGGAAAATGTGGCCACCACCACTGAAGTGGTATCTGAGTCAAGGTCCACACGAAAGGACCTTGGCTGACTGATAATTGACTTTTCTTTTTTTTTTTATACTCACAGGATTCTCACTGCCTTTCCCTAGGAGGAATGGCTTATAGTTATCTTTTGTTATTGTCATTTCCCATGTTACCAAGGACTGTGGCAACTCTTGGGGAAGGACACCTTTTCTAAGATAAGAAAGGGACTCTGAGAACCTTGAATTAGCCAAATCAAAGTGCCATGAATGTATTAAGTCAGGTAACAATATGGAAACCAGTTCAGAGGTTGAGTAAGGACTGATGCCTGAGGAGGTTGAGATGGGATGCTTTGCTACTACGTTAAAGGGCCTGGGGCAGATGGGACTCTATAAATATTTAGTCTTCCCTTGCTCTTCAGGACACAGACTGGGTGGTGGTGAAGGAGCCTGTTATCAAGGTGGCTGCCATAGACAATGGGCTGGCTTTCCCCCTGAAACATCCTGACTCCTGGAGGGCGTGTAAGTCTCAAGACTGCTATGGTCTGGCTCTTTTCTTGCTCAGTCTCAGTTTTCTTATGTGTGCAATGAAGATAATAATTCCTCTATCACAGGATTGTTCTAAGAATTAATGAAATAATGCAGCTCATGCACTTGAGCACAATGGCTGGCACATGGCAACTACTCCATAATGTAAGCTATTATTATAATTTTTACCTTACATTATTCCCATTTGAAGCACAGAGTTGAGTTTTCGCATCTCTGCTTTGCATTTTTCTTATTATTTCTGAGGACTGTCTTATCATAATTTATTCTATTTGTGTTTCTAAATACAAGCTGCTGTCAGTGTTCTGTCTTCCATGTTGACATTCTAGAAGCCAGCCCCTGCCCCATTATAACTGAGAAACTTTTAGAAAGGGAAAGATACAAGTAGAGGGTCACTAGTCCCTTTGCAGTACTTGTCTGTCTTTTCAGAAGGAGCATCTCAATGTTTCGGTGACAAGTAACTGCTTCTAGATAGGCTTACATCTTGGAAAGTCATATAATGTCTGGGAAAGAGCACAGGCTCAGGTATTAGGCAGACCTGGGTTTGAAGCCCAGTTTCTCCACTTACTGTGTAACCTTTAGGGTTAACAGACCCTATAACTTTTATTTTCTGTTGTGTTTCAAATAAGAGCGGTATCCTACCTTTGCCAGTGCCCTGATAGGTGGAGGACATAGATGGGCAGGGATTTTTTCAACACCAGCTTTCTTTTGACTTTTCCTCTTTTCAGATCCTTTTTACTGGGCCTGGTTGCCGCAGGCAAAAGTCCCATTCTCTCAAGAGATCAAAGATCTGATTCTTCCAAAGATATCAGACCCTAACTTCGTCAAGGACTTGGAGGAGGACCTATATGAACTCTTCAAGGTTAGCCCTGGGAACCTCAGCCTTATAACTATATAGAAGAAAGAATTCCAGTGGTTTTTCTAATTGGTCCTGATACAAGCCAAAAGAGAATGGAAACACCCTTCTGGCTTGTGTTAGCCAATGAAGAGCAAGATTCCCCCCTGTGGACAGCAAGACCTGGTTTGAGTTGGTCTGAAAAAAATTGGCAGCTGTGATGAATCACACTGGTTTGTGTCCTTTGTGTCATGTGGCTGCAGTGTCTCTGCAGAGCTCTCATTTTCAAATGGAGCACTAGCACCTGGAGTTCTTTAGCGTTAATGATGAGACTGAGGACAAAATAGTTACTTGTTCTCTATTTCCCCATGTGTGAAACAGGGAGTTCCTGGGGTGGTGGTTAATTTCACTAAGTCTCCAAAGCTTCATGTAGGTTCTCTTTATTAGAAAGTTTCTCATTGGGGGAGGAAAACAGGTTCTTCTGAGGGATTCATGCAGGTTCCATCTCCTTCTGCCCTTCTTTTGCAGAAAGATCCTGGTTTCGATAGGGGCCAGTTCCATAAGCAGATTGCTGTCATGCGGGGACAGGTAAGCCTGGAACATCCTCCTGGTGTCATCCCTGGGATCTCTCTGACAGGGTTTTATGCTCATGTTGAGTAAATGTGTAAAGCTTGTATTTTAAATCCATTTTAGTCTATGCCATACATATTTGTAACTCTCCGTTAACACCTGAGAGGAAAAGTAGCCATCCCAAATCTCCCACCTCTTCCATGGTATCTGGTGCTTGGTGAAGCACTTACTATGGCTTAGCTCTGCGCCGCTTGCTGGGTAGTTCATTGGTAGATTCACCTGGTGGTCTGTGTCCTCAAGTTGCGCAAGGCAGCCACATGCCTTGGTGGTTAAGAGCTAGGCTCCGGAGTCAGCCTGCTGCCGCACCATTCCCAGCACTATGGCCTGGGGCAGGAGTCTCTGCTTCCTTGTTTATAAAATGGGACAGTAATCATAGTTTGCATAGTTGGCCAGAGGATTACATAAGATAATGTGTATCAAGTGTTTAGTAAAAACAATGCCTGGCACGTGGTAAGCACTCAGATGCTGGTCATGGTTATAATTTTTGTTGTTATAGTTACAAGCCATATTATTTCTTTTTTCTCCACTTCACCTTCAAAGAGAACCAAGGAAACCCCCAGGGTGTTGTTGACCTTCCAAAGCATAGTAAAGAATAGCTTGAAAATTGTCTAAAAACTCTGTAGGACACTGACATTCTGCTTATCACTTTGAAGTCTTAAAGATAGCTGGGATGGCTAAGTGGTTAGGGCACAAACTGGTCAGAGTGCCTGGTTTGAATCCTGGCTCTGCCATTTACTAGCTATGAGGTCTTGGTCGAGTTACTTAATCTCTCCTTCTTTTAGTTTCTCCATCTGTAACATGGGATTAATAACAGCACCTACCTCGTAGGGTTATTATGAGATAAATCATTGAAAACAGTTGGAGTAGTGCTGGTGTACTGAAGTACTCAATATGGGTTAGCTCTTTTGATTATGATTTTGTATACAGCTTCTCACATCTTTGAAGGACAAGAGGGTTTTCTCAGTCATAATTATACATTTACCTCTTTCTTCCATTTAGCAAAAGGCTTCTGGTGAGAGCAACTCTTGAGCTTACCGAGCCCATCTTCTCTAGAAATGGGACAGACAGGTTTTAAGAGCTGCAGTTATTATAGCCGCCTGAATACCGTAACATGGTCTTCCTACATTTCCTAAATAATGTAAGGGCCCAGTTAGGCTGGCAGAATTTTTAGAAACCTTAAAAGCCACGTGATGTAGTCTGGTATTATGGAACTCAGCATAAAGGCACAAACTTCTCAAGTTTATGTAGGCTGTACCTCTGTCCCTATTGTAGTTTCTTCTCTAATCCCTTCCCAGCTCCAGTCTCTTGCCAACATCATAGCAATCTTCCTCTCATGATATTTAGTTAGGACCATTATCTAGAGTAGCAAAAGGCAGGGTTGGGGGGGTGGATTGAGAGAGTGCAATCTTAGCTTTCTTTCCAACTTGTGCTCTTAATGTCCTTTGAGGGCCTGTGGCATCTTAACAACCTAGAGTGCCTCCCTCTGAAACCATAAGGTTCCATGAGAGTCCAGCTCCTCCTCCTAGCATACAGGTGAAAGGAAGGCACCACCTTCTACCTACCTGAGCTGTAATCACAGAGTGGGCTGTACAATGGCCCAGAGTCAAAGGTGAAGAATGAGGAGCCCCTAGAGAGATGGAGTTGGGTGATAGAAGTTGTTCCTCACCATAAAGGCTTCTAACCAGGAGTTAGATAAAGAATGCAGGGTCTGAGGGAAAGCTTCTTTAGATAACATTTTCAAAGACAGTATTTCTTTTTTGGCATTATGTGCCTGCTATAAATTCTTCTTCAACTTTTTAATTTGAAACATTTCAAACCTCAGTAAAACTGAAAGAGTGAGTGGGGCCTTCTAGACTCACCAATTGTTACATTTAGTTAGCCACATTTGCTTTATCTTATTTCTCTAAATATTATCTATCTGAATAGTATCTATCTCTATATATCTATATAATTCCTCTCTTTAATATATCTATATAATTTGTCTCTCTCCCTAGATAGATAGATTTTGTTTGTTTGTTTTTGGCCAAATCTTTTGAAAGTAAGTTGTAGACAGTTTGACATTTTACCCCAAAGACTTAAACATGCTGGAAAGGTGGCTTCTAACCCGGAGAACCAAAGAAAGCACCGGGAGGCCCAGCCAGGGCAGGTGTAAACTCCCGTCTCTGAAGTTGCGCGGTCTCCTGCACAACTCACTCTAATTCCATTTGAACCTCCTTTTAGTTCTCTGGCCTGATCTTGTACTCAAGGCTCTTCGAAGCAGTGTAGGGTGCTGGCAATACCAAAACAATGAAGTAAAAAAGAAATTAATTACTGGTAGGATCGACTTCTCACTTCTGACCTCTGTTCCAGGTTGAATCTCTGCCTCTTTTGGGACAGCACTTGTAGGCCAAGGATATTTATGGCTTGAGGCCTGTGTGATTTGGGGGTGCCACCTAGCTTCCCGTCCCATGTGTCTGGCCTGGCTGTGAAAATCTTCAACATCCAGTGGTTTAAAGAAGGCTGTCATAGGACAACTTCAGCTTTTGTACTGTCCTACCAGAGAAGATAAATGGTGGTGACTATGATTTTGACAAGGGGAAGAAAATGTGTTCCTTTGGAACACATTTATATCTGAAATATATGTAAAATACAGACAAAAATTGGAAAGGAGCTGAATGCACTGTGGCATCTTGGAACAGAAAAAGAACAGTACTGGAAAAGCTAATGAAATCCGAATTAAGCCTGGAGTGTGGTTAATACTAATGTTCCAATGTTGATTTCCTAGTTTTGGTAAATGTACCACGGTTATATAAGATGATAAAATTAGGAGAAATTGGGTAAATGGTGCATAGAAACTGTCTGTACTATCTTTGTAACTTTTCTGTAAGTATAAAATTATTCCAAAGTAAAAATTTTATTTAAAAAAAAGATGATGAAAAGACAGCATGAGAGGGACAATTCAACTGAAATGGCTTTTTTTGGTTTCATACATGGTCTTTGTAGGAAAATCAGAAAATAAGGATAAACAAAAATCACCCTATCTCTAGGTCACCTTCCTTGACCCAGAGATAATCACTGCCAATCACTTCTAGACTTTTTTTCTCTGTGGATAAAGTAGATAAAAAAATAAAGGTGGGGCCACACTATAATACCGGTTCCTTATCTCCTTTCTTTTCCATCTAAGACATTGTGATCAGTTTTCCATGCCAAGAGAATACATTTTTTAACTGCTTGTTTCTAATCCCTTAAGTTATTAGCTGATCCCATACTCTCAGGTATTTATATCATTTTCACTGTTACAAACAATACTGCACTGTATTGATTGAAACTAAGTGTTTTGTGCATGTCAGTGATTGTTCCCTTAGTCCTTAAAAATGGAGTTGCTGAGTCAGAGGGCCTGTTCACTTTTAAGCCTTTATGTTCCACTTGCCTTTCTGGAAAACTGTCCCACGATCCAGTCCCACAGCCACGTCTCTGAACTCTCCCCAGCTGAGTCGTCATCGTCGTCTTCTGTATCTTTACTAACTAGAAGGGCAAAACAATAGGAGTTATTTGTTTTCATTTGTATTCTTTCAACGAGTAGAGAGGTTTCCATTTTCTGTATATTGCCCACTTATATTCTTACTTTAGTAAATAGCCTGTTGGTACAATTTTCCATTAGTGGATTGTTTATTTTTGTTTTGATTTATAGGAGCACTCTATCTGCAGGTCTCCCTTCAGAGGCAGACCAGAATGCCTAGGCCTTGCCCTCACTGATCTCATTTTCCCCACTGCAGATCCTAAATCTGACCCAGGCCCTGAAAGACAACAAGAGTCCCCTGCACCTCGTCCAGATGCCACCCGTGATTGTCGAGACGGCCCGTTCCCACCAGCGATCTGCTAGCGAGTCCTACACACAGAGCTTTCAGAGTCGGAAGCCCTTCTTTTCATGGTGGTAGCCCCAGAGGCAGACAAAGGCACATTGTCTGAGACTTGGCCTGGGAGAAAGCCTGGGGAGCAGGTTGCAGGAAGAGCCAGAGAAGCCGGCGGAGATCAGTGCCCTTAAGAGCCCTCCCTCTCTGCTCACCACCCCCTCAGAGCTTTCCCAAGCACAGGGAGAAGCACAATCAGAAGGACAGTGTGTGCTGTTGGGCCCTTCTGAGAGCTGGCGTCGGGGGCGGGGGGGGGGCTGGCGCTCCGTGCAAGTAGTCCAGATGCCCGGGAAGGAGCATCTCCCTTCCAGCATCTCCTGGGGGAAGGCTGGGAAACTCCCTTCCCTTCCTGACACCCTGCTCTGTAGCTATTCCTCATTATATTCTGCATCAGAAAAAAAAAATACAAATTTAAATATAAAACCCAGGCAGAATCCCAGAACCTCTTGCAGCAGAAAACCTCTGATCCAGACCTAAATTTGCATGGGCCCAGACATCCAGGTGTCTCACAGTTCCTTACCCCCAGGGACCAAGGCAGCTAGGTGACTCGCAGTGCTGGGACAGACAGAAGCCACACTTCCTTTTGGTTTTCTGCCAAGTCTTCTTCCCCTTCTCCTCCCACCGGTGCAATAGGCTGACTCCAGACACGATTCTCACAGTGGGGAGACTTTTGCTCTAGAACTCCCAGCAGTTTTACAGTGATGGTATAGATCACCTCTGCTCCCTCCCCTGCTGGGGACCCAACCCCTCTAGTCCAGGCCTGTAGGTTGCTTGTCACTCAGGCAAAGGCAGGAGGGAGGAAGTTGACTCCCCAGCATGCAAATGTGATCCATACCACCTAGGTATGTGCTGGGAACTGTAATGGTCTGTGGGTGAACTTACCCAAGCCTTGCTTCCTTAGTCCTTGGCCGTAGCCAAAGGTAACAAACTCTCCCAGTCTGCTAATTTGTTCCTGTTGTTTTAGATGTTTTGTTCTCAACTCTTGAGTTAGTGCTTCAGTTCTCGGTTCTGGAGTGGCTCTCGGTGAGGGTTCTGGGGGAGGTCTCAGCACATAAGAGGACAGGATATTAGGTCCTTGGACTTTTTTTTCCGCTACCACTGCTGCTTGCTGGAGGTAACAGGACTTGTGTTCCGCCTCCTGGTTGGCAGCTTCCCTTTGCTCCCCAACTTCTTGTTCCAGGCCAGTTTTTCCACGGCTTCTTGAGAAAGGCAGGGCCCTAAGGAGAGAGGCCTTCACACTGCCCCCCGGTGGCTGCCCAGCCCAGTGTGCATCTTCCTGCTTCCATGTCTCTCTTCCCTCAGCTGTCCGTCCCCCTTACCAGCTGTCCGAGCCCTTTCTACACCAAAGCAAAGAATGGCCTCAGTGGGGAGTAAAGAGGGTGCCACCTGTGGCTATGGGGCAGCCCTGTGCTACTGGACGTTTCAAGTTTCCGGCGTCCTGCGATTGGTCAGTCATCCTTGGAAAGAAACTATCTCGAAGGTTTGAAGAACAACCAAAGAAAGGGAGCAAGGACTATGGCTGTGTTCCCTCTGCTTGCCTAGCTCCCGCCATGCAGGAGGTGTGCAGCTCTCTCGTCAGCTGCGCCAGGCTGGGCCCCTTCCAGTCCAGCCCCCAGGAGCCAGCTTATCCTGGGCTTCCACCCGCTGACAGGAAGAGTCTCTGGAGCTGGGTACGCATGCCCTGTGGACAAGGCACAGCTCCCCGCCGGCCCCAGCCCTGACAATCCCATTGAGCCGACCCCGACTCTGGCCTTGGGGACCACGTTTGCGAGAACATGGGAGCAGCAGGGCTCCCAGAGGCCGGAGGGGACCCAGATGTGTTTAGCTCTCCAGACATCTGTGTACAGACGTGTTGGTGAAGTGCCCCACCTGGGTGCTGAGAGGGCCTGAGCAGTCTAAAGAGCCCGGTTGCTTCCCTCACTGAGCAGATCTGCACATTGTCCTCAGGCAGACCAGCTCTGGGATGAGAAGGAAATTGGGTCCTACGTAAGAGGGAGCTGGTCCCGGTCCTGGCAGGCCAAAGAGTATGGGGCATCCTTTCCTGGCCCACATCCGTTCTCCTTGAAGCCTGTACTCAGGTGGCCTTGAATGTGGACTTTGGGAGAGCTAGGGCCCAGAGTGCCGAGGCAGGTTTCTGGGCGGCACTCGTGGAACCGCCCGGCCCTCTGCCAGCCACGGGCCCTGTCTCCCAGCGTCAGGGAGTAGAGGCTGGGCTGTAGAGTGCTGCTGCCTCTGTATTGTTCTAATGCACTGTAGAAATTGTATGTAATGTATTTAAATCAATGCAGATGTATGAATAACAAGTCCAATTCTGACCTTTTTTGTCTAGTTTTCTTTGGTGGAAGGAAGACAAGGTAGGATGCAATTTTAAGGACAAAGAACCCTGTGTTGCCATGGAGTTACTGAGATATGGCTCCTGAGTCTCTTTTCCTCTAGCAGAGCAAGGTACAGGTCCTCATTTCCCAAAATATTTTCATAACTCATTTGACACCAACACCTGACCTGCACCTACACAGATGCAAAGCTATTTGTAATCATCATGTATCCCTTTTACTGTGAATATTTGTTGCAGAAATATTAGTGTTCTGTTACGAGATGTTCCCCCAATAGGGATTATACAGTTTTTGCAATGACTCCTTTCTAAAAGCCAAAAAAATTCTAAATTACAAAATCATGTCTCCCAACGGTTTGGGGTAAGGAATGTGGACTGGCTTCTCTTTTTGGCCGTAAGAGGGCAGCTCTGCTCTGTGTGTGCATCACTGCCCACTTGGAGCAATGTGAACCCTGGCTCCTTTAAGTGACGGATAATCAAGCAGATAGGATGGGTGTGAGGGGAGCTGAATGCTAATGAACATGTAGTAGGCTTCTTTTGAGCCAAAGCCAGAATAGTAGTCAAAAATCCTCACCTCAAGGGTTTTCAGGCTACAGGAAACCTCAGTAATGCAAAAGGCATGATCGGTGCAGCTGTCGAGCTGCCTCAGGATGGTTGGTCCACAGGGATGCAGAAGCCAGCTGAGGAGCTGGTGCGCACTACACTGATGGCAGACTCATCTGGCCTAGGGTCACTGCCCACTGTGCAGGGCTGACTGTAATAGTCTCCCCTTCCAGAGCTGGCTAGGGGCCAAGAACCCTCTCTCCTCCCCTCGGACCAGGACTGCCTACGGAGAGGCTTCCATCTCGCCTCCCAGTCTGACAGCCTCTGGTAAAGGAGGCCAGCCCTATTTTCTCCTTCCTTCCCTCCCTGCAGCGACCCAGTGCCTCACCCCCAGCTCCAGTGTCCATTCTGGATCTTCCTCTTCTGTGACAGACTCACAAAGCTCTTGATGCGAATGGTTTTATTTTGCCACTTAAACTATGGTTTCCTTGTGCTGGCCTGAAGGGGCAGGGGTGTGGGACAAGCTGCTGGACCACAGGTTACAGTAGTAGTAGGAGGGTCAGTAGCAGGAGTGGTGAGATGCTGAGTCTGAGTGCCTGTCCTTGACTCCCAGGGGAATATCATGCAGCCCAGGTATAGTGTTAAATTGAGAAGGGCTGAGGCAGGAACGGTCACTGTTTCTCCTCAGTCTGGTGAGGAATGGGTCCCGTATAACAGCTCAGTGGAAGCCTTCGGGCCTGTTCTGACTCGAGCAGGCCAGTGGCAGCAGTGGGGCTGTCTGCCTCAGCTCTCTTCCTTCTTCGCCTCCCCAGGCCCTTTGGCAAAAGTCCCTATGAATCCTGGGGAAGATACAGCTGTTCCCAGCCCCTTCCCCGGATCAGTGTCTGATCTGATGAAGGTAGCTTGTGGGACCTGGCTTCCTCCAGTTCCGGCGGATCCTGGCATTGGTCCTCCTGGAGTTCACATACTGCTCGCTGGAAGCCATCTCCGTGGCACTGCTCTGTGGGTCAGCCGGTGGAGCGCGGGGCTCTGTGATTCTGCAGGGAACAAGTGTGTTTTAAGCCAACATCAATAGGAAGGACAGTACAGGGACTGAAGAGATTTTGGTCATGGTGAACTATTAAAACACATTGTTCAGGGGGACTTCCCTAGTGGTCCAGTGGCTAAGACTCCACACTCCCAATGCAGGGGGTCTGGGTTCGATCCCTGGTCAGGGAACTAGATCCCACATGCCGCAACTAAAGGTCCCCCATGCCGCAACTAAAGGTCCCGCATGCCGCAACTAAAAAAGATCCCGCATACCGCAACTAAAAGGTATCCCACATGCCGCAACTAAGACCCGACGCAGCCAAATAAATAAATATTAAAAAACAAAACAAACAAAAAACATTGGTCAGGGCCAAGTGAGACCAGGGCTCTGGTCTCATCTCTGCCCAAAGAGCTGCATGACAAGGCAAAGCTTTCAGACTGCTCTTCTGTAAAGAGAGTGGGGCTAGATCAGGGGGTGTGACACTTAGCATTTCTTCATCTTCCTCATCCTGTACTCGTGGCAGACATCATTAATCTGTCCTGATGCAAGACCAGAGGGCAAGTATCCATCTTAAGATGATTTCAGTAGGGATTACTAATCAACTGGAACTAATATGAGCAATGAAGCTGATTTGCTGCCCCTGGACCTGATGATCTCAGAAGGCCTGCTCAGATCTGATATTCTGACTGTGGGCCCAGCATGTAACCCATAGTGATTGGTTAGGCCATGTGGTTCAACTCGATCTCTTGGGGCTTACTGTTCCTGAGCTGGCAGTGACCTAATAAGCAAAGAGGTGGAGGAATAGGGAAAGTTTAAGGTAAAGTTTCTCAACCATTTTTAACCCTTGATGTCTCTACAGTACTCTCTTATGCTATTTTCTTAGTAATCCCACAGCCAGGGTTTTCACCAGGCTTACTTTTG
This sequence comes from Balaenoptera acutorostrata, assembly GCF_949987535.1. Lineage (NCBI taxonomy): Eukaryota > Metazoa > Chordata > Mammalia > Artiodactyla > Balaenopteridae > Balaenoptera > Balaenoptera acutorostrata. Next base: position 31,151,181 of record NC_080079.1, on the reverse strand, counting down.
AATGTTACCTGTTCAGCAACAGGTAAACAGGATTGTTTTTTTCTTCCAGACCATAGTCCCTCGCACCTGGTGGAGAATCACTGCGAAATGAGGTGGCACTGAGAGGACCCAGGCACCCCCTCCCATGGGAGTAGGGTTAGGGTCATAGACGATTCCAGTAGTAACAGCAACCTCTAAGTGTCAACCATGTGGTAAGTAAGCGCTGTGTAGACCTCACAACAACCCCAAAGGTAGGTACTTCGAGGTGAGGCCAGGTTAGCAGCTCCAGGCCCCAGAGCCGGGAAAGGGTAGAGTGGGCGTGTTAGTGCTCTCCTCCCCGCGGCCCTCCAGCCCCAGGGGCCTACCTGAGCCGGCTGCAGTGGTGTAGCGAGGGGCCCAGGGGCTTCTGCCGAGGGGGCCTCTTCCTGCGCAGCCTCTTCAAGGCCTCCGCCACACGGTGGTCCCCTGCACACTCCCAGATGACCTGCGCTCGTTCCTCGGCCAGCTGGTCCCCGCTGCAGTGAAACAGGCCCTGGATCTGCAGCAGCTCAGCGTCCTGGAAGATGTTGGCCGAGGCCTGCTTGCGGCCCCGGGCTTCCGTCGGGGCCTGCCAGGGGGGTGGCTCGCTCACCACAGAGGCGGGGGTACCCATCCTGGGTGCCGAGGAAGGAACAGGGAGGGTCGTCAGCAGCTCAGCGGGCCCTTCCCAAGCCCTGGGGTCCTGACTAACGCAAGGGCTTCTGGTGTTTCTATTCTCCAGGAGCCGAAGTGGAGGAAGTCTTGACTTAAAATCACTCTAATTTCCCAGGGCACCTTGAGGAAATAATAATGATGATGGCAGTCAAACTTTACTATAAAGTGCTTATGTGCCTGACGTATGTATTAACTTAAGGGTCACAGAAGGTGAGGATTGTTTATCACCACTTCACAGATGAAGAAGCGCACCCCAGATGTTAAATGACTTTCTTGCAGGCACAAAGCCATGTGTAAGTGCAGAGCCAGAAGTAGAACCCAAGTCTGTCTGGCTCTGGAGTCCACGCAGACCCCGGGTCCTAGTGATAACGCCTGTAGCAGCGGCAGCTGAAACGTGTTAAGCACTTATGTATCAGGCATCACTGTAAGGGCTGTATTCACATAACATCGTTGAAATACGAACACAACAGCCTATGAGGTAGGTACTTTTTAAGCTCCTCATGTCACAGATGAGGAAACTGAAGAACAATCCAGAATCCTCTGATGCTGAGACCTAAGCTCTGTGGCACAGAAGTAAGAGAGGGGCTGTGGACTTGGGCTCCCCAGGTGGGAATCCGGCTTCTGGCCGCCTGCACCACCTACTGGCTGGGTGACCCTCCACACCTCATCTGCTTCCTGTGTAACTTAGCCATACTAGTACCTGCTTCGTAGAGCTCCTGTGAGGACTGAGTGAAGACACATAAAGCATTAAGACCACTCATTTGCTTTTCCATCTACAACACTGAGAAGAGTCATCCCATTTTCTATTTTCAAGACCCTGGGGATGAACCTAGTCCATATAATTTAGTAAACACGGTATGAAATAGACCAATCATATCTAACCACAGTCCAAAGGACCACAGAGACAAAGGTAGGGGCAGAAGAAGGGGTTACAGGGTTAGAATATCCTATCAGGGCAGAGGCAGAAATCGATACTAAGTTCAATAAAAGTTAGGCTCCGGTCAATGCCCCTGCCTCCTCATATGCAAGAAATGAAACTTGAATTACCTCAGTTCTAGATAGTTGTTTTTGAATGATAAAGGGATAAGAGGCTCACCCACCTTATCCTTATCTTCACTACAGCCTGAAAAAGCTATGGGATTGGAAAATAGACTGGAGACCAGAAAGACCAAGGACTTTGGCATTACACAGAATTGGGTTTGAATCCCAGCTCTGCCACCTTCCTGGCTGTGACCTTAGGCAAGTTACTCAACCTCTCTGAGCCTGTTTGCTTAACTGTAAAATGGGGCTAATAATCAATTTTCAGGATTATTGTGAGGATTAAATGGGTCTAGTGTGGTATCAGGTCCCCAGTGGGAGCTAAATAAATGCAAATGCCCCTCTTCTTGGCTTCCTTGACTTTGTTACTTGGGTCAGGGGTGTAATGTAGACGCTCCTTTTCCTCTGAGCAGCCTGGCCTGAGCCAGCAGAAGGCCTGCCTGTGCTCCCTTCACCCTTCACAGTCCCGGGCCTAAGAAGGAAGGCCTGGTTGCTAAGTCAGACCTCATTCCACAGCCATCTATAGAGATACCTATCAAACAGCAACCGGCTTACAAAGGGGGAAATCAAATTTAAAATATATTTAAATTAAAAATGTACACGCCCACTGTAAAAAGTGCAAAAGAACAGAATCAGGGACTTCCCTGGTGGCGCAGTGGTTAAGAATCCGCCTGCCAACGCAGAGGACACGTGTTCAAGCCCTGGTCCGGGAAGATCCCACATGCCGCGGAGCAACTAAGCCCGCGCGCCTAGAGCCTGTGCTCCGCAACGAGAGAAGCCACCGCAATGAGAAGCCCGGGCACCGCAACGAAGAGTGGCCCCTGCTCGCCGCACCTAGAGAAAGCCCGCACACAGCAACAAAGACCCAACGCAGCCAAAAATAAATAAATAAAATAAATTTATTAAAAAAAAAAACAATCATATAAATAAGAGCATTACCAGTTTCCTATCCATCCTCAGCCCACCTGCCGAAGTAACCCTTACTCCCACCTGCTTTTTATGCTCTTGAGAATTTGAGCCATCTCTCTCTCATTCACACTCCTCAGATATGACTGTCCCCCTCCTTGCCCTGGCCATCCCTCCTCCTCATCCCAGTAGCCATCCTCCTTCCAGTAATTTCCACACTCACCCTGTCCCAGTTTCTAGGCCTTCTATCATAAGAACCGCACTCTCTTTTAAAAAGATTTAATAACTAAAATAAACCTTCAGAAGACTGATAAATTAACTTCATAAAAATTGTGCTGGGCTTCCCTGGTGGCGCAGTGGTTGAGAATCTGCCTGCTCATGCAGAGGACGCGGGTTCGAGCCCTGGTCTGGGAAGATCCCACATGCTGTGGGCCCATGAGCCACAACAACTGAGCCTGCGCGTCTGGAGCCTGTGCTCCGCAACAAGAGAGGCCACGATAGTGAGAGGCCCGCGCACCGCGATGAAGAGTGGCCCCCGCTTGCCACAACTAGAGAAAGCCCTTGCACAGAAACGAAGACCCAACACAACCAAAAAATAAATAAATTAAAAAAAAAAAAAAATAGCTCTTAAAAAAAAAAAATTGTGCTTTTTGGGGGACTTCCCTGGTGGTCCAGAGGTTAAGACTCTGCGCTTCCACTGCAGGCGCCGTGGGTTCGATCCCTGGTCAGGGAACTAAGATCTCGCATGCTGCGCGGTGTGGCCAAAAAAAAAAAAAGTTAAAAAAAATATGTACTTGTTATCTGGAAAATGGGAATTTTAAAATCTGCCTCTCCATAGGCACAATTATGGGAATCCAGTTAGGACCTAATATGTGTGGTAATTAAAGCCCCAGCACTGGATGATATAAATATACTGTGACCAGACAACAACAGTCACCAAGTAACACTTTCAGGCTGATAAAGAGAAATAAAAGCTAACTATGGGGTGTTTATTCCGAATCAGCGACATGCATGATATCATTTCATCCTCAAAACAGTTCTTAGGAATCAGGCACTGTTATCCTCATCGCCATTCAAAGGGGACTAAAGAGTAGCTGAAATACATATCTTTGGCTCAGCCGAGGCCAGAACCTCATCTTAATGACTGCAGCCCGAGCTTTTAAACCACCAAGTTGCCATCACAGCCAGGCAGCTCAAAGCACAGTTCTTCCCATCATTTCTGTGAGGACTATTTCACTATTCTTATCTAATTCACAAAGTGGGGAAACTTGCCAGCGGAAAGGGAAGAACAGTGAATGTCCCACATGCCAGGCAGGAGTGGGGTTGTGGAATTTATTTTAATCTTCACTAGCACCAGAGCTCTTTACCAGGTGACAGGCTGCCCCAGCCTTGAAGCCATGAACCTGTGGCACTCTGAAGAGGAAGATCCCCAGCCTCCACAAAAGAAATCTGGAACTGCAACCCGGTCCAGTGCACAGAGCACTGGCTTATGAGTCAGAGGACGAGGTTCGAGCCCTAGTTCTGCCACTCATGGGCTCAAAGGCCTCAGGCACTTCACATGGCCTCTGTGGGCCTGTTTCCCTCTTACATCTGAAAGGACAGGCTGATGCTTGTGGTCTCCAAGGGTATGTGCTGGTGTTGAGAGTCAATGATTCCATGACAAGGCTAGGTCCATAGGGAAGCAGAGGTGGGTTTGCTTGTCTGCCAGGGTCCAGGAGCAACACGTGTGGACAGGTCTGGCTCATTAAATGCCAGGGAACTCCCCACCAGTAGCTCCCCCTTTCTTCCCTCCTCAGTCTTCCCTGGAGGCTAGACCCTGCTGTGCTGCTGTGGGCTGTGGGGTTAGGGTCTGGTAGAAGACAGAGAACTCACTGCTCTAAAGCATTCTAGTGACCTAGGCTGGCTATGGCCAAGCCTGGAGCAGACTCCCAGACTGACCTCGGTGGTGGGAGAAGGGGTGACAGTCCTTCTCTTAGACTCAGGCAATCTCACCCTCCCTTCAGAGAGAATGGCAATGGGATCAAGTAGCAGCGTCTGCCTCAGGGAGGATGTGGCTCGGAGCCTGACCTCCCAGATGGTCCAGCCACCTCTGCCAGGGCTGCAAGGCCCTGCAAGGCCCTGCCTCCTGCCTCTAGCCTCTAGCCTCCAGCCTCTAGCCTCCAGAGGCCAGTTACAGAGTTACAGTGAGTTACAAACACACCAACAAGGAACCACCTGGGAGAGTCTGAGCCTCCAGCCTCAACCACAGCCTCCATGAACCTCGAGAGGCCTTGGCACCTCCAGATTTTGAGGCCCCTCACTCCTGGTCTGCCTCCCACTCTGGGATTCAGAAAGCAGAGTGAGGCTGGGAATAAAAATCAGTGGATTTCATGTAGGACTATCTGGTAAACTTTGAGAAAACTGAATCGGAACACTTTTATTATCAGAACAAAATTTCCTGTCTTATTCAATGTGTTACTTTCCCACAAATTTCCTGGACAAGACCTGAATCCAGGGAAGTCAGTGTGTACTTGAACAATGGCAGTTTTTTAAACTGGGAAATGAAACCACGGGTCTATTAAAAGATTATAAATGGATCTTTCATTTCAGAGCTGACATAAAAAATAGGTATGGGTCTGTGAGCAAATGCGTAAAGACCAATTGTGAAATACTTCAATTTGATCCAAACTAGCTTAGAAATGAACTCCCAAAGTAAATATCAAATGTTGAAAATGAAGTTCAACTTGTTTTGAAACAGGCAATAAATGGACTGTAGGGCTCTTACAAAGAAATATATTTAAAAAGTGACTCACCGTGCACTGAATTTGCAGTACATAAATACGGTGCCCAACTGAGCGTTCTTTGTCATGTATGAAGCTCAGTTCAGACAGCCATTCCCTCTGTAGTCTCAGGGAGGTACAGGGAACTATGACAGGCACAACACACTTGTATGACCTGGGTGGCAACTGGGCCCTCACTCACCCCCTTCAGATAATGCTGGTGATGGTAATAATCTGTAATCAGAGGCCAAGGGCCTCTTCAGAAAAAGAACTGGAGGCTCTGGCCGAGGGCCCAAATCAACACCTGTGGCCTTGGCCTGCTTCCCTGCACAGACATGCCACTGGACAGCAGCCAAAATCAGTGGCTCCTTCAAGCAGGAGGCTCAGTCCAAATGGCCTTGTGGGCCTAGCTCAGCCAGGAGAAAAATGGACACAGGTTGGTCTCCAGTTCTGTGTCCCAGGAGGTAAAGAAAGGAAATGGACCCTTCCCCCAGATCAATTCTCAGATATGACCTGGAAGTAAACCCTGCTAGATCTAGGAATAACTCTTTTCAAGAGTTCAAGAACCCTGAATTCTGGCTCTGCCCCTGATAACTGGGTACCTTGGCAGGCCTCGGTTTTCCCCTGCCTCAATTTGCTCATCATCAAAATGGTGAGAATAAATAACCCTTAGGGGATAGGGAGATAAAGTATGCGAAAGCATCTATCCTAGTACATTACATCGTGAATGAATGATGTAAGGGAGAGAGGCTGTTTAACCACCAGGGACTATAGAATCATTGCCATTTTCATCCTCACTACTGTCATGAAACTCCCTCAAAAGGGACCTTCACTCTTGGGAGAAGAGAGTAAAGGGAGATGGATTCATCTGTGGACTTTTAAATCATAGCTGCCATTGAGGCAGCTTGCTCCCTGTCAAGTGCAGAAGAGCACTTTCTGAGGAGTAATATCTTTAATCCTCACAACACCCCTATGAGGAGGCACTATTATTGTTACACCCATTTTACAGATGAGAAAGCTGAGCCCAGAAAGGTTAAGTAACTTCCCAAAGTCACACAGGTGGTAGGTGACGAGGCTGGGATAGGAACCCTAGTCTGATCCCAGCGCCCACGCTCTCAACCACTGCTATTTTTGTTCCTGCCAGATGGCTGACGAGGTCGTCTGGGGGAGGAAGGATCCAGGAGGCTCTGAAACGGGCTATCTGCTTCTGCGGGTTTTGGAAGGCGCAGGGATCGAAAGCCGGGTCTCCCAAGCCAGCCTCTGTGCCCTCGACACTCCACCACCCCGCGGGGAGTTAGAGTGATTACTCACCACGCTGAAGGGCAGAGCCGACAGACCTCAAATCGGGATGGGGTCAGCTAAGATGCACCCACCCCAACCCCTTCCACGGCTTTCGAAAGGGCGGGCGCAGCTCTGGGCTTCCTGCCTCGACGGTGCTTACAGGGACCGGACGGCGTTCATCAACAGGACAAGACCTTGGGAGCGGGTATCCTGGTCGAGGTCACACGGCGATATCCCCAGCACGGGTCCGCCCCCGGGGCTCAGACGTGGCCGCTTCGCACAACGACGGGCTCTAAGTGGACGTGGGAGTTCGGGTCCCGGCGACACCCCTGCTCTGACGGCCCGCCCACTCGCTTCCACCGCAGCTCAAGCCAAGATGCCGAACCTACGTACCTGGCCGCCTGAGGCAGGCCACCTCGGTCACAGCCACGGCTCCCCGGAGAAAACGCTCCTTGGCCCGGGAACAGCCAATCCTCTGCCGAGCTTTGGTGTGAGCGCCCCGCGAGCCTTCCAAAACCGAACGCGGAGACTCCGTGAACCAATCGGCGGCGGCACAGGGGCGAGGGGCGTGTCCCGCCTAGACCCCTTCTCTCCGAAGGCCTCGAAATCCGAGTGCGAAGAGGCCCCAGGTCCAATCAGCGGCGGAGCAGCAGAGGGGGGCGTGTCCTCCCTGGCCTTTTCCCTCCGCCCCAGTCAGCCCTCGCGCCGCGCCCGGAGGTGCCCCCTTCATTGACGTCAGTCCTCGGGGAGAGCGAGGTTTTGCTGGCTCGGGAGCGGGGGCGGGGCCGCATTCCTGCCCCGGGGTGCGGCGACGGCTGGCCCTGCTGGTTACACGTGACGGATGCCCCCCTCCCTTGGGCCCGAGGCCTTTGCGCACGGCGCCGAGTTCCTTGCAGCATGTGGCCCTCTGCAAATAGACTTACAGCTCCTTAAACTCAACTCCCAGACCACTTGTCTTCTGAATGCAGCTTTGCGGGTGAGGAAGGGACAGTCCGGGCGGTGGTCAGACCTTTGGTTTCAGAGCCAGTATGTCGTGGGTTCGAATCTTGAATCAGCTGTGCAATCTTGGGCCAACCTCCTAATGAGACACTATTAAAAAGGTTTCATTCATTCCTTCGACAATGGTCCATTAGGGACTCACCCTGTCCGAGTTCCTTGACCAGCATCGAACTGGAGACACCTTTAATAAGCCTTGCCCTGGGGGAATTTACAGCTTAGTAAGGGAGGCAGATATTTAAAAACTTAAAACATTTAGTTGTGATTACAATTGTGATAAACATGAAGGAACCTAAGCTCCCTTGGGGAGGTCCTAGAAGGCAGAGGTAACATTTCAGTTGAGTTGTGAAGGAGGAGTTGAAATTGATCAAATTAAGAGGAGTGGGTCTGGGCAGAGAGAAAGGCACATGCTAAGGCCAGAAGGCAGCTTGACTCAGGAGGACTTGAAATGAGGCCTGGAGTAAGGTCAGCAAGGGAGAGAGAGGTGGGGAAGCAGAAGGCAGAGGCAGGTAGTGAAGAAGTTTCCATTTGGTCCTCTGAGGGGAATAGCATTGTATGTGTTTATTTAATAGATACATTATAGCACTTACTATGTGCCAGTAATGCCAGTCAGCACTTTACAAATAGTAGCTCATTTCATCCTCATGACAAATTCGTGTTTTTAGAAATTCACTTTGGCTGCAGCTTGAAACTTAAGGGGACAGGAGTGGATGCAGGGTGTCCAGTAGGCCCTTGATAAGTGCTTGTTTGCTTCGTTGGAAGATGAGGGGTTGTTTGTGCACTGGTTTAAAAATGGTCACAAAGGGCACCTGGGAATAGGCAGCTGAGTCTCCCTGACTTCTTTTTCACTTCAAAGCTGACCTTTGTGGTCATTTGAGTTCTCTTCTGTAAAAGTTCCCAGGGGGGAAGAGTAAGAGCCAGCACACTGGGATTGTGGGTCCCTTTTGGCAAGGTGGAGGGTATGTTTGGGAGCTGTTTTTCCTTATCCCACGGTCTCTAATTCCTCTCTGTGTCCTGCACAAAAAAATATCAGCAAGTGCTCTATTGTAGCTTAAAGGGTTTTAACAGTGGCTTCTCTTTGCTCTCCTGAAGCCCTGTGGAAATACTGAAAAGAATGAAGAAATCAGCAATGTTCATCTCCAATAGAAAGTATTGCTGCAAAGCCTTTCATCCAACTGCTTGGCTAAGGAGGGTACTGTGCAGACAGTTAAACCAGGAATCTGGGCTTCTGAATCAGGAACTCCTTCTACTCCATTCTTCACAATAGGAAAGCCAAACTCTTGGGATATCAGTGCTTGGAGAGGCTAAGAATTCTGATGCCATGAGCTCCGCTGAGCATACCAGGGTAGGAATTGGGGACTTGTGGCTTCTGGGTCAGATGTGACTAAGGCTGGGTGGAGAATATCTGGTGTCTCCAGACATCTTTGCAGGCATGTGACCATTATGTGCTCACCACACAATGGAACCATTTCTATTGCTACAGCTTTGTGATTCAATATTTCTGATGAGAAGATGAGGCACTTCCGTGAGGCCATGCAGGAGTGGGGGATCTGGGATCCACTCCCCAACAGGGCCCTGTTTAGTGAAGGCCTACCCTGGGGAATGGAGCCCTGGGGTAATTCAGGCCAAGACCTGGCTTTACCAGGGATCAGATTAAGGTGAGGCAAGTGGAACTCCTTGGGTGCAATATTTGAGGGGCCAACAAAAAACTCCATAATTAGGATAAATATTTTAATACAATATCTTTAAAAATCAAAATTAATGCAAAACATCCATGAACAAAGTATTGACATTTAACATAAAGACAGGCTGTTGTTTGTTTTATGACACTCTGTCATTTTGCAATGGGAACAGTCATTTCCAATCAGCTCGCGGTTCCCAGGAAGGCCGCCATTGTGTCTCCTGCCAGTTGGCTTTGTGAGTGTTGACAATATTGTGCGAACAGATTGGGCGACACAGGGCTTTATATATGGTTGTGTTTTTTGATCGTAGAGCTTTTTTTTTTTTTTTTATATTACAGTGTTCCGTAGACCTCCCTTGCTATATGTTCGGTCTTTTTGATACATGTATATAATATGTATTTGTATACGTATAGTAACACTAATCTTCATTTATCAATTTCCCCCCTTCTTTCCTTTTAATTAATTAATTAATTTATTTTTGGGTGTGTTGGGTCTTCGTTTCTGTGCGAGGGCTTTCTCCAGTTCCAGCGAACGGGGTCCACTCTTCATCGCGGTGCGCGGGCCTCTCACTGTCGCGGCCTCTCTTGTTGCGGAGCACAGGCTCCAGACGCGCAGGCTCAGTAGTTGTGGCTCACGGGCCTAGTTGCTCCGCGGCATGTGGGATCTCCCCAGACCAGGGCTCGAACCCGTGTCCCCTGCATTGGCAGGCAGACTCTCAACCACTGCACCACCAGGGAAGCCCTTGATCGTAGAGCTTTTATCCACTTTTTCCATTTGGTTCAAAATATGAGAGGATGTTTTGATAAGTGCACATAGGGGCGCACATTTTTCCTTTTGCCCTAGGTTCCAATATGGCTCAGCAAGGTGCTAATTTTTAGGGGAGTAGAGTCTAGGAAAAGGGTTCTAGCTGTTTAACCTTAGGCAAATGACTTAACCTCTCTGCTTCTCTATTTTCTCATTTATAAAATGGGAATAATCATACCCACCTCTGAGCGTTGCTGTGAGGATGAAGTAAGGTGCTATAGGCACAGTGCATAATATAAACCTTGCTACAGACACTAAAGCAGCATTCGACTCCTTCCCTCTCTATGCTGCAGGAATTGTTCAAGCAGCTGGACAGTCACAAATGGTTCCCCAGTGGGGCTGAGACTTGTTTCCATGGGTTTGTTGTTGCTGAATGTTCTGTTCTGGGGAGAACAGAGAGAACTTCCACACTCACCCGACAAGCAACAGTGAGACTCTTGAGTCAACTCCGTTTTTCTTGATAAATGATCTGATCATTCTAAACTTTTTAAAAAGCACCCTTCTGCTTAGGACGTTACAAAAAGCAACTTACAACAACCCTCTTCTGTGAACTTACAAATTGAACAGGCTGAAAACAACAAAGTCCTACAGGCAATGGTGCATTATAGAAACATTTAAAAAAAATACACCGTTCAGGGGCTTCCCTGGTGGCGCAGTGGTTAAGAATCCGCCTGCCAATGCAGAGGACACGGGTTCGAGCCCTGGCCCGGGAAGATCCCACGTGCCGCCAAACAACTAAGCCTGTGCACCACAACTACTGAGCCTGCACTCTAGAGCCCACGAGCCACAACTACTGAGCCTGCGTGCCACAACTACTGAGCCTGCGCTCTAGAGCCTGTGCTCTGCAACAAGAGAAGCCACTGCAATGAGAAGCCCGTGCACCGCAATGAAGAGTAACCCCCGCGCACAGTAGCAAAGACCCAACACAGTCAAAAATAAATAAATAAATTTATAAAAAAAAAATACACCGTTCATGTAGATTAGAATTCAAGGTCAGTATTGTATTAGTCTGTTTGGGCTGCCATAACAAAATACCACAGTCTGGGTGGCTTAACAACAGAAATTTATTTTCTCATAATTCTGGAGGCTGGGAAGTCCAAGATCAAGGTTCTGGCTGACTCGGTTTCTGGTGAGAGCTCTCTTCCTGGCTTGCAGACAGTGCCTGCTCACTGTGTCCTCACCTGGTGGAGAGAGAGAGAGAGAAAGAGACCTCTCTGGTGTCTCTTCTTATAAGGACTCTAATCTTACCAGATCAGGCTCCACTCTCATGGACGCTCTCATTTAACCTTAATGACTTCCTTTCTCCAAACGCAGTCGCATCGGAGGTTAGAGCTTCAACATATGAATTTTGGGGGACACAATTCAGTCCATAGTAAGTATGAGCTCATGGTTTAAAAAATACAGATAAGTAGATACAGAAATAAATATTGCTATAAATATATGTGTACATGTATGCATGTGTATGTATACCCATGAACACATGCAAACATACACATTCCCCAGCCATGTCTGCTGAGAGGGCCTAGAAGCAATGACACTCCAAGAGGAATAAGCACACTTAGCACCAGTTATTGATTTCTCAATACCATGCTGTACAAAGGGGACCACGGCTCCTTGGAGAAATGATTAATTCTACCACTGGGGTTGAGAAAGTTCAAGATGATCCTAGAACATCTTGTGCAAGAAAGTAAGTACTCAAAGAATGATGGAGATGTGTCAAAAGGACTAGAAGTCAGTTTGTAAGGGCTCCCATTAGCCAAATGTGGAGCATGAAAATAAAATAGGACAGTAACAGATTATAACCCAATGAGTAAAATAAGATATATAAGTTTATAGTAATATAAATAAATGAATTAATAAAAAACAGAGGAGAAGAGAAAACCCTTCCTTATATTAGAATGCCAGCTAATAAATGTAGAAGGAACGATGCAGTTAGAAAATCACTAATGGCTACTAAAACAGCCCTGTGGCAGTTACAAAAACAAGGACTGTAGTAGTTTTGCATATTTTCCCTCTGTTGTGTATATATGGTGTCTGTACATACTAACCTTTTTTTTTCCTCTTTCCATTTTCATTTTATAGGTAAGCTTTTATTTAAGTTGTCGGAAGTTAATCTTACAATTTAGTCTTTATGTAACAGTATATTTTTTGGACTACTGCAAAATCTGAGAAGTATTTATTTATTAATATTTTTATTTATTTATTTGGTTGCTCTGGGTCTTAGTTGCGGCAGGCGGGCTTCTTAGTTGTGGCATGCGAACTTTAAGTTGCAGCATGCACGTAGGATCTAACCTGGGCCCCCTGCATTGGAGTCTTAACCACTGTGCCACCAGGGAAGTCCCTATTATATTTTTTATTTTTTAAATTAATTAATTAATTTATTTTTGACTGCATTGGGTCTTCATTGCTGCGTGTGGGCTTTCTCTAGTTGCAGCGAGCGGGGGCTACACTTCGTGGTGGTGCACGGGCTTCTCATTGCAGTGGCTTCTCTTGTTGCAGAGCACGGGCTCTAGGCGCATGGGCTTTAGTAGTTGTGGCATGTGGGCTCAGCAGTTGTGGCTTGTGGGCTCTAGAGCACAGGCTCAGGAGTTGTGGCGCATGGGCTTAGTTGCTCTGTGGCATGTGGGATCTTCCTGGACCAGAGCTCGAACCTGTGTCCCCTGCGTTGGCAGGCAGACTCTTAATCACTGTGCCACCAGGGAAGTCCAACTGTTATATTTCTTAGATTTTTGTTTCCGATATGTCTGGCGCCTAGGCTGGGAAAACTGTAAGACTAGAACTACTGATTGGAGTGCTTCAGTGGCTTCCCAAAATGACCTGGAGCATGGTGGCCTCAGAACAGCCAGCCTTCTTTCCTGATGGCTCAGGGCTGCCTGAGTTCTGGTGAACAAGGAAGAAGCTGCATTGTCTTTGTTGACATAACTTAGAAGTCACAGTATCATTTCTGCCACTCCCTTAGTTATGATCAGCTCACAACCCTGCCCGGAGTCAAGGGAAGGGGACTCTCTTGATGACAGGAGAATCAAAGAATTTGCAGCCGTTTTTTAAAAACCACCATAGAAGAGATACTTAGGACTCAGAGCCCGGCAGTTAGGCTCAAACCCGACTTGCTTAGTTACGGTGCTGTTGTAAGAGAAGACTGCCGCCCGAGAGGCAGGCTCCCAAAGCATTTCAACTCCACTGCAGATTCTTGTTGCTCCTCTTGATCTCCGGATACCATGATGTTGGCTATTTTGGCATCTTTCCTGATGGGTCAGGGGAAGGTCCTCTTGGCTCTCTAGTGGCTCCTGTGAACTTTGATCTTTCTGGGCCATGGCAGCAGAGAAAGAACCAGAGTTGGGGAAAATCTCCATGATTCACCACATCCTTAAGAGGCCCCAGTGGTAATGGGAGGTTAGAGACCCAAATAGTAGTGGAGGGGAGACCACATTTGCTTTTTTTGCTGTGCGGTTTGAGTGGGTCAGGTCTTGTAAAGAGTCTTTTGTGACACTGGGGAAAGTTCACGGTTAAAGTAGAGACCTAAGGGGAAAGTTCACAGTTAAAGTGGATTCGGGGACTTTAAGGCAGCTGTAGCATTTCTAACGGTCTGGAAATCTAAATTTAGTTCCTAGCTTAATGTGTCTGAATCTCATTTTCTTCAACTGTCAAGTGGAGCTAATAAACGACTTGTCTCACAAGGTTTTGAGGGCTAAGGAGGTGATGCAGGTTGGACACTCAGCACAGAACATCATCTGATGGGGACCCAGTGCCCAGGCCAGCCCTTGGCGTCTACTCCTCTTGCTTTAAAGCTCCCGCTGTGGGTGGAGTGGAGAGATGGTGGGGGCCCTTTCCTGGGGCCTCTTTGCATAGCTGGGTGAGAAATGGAAACAACGTACACAGGCTCCCCAAGTTCAGAACTGGGGGCCTGTGACAACCCCCCCACTCTCGGGACCTCTTGCCTGGCCCCAACCTCTGACCATTGCCACCAGATTGGGACCATTCTCTTTGCCGCCATTCAGGGGCAGTCTTCTGAGGTCCTGCCGCCTCCCAGACCAAGACTGAAGTCCAGATTTACATAGTAGGTAAAAGCCTGGATCCAGAAATCAAATATCTGAATTCCATTGTCCACTAGTTGCTTGACACTGGGTAAGTCACATAACCTCCCTGTACCTCCGTTTCCTCATTTTCAAGCAGAGGTGGTTTAACAGCTTTGACCTCACAGGGCTGTTGGGGAAGAGTAAATGAGACGAGTAGCGCGCCTGGCCCATGGGGAGTGCTCTCCAGGTGTGATTCCTGTTGGGCCACTTCCACTTCTATCCGAGCCTGACGGGCAGTGGTGGAACTGACTCAAGCCATCCTGGCTTGGGTGTCCATCCTCACAGGTGAGGCCCCTTCTTTCCCCTGGGAACGTGGTCCGCTGGGGTCTGCACATCCCCACCACAGGTCCCAGCAGGAGGCAGCCCCTCGAGGGTGTGGTCTCAGGGCCACCTCCCTTGGGCACCCACAGTCACTTAGCCTTAGGGGCGCAGCCTTGCCAGTCAGCGTCCTGGGTGGCTTCACACAAAGATTGGCCTCAGGGGGTACCTCTGATTCCGGATCTGGTCCTGGCCAGCTTCCACTGGGGAGGAGGGCTGAGCTTTGTCAGAGTCAAACGCCTTCACTACTGGTCCAGGCGCCGCCCGTGGCCCCTTGCCTCTGCCTCTGCCCAAAGGTGCCCAGAGCTCAGGCTGCCTCACTGCCTCATGTCTCCTGCAAAGGCCTAGGCACTCCTTGGGAGCTGGATTAACAAGTTCAAAGCCCCCCAGCGTCCCACCTAGCTCCATTCAGAGGGGACCCCACCCACTACTCCGGTAGCCCCTGTTCCCACAGTCTGGCGGGAGCCACATTGGGAGCAAGCCTGGAGGCCCACGGGTGAGAGTGCATGTCCTGGCCTGGCTCACAGAGCTCCCGTAGAGCCCCCTGCCCTGCAGCTGCAGGGAACAGGAGTCTGGGTGCCATCCCAATGGTGTCACAAAGAGAACACTGACTGGATTGTGAGTCAGGACACCTAAGTTCTAAACTTGGCAATCATATCATCAACCAGCTGTGTGACCTAAGGCAAGTCACATACCCTCTCTGGGCCTCTGTTACCCCCTCCATAAAATGAGAAGCCTCAAGCAAATACTCGTTAAGGCCTCTTCCAGCTTAGGCATGCTTTTGTAGCATAATGCCAGGTACATAGTAGGTGTTCAGGAAATGTTTTCTAGTAATTTAACTATAAGATTCAAGGCAGGATTCTCCAGGTCCCCATACCCATCTATTTTCTTACTGTGCATTTTGCCTTTGCTGTTAGCTGATTTGGGTCAAGTGCCAGCTCAGGGCTTGGGACATAAAAGGTGTTAAACCACTGTGAGTTGAGTCTATATATGTAGTTATGTTTACAGTAGCCCAGACACTGAGAACAGAATAGAATCTGACTGTGAACAGTAAGAGCTGATCGTGGGATCTCAGGGTGGGCTACACCTTCCTCCTTATTACAGGTTGCCTCCCCCTCTGGGCATATCGAATGTCATTGCATTGGGGCTCACAGTATCTATCTAGTGTCACTACTTGTTCCCTAAACAATCTAACCCCGTTTTTGCTCACACTGTTCCCTCTGCCTAGAACACCTGTCAGGGGCTGGGATTTACCCTATTTATAAGCTAAAAAGCTAGCCAGCTGTCGTTTCATAAATGCTGGCAGAAGACACAGGATTCCTGAGTCAGAGACAAAGGATTGACCGGTGTTGGCACAGCAAGCAGCATTAGCACCATTGTTACACATCTTTCCCTTGTTCTCAAGTTTCACGGGGGCACCACAGAGGGGCCCAGGTGGATGTTACACATGCAGCAGGTTTGCGTCACAGCTGCGGAGCACTGAGCTTGGAAAACCCACCACAGTCCCCTCCTACCTCACCACTTTTATCATAAGCAATAAGTGAGTCTGCTCTGTGTCTGGGAGAAGATGTTCCCTCATCCCTCAAAGTTGCTGGCTGCAAACAGAACACTGAGAAATGGTTGCGGAAAGAACGGTCATGGCCTTGCATTCTTGGCATACTCAGTGATAACATCCAGGGATGCTCAGGACCTGCCTGATGGGGGACTGCCTCGTCCAAGACACCTATCCCCCACCTCTGCTTGTCAAAACCCTATCCATCCTCAAATGACACTTCGTTTTTGAATCTTTCCTCAGCCCTCCTATCACAATACTCTTTCCCTTTTGTATTTTCCTTATAATTCTCATCCATGCCTCTTTTTTGTGTCCACAACTGTCCCTCCCCTACCAGCAGAGTGCAAACACTTTGAGGGCAAGCACTGGTCCTCTTCATTCCTGCATTCCACACCCAGATTGCATCCAGCAGGTGCTTAGACCATACTTGTTGAGTTGGAGGTATCAAGATCTTTGTGCATGGTTATGCTTTTGCGGAGTCTGTGGACCGTCTTTTGGAATGTCTTCAAGATTCCAGAGGCTAAAAATATCTCCTCAAAGCCGCCAAGGGCGCTTCCTTATAAGGAGTAGGATTTGCCTTGTGAAGCCAAAAGTTTGTGTCCACCAGGTGGCGCCCCACCCCAACTCTCCTGATGCCTTATTTATTTATTTTTTCTTTATTTAATTTATTTATTTTTGGCTGCGTTGGGCTTTCGTTGCTGCACGGGCTTTCTCTAGTTGCGGTGAGCAGGGGCTACTCTTCGTTGCGGTGTGCGGGGTTCTCATTGCGGTGGCTTCTCTTGCTGCGGAGCACGGGCTCTAGGTGTGTGGGCTTCAGTAGTTGTGGCACATGGGCTCAGTAGTTGCGGCTGGTGGGCTGTAGAGCACAGGCTCAGTAGTTGTGGCACACGGGCTTAGTTGCTCCGCGGCATGTGGGATCTTCCCGGATCAGGGCTTGAACCCGTGTCCCCTGCGTTGGCAGGCAGATTCTTAACCACTGTGCCACCAGGGAAGCCCCAGATGCCTTTTTAGAAGGGGGAAGGATTCTTTTGTCTGCCTCTAAATGTTTGTTGGCTTAGGTCCCCCACTTACAGAGGTAGTTTGTGTGGCATAATTCCCTGTCATCAGTGCAGCACCCAGATTCAGCACCCAGCTGCGCATCCTAGCCCCAACTACACTTGAGACTGGCACCCTGAAGACATTGAGGATGTCTCTCCAGGGGTTGCTCAGGGATGCTGAAGGAACAGCCCTGAAATTGGGATCGGAAGACCTAGGTTTGAGTCCCCACACTGACACTTAGTAGCTGTGCTTCTTTGGGCAAGTCATGTAACCTTTCTGGGTCCCTGTGAGAGTAGCTGAGAATTCAATATGCGAAAGTATATAAAAGCGTATTGAATGTGGACCTGGAGTCAGCCACACCCAGGCTCCTATTTAAACTGCCACCCATCAGCTGTGTGAGCATGGTCCACTTCCTTACCCCTCTAAGCCTTGGTTTCCCCATCAGTGAATCAGAGTTAATACCAGTTATTTTAAAGAGTTGGTATAAGGATTAGGTAGAACAATAAAGTGCTCACTTTATATAAAGTGTATAGTAAGCATTCAATTCATAATAATCACATATATATTATGTGTCCTTAGCCCCTCAAATGGTGCCTAGCACTTCCTAGGTGCTTAATATCTATTTGCCAAATGAAAAGATTTCACAGACGAGGAAACTGAGGTACAGACCCCCCCAGGTCCCAGCACCAGGGAGTGGCGAAGCAGTGAGAAGTAGCCAGGCAGTCTGCCTCCAGGGTTTACACCCTGAGCCTTTACGCCATGCTGTCTTACCAAAAAATGCGGGTGGTATACACCACCATTTGTTCACTTAAAATATGCATTCAGAGTTTTCTCGGGTACCCATAGGTGGGGCTGAGTTGGCAGTGGGAGGCATTAGCTCCCTGAGAAGCCACGTAGTTTTTCCTCCCTCAAGGGGAGCCAGGGGCCAGCTGCCTCATCCCATGACCAAGAGACGAGAAAGGAGCTCCGTAGGGTAGGATAAGCTGGGGGTCTGCTGCATGCACAGTCCCCAGGACAAGAGGAGTCCTCTCACTTCCGCTGCTGTCCCTGCAGCCACCCAGTCTTCCACTCCACAGACATTTACTGAGTCTCTTACGTGCCAGGCACAGGCAAAGATGGATAAGACTTGATAACCAATGGTTATGATGTAGCTGACTCAACTACTACAGAGGGAACCTCCAAGGGGGTCCTAGAAGAGCCAGCAGTCAACAGCCTGGGAAGCTAAACCAAGGGGGAGGAGCATTTAAACTGGGCATTGAAGGATAAGTAGGAATTTGCCAGACGAATGGAGTCTGGGAATGAAGGGCATTCTGAGCCTATTTGGCAACCTTAAGAGGTTTGGTGGGGTTGGCATGCTGGGTGCAAGCATGGGTAAGAAAAGGAAGTGGAAAACCAGGAAATTGGAAGTCGGTTGGGGCCAGATTGTGAAACATCCCCATAGAAGAGATAGAACCCTATTCTGTGGTCAGTAGGGGAAGCAGTGTATATACAACCAGGTCTGTGTTTTAGAAAGATGCCACAGTGCACAAAGGTTGGATCAGAAGGGGAGGGAAGAGAGACCAGCAGCAGTTACCAGTTTCGTGGTCTTAACCTCTCTAGGCTCCGTTTTTCTCCTCCGCAAGATGAGGAAAATAATTGTATGTATCTCGGGGGTTCTTTGAGGCTTAAATGAGAATTCCTGCAAAGCACAGTAATAGCAATAATGTAAAGCACTGTTGGGCTTTGCTGTCTCTTAGAGCTGGGTTTGTGTCCTGGTCATGCTGGGAAGCCTATTTTTAGTATGCTCGATGGCAAAGAAGTTTGGAAAAAAGAGATTGAACTAATAGGACTTCGCTTTGTGGCATGGGAGGGGCAGTGGGGCCTGGAGCAGGTGATGGTCCCTTTCACTGACAGGAGAACTCAGATGGCTGAGACAAAGTCTGAGCCCAGCTTTGGACAGAATAAGTTTGGGGTGGGCCCTGGCAGGATATGATATTCGGATGTCCAGGTGAGAAGAGATGGCAGCTTAAGCCTGGCACTGCTCTCCTCCAGGGCCAAGGAAGGGCCGGGAGGCCCCAGAGAACTATTAGGACAGAAGGAAGGAGAAAGAAAAAGGCCCAGCCTAAGACTGAGGGGACGCTCCACCTCCAGAAGACCGCTCTCAGCTTCGAGGCTGGACCGGAGCCAGGGAGCCAGGGCAGGCAGGGCGGGCAGATGTGGTAAACTTGGCCCAGTCGGACGGAGCGGAAGACCCGCGGCCGGCTGGGGTGCCCTCCGCCCTGCCCCGAGGGGGAAGGAATCTGAGCTGGGAGTTTGGCGCCGACGGGAAGGCGGGCACCAGGGTGGTGAGCGAGGCCCAAAGAGAGAAGGCAGGAAGCCTGGAGGAGCGAGTGGGGGTGGAGAAGGAGGAGGGGAAGGGAGAGGGCGGGCAGGAGGGGTGGAGAGAGAAAAACGGAGAAAGAGAGGAGGGCTGCGGGGAGGAGAGAGGGGAGGAGAGAGGGGAGGTAGAGTGGGGAGAAGGGGAGAGGAAGAGAGGAGGACTCGGAGGGGAGCGAGGAGGCCGCGGCGGGCTCAGGGGCACGTCGGCCGGGCCACCTCCGCGAGCCAGACGTCGCCATTCCGCTGCTCGGGGCGCCGCCGCCGCCGCCACCGCGCCCGGGGGCCATGCTCCCGCCGCCCCCGCGCCAGCCGCCGCCCCAGGCGCGGGCGGCCCGCGGCGCGGTGAGCCTGCAGCGGGCCTTTCTGCGCGGCCCGCTGGGCGTGCTGCGGCTGCTGCAGCTGCTGGCCGGCGCCGCCTTCTGGATCACCATCGCCACAAGCAGGTACCAGGGCCCGGTGCACTTCGCGCTCTTCGTGTCCGTGCTCTTCTGGCTGCTGACCCTGGGCCTCTACTTCCTCACGCTGCTGGGCAAGCACGAGCTGGTGCCCGTGCTGGGCTCGCGCTGGCTGGTTGTCAACGTGGCGCACGACCTGCTGGCGGCCGCGCTCTACGGCGCCGCGATGGGCATCATGATCAGCCAGACGCAGAGCCACAGCTACTGCAACCTCAAGGATTACCAGATGTCCTGCGCCTACCACGCCTTCCTGGCGGCCGCCGTCTGCGGCGGCCTCTGCCTCGGCCTCTACCTGCTCTCGGCGCTCTACGGCTGCTGCCGCCACTACCAGGGCGAGCAGGAGGTGGCGTGAGGTCGCTGCGCCGCGGGGCGGGGGACCCGTCCTTCCTGCCGCCGCCGCCCCGCGCCCGTGCGCCCCGGCTCCCTCCCCTCGCCCTGCGTTCCCGCCGCCGCCAGCGCCCCGGCGCCCGGATCGCAGTTCCCGTCCGACGGCTTCGCCGCCGTCCAGAGTCCGGACAGCTGCGCTGTCTCCTGGGACCAGGGCAGGGCCGCATCCGAGGGGCGGACGCACTCTTTCAGTCAGGCCGCCCCGAGGCGAAGCCTCGCTGTTCCTCTTCCCCTTCCCGGCCGAGAGCGAGACGTGGACAGGCGCCGCGTAGATCCGGGGGAGGCTCCCAAATTGGAACCAGTCTGCTGGCGGCGCCACTGCCCCCTCCCTCCCGCTCCGCGTTCGGAAGAGCACCCCCTTGCCCTGGCCTCTCTTCCAGCCCCGAGTGCTGAAAAAGGCAGGCATGACGCCGCGGGCGTAGCTGGGGACGGGCCTCCACTGGTCCTGGGATGAGCGACGGGTGTGGTTTTAGTTTGGGATTGTGCGGGCATCCTGCGCAGTCCTTCCGGGCCATCCCTCGGTGCTTTGATGTCTTGCGCTGGGGCCCACCTGCAAAGGTGAGGATGGATAGGGGGCTGTACCCTTGCACCTTTGGAGTCTTCTTTCTCCTCCTCCTGTTCCGCCTTTGTCCTCGCGGTTCACGGAGGCCAGTTCCTAACGCCCACTAGCTTCCCTAGCCTCGCCTTCCCAGCCTTCCTCTCACAGGTTTCTGTTCCATCCCCACCTCCCAATATCTTTTTTGCATTAGGGATACCACACCAGCGTCAAGGAATGTTAGGCGAACCCCACCCCCTTCTTTTTGCAGATGGAGACTCAGAGCTTGCTCTTGCGAACAGCCAGAAAAAGATTAGAAACCGGTCTTTGGACTCCCAGTCTAGCGTTGTTTACTTTAAAGCATTGGTTGTTCCCAGGAATCCGGACTCTGGAGCTACCCTCTCATAGAGGGTTTCAAGGCCAAAAGGGTTTGTCTAAGGTGCTTTCTCCCCTTCTTGAAGATTCACAATGCTCATTAGCATATGAAAGGCTCTGAGAAGTCCTGCTCTAAAAGAAGCCCAAGTAACTCAGTTTACAGTGTTAACTGCCTCTGGACCTGGACCAGTTTTTTCCACCTAAGGTTCCAAGCAGCCGTATGTCGTCCTGGCTCTCATTTATCACGAAGGGTGCCGACCCATTGGCTGTGGTCTGTTTGAAGACAAGGGGCACTCCTTCTCTTTCCCAGGGAATTTCTATAGCAGAAGGAGGCCCCGCACCCCCTTCATTAAAGAGAAGATAGCCAGCCCTGCCAGGCCAGTGAGAGCCTGGGGAAACTGTGGATTGAACATTCCTTTACATTGTTTGGGAAATGAAGCCAAGGTTATCCTGATGGTTTCCTGGTTTCCCAGTCAAAAGGAACATCACCTGTAAGAGATGCTGGCATTGACCATGAGCAACTGGCAGGGGTGGGTCGCACCAAACAGAGAAGAAAACTCGGGATTTGGGATGAACAGCTGGCCCAGCCTCGGTAAGGTAAGATGCCTCTTGGCTTTCTGGAGAGGTCATAGGCCTTTGAATAAAAAAACCCAGAGCCCGCTCCTTTTCTAAAAGTTAAAGGGTTTTTATTCAGGAGCAAGTTGAAGGGGTGACAGTAATAACCACAATGTCCAAAGCGTTATGACAACAATTCATCCTTTTTGCTAAATCCTTCAAAAGTCTGCTCTTTGAAAAAGTTCAACCCTCTCTGGATTAGAAACTAGAATAGGGGAGGCCAGAATACGGTTTTGTGAGTGTGTTTGTAGAGTTTAGTAGGAAAAGTCTTAGGTTTCTCTGTTGTAGTGGTGAAGATCTGGGTGGGGATGTGGAGCGCTTTTGTGAGTTTTACATAGTCACCATCTTTGCATCTTTGTGCCCGGCACTGCTCAAAGCACTTATGTATTCATTTCATTCTCTCAACAACCCTACTGAGCTGGGTTCTATATTATTTCCATATTCTGTATGAGGAAAATGAGTCACAGAGAGGTTAAGTGACTTACCTAGAGTCTCCCAGCTGGTGAGTGGTGAGTGGTGGAGCTCGGATTTGAACCCTGGCAGTCTGACCTCTTCAGAACCAGGCTGTGCTATATACAGTAGGGGGTCAATACATGTTAGATACTGTTAACATGGTTATCTTTATTTATTTATTTATTTTCATATTTTTGGCCACACCACGTGGCTTGTGGGATCTTAGTTCCCCGACCAGGGATCGAACCCGCACCCTTGGCAGTGAAAGCGTGGAGTCCTAACCACTGGACTGCCAGGGAATCCCCATGGTTATCTTTGGAAAAAAAAATTTTTTTAATTGTGGTAAAATATTCATAACATACAATTGACCATCGAAACTGTCTTTAAAGTGTACAGTTCAATGGCATTAAATACATTCACATTGCTGTACAGAGATCAGCACCATCCATCTCCAGAACTTTTTCATCTTGCAAAACTGAAACTCTGTATCCATTAAAATTGTGGTTATTTGTGTTACTGTTGTTGCTATTGTTTTCTGTCCTCCGGGAAATCCTAGAACACTGAGCCCTTCAGCGTCTCAGTTAGGCTGGGGTCCTGCTGCCATGCTCCAGGCAGGGTACCTGTTTCCTCAGCGCCCACCGCTGGTGCCAGCCAGAGCCTGGGGGTGGTCTTTGCTGGGATACTGGGGGTGTCTTGGAAGCCCAGCAACTTTGGTTCTTCTGTTGCAGGTTTCCATGTTGCTGAGGCCATGGAGACTCCCAGAGCCAGTCATTCTGACCTCTCCCAGGGCCCACTTCCCTGGGCCAGCAGAGGGTTTCAGTGTCTTCACTGGCCATATAAGGAGGTGGGGAGAGGGAACAATCTTTGCCCAGCAGCTCCTTTTCCACATCATTCAGTGGAAGAGCCAAGATGGTGAAGGTTCATTTTGCCTTGACATAGAGAAGTTCCTATTCTGCTTGCGTTATGACTTGGGCACAAGCTTCCAGATACCTGGAACTGAGCCGTGCACCCCTGAACCCTAAACAATGGCTTTTGAGCTCCAGCATGTGTTCTTTTCTCTTTTTTAGATCATCACATAAGCTGCATCCTCCGCTCAGATCCAGCCCTTTGAGGACCTCTTCTTAGCCCCCAGCCCATAGTGCTTTGTCTGTGGTTAGCTGACCTTACTCAGGAGCAGACGTCTCCTTGGCCTTCATGGTACCTTATACAGCCACATGTGCCTGAAACATTCCAGAGCTCACTGGCTCGTCTAGATGTGCCTTCCCACTTGGCCTCCCGCAGCTTCTCCAGATGTGAGAAGGACATGAAGACGGCTCCCACACCCATCCTCTCCTCCCCCTCGGGGCTCTGTGCCATGGGAGTGGCTACCTGAGCTGGCCCGGAACTTTTGGATACTGGAGGCAGTCTCCTTGGCCTCCCTCTTTGGACTCCAGGACTCGATCCAACCTGACACTGCTGTGGGCTGCCCCCAGCCCAAAAGTCTGGGACCACTTGTGGGCCCAGGAGAGGATTTCTCCAGTATTCTACAAAGGCCAAAGAGAGGGTGTGCGTGGGAGGGTGAGGGAGGGTAGGGAGAGGGGACCGATGTGCCTCATTCAGTAGTTTAGTGGTGATTACTAATATGCTTTTCTGAATAAAGTTTGTTTGTCTGATCTGGGTGCATGTGTCTTCTCTCCTGCCCCCTGCAGTAACCCTCTGTGTCAGGTCCCCTAGCCTCCCTCCATCTTCTCATTTTGCCACACTTGTCTGCCTCCCCGGCTTCCCCTTCTTTCTGGGAGGGAAAGAAAAATGAGGTCATAGATTTCCAGTACAGTTAGGGCAGGACACAGGAATCAGGAAGAAAACTGCCTGTGTCTGTCCCTGACTGAGGCTGGAGGGAATTCCAGAAGCTCCCACCCCGGCTCTCAATGGGCCCTCTGTTTGGGAAGTTCCACTGCCTGATGGGCAGGCACAGAATGACTGTGGTCACGGAGCCAGAGGGTCCTGTTCTGGTCCAAGCCCATCATATTACAGAAGGGGAAATGAACCCCAGGATGGAGTGGCAACTTGCTTAATGTCACAGAGCTGACTGGGGCCAGAGTGGGGTCTCCTGGAGCCCAGGCTCTGGTTCTTTCCTGCAGATCATTGTTCTGGTGTTGCCTTCTAGACACACCCAATCTGGTCTCCCTTCTCTGCCTTCCAGCCTCAGCCTGCTGACTGAGGTACCCTGGAAAGGGCTGGAGGGCAGTTAACAGGCTTCTTGTCGGCTCCTCCCTCCTGTGACCTGGGCCTGAAGTCCACAGCCAGGACATAGAGTTCTACTGGCAGATCTCGAAACCCACCTAGAACGGCTCCAGGCAGAGATCTGATGCTGTATGTGCTCCACACCCACTCTCTTCAAAGCACGCTCCTCAAATACAACACAAACTCTCTCTCTCTCTCATCCTCCTCTTCATGGTTTGCATTTCCAGGGTGGAGGAGAATGCCACCAGCTGCCCAAGATCCTCCCTTTCTCCCCTCTTCCCTCTGTGTCAATTAGTGAATATTACACGAAATAAAAAGTGGCCTTTATGCAAAGGCTGGTAAGCCACCTGCTCTACTTTAGCTCGGTGGAACATTTGCAATTGAAAATGTGCTTTTACTTGCATTACCTTATTTGATCTTGTCACCAGTCTTAGAGGTTGGCATTGTCACCCCCATTCAATAGAAGAAATAGAGCCCCAGAGAGGAGAAGGCCTTATCCATGGTCACAGAGCTGGCAAGTGGCAGGACTGGGCCTGGAAAGTAGATGTTCTCTTACTATCCTCAGCAGCCAGTTGCTAAGCCCTGTGGGCCTCTGGGCAGGCTCTGAGGTAGAGGTGGAGTTTGGTTTTCCCTCCTAGAGACCAGGTGTTCAGGAATGGTCTAATCTGACATTTCCTGTTTAATGCTGGGGGCACTTTGAAATAAGACACTGCTCCTTGGGGACATAACTGAGCCCATTTGGGTCTGGGGAATCCGAGGGTTTTGTTCATTTCTATCTATTACTTTTCCTGCTTTTCTAGGGATGGGAGTGGGATGGTCAATGGTGAGGAAGGAGAATTAAGAATTCCTTTTCAGGCATAAAAAGGAAAGGGCAGGGATATGGGAGAAAGGTCTCGTTAGCACTATTTATATTTTTATTGTTTTTGTTTGTTACAATTGTTATTTGTAGAATAAAATAGCAATATATACCCATTAAATTTTTTTACCTGTACAGAAGTGTACAAAGTAAAAAGAGAAGTCATTCGATCATCCTAACCTCACACCTGAGCAATAAGCCATTGTTCACTATTAAGCCTTCTTCCTTAATTTTTATAACTAATGAAATATCTGGATGCTTACCCACATACACACATATACATTCAGACTCTTCTACAACTTGCTTTTAAAATTTAGCAATAATATAGTTCTAAACACTTTCTAATGTTCTATAATATAATAATATAGCTCTAGTCCTTTTTATTTTATTTTATTATTTTTTTGGAGAAAGAGCTCCACTACCACAGTGGGAATTTTTATTTTATTTTATTATTTTTTAAAAATTTATGTATTTTATTTATTTATTTTTGGCTGCGTTGGGTCTTTGCTGCTGCTCACGGGCTTTCTCTAGTTGCAGAGAGCAGGGGCTACTCTTTGTCGCGGTGCGTGAGCTTCTCATTGCGGTGGCTTACACGGGCTTTAGGCGTGCGGGCTTCAGTAGCTGTGGCGCACGGGCTTAGTTTCTCTATGGCATGTGGGATCTTCCCGGACCAGGGATCGAACCCATGTCCCCTGCATTGGCAGGTGGATGCTTAACCACTGCACCACCAGGGAAGTCCCTCTAGCCCTTTTTAAATGTTCATATAAACAGAGACTGCAAGAATTTTGTGGGCTTTCTGGAGCCTTTATAACTTTCTCACTTTGGCTAACTCCCTTGGTTGCTTTCTATAGAGATCATAGTAAAAACTGGCCCTTTTTTTACAGATGAGGAATAGAGGCTTAGGATGGGGAGTGGCGCTCCAGGGTCTGTGCTCCTTCTACCCCCAGAGTGCCAAGAGTAGCAAGGAGGGGAGGGAGCAGAGGGGCGGCTGTATCTGGCATCACAGCCAGTCTTGGGGAGAGGGGCACCAGGGACTAGGGTTAGTGGGGGCAGCTGGAGAGAGGTGAGGAGAGCCTGACACTCTCTGGACCCTGTGGAGCAAAGGAGAGGTATGCTGGGGAGGTGGCCAGAACCCAAAGAGGGCACCTGGGCATAGCCAGCAGGAGGGCAAGGGCCACCACACCAACCTCATCAGCCTGTGGAAATTCCAGCTGGGCTCTTAATCTGAAAGCCCTTTTGCCCTCCCTGTTCCATGACCCCATTCCTTTTTGGTTTTTCCCCATTATTTATTTATTTATATATTTATTTTTATTGGGGTATCATTGTTTTACAATGTTGTGTTAGTTTCTACTGTACAGCGAAGTGGAGTTCCCTGT
Source organism: Balaenoptera acutorostrata (assembly GCF_949987535.1). Classification (NCBI taxonomy): domain Eukaryota; kingdom Metazoa; phylum Chordata; class Mammalia; order Artiodactyla; family Balaenopteridae; genus Balaenoptera; species Balaenoptera acutorostrata. The sequence continues at coordinate 31,124,426 of NC_080079.1, read as the reverse complement.
GCTATACAGCAGGTTCTCATCATTTTATACATATTAGTGTATATATGTATGACCCCATTCCTTTTGAACTGGGTGGCTATTTGGGATCTTGTAGGCACCAAGGCTGTGGTGTTCCTTCCCCAGCACTGAGGTGAGGGCCAGCTCCCAGAGGCAGTCCCTCTGCAGCTTGATAGCTGCATCTCCCTGGGGGTGGGAGGCAGGCTGTCCTTGCTGCCATCTCCAGGAGTCCTGAAGGGGGCTCTCTGATGCCACAGGTAAAGTACTTCTGAGACAAAGTTGGGAAGAGGGGAGAAAGGGAACAAATATTTGGAAGTGTTGGTAATGAGCCAAGAATATGATGGATGCCTTATGTAACGTCCTTATCATTCTCACAAGCCCGTGCATAAACCCCTATTTAACAGACATGGAGACAGGTTCAGAAGGGTAAACTGATTTCCCCAGGGCACTTGACTAAGTAGCAGAAACAAGATTCAAACTCAGGTCTAAGCTACCATGCTCTGCTGTTTCAGAGGATTTCCCAGAAGACTGTTTCTTCCAGCCATCCAAAGACTTAACCCAGATCTACGCTAGATTTTGTAATAATTATATCTTAAGCTAAGGCAGGAAGGAAAGTTTATTATATTATTACAGACCTGAATTATCTCAGCTTCTTTCTTCCTGGTTTAAAAAGAAGTTGGATAATTACCTTCAGGTTTGATCAGCTCACTGTGCTGAGGTCACTCTCCTGCTCCCTAGAGACAGTCCCTCTGTCTGCCGGATGTAAGAAGCATTTGTGAAACTGCTCCTCCACCCTGCCCTTCTCCCTCTTGAGACCCAGTGCCATAGGTGTGGCCGTCTGATCTGACTCTGAACTTTTGGATACTGAACTCTGTCTTTTGCAATCTTGCCCTGATTCTGTGTTGGAATGACAATCTCACCAGCCATGGAATGAAGCCTCTATTGGTCTTTCTTGTGTCCACATTTGAGTTTTCTTGAAAAGATGCACAGAGGTGTTAAAAATTATTGTCACTTTCCTGAAGGTCAGGACCTCCTTCTTCCCTACGGAATCTGAGGTCCATCTTTGCTCTCCTGTTTATTCCCTGTGGCAGTTCCCGGGCTGTGCCTCTGTGCTCCAAGAAGTTCTGCCTCCTTTCAACCTGAAAGGACTCACTGTTCTCATCTTGTTTCCTGGGGTTCCAGTCCATCTGGAGAGACGAACTGACCATGAGTTTTCAGGTGTCAGTAGTGGGACGTTCACAGACTCCCCTCTTTATGTGTTTGCAAGATCTTCCATGATTTCATTCAAGTCAAAATTATTCCAGGAACACGGGGCGTTGCCAGGAACAGTTACTTGCTCAGCTTCCCTAGCTGTTTCATATCTGGGCATTTCACAACATGTCTTTCCTCACATTCTGGTAAACTCTGTTGTATTTTTCAGCTTCTCAGCATCTTCTCCCAGCCATCCCTAGGAACTAGTGAACTTGCTGAGTTTGTTTTTCCTTTTAAGTTAAATTGGTGAACTACCTCAGTGAGCTTAACCTAGTGGGCCAGAAGGCTGAGGTGATGGGGTCTTTGTGTAGTGACTGTGATAGTGATGATAAAAATGATGATATTATTGTTGATAATGGCATTAATACTAATAAAGATTACACATGTCCCAATCTCTTGTACTCACAGCTTGCAAAAATATTTTTACATTCATTATTTCATCTCATCCTTATATGAAAAGATAAACAGCATAGATAATAACCACATTTTGTAGATGAGGCTCAGAGAGGTGAAGTGTTTGCCTATCTATGTATCTATCTATCTATCTATATTTATACATATACACACACAAAGATTTATTAGGGTATACGTCTATGTTAAACCACACATGGTTTAAATGTACACTTTGGGGACTTCCCTGGCGGTCCATTGGTTAAGGTTCTGTGCTCCCACTGCAGGGGGGATGGGTTCGATTCCTGGTTGGGGAACAAAGGTCCCGCATGCCACAGGACACAACCAAAAAAAAAAAAAAAGTACACTTTGATGAGTTTTGACGTATGTGTACACTTGTGAAGCCATCACAATTAAGACTGTGGACATATCCATTGTGCCCCAATGTTTTTTGCACCCCCTTGTAATCTCTTTTTCCCTTTTCCATCTCCCCACCCCAGGCAACTACTGATGCTTCCCATGACTATAGATTAGTTTATGTAAGTGGAATGTACAGTATGTGGGTTTTTTTTCACCCCCATCAGAGGGGGCAGTGTCTGGCCTCTTTTACTCAATAATTTTGAGATTCACTCATGTTGTTGTTGTACCAATAGTTCATTCATTTTTATCTATCGCTGAGTATTATTCCATTGTATGGATATACTATAATTTGTTTATCCATTCACCTGTTGATGGACATTTGTGTTGTTTCAACTTTTTGGTTCCTGCAAATAAAGCTGCTGTGAACATTCATGCACAAATATTTGTGTGGACATACACTTTCATTTCTCTTTGTTAAATACCTAGCAGTGGAGTGGCTTAGTTGTGTGGTAGGTGTATTCTTTTGCTATTTTTATTGTCTATGTTCCAGATGAAATTTGTTTATTTGTGTGTGTGCTCTTGCCTGACATTTGTATCATGGATGGTAATTTTGGACTCAGAATAAATTGGAAAGTTTTCCATCTTGTTCTGTTCTCTGGAATAGTTTAACTATATCATTTTACTGATGGGTTTAATAAAATTGTCTACAAAATAACCTGGTCCTGATGCCTTTTAGGAAGCTTTTTTTGTTTTATTGGTTTGTTTTTAGGCAAGCTGTGCGCCTTGTGGGATCTCAGTTCCCCGATGAGGGATTGAACCGCGGCCATGGAAGTGAAAGCCTGGAGTCCTAACCACTAGGCCACAGGGAACTCCCTTTTAGGAAGTTTTTTGGTTAATTCTCTCAGTTTCGTTAATGGTAATTGGTCTATGCAGGGTTTTTTGTGGCTCACCTACTGCCTTTCCATTTGTGGCATTTTTATTCAAGTTGTCTCTCCCATTAATTCTCTCATCTAATTCTCCAATTTAGAATGAGAACTTTTTGAGGGAAGAATTCCAGGCTATTCTTCTCTATATTTCCATGAAAGGCACATAATAAGTAGTTATTTGGTGGAATGAATGAATATTGGGGTTTAGCTGCTGTAACAAACACACCTCAACATTTCAGCGGCTTAATATAACAAAAGTCTATTGTTCACATACAAATCTATTCCTGCCTCACATAGTTGTCCATTGTGGATATTCCAGGTCAGTGGGAGGTTTCCACGATGTGATGATTCAGGGACTTAGGCTTCTCCCACTTTGTGGCCCGGCCATCCCCTCTGCTTTGAGCTGGCATTTGGGAGAAAAGCGGGAGGAGTAGATTTCCGACATTTAAATGCTTTGGACTAGAAGTGACTCTCATCACTCACTTCTTTTGGGGAGTCACATGACCTAAAAATCTACATGCAAGGAGGCTGGAAGGTGTAGTCCATGGTGGGGCAATGGCTGCCCGGCTACAACTCTATACCCTGGAAGAGGGAAAAGGACTTTTGGGTGGACAGTTAACTGCTTCTTTCCTGGGAGGCCACAGGTTTTATTGCCGAGGTTTTCATTGCCTTGCTCTTCGAGACGTTTTTTGCCCCTGTGTTTGATGAATGGTTGTTTTCATGGCTGCCAAGAGCTGTTGAGTAAGAGTATAACAGCAGAGATTCATTTCCTTGCTGTGTTTGTCCAACAACTCACTGTGTCACAGCTGGAAAACTCATTACTCATGAGGACTTCTTTCCCAGGTACAAAAACATAAAGATGTTATTTACTGAACACTTTTCAGACCAATGGCAGTGAGTTATTAATCCAAAAATATACCCAAATATTAAGTTTAAATACTAGAGTAAACCCAAATATTAAAGAGAATCTAAAAATACGTATCAGTCAAATGTTTCTTTCATTTATTCATTCATTTAAAAAAATTGAAACAGTTCCTGTAAGACAAAATTTCACGCAGAAATTCTCCGTTTTAGAGTATACAATTCAGTGGTTTTAGTATATTCACAGAGTTGTGCAACTATCACCACTATCCAATTCCAGAACGTTTCCATCACCCCAAAAAGAAACGCTGTACCTATTAGTCACTCCCAATTCCTTCCTCCCCACAGTCCCTGGCAGCCACTAATCAATCTACTTTCTGTCTCTATGGACTCGCCTATTCTGGACATTTAGTGTAAATGGAATCATACAATATGTGGTCTTTTGTGTCTACATAGCATAATGTTTTCAAGGTTCATCTATGTTGTAGCATGTATCAATACTTTGTTCCTTTTTATGATAAAAATTAATATTCCACTGAATGGATATATCACACTTTCTTTATCCATCATTCCTCCGTTTAAAATTTTTAAAAATTGTGGCAAAATACACATAACATAAAATTTACCATCTTAACCATTTAAAAAAATAAGTTTATTTAGTTATTTATTTAGGCTGCGTTGGGTCTTCGTTGCTGCACGCAGGCTTTCTCTGGTTGCAGCGAGCAGAGGCTACTCTCCGTTGCAGTGCCCTGGCTTCTCATTGCGGTGGCTTCTCTTGTTGTGGAGCACGGGCTCTAGGCGCGCGGCCTTCGGTAGTTGTGGCTTGCGGGCTCAGTAGTTGTGGCTCGCAGGCTCTAGAGCTCAGGCTCAGTAGCTGTGGCGCACGGGCTTCATTGCTCCATGGCATGTGGGATCTTCCTGGACCAGGGATCAAACCTGTGTCCCCTGCATTGGCAGGCAGATTCTTAACCACTGCACCACCAGGTAAGTCCTCATCTTAACCATTTTTTAAATGTACAGTTCATTGGTATTAAATATGTTCACGCTGTTGGGCAACCATCTTCAGAACTCTTCTCATCTTGCAAAACTGAAAGTCTGTACTCATTAAATAATAAATCCCCATTCCCCCTCCCTCCAGCCCCTGACAACCACTATTCAATACTTTCTGTCTCTATGAATTTGACTGCTCTAGATAACTCATATAAGTGTAATCATACAGTATTTGTCTTTTTGTGACTGGCTTATTTCACTCAGCATCAATGTCCTCAAGGTTCATTCATGTTGTAGCATGTGTCAGAATTTCCTTATTTTTTAAGTAAAAATAGCCCATTGTGTATGTATACACCACATTTTGTTTATCCATTCATCATCATGATGAATGATGATCCATTCATCATCATTAATGGACACTTGGGTTGCTTCCACCTTTTGTGATTAAAACTGCTGTGAACATGGGTATACAAATATCTCTTTGAGACCCTGCTTTCAAGTCTTTTGGGTATATGCCCAGAAGTGGCATTGCTGGATCATATGGTGATTCTGTTTAATTTTTTTAGGAACTGCCATATTGTTTTCCATAGAGTCTGCACCCTTTACATTCCCACCAACAGCACGCAAGGTTCTTGTTTCTCCACATCCTCACCAACACTTGTTATTTTCTGTTTTACTCATTTATTTTAAAACAAGCATTCATTGAGTACCTACTATGCCAGCGCTGTGCTATATACTTGGCAGAAACTGGGACTGGCAAGATGTTAAGTCACAGTCCCCCGCTCTCAGGAATTCAGGACACAATGAGGGAAATAGTCATGTTCAAGAGAAAGATTGAGGGGCTTCCCTGGTGGCGCAGTAGTTGAGAATCTGCCTGCCAATGCAGGGGACACGGGTTCGAGTCCTGGTCTGGGAAGATCCCACATGCCGCGGAGCAACTAGGACCATGAGCCACAACTACTGAGCCTGCGCGTCTGGAGCTTGTGCTCCGCAACAAGAGAGGCCGCGATAGTGAGAGGCCCGCACACCGCGATGAAGAGTGGCCCCCGCTCGCCGCAACTAGAGAAAGCCCTCGCACAGAAACGAAGACCCAACACAGCCAAAAATAAATAAATAAATTAAAAAAAAAATCAGCTATACTTCAATTAAAAAAAAAAAAAAGAGAAAGATTGAAATGCAAGGTGAGGGACTTCCCTGGCGGTCCAGTGGTTAAGACTCCGAGTTTCCACTGCAGGGGGGCATAGGAACTAAGATCCTGCATGCTGCGCGGCAAAAAAAAAAAAAAAAAAAAAAAAAAGAAAGAAAGAAAGAAAGAAAAAAGAAATGCAAGGTGATAGGTGCTTAATAGAGATGAAAGAGTTCTGTGTAAACACAGAGGAGGAAGTGAGGAATTATTTGGGGAAGTCTTTACAAAGAACCTGATATTCAAGCTGGATGTTAAAAGGTGAGCAGGGGGAGATGAGGTGGAAGGAAGGGTAATCTAAGCTGACAGAGCGGCACATAGCAGCCAGCCTCCAAGATGGCCTCCAGGATGGCCCCGATAATTCTCACCTCCTGGTAGTTATGCTGTTGTATAATCTTCCCATTATGCGTTGGAATGTTGACTAGTTCGGACCCGTAAAACCAACAGGATATTGTGAAAGTGACAGTGTGTGACTTCTGCGGATATGACATAGAAGACCTTGTAGCTTCCTGCCTTGCTCCCTCTTGGATCTCCCGCTCTGGGGGAAGTCAGCCTCCATGTCGCGAGGACACTCAAGATGCCTTCTGGAGAGTCCCAGGTGGAGAGGAACCGAAACCCCTTGCCAGCCTGTCAGCACAAGAGCCAGCACCAACCGGTCTGCTATGTGAGGAAGCCAATCCTCCAGCCCCATCAAGCCTTCAGATGACAGCAGCCCTGGCCAGCATCTGAGTACAACCTCACAAAAGCCCCTGGGCCAAAACCACCCACCAAGCTGCTTGCAGTTTCCTGCCAAAAACCACCCAAAAGCCAAATAATACATATTTATTATTGTTTTCAGCCACTAAGTTTTTTGTTTTCGTTTTTTTGCGGTTCTGATAAGCCACTAAGTTTTGAAATAATTGTTACACAGCAAGAGATAACTAATGCAGCTAGAAGCATGAGAAGAGCTGGTATATGCAAGAAATGGTGGCATGAGAGACCACCGCCAGAAACCCCAAGTTTAGGGAGGCTTCTGAACAAGTCTGTGTAAGAGTGGGTGAGAGCGCCATCTCGTGGAGAAAGCTGTGCTTAGACATTCCCTTCTCTTCCTGCTCATATTTTTCCAGCTTGTTCTACCTAACATTTCTTGCTAATATTTCTCCAAGAGCCCCAGTGAAATTCAATTATGTGGGCCATATACACCCTTGCTTATAGATTCAAAGACTAACCTCCAAAAACTGTCATGTTAAGGTATTAATTATCCTCTTTTTCTATTTTATTTTCTCCCTTAGTCTCTCCCACCTATCAGCTATCCAGGGGAAAACAACAGTGGCACCAGGATCTGAGGCAAGAAGTGAAGACTCAGAATGCTGGAGAAGGGAAAGGAGAAACCAGGAGAACTTGATTATGAAAAATCAGAGTCAGGTCCCAGAAAGCAGACTCCAGTTGACCAGTCTCTAGTTACCAGGAGAAGCCTTTGTTCATCGATGGGCCATGACTGTTGTCCCTTTCTGGTCTTTAGAGCCTTTTTGTATCCTCCAGTGTTTTCCTCAAATAATGTCTAGGAGTTCTGGAATGATATCCCTCAATTCTATAGCTGCCAGGAAAGAGAACCAATAAAACTACTAGCTACAGTCAGCCTGAGGCCAATGGTCCAGGCAGACCTAAGAAGGAGGGATTGCAAAGAAAGTGAAATCTACCTTTGGAGTAAATTACTGAAGGTGGAATTACAGGTAAAGATACTGAAGAAAAAACATTCTTCTTTCTCTGCTTCTCCTAGCCTCATCTTAAAGGAGAGGCAGAGTCCATCAGACAAGCCTGGCCCAGCCACAAAGCCAGGCCTATTCCTCTAAAAAGCAAGGGGATTTCTGAATATGGTTTAGTGGTGAGTGGCTGATTTGTATCTGTCTACCTTCTGGCTGTTTGGAGGGGGAAGTGATTACTTCCGGCTGGGGCAATCAGGGAAGGAGTGCAGACATTTGTCTCCTGCCTAGATGAATGGGTTGGATTTGGACCCAAGCACAAGTGGGAGAAGGGCATTCCTCCCGGGGCTCACAGCACAAGCAATGTAAGGAGACCAGAATGCAAGGGGCACTTGAAGGTAACAATGGAGGAGTTCAGTTGGCTGAAGTTAAGAGGCTCCTGTAGGGGAGTAGCATGGGATGAGGCCAGTAAATGCAGACTAAGGTGGTGATGGTATGGTTGGGGGAACCAGGGTCACATGACACACGAGGTTAAAATCCCAGCTCACAGTAGCATACTAGCTGACAGACACTGAAGTTCCTTGACAAATCTCAGATTCCTCATCTGTGAAATGGCGATAACCCTAATAGCGTTGTTGGAGGAGGACTAGCTAAGATAATGCCTACAGAGAGCTTAGTCCAGTGTCTGGCGCCTGGTAAGCCCTCCGTAAATAAATGTTAGTGTTATTATTATTAATGCAAAGGCATCGGATGCATGCTTTAAGGGCGATTAACCGGGCAACACAGTGAGAAGTGGGTTGAATTGGGAAGGGCTTGCCCAGGACCCTGTACACAGTAGCTACTCAGGAAACGCTGAACGGAATTGCATTCTCTGCTAGGCATCGGGCATGCCGGGATATGGTTTCTGCCTTTTGTAAGCTCATGGTCCCCAGGGGGTGAGGTAAGTGCCAAATTTGGTGGGGGGAGGATGCAGACGTAAATTCTTCAGATTAGCTTCTCTCCAACTGTTCCCTGCCGGTATCCAAAACGACGCGGGGGCAGCGAGGGGTGGGGTTCCCTGAGCTCCCAGGGTTTAGCGAACCGCTGTCGGGCAGGACTACAGTTGAGCCCAGGATCCTGGCTGAGAAAGAAAAGGCGCGCAGGCGCAGTGCGGACGAGGGCGCTCACCTGTCCTAGAGCGGGCGGAGCTAAACCCGGGAGTCCGGCCGGAGGCGGGGCGGGAGCGATGACGTCAAGGGCACGCCGCCGCTGAGCAGTCGCGTCCCGGAAGCGGCGGCCGGGGAGGCGGCGGAGGTTCTCAGTACTGCGACTTCAGAGCGGCCTTGGGAAGAGGTGCGTCGTGGTGGGGCGGGCCTGAGGAAACGCGCCGGGGTCCAGTGGCCCTGTCAGTGCCTCCTGGCCGTCCCCGCCCCTTCCCCACCATCGCAGCGACAGCGTAGGTGAGGTGCCACCCCTCCCCCCCCCCACCCTGGTGTGTCCGCCGACTGTGCGGAGTTGGGCACCAGAACGCCGCGGGGGCCGCCACCTGCTGGCCCAGCGACCTTGGGTGTGGCCGTCTGTGGTTTGGGTCTCAGGGCCCTGTCCGGCTCCCTGGGCTGCAGAGGTGATGGTCCGGCCTCTGCCGGCGCAGACCTGCTTCACCCCTTCCTGGGCTCTTACCTCGCGCCCGCCTTGGGTCCTTTCGTCCTAGCTCCGCCTGAGGGGGTCTCTGGTTCCTGGTGGCCCCTTTGTTACTCTCCCCTTCAAACACCCTCCTCCCCCCGTCGTCCCAGATCGCAGCCCCTTGCTTGGAACTGGCTTTTGTAGCTGTGGGCCAAGGGTCTGCCTCTATTTACTTCTTAGCGTTTGGGTCAGACTTTGAAATTAGGAGAGACGGTGAGAGTTCTGTGTCTATCCCCATCAGAGAAGAGAGAAGGGAATGGGGTTTTATGGAAGGTGGTGACTGCCCCGTTGGGTTCAAGGGGGAAAAGGGGCGGGTAATGGGCAGGGATGCTTCAGGAGGTTGTTGAGAACAGAAGGGAGAGGGAAAGGTTAGAGGATGCAGCAGGGTGGAAGAAAGCTCTGAGGTCCTGGAGGGTGGGCAGTTAATTCACTCACTCAGCGAGCATTTATTACATTCCCATTGTGTGCGGAAACAGTGGTGAATGGAAGATGTAGTCTTTGACCTGCTGGAACTCAAAGTTAAGAGGGGCAGACTGGCAAGAAAGAAGGGAGTTTTGCTTTGGTGTAATAAATGCTGTTAGGGTGAGTACATGATCCTTTGGGAGCATTGGGGAGGCTCTCCCAGTCCAGACTGGAGGTGTCGGCAAAGACTTCTCAGAGCAAAGGAGTGGTGTTTAAGCCGATACCTGAATGATGAGTAGGAATTAACTAAGTGAAGAGTGGGAGAAAAATATTTCAGGACATCGTTTTACTTGAGACCCCAGGCTGCCTCTCACCAGCAACCATGTGTGCTTGGTCTTTATGGTTTATACTCTTGATGGGTCTGTGGGGAAAAGAACATTAGATGGAGAGTCAGAAGAGCAGGATTTTATACAGTTGACCCTTGAACAACGCAGGGGTTAGGAGCGCTCTCTGTGAAGTCAAAAATTAGAGTATGACTTAGAGTACACCCTCCCTCCACGCGGTTCCTCCGTATCTGCCGTTGGGCATCCGAGGATTCAACCAACTGCAGATTGTGTAGAACTGTAGTATTTACTGTTGGAAAAAATCTGCATATAAGTGGAACCGTGAAGTTCAAACCCATGTTGTTCAAGGGTCAGCTCTATCGGGGTCATTCACTTCACCTTGCTGAATGTGTCTTCCTCTGTGAAATAGGCTTTCCACCTGTAGCCCTGCCTACCTCACAGGTTTATTATGGCACTACATGAAATAATGCAAGTAGAAGTGTGTTGGGCATTGGAAGTGCAATGCAAATGTCAGGAATTCTTATGGTTACAGGATGCAGACCTCAGAGCGAGAGGGGTGTGGGCCAGAGGTGAGCCCCAGCATGGTCCCCGAAGCTCCCCTGGAGTCTCCAACTGCTCCTGCCAAGTCCCCGGCGTTTGATCTTTTCAACTTGGTTCTTTCCTACAAGAGGCTGGAGATCTACCTGGAACCTCTGAAGGATGCAGGTGATGGTGTCCGGTATTTGCTCAGGTACAGATTTTATTTAGGTTTGCTCTAACCTGCTGCGCCTTCTGCCTTCCTGCTTTGTAGTTGCGCTGGCCACTTAGGCAGTGGCTGGGTTATCCTTTCTGCGCTGGTGAAGAGCAATTCTGGGAGGTCCTTTGGGCCTCTGGGCTTATTGTAGACCCTGTGTCTCAGGCCCAGCCCAGGAGAGGCAGGCACTGGGAACCATCTGGCCTTTCACCAGGGTTTCTTCTTTGTGGCTGAATAAGCTCATACCTCAGGACTGCTAGCTAGCCTTGACCATTGGGCCTTCTATATCCGGAGCAGGCTTTTTTTACCTTCTCTCCCAACATTAGCGTAATTCATATTAAAATTAGGATGCAAATAACTACGAATAAGCAGGTACTATTTTCACTAATCCTTTAGGATGATGGCCCTCAAATTTTTTTGTTCCTGTTCTGCTTTGATTTTCATCCTTGGTAATTTTCTTTTTTCTCCTTTCAGCTCACTTTATTTCTTATGCTAAAGTATTTAAAATTATAGATACATACCATTCTGCTCCCTAAACACATTATTTAGTTTGTCTCTAAATAATAATGACTTTTTAAAAAAAAATAAGGTAACATCATACCTAACACAATTAACAATGATTCCTTGATGTCACCCTATACCCAGTTCATATTCAGATTTTCTCAGTTGTCCCAAGAATGTCATTTACCATTGTTTTGGTCAAATCAGGCTCCGATCCAGCACCATGCATTCTGTGTGGTTATTATGTCTCTTAGGTCTTTCTCAATCAAATGGTCTCTTTCACGACACTGACTTGCCGGAGAATTTCCTACCTAGATTTGTCTGGTAGCTGCTTCTTCCTGGTGCAGACTGGAAGTTAAACTTAAAGGTTGGATTTGATTTGAGTAAAAAAAAAAACTTTTTTTTTTTTTTTTTGTGCAAAGGTTATGTGTTCCTAATACTGCATTGTAACGGGAGTCACATAAAACCAGCTTGTTCTAAAGAGCAGATGTTCTTCATCTAGAGCCTGTGGGTGGGGCTCTCGGGGTCAGTGAATCTCCTGAACCTGCATGTAAAGTTGTGTGGGCACACGTGTGTGTATTTCTAGGGAGAAGCTTCTAGTTTTCATCAGATTCTTTTAAAGGCCTTCAACCATCTCAGATGCCTGAGAGACACAGGAGACAAGGGCGGGTAGGGTTGGGTTAACCTCTCAGGGTGCTCTGGAGTATTCATTCTTACCTCAGTCTGGAAATAGTGGGAGGTTTATTTTTAACTCTGACGAAGGCCCTGAGTTTTTCTTGTTCACCCCAGAACCCCTTTAATTGATGGCATTATCCCGAGAGGTGAGCTGGTCTGTGCTCCAGAGCAGTGTTCTCTACATTTAGATGACTATGCTGTTGATGTAAGGGGTAGGGAGATGGTGTAAGGAGGGGCTCGCTTTGTAATCCCACCAGACCAACTAGCTGAAATGAATTGTGGTCTTCCTTAGGGGAGCGTGTGGGCTCTGGAAAGCACGGGGCTGTGCTCTCTGGCGTTTTCTACTGTGTGTGTGTGTGTGTGTGTGTGTGTGCGCGCACACGCATGCACCTGTGCATACAGATGTATGTGTGTATGTATATACGTGTGTATGTATGTATGTATGTGTGTTTTGCCTTTTCGTGGCAAAGCACAAAAGTTAAATATATCCTGCCCTTCTCCTTTTCCAGCACTGGTATCTTAGTGCTTCTTGGCACTAATGTATTAGGATTTTTCCATTTTATGAAATTAGAAATCTGAGGATGTGGTGAGATTGAGTAAGCTGGATGGAGGAGGAGCATCGGGACTCAGAAGCCCCCAGGAGCCCATGGTCTCTGAGCCGCTGGGAGATGGAGCACTGGTCTGTGAAAGTGGCTGTCAGATTAGTTTGTGTGTTTGGTTGTTCTTTTCTTAGTGAAGAGGATTTGACTTTGCAGAGGGATCTAATCTTGAGCTTCTTCTTTTTTTTTTTTTTTAATTTTTATTTATTTTTGGCCGCATTGGGTCTTTGTTGCTACGTGCGGGCTTTCTCTAGTTGCGGTGAGTGGGTCTGCTCTTTGTCCTCAGGCTACAGGCTCACGGGGTTCAGCAGTTGTGGCTCGCGGGCTGTAGAGCACAGGCTCAGTAGTTGTGGCACACGGGCTTAGTTGCTCCGCGGCATGTGGGATCTTCCTGGACCAGGGCTCGAACCTGTGTCCCCTGCATTGGCAGGCAGATTCTTAACCACTGCGCCACCAGGGAAGCCCCTAATCTTGAGCTCCTATGAGGTCTGAAGCCTGGAGCTATGGTAGATTTTTGAAAGACTTCTCTCTTCTGGGATCAGCTACTCCAGTAGGTGGGTCTCCATGACCAAAGTGTCGGTAAAGACATCAGATAGAATGGGAGAGGCTGGGAATTCCCTCGCGGTCCAGTGGTTAGGACTCTGCGCTTCTACTGTAGGAGGTGCAGGTTCGATCCCTGGTCAGGGAACTAAGATCCCACATGCCACGTGGCATGGCCAAAAAATAAACAGATCTTTAAAAAAAAAAGAGAGAGAGAGAGGCTTTAAAATGAAAGCGATCTCAGTGGCTGTGTGAAATTTTTATTTCTGAGATGGGATTGGCCTTAGACCTGACTTTTAATTTGCTTTTACCCTGGTAGCAGCCACTAGATGGGTCTGAGGCCTAATTAGGGTGGTGTAGTTGGAGTGTATGGAATTTTAAGACAAAGGCAGAGAGAGGTCATTTCACTCCCTTACTCATAACTCTTCTTAAAAAAAAGCACCCCATAAATTAGTTAACCTCATTTAGTAACTGTGAAATATCCCAATTAGAGCAAAAGAAAATGCATTGAAGTTCTGAATACATTTCAACTTACCTGTTGATTTTTCTATTTGACTCTCTCCTCTGAGGGCCCACCTTATATCCACTGACACTGCTCTTTAGAATGTAGGTGTCAGTGGCTTCGTGATTATGTCTGTGCTCCCTTTGCCCTGTTAAATGTCCTTAATAAAGGACTAAGCTAGCAGCGTTGCTCGTCCTCAGCAACCTGTCTCTGATTTTCTTTCCTCCGTCTTTGGGGGCTTCTGCGTTGCCATTTGGTGGTGGTCGGAGCTGGGTCTGTGTTTTCTTCTAAAAGTTCCAGTTCACTTTGGGCGTGTTTGCTGAGGGAATGCCAACCCTGGTTTTGTCTTCATTTTTTATATGTTGAAATGAAATCTTTATTATTTTCTTTCCTTTGGAATTAATGTATGTTTAAAACAAACTCTCAAAGTCACAGAAATAGGAGAAAGTCAAAGAAAGGTCAAAGAAAATAAGGTCAAAGAAATCCGTTACATTTTGTTCTCTCAATTTCCGTATTAGATGGGTCTTGTGCAGTAAGCATGTGTTCTTACGAAATTGTAAAAAAAGAATATGTTACATATCAACTCTGTCTCAATAAATACAAAGAATAAAGGAAAACTCTTAAAGAAGAATGTCATCGGCACTTCTTAAAGAGAATAGAACCTTACAAAACACAGGTTAAACAGGGTTATAACATTAACAGATAATTTCATAAATTCTTCCTCCTCCTGGGAAAAGGTTCTACAGGTCTTCTGGTTCTGAGAGGATGCCCTTTCTCACCCCGGGGCCTAAGCTGTGACCTCAGCTCCTCTCCCGGTCGCCTGTCCAAGTGAGAGACCCACTTTTCATTTCTCCCTGACCCTCTGAGCTCCAGGGCCTCCTCTTGCTCCTGGTTTTGAAGACCCGCCTGTGTGCCCATCTCCCCTTCCCGGCTGGAAGGGCAGCTGTCTTCAGTAACCAGGACTCTCTGTGTTGTAGGTGGCAGACACCATTGTGTTCCTTGTTGACCTGCCTGGGCCTCAACATCTTGTTCCTCACCTTGAATGAGGGTAAGAACCAGGGGCCGGGGGTTTTTTGTGAATGAATATGGGGAGGAGTTCTGAGAAGCGGCCCATGTGAGGGAGCCGCCTGTCTCGCCATGGAGTTGGCCTCCCTCTGTGTCTGCTCGATGTCAGAACACAGGCTCCTGAGAGACCCACCCTGGGCTAGAATCCTGGCTGGGCCACTGGTGTGACCTCGGAAGTTCTTTAACCTGTCCATTAAGGCCTAATTTTCCTCATCTCTGAAGGGAGGGCACGAGCCATCTGCTGTGTGCTGTGTGCTAGTGTAGTGATTTTTAATATTTTAAAAAAAGGGTCTGGGGCTACAGCAGTGACCAGATGGGGGAAAGTCCCAGCTCTTAGGAGCCTACATTCACGGAGGAGCCAATGACCGTATCTGTAATCTGCCATGCGGTGATAAGTTCTATGAGGAAAACCAAAGCTGGGTTAAGGGGCTGGAGGCCGGGTGGGGAGGTTCTGTTTCATACCGGGTGGTTGGAGGAGGTCTTTTGGGCAGAGACCCGGAGCAGGTGAGGGAGCGAGCACGTGGACATCTGGGCGGGCAGAGGCTCCTGGTCCTGCTCTCTGCTTATCTGCAGTCTTGTTGCTCCCATAGGTGCATGGTACTCAGTGGGTGCACTGATGATTTCAGTGCCCGCCCTGCTGGGCTACCTTCAGGAGGTCTGCCGGGCACGGCTGCCCGAGTCTGAGCTGATGCGGAGGAAGTATCACAGCGTGAGACAGGAGGACCTGCAGAGAGTTCGCCTGTCTCGCCCTGAGGCCGTAGCTGAGGTGAAGAGCTTGTGAGTATGGAAGGGGCCGGGGAGGTGAGGGACAGGGACAGTACCAGCTGCCACCACACCGAGTGCTTGCTGGGCACCAGACATCGTAGTGGGCAAACCATGGATGTTATTTCCTTTCATCTTTTTAACAGTTCTGGGAGGTAGCTACTATGATTGTCCTCCATTTATGGATGAGGAAAAAGGCAATTGACCAAGCTGGGATGGGAATCCAGATCTAGTTGATTTCACAGTTTAGGGTCTTGACTGAGCGCACACGCACGTGCGCGCACACACACACACACACACACGAGCCACTGCCTGGGTTCAAATCTCAGTTCTGCCATTTAATTGCTGTGACATTGGGCAAGTTACTCAGGTTCCTCATCTGTTAAACGGGATAATTATAGGCCTCCCTCACAGGTGGTTGTGAAAATTAAATGAGTGTCTGGTACCCAGGAAGTGTTCAGTAAGTATTAGTCATCATCACTACGCTGTGGAGGAACTTCCCTAAATGTGACAGAGCTGGTACTTCTGAGGAAGCATCTTAAGACTGTTGGATAACATTAACCGTAACAACTTGAGTGGCTCTCTTGACATACAGCAGGGGTTCTCATCCCTCCCTGGGCAGTAAAGGCCTCTCTGGAGCTCCAAAGGAAACTTATAAACCAGTGGAGGGCTGGGCCCCACCCCGGAAATTCTGAGTCAGTTATCTGGAGTGGGGCCTGGGTATCTGCAGTTTTTCAGAAAACCTTTTCACTTTGAAATGATTTTAAACTTACAGAAGATTTCCAAGAGTATTACAAAGAACTCCCACATGCCCTTTACCCAGATAGAACAGTTATTAACATTTTGCCACGTTGGCTTCATCTATCTCTCTACACTAAGACATTATTTTTTTTCTTTCTGAACCATTTGAAAGTAAGTTACAAACATCTTGCCTATTTACCCCAAATACTTCAGCGTGCATTTTCTAAGAACAAGGACATTCTCTTCTATTTCCAAAGTCCTGTAATCAAAATTAGGAAATTTAACATTGATAACATTAGCATTAGTACTATTATCTAATAATTGTTCATGATCAAATTTTGCCATTTGTATTAATAAGGTCTTTTGTATAAATTTCTCCTGATCTAGGCTCCAATCCAGACTCATGCATGACATTTAGTTTTTATGTCTCTTTAGTCTCCTGTGACCTGGAATAGTTCCTTGGTCTTTGTTTCTCATGACTTGACATTTTAAAATAGAACATGTTTATTATTTTGTAGAATTTCTCTGCATTTGTGGTAGTTTGGTTCCTCATGATTAGATTCAGATTTTGCATTTTTGGCAGGAATGTGACAAGTGACGTTGTCATTGTTTCATATCAAGAGGTACATGATGTCACTGTCTGTTATGGGAGATATTAACTTTGGTCACCTTCGTGCAGGTTTCTCCACTGTACAGTGACCATTCATTTTACCCTCTGGAGTTAGTAATCTGAGGGGGGATACTTTGAGACTGTAAATATCTTGTTCCTCATCAAATATACACCCACTACACTGAAATCCATTGATAGGTCTTACTTTCATCAATTTATTACTATGATGGTTGCAAAGGTGATTTTCTTTTTTTTTTCCTTTTTTTTGCAAAGGTGATTTTCTAATTGTCATTATTACCTGACATTCTATAAGAAAGAGCTTTTCCTTATTATCAGTATGAACGTAGGAGTTTTAAATTTTATTCAATGGGTTATAATTTATTATTGTCATTGTTAATTTTGATCTCAGTCCTAGATTTGGCAATGGAGCTCTTTTGAACTGGCCCCTGTGTTCTTTCAATATGTCCCCATCATTTTTGAGTGCTTCCTTATTCTGTGGTATAACAGAATGTTCAAATTCATCTTGCACATTCCCTGTCCTGTTCTAGAATCAGCCATTTCTCCGAGGAGCACTTCAGAAACCAAGATCTGGGTTCTCATTTCACAAGCATGTGCTCTTTGCTTTTGGGGGGCATCCATTTAAAAAAACTCTTCAGGTCAGTCTACCTTACATCCCAGGTGGAGACACATTGCTCTACATCCTGACATTTACCCTCACAGCTCCAGTGCATCTGGGAGGTGGGTACCCTGCTCCTCATATTATAGAGGAAAACTGCATCCTTGGAAAAGTTAAGTAGCCAGCCCAACATCAACATCTAGGAAGAGACCAAAGCAGGGACCTTGGCAAGGGTTCAAAAAAGGGGGCTGAAGTGTACGAAGTTTCCCCAAACTCTCCGACCCCTCTCGGTGAGGCAGGGCGTATAGCTTGCACAAGCCCCCTATGTTGTGTCTGCAGCTTGATCCAGCTGGAGGCCTTCCTGAGCCGCCTGTGCTGCACTTGTGAAGCTGCCTACCGCGTGCTGCACTGGGAGAACCCCACCGTGTCCTCACAGTGAGTGCCTGTCCACTCCCACCACTGCTGCCCTGAGGACCCCAGGCAAAGCCAGCTGCCTCGAGAGGGCTCCTGTTGCGCTAGCTCAGGGGAAAAGGGCCCACTAGGCTCTTGTGTGCAGACCTGTACGTAGGCTTGTGTGCTTGAATGCGCTGCTTCTGTTTAGACACGTTCTTTTAGGTGTGGTCATAATATTTTAATAATAGAAAAATAACTCACCATGTAATCTCCCACCCTGATATAGCAGCCAGTCTCATGTTTGGATTGCCTTGTAGAGTTTGTCACATGCACATGCTCTCTATAGCTCATAGTGTATGTGAGAACCCTTTTTTTTTTCACTTATTGTTATATAACTGGTTTTCCATGTTGCTACATAGCTTTTGGAATTACTTGTAATACCATATTAATATAGATGGTGATTATACTATAATTTATGGAACCATTCTGTGATATATTTAGTCAGTTTCTACTTTTTATTACTAACCCTGTAGTGCACATTTTTATGGGTATAGCTTTAATCTTTTGAAATTTTTTTTTTTCTTAGACTACTAGGATGGAACTATTGAATCAAATGAAATGAATGTTTTTAAGGCTCTTTGTATATGAATAATAATGACAACTAATACTTGTTTAACCTTCCCCTGGTGCCAGGCACTGTGCTCAAGGCTTTCCATGGTACTGTCTCACTCTTGGTAGTAACCCTATGAGGAAGGTGCTATTTCAGTCCTCATTTTTTTTTTTTTTGGCCGCACCACTCCACATGGGGGATCTTAGTTTCCCAACCAGGAATCGAACCCACGCCCCCTGCGTTGGAAGCGCGTATTCTCAACTACTGGACCACCAGGGAAGACTTAGTCCTCATTTTACATGTGAAGGAAGTAACACTCAGAGAGCCAAGGGACTTGCATAAGGTCACACAGCAAGAAGTGGCAGAGCGGGATTCAGATCCAAGTCTGTCTTATTCTAGACTTCAGAGTCTAGATCCTGAGGAGAGATGTGTGTTGGACCAGTTTAGGCGGCCCCGCCCGTGTCCGTTGTGACCTGTTGGTGGTTGTAAATCCTTCCTCTTCACTTTACTTTCCACTTGTTTGATTAGCAGATCTTGTCAGCTTATTAACTGTTCCCATAGCTGTTTCTTGCCCAGACCCCCATGTGGGTGTGCCCTAAACCAGTTTCCTTCTGATCTTACGAATTTCTGATCCTGTGGTTCCTCTCTGTCAATCCAGGTTCTATGGGGCTCTTCTGGGCACGGTTTGCATGCTGTATCTGCTGCCGCTGTGCTGGGTCCTTGCCCTTTTAAACAGCACACTCTTTCTGGGAAATGTGGAGTTCTTCCGAGGTAAGCCCCAGACAGCCTGACAGAGATGGGACCCGGCTCTGAGGGCTGGTTGGGCTCCCCGGTATCTCTACTGCTGATCATGTTTTCTGTGCCTTCCACAAGGGGGCAGCACCACACTAGGGTCCTCCCTTGGAGAGTGGTGGGCTCTGCCTCTCAGATGTTCAGTGGGATACAGGGGAGGCTGCTACTAGGGGTCCCTTTCCCTTCCCCAGACAGATGAATCACTGCTCACATGATATGGTGGCTTCTGGGAGATGAGGGAGGGATGTTTACCCAGTGTTGCCATCCGCCTCCCAGGATGCAGCCCCCCAGGAATTGCTGCCTCATCTCTGTGTGATCCCAGAGTACCTGTCTGCCATTTGGCTTCTAAAGCACTGAAACAGTCTGGAGAGGCCTTGAGCCATAGAAGCCTGGGCCTGTACATATGTTGGGGTGATTGCTATACTTGTTTTCCTCCCTGTGGTTGGAAATTAATTATAGAAGCCATGATTTATCGGGCACTTACTACATTTAATCTCTCTTTAACAATCTCATGGGGTAGGTATTGGTACATCTGTCTTGTTTATGAGGCTTGGGTTAGGTGACTTGTTCAGAGTTAGGAGGGCGACTGTTTCCTGCTGCCGAGAGTGGGTGCTGGAGGAGGCGGCCAGCTGGCTACAGTAGTGGGTACCCCCAGAGCACTGCTCATTCCATCCTGATTCTGCCTCCCACCCTGTTCTCCTTGCTCTGGGTAGTGGTGTCTGAGTATAGGGCATCTCTGCAGCGGCGGATGAACCCCAAGCAGGAAGAGAGTGCCTTTGAGAGCCCGCCACCGTTGGATGCCGGGGGGAAGGGCGCTCTGCCGGACTGCACACCTGCACCTGCGCCCACGCCCACAGAGGTGAGTGCCCCTAACCACCCGGGCAGAGCCTGCTGCGGGCAAGCTGCCCAGCCTCCCTGTTACCAGCTTGTTCATACCAAATAACTCCTGGGCTGGCCTCTGTAGTTCCTGCGCCTTCCCAGGCCCATCTCCTCTGAAGTGCTTAATGGTAATGACTACAGTTAACTAGTAACAAGAGCTACGCTGTGCTTTATTGAGTGTTTACTCTGCTGTTCCAAGTACTTTATAGACATTAACCCCAGGAGGTGTAGGTTATTTCTGAGAATGAGATTATTCTCCTTTGTAGAAGAGAAGGCTGAGGCACAGAGTGGTTGTCCAGGGGCAGGGGGCCCAGGACTCAGATCCATGCCCTGTGGTTCTAGAGCCTGTGCTCTCAACCACAGTGCTCTCCAGCCACTGTACGTCCTTTTGTGGCCTTGGTCCCATCTCCCTGTCCTGCTAGGTTAGAGGCTGCTCTCTTTCCCCTGACTTCTTCCTTTCTGGCAGTTGTGCCATTTCCTCTGAGGCGTGAACCGTTGTTTTTCTTTTCTTCTTTTTTTTAAAAAATTAATTAATTTATTTTCTAGCTGCGTTGGGTCTTCATTGCTGTGCGTGGGCTTTCTCTAGTTGCGGCGAGCAGGGGCCACTCTCCGTTGCGGTGCGTGGGCTTCTCGTCGCGGTGGCTTCTCTTTGTTGCAAAGCACAGGCTCCAGGCACGCGGGCTGCAGTAGTTGTGGCACGCAGGCTCAGCAGTTGTGGCACACGGGCTTAGTTGCACCACGGCATGTGGAATCTTCCCGGACCAGGGCTCGAACCCGTGTTCCCTGAATTGGCAGGCGGATTCCTAACCACTGCGCCACCAGGGAAGTCCCTCTTTTTTTTTTTTAATAATTTTTTTTTTCTAATTTTTGGCTGTGTTGGGTCTTCGTTGCTGTGCGCAGGCTTTCTCTACTTGCGGTGAGCGGGGGCTACTCTTTGTTGCGGTGCGCGGGCTTCTCATTGCGGTGGCTTCTTGTTGCAGAGCACGGGCTCTAGGCGCGCAGGCTGAGTAGTTGTGGCTCACAGGCTCTAGAGCGCAGGCTCAGTAGTTGCGACCCTGCATTAGCAGGTGGATTCTTAACCACTACGCCATCAGGGAAGTCCCTTGAACCATTGTTTTGAGAAATCTGGATGCTGGCTCCGGGGAGGTGGCCTCTACCTTGGGGGCAGGGCTACCATCTCTCTGACTGTAATAGAGTCTCTCTCCCCAGGACCTCACACCAGGCAGTGTGGAGGAGGCTGAGGAGGCCGAGCCTGACGAGGAGTTTAAAGATGCAATCGAGGTGGGTGGCCTTCCCCGGCACCCTCAGCTGACCAGGTCAGAAGTTGGGTGGTCCTGGAGCCATGTGGCTTCTCACATTCCAAGTCTGGGTTTTTAAAGTTCTCTTATGTCCAAGTGAGAAGCCTGAAACTTGCTCTGAGCTAAAACTCACTGGTTCAAAGGGTGCCACTGAACCTTCACCCATCCTTTTGCTGACCTAGGCATCTGTCCTGGGTGCCCAGGGCAGGGATGGCTCTGGAAGCCTCTGGAAAACGCCCTGCTGGGGGAGGTGGGTCATTTACTGCCTTGGCTGGAGACTGTGGGCTTGGTGCCTTAGACTTGGGGAAGGCAGATTTGGAGGAGGGCACTGCTGGGGTCTCTGCCTGCTCTTCTGAAGGATGAGGTCCGTAAGATGTCCCTTTGACAGGTGAGGATGGGAGGTTGGAGAAAGCAGTTGCATGGCCAAGTGCTAAGTCAGAGAGAGTTAGACAGTCTTCCTGGTTTTAGGATAGTGGTTCACACTGATAGTTTGCAGAAGTGTTTTATTTGGCATGCAAAGCTTTAAATTAATTTTTTGAGCCAATATTTAAAAATGGAGAGATTGCGGTGGAAACTCTAGATTTTCAGTTTTTCTAAAAACTCAGAAGCTCTGGGAGCCCTGAGTCTGTAGCAGTCAATGTAGCCGAGGAGTGACTATCTCCTTTAGAGAAGTCACGTAGTCCTCACCACTTCCTGTCGTCCCTGGTCACCGAGTCCTAGTGGCAGTTGCCATTTATTGTCACGTTTGCACTATGGCATTTCTTTTTTTTAAAATATATATTTTAAAAATTTATTTTATTTATTCTTTTTTTTTTTTTTTCTTGGCTGTATTGGGTCCTCGCCGCTGCACGTGGGCCCTCTCCAGCCGAGGCAAGCAGAGGCCATTCCTCACCACGGTGCATGGACCTCTCACTGCGGTGGCCTCTCCCGTTGTGGAGCATTGGCTCTAGGCGCACGGCCCCCAGCAGTTGCAGCACATGGGCTCAGCAGTTGTGGCTTGCGGGCTCCAGAGCTCAGGCTTAGTAGTTGTGGCGCACGGGCTCAGTTGCTCCGCGGCATGTGGGATCCTCCCGGACCAGGGCTTGAACCCGTGTCCCCTGCGTTGGCAGGCGGACTCCCAACCACTGTGACACCAGGGAAGCCCTATGGCTTTTCTTATAGTAGGAAATCACTTCTCTTTATGTCTCTCTGTAAAGCGGGAGATACAAGAAATGGCGGTTTTGTGAGTTTTCACCAGGCCTATGATTTACACCCAGCCCGCTTTACTATTACATTAGCCTCGTCCATGTGGGCATTTACATTTTCAACTGCTGAGATTTCTCTAAGACTTGAAGCGGCTGTGGACTCTGAGTCTTGGTGGTGATGGTAGGGAATATATATAGCAGGGGCTTTCAAGCAGGTTTGTTCATGACCTACAGTAAGGAATACATTTTACATCTTGACCCAGTTCACACTTATGTCTGTGAAATATGAAAAACTTAAATGAAACAAAAGTTCCCTGAAAAATACATTGTAAGGGATATTTTCTTTCCTGTTCAATCCTGTTCTATTAAGATAATGACCAAATTAATTTCACCCAGTTTGAAAAGCAGTAATACACAGCTTCCCCCAAGCTTATTTGATGTTGGGGTCCTTTTACAGGGGCCTCTGTTAGCGTCACCCTTTGGGACGTGCTCAGATGAACTCAGCGTAGCACTTCTGTGCTTCCTTTCCTTTGGGGGCCCCCCTCCCTGCAGCTTCCTTCTTGCTATCTTCTCTCTGTTTTCTCTCCTTCTCCCCCGCACCTTGGGAGGCAGGAGACCCACTTGGTGGTGCTGGTAAGTAGCAGCCTTGGTGAGGTGGGCAGGGGCTGGCAGGATCGGGGGAAGGGTGGCCGAGCCGGTGGTCGCCACGCCTCTCGGGGTCCACCATGCATGCAGATCCTGGAGCCCTGCCACAAGGTGGGCAGAACTGGAAGCAGCTTTTCCCACAGGAGGATGACGAGGGGGCCCCGTGCCCGGCAGAGGATGAGCTGGTCCTGCAGGACAACGGGTTCCTGAGCAAGAACGAGGTGCTGCGCAACAAGGTGTCGAGGCTCACAGAGCGGCTCCGCAAGCGGTACCCGACCAACAACTTCGGTACGGCCCAGGGGAGGGCTGGCTGGGGGGCGCCCCGGCCATGGGGCCAGAGGTGCTGGGTTATGAGGAGAGCAAGGAGTAAAGCTGTGTCCACAGGACCCTGGGGAGGTAGCACATGCACAGAGGGACTGAGAGGGAGGGAACGTGGGTTCCTTCTTGTGTCTCTGTCCTTATTAAATCTTGCGGGAAGATGAGGAATTCAGTTCCAGAAGCGCCACTCCGGGACTGCAGAGAGGTGTCGTCCTGAGGCAGGCAGAGCTGCGGTGGGCAGTGGAGCATAATGGCTGGGAACTGAGTGTGGAGTCTGAGCACCTGGTGCAAACTCCAGCGCTGCTGGATGTCCTTGAGCAAATTATTTAACTTCCCCGTGCCTCAGTTTCCCCTTTGTAAAAGGTGGATAATACCAGTTCTTACCTCACAGGGTTGTTGTAGGTCTCAAATGAGGTAATGCTCATTAAATGCTGGCACGTTCACAGTAAGTGCTTTGTAAGGGGCGCTGTTAACATGAAAGGCCCTGGTCCATCCCGCAGGTGCCTAGGAGCCTGTCTGGATCTTTCCAGTCCGATTGGAAGCAAGTTGAAGGAAACAGTGTCTTCCCCTGGGGATGATGGAGCCCTGATGTTTCTTCTCCCCAGCCAAGCTGGTAGATTGGCTAGTCCTTATTTTACTGGGCATGGAGGTGCACCCAGGAAGGTAGCTTTGGAGAAGGGTGGACTTGACTGTTAGCACAGCTCGGAGACCTGGCTCCGATCAAGAGAGTGGGAGTTGAGCCGAGCCATTTTGATGAAGTTATAGCTGAAGCCTGGAGAGCCGGTGACTTGGGAGTCACCCTGGTCCTGAAGCAGAACCTTGCTTCTGCTTGCTGTCAGCTGACAGGAGGAGGATGGGCTGGCTGCTCTGTCAGCTCTGATGGGAGTGAGTTCCGGGTGCTGTGCCCTGGGAGAAGCCCCTGGGGTTTATCTTGAGGCATTTGACCCCGGGCGCTCAGGGCCTACCTTCCTGCCCCTGCAGCAACCAGGGCACTTGTTTCCTTAGCGTTAGACCTCCTGGACATGCTGTTTCTTTCTGCTCTGTGAATGTCCCCAGTCATTCAAGATCCCTTCCTTTTATTTGTGAAGATCGCTGACTGCTGCCGAGCGCTCTGTGTTCAGTGCGCTTTCTTGTACACTGTCTCATTTAGTCCTTAGAAGCAGCCAGGTTCCGGAAGTCCCAAGTGACATTACACAAGACTTAATACTCTTGTTCTGGCAAATTATACTTTTATATCTATGAATTTTAAGTAAAGCCCCTTAGATATTCCTATTTGGTGGGTGAGTAACCTGAGGTTGAAAAGAGTGATTTGCCCAGAGTCTTCAGCCAGTACATGGTCGAGCTGTGACTCAAATCCAGGTCATCTGATTTGACTCCCATGTTCTTTCTTTTTTTAATTTATTTATTTTTGGCTGCATTGGGTCTTCGTTGCTGCACGCGGGCTTTCTCTAGTTGCAGCGAGCGGGGGCTACTCTTTGTTGCAGTGCACGTGCTTCTCATTGCGGTGGCTTCTCTTGTTGCGGAGCATGGGCTCTAGGCGCATGGGCTTTAGTAGTTGTGACGCATGGGCTTAGTTGCTCCGTGGCATGTGGGATCTTCCCAGACCAGGGCTCGAACCCGTGTCCTGTGCATTGGCAGGCGGATTCTTAGCCACTGGGCCACCAAGGAAGTCCCCATGTTCTTTCTAACTCATCATCCTCCCTTTGCCCTGGTGTCTGAAGTGCCCTGGTTTTATGCCTATCCGTTTTCTATATTTGGCTTTTGGTTCAGATAACCCCAACCAGAATGGGTGAAGGCTTGTCAGGTTCCCACGAGGATGGCAAAGGCAGAAAATGCTTCTTTTCATAAGCCCCCCTTAGCCCTCCATTCTTCAAGACTGCTTGCTGTCCCTCCCGTGAGATATTCTTAAGCTCTGGGCTGTGAGGGCAAGTGTAGCAGCTCTGTCTTGGGTCTGCCTCCCACAGGCCGGGGTGAGTGAGCTGCTTTGGGGGCCGTTCCATTCTGGCTGCGAGTGGATGAAGGGGATGCACGGGAGGAATGAGGGCAGGCTGCGCACGAGCTTCTCCGTGAACTCCGAGTGGGGGAGTCCTAGTGGGAAGGGCCCCCTCTATCCTGGAGGCTCCGTGACCATTGCCTTGGCAGGTCTGTGTGGTCTTAGGCTCCTTCCTGTTCTCTCTGCCCTCGTGGCATCCTCACATGGTGAGTCAGGACCTTGGCTGAAAATAGGGGCAAGAAGAGTTGGTCGGTGTCGGAAGGGATCGGGGTGCCCTCCTCCTCCACATGCCTGCCTGAGCTGGCGTCAGCACACAGAGCCCTCCCTGGCTCCAGGTCTGTGCGTGGTACGGGGCTGTTTCACTAGACCACGTGGCTGCCTTGGGGCGGTTGGCCCTGGTACTCCATCCAGTTGAGAGGGGCCAGAGTGTCAGTCTTTGAGCAGCTCCTTTCCCCTGTCCCATGCCCCTTGCTAAGGAGAGCCAGAGGTGGGCGGCCTTGACCTAATTCGTAGTGTGGGGGACAGAGTCTTGGAGCAGCCTGTTTCCTGGGTTGGCATTACCAGCCAGCGGGGCGCTATGCTCTTCTCTCTTTTCCTCTGCCAGGGTTATGGGCTGACAGACAGCAACAGCAACAGCGTCTACCTTAAGCCCATTGGTGTCAGATTTTTCCTGCTCTAGCTAGGGTCCCCTCTCCTTGAATGCAGGGCGTGTCCTTTAGCAAGAGCTGCAGGGGATTCTGGGTGGACAGAGAAAGGGACCACATCGTTTTGGGCCTTTGTGTGAAGGTGAGGCCTGGTGCTGTGTACCTGGCCAGACAGGTGGTCCAAGAGGCCCAGCAGTGCGCCCTGAAGCTGATAATTCCTCTGGTTAGATCACAGGAGGCCTTTGGGCCCCAAGTCTGGAAACCTCCTTCAGTAATCTTGTCCCCTCTCAGGTTTTTCTGGGACCCTAGCTGGCTCTCTTCTGGGCCCACAGCCCTTGGTTGGCCTCTCTGGTCCTCTTTTGTGAGCCACCCTCCTGCCTAGTATGGACCCCTGCCTTTTCTCCCCTGGCTCAGTACCCCCCATCTGCATGGAGATTTCTGTGTTGAATTATAGTCAGTATTCTTGGCGGCAGCCCTTGCAACTTTCCTTGTTCTCATAAGTTTTTGCTTCTGCTTCTGGAGCTCACTGAAGTCATAAGGGCCCAGTGTGGCTTTTCCTCTCCTTCTCCATCCTTTTGATTTTTTTCACTCACCTGCATGTGCCCCCTTCATCAGACTGTGTCCTTGTTGCAGCCCACCTTTTCCTTCTTTAATTTTCCTGGAAGCATGGGTGGGTGGTGAGCACAGCTTCTATTAAGCCCCTTTGCCTTGATGTCGCCTCGAAAAGAATGGTCGGGGGAATTCCTTGGTGGTTCAGTGGTTAGGGTTCCGCACTTCCACTGCAGGGGGCACAGGTTTGATCCCTGTTCGGGGAACTAGGATCCTGCATGCTGCGTGGCGTGGCCAGAAAAGAAAAAAAAAAAAAAAAAGATCAGTCCTCTCTTCCCCATCTTTCATCTCTTCTTACACCTCCCTTGCCTCCTCCCAGCTGTTTTTTAAGCTGCTACTGACTTCTCTGCTTGAAACCGTGTCTGAAACCTTGTTGACTCATTGTGTCTGGTGGTTTAGGCAGGATCTCTTTCCCGGCTGTATGTCGCGCCGTCCGCCCACAACTCTTAGTGCCTGCACCTCTTGCCCTGTGCATCTTTTTGGAAGGTGCCTGGCTCTGAGCTTCTCTCCTGGAATCTTCAGATGACAGAAAGCAGGAGTCTGGTGTTTTAGGAGGCATTTCTCTCTTTAGCTGTGGGCAGAGTACTTGTAAGGAGACACTTTGGAAGGGGTTGTGTCAGGCAGGTTTCATTAGAGATCGTTGGAGCCACCTTCCCTGAGGGATGCCTGTTGTCAAGTCCCTGCCAACTTGGTGTGATTTCCAGGGGGTAGATTCTGCTGGATGCTCTTCGATTTGGGCTGGACCTACAGGTGGGAGGTCTCTAAGCCCCAGGTGGGAGCAGGGACAGCAGCTGTGTATAGTCCGGGACATCGATTCTCGGTGGCCATCGGTTTTTCCTTCTTAGTTTGAATCCCTCCTTCTGGCTCTGGATCTGGACTTTGCACTCTGCTCCCAGCCAAGGAGTCTGGGCTGGGCTGGCGCCCTGAGTGTCCCCATTTAGAAGAGTCAGGAGAAGGCGAGAGTTGCAAGGCCTGGGCTGGGTCAAAGCTGAGCTGCTGCCTCTGTTTCACAGGGAGCTGTACGGGCTGCTCGGCCACCTTCTCAGTGCTGAAGAAGAGGGTAAGTCTTCTCGAGGGTGTGTTTGCTGGGGACCTGGGACGAGATGTAGGGGAGTAGCTCGAGGTCACAGATGAAGTCTGACTGCTTGGGCCACATTGGGCCTGGGGTCTGGTCTGAGGTTTGCTCAAATGAGTGGGTCTCCGCTTGCCCCTGTGCCCATGGCTTCACCAGCCTTCTTGTGGGATGTCCCATCTGGTCTCAGTCCTGCCCCGCTAGGGCACCTCCCCACTCCCATAGTTGTCCCAGGTTCTCTGGGTGGGGCCAGCTGGTGGAAAGGAGCTCCAGGTGCCCGGGGGCAGGCGATCCAAGACTGACCCTGGCTCTTGTCTGCAGCGGAACTGCAGTAACTGTGGAAACAGCTTCTGCTCTCGGTGCTGCTCCTTCAAGGTACCCAGGTCCTCCATGGGGGCCACAGGTGAGTGGTGCAGGCTGGGGGTCCGGGCAGCGGGAGGGCGCGCCTGCCTCCCACCTCCTCTGGGGGCTGCTGTGTGTGGGCAGGGAGCCAGGGGTCAGCGAGAGGTCCAGGGAACTGGGGATCTCCTCCATCTCCCTTTAACAAAAGAAAAACGAAAACATTTGATGCACGGACAGGAGTATATATATAACGCATCTGAATCGTGAAGCGCAGTAATGAATACCTCTGAGCGCTCACTAAAGCTAGAAAATAGAGCATGAGCGGCACCACCAAGGCTCCCCAGTGCCACGCCTGTCGTCCCCAGGGAGACCACTGTCCTGAATTCCATTCTCTTTCTCATTGCCTTGGTAATGCTTTTAACTAAATAAAAAAAATAATTTCTTTTCCTTCTGTAAAAGCTATACTTACTCATTGTAAACAAAACAAAACAAAAAGCCAAAGAAAGGAAAACATTCCTAATCTCTCCCAGAGAGAACTGTTAGGCGTGGACCCTTCCCGGTCATTAATGCCGTTGCACATGGGATAAATACATTTGCATGTTCTAGAAAAAAATGGGAGCATGTATTACATACTGCTTTGCACTACGTTACAATGTTAAATTGAGTGTCTTTTTTTCATTCTTCTGGTCATGCTAGTAACATATGCTTATTCTAGAAGATTTGGAAATTACAGAAGAAGAAGGAAGAGAAAAATAATCTTGTAGTCTTACCACCCAGAGATAATAACCACTGTTAAAACATTCTGGAAAATTTTCTTCTGGTATTTTATTTAAAAAACATGTTTAAAGGTATTCTTTTGGTGCTAAAATAATTTCTAATGCATAGAACATCTGGGTGAGGCCTGCTGTTGGTATGGTCACCCCCAAAGCCCCCAGTTCCCATGGAAAGAGAATTCTCTGAGGGCAGGCTAGTGAGCTGGGACAGCGAGCTTGTAGGCTGGGTGATGGGTGGTCTGTGTGGGGCTTCGGGGGGTGGGGAGGCGGTTCTAGTATTTGGGGCCATGAGCCAGAGGGCATGAGGAAGCATCTCACCAAGTTCTTCCTCCTTTTCAGCCCCTGAAGCCCAGAGAGAGACTGTGTTTGTGTGTGCCTCGTGTAACCAGACTTTGAGCAAGTGAGAAGAGGGCCCAGGGTCCAAGCGGGCGCCTGTCCCTGGGGCCAGCAGTAGACCCCGCTCTCCCCACCTTTAGCCCCATGTGGCATGTGCTGGGCAAATGTGGCCTGAATGCTAGGTAGGCTTCCCCTTCCTGCCCTCGCTGACTCCAGCCGGGTTCTGGAGCTGTTCTTTACTCCTGCGGATGGCCAGTAGTGGTTGCTCTCAAACAAGGACTGGAGTGTTTGCCCTGCTCTGCTCTGGGCTGTTAGTGGACTCAGGGCTGGGCAGGGAATATAAGTTAGAGGGCAGCAGTGAGCCAGGCCTGGTCTCGCCTGGGATCAGGGTGTCCCTGCAGGCCTGGGAATTCTAGAAGCCTGGAGGTCAGAGATTGGGAGAAGAGATTCTTCCCCTGCTGGGTATTGGGCCAAGCCCTTGCCCTTTGAGAGCCTGCAGAAGGGCTTGCACGTGTCCCAATTCTGTTCAAATGTCCCTTCAGGCATCAGGAGCTCATCCTTTCCCCACCAGAGGGTGTGGCGAGGGCTGTCAAGACCAAAAGTACTTCTAGAAACAGGGTTGAAGTTCCCAAATTCCCCCAGAGGAGGACATGTCTGGGAGGGCCTGGCAGAATCCTTCAGTGTTAAGCAGAGCAAAACGGGCACCCCAGCAGCTCAGAGGGCCTCAGCCCCACCTTGCAGGGACCTTGACTTACAGAATCTCAGCCCACATGTTATTCTGGTGTTTTCAGCTCTGCTGGGTAGATGCTGGGCACTCAGATCACTCCTGCTTCCCGTGTTCAGAGCCTTGGGCACCCCTTCTCTGGCCTAGAGCTACGGTTCCCCTCCCTGGCCCCTTGTCCCATGGAGTGTGAGACCAGGAAGCAGAGCAGAGGTCCTGAAGCCCTCAACCTCTGGGGGCCTGAGAAGTGTAGGATCTCGCTGGGCTGGGTCTCAGATTCCAGGGCTGTTCTCCAGCAGGACAGCAGTTATGGGATAAGGCCACTTGGGGTCCCTATCCCCTCTCCAACAATTTCACGTTCACTCTGGGCTCTTAGGGGCACAGTGTCTCTCCCTAAGCCATGAGCAGGCTCGGGCACCCCTTCCTTCCCCAGGAGCTTCCCTGCCTTTTTGAAGTATTTATTTATTTATTGCATGGTTCCCGGGAACATGTGGCACAAGGAATGGGATAAAGAGGATGGGGGCTTCTCCTACCCTAGGATGCTTCCCTGAACTCATGGGCTGCCTGGGACTCAGAACCCTGGGAGGCGGAGACGTTTCTATACCCTAAGCAGGGACACAAGGTGGCAGGCTGGGGAGACAAGGATCATCCTAGGCCAGCTTTCTCTCCAGGCCAACCAGTCTAGGAGCCAGGGGACTTCTCCAGGCCAAGTGGGGACAAGTCCCTGGGGACCCAGGCAGGCCTTGGTAGACCCCCTTCCTTGGGCTCCTTTGTCCTGTGGAGATATGAGAGTTAAGTGCTTGTGCTTTATTTACACTGGAGAGGAACTAAAAGGATGTCTGTGTATATGGAGAATTGTCAATAAAAAGGCCTCAAGCTTCCTATGTTTTCGTCCTGGTCCTTGCATGCCCCCTCTCCCTGAGGCTGGAGAGCCAGGTCCCCCCCAGCACTGGCTGAGTTTGCAGGCCTGGGCTGTGTCTGCAAGACGGGGCGGAGGGGCTGCGGAGGCTGAAGTTGGGGTGTGACCTGGGGTTGGGGGAGGAAAGCTGTGCCTTGCGCAGGAGGGGCTCAGCGAGATGCCTGTTGGATTGACTTGAGGCGCGTCTTGTGACTGTGACCACATTGTGAGGGCTGGGGGTTGGGCTGGGGACCAGAACTTGGTAAATACTAAGCAATGGAGGCTTTAGAATGGAAAGATTTTAGCTAATCCCTCTGAGAAAGCAGAAAAGGATCAGCCCTGGGGGAGGCTGAGAACCAGCCGGAAACAGGATTGGCTGTGAGATGGGAAGTAGAAGCAGTTCTCTGGGAGCTGGGGTTTGGGGCGTGTTTACTGGGTGCCAGGCGCTGTGATACGTGCTTTACACACATTATTTCATTTAATCCTCAAGACGGCCCTAAGAGGTAGGCACTTTTTCTTCCCATTTTACAGGGGAGGAAATTGAGGCCCAGGGAGGTTAAGCAGTGGCTGCAAAAGGCTTGGCATGGCACTTTGCAGACCACACACAGCTGGACTTGAGCGGTGTCTTCAAGAGCTTGGGCCTGAGGCAGTAAAGGCGGGTGGAGAGACTCTGCCTTGGAGTCGAGGTCAGGTTGCAGCCACACCCTCGTGACCCCAAGCACGTGCAACTCAGACTGTGGTGCCTGAGGGGTCCTCACGGCACACTGAGGCCTCGGTCTGGTAACTTCCCCTAGGACGAGGGAGCCCCAGCAGGGGGCCCCAAGAGACAGGGAAGCAGCCAGAACCTTGTCCTAGCAGTTTTTACAGAAGAGCACGTTCACTTTAAAAAGTACCAAAGTGGCAAAACAAAGTACCAAAGCGACCTCAGTAGCCTGGTAGTCCAGAGGAACAGTAGAGATGCTGGAGGAGTGGGAAATAGGGCCTTTGAGCAAAAGGGGACAGCAGTGGTAGCACAGGCCCAGGAAGGCGGTTCTTCTCGTGGAGGGCGTGTGTCACAGTAGGTCAGTGGGAGGGATGCTCAGAGATAATCCAGTCCAGCCCCTCACTGTGGGAGCCACACCATACCCATTTGAAGATGCGGGTTCCCCACAGCAAGGGAGGATGGAACCAGAAGGGACTTCCCTTAGAGCAGGAGCAGCCTGCACTAGCCAGAGAGCATCCCGGTGACAGTAGAGGCGGGTGCTGCGATGGACCGGCTCCACACTTGGCCCTCTTCTACCATTGGCTGCAGCCACACTGGAGTTGCTGCAGGGGCCTTGCCCCCAAGCCTTTCTGTGCTACTTTCCTCGTCTGTAAAGTGGGTAGATAGTGATTTCTATCTCGTGTGGCTGCTGTGAGGATTAAATGAGATAGTCCACTCCAGGTGGGAAGCGAGGTGCCTGGCACATAGTAAATGCTCAATAAACACTAACTCATTTCTCTCATTCTGTACATCTTTAGGAATATCAAAACAACTCTGCCCTGCATGGCTTAGAACAGCAATTTTTTTTTAAACTAGAGAATAATCATAGATTATTTTCAGGGAAGAATGAAGCCAGAGTATAGTTTGAAAAAGCAGAGTCAATATTTTATGTTGGGAAAATGAAAACAATGTCTAATGGTGAAATACAGACTATAGCACGAGTAGCTTTCAGGACATGGGCTTCAGGGTGTGAGAAACATGGTTTTCATCATCTGGAGTCAGTGGCCTCATAGAAGGAAAGCCACCTCCTTGTCCCCTTGAGGTGCGTGTGAGGGCCTCAGAGCATGCCAGTGATGGACATCTTCAAAGTGCAGGTGCCACTGGGAAAATGGAGCCATGGAGGGTTTTACTAGGAGTAGATTGTGCCTTCCCGCTGCCTGGGGTCCACAGCCTGGAGAGGACCAAAGGTGGGATGGCCTGGAAAGCAGATTGTCCATTGTAGAATTGGATGCCTGGTTTAAAAGATGCTTCCCAGTTTGTTCTCAGGGACCCAGTGAGGGGACAGTAGCCAGGCCTGTGACAGCCCTGGGACCTGCTGGGCAGACCTGGATGGATGGCCAGCTCCCACAGCCTGGCTTGGGTTGAGGGTTCTGGCCACCTTTTCATGGGTTGCTAGTGGTGGGGAGCAGCCTCCAGTGAGCCTTGGCAGACCTTGAACTGGCCGTGGTTTGTGGGGTCTTCGGGATTTGAGGTCGTTGGTCACCTGGCTCCCAGAGCTGAAGCCAAATGAAGTGCCATTTTCATCCCTTTGTCTCCATGGAACCTTCGCGGCCCTGGCTCCAGCGTCTGTCCTGCAGCTGGTGGCTCTAAGATCATAGTACCTACGTTTATTGAGCACTTGTACTGGGCAGTATGCTGAGTGTGTCATCTCATCTAAACCTCGTGACAGTCCCCAAAGCTAGGTTCTGTTATCAACTCCATTTCACCGATGAGTAAGTGGAGGCCTAGGGAGGTTAAGTAACCTGCCCCAGGTCACACAGCCAGTAAGCCGTGGAGCCGCAATGTGAGCTGTGCCACAGGTGCTTGTCGATGCCTCGGAGAAACTGGTCACCATAGCAGTCCTGGCTGTCACCTCCCTTCTGTTCTGCCTTGTTCCCACTAGCTCCAGGAGGTTCTGAGCCATTGAGCTAACAGGAGGGCCTGCCCACCACCAGCCCTAGCGAAGTGGGCTCAGCCTCCAGGGGAACAGAGGCAGCCTTGTGGCAGGAGCTCCCCCAGCTCCCAGCACCGCCCCATCTCCTTGGCTGGGTCTGTTTCAACACCCTAGAGTAGCACATTCCATTCTCTGGCACAGCTTGGGGCTGGAGGTTCTGGATTCCCCTGGCCCCAGCAGAGCCTGCTGTCTGGGCTGGGACACTGGGTCCCAGCCACACACATTCCAGCAGCAACCACCCCCCACGTTGGATTTCCCAAGGAGTGAACTTTAGCCAGGATTACAGCCGACTAAACAGTTGTGGGATGTGAGCTTCCTTTGTGGGACCCGAGAGGCTGGATGCTGATGGGGCTGAGAGAGGAGGAGGGGCGAAGGGGTGGGCTGCCCTGGGATTCGGGAGAAAAGCCGTGGTTCAAGGATGGCTCTTCTGCTCCTCTCAGGGCCCTTGGAGTGAGATCTGAGCAGGATCCCCAAAAATCTTCCTGTGAGGCAGGGTAGCAGATGCGTGGCTGCTTGTACACAATCCTGCCCACCTGTCCTCGGCTTTGCCCCCTGCAGGCAGTAGTACAGGGGTTAAGAGCATGGGGTCAAATCCTAACCACACCAGTAAGTACAGCTGTATGTCCTTCAACGAGTTCATTAACCTTTCTGAACCTCAGTCTCCTCACCATTAAAATGGGCATAATAATAGTACCTACCTCAGGAGGCTTAAATTAAAATGCCAAAGTGCTTGAATATTTATATATTAATGGGCTTGATATATACTGAATGCTACTATGGTATTATATGTCTTCTCTCTTCTATTGCCCTACATACTACCTGGGGATGTATTTTCTGATGCAAAACCACAAATGTGAATTCTCTCCCTCTTCTGGAAGTAACAATTGTGGCCTTTAGATAAGATGTTCCTGTCTTTTCCTTGCCTTCCTGCCAGTAGCATTTCTTAGTTGATTAACAAATCAATTAGGAATTTAATAAGCACTTATTTTGTGCAGGCACTGTGCTAGGTCAAGGCCTTTGGTTAATAAAAATACTAATTACAATTTAATGAGCATCTTCTAAATGCTGGGCATTGTTTCCAGGTATTTTTCATACATTTCCCTGCTTAACACTCAGCCACCCTGTGAAGTAGACATGATCACTCCATTTTCCAAGTAGGAAATGTCCCCAATGTCACATGGTCATTAAGTCACAGCATTGGAACCCAGAACTGGCCTCTTCTCGCCCGATCCTGAGTGTCATGGGCCTACCACAAATCCCTTCTGTTCTCTATCAGAACTCTCATTTTGTACCCAGCTGAAACACTTCCTCTGCTCCCTTGCAACTAGGACTGGCCATGTGACTTAGTTCTGGCTGGTGAGCGAGAAGTGGAAATCTACCAGGTGGGACTTGTTGGGAAATTACTGTTTTCCTGATCAAAAGGGCCAGAGGCAGTTGACGCACCGCTTTTGCTCTTAGCCCTTTCCCGCCTTGCTCCCTGGAATGTGGCTGAGAAGTTGGGAGAAGGAGGCACCACCCCCTGGCAGAGCAGGAAGGCAGAATGAGCCTGGGACATGGACCTCCCACCTCCAGACCTCCTGAGGGGGGAAGTCCCGCTGTTTCTGGAGGTTTCTGCTCCACGCAGTCGGATGCCATCATTCACTGATGCGCAGCGCAGATGCTCGCTGGGCAACACCCGCCGCCTGTCTCAGGCTGGCCAGGAGACAGTGTTCTGTGACTGAACTGAATGCAGGGAGCGCTCAGGCCTTGCAGGGCCTCCCTGGTCTTTGGTCCCAGGGAAGAGACTGCCGGGGGCTCTGACGGCAGGTGCTGGGGACAGAGCCAAGGTGCAGAGCAGGGCCTGACTCCTTCGTGGCGGTGGGTGAGGAGCGCCTTGCTGGGGCCTCGCAGGATGGGCTAAGGGAGCCCCTCCCTGCCCGCTCCCTCTCATGGGCTGCCAGCACCTGACAGAGGTCAGTATTGTGCTCCGGCCAGAAGCAGCCTGAGTCCTGTGTATTCAGTGAAGAAATAATCCCTGGTCTTGGTTGACCCTAGAAGTGCCCGTAAATATTTGGTCAGGGTAGGAGGCTGGGAGACAAGGGGCGGTTTCAGGGAGCCAGGTGGGCTGGGCAGGCTTTGGGCGAGCGTGGGAGGCAGCGGCTTCCTCAGAGGTGAGGAGAAACAAGCAGGCCTCGGCCGCCCCTGACCTGTGTGGGGCACCTGACTGCCAGGGAGGTGATTTATGGGCAGGCTGTCAGACCACCTGTTAGCCCACACTGGCCCCTTGTTTCTCGGTGGCAGCGTGCTCCTCTGAGAGCTGCGGAAGCAAGCCAGGGTTTTCCTCACCTCAAGAGCACATGGCTCCATTGTTTTGGAGGATCAGCAGGCCTTGACTGGACTCGGCATCCCAGCTGTACCCCAGTTGGTGAGGAAAGCCTCCTGGGGGTGTCCCCAGCCCCCTGCTCTGGGTACGTCTGCCCTGTCCCTCAGCATCTGCTGACGGTCCCCTCAGGACTCTTTCCAGGCACCACCCCTCCCAAATTCTGGACGTGTTACTGACAGCAGCCTGTCGCCTCCGTTTCAAGCCTTCTCCCCTCGCTGCCCCGTCCAGCTCAAGGTAGCAGCCTCCATCTGCACTGAGCTCGCTGAAGAAGCCCCCCTGAGGCATTATAGCTGGTCCCCTCCCCGCATGCAGGACCAGGACCCTTCCAGCCTGAGGTAACCTCAGCCCCTCGCCCTCCTGCCTTAGCTGTTGGCTTATCCGGATGGAGGTTCTCAGCCCTGGCTGCACACTGCCCCAGTGGGCATCTAGAAATGCTGATTTTGGACCGCCCTGCAGAGGTTCAGATTTAATTGATTTAGAGTAGAGCCCAGTATTTTGTAAAAGCTCCCTAGATGATTCGAAGGTTTATGTATTAAAATGCAGGTCTGGGGTGGGGCCTGAGCTTCTGTGGTCCTCACCAGCTCTGAGGTGATACGGATGCTCTGGTCCAGGGACCAGCTTGGAGTAGCACCTGTCCACACCGTCATCTCCTACACGTCCAGTGCCCAGGGGTGTTTGAGCTCTAGGGGTAGGAGTGACACATTTAGGACTCTGGCTCTTCGGAGTAGTTCCCTGTGGCCCGGCCTTTTGGAGGCTCCTCAGAGCAGGCACTGCCCATGTCAGGGAGATGCTGCAGGACTGTGGGAGCCTTCTGATGGTGGGAGAAGGCTGGGGAACTTGGCGTCTCTGTCCTTCCTCTGAGACAAAAGGACAGTCATCTCCATTGCTGAGTTAGTCTCGTCGTGAGGATGAGAAGGGTGACCCTCTCTATGTGTTCTCGGGGGATCCTGTGAAAACATGGGAATCGCTCTTTTTAGGCATTCCAAGTATGTCTGTGTGGACAGTCCGTGGGTTACAAAAAGGCCTCTTTCGTGAAGTCCTTTCTGAACACCCCACCGAGGAACCAGCTGATAAAGAAATCACCTGGTTAAAACCAGTTTGTTTTCTTTGATTTAATTAAAAACTTAAAAAAAAATAGAAAACCAAACCCTACCTGCATCAGTCTAGTATCTATGGCCTCGCCGCAGTAGCAGTCATCAGGATAAAAGGGACATGCGGAGGCTGAGGAGTGAGCGTCTGGGAGTGGGGCTGGGCTGGGCTTCTCTCCGGCCCAGCGGGAAGGGAAGCAGGCAGAGACTGGGAAGGTGGGGAGGCGTGGCTGGAGGGCACTGTGACCCTTTGCTTTCGGGGGGGGGGGGCTACAATGAGGACACGTGAAGGGGCCCTGGGGGCCAAGAACTGTCCCTCAAGTAGCTCAGCCTAATACCAAGACTTCCCTCTCCCAGGCGAGGCCCCACCGCCAACAGAGGGGAGCCGACACCACCGGCTATTCTGGAAACCACCTCCTCAGGCTGCTTAGAGCTCTGTCTTCTCTCTGCCTACTTTCTCCCAACTGAGAAACCTCTGCTCCTATGGGAGGAAACCTTCAAGGACCCCAGAACCCCTCGGTCAAGGACAGCCTGGCTCCACGTCCATCCCTTAGTGCCTGTGCTGGTAGCAGCTCTGCATGAACCACCCTCCGGCAGGGGCTGGGTCAGCCTGGGAGTAGGGGGAGGCCAGGTGGGCAGGAGGAGAGAGTGCACCCCAGGGGCGGAGACAGAAGACAAGGCACAGCTGGCTGGGTGGGGCAGGGAGGAGTGCCCTTCAGTGGGGCTCCGCGGCCCCATAGAAGAAGGGGTAGTAGAGGGAGCAGGGGTAGGAGAACATGAACTTGACCGCGAACTTCATCTCCTTGTTCTTCTTGTCCCAGCGGTAGACGGCCACGAGCAGCAGCTGTCCGTCCACTTTGCGGCCCATGACCAGGAAGCTGCCGGCCAGGCTCTCCAGCTGCGGGCAGGGGCAGCCAGCGCCGTTCTTCATGTGCAGCACCAGCCTCTTGGTGTCCTTGCGCTTCAGGGGGCCCGGCTTGAGCAGCTTCTTCTTTTTCTGGGCTCCAATCAGCTTCCGGTCCGCGTTCTCTATCTTGAGCTCTCTGATGCGCATTTTGACCACTGTGTGTCGGGGTGGACAGAGGGATGGCCTGAGAACCGTCACGTTTGCTCAGGACGCTGGTGGCCCCATGCTTGGTGCTCTGCCTGAAGCTCCAGGCCTGGGGCTTGGGGAGATGGAGCTTCTGCGTGTACACGCTAATATTTATGAAGCTCCCATCATGTGCTGGACTTGCACGGGCATTATCATGTTTCATCCTTGAGGTATGGTGGGGAAATGAGGTTTGGAGAGGTGGTGATGTGCCCGAATTCTAG
Source organism: Balaenoptera acutorostrata (assembly GCF_949987535.1). Taxonomy (NCBI): domain Eukaryota; kingdom Metazoa; phylum Chordata; class Mammalia; order Artiodactyla; family Balaenopteridae; genus Balaenoptera; species Balaenoptera acutorostrata. The sequence goes on along the minus strand of NC_080079.1, from coordinate 31,086,088 downwards.
AGCCTGGGTTGAACTGAGGTCTGGCCTGTGCCTTTCCATGACACCAGGTGCAGGGTGGAGAGCTCTCTGTGGCGAGTGGAGCTGGGTGTGGGCTACCCGGGGAAGGGAAATATTGGGGGTGGAGCTGACCAGTTGGAGGGAGGGTTTGGTGGAGGGGTGGTCCTTGTGACGGAGGAAGGCTGGATTTCATGATCTCTGGGGATGCTTCCAAACGGGATTTCTGGCTGCGTGCGTGCGTGCGTGTGTGTGTGTGTGTGTGTGTGTGTTGCAGGGGGTGGTGTTTGGAGCAGGGGGTGGTGTTTGGAGCAGTGGTGGGTCTAAATGCTAGACAGCCGGCTCTGGGCGCGGTGCCCTTCTCTGTCGCATGTGCTGATTTCCATGGGTAAGCACTCCCACCGTGACCCACTGAGTCACGGAGCGCAGGGTTGGGAAGCGCCGCATACAACCAGCTCTTGCTGAGCGAACCCACCGCTGTAATCTGTGTGCGACTGTGTAGTGTGGGTGGGAGTGTGGAGTGTGGTGCTGTGTGTTTTTGTGTGTGAGAGAATGTCTGTGGTGTGTGTTGGAGTGTGAGTGTGTGGGGTAGTGGAGGAGGTGGTTGAAGGCCAGAGAGCCTAATGGAGTTGGTGGCGGTCACTTAGGTCAGCGTCCTCCTTCTGCAGGCCTCTGGGTCCCCATCTCCGGGAGCAGCCAGGGAGAAGCCAGAGAATAACTTTGGCCGCCCAGGGAAGGACAGTGTTATAAAATCTCTTTCCTTCTCCCCCACCCCCTCTTTCTCTCTCAGACACGCACACACCTTGCGATAGTAGTGTCCTCTTTCCAAACAGACTGATGACATCAAAGACCTGCTGCAGGAAGGATTTCATTGCTTTCTCTTTTTCATAGACAGAGGAGGCTAAGACACAAAAGGGGAGCCGACCTGGCCAAGACCACATGCTGGGCTGCGTGGTCCGCACAGGAGCCAAGTCCTGACTGCCCCAGGAATGGGGAGGCTCCAGGATGAAGCTGTGGGACGGGTGACCACAGCTCCCCTGGCCAGAGGTGCATCAGGTACTAGGCAGAGGTGCCCAGGGATGAGGGGGCTGCACTTCCATCCTGGAGCCCATCTCTCCCCTCTGCTGCCCCCATCCATCTCTGGGCCAAGCCTGCTTCCCCTAAAGAGAATCCAGCCCTGGAGGCCCCTCTGTAGACAGTGTCAAGGGAGGGCTGCCGGAGCCCTGGCCAGGGATGGACCATGGCCTTGAGGGGCTTTTGAAGTCCCTGGGATGACCTGCAAAAAAGAGGTACATTTCTCTGGGGAGAGGGCAGTGGCCACGTGGGCTCTACACTCACCGAAGTCGCTGGAACACATCTGCTCCATGAGGCCATCAGCGCTGTGCTCCATCTCACACTGGGCGCAGATCTTGGTCACTGAAGAGAGAAGCAGGGGTGGGGAGAGGGGATCAGAGTCCATAGAGCCACTTAGGGTTCAGGCTCCCCCACTGACCAGCCACCTCCACCTGCCAAGCCTCCACTTCCTCATCAGGAAACAGGATGATGATAATGATAATGCTCACTGAGTGGCTGTGAAGTTCAAAAGGTCGTGAAGGGACAAAACTGACCAGGTGGACACGATTGCCCCATGACCCTGGCAGCTGTGACCATGATGTGCACTGTCTTTTTCTAAATTTTGTCTCATTTAGTCCTCAGCCTATGAAGTAGGTATCATTATTCCTCTTTTAAAGAAAAGGAAACCGAGGTCCAGAGTGGCTACCCAAGTCTACAAAGCTAGTGAGAACTGAGCTTAGAACTCAGGATTTGTGACTCCTAGATTAGTGCTAGGGTGGGGATGTTTGCGGGGTCTTTCTAGGAACCCAGGCTCCAGACAGGTGGGTAAATGAGTGACGCCGGCAGGGCAGGGACTGAGATAAACTGAGGAGCACCCAGTTTAGCATTACCAGAACTTCCGATTTTTCAAGGGAAGCCAAAACTCTTTTCGTATGAAATATTCTCAGTTTTGTCTGTTGGCCACACAGATACCTTGGGCTGCCTCTGGTCCTACCACACAGCACCTGACCTCGCTCTCTGCCTCTGCCTCCTGGTGGGCGCCCCATCATGGGGGAGAGAGGGGCCCAAAGCGGGTGAGAGTGGGAGGGCAGAGCCAGGTGGGAATCCAAGCCTGGGATTTCCCTGCTTTCCAGGCTGTTAATGTTCGGGCTCCAAGAAAACCAGAATAAAGGAGCCATGCTAGGATTCCTGCTGGGGACTATGCTGTCTCTGCTTGAGCTGGGTCTTTCTCCCCTGCTTCCTGGTCCCATTACTAACCTGAGAATAGGGGGTTTCTCTTCTCTCAACACTCTTTGGTCACAGGACCCCCACCCAGCCACAACTCTCAGGTCCTGTGTGGGTGTGTAGGACTGGGGACTGCATGGGTGAGGTTAGCTTTGAGGGGTGGGTGGGGTGTGGTGGAGTCCAGTTGTTTCTGGGGGGCCGGGTCAAATGGAAAATGGGGGAGTGGTGCTGCCCCTTGGGAGAGTCCCAGAGCCAGGGGCTCCCTAGATTCTGGGTATTAGCCACCCAGGCAAAGCTGCCCTGCTTGGTGCCACTGTTTATTCTCCTGTCTGGTGCCCAGCCTGGGCTTACTCTGCCTGGAAGGAGTTTGGCAGACAGTGGGGGGAAGGGTGAGGGGGTGCACAGTGAAGGGGAGGCTGAGACCAGAGAGGAATTAGGGGTAATGGGATTGGGGGCGGTGGGTGGGAGGTAGCACTTAGGGTCTCATAAATTTTGGGAACCTGGGATTGCTTCCTACTTTACAGATGAGGAAACCAAGGCTCAAAGTTGAGCAACTTGCCCAAGGGCTCCTTGTCAGGGGCCGAGCCTGGCAATCTGCTCACTTTTCTGCACTGAGCCTTACCCAAAGGTCTCCCAACCTGGGGGACTGGGGAAAGAGTGGGAGAATTTAGGGTTCCCAGGTACAGAAAATGGGGACAGGGTGGAAATCATAGCCCAGAGTGTGCTTAGCAATCCTGGGCATTTGTGGGCTGAGAGAGGTGATAAGGCATTTATTGGAGGCCTCAGGATGGGGGGATAGCATTGGGCTCCCCCAGGGATTCCAGAAGCTTGGGAAGGTGGGAGCTGCGAGGGAAGTGGGGGAGGTTTCAGGAACGGAGTTGGAATGGGGGAGAACCAGTGGGAATGTCCACAGCCGCAGGTGGGAAGGCTGGTAGGCTTCGGGGCGACATGCAGGGCTGAGCAAAGACATGTGTGTGGCACCTCTGGGGGCTTGAAGAGCTGTGCTAAAGGGTTGCTAAGCGGCATCTATCCCGTCGGAGCGCGCGGGGCGCTGGGGGTTGGGGGTAGGGAGGCGGCGGCGGCGGCGGCAGCGCTACCTGGAGGCGCGGTGGCGGGCAAGTGCCCGAACTGCACAGCGATGCAGAGGTCGTTGTCCAGGGGGAACTTGTGGCAGTGCAGCATCTCGGGCCAGGGAAAGCCATAGGCCTCCATGAGCGGCGCACAGCTGGCGCGCACGGCCTCGCACAGCGAGCGGCAAGGGTAGATGGGCCGGTCGAGGCAGACGGGCGCGAAGAGCGAGCAGAGGAAGACCTGCGTGTCCGAGTGGCAGCGCTTGGCGAGCAGCGGCAGCCAGCTGCTCGACTGCTGCTTCACCTCGGCCAGGCTCTCGTGCTCCAGCAGGTTGGGCAGCCGCATGCGCTTGTAGCCCACGGTGTGGCAGAGCGGCAGGTCGGCGGGGATGTCGAGGCACTGGGGCGGCTTGGAGTACGAGCGCCCGTGCAGCGGCTCGGTCTGCCAGCCGTAGTAGTCGTACTCTTCGCCGCGCCCCGGCGCCCCGTGCAGCGCCCCCAGCAGCAGCGCCAGCGCGGCCGCCCGCGCGCCCCCCGCCGCCGCCCGCATGGCTGCACAGGTCCCCGATGCTCCCCTGCCGCTGAGGTCGCCCAAGTGGGTGGCAGCCTCGTCCCGCGCCCGCGCGCACAGAGTGATCCTGGCGCCTCCCACCTTGAAGCTCCAGCCCTGGCCTCGCCGCGCGCCCCAGCCAATCTCCGGCCGCCCGGCCCCCGCCCCAAGGCGGGGAGGCAGGGTGGCGCCCCCCCTTCCCCTCCTGCCCCGGGGCCTGCGCGTCCCGCTCAGCGCCGGCTCGTGCTCCCCTCTCCCGCTCGCCCACTCCCCTGCCACTGACCCAGCCTCGCCTTGCGCCTCTCCCCGGGGCTCCCTCACTTCCCTAGGCTTTTTCCTCGCCCCTCGCCTTCTCCATCCTTCCTCCTTATCTCTCTCCGCCACAGCCTCTCCTGTTCCTTTTCTCACTCACTTCACTTGGTTATCTCTCCGTCTCGGCCCTTACCACTCTGCTCTGTTTTCTCTTCCCTGACACCTCGGTTCTCCCTTCTCTCGGCAGGAGGCTCCTGGCTTCCCACACCCTCCTGGTCCAGGCAGGCAAGTTCTTCACTCCCAGTCCTCACGCATTTATTGAGCTCCTGCTTGGTGCCGGGCAGCGTGCTGACTGCTGGGGAATCAGAGAGGGATATGATCCAGAACCCACCTCTGGGACATCACAGCTTAGTGGGGGCAAAGATAATCATACCTACTATTTAGTGAGCGCTTATTAAGTGCTTCAGACGCTGCACAGCACTTCACAACCTTATCAACCATTTCCAGTGATAGCTAACACTTATTGGGTGCTTCCTATGTGTCAAGTCTGTTCTGAGCATATTGCATAAACTACCTCATTTAATTCTCATAATAATGCTATAAGGTGGGCAGATACTATTACTATCCTCACTTTACAGATAAAGGCACTGAGACAAAAAGGTTAAGTAAAGATTGGTGCCAAGATTTGAACCCAGGAAGTCTGATTCCAGAGTCAGAGCCCAGATATGACCAGGAGGTCTGGATTCTGAGTCTGCAGGCTTAATGACTATGGTGGCGGGGTGCTCAGAGAGGTGAAGTAACTGGCCCTTGGTCACATTGCTAATAGATGAAGGAGCCATGATTTGAGTCCAGGTGTTGGGTTCCAAAGGCCAGGGTTTAACTACTCTGCCCTAAGATAAATTCCAGCCTAGGGTAGGAAGCGCTAAGGGAGGAGACTGTACCTCCTCTGGGAGCCCAGAGAAGGAAGGAATTGAGGAGGATATCCAGGGGGACATCAGAGAGGAGGCAGCTTTCAGGAACCCCATGTCTGGGGTCTTTTCCTTGTCTGGACCCTGCCTTTCATTGGCTTTCCTGTGGGAGGAGCTTTGGACAAGAGGCTTGGGGGTGGGGTGGGGGGCTCCTTCCTGAGAACCTAGCTGGAGAACTGACCCCCCAGCCTTTGGTGGGGAGGGTACCCTGGGGAGGTATCTTGTAGGAGGGTTTGGGGTGCTATGGGGGGCAGGAGTTCTGGGGCACTTGCCCCCTCCACTCTTGCCCTAAAATCCTCCCCATCCCCATCCTCCTGAATGTTTCCAAGGCTCCCATCTTCCCATGGATCTATCCTTGCAGTGGTAGTGGAGAGGGGTGAAGGATCACTTCTCTTAATATTCAGCAGACACACAGGAAGCACTTACTGTGTGCAAGGCTCGAGGTGTGTATCCCACACATGGGGCTACAGAAATACAAAAGACATAGGCCCTGCTTCATCTGATCCAGTCGTGAGAAAAAGGCACAAGGCAGGGCAGAGGAGGCAGAAGAAAATTAAACAGACAGAGCCCTAGGGTGGGACAGGATGTTCTTTTGATGTCCAGGATGACCTAGTTGGGTCTGGGGAGAACAAGCTTTCCTGCCCCTTCTCCCTCTCCCAACCCCAGCGTGAAGAGATTCTGGGGATGACCACTCAGAAGGTGAAGGACCACTCCCTGCAGGGCCAGACAGTGTAGTAATGGTGCAAGAGCCTGGACTCTGCAGACGGAAAGAGCCAGGTTCAAATCCAAGTGTATACTCTCTGAGTGACCTTGGGCAAATACTTAGCCATTCTGACCCTTCATTTCTTTGTTTGTAAAATAGAACCGCCTCAGCAGTTATTGTGAGGGCCAAACAAGATGGTGCATGGAAAGAAAGCCTCCCGCACAATGCCAGCACATAGTAGATACCTAGGAATGTTAGATTGCCAAGGGATGTGTGACTTTAGGGTATAAATGTGTGTGTTCTGAAAGCTCCCTTGGACACCTTGGCCCTGGCTCTGGTTTGGGACTCAGAGCAGCAGTTCCGTTCCCTGCACTCCAGCCTACCCCTCACTACCCCCTCTGCGCTTGGCAGGGCTTCTGCACTCCAGGGGAGGTGTGGTTTCAGTCCCTGGCAGGGGGTGTTGGAGCTCCCAGATGGATGTACAAGGTGCTGGCTCCCTGCGTAGCTGGTCTCCTGTGCTGTTCTTGGCATCCCAGTGCCTGGCCTGGACAGAGTGAGGCATTGTTCCTGCTGCTGCTTATGTAAGAACTACACATGGTCTGAGAGCTGGGGGAGTCTGTACCTGGCAGTTCCAGGGGCTCCGAAGAGCAGAGGGGCCAGGCTAGAAACTTCCTGGAAGAGGAGGATGGGTAGGCTTTACCCGGCAACTCTGCCTTGGGGACCCACGAGGCGCCCTGACATGGGGCCCATGATGAGATTGAGGAGGGAAGCCCTTCACAGGAAAGGAACCCAGGTGGGGGGCTGCACCCTGGGGTAGCTGTTCAGGGACGCTCTCCCCCTGTGGCCAGAGAAAGGAGGAAGCTGCGCTCTGATGTCATATCCCTTTCTGATGAGGCTGTCCCAGGGCCTAGGCAGCTGGGTGGGACACCTGACATACTGGGCATCTGTCCATCTTGGAGCGTCTGCTGTCTGTCCAGGCACACGTTTCCCCCAGCTGATGGAGGGAACCACTTGTTCAAAATGTGTATTCATGGTTTGTTGTAAGCAAAGTTCTACACAGAGAACTCTTAGATTAAACTTGCTACTTATTGGGAATTCCCTGGCAGTCCGGTGGTTAGGACTCCGTGCCAAGATCCCGCAAGCCATGCGGTGCGGCCAAAAAAAAAAAATTGCTAATTATGTTATCAAATCCTACATTTTTCTACTTCTTTAGTGCCTGCTTCAGTGGTTCTCCTTGTGGTCAGGGTTCCCTTGAGGGTCCCCAAGTGGCTTTCAGGGAGTCCACAAGGTCAAAATTGTACGTAATTTGAAGATCCACTCAAGGTACAAGATAGACCAATGGATTTTAAGGATTTTACTCTGTTGAGTAAGAAAAGTTTATTGATGTGGATTCAGATTCTACATTACAACCAACATTTAAGGAATTGTCACCTGTCAATTTTTTTGTAGTATCAGTTTGATAGCCATAATATCTAAAAAGGCTATTAAAATACTCTCTTTTCCAATTACATTTCTCTGTAAAGCCAAATTTTCTCCATATGTCAACCAGAACAACATGTAACAACAGATGGAATGCAGGAGATATAAGAATCTGACTGTCTTCTATTAAACTAGACATGAAAGAGATTGCAAAAATGTAAAACAGGGCTTCCCTGGTGGCGCAGTGGTTAAGAATCCACCTGCCAGTGCAGGGGACATGGGTTCGAGCCCTGGTCCGGGAAGATCCCACATGCTGCGGAGCATCTAAATCCGTGCGCCACAACTACTGAGCCTGCGCTCTAGAGCCTGTGAGCCACAACTACTGAGCCCATGTGCCACAACTACTGAAGCCCGCGTGCCTAGAGCCTGTGCTCCACAGCAAGAGAAGCCACCGCAGTGAGAAGCCCGCACACCGCAACTAGAGAAAGCCTGTGCAGCAATGAAGATCCAATGCAGCCAAAAAAAAAAGTGAAACAGTGCCACTCTTCTCACTAAATTTTTTTTTCACTAAATTTTTTTGTTTTGTAAAATGTAATTACTTTTCACAAAAATTTGTTATTTATGTTGACATATAATGGGATTATTACAGTTATTTGAAATGAATTAATATATAAATTTTTTCTCAGTTTTCATTTTAACCATTGTAGATGTTGATATAAATGGTAGATATCTATATAAACAAAAGTTCTTTGATTTAATCTAAAACCTCAATAATTTTTAAGGGTGTAAAGAGGTCCTGAGACCAAAAAGTTTAAGAACCACTGGCTTACTTCCTCTGTTCATTTCTGATAGAGGTGTATAAAATCTACTTTGTGAGGTTTGCTGATTTTTCCTTTTTTTTTTTTTCTTTTGATTCAATTTTGCTTTATATACTTTGAAGCTGTGTTGTTAGGAGCATAAAGTTTCTTTTTTAAAAAAAAAATTATTTATTTATTTATTTATTTTTGGCTGCATTGGGTCTTCGTTGCTGCTTGCGGGCTTTCTCTAGTTGCCGTGAGCGGGGGCTAGTTGGCTACGCTTTGTTGCGGTGCGCAGGCTTCTCACTGCGGTGGCTTCTCTTGTTGCAGAGCACAGGCTCTAGGTGTGTGGGCTTCAGTAGTTGTGGCACACGGACTTAGCTGTTCCGCAGCATGTGGGATCTTCTCGGACCAGAGATCAAACCCGTGTCCCCTACATTGGCAGGCAGATTCTTAACCACTGCTCTACCAGGGAAGTCCCTGGAGCATAAAGTTTTGTGATTATTGTATGTTCTGGTTGGATTGTAATTTTTATCTGTATGAAATAGCCTTCTTTGTTCCTTTTAATCTTTAGTCTTGGGAAAAATGATTCCATGAACTAACATTTAGCTAATGCCTGGTATGGGCCAGGCATACACAAGTAAGAGTCTCAGTCCCAGCCCATGTGGAGGACGTAGACACACGAAGGCAGTGAAGTGTAGCAGGAGGAGCCAGGGCTTTGAGTCAGACTGACTGGTGGTGAATTCTGACCACATCCTAGTTGTGTGTCTTTGGACATATGTCTATTGAACTTTAGACCTGTGTTTATTCATTTGTAAAATGTGGTTAGTAACGTTTATTTACTGGGTGGTAGTGAAGATTTACTAGATAAAGGATGAGAGAAGCACCTGGCAGAGTGCCTGGCGTCCAGTAGCTCTGTGATCGGAGCTATAACAGAGCCAGGAGCCAAGAGATCTGCCCCATTCGTGCCTCTACAAAGCCTCTGGGAGAGGCAGTGTGTAGCAGTGGGGAGTGCACCATGCTTGGATTCTGAAGATCTGAGTTGTATGTTTTCAACTTAATAGCAAGTCCTTCCCACTCCCTGAGTCTCAGTTTACTCATCTGTGGACATGAGGAGTAATGCATCTCTGCCCTGCATTCTCCGTGGGGCTGTCTTGAGGATAATGAAAAGGAAGGGAGCTGGGATGATGACGGAGGTGAGGCTGTGAGAAGCCTTGGCTTGAGGTGGGACCTCTTCTATCCCTGGCTGTGAGGAGGTCCTGCTAGCACAGGCTTGCCTGCCTCCTGGAGGGCTGGGATGCCCGAAGAGGTGAGAAAGAATCTTGTCCTTATTCCAGAGCCTCCTGGAGTTATCTGCCTTTTACAGTCTCAGTGTTCCTCTGCTGGGACACCTGTTTTCGTAGCAGCTGCCGCTGAGTGCTCAGCAAAAAGCCCAGGGTGAGTGGTCTGTGAAGTTAAGAGAACTATTAGTGCTAGCAGGGACCCATTTCTATTGTCCCCCAGCATCCTCCCATCCCCCACCACTTTCTATAAGAGGAAACTAGAACTTGACGTTCCTGACTTCCAGTCCAGTGCTCTTCCTACCACACCTACAGCACTGCTTTACTTTCCAGCATTTTAGTTTTGTCGATTGCAAAGTCAACATCTGTCCCATAGGCCCCCAGCTGCGCCGAGCCTTCCTGCTGCACATCCTGTGCTGTGGGCAGCAGTTCAAGAAGGCCTGTTCAGGACCTCTGGGTGCCCTGGTGGCAGTGGGGGCCTGGTCCTGGAGGGGCTGGGCTCACTGTCACTGAATCGAGTGGCCAGGGAGGTGACGTAGTCCTCCCTTCTATGAGCCTGGACACCAGCTGGCTCTCCATTTGTCCTGGATCTCATGTGGCTCTGCAAAAAAAGCAGAGGCCAGTCTTGTCTTGGGCCTGGGTCTTGGTCTAGTCTAAGAATGACTGTCTGAAGTACAAAAGGAAGTGGGGTGGAGGGTGGGCACGGCTGGTAGTCTCTGGACAGGGCTGGGATGGAGAGAAGGCTGAGTAATGCTCTCCTCTTCTCTCTGGTTCCCCAGCACACCTGGGAGCCCCGAGCTGTGGCTGGTGGGCAGCCCAGCTAGAAGCACATCAGAGAGGCAGCCAAATGTTTGGGTTAAGACCACAAACTCTGGGGACTTCTCTGGCAGTCCAGTGGTTAAGACGTCGCGCTTCCACCGCAGGGGACACAGGTTCGATCCCTGGTTGGGGAACTAAGATCCCGGATGCTGTCGGCATGGCCAAATATTTATAAAAAAGAGGAAGAAGAAGAAAAAAAAGACCACGAACTCTGGAGCAAGACTGGATTCTAATTTCATCAATGCTACTTGACCTTGGGCGAGTTATTTAACCTGTCTGTGCTTCAGTTTCCTCATCTGTAAAATGAGGATAATAACAATAGTGCCTTATAGGGTTATTGGGAGGATTAGAGTTCATTTAAAAATTGCTTAGAATGGTGCACAGAGGAGAGCTTTCTATATAATTGTTAGTTAAAACTATTGAACATTGGCATGACAATGGTCTTTAGAGACTGTCACCAGATTCTGTGGCTCCTTGCTCCTAAATTTCTCGTAAATACACCTGTGCTGTCCCTTTGTCACTGCTCCTCTTCCTCAGTGCTGTCCTTCCTCACTGCTTGGGGCTGCTTTCTGGTCTTGTTTTCCACTCTGCAGGAGCGAATCATCTCAAACTGCAAACATGGTAGCCTCACCCTTCAGCTCGAGACCCTCAGTTGCTCTGATTGCTCTTAGCATAAAGTTCCTCCCAAGGCTCCAGGTAGGCCAGGCCTTCTGGCTGGGCGCCCTCGTAGAACCCCAGACCTCCCTATGCAGCCCTCATCTCCTGCTCATCATCTCACTAGGTTGATTTTTTTCCATTTCTGGCTTCCCAGTAGGCTGAGGGTTCCACAGAGGCAAGACCTGTCTTGTCCATCTCCGTTCCTCTGGCTCCTAGCATACTGCCAGTCACGTAGTAGATGCACAATACATGTTGCATGAGTGAATAACTGACTGGACAGATGAATGCTTGGTGGAAGGAGGCGGCAGAAGAAAGGAGTCTTTGGAGCCAGATGGGCTCAGGTGGGAGCCAGCTTCCTTTAACCTTTCTTGGTCTCTGTTGGAATTCTTGGGAGGCCCAGGGAAGATCAGGAGGGCTATAGGGTGACTGAGGGGAGAGCTGGTGAGGACTGAGTGGAGTAAGTTGAGTAGCATGAGATGCTTGCTGAGGGACTTGGGGTGATGGACAAGCCCCCTAAGCTCATGTAGACTTCCCCTGCTCCCTCCTTCCCCCTACTCTCTTGAACGCTTGTTTAGGGCATCCTAGGTGCCTGGCATAATGCTCTGTGCTTTCCCATACGTTACCTCACTTAATTATTCCAATAGCACTGTGAGGGAGGCATTATCATCCTCATTTAATATGAGAAAATTGAGACTCAGAGAAGTTTAGTAACTTGCCCAGAGTCACACAGCCAAAAAGCAGAGCCAGGACTTGAACCCAGGATTTCCCCCTGTAGCTTGTGGATTCCTGTCCACATGTGAGAATGTCTGGAGGGAGTTCTACCCTGTCTAGCACTGACCCAAACTGCCTTGCAGGGGAGGGGGAGCCCTGGGGCCAGAGCAGAAACTTCAGTGGGACTCAGGTAATGAGGCTGCAGCGGGTTTGGCCCTGGTTGGCTGGGCCACTGCCCTCAGGGAGTATGAGGTCTAGAGGGGCAGCCAGCCGATGAACAAACACACAAGTATCTTCTAATCACAACTAGAGTGGGTTCCTAGTTGAGGGGGGTGGAGAGGTGCCCCAAAGCCTCTCGGTGGAGACGAGAATGAGCACTGGACGCAGAGTCAAAGGCACCTATGATTAGGCTTTTTCCTTTACTGCTTATGTGGGAACTTGGGTAAGACACAACTCCCGGTGCCTCAGTTTCCCCATCTGCAAAATGGGGACTTTCCTTTTGTAGATTTGTTGGTAAGATTAAATAAGTACCTGAAGATGCATAAAACTGCTCTAGTGTAAGTGTTGAAAGAGTTTTGTGCAATCACAGGAGGTAGGTGGTGCATGGCCCCCACTCTCTCAACCCTGGCTGTTGGCTGCATGGGGCCCTTGGGACCCCAGATTTATAAAATGTTTCAGCTGAAAGCTATTCTCTATTCTGCTGGTTCCTGACCACCCAGGGTCTGGGAAGGAGCTACTAAAGCTTCATAAGCTATTTGCCATGTTTCCCCAAATCAACATAGAATGGTGCATTTGCCCATAAATAAAAGAGCAGATTTCTTTGCTTTTGACTGGAATTACACACTCTCAGGATGGAACTCCTCTCACGCTGAACAGAAGTCAATTGGCAGTCCATGCCTCTTTGATTAATTTAAAAACCAGAGGCTGGGAGAGGGAAGTGAGTGGCCCTGTAAGGAGAACTATAGGTCAAAGAGGCCCCAGGGACCTTTGTGTTCCAAGTGCAAGGGAGGAAGTCAGGAAGCCCCCAGGAGGTCCTGGAGGGCAGGCTGTGGAGGGGAAACCCAGGGCAGGAGTGGTTGGGGTGAGGGCCGGCTGTTGGGGGAACCCTGGGCAAACAATGGCCTCATTAAGGAGAGGGTAATGGTGGGGAGAAGCCGGGCAGGGCCACGGCCAGTGAATCTCCTCTCCCCCGCTCTAGCCAATGGAGCAATTGTCCTCTGCTGTGAGGGAGCTGGGGCCTTGGCCTGGGAACTGCTGGGCTCTTGCCCCGAGGGCCACCGAGGTGGTCACAGCTTCTTTGCCTGGCCCCAGAATGGGTCTTCTGTGCTCGGATGCTGAGGGCTCCGGCTCTAGTGGGGCTACCTGGTCCTTTTTCTTCCAGCTGGCAGCGGTTCAGGGCATGGGTGCCCACACAAGGCTCTCTGGAAGGGCCCCCTGCTTCCGTCCTGCCCACTTCTGGGAAACTGAGGCCCCGGTTAGGTTTGTCTGAGACCTGGGCTCAGCCCACTTCTTTTGGCTCTCCAGTTCCCCACTCACCTGCTGTGCTGTGGCCTTGGATGGTCACTCGATGTCTTGGCTCTCAATTGTTGCAGCTGTAAAGCAGGGGGAGTTGGGCTAGAAGTGCTTCTCAGCTGGATGGATAGGCCGCCCCTGCCTGGGTTTGGTCATCAGGACCGCTGGGACTGCTGCTGGCATTTACTGGGCAGGGGCCAAGGATGCTAAACTCCTGCATCGTCCAGCCCAGCCCTGCACGACCAAGAGTTGTCCTGCCGCAAAGGCCGGCAGAGCCCCTGTGGAGAAGCACTCACGGATCAACACTTTTCACCAGTGGTGTTTTTAAAGTAAGGCGATCCTGTTTTCAAATAATGTGGCTTGTGGGAACTCAGCAGATAAGACAGATGAGCGGGGTCGAGTGTGGTAAGGGCTAGGGTGGGCCAGAGCCCTACCCACCAAGCATTCCCGTCCCCAACAGTGGCCCCTGTCCAGTATGAACTCTCTCCGGGGGTGCATGCAGCCGACTGGGCCCTATTTGGCTGTTCTGATTGGTCAGACCTCTGTTCTGATTGGTTGGTGGCCACCCTCATTGGTCATCTCCTGAAATCAGTCAGTGTCTGCACTGTGCCACTTGTTACTCCTCACCCCTGCATATGCCCCATGGTTTTTTGTTTTTGTCTAATGGCTGGAAGTATGATGGGCAGATGAGGTTTGGGGTTGACTTCCTGTGCCTGTGGATTGTCCCTGGCCTCCTGGACCTACCTTGACTAAGCCGGCTGACGTGGGCTGTCACAGGACACACCCCACAGCCAGGAGGGGAGAGACGTTCCCAAATTTGCAGTGTGAGGCCACTTGGAAGCTGGTTAAAATACCCATTCAGATTGCTGGGCCACCTGCAGATTCCAGTTCAGCATATGTCACTCTCAGGTGGTTCTGATGCAGTGGCGTGGGGACCAAGATGAGAAATGCTGGCCTCGGAGGGGGCCGTACCCGTTCCCCACTTCCACCCTTCCTCCTGTTCATGGTTGCAGCCACTCTCCAAGGCTCATGGACGTCTTTGAGGCTAAAATGAGAACTCTTTCCCTTCTGGAAGCTTCACATGACCTGCCTCCTCTGCCTGGGGATGTGGTTAGTTGGTTTCCTGTCCTTCTTACCTTCTCCAGCCCCCAGCTCAGGGCTCTGATTAATAAACAGTGTTAGCAGACATTTGTATGTCCAGGCATGGTGCTAAGTTCATTATCATCTCATTTAAACCTCTCAACAATGCTGAGAGGTAGATGTTATTATCATCCCTGTTTACAGATGAGAAGTCAGAGGTGACTGAGGAACTTGTCCAAGGTCACACAGCTGGGAATCTTCCAGATGGATCTGACTCTACTGCACATATTTTGAGTACAGGCAGGGCAGCTAGCCTGTCCCTCCATCTGTGATTTCATAATCACCCTTCAGTGAGTCTGACCCATGCCAGCACCATTGCTATTATTAGTAATATTATTGATGAGGATTTTAATCTTAAGACTTCCCCAGGGTTCATGTTTAAGGTGAGATCCTCCTAAGGACAGTGGTTGAGAACTGCTTGGGTCCTGGTGAAGCTAAGTCATCTTTATAGGGTGTTTGGGAGTCACATCTGTTATCTTGCTTCATCCGTACAGCAACTGAGGGAGACACACACAGTCAGTCCTCATTTTACAGGTGAAGAAATTGAGGCTCAGAGAGGTTAAGTATCTTACTCAAGGTCATCCAGGCAGTAAGCGATGGAGCTGGAATTGAACAAAGCTCTGACTCTCCCAACCTTCCACGCTTTTCCACTGCCCCACGAGTCTGAATTATGCCAAGGCCAGGAAAACTTTCAGGCCTTTTTAGCCCCCCTTGAAGGGCTCTGAAGACAACTCAGGGTCCACTAGAGACCAAGAGGTCTGTGCCCTCTTGACCTAGTTATGTGGCCAGGCAACTTGGGGTCAGGGAAAGGTGCATTCTTTCCCCTCCACTCACATTACCCAGCCTTTGGCTTCCTGGAATTTTTGTTAAAATTCCAAATCACTTGGCACTAAGTTCTCTTCCCCACAGTTTTTGCGAACAGGAACCAAGCACCCTTCAACTTCCAGACTGCACACTTTCACACCCTCGCCTGCTTTAAACTGGTGCCAAGTCCCCTTCAGGAGAAAGCAGATATGTGAGCAGGACAGCCAGATGGCCAGAGAGTTTTGTTGTTGCTTCCTGGGCCCGTCTCTGAGGGGGGCAGAAAGGACCCCAGAGGCCCACGGACCCCAGTGCAGGTCTTTGGCCTGCCACTCCCTGTGCAGCCTTGGGCTTATACCTCCCTTCTCTGGGTCCCAATTTCCCCATGTCTTTTTTTTTTTTTTAACCTTTTATTTATTTATTTATTTATTTATGGCTGTGTTGAGTCTTCGTTTCTGCGCGAGGGCTTTCTCTAGTTGTGGCAAGTGGGGGCCACTCTTCATCGCGGTGCGCGGGCCTCTCACTATCGCGGCCTCTCTTGTTGCGGAGCACAGGCTCCAGACGCGCAGGCTCAGTAGCTGTGGCTCACGGGCCTAGTTGCTCCGCGGCATGTGGGATCTTCCCAGACCAGGGCTCGAACCCATGACCCCTGCATTGGCAGGCAGATTCTCAACCACTGCGCCACCAGGGAAGCCCTTCCCCATGTCTTAAAAAAAAAAAATGCCATCCTGGTGAGAGGGTCAGATGAGATAATGTATGTAAAGAGGTTTATCACTATTATATTTGATTACCTGAAGGTCAAGCTTGTTAAAAAAACTCTGCATTGATGGACATGTTCTGTACCTGTGCCCTCTAATCCTGAAGCCACTAGCCACATGTGGCTACTGGGCTCTTAAAATGTGGCTAGTGCTACTAAGGAACCAAATTTTAAATTAAATTATTATTATTATTATTATTATTATTATTATTATTATTTTTAGTGAGATGAAATTCACATACCATGAAATTAACCGTTTTAAAGTGAATACTTCAGTGGCATTGAGTACATTCATAATGTTAGGCCACCACCACCTCTATCTAGTTCTAAAAATTTTCATCACCCCAAAAGGAAATTCTGTCCACATTAAGCAGTTTCTCCCCATTCCCCTTGCCCCGAGCCCCTGGAAACCACCAAGCTGCTTTCTGTCTCTATGGATTTGCCTCTTCTGGACATTTCATAGGAATGCAGTCATGCAGTATATGACTTTCCGTGCCTGGCTTCTTTCACTTAACAGAATGTTTTTGAAGTTCATCCATGTTGTACCATGAATCAGTACTGCAGTCCTTTTAATGGCTAAATAATATTAATTTTAGTTAATTTAAATTTAAATAGGCCCATGTGGCTGGTGGCTACTGTACTGGGCAACCAGGAACCTCTGGAGCCCTTCTGGGTAAGTGAGGAAACAGAACCTCCAAGTGTCTGCTGGTAGCAGAGGGGATCCTAGGGGAAAGTGGAAGGAACCTGGAGGATGAAAAGGCTGAGAAGGGTGCCCCAGGTTCCCCAAAGGAGCCCAAAACTGTGGCTGATGCATGGCATGCTTGGTGTGTTATGTAAGTTAACTCATTCCATCCTCACAGCATCTTTTGACATGGGTCTGACTTACCATCATCCCTATTTTATAGAGGGGAAGACTGAGGCTCAGAGGGATTAAGTCACTTACCCAAGGTCACACAGCTGGTAAGTGAGAAGAGATGGGTCTATGAACCTGGGTCTGGTCCCTTCCCAGGGCCCATGATCTTCACCACTAGGCTGCACAGTCTTTTGACCCTGATCTTGGGAGCTGCACCTGCACAGACCTGCACACCTTGAGGCAGGGCTTTCTAGGCAGGGCCATCCCATGTCAGCCTTCCTGAGCTAAGAACTGCCTGGGACCTGGGTCCCTGCCTCCTTGGGAGTCAGGAAGGGGTGGCTGATGGGACAGAAGAGGATAAGGTGTAGCCTCCCTCAATTCCCCATTGCTTATCAATGAGTAACCTGGCCTGTCAGGGCTCTCCGTGTCCTCTTTGCACCCTCTTTGGCCCTCCTTGATCTGGGAAGGAGACTTTGTTAATTGCAGACCCAGAGTAAACAGGGCTGGGATAAATAGCAGATAGCTTTCCTGGCTGTGCTGCCCTTTGCCCTTTGGGAAGGGGCAGTGGGAAGAGGCAGAGAGTGAAGAGGAAGGAGTGGTCCTAGGAATGTCTTTGGAGTGGGGGAGGGAAGACTGGCTTCCTGGGGCCCCAAAGAGTCAATGTGTATGTCCTTCTGGAAAGAAAGCCCTCTGCTGGCCTCCCTGTTTGCTGTGCTCTGTCAGAGAGCTGGAGGCCAGTGAGACTCTGACGTTCATCTCTTTTCATCCATCCCCTTGTCCACCCCCCACCCACCCAACCATCCATCCATCTTTTCATCCTCCCTTTCAATATCCTTCCATCCTTCCTTTCTTCCCTTCATCCATTGTCCCCGTATCCATTTTTCTTTTCTCTTTCTCTCATTTAATTCATCCATTCTTCCCTTATTCTGTCTATTCATCTGAAAGTCCCTTCTTCCTGCCCTCCATCTCTCACTAATCTTCATATCTTTTCTTACCTTTTTATAGTGACCATGTGTTTCTTGAGAAAACTAGGGAGGAGTTTGTGGGGAGTCCTTTGAGCCATGGGCTTCTGAGTCGGGACCCCTGCGTGGCTCTGGTGGAGTTAGCTGCCTGACTTCAGACACGCTGGCCACATGCTCAAGGTTAGATGGAGTCTCTCTTTCCCCGAGGGAGGATAGAACCTTGTTCCTTCAGCCTAGGGACCACATAACTGATTCTCCAAGGGGGGACACTTGGAGAGTGAAAGGGGGTGGTACTAACAGTCACACCTGGGCAATGGAGTGACCTGAGACTGTCCTGGGCACAGCAGAACATCTGGTCCCCCTTCCTCAGTCCTAGCAGGAGGGCCTGTGCTCAAACGGCCTTTCTCTCCCAAAGCTGAGCCTGGATTTGGGGTTGGTTCTGTCAGTAGCAACTTGCATCAGCATGAACCCCTTGGTCAGAGTTTGGTGTCTGACCCCATCTGGGAACCCACACTCAGTATGACACGGAACAGTCCTGGCAGGGCTTTCCAGAAGTTGTTTCATGCTAACAGTGCAGATATTATCATACCCCTTTTACAGATGAGGAAATTGAGGCTGGGTATGAATCGATTATCTAAAGCCTCACAGCTGGATCAATAAATCCCTCAACCCCCTCCCAGTTCACTCAATAAAATAATGTCAGACCTACAACCCTGTTTCCAAACCCCAAACCTGTGCCCATTTTGTAGATGGGGCACCTGAGGCTGGAGTGGGGAATATGACTTCCTAGTAAGTCCGTGGGCTGTGCAGTGGTGGAGACTTTGGCAGCTTAACTGAAGGGCAGGCATGGGCTCAAGGACTCCAGGAGCTAACAACAGCAGAATGTAACAGTGGCTACCATTTATTGAGCCCCCATTGAGTGCCAGGCCCAGTCCTGGGTGCTTTATACATTTTGTGGTGACTCAGCCAGTTCAGGTGGGTGAGCAAGATGGCAGCTAGAGAACAGACCCCCTTAGTCCCCTTTCTTCCTGCTCCCCGCCCTCCTGCAGAGCTCTTGGGTTGATCTGGGGGCAGGATGTGTCCTCCCAGGGCTCGGCCACCACCCATTAATCCCTAACTGCTGCAGCTGGGAGATAAGATAGCACCAGCCCATTAATCAAGGCTGCCTGGCAGGGAGGGTGGGGGTGGGGTGAGGACAGCACCACCTCACAGGTGGAGATAAGCCCCCTTCTACCCTCGGGGGCCGGGGGTAGTGGAGGATGCTGGGAAGTTTGGCCTCAAGTTCCAATCCCTGGTATCTGGGCGTGTGGGTGGAGACTACACTGGGTACGGGGGCAGGTAACGCTGGGAAAGGCAGCCCCAGGGTGCAGGCTGGGTTGAGAGGAGCCAGGAGACCTGGGTTCCAGCCTCAGTGCTCCCCCGGATGCCTCTGGCTTTAGATAAGCCACCGCACCTCTCTGGGCCTGTCTCTGCATCTGAATGAATGGGAAGGGGCTGGGCTAGACGACCTGGAGGGAACTTTCACCATGAAGGTGCTCAGTGACCTGTGCTGGGACAGGTGAGGGGTGGGCTCACCTGACAGCAGGAAGAGGGCAGAGGCACTGCCTCGGCTAAGGGACAACAGGCTGGGTGGGATTTGTCCCAGACCCCATGTTAGTCACCCTCACAGGAGAGCAAGTAGGCAGTGGTGGTGGTGCTGTGGGCTAGGGATGGGACAGGAGAGGGGAAATGGGCCTTAGAGCCACAGTGCCCTTCAGGGGGCCACTCACTACTTCTGGGGCCTGGAATTGTGGAGTTTGATTACTGCCTTGTGTAATCTTGGGTGGGTTCTCAACCTTTTGGCACCTCAGTTTTCCCATCTGTAAAATGAGGATGGTGGTATTTCCCTCCTGGGATTTTTGTTAGGAAGATAAATGTAAAGTGCTTATTAGCTCAATGCCTGGCAGATGGCAGATGCTCAGTAAATATTAGTGATTATTCTTTCTTTTGTGGCCAGCTCCACAGGGCCTGGACTCTCTTCAATGCAGATTCTCTGTGACCCCAGCTACGGGGAGGAGATTGGGGCAGCTCAACCCTAAAGCAATTGCTGGTCCAAGGATGCTGATTATAAAGTGTATTAGTTATATTTGTATAACTAATAAATGACAAACTTAAAACAGCAAATATTATCTCCACAGTTTCTGTGGGTCGGAAATTCAGCTGCTTAGATGGGTAGTTCTGACTCAGAATGTCTCATGAGGTTGCAGTTAGGATGTTGTCCAGGGCTGCCGTTATCTGAAGGCTTGACATGGGCTGGAGGACTTGCTTCCAAGTTCACGTCTATGGGCTGCTGGCTGGAAGCCACATGGGCAGCTTGAGTGTCTCCATGATGTGGCATCTGGCTTCTATGGATCGAGTGATCCAGAAGCAAGCATGGAGGAAACGTAGTGCTTTTCTTCACCTGCTCTCTGAAGTTGCACCATCACCCCCACCCCCCGCCCCTTTATTCCATTTGTTAGAGGCAAGTCACTAAGGCCAGCCTGTGCTCAAGGGAAGGGAGGAATATCAGAGACAGACACATGCAATAACAGCTTTTCTATGCCTGGGTACTCTGTGCTGGGAACTTGACACACGTGATCCCTAATCCCCACAACCACAGGAATTAAGTTTCTTTTATGGATGAGAATACAGTGGTTCAGAGAGGCTAAGTGATTTGCCCAAGGTCACCCAGCCAGGAGGTACCCGTGGCACTGTCTGGTCTTGGGAGGCCATTTCCCATCCCAGGCACCTCCCAGCTTCAGCCACACCCAAGCCAGCCTTGGCTTTGAAGCCACATGTGACCATCTTGGGTAACAAGGTTTCCTTAGATGTAGGATTAGAAATAATATATGAGGCACACCTACACAGGGCATGTAAAAAGCAGGGACTTTTAGAGCCACAGTGACCTGGGTTCGGATTTTGACTCCACCACCTTCTCTGTGCCTCTGGTCTGTATGGTGAAGTAATAGTACCCACCCTGCAAGGATAGATGAGGTATGCATGTAGTAGGTGTACCGTGCTAGCTGTTATTATCATGGGGTGGGACCGGGTAGCTCTCAGGGCTGGGCTGCTAGAGGGCTCTCTTCCCTCTGAGTAATGTGCTCTCCGGGTGGAAGCAATGTCCCCCTTCCTGGTCTGGGGTCCCCCATCCAGGCCTTGCTTGGCAAAGACAGAGCATCTGAGGCATTTGCTGCTTTGCCAGCCCTGTGGGTAGGGCTGAGGCCAGCGAGTGCTCCAGGGTTGCAGGCCTCAGGGCAGGAGCCCCCTCACTGTGGCAGGACTCACTTCAGGATACTGACTTCCTGCAACCCCTCCCTACCCCTCCTGGCTGGGAGCTCGCCTGAGCCCCTTACTCCTGCCTTCCCAGTGTTTCCAGCGTCTCCAGTGTGGAGGGACCTCCATGCACTTGCCCACTTCTGCCAGCAGAGGGAACAGGCGCTGTGTCTGGGAACCTGGGAGGCTCCAGGCCCCCTCGTAGGGGGTCTCCGGTCCTGGAAGCTCCTCAGTGGGGTGGAGTGGGGTGACTTGGAGTGGAGCTGGCAAGGGTGAGGGCTTCATCGCCCGTGAAGGGAGCCGCCTCTGGAGCCCTAGAGCCCAGGCTGGGGCCATGGGAAAGGAAGAGAAAGGGATCCAGAGGAGGAACAGAAGTAATCATTTCTCACTCCATAATCCGTTCAGTGAATGTCGTTCAGTGCCTACTGTGTGCCCCGGACCGTGGTGGCCCTGGGATCCCATGTCAGGTGTGGACCCTCACAGGGCCGACGTTCGAGTGGGGAGGCTGGGACAGGCAGATGTGCAAATGGAGTAATTGCAAACATGATATAAAGGACATAAACAGAGGGCTGGGAGAGGCAATGTCTGGGGCCTGGCTCCACTGCTCAGCTAGGTGACCAGGTGGGGTTGAGGTGAAGCCAGTCTGGGAATCTTGGAGTGGGAACCACTTCTTCTACATGGTCTTTCTAGCTTCGGGGTCCCATTGTCACCAGAAATCACCACAAGTCACCATAGGACCTGACTACCAGCAACCTGCAGGATCATCCGTGGAGCACACCCCTTGGAGGCCCTACAGTTGGACAGGCCTGGCTTCCAGCCTGACTTATTCACTTGCCAACTGTGTGATCTTGGCTGAGACACCTAACTTCTCTGTTTTGGCATCTCCAAGCACTAACAGGGATTCCTTCACAGCGTGCAGACTGGAATGTATTCATCCAGCTCTGCCTCTGGCCAGCCGGGGGGGCCTTAGGCTCGCATGTTAGTTTTCTATTGCTGCGGTAACAAATGTCCACAAAGTTAGCAGCTTAAAATAACCTACACACATTTATTATCTCAGTTTCTGTGGGTCAGGAGTCCAGGTATGGGTTAGCTGGGTCCTCTGCTCAGGGTCTCACAAAGCTGCAGTCAAGGTGTCAGCTGGGAGTGGCGTCATCTGAGGCTTGGGGTCCTTTTCCAAACACACATGGCTTTTGGCAGAACTAATTTCCTTGTAGCTGTGGAATTCATCGAGGCTGCATCTTCAAGGCCAGCAGGAAAGACCTTTCTGATGTGTCACTGGCTTTAAAAGGACTCACCTGATTAGGTCAGGCCCACCCAGGATAATATCCCTTTTGATTAGCTCAAAGTCAACTGACTGTAATATTCCATTATATTCACTGCTTCCACCCACACTCAAGGGGAGGGGATTATTTGGGCCATGTACACCAGGTGGTGGGAATCTTGGAGACCATCTTAGAATTATTAACATGATGAAATTATTTTGACTAGTAATCATGTAATGATCAGTAATGATTATTTTCTTAAATTGTTCTCTAGTTTCAAAACAAGCAAACACAGAAGAAATTTCAGTTTTAAAGATATTGTTCAAATTCAGTAAAATATTTCACATATAAACAAAAATAGTGCTTACCAAACAAAAGCATTCTACTTCTCACTTCACACTCTGTATCACAGCTTTTGATTTTAAACACAAAACAAGCCTCCAAGTGGTCCCATAGAATGACAGAATTGAAGGAACTCAAGTTCTGGGGTTTTTGTTTGTTTGTTTTTTGTTTTCAAACCCAGTGGGCTATCATCTTTTATTTTGAATTTACTGTTTAAATGCAGGAATGTGTCATATCATAGGGTTTGGGGACACAAATTACACCTGAATGAGCTTGAATGAATCAGAACAGTTAGGAACTTATCCCAGAAACACACAGGCAGGAAGTAAGCAAGATGTCCTTCATCAAGTGAATGGATAAACTGTGGTACATCCATACAATGGAATATTATTCAACGAGAAGAAGAAATGAGCTATCAATCCATGAAAAGACATGGAGGAACTTTAAATGCATGTTGCTAAGGGAAAGGAGCCAATCGGAGAAAGCTACCTACTGTATGATTCCAACTTTATGACATTCTGGAAAAGGAAAAACTATGGTGACAGAAGAAAGATCAGTAGTTTCCAGGGCCTTGGGGAGGGATGCATAGGCAGAGCACAGGGGATTTTTAGGACAGCGAATGTATTTTATATAATGTGGAATGGTGGATACATTGTATATTTGTCCAAATCCATAGAAAGTACAATGCAAAGAGTGAACCCTAATGTAAATTGTGGATTTTAGTTAATAACGGCCTATCAATACTGGTTCATCAGTTGTGACAAATGTACCACACTAATGCAAGATGTTAATAATGGGGGAAACTCTGTGCACTCAAATTTTCTGTAAGCCTAAAACCGCTCTAAATAATAGTCTATTAATTAAAAAAAAATACCACATGTGCAGATAAGTCTGCGTGTATCAAAGGCTGCCCAGATAATTGGAGCTTTCCGAATTAACTGTCACCTGGAATACGATGTTTATTAAAGGATAAATAATGAAAATGTGCTAATTGGAAGCTAATGTGTATTAAAGCCCAGTGGTAACCATTGGGCTTTAATACACCTTTTTAAAAAAAAATTAATTTATTTATTTGGTTGCGCCAGGTCTTTCTTAGTTGTGGCAGGCAGGCTCCTTAGTTGCAGCACATGGGCACCTTAGTTGTGGCAGGCAGGCTCCTTAGTTGTGGCATGTGAACTCTTAGTTGCGGCATGCTTGCAGGATCCAGTTCCCTGACCAGGGATTGAACCCAGACCCCCTGCATTGGGAGCACGGAGTCTTATCCACTGCACCACCAGGAAAGTCCCAATACATGTTTTTTTTTGTCTAATTTTTTATTGTCTAATTTTAGAAATTAGACTGACGAGATTTTTGAGGGAAGGATATTTTATCACTGATATAGTTTAAAACTGCTGCTTGATGATAACAAAATGGAGACTGACTTTTGGATTGTTTTGCTGGTTTTAAGATTCTCTGCCGTTGCACCCCCGTTTCGCCTGCACTGGGGTGGACCACGCCCGCCCCACCCTTGGTCCACCACTGCCAACAAGCCGGGTGTTCTCCATCTGTGCACAGCGTGTGACTGGATGCTGCATCACATCTCGTGAGGTCTTGTTAACGGGCAGGAAAGGAACTATTTTTTTTCTCATGTCTTTTTAAAACGTTTAATTTTCAATAAACTCTATTTTTTAGAGCAGTTTTAGGTTCACAGCAAATTTGAGCAGAAAGTAGAGAGTTCCCATATACCCCTGCCCCCCACATGCACTATCTCCCCCACTATGGACATCCCGCAGCACAGTGGGTACATTTTGTTTGTTACAATCGATGAACCTACATTGACACATCATTGTTACTCAAAAGTCTGTAGTTTACATTAGAGTTCACTCTTGGAGTTGTAGTTCTATGAGTTGGGGCAAATGTATAACAACATTTGTATGTATAACAACAAATATATCCACCATTCAGGAGAATAGTTTGACCTAAAATCCTCTGCCTGTTTATTCTTCCCTCTTCCATAACCCCTGGTAACCACAGACCTTTTTTATTGTCTTCATAGTTTTGCTTTTCCTGAATGTCATAGAGTTGGAATCATACGGTCTTTTCAGATTGGCTTCTTTCACTTAGTGATAACGCATTTAAGTTTCCACCGTGTCTTTTTGTGGTTTGATAGCTCATTTCTTTTTCTCACTTCATGAATAATATTCCTTTGCATTAATGTGCCACAATTTATTTATCCTCTCATGTCATGTGTTCCTTTCTAAGGTAGCCGCTGGCAAGGGGAAAAGAATTATCACATGTGACTGACAGGTGTCACTTGGAGCAGAGTCCAGCTTCCTCTGCAGCTCAGGCCACCTAACATGAAAACATTCTTGAAGGGTTATTTAGTGGGGATGGAGTGGGGAAGTGGTGGTTGGCTGTGTAACCAACAATGTTTGCTCCAGGGACCACATCTTTTTTTTTTTGAATAAATGAAAATTTTTTTCTCTCTGTGAAACAATTCATTTTAGAAAATTTGAAATATGCATAAAGCTAAAATAAAACATAAATTACAGCTCCAGCTTCTGATAATTATATCGTTAGTATTATATGGTATCTCCTTCCAGAATTTTCCATTTAGTTATAGGGACACATATAATGACACATTAAATCAGGACTCTTCCTCTTCTAGGTTTGGCTGAGGCATGAGGATCAAGATGCCCCGCAGAACGAGTTGTAGGACAGACACTGTGGTTGAGAACCAGGGAGATGGCTGAGGGCAAAAGAGGATTAGGAACTGGAGATCTGGGGGACTTTTTAAAAAATTAATTAATTAATTAATTAATTAATTGATGTTTTGGCTGTGTTGGGTCCTCGTTTCTGTGCGAGGGCTTTCTCTAGTTGCAGCAAGTGGGGGCCACTCTTCATCGCGGTGCGCGGGCTTCTCACTGTCGCGGCCTCTCTTGTTGCGGAGCACAGGCTCCAGAAGCGCAGGCTCAGTAGTTGTGGCTCACGGGCCTAGTTGCTCCGCGGCATGTGGGATCTTCCCAGACCAGGGCTCGAACCCGTGTCCCCTGCATTGGCAGGCAGATTCTCAACCACTGCGCCACCAGGGAAGCCCTGGGGGACTTTTGAGAGAGTTTTTTTGTAGAAAGCTGTGCTATGAGTCCCAACCCCTTCGACAGTTGGGGTTCCAACCCCAAAAGGGGGTCCCCCTCACCTCAAACCTGTTAAGGTGGGCTTCAAGGAGACCCCTTGGGGAACTTGATGTATGTCTCCTGGAGTTTGGGGGGCCCAGGAGGTCATGTCTGACATAAATCTAAGGAGTCTAGGGAATTCCCAGGTGCTCCAGTGGTTAGGACTTGGTGCTTTCACTGCCGGGGCCTGGGTTTGATCCCTGGTCAGGGAACAAAGATCCCGCAAGCTGCATGGTGTGGCCAAAAAAAAAAAAAAAAAAAGGAATCTAAAGGTGAGTCTGTGGCTTTCAACTTGAGAAGGCAGAGCGAAGGGTGAGCAAAAAAAACCCATCTGCTTTGGGAGCCAACTCCACTTCCACAGATGGCGAGGCAAATGATGTGCGCATGTTTCCTGTGGACTGTCTGGGGCCGTGCGTGAGGGAGAGGTGGCCTGGAGCTGCTTTAGATTTGGCTTGAGAGGACCACCCGTGGTGATGGGACCACAGTCGAGGATGAGTATGATTGGGCCACTGGAAGCCAGACACTTAGCGGAGAAAGGTAGTTAAATGCAGTTTAAACCTTCAAAGGGGTTCCTGGGAACCTCTCTCAGGTCTTACCTCTGTTTCCCCAGGTTTCCCCAGGCTCCTCCCCCAGGTCTCTCTACACCCTCCCTGTCTTGGTGTCCCCACCTGGCTCTTATGGATTCTCTTCCCCGCCTCTCAAGATAAAAGAGTCCCAACCCCACACCTCTTCCTGTGTCTTGCAAAACTCTGCCATCTCAGTCTTCAGCCAGATGTCAACAGGATCTCCCTCTGCTCAGGATTTTGCTGGTTGAAAGTTAGGAGAGGGCTTTGACAAAGGAGGAAAAGTTTGGATCTTTTTCTCCCAGGGCTTGACCAGTGTTCTACTTACTGAAGGGTAAAACCACTTCATTACCATAAAAAACTCCCACAGGATAGATTCACATGAGGAATGCCTTGCCACATGCTTTTTATTCCCTTCTTCTGGGACTTCTATTAGAAGTATGATAGGCCTTCTTGCTCCATCTTCTCTGTCTCTTACTTTTGCTTCTGTATTTTCCCTCTTTAATCTCTCTGGGCTTTTTTTTTCAGAGCCAGAATTTCTATTTGGTTCTTTTCAAATCTGCAATATCACTTTTCATAGTTTCCAGTTCCCTGTCAGATTTTTAAAGTTTGGCCTTTAATTTCTTTAAACACAGTAAGCGTAGTTTTTTTTTTTTCTTTAATTTATTTATTTGTTTTTATTTTTGGGTGTGCTGGGTCTTCGTTGCTGTGTGCGGGCTTCTCATTGTTGTGGCTTCTCTTGTTGCAGAGCACGGGCTCTAGGTGTGCAGGCTTCAGTAGCGTGGCTGGCAGGCTCAGTAGTTGTGGCTTGCAGGCTCTAGAGCGCAGGCTCAGTAGTTGTGGCGCACAGGCTTAGTTGCTCTGCAGCATGTGGGATCCTCCCAGGCCAGGGATCGAACCTGTGTCCCCTGCATTGGCAGGCAGATTCTTAACCACTGCGCCATGAGGGAAGCCCAGCGTAGTTGTTTTTAGCTTGCATCTGATAATACCAATACTTCATGTACTTTTGGGTCTGTTTCTACTGTCTGTTGTTTCCTTGGTTTTTCTCATGGATGTTGGAATACTATCTTGAAGACTTGGATTCAAAATCCAGAAAGTATTTTTATTTGCTTTGCATAAGTGCTTGGGGGTGCTACTATTCTGGAATCACCACAATTCAATTTCAAGGCTGGATATTTCTTGGTAAGAAACCAGGGTGCAAGTCTGTGCGAGGGCTGGTTTATGTCTTCTCTGCACCCCACCTGGGGTGTGTAGTTCCACTACTGTGCAGGGTGTGGGTTTCAGAGTTCCCACCTGTGACAAGCTCTGGGTTTTCACTTCTTTCCCTCCAGCCCTGAGGGGACACTCAGAGCCAGCTCCTGCTCCAGTACCTGTTTCTCCCAGGCAAGCAAATGTCCTCTGGACAAGAGCAGCTTTGTGGGCTGGGTTTCTCTTTCTGGATTCTTGTCTTCTCCCAGATCTTAGCCCAGCACTTCCTCAGTGGTTTGTCATCTTTGTTGTTTTCAAGAAGATGTTTTTCCAATTTTTTGGCTCACCTTCCTTTCACTGTCCTCAGTAGAGAACTGGCCTGAATTACCTTGCCCACCGTGACCAGGAGTTCACATGAAGAATGAGTGACTGTGACCTTCCTGCTTGAGAAACAGCAACCCCTGCCTTATTCACTACTGGAGGCTCTGCTGCCTTCCTGGGCTGATTTTCATCACAAAGAGCCCCACATTGGCCAAGAACACATCTGTCCTAGTCATGCAGGATGAGTGATGCCATCCTCATGTAGTTACTCTCTTTGCCCCAGTTTTCCTCTTGCCACAAGTAGAAGTAGCAATAGTCAAGGAGTTAGGAGGTTTTGGGTTCAGTCCTGGCTTTGCCACTGGCTCATTCTTTGCCACGGGTAAGGAAGTTACTTCCTCTTTTAGGTCTTTGCTTTTTTTTTTTTTAAAGAAAAATGTTATTCCGCAACATGGGATTAAGAATCAGATCTCCTCGGAAGATAATGCCTGTGAAGATGCCCAACTTGCTGCTTGACACACTTAGATGCTCAAAAAATGTTTGATGTATGTTAATCTGAACCAGTTACATGACTATATCGATTTAGGGGCAACTACTAGAAAAATCTCCCAAATAGCAATAGCTTTAAAAAGAATTTATTTCTCTTTCATGTATCAGGTATCTGAAGGCAGGTAGTTCAGGGCTGGGTGGACCCCACATTTGTTCGGACCTTGGACACCTTCCATCCTACTGCTCCTCCAGCCTTAGTGCATTGCCTTGTGGTGCCAAGATGCTGCTCAGGTGCCATCTGCATCTCAGGTGGCAGCAGGAGGAAGGGCAGGAGAGGGCACACGTTCAAGGGGACTTCTTGGCAGTCCCGTACAACACACCCGCTTAATTCCCTGGACTGGACCTTGCATACAGCTTGCACAGAGCTGCTGGGGAAGTGGGGACACGGAATCTCTGAGCTGGGTGGCCCTCGGCTACTTGTAAGGTTCTTTTTCTAAGGAATACAAGGAAAAGGGAAATTGGTAGGCAATTGGCAGTTTCTGCCCCAGTGACCTTGAATGAAACACTTTTCCTTGTTGAACTTCAGTGTCCTCTTCTGTAAAAATTGGTGGTGATGGTTGGGGCACTACTGGCATTTTGGGTGGTGTGATTCTTCACTGTGCAGAACTGTTCTAACGCAATACAGGGCATTTAACATCTCTGGGCCATGCCTAAGTGCCAATAGTACCCCCAGGCATCGTGACCACCAAAACAACCCTGCTCTTTTCTAACTGCCCCTTGGGAATAATACTACTCCCTGTTGAAAACCCTTGGACAAGACGATTCTAAAGTCCTAAGAGTGGCATTCTGTGAGAGCCTGTGACTCTATGATAGTATGTCACTTCTCTGAAGTGACATAGTAACTTCATGTGTCACATGGGCAAGTGGAGGGGAGAGGATGGGGATGCAAATATCTGCTTCTTTAATTCTCCCCAGCATTGTGAGGAGAAAGGAATCATTATGCAGCTAGAGCCAAGGTCTCTGGCCTCCAGGTGGTCAGAGGAGGAGAAAGGACAGAGGAGGGAAGGAGCCAGGACAGAACTTTACAAGGAATGGCAGGAACCCAGAACACCTGGTCCCACCAGGGGCCCACTGCCCCTCCCGAGGCCCTTCACCGTGCCCCTGGAGGGAGAGCCATCTCCGGGGAAGCTGGCGTGCTGGCCTCCATCTGTCATGATGGCCTCATTAGTGGCTCCCATGTCCATTGGCGGGACCTCATAAGGGGGGCCCGTCTGACCTTTGGGGCAGCAGATGCTACATCTGGCAGGGCTGATCCAAGCCCAAGGGCTCTGCCTCCTCTCTCACAGGCTCTCAGCCCTTTCCCACCCAAGATCCCTGTGAGGGGTGGCAATTAGTTGGACCACGGGGTGCTCAACCCAGTGGGATCTGATGGAGCCGGGGGAGGACGTGTGAGGCTCCAGAGTCATGCTGCCTGGATTCGAACCTGCTTCTCACACTTATTTAACTGTGTGACTTTGGGGGACTTCCCTGGCGGTGCAGTGGTTAGGGCTCTGGGCTTCCACTGCAGGGGGCACAGGTTCGATCCCTGGTCGGGGAAGTAAGATCCTGCATGCCGCATGGTGCGACCAAAAAAAAAAAAAAAATTGTGTGACTTTGGATGAAACCTTTTTGTCTTGTTTGTTCCCTCATCTGCAAAATGGAAATAATAGTTCATACCTCACAAGGTTGCCATCAGGCTTAAGTAAGACAATATGGGTAGAACATGGAGAAGAGTGCCTGGCATATGGTAGGTACTCAGTAAGTGGTAGTCCTTGCTCTTCTGGGTGGAGCCCCGCCTCTCTCTTTATTCCTGACCAGGAGATTCTGATGCACACAATATGGCTTCCAGGTTTTAAGCAACCTGCCTGAGGTTCCAGAGTCAGCCAAATTTCATGTGCTCCATCACCCCATGGTGAAGAGACATGCTCCCCAGAGGGAGTGGGGAGTGGACTAGCTGAGGCCACACAGCAAGCAGAGCCAAGCTGGGCTCCACTGAGCCCCCAGCTGCCCTCGGCTGTGCCCATCACAGGTCTGGAGCTCAGAGAGCCACCTGCTTCCGTGCAGACAGAGATGCAGACGCAGGCTTGCATGCAGCCTTAGAGCACTGCCTTCAGCCTCATCTCAGAACCTGTGCTGGGAGTTGGAACTGCCCAGGCCACAGGCAGGGAGGTGTACAGGGGCCCATGAAGGGCTCCCTTGAGTTAGCAGCAGCTCAGGGCCCGAGTTGCCTGTTGCTAGGGAAGGTGTGGGTATGAATGGAGTGGGTCTTGGTGGCGGGGCAGGCAGGGCTGGGTCCTGAAGGCACACGGGAGGCCAACAGAGCCACCGCTCGGGGCACCTCTCACCTGCTCTACAGCTCCTGCTCCCGCCTGCCCTCTGTTCAGCGGCCCTGAGGTGTGGAGACGGGGGTGAGGACTGTGCTGGGGGCCACGGGGGCTTGAGGCAGATGTGTGGGTGTGAGGTCAGGACCCAAGCGAGCGCGGTCCTGGGTGTGGCATTCAGTATCCCTGAGCTAACATAATAATTACGGCACTATTGTTATAGAGGTCCATGAATAATGAATATGAACTAGCAAGGAGAGTAACTATTTTTAGTGCTTTAGTGTTTTTAGTGCTTCCTATGTGCCAGGCATCGTGCCATGTGCTATCTCTGACTGTCTCCTTTCATCCTCTAGTCTTATGAGGAAAGTACTGTCAGTTTTGTTTTCAAAGAGAAAACTGCACTGTGAAGGCCTAAGTGACTAGTTCAAGGTCATGCAGGAGGTAAAGCAGAGGCTTGGACTGCTTTCCGTTATGTCAACTTGATGGGTTACACACTGGACGAAGATGCCACTTATTAGCTGGGAAACACTTTGTCTCTCTGGATTTCCTTTTGCTCACCAGCAAAATGGTTTTAGATACTTTTATACTGATTATGTCACAGGGTAGTGGTTAGAACTAATTGAATAAGGGATGTGACAAGTATTCGTAAGTTCATTCATTATTCAATCAGCGATGATTTATTGAGCCCGTATCTGGTGCTGGGCACTCTTCTAGGGACCAGAGATACAACAGTAAGCAGAACAGGTGAGGTCCTGCCTTGGTTCCCCTCGTGGGATCTAAACTCTAACATGGGGGTGGGGTAGGGAGACATAACAAACCAGTCAGTGAATGAACAAGTATGCTGATTTCTCGTAGTGCTTGGTGCCATGGATTTTAGGACAGGTGATGGGATTCACTCTACTTCAGATGAGTTGGTAGAGAGGGGCCATCTGAACAGGTGACACTTGGAGTTGGAGCCCGTTGATGTAAAGAACCAACCATGTAAAGAATGTTATTAAACAATACATTACTAAATAACCAGAGATCACTGAAGAAATCAAAGGGGAAACCAAAAAATACCTAGAGACAAATGACAATGAAAACACGATGATCCAAAACCTATGGGATGCAGCAAAAGCACTTCTCAGAGGGAAGTTTACAGCAATACAATCTTACCTCAAGAAACAAGAAAAATCTCAAATAAACAATCTAACCTTACACCTAAAGGAACTAGAGAAAGAAGAACAAACAAAACCCAAAGTTAGAAGGAAAGAAATCATAAAGAACAGAGCAGAAATAAATGAAATAGAAACAAAGAAAACAATAGCAAAGATCAATAAAACTAAAAGGTGGTTCTTGGAGAAGATAAACAAAACTGATAAACCTTTAGCCAGACTCATCAAGAAAAAGAGGGAGAGGACTCAAATCAATAAAATTAGAAATGAAAAAGGAGAAGTTACAATGGACACTGCAGAAATACATCATAAGAGACTACTATGAGCAACTCTATGCCAATAAAATGGACAACCTGGAAGAAATGGACAAATTCTTAGAAAGGTATAACCTTCCAAGACTGAACCAGGAAGAAATAGAAAATATGAACAGACCAATCACAAGTAATGAAATTGAAACTGTGATTAAAAATCTTCCAACAAACAAAAGTCCAGGACCAGATGGCTTCACAGGTGAATTCTATCAAACATTTAGAGAAGAGCTAACACCCATCCTTCTCAAACTCTTCCAAAAAATTGCAGAAGAAGGAACACTCCCAAACTCATTCTATGAGGCCACCATCACCCTGATACCAAAACCAGACAAAGACACTACAAAAAAAGAAAATTACAGACCAATATCACTGATGAATATAGATGCAAAAATCCTCAACAAAATACTAGCAAACAGAATCCAACAACACATTAAAAGGATCATACACCACGATCAAGTGGGATTTACCCCAGGGATGCAAGGATTCTTCAATATACGCAATAGATGCAGAAAAAGTTTTTGACAAAATTCAACACCCATTTATGATAAAAATTCTCCAGAAAGTGGGCATAGAAGGAACCTACCTCAACATAATAAAGGCCATATATGAAAACCCACAGCAAACATCATTCTCAATGGTGAAAAACTGAAAGCATTTCCTCTAAGATCAGGAACAAGACAAGGATGTCCACTCTCACCACTATTATTCAACATAGTTTTGGAAGTCCTAGCCATGGCAATCAGAGAAGAAAAAGAAATAAAAGGGATACAAATTAGAAAAGAAGAAGTAAAACTGTCACTGTTTGCAGATGACATGATACTATACATAGAGAATCCTAAAGATGCCACCAGAAAACTACTAGAGCTAATCAATGAATTTGGTAAAGTTGCAGTATACAAAATTAATGCACAGAAATCTCTTGCATTCCTATAACTAACAATGAAAGATCAGAAAGAGAAGGGAACAATCCCATTCTCCACTGCAACAAAAATAATAAAATACCTAGGAATAAACCTACCTAAGGAGGTAAAAGACCTGTACTCAGAAAACTATAAGACACTGATGAAAGAAATCAAAGATGATGCCAACAGATGGAGAGATACCATGTTCTTGGTTTGGAAGAATCAATATTGTGAAAATGACTATACTACCCAAAGCAATCTACAGATTCAATTCAATCCCTATCAAATTACCAATGGCATTTTTTACAGAACTAGAACAAAAAAATCTTAAAATTTGCATGGAGATACAAAAGACCCTGAATAGACAAAGGAATCTTGAGGGAAAAAAATGGAGCTGGAGGAATCAGACTCCCTGACTTCAGACTATACTACAAAGCTACAGTAATCAAGACAATATGGTACTGGAACAAAAACAGAAACATAGATCAATGGAACAAGATAGAAAACCCAGAGACAAACCCACGCACCTATGGTAAACTAATCCACGACAAAGGAGGCAAGGATATACAATGGAGAAAAGACAGTCTCTTCAATAAGTGGTGCTGGGAAAACTGGACAGCTACATGTAAAAGAATGAAATTAGAACACTCCCTAACACCATACATAAAAATAAACTCCAAATGGATTAGAGACCTAAATGTAAGACCGGACACTATAAAACTCTTAGAGGAAAACATAGGAAGAACACTCTTTGACATAAATCACAGCAAGATCTTTTTTGATCCACCTCCTAGCATAATGGAAATAAAAACAAAAATAAACAAATGGGACCTACTGAAACTTAAAAGCTTTTGCACAGCAAAGGAGACTACAAACAAGATGAAAAGAGAACCCTCAGAATGGGAGAAAATATTTGCAAATGAATCAACGGACACAGGATTAATCTCCAAAATATATAAACAGCTCATGCAGCTCAATATCAAAAAAACAAACAAGCCAATCAAAAAGTGGGCAGAAGACCTAAATAGACACTTCTCCAAAGAAGACATACAGGTGGCCAAGAGGCACATGAAAAGCTGCTCAACATCACTAATTATTAGAGAAATGCAATCAAAACTACAATGAGGTACTACCTCACACCGGTCAGAATGGGCATCATCAGAAAATCTACAAACAGCAAATGCTGAGGGTGTGGAGAAAAGGGAACCCTCTTGCACTGTTGGTGGGAATGTAAATTGATACAGCCACTCTGGAGAACAATATGGAGGTTCCTTTAAAAACTAAAAATAGAATTACCATGTGACACAGCAATCCCACTACTGGGCATATACTCAGAGAAAACCATAATTCAAAAAGACACACGCACCCCAATGTTCATTGCAGCACTATTTACAATAGCCAGGTCATGGAAGCATCCTAAATGCCCATTGACAGACAAATGGATAAAGAAGATGTGGTACGTATATACAATGGAATATTACTCAGCCATAAAGAGGAACGAAATTGGGTCATTTGTAGAGATGTGGATGGACCTAGAGACTGTCATACAGAGTGAAGTAAGTCAGAAAGAGAAAAACAAATATCGTATATTAACACATATATGTGGAATCTAGAAAAATGGTACAGATGAACCAGTTTGCAAGGCAGAAATATAGACACGGATGTAGAGAACAAACGTATGGACACCAAGGGAGAAAAGCGATGGTGGTGGTGGTGGGATGAATTGGGAGCTTGAGATTGACATGTATACACTAATAGGTATAAAATGGATAATTAATAAAAAATCTTAAAAAGTACCATTTCCATGCCTGCTTTTTGGAAAAGAGAAAAAATAAAATAAAAAACAACCCTACTAGAGTACAAATGTAAGCCAATCATGGAATGAAAAGAGAAGATGCTGTAAAATGATGTTCCTGGGCAGTGAATTTGTTTTCACATTCTAGAAATTAACTTTTATCAAAATAATTTATGCACATGGTTTCAAAAACCACATAGTAGTTCAACCCTTCTGTGGCAATAGCACTGGTTAAACCCCATTTTCCACCAGCCCTACATGGGGTGCAAAAAAAAAAAAAATGTCACCCACGATGTGTAGCGAGGAAGTTCTGGCTGGTGGCCGGAGCGCCGTAAGTGGAGGGGAGAGCAGTGTGAGAGGGAGCAGGTGTCAGGCAGAGGCTGGCTGCGGGAGTCCCGTGGGCACTGGCAGGGAGTTTGGATTTTACTCTCAGGGTAATGGGAACCCGGCTGGCTGTTGATACAGTTCAATGGCTTGATGATGTTGGGCTGACATTCTGCCCCTCTTCAACCTGTCCCCGCTGGTTGTAAGTGGCTGCGGCCACTCCAGGCATCACATCTACATACAAGGCAGATTCTGCTTACTACTTCTTTTTTTTTTAATGTGGGCCATTTTTTTTTTAGTCTTTATTGAAATTGTTACAATATTGCTTCTGGTTTTTTTTTTTTATGTTTTGGTTTTTTGGCTACCAGGCGCGTGGGATCTTAGCTCCCCGATGAGGGATCGAACCCTGCACCCCTTACATTGGAAGCCTAAGTCCTAACCACAGGACCGCCGGGGAAGTCCCATGATTTTGCTTACTTCTGACTAATCAGAATGGTTCTTAGCTGCAAGGGAGACTAGAAAAGGAGTCAGGAATGAGTTTCTCCGACCCAAGAGTGGAGGCAGGAAGGAGAGCTGGGGCTTGAGGTGGGGCGTGGTCTGCTGCACAGGTGCTTCTCTGTCATACTCGGGCATAGGATGGTCTGGGCTGGGCCTGAGGTTCTGCATCTCAAACGAGCTCTCCAGAGATGCTGATGTGGCTGGTCTGTCGCCCACACTTCCAGGAGCATGGGTAGACACCAATGGAGAGTTTTTTAAAAATTTTATTTATTTATTTATTTTTGGCTGTGTTGGGTCTTCGTTGCTGCACGCGGGCTTTCTCTAGTTGCAGCGAGCAGGGGCTACTCTTCGTTGCGGTGCGCAGGCTTCTCATTGCGGGGGCTTCTGTTGTTGCGGAGCACGGGCTCTAGAGCGTGCGGGCTTCAGTAGCTGTGACATGTGGGCTCAGTAGTTGTGGCTCGTGGGCTCTAGAGCGCAGGCTCAGTCATTGTGGTGCATGGGCTTAGTTGCTCCGCGGCATGTGGGATCTTCCCGGACCAGGGCTCGAACCCGTGTCTCCTGCATTAGCAGGCGGATTCTTAACCACAGCACCACCAAGGAAGCCCCACTGGAGAGTTTTAAGTAAGAGAGTGGTTACCTGATTTCTGTGGTTCTGTGGAGAATGCAGTGTAGGGGACAAGAGGGGACACTGGGCGACTAGTTAAGAAGCCAAAAATCATGGTCACTTGGGTTAAGGTGGCGGCAGGGGATATGACTCTGGTGGGTGTTTACATTTTTTTAATTTAGAAAATTGTGGTAAAATACACTTAAATTTGTTATTTTAACCATTTTTAAGTGTACAATTCAGTGGCATTATATACGTTCCCAATGTTGTGCAACCATCACCACCATCCACTTCCAGAACATTCTCATCATTTCAAACAGAGACTCTGTACCCATTAAATAATAACTCCCCATTCCTCCCGCTGCCCCAGTCTCTGGTAACCTCTATTTTACTTTCTGTCTCTATGTATTTGACTATTCTTGGATAATTCATATAAGTAGAATCATATATTATTTGTCGTTTTGCATCTGGCTTATTTCAGTTAGCATAATGTCTTCAAGGTTCATCCACATTGTAGCTTGTATTAGAACTTCATTCCTTTTTACAGTTAAATAATATTCCATCCTATGGATATTATGCATTTTGTTCATTCATTCATCTGTTGATGGGTATTTGGGTTATTTCCACCTTTTGTCTATTGTGAAGAATGCTGCAGCACACACGGGTGTGCAAGTATCTGTTTGAGTCCAGTGGTTGGTTTTGAGATATGTTTTGGAGCCGGACCATCAGAACTTGCTGATAGTAGGAAGGAAAGGCAGGGATAGAATTAAGAATGACTCCTGGTGATGGTGTCATTTACAAAGATGGGGAAGTTGTAGAGTGCTCTGCAAACATCGGGTAGTATCATTATTTTATTTAGAATTGTTCTAAGGGGTTATCAGCTATGAAATTGCCAGTAAAGGAACCAAAACATCACTTTTGTAAGACAGACATCTAGGACCTGGGAACTCCCGTTTCCATACTCCATAACTGCCTGATTTAAATCAGGACTTGGCAAACGATGGCCCACAGACCAAATCCAGCCCACCACCTGGTCTTATATAAGAGCTAAGAGAGCTAAGAATAGGTTTCACAGTTTTAAATGTAAATGTGAAAAAAGACCATGTAGCCCTTTAGCTGACAGTTGTTCAATTTTGCCTCTTGGCTCGCATAGCCTAAAATATTTACTGTCTGGCCCTTTACAGAAGAAGTTTGCCGACCCCTGGCCTAAATTAATTGGTTTGGCTCAGACTGAAGAGATGTGCTCAGTGGAAATAAAAAAGCAAAACAAAACCAAATTCCCCCTCACCCCTGCTGACCTACTTCTGCAGTTTGTTTGTTTTTTTCCTTTCGCAAGAGTACGTGCTGATTGTACATAGAGCAAGTCAAC
This sequence comes from Balaenoptera acutorostrata, assembly GCF_949987535.1. Lineage (NCBI taxonomy): Eukaryota > Metazoa > Chordata > Mammalia > Artiodactyla > Balaenopteridae > Balaenoptera > Balaenoptera acutorostrata. The sequence goes on along the minus strand of NC_080079.1, from coordinate 31,048,644 downwards.
CCACCACTCCGAGTTCCACCCTCTGCAGGTCACTGCAGTTACCAGCCCCAGTCAGTTGCGACCCTGAAGCTGATTAATGCCAGCGCAGCGCTGTTTATCAGGAACAAGTGATTTATTTTAGCATCCAAATTTTAAATGGTGTCTATGCTTCCCAGGAGGCTGTCTGGTTTAGAAAATTGCCTATAATAAATGCATGCAATAAATCCATTATTTTGAACCTAAAGAAAGATATTCAAGTTTTATAAGAGAGAATCAATTTCTCCTCATCTTCACCAAATACATGTTGTGTACGTCAATAATTTAAAACAATGGTTTGAATGGGTGCTAAATTATCAGCTTTCCAAAATGCAATCACGGCTCTTATTTTTCCAATTAATCATGGAAAAAAATCCATTTGCTGGTATGTCCCTAGTGAGGCCTCCTAAAATATCCAAGATTCCATGGCGCTTACTCAGTCCATTGCGTTCGGTCGAGCCTTGAAGTGCTACATGGGAAGACGTCTGGAGAGGGTGACCTGTCCACTCATGGGCCCCAGCTTTCAGGGTTTTAACTGTCGGCCCCAGTACCGGATGGTCCTGCGCTTCCTCACCTGATTGCTCAGGGATGCTGTGGCCTGGCTCTCGGGGAGTTTGGGGCTGCTCATTTTTGAGCTCCTGAAGTTTTAATTCTTTCAGTTCATGTTCACTCAGTGCCCGAGGGGCTGGATCCTAAGAGGGAGTCAGCTTCAGCCCCAAGCTGTGCCCCTTTTTTGACTTCAGGGCCCAGGATTAGGAGTAGACGCAGGGCATGCACAGGCCCCCACCCTTTGGAGACTGTGGTGTGTTTTCTAGCAAGTTGCTCTCAGCCAACATCAAACCTCTTCACTGGAGAGCTTCTCACAACATCCCTCTTTGAGGGTGCAGGGCTTGCGCCGGAGACTTTTGTGGCCCTTTGCAAATTTAGTCCCCTGCTCCTCAGTACTCACTTCTGCATACCAAGGGAGATTGGGAGCAGTGGTCTTTGGCCGGTTGTGGGAAGTTCTGGGCAATGAATGTCTACTTGCCTCAGCTTTGCATAAGCAAGAGGGTCTCCTGGGACTCTGCCCTCCACTGAGAATATTGGTCCAGGGGCGATTTGCTGGTTCACTTGGTGGAAGTGGCTGGCAGCTTCTGTCTTGCAAAGTTCATTTGTTCATTCAACAAATGTTTACACTGCATCTCTTACATGCTGGCTACTGTCCTAGGCACTGGGGACACACTGGTGAGCAAAACAGACAAAGCTCCCTGCCCTCATGAGGCTATATGGGTGTGTATTCAGTTCTGCTCTAGAGTGCAGCATAGTGCTGGGGGGCCCAGAGGTGGGAGGAAAGATTGCTGTGTGCCTGTGTGTCCAGGGTGCTGGGAAAGGCTTCACATGAGAGGAGATATTGGCTGGGGTCTTGAATGCTGAGTGGGATTCGCCGGAGCACAGAGTGGAACAGAACTGGGGAACAGAATTCCCAGTTTTTTGCAAATAAATCAGCTCCAGGAGGAGCCACTCAGAGGAAAAGGTACCTGTAGGCTGGGCTGGGGCCACTGAGGGACTTTGAGTGCTGTGCCAAAGGGTTTAGACTCTGCATTTATAGCCTCATTTTCAGGGTCCCTAGCAGCGAGCAACTCTAGGGGAGCCTTTCACAGGGACTTCAAGATGAGTGGCGCCCCCTACAGTTGGGTCCTGCCACTCTTCCCTTCCACTCTTCTGTGGTCATGGTCTCCCCCAGGTCTCCAGCCAAGGGCTGGCTGGGTGGGTGCCTTTTGGAGTCCACCCTGACATGCTATCTTATCCCCGACCTTTCTAGCGATCACATTGAATAACTTCGCTCCTCCCTACGCACCTGCGTGCCACACCTCTTGATTTAGGACCAGAATGCATTAGCACCTGTTTTGTTTTCTCTCTGAGTACCGTCAAGGCACCAGGTTCCCTGTGCCTATCTTTCTCAGCATAAAGTTCTCCTTTGGGTACAGTGATTTTAACTGTGAGGTCAGCCCCACCTTGGGGCTCTGAGACAGCAGCAGGTGGGAGTTTAGGCCAGGTGTCCTCAAGTTTGATCCTTGGAGCCTGCATCATCCTGCTGGAATGCAGAATCTCCTCGGATCTACTGAACTTGAATCTCCAGGGTAGGGTCTCGGTCAGCTTTTTGGACATGCCTCCCAAGTTGTTCTTATGCATGTAAGAGTTTGAGGACTGTTCTGTAGGAGAAAAGCTCCTTAACATTTTGGGGAGCTGGGGCTAGGTTTCCTCGATTGAATTTCATTCATTTAGCACCCAGAGACAGTGGGACCTTGGCTCTGCTGGCCTCTGCCTGGTGCTGCCGGGTCTCCTGAGTTACTACCCTCAAGGCTGCTGTTCCTGGTGGAGAGGGTGAATCTTTCTTCCTTAAAGCTGCATCTCCCTCTCTGGGATTTCCACCCTCTGGATCACACCAAACAAGCTGAATGCTTCTCCCAGATGCCTCTCTTCAGACATCTGAAGGCTTCTGTCATGTCAAGATCCTTGGTGTTTTGGACCAGTCTTTATTGTGATCTCTAGACACGCTGCTCTCCTGCGTGCTCTCTTGAATGATAACTCTGTGCTCTGAACTTTCTCTGTATTCTCATTTTCTCTTCCCAACATCCTGATAAGTTTGCCTTTATTATCCCCATTTCACAGGTGAGGAAATATTGGCCCAAAGAGGCCAAGAAACTTTCCTAAGGTTACATGACTAGTTTGTGCCAGAACTAGGATTTGAACCCAAGGGCAACTAGAACACCAAAAACCAGAGCTCTATTACGATCCCCATTTTACAGATGGGGAAATGGAGGGATCTACCTAAATCACACAGCAGCAAGTGGTAGAGCTGCGCTATGACCCGAGAGCCTGCATTCTTCATCATTATGCCCAAGCCTGCCTTCCCACACAATCATCATGCCTGTATCAGAACCTCTGCTGCTTAACACCGGGGATGATGGGCACTTAGGAAGCAGCCCAGAGAAACACTGGTTAATATAATTATTGAAATTATTCTTAGAGCTTGACACTGCTCACACCTTATACAACATTATGTATTATATATATTTTATATACATTCATATATTTATGGACAAATATACCCATATTACGTCAAAGGGAGTACATTTCCAAACTTGAAATAACTATAAGATAACTGAAATTGCTACTGTTGGGTGGAGGAGGGTATTTCAAACCATCTTTGGGAGTGACCGATACTGTTCAATACACCCAGTGCTTACTGAGCACCTATCACGTGCCCAGAAGGAGAGGCCCCTGTGTCAGACCTACAGCTGTTTACTCACAGTGAAACCCCTTCCTTGCAGCCTGACTCAGATTTGGTTCAGGTACTGGGCGGCCATGTGCTTCATGACCCCTTCTCCAGCCCCAAAGGCCAAATGTTAATTAGCCCAAACCAGCCGTTCTTACCCCTGACAGAATGTTAGCATCACCCAGAGAGGTTTTAAAACTGAGGGGAGCTCCAGACCACAGTTATGTCAGACACTGTCAAGGTGTGTGTGTGGGCCCCCCAGGTGATTCTCAGGTGCACTCAGGGCCGGGTCTGAAGCAGTCATGATCATTCCAGTCCTCTTGCTAGCGGTTGTCTTCCGTCTGGGTGTGGGATACGATGCTGGCCAATGAGACATCAGGAGAAGTGTGTGTGGGGGGGATGTAAAGGGAGAAACTCTCTGCTCTTAATACTTCACTTCTGATGCTTCTGGTCACCCAATATGTGAGGGCTTTTCCTACACCAAGCGGTTCTGTGACACCAGCTGGGTGTTGTCCAATTCAGTTCAGTTCTGATACTATCTACCTGGAGTTAGTGTCAGATTCCACAGGTTAAGGGCTCAGTCCCATGAGACTGTCCCTCTCCCCCCAACCCCAACTTCGGACACCAACTGCAAGTGCAGGTTGTTACCTGTGCTTCTAACTCACTCTCTATAAATTGCAGGTTCCCATGACTCTCTCCTTGAGTTCAATTAATTGCCTAGAATGGCTCACAGAACTCAGGAAGAGTTTACTTATGAGATCACCAGTTTATTATAAAAGGATACAACTCAGGAACAGCCAGGTGGAAGAGAAGCATAGGGCGAGGTGTCAGGGAAGGGATGCCCTCTGGGTGTGCCACCCTCCCAGCACCTCTACATGTTCACCACCTAGAAGTTCTCTGAGCCCCTTCTGTTAGGACTTTTTAAAATGGAGGCCTCATCACATAGACGTGATTGATTAAATCATCAGCCGCTGGCAATTGAACTCAGTCCCCAGCTCCTCTCCCCTCCTAGGAGGCTGAGTGCGGGGACTGAAAGTTCCACCTCTCTAATCACATGATTGCCTCCCCTTGGCAACCAGCCCCCATCCTGTCTGTGGTTGGTGATCTAGGGGTTTTCCAAAAATCACCTTTTTAACATAAATTCAGGTGTGGTTGAAAGGGCCTTGTTATGAATAACAAAAGATTCTCTTTTCACCTTATGGCTCTTATCACTTAGGAAATTCCGAGGGTATTATGAGCTCTGTGCCAGGAACAGGGATGAAGACCAAATATATATTTTTTGCTGTAAATCACAATATCACAGGGGAGGACCAGGGAACATTTTAATGGCTTTCCAGACAAGGGATACAAGGGTCCCTTCCTGTCTTTGGATGATATGGTGTGAGCATGGACTGTTTGTCGCTGTTGCAGGCCTCTTATGACCACGTGGATAAAGTCAAGAGAATACCAGGGGAACTTCCCTGGGGGCGCAGTGGTTAAGAGTTTGCCTGCCAATTCAGGGGACATGGGTTCGATCCCTGGTCCGGGAAGATCCCACATTCTGTGGAGCAACTAAGCCGTGAGCCACAACTACTGAGCCCACGTGCCACAACTACTGAAGCCTGTGTGTCTAGAGCCCATGCTCTGCAACAAGAGAAGCCACCGCAATGAGAAGCCTGCGCACAGCAATGAAGAGTGGTCCTCACTCGCCGCAACTAGAGAAAACACATGCACAGCAATGAAGACCCAACACAGCCAAAACCAAAATAAATAAATAAATAAATAAATAAATAAATAAATCTTAAAAAAAAAAAAAAGAGAATACCAGGGAAGCTGACCCAAAGCCCTGTTTTTGTCGAGCCACTAAATTAACATGATCTGGAAGACGCTTACCTCCAGGCTAACTCTTGTATGAGATAATAAGTGACTTTATTAGGGGAGCTACTTCAGTTGGGCATTCTGTTACTTGCAGCTAGCAGCATTCCTAGTTGTTATGGTCCCTAAAGAGCTTACAGGGCTACTGGGGGGGCAGGGAGCACACTCAGGGAACACTTGGTCACCACATGGCAGCAATAAGTAACTCAGCACCAAGCAGGCTGTTACAGGCACTACAAGGTGGGAGAGAAGGACAGGATTGGTGGGAACCGCCAGGTTTGGGAAGAGTTCAGGGAGAAGGAGGTGGGAAGGTGGCGAGTGGGTAGACTTGAGATTACAGAGGTGAGTCTGAACTTGGGCTTTGAAACCTGCCTCTACCGCTCACCAACAGGGAGACTTTAGAGACCAAGAGTGACTTTACCTCTCTCGGCCTCAGTTTCTCAGTTCTTAAGTGGTGATGATAATAGGGCCTAAGTCATGGGTTTTTTTTTTTTTTAAATAAATAAATTTATTTATTTATTTATTTATTTTTGGCTGTGTTGGGTCTTCGTTTCTGTGCAAGGGCTTTCTCTAGTTGTGGCGAGCGGAGGCCACTCTTCATCACTGTGCGCGGGCCTCTCACTGTCGTGGCCTCTCCCCTTGCGGAGCACAGGCTCCAGACGCGCAGGCTCAGTAGTTCTGGCTCACGGGCCCAGCCGCTCCGCGGCATGTGGGATCTTCCCAGACTGGGGCACGAACCCGTGTCCCCTGCATTGGCAGGCGGATTCCCAACCACTGCGCCACCAGGGAAGCCCCAGTCATGGGATTTTGTGAGGATTTGAAAAGACACTTAGCACTGTGTGTGGCCCATGGCACGCCCCCAAGTGAAAGCCATTGTGATGACTATTCCTGAGGCATGAGTCACTGTCAGAACCCTGGCTGCAGTCACACTCCTGCCACCAGTTCTTAACCAGCCAAAGCGCTTTCCTCCCTCTGCAGGTCTGGGCTCCCCTGCCGCAGGTGGGCACGAAGAAGAAACTTGCCGGCAAAGCAGCTCTTTCTTCAGGGATGCTTCTATTTCTTTTTGCTTGTGCTATGGCTTTGTTCTCCATTGTTCTGGATTTCAGGGCTCGGCTCTACCTCTGAGCCTAGATTTCCCCCTTCACACAGATCCTGAATTGATTTCCAGGCCCGTGGCTTTTTTCTGGCCATGAATTTGGACTCCTTTGTCTTGCAGATCTTTTCATTTTTTTTCTTAATTTTATTTTTATTTATTTATTTATTTGGGCTGTACCGGGTCTTGGTTGTGGCATGCATGTGGGATCTAGTTCCCTGACCAGGGATTGAACCCGGGCCCCCTGCATTGGGAGCACTGACTCTTACCCACTGGACCACCAGGGAAGTCCCTGTCTTGCAGATCTTGAGGTATCCCTTCTGACCTGCCCCAGCTGGCTGCCCTGAGGATAAAGCCTCCCTGCTGATGAACTGGCTCACAGGTTGCTGTGAACCTCTGACTTCTCCCCCAGAGCACCCCTGACAACAGAGGAGTGTGAACACTGTTTGAGTCCGCCACAGTGAGAAATGTATCTGAAGCCTCATGTCTGATCTTTAATTCATGTGGATTTTGCAGCTTACTTCCTGACTTTAACAGGTCATTATAGTAGAAAAAGTTTACAATAACTAACCATTAGGAAAGAATACAAAGAACTTCCATAGCTGCCCTATTAATTAATGCATGGACTACAGTTGCAATGAGTCTAGCTATTATTTAGTATTGTACTGAATTAAAAAGAGAGAAGGTCAGCTTCTTTCCTCTGTCCAAGGTTACAATATGTCAAAACCCCAGACCCCTGTAACTCTGTGATTGTGAAAGGCAACAGTTCTTTGTGCACTAGCTTTGGGTAATCACCGATGAGAGACACCTGGAGTACCATCAAAGCCATGGGCCGGTGTAGCAGGTTCAGGCTTCTGTTGATGATAGGCCAGATAGCCCAGGAAATGCCAAGAAATTGTTCCTTGGCCTGGTGATGCCATTGAGCTTTGCTTCTTGCTGCCCTCCAGGTCTTTGTCTGGCCTGCCCCTGCTTCTTATCAGGTCTCATCCATGTGACTTGAATTCTGCAACTGGTGTCTGTCTGCCTCTGCCCTTTGTGTCAGATAGGTTACATGTAACAAAAGACCTAAACAGACTGTGGCTAAATCATTATGACACTGAATTATCTCAGTATGAAGTCTGGATTTCTTCCTGGAGGATTCACAACGCATGGAGCATGATTCCTAGATGTCCGGCCATTAGGACAGAAAACAGCGTTTGCCAAGGTGTGCAACCTGCAAAGAGGGGTGCAGATGACGTCTGTGCCTCCCACGTATGCTGATCTTGGCAAATCTGCCAGGGATGTCTTCACCAAGGGCTATGGGTTTGGCTCAATAAAACCTGATTTGAAAACAAAATCTGAGAATGGACTGGAATTTACAAGCTCAGGTTCAGCCGACACCGAGACCACCAAAGTGACGGGCAGTCTGGAAACCAAGGACAGATGGACCGAATATGGTCTGACGTTTACGGAGAAATGGAACACTGACAACACGCTAGGCATGGAGATTACTGTGGAAGATCAGCTTGCACGTGGCCTGAAGCTGACCTTCGATTCATCCTTCGCTCCAGACACTGGGAAAAAAAATGCTAAAATCAAGACAGGGTACAAGCGGGAACATATCAACCTGGGCTGTGACGTGGATTTCGACATTGCTGGGCCTTCCGTCTGGGGTGCTCTGGTGCTGGGTTATGAGGGCTGGCTGGCTGGCTACCAGATGAATTTTTTTAAAAATTAATTAATTAATTAATTAATTAATGGCTGTGTTGGGTCTTTGTTTCTGTGCGAGGGCTTTCTCCAGTTGCGGCAAGCGGGGGCCACTCTTCATCGCGGTGCGCGGGCCTCTCACTATCGCGGCCTCTCTTGTTGCGGAGCACAGGCTCCAGACGCGCAGGCTCAGCAATCGTGGCTCACGGGCCCAGCCGCTCCGCGGCATGTGGGATCCTCCCAGACCAGGGCTCGAACCCGTGTCCCCTGCATTGGCAGGCGGATTCTCAACCACTGCGCCACCAGGGAAGCCCCCTACCAGATGAATTTTGAGACCCCAAAGTCTCGAGTGACCCAGAGCAACTTTGCAGTTGGCTACAAGACCGATGAGTTCCAGCTTCACACGAACGTAAATGATGGGACAGAGTTTGGCGGCTCCATTTATCAGAAGGTGAACAAGAAGTTGGAGACTGCTGTTAATCTGGCCTGGACAGCGGGAAACAGTAACACTCGCTTCGGAATAGCAGCCAAGTACCAGATCGACCCTGACGCCTGCTTCTCGGCTAAAGTGAACAACTCCAGCCTCATAGGGTTAGGATATACTCAGACCCTAAAGCCAGGTATCAAACTGACACTGTCAGCTCTGCTGGATGGCAAGAATGTCAACGCTGGTGGCCACAAGCTTGGTCTAGGACTGGAGTTTCAAGCATAAATGAATACTGTACAATCGTTTAATATTAAACTATTTTGCAGCATAGCTACCTTCAGAATTTAGTGTACCTTTTAATGTTGTATGTCTGGGATGCAAGTATCACTAAATATCATGTTAGACTTCCGGGTTAAAGATGGTTCAGCTTTAGGGTGTTACCCTTTCAGAGGTACAGAAGAAACCCAATTTCAAAAAAGGTCCTTTCAGCTGTAGACTTGAGGGAGAGCTTGCTGGCCCCTCTAGAGATGTCAGGTTTCTTTTTTACCTAGAAATGGCTGCAAGTGGAAGTTGATAATTTGCAGGCACTTTGTAATTTGTAAATTCGTATTGAGTAAATGAATGAAATTGTGACTTCCTGAGAATTGAACCTTGTTTTCCTAACCTGATTGAGGAGAGGCTGTTTGATGGTGTATACAAACTCATCTGAAAGGGACTTTTTTAGGCAGGGACTTTTTCCACCCCAATCCGTCACCTCTTTTACACCAAAAGTAGTCTGCAGGGAGTGGTAGCTGTTACTTCTGTGACATTCTGGGGTGGAGAAGGTGGATGTGATGAAGCCAATAATTCAGGACTTAATTGTGTTTTTTCTCATGTTGTGTTTTTTTGCCCTTGCACCAGAGTATGAAATAGCTTCTAAGAGCTCCAGCTGCAAGCTGGGAAGAGTCCCTGTGACTGTAATCACATGGTGACAACACTCAGAATCTAAATTGAACTTCTGTTGTATTCTCACCACTCAGTTTATTTTTTAGCAGTTTAATGGGTACATTTTAGAGTCTTCCATTTTGTGTGGAATTAGTTCCTCCCCTTCAAATGCTGTAATTAACATCACTTAAAATAAAACTTGAATAAAAGATTGAAACCTTAAAAAAAAAAAAAATGAAGCCTGATCCCGAGTCGATGAGCAGCTCAAAAATGTCAGCAAGGACCAGGCACTGTTGATCTCTCTGTTCAGCCATATTCACTGTGCTTGCTTTTCTTAAGCTTATTACCTTTTAATGGCAAGACAGCTGCCACAGCTCCAGCCATCATGTCCTCACACAAGCACATTCCTGGCAGGAAGGAGGAGGAAGGGCTAGTTTCTTCCATTAAGGGGTAGTTTCTAACTCTTTAATCAGGAAGCAAGAAGCCTTTCAGCAGATTTGTCTTTATGTCTCATTGGCTAGAATGGTATCCTGACTACAAAGGAAACGGGGAAAGTGAGAATCTAGGAAAAGCAAATGAAATTACTGTGTTGGCTTTAGCCTAATCATGATTCATCTCCTGGGGCTAGAACAAAACCAGGGTCTGTGGTGAGGAGAAGGGGGAGATGGCTTTAGGGTAGCACTAACAGTATCCTAGAACAAAACCAGGGTCTGTGGTGAGGAGAAGGGGGAGATGGCTTTAGGGTAGCACTAACAGTATCCTCCACAGTCTTTCTAACTTCCCGTGTCACCATCAACCTACTGGCTCAAGCTGTCTGGTCCACCCCCTGCCTGTCTGAGGAGAAAGAATGGAACACCTCCATTGGGGTTTATTATTAAATCTGTCAAAGGGAAGAGATGTCCTCTTTCAACAAATCTCATAGAATTGCACTCTTTGCCAGGCCTGAGCAAGACAGAGATAGCTCTCACCTTGACACATCTCAAGACTGCTGACTCTTGAGAACAGAGATTTTTCTTGAGAAAAGGCTGACCATTAATTAGCTCTCCCACACAATTATTCCCCAAATCAAGTTTGAGTACAATGACCATCTCTAATTGGTTATTGTTATAGACAGAGAATCCACACGTCTGCATTGCTTTCAAATGCAGGAGGGTCTAGGAGGGGCATGTGCAGAAGCAAGGGCACACAGACCTGGTAACTCCTGCCAAGATTTGAGTCTTGGCATAGCCAATGTGACCTTGGGCAAGTTCTTGAACTTCCCTGGGCCTCTGTTTGTTCCACTCTAAGTCTGAGACCTAACAGCCACCCACAGGGTTGCGGTGAGGATGAACTGGGACAACTGAAGCCAAAGGACTTGAAAGGGAGAAGGCTGTGGTACTCTAAAGCCGTAGTTACTTCTTGCCTTCAGGGCTTCTTCCATGAGCACATTTTCAATTATGTATTTGCGCTTGAAATTGGCCACCTGCTGGCTGACTAACTTTGTTAGAAATCAGTTCCATGGCTCATTTGGGAGCAAGGTTCTTACACCTCGTTGGGCTTCTTGCCTCTTTTTAAGCTGTCCCAAAGAGCTGGTGCCAGTCTCCAGCTTCCTGATTTGTGGGTATCTGTGAGAGGCTTTCCCCCTCTTTTCTTCCATTGCTTTTTTCTTTTATTGTTGAGGTAAAATGTATATACAGTAAAGTCCACAAATCTTTATTTATTTATTTATATTTTTGGCTGCGTTGGGTCTTTGTTGCGGTGCACAGGCTTTTCATTTTGCGGTGGCTTCTCTTGTTGCGGAGCACGGGCTCCAGGCGTGCAGGCTTCAGTCATTGCAGCGCACGGGCTCTAGAGCCCAGGCTCAGTAGTTGTGGAGCGCGAGCTTAGTTGCTCTGCGGCATGTGGGATCTTCGCGGACCAGGGATTGAACCCGTGTCCCCTGCATTGGCAGGCGGATTCTTAACCACTGTGCCACCAGGGAAGTCCAAAGTCCACAAATCTTTAAATGTACTATGTAGGTTATGTATTTTTCTGTATGTATACACCTGTGTAAGTACCATCCAGAGCAAGATACAGAACATTTCCATCACTTCAGAAGACTTCCTCGTCCCCTCCCCATCAGTACCCCACCCTGCCTTGCTCCCCATCTGCTGCTTCATCAACCCGGCTTGTCCTCACATCACTTAGTAACTGGTCTTGAACTTCCTGTGTAGTGGCATCGTATACCCTGTATCTCACATAGTTCTGGCGATACCTTCTCTTCTATTTTCCTTTTTCTGATCAGCTTCAGGCAGCCCGGCAGCCCCGCTTCCTGACGGGCAGAGCTCCTCCCTTCGGGCACATCACTCCTGACAGTCGGATTTCATCTGCGGAGACGGGCAGAGCCCTCAGACATGCCTCCCCTGTCAGGGGGTGTCCAGGACATGTGGATACTTCCAGGGACCCCCAGGCTGGGCCTTTTCTCCCTCTTCCTTCTCCCAGGGGCAGCTGTGAGGCTTTGCCCGCTCTTGCCATTGCTCTCAGAGGAGCTGGGTCTGGGCTGGGGGCTGGACGCCCTGGGCAAAGATTTCTGAGAAGTGGCCTGAAGTGAAGACAAACTGGGGACAAGCTGGGTCCAGGTCCTTGCAGGAGGCATGAGAGGCTGGGGGGCTTTAGCGGGGGAGTGGGTAAAACTGGAGACCCAAGAGAGGTCTGCACCACAGGGGATGCTCACGGAACATCCAGGGATGCTGGAAGTGGCCGTTACCAGGTGTGAGTGAGTTAGACATCAGCCCAGGCTTCCTCTGCCAGGGAGCCGGGAAGGGGCTCTCAGACAGGCCCCACCCCTGCTGGCTAGCACGGCTGACCTTAGGTGTGATGGGGCAGGAAGTCCCTTTTCACCTGCCTGTCCCATCTTGCCTTCACTTATTTGCTCCTGTAACAGCATTTGCTGGGAACCCCCTAGGTGTGCCGGGCAGCGAGCTAGCACCACGGGCACAGGGGTGAACACAAGGTCTCTCAACCCAAGGAGCTCACTGTCTAGACCACGCTGCAAACGGATGACCCACTTGCATCCAGATTTGACCCTCAGTCGTGCTTGCTTCGGCCCCCATAGTTTAAAAATTGGAAAACCGTCCATAAAAATCTGATTTCTGGCTTCTTTTGACAAATCAGAAGATCTGGCAACCATGGTTGGCATACCTACAGCTGGTGGGCTGAGAAGTGGCTGCTCCCCTCTGCGCCCTCCCAGATGGGCATGCTCGCGCCAGCGTGCTGAAGTCCCCACCACTCCCTATGGTACTGTGCCTGGTCCTCTTCGCTCACTACTTCCCTGCCTGGCTCCTGTAGGCATCTAATTTTGACAGGAGGAGTTAGTGCAGGCTTTGCAGAGGAGGGCAACGTGTCTTGATCTCCTGTGAGAGCGTGTCCCCCTCCAAGTCTTCTCTGTATCCTACTCCTCAGGGTGAGTGACTTCATCAGATCCTTTCCCGGGAGAGGATTTACAGTGTGTGCTGGCGGGCAGGGAGATGAGCGGGAGATCAGATGCTGAGCTGGCAGCACCAAGACCCATGGAAGTGGTGCTTAAAGTTTGGACACCTGGATCAGAATCACCTAAGGGTGCAGGTTCAAAACGTGGACCTACTGCAGCAGAAGCTGGAGGGAAGTTTCCAGGTAATTGTGGAGGTCGCTCAAATTTGAGAACCACAAGGAAGAGGAGGCTGGGGCTTATAGGGCGGTGGGACCAGACAAATCATGTTTTCTAGGGCACGGCTGGGGACCGCACTCCACCTTCCAGCCACCTGATGGAGTTTTAGTCTGAACACCTCTACCCCTTCTCAGCACAGCTGAGGCCCTCACCAGGATAAGGGCATGAGAAATATCTTCCCCAGCCTTCCTGCCCCTGCACCTGGAAGAAAGGTCATGCTTGCTTTTGCCAAGCCTCGTCATTTCCCTGAATCTTTGAACTGTCACCTGGGCAGGGGGCCTACTCTAGGGAGAGGGACAGTGGCTGGCTGGCAGGTAAGGGCCACCTTGTCTCCCCTTCACCTTCTCAGCCAGGTGGCCTGACAGTTGCTGGGCTCTGGCCAGGGGGCTGGAACCATGGCCCTGTGCAGGGAAGGAGGAGGATTTGGCGATTTGTTCAAAGGGAGATGCTTTCCTAAGTTGGGGAGGCAGGACGGGGCCCTTGGATTACTTTTCCTTTGGAGCCTTCAACTGGGGGGTGGGGAGGTGTAGGCTGGGGTGGCCAGGGTGGGGCTAGGCTGCAGGGAGTGAGTAAGGAGGCCTCGTTCTCTGGATCTTGCAAGTGGAGGGCGGTGCCTCCCTAAGGGTGCGGTGCCTAGGGGACAAAATGCGAGAGGTGGTCACCCCACTCTTGCAGGGACCTGAGAGTGAGAGCCTCCTTAATTGTTGTCTCACTCACCTTCCCCTAGTCCCTGTCCTGCACTCCTGGTCACTGCACCTCAGGGAGCCCCTGAGATGTGCTCGGATCGCAGGCAAAGGAGGGGAGAGCAGGACATCGAAAACATTCTTGTCTCTCGGACAAGACCACGCATTCTCAACCCTGGCTGTACGTTGGAAACCCCTGCGAGCTTTACAACATCCTGATGTCTGGTCCCCATCCTCAGAGATTCTGATTTAATTGATTTGAGGTGCAACCTGCTCTTGGGGTTTTTAAAAGCTCCCCAGGGGATTCTAGTGTGCAGTGAAGTGTGAGAACCTCTGATCTAGACCGTGCAGGGTGGGTGCTGTTTACTGGTTTTCCTTTCATGGGTTTTCGTTGTGAGCAACAGACCACCAGTCTTGACACAGACTTCTAAGGGTAATACAAGAACACTTAGAACAAAGCAGATGGGATATGAGGAGCATGGAAAGAAAGCCCAGTTCCCAGTCTGTGCCAGACACATCGTGTTTTGATTTAACAATCAACCCTGGGAGGTGGATATTCTCAGGCTCAGTTTACAGATGAGGAACCTGAGTCTTGGCCATGTTAACCACTCGTCCGGGTGCCACCACTGTGGGATGGCAGCGCCTCGAATGAAATGGATATGTGACAGGCAGCTGGTGGGAATGGAAGTCAGTGCTGTTGCTTTCAGACTCGTTTCTTAAACAAAGCATTTCTGGGGTCGGCTGGGGGCGTGGGGAGGAGGCTTGGCAAAGAACTGAGCCCCCAGCTCCTCTCTGCCGCAGGACAGAGGGTGGGGAGGAGTGAAGGCTCTTCTGGCTTCTTCTCTCCCATCAGAGTCTGGCCAGAGTCTTGTCTAAGCTAGGTGCCCCAAGTGATTTTAAGGAAAGTTTCTTCTCTCTCAATCCCTCACCTTTAAGCTAAATAGGTCCCTGGACCTAAAGCAAGTCAAGTAGTGTGATAAAAAGAGGGGACCCCTGGCTTCTTGCCTCCAAATCAACACACACACACACACACACACACACACATGCATTCACACATGCACACAGGCACATACCAGAGTTGCTGTAATTCCACCAGTTAGGTTATTGGATTCAACCAGAAAATACTTATGGAAGGGTAGTGGGGCAGACTGCTCAATCAGATACATCATATTGTGGGGAGCTGCTCCCAGCATCCTTGGCAGACAGACAGTAAACACACAAGAACGTGCCACAGAGGCTTCTGAAGATGCAGAGGGAGCATTTAAGGTGAGGCTTGAAAGATGCTGAAAGTTGCTATTTAATGGGTAACTTTCTGCAAAATAATCATCACGCTGGCTTCTAAAGCTGGTGACAATGCTGTGAGCAGCTTTTTTGCAGTGGTGGCAAAGTCTGCTGTCTTCTGCCGCTAACTGTTTCTGCTTTCTCAGGGTGGTTCCTGCAGAAGCAATGAAGCAGGGAGGAGAACACCAGGCCTGGTGTCTAGAGATCTGGTTGGAGTCCCACCTGGCCACTTAGTGGCTACCTTGCCTTGGGCAAGGGGCTTAGCCCTGAGTCCTGGTGTCCTCATAAATATACTGAGGAGTTTGCTTCCATCTAAGATGGAGTAACAGGGATTGGATTTACCCTTCCACCTGAAACAAAAAAACAAACAAACAGACCAAATACATGAAACAATGGTTTTCAAGACGCTCGACATCAGGTCACAAAGTTCAGTGACCCCAGAGAGCTCAGTGATTCTCTGTTTACTTCCTTGTGAGAGTTGCTATGTCATGGCACAGGGCAGGGGAAGGAGGCCAGGAGGGCAGAGATGGAAATATACTATTGTAAGGTTCTTATACTCCATGTGCAGTGATATGATATCACTTGAAGGTAGACTGTGATAAGGTCAAGATGTATCCTATAAAAGATAAAGCAACCACTCAGATAGCAGAAGGTTAGAGTTAGTCAGCTAGTGAAGGAGATAAAATAGAATCATCAAAAATATCCAATCCAAAAGAAGTGGAAAAAGGGAATAAAAAATAGATGGAACAAATAGAAAACAAAGCAAGATGATAGACTCAAGCCTAACCATATCCATAATCACATTAAATGTAGAGATTATATATTTTGGATATTCACCTATTATCAGATATATGGTTTACAAATATTTTCTCCTACCCCATGGGTTGCATTTTCATTTTGCTGATTGTTTCCAAGAAACACACTTTAAATATAAAGACATAAATACGTGCAATGGAAAAGGATGGAGAAATATATACCATGCTGACACTAGTGAAAAGAAAGCTGGAATGGCTATGTTAATATCAGACAAAGTAGATTTCAGAACAAAGGATATTACCTGGGTGATCTGTATTTGTATATCTATATCTAATCTACATCTATAATATAGGAAACTGTGATCCTTGCCTCATTGGATTTTGGTAAGAACCAAGTGGGGTAATATCTGGGAAAATGCATTGTATGCTGTAAAACATGATACGGGTGTCACTGGACCTTAATTATTAGAAATTGGACTACCTGAATCCTTATAAAGAGCCCAGCAGCTGTGTTGGAACTATTTGGTTCTCAAGGGAAAAAAGGAAATACCACACAGCAGCTCCGAGGTGGGCAGTGCAGGGCAGGCAGGAGTAGCTGGGGCCCGGAAACATCAGTGCAGTGGTGCCTGGAGGGCTTCCTTGGTGGCGCAGTGGTTAAGAATCCACCTGCCAATGCAGGGGACACGGGTTCGAGCTCTGGTCCGGGAAGATCCCACATGCCACGGAGCAACTAAGCCCGTGTGCCACAACTACTGAGCCTGCGCTCTAGAGCCTGCGCTCTGCAACAAGAGAAGCCACCACAATGAGAAGCCCGCCCACCTCAACGAAGAGTAGCCCCTGCTCACCGCAGCTAGAGAAAGCCCATGCTCAGCAATGAAGACCCAACGCAGCCAAAAATAAATAAATAAAATAAATAAATTTATTAAAAAAAAAAAAGGTGCCTGGACCAGCACTTCTTAGACCTGAATCTACAGTAGCTACTGGAATCTACGGTAACAAGGGGCTTTCCTCAGCTGCAGGAGAGACAGACCCGGACTGAGTCTTAGTTCCACGGACCCCAGAAGCTTTGGTAACCCCAGCAGGTGCCTGGCTAAAAAGAAAAGTAAGATGTCAAGCAGGTACTGTGCTAAATCCCTTTTGAGCTTTTCCTCATTTATCAGTCTTATTTGGTTGACACTGATATCATCTCCACTTAACATTTAAGGAAGTGGAAGCACAACATCACAGAGCTGTTAAGCCATGGGTCAGTGTTTGGACACGTGCAGACTAGACCCGAGCCCAAGTCTTAAACATGACCTAACCATGAGGTGAGGCACGGGGAAGGCCAAGGTCAGACAGAGGTTTACTTCTAGACTTCGAAGAAGAGAAGGAGAGCATAGAGGTAGGACAAGCCCCTCCACCTCCCACTCCAGGCGGGGCATCCTGCACCTCCCTCATCCTTCTCCCCTCCCCATGCTCCTTACCTGCTTTCGGCAGGGGCCAGCAGTGAGGAGTGCTGGCCAGCGGGAGGGAGCCGCTCTGGGCAGCAGTGGTGAGGGGCTGCCTGGGGGGGCCGCTCCAGGTGCCCCTAACTGCCTCCTCAGTGCCCAGTCTTTGAACTCCAGGGGGTTCAGCCCTGCTCCTAAGTCACACAGAATCTTGGTTTTCTTATCTAAAGAAAGGGATAATCATACTGATGTCGTGATTGTCTGAAGGTTCTGTGAGAGTGAGGCAGCTCTAAGGTGCGGCCCTGAGACGCAGAGTTGCTGCGAAGTCTCTTTTCTCTGCCCTCGCCACCCCGACCCTGCTTTCCCCTCTCTCACTCAGCGATGTTTGTTCTCCCCTCAGACCCTCCTCTGCCCCTTCGTGGCCTTGGAGCCTGTGGCTCTGTGCTGCCTGTGGGGACAGGAAGAAGCATTCTCCTTCAGGATCCTTGAAGCCTGTGCTGGCGGTGAGGGGTAGGGACCGGGATGGGGAAGGCATGAGGGCTGAGTGAGACTGAGTTTTTTTTAGTGTTTTGTTGGTCTTTTTTTGTTTTTTTAATCGAGGAGAAATTCATAACACGATCAACCAATTTAAAGCACACAGTTCAGTGGCAGTTAGTGCATTCAGTGTTGTGCAGCTGCCACTTTTCTGTAGTTTCACAGCTTTTTCATCACCCTTGGAGCACCCCTGTGCCTTCAGTAATCACTTCCCATCCCTTCCCTCTCCACATCCCCTGGCAACCACAAATCTGCTCTCCCTCTCTGTGGATTTGCCTGTCCCGGTTATTTCATATAAAAGGAATCATACAATATGTGACCTTTTATGTCTGGCTCCTTTCACTTAACATAATGTTTTAACATTACAACATAAAGTTGTCGAGTGAATCAGTACTTAATCCCTTTTATGGCTGAATAATATTCCATTGTACTGGTAGACCAGTTTGTCCATTAATGACGTTTGGGTTGTTTCCACATTTTGGCTGTTGGGGATTGTACTGTTATGAACATTCGTGAACAAGTATTTGCTTGAATAACTGTTCTAAATTATTTTGAGCACATACCTAGGAGTGGAATTGCTGGGTCATATGGTAACTCTATGTTTAACTTTTGAGAAACTGCCAAACTGTTTTCCACAGCAGTTGCACCTCCCTTTGGTTTTAAGATTATGTTATTCTAAGTGCAGAGATGATACAACACTATAGAACATTTGGAAATTATTTATTGAGCAATTTTAAAAAGTTTTCAAGGAGTTAAAATTATAAAAAATATTTTAATAAAAATATATGCTTATTATAACAATTCATATAAAGAAATTTCTAGAAGAAAAAAGTTTTTTAATCTGTTCCTCACCCCCCCATCCTACTCCTGTCCCTGTGGCTGACCAGTGTTAACCCTTTGGTTTGTATCCTTCCAAAAGTTTTCAAGGCATTTATGTAGTTTTTGGATTTTCTTTTTTACATAAATATGTCCTACTCTCTGTATTATCTTGCTTTGAAGTCTTTCTGTTCATTTCTTGTAAATTTTGATTGTTCCAGTGACTGTCTCGGAGCCGGGCTGAGGGTCCCTGGGACCCTCAGATCTGAGGTCTGACCTTGCCCTGTTTAAAAAAAGTCTGGCCCTCAGGTGTGCACAAGGCTGTCCTTGGGTGGCTGGATAATGAATGTATTATAAATTTCCTTTTGTTATCTGCATTTACAATATTTTTTTTAAAAAAAAGGAATGTGAATTGCTTTTATAACAGAAAAATAAAGTAGGGAAGAAGGATTGAGGGCCTGAAGGCCCTGGGCACAGCTTGTATCTTAATTTAGCACTTATTTCATTCCTCTCTCTTGCATAATAAGTTGTTTAAGTGTTTGCCTCCCTCGAGGGCGGACAGCGCTTATTCATCTGTTGCCATCCCTACTCCCTCGGAGTGTGCCAGACGCACAAGTGGCCCCTCCAGGGCCGTGGCTGAGGCTGCAGAGAAGTGGGTGGGTTCCAAAGACCCCCTGTGCCCTCAGCTCAGGCTCATAAAAGGACGTGCATCTGCTCGGAGGTCAGGCCCTGGCTGGGCACGCTCCCTGCGGGGGCACCTGGGTCAGCCTCGTGGGAAGCTGGGTGTAAGGCAGGGGCAATTATTTATGGTGGCCCCGGCCACGGTGCCCATGGCAGGCAGCACCCAGCTGAGGAAGTAATTAGAATGCTGCCAGGAGCAGGAAGCAAGGAGGGTGTTGGAGGCTCCGGCTCCCTTTCCAGAGTTAAAAATAGCCGGTCTGTTGGCGGAGGTGGAGAGCCTTACACACAGGAATGGAGGTGGGAGAGCCAGCGCCGGGGGGGCGCGGGGGTGGGAGCTGTCTTCTTGGGCTTGCCTGTCTGTCAGTCTGGTTTGGGAAGGTGCAGGGGGGCTTGCTGGCTAGAAAGGGGCATGTGGTCTGTGCAGGGAGGGGGTCTGGCCAAGGCCCTTCCTTCTTCCCCTGCCTGGGGCTCCTCCATCTGTCCCCACAAGACTAGCCTGCCAGGGCTCATGTTCCTACTCGAGGCTCAGACCGCTAATGGGGGCATCAGGACAGCCCCACAGTCCCCTGCTGGCCCCAGCTTCCTGCCTCAACCTTCCTGTGAGGCGCTATTAAGGGTCGGGGTGGGATTCCAGAGCCCAGGTTCGTTTATAGCATTTCTGAGGCAACGGTCTCTGACGGTGCTGGGCAGCTGTGTGCCTGACTCATCCCAAAACACTTTATAAATAACCTGGGGGGGAGGAGGGATGTGGGCTGTCTGCCCCTGTGCCCCCAACACTCTGTGAACAGGTGGCAGGCACTGAGGGCCCCAGGGCTTCCTAGATGTCAGGGTAGAGCAGCCCCACTCTGGTCGGGAGCCAGGGCCAAGGATGCTGGGGGAGGGGATTGTCAACTTCTGGAGATCAGCCTTGCAGCGATTCTGAGGCCCCAAGGAGTCTTCTGCTCAGCTATGATGCTGTTAGCACCCCTGCCTTCTGTGAGGTGCACTGGGGAATTTCTGGCTGGACAAATTGAGCCAGTATAGGCTAAACTCACTGGGTGACCCAGGACAGGTCACTCCCCCTCTCTGAGTCTCAGAGCCCTCTGGTAAAATGAGAGGGTTGAGCTAGGTGAGTGCTAAGGTCCTGTCCAGCAGGTCCATTTTTGATTCTGTGTCTGGCACATTGTAGGTGTGGATGAGTGGCTAGACATTCCTGCATCACAAGATGGGTGTGAGGGGGACTGGGGGGCAGGAGGAGGGGCAGTGACCCACATCTGGAGCCCCGTGTGCTGGACAAGGAGAATCTCTCACTAGTCAGGGCTGGTGGACACTGGGAGCCTTCAACCCAAGGGCAGGCACCTGGGTTGGGGGGGAAGCAGGGTCTGAAGGGTGTGCTCAGATAGAGCCTGATTATTGTCCCTGAGGGAGAAGAGACATTTGACTTGTGTCACCACAGAAGGCCAGCTAGGACCTGGAAGGCTAATTTCAGCTCGGCGTATCCTGTGCTCTTACTGCAAGAACCTTTCTAACTTGTGAGGTAGTGAGCTCCCTGTCCCTGAATGAATGCTCTAATGTAAGGGTGTGGAGGGACGGATTCCCCACGGAGTGAAGGGCTGTAGTTCAGTAGTTCCCAGCGTGGCAGGGAATCTGGATCCCTGAAGGAGTCTGTTAATAATACAGATTCCCCAGTCCCCCCTCCCACTGTCGCCCCTACTGAGTGGGACTCCCAGGGGTGGCGGCTAGGAGTCTCTGAGCTATGTCGTCCCTACAGTTCTGTGATGCTATGGTGCTGACCTCAGAAGGTTGGGGCTGAATATATCCCAGCCCCCTTACCCTCAATGTATCGTGCCATGTGGGTTTTGAGCACTTTGCAACCACTGACACAGTGACAGTAGAGGAAGGTCAAGCAGCAACCTCAGGAGACGATGAATGTGGTCTTAATCAGTGGACTTGGCAGCCACCACAGAACCCGGACAAATGGCCCCCTTGGAGGCCATTGAAGAAACAAATGTCAGGCATCATGCTTTTGGGGGATTAAAGTGCCAAAAAGGTTTTGGGATCTATTGAGGGAAACAGAACGGAGGGCGTTCAACAAGACACTTGGCTCTGTCAGCTAGTCCAGTTCAAACCCAGCCCCTGACAAGGGGGAGCCTGGTGCATTAGGAAGAACGTGGCTACAGGCAAGTCCACAGCCCTGATCGGACTCCTTACACCCCCTCACTTGCTGTGTGACTTTGAGCTTGTCCCTTATCCTCTCTGGGTCTCTCATTTGTAAAGTGAGGGGGTTGGACTTTCAAGTCCTCCCTGATATGATGTGTTGTAATACCTCAAAAGACCAGGAGCTGGATATTTGCCTAGTTTCTGGCATCAAACGTTGTTCTGACCTGTTTTGTTGCTGTGGAATCTCTCCTCCTTCTTACTTCCCAAACGATTCCTGCCGCCTCCTTTTTAATTTCCCAGGGTCTGCTGGAAGTGTGACTGGCTTGGCCGATCAGGCAGGAAGGCCTTGCAGGAACAGAGTCAGGACAGCTGGTGGGGAGGGAAGGGGTGAACATGTAGGTGTGCTCAGGCAGTGAGGACAGACTTGGGGGCCATGCCTGGTAGGGGCTCTGAGATGAGGGACCAGGGCTGGGGAAGCCATAGGCTGCACCTCAGAGCTCGACCTACGGCCAGAAGGGGGATTCCCAGTTAATTACTGTGAAAGTCCCAAAGAGTATGAGGCCTCCCAAGAGCACAGTGGCCAAGTATTAATGTACAGGACGCTTCTGAAGACAGACCTGGATTAGGGATGGGGTGGCAAGGAGGCATTCATTCATCTCCAGAGGGCACGCCTAGGGCCAGGCATTGCATTGCACTGTTTCCAGCTCTCACACAACCCATATGAGAAGATACTGTTTGCCACAGTTTGCAGATGACGATAGCAAGGCCCAGATTAAATGATGTGCTCACAGATACACAGCTGGTGAGAGGCAGAGCAGGACTTGAACTCGGGTCCCACTGATTCTAAAGCACACATCGTGCGCCTCCTCTTCTGAGGGAGCGGCATTCTCCTAAAGCATGATGCACCCATCAGCCCAAGATTCTGCCAGTATTTACCCAAGGTCAGGGTACGAGCATGTAAGTGAACATGCATGAAGGAAATGTGATTTAGAATAAAACTGCCCTAGAGAAATTCAAAATATCCTAGGATAACCCAATACAATGTCTGGAGGGTTTGAACCTGAGGCCTGCTTGGTTGCAGGACTGATTGCTGGGGAAATGGAGGCGAAGGCATGCTGGTCCCTGGCCTTGAGCTCACATGGTGCCTGGGAAGCCAGATGCAGGATTGTTGCAACACCTGGTATTTCTGGGGAGGAGGGCATGACCTCTGTGCTGGAGGCAATCAGGGAGGCGGGGCTGCAGCTGTCTCTCAGAGCGTGAGGTGGAATTTGCGTGGCTGTTAGGAGTGGGAAAAGAGAGTTCTAGGACTTCCCTGGTGGCGCAGCGGTTAAGAATCCGCCTGCCAATGCAGGGGACACGGGTTCGAACCCTGGTCTGGGAAGATCCCACATACATGCCACGGAGTAACTAAGCCTGTGTGCCACAACTACTGAGCCTGCACTCTAGAGCCTGCAAGCCACAACTACTGAGCTCGTGTGCCACAACTACTGAAGCCCACTCTCCTAGAGCCCATGCTCTGCAACAAGAGAAGCCATAGCAATGAGAAGCCTGTGCACCACAACGAAGAGTAGCCCCTGCTCGCCGCAACTAGAGAAAGCCCGCGCTCAGCAACGAAGACCCAACACAGCCAAAAATAAATACATTTATAAAAAAAAAAAAGAGAGAGAGTTCTAGGCAGCTGGAAGAGCATAGGCAAGAGGCTCAGAGTCCTGGAAGGGTGTGTGGAGTTGGGGAAACTGGGAGCAGCGCTATGGGGCTGGAGACGGGGGTAGGTAAGAAGTGGGGCTCTGAGAGACAGGGCTAGACAGGTGAGCGGGGCCAGACTGGGGAGGGTGTGTGTCTGTGTGACTTTCTGACTTTGGCTGAGCCTGTCTCCTCAGATGTAAAATGGGAAAATTAAGGCCTTCTCTTGGTACAAGGTTGTTGTGAGATTTTAACTAGATAATGAAAATAAAATGGGTGGTACGGGGCCTGACACAGGCTCAGTAACTGGTGTTACTCTTGTGGTTGTTGTTGTTGATGATGATGATGGTAATAATAATAACTGGGCTTCCTAGTTCCCCTTTGGTCTATTCTTAACACAGCAGCAAGAGTAATGCTGTTAAAACTTGACAGATCATGTCCCTCCTCTGCTCACAAGACTCAGGGACTCCCCCAAAGCCACAGCCCTTGTACTAGTCTTCCAGCCCCTACATGACCTGACCTTCCCCTAACCTGTCTCCACACATGTCCGTCACTCTGCTTGAGCCAAACTGGCCTCTTTGCTATGCCTTGAACGTATCAAGTTACTCTTGCCCCAGGGCCTTTGCACTTGCTGCTTCTTTTTACTGGAATGCTTCTCCTCAGGTTTCCACAGGGCTCACTCCCTAGCCTCCTTTATGTCTTTACTCAAGTGTCACCTCCTCAGTGAGGTCTTTGGCTAAGCTGTCTGAAATCACAGACTGTCTCCCCTCACCCACGCCAGCACTCCTCATCTCCCTTCCCTCCTTTATATCCCTTCTCTGTATTTATCACCTTCTAACATACTATGTATTTGTATTGTTTATTGTTTGTCACTCCCATTAGAATATACGCCTCATGAGGGCAGGGCTTTTTGTCTGTTCTGTGCCCTGCTGTATCCCAGCATCTAGCTCACAACTGGTGCCCGTTAATACATGTCATTTTTATATTATCATCTCTGGAGCATGGAGGGTGGGTTGGGGTAACCTTCCCCTGCTGGGTATGGCCAGCCCATGACTGGGGCCTCCGAGCTTGCCTTGCTTCTTTGGAAAGACATTTCCTCCAGGCCTTCCTGTCTCTTCAACAGGTGCCCAGAAGCTGCAGGCTTCTAGCTGACAGCCTCATCCCTCTCTGCAGGCTTCCCCACTTATTTCAAAACACAGCCCCCTCCATTTGCTCTGGGGCTTCCTCTCTTCCAGGAAACTCAATGAGCATGGGGGCGGGTGGATGGCTCATTTCAGAGGAATTTCCCTGGTTCTGCAAGCAGCCCAGTGCCTGGGAGCCCAGGAGCCTGCATGGCCTGATTTAGATCCTGGGAGCAGGGCTCCAGCTGCAGTCCTCACATCCAGCTGGAACCCCATTCTGAGGCGTCTGCAAAACCTCCTGCCCTTGTGCATCCCCACTCCTTCTGTATTACTGGGCTGAGTCCAAGCCCGGGAGGAAGGTACCATGGTCACTTGGTCACTCCACTGGGCCAGGCTTCTGTCTGGCTGTGGATCTCAATGCAGAACTGGGGTCACAGGAGCAGAGGGGACCACCTCCCCCCTGGTCCTTCCAGCTTTCTCTTTCTGCCTGACCACAGGGCCCCTGATGAGGTACCCCCAAGGGAATCCCTGCTCACTGTGTTGGGGGGATTCTTCTGACAGCGACTTCAATTTCATAGAAACCTCTTGCAGATTCCAATTTCCTTTGGTCTTGTGTGTAAAATGACTCTAATGAGGGAGAGAAATCTAGACATATATGAGTAGCTGTAAGACAGGAGAATTTACGTATCTCAGGTGTCAGGCCTAGGAGAGCCCCTAGCGTCATGAGGCCCACCCTCCTCTTTTAAATGATGAAGAGCCTGAGGTCCCTAGAAGGACTGTGAGCTGTCAGATGTCACACAGCTGGAAGACACTGCGCTGGGACTCAAAGCTGCGTTTCCTGGCTCCTTATCCAGTGCTCTTTCCACTGCACCCCACCAGCCAGGACACTGGGACTGGAATCCAGTCTCTGACCACAGCGCCTGTGCAAGTAGCCGTCACTCCACACTGCCATCAGAAGGCCTCTTCCCCTCTAACACCGGACCCCAGCCCTCTATAATGAGGCCGTCATGCTTGTAGAGGCTCCTGGGCTTGGCTTAAGATGGGCTTATGCTGTTAGGGTGGCACCCCACTCCTTTCATTAGAAAAATGCTGCCCAACTGCAGAGCTTTCACTGGGAGGAAAGGGTTCCTGCCGCTGAGCCTAAAATCCCCAGGGATTCCTTTGATTCCATTTCACATAATCACACTCTCTCATGTCACCGGCGGTGCTTTTCCTCCCTTGTAGGCCTTCACCCCCTTAAGGTCTTGCATGTAATGATCCTATTCCACTTAGCTTGGCAAAGCCCAGAATGTGGGTCTTTTCATCTGTTATAATTAGTCCATTTCCCCTGTTCCTGCATTGTTTCAGATATTTCATCTCTGAATATCCTCCAATTTCAGAGTATCTTTCTAGAACAGTGGATGCCAAGAACCCGATGCCAAGAACCTAATTCCACAGTCGGGAAAGATCTCATTAGAAACAGACAGAGGAAGGGGCGTCCCCACTGGGCAAGAGTTGGACCCAGGTGGCCAGTAACAGGACCATCTGGAAGGTCTTCCCTCCTCCCTTCCTGGACACCCAGGGCTGCCCAGATACCAGTCTGAAGGCAGAGGGGGCTTCCCAAATGCCCTCCTGGGCACAGAGGATGGATGGAGCCCTCTCTGAGCAGGGACATAGGTTTGAATCCGTCTCCATGTCTCCTCTCTCAGCCTCCTCTCACCACCCTGGTCCAGCTTTTTAGTCATTCAGTAAACATTTATTAAGCACCTGCTACATGCCAGGCCTAGGGCTAGGCACTGGGGATACTACGGTAAACAAGAGGCACATCATCCCTACCCTCGAGAAGCTTAGGTTCTAGTGCATTGGAGTGGCAATAAATAAGCAAAGCGACAGATAGATGTGAACAGGTGAAGTGCAAGGAGGCCAAGTGCAGAGTCCAGGGAAGGAGAGTAAGAGGGGCCACCTGGAGTGGATGGTCCAGGGGGGCCTCTGAGCAGTAGCACTGAAGCTGAGACCTGAAGGTGGGAAGGACCCTGCCAAGAAAAGATGTGGGAAGGTGGGTTTCTGGAAGAAAGGACAGGATGTGCAAAGCTCCACGCAGGAAAGACCCAGAGGAGGGGAGAGATGGACGGATGGCCAGCGTGGCGTGAGCTGAGGTTGGAGGGGTGAGGCAGCCGAGACCTGGAAGGCTTTATGCATTATTGCAAGCACCTGCCTTTCCCACGGACTCACTGTGTGACCTGAGCATGTAGCTTAACTTAGTTAAGCCTATGCCATCTCTTTGGTAGGATAGAACTAGTAACTCTCCCTGTACAAACTTCTAGGAGGCATTGATGAAATCCATGGAAAACACCAGTGCCTGGTACTCGCACTGGTGCTCCATATGGGGAGCAATTCTTATTCTTATTTTCACCCCTAGTTCCTCAAGGAAAAACATCTCAACCCCTTGGCTCTTTTCCCATCCTACCGCTGTCCTCAATCCCTTCTCCTCTCAAATGTGGGGCTCTCGCCATTCCAGCAGACACTCAGACAGAACTGATCAGACTTCAGCCTTAACAAGCCCAGTTGTGTGAGCCCTGCATGTTCTAAATGCTGATGGGAGGGGAGGGGCTTCTACCCTCATTGTGGGCTGGCTCACATCCCTTCATCTCCCCTTGATTCTCTGTTCTTTCTGATCTTTAAATTGTTTCAGCAGGCACAACAAGAATATTTCTGGAATATGTGTAAAGTATAAAGAATAAGAGCACAGCGAACGCCTGTGTACTCACCACTCAATTTAAGAATAAGAACGCTGCCTTCCCATATGCAGTCTCCCTTCCCTGCCCTGGAGCTAAACCACCTTCTGGAATTTTGTGTATATCTTTCTTTTCTTTTCTTAATAGTTTGCCGCTTATGTTTATAGACCTAAGTAATGTTGTTTTAGTTTTTGCATGTTTTGGAACTTTATATAAATGCAACGACACTGTAGATATATATATTTTTAAATTGGGGTAGAGTTGTTTTACAATGTTGTGTTAGTTTCTACTGTACAGTGGAGTTACTTGTGTTATACAGCAGGTTCTTATTAGTTATCTATTTTGTACATATTAGTGTATACATGTTAACCCCAATCTCCCAATTCATCCCACCACGACCACCACCACCACTTTCCTCCCTTGGTGTCCATATGTTTGTTCTCTACATCTGTGTCTCTATATCTGCCCTGCAAACCGGTCCATCTGTACCATTTTTCTAGGTTCCACATATATGCATTAATATACGATATTTGTTTTTCTCTTTCTGACTTACTTCATTCCATATGACAGTCTCTAGATTCATCCACGTCTCTACAAATGACCCAATTTCGTTCCTTTTTATGGCTGAGTAATATTCCATTGTATACATGTACCACATCTTCTTTATCCATTTGTCTGTCGACGGGCATTTAAGTTGCTTCTATGACCTGGCTATTGTAAATAGTGCTGCAATGAACATTGGGGTGCACGTGTCTTTTTGAATTATGGTTTTCTCTGGGTATATGCCCAGTAGTGGGATTGCTGGGTCATATGGTAATTCTATCTTTAGTTTTTTAAGGAACCTCCATACTGTTCTCCATAGTGGCTGTATCCATTTACATTCCCACCAACAGTGCGAGAGGGTTCCCTTTTCTCCACACCCTCTCCAGCATTTGTTGTTTGTAGATTTTCTGATGATGCCCATTCTAACTGGTGTGAGGTGATACCTCATTGTAGTTTTGATTTGCATTTCTCTAATAATTAGTGATGTTGAGCAGCTTTTCATGTGCTTCTTGGCTATCTGTGTGTCTTCTTTGGAGAAATGTCTATTTAGGTCTTCTGCCCATTTTTGGATTGGGTTGTTTGTTTTTTTAATATTGAGCTGCATGAGCTGTTTATATATTTTGGAGATTAATCCTGTGTCTGATGATTCATTTGCAAATATTTTCTCCCATTCTGAGGGTTGTCTTTTCGTCTTGTTTGTAGTCTCCTTTGCTGTGCAAAAGCCTTTAAGTTTCAGTAGGTCCCATTTGTTTATTTTTGTTTTTATTTCCATTACTCTAGGAGGTGGATCAAAAAAAGATCTTACTGTGATTTATGTCAAAGAGTGTTCTTCCTATGTTTTCCTCTAAGAGTTTTATAGTGTCCGGTCTTACATTTAGGTCTCTAATCCATTTGGAGTTTATTTTTATATATGGTGTTAGGGAGTGTTCTAATTTCATTCTTTTACATGTAGCTGTCCAGTTTTCCCAGCACCACTTATTGAAGAGACTGTCTTTTCTCCATTGTATATCCTTGCCTCCTTTGTCGTAGATTAGTTGACCATAGGTGCGTGGGTTTGTCTCTGGGTTTTCTATCTTGTTCCATTGACCTATGTTTCTGTTTTTGTGCCAGTACCATATTGCCTCGATTACTGTAGCTTTGTAGTATAGTCTGAAGTCAGGGAGTCTGATTCCTCCAGCTCCATTTTTTTCCCTCAAGACTGCTTTGGCTATTCAGAGTCTTTTGTGTCTCTATACAAATTTTAAGATTTTTTGTTCTAGTTCTGTAAAAAATGCCATTGGTAATTTGATAGGGATTGCATTGAATCTGTAGATTGCTTTGGGTAGTATAGTCATTTCACAATATTCATTCTTCCAATCCAAGAACATGGTATATCTCTCCATCTGTTGGTATCATCTTTAATTTCTTTCATCAGTGTCTTATAGTTTTCTGCATACAGGTCTTTTGTCTCTCTAGGTAGGTTTATTCCTAGGTGTTTTATTCTTTTTGTTGCAGTGGTAAATGGGAGTGTTTCCTTAGTTTCTCCTTCAGATTTTTCATCTTTAGTGTATAGGAATGCAAGAGATTTCTGTGCATTAATTTTGTATCCTGCAACTTTACCAGATTCATTAATTAGCTCTAGTAGTTTTCTGGTGGCATCTTTAGGATTCTCTATGTATAGTATCATGTCATCTGCAAACAGTGACAGTTTTACTTCTTCTTTTTCAATTTGTATTCCTTTTATTTCTTTTTCTTCTCTGATTGCCGTGGCTAGGACTTCCAAAACTATGTTGAATAATAGTGGTGAGAGTGGACATCCTTGTCTTGTTCCTGATCTTAGAGGAAATGCTTTCAGTTTTTCACCATTGAGAATGATGTTTGCTGTGGGTTTGTCATATACGGCCTTTATTATGTTGAGGTAGGTTCCCTCTATGCCCATTTTCTGGAGAGTTTTTGTCATAAATGGGTGCTGAATTTTGTCAAAAGCTTTTTCTGCATCTATTGAGAGGATCATATGGTTTTTCTTCTTCAATTTGTTAATATGGTGTATCACATTGTTTGATTTGCGTATATTGGAGAATCCTTGCATCCCTGGGGTAAATCCCACTTGATCATGGTGTATGATCCTTTTAATGTGTTGTTGGATTCTGTTTGCTAGTATTTTGTGGAGGATTTTTGCATCTATATTCATCAGTGATATTGGTCTGTAATTTTCTTTTTTTGTAGTATCTTTGTCTAGTTTTGGTTTCAGGGTGATGGTGGCCTCATAGAATGAGTTTGAGAGTGTTCCTTCCTCCGCAATTTTTTGGAAGAGATTGAGAAGGATGGGTGTTAGCTCTTCTCTAAATGTTTGATAGAATTCACCTGTGAAGCCATCTGGTCCTGGACTTTTGTTTGTTGGAAGATTTTTTTTTTTTTTTTTTTTTTTTTAATGAGGATCTTGAATCAGATGCGTATGTTTGATTGATTGATTGATTGATTGATTTTGGCTGTGTTGGGTCTTCGTTTCTGTGCGAGGGCTTTCTCCAGTTGTGGCAAGCGGGGGCCACTCTTCATCGCGATGCGCGGACCTCTCTCCTTGCGGAGCACAGGCTCCAGACGCGCAGGCTCAGCAGTTGTGGCTCACGGGCCCAGCCGCTCTGCGGCATGTGGGATCTTCCCAGGCCAGGGCTCGAACCCGTGTCCCCTGCATTAGCAGGCAGATTCTCAACCACTGCGCCACCAGGGAAGCCCTTGTTGGAAGATTTTTAATCACAGTTTCAATTTCATTACTTGTGATTGGTCTGTTCATATTTTCTATTTCTTCCTGGTTCAGTCTTGGAAGCTTATACCTTTCCAAGAATTTGTCCTTTTCTTCCAGGTTGTCCATTTTATTGGCATAGAGTCGCTTGTAGTAGTCTCTTAGTATGCTGTGTATTTCTGCAGTGTCTGTTGTAACTTCTCCTTTTTCATTTCTGATTTTATTGATTTGAGTCCTCTCCCTCTTTTTCTTGATGAGTCTGGCTAATGGTTTATCAATTTTGTTTATCTTCTCCAAGAACCAGCTTTTAGTTTTATTGATCTTTGCTATTGTTTTCTTTGTTTCTATTTCATTTATTTCTGCTCTGATCTTTATGATTTCTTTCCTTCTGCTAACTTTGGGTTTTGTTTGTTCTTTCTCTAGTTCCTTTAGGTGTAAGGTTAGATTGTTTATTTGAGATTTTTCTTGTTTCTTGAGGTAGGCTTGTATAGCTATAAACTTCCCTCTTAGAACTGCTTTTGCTGCATCCCATAGGTTTTGGATCATCGTGTTTTCATTGTCATTTGTCTCTAGGTATTTTTTGATTTCCTCTTTGATTTCTTCAGTGATCTCTTGGTTATTTAGTAGTATATTGTTTAGCCTCCATGTGTTTGTGTTTTTTACGTTTTTTTCCCTGTAATTGATTTCTAATCTCATAGTGTTGTGGTCAGAAAAGATGCTTGATACGATTTCAATTTTCTTAAATTTACTGAGGCTTGATTTGTGACCGAAGATGTGATCTATCCTGGAGAATGTTCTGTGCGCACTTGAGAAGAAAGTGTAATCTGCTGTTTTAATGTCCTATAAATATCAATTAAATCTATCTAGTCTATTGTGTCATTTAAAGCTTCTGTTTCCTTATTTATTTTCATTTTGGATGATCTGTCCATTGGTGTAAGTGAGGTGTTAAAGTCCCCCACTATTATTGTGTTACTGTCGATCTCCTCTTTTATAGCTGTTAGCAGTTGCCTTATGTATTGAGGTGCTCCTATGTTGGGTGCACATATATTTATAATTGTTATATCTTCTTCTTGGATTGATCCCTTGATCATTATGTAATGTCCTTCCTTGTCTCTTGTAGCATTCTTTATTTTAAAGTCTATTTTATCTGATATGAGTATTGCTACTCCATCTTTCTTTTGATTCCATTTGCATGGAATATCTTTTTCCATCCCCTCACTTTCACTCTGTATGTGTCCCTAGGTCTGAAGTGGGTCTCTTGTAGACAGCATATATATGGGTCTTGTTTTTGTATCCATTCAGCAAGCCTGTGTCTTTTGGTTGGAGCATTTAATCCATTCACGTTTAAGGTAATTATTGATATGTATGTTCCTATTACCATTTTCTTAATTGTTTTGGGTTTGTTTTTATAGGTCCTTTTCTTCTCTTGTGTTTCCCACTTAGAGAAGTTCCTTTAGCATTTGTTGTAGAGCTGGTTTGGTGGTGCTGAATTCTCTTAGCTTTTGCTTGTCTGTAAAGCTTTTGATTTCTCCATCGAATCTGAATGAGATCCTTGCTGGGTAGAGTAATCTTGGTTGTAGGTTCTTCCCTTTCAGCACTTTAAGTATATCATGCCACTCCCTTCTGGCTTGTAGAGTTTCTGCTGAGAAATCAGCTGTTTACCTTATGGGAGTTCCCTTGTATGTTATTTGTCATTTTTCCCTTGCTGCTTTCAATAATTTTTCTTTGTCTTTAATTTTTGCCAATTTGATTACTATGTGTCTTGGTGTGTTTCTCCTTGGTTTTATCCTGTATGGGACTCTCTGTGCTTCCTGGACTTGGGTGGCTATTTCCTTTCCCATGTTAGGGAAGTTTTCGACTATAATCTCTTCAAATATTTTCTCGGGTCCTTTCTCTCTCTCTTCTCCTTCTGGGACCCCTATAATGCGAATGTTGTTGAGTTTAATGTTGTCCCAGAGGTCTCTTAGGCTGTCTTCATTTCTTTTCATTCTTTTTTCTTTTTGCTGTTCTGCAGCAGTGAATTCCACCATTCTGTCTTCTAGGTCACTTATCCGTTTTTCTGCCTCAGTTATTCTGCTATTGATTCCTTCTAGTGTAGTTTTCATTTCAGTTATTGTACTGTTCATCTCTGTTTGTTTGTTCTTTAATTCTTCTAGGTCTTTGTTAAACATTTCTTGCATCTTCTCGATCTTTGGTTCCACTCTTTTTCCGAGGTCCTGGATCATCTTCACTATCATTATTCTGAATTCTTTTTCTGGAAGGTTGCCTATCTCCACTTCATTTAGTTGTTTTTCTGGGGTTTTATCCTGTTTCTTCATCTGATACATAGCCCTCTGCCTTTTCATCTTGTCTATCTTTCTGTGAATGTGGTTTTTGTTCCACAGGCTGCAGGATTGTAGTTGTCATGTGCCTTTTTAATTCAACATTTTTTGTCTGAAATTCATGCATGCTGTTACTGCTATATAGTATTCCATTGTAGGAATAGATCATGATTTAATTATTCATTTTCCAGCCTAAGAAAGTTGGGTTGTTTTCAGTTTTTTTCTTTTACAAACAGTGCTGCTATGAACACTCCCATTCATAACTGAACACAGATACGCCATGGTATAAATCTAGTAGTGGAATTGCTGGAATTATATGGGATCATGCTAAATTATTTTCCAACAATATAGAATATATATTCTAATGTAATACAGAAGTGTCCTCTTTGCTCTGCAGCTGCTCAATACCTGCTTTGTGAGTCCTTATAATTTTTGCTCATCTAGAGGGTGTTATCTCATCATGTTCCCCCTTGGTTTTCTGGTGTCTTTACCAATGCAGCTATATTTGGCTTTGCTGAGGTTGAGGTTAGTTACTCTCTCCTCTTCAGAATCTGTTTCTATGCCAACCTCTATCCTTCTTGCTTATGGCAGAGGATACAAGCTTCCTTCCCTCTCAAACCTGGTCCTTTTCTCTCTCCTTTATGATCCCATTCCTTCCTTGCTTTCCTCTCATCTTCAGCATCCCTCTATTTATGATTTCCAGATTTTTAAAATGAGTAGTGTGGCAGACATATTGGTCACATACCCAGTCACTTGCTATTTTCAACCTCTTCTTCTGGCCTCCCTCCTCCTGTAGAGTCTGAAAACGCCAGAAACTTTCCTGGCTTCCCTTGCAGCTAGAAGTGACCATGTGACCCAGTCTGGCCCATGAGATATAAGGGGACTTCTGGTAGGAGGCTTCTGGGAAATATTTTTGAAGATTAATTTCTCTGGGACAAGGAAGTAAGCTCTCCCCCTTCCTGCCTGCCATGGATATTTATATATGAGAACATGATGTTTGGAGTTGCAGCAGCCATCTTGCAACTAGGAGGCAATAAGTCTGAGGATGAGAAACCAGTGTGCTTAGGATGTTGTAGAGAAAGGATGGACAAAGCCTGGGTTCTTGGGGACTTTGCTGAGCCACTGAGCTAATCCTGGCGCTCCCCCCCTCCAGACTTCTTGTTATGTTAATTTAATGTCTTTATTGATCAAACCATGTTAGTAGGATAATCTTTTTGCAGCCTAAACATCCTGACTGATAGGGGTGTCTTTGTGTGGATTTCTCCTCTTGATTTTTTTCTGTTTTGTTCACTAGCTCCTTTTGTGCTCCTCCAAACTGCACTCTAAAGATTCAAAATGTAATTCCTGCCACTCCAGTTGCTCTTGAACTTTCTATAATACTTGACACTGTTCATCTATCCTCCGGAGGACTTTGCCTCCTGGGGCTTCTGTGATGCTCCAGAGTCCTGGGTCTTCCTTCTCTTTTATTTTTCTGGAGGCCCCGCTGGGATTCCTGCCTTCCTTCTCTTCTTCTTGCACTGACTCCTTCTCACCATGAACTACCCTTGCTGAACACCTGCTACAGACTAGGAGCCAAACTTGGCTCTTTCCAGAGGTCATTTTATTTACTGCTTAAAAAAATCCTGTGACTTAGGTATTATTATCCCCACTTCACACATATGGAACCTAGGCTCTGAGAGGTTAATTAACTTGCCCAAGTCTACCCAGTTAGTAAGTGACATGGCTGGGATCTGAACGGAGGTATCTTCGACTTTAATTGTACCATCTTGCCCAAGGCTAGATAGACAGGTCCCTTTCTCATAGCTCTCTGTATCCCCTTTCCCAAGGTCAAGTGACCCATTCTTATGGCATCAACTATACTTTTATAGAGAGACCTCTCAAGTCTTAACCTATAGTCTTGCACTATCTCCTTGGTCCTAAAAAAATCACTGAAGCTTCTCCTATCATTTTCATCTGACATGTATAGAGTTACCTAATCTGCCTTTGTGATTTCTGACCATGGCATCTCCCAGCCACGGAGATGGATGGACGGTCCTGCATCCTCTTTGTCTCCCCCTCCCTTCCTCATCTCATGTATTCAGTCAGAAGCAGCAGCCTATAATGACTTCATTTAAAATGTTTCTTGAATTTGTCCCTTTGCCCTCATTCCTGGGCAGTGACCCATGCCCATCTGGTGTAGCACAATAGCTTCCTTCCTGCTCTTCCTGCTTCAGCCCCTCCCTTCTCATCCATCCTTGGGATGCTCCCAGGTGACCTATTCTGGTACATTGCTTTCCTTATGCCCCTCACTGTTTTGGCTCCCTCGCAGACTCCCCATTTCCTCGCTTTCATGGCTGTTCATTATCTGGCTCAAGCCTTGTTTCTCTACAGAGTAGTTCAAATCAGCCAGCGTGGTCTGCTGTTTCAGATATACCTTCCCCTTCCTTAACTTCCAGCTGCCCATTTGTCCAACCCTGCCTTACCTCCTCCTCTAAGTGTCAAATGCCTTGTCTTTCAGAAATCACCTCTGGTCCCTTGGGCCAGGGGAAGACTCCAGTCATCAGACCACTGGGGTCTCTGCCTCCTCAGATTTCCCATAACACTCACTGCCTGAATGTATCACTGGGGCACCTGTCAGTTGCTCACTGTGTCATGGTGCCTAAGCCGGGTTTCCCAAACAAGACTGTAAAATCCTTTATGATTGGAACCATGCCTCTCCTTGCCTGAGGCTCAGTGTCGGGGGACTGAATGGAGACAGTCCCTTTCCTGTAAGCCAGCCCACCTCCTGTACAAACATTGATGGAGCATCTACTATGTTCCAGGTACTATTCTGAACACTGAGAATGCAGCTGAGGAGACAAAGTTCCTTCCCTCAAGGGGCTTATGGTCTAATAAGAAAGACAGATAAATACATTTTAGAAAGTGATTGTTTGTAGGGCAAGTATAAGGTGCTCATAGTAGGGGCACCTAACCATGACTAAAGTGCCAGGGAAGGCTTCCCCAAGAAAGTAAATTTTATTTTTTGTTTTAGTTTTTACAGGTCTCAATTTTTTATTATTAGAATCAACAAAGAATAACATTTCAATAAATATAATCAGAATAAACAAAATGCAGGGAAAAAGAAAATAAAAACTCTATTACCCGGGCTTCCCTGGTGGCGCAGTGGTTGGGAATCTGCCTGCTAGTGCGGGGGACACGGGTTCAAGCCCTGGTCTGGGAAGATCCCACATGCCACGGAGCAGCTGGGCCCGTGAGCCACAACTACTGAGCCTGCGCGTCTGGAGCCTGTGCCCCGCAACGGGAGGGGCCGCGATAGTGAAAGGCCCGCGCACCGCGATGAAGAGCGGTCCCCGCACCGCGATGAAGAGTGGCCCCCACTTGCCGTAACCAGAGAAAGCCCTCGCACGAATCGAAGACCCAACACAGCCAAAAATAAATAAATAAATAAATAAAGTAGCTATAAAAAAAAAAAAAAAAAAAAAAAAAAAAACTCTATTACCCAAGGAAGTGAATTTTAAATTGGAACCTGAAGAGATTTATCCAGGTGAAGAGGAGGGAAAGAACATTCCAGGCAGAGCACAGATGAAGGTTCAGAAGTGATGCAGAACGTAGCACATTTGAGGGACTGAAAAATAAAAGTCACGCATGGCTGTGGTTGGCATGGAGAGTGTAGGGAGAGAGGTGGTGGAAAGGGCTGGGAGGGATAAGCAGGGGGCCACATGGGCTGGACCCAGGAGAAATAAGAGCCAGGGTGTTGTGGCCTTGGTGAAGAGAGTGTGATACTTTTTAAGGAAGGAAGCTATAGATACAGGGAAATATCAGGGGGTACAGAAGGAGGACTAGATGACAAGGAGGCAGGGAATGGTGAATTGGCTGGCAGCATTCTGAAGAGTGTGGAAACATTCCAATCACTGGAACCTGCCCTGTGACCTGGCCAGTGGTCAGGAATTCCAAAAGCTGTATAGGAGTCTACCAGCCAAAGCATGACGCAATCAAAGCCATGAGAAGGTGTGTATAAAGCCCTGTGTTGGAGGGGGATGCTTCAAGAAAGCCCTCCTGGGACTGATGGGCTTGGAGATGCATCTAAAAGGTGGGATTCATAGTGCTGAGTGGGTGGGCTCAGGACAGTATTCTCTCCTTCCTGCCAGTGCCCAGTGCCAGCCTTTGGCTAATGACCTCTGGCTCGGGGCTCACAGTGGCTGTTACCCTGGAGGAAGCGCCTCTGCTTCTCCTTCCACAGCAGGAGCTGTCCTTGGGAGGATGGCGTGGGCAAAGACCACTTCCTCGACACCTACTTCCTCCCCAGGCTCTACCAGCCTCAGCAAATAGCTACTTTCTCTCCAACGCAATTGGACCAATTTGTCCAAACATGCATAGCCAATAAGTGGCTCTGAACTGAGGTCTTTATCTATTGTAGCACCTCCCCCACTGTCCAGAATAATTTTGTATCATCTACAAAATAAAATTTTCATTTATATTTATTCCTTCCCAAAGAACAAATCAGATGTAAAATGATCAGTTCTAACACTATCTCAGAGAAACCCTGCTTCTTTCTCTTCGTCTTCCAGAGAATTTTGCTTTAATTAATTCAACAAATTTATTGTCAGACATTATTCCAGGCATTTGGGATACATCAGTGAACATAACAAAGACCACTGCCCAAGCTTACAATTTAGCAGGCAAGACAAACAGAAGACATAATGAATAGATATATTGTTTGCTAGCAAAGGTGATGAATGCAATGGAAACAGAACAAGAAGGGGAACAAAATAAAGAAGTTTTTTTATTCCCACGAGCCAACTTACCTTAGTGGGCAGGAGGATAGAGAGGATGAGACAGAAGGAAGAGATAGGACAGGGCTTCGGTTTTTTGTTTTGTTTTTTTTAAAATGTGGATCTATTTTATTTAATTTATTTTTTGTAGGTATTTTATTTTCTATTGAGGTATAGTTGATTTACAATATTATACTAATTTCAAGTATACAACATACTGATTCAAAAAATTTTAGATTATACTCCATTTAAAATTTTTATAAGATATTGGCTATATTTCTTGTGCTGTACAATATATCCTGTAGCTTTCTTATTTTATACATAGTAGTTTGTGTAAAAAACTCTTAATCCCCTATGCCTATTATGCCCCTCTCCCCTTTCCTCTCCCCATTGGTAACCACTGGTTTGTTCTCTATATCCGTGAGTTGATTTCTGTTTGTTTTTTTAAACAAATTTATTTATTTATTTATTTATTTTTAGCTGCATTGGGTCTTTGTTGCTGAGCTCGGGCTTTTCTCTAGTTGCGGTGAGCGGGGGCTACTCTTCCTTGCAGTGTGTGGGCTTCTCATGGCAGTGGCTTCTCTTGTTGCAGAGCATGGGCTCTAGGCGTGAGGGCTTCAGTAGTTGTGGCCTGCAGGGTCTAGAGCGCAGGCTCAGTAGTTGTGGCGCTCGGGCTTATTTGCTCTGCAGCATGTGGGATCTTCCCGGACCAGGGCTTGAACCCGGGTCCCCTGTACTGGCAGGTGGATTCTTCACCACTGCACCACCAGGGAAGTCCCTGATTTCTGTTTTGTTATATTCATTCATTTGTTTTAGTTTTTAGGTTCTAGTATAGGTGATAACATATGGTATTTGTCTTTCTCTGTCTGACTTATTTCACTAACCATAATACCCCCCGGGTCCAGCCATGGCAATATTTCATTCTTTTTTATGGCTGAGCAGTATTCCATTGTATATGTATGCCACATCTTCTTTATCCATTCACTTGTTGATGGGCACTTAGGTTGCTTCCATATCTTGGCTCTCATAAATAATGCTGCTGTGAACATTGGGGTGCATGTATCTTTTCAAATTAGTGCTTTGTTTTCTTCAGTTATATACCCCGGAGTGGAATTGCTGGATTATATGGTAGTTCTATTTTTAGTCTTTTGTGGAACCTCCATACAGCTTTCCATGGTGGTTGCAGGACAGGGCTTCTGTTTTTCGCTATAAACCCTTGTCCCTGGTTGGAATTTTAAACTAATTGCATGTATTACTTTGATAAAAATAAAAATTAAGTTCAAATAGTGCTGTAATTATATTGGTGTGTGAGGGTAGCAGGGTGAGCTAAGTTCTCTTTTGTCACTGCAGAAAACAGGACAAGGTTTCTAAAGTTAATAAATCAAGAAATAGAACTGCAGGCATATCATTTAGCAAAGTAAACTTCTGAAAAATCAGAATTCAAAGCAGAAATAGCTAAAAGAGTGAAAAGTCATTTCTTCTGAAGAAATGACTAGAGGTAGGAAGGCGTAAGATAGAGTAGGCAGGGGACTCTTGCCTTTTATTATAAGCCTTTCAGTATGTTTGGATTTTTATTTATTTATTTATTTATTTTTGGCTGTGCTGGGTCTTCGGTTCGTGCGAGGGCTTTCTCTAGTTGCGGCAAGTGGGGGCCACTCTTCATCGCGGTGCGGGGACCGCTCTTCATCGCGGTGCGCGGGCCTTTCACTATCGCGGCCCCTCCCGTTGCGGGGCACAGGCTCCAAACGCGCAGGCTCAGCAGCTGTGGCTCACGGGCCCAGCTGCTCCGTGGCATGTGGGATCTTCCCAGACCAGGGCTCGAACCCGTGTCTCCTGCATTAGCAGGCAGATTCTCAACCACTGCGCCACCAGGGAAGCCCATGTTTGGATTTTTAAAATTATAGTCATGTGTTACTTTCACAAATAAAAAAAAAAACCGCATCCTACTGAGCCCTGGGAAGTCCACAGAGGGGTGTCTTGGGGGCTTCTATAGGGCGTGAGGGGGTGGGAGAGTAGGTAAGTTCTGCCCCCTTTCATGCAAATCCACTTTCTTTGATTTTTTTTTTATACCTGACTTTCATGCAAGGTTTTGTTTGAACAAAAGTTTCTGCAGCTGAAATTGGTTTGAGCTCCATGATCCCTTTCGGCTCTCATAATTAACGATGCTTTATAAGCATCTATTACCCTTATGCTTATGCCTATGTACTTCCTCAAAGAATTTCTATGACTTAGAAGCCTTGCAGTCTCACCCCAGTTGGCTATGGTTTGAAGTGACCGGTGAGTTCGTGGCCAGTTTGCTTGGTATGGAGGTGAGGCCCTGCAGTCGATAGCTGCTCCTGCAGAGGACCTCTGGAGCCACTCTCAGAGCAGGGGTTCTTTGGGAATTCTGCCGGGCCTCCAGCACGGTGGCGATCATAATGAGAGGGATGCGCTGTAGCTAATAGTCCCAGTATCTGCGGCGGTTTCTCCTGGGGTAGCTGTGAATTCTTATAGAAACTTGCCTCCCACTCCACGTCCTATAAAAGAGAAAGGAAGAGAGAGAGAGGGAGAGAGAGAGAGATGGAGAGAGGCTATGAACGAAAAAAGGGAGGCAACCCCCCATGAGCTTAGTCACCTCCTAGTGACTCCACCTACAGACATGTGTCATGGTCTGCCTGCTCTGATACTATTTTTAGGGCAGGTCCCTTCCATTCATGTTTCTAGGGCCTTTGCAATCATCCCTGTTGCTGCCTGGCAGCTGCTTTCCTGAGTTTGAAGTTCCAGAGGTGCTGTGTTTCCAGGAAACTTTCATGCCTTCTTGCCTTTTCACACTGTGTTCCTTCATCTGCTGTCCGGGGATATGACACTAATCCTTGAAGTCCAAGCTCAAATGTCATGTAGCTTGTAAAACTTTTTCTGGACCCCAACTCCGAAGAAACTGTCTTCACCTTAACACTTATCACAGAGCCTGGCCATCACTTGATTATAGTTTGGTGTCCTTGAGGGGTTTAAAACATCCCATGGTCATCTTTCTGTCTGGCATACAGTGGGTTTTTAGCGTCTGCTCACTGAATTAAATAAAAGCATGCTTGCTATTATTTTCTGTGCTTTAGGAAAACTTGCTTGGCCTGGAAGAAACTTTGCTGTGGGAGGATCTTTAGCAAGCATCTAAATAAATCTTTTCCCATTGTCCTCTTGAAAGACCAGATTTGGAAGAGTAGGCTACACTTGGAGGGATCCTGTCTGGGGAGGGAGACTTGTTGAGAACTGAGGCTCAGAGAGATTGAGACTTACTGATGATCACGTAGTGAACAGCAGAAGCCAGAGGTTGAAACCCATGTCATATGACTCCAGGGACACGGTTTCCTACCGCACAGTTCCTCGTAGTCTCCACAGTGTGCTCTGAGATGACACCATTTAAGACTTTTCAGACCACAATTTTCCCCCCAAGCATTCATGCAATTGTTTTCCTTCCAGACCCAAGTGCTGAGAATCTCTATCACCCTCCTGCTTTTTCTTCATTTCCCTGAGATTTGCTAGCTCTTTCCCTGTCTCCCCTGCAGTCTGTAGGAGTTCATTTCCCTCTCATCTCTTTGCAGGTATCGTGATTTCCAAATCTCTCAGTTGGTTTCTTTTTCTGGCTGTGGTCCTTTTTGGGGAGACTTTCCAATGCAGCCGAAGATTAGAGGATGATAACACTGAATTAGTTAGTGGATCTCCTTTGATGTTATTTTGTGGGCAAACATTAATTTATGACAAAAACATCAAAGAGCTAGGCTCTTGCATACAACTGGTTTGTCCCAAGGCAGCTGGGTAATAATGATCAGTCAGATTAAATCTCAGCATCTTCTCCTGCCTCCAGAGTTAAAGCCCAAATGACTGGAGTGTGGGAACATCCCATCCTGTAGTATCCCATCACAGCCTCAAGTTAGCACAGTATGAAACTCTCCTCACTCCGAATGTGGATCTCTCGCCATAGCCTCCCCTTTGATGCCTCCAAGACTTGAGGTCTGTCAAGACTGTTAGAACAACCCTGGAGGCAATGTAGTGATAAAAGGCTGGGGCTGTTAATGTCTTTTTCCAGTCAGAGGAGCTGGATATTAGAAGGGATCCTTCATCTTTGCGTGGATGAGCTCAAGGTTCTCTCTAGAGTCCTAGTCCTGTAATTTCAGTGGTAAGGAGAACTCTCCTTGGGCTATACGGGAAGGTGCCAGCACCATGCTTGGCACATAGCAAACTCTCCATACATAATGGTTGAATGTACTTGTTGAGAAAGGTCATGAAGCATGAAAGTCTATGGCTAGTTGAAGAGGAATAAGGTGTAGAGCTCAGGTCTTTGCTTACACTACAAAACCTCCTAACCCACTTATGTCTGTGGCCTTTACTCTGCTTCTTCCACTGTATCTGTGGTGGAAAATTGTCTGTGCTCCTTTCCAGAGCCACCCCTTCCATGTTTGCCCATCCTCTGCTGACCTCTTAAGGGCTTGCTTCTGCAATTAACCCTCTCTTTTCTGAGCCATCAATGTTTCCCTCTCTAGTAGATTATTCCTATCAGCAAACAGCAAGCTCTAATGTCTCCCGTCTTCGAAGAACCTCCTCGGCTTCTTCTTCTCCCTGAAGCCACCGTGCTACTTTTCACTCTCCTTTACAGCAAAATGTCTCTAAATAGTTGTCTACGCTCCCAGTATCTCTACTTCCTCTCCTCCATTCTGACTCTCAAACCCACTTTAATCAGAATTTCATCCCCATACTCCACTAAAACAGCTCTTATCAAGGTCACCAGTGACCTTGCTGCCAAGTCCAGTGGTCATTTCTCAGTCCTCATGTTATTCTACATGTAAGCAGCACTCCACGTGGATGGTAAGGCTCTGTTACCAGGTTTTTGCTTGGCTCCAGGACATCACTCTCTCTTGGGTCTCCTCCTACTTCATTGGCCACTCTTCTCAGAATCCTCTGTCTTCCCAACCTGTAAGTAACGAAGTACCCAGGATAGGCTCTTTATTTTATTTTATTTTAAAAATATCTTTATTGGAGTATAATTGCTTTACAATATTGTGTTAGTTTCTGCTGTATAACAAAGTGAATATATGTATCCATACATCCCCATATCCCCTCCCTCTTGCACCTCCCTCCCACCCTCCCTATCCCACCCCTCTACGTTGTCACAAAGCATCGAGCTGATCTCCCTGAGTTATGAAGCAGCTTCCCACTAGCAATCCATTTTACATTTGGTAGTGTATATATGTCAGTGCTACTCTTTCACTTCGTCCCAGCTTCCCCTTCCCGCTCTGTGTCCTCAAGTCCGTTCTCTACGTCTGCGTCTTTATTCCTGCCCTGCCACTAGGTTCATCAGTACCATTTTTTTAGATTCCATATATATGTGTTAGCATACGGTATTTGTTTTTCTCTTTCTGACTTATTTCACTCTGTATGACAGACTCTAGGTCCATCCACCTCATTACAAATAACTCAGTTTCGTTCCTTTTTATGGCTGAGTAATATTCTATTGTATATATGTGCCACATCTTCTTTATTCATTCATCTGTTGATGGACATTTAAGTTGCTTCCATGTCCCGGCTATTGTAAATAGTGCTGCAATGAACATTGTGGTACATGTCTCTTTTTGAATTATGGTTTTCTCAGGGTATATATATGCCCAGTAGTGGGATTGCTGGGTCATATGGTAATACTATTTTTAGTTTTTTAAGGACCCTCCATACTGTTCTCCATAGTGGCTGTATCAGTTTACATCAGGATCAGTTCTTAAACATTTTTTTCTAGCTATACTCACTTCCTAGATAATTTCATCTAGACCCATGGTTTTAAATACCATTCACATACTGATGACTCCTGAAGTTATATTTCCAGCCCTCTACCTCTCCCCTGAACCCCAACTTCCTACTCTACTAAGGTGTATAACGTGCATATCAAACTTCCATCCTAAATCAACTAAGCACATCCAAACTCTGTATTCCCCATTCCTACTCAGCCCTTAGTCTTCCTCCCTCAGTAAATAGCAACTCCTTTCTTCCAGTGGCTGAGACTTCAAAACTCGGAATCATCTTTAACTCTCTTTCATACTGCAACCTCAATCTATCTATAGGTCCTTTCAGCGTTACCTCCAAGTTGTATCTAGAGTCTGGCCACTTCTCACCCCACTGCTCCTACCCTAATCTAAGCCACCACCGTATCTCGCCTGGACTACTCTAACAGCCTCCTGATTGGCCTCACTGCTTCTATCCTTGCCTCCCTGCCAACCCTAGCATCCAGAGTAATCTTCTAAAAACTACAATTAGATAATACCACGCCTCTACTCTAAATCTTCTAAGGCTTGCCATCTCACTTCCTGAGTGGAATCCAAAATCCTTATGAGGGCCTACAAGTCATATAAAACCTGGCTCCTGCTACCTCTCTGATTTCAGCTCCCATCTCTCTTCCCCTGGCCCACTCCAGTCTAGCTACACTGGTCTCCCTGCTATTCTTTGAACACGCCAAGCCCACTCCTTTCTCGGAGCCCTTGTACTCTGTCCTCTAAGCTTTGTCACTCTTCCCTCACATACCTGCATGTTAAATTCTCTCACTTCCTTCAGGCCTCTGCCCAAATTTCACCTTAACAAAAAAACTTGCCCTGACTATTTTTTCTGAAATACCCCCTCCCCCCGTCACTCTCTCTCATTACCATGCTTTACTTTACTTCTTAGTGATGATTACAACTTGACATATTTTATACTATTTGCTAATCTGATATTGATTGTTACCCCACTAATATAAATTCAATAAGAACAAAGTCTTTGTGCATTTAGTCGTCGCTGTATCCCAAGCTCCTAGAAAAGTGCCTGATACATAGTAGGTGTTCAACAAATATACATAGAATGAATGGATTGGTTGAATGCACTCATCCAGATGTCTTGTCTTCAAGTGAAGAGAGTGGTTTCCAGATAGTTGTCTAATTCATATGATCAAAACCACGTGTGAGGAACTGGGAGAGGTGTACATGGAGATCATCAGATGTGCATTTATTTATTACCAGAGACCACCATGGGATTCACAGATATTTTCAGGTTGCTCCTTGATGCCAAATCATTTGCTGGACTATAAGGTGAAATGAAAATCTGCCTTTAACTTCTTTGGCATGTCATTATCCTTGGGGACTCAGTGTGTTCATCTGTGAAATAGGCAGCTGGAGATGTGGGTATATTCTGCCAATTTATAGTCTACAGTGTGCTGGAGGGAGGCGGTTCAGCTGGGAGGATCAACCACACACGCTCTGGAGCTTGACTGCCTGTGCTTGAATCCTGCCTCTGTTCCTTACAGGCCACACGACCTTAGGTAACTCACTCAGTTTCCTCATTTGTAAAGTGGGAATAATAAAATGATAATAATAGCATTTAGTTCAAAGAGTAATTGTGAGGATTATATAAGATAATACATGTAGAGCATGTAGGATATGGTCTGGCACACAAGTGCTCAATAAATGTTAACTATTAAAAATGAGATGTTCTGGGGGAAGTTCTGAGGGGTCATTGCTATTAATGTGTT
This sequence comes from Balaenoptera acutorostrata, assembly GCF_949987535.1. Taxonomy (NCBI): domain Eukaryota; kingdom Metazoa; phylum Chordata; class Mammalia; order Artiodactyla; family Balaenopteridae; genus Balaenoptera; species Balaenoptera acutorostrata. Next base: position 31,004,035 of record NC_080079.1, on the reverse strand, counting down.
TTAGGGGCAATAAGCTATCCTAGAATATTAGATGATATGGAATCTTTAAAAGTGTGATAATAGGTTTTGCTAAGATGTATGTGGGTCATTGGCTTGGAGGAAAAGGGAACATACATTCCTGGCTCTGTACTCTGCATTGTGTGTAACTCTGGCTATGAAACCCTAAAAGATGGACCAAATTATCCTTGGGTTGTGATCAAGCATGAGAAATTTCCACCCTGAGGAAAAATATTTGAAGGTTGCAAAATGAATGCTGGATTTGGTATCCCATGATGATGATAGTGAAAAAGACACTTGAGGGAAGCTGTGAAAAATTTGGTATGACCAAATACATCGATATCAAGAAAATGAAGAGCATTGAGCAAAAGTCACGTGGAAGGAAAACCTGAGGAATACCACTCTACATGAATGCAAATACTGCTTATAAGAAATCTGAAGAATCTTATAAAAGCCAGCTCTGTGGAGATTCCCCCAAGAGCAGGTTGGAGAAATAATGACCATATCAAGCCTATCAGAGACCAGGGTGGCTGTATTTTGTGCTGGAAAACAATATTTCCATAAGACCAGCAAGTTGGTGTCTCTGAGTGAGAAAACTTGGAAGACTGTAGGTAAGCCAGGACGAAGATAATAAGCATGATAGTGGGAGCTTTCCTGTCAACAGTTTTGATCATGTGAAACGAAATGGTGGCATCAAAATAGAAACTTCTCTCCCTTTAAAGCTATAGATAAAATTTGAAAATACGTATCTATAGGTTTATAGATAAAATATGGACTTTTCTGCTTCTGTGGACCATACATATGAGAAAATGTGCAACACTAAAGAAAAGTCTTTCAACATGCTGTGGCTAGTATGAGTATCATCTTTGTGGCCATCTTCGGTAACACTGATAATTTCCAGTAAATCTTGAGTTTGCAATAATGAAAAAAATGTGATGATAATATTGTGATTAGGTAGGAGAATGCCCTTATTCTTAGGAGATACATGGTGAAGTACTTAAGAATAAACCCTCACAATGTCTGTCACTTACTTTCTAATAATCTAGCCAAATATATCTCTATGTTTCTGTGTCTATCTATCTATCAAGCAAATGTGACAAAATGTTAACAACTGTTGAAGCTAGGTGGATAGTATAGTTTATGGTACTATTCTTTCAATGTTTCTGTATGTTTGAAATTTTCAAAATAAAAGGTTGAGGAAAAAGAAAGATCCCTAGAAATAGTCTAGTGAAGTCCAACACTCATTTTACAGAAAGAAGGTCAGGTGTGAAGTAGTTACCTAAGGTCATGCTGCCTGAGGCAGGACCCAGCTCTGCTGGCTGCCCATGGCTCCCTGTGTGTGGGTTGCCCCTGTTGACCCTTAGGCAGCTGTGAGCTGTGGAGGAACATATACCCAGCTTCCCCTCAGAGACCAAGGGGTGTATGGGTGTGTGAAAGGGCACCTGTGTTGGTAGTTCCTTTTTGTTTATCAAGCAAATAGATAGGTCATCTGGTAGAAAGGTGTGATGTCGAAAATGTGAAAGAGGCACCAGAGCCAGAGCTGCCATCCTTAGAGAGTGGGCGTACCCACTTGGCACCATCTGCTTGTGGTTTTTGATTGGTGATGGTGGTGTGTATGTCAACTCTGGGATTTCAGAGGAGAGAGGGAAGAGTAAGGGTTGGGGGCAGGGCCAGGAAAAGCAGCAAGGAGAGGCTGGCTTCAGTTCTGGAGCTCCCTGAAAGAAGGGACCCCAGGGTATCTCTGGGGATGAAACAAGGGTACATATTTAAAGAAAGGAGATGATTCTCTGCGGTCTGCAGCAGCCTCCTCTAGCTAATAGGGTTCAAGGCAGTGAAAAGGAGAGAGGGGAGAGGAGGGAACGTCCATGCAAGCCTCGAGAGGGGGCCACAGAGAAGAAACGGAAGAGAAAGAAGAGGAAAAAAAACACAGACGAGGCAGCCTGGGCCACGATGGGGGAGGGGTTTGGAAGAAGGGTGTTGGAAAGGTAAAGAGCCCGCACCTGGGGGCCTGCGAACAAGTCGAGGACCCTCAGCCTTGGCAGGCTGGAGTGTCTTTCCCCAGAACGGTCCTGCCTCTCTCTCCTCCGAGTCTGCAAGTCCCTGGAGGCCTCGGTAGCGAGCGCCGAGGTCCTGGCTCTCTTACTAGGGGGAGGGGCAGGCAGGAGAGGCGGGGCCTCCGGGCCGGGCAGGAGCGGAGCTTCTGGCCGCGGGCGGGGCTCCTCTCCGGCGGGCGGGCGCCGGAGTCCGGGGCCGCCGCTTTCCCCACCCGATCTGCCGAGGCGCCTGGCCCCTCCTCCCCCCCCCACCCCCCGCCGCCCCCACGCCCGCCGCCCCTGTTAAAGATAAACCGGGCCGTTGCGTGCAAGAGCAGCGGCAACCAGCGATCGGGCCCGGAAGAGCCTCGGGTGAGGCTTCGCCTCTCCGGCCCGGCGCCCTTATCAGCACCGCGGAGAGCACAGTGACCGTCTCCAGGACCTAGGCGTCCGCCCGCCCAGCAGCCCACGGGCGCACGGGTCTGCGGCGTCCGCATCAGCACCGCGGACAGCGCCCCGGGCCCCGCCTCGTTGCCGCCAGCCCACCTGCTCCCCGAGTCAGCACGGCGGACACCCCGCCTCGACGGGCCCCGCAGCTGCTCGGCGCTGCCAGCGCCCCCAGAACATGGCCACTGAGGTAGGGAGCGAGCACCGGCCCGCAGGCAGTGCCCGGCTGCTGTGGGAACAGATCCCTGCTAGGGGCGGGGAAGGAAGACGGAGGGTGGGGTAGGATGGGATGGGGTGGTTTCCCGGATGGGGTCCGGAGGGAAGGCGTGGGGGAGGGGCGAAGTGGCAGGGGGGAAGAGAGGGGCTCCTCACTGGAGCTCATTTCACCCCTGGCGTGTCAATCTTCCCCCTCGGAGTCCCGAAGCTGTCCGCACCACTTGTTGGCACTAGTGCCAGGGTTGCTCCCGGGGCCTCAGCTGGGGTTTCCCCTTCCCATGGACTGCAAGTCCTGAAACCACTTCCCTAGAGGGCTGGAGACGAGCCTGAGCCAGTTTTAGGGGAGAGAAGGCGGCTGGCTGCTGTTGCTATGTGGTGCAGCCATCCAGCTTCTGAGCCCAAAAGCCTGGCTAAGGGATGACAGACCTACCTTCACATCCGCATTTCCTCCGCGGGGGCAGGGGGACAGGAGGGGACAAAGAATCCTCAGGTCAAAACCCCAAATGGTTGGTTTTAATGAGCTGCCTGCATCAGTTCAATTTTGCATATTACCCTTTCTTGCTTCTTCACCCCTTTTGAGTTTCCTGTACCAGAAGACCGCATTTCCCTTGTGTCTGATGGGAGGAGCTGCCTTCTTCAGGGTGTGCCTATAGGTGTGTCACCTTCAAGGGACTTGAAAGCTGAACCAAGGACCTATTGACTGAGGGCAGGATCTATGTGCAGTGCTTAAGAGATCAGGAATTACCTCCTCTACCCCCTCATTTCACAAGGGAAATGGAGCTCTTTATATTCCCACTTCATAAGTGGTAAAGCTAATACATGAAGGGGAGGACCTATTTAACACTCACACAGCGTGTCAGCAGCAGAGCTGAAAGTTTCTTCTTTGAATTTTGGAGTGGAACCCAGGACACCAGATTTCCCCAGTTCTGAGGTTGACTTCTTTTGTGGTGTTTCCCCATTTCCCACCCAGCTGGAACACAAGCCAGGGGGACAGCAGAGGCTTTTGAATGATCCTATGCAGTGCCTCTGGGCATCCTGCTGAGCAGCGTGACATCAGTACCAAGTGTTACTGTTGTTATTCTGCTGTCGTCGCCACCACAGAACAAGGTGCAGTTGCTTGGCATCACTCGGCTTTCTGACAAGGCACAGGGTTAGCTAGGAGAGCTCGTCCCTCAGGACCCTGTGAGGGGACAAGCCCTGCGCAGACCCATGGAGCCTGGTTTCTAGGGTGGAGGAATGCAGAGTGCTCAGAAAGTGCCAGAGATACTGAGAAGAGGAGGAAGAACAAAGGAGAAATGGCCAAGGAGCTGGTCACGTTCCAGACAGGGCTGGCAGACTGCAGCAGAGAGGCTGCTGGTGTTGGACAGGAAGGGGAGACTTCAGACACGTGGGCACAGTTGGGCCAGCAGTGTGGGCAGAGAAGGTGGCCACATCTGTGATGAGGCCCATTTGTCCCAGCAAATCTCCCTCTCAGGTCTGCTATGGTTCACAGATTCTAACCAGCAGACTTACATCTCTAGGTCGAGGCAGTGTTTCCAGGAGGCTGCTGTTAGCCTGCTGTTAGCTCTGCTATAATGCTTCTGCGAATATAGCATTTTCCTGTATACAAAGCACTATCACACGAGTGATCTTTGAGCCTTAGAGCAACCCTGTGAAGTAGGCGAGGATAGTGTCATTATCCCCAATTAACAGATGAGACAACTGAGGCTCAGAAGCTTGCCTAATCCCTGTGAAGGAGCCAAGGAAGGCATCATTATTCCATTTTACAGATGATGCAACTGGAGTGCTGAGACTTATCCAAGAAAATATGGCTAAAAAGTGGCAGGGCCAGGACTAGAACTTGAGTCTTCTGCCTCCCTGGCCAGTGCTTTGTTTGCTGCATCCAGGTGTATCCAATTAGCCAACTGTGTTGCCCAGTAGAGAGTAGAGGACTAGGGGTCCTGACATAGACTTTGATGGGGGACGGATGCAAAGGAGTTCAGGAAGGTCTGGAGTATGGGGACTCAGGTACCCTGACGGGCCTGGCTGGTTCAGCTTGAGGGCAGAGGGATGGAGGAATGCCCACAGGGTTGAGGGGCCGAGGACAAATATTGCCCATTTCCCAGTTTGGCCTTGGGTGGACTCTGATGGCAGCACAGAGGGAGGAAGCCTTAGCTCTGCCAAGGCCCAGGGCGTTCACATTATCTGGGCTGCAGAGCGAGTCATTTTCCCCAGGCTGTTCTTACTGTTAGGACTGAGTTAAGATTACCAGGAAAAACCTGTTGGGAGAAGGCAAACCTCATGCCAAGCTCCTGTGGCCATCCTCTTAGGATTCTGAATGGGAGGTCCTCAGCTCCAGCAGAAAGTGTTTTGAGAGGAGGAGAGGAGAGAGAGGGAGAGAATTGAGAAAGATTGGATATCCCTGGATCCCTGGATGGAAAGCATGGAAACTGGATATTTTCTACTCCTTAATTTCTGTTTAGGAGTTAGCGTTAGGGGAGGGGTGTGTGTGAGGACCTCAGAGAAGGGATGAAGCCTCCTGAGCCATACACTGACCTCATTTGGAAAACTGTAATGAGCCCATTTCCTGCGTGACAAACCTCTGCGAATGTGTGTCATGGGAGCAGGGTCTGCCCCGGAAAACAGTCCAGATGGCCAAGGACAACTGGGAAATGCTTGGCTGGGAGGGGCTTGTCCAAGTGGAGGAGTTTGGCCCCTAAGAGATTTTTTAATGCACCCAAGTAGCATTAGCCAAGAAAGGCACTGGAGGTTTGATCTCTGAGGCATGAAATTAACAAGCAGCAGACAATGGGCTGGGCTGGGGCTCTGGTGCAGCCTGAGAAGGAGGCCCTGCGCCTGGGTTTCCATCCTGAGGCCCGACTCGGCTGCCTGTGACTCATGATGCTCACTCCTCCTCCACACCCCAGCCAGGGAGGATGGTGTTGGCTCATCAGCTGAACCTTCTGATTCTTGAGTTGAGTCTCAGATGCGTCCTCTGCAATTAGTTGGTTTTTAATGAGGATGGAGATGTGGGCCAGATGGGGCCTCCTGTTTGTCTTGGTCCGACCTGCCTGGGAGTGCTCATCTGCACTCCGGTGCTTGCTCCTTCCCACCTCTGCCAACTTGACTCTGTCAAGTGTACAGACCCTAAATGTGAGACCTGGGATACCCACTCTCCTGGCAGCCTCCTTTGCCCTGCCACGCAGTTCAAAAATTGGTGTCAGCAGATCTCACCACTGATTTTCTCTTTCTTCCTCATGCAGTGCCTCTTGGTCCTGTCCTAACTCAGCTGCCAGCAGCTAGGGGATGGTGATGGGAGGGAGGGGAGGGTTGAGGAAGGTGAGAAGTAAGAGGCAGGAGACCCTGCCTTGCCTTAGATCCTACTCTTCACTAACTACAGATGAGTTAGAGTCTTAGAGTCTGTGTGCTCTAAGTAGATCTGGGAAACTAGGGCTCTGGCATATAAAGTGTGTCTGATACCATCCTCTAGCAACTCCTCAAGACCCCACAAACACTCTCCAGGGAGGGAAGAAGATCCCTAGTCATCCAGAGCCAGGACAGTGTTCTAAGGCTCAGGATATTGTTGGGTTTGGAAAGGGTGTTGACCCCTCCCACTCTGGCTACTTGAGAACACATTGATAAAAGCCAAAAGGAAATGGGACGGTACTATGTAAGGTAGCACCCTAAAATCTTAATGGTGTAATAAAATAGAGGCTTATTTCCAGGTGGTTCTCCTCTAGGCAGTGATTCAGGGACCCAGGCTCTCTTCAGCTTGTGGTTCCACTATCTTCAACACATGGCTCTCTTGGTTTCTGTGGGAGGTGAAAAAATTCACAGAGGAGTGGTGGTCTTTATGAGCTAAGCCTATACATGACATTCATCACTTCCATTTGCATTCCATTCAGTCATATGGCCACACCTAACTGAAAGGGAGGCTGGGAATTAATCTAGCTGTGTGACCAGGAGGAAGAAGTGGCTGTAGTCAACAGCTAGCCAGTCACTAGAGACATATACCTTCATGGTAGCACACAGTATGTGTGCATTCAGTCACAGACAAAGGAGGATATTGGAGGGGAAGCAGCTGAGCCCATTTCAGAATGGCTGAAGCACTGTTCTTTCCTTTTCTTTCCATTCTCACCATTATTTTTCTTAAGTTAGACCCACTTTAATTTTCCCCTGGAATACTACAAAGATAGTCATCCCTCCACCTGGCCCCCTAGCCCAGTCATGCCCATTTCCCATGCACCAATCATGAAGCTACCAGAATGATCCTTCTGGGGCTAGGGGAATCCATCCTCAAGATCGTCAGGCTCATGTATGTTGGTTTAGAAGGTCGGAGGAAGGTCACAGCCCCTTCCTTTTCCTTCGAAAATACAACCATATGAAACCTTAACCAGACAGAGCAGACACACTGATGAATAACATTTTTATATTACCAAAGCATTTTTTATTTTTCAAAGCTATCATAGGATCCTACTAAATGTCAAGGGGACTCCTTCAATGAAAACCTTGATTAGGGGAATCAAGGACTATAGGAGCACTTATACATTATTTCATCCAATCACAATACTTTAGGATCACACTGTTCCACAGAGCAAAATTCACTTGGATTTAGGAAAGTCTTGTTAGCACCATCCCAGGACCTTGATCTATCTATCATCTGATCCTACTACCACACTGAAAACCTTTCTCTCTTTACTTATTCTTCCCCCAGCTCTTAAGCAATTTAAGTATCTTCTATCTTAAACCCTCCGCTCTAGTAGGAACTTGTCAAGCTCTTTGTGATCTAACCCTTGCCTTCTCTATACTCTCATCATCTACTGCTCTTATCTGCTCTGCAAACCAACTTCAGTCTTGCTGAAATCTGCCTCCAGTCATTGGAGTAGACCTTGTTCTCTGCTGTCTCCGTTACTTTGCACAATCTCCTCCCTCTGGGTTGCCTTTTCTTCCCTCCCTCACCCCCCCTCCCCACCCACCCCCCACCGCTGTTAGCTCCTTTATGACTCCACACAGACCTCAGGGAGCCTTTTCTGAGAAAGCGTTTCTGGGAGAGATGCTACTTCTGGGCAGCATTTATCACAGTCTGATTCATTGTATATTTACTTGTCTTCCTCCCTGGGGCTCACAGACTGTCTTTTGCTCAGCATCCCCAGAGCCTGGCAATAGTAGGGACTCAGTAAATGAAAGCTGAGTGACTGAATGGATTCACCTTAATTACACAGGATGAACTGGCTGTGTTCACTCTGCCTTTGGGGCTTGGGCTCCACGTGGTTCCAATGCCTGGAATATCACCCAGTGGGAAGCTTGTCTCGAATGTGGGTGATGGAGGCTGGAAGTGGAAGAAAGAGGCCCTGTTCTTCTGTGGAACTGAGCCCACTTCTCTGAAATGCTAGAGTCTGTGTCAACGTCAAGTTTGCAGGTGTGGACAAGGGACAGAAGTCACCCCACTCCTTCCTACCAGGGCAGGAGATTTCTTCATTTTCTGGCTTCAGCCCACTTTATCCACAATTTTCTCTGGGAAATTTGGATGACTGTGGGCCCCTTCTTTCCTGTGATGAGAAGTGCTGGACGTGGAAACAATCTGTGGTGTCTCTGACTTAAGCCATAACCTGGCCTGAACCCCAGTCTCCCTCTGAGTTCATGGGCGCATCACATCTTCCTTTGCCCCACAAGCTCCCCTCCCCCAACCCTGTCAGCTCTACTAGGCGGGATGGGTCCGAGGCATCAGTCTTGTCCAGTGCTGGGGTCCCCAAGCCACAGCCTGACAAGCTGTGAACATTTTATACTTGCTGAATGAATGAAAGAGTGAAAGACCCCACCATGCATGTGTGTGTGTGTGTGTGTGTGTGTGTGAGAGAGAGAGAGAGAGAGAGAGAGAGAGAGAGACAGAGACAGAGAGAGAGAGAGAGAGAGGATCTGGGCCAGCCACCAGGAAGTGTTTTCCTCTCATTAAAATTTGTTCCTGGCTCTGTTGGTGGTTCCAGAACCTCTCACTTTGGCTCAGCTTTGGCCCTGCTTCAGGCTTTTTCTAGATCTTTTTGGGATAGCTAGAGGCATCTTCTGGAGTAAACTCAACAAGTTTGAGTTGCTTCCCGCAACCTTCCTTGAACATTTGTGGGATGGACAAGTTGTCCTGGTTTGCTGGGAACTTTCCTGATTTTAGCAATGAAAGGCCCACACCCCAATAAACCCCTCAGTCTTGGGCAAACCTAGAAGGATGATCACCTTGAGTGCGTGTCTCCTGAACGTCTCCCCAGGTCCACAATCTGCAGGAGCTCCGGCGAAGTGCCTCGCTGGCCACCAAGGTCTTTATCCAGAGAGACTACAGCGATGGGACCATCTGTCAGTTCCAGACCAAATTCCCCCCAGAGCTGGACAGCCGGGTAAGGATGTCTTTTCCTAAAGTTGGATCATAGACTATGATGGAACTGAGGGGCTTATTACAATACGTATATTTTTCCAGGAAAAAAATAGTATAGGAAACAACTTGCTCAGCCACTTCAAGTGGAAGAACTAAAAAATGTCCCTAACACTGTCTTGCTGTCACCTCCTAGAAAGTTAGAGCTGAAACACCTCAGAGATTTTCTAGTTCAGTGGCTCTCAAATTTCAGAGAATCACCTAGAGAGCTTGTCAAACAAATGCAAATTCCTGGCTCTTATTGGAATTTGCTTATTGGATGATACTAGGTGTCATCAGAGATGCTGACTCAGTTGCAGGACTGGGTTCAGGAATCTCTTTTTAGAAACACTTCTCAACCCCAGCTGTGCGTTAGAATTTCCTGGGGAGCTTAAAAAAAATTCCCAATGCCCAGACCACACCCAAGATCAATTAAATCAGAGTGTCTGGGACTGGGGCCCAGGCATCAGCATTGCTTTAAATTTCCCTGGTTGGTTCTCCTGTGCGTCTGGGGCTGAGGATCTTAATTTTTAACAAGGAATCCCCGGGTGATATGGAACTGGGTGATTCACAGATCCCACTTTGAGAATCTCTGGTCTCCTAGTACAGTGATTCTCATGCTGGGCTGCCCGTTAGAATCACCTGAGAGCTTTCGAAAAAACCTTGCAGGGCGTCAGCTTGGGTAGAATAGGACAGTGGTAGTCTTTGCTGCTCGGACCCGCCCTCTCGCTTCTCAGACCATTTGAATCAGAATCTCCTGGAGGCGAGACCTGAGTATGCCTATGTTTCAAAAGCTGCTCAGGTGATTTTAGTGTGTACCACAATTGAGAACAACTATGCCCTTGAACCAAAACTGTGGTCTGTGGACAGGCAACGTCAACGTCCCCTGGAAACACAGAATCTCAGGCTCCACCCTGGATCTACTGACTCAGAATTTGCATTTTAACCAGATCCTGAAGTTATTCATATGTGCATAAAAGTTTGAGAAGCATTGCATTAGTTCATCCCATTGTTTAAGAGAGGAAACTCAGGGCCAGGAAGAGGAAGTGACGTGCCAAACTGACTGAGGGCCGAAAGGGCCTTGGCGTCCGACTCTCTGCTTTTTCACAGGACTCCTGTTTCCTTAGTGGGTATAGATAAAACTGGGTGCCTGGGTGATCAGAGTCTTGGCAGGGAAAGCTTAGAGGCCTGGAGGAAGGGCTGGAGGGTGCTTTTCCCTCCTTCTCCCCACCTCGGACAGAGGGGAGAGCCTGATGCTCCCTCACAGGGTCTGCTGGTGGCATCAGAGGCCGTCAGCCAAGGGCTCTGCCCACAGCCTCCCGCTCCAACTCAGCTACTTGGTTGTTTCATGGACCAGTGGCCCCCTGCAAGGCATCAGCTCCTTCTGCTGAGTTTTGCTCCTGGTCCTGGGTGTATGTAGCCCTCATCTCAGGCCCCTTTAGAACTGGCCTGGGGTTGGGGGAGGGCAGAAGAAGGACCATGACCTTTCATTCAGCAGCCCAGGCAGATTTGAATGAGTTTGGGAGGGTGGGGCAGGGGTGGCCTTTGCTGATCTGACCCCTAAACAGTTTTTGGGGAGCGATGTAGATCTCGTCTTAGCATGCCAGTCCTTTGGGGCGGGGGTGATCCCTGAGATACAGCAGCAGGGCTTGGGTCCCAGACAGGATGGACATAATTTTCTCTATATGTTCACTCCAGATCTTTATAGAAGTAGTGGCTGGGAACCCCAAAGCTTCTGACTATTTGGGGGGAGAGCTTTTGTCCTAGACAGGAATGGGAGGTCCCTAACCTTATGTGATGGGCAGTTCTGGTCCTGTGGGGATGAGTGGGGAAGGGGGTGCTTAAAGAATGTAAATAATGGGATGAGAGACACTCTGATACCTACTGAGTTTGGAGCATGACCTTCCACTCCAGGCTCCAGTGGAGGGCTGCATGGTGAAGAGCACAGACTCGGGTCAGAGCTGTGTAAACTTGGCCCAGTTCACGCAGCATTCAGCAAGTATTTATTAGGCACCTACAATGTATTGGGCACTGGAGATGTAGGAGTGAACACATGGAGCTTATTTTCTATTAGAGGATACAAAAAAACTTTAAAAAGCAACAAGAAAATATGTAGGTGGTAACAAATACTGGAAATATAAGAGAGGAGGTCAAGTACAAAGGGGGAGCTGGGCAGAGGATGCGGGGTGCTGTCAGAAAAGGCGAGATCTAAGCGGAAGTAAGGGAAGAGCCAGGGTAGGGGTTGTCTGGGGAAAAGTACTGCAGCTGAGGACACAGGCCCAAAGGACCTGTGGCATTTTCAGGAAGCAGTGGGCAGTCGGTGTGGCTGGAGTGAAGAGAACAGGAGATGGGCTCAGAGGAGTTGCAGGGCCGGGCCCTGGAGGGCCTCACAGGCATGTAAGGACTCCTTGGATTTTACTTGGAGAGAGATGGGGAGACTTGGGAAGCTCTTGATCAGAGTTATGACATGATCTGACTTTAACAGTCTCCCTTGGCAGGGCTGGGGGCAGGGAGACCACTTAAAGAGGTCAGAGATGATGGTGGTCTGGACCATAGAGCAGAGCTTCCATCAGACTTCTCCTGTAAAATGGGGGTGGGAGTCGTACTTCTCTGATAGGATTGTTATGAGGGTTAAACGAAAGAATATATAAAAAGTGCCTGGCACATAGAACGTGCCTAATAAATATTAGCTATTATGGTTATGGATGCAGGCAGGATAGCTTCTCAGTTGTCCAAATGCATGGGGCTGTCCTGTTCTGGGTGACCTGTTTTTTTCTTTTTTAATTAATTAATTAATTAATTTTTGGCTGCGTTGGGTCTTTGTTGATGCGTGTGGGCTTTCTCTAGTTGCAGCGAGCGGGGGCTACTCTTGGTTGCGGTGCCCGGGCTTCTCATTGTGGTGGCTTCTCTTGTTGCGGAGCACGGGCTCTAGCCACGAGGGCTTCAGTAGTTCTGGCACACGGGCTCAGTAGTTGTGGCTCGCAGGTTCTAGAGTGCAGGCTCAGTAGTTGTGGCGCACGGGCTCAGTTTCTCCGTGGCATGTGGGATCTTCCCGGACCAGGGCTCGAACCCGTGTCCCCTGCATTGGCAGGTGGATTCTCAACCGCTGCACCACCAGGGATGTCCCCTGGGTGACCTCTTAACTGGGAAGAAGTGCCTCCTCCTGGAAAGATACTCCTGAGGTCTTACCCAATCAGCCTCATGCTCTCCAAACGTGGAGAGCCCCCACTAATCAGGTCCTGAGCCCTCTCACAGCCATCACAATGGTGTATGTGTGTGTGTGTGTGTGTGTGTGTGTGTAGCAAAGTCACCGGAATTCCTGCCTGATCCGCTGCAGAAAATATTCACATCTTGGATTTCATGGGAGTTTTCTGTTTCCAAGGGAGGTCAAGTAGTCATTCTTACTCCCATTTTACAGATGTGGAAACTGAGGCCAGAGTAGTTAAGTCATTAGTCCAAGGTCACACAGCTAGCTGATGGCCAAGTCTGGACTGGACCCCAGGTCTCCTGACTCCCTGTGTGGCGCTCCATGCGCACCTGCAGCCTCGCCGGTCTTGCCTGTGTGCCGCCAACCCCAACGCTGGTGCGGCCCCACCACTGCCACCTCCAGGGAGGCTGACCTGGGCCTGGCTCCCTGTCCCTCTCTCCCTCCAGATCGAGCGGCAGCTCTTTGAGGAGACTGTGAAGACCCTCAACAGCTTCTACGCAGAGGCGGAGAAGATTGGGGGCAGCTCCTACCTCGAGGGCTGCCTGGCCTGTGCCACGGCCTACTTCATCTTCCTCTGCATGGAGACCCACTATGAGAAGGTGGCTCCTTCCCCCACGGCCCCGCATCCCCTCCCCCAGGGCTCCTGTGCTCCACCCTCATCCTCAACCGGTCCCTCTCCTTGCAGGTCCTCAAGAAGATCTCCCGATACATCCAGGAGCAAAACGAGAAGGTCTTTGCCCCCCGAGGCCTCCTGCTCACAGACCCCGTGGAGCGTGGGATGAGGGTTATATCCTTTCCAGCTGTTCCGTGCGAGGGCACAGAGCTGCCGGCCAGTGGGCCCCTGGTGAGGCTGCTGGGAAATGGGACCACCTTCTGGGCCTCTGTTCAGGGATTTCCTAGGGTTCCCCACACCCCTGGTCATCGGCCCCTGCCTCCACCTCAAGTTAGTGCTGTTTGTGCATTTTAGGCTTTGCTTGTATTGAGCTGCATTTAATCAGTGCTTAATACATGCCAGATATCATAGTAAGTGCTTTGAAAATATGAATCCATGTACTTCTCATAAGACCCCTATAAAGTGGGTAACTCTTCTTATTGCCTTTGTAGCTGACCCTGGCTCAGGGCCGCCCAACTGGTGACCACCAGAGCCAGGATCTGAGCTCAGGCCCACTCTTCAATGCTCTCGCATGTAACCCTCATTGAAGCCCGTTCAATGAGCAGGTCCTGTTGTTGCCCTTTCGCAGATGAGAAAAGTGAGGTCTCGGTGAGAGGCTGGCGTTCGAGAGGGTTATAGGTCTGCTCACTCCACCTGGTCAAGGTGTACATACATCCTGCCCCCCCAGTCAGCAGCAGAGGGTAGAATTGTTTAAAAATAACTTTTACTGGAAAACTGACAGGAAAAGAGTAAAGAAAACTCAAATCCCAGAACCTCATGCTTACAAAGCCCAGGGAGAGGCGCTTCTCGTCTTTGCGACTTTACTATGTGCCAGGCATTGTGCATTACACGCTTTATTTCATTTAATCCTTGCAGTAACCCCAATATTCCATTATTATCCCCATTTCACAGATGAGATGGGTGAGCTGAGATTTGAACTCAGGACACCCAAGTCCTCACACTTCCTGTGCAGTAACACCCGCTCTTGGGCACATCCCCATCCTGGGGTACAGTGATTAGACCCACTAGCATGTAAGCTCCTGGTCTTGGCTGTGCGCAGGAGCATCTGAGCTGAGTGAGCGCAGGTGCGAGGAGGGGCTTGGGTCTGGCTCCCCGGGCCTCTGAGTCCTTACTGTCTGGGGAGCAGCACCAGCTCTGCCTCCCGCTTCCCTGCTGGCCCCCATCACCCAGTTCCTGTCCGCTTGCATCCCTCCTTAACGCCGCCCCAGATCGAGATCTCCATCTACGAGGACCAGTGCAGCAGTGGCAGCTCCAGCAGCGGCAGTAGCAGTGGTAGCGGCAGCAGCAGCGGCGGGGCGGGTGGCCGGTGACTGGCCGAGAGTCCCTGCAGGGAGGTGTACGACTGGACTGAGGGCCCTGCAGACCTGTGGCGGCTCCGCTACCAGAGCACCCGCTTCTGAGTCGTTCTCTGGGCCCACCCTGCTGCCCAGGGCAGGAGGGAGGGTGACCTGCCCAGTGTTGCCTGCGGGCCATCAACGGCGCCCCCTGCCCCTTGCCCCCTGGCAGGACGGTCCACTTCCTGACCTGGCTCTTACCCAACGGGGCTGGTCTGGGTCACACAGAGGCAGGTTTTCCAGGGGGAGGCTGGGGTGGGGACAACACAATTTGGACAGCCCCTCTCTTCTGCAGCTCCCCTCCCAACACCCCAGAAGAGGATCCAGGTCTGTCACATAGAGACTTCCCATCCTGCACGATTCCTCACCCCAAATCCCGCATCCACCAGGACTCCCTCCCTCGGGGCCCTGCTCCCCATGGCTGCCTCCCAGTGTCTGCTCTTTCTGATGCCACCACGGGGCCTCTGCCTGTCTGTGACCCTGCCTCCACCGAATTCAAGGTCTGGGGAGACAGGAGTGGTCAGCCTACGGGCGCTGCGGTGGGGAGCTCTTCAGCCCCCTCCTGACCTCTTCTAGACTCATGGTGTCCCTGTCCTTCACCCAGAGCCTGGAGGTCATCTTAGCCTTGCCAAGAAGCGTCCAAGCCCTGTGACTTTGCAGGCTACCAGGTGCTGGTGGTGGGGCACATGGCCTGGGGCTCTGGGAGGTTATATGGGGGTCTGGAGAAATGCCTCATGGAGAGATGTAGCCTTGGGGGGTTTAACCTCCAGAACTGGAGCCAACTTCCTGAGATTAGAACCTGCACGTGTGTGAGAATGAGTGTGTGTGCACGCAGGCACATGTGTAAGTGCACATATGTGAGTGCACTATGTGCATGAATGCACCTGTGTGTGAGGGCAGGTGTGTGCATGAGTGCATGGTGAGTGCACTTGTGTGTGTGTACACATGTGTGTGTGCATGTATGTGAATGAGTGCACTTGTACGTTCCCCTTGGCTGCTGGGCCAATGATTGCCCCTCTCTGCATCCTGTCTTATCTTCGTGCGCCACGGTCTGTCTGCTTCCCTGTGTGGGTCCAGCCTGTCCCCCTGTAAATAAATGTCCTAATGTCCCTTGCCCCTTGCCTGGGCTGCCAGCTTGGCTCTTCTTCCTGGCCTCTCCCCTACCTGCAAGTTTCTTCCCACCTTCTGACTGTACTGTGTATATTCTAACAAAAAAGAAGTTGGGGTTCTAGGAGAACAGAGCCAACCTTCCAGGGCCTTCCGTACCCCCCTCTCAGTCCCTCATGACAAGGCAATGGGGCCATGGACACTGCATATTCAGCCCGCCCAGTCTCTGGGGCTCTCTAAGGCTGTGTAAGTGAGGCTTCTTTGGAAGGTCAAAGGAGCTGCTAACCTGCAGGGGAAAAGGCAAATTCCTTTCTTGAAAGGAAAGAGGGGTGTCCAGCCAATGAGGCCCTGCCTGCCGACACCCAGCAGCCCCATCCTGGTGCCTGAAGATGGACAGAAGGAGACTGCCTGCCTCAGCCGGCAGGAGGTGCTAGAGTGGATATGAAAGACCAGCTAGCCAGGTAGCTTTCTGGAACCAAAGAGGGGCCTGATTTTCTTTTGGATGCAGGAGCAGTGTGTAGGAAAGCTCCAGAGAGCTGGAGAGGGCAGCCCAGCCCCTGAGCCTAAGTGGGTCCTGCTCCAAGGATGCCCCGGGTGAGCTTGCAGCCCAGTGGGCTCCAGCACAGCCCCTACCCCTATACCCACCCTGGCCCACCGTATGGCTGGGGCTGACCTGTGCGTCTCCTGTGGGAGGGCTGGGCGTAGGCAATGTGGTGGCCTTTTGCTTTATTATTTCTTTTTCCAATAAAAGGACTTGCCTAGCTTGAGGCTCTGTGCTGCTTCTCTCCCCCACGGTGATGGGAGGCCAGATCTATGCCCCAGGACCACGGCGAGGGGGTGTTTGGCCGCCCACCCACCTCACGCCGAGGAGGCAGGGCTGAGTGTGTTCCTGAAGAGGCAGCACCCTGACACGGGCAGGACGGGCCCTGTCTTCTTGGAGCCTGCAGTCTGGTGGGAGGCAGACACTCTGCGTCCCTAATCTGGAGCCTTTATGCGGCCCTGGGATCCTTAGGTGGGGGGAACAGGTTGGACTGAAAGCCAGGTCAAAATCAAGTCATGGATTAATTAAATACCCATTTCTTGAGCTCATATCTGTTCGGGGTTGGATCACACAGGTCACTCAGTTCTAAAGAAAACTATGCGGGTGTTGGAACCTAGTAGAGTTGTGTCTTGGCTTTTATAAAACTAAATAACATTTAATGAGCACCTACTGTGTGCCAGATACTTTGCTAAAACCATGTGGCACAGGTGTGGGAGGGCATTTAAAGTCATCTAAGTGAGGCAGAATGGAGGCCCAGAGAGGGTGAGTGACTTGCCCTAGGTCACACAGCTGGTTGATGATAGTGCCAGGTTTAGAACCAAGGTCATCTCCTGACCCAGTGCTCACTCTGACACTTAGGGGATGACACCCAAATGGAAGTTGCCTGAGGGTGTAGGATGGCCGGGGTCACACATTCAGGTCTGTGGGCCAAGAGAGGATCCCACCAGACTGTGGGGACAATGCCTCCACCTCTGGGTGGGAGTCTGGGGGGGCCCTCTCTGAACAGGACCCTGCGTGGCTTCCCTGCTTGTACTTTCTGCTCCTAAGGGGCAGCTGGACTTGCTGACTCTGCTGAAACCTGGGGTGTGGGTGGGTTGTCACAATGGAGGCTGTTCTTTAATGTGCGGGTAGGTTCATTTTGTCTGTCCTGTTTGCAACATTATTATTAGTAGTAATAATAAACAAACAATAGTAGCTAACATTTATTTAGCACTGACTATGTGCCAGGCACTAGGCTAAGACTACATAATTCATCATTCAATCCTCACAACGACCCTCTGTGGTGTGGACTATTATTCCCACTTTACAGATGAAAAGACTGAGGCTCACAGAAGTTAAGTAACTTGCCCAAAACTATACAAGTAGAAAGTGGCAGAGCTTGGCTTTGAATCCAGACAGTCTGACTCCAAACTGTGGGGAAGACGATACCAGCTTCAGAGACCCCCTCAGCCATCTTAGGGTGAGGATTTGGCAGATAACCCAGGGAAGGGCTTGGAGCTGTGCCTGGGCTCCAAGGGAGGTCTGGTACCGTCAAGCCCAGGGCATCACGGGAGTGTGGGTGGTTGGGCTCCTCATGGGCGTGCGGGGCCCACAGGGGCAGCTTGGTGAAGGGCAGTGAGGGGAGAAGCCGGCTGAGGCGTGGCTTCTCTGCCTGGCTTTCCTCTGCATGGCTCAGTTATGGGGGAAGTGGCAGCCATATCCCTGCAACCTCCTTGCCACCAGAGACAGGCCCCATCAGGCCCCAGGAGCAGAGGAACCCCCAGGCAGCTCTGGGCTGCTGCTCCCCCATCACTGTCCCCTGACTCCGCTTTCTGGCTTGCTTTGGCCAAAGGCAGGGGTGTGTGCGAAAACCACAGGGTTTACAGAAGCTCGTGGTGCCACCGAGTGGTGGCATCTTGCACTGCACCCCCAAATCAAAGCAGATTGGGCCAGAGCATCTCAGCTGCTGGGAAACTTCTCTGCGACCCCCAAACAAGCAGCTGCTCCCACCTGCAAGGACTTTTCTGTGACTTCCAGAGTGGCACGGGGCAAAGATGGAGTCCAGTCTGTGGTGACTCTTTCTCCCTATGGCCAGCCACTGGGGAGCTGCCTTTCTCCTGGGGGTCTTGCAGCCTGGGAAACCCGACCTCCCTTCTCCATAGCTCTGGAAGGACTTACAGTGACGCGGTGTCTGGCAGGAGGCACCCACACCTGGTTTTGGCTTTATTGTTCACCATGGGTGAAGGCGATGCAAAGAGCACCCCAAGTCAGACCTGAATGGGAGCTCCGGCTTCATGACAGTTACATATGGTGGAAAGACCTGGAGCTTTAGTTTCCCCAGCTGTAAAATCGGGATACTAATACTTTACAGAATTGCCTAGACCTGTGCTTCTCATCCTTGGTCGTAATCAAAGTTATCTGGGGAGCAAGAAAAACCACTGATGCCTGGTCCTGTCCCCAGAGATTCTGATTTCATTGTTCTGGGGTGCAGCCTGGGCATCAGGAGTTTTAAAATTTCCCCTAGAGATTCTAGTGTGAAGGCAAGGTTGAGAACCCCTGGTTTCGACGGTACCTAGAGCCTATGAGCTTTTCACAGGCCTCTGAAGATATCTGAGACCTGAATGGAAAAGTTGATTGGTTCCATGAATTCAGCCAGACACAAAATGAGTATGAACTCTATGACTGCACTTATAACACATTCTAATACAGGCAAAACTAATCTATGGTGTTAGCAGTCAGGATAGTGGCTGCCCTGGGGTGGGGGGCAGCGAGTGGAAGGGGGCCGGGGGGCCTCTGGGGACTCCTCATGAACTGTTTCTCCAGCAGTTACATAGGTGTGCTCACTTTCAGAGCACTCACGGAGCTGTACACTTAAGATTTGCATATTTTCAATAAGTATGATACATTTCAATGAAATTTACCAAGAAAGTTCATTGGCTTCAAAATAGGAAAAGAAAGCACAAAACTGAAATTAATGTTTTATTACATATCTACAAAATGTAGCATTATGTCAAACAGTCAACTGCAATTTAACTCGAGGTGTGTGTGTGTGTGTGTGTGTGTTTGTGTGTGTGTGTCTGTGTGATTTAGCGCGGGTTGCGGATGTATATGGAAATGTTTGATATGATGAGGGGTGGGGCATTTAAAAAAGAAGGTCCCTGGTACCTAAGAAAATCTTAGAACAGCCCAGGTTTATGCCAGGAGCTGTTAATCGTGTCCCCTTGCCCTTGTATGCAGAATGATGTACCTTTAACTGGGGAAGGGAATCCACAGCTTTCAGCAGATTCTCAAAGGGGTATGTGGCCCCCCCAAAAGGTTAAGAACAACTGGTTTTGAGGAGCCGGTGAGAAACTAGCCACGAATGTGCCTGGCATGAAATAGGTGTTCTCTCCCTCCTTTCAAAGTTCAGCCTTCCGAGGTTTCCACAGAACCCTTCTCAGGCGACTTTGGGAGGATTTATTCTCCTGGCGGCACTGAGGGCAGATTGTGCTGTGCTCACAGCTCTTCCTCTAAGAGGCTATTTAAAGGGCCTGTCACTTCAGCATCTGCTGGACAGCAGAACTTAGCGTCCCGGAGCTGCACAGGGACTCGTGGTTTTGACAGGGATGATGGAGGAGGTGGAAGAGTGTGGAGGGGGTCAGAAAGCTGCACCGGTCCGCAGACCCCTGGTCAATTGCTTAACCACACTGAGTCTTAGCTTGTCATTTGCCAAATGAGAGCATTGTGAGAAGGCATCTTTGTAAATGATAATCTGTTTCTCCAATGTAAGATGTTGTTATTGCTGTAGTTACACTAGGATCTCATTATACTGTGGCCTCATGATGTAGATTTATAGCCAGGTTCCAGATTCTTGCATAGAACAAGCAAAATCCAAGGGTTCACTGATCCCCTAATATATGCGAGGAACTCCTCTACAGTATTATTCCATTTTGCTCTTTAACGCTCTTGTGGGTGGTTATATTTGAATTCTCATTTTATAGATGAGGAAATTAGATGGTTAAGTGGCTTCATGAGCGCCCATAGCTAGTGTCAGAGCGAAAGCTTGAACCTAAGTCTCCGACCCCAAATCCGTCTCTCATTCTGCCACTGTGTGTCACAGTCAGACAAAAGGTTCCGTTCTGCCTGGATTGACTCATGAAGACAGATATCAGGCTCAGAGAGAAGCATGTGGGCAAATGCAGACACAGAAAAATTAGATTTGCAGGGGCACGAAGGGGCTAGTTATTCTGGAGTAATTCAAGTTATCGATTTCTGTAATGGAAAAGTGATTGGGGACCAGCTACCACCTGAGAGCTGTGCTGAGCAAGGCCCTGGAAGGGGAAATGTTGTACACAGCTTACAAGACCTTGTGGTGGTGATGGCCTTCCTCCTGTCCCAGTTCCTCTCGAACTCTTGGCGGTGGTGGGGGGGGGGGGGCGGGGGGGCGGGGATCTTGTCTTACTTTTTTCTACCACCTCCCTCCCCCACCCCAAGTGCCTGGTGCAGTGCCTCATCCTTGGCAGGTGAACGAGAAGTGCAGCCCATCACAGGCTGGCAGGAAGAGACAAGAACATACAGACGTGAGATCCTCAGGCCCCTGGGGCAACGTGCCACTGAGAAGCAGCTTAGGCAGATGCAGACACAGACAGGTAAGTGGTCACCGAGTAACTCAATTAAAGGGTGACCCCAGGCCATCCCCTGCACTGGGCAGCTTTAATAACGTTGCCCTGGCCGTGATCTTGTGGCTCTGCTCCTGATCTCCACCTGGGAGGGGAGGGAAGGGGAGGAAGTATACATCCTGACCCCACTCAGCCCCTGCCTGGTGCTCCTGGGCACCCTTATTTTGAGGTGGTAAATCCTTGTGGGGCTGAGTGCTTTGCCCGGAAAGTCTAGCCCTGGGGTCCTAGAGGGTGAAGTACCATGGGTGGATGGATAGGTGGATGGATGGACGGATAAGTGGATGGATACAGGGAAGATGTGTATAGGGAGATGACTGATGGACCAGAGGTGAGGGAGAGGGCTGCCTGGCTTGAGGCGGATGCTCGCAGACCGTGGAGAAGCAGGTGAATGGATGGATACTGATCGGCCCTGTGCTCCCCAGTGCAGATCAAAATACAGGACTGGAGCTCTTCAAAGGGAAGATGCTGTGTAGGCCGGTCCCCAAATGAACTCCGCATTTATAACTGTGAGTGATGGTTGTGTCTCGTTGGGAAAGATTCTTACAGGTCTAACATCGTCCCAGTTAATGACTTATGGATTGTTGTAAAATCAGGCACTGCTAGAAGTGAAAGCAGGTTAAAGGGCCTGGAACAGATTTCATAATAATACCTGCATTTTAACAATCTGGGCAGTGTACTGAGCACCTTATACGCTCTACCTTGACGAAGCCTCACAAAAGCTCTATGAGGTTATGCTCCATTTGCAGGGGATGAAGAAACTGAGTCTCAGAGAGGTGAAGCCGCTTGTTTAAGGCCACTGCGGAGTGCGTTGGTGGGGTGCCTGGGATTCAAGCCTGAGTCCATCTGATCCCAGAGTCTCAGGGTGAAGAGAGAATTTTAAGGAGAGATGGAAGGAAAGAAGGAGGGAGGGAGGGCTGCAGGGTTTGCAGATCAGCTCTGCAAGACAGAATGTGGTCTTTGACACCCGAGACACCTTCTGCCCTGGGTGAAGCTTTGCGAGCTCCCGGCTTCCTTCTCCCTCTGTCCTCTCTGTGTCTGCCTTCAAGGCCTATACATCTTGAGCTTGGGACTGGAAAGTGCAGAGAAGGTGTATGTGGGGTTTGCCTTCCTCCCTTCGGCCTAAGCGTGTCCCTCTGCTTATCCCCACAAGCAGAACGTGACTGTGCTTTTGTCCCTTCCCTGGAGCTCCGCACGCAGGTCTGGGCTGGGGGAGGAGAGTCAGCCCTTAGACTTTTTTGCGGGGGGTGTTAAATGATTCTGGGAGATAAATCCTTCGTGACTTCTCTGGGTCTGGCCATGAAGGACAATGAGTTACCTTTACAGGAATTATTCTGGGCGCCTTCTGGAAGGCAGGTGGGCAGGCATGCTGAGGTCATGAGATTCTGGGCAGGACTTCCTGGGAAGGGGTGACACAGATTCTCCTTCTGTCCCCAGCCTCATCCCCTATGCTCCTGACCCTGTCAGCAGCCTCCCCTCTCTGATCGGGACCCTCTCGGCACCTGGTGTCTCCCCCTGGCTCTCTCGTCCTGGCTGTGTTCCACGGTCCAAGCACGGTGCCTGGATTCACTTGGTGGGCACTTCCCCTGACTCTGATTCTGTGTCAGCATGATAGAAAGGACAAGCACTGGCCCCCATATTTCTAAAATGCTTGATGCAACTGTGCTTCTGAAATACTTTGAGTTTTCTGGAGAAGGAGGCAGAGTGAGGCAAGGAGTCCCAGGCAGGAGTCAGATTCCCAATTAGGCTGTGGTCCTCAGGAAAGTCACTGCTCATTTTTGGGCCTCCGTTTCCACATCTGAGAAGGATGGGGCAGAACTAGGTGACGTCTCAGGTGCCTCTGTATTTAATGATCTAGGATTCCGTGCTGGTCAGGGGCGAATCCCTGGGCCAGTTCACTAGCTCCTGGTGACTCCTGCGCTGTGCAGCTCAGTCAGAGCCACGCCCTCCCTGCTGGGTTTACCGCATTTTATGAGTATTCTCTTGGGAAATGGCACCTCGTGAGAACGAAGTTGAACACTTCAGCACAGCCCAGGCCCCGGGAAGGTTTGGTCTGCTCCCTCATGGCCATTTTCGGTCCTGAGATTGCTTCAGCTCTCTGTGGGCGGCCAATGTCTTCCAAATCTCCCACACTGCAGGCTCCCGGTGACCTGGGCCGTGGCAGGCTGTGCTGGGAGCCACATGAGATTTGGCACTGAATAGATCTAGGCTCCATCCTGAACTCTGCTACTTAGTAATATTGATAACATTTCTGATTTATTGGGGGCTTATTAGGTGCCAGGCCGGCCCTATGTCAAGTATTTTATATCATCTTGTTTAATGTAAAAACTTTGTGTGGTAGGTATTATCCCCATTTTACAGATAAGAAAACTGAGGCTCAAACACAGCTCACCTACCTCAAATACCTCTTTCTCAGCAAGGCCTACCCTGAGCCACCCTATTTAGAATGGCATTCTGCCTATCTCAGCGCTCCCGATTTGCCTTAATGCTGCTTCCTCCTTCCCACCTAACTTGTAACATACTATATACTTTACTTATTATGTTGTTTAGTGCCTGCCATATGTCACCAGGGCTTTCAGGAATCTTTGCCGGTGATGTTCACAGATGTACATTCCAAGCCACTAGAACCATGCCTGGCACATAGTAGGTGTCCGGTGTATGCCGAGTGATACCTGGTTAAGTAATCTGCCCAGGTGTCAGTTACTTAACTAGTCGTGTGACCTTGGGTAACATTGTTTCTAAGCCTCAGTTTCTTTGGTCATAAAATAGAATAATAGCATTTATCCCCTAGGATGGGTATGGGGATTAATGGAGATGTACAGTTTTGGGCACACGGCAGGCATTCTGTAAATGTTAGCTCCCTTCCCCGAGGAGGGTTTTTTCTTCTTGCTTCTCATTGTTCTCTGATGGCCTACCCTTCGACCACTTCAGAGAACAAGCGCTGAAGGAGAGGGTTGGCGTTATCTGTGGAGTTAACCAGCCTGTGTTCTCTCGCCCTCCTTCCTCCCCCTTCTAGGACGTGCCTGCTGTTAAGGAGATGCAAGCGACATCAGCCCCTGACAGGACGTGGCTGGGGTCTGGTCCACACCAAAGGAGAGAGATGATGGCTGACCCTGGGGACGGAGAGAAGGGGAGGGACTAGGCTTGCCTCCTGGGCTGAGAGTCTGGGGGGGGGGGCGGGTATCATTCTGGAATCTGCTGGAAAAACCCAGCTGGCTCCCTGAGAAAAAGAAGCGTTCGTCCTCCTGTCTCCATGTGACTCTGGAATGATGACCAAGGGTCCTGTTCAGAGGCGGGAGTGGAACCCCTGCTTGAGCTGCAGTCCAGTGGCGGGCGCCGGTCAGGGTGCGATGCCCAGACCCTGGGAGGGGGCCATAGCAGCCAGAGTGACACAAAACCAAACTCCTGGCCCTCAGAATGGCACCTTCCCAGAACAGGGCTGGCAGCTGAGTAGATGCTTGAAGAGGTCACGTGGGTGATTCACAATTCTGTGCCTGGTGAGGGGACTCGACACAGGTACTGCCATTTCTTCTCGCAGCTTGAATGTCACTGTTGGGAGACTGTCTCAGATCCTGGGCCTCCAGGGACTCCATTTCTTCTACCCAACCCACCCCTTGACCCTGGGCAGCGTGAGCGACGGTGCTTTTGTGTAACCAGCCAGCTAGCCCGAATGGAGAAGGAAGAGCACAGGCTGGGGACAGACTGCCCTGACAGAGTCCTTCCTCTGTCCCGTTCCAGCCGCATGCGTCTCGGTAAAACTGGGATGATTACAGCACTTTCCTCCGGGGATTGTGAGGATTCAACAAGTTGATTCCTATTTACTTTAGAGCTGACCCAGACATGCTGAGCTCACTAAATGGAAGCTATTATTGTCATTTTAAGGGGTACATTCCTGGGAAGAGGAGCATTCTTGGGCGGAGTAAAAATGGTATTATTATTATTTGGCTTTTCTTGAAAAATGGGAAGTTCTGGCCATGCTGGCCCATCTTCCTGCTCTGCTAGAGTGAGTAAGGGCTGCCCCCTTCAGCGGCTCCAGCTCGCCATTTGCATAATCCCTTCTAGCCCATTCCATTACTTCTCAGCCCCTGAAGGCATTTGCTATTTCTGTTACAAACTCAGGTCCAGCAGAAGCCAACAAAGATGTCAGGAGCCTGAGTGGGGCTAGCAGACAAAAAAAAGACTGAATTGTCTGTGCTCAGAAAGGAAAGGCAAGGGTTTGGGTGCCCATGGGCCTCAGGGCAAGAGGAATTAGAAGAAAGAGTGACCTTGAGCCTGGCTAGCTTGGGTGCGGCTCTGTGCCCACCCATCCGTGGCTGGTTCAGCACAGGCCAGTAAACACACTGGACTGAGGCACTGGGCTTGGAAAGCCTGGGCTCCTGGCCCACTGGGGAGGTCTTGTTATTCGGGGGCAGGGAACTTGACGCCCTCATTGTCACGGTCCTCATGGGAGGGACCAGTGCTTGTCACACGGGAGGGAGGTTCTCAGTAAATGCTTGTTGAATAAATATATGAATGAATGCAGAGAGCTAGCTTTCTGGTACAGCAATCCAAGAAGTTAGCTAGCCTTTTTAGAAAGCCTCTCTGAGTCCCGTTCCCATCCCGTGCCCTGGGCTCCTCCATCTGGCTGGAGGAAGGCAATATGGGGACAGCAACCAAGTCACCTTCACTTACCATTGCACGCCCAGAGCCTAGCTCAGTACCTGGCACATAATAGGTGCTCAACCAATATTTGTTGAAAGACTGAATGAATGAAAGAATGAATCTAACGGAAAGCCTTCTTACCCTGGAGTCAGGATATTGTAGTTGTGCTCTTAGCAGCTGGAGGGATTTTGCACTCCTCTTTTAACTCATCTGGCCCCACCCACCAAGTAGGGTAAAACCACACATATATACCCAGTTATAAGAAACTCGGTGTGCAGGAATTCATGGTTATTACTTATAAGGCATCCTCTGAAGTTTGCTGTCACCTCGGATCTCCTGATGTCCTTGTCAGGCTGTCACACTAGCTGTCTTATCCCTTATTTCTCGTGTTGTGTGTGTAGCCAATCAATGGACACTGTTATCTTGTTATTTACCATTGCATTTGGAACCATCGCCTCTGTGGGCTTTGGGTTTTACTTATCTCACTATCTTAGATCCACTTGTTCTTTTCTAAAAAGGCAGCATCTTCCAGAATGACGAGGGAATAGTCTGAATGGTGACAGCGCTGTCTGTTACCCCCCTGACAAGATGGGGGGGTGGCAGAGGGCTCCAGCTTTGGCTCGGGGACCAGCTGGCTCGTGACCTTGGGCAGATCACTTCACCTCTCTGAGCCTCATCTCTGGGGCCCTTTCAGATCTTTAATTCCATGTCAACACACAGGAGTGGGCTTCCCAGAAGTGGAGCGATTTTTAAGTGGGTGTACGTTCTCTGTGAAACTGTAGCTGTTTTTATTTTAAAACTTTTCATTTAAGCTCCTATTCCGAGTGTAAAAACAGCACTAGCTATGAGGAATTAATAGTTTGTGATTTATGGGGCATGTTATTATTATATCAGAAAATGGTAGTTTTTTTTGTTAAATATATTTTTAAAAGGCTTGGTGTATTCTTAAGTGTGATTTTATTATATCTTGGGGTGCCTTTTCTCCCCATAAAGAATAGATCTGTGATTTATAACGCACCTTCTCTACTGAAGCTTGTCATGAAAGTATTCTAAGGTGTTACATCATTCCCACAGGTGAAGCTTCCAGGAGCTTCCAGGTTTCCAAGAATATTGCAGGGGAGACCAAATTGCAAGGTTCCTTCTAGAAAGCAGGGTAACCTGACACTAGCCATGCCTATGTCCAGCCACATATTAAGGGGTCTTAGAAAGGAAAGGGCCCTTAGGCTCAACTCTCCTGTCATTTAGATGAGGGAAACTGAGGCCCAGAGTGGAGAAGTGACTTCCTCAGAGCACTCCATGTCTGTCCCTTGCTCATCCCACATCCCTTACCTGGTCCAAACCCCAGTCCCCGACACGTGAACACAGGTGCACGAACCCAACCACTGCTTATGCCTGGGGCAGACACTATCTCATGAGTTGCTTTCCAAGGGCCATGTGATGGAAGGGCTGCTGCTAATTCAACATTCCAACCAGCTCTACTTGCCTCAGACACATTTTTTCCCCACTAGCTAGACACTCATACCCAGCAGAGAGTTTATTGGCATGATTTCTCCAGAAAGAGGCTGGAAGACTTCGCAAGTTCAAACTTTAACATTTTTATCAAGAGTCCCAAAGGGCCACCCTTTCCCTCTCCCATCATGACCACCAACCCCAATATGGCTTTCTCTACCACGGGCAGTCAGGGCCCGCAGAGCAGAAACAGCACAGGCCAAACCAGCAGACATGGGACACATAATCAACTGAGCAAGGAACCGCCTGGGAGCCATCTTTGTTAAGGGCAAAATAAGCCGCTCATGACACTGGAGGATACAGAAAAGACAGGACTATCTTGATTCTTCTGAAGGAGTGAGGGAGGCTGGATGGGGTAAAAAACATGTTCTCAGAAAGCATGCAAAGAAAGGCTTCACAAACAACTAAGGTGACACAAATATCTCCCACACTTCCCTTTTCAAAGATGGCCACCCCCGCTGTCCATTCAGAGGGAGCGCGCAGCAGAATCTACTGGGCGTGGAGAGAGAGACAGGCAGTGGGAGAGATTTAGTTTGCCACAAAGGTTGTTAGTTTTGTTTTTGTTTTTTCCTTTATTGATGGAATTTAAAGTGCATATAACTGAAGGCAAAGTCCAAGGCCTAGGGAAAGAGATGAGGCCCGAGAGAGAGGCTCAGAGATTCTAAAGGCGGCAGAAGGATACCCACCTAAAAAGGCCACTTGAGCTGCAAAAAGCATGGGGCAGAGAGATAGAAAATGGGAAAAAGAGAAAGGGGGTGGGGGTGGGGTGTGGGTGTGGGGAAGCGTTTGGGAGGAAGAAGACAAATAGCAGTTCAGAAATTCAGACAAAGATGAGTAGTAGGAGTTAGTCTATATCCCAGGTAGGAAAAGGTGGGCTGAACTTAAGGTAGGAACATTAGCTTTAGGAAATGTGAGAAGGGGAGAAACAAGAAGAGCAATAGCCTCTGGCCAGGACACAGCACCCCAGGGGCCCTTCAGATGATGGCAGTAGTGGTAGGGCTTCTCCAAGCCTCTGTTATGGTCTTCCTTGGAGACCCCACGAGGGTCTAGGGAGACTCCCTCCAGCCAGGGGAAGGCAGGGGCTGGGGACCTGGATCTGGGGCCTCCCAGAGCTCCCCAGTGGAAGGCAAGTTGCCTTTGCTACTGGACCATGGCGGGGGCTCCACTCACCCACACAGGCTGTGCCGTCCTCGTTGGGCTCATAGCCCCGACTGCATCTCTTGTTGGTCCGGCACCTGTAGCTTCCGTACGTGTTAACACACACGGGCTTGTCTCGAGGGCACACGAATGGGAACTGGATGCATTCGTTGGTGTCTGAAAGGCAAGGGGAGCAACTCACTGGGGGCTGTGGGCAGTGGATCCTTGCTCAGGCTCTGCTGCCCACCCCTCCCCCGCCGTGACCTTGGGCATGTCCTTTCTTCTCTCTGGGCCTCAACTTCCTTGCTTCAGTCCCCTTGGCTGGCTCCTCCTGTACTTGACCTCTACACGTGGGGGGCACTCAGGCTTGGTCCGGGGTCTTCTCTTCTATCTACCACACTTTCTCTAGGTGGTCCCTTCGTATATGGATGATTCCAGAC
This sequence comes from Balaenoptera acutorostrata, assembly GCF_949987535.1. NCBI lineage: Eukaryota > Metazoa > Chordata > Mammalia > Artiodactyla > Balaenopteridae > Balaenoptera > Balaenoptera acutorostrata. Next base: position 30,975,742 of record NC_080079.1, on the reverse strand, counting down.
TTTCCAACTCCAGCCATGACCTCTCCCTCGGGCTCCAGACTTGTGAATCTGTCTACCATGCATCTCAAACTTACTAGGTCCAAATGGAACTCTAGATCCCCCTGGCCCTCAAGCCTCTTCTGCCCCCTGTTTCCATCTTCCCCAACTCATTCAACGCCACCGTCAGTCACTTGGCTGCTCAAGCAGACATTGGAGTGATCCCCGATTCCTCCGGTTGCCTTACCTCTGCAGGCAGTTTAACAACAGATCCTGTCAGTTCTGCCCCCACAGTATGTCTCCCATTTGGCCACCTCCTTCTCACTCCTCTGTCACCAGCCTGTCCCCAACCACCGGCAGCTCTTGCCTGGATTTCTGCAGCTGCCTCCCTCCTGGCCTCCTGGCTTCCCCCCTCCCTCCAATTCTATCTGCAATCCAGCAACCAGGTGATCTTTTGAAAATGTGAACCACATGTTTTTTACCCCATCCAGCCTCCCTCACTCCTTCAGAAGAATCAAGATAGTCCTGTCTTTTCTGTATCCTCCAGTGTCACGAGCGGCTTATTTTGCCCTTAACAAAGATGGCTCCCAGGCAGTTCCTTGCTCAGTCGATTATGTGTCCCATGTCTGCTGGTTTGGCCTATACTCTCCTGCTTAACTGCAAAGGGCCCTGAGAGCAAAGTCCAGACACCTTTCTAGGGCCTCAAGACCCTCCTTAACTTGGCGTTTGGCTCGTCCATCCTCTCCTGGCACACTGGCCTCCTTCCTGTCCCTTTGACACACCAAGCCTTTTTCCTGTATCCCGGTCCTTGCCCCCGCTCTTCCCTCTGCCAGGAAAGCTCCTCCATCCAGTCTTTCTGTGCCTGGACCCTTCTCATCCTTCAGGTCTCAGCTCAAAGCTCCTCTCCCTGTCCACGCCACCTAGAAGAGTCTTCAGAGAGCACCTTGCTTGACGGTTTCTTAACTCATCTCGTCCAGCGTTCGGGTCACATGTTTGTGGCCTGTCTCCCAGACTAGAGCGGACGCCCCTCCAGGGCAGGTGCTTGGCCTGCACCCCCAGCTCCCTGCGCGGGGTGCTATGTAGGACGCATACAGATGTCTGCTGGATGGTGAAAGGAAGACGCGGCTGCACTGGGGATGTCACGGGGTCTGCCCAGCACATGGGGAAGATGCTGGAATTTCTGTGTACGTGCACTGTCTGTTTAGAGTGGCTACCGAGGGGACATGAAGAGCAGAGGGGACTAATTTCCTCCTTAAGCCACCCTTCAAGCCATCCTCTTCCACTTCGCACTTGTGGTCCTTTGCCCATGCAGCGCCCTCCACTGGAACACTATCTCCCCTCTGCCAGGTGAACTCCTCATCACCCTTCAGGTCTCAACTCACACCTTACTTTCTCTGGGACACCTTCTTGGACCCTCCCTAGACTGGTTTAAGACCCCACCTTTGTGCTCCCACAGTCCCCTCCCCTCCCCCACCCCAGCCCTGCTCAGGCTGTGTGGTCATCTCTGTTTACTTGTGTGCCCCTCCCATTGGCTCTAAGCCCCAAGAGGGCAGGGACTGCGTCCTTGTTTACTCTTGCAGCTCAGTAGTAAACGCATTCACCTGGGGCTGATGAGTATCTGCAGAGGGGACTTGGGAAGAAAGCTGCCTGAGCATCTAAAGGGCAGGTGGAGTCCTTGGCCTGACCCCTTGTTGCTGGTCACTGGGATGGAAGACATTGGGTTGAAGACCTTCTGGGTGCTGAGCCTCTAGGCTGCCCCTTGCCCATTCCAGACCCTCGGGGGACTTTTAGAAGGTCCCTGGACCCTCACAGAGCTGCCTCACGGAGCCTGGCCGTGCTGCAGTTACCTGGCCCCCAGCACTGCACAAGGCTGCAATTTCCCTTCTGTACCGTGACCACATGCTACACCCTGGTTTGCTCCAGTGTCCCCCAGCCATGCCCACCCTTGCTCACCGGCCCCCTTGCTTGCTGCTCTGTTGGAAGGAGGATGCGTGCCCGCCCTAGCCACCACGGCCCCCTGGGAGCCAGGCCTCCCTGTGAGCTCTGTCCAGGTGGTTGTGTGTCTCCTCTCCATGCTCATTCTCTCTGTATGCATGGCAGGGAAGCACTGCCAATTCCCAGAGCTGCTGGTCACTACCATCACCCCCACCTTGCTGAGTCACCTGGCGGTTGTCTTGGCATCTGAAGCCTCAGGGACAAACAACACATTCGCCTCCTCACCCTTCCGCCCCTTGTCTGCAACCTGAACCTTGCCAGGGCCCAGGCTGACATTCCCCAGTGAGATTCCGGCCTCTGCCTTGTCCCCTGGTACCGGCAGGCAACTCACCCATGCAATGGCCATTTTCCTGCTGGGAGAATCCTTGGCCGCACTGCAAGGTAGGCAGAAACAGAGACACTAGTGAGTTGAGAAGATCCCATCTCAGGTCCCCTCCTAGTTACAGCCGCAGAGCAGCTGTCACCCTGACCCCCGAATGAGGGCTGCTCTCAGCTCTGCGCCTGGGAGATCCCCTCCCTGCCAGGCCCCTTCCCTTGCGCTGAGAATAGGAGACTGGGCGGGGAGGCCAAGAACAGATCGGTGTAAACCCCTGCTCACTCCCCTTGCATGGGACCCACATGCCTGCGCCGGGACGCCTAACAGAGTCTGTCCCTCCTGTGGCATCACCCTGAGACAGGCCGGGTCTCAGGAAGGCAAAGTGTACAGAGGGGTGGAGAAGCTTTTAGAGGTTTCTGCTCACTCCCCGCACCCCCTTCTCTGAGAACCTTCCCCACTCACGGGGGTGGGTGCCTGCAAGCCAGGCCGTCCCCCACCTCTGGGCAGGGCTGGCTGGACAAGAGGTGGACATCCCAGTAGGAGGAGGGACTCAAAGGCTTTGCGGCTGGAATCTGAACTAAGTGGGGCTGAGACAGAGATTTTGGCGCCTGGTCACGCCGGGCTGTGGAGGCTTTGCTGTGTCTACGTGGAGGTCCCAGAGACAGCAGGCTGGTGGCTGGAGGCGGGGTGGCCGGGAACTCGAAACGGAACACTTGACACAAGACAGAAATGTTGACTGTTGGAAATGACAAATAACGGGGTGCTGGTGCGGCTTCCTGGGGAAGGATAATGCTCCCCCCAGAGCCAGTGCACGAATGACAAAGGTCTTTGAGCTCCTGGGGCCACTGAGCTGCCATGGCTCTCACCCTGAGCTTCCCTTGCATTTTGTGAGCTCCTCTAGAACCCTCCCTGTGGGCCCCCTCTTCTGTGTGAGTTTAAGTGGGCCCCTGTTATCTACAATGGCGTGATCCTCTCCAGAGAGCGGTTTAGAGCTTTTCCCTGAGGAGCCCCCAGAGGCCCTGCCCCACCCTCAGGAGCAACAGCTTTGTCAGAAGCTTTGGAAAGAACCAGAAGTGAAGCAGGAGACCTGGGGCCAATTGTAAACTCTGCTCACAAATGGCTGCGCGGTGTTGGTGGGTTCTCTTTCTTGGTCTTGGTTTTCCTTCTCCATGAAATGGGTGAAAAATGCTTGCCCTTCCAACACCCCAGGGTTTCTGCGAGGAGCAGAAGAGATGTGGGTGTGACACTGGTGTGCAAACTACACATGGAGGGGTCACTATGAAGCCTGCCCTTTGCTAAGAAGATTTCCATCATTCTAGAAACAAAGTCAGCAGATTCCTGGGAATCCAGCTTCAGCCCATGGGTGGGGCTTGCTTTTCTGGCTCTGAGGCCCAGGTGCCTTTGCTCACCTCCAGGGGGGCTGGGTCCCGAAGTCTGTCCTCATCCCGGGGGTAGGGAATCTCCAGCACCGAGTTCGTCTCCGTGCTGGCCACGTTCCGGCTAGCCATCTTGCCATCGGGCCATGTCACCTCCACGCTGCTGGCCTCATCCTTCCCTGTGGGATGAAAGGAGAAGGGATCAGCTGCAGGGCAGGGGGCGGGGAGGGATTCTCCACAAAAGTATCATCATTCATTTATTCATTCACCTAATAAAAAATATGAATTGAACACTGTTCTAAGTGCTGGGGAAATAGTGAACAAGGCAGATGAGGTCCTGCTCTTTTAGAACAATGCCGTCCAGGACAACTTCAGCAGTGATGGCGAAGTTCTCTATCTGCTCTGTCAGCTATGGTAGCTGCTGGCCATGGCTGCTAAGCACTTGAAGTGGCGTGATAAGGAACTGAATTTTAAATTCAATTTAATTTTAACTAACTGACTTGAAATGGCCACACATGGCTAGTGGCTACCATACTGGAGAGCACATTTCTAGAACTTATATTCTAGTGGATTTTGGACGGAAGAGAGTAAAGCCTGGTGGTAAACATGTTGACTTTGGAGTCCTGAGTTCAGATCTTGGCTGTACCACTTACCGAGCATGTTGGGAAGGACATGGCGGGGGGTGTGCATCTGGGAGACCTGGGGACAAATCTCAGCTTTACATCTGACTTGCTGTGTAATCTCAGGCGTGTCGCATTTATTCATATTTGTATTTATATTGGATGTTTACAGTCTGCTAGGGGCCGTCACTGGGGATATCCCTGTTTTTAGGGAGCTTCCACTCTAGTGGGGATAGACAGGCACACAGATGAACAAATAATGCCACATATTGACAAGCTCTGTGAAGAAAACAAAAATAGGGTGATGGGATAAAAAGGAAGTAAGAGTAGGCTGGGGGCTTTTCTAGTCAGGATGGTGAGGGATAGGCTCTTGGGGAGAAAGCATTTGAGCCGAGCTCTAAATAAAAGCTGAGGTGACAAAGAACCAGAAGGCAGAGGGCACAGGAGAAAGACCGTTCTACAAAGCTGAGATGTTTACAAAAACTAACAGTGGCGGAGCTCAGAGAACGTTCATGGTGAATCCATCTGCACACATCCTTAAAGCGACGTGTTACCTCACTGGCAGGAAGCAGGTTGGAAAGATTTGTCAGGTGTTTAGGCATCGTCAAAGCCGGCCCCAGCTCCCTGCTTAAGGCAACAGGCCCGTCACCGAGACAAGGTCAGGCTAATGGTGATGGACCGGGGTGGAAAGGAGTGGGGGATGGGCCTCACCTGCTGGGAGGGGCCTTCCTCCAATCAGTCACCTGGGAGAGGGCAGTGCTCAGCACGTGTAGAAGGGAGGCTGCAGCCCCCTCGCCGGTCGTCACCCACCAGGGCTGACCAGACGTGGGCTTGGTGCTCAGGGGTCCACCAATCCATACACTCCCCCAAGCATCATTCGTAGGCTGAAAAAATGATGTCACCCACATGTGTGTGCTACTTTCCCCTTAATGCATATAGACACTGTTAGAAAACAAGTGAAACTGAAAAGCACTGTCAAATTTATAGCAGCTTTTGGTGACTGCTGTCCACCAGTGGATTTTACAATGATCGCTACTGTGGGGGTCGAGGGTGGTCTGTGAAACTTTTTCACGTATGAAAGGGGTTCCCGTATTTTAGAAAAGGGTTGAAGCTACGTCTAGACTTTGTGGGGAATCTATGTACAGACGCCTGTGTGCAGAGGTCTGCTCTGGGGTGGGAGCTAAGACAGGACGGCGTGGAAGGACTCAGCTGCGTCTTTCTCCCCGAGTCCCGGTGCGTCAGTCCGGGGCTTCCAGAGGAAGGTGCACCTTGAGAGCCACATCATCCGCTTCCTGAGCCTCCCTGTGTTTGGTTCTCTTTTGCTGCCTCCAATCCAAGCCTTCCAGAGACGTCTCTTTGTAGCGTTCCAGCCTCGGGCCGCCGTGAATTATTGAGGGCAGGGACCAGCTGCTACCCTCCAGAAGTGTCAAAGGTGAGCAGCTCCTGCCCCTGTGCCCGCGATGGGGCAGCAGCACCAGAGAGAGGCTTCTGGAGCAGAGACTCGCATACAATGCAGAGACCCCAAGACGCAGTGCAGCTTCTCTTCCCACGGAGACTCTCCCCTTCCAGGCCTGGCCTTACTGGTTCTGGGGTTGGCTTTATTAAGCCAGAAAACATTTCTCATGAACTCCTACTCCCCCGCTCCCTCCTTCCACAATAATTCATTTTGGGGGAAGGGGGTGAAAATAGGATTGGGGAGGTATCAACCGCCCCCTCTTTTACTGTTTTGAAGCAGTCTCTTGAGGTTCAAGAGATGTGGCATTTTTAGGGTGTTCAGCACCCAAATTAAATGGCAGATGTAAAAAGTAAACACTTTTCTACTAAAAAAAAGGAGACAAAGAGCAAATGTTTCTCACCTAAGCCAACAGAACAGCTACATGAATACATTTTCCAGCCTGACAGAAGTGCCACAAATAACTCAAAAGAGTCGCCGAATATTCATAGACAATCACGAATTTACATCCTGCCTCTGAATCTTGCTTCCTCCCTTCCTCCAGACCCAGGGAGGGGCAGGACCAGGAGATAAGTCAGCCACCGGGAGAGCACATCTCAGTAGGACTCCCTCCTTTGTCACTGATTATTTTGCCGACCTGGGTCCTTAGTTTCCTCATCTGTAAGAAGGGAGCTCTCCCCCATCCAGGAAGGACAGTTCTTCCTTGGAATGTCAGCTCTGCCCCAGCCGATCTTGACCCTCAGCATCCCCATCCTCATCATCTCTTAGACATGGGGGGGCGCCCTGCAGTTCCCAAAGGGCTTTTGCTTGTTGGCAATACTGCTAGAGAGTATGCATCCCAAACTGTACCAGGTGATTCTCAGTGTTAGGGCATTGGATCCTCACGGCAGTCCAATGAGAAGGTACTAGTTTTATAATTTCCATTTTAGAGTCGAGGGGGATGAAACTTGGAGAGGTGAAGGGAATTGCTCACAGTTACCCAGAGAGGGAATGTCTGATCCCAAAGCCCATACCTGCTAAATCCTTGTTCTACTGCCCACCCCACCCCAATGACCAGCCCCCCATGGGCCAAGCATCATGCAGGGATCTGGGATTTAGCAGGAAGGACACAGACCCAGGCCCCATCCTGGAGGAGCTGAGCCCCATGGGGGCAATGAACATAGTGATTATGTTATGATAAACTGGGAAAGTGCACCCATAGTATTGGTACCACTTGGTGAGAGAGGTGGGTGTTAGAAGTCATTTCGTTGGAGGATGCAGAAGGAACAAGAGCTTGTGAGGTAGAGAAGGGAAGGAAGGGGCATTCCAGGCAGATGGTACAGCACTGGCAAAGGTGTAGAGGTATGAAAAGGGCATGTGTGTTGAAGATCAGGGAGAAGCTCAAAGTGGAAGCAGCAGGGTGTGAGCATGTGTGTTAGGTGGGGTGGGTGGGAGAGGAGACAGGGCGGGGGGTGGTGTGGGGAGGGACTTTGGAGCCCTCACAGGTGTGGCTGGCTTGAATCCTCCCAATTACTCTGAGAGGGAGAGTTTATCCCCACTTCCCGGATGTAGACACTGAGGCTTGGCAAGGTGCAGTGACCTGCAGGTGTCTGAGCTAGGACTGGAACCCAGGCTCCTGCCCCCAGGTCCGGCTGTTCCCTCTGCCCCAGAAATCTCAAGTCTTCATGCAGCTGCACAAGCAAGGGGGCCTTTAAGCTGGCCAGACTGCGGGGCCAGTGTGTCAGGGAGCTGGGTCGTGAGCAGAGGAGGGCCCATTAAGAGCAGCAGGGAGTCGTCTCTGGCAGCTTTTAAAGGACAAAGGCCAAGGAGGCACAGAGAATCGCGCTTTTCAGAAGAATTACAAGCAAAACAGATGGTGGGAATACAGTTGGTGGAAGATTTTTGCACTTTAATAAAGCGATTTTTATGTGGGCCACTGAATTTTCCTTCCCTAAATGAGCACCAACCGGCTTGGAAGCAGCTCTGAGTCACTTGCAAACCATCAGCTGAAAGGAAGGAGGGGTGTATGTGCAGGGGCTGGGGATGCCATCAAAGCCTGGGGTGGGCTGGCCCAGGGGGTGAGCCCCCCGACGGGGGGCTGGTGGGGCAAGGAGATTACTGGCGCCTGTTTTCACTTACTGGGTTTGGTAGAGCTGCCTCAGCTGTGTGCTAGCTCGGAGCCAGAGAGCCTGGGTGTGGGATACGTGCGGTGGGTGTGCAGGACTGGGATGTCGGTTCAGAGCAACCGGGGTCCAGTGGGGCACTCAACAAGGGCTGTGAGCAGAAACGCTGATTTATGAGCCTGGCGGGCCATCTGCACCGGGAGGAGCAGGGCGAGGCCAGGGCAGGGTGGAGGGCACAGCGAACAAGGCCAGGGGCTCCCCCAAGCGGGGGTACGCGGAATGGTTCTTTAGGATGAAGCTGAGAGCCCTCTGCACAACAGAGTGGGCCTGCTGGGAACCCCCCGGAAGAATGAAACACAGCGTTTTTATTGTGTGATGCGATGCAGTCTGGACCCTCGGGGTGCACAGTGAGGGTCTGAGAAGCTGAGTCCTCTAACCACAGCTCAGTGCTGACCAAGCAAAGGCCTGCAGAGCTGGGAGGCGTTCCTTCTCCAGCCACCGAGAGATGAGCTGGCCAGGCACGTGGGGAAGAGAAGGGCCTGGGAGGCTGGCTGCTGAGAGGCACACGTGTGCACCCGTACACATGTCCACGGACAAGCTGCTCACCACACCTTGCTGCAAAGTCAGGAGGCAGGGAGTGGTTTTGGAGGGAGGAAGGAGCAGGGTCAGAGGGGGTGAGCAGGGGCATTGCGGGTGCTGGAAGGGGGGCTTCCTGCAGCCCTCGGCCCTTCCCTCACAGCCTCCGGCCGCATCTCCTTCTTAGTCATGCAGACGTCAAAGCAGCCCTTTCTGCATTCCTGTTCTGGACCTGCCCCTTCTCAGCCCAAATACCACAAAACAAACTGTTCAGGATTGGAAACCATCAAACTGTCCATCAGTAGGGGACTTGCTAAATAAATTGTGAATGTGGCCACACAATAAAAGACTGTGCAGCACTAAAGGAAAACAAAGGAGATATGCACAGACTTGGAGTGATGTCCAGGATATACCGTTAAGAGAGAGAGAGAAAAAAGCAAGTCTGGGAATAATAGGGAGAGTATAATAATTTCTGTTAAAAAAGATTCCAAGGCATATTTATCTATAAATGTGCTCCTGTGTATTTTGCATGCAATAAAATCATATCAAAAGTATGGAACTGAAAGCAGAAACTAACACACCATTGTAAAGCAATTATACTCCAATAAAGATGTTAAAAAAAAAAAAAAGTATGGAACTGGGAAAAGGCCACCCTGGAACACTATATTTGAATCTGCTCCCTGCCCCTTCCCCTCTGCATTCCTGATCCCCTCACCCTGTTCTGCATTTTCTTTTTTCATAGCACTTAACATCTAACATTTTATATATTTACCTAGTTGTTACGTTTATCAGGTGTCATATATTACTCCTCCTTCCACTAGAATGTAAGGTTACCCATGGTAAGGCTCTTTGTCTAGTTAGTTTTTGGCACAGAGTAGGTGCTCAGTAAGTGAGTAGAGACTAAATGAATCAAAGGACACTGGCGGAGGGTGAAGAGAGAACGTTTCCTTTTTGCTTAATATTCCAAACATAGTGGCGAGATTATGGGTTATTTTTACTTTCTTTATTAAATGATGTTATATTTTCTAATTTTCCTATAACCAATATGCATTATTCCTGCAGTCAGAAAAAAATTAAAGCCTTCTAATATGACTTTATTACATGCAAAATACACAGGAGCACATTTATAGATAACTATGCCCTGCGAGTGGCTCCTGGGCTCCTTCGCGGCCCTGCCCTCCCACAGCAAAGCCTGGCTTTGGCTTTCCTCGCTCCGCAGCTCCCTCTGTTCTGCCCGCCCTCTCCACCTGGCTCTGGGTGCCCCTGACAGTTTGGCCCTGACCTCCCTTTCCAGACTCTGCTCCCACCAGACCTTTCCTACTCTGTGGACACAGTGAACACTCCCACCTCTGGCCTTTGTTCAAACCAGCCCAGCCCCTGGATGCTCTCCTCAGCTCCCATCCACACCTTCCAAATTCCCACCATCCTTCTAGCCCTAGTTCAAGGCCCACTTCCTTGGGAAAACTGCCCAGAGCAGAGAGAATTTCTCCCATCTCAGTCCTCACAGCCACTGGGCCAGTACGACGGCGCATCCAAATCTGCGTGCAACGAGAGCTCCTGTGTCCCTCTGCCTCTTTCACAACCGTGAGCCTGGAGGGCAGGGAGCATTTCTTTGTTTCATCAGTCTCTTTGTCATGTCTCTCCGCGTCTCTTGGTCTCCCCTGGTACCCGTCTCTGTCTGTCTCCCCACTATTCTCTCTCTTTCCTCAATCCTTCCTTCCATCCGGCCTTCCCATCGGCTCCCTCTCTTCCTGCCCCACTGCTGGCCCTCCATCAATCAGGAAGGCCTGTGCTGTGCTAGATCCATGAAGTTCCTTCCGGACGTGGGGGCCTTGGAGCTGCAGGGATGGAGCTACCTGCCCCTCGCTGTGTCCCCGGCTGCTGGCCCTGCTGCCTGCTGAGTGGCCTCAGGGAATCTCACTGCCAGGCCCAAGGCTGACCCACCGGGGCCGGTCTCCAAGAGCAGCCTTCCTTCTGCGCCTCTCTGGGAGTGGATCCGGCAACAGGGGAGGCTGCAGGGGACCCGTGGAGCAGTCTGAACCAGAGCTCAGACCCAGAACAAAGCCCACAGCCTTGCAAAACAGCAAGCATTGGCAGTCAGGGCGGTCAGGGACTCCCAAGCAGGAGCAGGATCCGTTTCCCTAAGCGGGGGAGGCAGACTGCTGTGAAGGGGCACGGAGGCTCTCGGGCCCCTGCGATCCCACCAGATGGCCCGGCTGGGGCTGCCCAGCTGAAGAAGCAGGTCTGGTCTCTTGGCGGGGACAGATACTGGCCAGAGAAGAGACCCAATAAGACCTATCATACACATCTCAAAATAGCAGAGGCAGCTCATGGGATGTGTGGAAGGAGAAACCAGCCCCAGTCCTGGCCTCACCATTGATTTGCTTTGTGAGCCTCAATTTCCTTATCTGTACAATGGGGTGTGGGTTGATATCCAAGCCAGACACCTGGATAAACATCCTACCTATGAGACCATGGCAGTCACCTTGGCGTGGATGGCCTCACTTGGGTCATCTGGTAACTGAGGGGTCATGGATGTCCAGTAAGAAAGAGGCAGAGCAGGAGGACCTTGGCTGGCTGTGCACAGAGCAGCTATGGGAGGTCTGGTAGTCAAGTCACAGTGGTTAAGACCTCAGACTGTGATGTCCAAGGAGGTGGGGTCCAAATCCAGATCTCCCTACTTTCTGGAGGTGTGATTTAGAGCAGGTTACTTAACCTCAGCCTCAGTTTCCTGACCTGTAAAATGGGGGTTATGATTCTTAATTCATCTTGTTGTGGTGAGAATGGGATAAGGTATCTTATGTAAAGCACCTGTAGATTCGTGCAACTACCACCACAATCAAAACACAGAACTGCTCCCTCACCACAAAGACCTCCTTGGGGCTATCCCTTTAAAGTCACACCCACCTCTCTCCTTTTCACCATTTCTAGCCCCCAGCAACTACTGATCTATTTTCCATCTCTATAATTTTGTCATTTTGAGAATATTATATAAATGGAATCAACAGCATGTGACTTTCTGAGATTGGCCTTTTTTTTCCCTCACTCACCATAATGCCCATGAGAGCTATCCAAGTTGCTGTGTGTATCAATAGTTTATTCCTTTTGATTGCTGAGTAATATTCCATGGTGTGGATGGACCACAGCTTGTTGAACCGTTAACCTATTAAAGGACATCAAGGTCGTTTCCAGTTTGGGCTATTACAGATAAAGCTACTATGAACAATCATGTATAGATTTTTGTGTGGACATGAGTTTTCATTCATCTGGGATAAATGCCCAGGAGTGCAATTGCTGGTCTTATAATGGTTGTTTAGTTTAGTTTTTGTCTTAAAAGAAACTGCCAAACCATCTTCTGGAGTAGCTGTACCAGGAATGAACGAGAGATCCAGTTTTTCCACTTCCTTGCCAGCATTTGGTTTTGTCACTATTTTTTACTTTAGCTGTTCTGATAGGTGTATAGTAATATTTTATTAACACCACAGGTATACTGTATATCTGGTTATGTTATATATATGTATGCACACACATATATGTAATATACATACATACACATGTGCATATAGATATATATACATACGTATGTGTGTGTATATATATATAAAAGGCTAGTCTTTTATGTGTGTATACACACACACACACACACACACACACACACACACAAAAGACTAGCATTTTTTTAATACCACCCCCAGCCAAGAACCAATTTTCACCCTCTCGGGGGTGACATCACTCCCACTGATCATGCATGCTTTTCCCAAGCCTTCTAGCCAAGAGAAGGCACCAGGGGTTTGGTGAGACATTTTAATCACTGAACCGACACCCAAGCGGCCAGGGAAGCAGCTGGTTTGGATAGGTTTGGCGCAGGCCATTGTTTGAAGAACAAGGCCATAGCCTTGGACAAATGGAGGATTAAATACTCTGACCCCAAGGTGAACTAATTGGACAGAGGCACCAGGATGCGGACCCCAGCAAGGAGTGGGGCATGAAAACCTCCCTCCTGAGCTCAGGTTTACTTCAAAGCAGGGTTGCCTCCAGTAGCTGGTGTCTCAGTAACGTGGTAGCTAGAAGATGCTCAGGCTGTGAGCCCTGCATCTCGCCGGGATTCGGGATGCAGTTTCAGCACCCACTGTCCTGCCAATAGCTCACTGCGCACTCCCACCACCGCCCCCCACCCTGAGCCCTGACTCACCCAAGCCAAAGTGTGCCACGGGCTCCATCTCGCACAGGTAGCCTGAGCCCCCGTCGATGATCCTCAGGTGGGCCCCACTCTTCTTGGTGTAGAGCACAACCTTAGCGCCCCTGGCGAAGGCCCCAAACCGGGTTCGCGGCACCACCCGCAGCCAGTTGTTGCTGAAGCCCTGCAGGGAGGGAGGAAGGCAGGCCCGGGCATCAGCAGGGTGGGCAGATGGAACAGGGAGGGAGGGTAAGAGAGGGAGAGAAGGAGAAAGAAGGGGACAAGAAAAGGGGCAGAGGAAAGAGAGGAGGAGGGAGCCGGGCAGGGAGGGTGAACAAGGCAGACAGACTGGCTGAAGTTTGCAAAGAGCAGCCCTGGAAAAGAGGAGGGAAAGCCAATAGACTCGGGGAAAACAGTGTTTGGAGGCGTGCCAGTGGAAGGCTGAGGGGCAAAGGGCTTCTGGGAGCAGCTCTTCTTGGAGTTCACTGTGCTGCTGGGAATTTGCTTCCTCCAGGGCCCGGGATGTCCACTGCCCGCCACGCTGGTCAAGCAAGCATCCCGGGCTCCTTTGCCCTCATCCAGCCCAGGCTCAGCACGTTGGGCTGGGCTCCGTGGGTCCCCAGGTCCAGGCACACCTGATTCCCCCGGAAGACAGACAGCGGCTGAGCCATGGACTCTCCGTGGGACAAGATGAGGTCCAGCATCCCGTCTCCATCGAAGTCTGTCACCACACCGCCTGCAACAGCACAGATTTCACTCTGTCCATCAGCCAGGAGACCCACAGGGAAGGGGGGCTCCCGACCAGCGCCAGGTCCACGCCCTGAGTGTGGGAGGAAAGAGCACAGTGCCGGGGATTGAAGACTGGAGCTTGAAGCTCCTCTCCTTTCCAATGGCCGCTCATTCATGGAAGAGGGGGTCCATTTCCTCCCCCTGGACTTTTGAAAGAAAGCATGGGTGCAAATAATTCAGACTATGAAGGCTGCTTTCTGGTCTTTTATACACGCCCTTTATATCTGCACGGTTTTTGTCAGTCTATCGGGTGTTTGCGTATACCTGGTCTCCTTTTGGTCCTCACTACAACCCAGAGACGTGAGGAGGGCAGATGCAATTATCCCCATTTTATGGGTGTGGCGAACAAGATCCAGAAGATGAAGCACCTTTTCCAAGGCCACAGGCGAGGCAATGGCAGGGCGGAGTCTTGGGACTCCTGATCCAGTGCTCTCTCTCTGACACCAGGCTGAGTGCCAGGAGGGGTGAGACGACAGGATGCCCAGCCTCTCCTTTGCCTCTCCTCCCGGCAGAGCGTTACCAGAGATGCTACTGCCCGTGGAATCCCATGCCTCTGACCCCGCGGCCCTGGGACTGGGAGAACGGACCGTCCCCTCCCCTGCTTCCTGCCTGGCACTCCCATAGCCTCCTCCCCCACTCTCACCCCTGCCCCAGGATCTCAGCCCTCAGAGTGGCAGGGATAGGATGAGCCCTGCTGTGGCTGCACCACCCCTCCCGCCCTCCCCGCAGGCTAAGGGCAGCACTGAGACAGGGGACAGCAGGCCAGAGCCCTCAGGTGCCCTCACCTGTGCCCCGGCCCTCAGGCTCCAAGGCGTCGCCAGGATTGAGCTCCTCGATGAGGGGGTCGCCGTGTTCCCTGCGGATGATGCTGCGGGACAGGAGACAGGCTGTTCATGGACGACAAGATGCTGGCAAAGCCCCAGTGGGCTCCCTGGACCTAGAGGCCCACTAGCTCCGTCCTCCAGCCCCCGAGCACCCTGAGACCCTGCTGCACAGGGGCTGCCACCTGCACGCCGACAGAGCCACTCTGCTCACAGACCCTGCCTGCACCCTGGCTGCGCCTTTCTTGGGTTTTAATTCACGTTGGTAAATATTGATTTTTCCTTCTCTAATGGATGAATTATAGACAACCTGGGGAAGGGCAGCTGATGGATGGAGAAGGGGCAGGGATGCAACTACCTTCAACTGACCTTCACTTTCCTTCAAGCGGCCCTGGGTTTCTGAGTTCTGAATACTACGCAGGGTTCCACCCCTATTCCAGTGCCACCTCCTCTAAGCCCTCCCTGATCGTCCCGCTAGAAGCAATGCCTTCCTGCTCTGCCTTTGTCACTTTCCTGGCCTTTATTATCACTTTCTGCCTCGTGTTGAAGCTCTATATGAATGCATCTTATCTCCTCAGTTAGACTGCGAACTCTTTGCAGCCCTGGGACCATGTATTATTACTCTTCTTTGCATCTCCCTCAGCATCTAACACAGTGCCTGGCTCTCAGGAAGCTCCAGACATGTCCGTGGGGTGCATGGAGGAATCCAGAGACAAAAGGGAAGAAAGGATCCCTTTGGGTTGCTGGGGTTTTGTCTATTTTGAACTCTGAATCACGATAATATTTGCTGTAGAAAAGTCCACTGTGAAAGTCCTGTTCTTTCTGCACATTGAGCTGAACGTTGATGATGGCCTTGAGCTTTCCTGTCTAATTTTTCTCACTGGGTAGATTCTCGCAGCCTTGGGTGCTCTGTCCTGGCTGTGTGGAGCAATCTTGGGGCTGGGGTGGGGAGAAACAGGACCAGGAAGGATCTGTATCACTCTCCCCTTACGTTGCAGGTGGGGCTGTCACTCAAATCACAGTCACCAGAGGGCTGTGCTGTGGCCAGTGCTTTCTTTCAGGAGGGAGCCAGGGTCCCCTGAGCTGGAGCTTCTGGTGGCTGGATGGCAGAGGGTGCTGGCAGAACCGCAAGGTGTCTGCAGGGTTGAGCACACGCCCTGGGAGGTGTCCCCTGTCCGCGCAGGGCGTCTGTGCTGAGCACATCCACGTGTGCAGTCTGGGCAGTGAGCAGCATGCCTGGCAGTGCTCTTGTGTGTGTGCACACCTGCCGGAGGTGTGTCTGCCTCAGCCTGCTAGCATCCACAGTCCCTTCAACCATTCGTGTCCTGCAACCTCTGTCACGGCTGGGCAGAGACACCCCTGGGTTCAGGTGACAATGCAGTTAGGGGTTTCTAAGGCTAAAGCCC
The DNA here is from genome assembly GCF_949987535.1 of Balaenoptera acutorostrata. Lineage (NCBI taxonomy): Eukaryota > Metazoa > Chordata > Mammalia > Artiodactyla > Balaenopteridae > Balaenoptera > Balaenoptera acutorostrata. The sequence continues at coordinate 30,960,135 of NC_080079.1, read as the reverse complement.
AGAAGTTCCAGGGCAGAGCTGGGCAAGCTCACTCAGATTTGGGCAACCAGGGCAGGCTTCTCGGAGGAAGGGTCAACAAAGCTGAAACCAGAATGATGAGTGAGTCTGTGTCACCCAGAAGCGAGAGAGAGGCAGATGGTGTAGGCAGCCCGAGGGGTCCAGGCCTGGTGCAGCCCAGAACAGAAAGCTTGGGGTGTCTGGTGCATAGGTGTAAATTGGGGAGTGGACAGTGACAAGGCTGGGGACAGAGCCAGCCTGTGGGATGTATCAAAGAGAAGGTAGGGCTTCCCTCGTGGTGCAGTGGTTAAGAATCCGCCTGCCAATGCAGGGGACATGGGTTCTAGCCCTGGTCTGGGAAGATCCCACATGCCGTGGAGCGGCTAGGCCCGTGAGCCACAACTACTGAGCCTGCGCGTCTGGAGCTTGTGCTCTGCAATGGGAGAGGCCGCGACAGTGAGAGGCCCGCGCACCGTGATGAAGAGTGGCCCCCACTTGCCGCAACTGGAGAAAGCCCTCGCACAGAAACGAAGACCCAACACAGCCATAAATAAATAAATAAATAAATAAATAAATAAATAAATAAATAAAAAGAGAAGGTAGTGGGGAGCTTCTAACGGGGTTAAGTGGAAGAGGGGTGTGGTCAGATTCACATTTTCAACAGCTTGCTCTGCAGGACTGGACACAGGGCAGCAGCTAGAGAAGAGGGAGTGTGAAGGGTGGAGCCATGGGAACAGATCAAGGCACGTTTAGATGTGTAAGTGGTGCTACCACACACATCCTGCCTGGCCTGGGACAGTCCCTGCTCATGCCTGTCATCCCGCCATTGTTAACAGGGCCTCTGCACTCTTGTTAAGCACCTGGAGTGGGCGATGAGTTCCCTGGTTTCCCAGGCATCACTGAAGGACCGGCAGACTCACACACACCGAGGCTTTGCATCCCTGGTGACTCCTACAAGGAGCCCACCATGTTTCCTTCGGTGACACGTGACAAGCCCACTTGGTATGGGGCAGGTAGGGGCTCAACTTCCAGAGTTGCCAGCTGAGTGGTGGCCCCAGCTGTAGCCCCTACACTCTCTGCTGCGAGCTCCAGACCCAGCCATCTGCCACAGGGACTCGGGGCACAGCCACGTAACTGGGAAGTGGCTTCCACTGACGCTGTGCGGAAACAAACACACTAACCCGTAGGGTGACCATGTGGTGACCCTGCCCGCAGACAGCCCGGGGCCAGCCTGCCCTTGGGGTGGCGGGAGGGAGGCTGGGAGGTTTGACAGAGGCCAGACAGGCAGAGGAGGTGCCTGGGTGCTCGGGCCACACAGACTCCTTGGTGCTCCGGGCCCTGGCGAGTGACACTTTATTAGCCAGAGAAGGAAAGCAATGTCTCTGTTAATGAGCAATTGATCTTCTGCAATTAATCTGGAAGTTGTGAATAAGCTTTTTGCAAGGTACCTAATTAGCAAATCTGGTGCCTTCAGGGGGTGATTACAGCCGGTTGGGATTGATGCTTTGTTAATAATTATATTTTAAAACACGCTTAGTCACAGCTCTCGCCTTTTATTGATAGTTGAGGGCCCTTCTGGGGGAGGGGATGGGGGCCTTGGAGAACCGAGCAGGTGATCTGGCCCATTTCCTGCATCCAAGGCCCCTGGCCCACCCTTCTCTTGCCACCTGGTGCTGAGGCCCATTAGCATGTTTTAGGCCAGGAACCAGGGCCACATGTGTCCTGAGGTTTGCTCCCCAACAGCAGTTCTCAAACTTTGGTGTGATAAGAATCACCTGATGCCTAGTGTACGTGTTAAAAAGACAGATTCCTGGGCCTCAGCCCCTGAGATTCTGATTCAGGAGATCCAGGGTGGGTCTGGAGATTCTGTACTTTAAATAAACACTCTGGGTGGTTCTGATGCCAATGGTCTCTGGACCCCAATTAGAGAAAAATCAAACCTTTCCTCCCTGCATGCAGTGCTCAGATGCTTCCATTCTTGTCTACCATTCCCTCATCTACCATTAATTGTCTCATCCAGCATTTCCCAAAGGATGTTTTGCAGAGCACCAATCCCAAGAGAAAAATCTCTGAAAGAAGTATCTTGTAGTGAAATCTATTTGGAATACTCCATTCACCTCTTGGAAAGTAAAAATACTCATGGTCATGTTAAAGGCTCTGAGAAGTCCTGTAGTCAATACACCTGCCTGTCTTTGCTTCACCCAGATGCACCCAAACAGATCTGGCTCTGGAACCCCTTTGGGTGGTAGAGTGGAGTCTGGCTTCTAGGCACACTTTGTGCACGTCCCCCTGACCATTTCCCCCCCAACAGCAGGAGGCCCGGGATTCTCCGCCTCACCCTCCCACCCCCCATTCTCTCAGCCTCTTGCTCAATCCCTGTCCTTCCGGCTTCTATTGCTCCTTCATCAGGGGACCTTCCTCCTTCCTCCCCTTGGAGCGCCTCTTTTAAGTCCTAAGCCTTCCTCCCTGACCCCCACCCACGAAGGCTGAGTAGCCACGAGCCAGGCTGAAGCATCTACCGGAAGAGGCGGTTGGCTGAGGAGCTGCGGTGGGCGAAGTTGTTGAAGAAGATCTCCAGCTCCTGGTCATTGTCAAAGTCGGCAGCGATGACTGTGCGGACAGGGGAGGGCATGGAGAACTTGGGTGAGGCGATGTCCTGGGAGGAGAGAGGGCTGCAGGTCAGCGGACAGATGCGTGGGGCAATGGGGGTGGGCTAGAGGCCAACTCTCCCCACCCCCGTGTGTGCGCGTGCACGCGAAGATAAAAGCCTGACCTAGCACGTCCTCTATCACCTTCCCTGTAAGGGCCCTAGATAATGCTGTGTTTAGGATCACATGAACCTCAGGCTGCTTGTAGGAGAACAAGGAGGTAAGAGGAACAGTCCTAATTTACACCGGTGAAGCACCTTGCTGTCCCCTGGTCCGGACCACATGGGGCCCTCCCATCAGTCACTTGAGGCAGGGCTGATGTGAGCACTCCCATTTTACAGGTGAGGTAACTGAGTCCTGGAGAGGAAGGGGAATTGCCCACTGTCATAGCTAATGAGTGGGGGCCATCGCCAGGGCTCTGATTCCAGACGCTATGCCCTTCCTAGTACGTGCCCTTCGTCCTCCGCAGTGAGAGGCGGAGGCTGGGAGGACACTGGGCAGTGCTGTGCATTTAAATCCAGGCTTCTCTGCTGACTAGCTGTGTGGTCTCAGGCAGGTTACTTAACCGCTCAGATCTCACCTTCCTCATTGGTAACACGGGGATAAAGAATAGCTGCCCAGGTTGTGAGCACTGCATGTAAAGCGCTTGGCACAGAGTGGGCACCAGATGGATCCCTGGCAGTCTGTTCTGGCCTTGCCCATATCAGCCTCATGAAAGGTGGCAGAGGTGGCCTTTAGCTGTGTTTTTGCTGCCTTTATTACCTTACTTTGTTTCTTGGGAGTCTTTTGATTTTTTTTTTGAGACATTTGCCTTGGAGGGTTGCAGTATCAGGTACCTCTGCCCAGGGCTCACGAGGAGACCCCAGACCCAGGACAGCCCAGCAGGGACTTCAAGGTGCTGACAGGGCCTTGGTGGACCTGGCAAAGTGTCCCACCTATGGAACTTGCCTTTGAAATAGAAGAGCTGTGGAGGGAGGCCTTTTGTTTCTCAGCAGAATATCCATTCCGGGTGGGTTTGTCCCTTAAAGACCCAGGAGCCTGTCTAAGTCCCAGGGTCCACGTGGGGAGAATTGGGAAGGGCACAGTTGGGGTTTCTGGGAGCGGTCCTCTGCCCTGGCCCTGCCCCTGGGCCTCCTACTTCAGGCCCTCTCCCCTGGCCACAGGAATGAGCTGCCCACTCTGGGTTGCCCAGGGGAATAGGCTGTCCCCAACAACGCAGTCATGAAGCTGATTGAGAGCCTGGCCCGCCGTCCAGGGTGGGCTGAAGAGGGCCTTGAGAGCTGGTAGCAAAGAGACCTCAGGATCTCGAAGTTGTTATTATTCTATTGATCCTGTAAAAACGGAAACCTACATAGGCCCCTTGGGGTTGCCCCGCTGGATGCCTGGGTTTCCAAGATAATGTATGTAAGATGCTTAGCACAGTTCCTGGCACACAGAAGGCACTCGATAAATGGGGTCTCTATTATTATTATTATTATTATTATTATTCCTCCTGTGAGCTCTGGGGCTGGGCTATCAGAAGAGTTAGTTGACATTTGGGGCTGGATTATTCCAGCCGGTGCATTGTAGGATGTTTAGCAGCACATCTGTCCTCTGCACACTAGATGCCAGTAGCACCTCCTATCGCATTTGTGACAACCAAGAATGTCCCCAGACATTGTCAAATGTCCTGGGGTAGGGACAAAATCACCCCTGGTTGAGAACCTGGGTTAGAAGAAAAAGCTGAATAAAGATGGAAATCATCTAGGATTCCAGGAGCAGCTGCTCTGTGTTCAGGACGTACCTCTTTTTTCACCCAGAGAGCCTGGGTCTCAAGACTCTGCAGGGAGTGAGTGGCTGGCCCTGAGCACCCCAAGGTGGCTGCCTACAGGGGAGGGGCTTGTGGCAGCGCCCCAGACATAAGGTCCCTGGTGACTCCCCTGGGACCACCAAGCTTCTGTCAAATGCCGCCACTTCCTTGCTTCCTCGGGGGCTTTTGGCAAGACCAGGTGCCTCCAGAAGCACCCTGACTCCCGGAGGTCAGCTCTAACCATCCCATGCTCTCCATCACCCTCCTGAGAAAGGCCCAGACTCAAGTTCATTAGGCTGGTGGTACATCTCTTACTGTCACCAAACAGTCTTTCTGAAGAATTCTTGGTGTCACAGACCGTTGATAGCTTAGGGAGGGGGCACAGAGAGGGGTTCAAGGTTACCTTGTCCCTCACCTGCCGTTTGTCCAGAGGGGGCAACTGTCGGGAGCTCTGTGGCCTCAACCTCCCCTGTCCCCCCAGCCCCACTGTGCCCTTGGCCTGAGCCTCAATTTGAAAAGCTCAGGCCCAGGCTATGGGAAAAATGCTCCCGATCCAGAGAATGAAGCCCACCTCCCTGGGCCTTTGCCCTGCTGCCGCGCACCTTGGGAGGCCGCTCTGTCTCCTCTGCCAATGACTGTGCCCTGGGCACTACAGACGTCACAGCAGCCCAGGCGGGAGCCCATCGTCCCCCAGATGTTACCTTCCTTGTGGCCACCCCGCCCCCAGGCTCTGCAGAGCCACAAGCCCCTACTCAGCCTGGTGGGAGGCACAGGCGGGGCTGCATCCCCAGGATGACAAAGCAGGGGAGCGAGGGAGAGGCTCCTTCTTACCCGAAAGCGCACCTTCCCGTGGGCGCTCATCTGCAGATAGAGGCGGTGGGGGCCATTCCAGTTGCCATAGACGATGTCCACTTTGCCGTCGCGGTTGAAGTCGGCCAGGGCGACACCTCGCCCGTGCTGGTGGGGGTCATCCACACCTGGGGAGGAAAGGCAGGCGCCCTCAGGGCAGCGCCCCCTGCAGGCTCCACAAACACTCCCCTTGCCAGGGCCCCGTGAAGAGCAGCAAGGGAGCGTGAGCCTCGTCCTGTCCCGATCTCTCCACAGGGGCAGAAGCTGGGAAGCCACCTGGGTGCAGAGAGAACCAGAGACTTGCCTTCAAGCTGCACCTGCCCAGAAAGTACTATTTTTACTCGGTTTTGGGGCAGCATGGGGTGGGGGAAGGAGACTTGTGGAGATTCTGGAGGACTAAAGCCCTCCCCAGCCACCCCTGACACTGGGATACATTAAGTTGATCATCACTCTTTTGCTCAAATTTCAGCGCTTCCCCAGTACTCTTGGGTCAAGTTCAAATTCCTGCCCGGGGAGCACAAGGTCCTTGCCCACCTTATCTGGTCTTTAACTGGTACCACTCTTCCCCCTTCCTCATAAGCACTGGCCACCCGGGGTTCCTTTCATTTCTCAAATGACCCAAGCTCTTTCCGGCTTCTGGGCTTTCGCTCAAGTTGGTCTCTCCTTCTGGAACGCTCTTGCCACGGCTCTTGGTTACTTGGCTCCTTGTTTTTTTCTTCTGCTCTCAGCTGTAATGTCACCTCCTCAAGGAAGCCTTCCCTGACCACTCCCATGAAAATAAGCCCCTCCCACCCACCCTGCTATTCATCCTGACAGCCTCCCATTCTCCTCCATTGAGCTGATCACACGTGCAGTTATGTTCCTTTGTGGGGTCCAGTTTTCCTACTAGACCTTACACTCCATGAGGTGAGGGTCTGTCTTCTTGTTCATCTGTGTTCCCACAGAGTCTATCTCAGTGCCTGTGGTGACCTGGTATTTTTCTGTAAATACTTGCTGAATGAATGAAGAGACATAAATAATTTGACAGAAGGCGACCAGGGACTTCGGTGACAGCAGAGAAAATACAGCACCACGACTGAGAAACGCACAGTGTGCCTTGTGAGATCTGGGAAGAAAGCTTATGGGTTCAGTGTCACCTGTTTGCGCTGTCCCTGCATCTACCAGTGGCCAGTGGGACTGAGGTGATCCTGGGGGAGGATGGAGGGTGGTTTTGCCCAGAGGGATGGCCTGACCTCCTGGTTGCCCAAGGCAGACAGGATCCTTCAGGTCAAGTGCAGAGCTGACAGGCAGTGGAGGCTGGCTCTAAATACCCACACTGAGTCTTCTGGAGGACAAACTGCCATTGGTCATCAGGCCCTCAGAGATGGCAGGTGATAGGACAATATGATGGGGGATGGGGATCACGGACCCAGGACACAGGGAGCTCTTGCCAGCTGCAAATACGGAGATTCTGAGGATAGGGGCCAGCAGAAAGCAAGGTGGGGCCCCGCTGAGAACCTTGGGGGCTGAGCATCCTCTTGGGGGAGGGGAGGATCGGGAGGATCTGGAGGATGGGTGGGGGTGGGGGAGAAGAGGCAGGGAGACCCAGGCTTGAGAAAGAGGGTTTGCAAAGGCATGGGGGCAGCCTCTAACCTCTAGGATGAAATACCCCATTAATTCTCTGCAAAACTCCCCAGCCCGAACGTCGGTGGCCTTCTGTGTTGGCCCATTTCTCTCCTATCTATGAGGCACCTTGACAAGGAGCTGGTTCCCTTTCACGAGAATAATCGGTGCCAGGCTGCACTTCACAGCAGCATCTGTTTGGGTGATGAATGCCCTCTTGACATGTCTTGTTAAACCCCTGCAATCACTCTGACTTTCAATTACGGGCATAGCACCTTTCCTCTCTCCTCCCGCCTGATACCTTCTCCCACTCCAACTTGCTCGCTCACCTCTGCTTCCGTCTCTTTAACACCTTATCAAATCCTCTAGGTTTTCTCCACCACCACCTCCTCTTCATTTCATGATTTTTCAGCAATGAGAAAATTTGCTGCTGGAGCGTTTAACAGGTGAGCTGGGTGGGAGGACAGGCCGGGGAGCTGCCTCCATCTTTAGCTTTGCCCGGGAAGAACAGGGGAGCTGACTGGCTGCAAGGGTGCATTTGTGGGGTGTTCAAAATGGGAACTCCCGGGCAGAGTGCTGGAAGGGCAGGTACTTGTAAGTCACAGAGAATGGATTGGTACCTGCTCAGGGATTGTATGCTAGCTGTCAGCACCAGCTGGCGCTTGTAGGACCTTGGATCTATGTATCTACATCCCCGCTCACCTCTTCTTCCGGAGGCCGGAGCTCGTCCCTATGCCACCAGGAAGGAGAAATCAAACCTCCCATTCCTTGGCACGGTGGGGAGGAAGTGGGTGGGGAGAAGTGGTTGAAGGGCAGACTGATTACGTCCACATACTTTTATTATGTGTCCCAGTCCTTGCAGACACAGACAGATTATTATAGTGATGTAGGAGCCTGAGTGAGTGGTACATGCAAAGGCAGTGGGAATACAGAGGAGGGAGTGCCAATCTCTGCCACACGGCACAGAAAGAGGCAGGAAAGGCTTCACAGATAACATCTAAGCTGAATGTTGAAGGATAAATAGAAGTTTTGCAGATAGAGAAGGGGGAGAGGGCACTTCAGGTGGAGAGGATTGGCAGGTGCAAAGGCCCTGAGGCAGATGGTGGATGAACACAAAGGGAGGAAGGGGAGCAGAGCTGGGAGCCTGGAGTACTATTTTGTGTAGATTTTATTCTGCTTCATATTATAGCTATTCGTTCATTTGTCTGTTTCCTCCTCTAAAACGTCAGTGCCTTGTATGGGCAGGTGGGGGGAGTGAGGTAGGGTGATCTTAGCCTTATTCAGGTCAGCGTCCCCAGCTCTTAGCACCAGCCTGGCACTTAGCACAGGTTCAATAAATGGTTACTGGATTGAGTTGAATGTTTAAGATGGATGTGGGGAGGGGAAATGGAGAGAGGCAGCTTAGAGTGGAAACCAGTGCTGAGAGACACAAGCAGGACTCAGAGGGACACGGGCCAATCCCAGTCGCTGGAGAATGGATAACGGTCAGGCGTTCCAGATGCTGTCTCCCCAGCCACAAACATCCCCTGCATCCTGAAGCATGGGGATGTGGAATTAAAGGTGACAAGCAACATTTCCCTGTGCGGTGCAGACAACGACTTGTCCCGCTCTCCCTGGGGCCTGTGGGACCTGGAGGGAGCAGGGCAGACCAGAGTCCCCTGTAGGGTGGTGGGGGTCACAGGACAGAGGCTGTTTTACTCACCAGCACCGGCCGCAGCATCCACGAAAGTGCCGTCCCCCTGGTTGTGGAAGAGGAAGTTGGGCCCGTTCTCGTTGTCGCAGAAGATATCCGAGGCACTGCTGCTGAGGATGGGGCCCACGCTTACGCCCCGGCCCCCTGGGAGAGGACATCGGCTCTCACTAAGCGGCAGAAGCAAAGCCCCAGGCCCGCGTGGAGGATGGGGGTCGCCTCGGAGGCCCATGAGACGCTGCTATGGTGATGCCTCCGAAGAGCTGGGGGTGGGGGGCGGGGAGGGGCGGATTCCGACATTCCGGATGCTTCCCGGAGCCCAGATCTGGGCTCACGGTTCCAGAAACCAACGTGGAGGGTGACTGCACCGATGATGAGGCAAGAGAGGAGCAAGATGGAGTCACTTTGTGCCAAAGGAATGATTCCATGAGCTGAGGAACCCAGAGGCCACCGCACAGAGCCTTCTCTTCCCTTTGGTAGCTGAACTACACTAATCCTAAACCCATCTCTACCTGCAACAATTTGATCAAGTCACAGATTCCCTGACAGCCCCCAGCCTTACCCTGATCACACATATGCTGGTCAAGATACTGGGTGTGTTCCAGTTCTAAGGACCTATAGAAAGAGGTTCCAGCCACAGGTACAGGGTAGAAACAGGTTCCAGCCACAGGTACAGGGATGCTTACTTTGTTTTGCTTGATGTAGGAAACAAATGCGAGCACCTGCCTGTCCATCAATAGCGATGCAGATGGATTACGGTGCATCCATATGACGGACTATTCTGCAGCTACTAAAAAGACTGTGTAGATCCGTGGGTATTGACTTGGAGGAATGCCCATGACATATTGTTAAAGGAAAAAGCAATTTGCCAAGTAATGGTATTGTGTGATCTTATTTTTATTTTTTAGAAAAAGGAAAACAAATGCTACTTCTGAATATATGTGTTTGTGCAAACTTGTTTTTGAGTTTGGGGAAGAGTGGGGAAGGCCACACTCCAAGCTGTTCACATTGGCTGCCCCGATGAGGTAGGGTTTAGGGAGGGAAGGAGAGACAGTATGTTGGCCTTTTTTGGGAATGTCTGTATTGTTTGGCTTATTGTAACAAGAACTGTTTCTGTAGTTTGAAAGGAAAAAATCCAATAAGGTGTATATTTTTTAAGACAGAAAGAGGGAATCCCCTGGTGGTGCAGTGGTTGGGAATCCGCCTTCCAATGCAGGGGGCGTGGGTTCGATCCCTGGTCGGGGAACTAAGATCCCACATGCTGCGTGGTGTGGCCAAAAATTAAAAAGAAAAAAAAAAAAAAAAAGAAAGAAAGAAAGCCAGCTCTACGTTAGGGTTTGAAATGCCCAAGATCAATGTGGACATGTCACCAAGTCTAATCTTAAGGTGTCTTGAACAAACCACCCCCAACCAGTGAGTTTCAAATAAAGCCCTGAAAGCCTCCCCTCAGCCTCACTCCCACCCCAAGTATGGTGCAGAAAACAACCTGACCAGGACCAGGACATGGATTCTAGTCCCAGCTTGGCTTTTTTACAAGCTCTGTGACCTTGGGCAATTTACATTACCCGTTACCCGTTTAGCCTCGGTTTTTCTCATCTGAAAAATGCAGATAGCGTGACCTGCCTTTTCTATTTCAGGGTTTTTGAGAGGATCAAATGATGTTAAAGGTCTCTGTGAATCCTACAACCTTGCTACTCAGGTGTATCACCCGTGAGCTTGTCAGAAATGCAGAATCTCAGGTCCCTACCCACCCAAACAGGACCCCTGGGGGTTTTATGTGCGCAGTAAAGTTTGGAAAGTGCTGCTCTGAAGGGCTGTTCAGTACAATAAGAGCAGTTATTAGAGCACCCAGAAGAATGTGATTTTTAAAAAAAGTAAATGAGCACTCAGGCAGACCTGAGTGATGCTGAGCCAGGCGCCCTCCCCAGCCCGCTCCTGGACAGGGCAGAGGTTTCCACTGTGCTAATTTGGGATGGAGGTTCTTTTGGTCCCCAGGCTCCTCCCATCCTCTGAGATTTGTCCCTGGAGGAAATCATGGGGCCTTTCTCACCTGTGCACGTGGAGCTTGCCCACCAGGGGCCGGCTTTGGGGCCAGAGTGGGGCAAATGGCATTGCCGCAGTCATTGTTCTCCTGGTGGGGCTCCTCGTTAACACATCCTGGGCCCTGTGCCCCCGGATTTCTCCCAGGTAATCTGATTAGCTCTCAAGGAGAGCTCAAGCCTCGTGAAAATTGAGCCACTGAACCCACAATGCTCCCGGGGCGTGCGCCTTCATTAGGAGAGCCCAGGCGTGGGGTAGGGCGGGAGGCTTTCAGAAGCCTTTCTTTTCCTAAGCCAGCAGGGAGGGTGCTGGGCTACAACCTGGGCACCTCTTCTGCCCATTCAAAGAGTGCTGCTGAGTGCCTGCTGGCAGCTGTCCCTGCCCTGGTCCTGCCAGACTCCAGCCCAGGAGCAGGCTTCGGTGAGAAACCCTCGGTCTTGTCTGGGCCCCCAGCAATTCCAGGTGGGACTCCGGGACTTTCTGCCATGCAACTCCATCCTTCTTCCACCGCTCCAGCGTCCTCCAATTTCCTCTCTGCCTCTGGCTCCCAAGCTGTGACACATTCCCTTCATTTTCTACAAAGCAGGTTATTTCCCTCTTGGACAAATTTCTAAATCTTTCTAATTAACTAATTGGGTTGGGTTGAAGCCTTGCACCATTTGTAACCTGTAATTACTAGAAAATTGCCATGGTAACCACACTACTAATTAGTGACAATTTATTGCCATGGCAACTGGACCATAACAGAGATGTTACCCACAACTCTTGCTTGGCAAGTTTGCTGCACAGTTGGGGAGCAGGTGAGTCGAGACAGTCGGGGAGCCGGCCTCTTGGGCACGAGCCCCAGCAGCCTCAGGATGGAGGGCCAAACGGGGGTCTGAGGCAGGGACAGCCAGGTGCCTGCATCCCTCGCTGAGGCCGCAGGGGAGACTCTACTTCCAGGTCCATCATGTTAGCTCTCTTCAAACTAATAAAATCCATCCATCTTAAGTGTAGCCTGACTCTCCCACTCCCTGCCCGGTCATTGACAGAGGCCCCTTATTCCGCAAGTATCTTCTACCTGGACCTTCCCCTCCTCCCCTAGCTCTTCCCCTACGTCTCCCTGTCTTCTCTGTTACACCCACCCTGTCTCCTGGCCTCCTAAGGTTTAGCACACACCTTATGGGGCTACCAGGGGCAGTTAGGAACATCTTTATTTAGCCTTGGAAAATGATGTTCCAATAGGGAGTTAAACTCCACTTTACATCAATTCATTCTTTTATACTTGAGGCAAGAATGTCCTCTTGGGGGCAAGCAGCTCCCCAGTTGGGGCTGGAGAGGCGCACCGGCTGGTAGGAAAGACTGGGGATCAGGAAATTCGAGTTGCGTGACCTTGGGCATGTCACTGAACCTTTCCGGCCATCTGGGTTTCTCACCTATAACGCGAGACTGATAATAATAGCCCCTTCCCAGGCTGTCATAAATATTAAGTGAGCTGGTTTTTGGAAGGTACCTTGGAAAATGTCAGGTGCCACAGAGTCATTAGTGGGACTATTTCCCACCTGTTGGGTGAATAATATCCCTTTATTTTTCCAGCACTTTCAAGCTTCAAAGGCCTCCTTGTTCTGCTGTTGGGTGTGAACGCTGCTTCCTGCCCATCCCTTCCTGAAGGCTTCTCACTCTGCCCACCAGGCTGGGTGGAAGAGGCGGTGACAAGGGAAAATGCTTCCCTACGGCCCCCTCTTCCTCCTGCCACATTCTGACACCCCCTCTGATGATCCGCTCAGTGGGCCTGAGCCCACGGGGCAGCCTCGTTTACCCTTAAAAACTGCACCCCTAGACCTCTGAACCCCTACACTTGGGAGACGTAGACCCAAGTCCAATCTGGGTGCAGACAATCCATCTCTTAGACTGCATCAGGGCAGCCCTCGGGGTTGGGGCTGGGGGTGGGGAAGGGAAAGAGAGGCTGTAGGGAGCATGCGGGTGCATGCTGTGGGAACTGTACAGCAGAGGGCCCGGGATGACGAGGCAGGGGGATTCGCCGTGCTAAGGAAAAGCCTCTAGGGGCTGCCCGGCCCTCTGCACCTTCTCTGGAGGCAGGAACTTGGGAAGTGTGCCCTCCCGGCCTTGGTCTCCCTCCGTGAGGTGGAGGGGGGAATGAGAAGGTCTGCAAGGCTCCTTCCAGCTCTACTTTTCAGTGCATCCTCCTGGGCCCCTCTACAGTCTGCACCACGCGGGCTCTGCGGCGAGGCTGTCAGACAAGGAACCTGGACCCGTGGGATTATTCTGCTGATTAATGATTCTAGTGGGTGCTAAGGCCTGCAGGTTGCCAAGAACATCCAAGATATTATAAAAGAATAGCAAAGCACTGGAACATGTAGGGGTGGAGGAATGGACAGTGTGTGTGTGTGTGTGTGTGTGTGTGTGTGTGTGTGTGTGTTGGAGAAGGAGGTGTGAGAAGGGCAGGATGGTAACAGCCTAAACTTCCTGAAAATTCTAACACAGAATCATACTGTGTTAGTGCTGGTGTTGCTACCCCCGGGTCCTCTGAGAGTGGTCCAGATGCTGGGCAGAGTTCCGAGTGTACTGGTGTGGAGGGTATTAGACAAAGACATTCCCACTCACCCCTAATCCCTCTGGTCTGTCCCTGCAGGACATTGAGGGAGATGCGGTGGCAGGAGGACAGGCTCCATCATTTGTCCACTGGTGGGGATTTTCAAACCTTGGGCACCTGGTGGGTGCAGGAGGGAAGTCGCTCCTCTCTGTGTGCCCACCCCCCGAGGCAGGGAGGGGGCTGGAAGTAGCTGTTTCACGAGAGAGGGCAGGAAAAGGAGGGGCAGGAATAGCTCCTCTGGCTGCCTGTCGGTCAGTCCTGTGTACTAGGTATCATTCACGATTCACCTCACCTCATCATTTTCTAGATGAGGAAACCGAGTCTCAGGGAGGCATAACTGCAGCCAGCAGGCAAGGGATCACAGTTGAAACCCACGTCTGAGTGACCCCAGAGCCACCCTCTCCCCAGAGCACGCTCTCAAACATTTCTACTCAAGTTCCCTCTCAGCAGAAAAGGGATCTGTACTCCTGGTAAGGCCCAGAATGGCCAGCCATAGGCTTGACATTAAAAAAAAGACAAAAAACTCTCTTGTTTTAGCTGAAGAAAATGTGTACCAAGATTGCATTTGTATTCTATAACATCTGTGTTTGCTTTGAATAAAAAATGATGTCCCTCTCTGTCAATCATCTCATGCTTCTGACACTGTGTTTCTTGGGGCTTTGGCGGGCCTGTGGCTGTACTCCCTGGGGGTCCCGGGCCCTGGCTGAGAAGCCCGCCACTCTAGCCCTGCCTGTCCCCAGCTGACAGGTCTGGCTGCACTCCCACTGCAAGGCCAGCACTGCCTGGGAACCCGGGAGACTCTGAGGACCCCACTCTGCCGCCCCGGGTCACCTCTCTGGAGCCGGCTGGTAGGGGTCCTCCAGAAGGCCTCGGCTGGGCGTTAGGCATCTCTGTCTCCTCCAATAATGACTTCCTATAAATCAGGTCTGCCCTCTGCTTTGTTCTACACTGCTCCCAGCCAACAGCAAAACTCCCCACCCAATATCATAAATCCACCTTCATTTTCTTTCCAAATTTCTTTTAAGGCTTCTTTAATCACCACCTTGCAGCCTGGACAGATGTTCCCTAAAAGGGTGAGGCCAAATTGCAGAGCTCCTGGGGAGGCAGTAGAGGCCAGGGAGAGGCAGGGTCCAGAGTGAAGAAGGGAAGAGAGATGGATTCCAGTGGGAATAGGGCTGAAGATGCCCACGCCTGTGCCCAGGACTGGAGGACATGCCAGGAGACACTTGCAGAATACCTCCAGGGCAGGGGTTAGCCCTGTTCGCTTTGTGCTTCCCCCCTGGGCTCCCTACACCCAGGAGATGCCCAGCAGAGGGTCCTGGCATCCTTCTTTCAGAACCTCAGAGGAGGGTGTTGATATCTGCTACACTCGGTGGGTACTGCCTGTGCGTTAGGCCCTGTGCCAGGCATGCTCTATGTTTATCTCCTTTAATACCCCCATTTTTCAGGTGAGAAAACTGAGGCGCAGAGAGGTTAATAAGTTGCCCACTGCTGCCTGGGCAGGAGGACATGGTGGAGGCAGGATCTGCACCCAGTACTCTGGCTCCAGACCCTGTCCACTTAGCAGCTCTGCTCCACGGCTAGTTCAAGGTCCTCAGAGAGGCTATGGGAAGTTCCTGAGATCATTCGGGGCCAGAGAGGCAGTGCAAACCTCTTGGTCCCCACCTTCCCCAACCTTGAGTTCCTGCCTGGCTCTCTCATGGGGAGAACTAGTTCTCAGGATTCCCATGCAGGGCAGTTCAGGCTCCAAGAGGCTGCAGGCAGCTGGGGAAGTCGGGGCTTGGAGAACCAGGAACCATGGGGGAGTGGCCTTCCCTCTGCTCAACTCTGCACCAGCGGCTCTGGCTGCACCGCCCTCCAGGGGCCCTCGAGTCCCCCGAGAGCGGGCGCGTTGGCCGCTAGATGGCACTGTGACCTAGTAGAGCGGCGGCCGCCGTCAGAATCCGGAGTCTGGACAAGATGCCTCCCCTCCTCCTCCCGCGGAGCCGGACAGCCCGGTGCGGGCTTCGCCATTGCCCGGCCTGCAGACCGGGATGCGCGGGACAACCCCCTGATGCCCTGAGCAGCCCAGGCTGGGCAGCTGTTTCAGCCAAAAAAAAAACCCAAACAAACCGGGAGCCGCAATTAAAATCCGGAGGGCCAATCCCGGGGGCTGAGTTTCCGGTGGTCGTGCCCCTTCCTCTTTCACCGACCCCTTCTGTCTTGCAGGCTGGAGCAGGATTCTCAAGCTGGAGGTCATCAGAAAGGTCAGCTGGTTGTGGCAGTTTAGGCATAAGGGGCCGGGGCTCTAAGTGCTAGTTTCTCTGCAAACCTCCTGTGTGACCTTGGGCAAGTCCCTTCTCCTCTCTGGACCTCGATTTGTTCTTTTGCAAACAGGAGGTTCTCCGGGGTCTGTCCGGCAGATGGGTGTTGTGTGCCTTGGCTCCGGGGAACTGCAGCTCTCTGACTGCACATCTGGCCATGGCTTGCTTCCCTCCCAGCCTGTTCAGGGCCCTGCTCCTCACTGCCTGCGTCTCTCCCACCTCCCCAGGCCCCAGGGCACAGCCTGGAGCTGAGCACTGGCCACGTGGCAGAGCCTCGGCAATCAGGCCGGGCTCTGGTGGTGGCCCTTACATTTGGGGTCCATTCCTGGGGCTCAGGAGGTTGCTGTGGGCTAGTTTTCCAGCCAGACGTCCATGTGTTGTGAACAGAGTGACGACGGGGGCTGCACGGTAGCGTTGGGGGGCTTGGAGGGCAGGGAAAGGGTGGGCTGGGGAAGGCGGGCAGACAGAAGAGTAACGTGGTGGGCCAAATAGGTTCTTGTCAGCCAAATGGCTTTTGGAAGTCTGCAAAGCTGCTCTAACATGTCCTCTGGGCATGCCAGCTGCCCTGGCCTGCCTGCATGCTCCACGGAAACTGCTGTCCCTTCCTTGAGCTGCCCCGTCCTTCCAGCACAGCCTGGCACAGTTGGCCGGTGCCGCTATCCCCACCCTGTGCTCCTCAGCCGTCTCCTCTTGGCCCCCTCCTTCCCCGTCCCTGGTTCCTGCCGGCCCTTCTGCCAGCCCCAGCAGCGTGAACAGTGTCCCCTTTATGATCACACCCAGCCCCAACCTTCTGAATTCTTTGATTCTGTGTATAACTCTCGCTCGCAGACCTTGCCTCCCTTCCAGCTCATCATTTTCAAGTGCTTCATCTCCCCAGTCTACCCTCCTTCTCCTGCAGATCAAGGCACTTAATTGCCAAACCAGCCCAGTGCATAGAACTGGGAACTGTTCAGAAAAATTGTCTGCACAAGTCGAGGCTGAAGCTCCTGCATGTTTATTCCTTTTCCCAGGAAAACATGGTTTATTACTGACATTCAGCCTCTCTGCTGCACGTTCCCAGGCAGAGCTCTCGTGCACTTTGATGGAGCTTGAGCTGTGCAAACTGTTTTATTGTCTAGCCATTTGTTCCCACAAACTTTGTCAGACAGGTCAACATCAATCTCTCCCTCTCACTGAGGTGGAGAGCTGGCTGGAGAAAGGCATGGTAAACTCAGGAGAGGCTGTGACAACCCTTTCTGGGTAGGACTTTGAGATGATGCCACCACCCAGGTGTCTGGAGGCAGGGGGATGGCCCAAATGACCCTTCAAGGATCCTTCCAGCCCCCAAATTTGGATCCAGGCCAGCTGCCACTTGGAAGTCTGTAGTGCAGGTTGGGATGGATATATCGGGAAGGTCAACTACTGAGGGAATTTCTACACCCGAAGTGCAGGTTGGGTGTGAGTGAGGCCAGAGTTCACGTGAGAAGCTGTGTACACCTCTGGCTTCCTGATTTTTGGCACCCCAAATAGGAACTGGATTGCTCTGCCATCAGCAGTCTATTGGCAGATTATCAGAGTTTAGTCAGCAGCCGTGCTGGAATTAGAAAAACAGCCTTCCCTAGAACGATCTCCCTGTCAGAGACTCTGACAATAGGTCCCCCATCCAGAGAGATATGCGGGGAGCGTGACTTCAAAAAAAGTGCTGGAGAGGTTTTGGAACAAGAACACAATTCTTTGAGCTCAGTTATCTGAGACGAGACCCAGCTGAAGCTTAGGGATTTAGCACTCAATTCCTGGCCGCTTATGTGTAGGTAAATAATTTCATCTGCTGTTTGGCAATAAAGAATGCTTTAAATCTTGGCCTCTGTGATTTGTCAGTTTTCTCTACAGAACCTGTTCACCCGTCATTTGGGTTACAGCAGGGTATGGGGCAAGAGGTTCCAAGGACAGGATGATGTGGTAATGTTCTTGGCTATGTCTGACGTCACCCACTGGGCGCCCCCCCAAAGCCCACCCCTGCCAGATGTCTCATCATCTGGAGAGGTCGCGTGGGAAGAAGCCATCTATGGGTGGTGGGATGGAATAAAGCCTTCATCCTCCCTCCCCAGGGACACAAACCCACCCTCTCCGGTGGTCTCTGATGTATTAGACTCAGACTTGCAGGGTTCCAGCCCCCAGCCCCTCCAGCTCACAGCGCCCCCATGTCACTCTGCCTACCTGTGTATTTGCTGACCCCAGCCTCAGCAGCGACGTCTCTGAGCGCCAGAATGCCCCGGGAGAGGTCACTGGCCTCCGGATCCATTTCAATGAGGGCGTCAGGGCCCACATTACCGTAGGCGTAATTGGCGATGTAGATGGAGTAGCGTCCGGAGCCCTGAGGAGGAAGGGAAGGAGGGTGGGTGAACAGGACCATGGCGGGGGTGGGGTGGGGGTGGGGGTGGGGGGTGCTCAGAGAGCGGCTCCCCCCCTCCTCTCGCAGGACCATAGCTCTTTCACAGGTTCGGGCTCTGCTCCCGGGGTCTGGCGTGCGTGACCTTGCACGACACAACTCCAGAGGTGCTTTTCATAGAGGCTACGAAGTGCACGACACCCCCAGAGTCCTACAGCAAAGCGGCCCCGCTTTTCCTTCCATCCTGTTCCAGAAGAACATCCCTCCCTCTCCTCCACAACCACCTTTTTATAGACAGTTTTCTAATGTGCCTTCTCCTCCAGCTGAGCTCTCTCCAGCTGCCAGCCAGGGTAGCTGCTCAATAAATATTTGCTGATTGATTGATCTACCAATTCCCATTATTCTCAGTCTCGCTCTCCCATTCAAGCTCGCTCCAGCCAAGATGACAAGCAAATTCGTGAGCCATCTCCCTGCCCCACCTCCACCCTGTACTTCTTCACTCCTCCATTTGGGTAGCACGATAGGCTCGGCTACGCCAGGCTCCTCCTTCCCACTTCCACCCCCTTGTTTTTCCCACGTTCCCAGAAAGAAATAGTATATTGCTTCTGCCTTTATAACACTGTCTCAAATATATATGTATATTTTCCCCTTTGCACCTAGGAGAAGCCCTGGGCACCAGCTCCTCCTTGCTGTAGACATTCTCTTCTCTAGTCCAAGACACGGCTGATGAAAGATTCTTTCCTGCCTGTTATTATAATGGTGTTATTTCTTCAATGGATGCCTTCTTTCCCCCAAGAGATCCACACAATTTCTCAATCAGTTTTCTAGCTTTCCTCTTATCCCTTGCAGCATTTCCCTCCAATTAATCAGACAGTACATGTTTCTTGAGCTCTAACGATGTGCAAGGTGCTGGGGTATAAATGTACTTAAGACCAAGTCTTTGTCCTTAGGTTGCTTATAGTCTAGTTTAAAGGAAGCCGACAAGGACCTGCTGTATAGCACAGGGAACTATACTCAGTATTTTGTAATAACCTATGAAAGAATCTAAAAAAAATATATATGTATGTATAATTGAATCACTTTGCTGTACCCCTGAAACTAGCACAACATTGTAGATCAACTATACTTAAATAAAAAATAAAAGTAAAAAAAAAAAAAACGAAGGAAGCTATAAACACAAAACAACCTGGGAAAAACAGCTGAATTTAAGACAGCAAAGTGTGCTCTGTCACCCGCTTCTTTTCAGCCCTCTTTGCTTTCTTCTATTTCTCGTCCAATGGTCCCATGAGAGCCCCCTCTCACCTAACTGGTCACTTTATCCCTCCTTTGGGACCATTTTCTTTGGGGAAACTGATTAAGAGCCACCTGGGTCTAACAGGTGGATGAAGCCAAGGAAGGAGCTCAGGGTCTCCTGGGCGAAGCAGGCGCATCAACAATTATATGTCTGATTGAGTGTGTACAGGGTTTCCTGGGTGCACAGAAGAGGGGCTCTTAACCCAGAGGAAGGGCACCTAGCCATGGGGAGTTCAGAAAAGGCTTTCTAAGAGAAGTCTTGGCCAGGTGAAGTGGAGGGGAAAGAACCTTCCAGGCAGAGATGAGACAGAGAGTGATGAACGTCGGGAAGCCACAAACAGTTTGTCCAATGCTGTCAGAATGTCAAACGCAAGGCGGGGCCTGTCGGGGGAGGACGCTGGAGAAGGTGGCCAACCTGTTCTGTAAAGACTTCTCTGCCCCTTCATTTTTGGTTTCCTGAGTCTCTAGCCTGCTACCTGGGAATCGATGCTTTCCAAGTCTTGTTACTCAAAGTGGCCTCTGGACCAGCAGCATCAGTGTCATCTGGGAGCATGTTAGAAATACAGACTCTCAGGCCCCAGCCCAGACCTGCTGCATCAGAACCTGCATTGTCACAAGATCCCCAGTGATCCCTACACAAAAATGAAGTTTGAGTTGCACTGCTTTACTACGTGGTTTTGTGATTAGGGGAGAACTTTGAAAGGTTCTTGCCCATCACAGGAGCTTGGTATATGTGTGTGGAATGGCTGGATGAAGAGAGAATGAATGGGGCCAAAGGGGAAAGTGCACCATCACTGTGACGCTTCCTGACCCTACCAGCTGTTAGCAATCTCATCGACAAATGGGCAATTAACCCCAGATGAAATGAAATACACTCTGCTCGAAATTAGGATATTTATAAAATTCAGTTATACCTAGTTCCTTACTTCAGTGTGTTGGGTTGACAGAAAAACATAGATGTGTTACAGTTATAGAAGACTGCAGAAATTCACATGTGAACTTGACCACAATAATTCTGGGAGGGGGAGCTGGTTCCAGGGGAAAGAAGATGTTTCTGCAGCTTTGGGTCCAGGGCAGTGGGTCTCACCCTGTAGCCAACCTCAGAATCACCTGGGAGGCTTATGAAAACATGGATGCTGGGTCCTATCCCCAGAATTTCTGATTCAGGAAGCCCCAAGAATCTGCATTTCTAAAAAGTTCCCAGGTGAAGCTGGTGCTGCTGTTTCAGGAACCACACTTTGAGAACCACTGGTCCGGGGCTGTCAGCCTGATCCTAGTCACAGCTCTGCCTCTAACTGGCTCTGTGCCCTTGGGCAGGTCCCTCACCCACTGTGGCCGTATGTCCTCACGTGTTAAGTGGGAATCATAACCCCCCTGCTTCCTGGCAGGGTTGCTGAGAAGATGAAATGAGACAACGCATGTGAAAGGTCTTTGAAAAGATAAAAATGCTATATAAACATGAGGCATAATCATTATCGATCAGGGAACGCTTCTTGTAAGAGATCGGCTTTGAGCTGGATCCAGAAAGGTGGATGAGTGATGAGGCACCTGAAGATGAAGGGCAGAGGTGTTCCAGGTTTGGGACAGAGAACGGATGAGGGCTGCGAGGGGAGTGGGAGAGAACGGCACACCGTAGGGGTTGAGGCTTTTACCTGGTGCGAAGCTCTCAAGCTTTAGCGTAAGTCAGACTCACCTTTGGGCCTATTTGAAACCCAGGCTGCGGGGCCCCACCCCCAGGGGCTCTGATTGGTAGGTCTGGAGGGTGGAGTGGGGTGGGACCTGAGACTTTGCATTTCTAACAATGCTGATGTTGCTAGTACAGAGCAGGTATGCTAACAGGCCCCAGGTAGGGGTTGTGGGGCTGAGGAAGGAGTAGGTCAAACATCATAATAGAACCTGGGGTTAGAAATGTGTATCTGATATGGGTTTACCCAGAGGCAGGGCAGCAGGGAGGTAAAAGGCATCTGATTATTTTCAGCCAGGCAGGGCTCAATTCCTGCCTTTGCCTGCCACTTACTGTTGTGACCAAGATCAAGTAGCTTACTGCTAGAAGCCTCAGTTTCCCTATCTGTAAAATGGGGATAATGATAACATGTACCTCACAGGTTTATTTTGAGGATTCAATAAGATGGTGCATGGAAACCACTTAGCACAGAGCTTGGCACGTGGCCAGTTTAACAAGCGTTAGCTATTATTATTGTTTTTGTTATGTTAATGTTATATTCTTAACGTTATGATTGCTCTTGTGTTTTCCCATACCACACTGCATCCCTGTCTCTCAACTTCCACACTGGCGTTGACCTCTCCACAGTTCTCAGGCCTCAGGGGTTGCCAAGGTGGTGGCTGGACACAGAAAGTAGCCCCTCCCCTGGTGGCAGACCAGCTGTGCGGGCGTCTTCTAGTTCCCAGAGGCTGGCTGGGCCTGAGCAGGGAGCGAGCAAGCCGCTAAGTGCCCGCCTCCTGTGCTTCGTGCCAAAGTGTCTCTTTTCTCCTTTCTCTTTTTGCACTTCACATGGTGCCTCCCTCCTGTGGTTAAGTGCGCTGGCGTGCAGATGACCTTGTTAGGACAGAGCGAGTCTCTTTGTGATTAACCTTCAGGCCCTCCCACCGGTGCTGAGAAGATTCCTGCCTTAGCCGAGTGTAGCGGCCCTGGTCCTGAAGGGGCGAGACAGGAAGCCAGGAGGAGATACGGGAAGAGGCCCGGCAGCAGCGCGGCCAGGCCTGGCGCCCCCCAGAACCCCCAGTCCCTGGGGCCGCTCGCTGAGCCGCCTCCCGGTTTCCTCCCACCAGGCGGGTCAAGTCAGGGCCAAGTGTGGCTTCACAGCCCAGCCTGGTGCTCTTCCCAGCACCCGCTTGATAAGAAATAAATATTTATACCTGGCACCTGCCTTCTCCCAAGGCCTGCAGGCCCCTGCTGTGAAGATTCATGCTGAATCCCCAATCCCCTCGGTGCCGTCTCAGTCCCCAAATCAGCTGGCCCCCTTGTGCCTGTCCCCAGAATGGGGGCCAGAGATGCGCCCATGGAAGCTGGGCAGCAGCTGGGTCCCTGATTTAGTGAGGACTGTTTCGTAAAGCCAGGGAGGGGGCCGCAGGGAAGCAGGTGACAGGAGGGATAAATCACCTCCACTCCACGCTCTGGCTCTGGCTGGGTCGGCCGGGATGCATGCCCGAGGGTGGGGGGGTGGGCGCCTCACAGGGCAGATGGCTGCAGGTGCTCCTGCCCTCCCCACTCGGCCTTTCTCCCCCGCACTTCGAGTTGAGCACCTGTGTGCCGGGTGGACTAGCCGGGCGGGAAAGGGTTGATGGAGCTATGGATTAACTAAAGTACTTGTACATTCAGGCAACTCTCCACTCACCCACCCACGAGCCACGTTGCTTGTGCCTTCATTTGTTCCATAAATACTTATGGGGCAGGGGGCCTGATGGCACAATGCCTGGCACATAGTAGGCACTTCATAAATAAGAGTTGAATAAATGAATGAATGAACACAAGGTTCAGAGCTGAGAGATTCTGATTCATGTCCGAGCCACACCACCGATCTGTTTTGGGTCCTCAGGCAGGTCCCTGCTCCAAGCTGGGGCTCAGTGCCCTCCTCTGTCCAGTGGACACAATGATGACAGCCCCTGGTTGCTGGAAAGGCCTCAGGGGAGAAAGGATGTGAAAGTATGTTAGCACCTACTATGTGTAAGGCCCTGTGGGAGCGGCCTTGGGCTCGGCCTTCGGGAGCCATGCTCTGTCCGGGGATGTCTGCCTGGGGTTCCCCTCCTGGCCGACACATCGCCGTGTGCCCCCTTCTCCCCAGGCCCCCGTGCACCCCTGGACTCACCCTCCTGTCCACGCAGGCCACAGAGCGCCCGGCAAAGAGGCTGGCCACGCCGCGGGCCATGTTGACCTCGTCACTCAGGATGTCTTCCCAGCGGTTATTGCGGAACTTGAACAACTTGTCCGTGTACGTGGCCACCCCTGGAGAGAGGAGGGAAGGGAGGGCTGGTGGCCGGTGCGGCACCTACGGCAGGGGTTGGGGCCACAGGTGGACGGGTCGCCTGCTGCACGCTGAGCGCTTAGGCAGCTGCGACCCCTCTCCTGGGGACACGCAAGGATTCTCAGTTGAGAGAAGAGACTCTGAGGCTTATGAAAATGGCCAGCCCAGCCCTCAGGAACTTGGGAGGTCGTGTGCCCACTCCTGTGTGCTGAGCGGACCCTCAACACGGGGTCTTGGGGCCTGGAGCTGACCTGGGATCTCACGGTCTGCACTGTGCTCCTGCCGCACCACGAGCAGGGCCCCGGGATTGCCAGTATGTCACACCCAAACTCAACCAGGAACGTCTCTTTCTCCAGGAGCTGCTGCCTGCATTCTCTGATGAATCACAGGACCTGATTTGGGTCTCAGAAGAAATGGTCCGGGCTGGCGGGTGGGTCTCTAAGTCCAGATCAAGGAAGGGACTGGAAGTTGAGCTCTGACAGGTGTGTCACCAACACTCCAGGAAAACTGGATGGCAGTGGGGTTGGCCCTCCGATGCGGTGAAGGTTTGTGGAGAGGCAATGAGTGCAGCCTGAGGGGAGCAGGTGACGCGGTGGTCAGGAACTCGGGGTTTAGAGTAAACGGGACTGAGTCTCAGGCTCGGTTCTACTGAGATTCTACTTTTAGGCTCTAGTTGTTGACTTTGGGCAAGTCCGAGCCTCAGTTTCCTTATCTGGAAATGGGGACGACAATAATAACTGCATTCCAGTTTAATTCAAGGGGTAGATGAGATGATGCACCTGAAAGATTTAGCACGACACCGCCCATCCCTCAAAGGGGTCGGAGGTCCTAGACAGAAATGATTATTCCCGTTCACAGATGGCGGACCCTCTGAGGTGCTTCCGGGACCTCAGCTCTGCACTGCAGGGGTGCGGTGAGGGTGAGTGTGTGAGTGTGGGGAGAGTGAGTGTAAGAGTGTGAGTGTGAGGATAAGTGTGTGAAATTGAGTGTGTAGGAATGCGCAGGAGTGGGTGGGTGAGAGTGAGAATGAGTAAAAATGAGTGTGAGTAAGTGTGAGATCGAGTGAGTGTAAGAATGAGTGTGAGAGTGAGTGGATGAGTGTGAGTGTGTGCGGGTGAGGGCTGTGCCCAGAAAGCTCCTCAGGTGGCTCTACCTGGGAGAGGACAAAGGGTGTGCTCTCCCAGTGGCCTCACACAGGGACCTCCTAAGACCCCGGGGACCCACAGGGGCTGGTGCATCGTCTGTGGGGCCTGGAGCCGGCCTTAGGGACGCTCGCCAGACTCCAGGGAGCTGGCACGGGGGCAGAGCTGTGCCACTCTGCCTGACCCTCCCGGCGGCGCAGAGGCCCCATCCTGAGGAGGGGAAGGTCCTTTCCCAGCAGAGCGGAAGGCAGACCCAGGAGTCCCGCAGGTGTCTACGGGGTGGGGCTTGGGCTGAGGAGCTGCAGCTGGGGTCTGCACGGAGCTGCTGTGGCTTTGGGAGGGCGGCCCACTGGGGCTGCTGAGGAACCTGATCTGGACAGGGGCGCAGGTGCCGACTCAGAGGGCCTGAGCCTGTGTCCAGCTCTGACTCCCGTTTGCCCGGGGCCTTGGCTGGTTCCTTATCCTCTTCGCAGCCTCGGTTTCCTCACCTGAGAGTTGGGGGTAACAGCTGTGCCTCCTCCCTCCCAGCATCGCTGTGGGAACTGCAGGGGAAAACTCTGGGGCCCCGGGTCGGCACGCGGGGACTGTCCTCTGGCTGCTCTGCGCCACCCCGGGCCCCCAGGCCCTCGTCGCAATCCCCGGGGACCAGATGTGTCTAGAGATTGAGATTATTTTCCTTTCACGTGTCAGAAAGGTAACACAGTGCGCACACCGTTTAGTACATAACACCCCCATCAGGGACTGGGGCAGCACCCTGTAATTAAACACATTAATATTTCTGCAGTGAAATATATGAATAGTCACACTAGGTGGGATAAATAAAGCCCATAAATAGCTCACGTCAGCTCAGGACAGGTTTTGCTATCAATTCACTTTCCCACGAACTTACAAAAAGCACTTGAGGCTTTCAGAGCGTTCTGCATTTCAGGACTGCGGAAAAGGGACTGTGGACTGACACTGCCATCCTCGTGGCGGTTCCCGAGGCAGTGGCAGCCTTGTCATCGCCTTCTGATGCCTGCGGCGCCTCCGAGGACGGCACTGCAGGCTTCCGGGTGCCCAGCTTTCACAACAGCGAGCGACCCTTGCCCTTCTCTGTCAAACCAGGGCCTCTTTAGACTGTACCTCCAGCTCGTCTAGTCACACCTGAAACCCCGAGGTCAAACTCTACCAAAGCTTAGCCTAGGTGAGAAAGCAGCTGCCGGCAGCTGGGGCTCTGCAGAGCTCTGATGGGCGCCTCTGCATTCAGCGGGAGAAATTTCTCAAGCTGCCGAGTTCCTGCCTCAGCTAGACAAGAGGAAAAAACGAGCCCAGGGTGACTCTATCCCCCTCTCTTTGCCTCATCACCCCCAATTCCTCCTGCTCACATTTCCCAACATTTCCTAAAGTGTGCTTTGTGGAACCCTGGTCTCTGCCAGCTGCCTGGAGAAAAGATTTTGTGATCGTCTGAGCTCAGGAAAGACTGCACCTTCCATCCACCCTTGGAGATTCTCAGTGGACATCAGTCTATCAAAACTTTGAAAAGTCCTGCAATAAATTACGGGCCTAATTTGACTTAAGCCAGCCTTTCCCAAACATACTCGACCACGGAAACCCTTTTTGCAGCTCACCTGTCAGCATCCGGCAGAACTAGCTCTGTTCTTAGCAAACTGCTGCACGGGGGTGTTGACTTCGGGCCACGTTCTGGGCTTTGTGGCCAGAGGGGTTAGGGTGCCACATACTGTTAACCTCTTCCCCTGTTCCAGCCTCCAGGCTTCTGAGCTGACCAGGGACGCCCAGAAGAATAAACTAAGGTAGAATGTGCAACAGTGATTCACAGCCTTGTAGATCATAAATGGGAACGGCAAAATCAATGGCAGCCCTTCTGCAGGCAGAGGCCTGGAGGCCTGGGCGACAGGAGGAGTGGGAGCCTGTGATTTAGGAAGAGCAAACGCTCTGGCAGCTGCAACCTGGGTAATTAGGTGTGTCAGGAAGACAGATAAACAGTGAGCTGTGTGGGTCGATGGCACTGGCAATAAACACCCAGCACTGGTCCCTGGCCCACGTCAGCGTGTAATCCCACCTTCTGGCTCCTTGTAGCTGCACTCTGCCCTGGGGCCCCTCACTGAGTCGGGGGCAGCAGCTCGGGAAGAAGAGAGGCTGTTAGTTGTAGGAGAGAGGGGCTCTCCTGAGTCCCTGGGGGTGACTCCTACAGACCGGAGGCCTGGGAGAAACTGGGCGTTCAAGGGCAGGGTAGGGGGCTCTGGAGGTCATGGCCCCTCTGAGAGGCACATCTGGGGACTCCCATTCCCACCCAGACTTTGGCATGTTGGCATTAAGGGAGCCTTGAAGGTCTCAGAGCCCAGTGGGACTTGCAGTTGTTGCCAGGTGGGCAGTTGGGAAGGCCAAGTGGAGGAGGCTCAAGGGCCCACCACTCCCTGCTGGATGCTGGGGGAGGCCTCATGAAGTAGGAGTCTCAGTCCCTCACTCAGGGCACTTACAGTTCATTTGACGACAGGAGGGATAGGCAGAGGAGATGCCATGGGACTGCGGTAAAACTAATACTACTTAACATTCCTACAGAGCTTTCTATGTGCCAGGCGCTTCACATACATTCACTCACTAACCCTCGCCACAAGCCCACAAGGTAGGTACTATTTTCAGGACCAATTTACAGATGAAGGACCTGAGGCACAAGAGGCAAGGGGACTTGCCTATGATCCCCCAACTAGCAGAGCCCCGCAGAGACAACAGGACAGTACATCCCGGAGATGCTGTGAAATCAGGCCACAGTGATCAGGGAGGGCTTCATGACAGAGGAAGCACCTGAATCAAAGCATCAGAGTAACAACAGCACGGCTCCAGCGTGTAGAGCACTTAGTATAACCAGGCTCTGCATGAAGCACTTCTTGTTCTTTTACAATCATCATCTTGCCTAAACCCCTCAGGCGCCTTGAAAGGTAGTGTAGCCCCATTTTACAGATGGAGAAATTGAGGGGCAGAGAGGTTAAGTCAATTGCCCAAGAGCCAGTGAGTGGTGGAGACAGAGTCAAACCCAGGTCTTTCTGACTCCAAAGCCTGTGCTTCTGAGCACTCACTCCACTACTCGTTAGGCAGAGAGGAGGGGCGGTGCTAAGGCCAGGCAGGGAAGCATCGGCAAAGGCACAGAGGGGACACTGAGTTTGCCTAGAGGGGAGGGTTTGTGCAGGTGCAGGAGGAGCAGCATGGCAGGCCGGGAGATAGCCACTAATCCAGCACTGAGGGTGAAGGGGCCATGGGTGGTTTCTGATCTGGGGAAGACAGTGTTTCTGGAAGATTCACCTGGCAGTGGAGTGAGGTGTGGGCTAACAGGGGAGAAAATGAAGTGGGGAGGCCGCTTCTGTAGTAGCTCAGGCACGACCCCGGGTGACGTTACAGGGAAAGTGGGGAAGAAGCGCTGGGTGCAGGAGGCTGGAGCAGGAGGGGCGGGAGGGTGTGGCTGGGTGTGGCGGATCAGAGCAAGTCCACCCTGAGGGGTTAGTGATGGAAGCAGGGACATCGGGCCAGCCGAGGGTGGGAGCAGGAGCTTGGCCTTTGAGGGGATCATAAGGTGGCCGAGAAGGCATGCCCAAGAGCTCGCTGGCCATGGGGGATGGCAGCTTGCAGAGCAGTGAGGCTGGAGCTGGGGCGTAAGGGAAAGACCAGTCTTTCTTCCTTCTCAGTCTTCCTTCTTCCATCCCAGGGAGAAGAGAGAAATCCGATGAACCTCTGCCGAGCGCATCACCCACATTAGCTCAGTTGGTCCTCTCCATAGTCGCGTCAGGAAGATAGATTCTTTGTTTTAAAGAGAGAAATCGGGCTCAGAGGGTTAAACCATTTACCTAATGCACAGCTGTTGTTAAGTGGTAATGCCGAGCCTCAAACTGGGATCTGACTGCAAAGCCCCCCACCACATATTAAAGAGTTCGGCAGATTATGGAGAACAGTATGGAGATTCCTTAAAAAACTAAAAATAGAGCTACCACATGACCCAGCAATCCCACTCCTGGGCATATATCCAGACAAAACCATAATTCGAAAGGATGCGTGCACTCTGATGTTCACTGCAGCACTGTTTACAAAAGCCAGGACATGGAAGCAACCTAAATGCCCACTGACAGAGGAATGGATAAAGGAGATGTGGTACATATATATAATGGAATATTACTCAGCCATAAAAAGGAACGAAATAATGCCATTTGCAGTGACATGGATGGACCTAGAGATTGTCATACAGAGTGAAGTAAGTCAGAAAGAGACAAATATATAATATCGCTTATATGTGGAATCTGGAAAAATGGCACAGATGAACTTATTTGCAAAGCAGAAATAGAGTCACAGATGTAGAAAACAAACTTATGGTTACCAAAGGGGGAAGGGGGTGTGTGGGATGAATTGGGAGATTGGGATTGACATATATACACTACTATATATAAAATAGATAACTAATGAGAACCCACTATATAGCAGAGGGAACTCTACTCAATGCTCTATGGTGACCTAAATGGGAATCTAAAAAAGAGTGGATATATGTATATGTATAACTGATTCACTTTGCTGTACAGCAGAAACTAAAAATAAATAAATAAATAGCTGGGCGGGGGCTGGTGGAGGGCAGTCCCAGCTCCCGAGGAAGCTCATTTTGCGTTAGGACCGAGGAAATGGATTTCAGGGCTCCATACTCTTTATGATGCTGCTTTGACAGCCTCATCCCATCCTTGCTTCTTCTGGGGCCACGTGGGAGTGAGGCACAGTGGGGATGGGGGCGGGGAGCCTGAGCAGTTCATGTGCTCATCTCCCCAAATGGGATCATGCTGGGTGAGCTGAAAATCTGGACCTTGTGTCCAAGGGAAACATGGCTGGGGATCAGGAGACCTTAGGATCCGTTTTAGGGCTTAGAGGATCCTAGGAAAAGAGGGTGGAGCCTCAGGGTTAGTGTATGTCAGGCTTTACCAGGCACAGGAAGTCCTGGCCATCCTGGTAAAATGCAGATTCTGGTCTAGTCAGTCTGGGGTGGGGCCTGAGATTCTGCAAATTTATGAGCTTCCAGCTGTTGCCAGTGCTGGGCCGCGAAAGCTGCTTTGAGAAGCGAGGTGTAGAGCATCTGGGTGCAGCAGGAATGGGCCTGAGTGAAGAGCTGTGGACAATGGGTGCATTCTCAAGGCAGACTCATTTGCTGTGGGGGGCAGAAGAGCCTGGAAGTGCAAGGCGCCCCCGATTTCC
The DNA here is from genome assembly GCF_949987535.1 of Balaenoptera acutorostrata. Taxonomy (NCBI): domain Eukaryota; kingdom Metazoa; phylum Chordata; class Mammalia; order Artiodactyla; family Balaenopteridae; genus Balaenoptera; species Balaenoptera acutorostrata. The sequence continues at coordinate 30,930,621 of NC_080079.1, read as the reverse complement.
GTTCTTCTCTCTGGTGCAGTGACTGAAGCCTCTTCTCTGAGAGGTTACAAAAGCCCTGCTGAAGGCCTAAGTATAATACGGAGCTCAGGAGCCATCCGAGAAAAGAGTCATAAATCCAAGTTCATAAGAGTAAAAATGGGGACTTTTCTGGTGGCGCAGTGGTTAAGAATCCGCCTGCCAGTGCAGGGGACACGGGTTCGAGCCATGGTCCGGGAAGATCCCACATGCCGTGGAGCAGCTAAGCCCGTGTGCCACAACTACTGAGCCTGCGCTCTAGAGCCCGCGAGCCACAACTACTGAAGGCTTCGTGCCTGGAGCCCATGCTCCGCAACAAGAAAAGCCACCGCAATGAGAAGCCCGCGCTCCGCTCAATGTAGAGTAGCCCCAGCTGGCTGCAACTAGAGAAAGCCCGCGCACAGCAACCAAGACCCAATGCAGCCACAAAAAAAAAAAAAAAAAAAAAAAGTAAAAATGTTCTGCACTGCAAAACCCACCATGAGCGAAGACAAAAGAAAAATGACAAAAAAGAGGAAACTATATGCAACTTGTATGACAGACTGAGGGCTGGTTTCCCTAATTTATAAAGAGGTGTTACAAATCAGTACGAAGAAGGCTGATAATCAATAGAAAAAAAGAGACTCAAATATAAAAAAATATGTTCAGCCTTGCTCATTTTAAGAAAAATTAAAACTACACTTAGATCCCAATTTTTTTCCTATCAGATTAGCAAATAGTTTTTAAAATGATGACATGTATTGGTGAGACTATTGGGATGGGAAAGGCTCACTGGTATCAGGGCTGATAGGAGTGTAATTAGGACTGTCCCTTTGAAGGACATGCCATGCCTATCAAAACTACCCCTGTATATTCCTTTGATGCAGCAATTCCATTTCTATGAACTTAACCTTACAGATACACCTGGAATTGTGGAGAATGGCATGTTGTACAAGCTTATTCATTCGGTGGCACTGTTTGCAAGCAATCTAACTATTCATCAACAGAGGGCCAATTCAACAAATGGCAAATCTATACAACGGAGTACTCTACAGCCATAAAAAGAATGAGAAAGCTCTCTGTGTGCTGCCATGAAATACTGTCCAAAGCTGACTGTTAAACAAAAAAGCAAGGGGCAGCACCGTGAACAGAGCGTGCTACTATTTGTGTAGAAAGGGAGGGAGGTATATGTAGACTGAAGATGGCGGACGGTCAGTGACCGTTCTGCTGAATGGAATGAGTTAATAAATAAGGTAGGGTGTGGGGCTCACAGTCCACATGGACCCACTCAGCACCACACTCCTATTACCCCAGGCCAGGTCACGCGGGCAGAAGAGCTCAGGGCCGAGCCGAGCAGCAGCTGGAGTAGCCAGCGCAGGAACTCCGAGGGATGGGCTCCTGGCAGGAGCTGCAGGGGGTCCTGGGTTCCTGGATGTGGAGGGGGTGTTGGAGCGGGCCTCTTGTCCGCCTCTGTCCTGCACACACTCCTACCTGGTTTTTTTAGAGTAGTGTTGCCTGAGACACACTGGCTAGTACTCTTCCAGGTCAGTTAAGCCGTACGCTGCTTTCCTGGCCCAGGCCTCTTGGGATTGTGGTCAGTCTTCCTCTGTTCTCTCCCTCTTACTACTTTCCAGTTCTTAACCCTTGAGCTGTGCCTACCTGATACCCTCATCTGTGTGGTGTTGTATTTACAAGATAGTCCTTTTCTCTTTCTGCTCCAAGAGTCTCTCTCTTCAAGCGGCCGGGAGGGAGGCCTGTGGCCCCTCTATCCAGGACATTTCTAAAGTCTCTGCCTTTCTTCAAGCCACAGAATTATAACAGCCGTTGCTTAGAGAGCATGGATTAGGTCCTAGACACCATAATAAGTACTTTGCACTCATTATCTCAGCTGTTCATTCAAATATATATATTAAATGTTTATGGGCTTCCCTGGTGGTGCAGTGGTTAAGAATCTGCCTGCCAATGCAGGGGACACGGGTTCGAGCCCTGGTCCGGGAAGATTCCACATGTTGCATAGCAACTAAGCCCGTGCGCCACAACTACTGAGCCTGAGCTCTAGAGCCCGCCAGCCACAACTACTGAGCCCGCGTGCCACAACTACTGAAGCCCATGCGCCTAGAGCCCATGCTCCACAGTAAGAGAAGCCACTGCAATGAGAAGCCCACGCACCGCAATGAAGAGTAGCCTCCGCTCACTGCAACTAGAGAAAGCCCGCGCGCAGCAACGAAGACCCAACACAGCCAAAATAAATAAATAAATAAAATAAATTTAAAAAAAAAGTTTACTAAGTGACATAAGCATTTCTTTGGTCCTGGAGATACAACAGAAAACAAGACAAAGTTTCTGTCCCCATGGTGTTTAGCAGAAGAGTAGAAGAGATGAACAACAAACAAATATATAACATATTTTCAGACAGCAGTAAGTGCTCTGAAGAGAAATAAAGCAAGTTAAGGGCATAGGGGGTGATAGAGTACGGTCTTAAGGCTTTCAGGGAAGACCTCATCTGAGAAGGGGCCTGAATGAAGGGAAGGAGTGAGCCCTGAGAACAACAGTGGGAAAAGCATTTTAGGCGGAGGGAACAGCAAGTACAAAGGCCTCGGGTAGGACTGCGGCGAGCAAGAGGAAGAGTGGAGGAAACGGAGCCAGAAGGGCAACTGGCTCATAGCTGGAGTGTGGCAGGCGACGGTAAAGACTTTGGATACAGTCTGTGGGGCTGCTGGAGGGAGTTGAACTTATGAAGTTGATTTTCCTGTACTACAGGTGAAGGGGTTGAGACTGAGAGAGGTCAAGCATCTTGCCCAAGGTCACCCAGTAGGTGAGGGGCATGTCCCAGGTTTGTACAGACTGACTCCCACGGGACACTGCCAGGATGCAGGACCCCAGTGCTGACATCCTAACAGCTGGCTGAGGGACAGGGTGGGACCGTCCTTCCAGAGGCCTCTCCAATGCTTGGGCACAGGCTAAAGGAGCCCCCAGTCATAAGCCAAGGGCAGGTGTGGGCTGGCTGGGGCTCCTGGAGAGCATTGCCGGTTCCTCATTGTGGGCAGGGTGGCAATGGCTGAGCGTCATGCCAGCTGGACCCAGGGAAGTGCTGACCTGGCACAAATGGCTCCACACCCCACCCACTGTCGATGAATCAATTGAATCACTCAACTGAAAAATTAACTCAAACCCACAGACATCCCTCAAACCCACAGAAGGTCACTGGGAGGTGCACGCCTGGGGCTGAAGCTGGGGGGCATTGTCACCCTTACCCCAGCTCTGGGGGCCGAGCGCCAGCCTCTCCCAGAGGAACCTTCCGGGGGGCTCCATTTGCCCGCCTCTTCTTGTCTTCCTTCTGTTGGCAAACCTTCTCTCAGGCCAAATGCTTGTGCCTTGTCTGTTCTTCCTGGATTTATTTATCAAGTTTTAATTGTACTCTTAGGATGTTCAAGTTCTGGCTGGGCCAGAGGGAGGCACAAAATAACCAATACATGGACTTTGCCCTTGAGGAACTTAGTGGCTAGGAGAGTGGACTCAGATTCCTAGAGAAATATAAGACTGCACTGGGGAGACAGGGCAGGATTTTTGTCTGTTACATTCACTGGGGCATCATCAGTGCCTAGAATAGTGCCTGGCATATGGTAGGTGCTCAGTAAATACGGACCCAATGAGCGAATATATTAGTGAGTAAATGGGGTGATGGTTAGGCTGAGCACGGAACCAACATGACTCTGGGGTATTGCTGTCAACCTCCACTGCACGAGGGAATCACCTGGAGAGCTTTCCAATCTGATAACTGGGTCCCACCCCCAGAGGTTCAGACTGGACTGGACCGGGACGCTCCTTGGGAACTGGGCGCGTTAAAGCTCCTCAGGAGGTTCTAGTGTGCAGCCTGGGCTGAGCACCGCTGCTCGAGGATTCACGATGAAACGCTCTAAGAGCGTGGGAGGGCTGCTGCTTCGAGACACCTGACGGTCGGGTCCCAGCCCAGGGGCTCTGTGTTCAGTGAGTAGGAAGAGTCTGTCCCCTTCCTCTGGCATCGTGCCCGCTGAGCCCACGTTAAGCACCTCCTTCCACAGTTCTCCCCATTTCTGCGTCCCTCCGGCATCTTCCCGGGCACTCGCTCCTTCCACAGCCGTCCCTTGCTGCTCCCCTCCTGACCTTGCCCCACATTAAAGGTTGATCAGCCCATCAATTAATTGTGTCCTAATCCAATCTTGGCTTGGTTGGAGAGAGGGCAGTAAATCCAGCTGGGTAATCATGCCCTGATATTTGTGTAGGGATAATTACTACCTCTCAGGCCTCACTTGGTGGCAAGATGAGATGAAAACCCATAAAACACCACTTGGGGCTGTGGCTCATTGTTTCTCGGCTGCACAAAGCTGGCTGTCAGCCAGTCAGCTCCGCCTGCCCCTGCCCCTGGCACCAGCCCCAACCCCTTCCCTTGCCATTCATGCAAATGGCAGGGCTCAACAGCAGGGGCAGTCTGGGGCTGGATCCTGGCTTGGGCTCAGCAACCAGCAGGGGCAACATTATGGGCCCAGGGTAAAGCCAGTGTGTGTGTGTGTGTGTGTGTGTGTGTGTGTGTGTGTGTGCGCGCGTGCGTGCAGGGAAGGTGGTCCCCATAGCCAGGCGATCCAGGCGATCACCTGCCTCCAGGAGGTTGGGAGGGTCCAGAATGGTGAATTCACAGGTCTGAACCACAGGGTGTTGTTCAGACCAACCCAAGAGGGCTGCTGCCATCTGGAAGAGTGCAGTGCATGCCCAACCTGGCCCCAAAGGGACACTGGGCCCTGCATCCTTCAGGAGGAAGCCATGGCCTGGGACTTCCCTGTAGATGTTATGGCCCCATGGGAGCAGACTTCCACCTGCAGCCCCAAGAACACAGTCCCCCAGCTCATGAAACACTGAGCACCAACCATGAGCCTGGCTCTCCACTAGGCCCCGGGGGCATCAGGTTGAGTAAGGCCATAGAGTGTGCTGATTAAAAGGATGGATCTGGAGTCAAACACTTGGGTTTGAATCCTGGGACTTACAAGTTGTGTGGCCTTGGGCAAGTCATATGACCTCATTGTGCCTCAGTTTCCTCAACTATAAAGTGGGCCACACCAGTACCTACCTAATTGAGCTACTGTGAGACTTAAATGAGATGATTAATACAAAGTGCTTAGATCCTGGCCCGGCACATAGTAGGTGCTACTTAAGTATTAGTTGTTGTCATTACTGTTGCTACTACGTAGCCTTCTGGGCATCCGTTTCTCTCAGCCATTCCTCGGTGTGTAGGACCTCGCTACTCAAAGTGCGGTCCCTGGCCAGGCAGCAGCACCACAGCCTGAGAGCCTGTTAGCAATGCAGGACCTCAGCGCCTAGCCAGGCCTGCTGGGTCAGAATCCGCATTTACACAAGAGCCGAAGTGACTGGGATGGCGCTCTGGGCTAGGACAGGCCCCAGATCTGTCTTCCACCAAGTTGTATCCCCAGCACCTAGTGCCTCTGGTCTGGCATGCTGTAGGTGCTCTGCAGGAATGTGGGGTGAAAAAATGAGCTCAGCTGAAAGCTATGGGGGCCTTTGAAGGATTTCAAAGCATTTTAGAAAGTTCCCTGGAAGCAGCACGGAGGGCTATGCCAGGGAGTCGTCTGCGGGCTATGGGCGTGAGAAGTGCTGAGTGGTTGAGCCACCAGGAGTGGGGGAGAAGGGAGGAGGGGTCAGTTAGGAGGACCGGGCTGCCGCTCGGACTGGGAGGCGAGGATGACGTAAAGTCCGAGGGAGGGGACAGGTCTTCTGCTCAAGGCCTCCCTCTCCAGGGGCTGGGAGGTGAGAAACAGCTTCATGCATAAGAGAAGAACGGGTCCTCCTGGGGCCGTCTCTGTTGGGATGGAGTGAGGTCCTGGGGAAGCCGGTGACAGTAACCTAGTGCCGGGAGGAAGGAGGGGGGGGCCAGGGGAGGCCCGAGGCCCCCAGCCCTTACCGGAGAAGGCATTATTAGTGTTGAGGAAGTAGATCTCCTCGCGGCCATCCCCGTCGATGTCGCAGGCTGTGACCCCGATGGCGTTGCCCTGCCGGTCCCGCAGCGCGTAGTAGGGGGAGCTGCGCTCGTCCACCGCGATGTTCACCAGCCGCTTCTGGGTCCGGTTGTACTTCAGAACCAGGTTGGGGCCATTGTACCTGGAGGAGGAAGGGGGAGGGGACGTTGGGGGGAGCAGCTGGGCCCACCTGGCTCTATCCGACCAGAGCAGTGGGCTCAGAGTCTTCCCGGACAGGTCTATGTGGGGACAAATCAGCCCCAGAACGTTCCTGGGGAACCACTGTCTTCCTGGGGAACCCTTGGCAGCCTTGCCTTGGGGTCCCCGGGTGTTTGACGAGTGTCCCTGAATCAGATGCGGACCGAAGCAAAGTGAGAGTCAACAGGTCCCACGTGGGATGCAAATAAGGAGCAGGGTGGTGGAGGGGAGTGGGCAGTCAGTGATAAGCCCCTTACCATAGGCTTTGCTGAAATAAACACCCTGACATTAGTCTTGCTCATTTCAATGTAAAAAGCACTTTCATATTTATGATCTCATTAATTTAAATTTAACAACAATCAAGTGAGGTAGGCATCGGAGTCTGCATTATTAACCCATTTTGCAGATGAGGCAACTGATGAACTTCATCAGAGAAAGTGAGGCTCAGAGAGGTTGAGTGCCCTTCTCAAGGTAACGCAGCTAGTAAGCGTCAGGTGCTGGAACTCAAACCCAGGCCCTCTCTGCTAACCCAAGGGCCCTGGAGTGAATTCTGGAAGCACAGAAGGCTTTGTCATTGCGGTTTGGAATGACTCTCTCTTGACAGAAAGTCCCAGCATTTAAACAGCGGGATAAACTGGCATCCCAGACAGGAGATTACAAATGCATCTAAAGTCATCAGGTGGACCTGCTGGATCGCTTTGTCCGAGGCACTGGAAGGAAAAGATTAAAGAGCTCCTCAGTCCTCATCTCTCTCTCGTCTGACTCTCCTGCAACCATGCAACCTCCCTGATGCGTGCTCTTGCCTCAGGGACTTCGCACTTGCTGTTCCCTTTGCCCAGGATGCTTTTCCTCCAGGTACCCACATGGCTGTCTCCCTCCTTCATGTCCTGCAGGTCCTCATGCAATCTTCCCTTCTCTGAGAGGCCTTCCTGCCCACATTCCTGAAACCTGCAACCACCGTCACCCCGTACCCTTGCCCCTCACCCCGTACCCTTGCCCCTCACCCCTGCTCTCTTTCCCACGGCTTTTACCACCGGTTGACCGTTCTCTAGCTTCCTATTTAGCTCTTCCTTCTCTGTCTGATCCTGCTAGAATGTCAGCTCCACAAAGGCAGAACTTTTTGTCTGTTTTGTCCCCCAGGACCTAGCACAATGCCTGGCAGACATTAGGTGCTCAGTAAATCCTTGCTGACTGATTGAATGAGTGGATTCTCAGAGCCCATGTCTGAGGCATAACGGCTTAGGTGTCCTGTGGTCGATTTCTTCCCATTGCCTTCCCATGTGGAGAAAGTGGGGTGTCCAAGGTCACCCCCAGGCAGCACAGCCAGGAATGTCTGGACTCCTCCTTCCTCCTGGAACACCTGTCAGGCTCTCCAAAGGAACCTGGCCAACCCCCATCCATTAGTCCCCGGGCTACTGCCTTTGTTTGAACCTGAGCGTGTACATCCCGAGTGAAGTTCAGCTGCCAGCCTCTGGACGGTCCCCAGCCGAAAACACTGTGGGGAGGGAGGAAAGAACTCTCCAAGGTCTTTGAGAGAAATCACTTCTTGCTTTCCTGAAACAGAACCAATTTGGCCCTTTGTCACCAAGATGCAGAGCCAGTGAAATTTGGGGGATGCTTTGTGACTGGCCATGTGCCTTCTGGCATCCACAGTGTGCGAAAGGGAAGACGGAGCTTACTGGGGGCTGAGTCAGCACTCGGTAATGGGAGGTTGCGCCTTAGACACCTTGACGAAGAGTGTCTGAGGGCTGTGCATCGAGGGCACGGCATGACCTATGGGACGTGTCTAGGCAGCAGAGATGGAACACTTGGGTTCCAGCACCGTCAGCAGCTGGCTCCAGCCCCCAGGGACAGGAAGTGCCTTGTGGGTGCTAAATACTAGGCCTCAAAGCCTCCAGGTCTTCCGTTTACTACCATTACTGCTCCTCACAAGACAGTACAGTTCTGTGGCGCTAGGCTTTGCTAAAAGCACTTTCCCATGCATTGCCTCACCTGAGCCCTAGTAATCCCAGAAAGAAGGTAGAGAAGGCATTTTTCTAGAAAAGGAAACAGAGGGTCAGAGGGGCAAAGTGAGCTGTCCTAGGTTACACAGCTCGTACATGGCCGCACTAGGCTTCTAACTGTCTTCGGGTCCAGCCCTGTGCTCTTTCCACACTGCCTATGATGCCAACACTCTTTGTCCTCTGCATTTTTTTTTTTCTGGTGGCCTCTCCCAAAGCAGCGACATGGGAAATGCCCAAGAACTTCATGCAAAGTGGAGATAATAACCCTACATTTCTATCGCACTTTACAGTTTATAAAACACTTTCTCAGCCTTGATTTCATTTGCTTCTCTGCAGGTCTTGACTCTTCCAGAGGTTAGTTTTGTGACCTTAGGCTGGTCAGTTCCCCTCTCTGGGTTCTGAGTTTCTCTTCTGCAAAACGAGAGTTGGACTAAGTCAGAGGGTCACAAAATGTGTGGACAAATGCAGTCTTGGGGACGGGCTTCTGGGCCCTCTCCTCTCAGTTTCATCCAGAGCATTTCTATGTTGATGCATTTTATTTTACGCATCATATTCTATAAAATGTTGTTTAAACAAGGGATTCCAGATCCAGTGTTTAAAAGGCTGGACTAGAAGCTGTGTGAGAGCACTTCTCGGTCTAATGCTCTTGAAACAGGGCCTTGAGTCTAACCCACCTCAGGAGATGGACAGAGCGGGCGTGGCCCCCCTCCGGGCTATGGCTGAGGAGCCGCCACATGAAGTCCAGCACTGACACCCCTCCTTCGCACCCCCTGTCCCTTGGGTCTCCCCCAAGGAGAATGTCTTTACCACCCCCAATGGGGGGGAGAGGCCATGGCCTCTGCACCTATTGGAGGTCAGTCCTTTCACCCTGAATGGGGGGTGATGGGCATGTGCACACAAGCTCCCAGCTCCCATGGTGGTGGCCCTGGGGGAGTGGATGGCCCTGGACCATCTCCTGTTTGAAGGACTTGGGGGTGCTAGTTCCAGGGTACTCCCTAAGGGGTAGACGGGTAGGGTTACTAGGCTGGCTCCCATCCTCCATCTGTTACAGAATGAGCACGTGCCGCAGAGTCCTCCCAAGCCTACATGGCAGCCTGGGATGAATCCTGACACTCTGTCCTCTTGCGTTCCCCCCCACCCCCAGCCAGGGACTACAGACACAAAGCCAGACCAAGGGCTCCTAGGTAGGGGTCCCAGCAACACGGGGGCGCAAGGCTGGGAGGTGGGGCACGGAGTTGCCACTCCTTCCCCCCACCCAGGCTGCCCTTGGCTGGGTCTGCTGCACTGATATCCGAGCCTCTCACAATCTCCCCCCAGGACAGCCAGCCTTATCCCCTCCCCCTCTTCTCCATGGGGCTGACGCTCCAGTTGGTTCCATACCATCCCGCCCCTCCCTACCACCCCGCCCTACACTCCTCGCACGAAGCCTGCCCCAGCTGCCTGGGCTAGATGTGATCTTCTCTTCCCTGGACACCCACAGCGTTTTGCACCTTGCTTATTACCACGAGGCAGAGTTGTTTGTGTTCCAACATCACTTCCCCTCATTAAAACATATGCTTCTTGAGCCGAGGAAGCATGTGGATACCTCTCTGTGTTTGCTGTGCCTAGAGCCATGCTTGGCAGAGAGAAGATGCCCAGCAAGTGTCTGTCATAAAAGTGAGTGAGTGAGCAATAACGGAAAATAATCATGGGTGGCAGTCACAGAGCAGTCACCACGTGCCAAGCACCCTTCTAAGTACTTTACACCCACTACTTCATTTCATCCTCATGACAATCCTAGGATTTTACAGATGTGGAGGCAGGTTCAGAGTTAGCCACAGTCCCACCACGGTCCTTCTGGGGTGTCAGTTCCCACAAGTCGGGGGAGACGGATGTGAGGGACGTGGGATTTCACGTTTCCTCTCTCTGACACCTGCCCGAGATTGTTGGGCACTTCTAGAAATTCAGGAGGCTTTGAAGCTCAATTAAACAGGCTTAGGAAGTGGGACAGGGTCCTGTGTTCTTGAAAAGCAGCTGTGACTTTATAATATCAAAGGCTGGTCCAGCAGGCACAAGTGATTGGCTCAGTGGAAATTTAAGAATCTGCTTGCGAGACACCAGCGGGGCACAACCCATCCTTGTGTGAGTGCCGTCCAATTTTCACGCTGGTCCACTGCTGTCGACAGGGAGGGGCCTTGGGGTCAGGCCAAGAAGAGCAGCCTGGGCGTGGGGTCCTGGGCCTGCCACTTCCTGGCTCTGACCTTGAGCTTGTCACTCAATTCCTCTAAGCTTCAGCTTCCTCAACTATAACTCTGTGAGGATAAGAGACAGTGTGTGTGATAACACTTGGTAAACTGTGAAGAGGCACACAATTATAAGTTCTCATCATTATTTAAAAAAGAAAGCCGAGGAACAATCTCTCACTCTCTAGAGTGATCACTTCGAGTTTCCAAACACGCACTAATATTTCTCATCCCCAAACATCCCACCCATGATCTCTCATCTTCTGCTGGGATATTTCTTCATTCCCCTTTGTCACTAAACTCAAAGAGTTGTCTTCACAAGCGCTCTCCACTTTCTTACTGACAATTTGCCCCACGCCCAATCCACATTCCACCCCCAACTCCAGCAAAGCTGCCCTTGTTATGGCCATTGGTGGCTTTCATGAGGCCACAAATAGGGATGCCTTTCTGTCCCATCTCCTGGGGACTCTCAGCTGTAGCTGGCACAGCGGCCTGGGCTCTCGGCCACTTGCCTCTTATAACACTGCTCTCTTGGCTCTGAGGATGCCATCCTTCTCTGGTTTTCCTTCTTTCTCTCTGGTTCCCCCTCATTTTCCTCTGTGTAGGCACTTCCTCCTCTCTCTGCCTCTTAATGTTGGAGTCCCCAGGCCTGGTCCAGGACCCCCTTCTCCTCTCTCCATCCCCTTTCACTAGGGGATAATATCCATCCCCATGACTGACAACTCCCAAATTTATATCTCCAACCCAAATCCCCAGTCCAACCTCAGACTCATATATCCGACTGCCTACCTGACATCTCCCCCTGCATGCGCCACAGTCACCTCCGATGGAATGTGACCAAAATGGAACTATTGATCGCTCCTCCCCCCTCCTCCCTGCAATGGGCATCCAAATACCAAAGCCAGAAAGCTGGTGTCAGCCTTGGTTTTCCCACTCCCTTGACTTCACATCTAATTCATCAGTCAACCCGTCATTTCTACCTCTTAAAATATTTCAAATCCTTTCTCTTCTTTCCTCCTCCACTGCCACCATCTCCGGAGAGCCTCCTTTCTCTGCTTCCCCACTTCCCCCACCAGTTGAAATCCCCCGCACCATAGCCAGAGTCATCTTTTTAACACATAAATCAGATCAGCCATTCTCCTGCCTAAAACCCTGTAGTGGTTTCCCATTATGTTGGAATGAAACCCAGACCTTTTATCACACCTGCCCTGGGAGCCTATTTGGTTTGCTGCCTGCCTTGCTGACCTCATAAAGCCACACCACCTCCCTTTCAGCTCCTAAAGGTCCAGCAGGCAGGTCCCAGACCTCTGACCAGAACACCCTCCCTCCACCTCTCTCCTGGGCCGGCTTCATCTCATCCTTTAGGTCTCATCTTGAAAGGCATCTCGGAGAGACCTTCTCCTCCTCTGTATTCCAGTAATGGCATCCTCTGTCCTACTCTGGTTTGGTTACCTATGTATTGCCCATTTCTCCCAGGAAACCATAAGCTTCAGTAGGGCAGGGACTGTGTCTGCTGTGTTCACTTCTGTCTCCCCATCACCTAGGGCGTAACAAGCACTCAATAAATACTTGTAGAGCGAACGAAAGAGAAGGAGCCTCTGGGAGGTACCAGATCATCACTGGGTGGCGGAGCAAAGTCAACTGAGCCACCAGTCTCTTGCTTGGTCTTTGATCCTCTACTTACACTTTGATCCTCTACTTACACATGGTAATGACACCAGGAGGAGGCCAGGAGCTGGTGTCCTGAGTAAGGGTGAGAGAGAGTAACAAGGTATTATAGATAAAGACAGAGGACCAACCTTTTTCTCTGTTGAGAATTGTTGACCTATATGAAAAAAAATCATTTAGGCAGTTACATAAAGGGGAAGCCAGATGAAGGGATGTAATGATTATTGGGTACCTACTATATATTAGATACTGTGCTATGTAGTTTACACATGATATCTCACTGTACATAAATAGAAACTTTTCTGAAATTTGAAAAATATACTACTTTGAAAACTAAAAATAGGGAACTTTTTTCATTAAAAAGGAAAATAATGAAAAATATATAGCTATTCAACGTTATAATCAGGGGAGAGATGCAGGGAGACGAGACAGATGCACGTATAAATCCGAATGCAAGACAGAGACACACAAGAATATAGAAAAATGGAAACTGAGGGGCAGTGAATCCCTGAGCATAGAGAGAAAAACACTGTAAACACAGATAAAGAGATTGGCCTGTAGAGACACTGGGACACATAGAAGGGAGGATACACAGACCCAGAGAGAAAAATAGAGAGATCCCTGGAAAGATACAAAGTCCTGGAGATATCAACAGAGCTCTGAGATATTATCATAGAGAAACAACTCATCTTATGGCCTTTCTGGGCATTTCCTTCAAAGGTTTCTAAAGATGTGTGGCATTTTCAGGACTACAGGCGTAAGGGGCTATTTTATTCTTGGTTACTTCAATACCCTTATTTTATAGATGAAGAAGGGAATTTCAGAGAAGAGTGACTTTCTGAAAGTCAAACAGCTAATCATTAGACAAAATATATTTTGAAAGACAAACTGATCCCTTAGTCTAAAGCAGGGATCAGCAAAACCAAGACCTTTGGGCCAAGTCTGGCCTGCTGCCTATATTTGTAAATAAAGTTTTATTGGAACACAGACCTGCTCATTCATTTACATGTTTTCTGTGGCTGCTTTTCCTGTACAACAGAGCTAAGTAATTGCAACACAGACTGTATGGCTCAAAAGTTGAGAATATTTACCATTTGGTTCTTCACAGAAAAAGATTTTAAAGGATTGTCAGCCTTATATTATGGGTATATTACAGGTTCTAAGTCATCGTTATCATAACAGAACACAAAATTAAAATAAGCTTTAGTAAAAATTAATTTGAGCTCAGTACTTGGGAATACACAGTTTTCTGAAACAAGTATTTAGGGAGAGTATAAGTTGAATGGGAAGAAAGGTGTTAGGTCTTAGAATAGAGATTGTGAGGCAAAATAATCTGCAGGGAAAAAAAGAGACTGAGAAGAGTTAAGTAAGATGAGAACAGTGTTCTGTACATGGGGTTTATCTAAGGTTAAGAAATGAGGGGGCTTCCCTGGTGGCGCAGTGGTTGAGAATCTGCCTGCTAATGCAGGGGACACGGGTTCGAGCCCTGGTCTGGGAGGATCCCACATGCCGCGCAGCAACTAAGCCCGTGCACCACAACTACTGAGCCTGCGCGTCTGGAGCCTGTGCTCCGCAACAAGAGAGGCCGCGATAGTGAGAGGCCCGCGCACTGCGATGAAGAGTGGCCCCCGCTTGCCGCAACTAGAGAAAGCCCTCGCACAGAAACGAAGACCCAACACAGCCATAAATAAATTAAAAAAAAAAAAAATGAGCATGTGCCCTCTGAGTGAGTGAAGTGGTTATAGGGATATGGTAGCTATCTCCAGAGATGGCTGCCATCATTTTCTTTCCTCTTTGTATGGACGTGTTACTCCACCCATGAAGAAGTGGAATCCATTTTGCCTCCCTTGACTCAGGGCTGGCTTTGTGACTTGACTCAGTTGGCAGAATGTGGGCCAGTTCTGGGCCTAGCCTTAAAGAGGCCTACCAGCTTCCACGTTGTCTCTGGGGGAAGCCAGTCACCATATAAGAAGTTCGGCCACCTTGAGACTACCATGCTCTGAGGAAGCCCAATCTAGCCCCAGGGAGAGGCCATGTGGAAGAGCACCAAGGCACCAGATAAATGAGCAAAGACTTCGTGGGCCTTCCAGCCCAGCCAAGCTGACAACAGAGTGCAGCTGAGTGAGTGACACCAGCTGATGTCACTTGGAGCAGAACACCCCTCCACCCCTGCCAGCTGACCCTGCCCAAATTCTGGACTCACAGAACTGTGAGAAAGGATAACTTGCTTTTAACTAGCTACATTTTCGGACAAGAAAGTAGATAACGATGACCTATCATTTCAGACCTAAGGGGAAGAAGAATTTACCTCTGGAAAATAGGAAAAAAACATTACTCAGTAATCAGTAGAATTCTCTAAGATAGCCTTTTGATTCACAGTAGGCAGGTCTCCCCAAGGGAAGCCTGGATCTGTTGGGTTGACACATGGATCTCAGAATATCTGAGGGTCTGTGCATAGCCTAAGGGTGGAAGGGTAATGAGAAATACAAGGATTCCAGAAACCCCTGTTTTTCTACTCCTCCTCTGAATTCTTCTTTACTTTCTAGCCACATCTGTTTCCCATTTTGAAAGCACAACCTTGAACATGGATCATTTCTTTGGAACTGTGTGAAATGCTCTTTTTTCCTTTTTACGCATTTAATTCTTTGAAAGCCATTGAAGTTAAATAGGACCAGAAAACATATGGGAAGGCATCCCAACAGGAGACTCACAGATTGTATCCTAGAAGAGGACATATACAGAGGCCAGGTGCTAGTTTAAAGGAAAGAAGACTTTGTTAATGGGAGGTTTCTAGCTATGATGAGAAATCTGGGGCTGGGGATTTTACAGGGGAGTGAATTGGATAAGTCTGGAAAGGGCATCCCAGAAAACAAACAAACAAACAAAAACATTTGATCCTGAACTAGGAGCTAACCAGGGTGGAAAAGACCCCACAAATGCAGTGCAAAGAATAAGAAGGTAACTTTAAGCTGAAGGATACAAACCCTTTGTCCTAAGGGATGATGGTTTTTCAAGAAAGGAATGTTTGGCACCGAAAGGTCAGAATAATCTGCAGTGATGAGTGTCTCCGTTCTGTAAAAATTCCACGCAGACTGATTGATTTATGCCTTGTTCTAAAAAAGATCTGTGCTCAGCATGTGCTCTGTGCCCTTGGAATTTCTTATATTTTGATGAGCATGGAGGCAACCAGAAGGCAGAGACTACTGTTTGCAGCTCTAGCCCCTCCATACCTAGGATGATGCCAGGAAAAGACAGGTCCTCAAGTCATGGTGTTCATGTTGATGGTGATGATGATGGTGAAGACCATGACTCCATCCCTCAAGGCATGTTTATCTCAAGAAAAGAGGAAGACAGGGAGGCAGGAATTGCATAAACTATCAAAGGAGGGATTCAGGTGACAGATGGAGGCCGGGTTAATCAGGATTCTTTGGTTGCAAGTGGCAAACACTCCACATGAACTAATTGAAGAAAGTATTGGTTCAGGTGTCCAACCTGCCAGAAGAGCAAGGGAACAGTGAGGTCTTGGGGTGCCTGGAGCCAGGGTTCTGACCAGGAGGTCGTCAGGACTTCCTCTCCCCTCTTCTCTGTTGGCCTCATCGTCTCACACCATCCTTCTTCACAAGGCCTGACCTGTGTACACTCTCAGCCTCACACCTCAGCCTCAGAACAGAGTGGAGAGGCTTGCTTTCCTCAGTTCCGATGTGAAAAACCCCAGGAAAGGGCCCTGATTAGCCCAGTTTTGGTCACACGTCCATCCTGAGAGCCAGGAGCTGGAGCCTACGGTTGACAGCCTTCAACTAGGACCAATGCTCATGAGAGCAGCATCTCAGGAGCCATGTCTTTGCAGAAAGAGAAGGGTCAGGAAGGAAGAGCAGTGTGTCTCTACAGAGACAGTCACTCATCTAGGTCTGTACTGCTGGAGACAGACTTGCCAGGGCCTACTGACGGAAGGCAGAGATTCCCTGGCACCACCGAGTCCCTGTGTCCTCCAGATACATCTCAAGGTCCCGCCACTCCCCTCCAGGAGCCCCAGAAAGAGGTATACACAGAAAGTGGAACGACGGTTTGACTCAGTATGTTCTGGAAACGAGTCCGGCTCTTGGCCTCCTCCTCAGGCCTCTGTTCCACGCAGCACTGCTGGCGGTGCGGGACAGGGAGGGCACTGAGACTTGGCAGTGACAGCCCAGCGTGGGGCGTGGTGGGACACAAGGGGAGCGATGGCCCAACTCTGTGATCAACTTGTGGGTTCAGGCAGATCCTGTTTAACTGCTGGGTCACAAAATACTTCAAACGTCTACTCAAACTTTCTCTCCTTAATGCTATAATTACCTAGAAGCTTTTAGATAAAAAGCTGTTGGTCTTTGTCTCTCTTTTGGTTAAGAAGATGGGCCAATTTAGGGGCAGAATGGTGGGGTAAATAGCCTACAGATGTTTCACTCTTCTTTAAGAGTAGAAAAGATAAACCAATCATTCTCCAATGAGTTCATTCCCCCTTCTGGGATCCTATTTCCAGATTGGGCATATTGCATGACACACGGCGGAATTCTCTGCTTAGAGGGACTCCAACTTAATATGGCGAATAAGGAGTGGTCCCAACCCCAAGCTTTCAGAGGAGCACAGATCACTTCCGCTGGGATAGTCTTCATAAAGAAGGTTCATTTGATCTAGGACTTTAAGAATGTATAGGATTTTAATAGAAGATATATGAGTTAGACGTTTACAAAAGAAACAGTGTGAGCTACGAAGCAGATCAGAGAACAGAAAAATATGGTTCGGGAATAGAGGGTAGACTATTCTACCCTCTACTCTGTGGATGACACACAGTTGTGTGTTGGACAATTGTGAAAAAGAGCAGAAGCAAACTGGAAAGTACATGGCAGCGAAGATAGTGGAGATGTGACATGTAAGCCATGAGTTTAGGTTTTATCTGGTAGGAAATGGGGAGCCGCTGAAGGATTCTGAACAGGGGGGGGGTCCCATTACATCAAAGTAGCGATTTGAAGAGCGTTGTCTGGTGGCTGTGTGCGTGAAGGATGGGTCAGGGGAGAGAACTGTAACAATAGTGCAGAAGATGGAAATTCCCCTGAATTATGCCAAAAACTTCTTCTGAGCTAACTTGAGCCGGTTCCTGTTCCTTGCACACGAACGACTCCTAAGACAGAGCAGGGTCAAGAAGGCACAGAAATGGGGAAAGTGAGGGTTGAAAAGAGAGGCATGGCCAACAGTGTTAAATGCTCTCAAGAGGTCAAAAGGGCCAGGGATTGGAGCTGGAAAGTGGATTTGGCAATTTGGAAGCTCCTGAGCTTCAAGGAAGCTGTTCGTTACAGAGGAGAGAGGAGATAGACTGAGGGCCTAGGATGCAGACAGCTCACTGAAGATGGAAGGGCTCAGGAAGGCCTAGGATATTGGCCAGAACACAGGGTGAAGGGACGGTATCACCAATCTCTGAGGCCTGTGCATGTCTGTGGGCAAGAGGAAAAGACCCAGGAGGGCAGTGGATTTACAGGGGCATGGGCAAGAAGCGTAGCAGGTGGAGGGGAACAGTCTAAGTACCAGCAGATGGGTTAGGCCTGGAATTCAGAGAAGACAGAGGAAGCCTGGAAGGGTAAGAAGACAGGATGGGGTGGAACAAAGCGACTAGAGAGTTGATGCCCAGAGACCTCGGTCTGCTCATGGGTGAGTAAGAGGTGAGGTCCTTAGGTGAGGAGCCAGTACACGGCCATTTTCCACAGTAAGTGGGGCAGGCAGGGTGAGCCACCTCAGAAGGTGAAGTCGAACAAC
Organism: Balaenoptera acutorostrata; assembly: GCF_949987535.1. Taxonomy (NCBI): domain Eukaryota; kingdom Metazoa; phylum Chordata; class Mammalia; order Artiodactyla; family Balaenopteridae; genus Balaenoptera; species Balaenoptera acutorostrata. The sequence goes on along the minus strand of NC_080079.1, from coordinate 30,912,750 downwards.
TTGAGGGGTGGTGAGAGGCGGAGGGCAGGCGCAGGACAGGATCTGTCTCTGAGGTTGCAGAGAAGACACACACAGCACCAGCAGTGGAACAATCACAGCAGGGAGGCCGGGACAGGGTGCCAGGAGCTGGCCTGGGGAGAGGCACCGGCAGAGGTGGAGTACAGGTCGGGCTGGCTCGGGGTGGGGGCAGGTGAGGGCAGGCATTCGGAGTTTTGAATCCGGAATGGGGACTGCCTGCCTCCAGCCCTTTGGAGTGGCTGGGAAAAGGCAGTGGGAGCATCTTCTCTTGGGAGTGAGGTGGGTTCTGTGTGGGCAACACGGGACAGCAGAAAGCACACTGGACCTGAAGTTAGAACAGAAAGGCTGAGAGGCAGTACAGCTCGGTGGTGAGAAGCTTGGACCACAAGCCAGACTGCCCGAGGGCAGGTCCCTGCTCGCAACTCTCCAGCTGTGTGGGCGTCCTTGAACCAGTCACCCAGACGGTCCAGGCCTCAGCTTCCTGATACCAGCTCCCCTGCCCTGGGTTGTGCCGAGGACGAAGATAAAGCCTGTAAAGTAGTCAACACAGTGCTGAGTGTGCAGCAAATGCTCAATAAACCCTAGTCAGTAAGTCTGTCTTCTCCCATCTACACTTAGTGCCTGACACATAATGGGAACTCCATAAATATTTTTGAAAGAATGAATTATTATGATTATTACCTCTGTAGCCTTGAGCATAGAAGACTGTGAGCTCCAAGGAGTTCTAGACTGTATTTTATACTTCTAGCCTCCATCACAGTGTTTGATAAAGGAACCTGCTTACATACATTCCCGAGGATTCAGTTTCCTCATCTATAAAGCGGGGCTAATAATATTTGCCCTACCTCAAGGTCAGATGAGAGAAAATGTGTAAACTATGACACAGTTGCAGGTTTTGCATGTGCACGTGCACACACATGCACACACACACGCACAGGTGCACGCACACACACGCGCTCACACATGCACGCACACAATATATGGCTGTTGTTTGCGGCAGAGACAGCCTCCTGAGCCCCCCAGGAGCCCTCGTTCTTCTACCCTGCTCGACAGGAGCTGAACGATAGACCCATCGAGCCGCAGGAACGCCCCGTGAAATGGAGGTGACAGGAATTTGCTGAGGGTCTGGTCAGAGACAGCTATGGTTTTCTCCAGCAGGGAGGAAGTCCGGAGCTGGGCGCTGGACAGGATGTGAGGCGTGCAGGAGGCTGCTCTCAGTCAGCCTGGCCTGATGCCCAGTTTGGACAAGCAAGCAGACATAGGTCACCAGACACAGGTCACAGGCCCTGGTGAGGGCAGAGGACAGACAGGTCTTGGCTGGTGAAAGGCAGGGCTGTCATGTGAAGACAAGGACCAGTGGGCTCCTGTTGGTCACAGCTCATGGGGGGATGGAGACGGCCATCTTCAACTTAGAAAAGGCCTGTCCTTCTAGCCCAGGGCTCTGTCCACCCAGAGTCCTGGTCCAGACTCTAGCTGGGTGCAGGCCCCTTTTCGTGATGACGAGCTTCCCCCGTGACAACTATCTGCTTGGAATTGCAAATACAAGTCACTGCTGGAGCCCCGCACCCATGCCCGACAGGGTACAGGGGCCATACACATCGTCCCCACTTTGCCTGCTGGGATCTCCACTTGCTCTCTCCGGACCCTGCGGATGGTGTCGTTCTGCTTGCTGGTCACCATTCCCTACGCACCTGGCTGTCCCCTCCCTGCGGTAAAATCAAGTTCCTTCCAGTTTTCCCTCATGCTGCAGCTAATGGAGGCAAGCTTGGTTGTGCCTTGAGAAATAATGGTTGGAGGAAGCAGCAAAAGTCTTCCAGTTGCTATGGAGTGTTAACTGATGAATTAAACTCTTCATTTTGATTTGAAGGAAATAGTCCTAGAAGGGACTCTTGCTTTAAAAACATATAAAGCTGCCAATTATGAAAGGCATTCGTTCAGAGAGGTCTTTGTTGCCATGATGGCTTGAATTCCCTTAGCCATGCATTAACACTAATCAGAATCTGGCTGTTGGAGCGAGTGTGCATTAAAGCTCTAGGGACAGAAAATGTTGTGTGTTAAGTATTAGTGAGAAAGTATCCAATGTACCTAGATATTTATTCTTTAAAGTGCTTGTAGGGCTTCCCTGGTGGCACAGTGGTTGAGAATCTGCCTGCTAATGCAGGGGACATGGGTTCGAGCCCTGGTCTGGGAGGATCCCACATGCCGCGGAGCAACTGGGCCCGTGAGCCACAACTGCTGAGTCTGCACGTCTGGAGCCTGTGCTCTGCAACGGGAGAGGCCGCGATAGTGAGAGGCCCGCGCACCGCGATGAAGAGTGGCCCCCACTTCCCGCAACTGGAGAGAGCCCTCGCACAGAGACGAGGACCCAACACAGCCAAAAATAAATATATAAAAAATAAATAAATAAAGATTCCTATAAAGTGCTTGTAGTATAGAAATCACCTACCTGACTAGCAACTCAAGATAAACAGTTATTTTAATTACAAATGAAAGGTACATGACTATAATCTAAGGTCTTAGGTAATGCAGACATTTTACGTTTGAACCGTCCATCTAGATTAAAGACCTTGCAGGAACTGGTACCTCCGGATTGCAGAGGACCAGCAGGTAGAGAGAGCCTTGCTACTCTAAGTGGCGGTGGGGATGGACGGCACCAGCAACGTTTGGGAGTGTGTTAAAAATGCAAAATCTTGGGCCTCAGATCTCGGAGTCATAATCTGCATTTTAATAAGATGCCACAGTGATTCATGTGCACATTAAAGTCTGAGAAGGGCGAGTCTGGATCAGTATTTCTCAGAGGGTAGCCTGTAGACCATTTACCTTGGAGGTACCTGAAGAGCTTGTTAAAAATGTAAATTCCTGAGCCCAGGGATCAGCATTTCAAACAAACTCCCGGGTGGTTTTTATGTTCACCAAACTGTGAGACCCAGCCCCAGTCCTTTCAGTCTCCTCAAGATCCAGGAAGGACCAGTTGACACATGGTGTTCTGAGTCCAGTACGAAAGGATCTGGATGGACGTGATCTCTGCCATCTAGGGGTTTATAACAACATTGCTCCAGGTGAACAGGTAGAGAACAAGCTATGGTGTGAATACCTAGAAGCATTATATTATTGACGGATTCACAATCCGTTTGAGTCTCCCAACCGCACTGGTGGATGGACATCCTCCCTGAGGGTGAAGAATAACAGACAGGTTGTCCTCACCCTTCCTAGTTCTTCTCCTGGAACTGAGTCGACTCCCACTCCAAGGGACCATTCCTTCTTTTGAGCTACCAAGCAGAGGCCAGCCCAGGGCTCAGCTACTTGAACATCCCACTCAGAGCAGATAGGAAACTGGCGATTCATTTCATTAGCCTTTTCCTATAAACCCTCCCCTCTCCCCCTCACGCCCACCACCCCTTCCCAGGACCAGCAGGGTGCAGACCTCTGCAGCTCTGCCCACATTGTTCCCCACACACAGGTCAGGAAAGGGTCAGATCAAGCCTAGGAATCTGCCAGCACTCAGCCCTTGGGGATGGCGTGAGCTTTCTTCTTCTCCTTTTGATGTCTGCATTTGGTTCCTTCAGAAAGGAAGAGACAGAACCATAACACTCTGTTTTAGAGATAAGAGAAAACCAGCCAGCATCTTTTGAAATTCAATGTACAAGTGGAGATGGGGCAACGTGTGATGGGAGCCTGGCTGGGGGTCTCTCTTGACTCAGAGCTTCAATAAATGGCAAGGAGCCTGGCCCTCAGTAGCAGTCCTTTAGTGGAACAGTATCTGGCTTCGGCTAACCTGGCCCAGATCCCAGGACTCAAAACACAGAACCTCATGGTCTCGTGGGGTGCGTGTGCGGTTGCCTAGTGCTTTCTGGTTTACCTACACATATGACTTAATCCTCTCAGCGATCCAGTGGGGGTTATTATTTATCTCCTCTCCTCTTTAAATGCAAAACTAAGGTCAGGGGTTAGTCATGTGCCCATCACACCGCTGGAAAGTGGCAGGGCTGGGTCTTGAATTTGCTTCCTTTGATTCCAAATTCTAGTTTCTTTTTACCCCACCATAAGGCCTTATTTTCCTTCTATTCATGAACCAACATATTATTTTGACTAGACCAGGGATTCCTTTTGGCTAAGCTCTCTCCAAATTATACCAGTGAGTGCAGAACTAGCACATGATAGTCCCTCAGCAGGTGTGGCGGCCAAAGAAGAGTTACTGTGTCTTTCCTTTGTGGCTCTGGCGAATTCTCAAAGGTGGAGGTGAAAAATCAGTGCCAGATGGTTTTCACGGAGAAGTCTCCACGGCCTGGCTGCTGAGGAACCACCAGGGGAGGAATGTCTCTGCAGCTGAGGAACATGGCACGACCCGGCCGGACCCCAGACCACACAAGCCCCGCATGGCAGCACAGACCTGACCTGGCTCAGCTCCACATTCAATGTTCAAGACTGACAGTCGAGTGAAACGAGGGAGGAGGTGCTGTAGTGAGAGCTGCATCGAGGAGGCATGACTACTCGTCCTGAGAGCCCGCTCCGGGCCCGGATGTGGATGGTGAGGAGGCTTGAGGGTGACAGCACAAATAAGGCTCCTGTCCGCACAATCACTGGACTCAACAGAGAGATGCAGACCTGTTGTCAGAAATGACAATCTCGGTATTACAAATACCCGACTGAATGTTGTGATTGTCGGGGATGAGGTTGAGGAGGAGAGTGGATACCTGAGCAGGAATGTACAGTGACCGGGAGATTCCACCCTTGGAAAGGTCTTGTTGGAGCTGAGAGGACATCCGCCTGCTTGCCCGCGTCCAGGAGTGAGGTGTGCGCGTGCCTTTGACGTCCTATTCCAAGGATTCCAGCATGTGCCCTCCGCGCCTGCCTCTGTGTGAGACAATCCCCGTGTATGGAGTGTGCGCTGGGGCTGAGCGGGGGGCAATGAGCCCCTGTATTAGTTTCCTATGGCTGCTGTAACAACGTTACCACAGCCTGGGTGGCTTAAAACAGAAATGGATTCTCTCACAGTTCTGGAGTCCAGATACCCCAAATCAAGGTATGGGCAGGACTGCATCTCTTCAAGTTCCAGGAGAGAATCTCTTCCTTGCCTCTTGCAGCTTCTTGCAGCAGTAGGTGTTGCTTGGCTTCGGGCCGCCTCCCTGTAACCTCTGCCTCAGTGGTCACATTACAGCCTCCTCTTTTAAGCCCCACCTGTGCCTCTTTCTTTTAAGGCAATGTGTGATTGCATTTAGTGCCCACCTGGATGATCCAGGACACGCTCTTCTCAAAATCTTTAACTTAATCCCATATTTTCCCATATAACGTAATGTTCACAAGATCCAGGCATTAGGCCATGGGTGCATCTTTTGGGGGGTCACCAATCAACCTGCTACAGCCCCCTCTGAATTTACTCTTATTTTCCCATAAGACGTACCAGTTAGGATAATACTAATAGTAGCCGGAGGGCAGGGGGCTACTAGACGCTTCATATGCATTAGCTCATACACTCTTCCTCACAACTCTGGAAGGTCAATACTTGTATTCTCCAATGCAGAGAAGAACCAGAAGCTCTGAAGCCCACACTCCTTCAGCTTCACCAGAGCTTTTTGGTTTGTGTCCTGTGGGGCCTGAAGGTCCTCAAGGATCCCGGGGAAAAGAAGAGAGGGCGATGAGAAGGGCTCTGGGCCCCGAACCCTCTTCCACCACAGCAGCCCCACTTTGGTCTGATTTAGACGTTCGGAGACTGCAGAAGATTTCTCTTTGCTCCAGAGGGTTAGGCTGAGAAAATAAAGTTTGCAAACCACAGCTGTGCATTTGGAATGCCTGGCATTGTTTGGGCATCGGCCCAGGTTCAGGAGCCCCACCTTTGGAGGCAGACACACCTGGGCTCTGTGTCTTTGGGCAAGTTACCTAACATCTCTGAACATCGTGTTTCTCATCTGCAGTGGAAATAGTAACACTGTCTACCTCAAAGAGCTTGCGTGAGAACTGAACGAGCTTACAGCGCACCTATAATGCTTAAAAAGTGCTCAATAAAGAAGAGCTATTATTTTCATTGTTATCGTCATTGGCTTGTGCATTTCTCTACTGATCAGTTCCCTTGATATTCAATCTGGGACCTCTTGAAAGTGAAAATGTTTCTCCAGAATAGGTGGGTTTCCCCTCACTAGAGCTTCTAGAGGAGAGGGGTGGCGTCAGCCCAGGGCAATGACATGCAATGTCACTCTTCCTGGCTCACATATTAGGACGCTGTCATCCACACTTATGTCTAAAGGGTCTGAGTTCCAGTCGTGGTGATGAATTCAAGGTGCAGCCATTGCCTCAGACAGGAGTCCCTGAAGAGGCTCTAATGATGAAACTCGCAAAGGCTGGGCCCTGGAGGGAGGGGTGGGACTTTCTTGACATCTTTGATAATCACAAAGGTTTATTTGCTGATGTCTGTGGGGTTCTAGGTGACCTTGTAGTAAGCAGCTGCTGCCTCAGTGACCAAGCACAACTCCTTGTAAGGTGTGATGTAAGTGGCAAAGGGAAGCTTACCTGCCTCTGCTAAGGGCTTACGATTACATTTGCTTCCATTTGAATGAAACACGTGAGTTTCAGGAAGCCGGCTGACTGACACCAACCTCTTCAATATATTCCAAAACAGCTGCTTTTTTTTTAAAAGTTAATTTATTTATTTTTGGTTGCATTGGATCTTCGTTGCTGTGTGCGGGCTTTCTCTAGTTGCGGCGAGCCGGGGCTACTCTTCGTTGCGGTGCGCAGGCTTCTCATTGCGGTGGCTTCTCTTGTTATGGAGCACGGGCTCTAGGCACGTGGGCTTCAGTAGTTGTGGCTCGCGGGCTCTAGAGCACAGGCTCAGTAGTTGTGGCACATGGGCCTAGTTGCTCCATGGCATGTGGGATCTTCCCGGACCAGGGCTCAAACCCGTGTCCCCTGCATTGGCAGACGGATTCTTAACCACTGTGCCACCAGGGAAGTCCCCAAAACAGGTGCTTTAAGCACAGGTTCTGATGGAATTTTAGAATGTGTCATAATGAGAACTTAGTGTTTATTGACTGCTCACTGCCTGCCAGGCACTGGGCTAAGGATGTTATCTGAACGTTCTCATGTTCCCTCCCAGTGAACCAATTATCCCTTTTTACAGATGAGGCCCAGGAGGTCATGTGACTCCCCAAAGGTCACTGAGTTGTGCAGTGGTGGTGCTCGGTGCAGACTTGGTCTGCGTGAGCCTCTGGAGGCTGTGCTCTCGATCCCGCCCGTGACCACCCTCTAGGACCAGCGCTCTAGAGAAAGGATTCGCACTGCCTGTTCTTTTGCATCTTCATTTTGGACAGAATATTCCCCTGATCATTAAATGTTATATTTAGTAATAGTGGTAATTAAGCAAAACAAAAAAAAAACACTGCCACCATCAACAAAACCCAAACTAAGAAAAATTTTGCTTTTGGGTCAGATTTTCCTCTAAATCACAGAAACCTACAGCTATTGGTTCACAAAAGGAATGAGCACTAACACAGATCTTGACTGTTCCTCTTAAGGCACAGTGGTGTGCCAGGGTGACAGACATGCCCTCAGATGGAGGTGACAGGGCAGGGAGAACTTTCTGGAAAGTGCACTGTGAGAAGCAGAACACTCGTTTTAAGAGAAGAGGCATGGCTCTGGGGCGGAGTAGGAAATGCTCCAAAAAGACGTTGGGGCAAGGGTGTGTCTGGCATTGGTGGGCTCTCTACAGGGGCCAATGGTAGATGTTTTTAGAACGCGGCGAGAGGTAACAGAATTGAGGGGTAGGGAGAGATGGAGTGAGTGATAACCAAAAGAGTATGTTTTCTCTGGGCCCTGGGAAGGCGGGCTTGTTCCTAACAGCATCAGCAATGTCAGTCAACAGCAGAAGCAGCCGATGATATTCACTGAATGCTTACATTGAGTAATGTGCACTTTTGCCAAATGATCTCATTTAATCCTCACAACAACTCTATAAGGTAGGAACCATTATTACCCCTATTTTACGGATGAGGAAACTAAGGCTCAGCAAGGTTAAACAACTTGCCCGAAATTGCACAGCTGGCAAGTGGCAGAAGCCAAGTCAAACCCAGGCCTGTGGGATCCTAGAGCTCATGTCCTTACATAGCCTTCTGCTTGCCTTTCACCTGGCTGGTCCCCTGCACTCAGAAGGTAGTACCTTTTTGAAGCAGTGGGGCTGTCTCCCTGCGTTGGTTGTAGCTATTGCATTAAAGTGCGATGAACTGTTCACACCCTTGAAGTTGGGTTTAAAGTGTGTGAAGAGTTAAAGACACATTAGTGGGGTGATGGGGAGGATGGGGGAGGGGCTTAGAAACCGGAAATGGCAATGACATTTGTTAACAGGTATTATAACCTCTCACCACTTCCCGTGTCAAGCAGCAGAAGTGGGTTTGAATTTGGGTGCACTGGGGCAGGTCCTATGAGCCCTCCTCCTTCCCGTCCCTGTACCACCTCCAGGGCTGCATGCGGGAAGTCCCTTCCTTCTTTGCCTCCTCTAACTCCTGAGAGGGTCCTGATGCAGCCATAGCAGACAAGGGGTGGGGGGCAGTGGAAACAGGTCACTCATAAAAAAGGTAATTCCATGCTAAACCTCTGGCTCCCTCAGCCCAGGGCACCTTAGGTGAAGGATGCAGTTTAAAGTTAGAGAACTGGGCATTCCATGCCTTCTCAGGCTGGAGGAGAGGACGGACATATCATATCCCAGGTGGCAAAAGAAAAGGGACAATTTCTTCTCTTTCAAAGATATTTCAGTGCATTTAATAGAGATAGTAGCAGGGGACGTTAGAAATTTCTTACCCTTTTAAGAAAGTGGTGATCTCTTGCTGCCCTAATCCATACCCCAAACCACACTTGGAGAGCTAGAGCATGTCCTTTTCTGGTTTTTTTAATGAATAAATTTTATTTTTTAGACCAGTTGTAGACTCACAGCAAAACTGAGCGGAAGGCACAGAGAGTTCCCATGTGCCCCCTGATCCCACACACATATAACCTCCTCCACAATCAACATGCCTCACTGCGGTGGCGCATTTGTTACAAGCGACGAACCCACATTGACACATCATTATCACCCAAAGTCCATGGTTTACGTCTTGGTTGTACATTTTGTGGGTTTGGAGCATGTCCTTTTTCTTATCTGATAGGAACAGGGAGGGATGACGGGCTCGTGGCCATGTGGTGGGGTGAGGTTGCAGCCAACGTCAGCCCCTAACCCTTGGTTACTCTCACACCCATACCTTCTTCACCAGAAAATACAATCAACTGGTCTTCCTGGGGCAGATAACAAGAAAGAGGGGTGGAGAGAGTCCACAGGAATGAAACTAACAGGAATAAATGCCATGGGCCTGAAAAAGTAGGAATCACCCCTCACCCCTGTTGCTTCAAGGTGAGCCGTTCAGTGATGCATTCTCACCCCAGAAGACACTGAGATGAGCCTGGGAGACTGTCTGGAAATCCAAGAACAGCAGGACTCTCCGTGAAAGTCTCAGGGCCTGTGTCAGAGGGAGTGTAAAAGAGCATCACGCTATTCTGTGATTCCAAAGGCAAGCGAATCTTTGGAGTTAGACCTGGTTCAACTTCTGGATCTGTGAGTTGCCACAGATAACTATAAATGTAGAATTGCTATAAAAGTTCTATGATGTAATGAGAATCAAGCCTGTGGATCAGGGTTCCCTAAGTCCACCCCACGTTCAATGATTCTGCAGGAGGATTCTCAGAACTCAGCATATAGTACTCACGGCTACAATTTATTAGAGTGAAGGGGTAAAAAGCGAAACAAGCAGAGGGAAAAGACACACGGGTGAAATCTGGAAGAACAAGCTTCCAAGAGTCCCCTCCCAGTAGATTCACACAGAATGCGCTTAATTTCCCCAGCAACAGGTTGTGACAACCTGTGTGAAGTGTTGTCTGCTAGGGAAGCTCCTTAGAGACTCAGCACCCAGGGTTTGTACTGGGAGCTGGTCAAATAGGCACCCTCTGCTCAGACATACCAAAAATCCATACTCCCAGAAGGAAAGCAGGTATTCGGCATAAACCACAGTCTAGACATGGTAAGTCCTGGGGGTAGTGGTAACTCTCCCCAGGTCCAAGTTCCCATATGCCAGCCAAAGGCCAACCTTGCAAGCGGGGTTTTCTAAGGATAACAGGCTTAGGCCCACTATGTTAACTCTTTTCTGCACAGCCTGCTTTGTCGTTTGGCACATAGTGGATGTTCTATACATTGCAGCTATCATTACCAGCAGTGTCATGTTTTTTTCTACCTTTCTTTACAGGAAGGAGAGCTCATCATACCATCACTAGTGTCCTCCAAGTCAAACCAGGTACCCACTTGGAAAATGAAAAACATGTGTGCACACAAGTGCACACACACACACACACATCTATACGTGCAAGTGTGTTTCTAAGATAAAGTAACTGCTTGCATAATAAACCTTTTCCTCTTCAAATGTCGAATCATAATTCTTTCATCTCTGGTCTTAGTTGCCATTTACAGTTCTGATTAGTACGCTTTCCGTTTCTTCAGCCGAGTCATTGATGAGAAAGAGGTTCATCAAGGTAGGACCCGGGACACAGCCCCAGTCAGTCTACTTAAAGCCTCCCTTCAGGTTTTGGAATCAACTTTCAGGACCGTGATCCTGCTAAGAGAATGATCATCTGGCCCATGGGTCAACATATTAGTTATAATAATACGTGGGGGGACTGTTAACTGCTTCACTAAAATGAATTCAACTAAGCTATGTCCATAGCATCCTGCCAATCCACCAGCCAAATGCCTCCTTGCAAGGAAGCAAGGTTAGTTGTGTATGGATTATTCTTAGGCAGCCAGTGCTAGCTCCTGGTGATCACACACGCTGTCCTAAAAGTATATAAGCTATTTGTTCCAACTTACTGTTGGTTAGTTGACAGGCACTCTTTTTTCCCCGTTTGAGACAATTTGCCTCTTCTCTTCTCCAACTGAACCATTCTTCCAGCATCACCATGTATCCTTAAGAGCACAGCTGCTGGTTCCCAGTGCCTGGAATGTGCCCTGTCTTGGGATTTAATTTCAGTTGTGCACCTCACCTGCCTAGGCTGCATTCCCTTAGTAGATTATTGGTTCTACCAGTCCAAGTTTGAAGACCCCTCAGGGAATGGAAGTCGACAGAAGTCGTAAATTCTGCTTTCTATCACTTGTAACACTGTATTCCACCCCACCCCCTACCTACTCCAACAACCTGTTCTTTTTCTCATCTTTTGTTACTTCTAACAAGAGATACCAATACTTCACTCCAGGACATCAATGATTGGGAAAAAACCCACCCCAATTACAGGGGATTCATTATACTATTCTGTCTACTTTTGTATATGTTTTAACTTCTTCAATATAATTTTTTTCAAAAACCAATGAAAATAATTTCAATGATATTAGAAAACATATCAGTCTGGATCTTGGGTCAGAGGGAAAGGAGAGGGGGGGAATGTGTTCATGGAGTAGACCACGTCGATGTAGGATCTTGGGGAAATTATTAACTTCTCTAAGGCCTCCCAATCCTAAACCAAAAGCCAATATACACTCTCTTCTCGTTCTTCCTCCCCTTAGGGTGGTGGTGGCTAAGGAAGAGAATTCTGACTCCACTTAAGCATAAACACCCCAATGCTCACATGCATTGATCTCATGCCTTTGTCTACAATAAGCACCTACCCCAGGCTTGCGTCTAATTTGAATGGTAACTGGTTAATTTCCGTACGTATTTATTGCTGGTGTCTACCCTTTTTGGTGGTGTCTGTTTTAGAACACAAGATCCCAGAAGACAGTTTCCATGTCTTTAACTCTCTTCGGAAAGCCCTGGAACCTCACTGTGCTCAGGAACCAAACAGATCCCTATTCTTGGGCGTGCAGCCTCCATACCTGCTTCTCCCCTTCACTCAGTGCCCGACTGTAACTGGGTCTCAGGTCACAGGGCTGGGTCTCCCTGTCCAGTTTCTTAGTCAACAATCCAGGTAAAAGAAAGGAGAGGCTGAGAGGATCAGAAGCAGCCTTCCCAAACAAGACCAGGAGGGGCAGGTCACAGCCAGCTACCCAGGAGAAGTTTTCTGATCCACAGAAAACAGGACACCCTGCATCAGTAAGAAATACTTAGAACCGTTTTTCAAAACTAGCAGCTGGAAAGGAATTAATGCAGATCACCGTTTAGTGCACACACAGACTCGTTCCAGCCTCAAAGAGCTTCACAGTCATTATTAAAGCACACATTTCAGAACATAATATTATTAGGCTATTGATTGTTGTTTGTTTCGCTGTTTAATTCAGTAACGGCTCCAGTTGCGGAGAGCTTTAAATGAAACGGATGTTCTGAAGACCTGCACAGACGTTCCAGTTTTCCACTGGCTTTCACAGGAGCTTTGGCAATGCCGTGGGGACCAGGGGTTCCTGGTGCCGTGAGGATCTTACAGGCGGGGAACTCGGGGCCGGCTGCTGAGCAAGCCTCTGCGGTCTTTCCGTACAGAAAATAGAAAAGGCGGAGAATTCCACATGAAGCCCAACAACAGCTGCTTTCTCTGTCACCATGCATTAAATGATCCAGGACCGAAATTCAATACACACGTCGGGCACTCTTGCGGAAAGGTACCTGCGCATCTCGGCGGCATCAACATCCCGGGAGGTATAGAAAGGCATTAAAAAAAAAAAAAAAAGGCTCTCCTCTGAACATACACAGAGATAGAGAGACCACACTGGGAAACCCTGGTGGGACAACAGGACTGAAGATTCCAAAGATACGGCCAGCCCTCACTGGCCGGCACCTCCTCCTCACCCCTGAAGCTGGTGGGCTGGCAGGACCCCAAGGGTGCACAGAAAATCCAGGGACAAGCAAACCTGGAAGCCAAACTCCAAGGCTGCCCAGCCCCAGTGTCCCTGGGGCCGTGTCATCACCATTTCCTGTCCATTCCACCCCTAAAACCTTGCTTAGAACCAGCTGTGCACCATCCCTAGTTAGTGCCTATATCTTCTTTATGTTTTCACGTGCTCCTTTTTTGCCTGGACCAGCGGTTCTCAGAGTGGTCTCCTGACCAGCAGTATCAGCATCCCTGGAGCTAGTTAAAAATGCAAATTTCTCAGACTCCAAACCCAGACTCCTCACATCAGAAACTCTGAGGATGAAACCCAGAAAAATGTGTTTTTAAATAGGCCTCCAGGTGATTCTGATGCCCATTCAAGTTTGAGGACCACTGGCTTGGACCGTCGCAAGGGTCTGTAATGATCTCTTGCCTGCAATCCATCCCTCAATCTGGCCACCAGAGCTGCCTTCTTAAACACAGACTAATCAGCTCCAGTGCTCATCGCAGCCTGGCACATAGTAGGTGCACAATAAATCTTTATTGGCTGACTAAATGAAATACAACCTCTGCTTTTAAAACCTTGATGGCAACTCATGGCCTGTACAAAATAAACTAGAAACCCCTCAGTAAGGTAGAATCGTATTTGACTGTTACTTCTTGTTAGGATTATTTTTATTAGTAGCTATCATTTGTGGAGCAATCTACTGACAATTTGGTAAATACCCTGCACTATGATATTTATTCTTTATTCCCTTTTTAAACCTGTCAACCCTGAGAGGTAGAGGCAGGTAGGTGACCTTTACGGATGAAGAAATTGAGGCTCAGAGAACTGATATAACTTGCCTAAGAACATACAGACACCAAGTGATGAGGTGGAGCTCATTCCAGGTTTGTCTGTCTCCAGGGCTCGTGCCTTAAACGTATTTCCTTTCAAAATCAGATCTCAATGACCATTTTACTATCTTTCCACGTACATGAGCTCTCAGGCTTCAGCTTGTGCTGTAAGCCTCTGTGAAGTCTCACTTGATCCCCTTTCAAGACAGAATGAACTACTTGCTAATGACACCTATGATCCGAGGCATTATGGTGCGTGGCTTATGGGCGACTGACAACACTTCGATGAGTATTTCCTAAAGTGTGGTCATCAGATCACCTGCATCAGAGTCACCTGGGGAGCATGTGAGAAATGCAGAGCCCCAGGCCATGACCCCACCCCTTCCCCGCCCTGCAATTCTAACCCAGTGGGCTTGGAGTAGGGTCTGGAGATGCCTCTTTCCTAAGCACCCCCTCCCCCAGAGTTATTCTGCACACTGATGTTCAAGGCTCACTGCCCTGGAGCATGAGCTCATCTTGTCCACTTGGGTCCCCCTGCAGCAAACGCACAGGGCCGCCCCTTGACAGGCCGTCGGAGGATGAACGAATGAGCTCTTTTCTCTTAAAAGGATTGGGGTGGGGTGTCCCATAAAACACTCACAGGAGAAAAGAAGCCTCAGCAGAGACAGGCTTTCCAGATGTGGCACCAGCTGCCGGCACATAAGAAACAAGCCCGAGTGTGAATAGAAGCCACATGTTTCAAGCCACAAAAACTTGACACATTGACTCTGGCAAGCCTTGCCAACCACGCGGTGCTGATAATGTTATTAACGCTGAATGTATTTGCCTGACCTTACCAGGCCTTATAAAGAGCAAAGGAGTCTAATTAAGTTCAGATGCCAGCACCTCTAACTTCTTTCTCAGTAGCTACTGAGCCCATCATTTACCCTGATGTTCCTGAAATGACTGGTCTTTAAAACCAAAGGAAGCTGGTCATTAGCATGTGTAAGGCGCTTGTCATAATTTGTGTGGAGACCATTCTGGTGCCCAGAGATGAAGGGTATTTCATTTTCCCAGCGTCACCCCAGCCCAGCTGGTGGGAGACCCAGACTTATCACCCCATCACACTCACCACTGGGCTCTTCCCTCCATCCTCTTCTATTCAACATGCACACAGATGAACTGGAATGGGACACTGATGGGCCTCCTGATCAAATGGGCAAATGACATAAAGCTGGGAGGGAGCCAGGATCCAAAAGGGACCTGTGGGTCAGGAGGGATTTATAGGGGCTGCTGGCAGGTCTTATACGTGGACCGTCTCCATCTTTGAAACAAATATTAAATAGTAACTTAAAATAATAGCAAATGCTTATAGAGTACTGTGTGCTAAAAACTGTTCTAAGTGCCTTTATACATATTAATGTACTTAATCCTCAACACCATGCAAGGTAGGTTCTATTGTTATTCTTCTTTTAAAGATGAGGAAAGTGAGGCAGGAGCAGTTAAGTAACTTGTCCAGGGGATTTTAAACGTTATTGGATTGAACTTCCTTCTTCAGTCCCACCTGCCAAATCTCCCCTTTCTTTGTACTGCCAAGTGTACTTGAATACTCCCATTGATGGAGCACTCACTACCTCCAGAGGCAATCCCCCATTTTTTGGGTAAGCTTCAACTTTGCAGAAAGTTATTCCTTATGTTGATTGTAGTGAATCTGTTTGAAAAAATGGGGTGTTGAGTTGCAATATTAATATGAGGTGGCAGCCCCCCAAAGTACAAGTCATTGAAGTCACTGTGGCTTATACTAATAGAGATATAGTGTACCAACTGAAGGAGGTGACAGAGCCCTGCTCTTCCCTGGGCTGGGCAGCCATACTCAGAGTGCTGTGTTCAGTTCTGGGCAAGTCAATGAACTTGGGGGGCAGCTGTCAAACTGAGCTGCCTGGAGAATGGTGATCTGGTCAGTGAGAGAAACTGAAACCAGGACTCAGAGGATCTGATAAAGGAGATGGAGATAACTGACTTGGAGATGAGAAGGGGGAGAGGTGAGTCTGACGGCTGCGCTGGAGAGTGGACTCAGGCCAAGGACAGAGCCAAGATGAGTGGGTAGGCAGGAAAGGCTGACTTTCTAAAAAAGAAACGTTTAAGTTTGGGATCATTTTAGATTTACAGAGAAACAGCATATATAGCACAGAGTTCCCATATATCCCATACCCAATTTCTTCCATCATTAACATCCTACATTAGTACATTACATTTGTCTCAAGTCATCAACTAAAGTCCATACTTTTTTCGGATTTCCTTAGTTTTGACTTAAGGTCCCTTTTCTATCCCAGATCCCATCCACGACACCACATTACATTTAGTTGTCATGTCTCCTTAGGCTCTTCTTGGCTGTGACACCTTCTTACTTTCCTTAGTTTTGATGACCTGGACAGTTTCAGGGGTACTGATCAGGTATTTTGTTGAATGTCGCTTAGTTGGGATTTTCCTGATGTTTTTCTCATGGTTAGACCCGGGTTATGGGTTTTGGGAAGAAAAACCACAGAGGTAAAGACCCATTTTCATCACCTCATATCAAGGGTACATACTATCAACAGGACTTATTCCTATTGATGTTGACCTTGATCACCTGGCTGCGGTAGTGTTTGTCAGATTTCCCCACTATAAAGTTACTCTTCCCCTTCCTTGACACACTGCACCCTTTGGAAGGAGGTCCCACACTTAAGGAGTAGGGAGTTATGCTTCACCCCCTTGAGGATGGAGTATCTATATAAGTTATTTGGCATTCTTCTACATGGGAGATTTGTCTATTCTCCCTCACTTACATATTTGCTCATTTATTTGTTTTATACTTTGGGTTATAATTCAATACTTCTTTGTGTTGCTGTTCAAACTGCTCCAGCTTTGGCCACTGGGAGCTCTTCCCATTGGCTCCTGACATCTTTAACATACCCATCATTGTGGATTTTTGATCACGTCCTTACATTCTAGCACTACCAGATGCTCCAGGTTCGTCTTGTATATTTCCTGCCCTAGTCCTAGAATCAGCCATTTCTCCAGGAAGCCCTGGTTCCTTTTATTGAAGAATGTTTTTAGAAACAAAGATCTAGGGACTCGGTGTGCTCATTGCTACCGATTGTCCACTGCTTCTAGGCCCTCAGATGACAGAGCAAGGACGTATACTAACCCATGTATATATACATATCTATAAATATTTCTATATGTAACCATCTGTATCTATATTAAGCTAAACATGAGGTCACACTGATGTCTCCAACTCTAATCCATTGCCACATGAATCATTCTATCTTAGGGGAGGCTGATTTTTTTTTTTTTTTTTCCCAATGTCTACTGTTCTCCTCTGTGGGAGATTTATACTTTCCCAAACAGCAACCTCAGTTTTGGCCACATGACTTGCTTTGCCAATGAAATGTGAGTGAAAGTGACATGGACCATTTCTTTCTTTCTTTTTTTTTTTTTTTAATTTTTATTTATTTATTTATTTATTTATGGCTGTGTTGGGTCTTCGCCTCTGTGCGAGGGCTTTCTCTAGCTGCGGCAAGCGGGGGCCACTCTTCATCGCGGTGCACGGGCCTCTCACTATCGCGGCCTCTCCTGTTGCGGAGCACAGGCTCCAGACGCGCAGGCTCAGCAATTGTGGCCCACGGGCCCAGCCGCTCCGCGGCATGTGGAATCCTCCCAGACCAGGGCTTGAACCCGTGTCCCCTGCATTGGCAGGCAGATTCTCAACCACTGCGCCACCAGGGAAGCCCCCGGGGAGGCTGATTTTTAAGCAGCAACAACAAAAAACATTTTGTGAGGTGGTGGCTGTGTTAACTAACCCTATTGTGGTAATCATTTCAATATATATGTGTGTATCAAATCATCTAGCTGTACACAAAAATTATACAATGCTATATGTCAGTTATATCTCAATGAAGCCGGCGGGGACACCATTAAAAAGACATTCTGGGGCTTCCCTGGTGGCGCAGTGGTTGAGAATCTGCCTGCCAATGCAGGGGACACGGGTTCGAGCCCTGGTCTGGGAAGATCCCACATGCCGCAGAGCAACTGGGCCCGTGAGCCACAACTACTGAGCCTGCGCGTCTGGAGCCTGTGCTCCGCAACAAGAGAGACCGCAACAGTGAGAGGCCCGCGCACCGCGATGAAGAGTGGCCCCCACTTGCCACAACTAGAGAAAGCCCTCGCACAGAAACGAAGACCCAATACAGCCATAAATAAATTAAAAATAAATAAATAAAGTGAATGATTTAAAAAAAAAAAAAAAGACATTCTGCAAAGTTGGAGCTGGTGCTTATGGAAGTAGTGAGTGCTCTGTCACTGAGTATACTCCAGCGGACGAGGCAACTACAAGGAAGGGGGAGATCTGGTGGGTGGAATTGGAAAAGTTAGTTCAACTTGCCCATGTTCAAGATCCCTTCCAGCCCTGTGATTGTTGAAATAGTTGTGCCATATATGGAAAGGGTCTGTATGGCTTCCCCAAAAGATTCATCGCCTTCTGGGACTTCCCTGGTGGCGCAGTGGTTAAGACTCCACGCTCCGGGCTTCCCTGGTGGCGCAGTGGTTGAGAATCTGCCTGCTAATGCAGGGGACACGGGTTCGAGCCCTGGTCTGGGAAGATCCCACATGCCGCGGAGCAGCTGGGCCCGTGAGCCACAGCTGCTGAGCCTGCGCGTCTGGAGCCTGTGCCCCGCAACGGGAGGGGCCGCGATAGTGAAAGGCCCGCGCACCGCGATGAAGAGCGGTCCCCGTACCGCGATGAAGAGTGGCCCCCACTTGCCGTAACCAGAGAAAGCCCTCGCACGAACTGAAGACCCAACACAGCCAAAAATAAAAATAAATAAATAAATAAAGTAGCTATAAAAAAAAAAAAAAAAAAAAAAAAAGACTCCACGCTCCCAATGCAGGGGGCCCAGGTCTGATCCCTGGTCAGGGAACTATATCCCACATGCATGCCGCAACTAAGAGTTTGCATGCCGCAACTAAGAAGCCCGTCTGCAGCAACTGAGACCGGGCACAACCAAATAAATAAATAAATAAATAAATATTTTTTTTAAAAAGAAGCTATTAGTGCTTCATTAAAAAAAAAAAAAAAAAAGGATTCATCGTCTTCTACCTTACCGGAGCCTAAGAGCTGGGCAAGGAGAAAGAGCTGATATTTAGGACAAATAAAGGAAGCACTATTCAACAGGTAGAAAATTTATGGCATTTGTAATCCAAAGAAAAGAAAACAAGCTGAAAATATAAATGAAACTCAAAAGGTTTGAAATTCACAGATGACAGAGTCAGAATGGGTTATGAAAGGGGAGTGGCTGGCTTGTGGGCAGGACACATGCCAGGGGATTGACATCTAAGGAGTTAATCCTGCTGCCCTTTTAAGAGTCCTGAGTGTGCACAGTCAGAGGGATAAGTCTTTGTCTTGCCATCACAGCCCAAGGTCTAGTCAGGGAAAATGTAGCAGCACAGAGTCCAAGAGAAGGAGACAAGGAATTGACCGTCCTGAACACATGGAGAGGGCTGGGTTTCCCAGGAAGGCGAAGCTGTCACAGTTTTAGGATGAGTTAGAAACAGAATGGCCACCCACTGCAGGAAAAAGGAACCCTCCTCAACCAGCAGTTCTTCCTTCCTGCTAAAGCCCTGTCCAAAAAGACTGTAAAACACCTCTGGAGGAAAGAAAAGAGATGAAGGGATAAAGAGAGACTTCCTCCCCCAAGGGTGAGTCCCATCCCCAAATATTTTGAGCCAGTACATTCGGAGATGGGCTCAGAGATTTATCTTTAAAGTAATCTCTTTTAGGTGATACTGATATTGGAATCTCTCAACCACATTTGGAGCTACGCTGGTGGTCTGAACACCAGGACAATCCCAGTTTGTTTCTTGTTCTGGGAAATTATTAGGTACTTGGGTATTCTGTCAAAAGTGCCCTGGTTTGGGTGACAAATTATATAGTCATGCTTCTTAACACTGATATGTTCCTGAGCCACATAGGAGAGACTCGTGAATCTGCAAGGCATCATTTTGGCCAAGCTATTCCATCCCAGCTCCAATCTGAGAGTATATTTGCCCTTGAAAGTGAGGGCTCTCTATCGGGGATGGGGAGAGGTTCATGGGGAGGGGCAGGGAAGGGTTCTAGAATCTCCTGGGGTCAGGAGTATGGGGACCAGGGAAAAATAGGTTGATAAAGCTCCCTAGGTGTTTTGATGCTCCTCCCTTTCCCCAGCCCCTTAAGAATCACTGCTTTAAAGAAGGAGTGGATGGATATGAAGACAGTGCTGCCCTAAGCCCTAAGCCTCCCTTTGGACCCCTTGCTCTTCCTCTCTTTCTCCTCCTTTCTTTCTCCCAAGCCTGCATTTCCCCGTGTCAATATCAAAGGGCTGCCAGTGTGCTTCGCCCTGTTGATGATGGCTCTCGAGATTAAAGAGTTAGCTGATCTTTGGTCAAAAGTAAATGGAAATCTGAGACATTCACCATTGCCTGCTGGGGACCTCTAATGGGAAGCTCCCATATTCCCTCCACGCTCAGGGGAGATGGGATAAACCACGGGTGACCCTGCAGAGCCACTGATCTGAAACACAGATCCGATCACGTCTTTGCCCCCACCCCTGCCCGCTCCCAGCCTGCTAACCCTCAGGGTGCCAACACCATGCTGCAGGGTGCAAATCTCTCCTAATGTTGGAGGCAGCAGCCTCAGCCCTGGGGCTTCTCCCTCTCTCTCATCCACTTCCCCCTCCTTGGTGACCTCATACAGTATCAGGGCTTTAAATACCATCTACATGCTGACAACTTCCAAATTTGTATCTCCACCCTGGACCTCTTCCCTGAACTCCAGACTCATATATCCGGCTGCCTACTCCACATTGCTCTTGAATGTTTAACAGACGTTTCAAATGTAACTTGTCAAAAACGGAGCTCCTGATCAGCCCCCCTAGAGCCACTCCTGCTCTCTTTCCTTTCTCAACTGCTGATTTCCACGTGCTCAGGCTCACAGCTCCAAGTCTTATGTGACTCCTCTCACACCCTACACCCAATTCATTAGCAAATCCTGTTGCCTCCGCCTTAAAGATAACCAGTGTCTGGTTAATTTCTCACACTTCTCCTGCTGACCTCTGGTCTAAGCCCCACTACCTTTCAGCTGAATTGCTCTAAGATCTCCCCAACACTTGTCTCGGCTTCCCTCCTTTCCTGCCTTCAGTCTATTCTCAACGTGGAAACAGAGCTATCCTTTAAAGTGGAAGTCACAGCACATCACCCCTCTGCTCAAAATCCATCTCCTAATGGCCTCCTCACTCAGAGGAAGAAGCCAAAGGCTGAGCAAGCAGCCCTCAGGACCGACATGGTCTGCTGCTCTGGCCGCACCCAGACATGATTTCTCACCGCCCTCCCCTTCCTAACTTCGCGCCAGCCCCAAGGCACCAGTGTTCCTGCCTCAGGGCCTTTGCACGGGCTGGACCCTTTGACTGATGACCATGGGGCTCCCTCCCTTACCTCTCACAGGGCTGGTCTCAGACTCCATGAGGCTCCCCTGACACCCAGCCCCAACACTTAACCTCTCTTTCCCAATTGATCCTTTCTCCTTAGCACTTACACCATCTAACATATTACATGGTGTGCTTATTATCTTGTTTAATGTCTCCCTCACTAGGACGTAAATTCCATGAGGGCAGGGATTTTGTCTGATGGTTCACAGCAGTATCTCCAATGCCTAGACAGTGCCTGACACAGATGGGAGGGACTCTGAGAACACTGGTGACTGTTTGAAGGAATCACTAATCTGTAAGCAGCACATATAAAGTAATAAGTAAAACACTACATCTTTAATAGAAAAATGATCAGAGGACACAAAAATAATTTACAAAGAAGGAATACATCCAGCTAATGAAGATATAAGAAAAAGTTCACCTCATTAAGAATGCTCAAAGAAATGTATGTTAAAAAAATGACATGTTATTTTTCTAGTATCAAAGTAATAAAAATAAACCAAAAAAATAATATCCAATGCTGACATGCATACTTTTTTTTTTTTTTTGTCTGCACTGGGTCTTCACTCCTGCGAGTGGGCTTTCTCTAGTTGTGGGGAGCAGGGGCTACTCTTCGTTGCAGTGCGTGGTCTTCTCATTGCAGTGACTTCTCTTGTTGCAGAGCATGGGCTCTGGGCATGCAGGCTTCAGTAGTTGTAGCACGCGGGCTCCAGAGTGTGGGCTCAGTAGTTGTGGCGCACGGGCTTAGTTGCCCCACGGCATGTGGGAATTTCCCGGACCAGGAATCGAACCCATGTCCCTTGCATTGGCAGGCGGATTCTTAACCACTGGACCACCAGGGGAAGTCCTGACATGCATACTTATACACTGATAGAGTACAGACTTGTATAAAGTTTTTGGAAAGCAATTTTGCATACATGTCAAGAGTTAAAATTTTTTTTTAATATCTCTTGATCGATGACTAAGAATCTATTCTAGAGAGAGAGTCCAAAATTCAGACAAAAGCTTATGTACACAGATGGATGAATGAATAAACAAAGTGTGGTATAGACACACACCTTAAAAAGGTGTATTTTAAGGAATATTATTCTGTCTTAAAAAGGAAGGAAATTCTGACACATGCTACAACAGGATGAACCTTGAAGACATTATGCTGAATGTCTGTGAAATAAGCCAGTCATGAAAGGACAAATATTGCATGATTCCCCTTATATGAAGTACCCAGAGCAGTCAAATTCAAAAATATAGAAAGTAGAATGGTGGTTTCTAGGAGGTGGGCGGAGGGGAATGGGGAGTTATGGTCTAATAGGTCCAGAGTTTTAGTTTGACAAGATGAAAAAAGTTCTGTGGTTGGTTGGGGGTGACAGTAGTACAACAGTGTGAATGTCCTAATGTCAATGAACTGTACACTTAAAAATGATTAAGATGGTAAGCTTTATGTTATGTGCATTTTACCACGGTTAGAAAAAAAAAGCTACTGAAGTTTTCTAATTACTGAATTAGAAAAAAAGGACTGAACAGAGAGCCGCAGCTAAGTTCACTAACAGTTTATTTATATCCCTTGGAGAGATAGAAAGTGTAACATATGTTTGTCAAAGATAAGTCTTATTATACAATATCAATGTTTAGCTTGTGGTATATACATTTATCTCTGAGAAAAAAAAAAATATTTTTTGGCCACGCTGCACGGCATATGGGATCTTAGTTCCCCAACCAGGGATTGAACCTGCACCCCTTGCATTGGGAGCATGGAGTCTTAACCACTGGACCTCCAGGGAAGTCCCTGAGAAAAATATTAAAAACAGAAAACAAAATTTAAAAACTATGTACAGTAGTAGAAATCAACAAAATACCTGTTGATAGGAAGATAGTTGTATAAATTGTGGAATATTCATGTCATGGAATATTACGCAGTTGTTAAAAATCATTTTTACAAATACTTTTATAACCTGAAAGAATTCTTATGCTATAATTCTGAGTCAAGAAGCAGGATGCCAAATTTGAAATACAACTAGAACTTAAGTTTGAAAAAAAAAAGCCTTATTTCATCGATTCCAAGGCACAGATTTCCAACCCCTACTCCCAACATTGTAACCCATCTGAAAAGGGGTGACTCTCTCTCTGAAAAGAAGCATTGTGTAAGTGTAACTGCACATAAAGTAATGATGTGCTCCCCAGTGATGGTGTCTTAGATTAAATGAAACACAGTATATGAGAAGAAGACTAAAAGTAATACGCCAAAATGTTAACAGTAATTATGTGTATGTTTCTTTATAATTTTTCCACATTTTAAAGAAATTTTATAATGAGCTTGTATTGCGTTTAGAATCAGAAGGGGAAAAAAAAGTATGTTTAAAAATCTCTCTTCCACGGCTGCTCGTTGCCTGACAGGATAAAGCACAAACTCCTCAGCCCCTGTGCCCTCTGGCTTCTGCCTGCCTTTCAGCGACACCTCCCTCCCACTCTTCTCCTCACAGACTCCAAGCGCCAACACATTATTCCTGGATCTCCAAATACGGCGTGGTCTTTCATGCCTCCGTCTCCATGAAAATGCTCTTCTTCCCGCCTGAAATGCCCTCCGTGGCCTCCCTCTTCTGCCTGGTGAATTCCTACTTGTTTTTCAGTGACCCATCTCAAAACTCCTGTCCTCTGAAGTCCTCCTGTTGGCTCCCCACCCAGAAAAAAACGGCTCCCTCTTCTGCATTTCCCAAGCACTTGCTGCCTCTCCCTGCTCTGGCCCAAGATTTTGAGGACGGCATCTACACTAACCATCCCCCCATCCTGCCCCTGGGCCACACCTGGAAAATCTGACTCCTTCCCCTTTCCCCACTGGAACTCTTCTCCCAGGTCACCACCAACAACCTGCCGAGTTCTAATTTGAATGAAAACGTCTCAGTCCTGTTCTCCGAGCTCCCTGAGACACTTCGTGGGCACCACTTCCTCCAGCCTGAACCCATTTCAGCCTGGGGCATCAGTGACATCTCCTCCGCTGAACTTCTCCTCCCTGACCATTGTCACTGCATCTTGTTTTTGGACGGTCACTGAAATGCCCGTGTCCCCAGCCTCCCTTCCCTGGACCCATGGCTCCTCCTCGGAGGCTCAGCAAGTCTGAGGACAGGCCCCAGAGGCTCACGCATTGCCCACAAGGGTACGCAGAATTCTGTGATTGTGACAGCATGCGTATCTCACCTGGGGACACAGCCACGGCATTCTTTGTCTCATAAAAGAACAAAAGGTGACAAATGATGGCCCTGCACGTTCTCCACTGACCTCATCTACTTTTGATTTGAAGATAAAATATCACTTATATTTTTATCTCCCCTCCAAGAACTTCTGAACGACGGGTGCTGCGTGCTGTGTGCGGGAGATATTTTTGCACGGGGAAGAGGCGTTTCTCTGAACTCACAGCTCAGCCTGCTCTGCCCACACACACGAGGAGGAGGGGATGGAGTCTCAGAGACTCCCAGGGAGGCCTTGTGTCTGTGTGTAGTAGGGAGGAGGACTGGAGAGAGTGAAGAGCTGCCATGAAGCCATGACCGCAGACGAGGGGGCCGGCCAGGCATCCACCCTGGCGTGTAACATGCAGGCTAACTTTGTTGTACATTTCGTCTAATCACAACACTGAAGTCTAGCACTTCACCCACCCGTCACTGCTCAAGCAGCAAGGTCATCAGCTTCCAACTTAGAAAAATATCAGACAACATTGCTTAGGGCATTCAAATAGAAAACTTTCTCCAGGACTGGCAAGTCAGCCTCCTTCAACACTTCACAATTTCCTTAAAAATAAAGGAAAAAAAAAAATTAATCTAGATGGGGAGAAATAGCTTTGGTGGAAACCGTCTCCAGGGCTGTTTAACTCTTGAAGATATAAAATGGATTGCATCTCTAATGCCGGGTGTCTGCCTGGCATCCCCTGCACCCCACCCCACTTCACCTCTGCCCCTCCTCTTGGGGTCACCCCCCTGCTTGTGCCTGGGAGGGGTGAACTGCGGTAACCAGGCTGTCTCTGGACTACCTGCCGTTCAGAATCAGGGAGGACCAGCTTGGATCCTGAGGCCAGCATTTATTCTCCCTGCTCAGAGATAGGAAAAAAGACCCTTTTCTTCTGCTTGATATATTTAGTAACGACCTTAAAGAGTCTGCGAGGCTGAATGAATTGGTGCATCTCACTGCACTGGAAGCAGCTGCCACGGCAGGCAGCGCAGACAGGAGGAGGGAGAGACTGGAGGAATGAGGGGACGGCGGGAAGGAGGGAGCCGTTCAGAGAAAGGGAGCCGGAGGCTGGGGAGAGGACAGAGGGAGAGCTGAGAGCGGCAGGGAGGAAAGCCAAGAGGATGCACGGGCAGTGCCGAGATGGGCAGGAGTGTGCACAAGCCCCTGGCTGTCTCCGGTGGGACTGGCCTGGAATCGATTCCTGGGTGACTCTGGAGGGGTCAGCGCAGGGAGAGGTGGCGGTGGGGAGTGGCGGTGGCCTGAGCCTCCGTTAAATCTGGCTAAATGGCAGCACTTAAGAGCCCTATGAAGGAACCCAATTTGCTCACAAGGAACGTCTACAAATTTATATGTCGGCTTTTAACACAAAATGCTACCAGACCAATCCCAGGGCGGAGAGGGACCTGGGGCCTGGCTCGCTGATTTGGCTGGCCCTCACTCTCCTCTCAGAGACTGTGGGGTACGAGAGGCAGGCAGCTCCTGTCCCTGACCTCCCTCCTGGCTGGAAGGTTCAGAAGACTTCAGACCTCCCAGCTCCTGAGTACAGAGATGTGGGCTTTGCTGGGGGGAGGGGGGAGGATGGAGGGATGGGGGTGGGGGGCTTGCCAACCTCTCTTTTCTTCCTTTTCTTCAGAGGAGAAGTAGCTGAAAGATTCATCATCACTTGGCATCAAAGAGGAGAAAGAGGATTAACCCTGTCGGTACTCTGGCCCAGGTCAGGACTCAGCCGTCTTCCTTAAGGACACGGCGTTGTTGTCAGGTGGCATCATTCTGTTCAACCTGTCAGCCACATCTTCGCAGAGTACTAATGGACCCTTTGCTCGGATGGCAGCAAGGTGCCCCTTCCTCCAGGCTGGTACAGCCCCCCACTGGGGGCAGGGCTGGGGGGGATTTCTGAGCCCTCAGCTCGCGGGCAGAGGCCCTGCCTAAACGCCACCTTCTCCTCTATACCAGGAGCCTCTCCCACCCGAGAGAAGGACCGCCTGGCAGAGCTTGCTCCTGGGCTTGTCCAGTGAGGAGCCAGCGGCTGTCTCTTGGGGGCCATGAACAGCCCCAAGCCATGAAGCCATGGAAGGCAGAGGAATCTTCTCCTCCCTCGGGGTGTGCTCCTTATCCCCCAACACACACATCTTACATCTTAGTACCCTAAGGGGACCATGGACACTGAGCTCAAAGCCCCGGTGGACATGAGACGGGCTGAGCTGGCCTCTGAGGACTGGAAAGAGTCTCCAGGGCAGGGGATCGGCCAGCCTGCAGAGCGCATTCTTGGCTTTCCAGAGCTCAGAAAGGCAGGCTGCAGCAGCCCGTGGTCCTCAGGGGCCTTGCTGATTAGGAAGCTCAAAAGCCCGCAGTGAAGGAGTAAACAAACATCTTCAGTAGGTCCTCAGTGCTTACTCTGCTTCTAACAAAGCTCAACAGAGTTGATTAGTGATTTTTTAAAATGAAAGTAATAAAAAAGAAAACCGAATGTCTTGTACATGGAGGCGATAGAGTTTCATAGTTACCAGCCTAGCCACTGGCTCCAGCCTGCCTGCGTTCAAATCCCAGCTCCCCCTGGACCAGTAGTTAGCCCGGGAAGTTACCTGACCTGGCTGAGCTTCACCTGTCTCACCTGTAATATGGGAATGATAATATAGGCACCCACCTCACAGGGTTAATGAGATGATCAAATGAGCTAAAATGTAAAGCACTTTGAACAGCGTCTGGTACATGGTAAGAGCTTAATACATGGTAAATATTGTTCGTTTCACTAAAAATGCTCATCCCTGGGTTGAAATTCTATCTATCCCATGGGCAAACCAGATCCATTGCCACCCCTTCCACGACATCTTTCCAGACTTCCCCAGTTAGAATTAATCCCTCTCCCACCAGCTCCCAGACACACTCTGTTCCTGCCTTGAATCCCGGATTTGTCACATCCTATTTTGCGTGCCAGATATTTGTGGATGTATCTACGGGCTGAACACTAACAGATTACAATCTTCTTGACAATAAAGACTGCACCTTTTACATCTTTGTTCCTTCTCAAGTCATTAGCAAGGTTCCTTCACACAGCTCGAGAAGCATTTGTTGAACTGAATAAAATGTAGACAAATACAGGTCAGCTCAGTCATTTTTGTTAATTTAGGTCCATGGATCATTTTGGTGAAAGGTGCGAAGTAGATAATTCCCTGAGCAAGTCAAGAATCTTTGCTGGACCTTCAGGATGTCGCATCAAAGTGGGAGTACTTGCCAAGCATTTCTATGCAATTGGTATTCCCTGGCAGTTTACTGACAAATTAGTACTGGGTTTGCCTAGAATTTACAGGTAAGTTCTGAACAGCTGGGCCAGGTGGGCCTCTGACAGCTAAGCAGGCCCAGGTAATGGATAAAGGGGCTTCCACACAGGCATCTTTTGTGGCAGGTTCTAAGAGTCCTTTGGCAAGCTGCTCATCGTGACAGGAGTGGAACTGTGATGTCTGGAACACTATGGTCAGGGAGGAAAGCAGAGTTCCAGGAACACTGTCTGGCACGTGAGCGAGATGGGAGCAAGGCTCGGGAGCTGTAATTTCACCTCCGCGGTTTCTGGGAGCAGGGCACCGTGAAAGGTCCCCCAAATCACGTCTTGTCAGTTTTTTCCCCTCTCTGTAACAGTGGCTAGTGCAATGACGTTCCTACTGTTAAAAAGAAAGCCAGCTATTTACAGTCTATGCTCGTTTTTTCCTGGGGTAGCCTTAATGGCATCTCTCCAGGGTCCCAATCCAAATTTGAGACTGGAGAGGCTTGGGGAGGGACACCAGCTCTGAGGCTCCAGGAGAAGCAAGACCTGGTTAGCAAGGCAACCAGAGAGCTAGAAGACAGTTATGCCATCCTTGGAAACATAACCGAGAAGAGAAATGTTGGCTTTGTAGAGTTGGTTTTTGCTATCAAAACTGAAAACCTAAAATAACTCAAGAGGTTGCCTATCGGAATTGATGAGCACTTCACAAGTGTAAATCAGAGTGGCAGGGAGCCAATATGCTGTGGTCATCAACATGGACCGCCTGACCCAGAGGCTGTGCCTCAGACAAAGGAAGGATTTCACACCAGCCGGAACTCTGCCGGCCTTCTTGGTGCCCCTGAGGGGGCGCAGTGGTCCCCAAGGCCTCTTCCTGGGTGTAACGTCAGTGTCTGGAAGGACTGCAACCTCTGATACTGGACCCCTGGGTAGGTCGGGAGGAGGTCAATTCCAAGGACGTGGTCTGCCTGATCAAAGAGCCAAAATACGAAATAATGACCTCAGGCTGACATCACCTGGGGACTTGTCCGAAATGCAGAATCTCAGGCCCCACCCCAGACCTACCGAGTGAGAATCTGCATTTTAACAAGGTCCCCAGTGACCTGTGTGCCCATGAAAGTTGAGAAGCTCTGCCTTTAGCTCCATTTCTTATTACCTTGTCACCTTGGGAGAGACCCTTTACCTCCCTCTAGTGTTTTCATACAAAAAACTGGGGACATATACTCTCTTTCCTCTTACATCACAGGGCTGTTATGAGGCTCCCATAAGAATGCATGTGAAGAATCTTACAGTGCTAGGAAACTCAAGTGGCAGTTGCACACCTGTCAACCTTGGCTTGCTTTCTTGCTTTCTGTTCTTTACACGCACCAAGCTCCTCCTGCCTCTGGAATTTTTGCACAAGCTGTTTCCTCTGCCTGTGACCCGTGGAGGTGGTTGCTTCCTCTGTGCCCCCATTATTCTTAAGAACCCAGTTGTGACATTCTTGATAGAGGGACTCTTCAGTCTGGTCCTTGAAAGACTAGCTCTTTTTGTCAGCTCAAACGTCCTCCCTTCAGATTTGCTTGCTTCATATCACTTACCACTCGCTGAAATTATCTTGGGTTTTTTTTTTTTTTGATATGTTTGCTGGTTCCCTACAAGAGCTCTATGAAGGTAAGACACTGGTCTGACTAGTCTACCTTTTATCCAGCTATTAGAACACTGCCTGGCATTCAGGAGGCATTGCATACATTTTGTTGAATGATCTGATGAATGAACATTTGTGTCTGGAAGTGTGTGTGTGATAACCTGGGACTAAGGGCAGGGATGGGGTGCTGAGGGAATGGGACTGGTCCTTGACTTATCTGTTTAGATGCCTCAGTGGTGACTCCTGCAAAAGTCATGGTCAAAGGGTCTA
The DNA here is from genome assembly GCF_949987535.1 of Balaenoptera acutorostrata. Classification (NCBI taxonomy): domain Eukaryota; kingdom Metazoa; phylum Chordata; class Mammalia; order Artiodactyla; family Balaenopteridae; genus Balaenoptera; species Balaenoptera acutorostrata. The sequence continues at coordinate 30,883,253 of NC_080079.1, read as the reverse complement.
AGACCCAGCTGAAGGCTCCCTCAGAGAAATTCTTCCTCCAAAGCACAGTTTTTCACTGGCCAGGAAACAGGGCTGGGCCACCCTGACGCTAATGTGGCACGTGAGTTCAGTGACAGCCAAGATGCTAGAGCAGTGGTCCGAAAAGGGTGGTCTCCCGACCAGCATCAGCCCCACCTCCAACCAACTGCCTCAGAAACTATGGACCCAGGGTCCTGCCACCTGTTTTAAGAAGCTCCCCCCCACACCTGTGAGTCTAATGCATGCCAAAGTTTGAGGACCACTGCAGTAAAAGAGCAAGAGAATCCCCCTCTTTGTCCAAGCTCTGGCCTATGAAGTACCTCCAGGGTTTCAGACCTTGGTGTTCAATCAGGAGCTGGGGAGCAAGTGGACAAAAGGGAGAGATGTCACACCCTGCTGGGTATTTTGCTCTTCTTTCTTCAGCCTTTACATGACTTCCTCTGCTTGTGGAACTGGAAGTGAGAGACAGTTGGTCGGCACCGAGTGATTCTTCTTTTACCAGTGTTTTTTTAGAGTGAGTCAGGCTGATTTAATTTTAATCAGCCGAGGCAGCAGAGCGGTGGTTCTCAGCCCTGACTGCACTTGAGAATCACCTGGAGTGCTTTAAGATAGTGATACCTGGGTCCCACCCGAGTCCGATTAAATCAAAATGTCCCGGAGTGGAGCTGGGCACGAAGATTTTTTAAAAAGGCTCCCCAGATGATTCTAACTTGCAGCCAGGCCTGAAAACCATCATAGTATTGTCAACATGGGTTCTCCCAAGCCTTCCTGATGGTAAGAATCACCAGGGGAACTTGTTAGAACTACCAGTTCCTGGGTCCCTCTCTAGACCACCCTGTCAGAGAGGCTCCAAGGCCCTGGAAGCTGTCTCTTTAACAGACACTCTGGGTGATTCTTCTGAGCAAGCTTGGGACACACTGGTCACATGGCCTGTGTGAGCTCTGGGGCTGAATTCTAGCTTTGCAACTTAAATCAACCTCAGGAAAGTTTCTTAAACCTCTGTTGTTTCCTCATCTTTAAGATGGGGCTGGGGTGGGGATAATAGTATCTATCTCAGAGGACTGCTGAGGAGTACATGAGAAGATTCATGTAAAGTGCTCAGCACAACGCCAGGCACACAGCAGGTGCTCAATGAATGTTACTTGTTCCCCCTCCCCCAATAAGGTGGGTTTTGGGAAGCTGTATCTAGCAAAGCACTTCATTTCAATGCAATCCATCTAAGTTATGGGCAAATGTTTGGGTCCTGCTTCCCCTTTAAATCAGAGACCATGTCTATCATCTGCTTCTAAGCCTCTTGAACTGCCAATACTATGTTCTACACTCCAAGAGTTCCATTCTTGCCAACTGAAGGGTGGGTTTTAATCCACCATCAGTAGTGTCTGTGGAAGTCCTGGGAGTCAGTCCCACAAAACATCACAATTGGGTTCTTAAGAAAAGTGAGGGGGGACTTCCTTGGCAGTCCAGTGGTTAAGACTTTGCGCTTCCAATGTAGGGGGCATGGGTTCGATCCCTGGTCAGGGAACTTAGATCCCACATGCTGTGTGGCGCGGCAGAAAAAAAAAAAAAAAGAAAAGAAAAGTGAAGGGATAGAGGGAGTGACCAACTTTAAACCACACCTTAGATCATGTAGTCCAACCTCCTCAAGCCATGGCTGGGAGGTAGAGGCTTTTAATTTCCAGGTACTGACACCCACTCAGAGGGAGAGAAACTGAGGCATCTATAAAACAGGGCAGAGGCTCAAAGAAATTTGGCACAAACAAGAGATGGAAAAATGACCCCATGAAACCATCTAGCATTCCTCCAACATTTTATAACATGTGTAGATTTAAGTGCCACAGACACAGACACACACATACACACACATACACACACACACGCACAGAGTAGCCCCCAGTCCACTTGTTATTCCTGGCTGGAGAGTTGTTAAATAAGAACGAAGCTGTCCCTGATCTCTGGAAAGAGCATGTCAGAGGCCTTCCCAGTTAAGACAATTATTGAGGAACACATTTTCAGCTCTATCCTGCGATATCAGACAAAAGAATCTGCAGAATCCCTCTGATTCTTGACAAGGTGCAGAAAATCGTCAAGTGGCTGAAAAAACAAGGCATCTGGAGCCCAAGGAATTTCTGCTAAAACTTTCCAAATTAGTGAAGAGAAACACATAATCGCTCTCCCCGTTCTCATCCTGAGGATCTGAAATGCTGAAAAAAAATTCTTGGGTGACCCTATGGATGCTGTGATTATGATCATTAAAAGTTTTTCCTGATTATAAAAAAATACTTCGTGCTAATTTTTCAAAAATTGGAAAAATACATAAAGTCATAAAGAAGGAAATTTAAATCACCTTTAAATCAGCCACCTAGAATAACTTTTAATATAATTGTGTATTTCCTTCTAGTCTTTTTCTGTGCATATTTAAATGTTTTACAAAGTGAGGACCATACCGTGTCAAGTTTTACATTATGCTTCTTTCCCTTAGTTACGATATCATGAATATTTCCCTCATGCCTTTAAATATTCTTTGAAGAGAATTTTTGATGATCGCATAAAATTTCACCATGTTGGTGTTCCATAACTTACTTAACCATTTTGTTACTAATGGATAATAAAGTTGCTTCTGTTTTTGCTATTATAAAAGAGGTGCAATAAATAGCTTTGCACATAAATTTTTGACCATATATTTCTGATCATTTCCCTAGGACAGAGTTATAGAGGCAGAATTACAGTCAATGGGTCTGCATATTTTTAAGACTCTTAGTATCTTTTGACAAATTTCTTTCCGGAATTTTGAGCTCCTACCAGTAGTTCATGAAAATACCCACCTCACTGCATCTTTGCCAACATAGAGTAGTATAATCTATCTATGTTTTTGCCAGTTTTGTTACTGAAAACTATTGTCGGATTTTACACTGCATCTTGAAAATTCTTAGTGAAGTTGTATATTATTTTCCTGGCTATTATCCATTTGCATCTCTTCTTTTGTAAATTATTGGTTATGATTATTTTAAGAATTCATATACAGAGTGAAATTTAGGAAATTCCTGCATTTGATAGCTCATGAGCTTTCTCCTAGCATCTCACTGTGGCTTTAAGTCATGTAGACTCGGACTAATAAATGGTTACTTTCACTTCTCGCCAGTGGCAAGAAAAATCCAGAAACCATAATCCTATTCTTTTTTTTTTTTACCATATCTGATTTCATGAAAGCCTCTGACTCACTCAAATGATAGCTACTGTTTGAAGATGCTCATCAATACAAATGTCCACCAAAACGTGTCAACATTTATTTTCTCTCTGATGCTCTACGGGCAGAAATCTTTGATAATGTGTACATTTCCAGCCCCTTCAAGGTCATCACAGAAGTCAAACAAGGTTAGGTGTTCATTTCAATGCTCCTTGACATTTCTTCTTCTGATGGTAAGTTATGTCACTAACCATCTTCCATCACAAAGTTAAATCAGTCGGTGGACAGTAAATCTCCGCTGACTGAGGGAGAAGTAAAACCCACTCTGATCTAATCAAATCTAACCATCAAGCTCAAAAATGCTGCTGCTGCTGCTTTAACTTCAGTAACAGATCTTCACACAACTGTCAACATCATTACCAAAACACATCAGAAAAGTGGATGAAAGCGCAACACGTAGACAATCATAATCCCCCGTCATCAATCTCTGGCGGGTCCCCAGTTGACAATTCAGATTAGGGGTGAGCCTCTAGGGGACACACTTTGTAAATCAACTTCACAAAAGAACAATATTAACCCCAGAAGCACCTCAACTGTGCAAATCCAGGAATTAGTCAACTGAGAAATAGGAATGCAAAGAGTGACTCAACATTTGAACAAAGTTTATGGTCTCACCTATCTGTTATGGGTGACATGACATAGACAAATAATAAAAGTTGAAGGAAACAGGGGAGGTGCTGTCTACAAAAAGTTTTTTAAAAACACAGAGTAAATGAGCAAACAACTTTTGACAAGCAAAAGTCAGGTGCATTGAGCAATGGCTGTCAATGTCAATTCTGGGTAAACCATGTGGACCCTGAATTCTAGACTTCCAAGATGAACCTTATATGCCTAGTGTGGTACTGAACATGCTCAGGAGGATGGCAGAACCATGCTTTTGAGAATAAATGCCCCCAAATGAATATGAAACATGCCCAGGGGCAACAGAGATGTCCACCACAGGGAGGGAACCCACTGTTATATTCCCTTCAATTACCAGGAAAACCACAGGGCATTACAGCTGAAAGGACCTGAGAAATCATCTCATTCACTCACACATACTTACTGAGCATCTGTGTTGTGTCAGATGCTGTGCTAACACTCAAGAAAACAGGTTTGGAGAGGTTAAAGACTTTGTCCAAGGTCAGACAGATAGTTAAAGCCAAGACATCCACTGAGAAACTAGCATTTCAATTTTTTATGACAAGAGATAGAAAAAGAATGTTTGACAGAAACGAGTTACAGAACAAATAATCCAAGACTGTCTTGGAGCCTGCCAAAAGTAGAGATTCTTCTTTCCCTCCCCTTGTTGGGCTGTAATCTTTTGATCACAAAGAGATGGAAATTGTAAGACACCAAAAGACAGAAGTCAATTCTGAAGCTTCACTCTTCCTTTTTTTTTCCCCTATCAAAAGAAATATCAAGAACGACCACATTTCTCTTGCCTGCTGCCTGAAAGTGGGATTCTTCAGTTGTCAGGGTGGTCCAGGACCCTGAACCTGGCAATGACATGGGAGTGGATGAGGGCGGATTTATTGTTCTTCTTGCTTGACTGGATGTGTACACAGCCAGGTGATCACATCAGGATGGGGGTGAGGGTGGGGAGGGTGTGTTCTGTCCACTCTACTGTTTCAATTTGGTGCCCACAGTGTCATCTAAACGTATGTACACACAACACACACACACACACACACACACACACTCACATTCTTATTTGGGGAAACTTAAGGGCAAGGCTTTTCCCAATCTAAGAGAAACTTAAAAAACAAGGAAGCATGATGCCTACATAAGAGGCTCTAAAAGCAGCATTTGCTAATGGATGTCATGTGTTCTCTTGTTTTTAGGTTTGCAGCCCATCCCTGAACAGAGGACACACATCCTGTTTAAGAACAACGGATTATAGCCACTGCTTCCAGTGTGAAGGGGAAAATCCTTACCTGGCCAGGTCTGGAGAGTGAGTTTGGTGGTGGGGTGGGGCGGTGTTCTCAGGCTGTACGTAGGGGATTTTCCAAAGGGTTTTTAAAACGGAGTCTAATTTTTAGGCTTAGAAACATGTCTCCACCATGGAGTATGACTTTGAGATAATGAGATAATGAGATGAGCTATTTAATAAATATATCAGAATATAACCATCCAAACTGGTATCCCTCCCCCTGCTGAGCAGTCATCCAGAGATGCCAGTTATTTATCCCAAGGCTGCTGCCATTGTTCCAGATACTTTGGGGACTCCCTGGAGAACTGTCTTCAAGATCGATGCCATGTTATTTGGAATAAGCACAACTGTGGCAGATCCTCACCCTGTGAGGCTGGATTTTATTTTTGGAAACAGTCAAAAAGCTTTTTTGGCATTTGTAGCCAAGTTTGGTGAATAACCAGCCGATTGAGCTGGTAATGTTGTTTTGGGTCCAAACTGAGGCACAGTTTTAAGGTCACGTGTTCTTGTGTGGCATGGAAACAGCCCCCTAAAGCCATTTCAAAGGAGGAGGCCCAGCACTGACTGGGCAATGGCAGCACCACTGAACCAGGTGTGCGACCTTCCAGTGGGCCACCAAGAAGAGGATGGCACTAATTTGGGCAGGGGAGGCTTGGTGGGGTTCTTTGGTTATAAATAACAGAAACTGACTCTGTCTCACTTCTGTGAAAAGGAACTGATTGGCAGGCTATTGGGGAGCTTGTTGGTTCAAAGGGAAGGCTAAAGGACCAGGCTCAGAACAGACAGACAGCTCCAGAAGGAGCCAGAACCCTCTGACAGCCTAGCTCAGATGCTACAGCAAAAATGGCTAAATTCCAAAGGTTTCTTCCATCCTTACATTGCTCTGCCGCAAAATGACAGTGTCAGGGGAGATTCCAATTAGATGTGCTTAGGGCTCGTGCCCACCTCTTGGCTCCACCCCTTGGCATCTGATGGAAGACTCTTCAAAAGGGGAGAAGCAATTTCTCACAAGGAAGGAAGGGAGGGTGTTTTTAGGAAGAGGGACTAAAGACCAAGCACCCAAAAATGACAAAAATGAACCACAGCTCAGTCCTGCTATTATTATTACTACTCCTGCATAATGTTATGTAAAATATCCAGCTTTGCTCTATTCGTCAACATATTTCTCACTTTGTAAATTACATTGGCCTCGTTGGCCATCTCCAGTTCCAAAAGCTGATGGAAGTTTTTCCCTTTATCTGTTATCGCCTAAAAAGTACATAGGTCTACAGTCTGGTCCATCTTCTCCAGGCAGAGCCAGACCCTGTCTCTTTCCCTCAGAGACTCAAGAGTCCAGGGAACAAGCTCAGTTTTCTCCTCTCCCAGGCCCTCTTCCTGTCTGCATGAATAGCTGCCACCATCGCAGCTGGCAGTCACGTGAGGACACACCATGAGGCTGGGACCGTGGATCAGCTGGGGCACGAGTGAGACCCAACCCAAAGGTGCATTTGCCTCTGCAAAATGCCAACGTCCTCTGGTGTAGACCGCATGTGCATGCTCCCAAGACTACCAGCCCCAGCCTGTACAGGGGAAACCACGCTCCACGCCCTGCTCACAGAGGGAAGGCTGTGTGCACGCACCCAGACCACTGTGAACGTGCAAGGAAGGCCCGAGGCCCTCTGGGCAGCCGCTGCCCCCCACCGCCCCGACCTGGCCTGCACTGAAAGAACAGACCTCCTTGCGAACTGCCAAGGGCTCCGGGGAACTCGTTCGACCTCAGTGGCCCTGGCCGATGAGCGACAGACACACCCAGCTCACCACCTCACTGTTGAGTTTCTCCAGGAAGTTCTTCCAACCAGAGAACCAGGACAGGGTCGCCAAAGCTGGCCTCAGCACTCTAACATGCTGTTTATGGAGGCTGTGAGATCTATCAAAGCTTCAGTGTGTGCGGGAAGGGGTGGGCTCTGTGAGAGGCAGTATGAAGTGCAGAGGAGGCTGTAACCTCAGCCGGGAACACTAGTGTCTCCCCGGGAGTGGGAGGGGGCTGCTTGGGGGTGAAATACACAGGGGGCGGGGAGACGCTGGGCTCACAAGCAGCCTGCATCCTTCCCTGGGAGAGTGAACGTGTGGGGCTGGAGCCCGAGAGCTTCGGCAAGGACCCTCACCTCTCTAAGCCTCAGTTTCCTAATCTGTAAAACCAGGGCAAAGCCTCCCTTTAGTGTTTTGATCGGAGATAATGGATGAAAACGATCCAGCCCGGTGCCCGCACATGGCAGGCCCTCGATGAAGGGCAGCTCTGCTTTTCTGAGATGCCAACATTATATAGAGCAGTCCTTTCCACACTTGGAGATTTCATGGCACAGTAAAATTTCAAAACACAGACTTTGCAGCACTCACACGGGATTGCCAATGTTTTATTTTGCCAACTAAGGGCAATGAAAAAAACAACAACTACCATCTATGATGTGATAGGCATAAAACTATTTTTAATACCAAAAAAAGCAGAAAGGACAGGATCTTAGAATTAAAAAATCAGTCCTTTAGATGAAATATTTTTGGCTTTATGAAAAAATTACATCATCCTTATTTAGTTAATTTTGCTACAAAGTGAAAACAACTTCCTCCCAGACCCGCCCAGCTCAGGAACCCGTGGCGGGAAGGAAAGAGTCTGGGCCCTGGAGCCAAATGGGACACAGTCTTCTCCCAGCTCCACTCCTTAACAACTGCATGACCTTTAGCAAGACCCTCTGGGTCTCACTTTCCTCCTTTACAAATAGGAAACAATAGCACCTCCTTAAATGAGAATGCATGTGAGGGGCAAAGCAGAGAGTTTGGTACACGGTAGGTGCTCATTAAACGCTAATACCAGACCCTCCCAAAATTTAAGAGGACTGGGCCACTTCCAGTTTTTGAGACTCTTAATATATTTTAAAAATGAAGGAACGCTAAGACAGGGTTGTCAAAATCATTCACATAATTTTAAAAATATTCAAATTAGAAAAAAATATTTGGAACACATCCACACGAATATACATCCAACACATCCAATACAAATACACGCATCTAACATGCGTGAGAGTGAGGTTGGAATGCTGCAGCCCCTTGGTCCCCTGTGACAGGCCCTGCTTAATTCCTTCCTAAGCCATGGTTCTCACGGATGACACACTCTGAGAAGACACTGATTTTATTCTCTTCTCTTTTGTTTTTTTTCCCTGACTGGAGTTCATGTGGAACATTTCTCCAGACCTCCCTACCTTTAGTTCATAATTCTGAACATGCAAATTCTTCTTGGAAATCTAGCTGGTGTCTTTTTTGCATCGCTGGATCTCAATAGGTTTCAAAAGGACTAAAATTGAGGGTTAGAAGGGAAGATAAATGGGTGCTGAAGTGGATGATTTAACTGAGGGATTCTAGGGCAGCCTGGAAAGGGGAATGGGTCTGTGCCCAAGGCCTCTGGGGGCGATCATGAAGGTGTGTCAGCACTTGGCTGTGTGGGATTTTCCCAAGAGGCATGTGTGTGCACACGCGTGTGCGAGTGCGCACGTGTATGCACATTTGTGCATATGTGTGCATCTTCTTTCTCTACAGAAATTCAGATTTCCTGTTTCTTTGTTTATTGTTATCTCCGCCATTAGCATGTTACCTCCATGAGAGCAGGGCCATGGATGTCCTGGCCACCTCTGTGTCTGTGGTGTTGAATACAGGTGTGGGCACATAGTAGGTGTTTAATGAACGTTTGCTCAGTAAGTGACTGCATCATGGTTGCCTGTCTGCTCAGCACTCTGCCCTCTTAGATCTGGGAACAGAACCCCTTATATTTGGGGGATCAACCCTTTCCCCTTTCCTAACCAGATGGTTTCCTTGAGCCACAGGGATGGGCACATGGCTACTCAGAATCCCTTTCTTGTAATTGGAACTTTCTCTCTGGTGGCCAGGCTGGGAAGACATATAGCCAGGAGCTGCTGGCTGTTTTGGTTCCAGACTCAGGGAGAAAGGTGCTCTGAAGTAATTAGGCTGACAGGCCAGGATGCAGAGGCAGGAATGAGAGTCAGAAAGTCAGGGAGAGTGATCCCAGCCGTCTTTGGACTCTGGCTCCTGTCAATCCTGACGTCCCCCCGCTGCCCCTGTGCCTGCTTTCTTGAGGCTCAGTTGGTCAGATTTTCTTTGAGTTATGTGAGTTACCCCCATATGCCTCCACTACATTCTCTTTTGTTTTGGTGAGGGGGAGGATAAGTTAGCAAGGGTTACTTTTTATTGCAATCAAAAGAGTTCTGACTAATCCAGTTCATTACAGGTAAGAATTGACCAGAAGGTACAGTCAGGTGTTTGCTGACAGGTAAGACTCTGAAAGATCTCACGGACAGATGAAAGGTGGGACAGTAAGAAATGATGATGCTCGGGACTTCCCTGGTGGCGCAGTGGTTAAGAATCCGCCTGCCAATGCAGGGGACACGGGTTCGAGCCCTCGTCCAGGAAGATCCCACATGCCGCGGAGCAACTAAGCCCCTGTGCCACAACTACTGAACCTGCGCTCTGGAGCCTGCGAGCCACAACTACTGAGCCCACATGCCACGACTAATGAGGCCCACACACCTAGAGCCCGTGCTCCGCAACAAGAGAAGCCACTGCAATGAGAAGCCTGTGCACCACAACAAAGAGTAGCCCCCGCTCACCGAAACTAGAGAAAGCCCACGCGCAACTACGAAGACCCAAAGCAGCCAAAAATAAATAAATAAGTAAATAAATAAACTTAAAAAAAAAAAAGAAATGATGATGCTGGTGGTGGTGGTAGCTAATCTTTGAGTACTTTCCATGTGTCAGACATAAGACCAAGCATTTTGTGTCCATTATTTTGTTTAACTGTAACCACAAGTGCTATGAAGTAAGCTATTAGTTATTCCCGTCTCTACTTTAAAGATGAGGAAACCAAATCTCTGAGAGGCTAGGTAACTTCTTCCAAGGTCCCACAGCTTGAAAGAGAGAGAGCTGGATGTTGTGTTAATTTCTGCTGTACAGCAAAGTGATTCACTTATACATATATATACATTCTTTTTTAAAACATTCTTTTCCATTATGGTTTATCACAGGACATTGAATATAGTTCCCTATGCTATACAGTAGGACCTTGTTTATCCATTCTATATATAATAGTTTGCATTTGCTAACCCCAAACTCCCACTCCATCCCTCCTCAACCTCTCCTCCCCCCCCGCCCCCCCTGCCAGCAACCACAAGTTTGTTAAGAGCTGGACTTTTAATGCAGGTTTGCATGACTCCATATTTCCCTTCCATATCTCGTGCACATTTCCTCTTTCGCTTCTTTTTCTCCTCCTACTGCTCCAGTCTCTCATCCTCTCTCCATCTCTTGTCTGATGTCTTCACTCTTTCTTCTCCTTTCAGTGACCCTTCTCTGGCTCCTTTTAACCCCATTCCTTTGACAGTACATGAGCACATATTTTAAGACCATGGCTTTCAACTCTTTTCAAGTATGAAGATACCTTTTTAATGTTAAAAAAATCTCTGTATAACAGTCGCTGTGCTTTAGTGTCTATTGATAAAATGCCCATGCACAGGTAGATTCTCAGACGCCTTGTAATAATTCTGCAACCTCTACGTTGGCACCCACTACTTTAAAATATATGGGAGAATCCATATAACCATCCCTCTTACTGCTACCTGCTTGGTTTATTACAATATAGAAAAGACTTATACATGCTACTATAGAGCTCCTTTTTGCTAACCCTCTGCCTTCAGGCTACTAATTTCTTCTGAAATGTGGTCTTTTGGTCCCTTCTTTAATAGGTTTAATTATTTAAGAAGGCATGAACTATGATACTTACATTTTATATATCACCTCTTGATTATTCAGGAGCTGAGTAATTCATGGACTGCCCAAGTCATGCCTTCTCTTTTCTAACACCATTTGTTTTATCATTCTATTTCTTATTAGCATATTTTAGCAAAAATGGACAGTGGAAGTGAGAAACGTCTCTGGTTACAAATTATGAATTCTGATACAAGATTTGGTTAAAGGAAGTTGAAATTCTTTCCCAAAGTACAAATTTCTTTAATTCATCAGGCATATTGATTCTCTTTGAGCTTTGTGAAGGCAGGAGTTGCTCTAGTTCACTACTAATCCCCAGGGCTCAGCAAGGTGCCTGGCACATGGTAACTTAATAAAAAAATTGTAGAATGAATGAATAAAAGCTGAGTAATATAATAGGGGTAAACAAACTATTTTCTAGGTGGGACATTGATTTATAGGAAACAAAGTAAAATACAAGACAACTTATTTTAGGACAGCATGTCTTCAGACAGCACAGTATAAAAATGTTTAAATGACTGTGTTAAAAATTAACAACAGAAGATATATAGTTCTAATTTAAAAACAGAAAATGTTCCACAGTGCTATCTTTTTCCATTGATGGAAAAAGGGATAGAGAGAAACACTTAGGTTTCTAAGATGAGGGTTGGTTCTGTTATATTAGGCATTAAATAAATATAATCACTCTCAACACACTAAAAATTGAGCATTTAGAATGTGCCAGATGTTGTTATAAGCACTTTATATGTCTTATCTCATTTGTCTTCACCACAGCCTCCTAAGTATTATTGTCTGAAAGTCATCAGAAAGTTACCAGTGTCCCTTGAAAATTTCTTTAGCTCTCTAGCTTTTTGAACCAAGAATGAAGTTGTCCTCTTTTTACTTCCTAGTTTTAAATTAAAGATCTATTTCCCCATGAAATGTTAGATATGTTCCAAAGATTGACTTGGATTTTAGATACTCTGAGATATGTTATTTCACTAGCTCTTGCCTTTTGACATTCATGAATTGTATGGAAAGGAAACTCTTATAATGGGACTTGCCATATGTTTCAAAGTTTTCCTAATTTGTGGCGGCAAAATGGTTTGTGTGTGGGTGGGGATGCAGTGGGGGAAGGACAGCATTCAGCCTCTGGGTCTGTTCCAAGGCTCTGGTGCTGTCCAGGAATCAGGGGCTGAAATGGCTTAACCAAGGCCTTCCCAGACCAGCCAGATGGAACAATGAGTGATGGGGGATGGAGGAATGCAGCCTTGGCTATAGCCTGGTGCATCCACAGCTTCCCAGAATAGGGAAACAACTTCAAAAGATACTAAAGGAACTAGAATTATGGCCCATCTTATCTGGAGGGAATTGGGGGAAATGGCTAGCTTACTTCTCCCTCCTTCTTCTTCCATAATTTGCTTTGGCTTGGAGGGAAGAATATTGGCAACAGATTACTGATGGAAAAGTTTATGTTAAAAAAAAAACACAAAAAAACAAAACAAGGCTGCTGGCACTTGTAGTTAGTGGTGCATTTTACTGCCTCCCTGAGGTGTTAGACAGGAACCAGGAAGAACCAGGACTGGAGGTTCAATAATGTTGTCAGTTCCTTGGGACTACTCAGTCAACAAACAATTATTGTGGTTTAATGAAAGGGAAATGAACACAGGGACCTTGGCTGTAATAAGAGAAGATCTAACCTGTGACATCATAGAGAGATTCCAGACGGGGAAAAAGCCTTATGACTGCAACCTCAGATCAAATTCAGTGTTTTAAGAAACTGGAAAACTGAGATGAGCCTGATAAGTGTGCTGAACATGGACTGAGTTTCTCCTCTAGAGCTCATATGACACACTGCCCTGTTATTTCCACATGTGCCTTATCTCCATTACGACTAAGATGGCTTGAAGGAAGGGTCTGTATTCTTGTATCTGCCAAAGCACAGAGCACACAGCTATGCACGTGGCAGGTAGGCAGGTAGGATTTGTTTATTGAATTGACTGACGCTGCTCTCAAGACTAAAGTCCTTGAATCAATTGCTTCTGAGTACAGCTAATGCTTATAATTGTCATTAACCCCCTTACCTAAGACCCTCTATCCATCCTTGAGACCCCTGCCTATCTCACTTCATTCATTTATTGAACTCTACGTGTTAGGCACTGTAGGTGCACAGATGAAAAAGAGAAAGTTCCTGCCTTTAGGAGTCCGCAATCTAAAGCGAGAGGGCAAATTTTAAGAAGAATTCTTGATCAAAGTATATATACAGAATGTTTACTGTTTAATTGAATACCATTATGGTGTTTCTTTGGTTTGAGTTTCCTTTTCAATCTGATCCAGCTAGTAAAAACTCCTTCAGAAACATAGGTTAACACTAATCACAGATCATCAACCACGGTTAACATTAATCACAGATCGTCAACCACTCTTATATATCCTTAAGAATCTTTCCTCTGACTAGGTAGCCACAGGATCTCCTTTGGGGCTAGGACGGTTATGGTCTTGTCTGCAACACAGCAGCAGATAGGGTGCTTGCTCTAGCATGCAAAGGGGCCGCCTTGTCCAAATTTACATATCATTCGTTTTGGCATTAGTTGAGAAAACTAGGTCTAGAAAAAAATGGGGAGAGGAGGATTTATTGAAGGTATGCAAGGTGCTCCCAGAACTGAAGGAGAGGTGCAGGAGACCCATAGGTCTAGGGACCTCAAAGGTACAGGAACCATGGCCTTGATGCCCCTAGAATTCTCTCTTCTTCTTTCTGGGTGTAACCTTTATTCTCTCAGATTCCTCCATGGGATGGGGGATGGGGATATGTCCGTGGTAGTACTGTAATATAGTCTTACAACTCATGATCCAAGAGCAAAGGTAGAGCTTTCCTTAGATTCAGGATGAAAAATCTCAGATCAAGAAGCTGATTGGACAGTCTTAGGTCACAGAGAACCCCAGACTAATCCCTAGTGGCCAAAAGGATACTTTGGCAGCACCAAAGGATCCTGTGATTAGAACAGTTCTCCAAAGGAGAAGGAATGTTCTTCCCAAAAGAAGGAATGAAGACAGTGTGGAGGTCCAAAGAGGAGATTCTGCTACCCTATTCTGATGACCCCACCAGTGCAATGCTGCTCTCCAGAGTAGCTCCCAACCAGGTAGACGCCTCATTAGCCTGCTCATCTTACCACTGCCCCCTCGTGGCCAGCATACAGAGTGACCACAACACTAGGGCATGTCAAAGGATACTGGGTAGTTGCCCATGACTTCATATGGCTGTAATCCTATAAACAACAGGGAAAGATGGCTGCTGAGGGGGAAGGGGTCCTTTTTGATGTGCACAGTCACACATTTCCATGGTTGACATAACGAAACACCAGTGACCTTATATGGTATCATCTACACTGGAAATGGACTTTAATCTTGACTTTCCCATGTTCCTCCTTTGAGGCACAGTCCAAGGGTCTGGCCTGGCTACTTGAGTGCATGTGGCTTATTGCACAAGCTTCTCTCCCCATAAACACACATCCCTATACTTCTCCATTTCACACCCAAGTGTTCCATGCTATAGAGATGTTTCTATTTTGCAAAAAGTAAATTAAAGCATCTCTGAAGAGATAAGGAAGAGAATCTCTTAAATACTACTTCTTTCAACTGCACATACCCTCCCAAGACTTCTTGGTAATAGAAAAATAAGCCTTGGAGATCCTAAACCTATTGACAACCCCAGACTTATGTTTCCATCCATACGATAGATTGCTGAAGGACTTTATCACTACAAAACAAGTAGGTCCCAGATAAAACATATCTTTAATGTATTACTGGGTACAAACTTAAGGGAAATCTCCACAAATTACCCCATCCCACAGAAAAGTGAGCCAAAACGAGATCTGGCAGCAATGAGTGGTAAACAAATAGGTTGAACTGGCAGCATGGTGGAGATCCTGAACCCTAGAATCCTACATTAAATCCTAAATTAACCCTTGGAGAGACCTATAGTGTTCCCAGGTCAGTAGGACCCCCAGGCCCTCGGGAGAGATAACTACAAATCCTCTCTGGTAAAAAGCATTTCCATTTTAGGGCCACAGAACTCCCACATTTTAAGATCAAGCAAATATACTAAGAAGGGAAGCCACTCCAAATAAGCATAAGAAAAAAACAAAAAACTAAGAACACATTAAACCCCCAAGGACTGTAGATATCAGAATTGTCAAATACAGAATATATCTATGTAAGAAATGTTTAACAGAACAAAGAATGAAATAAATGAGTAAGCAACAGGACACTATCAGAAATGACTAGGGAGATTTGAAAAAGGATACGAAACTCCTAGAAATGAGAAACAGTTTTTGAAATTAAAACTCAACAGTTTGGATGCAACTGAAGGAAGAATTAGTGAACTGGAAGATATACCAGAAAGTGACCCAGAATGCAGCATCACAGAGAGACAGGAGATGAATAAAATGAAAAAGGTTAAGAGATTTGGAGGCTAGCATGAGAAAACTTGACATGTCTGAGTGAAGTCCTAAAAGGAGTGAGTAGAGAGAAGGGACAGAGTTTTAAAAAGATGATGGCTGAGAACCATTAAGAGCTGATGAGAGACAGGAATCCTCAGACTCAGGAAGCACATGCTGGGTTAAAAAAAAGACCCATATCAATACATATAGTAGTGAAACTGCAAAATCCAAAAGACGAAAAAGACGAAAAAGAGAGACAAGAGACAGACCACCTACAAAGGAATGACATTACTAATGATTGGCATCTTAGCAACAAGTGACAGAGGAATAAAAACTGTCAGCCTAAAATTTTTGAATGCAGAAAAATTATCTTTCAAGAATGGAGATACAATAAATATATTTTTAGATTAAACAAAAACGGAGAGATTTTACCAGAAACTGGCATTCAGTAAGAACAGCTAAAAGAGGTATGCTGGGAAGAAGAAAAATGATAGGAAGGTCTTTCTGAGATGCAAGAAGAAAAGTGAGCAAATAAGATGGTAAACATGGATAGAAATAAAAACACTGCCTTTAGATAAAAACAATAACAATAATTATAACTTATAGGGTTTGCAAAGGGCAAGACTAAAGTACTATATGTATACCAGGAAACGGTGTTCAGAGTTAAAGTGTACAAAAATTCCTGTATTGTTATAGAAAGGGGTTGATAATTTTAGAGTTTGTTAGGTTAAAAATGTACCATAAAATTTCAAAGGGAACCACTAAAAGTACAGAAGTAGAGGGTATAAATCTCAAATCAGTAGAGGCAAAAAATGAGATTTCAGAAACAAGAATCTCTACCTCACAACGAAAAAAATAAAAAATAAAAAAATAAAAGAAGCCCCTAAATCAATCAATTTTTAAAAAGCAAGAAAGAAAAAGAAAAGAAGCATTGAAAGCTTGGAAGTTAAAAAAATAAGATAATAGAAACAAGTTTAAACATATCAATGTTCCCATTAAGTGGAATGGACTAATCTCATTAGTAACAGGACAGCAGGACGGACATGGTTAAACAGTTGAAAAAAACATAAGCCACACTTACGCTGCATACAAGAAACATACATAAAACATAAGGGCTTTGGAGAGTTCAAACAAAAGTATGGAAGAAAGATATTCTTGGCAAATATTAACAAAAGGAAAGATGGAGTGGCTATAGTAACATCAGGCCAAAAGCATAATTAGCGATGGCTGGGGTCACTTCATAATGATAATGGCTTTCATTCACCAGGAAAATATAAGAATTCTTAAGACACTGCAATATATACAAATATCAAATCATTATGTTGTACACCTGAAACTAATATAATGTTATTTGTCAATTATTTCTCAATTTAAAAAAAAGAATTCTAAAACTGCATCTAATAAAGTAGCCTCAACATATACACAACAACACAGAACCACAGAAAGAAATGGACTACCATTACGATTTGAACAACACAATTAACAAACCTAATTCAATGGGCACATATAGAATAACAGTTCCGCCTCTCACCATCTCTATGACTCTCAGCAGATCTCTGGGCCTTGGTTTTGTCATCTGCAAAATGGGGATAACCCTATCTACAGTGCTTTCATCAAATCTAAAATATCATCAGGGATCAGACACCATTTTTTTATGTATCTCTAGAGAAAAAAACCCTGCCAATTAAATGCAAGCTGCCAATTGTAGGTCACATCCCAATTTTAGAGATGTTAAAATCACTAGGGGTAGGGGATTAAGAGGTACAAACTACTATATATAAAATAAACAAGCTACAAGGATATGTTGTACAGCACAGGAAATGTAGCCAATATATAATACCTATAAATGGAGTATAATCTATAAAAATTTTAAATCACTGTGTTGTACACCCAAAACTAATATAACATTGTAAATCAACTATACCTCAATAAAAAAGTGTGAAAAAATGTGTGACTTAGACTCAATTAAATACTACACATCATATGGACTGCTGTGATGGTTTAAAGTGAGATGATGTAAGTAAAATACAAGACATTGCTTCTGCCCTCCACCCCTTCACAACTTTAATCTGCAAACAGGTGAAGGTAAACGAGGGGAGAGCATGTAAAAATTTGAAGTGGGGAATGTTTGCTTTTAGCTTCTTCACATCCTTGAATGTTTTCTTAGATACCTGCGCCTCAAAAGTAACTGATTCCTCAGAGGGAAAATTAAGTCAAAACCATCGCATTCTTGAAAGAAAGTGACTCGCCAGGTCAGTAGCACTGGGGAGAAGGGGTGTGTGAGGAAAAACACAAGAGAGGGAGGCAGGGGTCAGATTGGACCCCCAGAGCAGAAGTGATTCCAGGGGTGGAAATGGCACCTGTTCCAGAGAAAAGTGTGAGGTGAGCTTGGGAGGAGGAAGGGGAGGGGGGAGGGAGGGGGGAGAGGAAGAAGGCCTGAGGGCTGTGAGGGTGGGGTGGAGGGTTGGTCTGGGCTCCTGCCTGCTGTGGGCCTGAACCTTGGGGAGCCTGGTGTGGGACCCAGTGGACAAGGAAGCCCTTCCATCCAGCCCACCACTTAAAAAAACAGGAGAAGAGAGTTTAAAGCAAAGTGACTGGAGACAGGGCATACATCCACTTTCTGCATGGATGAAAAATTCAGACTAAAAGTAGCTTTGCCGTTTTCAGCAAAGGCAATTTTAGTGTCTTAATTATATTACTATTTTGGAGCAGCTTTTTTTAAATACTCTTCAATACTCTGTGAAAATCAGTCTTTTGTTAAAATGCTTTAAAAAAAATTAATTTAAAAACAAACAAACAACAAAATCCAAATAAGCGTAAAGTTCTCTTTGACATGGAGAGGCCTTTGCCTCCTTGTTAAATAGACCTAACCTATCCTTCTTGAGACCATCCAAATGCCCCTCCAAGGCCTTTGTGATTCTCATCTAGAAGTGCTCTCCACCTGCTATGACCTCTCGGAATGTTTGCATCTCCCTGGGGGCACACGTCACTTATGACCTCACCCAAGTGAGTGTGTTTGCCTCACCAAGGACAGTGAGATCTTTAAAAGTTCTGAATCCCTCTCCACACCTCCAACCACTCATGGTACCAGGTGTCACACAGCGAGCTGCAGGGTGAATTAATGTGGATGGCCGCCTAGGAATGAAGTGTGATTTAAGGGCTTCTTTCCAAAACTGAACCTGTTCTTAGGGGAATGTCACTGAATAAAAATAATACTTCTGTTGGTGATATATTTCTTTTAAATATATTCTTTTATTCTTCTAAATAATATGTTTGTGGGTGGTATATTTCTTTTATTGCTGTGAAATTAGTAAAATAATACTATTAAAATCTTCGGAGGTAACGGCCATCACCTCTCTGAGAAATGTCACCAAGCACCTGAACTTTACCTAATGTATTAGTTTCCTATTGCTGCTGTAACAAATCACCACAAACTTAGTGGCATAAAACAATAAAAAATTGATTATCTGACACTTCTGTATGTTACAAGTCCAACGTTGGTCTGTGCTGAAATCAAGGTGTTGGCAGAGCTGCATTCCCTTCAAGAAGCTCTAGGGATAAATCTATTTCCTTACCTTTTCCAGCTCCTAGAGGCCATTCACATTCCCTGACTTGGGGCCACTCCCTCCATGGCCACTCTCACATCAGATCACTAGGACCTCCTCTTCTGCCTCCCTTTTTCTATGTTGAAGGGCTGTGACTACATTGGGCCCACTCAGATAATCCAGGATAATGTCCCTATCCTGAGGTCCTTAACTTAATCACCTCTGTGGAGTCCCTTTCGCCGTGCAAGGTCACATATTCATGATTCTGGCGTGTAGGACATGAGCATCTTTAGAAGGCCATTATTCTGCCTACCACACCTCCTGACACCTTGCTCTGGTGTGTGTGTGTGTGTGTGTGTGTGTGTGTGTGTGTGTGTGTGTGTGTGTGTGGTGTGTGACCAGGGTAGCTACGTAGGGGCCTCAGTCCTTTGAGCTGTCAGGACAATCTGTGACTTGAGGTGGGGAGTGGAATTTTTGCCCATTGCTTCTGGCTGCCCAGGGCTGGGGAGAAGGAGGTTCAGATGTAGCACTGAGATATCTCTCAAAAACCTGTCATGCACTACTGAGTAACCCTTTGATAAAAGTTTTAAGAATGGGTTTAAAAGCCCTGGCTCCTGCTCCAGCTCCTGTCTTCTCAGTACTCAAAATCAGGCGCAGTCCATGCTTAACCATAGCAGAGGAGCTGGCACCCTGCGATCATTCTTCCATGATACCGAGGACAATGAATCTTAGGGTTAAGGGTGACCCATTTAAGGAATATATTTTTGCAGAGGAAGCTTTAGAGGAAGTCTTTTTAGCAGTTTGAATCAGAGTATTGAAGTTCCTCAATCCAGTTTTTAACAGCAGCAGCTTCTTTTACAGATGTAGAATAGGACGTTTTCCCCCCCTTCTTTATTACATCTAAATTGATAAAGTTCAGACCCTGGAGCCTATGTGGCAGTACACACAGTAGGTGTTTGAATAGCTGTTGATATCAATAATCCCCCAAATTACCCTTTATTTCTAGGCTATGAATACATAGATACATAAAAGATTGAGATTGGTAACACTGGCGATATCTATTAAGGTATAAAATGTACATATCATTCCCAGCATTTCCACTTTTTGGTATCACCCCAGAGAAACATCCGCATATGTGTGTAAGGATGTGCAGCACAGCATTGTCTGCAATGGTCACAGATTAGAGACAGCTTGAATGTCACCTGAGGAGTCGCAGAACAAACGTGGGCACATCCACACTGAGTCACTTAAAAAAATTAGGTTAGATCCATATGTTCGAACCATGAATATGTTACACTGAAAAAAGCAAGCTCTGGAACAATGTGTATCCGTTTGATTCCTCTTGAAATTATATATTTTTAAGATATATATATGTAACATAGAAATTTTCAGAAGTATAAGCACTAAACTGGAAACAATTGTTATTCTGGAAGGGCACTGGGATGAGCTTGGAGTAGGGATGGGAGGTTGGCAAAGATGGATTTTTACTTTCATCTATATTGTGTGGATTTTTTGGCAATAAAACATTTGTGTTATCAGAATGTAAAAGGTATTTTAAATTAAAAAAGAGAAACTGAAATAATCTCACTTTTTTTTTTTTTTTTTTAAAGTATTATTATTATAAGATTGTAATCTTCTGGTGGCTGTCTTGTTCTTTTTTTTTTTTTAAATTTTTTTATAGCTACTTGATTTATTTTATTTTATTATTTATTTTTGGCTGTGTTGGGTCTTCGGTTCGTGCGAGGGCTTTCTCTGGTTACGGCAAGTGGGGGCCACTCTTCATCGCGGTGCGGGGACCGCTCTTCATCGCGGTGCGCGGGCCTTTCACTATCGCGGCCCCTCCCGTTGCGGGGCACAGGCTCCAGACGCGCAGGCTCAGCAGTTGTGGCTCACGGGCCCAGCCGCTCCGCGGCATGTGGGATCTTCCCAGACCAGGGCTCGAACCCGTGTCCCCTGCATTAGCAGGCAGATTCTCAACCACTGCGCCACCAGGGAAGCCCAATCTCACTTTTTAAGTTGTCAAAACTGATGATCAAATCTATTAGAACGTCATATTGATATTTCACAAAACAGTTAAGACTGAAAGTTCAAAAGTATTTTTCCTATTTTGTTGAAAGTGTGTGTGTGTATGTATATGCACTATATATATTTATGTTTACTACATAGACCTAAATATATGTATATGGATACTACATCTATCTACTATAGCTATCTATACACACTATATACATCTATATATACTGCATATATCTATATATGCTGGTAATAAAATGCATAAATGCTGCTTTGGTTTAATCATAGATAAATATCTCATTCTTTACCATTGTTCTTACTACTTATAATGGCAAAAATATCTCCTATATGATTATGATTAATCTGGTAACTGAATACAGTTTGCCTTTAAAATAATTCAATTAATTTTAGTAAATTTAAAAAGTTTTCTGACATAGCTGCAAAATTAAGAAAAAATGAAACGCTGGTTTACAATATGTAGCATCCCTTTAAACGAAACCCTTCCAAGTGTGAAGAATGCGTTAAGGTTTTATCAAGTGAATGCTCTTTGTGTAGAAAAACTGATCTAAATCGTGATTTAAACTTTAGAACCACTACAATCTTTCCATTTGGGCAAAACTTCTTGGAAACTGACAGGGTAGAGGGGTTATTTCAGACCTCTGGGGATATCCCAGGAAACAAAAGCTCCTCTAAAGGAATTGTTCAAGATTGACACCAACAGGGATTCCTTTCCAGACTTCGTGAGACTGTAGATTGGGTGTTTAGTTCCACTGAGAAAAGGAGAAGCCACCAGGCTTTTTATTTACCCAGGGAACCCGTCTCGAAGATCTTCAATGGTCTGTGAGTGCGTCGACGTCTCCGGGGGTGATCAAATCCTCCCCTCACCCCGCAGAGAGGAGACTGTACGCAGACCCGCAATCATGCACCTGCCGGTTAACAGAAAAGCCCTCCACGTGCGAAGGCACTCGCCCAGCTGTGGCGGAGGATCAGAGCCGGCCCTCTCCCTCCCCCACCCCCGCGGAGCAAAGGGCGGTCATTTTCTGCTCCTCCCAGAGTCAGAAGTGTGCACACGCCTTCCATCACAATTAACTTAAGACTCTGAAACAACACAAGCTCACCCACAACATGCTCAAAATCAATGCCGTCAATACCCAGAAGGAGGATACCAAAAAGGCAAAACAAAACAAACCTATTCAAAGAGTAAATACTCAAAGCAACAGGGCTGGAGTCAGACACACTACAAGGTCAACAAATCCAAGACAAGTTCAAGTGCGGGCATTTTATAAACTGAAGAGCTGCCCAATATCCCAGGGGTTAGAAATGCAAATGCCTTCAGGTGCCAGCTAATGGAAAGGTCTGTAAGATAATAGAGGGTGGGCCTGTCAGGAGCTGGACTGCAGGTGCCCCAGGTAAAGCCATTCACATTCAATCTTTAAAAATTTTAATTCCTGCTATGTGATTCCTAAACAGAGTCTACCTTCAAACAGAGAAGGAAACAGTTAAATATGGGTGTAGGGTGGATAAAACTGAATGAAAGTCAAAGTCAGAAATGTTGCCAAGGAGTCCACAGGGCATGAAAGGCAGGGCAGTGATCCTAGCTGTCATTATTTGAAAGGGTAGTGACCACTTGGTTTATATCTTCAAAGGTAATAGCAAAACAAAAGTTAAAAGAAATGGCTTACTAAGCTCGAATATGAGGGATTCAGGTTAGTCACATAGATTCCTGACATAAGTAATTGAGCTGGATTATGAAAAGATTGCACACATTCCCTTGGAAAGCTCTAAATAAAGGGAGCCTCCAAAAACTATAGGTGTGACCTTATTGGAAGGCAAGGGGTGGACCGAATGACCTGCCAAGGTCCTGATTTAAATATGTCTGTATAGTCAACATCTGGTTATCCAGCCCAAAGAAGAAGACAGTGACAAATCATCCTAAGCTGAAGATAATAAAGAGTTATATTTGCCTTTGGAATGTATTTTGGTACTTAAATTAGCACGTGTCTTTCTGATGCTCTGAGAATTCACAGTGCTTCAATAACAGCCACAAAGAAGGCCTGACCTGGAGCTGGGAGGCTGCCCAATTTCGCCCTCCTGTCCTCCATGTAAATCTTCCTCTTTGCTGGCGGTGAGCAATGCCATCTTTTAGAAGAACACCTGGCAGCCCAAGCTTTCTCAGACAGGGGCTGCCTGGCTCAGCCCTTCGCTGGGAGAAGAGACAAGGGCCTTTCCCTGATCTCTGGCTGATTCAGAATAAAGACCCAGGATGGTCTGGTTCTTGCTTCTACAGGATAACTCCAAAGTGCTACAGGCCCCACAGGAAGCAGCAAGCTAGACAAGGTTTAGACATCTACTCTAAACTGCCTACGAATGATGGTCTAGCTTCTCTGCCATAGAAGACACAACAGCAAATTTCTTGAGTTCCTTGGAAGAGAAAGAGAAAAAGCCTTCACTGAAAAGGAAGATGAAATGAACGCCCAGCACTGGGAAAGCAAGAAGCTGGATGCTCAGGAGATGCAGTAACAATCCCCTGCACCTCAAAGGATGGGTGGGATGGAAATCTGAGCTTGCCACCCATCGTCCAAGATGAAAGGAGAACCTGCTCATCGTAGTAACTTGTGGGGGCCCAGAAGGAGGGAAAGATAGGAAGGAGGGAAGTTGCCTCACTGTCCTCTGTCCTCTGTCAGCTCCCAGTGCCTACCAGAGGAAGGCTGGTGTCATCTGGTAGGAGGCAGGGCCAACCAGAACATCTCAGAAGTGCATCACCGCCCCTTACCCAGAGACCCTGGCAGAGTGCCACAGGCTCCGGGAAGCAGGATTTGGCCAGGAAGTCTTCTCTTGGACTCAGAGAGTGACTGGACAGTCACAGAACTGAACACAGACAAGCTGCTTGGCTCCGACCCTGCACAGGTCACCCCTGGCAATAAGGGTCATTACAACCATTCCTGTTTCCCCCTTTTCTATCACACTCTGCTCTTTAGTTTTCCTTCTGAAGTCCCAGAACAGTGCTGTCTAATTTAAATGTGGCTATATAATTATTAAAATGAAATAAAATTAAAAATTCAGTTCCTTGGTCACAGTAGCCACATTTCAAGTGCTCAATAGCCACACGTGGCTAGTGGACACCATATTGGACAGAACCAACATAGAACTTCTACATCATCATAGAAAGTTCTATTTGTCAGCACACTAATCTAGACTTCCAGGAGATCTAGAATCTAGGAACTTCTACTCTTCATGGTGTACAAGAAAAGAATAAATGAAAGAAGAAATGCACTTACAAAGTATCTTTTCTATACATCATCAGCACTAATCCTCACCACCGCCCTGTGTGGTAGGCAGGGGTAGATTTCAACATGCCCATTTTACAGATGAGGAAAGTGGGGGCTGTGTAGTTAAGTAACTTGCACAAGGCTCACAACTATTGGATGACACAGGATTAAAACCAGGTTTTCCGGGGCTTCCCTGGTGGCGCAGTGGTTGAGAATCTGCCTGCCAATGCAGGGGACACGGGTTCGAGCCCTGGTCTGGGAAGATCCCACATGCCGCGGAGCAACTAGGCCCGTGAGCCACAGTTACTGAGCCTGCGCGTCTGGAGCCTGTGCTCTGCAACAAGAGAGGCCGCGATAGTGAGAGGCCCACGTACCGCGATGAAGAGTGGCCCCCACTTGCCGCGACTAGAGAAAGCCCTCGCACAGAAACGAAGACCCAACACAGCCATAAATAAATAAATAAAATTAAAAAAAAAAAACAAAAAACCAATTGTTTTAAAAAAAAAAAACAAAAACCAGGTTTTCCAATGCCAAAGTCAGTGGTTTCTACTGTTACATGCAACTGCTACAAATAATGTTACTTGCCATTTACTTTGTTCAGTGCTGCCATAAAAGCTCCAGCCTTCTAGAATGAGGTTGACAGGCCCCTGTAGTGTATTTATTGATTGGCTGATTTTTGAAGTGATAACTAAACTTTGTACAATGTAGTTTAGCAGCTCTATAGTTAGGGAGCCGCGGGGTTCAAATCCTGACTCATCCACTTACTATTTACTTGATAGAGGGCAAGTCACTCACCATCTCTGAACCCCAATTTCCTTTTCTTGTATATTTACCGCATAGTGTTGTCAGGAGGATTAAATAAGACAGTGCGTGGAAAGGCTTAGCACAGCGCCTGACACATATTAGTGCTCCATAAATAAGGATTATCAGTGGTGATTGGCAGGATTTACAATGCACTCACGTGCAACAGCGATTGAAGCTTCACGATAGGGAGGCATATTGCTATCTCCACTTTTGCAGATGATACATCTGAATCTCGGTGCATAAGGGGCTGACTCAAGGTCATGCAACTAGAAAGCTGTAGATCTAAGGCATGAAGTCAAGCTATTTGGACTCCAAATCTTTTCTTGATACACAATGTTGCGTCTCAGGAGAGAAGGGACCAGGGGCATCAAGGCATGGTTTAGAGGAAGTTTAACTATCCTTCTTCATCGCCAACCTCCCCCCTTCTCTGAAACAGGCAATTAATGTTTTCTTAGTCTTGTGTAAAATGCTGTGCAAAGGCAGTTTTGAGCATCCCCTTCTACCATAATCGTCACCCTTAAATACCTCTTATATAGAGATTCTAGTGTCTCACTGGTAAGGAAGTAACACCTGCATAACTCAGGAGGCTGAAATATGAACAGAGTGCCTTGAAGCAGGGCATTCAAATCTTCTCCCTGGAAAGCCTGTGGATTAAGCACTTTTCTTCCAATCTACCCTCCATCCCAACTCACTGCTACAGCAAAAAGGCAAGGACACAGCCTACCAGAACCCAGCTGAGTCCGGCGAAGACCCAAGTGCATGAGAATATGTGTTGTTGCAAGCCCCTGGGCTTTTGGAGCTATTTGTTATCTGGCCCTATTACAGCAAAAGCTGACTAATATATCTGTCAAACGCAGGGTGGGAGGCACTTACCCTGCCACAACGATCTCAAAGTCCCCGTCGTGGTCCACATCAGTCACTGCCACTCCATAGTTGAGCTGGGTGGGGTTGCTGTCATAGTCAGGGGGCAGGACTGAGTTGGTGACTGCCGTGAACATGGGTTCAGCCCGCAGGGACCCCTCAGTCAGGGGCAGAAACCACAGCAGCAGCAGGAATAGAAACATCTGGAACATCTGAAACCAAAAGTTACAAATGTTAGGTGCAGCAGTACCTTTCTTTCCTGTTCCTGGAGGGCTTGGCAACCCCTAGGCTGCCACTTTTCCACAAGACCTGTCCTGACTATGCTCTTTAAAACTGCAACTTGTCCCCATCATGTCAGGTCACCCTTATCCTGCTCTGCCTTTTCTTTTTCTACAGCACCTATCACTGTATAACATGCTGGATGACTTCCTCATTCATCATGTTTTGTTACTTAGTGTCTGTCTCCCTCAGCCAGAACATAAGCTCCACCAGGGCAAGGATCTCTGTTTTGTTCACGTATGCATACGAAGCCAAGGACAGTTGTCTGGCACGAAAGAGGCACTCAGTACATATTTAGGAAGGAAGGAAGGAAGGAAAGGAAGGAAGGGAGGGAGGGAGGGAGGAAGGAAGGAAGGAAAGGGAGGGAGGGAGGGAAGGAAGAAATGGTAGAGTATAAACACACGGGCATCTCCCATCCTCTGGGAGAAAGGCTGGGAGAAGGAAGGAAGGAAGGAAGGAAGGAAGGAAGGAAGGGAGGGAGGGAGGAAGGAAGGAAAGGGAGGGAGGGAGGGAAGGAAGAAATAGTAGAGTATAAACACACGGGCATCTCCCATCCTCTGGGAGAAAGGCTGGGAGAAGGAAGGAAGGAAGGAAGGTAGGGAAGGAGGGAGAGAGGGAAGGAGGGAGGGAGGGAGGGAGGGAGGAAGGAAGGAAGGAAGGAAGGAAGGAAGGACGGAGGGAAGAAATAGTAGAGTATAAACACATGGGCATCTCCCATCCTCTGGGAGAAAGGCTGGGAGAAGGAAGGAAGGAAGGAAGGGAGGGAGGGAGGGAGGGAGGGAAGGAGGGAGGGAGGGAGGGAGGAAGGAAGGAAGGAAGGAAGGAAGGAAGGAGGGAGGGAGGGAGGGAGGAAGGAAGGAAGGAAGGAAGGAAGGAAGGAAGGAAGGACGGAGGGAAGAAATCGTAGAGTATAAACACATGGGCATCTCCCATCCTCTGGGAGAAAGGCTGGGAGAATGAAGAAAACAACAGATCTCAGAGAGTCCAGGGGTGCGTGAGACCCCCATGAGGGTCCATGTCTAGAACAATAGTAGAGGCAGTAAAGGATTGTCCTTCTGTGGGACCTACCCCAGAGGCAGCCTGGAGGGAATCTGTGACTTGGAAGGTTCCCCTGCCAAGGTCCCTCCCTAGGGCAGCTGGCCATCGCCTCCAGACCAGGAAGCAGTCAGTTATGCAACGTGTTCCGGCAGGATCTGGCGAGCAGCACATCATTCACTTGGAGAAATTAAATCCCTGTGTGTGTGTTTTATTATAAATTAATTATGTATAATCCATTGTATAATTCATTATTATATCTCTAACATAACTCAGGGTGTTGCCAAACAGCCTGGAGCTGCGGGAGCTGGTGGCAGGCACGCAGGAGACAGATGAGAGTGGCCAAGGAGGCGGCAGAACTCCATCCTTTCCCGACGTGAGCCAGGGAGACACTGAGAATGCTACAGATGGCACCACCCCGAGCTGCCGCCGCTGCAGGCCTAGAATCAGAACTCTGAGAGTGTTCCAAAGGCTCCCCTGGGACAAGTCCCACAGGGTCTGCTCAGGCAGTCCCGCAGGCAAAGCGGTGCCTTCCTGCCTACAGAGGGCAGCACACCTCTTCCTGATGGAACTTCTCCTGCTGGCTTGTCAGTGTGGCTGGCGGCCGAGAGCAAGGCTGAGTGAGGCTGATGTCTTAATGAAGAGAAGACCTGAAGACTGCCTCCCCAGATGGAGACAGACATTCCTGCTAGCAAAGGAGCTTGCTCCAGTTCAGGACCCAGAGACCAAAATGAGGGGCCCAGGCCCTGTCTCTGGAGCCAAACATGATTCAGAAGCCTCCCTAATGCCTCGCTGGGGAGACTGGAGAGAGACACAGGGGCAGGGCTCTAACGGCAGGGCAGAAACTAACCTCAGCGAGCCTTCCCGGGAAGAAAGTTCTTGTAGCGTGTTTAGAGGGCACATGCTGGGCGTTGCACTATCAGAATGAGGTCAGTCCCAATCACAGAGACGTCTGAACACAACAGCAACATCTACTGGGCTGTCTAGTCACGAAAGGCAAACACATCACTCCGAGAGTTCTGCAACTTGGCAAGAAGTTTGGTTGGATAAAGGAAACTCATAATTGGATTAATGAGCAGCTGGGGTGGGGTGGGGGAATGAGAAGCTAAAGAGTATTTAACAACCAGCATAGCCATGCTGAAATGTAGCGTGGATCTGAAGGTCACAGGACTTTTCAAGGTATGAACTCTACTGTAGGGATGGCAGATGAGTTTCAACTTGACAGTCAAACTGACTGTCAGTGGCTTGAAAGAGTACTGTGATCAGCTTACATTTGCAATGGGCATGAAGGAAAAATTGGTATTGGGCATGCCTTCTAGAAGCTATTAAGTTCCTCCCAGGCACTACTGCACTTGCAATTTGGGTCACTGCCACCGGGGAGGCAGGTCCTATTAGGGTAATATAAGCATCTGGTAGAAATTTTCTAACGAAGGCCACGAGGGGCAAGAACTGTGATCCAGCCTCTTGATTTTTACCTTTGTTTGAAAGTAGAACTTTTAATTAAAGGAGACATCTGAAAGAAATAGCTACTCTGTGTTATCCATTTCCAGATAAATAACCTAAAGCAAGATTAAACAGAAATAATACACCTGTGGGTTGACCTCTGTTTTGCTTGGTGACCTTGAACAAGTCACAGCCTTGCTGGGTCCCAGCTTTATTCTCCAAAATGAGGGTCTGGGAGTAGATCTCTAAAGGTCCTTTCCAGCTCTAAAATTCTATGATGAATTAAAGGATTTTTTTTAGAAGCAGACCTTCGGCAGTTTTTCTTCCCAGCTTCTTCTATAAACTTCAGACCAACCTGTGTGGTTTTCCTTTCTGAGCATATTAAACATATTTTGAGCAAAACAGCTATTCAGCAGAGCTCTGTAGCAGTTCCCTTGCAGGGGCCAAGGCCAGACAGGAACCAGCCATCATTAGTGTGGAACTGAATGCACTAGGCACGAGCAGACCAGTGGACGGCCTCCCCCAGGGGGGTGGGCTGAGAGTGGAGCAGGGAGAACAGGTCCTTTATATTTCATTCTTCTGACATGCCAAAGGCTCCCAGGGCTGCTCAGCACCAGTTGAAAGTTAGAGGGTCAGCTGAGGGCCTGCTGGGAAACAGTTGTGGTGGGAAACTTAGGAAAAGGCCTGGTAAATATCCACCCTCTAGCTCAGGGCTCAGCTGAAGGAAATCACTGAAATGCCCCTCTACACTCTGGCTACTCAGTGGTCCCCAGACCAACAACATCAGCATTAGTGAGGAGTTTGTTAGAAATGCAGAATCTTGGGCCCTACCCCAGACCTAATAAATCAGAATGTGCATTTTAACACGATTTCAGGTGATCTGAATGCACGTTAAAATTTGAGAAACATTGCTCGACCTTAGCTGTACGTTGGAATCACTTGGGGAGCTTTAAAAAATACCGTTGTCTGAAAATGATTTCTTGGATATGACACCAAAAGTACAGGCAACAGAAGAAAAAATAGATTAAATGGACTGCATCAAAATTTAAAACTTTTGGGCATCACAGGACACTATCAATAGAGTGAAAAGGCAACCCATGTAATGGGAGAAAATATTTGCAAATCATATATCTGATAAGGGATTAATATCCAGAATATATAAAGAAGTCCTACAACTCAAAAACAACAACAAAACAATCCAATTCAAAATGGGTAAAGGACTTGAATAAACGTTTCTCCAAAGAAGATATACAATTGGTCAATAAGTATATGAAAAGATGCTCAACATCACTAATCATTAGGGAAATGCAAATCAAACCCACAGTGAGATAATACTTCACACTCATTAGAATGGCTATAATCAAAAAACCAGGAAATAACAATTGTTGGTGAGGATGTGGAGAAATTGGGACCCTTATGCATTGCTGATGGGACTATAAAATGGTGCAGCTGCTGTGGAAAACTGCTGTGCAGCAGTTCCTCAAAAAATCCAAAAAACAATTACCATGTGATGCAGCAATTCCATTTCTGGGTATAGACCCAAAAGAATTGAAAGAGGGGACTGGAACAGATATCTGTATACCCAAGTTCGTAATTGCAT
The DNA here is from genome assembly GCF_949987535.1 of Balaenoptera acutorostrata. Taxonomy (NCBI): domain Eukaryota; kingdom Metazoa; phylum Chordata; class Mammalia; order Artiodactyla; family Balaenopteridae; genus Balaenoptera; species Balaenoptera acutorostrata. The sequence goes on along the minus strand of NC_080079.1, from coordinate 30,853,010 downwards.
TATTCACAGTGGCCACAAGCAACCCAAGTGTCCATCAATCCATATGTCCAAAGTGTGGCATGTACATACAATGGAATATGATATGCCTTAAAAAGGAAGGAAATTCTGACACATGCTACAACATGGATGAACCTAGAAGACATTATGCTAAGTGAAATAAGCCAGTCATAAAAGACAAACACTGTATGATTCCACTTATACGAGGTACCTGGAGTAGTCAAATTCATAGAGGCAGAAAGAAGAGTGGTGGTTACCAGGGGCTGGGGGGACAGGGGAATGGGGAGTTAGTGTTTAATGGTTATGGAGTTTCCGTTTGGGAAGATGAAAAGTTCTGGAGATGGATGGTGGTGATGTTTGCACGACAATGTGAATGCATTTAGTATCACTGAACTATACACTTATAAATGGTCAAAATGGTAAGTTTTATGTTGTGTATATTATACCGTAATAAAAAAATACTCATGCCTGGTCTCATCCCAAGATATTCTCACTCACTTGGCATAGGATGCAGCAGGGGCATCAGAATTTTAAAAGCTCCCTACATGATTCTAATATGTTGCAAAATTTGAGAATTTATACCAGTGCTCCAATGCTTCTCAAACTTTAATATGTACATGAATCACCTGGTGGTCTTGTTAAAATGCAGATTCTGATTCAGCTGGTCTGCAGGAGAGCCCAAGATTATATATTCTGAACAAGCTCCCATGTGATTCTGACCGTCCTGGTCCATAAACTACATGTTGAATAGCCAGAGTTAAGAAACCATACTATATACTACAGTGATTAGTTCAAGAAACTTCTCCTCTGCCTCTAGATCTAAGGGTCTGAAACCAATCCTAGGGCCATACAATCCTCAGGGCTGCGGGCTCGGTTGATCATTAGATACTCAAAGTACTAGCTATCTTCAGCTCAGTCAAATTACCACAATTGATAGGGACTGACAAAGAGGGATTCTGACTCTAATTTTTGCAAAGAATTGAGAAGAAGGAAAGGGTTGGAACTGGAGGTGGGGGGGTTGGGTCTAGTAGACAAAAGATAGCTACTATTAATGGCCAGAGCCTAGAGAAGATGGGGCATGGGCAGGAATTTGCAAGCCAAGATAGAGATGCATGCCAATGTGCTCCCCCAAACCATCGTGGTGCTGAGTACTAGGAGGCACTCAATTAACATTTGTTAAATGGATGAAGGAATATGTCCAAATGATAACGTGAATCAGCAGAAATTGCTTGCAACTTGTCATACAGTTATCTTAAAACTGTTCTTTCCCGAAAGCAATGCTTCTTAAACTGTAACGTGCTTACCAATCACCTGAGGGTCTTGGTAAAATGCAGATTCTGATTTGGTAGGTCTGGGGTGGGGCCTGAGATTCTGCATTCTAACAAGCTTTCAGGGGATACTGAGGCTGCTGGTCCGCAGACTTCACTTGTAGTAGCAAGGCTCTAGACCAGTGATGCTAAACCCTAGCTGTCCAATCGAATCACCTGGGGAGTTTTTAGAGCTATGCTGCTGCCCAGATCCTTCACCCCAGTTTCTGATTTAACTGATTTAACTGGGGTGGGGTTCGGGTGTATTTTTAGAAGCTCCTCTGATGATGTTAATGGGCAGCCTGGGCTGAGAACCACTGCCCCAGACTCACAGTCCCCAGTTGGGAGTGTAAGCTACAATCTGATTTGAAGTGAAAAACGTTTCTGCTACCAGAATTCATCACCAGCTTGTTGAGGTCTATCAAGAAAATCAATTTAGCCAGAGAGTATCATAGGAAGAGGCGGGATATGGAGTTTGGGGAAGAAAGCAGAGCAGGATGGTACTGCCTGAAGCAGAAGGACAGCAGGTGCTGGAGTGACCTCACATTTTACACAGTTGGCTCAGAAACCTCCTGTCACACCGCTGTGAACATCTCAATCTTTGGGGAGAACGTGGAGAAAAGCTAAAAATAGAATTTTAAAAAGTACGTTGAACTGAACTTTTTTGTTTTCTTGAATGCTGTGTAACAAGCACCTACTAGCTATCTACAGGTGGGAGTGGCGTTAAGTAGTAAGTAAGTAGTGTTAAGTGCAATGGGAAGACATCTGGGGCAGTGCAGCCCGGGGGAGGCGAGGATAAATATCGGTGGCAGAGCTTGGCCAGAGGGTGCAGGACCGGAACGCCTGAGCTGCTCCTGCAGGGGAAGGGAGAAGAGGGGGCAAACAGGGGTCTTAACAAGGGCGAGAGGTGGTCGGGCTTGTGCTTCAGGCAGTGGGAAGAACTGCTTTGTAATAATTTCTTAAAAGTATTCTACAAGCTAACGCCTTGAACAATCCTCAGTGGGATCGAGAGAAAGAAAAATAAATAAACAACCCAAAGCCCAGAGTCGGGGACCTGGATTTGGACCTCAACTCCACCAGAAACTAGCAGGTGACCTTGAGCATGTTTCTTAATCTTTCTGATCTCCAGTGTCCTCGTCGGTAACCTGGGAATCCTATGACATGCCAAGGTTTCCAGGGTTAAGTGAGCTAGTGAACGCCTCTCGGGGGCCAGGCTCGCTGCTTATTTCCTTTCCTTTCACACAGATAGCTGTAAGGCTAGACAGTCTTTAGACATTGGCTGTGGGTCACATGCAGCCAAACTCAGTTTTCTGCGGCCTCGGGACTTTCCTGAATTGGGTCTGAAAACTGGTAACCAAGCAACCTAGATCTCTGATGTAGGGTCAGGCAGCTGCGGCTTCCAGGGCAATTTTTAGGGCAAGCAGTTCTTTAGCAATTATCACAAGAGCCAAGGACACCGCCCTGAGCTCTCACAAAAGCAAGAGCCCTGAATGCTTCAGATGTTGGGAACCAGCAGGGAGCACAGACCCCTTCCAGAAGCTGTAGGAGGGCAGAGGCTTGAGGAAGAGAGGCAGCCGCAGAAGCATTCCGCCCTGCACGGGCTGGGCCACCGGATCTACACAGAGGAGCGCCTGGGACTAGGGCATCGTTGGAGGAGAGCTAGGGGAGCTTACTGACCCACAGTGACACTTCCTGTGGACCCCCAATGAGCCTGGGGCTGTGCTCGGTGCTGGGGTCACAGGGAGAAAGCTAGTCAACATTTGCAGTACAAGGTGAGGGGTGTTGTGGAGGAGGGGCACGAAGGTATCTAAACTAGCCAGGTGGAGGGGGAAAAGAAGAATGTTTTGTGGAGGTAGGATGGTGTAGCTGAGTGGTAAAGGATGCTAAGAAGGTAGCTGGATAAGGAGAGCGAGGAGGAGAAGAGAAGACAGCAGACTCCTCAAAGGTCTGGCGAACCAGATGCCATCCCAGCCTGCCCTCCTAGCACTGCCTATTTAAAGGTCCCACACTGGGTCATGAGTTAGAGGGAACGCTCATTTTTCCCTCCTCAGGTTTCCATCCAGAGGACCTTCCACTGGACGAGAGCGCTGGTTCTCAACCAGGGGTGATTTGCATCCCTTGCCCTCAACAGCTGGCAATGTCTGGAGGCATTTTTGGTTGTCCCACCAGGGAAGGGGGGTGCTACTGGCATCTAGTGGGTAGAGGCCACGGATGCTACCAAACATCCTACAATGCAGGTGACAGCCCTCTACAACAAAGAATTATCCAGCCCAAAATGTCAGTAGTGCTGAGACTGAGAACCCCTGGACTAGTGCATCATTCCTGGCTCCCCTCCTTTCCCCACTCCCTCCTCCCAAGGACCAGAGCAGGGACTCATCAGATGGGTCAGTGTGGAAAAACTGGGCACGGAGAGCCTTTTCTGGACCTGCCTCCCTGCAGAGGTCACTCTCTGCCATGTGCTGAGCTTGGCCAGGCAGGCTCAGGCCTGCCCCCACCCACAGGGAGGGCTGCAGTGGGAATGCAGGTACATCAGCAAGCTCCACGAATCCCACTTCGAAGCCTGGCCTTCCAAACAGCTGTATCTGTAATGATGGTAGCATTTTAATCTCCATGTGTCTGAGCCCTGCCTCTCTCTTCCCCTCCCCTGTCCCTCCCCACCTTTCTTTCCCTTCATTGGTCCTGAATCTGAACAGGGAAGTGGGATGCTGCTCATTGGACCCTTTCAAACCCCAGCACTCAAACTGGAGATCTGGAGTCATATTTGGTTCTTGCTTCTTCCTTATTCTTCACAACTGCTGGATCACCGAGTCAATCCACTTCATGAATCTCTCTCGAAGCTGCCCACTCTTTCTATCCCCACTGCTGGGGATTTGCCCCCTTTATCCTTCAACTGAACAGCAGTAATACTTGTTAACTGCTCCCCCTTTCTTCTCATCTCGCCCTACTTCCACATCAGAGCTCCCTTTCTAAATCTCGGAGCTGATCACGTCACTCTTCAACCTAATTCATGGGACCCCATACACAAGGCAAACGGAGATTTTTTTTAAATTGCAATTTCATATAACAAGTACTATATGAGGAATGGGTAGTAATAACAACACTTACCTACCACCATCTATGTGCCAGGCACTACTCCAACCCTTTACATGGATGATTTCATTTAATCCTCATAGTAACCTTGTGAGGTAGGTACCACTTTTGTCCCCATTTTACAGATGAGGAAATGAAGGGACAGAGAGGTTAAGTAACTTGCTCAAGGTCACACAACTAGTACATGGTAGAGCCAGGATTCGTGTCTAAGCCATTTGGCTCCAGAAATGGTGTCCTTGGACACTACACTAAACAGTGTCTTTCACTACACCAGACTTGTCTTAAAGGAAGTAAGATGGGAGCACAATGGAAGGAGCAAGCATCTCTGCCTGGGGGTGCTGGGGAAGGCCTAAGAGGTGGTGATGAACTGGCCAGAGGGACAAGGTGGAGAACGCATTCCAGGCTGAGGAGCCAGCACATGCATGGTGGCTGAGCAGGGTCATGCAGCCCCAGGAGGCTCGGAGTGGCTGGGACAGGACAGATGGTGGGACGGGGTGTGGCTAGGAGGTTAGAAGAGGCTGTGGAGGCCTGGTGCACAACACAAGCCAGGAGGGTGAGGGATGACTTGGCTGGAGGGACGTGTTGGAGAGAACACTGCAGCAGCGGGGTGTGGAGGAGGCCGTGGGAGCGTGGGTCTGGAAACAGAGAGGCCAGCTAGGAAGCAAATACTGTGGCCCAAATGGAGAGAAAGCTGGGGGCTGCCATTCAGTCATTCACTCAGTCATTCATTCGTTAGTCTTATGCACCTCTGCCAGGCACTGTCTGGGCATTGGGAAAACAGCTGAGAACAAAATGAAGTCTTTGCCCCTGTGGAGTGTACATTCTAATGTCTCAGTCATCGGCATTTCTCCACCCCGTCCCCCGTCCCCGTCTTCTGCATTGCCAGCCTGGAAGACGAACACCAGACCTTCTGTACCTCCCCAACCCCCCGGGGCCACCATGTCCTATGCATCTTCCCCAGCACCGTGAAAATATAAGGCTTCCTCTTCCTTCCCTCTAACTGGAGAGAACTCCAGATGCTGCCTGCGGCTGCACTTATAGAAAAGAGACTTGGTCCTGCTCCAGAACAAGGCAGATGAAAACGCAGGGGACCCAGGCTGGGAGATGCCACAGAGACCAGCAGGCTAATGAAATGGTGTTTCTGAAAGTGAGAGGACAAATGGAGTCTCCCAGCCTCACGCACAGGCAGCGCAGGTCCTTAATGAGTATTATTAACTGCTCGGACTTCCGGGTCTGTAAAATGGGAAATGAAATGAGATAATGCATGCCTAGGGTCCTGGCAAAGTCCATGCGTGGTAGGTAATGGCGACGACAGTGATGCTATTACTACCGCATAAATGTTTTTCGGATGAACGAGTGCCTCTCAGGAGATGCAGTCCAGGCCCACCAGGTGCTCCCTGTCCAGAAGTAGCTGCCAAATGTCGAATGGAACTCACGGGACCGTCAGACATTGAGGCATGGGCTGGCTTCTGTTACTAATTTGTCTAGGGACCCTGGTGGAGTTCTTTGACATTTTAAACACTGCTTTCCAAACGCAAAACCCCTCAGTTTATAGTCATCTACACAACCATTTTTCAAGCACTTTGCAGACGCTAAGGGCCAGGTTAGAAATGATGTCTGAGGCATGGCTTCTGACCTCAAGGAGCTGACAGCCCACTAGCGGGGAGACATGATACAGGGGTAGGCATTCAGAGTAGCAACAGGTACAAAGTGCAGACGTAGCCCGTAGGAGGGAGGGATTAAGCATCGAGGTGTGCAGGGGGTGGGAAGGGCAGGCAGGAAAGGCCCCCTGGAGACAGGGAATCTGGATTCCAAGGAGAGCTACATTCCAGGTGGATTTGACTCAGCTCCGTGCAGGTGGCAATGCCTTTGGAATGTAGTGTCTGGGGTGTGCAGTGGAGGGTGCAGGAGAAGGCGGAGACAGTCTTGCGTGGAGGCAGCAGTTGGGGCCTGTAGAGCCTGCCTGGTGCATCTGGGAAGGAGCCTGGAGTCACCCAGTGCGGGAGGTTTGAAGTCGGGTAGAGATCCGATTAGATCTGGGGCAGCAGTGTGCAGGACGGCTAGACTGGCTGGTTTCCAAAAAGTGAGTGAGAGTATCACAGAGGGGACTTGGACGTCCTGGAGCTGGGGGTAGTTGACGGTGTGGTACTGGATGACCTCCAAAGTTCTTTTCCGAGCCTAAGTGTCTATGGGTCAGGTTTTTGTCCTAAATCATTTAAAATGCATTAGTGGACCTTGCTATTTAAAAGCATCCTCCTGGGAATCTTTCCGTGAAGCAATGATTCACTCCCCAGTCTGTCTTTGGTGGAAATCCAAATGATCATCTCTTCTATCAGCTTACAGCTACCAAGATAGACCTGCGCCGAGCTTCCTCGTAGCAGCCTGGTGGAGGATGGGGGGAGTGAGCATCCGGAAGAAGTGAAGAGGAGGAGAAACTCCGCCCTGCTCCAGGCTTAGAGCTGGTACCACCTCACGAGTGGACCCTGTGTGGGCTCCTCAGACCCTGCTTGATCAGCAGGACCTTTGGAGGTTTACAGAGCCCTGGGGCCAAGCGCCAGTTCTGGGAAGAAGGAGCCAGAAGGAAAGCGGACCTTATGGACCCAGGGCTGTCTGGAGATCCACTTTAATACCAAGGGCCACATCTGCCCCAGACTGGCCGCCTACATTCACACATTCATTTGTTCACCCACCGAGCACCTGTGGAGCCCCTCCATATGCCAAGCACTGTGCAAGGCACTGGGTTTACAGCTGAGAACAAAAGACACATGTCTCCACCCCCGCTGCTTGCAAGGCAGCATTTCTCCTTCTTGGGAACTCTTCTTTCCCCACCTGCAAAAGGCTCTTTGGATATACATAGCTTCTTGGATGACTGGTGCATGATTGCGATTCCAAGAAAGAGTCTGTTCTTAGAGACTAGGGCAAAAGGGAACATGACATCACTGAGGCAAGGCGACAGAAAGGGCCCGTGTGCTCACCAACTCTGATCACAGGGACTGACCTCCAGAGGCTGGGCTGCCCTGGACACGCAAGATGCTCACCACCTTCACGACAGGAACCGGGTGAGATTTATGAGCGAGCTTGCCCTCCCAATTTGGGCAGGGAGGGGTGGAGCCTTGGTCCTCTAAGGACAGCCTCTAGGATCTTTCCACCTCCAATCCTGAGGGCAAGGGCAGGGCGGGGCCTTCTGTGAGAAACACCAGCTGAGGCTGCTCCCATGACCCCTGCAAGGCTCCTCTGCCTGTCCAGGTGGGGAACAGGGGTTCCCTGGCATGCTGCTGGTCCCAAAGGAGGGCAGGGACAAAAGAAATCTGGAGGAGGGGGTGACTCTCAAGGTAGGTGGAGCGGCTGTTAGGGAGGGAAGAAGTCCCCACGGTCCCTTCCTCAGTCAACAGGACCCCTTAGCTCCACAGTGATTCCCGTGACCTTGTCACTGTACTTGTTGGGTGTAAACAAAGATAAGAAACTGGAAACCACAGGAAGGGTCATTTTACACTCTCGGCACACACGATTCCTTTGTGGCTAATTAAAGTATTATGTCAAAATGTCCCTTGGAAGAGATCTTTAAGAATATGTCTGTTAAGTAAACAAGGTTTTACTAATTAATGACACGCCTGCCCACCTCTCCTTCAAGTTCCTTGCAGAACTTCCCTGGGCCAAGAGGGCTGAGCAGGAAAGGGTGGAGAAGTCGTGGAGGGAGTGGGGACAAATCCAGCCGCTTGTCAGTTGGGGAGCTATCAGTTTCTCCGCCGGATGTTGATCAGATTTCCTGGGCTGGAACCAACTCACAGGGCCCGGGTACTGGAATTTTTCCAAGAAGCAAACGCTTTGCTTCTTACGAAGTCAACATGATTTCTTTCAAGGAAAATTTTTATCCTTTCTTTTTTTTCAGTATCTAGGGTTTTTGAAGGGCAAATCTTTGGACTTTTCTCTAAAGACAATGATTATGATATAATTATCATTCACTAGGACCACCCCCGACCCCACACGCACTCACAGAGAGGCCTGGGGGTAGGGGAATGATGATGTGCCCAAACTTGTACCATGAGTCAGTGGCACAGCCAGAAATAGAACTTTCCAAACTCCCAAATTCCTAATCATAGCAATATTAATAATAGTCTCTTTATAATTTTCTAAGTGTTTTCACAGCTCACATTGAATCTTCACAACAACTTTGCAGAGAGTCTGGGTAAGTCATTCTAAGGAGACAGCAGATCTGAGGTCCAGACCAGTTTTGCCACTTGTTTGCTGTGTGACCCTGGCTGGTCTCTTCACCTCTCTGGATCTCAGGGTTCTCAGCTATGAAGTGGGAGCATTGGGTGAAAATACTTCTAAAATCCCTCCCACCTCTAACATGCTGTGATTCCATGATGCGATGCTCTGGTCCAGGGTTTCTCCACCTTGGCACTAGTGACTTCTTGGGCCAGACAGTTCTTTGTTGGGGGTTGTCCTGTGCATTGTAGGATGGTTAATGTCATCCCTGGCCTCTACCCACTAGATGCCAAAAGCACTCCCTGCCCCAGTTGTCACAATCAAAAATGTCTACACACATTGTCAAATGGGCAAAGTAATCCCTCCGTTCACTGCCCAAGGACTTCAATAAGGTCAAGATCATGCGGTTCAGTGGAGAAAGGTCTTCCTGCCCCTGCCTCTTCCCCAACCCCTTCACACCTTTCCACACACTTTTCAAACACAACCTCCTAGTTCTTTGCTACCTCTCATTTCTTAAATGCCCTCCGTGGTCCAGCGTGTTTGGTGTGATAATGAACCAATTGATTTCATACTTTCTCTTAAGGAGAGTTCACAGGTTTATGTCCCCTAAGTAACCAGCCAGGCTCCCCAGAAATCCCTCGCAGAACCCTGGATGGCCTGGAAGCCTGTATCTGCAGCCTGCAGGAGGCTCGGTGAGCATGGATTTGTCAGCACTCTTAAATCACTGGGCTCTGAGGAAGCATTCTCCCAGCACAAAGATCCTTACTTAGGAATCAATAGCTCAAGGCCTTCTATCACACTCAGAATTATCCTGGGACCTGTAAAATTTCTTTTCCCCAAGCATGGCAGAACCCCAGAATGAAAACCCCAACGTGGGGGAGGGAAGAGGGCAAGGAGGGAGTCCTGCCAAGGAGGGCTTGTCCGCAGCCCAGATGTTGCTGTGAGCAGAGGCTGATGTGCGAACCTGGACACTCGGTCTCATTCGCCGGGAAAAGGAAGACCCAGTGTGGTTCCCAGGGGTCCCGCAATAATGTCCTCTCCCAGCTGAATACCTCTTTACATCTCACCAAGGGCAGAGGCATGTTAAAGACTATCTTCCTTGATTTTCCCTATCCTACACTCATCACAGGTTGCCAGCCTCATCATTTTGCAGAGGAGGAAACTGAGGCATGCAGAGGTTAAGCGGTTTGTCCAAGGTGCCTGAGCAGGAAGTGAAGAGCCAGATTCTAAGCCTGCATCATTTCCACTACTGAGCTGCCTTCCCAGCGAGAGTAAGGTTAAGGGTCAACCATCTAGAGGGGTTCATGAAAGAGGCGACTTCTTGTTTTCTCAGTGTCTAATGCCACTCCCCCATTCAAACAAAAATACAGAGGTACTGTGCTATAGCTGTATTTTATGTAAGTATATTCCTCTTATCCAGAGCCAAACCATGCCTTGGGAATGCTGGCACAACTCTTCAGCTAGAGCTGGAAGCAGGCGCAGATCCCAAGCACAGTCTCTCAGAAACCCTGCTTTCAAGGAGGGGGCTGTGGCTCTCTGGTGGTCCACATTATCCTACCACTTCCCTCCTCTACCTGAAGAAAAAGACCCAACTTGTCTGTGAGCCTGAAGGAGATGAGGAAACTCAAGCACCTTCCCTGGCAACAAGCATCCCTCGGGTGAGCCTTAGGGACAGAAGAGGATCCGCCTCTTGGAATTTTGGCTCCGCAGCACTGGTCCCTCCTGAGGGTTGCTGGCAAGTCTGCAGAGGCTCTGGGGGGCTCTATGCAGAGTGCAAAGGAGCAGGGTGGGGAGAGGACACAGAGGGGGCAGCCCACAGGCCACTCAGCAAACCTCCTTCCCAGGGCCTGGCTCAGATGTCAACAGCCAGCCTCACAGAACAGAAAAAGGGCAATGGAAATGGTAGTATCTTCCAGGTCACCCAAGAAGCCCTAATATGAGGATTTTGCAAAAATAGAACATCCTAGAACTCTGACCTTGAGCTGGGAGCAGCAAGGATGGGGAAATGGGCAAATACTGATTGGAAACTCTCCACTTCACCCAGGATCTGAGTACTGGAGGCCCCATAGGCAGTGGTGTGACTACAGGTCAGAGAGACCTCACTCTAGCATGCCTGAGCAGAAGGAAGGAAGAGCTCCAGGCTTGGGTTCCAAGACCACCGCGAGGGGCTGGGCATTTCTGATTCCTACGTGCGTGGACAGAAACGAGGAGTCGCACTGCTTTTGCCTACAAGACCACTTGCGATAACAAGACAAGATAATGGAGGAAGGGGAAAGAATAATTAGGAATTTCTGTTACCTGTATATGTACATTATGAGAGCTTTATCTGCTCCTCACCTCCTCAGTCTGAATAACAGATTCAAAGGAAATTTCCCCCAGTTTACTAGATTTATTAATTTACCGATGTCTGATCAGTCAGCAATTATGAACACCTACTGTGCAGAGAACACACATCCATCTCCATAGCAAAGAGGAAGCAGGTCATGGGAGCGGAAAGAGCTCTAAGTAGAGGACTGGAAATCCTAGGACCCAGTCCTATCTCTTCCACCGAATAGCCATGAGACCTTGGGCAAGATACTTGCCTTAACTGGGTTTCAGTTTTCTCATCTGTAAATTAAGTGTGCATGTGGAACAGCGTTGGAGTAGGTGCTCTTCAAGGTTCCTTTCTTCTAGCTCTAATATTCTTGGGCTCTATGAGTCCTAAACAAGTTCAAAGAACACACCAGCACCAAGCACAAAGGATGATCTCAGAGAGCAGGTGGGGCTAGGTACCAGCTCTATTTCCTTGGAATGCTGTACATGTATCTGTCTCATTGCACCTGAGACCACAGACCACCTGAAGTCCAGGAAGTACGTGGTAGAAGGGTTCCAATCATGAAGGTTACGGTTAAAGGCTATAGCCTGAACCTGCTTAAAGCATTAAGTTACTATGACCAATGAAGGGCAAGAAGTGAAAAGTCAGTGGTCCTGAGCTGGGTGCCTTTGGCGCCCCCTACTGGGCACCAAAGAGCCTGCTGGGCAGCTTCCATTACCTCAGCAGGCAGCAAGTAAGATTGAGAACAGGACTGTCACAGCTGTTTAATAGGACTACCTTCCTGGTCTGTAGTCCGCTCTCTATAAGAATATGTTTCACTCCCCAGAATTACACAGACCAATGGTCCACACATTCAGAGGGCACTACGGTGCTGCTATAGGACTTCTTAACCAAACATCAAGGTGCAGAGTAATAAACATCAGGGTTCAGAACACCAGGTGCAGCCCAGATGGAGAGGAGAGAAGAAAGCAACAAGCAGGTATTTCGCTGTACAAATCCCCAGTGGAGAGAAGGTCTTGGGAAATGCAGCAGAAAAATGTTGACTGCAGGTAGAGGATGGAGCTGGGTCTGGGGGTATGAATTGAGAGCCCCACTAAAAGATCTCCAGGCTGACGCAGCTGCCCTAGGAGTTCAAAACACTCATCGATGTTCAGGGATGAGGTACAGGATACAGCCCCAACTGAGCAGCCCACTTTTGACCTTCTCCAGAGACCATTAGTACCAACTGTAAACCAGGATATTCTAACTGTGGTCCACTGTGCCAGCATCAAGACCTTAAACTCCCTTCATTGTCTCTTAAATGGACTTTAGGACCTGCTGCCACAAACATGTTCTTAATGAAGTCAGACAGAGAGAAAACACTTCCTCAAGGGCCATATTGTAAGAACCGCCATATTCCCACTTTCCATTCTCCATCTCCCTTTCCTCATGGCTGAGAATGAGGTACAGGGTGACTCTGAATTCGCTCTAATTCAGTCTTGGGTAGCTGCAGCCCCAAGTCATCAGGGTCAAAAAATCTCCTATCAACAGCGTTTCTCTTCCCACAAGAGTTCTCCCCTGATTCAAGCAGCACTACAAAGTTGTCCCCTATCCCTGGAACCCTCTTCCCTTCTTTTCCACCTGGTTTCACTTGGGAAGTCCTGCACCCATCCCAGAAGACACCTCAAGTGTGACTCAAGAATATGTCTTGCCTGGAGAGCTGAAACACCTCCTGGGACACACAGAAGCCACACTAGGTGCACACCCTACCACCACCAGCGGCAATATTCATTAGTCATTCCCCGAGGAAGGAAAGTGACCCCCCTCCCCAACCCCAGGAACACTTCCCGACCACTCTGGGAGGCTCCTATCCAGGCTGGGGTGACTCTGGATTCTTGAGTTGGTTTCTGCAGAAACAGGACTAACCAGGACTCCCAACTACTGTACTGCAAAGAAGCGCGCTGCATTGCTGGGCATGCCCCCAAGCTCGGCCTGCTGCCCCATCAAAGCCTCCATGTGCCCCCACTGGGCTGAGGAGGACCCCTGGTCCCCCTGGAATGCCTGAAGCTGGCTTGCCTGAGATAGGCTGAAAGCAAGCGGACCACACCTCGGTCCAGCAAAGGCAGCCGGCAGCTACGCCGAGCTCTCTGCCACCCAGCGCTGTGCCCGGGAGCTCGGCTTCCCCGGGGAAGAAGCGCTAGCACCCCCCAGGGCTCCTCCCCATCTTGGAAGCCTAGGCACCCGGCCGAGGCCAGTAGCTTCCCCGGCCCGGAGCTGAGCCTGGTTCGCTGGGTGACTCCCCAGTACCCCAGGCACATCCCTCCTCACCTGCTCCGCCCCCTCCCAGCCCCGGTGCCCTCTCCCCAAACAGCTGACCTCCAGGACGCCCCCGACACCTTCTCTGCAGCGATGAGGGCTATCGCCCCCACACCTCCGCTCCCACCTCTCCTCCACCTCCGGCCCCGCACCCGCCTCTCCCCCAGCCCGCGGGAGGCTCTGCGCGCCAGTCGAGTCCTGCGTCTCTTGGCAAGTTGGAAGCCAAGCCGCCGCCGCCTTAGCGGTCTCCGTCTTCCCCGATTCCCGGGCGGCACCCCCGCCACCCCGGCGGGCGGATGGGGGTGCCGCAAAGGGCGGGAGAAACTTTCTCTGCCTGAGTGGGTGGGGGGCACCGGAGCGGGTACTCACGCCGGCGTCTGCGCTTGGAGCCATCCTCGGGCTCTCTCAGCCCCACCGCCTGGGGGCGTCGGAGAGCGGGAGCTCGCTGCCGCCTCTGCCGCCTCTGCCGCCTCTGCCGCCGCCGCCGCCGCCGCCGTCTTCTTCCAGCTCCCAGCCCCGGTCCCGGGCTGGCCTGGAGCCTCCCGCCCCGACGCCGCTCCCTCGCTCGCTTTATACAACTCCACTCGAGCGCGCCCGGGCTTATGTAAAGGCTGGCAGAGACCCGCAGCCAATGGCGCCGCAGCTGGAGCTGAGGGCCCGGGGGTGGGGGCGCCCGCGTGGCCAATCGCGGCCCGGGGAGCCCAAGGAGCCGGGTGGGGGGAGGGGGCGCCTCCCCTCGCTGATTTAGAGCCGGGATTGCGGTGGCAGCCGCCGGCAGCCCGGCCGGCCGGGCGCGACGCGTCGGGCGCTGGGTTGGGCGGTGGCGAGGGCGGGTGCCCCCTGCGCCCCACCGCTGCGTCGCGTAACCTTCAGGAGACAGCGGGACCTGGCGAGGGGGGCGAGGGCGTCTGGCTGGGCGCTGGGGGCCCGGGGCTGGCGGGAAGCAGGGGTCCCCCGGGAGGAAGCGCCGGGAAGGAAGAGAGGGGGGAGGGGAGGGCGGCGATCCCCAGGGCCCCGCGGCCACCCCTGCGAGCAGGGCCGAGAGTGGCGGCGGGGACAGCGGCGTGCCTTCCCGTTTCCCCAGATAGCGATCTGGCGTCGCCGGGCCGGGCCGGAGCGGCCGCGCGAGCCGCGCTGATGGCGAGATCTCACGCTGCGGAGCTGAGCCGATCTTTATCCGGTCAGGGGACGTGTCCGAGTGCCTCCCGGGGACTGCTCAGTATGGAGAGCGGAGCTTCGCTACGGCCCCAGAGGGCGGGGAGCGGGCGAGCACAGCTCGGAGATGAGGCGCGGCGGCGGAGGCGGTCGCGGGCAGCGTCTCTCCCTCCCGCCCGGTCCGCCGCCCGCCCGCCCGCCGGCCCTGCGGGCGGTGCCCCCACCCCTCCTAGCCCCTGCCCAGACAGGGCCGAGGCTGAGCCCGGCGCACCCACTCTGGTCCGGTGCGTCCATCCAGCCTCCCTCACCGCTTTGCTCGCAGGTACTGCTTCCCTCCTCCTCGAACCCCAGCCCCCTGCGGTGGGGGGGACGGTCTCAGCGTCTCAGGACAGGGTGCAGCGGGGGGCTAAGCTTGGGAAGAAAGCCCTTGGTCAGCAGTGCCCAAAGTACCCGTGTGCGGGGCAGGAAACCGGCCTAGGTCGATAACACTCTCAAGTCAGGTCCCTTATTTTGCACCTACAATAGGGCCTGGCACCTAGTAGGCGCTCAGTAAGGATTTACTGAATGAACCTTGAACTGAATAAGGACTTTGGGTTTCTGAGAGCTGGGGTACTGGGCTTGGGAAAAGAAAGATCTGGGAATAAGTCATCAGAGAGGGAGGGAGCTAGGACTGTCTTCTCATCTATTGATGCCTTTATGACCACCACCCTGCCGTCTGGGCACTTGACTCCAAATGTGCTCTTTCGTGGAAGGCCCCAGCAGCCAGCCCCTGACTCCAGACCCGGTTATCCCCAGATTTTGAGCAGAACTACCAGAGCCTACTCTGGGCCCTGATTTCAGGTGGCTGTGATCGTCCTCTGGAAAGACATAGCTAAGGACAAGCAATCTTTCTCGCTTTGGGGGTCCTGGATCTAGCTCAGGTTCTTAACCTTTTGAGGGTGATGAAACCTATTGAGGGTTTTCAATCTGATGAAAACCATTGAATCCTTTCTCTAGAAAAATATACACGAACACATTTACAGGCATACACACACACCTTGAGTATAGTTTCAGGATCATTAGGGACCCTGAGTCTCTCTTGGGGCTCTGCCCAATGTCAAGCTCCTGTTTCTCTAGGGGTCTATGACAGTGGTTTATAATCATCCTCCTTTTGGGGAATCACAGAACTCTTTTGAGCCTTTCAAGAATCTGATTAATGGTATGAGTCTGTGTCTCAGAAAACTGCTCAATCACGTACACACGTGTTGACATGCAATTTTAGGGAGTTCTTGGATTCTCAAAGCCAGATTCAGAACCTTCAGCAAAGAGCAAATAGACTTTGCCTCACGGGTACACCTGATCCCCAGCTCTCTCCACAAGGAGTCCGGTGAGCTCTGCAACCTGCTGCCTCATACCACCACCGTATTCTGAGGGCATCTGAGTCATGTGGTGATGGCCCCGGCACCTGAGAGACCATCTCCACACTTGTCTCTGCATCTCGGTCCCCGCCACCCTCTTAGTGTAGAAATAAGTTGCAGGTTGTCATGTTCTGTCTGATCTATGAGCATTCCTTAGCCAGAAACTCCAACTCTGGGAGACAGCAAGTGACTGGTAATTAACCAGTTTCACTCAATCCCAAGCTTCTGAGCACACCTTTCTTGGTTTTTGTTCTCACCTCTCTCTTTGCCGGTGAAGCTGTGAGCAGGAGCCCCAGCTGTGGAGCCTCACCTCACCTAAGCCCGACAGATTTAGTAACCAGCGCAGTAATTATCAGCATTAGCCATCCAGATGTGAATAGGCTTTCTGCACAGAACGGCTCTATAATGATCTCACACTTTCCGGCAGCTAGCCAAGTAAGGGTGCATCAGACCAGAGGTGCTGGGGAAGGACAGAGGAATGCAGGAAATGACGGAGACAGTCTCTCCAGGAAGTTCTTTAGGGAATGCAATTTGGTTTCTGCACTTGAACTTGTAAGGGTTCAGTCGGTGGGCCAGGCCTTTCTGGTCCTGTAAGTTCTAATTCCTCTAATGTCCTCCATGTCCATTCACTCAGTTCATGTCTGTGCCCTGCCTGTATCCTTGTAGACATCTTGCCCTCACAAATTTCCCAGACATATCTTGCTTTCTCGGGGCACATGCACATTTATGGACTGAATTGTGTCCCCTCCAAATGCATATGTTGAAGACTTAACTTCCAATGTGACTATATTTGGAGATAGGGCCTCTAAAGAGATAGTTACGGTTAAATGAGGTCAAAAGTGTGGGACCCTAATCCTTAGGATTGGTGACCTTATAAGAAAAGAAAGAGACACTGGAGATCTCCCTCTCTCTCTGGGCACACACAGAAGAAAGGTCATTTTAGGACACAGACAAAGGTGGCCATTTGCAAGCTAAGGAGAGAGGCCTCCAAAGAAACAAAACCTGCCAGCACCTCAATCTGGGACTTCCAGTCTCCTACTGTGAGAAAATAAAATTCAGTTGTTTAAGCCACCTGATCTGTGGTATTTTTTTATGACAGCCCGAGCAGACTAACACACATATGTTTTCAACACGCTCCTTACCCCCATCCAGCTTGTTCAGTCTCCTCCCAACACGCTGACTCTCTCCGTACTGTCCCCCCAACAAACCTTGTCCATTCTTACCTGGGACACTTGCCTAAAATGTTTTCTCATCTTTTGGCACCCAAACTAAGTCTCACTTCTCACACCACCTTCCAAAACTGCTCTGGCCTGCATTGGAGCTTTGCCTTTTCAGCCCTCCTGCAAGTCTGCAACATCTTAGCACTCTATTATACATATTGTCCTGCGTTCTCTCTAATTGTTTCTTACGCAGAAAAACTTGGCCTTCCTCTCAGAATAGAAGCCTCTTTAAGTCCAGAGTTTGTACCGTGTACTTGACTGCCTCATAGAACCCAGCGTGAAATTGGGCACAGAATAAACACAGGGTTTGCTGATTAATTTATTCCAATTAAACATATTTATGTTTCAAAAAAAATACTAGAAAAGTTTCTAGCACTTCATTTTCTAAAAGCTCAAGACATTTGGGTGTGTCATTTCAGTCATCTCGAAAGCCCATTGGAGCAGAGGCTGCTGGGAACCAGCTCTCTCCTCTGGTTCAGGATCAGAGGGTTACACAAGCTACTCAGAGTCACACAAACTCAACCCTCCTTTCTCCAAATCAGAAGATTTGCTACCCTTGGTTTCCTTGTGACCCTCACTGATCCACCTGGCTGTCTTCTCACTCTCCAGGTAGAGAGGAAAGGCTAGGGAATCTCAGCTCTGAGAGATGCTTCTGTTCCAACAAATCTTACCTGAAGCCCTTGAAGCCAGAGGTGCTTTAGAATTCAGAAAGGTACCAAACGCACTGAACATGCCCTGTGAGATCATGGGCAGCATCTCTTAATCAGCCACATTATTTCTGCAGTAAAACATAAAACATTTAGTGTGAATGTTCACACTAAGTGGGTATGAGGATAAAATGGCTTCACATCAGTTTGTCTGGTTTTGTCACCAAATGAGTTTTGGCATCAAACTTGTAAAAAACCAAAAAAACCCCAAAATTCCATGCCTTGATTTTCAGAGATTTGGAAATTTGGAATTGCAGGTAGGGGATTATGGAATGATATTTTAGGCTCGGTTGTCCCAAAAGAAATGAATGTTTTGTGAGGGTGTGGAAAAGCAGCACTAGTAGCAAAAGAGAAACCATAAACTGGGAAAGAAGTGAGGGGTTTAAGAGAGTGTGAGGAAATAACCCCTTCTCAAACCAAGCTGTACTGGGTTGTAGTTCCTTTTTTCTAAGGAGTACATATTTATCAGTGGCTGGTGAGTTTTCAGATGGACTTGTGTTAACAGTGGCATATAAGTGGCAGAAGTACAGAATGCACTTTTGAGGGGAGGCAAGTAGGGGTGAAGATGACGGAAGCTCTTGAAGAGAAGCCACAAACCATGGTGGACTTCCAGATGGCCAGAGAGTTAGTTCAGAACAGCTTAAAACGGGAGCACAGGCTACAGGCAAGCTTCTCCAGGTGCAGAGGGCAGACCTGGGAAAGGGAGACTAGATAAAGGAGGACATTATGAAATCCTAGAGAATTCTGGTGAGAAAAGTCAGAGCCCCTTAGGGCTGGGGGGAGCCTGGGGGCGATGATGAAGATAGATGACTGATCATCATGTTAATCTGTACCCAGGCAGCCTGGGTGCTTTGAGGTTTTGCTACACTGTAGTGGAGTGGCTTTGCAGTCTGAGTGGTTGGCTGAGAGCATAATGCAGAGAGGAGGACAGTAAAAGGGAAGGCCATGGTGGACCTGTGACTGCATAGCTCTCTATGCTGGCTTGAGATGCTCAGCCAGTCATACCCTTCACGATCAGGGGCTTCCTGGAACCCAAGGTCAACAGCAGGGAAGCTTCATCTTGAATCTTAAGGCTAGCCATATCGCTGACCTTCGTTCTGCTTTGCCTTTGTTCCCAGGTCCTAGTATCTGCTCTTACCTTTTTTCTTCTGACAGAACTCTGTCTGGTACCCCCAGATAGAATAATGGGTGTCTCCTTCATTCTCCCAACCTGGTACCCTGTCCTATGACCCAGATGCTCAGGGACTAGGATTCCAGGGTCCAGATACTCTACTTCCCTCCCTGTGGTTGAGTCTTTACCACCTGCTGCCTCACATTTCTGACATCAAACTGCCTTCTCAAGGCTCTGCCAACTGTCTCATGCCAGCTTCCTTTGACATGCCCCCAGCCTCCCTAGGTCCTGGCCCTGCCTTGGTGGGTAGGTCTTGATCCACCTTCCAGCCCATCCTGGTCTGTCATATCCAGCTGCCAACCCAGTAGGATCTCTGATAGACATGAGCTCATGGTCATCGCTTAAAGAAGAAGAGAAAAGCCTTTAGCAGTTGGGAAGTGATGGCAGCAAACGCCAGGGAGCTCCTGGGCTAGCGGTGCCCTGGCCAGTTTCATTCTAAGAGAAGAGAGGGATGGGTGGAAAGTGAACATGAGAGAAAGGTGAGCAAGAAGGAGGAAATAAAAGGAGGGAAAGAAACAAGAGGAGAGAGAAAGGGAAGGGAGGTTAGGAGAGAGAAAGGGAAGGGAGGTTAGGAGAGGAAGCGAAGGGTGGCGGGGGCGATGTTTCTAGTCAGTTTTGAATGTCTAAACTGAGCATGAAGACCTTGTCATCAACAAAGAGTCAGCATTGACATAAAAGACGATGGAAAGGGTAGTTGAGCCAGGGTGTGTGAGTGTGTGTGTGTGTGTGTGTGTGTGTGTATGGGGAAGAGAGAGAGAGTGTGTGTGTTAGAGTTGAGGAGATGGGCTATCCCAGGAAGTAGGTAGGACAGAAGTGGAAGACCGATAAGAACAGGTGGACAAGAATTGATGGCATCTGGGAAAGAGAATCCATGTTTGGAATTTGCAAGGGACATTATTTCTGATTACTTCACCCTGATTTCATTAACCAGGGTTTGTTGAGAGCTCCCCTCCCCACCACCTATCTCTGCACCTCTTGGTTCTTCCCCAATTTGTCCTAAAACTCCACCCTCATCTTGACACCAAATTTCATTAGAGATAGAATGGATTTCTCACAGGTTCAGCTGCAGAGTCCAGAACTACTGTTATGACCTGCCAGACGCAAGGGTAAAATAAGGATAATAAAACTCATTATAGGGCTTTTATAAGGAACACATGAGATAATGCATGCAAAGCACTTAGCAGAGCGCCTGGTATGTAGTGAGTGTTCGATAACAATGACTACTGTCATCCTTCTCTTCTCTTTCCTCCAATCTCTGTGCCCAACCTGTCACCTCCACCTGCCTGTCCTTCCTTTGAAATGCCACTCACTTTCATCTCTCTCTCTTCACTCCCAGGCCTTTAGCACCTCGCAACTGTATTCCTACAATAGCAGATCTGTAGGTCTCCCCGCCTTCGTATCCTCCTCACCCAAGCTATAGTAAACCTTTCATTTGTGTAGCACTTTACAGAATTAAAGCATCCTTACTAACACTTACCTCTGAGGTAGGCACATAAGCAAAGGCTCAGAGAGGTGAAGTGGTTGCCCAACGTGGCACAGCTGATGAAACGCAGAGCCGGGATGTGAATTTAAGTCTCTTGGGCATGGCCCGCTGTCCACAGAGTTGAGTAAGTAATTGCTTCTTTAATGGTGCTATTCTTGAGAATAAAGACCCAGCTTTATACTTCTCATAAACGTCTCTAGGTTCTGGCCCACAAGAGGTTCTCAACCAGAGTCAGCTGATTCCCCTCCTCCAGGCCCCCAAAGCAGCTCAGGGCCACCCTTGACCCAGCCCTGCCTTGGTGGTAGGAGGGCACCCTCTGCTCCTGTGCTGCTCTGCTCACACCTCGGAGCTGGGAGCCCAGGTCTGACCCAGGGCTGTGCACGCGGAGGATGAGGGATGACCAGAGCAAAGCCGACATTCCACACTCTGGCTAGCAAGGAGAAAATCAGGAGGAATTAGGGTTGTTTAAGTGTAGCTCAGACCAGTAGAGAATAAAAGCAACTCCAGGCTCATTGCAGGAGGAAGGAATTACGATTTCATGAAAAGAAGGCTTCTTCTCCGTGAGAGTTGTGTTAGAACGAGATTCCTGCAGAGGTTGTAGAAACTGTTCCCCTGGAGGTCTTTAAGAGCTGGAACACAATTTGCTTTCCAGTGAGAGGCCCCAGGCATCGGGGAGGAGGGTTTAGGACATCTCTCAGGAGGCAGGCAAGAGCTCAGAGGCCGGCCCAGGGGCTGGGCCAGGGAGCGCAGGGCAGGCCCTGCAGAGGTGGGGTCAGAAGGTCAGGCAGCAGGAACCATGGTGACGACGGGGGTAGAGTTCTGAGCGAGAGCCCGCAGGCTGTTTGTTTTCTGATCTGTCCAATTACTGCCTGCTGGCTGGGGCCGGTGAGTGGGTCAGCCTGCAGGGAAGGGGCTCCCTGTGGACCCTGAGGGGGCCATTGGACCCAAACAAACGAAGACCATGTGTTCTTATCTATTAATAAGTAAAGCAGGGTGCACAGGATCGCCCACCAAAATATTAAATACAGATAATTAAACCTGTGCTCTTTTACCGTGCTTCTGAAACAGGGGTGTTTGGGGAGTGTTCCAGAACCACAAATTACCCCAGATAAAAGTGCCTCATCTTCCTGGACTATCCTTTTTGCTAGAAGATGTGCTACGGGTCGGGGAGAGAGGAAGAGAGGTAGGTAATTTCGTTGGTAAGACTGAAAATACACTTTACATTTCGATACATTTGGATATATAATGGACTCCAATGCAAAACTGCATGCATATTTTAGACAAAAGACCTTTCAGGCTTCCTGCTGGGTGAGACCCCCAGAGCCCTGGGGTGGGGTGTGTGATAACCCTTTCTTCTGCTTTTAGAATTCTTTGGTAGAAAAGTTTGACCAGGGCTGCTTTAGTATTTACAGTGTCTCAGGCATTGTCTCATCAAGATATTCCACAAGCATTTAAGCCCTTTCCGTGGGCCCGGCATTATGCCCTTTATGACAAAGAAGTGGGTATTTATATTTTCTTTGTAGTGGACTTGAGGAAACAGACCAGAAAGATGGAATGATCCCTCCTCCTCATCCAACAACAATTCTCCTGCGGCAAAGCAGAGCTGGCAAGGTGGGTGCTCCTTTGGGGCAGCCATGCCTGTCCCACGTGCCCCCACCTTCCCTGTGATTCTCTGATTCCTCCTAACACCTATGCCCTGCCATTAAGCAACTGCACAGCACTCACTGCCATGTGCCCCCTCCTAAGAGCCTTCCAGGCAGGAGGGGCAGGTGCAGGGCACATGGGGAGCCCAGGAAATCCAGCTGGTGCCTGTGTCTTTTCTCCTTCTGCTGGGGATTCTGACATGTTCCGCATACATTTACAGATGAGGACATTAGCACAGAGTCACCAATGTCCCCATCTCATAGGCAGAGCACCCAATTTCCAGGGTGGGCTGGAGGAGTTCAGGCTCAGTGCATAGCCCAGGGCTGTCTGGGATGTGATTGGTTCCCCACATGGCCCAGGATGGATGGGTCACCGGCAAGCATTTATCCAGAGCTTGTTAGGTGTGGGCTCTGGGTTAGGCCAGGGGAGGAACAACGATGAATAAGACCTTCTCTGCCTTCAAGGAGCTTACAATACACAGGGAACTGCTGCCCAGCTGGTGCCGACAGAGACAGGGAACAGGAATGGTCCGGGGAGACACGCCCGTCCTGCATCCTGCAAGGTCTGCTTGGGAACTATGGGGCAGGAGATGGTTCCCTGATTGGGTGACTGGGCGCCTTCCCTCCCCATCTCCATGTGGAGTTCTCCCCTCTCTCTGCTTCTTCGTGGTCCTCTGAGAGCTCATCCTCTGTCAAGTGTTCTTCTCTCTCTGCAGTCCCCAGCAGTCATTGCAACCAAAGCCACCACGGCCCGTGTTCACAAGCTGATCTGCCTAAACGGTGCTTTACAAAGGATACCAGCTCACACTGAGGCTGCCATGACACATGCTGGGTGCTGTTTGTGTGCTTTGACTGCTTTAATCATCCCAACAAACCTGCGATTCTATTATTATGCCCATTTTGTAGATGAAAAAGCTGAGGTTAAGTAAACAGCCAGTAAGTGGCCGCCTGGGACTGCCACTCAAGCACACTTTGTACCATTTGTAGCCATTCTACACCCAGTACCTCCTTTGGGCCTCACAGTGATACTGTGATATAAGTAGATGGGGAATTTTTTTTTTGTACATATTTATTTTATTTATTTATTTTTGGCTGTGTTGGGTCTTCGTTGCTGCGCGCGGGCTTTCTCTAGTTGCGGCGAGCGGGGGCTACTCTTCGTTGTGGTGAGAAGGCTTCTCATCGTCGTGGCTTCTTGTTGCGGAGCACGGGCTCTAGGCGTGTGGGCTTCAGTAGTCGTGGCTCACGGGCTCTGGAGCGCAGGCTCAGTAGTTGTGGTGCACGGGCTTAGTTGCTCCGTGGCATGTGGGATCTTCCCGGCCCAGGGCTCGAACCCGTGTCCCCTGCATTGGCAGGTGGATTCTTAACCACTGTGCTACCAGGAAAGCCCCTAGATGGAGAAATTGAGGCCCAGAAGGGTCAATGCATTGCCAAGCTTGATTGGTCTGTAGGTAAAGTAGAGACTAGAATCCAGGTCTGCCTCAGCCTGACTCTTAGCCTGGTGTTCTTTTCATTACATTTTGTTGCTGAAGTCAGAAAATATTCTCTATATATTTCCGATAACCGTGTACCCACTCAGTCTTTGGAGGATTGGATCTTTGCACTTTCCTTTTGGGTGAAAACAAGGACAAAAGTCATGACCAGAAACTGGTGAAACTAGAAAAGCTTGAAAGACCGCCACCTGGTGGCTTTCTCAGTGGTGGCAGCTGAAACTGGGCCTAGGGCCTGTGAGCCATGACCTTGGAAGCCTGTGATAAGAAGTCCGTGAGAGAAGAAGTTGGAACTTATTGACCACTAACTGGATGCCAGGTGCTCTGCTAAGCCCTTTCAATGGTGCCTCTCATTTGTTCCTCACATTAACCACCCGAGGTTGGTCCTGTTATCATCATCGCCATTTCAAAGATGAGGAAACTGAGGCTCAGAGCTTAAGTAATCTGCTCAAGATCACGCTGCTGGTAAATCTTAAAGCTGGGATTCGAAGCCAGGTTTGTCTGACCCCAGGGGCCACATCTACTTCCTCCCCACGCCTTATGCCATCGGGCCACTGCCACCTCTCCTATCTCAACCCACAGCCCTGGCTCCCCGGGCCGCAGCTACTCTGACCTTCTCTGTTTTTCGAGCTCATCCTCACACAGGACCTTTGCATTTGCTGTGCCTTCTGCCTGAAACGCTCTCTCAGCTTTACTCGTCATGGGCTACTCATCATACAAGTCTAGGCTTATAGAGGTTCCCTCCTCAAAGATGCTATTCCAACCATCCACCTGAGGAGCCCCTACTCAAGCCCAGTTCCTCGCTGTCTCATTAACTTACTGCGTTGCTTTCTTACGGCTTTGCACTCTCTGAGATCATCTTATTTCTCTGTTTAAGTGCTTGTTTGTCCTCTATATTTGCCACCAAGAATGTCAGCTCTGCAGTGGCAGGAACCACTGCATCCCCAGTGCCTAGTACGGTGCTTGGGAAGTAATTGCTCCATAAATATTTACTGGATGAATGATTAGAAGGAGGCAGGGGGGAAAAGGCCCTTTGACCCCTATTTTATGCATTTCAGTCAGAGGTTCTCTTATCCCTCCCGTGGTTTCCTGTCATCCTTGCCCCCTTCCTTTTTGAATGCCTCCCTTATACATCCAGGACCAGAAGTGAACTGAGGCCAGTACTAGGACTTGGTTTAATTTGACAGATAGGCAGAAAAATACTAGATGCAGTAAAAATAAGCTGGCTTGCATTTCTGGTCCTCAGCATTTGATATAGTTGAAACATCTGTGGTTTTTGGTAGTGGTTGTTAATTCTTGTAATTAGCTTGTACCTTATAGATATTGCTCTTGGTCATTTGAAAAGAGGCTTTACTGGTCATTCAGGCCTGGAACCTCTTCTGTTCTCCAACTTCCACCACATTCACAACCTGGAAATGTGGATTAGCGTCTCAGGGTTATAAACTGCCAGTTCTCACTCACCCACACTGGATGTGCTCCAGAAAACAGACTCCAGTTTGTGAATTTGAATTTAGAGTCCTGCACTTGTAAGGGGAGCCCCAGACCCAGGCACAATTCCTAAGGTCCGCAGAAAACATGAGGGGAGTACAAATGCTTGTACAGATAAGCTTATAGCCAAAGGCATAAGCGACCTCAGAAAGGAAAAACCATGGCGGCTAATGGTCATTAGAGCTTCCTTGACGTAATTTCAGAGAATGAGGAGAGCCACAATCCCAATTAAATGAAAGCAGGAGAATTTAGCTCTGAGTTGACAGCTCTGCTACGGTGAGTTGGTGACAGGGTGATATTGAAGGTGGGCATGAACTAGGAGAGGGCAACCTGACCCTCCTCTGGCCTTGCCTCTGTCTCGCTGTATATCATTTCATAATCTGGAAAAATAAGACTGAGCTGGCTGGGCTTTCAGATCCCCTGCAGCTCTGATGTTCCAGGCCTTTACCGGGGATAAGGGTGGGTGTGGGGGCCAGAAGAAGGGACTGGAGGAAAGGAGGCTAATGTTGATTCAATTCCCACTCTGCATCCAGCACTGATCTTGGCACAGTGACACCAGGTCCTCACAGCAGCCTCAAGAGCAAGGTAACTATTCTGCAGATGAGAAGAAAAAAAAAGGAGGTTAAGTGACTTACCCCAAGTCACATAGCTGGAATGTGACAGGGCTTTGCCACAATGCATCTGGCACTTACAAACCGTCTCCACCCAATGCTCCAGAATATCTAATTCTTAGAAGTAGCACTCGCCTCCTAAGGAGCTCTGCTCTGGTCTGCACAGCGACCAGGGAAAGGCAGAGCACAGCTGGCGTTGTCAGATTTCTTGGTTTATTTCAACACCATTCTCGGGCTCCTAATTAGGCAGCTCAGGGGTGAAAAGCTAACGTGGATGTAAGTAATGAGCAGGAGACCTTGTGTCACAGGCTGACCCTGGATACAGGACACAGAATGATTCCGTAATTATACCAGCCAGTGTTGATTGAGGGTCTCTTATGTGTCAGGTCTGACGACAACAGCAACAAAAACAACAATAAAAACAGCAGCAACGGCAATAACAATAGCCACAGCAGCAGCAGCAGCTGAGGGCTCACGATGCACCAGGCAGGGCAATGGACTTAGCAGGACATTTGCTAGGAGGGGAGTAAGATGACTCCTCTTTTTTACTGGTCGAGGAGATGGGGTCTCAATGCCTGAGCAATGAAACAAGTACCCCAAGCTCGGACTATCAGGATTGCTATGTTTTGGCTTCTAGATTGTGGGGAAGGTGTTAACTCACCAGGAAAGCTAAGAAGCTGTATTTCCTGAGTGACAAATCAGGGCAAATGGTCTGATGTAACGATTGGTGATGGAGCAGGCTCTTTGAAAAATCCAGGGGCAGTTCCTGTCAACACAGTCACCTACCTCTCAGTGTCCCCTCTGTTCCATGTCCCCCACACCACTCTCCGGCTGCCCAACGCCTTCCCTCACGGGCTCCTCACCCTGGCCTCCCTGTCCCATAGTATCTTGTGCTCCAAAATTATGACGTCTTCCGACATACAACCAACATTCTCAGGCTAAATATTTCCCCATTTTTGCAGGAGGGGAACTGGAATAAGAAGACTGGTGTAATTTATACTTAGTTATGAGTGACTACCGAGCTGCCCATTACTGGCAGGTGACCTCCTTTTAAAGAGAAGCTGGTCATTCACCAGATAGCTCTCCTGGACAGGGTCCTAGCTGCGTGACACTCCAGGCTCTGTGGAGGCAGGCTTGTGAAGAGAGAGATCACCTTCCCCAAGGGGCTATTTCCTGAAGGGAGATAGATGCTTTATCTCCTCTTTCTGATCTCCAGCAGCGTGCAGTGGCACAGGGGGAGCTCTTAGAAAACCCTAGAGGCACAGTACCTATCTTATCGGCATTGTCTCACCTTTTGAGACCCTTTCTTCAGTGAGAAACCATTTTAATAAGGCTGTAATTTCGTTACAAAATTTTATAATTAAATATCCTTAAAAGAAATGAGGTTGCAGGTACCTATCTCTCAATTTATCATAGACTTAATGCCCCAGGTTACACAGTGTTTAATCAAGAATGTATCCCCGTTATAACTCCATGTAGGCCTTAGAGATTGGACGTGCTCTGAATTTATCACGAAGGTTGCTCTCTGTTCTTGAGATGTTATTCTGTTTACCAACTTGAAAAATAAATGGTGTCTTCTTAGTCAGAAATAACAGGCTCTCCCTCATCCCTGCCTTCATCCAAGGCAGTGGGCCTCTCTCATCCTCAGAGGTAAATCCATCCATCAGCTCTCCAAAGAGAAAAGGTTCAGAATTGGCCACTTCTTTTAAGGAGCAAACGTGCTCCCCCTGCTGGCTGAGGGCAGCCAGTACATGGGTGTGCTGCGAAGTCACAACATTCTTCAGACTTCCTTCAAACTACAGTATGAGCACCTACTGTGTGCTAGATGCAGCGCTAAGGGGTATGAAGATGAGAAGGACCAGGTCCCTGTTCTCAAAGAGCTTAGAGTCCGGTCAGAGACACAAAAGGTGCATATATATTATACCTAATACATAAAACAATGTGTTAACATCTGTTAATTGCAGGGTCATGGAGAAGGGAGAAATTACTATGTCCACAGAGATAAAGGAGGCTTCATGGTGGTGATAGCATTTTGCTTGCATTCTGAAAAAGCAGTGGGATTTCAGAAAGTGACAGGGAGAGAAGGTCAATGTATGGAGTCCTAGAAGTTAGGCATGAAAGACACCCAAAGGATCATGTACTTTCATCTCCTCCTTTTATAAGCAAGGAAAAAGGAGCTTGGAGAGACCAAATGCCCCAGATGTAAGAGGCAGAACAGAGACTGGAACCCACATCTTCTCACTCCCACTCCAGGCTCACCAAGAATTCCAGGCTGAGGGAGGAATGAAAGGCGGGGTGGGAAGTGCCAACCATGTCTGGGAAATGGAGAACCGAGTCTGGGTTGCAGCCGTAAGGAATTCAATCCCATTTACTGAGGAAGTGAAATGGTCTGGTTAATTTAATTTCCTAATTAGATGGAAGTTCAGTAGAAAGTCTCCATTGTTAGAAATGTTGTTCTTTAAAAGTTTCCTAAAATTTTTGTTTCACTTTTCTGCCTTTGAAAGTAAAGTAAAGGTAGCAGATCATTCACTGACAATTCCGGAACTTGCAGGATCTGACAATACTTTAGATGTAGAGAGCATACACGCTTATAGATATGGAAACTTGGAGGTTTTTAAAAGATGTTTAGTGGCAATATACTTTCCTGTCATTTGTCTCTTTATCATCAACCATAGTATTTATCAGAATGGGGTAGTTGAACACAGAAAAAATGCGATTAGGTGAGTGTCCTGGCTCACTTTGCTCTGGTTAATCGAGGTTTTGCTAGGTTATTTAGGGTGGTCCCTGCTGATCCCCCTACACAGCTCTGTTCTCACCCTTGCAGGGCTATGCTGGGCAGCAGGGTTTCAGTGAGGAGCCCTGTAGAATTCCTGTGCTTGCTTTGGAAAGGAGCAGGCAGGACATTCCACTGATGATACTGGCTGGCTCATGCCCAAACTCTCCCGCCTGGGAACTCCTAGAAAATATGAGCAGTGGCCTTGTCTAAATGGGGCCTTGTGGAATTTGGCTCTGGCCTGGGTGTGTTAACCAGCCTCCCAGATGGCCCTCAGTGATCCCCACCTCCCGATATTCCAACCTGTGTACCTCCGTCCTATATCACACCAGGATTGATCTGCATAACCACTAAAATACAACATAATTCATAGCATGTCACTTCCTGGTTATGTTACAAAAAGGCATTGCAGCTTTCATCTTGGTGACCCTCTTTCTCTCTCAAATTGCTTGCTCTGGGGGAAGCCAACTGCCATGTCATGAGCATCACTAGGTAGAAGTCCATGGGGCAAGGAACTGAGGCCTCCAGCCAACAGCCATGTGAGTGAGCCTGGGAGCAGAACCTCCACCTGCAGTCAAGCCTTCAGAGGACTGCCACTCTGGCCCACAGCTTGACTGCAACCTTATGCGAGAGCCTGAACCAACTGCCCAGATTCCTGACCCTTAGAAACTGTGTGAGATAATAAATATTTGTTGCTAAAGTTTAGGCTAATTTGTTACTCAACAATAGATAGAGACTTCCCTGGGATGGAGCTCTAAGGCACTGCTCTTTCCCAGAACCCCTTCTGGGTAGCCAGAGGTAGTTTTGACATCATGGAATCTTAAATCCAGAAGGGACCTCGAAGCTTAGCTGTCTAGTTCCCTCCTTTTACAGATGCAAAAATAGAGGCCAGAGGGGAAGAGGCTTTGTGTGGAGCCAAGCTGAGGCTAAAACTCAGTTCTCTTGATTTGAGGTTCCTCCTTTTCATTCCATATTCCCATTCCTGGCACCTAGTCAACTTTCCTGGTCACTGTTTCATTCACCAAATATTTGCTATGTGCTAGGTCTGTGTTAATGTTAATGTTAATGCCCTGGAACATTATAGAGACTCTGGGCATATGTCAAAAGTTATCATTTGAGTAACACATAATTATTATAATAGATATATGTTGAATGAATGAATGAGTGAGAAAGACTGGATTCAATCAGGAGACCCATGTGGTAGTCCTCACTTTGCCACGAATGTCCTGGGTCTTCTTTATCATTCTCTGTAAATGAAGGTTCCGGGCTGGAGTGCAATACAAAGTCTTAGATTAACACATAGAATCTTAGAATTTTAGAACTAGAAAGGATTTTGGCAGGTGAGTGATGCTGAACTTTTTGAGTGATAGCAGATCCCTTTGAAAATCAGAAGAATTTATGGGCTCCTTTAACCACATGCACAAAACACTCTGCATATAAATTTTGGGGAATTCCTAGAACATTTGAAGCCCATCCATGGACTTCCTAGGGATCCGTAGGCCAAGAACCTCTGATCTGATCTAATCTCCTGCTATTTTAGGTGTGAAAACTGAGACCCAGAAAAGGAAAGTAACTTGCCCTACATCACACGGCAATTCAGTAGCAAAGTTCATGCTTGAACCAGGTCTCCTGAAACGTTGTCCCGCTCTCTCTCGCCACAGAGCCCTGACTTACAGGAAGCACACAGGTAACAAGGAAATTCCAGCCTCTGAAACACAGAACCTCAGGAAATCACACACATGCATATATTTATTTTCTGTTAGTATCTCTTGGGGACAGACAGAGTGGCTTAAATGGCCAACTCTGTGTCCAACAATAGGCTAAAATGCATCAGTGGATGCTTCCTAAAATTTGGCGAATGGAAAGCCCTAGAGATGAGACTGACAGCCCCGGGGAGTGTCCAGGATGGAGGAGAGTGGAGGAAAATCTGGTGTTGTAGGTGGGCAGCAGTGGAAGCCCCAGGGACAGTCAGCTTCGCTCTGCTTACCCGCTGGTCCCAGCTGCTCGGGGAAGGGCGGGGGGCTCTTTGGGGCAGACAGTCCATGTTTAGAAGGGACCTGGTTTCTCACTATCACGTAAACAAGCAGCTAAGCATAGTGTCGAAGAGCAGGGCTCTGGTGCCAGCCTGCCTGGTGCAGCGTCACGTTTGGCTGCTTTTAGCCGTGCCGTCTTGTCTACCAGTAACTTCTCTTCCTGATCTGTAAAATGGGGACCATGATTGCTCTTACACCGCAGGATTGTTGTGACGATCAGACGAGTTAGTTTTTGTAAAGTGCTTAGAACAGAGCCTCACGTGTAAGAAGGGCCATATAAATGTGTGATAATTAATGGCATAAAATCCATACTTCTTCAGGCATCAGTTTTCCTCTGCTGGGTCCTTCAGAACAGAGGCCACTAAACTTAAAAAAATGTTACATTTTAAAAATCAACCTTGTTGAAGTACAAATTGTCTACAATAACATATACCTGTTGTAAGTGTACATTTAGATGGATTTCTATATTGTGCATCTACCACCATGATCAGGATATAGAACATTTCAATCACCCCCAAAGCTTCCTTAACTCTCATCTTAGTCAACTCCCTTTTCCCCTAGCCCCAGATCACTATGATCTTTGCCACCAAAGGTTATGACGGCACATTTCTAACAGTAAGCTGGTGTTGAGCTGCCAAAATGTATTTATGTCTCCCAATATACGGATGCATTTACTTATATATTATATATGTCCTGCTGTCAATCTGTATCATACACACTAGAAAAGCTTATTTTCTGTTTTATTTTTAGATTTTAAAAATGAGAGAAATTATTACGGAAATGGACAAAATACGAATGATTGGTGAATCTGAGTAAAGGGGATATGACAGTTTATTTATACAGTTCTTGAAATTGTTCTGTAAATTCAACATTATATCAAATTAAAAAGTGACAACAAATAAACTAAACATATGTAGCAGTAGACAGAGCTACTGTTGGGTCCTCAGAGCACTGCCCTTTCTCAGAACCCCCTGGAGGGTTCACTAAGCCTGCAAAGTCCCAGGCCTCACACAGCTGGAAGGGGAAGCTCCAAGGGGAGACCTTGGGCATCTGCCTGGCACCTAGTGAGGGAGCCAGGGCTCCTCAGGGCCATGGGGCCTTTGGCAGGAGAGAGCCTCTCCAGCTGGCTGAGGTCACATTGGTCTTTGGGGTAAAATGGGCCAAGTTTGAATCTGGGGGGGCAAAGAGTTGGCTCAAGTCGGCAGAGCTGATGTGCTTGTGAAAATGCTTGTATCCATAAGTCACTGTATATGTATGAGGGCTCAAAGCATCTACATCCTTTAGGAATGAGGCAGCTGAAAAGTGAATAAACATAAATATGATATCAATATAATATAAAGCATCAGCTAATTATTAGACTACCTGTGATGCTACTACTATTACTACTAATACAAATACTACCATTACTACTACTATTACTGCTGCTACTGTTACTAGCTAGAATGACCAACCATCCTGGTTTGCCTGAGACTGTCCCAGTGTTAGCACTGAAAGCCCTGTATCCCAGGAAACCCCTCAGTTCTGGGTAAACTGAGATGGCTGGTCACCTGAGAGCCTATTACTAGTTTTCTGATTGCCACAATCCCTTTAACCATCACTGTATTAGTCTGCTCAAGCCACACTAAGGAAATTCCATAGATTGGGTGGCTTAAACAACAGAAATTTATTTTCTATAGTGCTGGAGGCTGGGAAGTCCAAGATCAAGGTTCTGGCTGACTCGGTTTCTGGTGAGAGCTCTCTTCCTGGCTTGCAGATGGCCACCTTGTAGCTGTGTCCTCACCTGGCCTTCCTTCTGTGTGTGCATGGGGAGGAGGGGGCTCTCAGGTGTGTCCTCTTATAAGGACACCAATCCTATCAGGCTGGGGGGGGTCCCACTCTTATGACCTCATTTAACCTTAATTTCTTCTGTAAAGGCCCTAGCTCCAAAAACAGTCACAATGGGGTTAGGGCTTCAACACAGGTGTTTTTGGGGAGACCATCCACCATCCAGTCTGACCATTACCATCACAGCCATAACCATGTAACCAGTCCCTTCCACTCTTGGCTTTGGCTGTACCTGCCCCCTCTTGGGACAGCTCCCCACTCCAGGTATTCCCCTGCCTTTACCCACTTCCTTTGCTGCTCCCGAGGAATGCTCTGTCTTTGAACATGATTTTCCTCCACTGCTTGCCTTGGCCAAGGGAAACCTGGCTTTCATAGGAGCTGGATCTGTAAGCCCAGAAAAGGAATTCCCTAGAACCCTCTCCTACGGCAGCCTATCCCCCTTAAATCACTCCCCAGGCTCCGCCTTCTTGAGATGGTCATGAC
This sequence comes from Balaenoptera acutorostrata, assembly GCF_949987535.1. Taxonomy (NCBI): domain Eukaryota; kingdom Metazoa; phylum Chordata; class Mammalia; order Artiodactyla; family Balaenopteridae; genus Balaenoptera; species Balaenoptera acutorostrata. The sequence goes on along the minus strand of NC_080079.1, from coordinate 30,820,323 downwards.
AATGGCCATCTGAGCAACAGGCAGGCCGCCGGATGCATGAAGGGCTGCATGGGGCCCTCATGAAGGTTAATGAGGCTCAGGCTGCCTGTCCTCTCCTGGAGGTCGCCGTCACCCCGAGTCGTGCCCCCAGAGCCCTGTGCTGGCCTCTTCCTGTCGCCAGGACATCATTAGAAATGTTAATTATTAATTATCGCTAAAAGCTCTTTTTGCTGCTTTGCTGTTCTCCATCACTCTCACTAGCTCTCTTTCCTCCCCTTTCTCTCTGTAACTGGATCCTGGTTCCTGGGTCTCCTGTTTTTTTTTTAAATCCTTTTCCTCTGAGAGCCTCTCACCTGCAGGCTGTGGAATTAGGGTGTCTGGGGCAGGGGGCACCCCGGGAGAGCCCCCTGGACACGTCCTTTTGCTGTATTATTCTGGCCAGAGCACCCACTTCCTTCTTTCAAAGCATTGAGGACTCAAAGACATAGAAACTGGAAAGAACCCAGGCAAGAATTGGGTTCTGATGTTGTGACGTATGTTTAGTGAAGCTAAGAAACTTTCATTCCCTCCACGCTCTCTATACCTTCGGCTCAGGCGCTAAGGCCCAGTTTTCTTGGCACACTGGGAGAGCCACCTAAAGAGATGTAATTTGAAGGAATCCCTGGAAGGCTCACTCCACCAGAAATGTCCCCTGCACCCCGTTATGGGGCCGCACATCTACCCTTGGGCAGGCATCCGGGTGGAGGGGAGAGCACTGGGGGACTCAGGTGGCGGCTCAAGGCCCAGAGCCATCGCCACCTGCTCTGAAAGCTTGGGTCACCTCTTTTCATCTCAAGCCACAAAATTCAGTGAAAAGAATAGAGTTTTGGAGTCAGCAGACTTGGGTTAGAATCCCTGCTCTGCCGTGTACTTGCTGTGTGGCCTTGGATGAGTTAGATGACCTCTCTGACCTCATCATTAAAACATGGCAATGTTCTCTCTCTCACTGGGTTATTGGGGAATTTAATGAGATCATGACCTCTAGCTCTGAGCCTGACATACTGAGGGGCTTAATAAATGTTCATGTCTTATGTATAAAAAAGAGATGAAAACTCCTGCCCTTCCTAAGTGACAGAGCTGGGAGGACTGAATTTCTGAGCACTTGCTCTGTGCCAGCCACTATTCTGTATGCTTTATACATAGTAACTCATTTACTCCTCACAACAGCTCCATGATGGGGACACTATTATTATTCTCCTTAGTTATGAAGGAGGTAATTCAGATAAAGAAAAGCTAAATAACTTACCTGAGATCATGCGCTAGTAAGTAGAAAAGCTAAGAAGTTTTTAGGATCATTTAGGGACTAGAAATCTGTTGTCCAATAATGTTGCCATTTGCCAGATACGGTTATTGAGCTCTTGCTATATGGCCAGTCTGAACTGAGATGTACTTTAATTGTAAATTATAACCCCAATTTCAAAGACAATAAGAAAAGAGAGAGACAATGTAAAAGAGTTCATTAATAATTTTTATATTGATTATACGTTAAAATGGTAGAATTTTGGATATACATTGAGTTAAATGAAATGTGTTATTAAAATGAATTTTACACAATTCTTTTTCCTATTTTTAATGTGGCTATTAAAAAATATTTTTTTAGACATCTTTATTGGAGTATAATTGCTTTACAATGATGTGTTAGTTTCTGCTTTATAACAAAGTGAATCAGCTATACATATACATATATCCCCATATCTCCTCCCTCTTGCATCTCCCTCTCACTCTCCCTATCCCACCCCTCTAGGTGGTCACAAAGCACCGAGCTGATCTCCCTGTGCTATGTGGCTGCTTTCTACTAGCAATCTATTTTACATTTGGTAGTATATATAAGTCCGTGCCACTCTCTTATTTCGTCCCAGCTTACCCTTCCCCCTCCCCATGTCCTCAAGTCCATTCTCTACATCTGTGTCTTTATTCCTGTCCTGCTCCTAGATTCTTCAGAACTATATATATATATATATACATATATATATATGTTTTTTTTTTTTTAGATACCAAATATATGTGTTAGCATACAGTATTTGTTTTTCTCTTTCTGACTTACTTCACTCTGTTTGACAGACTCTAGGTCCATCCACCTCACTACAAATAACTCAATTTTGTTTCTTTTTATGGCTGAGTAATATTCCATTGTATATATGTGCCACATCTTCTTTATCCATTCATCTGTCGATGGACACTTAGGTTGCTTCCATGTCCTGGCTATTGTAAATAGAGCTGCAAAGAACATTGTGGTACATGACTCTTTTTGAATTATGGTTTTCTCTGGGTATATGCCCAGTAGTGGGATTGCTGGGTCATATGGTAGTTCTATTTTCAGTTTTTTAAAGGAACCTCCATACTGTTCTCCATAGTGGCTTTATCAATTTACATTCCCACCAACAGTGCAAGAGGGTTCCCTTTTCTCCACACCCTCTCCAACATTTATTGTTTGTAGATTTTTTGATGATGGCCATTCTGACTGGTGTGAGGTGATACCTCATTGTAGTTTTGATTTGTATTTCTCTAATGATTAGTGATGTTGAGCATCCTTTCATGTGTTTGCTGGCAATCTGTATATCTTTGGAGAAATGTCTATTTAGGTCTTCTACCCATTTTTAGATTTGGTTGTTTGTTTTTTTGATATTGAGCTGCATGAGCTGCTTGTAAATTTTGGAGATTAATCCTTTGTCAGTTGCTTCATTTGCAAATATTTTCGCCCATTCTGAGGGTTGTCTTTTGGTCTTGTTTATGGTTTCCTTTGCTGTGCAAAAGCTTTTAAGTTTAATTAAGTCCCATTTGTTTATTTTTGTTTTATTTCTATTTCTGTAGGAGGTGGGTCAAAAGGATCCTGCTGTGATTTATGTCAAAGAGTGTTCTGCCTATGTTTTCCTCTAAGAGTTTGATAGTGTCTGGCCTTACATTTAGGTCTTTAATCCATTTTGAGTTTATTTTTGTGTAAGGTGTTAGGGAGTGTTCTAATTTCATTCTTTTATGTGTAGCTGTCCAGTTTTCCCAGCACCACTTATTGAAGAGGCTGTCTTTTCTCCATTGTATATTCTTGCCTCCTTTATCAAAAATAAGGTGACCATATGCACCTGGGTTTATCTCTGGGCTTTCTATCCTGTTCCATTGATCTATAGTTCTGTTTTTGTGCCAGTACCATACTGTCTAGATTACTGTAGCTTTGTAGTATAGTCTGAAGTCCAGGAACCTGATTCCTGCAGCTCCATTTTTCTTTGTCAAGATTGCTTTGGCTATTCAGGGTCTTTTGTGTTTCCATACAAATTGTGAAATTTTTTGTTCTAGTTCTGTGAAAAATGTCATTGGTGGTTTGATAGGGATTGCATTGAATTTGTAGATTGCTTTGGGTAGTATAGTCATTTTCATAATGTTGATTCTTCCAATCCAAGAACATGGTATATCTCTCCATCTGTTTGTATCATCTTTAATTTCTTTCATCAATGTCTTATAGTTTTCTGCATACAGGTCTTTTGTCTCCTTAGGTAGGTTTATTCCTAGGTATTTTATTCTTTTTGTTGCAGTGGTAAATGGGAGTGTTTCCTTAATTTCTCTTTCAGATTTTTCATCATTAGTATATAGGAATGCAAGAGATTTCTGTGCATTAATTTTGTATCCTGCTACTATACTAAATTCATTGATTAGCTCTAGTAGTTTTCCAGTAGCATCTTTAGGTTTCTCTATGTATAGTATCATGTCATGTGCAAACCGTGACACCTTTACTTCTTTTTTGATCTGTATTCCTTTTATTTCTTTTTCTTCTGTGATTGCTGTGGCTTAAACTTCCAAAACTATGTTGAATAATAGTGGTGAGAGTGGACAACCTTGTCTTGTTCCTGATCTTAGTGGAAATGGTTTCAGTTTTTCACCATTGAGAATGATGTTGGCTGTGGGTTTGTCATATATGGCCTTTATTAAGTTGAGGTAAGTTCCTTCTATGCCTACTTTCTGGAGGGTTTTTATCATAAATGAGTGTTGAATTTTGTCAAAAGCTTTTTCTGCATCTGTTGAGATGATCATATGGTTTTTCTGCTTCAATTTGTTAATATGGTTTATCACATTGATTGATTTGCATATATTGAAGAATCCTTGCATTCCTGGGATAAACCCCACTTGATCATGGTGTATGATCCTTTTAATGTGCTGTTGGATTCTGTTTGCTAGTGTTTTGTTGAGGATTTTTGCATCTACGTTCATCAGTGATATTGGCCTGTAGTTTTCTTTCTTTGTGACATCTTTGTCTGGTTTTGGGTTCAGGGTGATTGTGGCCTCATAGAATGAGTTTGGGAGTGTTCCTCCCTCTGCTATATTTTGGAAGAGTTTGAGAAGGAAAGGTGTTATCTCTTCTCTAAATGTTTGATAGAATTTGCCTGTGAAGACATCTGGTTCTGGGCTTTTGTTTTTTTGGAAGGTTTGTAATCAGAGTCTCAATTTCAGTGCTAGTGAATGGTCTGTTTATATTTTCTACTTCTTCCTGGTTCAGTCTCGGAAGGTTGTGCTTTTCTAAGAATTTGTCCATTTCTTCCAGGTTATTCATTTTATTGGCATATAGTTGCTTGTAGTAATCTCTCATGATCCTTTGTATTTCTGCAGTGTCAATTGTTACTTCTCCTTTTTCATTTCTAATTCTATTGATTTGAATCTTCTCCCTTTTTTTCTTGATTAGTCAGGCTAATGGTTTATCAATTTTATTTATCTTCTCAAAGAACCAGCTTTTAGTTTTATTGATCTTTGCTATTGTTTCTGTCATTTCTTTTTCATTTCTTTCTGATCTGATCTTTATGATTTTTTTCCTTCTGCTAATGTTGGGGTTTTTTTGTTCTTCTTTCTCTATTGTTTTAGGTGTAAGTTTAGGTAGTTTATTTGAGATGTTTCTTGTTTCTAGAGGTATGATTGTTTTGCTATAAACTTCCCTCTTAGAACTGCTTTTGCTGCATCACATACGTTTTGTGTTGTCGTGTTTTCATTGTCATTTGTCTCTAGGTATTTTTTGATTTTCTCTTTGATTTCTTCAGTGATCTTTTGGTTATTAAGTAGTGTATTTTGAGCCTCCATGTGTTTGTATTTTTTACAGATTTTTTCCTGCAACTGATATCTAGTCTCATAGCGTGTGGCTGGAAAAGATACTTGATACGATTTCAATTTTCTTAAATTTACCAAGGCTTGATTTGTGACCCAACATATGATCTATCCTGGAGAATGTTCCATGAGCACCTGAGAAGAAAGCTTATTCTGTTGTGTTTGGATGGAATGTCCTATAAATATCAATTAAGTCCATCTTGTTTAGTGTATTGTTTAAAGCTTGTCTTTCCTTATTTATTTTCATTTTGGATGATCTGTCCATTGGTGAAAGTGGGGTGTTAAAGTCCCTACTATGAATGTGTTACTGTCGATTTCCCCTTTTACGGCTGTTAGCATTTGCCTTATATATTGAGGTGCTCCTATGTTGGGTGTATAAATATTTACAATTGTTATATCTTCCTATTGGATTGACCCCTTGATCATTATGTAGTGTCCTTCTTTGTCTCTTGTAATAGTCTTTATTTTAAAGTCTATTTTGTCTGATATGAGAATTGCTACTCCAGCTTTCTTCTGATTTCCATTTGCATGGAATATCATTTTCCAACCCCTCACTTTCAGTCTGTATGTGCCCCTAGGTCTGAAGTGGGTTTCTTGTAGACAGCGTATATATGGGTCTTGTTTTTGTATCCATTCAGCCAGTCTATGTCTTTTGGTTGGAGCATTTAACCCATTTACATTTAAGGTAATTATCGATATGTATGTTCCTATTATCATTTTCTTAATTGTTTTGGGTTTGTTATTGTGGGTCTTTTCCTTCTCTTGTGTTTCCTGCCTAGAGAAGTTTCTTTAGCATTTGTTGTAAAGCTGGTTTGGTGGTGCTGAATTCTCTTAGCTTTTGCTTGTCTGTAAAGGTTTTAATTTCTCCATTGAATCTGAATGAGATCCTTGCTGGGTAGAATAATCTTGGTTGTAGGTTTTTCCCTTTCATCACTTTAATATGTCCTGCCATTCCCTTCTGGCTTGCAGAGTTTGTGCTGAAAGATCAGCTGTTAACCTTATGGGGATTCCCTTGTATGTTATTTGTTGTTTTTCCCTTGCTGCTTTTAATATTTTTTCTTTGTATTTAATTTTTGATAGCTTGATTAATATGTGTCTTGGCATGTTTCTCCTTGGATTTGTCCTGCATGGGACTCTCTGTGCTTCCTGGACTTGATTATTTTCTTTCCCATATTAAGGAAGTTTTCAACTATAATCTCTTCAAATATTTTCTCAGTCCCTTTCTTTTTCTCTTCTTCTTCTGGGACTGCTATATTTTGAATGTTGGTGCATTTATTGTTGTCCCAGAGGTCTCTGAGACCGTCCTCAATTCTTTTCATTCTTTTTTCTTTATTCAGCTCTACAGTAGTTATTTCCACTATTTTATCTTCCAGGTCACTTATCCGTTCTTCTGCCTCAGTTATTCTGCTATTGATTCCTTGTAGACAATTTTTAATTTCATTTATTGTGTTGTTCATCATTGTTTGTTTGCTCTCTAGTTCTTCTAGGTCCTTGTTAAATGTTTCTTGTATTTTCTCTTCTATTTCCAAGATTTTGGGTCATCTTTACTATCATTACTCTGAATTCTTTTTCAGGTAGACTGCCTATTTCCTCTTCATTTGTTCGGTCTGGTGGGTTTTTACCTTGCTCCTTCACCTGCTGTGTGTTTCTCTGTCTTCTCTTTTTGCTTAACTTACTGTGTTTGGGGTCTCCTTTTCTCAGGCTGCAGGTTCGTAGTTCCAGTTGTTTTTGGTGTCTGCCCCCAGTGGCTAAGGTTGGTTCAGTGGGTTGTGTAGGCTTCTTGGTGGAGGGGACTGGTGCCTGTGTTGTGGTGGATGAGGCTGGATCTTGTCTTTCTGGTGGGCAGGACCATGTCTGGTGGTGTGTTTTGGGGTGTCTGTGACCTTATTATGATTTTAGGCAGCTTCTCTGCTAATGGGTCGGGTTGTGTTCCTGTCTTGCTAGTTGTTTGGCATAGGGTGTCTAGCACTGTAGCTTGCTGGTCGTTGAGTGGAGCTGGGTCTTAACGTTGAGATGGAGATCTCTGGGAGAGCTTTCGCCATTTGATATTACATGGAGCCAGGAGGTCTCTGGTGGACCAATGTCCTGGACTTGGCTCTCCCACCTCAGAGGCACAGGCCTGACACCCGGCTGGAGCACCAAGACACTGTCAACCACACTACTCAGGAGAAAAGGGAGAAAAAAAGAAAGAAAGAAAAGAAATGATAAAATAAAATAAAATAAAGTAATTAAAATAAAAAATAAAAAATAATTATTAAAAATAAAAAAATTAAAAGTAATTAAAAATAGAAAGAAAGAAGAGAGCAACCAAACCAAAGAATAAATCCAACAATGATAACAAGCGCTAAAAACTATACTAAAAACAAACAAACAAAGAAACAAAAGAAATGGACAGACAGAACCCTAGGACAAATGGTAAAAGCAAAGCTATACAGGCAAAATCACACAAAGAAGCATACACATACACACTCACAAAAAGAGAAGAAGGAAAAAGAAAAAAAAATCTATATATATAAAAAAAAAAAGAGGAAGAGAGCAACCAAATCAATAAAGAAATCTACCAATGATGATAAACTCTAAATACTAAACTAAGATAAACATAAAACCAGAAACAAATTAGATGCAGAAAGCAAACCCTAAGTCTACACTTGCTCCCAAAGTCCACCGCCTCAATTTTGGGATGATTCATTGTCTATTCAGGCATTCCAGAGATGCAGCGAACATCAAGTTGATTGTGGAGGTTTAATCCGCTGCTCCTGAGGCAACTGGGAGAGATTTCCCTTTCTCTTCTTTGTTTGCACAGCTCCAGGGGTTCAGCTTTGGATTTGGCCCTGCCTCTGTGTGTAGGTTGCCTAAGGGCGTCTGTTCCCACCCAGAGAGGATGGGGTTAAATTAGCAGCTGATTAGGGGGCTCTGGCTCACTCAGGCCGGGGGGAGGGAGGGGTACGGAATTTGGGGTGAGCCTGCGGCGGCAGAGGCCAGCGTGACGTTGCAACAGCCTGAGGCGCACCGTGTGTTCTCCCGGGGAAGTTGTCCCTGGATCACGGGACCCCGGCAGTGGCGGGCTGCACAGGCTCCTGGGGGGGGAAGTGTGGATAGTGACCTGTGCTTGCACACAGGCTTCTTGGTGGCTCCAGCAGCAGCCTTAGCATTTCATGCCCGTCTCTGGGGTCCGCGGTGATAGCCACGGCTCATGCCCGTCTCTGGAACTCTTTTAGGCAGTGCTCTGAATCCCCTCTCCTCACGCACCCCAAAACAATGGTCTCTTGCCTCTTCAGCAGCTCCAGACGTTTTCCCTGACTCCCTCCCAGCTAATTGTGGTGCACTAGCCCCCTTCAGGCTGTGTTCACGCAGCCAACCCCAGTCCTCTCCCTGGGGTCTGACCTCCGAAGCCCGAGCCTCAGCTCCCAGCCCCCGCCCGTCCCGGAAGGTGAGCAGACAAGCCTCTCGGGCTGGTGAGTGCTGGTCGGCACCGATCCTCTGTGAGGGAATCTCTCCGCTTGCCCTCTGCACCCCTGTTGCTGCGCTCTCCTCCGTGGCTCCGAAGCTTCCCTCCAACCCCCTCCCCGCCCAGCCCCTGTCCCCACCAGTGAAGGGGCTTCCTAGTGTGTGGAAACTTTTCCTCCTTCACAGCTCCCTCCCAGAGGTGCAGGTCCTGTCCCTAATCTTTTGTCTCTGTTTTTCCTTTTTTCTTTTGCCCTACCCAGGTATGTGGGGAGTTTCTTGCCTTTTGGGAAGTCTGAGGTCTTCTGCCAGTGTTCAGTAGGTGTTCTGTAGGAGTTGTTCCACATGTAGATGTATTTCTGATGTATTTGTGGGGAGGAAGGTGATCTCCACGTCTTACTCTTCTGCCATCTTGAATGTCTCCTCTAGAAAAATTTAAATGCCATAGTGGCTCACATTATTTTTCTCCTGAACTGTGTGGCCTAGGACCCCTGCTCATAACCACCTACTATGTGTCTCCAGTGAGTATGTGAAATACTGAAGTGCTAGGTTCTGACATGATAGAAAAATCACCACCCACTCCTCAGTGAAGGTTCATAGGGTTTTGCCAATATCAGGAGTCCCCTTATTAAGGCGTAGACACCTCTGAGAGAAGGGGTGCTCCAAGCCTTCCCCAGGGCAGTCCAGGAGTGGCCTAGCAGAGACGGAGTCTTTGACCTTGAGTCTTTACCCGCCTCCCTGCCACCCAAACTGGAGGGAGGAGTGAAAGGAAAGAGAGCTCGTCCAAGACCAGTTTTTCTTCTCAGTTCTCAGTTCTCCCAGGGTGTGGTGGGGACTCACACCTAGTTCCATGCCATCCCAACCAGCTGCTTAGACCCCAGCGGGGGGAGAGGGAGGGAGGCAGGCTCGGCCAGTGCTGCTCTGCTCGGGGTCACTGTTGACCTGCTCTGCCTGTGGGTGCTCTGGTGGGTCCTTGTGTGCATACCTCTGATGACAGGGAGCCCAGGGCCCCTGTCTGCCCACCAGTGGAAACTTTTGTTTTATAGAAAATTCTTTTTATTGATCCTCCCTTTACATGATGCTTCAATTCCATAAATAACTCCTGGTTCTATTTTCTGGAACTGTGCTTCTCAATATTCCAGAGAACGTGGCATGGAGCTCAGTGTCCCCCAAGATACACAGAATCAAAATCTCCAAGGGGTAGGACTTAGGAATTTGCATCTCTCTCTGTTTCTTTCCCTCTTCCCCTTTTTCTCTCTCTCCCTCTCTTTCTACCCCATCTTCTGCTCCCTCTCTCTTCTCCCTCTCTGTCTCTCTCCCTCTCCCTCTTACACACACACACACACACATACACACACACGCACAGTGCCATAAGAACCAGGCCCGCAAGCAGGGGCTCTCAGCTTGGTGTCACAGTGTCCAACCGTGTGATCCGTTGTGACATATGCTGCTAGTAATTTTTCCTAAAAATAAAGTGGCAAAATTTGCAAATTATTGACTTCTTAAATTAATTGTGCAGATTCAAGATTACTCCTGTAATAGTGTCGCCTTTACTCGCTTTCTGGATATTTTCTTGATTAGAGGAGAAGAATGTGGTGTTAACGGCCGCTCACACGAATCCTAGGACAGTGAGGAACCATTATTAGTTTCATTTTACAAATGAGGAAACTGAGAGGAGAGGTTAGGTCATGTGCTTGAGGTCACCCAGCTGACAAACAAACCAACCAGAACAAGATCTTGAACAGGTAGGTAGGTCTGTCTATCTCAGTAGTCTCTAACTGTCCCATGATTATTGGAGACAGCTGGGAAGACTTGTAGAATCCTTGTCCAGGAGCCCAAACAGGGGGATCCTGCCACTTCTCCATGAGAAGTCCCCAGAATCGTAGAAGATGGGGAAAAAGGCAAAGCGAAGGAACAGGTTATTCCTGTTGGGACTCTGTCCCAGATCCCCATTGCGGGTGCCAGTGAACCATGCTGGACCTTGGAGAGAACTTGTTTCCCTCAGTGAGGACACCCTAGAACCAAAGCCAGCTGAAAGGCCCACTCTGCTGACTTGCATGCCAAAATGCTACCCAATTCTTGGCTTTTAACATTTCAGCTCAAGGAAAGGCCATACTTGCTGGCTAGAAGTAGACAAGGCCTGAGAGACCACGAGCATCTTTGCACACCGTGAATTTATTTATTCCCCACCCCGCTCAGGCTCTACCCCTAGCAGGATGCCCCAGTCAGCACACCCTCAGACCTGATGGTCTGCCGAACACACTCTTTCCTGGGAATTGAGGAAGCAGGAAGAGAAGCTAAGACATTTTCTTGACCACTAGACTCCTGCTGGAGGCCGACAAGTCACCACAACTAACAGATTTCGATTGTTGTGACAATGACAAGTTATTGTAAGTTCTTTACTTTCCTGCAAGAATTGGGGGAGGGTGTGGTGTCTAAAAATGAGGATCTGCCATGGGAGTGTGTTGGGTATGTGAACTTTATCTGTCCCGTGGGTCCCAGCAGATAAACACTGTTGGGGATGGCTGGTCTAGAGGTGCCCACTGAGGACGTCCACAGCTTCCACGTGACAACCTGTCCGTGTTGGAAGCAGCACTCACATGCCCCTTGGTTTGCCCCTTCTCCTGGACCAACCTTTTCCAGTTCCCTCAAGCCTTCTTGGTGGACATGACTTTCAGCTCCTGCAGCATCTGTCTGCCATTCTCAGGAAGTGCCCCAATTTCTCAGTGTCCTTCTTACCCTATAATGTCCAGGGCTGACTGTTGTGCTCCAGAGAGGACTGACCAGTTCTCAGCACATTAAGGTCATGTTATGATTTAGACCAGAGACACTCTACTTCCCTTGATGTACCCAAGATTGTGTTCACTTTGTGGATCATGTATCAACCGCATAACACAGTTGGACCAGGCTGAGCTAGTGGCCAATTTACAGAACAACAAACAAATAGGGCATTTTCTCATGGATTGCTGCCAAACCAGGTCTACCCCATCCGGTACTCGTGCAATTAATTTTTAACCTAAATGCAGGACTTTGCATTTCTCTCTTCTCATTCCATCATGTTGGTTTCAGCCCTGTGTTCCTTCCTGTTGAGGTCATTTCTTATTTCCACTCTGACATCTGTAGTGGTAACTAGTTGAGGTCATTTCTTATTTCCATTCTGTCATCTGTAGTGGTAACTATGCTTCCCAGCTTTGTGTCTGCTGCAAACTTGATTAGAACACCTGGTATATTGTCTTTTGAGTCACAGGTAACAATGCCAATGAGGTCAGCGCCAAGGACAGAGCTCTGTGGCATGCCACTAGAGACCTCCGTGGGGTTGACACAGAAAAACTAATCAACATTCTTGACTGCGGTTGCTCATCCAGCTATGACTCCACTTCCTGTCCTCTGACCCAGTTCTCATTTCCCCATCACATCCTCAAGGGCACCAGGTAAAGCATTTGTCAAATGCCACGCTGAAATCAAGATGCATTGGGTTCATATCACTGCCTTGATCTGCTCTGAGAACAAGTCGAATTACTGCTGACATGTGATGGACGAGATATTTACCTGTCTGGGGGGTGGAAAAGAAAAATAAGTGTATAAATGATTGAGAATATGAGGATTCACTGTGGAAAATTTAGGGAAGCCCCTTTAAAGTTGAAGCGTTAGTACATTAACCTCTCCCACTAGCAAGTATCATCTTGCTCCTGCAAATGTTCATATTGTTTTGTTATAATGGTCTATCCCATATGGTAATTATTGCATGTATTTTTATCTCCCCCATGAACCTCTGAATTTTTTCTTCTTTTTTTCTTTTGCTCAAGTCATTTTTATATTTCTTGTCACCAAATGTGTTCAAAAGTACATATCTTGGGGGCTTCCCTGGTGGCGCAGTGGTTAAGAATCTGCCTGCCAATGTAGGGGACACGGGTTCGAGCCCTGGTCCAGGAAGATCCCACATGCCTTGGAGCAACTAAGCCTGTGTGCTACAACTACTGAGACTGCCCTCTAGAGCCTGCGAGCCACAACTATTGAGCCCATATGCCACAACTAGAGCCCGTGCTCCACAACAAGAGAAGCCACCGCAATGAGAAGCCTGCACACCGCAAAGAAGAGTAGCCCCCACTCGCCAAAACTAGAGGAGGCCCGTGCGCAGCAACGAAGACCCAACGCAGCCAAAAATTAAAAAGATAAAATTAAAATAAATAAATAAATAAATAAATAAAATAGTTTAAAAAAAAAAAAGTACATACCTTAGAACTTCCCTGGGGGTTCAGTGGTTAAGACCCCACGCTCCCAATGCAGGGGGACCAGGTTCGATCCCTGGTCAGGCAACTAGATCCCACATGCATGCCACAACTGAGTTCCTATGCCGCAACTAAGGAGGCGGTGAGCTGCAACTAAGGAGCCCGTGAGCTGCAACTAAGGATCCCACGAGCCACAACTAAGGAGCCTGCCTGCTGCAACTAAGACTCAGTGCAACCAAATAAATAAATTAAATAAATAAATATTTTTAAAAAGTACACACTTTAAGTCAGGGTCTGTGCCTTAATCATTGAATAAGAATGTATGAAAAGCACCCAGCCCAGAGCTCCGCCCAATGTAGGTACCCAAAACATATGAGTTCCCTTTGTGTGTCCACAGCACATAGCTCAGGGCCTTACACTCAGTAAGTGCTCAATAAATGTGTGAATGGATGCATATGCCTGAATGGCTGTCTCATATCTCCCTGGCATTCAGACTGACATAGTGACAGACTAATCAGTGCATGTCTGATTCATATCCAACAAACCAACTTGACAAGAGACTGATTGTTAAACAGAATGCAGCATATATATTTACTCTGCGAACTACTGTCTGACCCCACCTGGAGGGAAGAGGTACATGCATGGCTGGAGAATGTTGACCAAATAGGGGGTGGGACAGGGGACCCCAGAGGGGGCAGGGGCAAGGACAGAGGATGAGCTCAAACAGCATCTGTGAGAGAGGCCAGGGCTCCATGAGAAGTAAAGCTCAGTTGGTCATCAGGTTTAAGGGGCAGGCATGGGGCTTGGCATGGGAGATAAGCCAAGAGGGCAAGTACCAAGTAAGCGCTAGAAAAATCAAGGAGCAAAAGTGGGCATGCTCTGAGAGGGTCCAGGGCTTTTGGCAAATGGGCCTGGTAAGCCCAGAGCTTGCTGTGACTGGGGCCAGCTGGGGTGGTTTGGCCTGGCTGAAAGACCCAGATCTGGGTAGGCTATTATGACAGCTAAGTGTATCGACATACACAGTTTTTCCTGTTCCATACTGGAGAAACACTAGTATATATACACTATCCAAATGCTCCTTTTAAGCTTCCTTTGTTAACCAAACAACCTGTCATTATAAAAATGCTTGCTTCATATTCTAAGGATCCCTTATATGGCCAGGATGGGCTTTGCAATCAGGCAGTCCTGGGTTCAAATGCCAGCTCTGCCACCTGTGATCTTGAGTAAGCCATTCATTCAGCTTTTCTAAGCCTCAGTTTCCACATCTGCAAACTGGGAATAATAATAATGTCTACCTTATGGCACTGTTGGGAAATTAGATTTAACATATCTAAAATGCCTAGCAGGTACTTGTAGTAAACTCTAGCTATCAGTACTAACTGTGTGACATTGGGCAAAAGTCGCTTAACTCCTCTGAGCCTCATTTTCATCATGAACATAATAGTTGTAAGAACTGTGAGGGTGTGGAATGGAAAATATTTTTAAAAGTGGGATGTACTCGATAAATGTAAAAATTCTTATTTCTTACAGGTTGCTTAGAAAGCTTAGGAAAATCTCCTTCTTCTTTAAACCCACCAAACCAAGGATGTGCCGTGAGTCAGGGACACAGGGACAGTCTTCAGAGGGGACTGTGACGGCTTCAAAACTGTTTGCAAAATGTGAGTAACATCAGACAACATATCCTTCTGGAGAGAGAGCCCATAGCTTTAATTATATTTTCTTTTTTTTTTTTTTTTTTAAAAACATCTTTATTGAAGTATAATTGCCTTACAATAGTGTGTTAGCTTCTGCTTTATAACAAAGTGAATCAGTTATACACATACAATATGTTCCCATTTCTCTTCCCTCTTGCATCTCCCTCCCTCCCACCCTCCCCATCCCGCCCCTCTAGGTGGTCACAAAGCACCGAGCTGATCTCCCTGTGCTATGCGGCTGCTTCCCACTAGTTATCTATTTTACATTTGGTAGTGTATATATGTCCATGACACTCTCTTACCCTGTCCATAGTCCCCAAAAGGTTAAGAAATGCTGCCCTGGAGTCATGAAACTTTAGGAAAACTATAGTTTCCCAATATTGCTGTTAACTCCGGATGTGTGGAGTTCCTTACAGTGTGGAGAGAGAATAGAGTCAACACTGTGGACATCTGGAACAATTCTAGATATGGGTCCATTTCCCTTGTATCTTTCTCCAGCACCCAGGAATCCAAGGTCCTACCCTGCCAGACCCTGCTTGTTTTGATAAGCACTGCACATGAGTCTGAGCTAGCTATTCATTCCATCTAAATAGTCCTGCCCATTTGCAAAGGCCTCTCATGCCGTTCCCAGAGTAATTCCAAACAAGCCTGTGAGCTCATTTAGAATTATGACCCCCATTTTGTCACTGGTGAAAAGGGTTCAGAGATGCTCAGGGCAGTGGCCAACAGAGTAGATGTGCAGAGTGAAATTAGCCCTGTGGGCAGTCAGGACAAGAGGCAGAGGATCTGAGTTATGCACCAGGTTCTGCCTCTATGTGGCTGATGGAACAGGCCAGTTCAAGGGCTCTGTTTGGCCACTACAGAGGCTTGGTGAAGAAACAGAGGGCAGTGGAGGTTAAGCCCCCTGTCAGATGATATAGCTGGTCCTGGCCACCTCACTGAAGTTGGGTTTTGGTCCAATATCAGCAACTCTTGTGAGGAGGTGCCATTCTCTCTTCTCCTTTTCATTTCTCCCAGAGGCCATCACACTTGGCGTTGCTCCCCAGACCTGAGGAGCCTTGGGGAGGACGCTTAGGCCAGCTTCACTCTGGGCATTGGGACAAGCCCCCTCTCTTGCCCTCTCACCCATCCTTTGGCTTGTATCCAATAGGGGCTTCATGTTCTCAGTCCTGAGTTTGAATGTTGAAGGGAATAAACGGTCTCCTTTGGTACAAGGAAAGAGTGTCCCTGCACAGTCCAGCCTACTGGGATATGAGTTCAAAGCCCCACCTAATCATGGCAATAACAGCTAACACCTATGTAGTGCGGTGCCAACTATTAAATGCAATTAATTCTCCCAGCAACCTAGCAAATAAATCCTATTATAATCCCTTTCTCAGAGACAAGGAAATTGAGGCATGAGGAGGGGAAGCAAATGATCTGCCTGAGGTCACACAGCTAGTAAGTCTTGGTGCCAGGATTCAAATCTAGTAAGTCTGGCTCCATAATCCATGCACTTAACCACTGTACCATATTCTCCAAGAGGAGAGCACCATTCCCCTGGCCCTGTCTCACTTGTGCATCTATCCATGCCTGGGTCATTGCTGGGAGGAGGCATGCCTGGGCCAAGGCAGAATTTATGAATCCCTGGTTCGAGTGTGTCATATCTGGCCTCAGTTTCCTCACTTGTAAAGTGGGGACTGTTCATGCCCTACTCTCTTACAGAATTATAGTGTGCATCAAATGATCCCGGGTGCAAAGGCTTTACAAACACTGAGCATTGCCCAATAAAAGGCATCGCCATTAGCATTATTGGTTGAGTGGCTCTAAGCGTCCCGGCTGCCTGGGGTGATGTGCAGCCTATGATTCTGCTGGAGCTGGTGACTAGAGACTTCTCCACCTGCTCCTCTAAGGCCCAGCCTCCTCCTCCCACAACCCCGTTTTCCCTCAGAGGAAATCAGAGGAGGTATTTTGTCCTCTAGCTCAGAACTCAACCCAAATCCCAGGAGGAGACGATGTACCAAGACACTGACTTGTTTTGCCAGTGCTTTTGCCCAGGTGCCCTGGCCAGCTCCCAGCGCTGGCCATGAACCATCGCCAACCTCTACCAGCCCACTTGCTGCAGCTTTACCCTCTTTGTTCTCATTTGCCCTCTACCCCATCCTGCCACATAACACTGTGGGTCATAAATAGGTGTTGTGTTCCACTTCTGAGAAGACCAAACTCCAGGTCCCAGGACATGCAGTACAGGGAAAAGGTGTGGAGAAGAAAGAAGGATGGGTGGTCTATGTCACATCATGTTTCTATTGTCCCTTCTTGCCCATTTCCCACTATTTACAGCAATCGATTCAGTTGAGCATCTGCCTGTTTGGCCAACAATTCTAACGGCAAATGAAGGAAGAAGGCCCACCCTATCCCCTTTCTCTCACTCTGAGCTGGTAGGCTTCTAGAGGGAGAAGCTGTTCTTGGTTGGTTGAGGTTTAAAGGATGGAGAGAGGAAGTAGTTTCAGCAAAGAAGCTGGTGTGGAAGAGAGAGGAAGCTGATGACCGGCAGTAGCTCTAGGAGTCAGGCTGGCTCAGAGCGGGGGAGGTGAGTGGTGGGATTGCCTGGCCCACTGTTCGCTGGATGGGGTCCAAGCTGCAGAGAGATGTGGGGTGTCCAGGGGGTACAAAGGAAGACCGGTGGGGGCGGGAGGGGCTGCCCTGATGCAAAGACAGATCTGGAAATGGGACTGTATTGGGTGGGTGTCCCATGAGCTCCTTGTCTTACAGTTGGGGAAAGTGAGGCCCAAATAGATGAAATGGCTTGACAGGGTTGCATGAGCAGTGGCAGAGCTAAAACTACAACTGGGTTTCAAGTCAGACCTGGAAGTAGCTCCCAGTTCTGATGCTTATTAATTGTGTGACCTTGGGCACCTTACTTAACCCTCTGAGCCTCAATTTTCCCATCAGTAAAGTGGGGATGGTAATGTTGACCTTGCAGGGTTGCTCTGAGGCCTAAATGAGATAATCCAGCTGGCACGCCATCCTTGTCCTTTCCACTGCACACACTGATCTTCCAGGCTGGGCAACCTTGCCATTTGAGGGATCCAGAGGCTTAAAATATTAATAATCTGCGTCATTTTGAGGTTGAATTTTGGTGAGTATTTGGGTAGCAGATGCAACAAAGAACACAGATGAGTCAGAGAAGTAACAGGGAAATGTGGACCTTCCCATTCGCTGGTGGCACTTTCCTCCTCCCCTTTTGCTGCTTCTCTCTGGCTACCACCTTGATGACGTTCCTTCCTGCATCTCCTCCTATGACCACTCTTAATTAGGCATTAAAAAATATACTCATCATCATTTTGTTTTTAATGAATAATACATTATGCTTGATTTTAAAATCACAGCTCTCTCTTTGTCAATTTATTCAATACTCATTCATTCAATAAGCATTTATTGAGCATCTATTATGTGCCAGTCACTGTGCCAGGAGTTGGGGGTACAGCAGTGAAAAAAGTAGTTTAAATTTCCTGCTCATATAGAACTTATTTATGGAGGGGTTGATTGCCCACCTCCACCCACCCGGCTCACTTAATATATTTAGTTTCTATTTTTACCACTTTTCTTCCTTGGCTGATATGTTTTTGTGAATCAGTGGGCTGCCATATAGAACAGTCCCCTCCATGACTGAAATCCATTACCTGGTATAGTCAGACTTGGTTATAAATCAACATATAAAGGAAAACAGAATAAGCGGCAAAGCAAATAACACCTCCTCCCCAGGTCCCAAGGCCCACCATGTGGACTTCCAGGACTTGAAGGCCATTTCAGTTCAGCTAAATGAGCTGTCCACACAGCCCTCTCTTCTGTTGTTCTGCAGAGTCAGTGGGAGCAGGCTTGGTGTGCTCCAGGGTAACACAGTGCTGGGTATACAGTAGGGGCTCAGAAAGATTTGCTGAAGAAATGTGGGTAGATGGGTAAACGGGTGAGGGTGGGACCAGGTACTCTAGGCATCTGCTTTGGTGCGGGGTGTCTGGCAGTGGCAGGGCTGGACCAGACCTAATCCTTCACACGGGGGGATGGAGCATGAGCCCTTTTCTTCTTGCTGAGTCTCTTCCTCCTAGAAACCTAGTTGTTAGCCTTCCCTGAAACTGTTGAGGTTTACAAAGTCCTGGGGAGTGTCTGTGAGTGAGGGAAGGTCCTGCCTACCTAGAGATGCTCTTCTTAAGAGCAAAGACAGAACAAGGGAAAGGCAGGCTGTCTGTTGCTTGCACAGTAAGTGCCTATAACCTGCTCAGGGAGACGAACTGGGGCCTTATCCCTCTGAGCAGGAGATTAAAGGCCTGAACTTGTGATTGCTGCTCGGCAGGGAACCTCTGCCATTCACCAACAGGGAGCCTTGAGAGCACAGAGAGCACAGCTGCCGATGGAGAAAGTCAGCGTGGGGGACCGCCAGTGGCAGGCTGTTGAAAACAAATGGGGCAAAGCAACAATTCTGATGCTATCGATTGGAGCTGATGTTTGCAGAACAGCCGGAAATGACTTACTTGCCCTCAAAAACAATTGGGAAACTGAAGTCAGTGAGTCTAGGACAGACTTTGCTGAACCCTGCCCTTCTCCCCTCCCTCTCAGAAGTACCCACACATCAACCCAAGCACCAGAACAACACGGAAGCCTGGGCCTGGGAGATGGGTTCGGTACCCCCTGCTGCCCCTGCTCGGTCCTCCCCACTCGTATCCTCAGAGGGCCTCCAGTGTTAATGTCTTCTTCAGCCTCCCACCGGGCTGCCTGCTGCCACCACATCTGGCCTCTGATCCCCTCTTGCCACTGTCATCAAGGCTTCTGCTGCGTGTGTGTCGGGATGTGGACAAGCGCCTTCTCGCCTTAGGTTAGCCGAGATAGCACGGGAGCTTTTATTGTTGTCCTTGTCGTTTACTTAAAAGGAACTCCACTAGTAAATTACCAAAACAAATCAGGAAAAGAAAGTACAAAGGCCCAGAAATGGATGAGTTTGCAGAGTAGAAATGGATGAGTTTGCAGAGTAGAAATGGATGAGTTTGCAGAGCAGGGACTCTTCAACTCAAGATCACTCAAGACCAGCTCAGTGAGCAACAGCCTACTTAAAATGTGGGCCTCTTTTTTTTCTTTCCTTTTCTTTTCCTTTTTTCCCTTTCCTTTCTTTCCTTTCCTTTTGTCTCCTCTCTTCTCCTGTCCTTTCCTCTCCTCTATTCCCTTCCCTTCCCGTTTCTTCTTTTTCCTCCCTCCCTCCCTCCCTCCTTTCCTTCCTTCTTTCTTTTTTGTCTCCACCCTGCGTTAGTCTGGGTCTTCCAAGAAGCAGATGTCAAGATGGGATTAAAGGGGCATCAATTCTACTGGGAGAAGCACCTGTGGGAGAGAAAATAGAGAGGGAGATGAAAAAAGGCTGGAAGAAGCAATGCAAGTCTGACCTCGAGTGCAGGGGGAGAAGGTTGGGCAGAAGTGTGTTCGACTGCCCTGCAACCTAGGGAAGTTTCAGCAAGGCTGTCGGGGCATCCTCGAGCCTGGGTTGGCCGTTGGAGGAGTCTGATGTCTCCAGAATGGGCCTGCCATGGCATCTCTGCTGTGCTCTGTCATTGGCTGGGAGCAGCTTGTGGGAAGCAGGGCCTCGGTGTTAACTGGGCAGTGGGCTTCAGAGCCAGATACTTGGAGACTTGGTCAATCCTGCAGCTAGAGGTCTGTTGGGCACATTTTCATGGGCACTGTGACCCTGTCTAGTTTGGCATGCCTGAAGCCAAGTCACAGCCTGATTCTACACTTCAACGGACACTTACTCTTTCTCTAGGCTTCCTCTGCATATCCACATGGCTTACTTCATCTACAGGTTTTCTCTACAAGGCCTTCCCTGGCTATTCCAGCTAGAACTGCAACTTTCTGTCCAGCACCCCCTTGCCTCCTTCCCTGCTTCATTTTTCTCCCTAGCTGTTATCACTATTGAACCTACCATACATTTTTCTCATTGGTTGTGTTTATTGTCTCTTACCCCTACGAGGTTAGGTTTCATGAGGGCAGGGATTTTTGCCTATCTTCTTCAGTGTTGTATCCCTAAAGCCAAAACAATGCCTGGCACTTAATAAATATTTGTTGAATGACTACAAGAATGACTATTGTTCAGAGTAAACTTTGGGCTCAGTTTCTCTAATAGCTGTGGGAAAAGGGTTACCTTCTTTGGAGCCTGAGGTCTTCACATCCCTTTCCAGGCTGGAAAGATAGGCGATATGGTTAAGGGATTACTAGCATGGGGGTTAGCACTGGACAGATTCAGGTACTGGTCCCAGCTCCATCATCTACCAGCTGTGTGACCTTGAGCAAAGCACTTAACCTCTCCGAGCCGTAGCTCCCTCATGGGTGAAATGGGGACAATGACCTACCACTGTTAGGATGGTTTTAAGGTTGCGAAGGTTCTGATTACATCCAAGTCAGGCTTGAAAATGATTTTTCTACTTAAAAGTCAGCACTCACTAATAGTTTGTTAACAAATTATTTCTTTAGTTGAGGGAGGACTTCAGCTCAGCCCACTTCCCCAAGTCCTTTGGGGCTGTTTCCCATGCTCTTTCCTTCTGTCACACCACCCCCACCACCACCAAATAGAGGTAAAGTTTTGGAATTCCTGGGTCTCCATTATACTAATAACTACCATTTCCTATGGGGCAATTACTTTGCATACACTGTTCCATGACTTAAATAATTAGAGCTCTTTGATGACAGGGACCACATATCTGTTCCCTGCTATACCACCCAGGGTCTGGCACTGAGTAGGTCCTCAGTAAATATTTGTTAAATGATAGCCAACTGGAAGGTTGGTATTATCATCCCTATTTTACAAATATGGAGACTGAGGCTTGCCTACAGCCACAGAGCAAGTAAGTGGTAGAGCCAAGACTTAAATCCAGATCTGTCTGATCTCCAAACCTGATAGAGTTTTCAACTCTCTGGTGCTGCCTGAAGAAGATGGTTCTTTTATATAATTCCCAGGGGAAGAGCCCAGGATGCAGGCACAGACTCATGATGGTCTCCAGACTCATTCAGCCCCCTGGTTATAGGAAGTCTCAGGGAATTCCAGTTCAGTGTTGGGGGACAGTATGGCCCCACAAACATCGTTCCTTTAGCCCACTGACTTTTATTGCCAGCACGTTTTTTTCCAGGTTGAATGAATCATCCTTGGCTGGCAAATAGTAGACCTCTCTTCAGTTTTTTTAGCTCCTTCTGAATTCTTGACAATGTTGAGTCATTCCTTGGCAGGACATTGCCAATGTTGTGGCAGTTGGGACTGCTGATGGGGGCCAAATAGCTTAGTTAGCTAACCTATAGGTTTTCCTTCAACACGGTGCAGAGTTTAACCCTGTTCTAGACAGTCTAGAAAGAGTGGTGGCAGTTCTTTAATCTGGCAGAATGCTTTCAAAGTCTCAAGGGTGTGTGGAGGTAGTTGGAAGACAGAGGGGGGTATGTTTACATATTTGCAAATGATGAAGTCTCTTAACAATTCAAGCTGGGTGGTTTGTGCTTGAAATAAGACTCAGGCATGCACACAAATACACAAATACCCTGTGATGAAAAACTTTATTGTACAAACAGCTGTGTTTGCCTGTAAATGATGCAATTAAAATGGTGTCACATATAAGTAGAGTGTGGCATAAGCTAGGGTCAGCTCTTTGAGAATCGGGGAAGAGCTGCTGATGGGGTATGGTGTTTGAGAGGCACCTCAAAGGCTATTCTTTTTTTTTTTTTTTTTTTTTTTTTTTTTAATTGTTTTCTTTTTTTTTTTTTTTTTTTTTTTTAAAGCAAATTTTTTTTTTTTTTAATTTATTTTATTTATGGCTGTGTTGGGTCTTCGTTTCTGTGCGAGGGCTCTCTCCAGTTGTGGCAAGCGGGGGCCACTCTTCATCGCGGTGCGCGGGCCTCTCGCTATCGCGGCCTCTCTTGTTGCGGAGCACAGGCTCCAGACGCGCAGGCTCAGCAATTGTGGCTCACGGGCCCAGCCGCTCCGCGGCATGTGGGATCTTCCCAGACCAGGGCTCGAACCCGTGTCCCCTGCATTGGCAGGCGGATTCTCAACCACTGCGCCACCAGGGAAGCCCTCAAAGGCTATTCTTTCTCAGAGTTCCTGTACCCTCTCCTACTTTGGGTTGGTGATTTTTCACCATTGGTCACTTGTAGAGGGTGTGGCATTGGGCCTTCCATTAAAGACCAAGTGTATAAATATGTGACAGAAAGTGGTGACTTATTAATGCACTGGTGCACAATAACATTTCAGTCATTTTAGGTGTCAAGCCAGCCAGTTGATGACCTGGAAAAGCTGTGAGAATACAGGTGAGAAGAAGGTATGATTTGGTTGTGCCTGCCCAATGCCTTTTTTCTAGACATGGGATCCCGATTTTTATTTGGGGAACCATCTCACCTTTAATCTTCATCCATGGAATTTCACTGGGCATGTGACCTAGGCTTAGCCAATCAGAGCATTGCATTCTCTTGGCCACTGTAATTGTTTCAAGAATAAGCATGTGACTTGAATCAAGCCAATAGGAGGCTTATCCTAGACTTGCGCAGGAGCTATTGAGACAGAGTTATATTCCTGGGGGTTGCTAAACTACCCCCAAGGGTGTAGGGCTGGAGCATCTGGGTGGGGGATGGAGGACATAATATAGAGAGAGGCTGTCTGAGAATAAAGGCAGAGGAAAGCAGAACGGAGAGACGAGAGTGACACATTCCTCAGGACTTCATTTGAGGTCCTGGATGACACCATGCCTGAATCCAGTTTACCCTCCAACTTTTAAGTTATATGATCCAACAAACTATTAAATTCATCTCTCCTTACTCCCCGCCACCCTCGCTGTTTTGCCTAAGCTGGTCACCCAAAACTGAACCTTGACTGATTCATTTTGCTTGTTAACTGCTCTTTCTCTCTCACCAGACGCTAAGCTTCCCCAAAGCAGGGACTGTTGTCTTATTCATCTTTGCATCCTCAGTATCTACCAGAGCAGAACTTCAGTGCTGAACTGTAGCAGCCAAAAGGAGAAGGTGCTGAGAGAGTACACTTTGAGCAAGCTGGTCCTGAACAAGAAGATGGTCTATTCTGCGAGGCAGGCTGAAGACACGTGTCTCTTTTCTGCAAAGACATGTGTCATCGTGCAAGGGGCTTGGCGGAAAACATAAGAATGACATATGAAGAAGAGAATGGAAGTTGATCCAAGAAAGATCCACAATGATCATCAGCAAGGAGTAGGTGGGTGCTGATATTACCGTCCAGATATGAGTGAGGAACCAAATGGGGGTTGGAAAGTCAGAAAAATCAAGAATTCATATAGAGAAGTCAAAACCAGCAAATGACGGAGGGGTGACTAGATGGATTTTGGAGACAGGAGTCAGTACCCACAGTTTGGCATTTGATACAGGGGTCAGCTCCATTCAAAGGGGGCAAGGTGGGCTGGGTAGGGGTAAGAATGTAACCAAACTCATATCTGTGCGCCCAACGGACAGCAAGGCCAAGCAATACCAAAACATGGGTGTTTGGAGCAGAGAAAGTTTTATTGCAGGGCCATGCAAGGAGACGGGTGGCTCATGCCTTAAAAAAACCCGAACTCCCCGAAAGCTTTCAGCAAAGCCCTTTTATAGGAAAGGTGAGGGAGGGGCATGGTTAGTTGTTGCAAACTTCTTGATGTCAGATTCTTCGTTCCTGAGGTCAGGTCACGGTAAGGTCACAATGTTCCTGTAAATCTCTACCAAAATAAATGTCATTCTCTGTTCTGATAAGAAAGGGCAAGGTCCCGAGATTCAACTTTCACCCTCTGAGTCCAGGCCCTGAAGGAGGGGGTCCCTGCACGGGCTGGTTACCTTGCCTGGGAGCGTTTGTCCAGCACCCAGTCTGGGTCCCCCCGCCAGTGCCCAGGCGCTCTGAGGAGGCAGATATCAGCTGGCGGTGCCCTCAGGGCCGGGTCCCCAGACTCTGCCCAGCTGTCATCACTGAGGGAGCCAGGCGCCCAGGACCCAGCCAGCCCTCAGGCTCCTCAGGCCGCCCAAACAGGGACCAGGTCCCGGGGACCGCGACCCATGGAGACTGCCACCGCCATTGGGTCGCGGAGGTGGGGATGGGGGAGAGGTTCGCTGCTGCTTCAAGGCCTGGGCCCGGCCAGTGGGCAGCCGTGGCGAGGGCTCTGGAGCTCTGCAGGACCCAGCCCTCAGCCTGTCCCCCGGCCACCCCGGCTCACCCGCCGGCCTGAGGCCGCAGGGCCTGGAGGCCTCTGGGGAGAAGGCCATGATCCACCTCTCACCACTCTCCCTGCCCCGAGGACCACTGCCAGGCTGACTGTTGGCAGAACGGGACTCTTAAACTCGGGCGCTAATGGTCGCGTGCCTGCCTCGCCCCTATTACGAGAACACTGGGTGCCTTCCTGGGAGGCTGGACCCAGAAGAGGTAACAGAGACAACATTTCCTATTTCCACCTTTCTTCTGAAATATTTTAATTTGGTGGCAGAAGTTGTTGGTGCCTCTCTTCCAACTCTGCCTTTTATGGAGGTGAATTAGTTAGGGTGGGAGAGGCAATTTATGGGCTTTAGAAGCACTTCAGCATATCCTTGATTATTCCATAATTATACAAGGCCCCAGAGGGCAGCCCTTGCTCAGGTGCCCCCTCTTCCAAAGTAAGTCCAACTGGTTGTCCTTCTCATCCACCAACCAGAAGACATCATGTTACCGTTCAAACAAGCTCAGGACACCTGATACCAAAACACTGCTGAGCCAGGAGCCAAGTTACTCTTTCATCATCAGACTCCTTGAATCTGTTCTCAGGTCTCCATCCCTGGATGCAATGCTCCTGAACAGAGACTGGGAAAGTGTCTCCATGGCTGAGGTAAGCTGAACACTGAGCAAGCCTGAGCCTTCAGTGTTGCTGGTGGTGACGGAACAGAGACCAGCACTCCATGGTTGTCCTGTTTAGAATCCCTAACTGCATTCCACAGGAAAGGTTTTTCAGTCTCCTTTCTTCTCTGTCCTGTGATTCTCCCAAGTCCGTATTCTGGCACCAATCAGAAGCTGTGTGGCACAAGGTATGTCAACATAGTCTTCTTTCCCTACCTTCAGCTCTTGGGGTTCCTGGCTCCTTGGTCCCCCTCTCCATGATGCCACCATGGGAATGGGCTACGTGGCAGATTCAGGGGGAGTCATTGGTGAACCAGGAGACCTGAATTCTAATTACAGAATTTTCAGACCTTTAATCCTTGGCCTTGGGAAAGAGTCTTCCTTCTCTGAGCTTCAGTGGCTTGTTGATTCTATAATTCTGGAAACGGATAAAATGAATTTCTGTCTCTCTGTGTGTCTCTCTCTTTCTGCTGAGAAAGTTGAACACTTGGTCTCTGTGTCTGGGTCTTGCCTTGTGAGCTGCTTGCATCTCTTTGGCCCGACCCCTGCCCTGTATACGTACCCTCTCAGCCACACCTTCCTGTAGATGCTTGGAGATTTTAGTTGGGAAATCCAAAGTTGGCAATAACTTTCGAGGAGACCAAAATATTGGGCCACTAGAGACAAACAGGAGTTTCAATAAATGAAACTTCAGCATTTAAAAGATTCAAGTCTAATTCCCTCAGAAAAGTTCCTGAAAATAAAGATTATCCAGTTAAACACCCAATAGCATTTACGAAAAAGGCACTTTGCTGGGAAATCAATCTTAATGTTGCCTTTCACAATTCCAAGTCCCTTACACTCTATTAAGAAGTGGCCCTTTAACCTTTCCTTGGGTCTCTCTTCACCAGCACCCTCCCCAAGTGGACCCAATCCACTTCTGCTTGGGGTTTGTCTTCTTTTCTGTAATGACAATTATGGGAAAACTGGAGGATTAGCGATGGTACAACCACCCTGCACTAAGCATTGATACCAAGAAGGATCCTGGTCATTCAGTTCCCATCTGTGAGCAGTTACAGATGGGAGGAAAGGTAATGAGAGGAATGTAGAACCTCCAGCTCAAATCCAAACTTTGGGATTTTCTCTCAAAATTCTCATACAGAGAGTGGGCTTTTAGAATCCTTTGCTTACCACTCATGCACATGCTTCTGAGTTTCCTTTTTCCCAAGGAAAAGAAGCAAAACCTTCTTACTGTCTTTGGATTAATGTTGGGGGGAGGGTAGCTTAGAAATTGGCAAAATATCAAGTGATAAAGTGAACAATGATATTCCCTTCTTATCTTAGATCAGTTTTTTTCCCCCACTAGAGCAGCATTTAAAAAATAGTAAGACATATGTGAGAAGCATAGTATTTATTCATTCTATGGCTTTTTCTTAGTTGTCATGCAGGACTTGGGGTTCCCTTGTAATAATTCTGGGGCCCTACTAAGGTCTATTGCCTGCAGATTGGAAATGGCTATTCTAGAACAACAAAAAAAGTGTGTTATCATATACTGAGCATCTCCTACTTGTCTGCCACTATGCTAAGTGCTGAGTGCTTTATGTACATTTCATTTCATTCTCATGACAACCTTATAAAATAGATACTTATAGTCTAAGTTTTATAGATGAGGAAACATAGGCTTAGAAGGGGTAAAATAATTCACTCAGGCCCACAGATAGCGAGTGGCAGAGTCAGGACTTAGACCCACATATTTCTAATTTCAAATGCATGTGCTTGATCACAGAACTAGAATTTGGCATACACTGTGTATATCATTTATAACTGGCTGCTTTGAATTTAGCTCTTGGTGTTTTCTGTAAATCCTGGCACATAGAAAAAGCTCAATAAATGCTTTTTATTTTATTTATTTATTTTTTTAATAGATCTTTATTGTAGTAAAATTGCTTCACAATACTGTGTTAGTTTCCGTTGCACAACAGAGCAAATCAGCCATATGCATACACATGTCCCCATATCCCCATATCCTCTCCCTCTTGAGCCTCCCTCCCATCCTTCCTATCCCACCCTTCTAGGTCATCACAAAGCACCGAGCTGATCTCCCTGTGCTATACTGCTGCTTCCCACCAGCCAACTATTTTACATTCGGTAGTGTATATATGTCGATGCTACTCTCACTTCGCCCCAGCTTCGCCCTCCCACCCCATGTCCTCAAGTCCATTCTCTATGTTTACCTCTTTATTCCTGCCCTACAACTAGGCTCATCAGTGCCATTTTTTTTTTTTTTTAAGATTCCATGTATATGCATTAGCATACGGTATTTGTTTTTCTCTTTCTGACTTACTTCACTCTGTATGACAGACTCTAGGTCCATCCACCTCACTACAAATAACTCAATTTCATTTCTTTTTATGGCTGATTAATATTCCATTGTTTATATGTGCCACATCTTCTTTATCCATTCATCTGTTGATGGACACTTAGGTTGGTTCCATGTCCTGGCTATTGTAAATAGTGCTGCAGTGAACATTGTGGTACACGTCTCTTTTTGAATTATGGTTTTCTCAGGGTATATGCCCAGTAGTGGGATTGCTGGGTCATATGGTAGTTCTATTTTTAATTTTTTAAGGAACCTCCATACTGTTTTCCATAGTGGTTGTATCAATTTACATTCCTACTAACAGTGCGGGAGGGTTCCCTTTTCACCACACACTTTCCAGCATTTATTTTTTCTAGATTTTTTTATAATGGCCATTCTGACCGGCATGAGGTGATACCTCATTATAGTTTTGATTTGCATTTATCTAATAATTAGTGATGTTGAGCATCTTTTCATGTGTCTCTTGGACATCTATATGTCTTCCTTGGTGAAATGTCTATTTAGGTTTTCCCCCATTTTTAAACTGGATTGTTTGTTTTTTTGATATTGAGTTCCATGAGCTGTTTGTATATTTTGGAGATTAATCCTTTGTCTGTTGTTTCATTTGCAAATATTTTCTCCCATTCTGAGGGTTGTCTTTTTGTCTTGTTTATGGTTTCCTTTGCTGTGCACAAGCTTTTAAGTTTAATTAAGTGCCATTTGTTTATTTTTGTTTTTATTTCTGTTACTCTAGGAGGTAGGTCAAAAAAGATCTTGCTGTGGTTTATGTCAAAGTGTGTTTTTCCTATGTTTTCCTCTAAGAGTTTTATAGTGTCTGGTCTTACATTTAAGTCTTTGATCCATTTGGAGTTTATTTTTGTGTTTGGTGTTAGGCAGTGTTCTAATTTTCATTCTTTTACATGTAACTGTCCAGTTTCCCCAGCACCACTTATTGAAGAGGCTGTCTTTTCTCAATTGTATGTTCTTGCTTCCCTTGTCATAAATTAGGTGCCCATATGTGTGTGGGTTTATCTCTGGGCATTCTATCCTGTACCATTGATCTATATTTCTGGTTTTGTGTCAGTACCATACTGTCTTGATTACTGTAGCTTTGTAGTATAGTTTGAAGTTGGGGAGCCTGACTCTTCCAACTCCATTTTTCTTTCTCAAGATTGCTTTGGCTATTTGGGGTCTTTTGTGTTTCCATACAAATTGTGAAATTTTTTGTTCTAGTTCTGTGAAAAATGCCATTGGTAGTTTGATAGGGATTGCATTGAATCTGTAGATTGCTTTAGGTAGTATAGTCATTTTCACAATATTGATTCTTCCAGTCCAAGAACATGGTATACCTCTCCATCTGTTTGTGTCATCTTTGATTTCTTTCATCAGTGTTTTATAGTTTTCTGAGTACAAGTCTTTCACCTCCTTAGGCAGGTTTATTCCTAGGTATTTTATTCTTTTTGTTGCAATGGTAAATGGGAGTGTTTCCTTAATTTCTCTTTCTGAGTTTTCGTTGTTGGTGTATAGGAATGCCAGAGATTTCTGTGCATCAATTTTGTATCCTGCAACCTTGCCAAATTCATTGAATAGTTCTAGCAGTTTTCTGGTGGCATCTTTAGGATTTTCTATATATAGTATCATGTCATTGGCAAACAGTGACAGTTTTACTTCTTCTTTTCCAATTTGTATTCCTTTTATTTCTTTTTCTTCTCTGATTGCTGTGGCTAGGACTTCCAATACTATGTTGAATAAGAGTGCTGAGAGTGGACATCCTTGTCTTGTCATTATCTTAGTGGAAATGCTTTCAGTTTTTCACCATTGAGTATGATGTTTGCTGTGAGTTTGTCATATATGGCCTTTATTATGTTGAGGTAAGTTCTCTCTATGCCCATTTTCTCGAGAGTTTTTATCATAAATGGGTGTTGAATTTTGTCAAAAGCTTTTTCTGCATCTATTGAGATGATCATATGGTTTTTAGTCCTTAATTTGTTAATGTGGTGTATCACATTGATTGATTTGCATATATTGAAGAATCCTTGCATTCCTGGGATAAATCCCACTTGATCATGATATATGATCCCTTTAATGTGCTGTTGGATTCTGTTTGCTAGTATTTTGTTCAGGATTTTTGCATCTATGTTCATCAGTGATATTGGTCTATAATTTTCTTTTTTTTGTGATATCTTTTTCTGGTTTTGGTATCAGGGTGATGGTGGCTTCGTAGAATGAATTTGGGAGTGTTTCTCCCTCTGCAATTTTTTGGAAGAGTTTGAGAAGGTTTGGTGTTAGCTCTTCTCTAAATGTTTGATAGAATTCGCCTGTGAAGCCATCTAGTCCTGGAGTTTTGTTGTTGGAAGATTTTTAATTACAGTTTCAGTTTCATTACTTGTGATAGGTCTGTTTATATTTTGTAATTCTTCCTGGTTCAGTCTTGGAAAATTGTACCTTTTGAAGAATTTGTCCGTTTCTTCATGGTTGTCCATTTTATTGGCATATAGTTGTTTGTAGTAGTCTCTTATAACCCTTTGTATTTCTGCAGTGTCAGTTGTGATTTCTCCTTTTTCATTTCTAATTTTATTGATTTGTGTCTGCTCCCTTTTTTTCTTGATGAGTCTGGCTAAGGGTTTATCAATTTTGTTTACCTTCTCAAAGAACCAGCTTTTAGTTTTATTGATCTTTGCTATTGTTTTCTTTGTTTCTATTTCATTTATTTCTGCTCTGATCATTATGATTTCTTCCCGTCTACTGACTTTGGGTTTTCTTTGTTCTTCTTTCTCTAGCTGTTTTAAGTGTAGGGTTAGATTGTTTATTTGAGATTTTTCTTGTTTCTTGAGGTGAGATTGAATTGCTATAAACTTCCCTCTTAGAACTGCTTTTGCTGCATCCCATAGGTTTTGGGTCATTGTGTTTTTGTTGTAATTTGTTTCTATGTATTTTTTAAATTTCTTCTTTGATTTCTTCAGTGATCTCTTTTTATTTAGTAGCATGCTGTTTAGCCTCCATGTATTTGTGTTCTTTAGTTTTTTTCCTGTAATTGATTTCCAGCCTCATAGCGTTGTGGTCAGAAAAGATGCTTGATACGATTTCAATTTTCTTAAATTTTCTGAGGCTTGATTTGTGACCCAAGATGTGGTCTATCCTGGAGAATGTTCCTTGTGCATTTGCGAAGTGTATTCTGCCACTTTTAGTTGGAATGTTCTATAAATATCAGTTAGATCTATCTGGTCTATTATGTCATTTACAGCTTGTATTTCCTTATTTATTTTCTGTTTCGATGATCTGTCCATTGGTGAAAGTGGGGTGTTAAAGTCCCCTACTATGAATGTGTTACTATTGGTTTCTCCTTTCATGGTTGTTAGCATTTGCCTTATGTATTGAGGTGCTCCTATGTTGGGTGCATATATATTTATAATTGTTATATCTTCTTCTTGGATTGATCCTTTGAACATTATGTAGTGTCCCTCCTTATCTCCTGTAACACTCTTTATTTTAAAGTCTATTTTATCTGATACGAGTATTGCTACTCCAGCTTTCTTTTGATTTCCATTTGCATGGAATATCTTTTTCCATCCCTTCACTTTCAGTCTGTATGTGTCCCTAGGTCTGAAGTGGGTCTCTTGTAGACAGCATATATAGGGGTCTTGTTTTTGTATCTGTTCAGCCAGTCTGTGTCTTTTGGTTGGGGCATTTAATCCATTTACATTCAAGGTTATTATTGATATGTATGTTCCTATTACCATTTCCTTAATTGTTTTGGGTTTGTTTTTGTGTGTCTTTTTCTTCTCTTGTGTTTCCTGATTAGAGAAGTTCCTTTAGCATTTGTTGTAAAACTGGTTTGGTGATGCTGAATTCTCTTAGCTTTTGCTTGTCTGAAAAGCTTTTGACTTCTCCATCAAATCTGAATGTGATCCTTGCTGGGTAGAGTAATCTCTGTTATAGGTTTTTCTCTTTCATCACTTTAAATGTCCTGCCACTCTCTTCCGGCCTGCAGAGTTTCTGCTGAAAAATCAGCTGATAACTTTATGGGGATTCCTTTGTATGTTATTTTTTGTTTTTCCCTTGCTGCTTTTAATATTTTTTCTTTGAATTTAAATTTTGTAATTTGATTAATATGTGTCTTGGGGGTGTTTTTCCTAGGGTTTATCCTGTATGGGACTCTCTGTGCTTCCTGGACTTGGGTGACTATTTCCTTTCCCATGTTAGAGATGTTTTCAACTGTAATCTCTTCAAATATTTTATCAGACCATTTCTTTTTCTCTTCTTCTTCTGGGACCCCTATAATTCGAATGTTGGTGCGTTTAGTGTTGTCCCAGAGGTCTCTGGGATTGCCTTCAATTCTTTTCATTCTTTTTTCTTTATTCTGCTCCTTGGTGGTTATTTCCACCATTTTGTCTTCCAGCTCACTTATTCATCCTTCTGCCTCAGTTATCCTGTTATTGTTTCCTTCTAGTGTATTTTTCATTTCAGTTATTGTGTTGTTAATCTCTGTTTGTTCTTTAGTTCTTCTAGATCTTTGTTTAACATTTCTTGTATTTTCTCAATCTGTGCTTCCATTCTATTTCTGAGATTCTGGAGCATCTTTACTATCATTACTCTGAATTCTTTTTCAGGCAGATTGCCCATTTCCTCTTCATTTATTTGATCTTGTAGGTTTTTACCTTGCTCCTTCATCTGTGACATATTTTTTTGCCATCTCAGTTTTTTTGTTTTTTGTTTGGTTTGTTTGTTTTTATGAGTGGGATTGTGTTCCTGTCTTACTGGTTGTTTGGCCTGAGGCTTCCAACACTGGAGTTTGTAAGCTATTGGGTAGAGCTGGGTCTTGTTGCTGAGATGAGGAAATCCGTGAGACCTCACTCCAGTGAATATTCCCTGGGGTCTGAGGTTCTTTGTTAGTCCAGTGGTTTGGACTCGGAGCTCCCACTGCAGGAGCTTCAGCCCTACCCCAGTCTTGAGAACCAAGATTCTGCAAGTGGTTCACTTTGAGGTTCCTCCTGTCTCCTTGGGCATCAGAGTCCCCCATCAGTGGCCGGCAGGTGCCCTAGTTGTGGGAAGTCACTAACTCCACGTCTTCCTACACCGCCATCTTGACTCTGCCTCAATAAGTGCTTTTTAATTAATTGATTAGGTGTGAGGATTTTAAAAAGTCTTTTTGATTCCTATGATTTAACTACTTATTTCCAAATAGTTGCATTTTAACTTCTTTGAGTATAAGCCATTGAAGATTTTGCATGGCCTTGACTGACAAGTATCATTGTAAGTTTTGGATTCCAAATCAGGAATTAATAGATAGATGTGAGAGAATGAACTGAAATTGGAGTCCTGACTCTTGATGTAATTAGAGAGCTTGATGAAGATTATTTTGTTTGCAAACCATGAGTATCAGTCCTATTTCCCTGGGCATTCAGCTAAGTTTCATCATCATCATCGCTGCCATTAATATCACCATAAACATTATCATTGGTATATACTTACAGAGCTCCTTTTTCTTGCAAGAAACTTTTCTAGATTCTGGGGATAGATATATAGAGGTATGATATAGGTCCTGTCCTTGAGGAGCTTCCAATCCAAAGGGGCAATCAGGGGAATCTTCTATGTGGAGGTGCATGTAGCCTGGGCCTTCAGGAGGGAGTTTGGAGGAAAGAAGGAGCAGAGTTTGGACTTGTAATATTCTATGCAAAGGGAACAGTGTAAGCAAAGGCAGAGAGATGTAGAAGTGCATTTTTTTAAAAATCCATGTTTAAAGAAATGTAAGCAGTAGAATTAAGGGTGTTTAAAAGTTATAACCTACCTGGAATATATTTATGTGGTGTGAGGTAGGGATCTGACTTTATTTTTCTCCATATGGATGGTTAATTGCCCTAACACAATTTAATTAATCTCCAATTCTTTCCCCAATAGTTAAAAATAACATCTTATTTTTATAACAAATTCCCTTAAATTCTTGGTTCTCATTCTGGATTCTGTTCCATTTCATTGTCCTCTTTCTCTGTACTTGAGCCAGTAGCACATTATTTAAATTCATATACCTTTGTAATATGTCTTGACATCTGGTAGGACAAAGTCTCATTTTTCTTTTTCAAAACAGTTATGGCTATTCTTGCACAATGACTCCTCTGTATGAATTCTAGAACTTGCTAATCAAATTCCCTGAGAAATCATAGGGGGCATGAATGGGATGCCATGAGACATAGAGGGAGTGTAATGGACCATGAGGTTGGTAAAGTAGCTTGAAGGTCAAATAATGGAGGCTTAGATTGTCAAGCCAAGACATGCAGAGCCCACAGCACTTCTGGGCATTTCTAAAGAAGCTGAGCTAACTTCTGGCGTCCTGCCACTCCCCCCCCCCACCTTAAGAAAGTTGTCTGCCAAGCCTTGCACGTAGACTGCCACAGCCACAGACTGGCCAGAACTCCCATGTCCCCAGAGCCTGTATGGTGGGCTGGAGAGAGAGCTCAGTCTGTGTTAGAAGGCCAAAGAAAGGCTTGTCCATCTTGCTTATTCAGAACTCAGAAGTGACCTGAATCTGAAACCCTGAGGCAGCTCCTTTCTCTCTGTCCTGGTCTTTTCATTGCCTCTGCCCCTTTTCACATGCAGCCCTCCCTGCCATCTGTCACAGTTACAGATGATTGGACAAGGATAAGGAGAGAGAGTCAGCTGCCCGTTGTGTCTTCCCCCGAGGACTAATGTCAGCCCTGGATCAGAAATCATGGGAAGCAACCCTGGCCCTTGGGTGAGGGGAGGGAGTACAAGGGCCCTTCAGACAAGCCTCTGAGGGCGGGCTGCCCTCTCATCCATCCCATTCCATTAGCTATAAGACAGAGACATGTGCACAGGGAAGTGCCTCTCCTCTGCTTGCCTCTTCAGTTTCTCTTCTTTGGTTTTTTTTTTATTTCTTCATCTAACAAGTATTTATTGAATACTTGTTGCCAGGTCCTAGGTAAACAATGTGAACAAAATGGGCTTGGTTTCTGTTCTCATGGAGCTTATAGTCTGGTGGGGGCGAAAGCCAGCAACTAACAACCATACACATACTTCTTTTCTCCTCTGCCCTCCTCTCCTCCATGCACAGCTCTCCCTCAGGAACCCTCTTTCCAGAAATGGGTAGAGAGGGGTGGGGTAATATATCTGCATAAAAGGACTCTAAGCATACCAGCCTGATGGTGGTAGAGTGTAAAGTGTAGTCTGAAAGGGTCTTAAAAATCCTACCTGGGTTCCCATATTTCTGACCCTATCGGGTACTTCCTATCTCCATTTTTGAGGGTCAGATAAATGTCTCATGGCTGAATAACATCCCTCTCTGAATGACATGAACTATAGGAGGATGGAAGAGTTTTTCTGCTCTATACAAGGAAGGGGAGAATTGTGAATACATTCTATACCCAAAGGTGATGGGGAGGAGGACAAAATACTCTGACAGAGGCATCCTGGCTTACCAGAGGCAATCTGCAAAACACATCCTCCCCAGAGGTGTTCCTGGTGTTGGTGACCATGATGTGATGTGGATGATTGAAATTCTGGGCTAGCTCTGCAGCCAGACTAATCTGAGAGCAAGGGATAGAGCAGTGATGTGGCTTTGAACACACAGCACAGACAATCTCATGGAGAAGATGGAGGGGGAAAGAGCAATGTAGACCTATGATGAGGAGCGCCAGAGGGCTGTTGTTCAGAGGGAAAATTATGAAGAACTTTGGGCTGCCCTCCAGAAACCCAAAGATGGAAATCTTTTAATACTTGAATAGAGGCCCATGGAATTTGTTGAAAAACAAACAGCAAACCAGAAGTGTGGCCTTGGGAAAGTCATGGGGCATCAGTCTCTGCATTTATAAATAAATAAGTTGTGGTGGGGAAGGTGGGTTGTGGTGCTGAGAGTGGAATTTAATGATTTCTAATGGTTTCTCCACCTTTAACATCATGAGATTCTGTTTTTATCCCCATGGAGCCTATGCCATGTGCCTAGAAATGTGTAGAGGAAAGGTCTTTTTTTTATTTTAGGTTTACTTTTGGGAGTCTATAGGCTCTTTGAGAAAAACAGGTATCTTTCTAGGAACTTGCATAAAGTTTTATTGGATGAATGAAGGAATGAATGAATGAGGTAAAAAATAAAACATATGAAAAGTTCCCTCTTGCCAAGGAACCTACTTCCAGGTTGGAGAGACCAGGTAATACACCTGAAATAGTTAAAGAAGTCTGCTAGACAACTCACATTCAACTTCTAAATTCTGACTCTACTCCCCACTTCCAGAGTACTGCGGACAGCTCCATGGTGCTGAAGATAGAGCTATAATGAAGTGAATGCACTTTCTAATTCAGTGTTCACTGACTCATTTACCCCATAGTCATTCATTAAAGGTCTATTATGTGCAGGCAGCATCTAGGTACAGTAGGGAAGAAGACTTTGAGTATTTTAAAGTTGAAGATAACCTTAGGGGAAACCACCAAAAACTGTTACAAAATAGGTTTCCAAGAAAAACAGGAAACAAAACACAAAAGAAAGACAATTTCAGTTTAGAAAGTTGAATTCAGAATGATTAGGAAACTTTCCATAACAGATACCATTTACTGAGCAACTACTATAAACCAGGGTCTGTATGTTCATTCTTTCTAAATAGTTCTGTAAGATGGGAGCCCAGAGAGGGTATGGGTCTCAAATCACATGGCTTAAAAGTAGGAGCAGGATCAAGACCCATACCTGTTTCCCTCTAAAGCCTGGGGTCTTTCTAAATTCTCATGACTCCCCCTATGAGGTCACTACAGAGGAAGGAACATTCCAGTCTGCACACAGCTTACTCAAGCTTATGAGGGAAAGACCAGCTCCTCTGCTCCCTTTCCTCCTCTATGTGTCTCCTTGCCATCTTGGCCCTGGAACATTACCAACTGGTGATGAGAGGGAGCATAGAGTCCCCAGAATTATTTGAGATGCGTGAGGTGTATTAGATCTTTCAGTAGCATAATAGTTTCTCAACTCAAATAAGCCTAATCAGAAAGGTAGGTAATTAGCTCACAAGACTAGGAAGTTTAGGTATAGGTATAGATCCAGGTTCAGATATGCTGACTCAGTGGTGGGGGAAAGGGGGTGGAGGGAAGGAGGAGAGGATGTTTATCGCATGATGTCATCATGACTCTGCCCCTTCCTCTAGCCCTCATTCTCCGCTTTGCTTTATTCTGAAGACAGGCTCTCATTTGATGACAAGATGGCTGTCAGGAGTCCCAGAATCACACCGTCTCTGATTTGCAACACCAGCAGAAAAATACCTTCTCTTTCCCAATATCCATATATCAATCGCAGGTAAGATTCTGATTGGCCCTGCTTAGGTCATGGGCATATAATCTTATTGATCAGCCTGAGTCTCATGGCTTCACCTGTTGGGAGTAGAAGGGCAAACAGGGCATGAGAATGATGGCTCAAATGGTGAAGTGAGGGAGGACCTTCCTAAAGAACCAGAAGAAAGATGATGGGGAATCAGACTGGACAATAAAAATGTTAAGTAGAAACACACAGCCCCAGGCAGTTAGTCAGGGAGTCTCTAGGGGTCTTATCTTCTGAGAGGGAAGTGGGGAGGCTGTGAGAAACAGGGCCAGGAAAGCTGAGCAGCCCTGCTCAGTGGGCTCTTTGGGATAAAATGTAGTTCTGGTTTCTGTTTTTATTCTGCAGAGCTCACCTTTATGAGGCAGAAGATAAAGCCTATCCACAAAAACAATAACTCCCATCTTTATCCAATTCTCTGCAGTTTACCAAAGTCTGTCTTACCATCTCCTCAAAGCCTCATAACAACTCTGGCAGGTAGTAAGAGCACGTGTCACTTCCCTATTTTACAGGTGAGGAAACTGAGGCTCTGAGATGCTAAATGATCTGTCCAAGGTCTCTCAAGTTAGTTAAGTTGCAGAGTCGTGACTGTCAACCAGCTCTCCAGCATACAGGATTAATTACAGTCCTTTGGAAAAAAACAAAAAAAACCCCAAGAACCTCCAGCATGAACAAGATTGGTAAGTGATGAGGAGAAATCTCATTGGCCAGACAAAAAGCTGCAGAGGGAACAGATCTGCCAGTTGGAAAGGCAAAAACAGGAAGCTTGGCCCGATCCCCCAAGAAAAGAACAAAGAAATAGCCAGAATTTATAGGTGTGAGAAGAGAAAAATCAAAGAAAGGAATGAAATGCAACCTAAAAACACATAAAAGGAAATAGAAAAACATTCTTTAAAATACACTAGGAACAAGAGGAAGATAAGGGGGAATGTTTCTTCCTAATAGATGATGAGGGAAAGTTGATAATAGATGACACCAGAAATGCATAGGTTTTTAATGCTTTATTCCTCGGGTAGCTGGAACAAACTGCATACAGACCAGAAGGCAAGAAAAAACAATTGGAGAGTAAAAGGTGAAGGGAAAGAGGCTGCATGGAACTAAAGATCTGGGATGAGGATGACAAGGAACCTAGACTATCAAAGCTGGAGGGGCCCTAGATGTCATCCGGCCCCGCCTCTCATTTTACAAACAATAAAACTGAGGATCAGTGACTGGGGAGTGAGCTGCCCAAGGTCACCCAGTTGGTATTAGAAGAGTCAGACTCTGGCTCTTGGTTCAGTGGGATTTTCTGGCACCCTTGGGAGATGGAGAGAAGGGGAGGGAGAGTGATGGATAAACCAAGACATATAAAACCTAGTATGAGAATTAGGCAAATGCACATATAACCTTGATTGAAGGAAGGTGAAAAGCAGGACTTGGGGAGGGTCAGGGATACAAGGTAAGGAGGAAGCTGCCTTGACGTCAGGGTTCAAGTCTGGCTGTTGCTCTGGTCTCTGGTCTTCTGGAGGGTCTCTGGATCACTGACTGTTGTCTGGTGCTTGGATGCTCGCTGTCTTGCTTCGTCTCTGGCATCAGTTTTTTGTGGCCACAATAATGCTAACGAACTACTCCAATATTCAGTGTGTTAAAAACAATAAGCACTTGTTTAGCTTGTTACGGTCAGTGACTGGGCTTAGCTGGAAGGTTTTCTTACTCTGGATTCTTCTGCATTTGTGGGGTGGTTGGCTTGCTGTCGGCTGATCTAGGATGGCTATGACTGGATGGCTTGGATGACTGCAATGAACGAAGTGACTCAGCTCTCTGTCAAGTGTCCACACAGAATATGTCAAGCCCAGACATATTCTCACGGCATGGCAGAGGTACATGTCCACAAGCCTGATCACACAAGGAATGGAAACACACAGCCAATTTTCAAGTTTCTGCTTGCAAACATTTGCTAGCATTTTGTTGGCTAAAGCAAATTACATGGCCAAGTCCAGAGTCAGAGTGGGCAGGACTACAAAATTACAGGTTAGGGGGTGTAATTCAGCAAGGCCATTAACTGGAGCTATTAGCACAATCAGTCTACCACCAGGCCTCCATTCTCAGGGTCTTTGTTCTGTTGCCTTATTCTACTTCTCACCATTTTGGTCCTGCTGAGTGAGCTTGGGACAGCTTGGGACAACAAACTGAGTCTTGTACGTTGGTTCTGTGCAGGTAGACTTTTGGATGTCCCCATCTAGGCTGAGTTTGTCTTTTCTAGGACAGTGAAGAAGACACTGCATGCCAAAACCTGTCTGCTGCTGCCAGTCTCAGAAGCAGTACGCTCTAAAAGCTCTTTAACTGGAAACCCCTAAACCCGTGGGCATTCATCAGCTGCTATTACTTCCAAGCTTTCCCTGCCCATGGACACTTGTCAAGGAGAAGCCAGGTAGGTCCTCTGCAGCCTTTATCCTATGTCCATTCCACCCTGGGCTCTGTCCCCTGAGAGGATGTTATGGGCTGAATTCTGGTCCCCTCAAATTCATGTTGAAGTCCCCTGGCACCTCACAATATGACTGTATTTGGAGACAGAGCGTTTAAAGAAGTAGATAAGTTAAAAGGAGGTCATTAGTGGGGGCCTTAATCCAATATGACTTGGGTCCTTGTAAGAAGAGATTAGGACACAGACACTTACTAGCATAGCAGAAAGGCCATGTGAGGACATAGGTAGAAGATAGTCATCTATAAGCCAAGGAGAGAGGCCTCATGAAAAAACCAACCCTGCTAACACCTAGATCTCAAATTTCTGGCTTCAGGACTGTGAGAAAATAGATTTCCATGGTTTAAGCCATCCAGTCTGTGGTACTTTGTTTGGGCAGCTCTGGGAAACTAATACAGAGGGAGAAACCCAGTCTTGGATGTTTGACTAAAGATATCAGGATGCTTGGAGATAGTCCTCCCTTCAATCTGGTAGCTCCAGACCCCAAGACAGGGAAGCACTCAGTGGAGATACCATTCTGCGTGAGACCACCTCCTAGTTTCCTTTCTGAAGACTGTGCATGTCCTGACCATGCTACTTGATGAGCCCCTGGTCAGAGCTGACCTCTGATTCCCTTAGACAAGGCTAAGGTTCCCTCAGTTCTGGCCCCTCTGCCTTCTCCTGCCTGGCCCTGCACCCACTTCTTTTTTTTTTTTTTTTTTTTTAAAGGATTTTCTTATTTATTTATTTATTTATTTATTTATTTATTTATTATTTTTGGCTGTGTTGGGTCTTCGGTTCGTGCGAGGGCTTTCTCCAGTTGCGGCAAGCGGGGGCCACTCTTCATCGTGGTGCGGGGACCGCTCTTCATCGCGGTGCGCGGGCCTTTCTCTATCGCGGCCCCTCCCGTTGCGGGGCACAGGCTCCAGACGCGCAGGCTCAGCAATTGTGGCTCACGGGCCCAGCTGCTCCGTGGCATGTGGGATCTTCCCAGACCAGGGCTCGAACCCGTGTCCCCTGCGTTAGCAGGCAGATTCTCAACCACTGCGCCACCAGGGAAGCCCCCTGCACCCACTTCTGTCCCTCCCCTCCTCTTCCCCATCAGGCCAGTTCAAGCGGTTCTTCATTTCCTGGCCTGGGATCCTATTGCTGTGAGATCAGGTCTGGACTTTCACGAATTTAGAATGTCAAAGCCCATTCTCTCCTTTCTATCACCCTCAACAATATATACTTCGATCTTTTTTTTTTTTTTTTTGGAAAGAAAAATATTAGTGCCCCTATAATTTGAGAAAGGAGGGAAAGTATGTTTCATTACAAGGCAGTGAATAAGGACCTGTGTTCAGTTCTGAGGCAGGAAAATAGCCTGTCAAAGGAAGCTTTGATTGGATGTTGAGGCACAGTTTAGATGGCAAGTGATGAGCTGGCAGCTGGGAGAGAGTCAGGTGGCCACTGCACTGCGGGGTGAACAGAGCCCTGGGCTGAGAGTCAGAAGACCCAGTTCTGAATCTGCTTCCATCAGTCAAGCCTTGTTCTTATTGAGTATGAGGCTGTGTGCCACTTTGCCAGGCGCTGAGAATACAGAGGTGAATATGGCAGACCTGGCCCTGCCCTCATGGGGCAACCACTCTTTTTCAACATGACACTGGACAGTTGGTTCACGCCAGAACCTCAGTTTCCCCATCTCTAAAACAAGAAGTCTGGACCATGATTTTTAATGTCCTTTCCTGCTTGAACATTCCATAAGGGCTGTCTCTCAGGCATGAGGCGTTGAGGACTAAAACCTCTAAAAATGGGAAGGGAAGGATGAACCCAGAAACATTCCTAAGAATGAATTAGTTCCTTAGCTATGGGGAAGGAGTACATCTGAAGAGGCAAAGATGTCTGAGGTTTTTAACCTGAAGGTGTTATACACAAGGAAAATGGAAATTAGGAAAGGGACGAAGATGATTGCTTGCCCAAATTAGACTATTTTCTGTATTTTTATTTATACAGGCAAACGGATCAAAACTATGTTTTTCTCCAAGGAGAGAGGAATAAACTATATGAATGAAAAGGAGTGTGGGGGAGGTGAGGGAAGTACCCAGTGTCTATCTATTCATACGGATGAAAAAGACCCAGAGGTCCTAGTAGAGAATAAGCTGACTCCGAACCAGAAATCAGGACTGCTATAGAAAACAATCGCAATGTGGTGGTGCAGTGACAGATGGGAATTGGATATCAAGGGATCTTTCCCTATGGGCACTGGAGGCCACAGGCCTGGAGAGGAAAACTGCCAGGTCATTGCACCGTCCTTGGGGGATTGTGAGCCTGAAGCGACATCCTTCTAAACAAACACTTTTTCATCTTCTGAGGGAGCTGAGTGCTTGGTAAACCAGCCAAACCGTAGTGTCTACCATTTAGTCAACTCAATAAACCTTATTGTAGTACCTTCCATGTGCCAGGCAACAAGCTAGGTGCGGAGGAGGCAGAAATGAATGAGTGAAGCTTCCTGTTTAAGAAATTAGAGGCCGAGTGGGGACGCAGCCACATGATTGAGCCTAATGCAGGCAGCCTGTGACTTGTGCTTAAAACACTGTTGTTAGCAAAGTGCTGGTGATGAATTCTGATGGCTCAGCTCTGGGAAGACCTCATGGAGGAGGTGGCATTTGAGCTGGGCCTTATGTGCCATCCACGTCGGAAGAGGTAAGCTAAATGTAGGGACTTATGGAGGCATCATCTGCAGACTTTGGCAGGAGGAGAAGGGTGGAGGGTGAGGAGGAGAAGGGGAGTGGAGAATGTTCTGGACCAAGGATGTGATTGAATTTGGAGGTGGCTTGGGAGGGCAGGGATCTCCTAAGATGACCTTGGATGTCTAAACACCCATACAGGCCATAACCAGATATACTGATTTAATTCAGAACTAAGGGGGGCCACCATGCAGAGGATGGGAGAAGCTACTTTGGTGAGGGGTGGGGAGAGTCAGTGAGCGGGGAGGTGAGGGAAGAGGCAGTTACAGCCGGCGGGAGGATGTGGGAGGTTTCAGAGCCAGAGGGACAGGGCGCTGATGAGCTGCTTGGTCAGTGAAGCAAGGAAAGGAGCTGGGATGGCAGCTGAAAAGATCCGTGGGGTCAGAGGAGGAGGGCGGCAGTAAGCTGCCTGGGAGATCTTAGTTCCTACCTACGCTGCCCCGCCTGAGCCTGGGGCTGGAGGTGAGGGGGACACAGGCTTGCCAGGACCTACACAGAGGGGCTGTGGGCCAGCTCCAGGTCTCTGAGCAGCGTGGGGAGTGATCAGACTGTACCACATACAGCTGCGCTTCTGAGGCAGTGCTGCTGACCAGATGCAGGCTGCTTACCTGGCAAATAGCGCAGACAGGGAACAGGTACGAGCCCAACCCCCGTACAGCTCCCCTGGCTTCCTCCCTTAGAGCCTGCCTCCTCTTTCCTCCTCTCCTCCCTTCTTCCTCCTTCTCATCCTCCCTATCACCTCCCTTCCTTTCAACAAAAATTTATTAAGCATTTATTACATTTGCCCTAGGCTTTTTTTTTTTCTGCATAGAGCCTTAGAGATCCTTTTAAAGAGGAAACACCCAGGCTCAGTTATAGTTACACT
The DNA here is from genome assembly GCF_949987535.1 of Balaenoptera acutorostrata. NCBI lineage: Eukaryota > Metazoa > Chordata > Mammalia > Artiodactyla > Balaenopteridae > Balaenoptera > Balaenoptera acutorostrata. Next base: position 30,777,334 of record NC_080079.1, on the reverse strand, counting down.
AGCCTGGCTCTCTGTCCAGAGCTTTTGCAAGACCCTGCCTGCACCCTGTATCCGGGCAGGGTAAACCTTGTTGGCTGCTCTATTCTTATGCCCACTCCCCCAACTGATGCCATGCCAAAGGGGATTTGAGGTAGGGGTCTCAAGTTCTTGGGCAAAGTCTTCTCCCTACACAAGCTTATTTTCTTCTCAGCCATAATTATCTTCCTAATGTCAATCTTACCTTCTTTCTCCCAGGTGCTTTACTTCCTGGCCTTCTCTCATAGTTCTGAGAGAAAGCTGGAGGGTTCAGCTGGGAAGGTCATTAATAATAATAACGGCTATCACTTATTGAACGGTTATAATAACGTCAGGCATGAAGTTAAACAAGTAAGTGTATTTAATCCTTACAACAAGTTGGTAAGGTAGATATTATTCCCCCCATTTTTCAGATGAGCACACTGAGGCTCAGAGAGGTTAAGTTAACTTGTCCAAGGTCACACAGCTACTAAGTGGCAGAGCTCATATTCCATTCCAGGTTTACCTGATTCTGAACCTGTGCTAATAAATCCCACTTTAGACTGATCTCTTTAGTCTTTAAACAAAGCCTCAGAGGCTTTGTGTCTCACCTGTGATGAGAGAGCAGATGGCGCCTTTCCTTCAGACCCATGTCCCCTCCCCTGTGAGTCGAGGCACCTTTAGTTCCAGCACCATCCACACCCTAATGCATCCAGTTTAGCTTTATTACCTACATGGGGAGGTCATTTCACCGCCAGCTTTTCGGAGCGAGGGGAGCAAAGGTAATTTGGCAGCAAAAAGGACAGAGCTCAGACACATAGAACACCCGAGCACAAGGGCAAGGGAGGGAGTTGGTTCCATTTTTCAATCCTGGTGACTTTATTGGCAGGACAAGGTAACCAAGCGTTGCCAAAGCTAGTTCATCAACCTCCTGCACTTTCCTCTCCGGCAAGAGCTGAAGCTTCCGTCCTGATATAAGCTGGTTGGCGTCCCAGGGGCAGCTGCTGGCTCCTGTCATGAGTCTGCTACCTTCTCTCCCTCCAAAGCCCTCGGTTTCCTTCTTTGATAATCCAGAGATGACGATAACTAGGATATGTACAGCAATCTAACACTTACGGTGCATTTTCATAGGCGTCATCTCATTTCCACCTTAGTAATAAGGCCCTATTTCTGGAGTGCTTTGTGGCCCTGAAAGGCCTAGACTACATTCTGAAATGCTGCTCCCCAGCTCTTTTCCTGGGTTCAAGTCTTCATCTGTCGCCTTAGCCAGGTTTGAACCCCAAACCCTAGCTCCTGCCCCAAAATAGACCCTGTTACCTGGGAGGGAAATGGTACTACCTGGATTTAAGATATGGAGAGACTGACGCCCAAAGAGATTGTGTCTTGAGTGAGGGTACACAGCTATTAAGTAGAGAAGCCAAGATTCAAGCCCGGGGCACTCTCTACTACACTGTGCTCTCTCCATGCCTGTAGGCCGCCCCCCTGCCCCGGGGGCGGCGGCCGTGGGGCGGGGGGGGGGGGGGACAATGTTTGAACTGGGTCATGGTTCACAAGCAGGATTCTGATGGTGAGGCTGTGTGTGTGAAAGCCGTGAATGTGGGACAGTGTGTGGCAAACACAGCTGGAGGACAGACGGGGCTAGGGATGTGGTAGGGACATGGGGGCCCACTTCGAGGGTCTTTCCTGCCATGTTAATGATTTTGACCCTCATTACAGATATGGCCAACGGGGAGCCGCTGGAATTTGGAGGCAGGGAGTAGGATCATCTAATCTGGGCTTTAAGGTAGGTGGAATTTCTGAGGGAATTATCTGACACTCCAAGGAAAACACTGGCACCAGTCCTTGGAGAATCAGATGAAAGAATTAAAGTTGAATCTAGTGGTTTTATCCAGTGAGAATATCATTGGAGCTGGGGTCAGTCTGAGGCTTCTTGGTCAACAGGGATGTGGTCCTTCCCTGGGCCAGGGCAGGGGGCTGAGGGGCTGTCTCATGGGGCACTGGGAGAGGGTGGGTTCACTGGGTTCCCATCAGCTGAAAGACCAGGTGTCAGGACTTCAAGAAGGAGCCATAGGGGTGAGAAAAATTACTTTCAGGCATCAGGTTCCATGGGGGCAGGTGCCCATGGATTTGGGGAAAGGGTCCGGGACTCTGGGGGCAGTACTGAGTGGACTCTGTGGAACTTCCCCTGGCAGCCCGGGGCCTGGTCTCCCATGATCTTCCAAGGAACAGGGGGAAGGGCTCTGTCCTTCGACATGGGATCCCTTGAAGGAGGAGACTCAACAGATCCCAGAGTTCTAGCCCCTTGGAAGAGGATGTGGCTGAGTGTCCCAGGTCAGGACTATGTGCCCGGGATTCGGCTTCAGTTAGACAATCACCCAAATGCAGGCAGGTTCTTGGCTGGGGAGCTGGAGACAGTTTTGGATTCTTTCTCAAAGTTTCCCATGCTGGCCTCCCCACCCCACCTCCGGTCACTGCCTGCTGGGTCCCATGCTCCAGCCACACTGGCTGCTTTCCTTCCTCTAACTCCCTGTTCCCCTCCCTCCAGGGGATTCATGCAGTCTCCCCAACCTATCCCTTTCCCCTCATTAATCCTACTTGTCCTTTGATCCTTTGGGTCTTGGCCTAGACCCATTTCTTCATGGGGGACTTGCCTGACTCCCCAGACTGGGGCTAGCGCCCCTGCCTGGATCTCATAGCTCCCTGTATGTCCTTATCATAACACCTTTTTGCAGCGTGCGATTTATAGGTTTACGTGTGTGTGTGGCTTTGTCTCATGTCTGTCTCCTCCGCTAGACTGCACGCTTCCTGAGGGCAGCCGCTGTGCCTGGTGTGCTCACTACTATCCCCGGTGCCTGGCACACGTGGGCACTCAGAAGGGTTAGCTCTCTGCGGTCAGCGCTTCCTGCCCTTGCACCAAGTCAGCCATGAGACTGCGCTGCACCATCGTATTAGCCTTGGACCTGGGGGCCTGCTGGGGCCAGGGGCTCGGGCATCAATGGGCCAGCAGGACCAGCACAGCCCCTAGTGAAGTGTGAAGATCCCTCAGGGGGCTTTGGGGCCATTTCAGAGCATTCTAGGTGCAGTCACTCAAGAGACTGATTCTTCCTAAGCACGTTTCTTTCACGGTTGCCCTCCAGCCGACCAAAATCTCTTTTTTACCAATTTTCTCCTATAACATCATCCAATAAGAATGCTCTAAGGTGCTGCTGTGATTATTATCAAGATTGTTGAGAAGTTCAGAGTTTTCCAAGCAACTCTAGAGCCTTCCTTTTATTTGATACAAAGACCTATGAGGGGCTTCCCTGGTGGCGCAGTGGTTGAGAATCTGCCTGCCAATGCAGGGGACACGGGTTCGAGCCTTGGTCTGGGAGGATCCCACATGCCATGGAGCAACTAAGCCTGTGCACCACAACTACTGAGCCTGCGCGTCTGGAGCCTGTGCTCCGCAACAAGAGAGGCCGCGATAGTGAGAGGCCCGCACACCGCGATGAAGAGTGGCCCCCGCTTGCCGCAACTAGAGAAAGCCCTCGCACAGAAATGAAGACCCAACACAGCCAAAAATAAATGAATAAAAAAAAAATGACCTATGAGGTCAGAAGGGCAAGTATTTCATCCCCACTTGACAGGAGGGGAAAACGAGACTCACAGAGTGATGTGACTTGCCCTGGTCACAGGTTCGTAAGAGAGAGCAAGTCTGGAACCTTGGTTTTCTTACTCCTGGGGCTAGACCCCTTTTCCCTATGTCCACGATGCCTTCACTGGAGGTGGTCATCATCGGGACATACCTTTCCCTGTCCTCAGGCTCCCAGTTCAACTCATCTTTGAATCCAGGGCAGTTGTTGTTTGACAGAAGAGAGACTGTCCAACCAAATGACACTAACATCTTGGGGGCACTCCCTGTGTGCCAGGCACAGTGCCGGGGCTGCCGTGCTTGTACTCCTTCCTGCCTGCCATCTTCGTTACTCCTTCAACAATCCCGTGAAGTAGGGCCAATGCTGGAAAATCATTTTGCAGAGAAGAAAATTGAGGACCAGAGAGGGTAAGTGACTTGCACAACTGGGATTCAACTCCCTTTAAATGTATTTATTTATTTATTTTTAGCTGTGTTGGGTCTTCGTTTCTGTGCGAGGGCCCTCTCTAGTTGCGGCAAGTGGGGGCCACTCTTCACTGCGGTGCGCGGGCCTCTCACTATCGCGGCCTCTCTTGTTGCGAGGCACAGGCTCCAGACACGCAGGCTCAGCAGCTGTGGCTCACGGGCCCAGTCGCTCCGCGGCACGTGGGATCTTCCCAGACCAGGGCTCGAACCCATGTCCCCTGCATTAGCAGGCAGATTCTCAACCACTGCGCCACCAGGGAAGCCCTCAACTCCCTTTACATTGGACTCCAAAGCCCACGGGCTTTCCACATCCTCACTTTGCTTCTCATTACCATGTGCTCTGGGAAGAACCCTTGAGAAGATGGAATGCAGATGTTGGGTACCAGTTGTCTTTAACTGGAGGCAGGAGTCAGCTACTCCAAGAGATGTGATTCAGTCCTTCATCCTCTTGACAGGTTTACAGATAAACCGAAAGAGGAGGATTTTTCCCAGCTGTTACCTATCTCTTCCTGTACAGGTCAGGCTGTACCCAGAGACCAGAAAGTTTATTTAGAAGCTTCAAGAGTGTCTGCCCCCAAAAGAGATATGAGCAAGCGATGGGGCATTTGTCAAAGGTAAAACACAGGAGAGAAGAACAAAAAGTCAGTGGGAAGCAGGGAGAGGAAATAGGAGTCAAGGGGATGGTGGACGACAGAGAAAGACAGAATGACTCAGGAAGAGGGATGGGTGCCCTGGGGGAGGGGTTGGGAACAGGACTGGAGCTGCAATTTGTGAAGTTTACAGATAAATCTTGGTTCTTTCAGCAAAGCTTATCTGTAATGGGCTCAGCTCGCTGAGGCCCCGTCTCCTGTAGGCATAAATCATTTTCTAATTTATAACATGAATAATTGATTTTGCCTCTGTAGCCTCAACAATAAATCTCCCGATCACACATGCATAAGAAAATAATAATAATGAAAACGATCAGGATATGCTGCCATCGATTAACTGTGAGAGGGGCCCCTTGACTCACAATTCATGTTTTAAGTATTCCAGGTGGCACCGGGCTCACAAGCCACTTCTGCCCCTTGCCCCTGGGTTCGGCCTGTCACTAGTGGGGAATGGATAAGGCAAGGGGAGGGGGAGCAAGGGCTGAGAGGGGAGGGAAGGCCAGGTCTGGCCATGGCGGGCCACGGACAGGATTAAGTCAAGTGCTTCCTCAATGGTTATTATTCATTTACCAGCTATTTACTGAGTATCTGTTACCTGGAAGGTCCCAGGCAGGTGTTGTCCAGGGCAGAGCAAGACCTGGTATTTGGCTTCAAGGAGCTTATGATCCAGCTAAAGGGCAAAGCATGGAACACGTGATTTGGTGTTCAGGAGGGACTGAATTCAGGGGAAAGAGTTCTGCTGTGGTCATCCCCAAGCCAGGATCACTGTAATCCTCCCCACTGAGTCCTGCACATTCTGTCTCCACGGGCCCTGGCATCCATCCCCTCCCCTCCATTCCCCACTACAGCCTCTGTCAGGGCTCTGTCATCTTTCTGCCGGCATCACAATGACCTCCTAAATGGCTGCCCTGCATCCCTCCTGCCCCCTGCCCCCGTCCATTCTCCTGTAGCGAGAGTGGTCTTTAACCTGACAGGTGGGCTTCCCACAGGCCCCTGGCTTCAATACCTCCCCCTCCACCCCCCCAGCCTCTCCAGCATCATCTACCAGGACTCCTCTCCTCTCTCAGCTCAAGCCATATTCAACTTGTAAAAAATGTCCAAGGGTGTCGTGTTCCTCTTTGCAGCCTCAGGCCTTTTCCACGGGTCCCCTCTACCTGGAGTGCTCTTCCTCCCCACCCCTGCACCTCCTCACCCATCCTTTAGGTTCAGCTGAAATATCTTCCCTGCCTCAGCCTGGTAAGAAGTCCCTGATAAGCACCCCTACCTACCACACCTGGCACTTCTCTTTCATGTCACACATGACATTGGAAACTTGCTGTTCAATACGTTTCCTTTCTGTTGGTGATAAAGTTCATGAGGCCAAGATCCATATCTTTTTTTTTGCCACTGTTTCCTCAAGATGCAGTCTAGTGCATGGCGCATAGTAGGTGCTTGGTAAATGCTTGTTGAATGAATAAATAAATGATCTTCCTGCCTCCAGCCTATTTCCTTTCTGGATCATCCTATATAGAATAATTTTTTGTGTGTGAACATCATGGCCAGACTTTTCTGTTCAGGAATTATCACCCGTTGCCAGTGCCTGTGTGTGACATCCAAATATCCCAGCCTGGCCCTGACGGCAGCAACCTGTCCTACTCGGTCATTCCAACTTCCTGTCTCACGAGTCCTCTCAGTGGGCTCTCTGCTCACTTCCTGAAATACACTCATCCTTCATGACTTGGCTCAGATGCCAACTCTAGTTTGGCACTGTTTCTTTGCTTAAAAACTTCTGATGGTTCCCCTTTGCTACTGGATGGAAGGGGAGGAATTGAAGTGTTTTAAGTGGAAAAGTGGTGTGCGCAGATTTGGGTTTGGGGTTGATTGTTCCGAAAGTGTCATGAGGGATGGGTCTGAGGGGGAGGGGACTGAAGGGAGGCAGGCCTTTCACTCTGGTCATGACCTTAGCCCACCCCTCAGATCCGGGGAGCCAGGGGCCTGCTTTGGGCCTCACGGTGATTCACAACCAGACTTGCATTTATACCCAGTCAATGCCAAGGCTGCAGCCTTTCTATCCACAGAGTTACGCTGCTAATCCAGCCCCTGGGACTGTGGTTTCCCAGCTCCCTGGATCCTTGGCCGGAATCCCAGGGTCTCCCTTACAATGGAGCCTAAAAATAGAAGCCTCTCCTATAGTGTAAGGGAAGAGGCAAAGGACCCAGGCAGGATTTGAATAGACAGACGTGACACCGGGAGGGCTCTCTGGAGAGCATGGGGACCGGCCCAGGAGGCTCTGAGTGTGAGAGGGAGCAGAGGCCGGGCCTTCTGGCAGGAGACACAGTGTCCCTGATGGCAGGGACTGGCTTGCCTTTCCTCACCTGCTCACGACACCTCTTCCTACGCCTCTCCTGGCTCTGAGCCCAGGCCTTGCCCAGTGCCCTGTCCTCATCCCCAGGGAGGGCTCGCACAGCCATCACACCAACACAGGAACATCAGGGAGAGCTAAGGAGCCACCAAACCAAAGCCAAACGTGGGGGGAAGAGGCTGGCGTGCGGTGGCAGGGGAGGGAGGGGTGGCTCTGGGGATCTGAAGTGACTGACCACCATCCTGAGCGACACACAGCTCTTTCTGGATGACAGTCCGTGGACATCACTGCTCCCACCCGAGGGTCACTGAAAATGCCCTAGATGGGCCCATGGGTCAGGAGGACTGCACCACAAAGACCTTGGAAGGTTCCCATTCCGATGTATGATTCTAGACAAGTTACCTTCCTGAATCATAGTTTCCTCATATTTACAATAATAATTTTTTAAAATATTTTTATTTATTTATTGGCTGTGTTGGGTCTTCGTTTCTGTGCGAGGGCTTTCTCTAGTTGCGGCAAGCGGGGGCCACTCTTCATCGCGGTGCGCGGGCCTCTCACTGTCGCGGCCTCTCTTGTTGCGGAGCACAGGCTCCAGACGCGCAGGCTCAGTAGTTGTGGCTCACGGGCCTAGTTGCTCCACGGCATGTGGGATCTTCCCAGACCAGGGCTCGAACCCGTGTCCCCTACATTAGCAGGCAGATTCTTAACCACTGCGCCACCAGGGAAGCCCGATAATTTTTTAAATAGTAGGGTTTTAATTTTTTTTTAGAAAAACTGAGGTCTAACTCACATGTAATAAATCGCACAACTCTTAAGTGTACAGTTGATGAGTTTTTACACATGAGTACACCCATGTAACCATTACCCAGGTCAAGACACAGAACATTGCCAGTGCTCTCCAGGGCTCCCTCTGGCTCCTTCCTAGTCAGTACCACCCATCCACCCACCCCTGCTCCACCAAGGGGAACCACTATTTCTGATTTCTATCATTATAGATTAGGTGGACGTATTTTTGAAATTTATACAAAATCATACGGCATGTGCTCTTTGGTGTCTGGATTTTTTCCCTTGGGGAAAGGGTCTTGTAAGAATAAAATGAAACAGTCCATATCAAAGGACCTAGGATGGTACCTGGCATCCTGTAGGCACTCCATGAATATCCAAGGAGATGGGGTGGTATGAATCAGAAAGACCTGGCTTCGAAACCAGCTCCATGTCTTGCCAGCTTTGTGATATTCTGAGCCTCAATTTTTCCATCTGTCAAAGGGGATAATAATTGCTACCTCACAGGGCTGTCATAGCCATTAAATGAGATAGAGAAGGTGTAGTACGTGAACAGTAAGTGCCTGATAAATGTTCGTTTTGTGTTCCTCCCAACTGTGGTTCTGAAGCCAAAGCCCCAAACTGTTCAAGAGAGCCGGGTACTTTGTTATATTCCAGTGGTTTTCAAATTGCATTTCTTGGAACCTCAGAGCTCTGCGGTCATGAATCAGAGGCTGCGGGAAAGGGGGAGGAGAACAGGGGAAGAAGCGAGCTTAGCAGATGGGGTTGGGGTTTTCTACCCCAGGTCAACCAGAGCAGCTCTGCCCTCAACTGTTTGATAAGTTGGGGGATGGCATTTGCAAACAGTGTTCTGCTTCTAAAAAGGGTTTGAAAACCACTATTGTATTCTATAACCACAGAGTATTGCCCATCATGCCCGCCAGGTGTTGTATAAAGGGAAGAACAAATGAGAACATATCCATGCTAATTGGTTAGACCTTCCCGAAAACCTCTCCAGACAAATGTCCTACACTTCAGTGAAAGGACACCGTTTAAGATGCCACCAGAAATGAATGAAGCAGTTTCATTTCTATTTTGCTCAAGTATAAATTGCTTTCAAGGGATATCTACATACCTATTTATTTTATGAGCTGTAATAAAAGAATCAAGTTAAATTTTAAAAGAAAAGCCTTCATGATCCTATCCTTTTAATATGGCAACTATGAAACACATTAAAAAAAAAAAAACAGTGGGTATCTGTTGTTTTTGTCTGACAAGCAAGCATTTGCCCCTCTTCTTCTGGTACCAGCATCTCATTTTTCCCTCTGTGGAACCATTCCTTTACCACTCTTGGTCCTTGTGGGATAATCTGGTTTTAAGAATACACATATGACCCAGAACTGGTCATTCATGGATTCCAACCCCTTGACCATGGTGATCGTTTAGGGAAGGGTATCACATAAGACAGCCAATGACAGTCCATCTTGGGGCTTTTGTTGAAACTGATGGGAAAGTAAAGCTCTCTTTTCCATTGGATTTGAAGATTGAGTGGCTGGGGACCACCATGTTTGGAAGACTGGCTTGAGAGTGAAGAGAAAGCAAAGGAAAAGACCTGAGAGATCAAGAAAGGCCAGGTCCCGAATATATTATTTCAGCCCCTGGATCCAGGTATGCCTGAAACAAGACCTAACTGTGTGTGTTTCAATCACTGAGACAATAAATTATTTCTTCCGCCTTAAGGATTTTTTTCACCTGCCACCAAAAAGTCCTGCTTAATATACAAGTAGATCAAAGCTGAATCATGTAAGTGCCTTTCCTTTCAAAGCTGTCACTTTGGGAAGCAACACTTATTCCAAAGTATTTTTTAGAACTTTTCATTGAGACAACCCTTGTATCAATACAATGAGAATGGCATCTCCTTACTTTATATCATTGTGAGGGAGGAGAAGAGTTTTCTGTTTGATCACTTAGTTTGTTCACCAGACAATTTTTTTGGTAACATCTTTATTGGAGTATAATTGCTTTACAATGTTGTGTTAGTTTCTGCTGTATAACAAAGTGACTCAGCTGTACGTATACATATATCCCCATATCCCCTTCCTCTTGAGCCTCCCTCCCACCCTCCCTATCCCACCCTCCCTATCCCACCCCTCTAGGTGGCCACAAAGCACTGAGCTGATCTCACTATGCTATGCAGCTGCTTCCCACTAGCTATCTAGTTTACATTTACATGCCACCCTCTCACTTAGTCCCAGCTTACCCTTCCCCCTCCCCATGTCCTCAAGTCCCTTCTCTACATCTGCGTCTTTATTCCTGTCCTGCCCCTAGGTTCATCAGAGCCATTTTTTTGTAGATTCCATATATATGTGTTAGCATATGGTATCTGTTTTTCTCTTTCTGACTTACTTTGCTCTGTATGACAGTCTCTAGGTCCATCCACCTCACTACAAATAACTCAATTTTGTTTTGTTTTATGGCTGAGTAATATTCCATTGTATATATGTGCCACATCTTCTTTATCCATTCATCTGTCGATGGACATTTAGGTTGCTTCCATGACCTGGCTATTGTAAATAGTGCTGCAATGAACATTGTGGTACATGTGTCTTTTTGAATTATGGTTTTCTCCGGGTATATGCCCAGTAGTGGGATTGCTGGGTCATATGGTAGTTCTATTTTTAGTTTTTTAAAAGGAACCTCCATACTGTTCCCCATAGTGGCTGTATCAATTTACATTCCCACCAACAGTGCAGGAGGGTTCCCTTTTCTCCACACCCTCTCCAGCATTTATTGTCTGTAGATTTTTTGATGATGGCCATTCTGACTGGTGTGAGGTGATAACCTCATTGTAGTTTTGATTTGCATTTCTCTAATGAGTAGTGATGTTGAGCATCCTTTCATGTGTTTGTTGGCAATCTGTACGTCTTCTTTGGAGAAATGTCTATTTAGGTCTTCTGCCCATTTTTGGACTGGGTTGTTTGTTTTTTTGATATTGAGCTGCATGAGCTGCCTGTATATTTTGGAGATTAATCCTTTGTCAGTTGCTACATTTGCAAATATTTTCTCCCATTCTGAAGCTTGTCTTTTCATCTTGTTTATGGTTTCTTTTGCTGTGCAAAAGCTTTTAAGTTTCATTAGGTCCCATTTGTTTATTTTTGTTTTTATTTCCCTTTTTCTAGGAGGTGGGTCAAAAAGGACCTTGCTGTGATTTATGTCATAGAGTGTTCGGCCTATGTTTTCCTCTAAGAGTTTTATAGCGTCTGGCCTTACATACCAGACTTAATTTTGATTGACCATATCCAAAACTCAAATCTACCCTCAGAAGATGGAGACTTGCTCACTAGGATGCCAGCTGAAAATGGGTTGCAGGTACATCTTTGAAGTGGTGTTTTGCTTTTTGAGGTGAATCTTTTTTGCATACATGGATTGTCATCTGAAATATCAATCTCATTACCTTTGGTCATACCTCAAGATAAGAGCAGTGCTTGTTCCTCTGACCTCTCGTCAGAGAACCACATGGACTCCATCTCCCCCAGTCCTGATGAGAGGACTTAGAGTCCCATTCACAAATAAGACAATGAAGGCAAACTTAAGTTCAGAATGAGGTGAAACCATGTATGTGTTAGTATCCAGAACACTAAACGGAATCACCGAGAGGCAGGGCCAGAAGATGAATCTTACGATCTGGGCAGGGAGAGGCGGGGCCAGCAGGAAGCAAGATGAGCAACATGGGAGGGGAGGGTCAAGCAAAGGCAATGACTCACCAGGAGCAGGCTGAGGCCAGGTAAGAGCAGAGGAGACGCCCAGCAGAGGCGTGAGGGCCTGGTTCTGCGGGCATCTCTTCCTCCAGCTGGCAGTGTGTTGTGTGCTGGGCCCAGGAGCATGGCTTGTGATCCCTGTAGGGTCCCTGTCAGTGTGTGTGTGACCTGAGGGGAGAGCCAGGAGGGACTCCAAGGCTCCTGGCTTCCAAGCTCTGCCCAGGAAGAGGTGTCTTACCCTGAGGAGAGGTTCACTGCATCCAGGCAAGTTAATCCTCCCAAGCAGTTGGGCAGGCCCTGGAGATAATAAGAAAGAAGGTAAGAGAGTAGATCTGCAAAGCCTTTAATACACAGCGTTAAAGGGTAATGGGAAAATCGATGGGACTCTACAACAGGGTCACCCCAACTGCCAGCAGTGCTGTCATTAATGGGGCAGTTGGTGCTCTAGCCACTGCAAAGCTGCTGGACAGAACCAGGGCCCCATGCTGACCGCTTCAGAGCTCAGATGGCTTTATGGACTCTGGGACTTCCCACCTGGGTCAGAACACTGGGGGACGACCTTCTTGTCTCCTGTGGGCACACCCTACTCTCCTCACCCTGGCCAAGTGACTTAATAATAGTTACCATTTATTGATCACTTTCTGTGGGCCAGGCTCTAGGCTAAGAGCTTTCTGAATTGTTGCATTTAATCCTTACAACCACTCTATAAATTAGGTACTATTACTGTAGTTTCCATTTCATATGTAAGTAAAGTGAGGTCCAGAGAGACACATGTGCCCTTGATCATCAGCTGGGTGAGAAGTGGGTGGATGAGCACAGATCCTAGGATGTGAGAGCTGAAAAGGGTCCCACAGGACATCTGCACGGACCCCGCAGGACAGAGAAGTAAAGTGACTTGCCCTGATTCACACAGCTGCTCAGAAGAAAACGTGCAATTATAAAGCAGGTGTCCCACCTTTTAGTCCTATGTTCTTTGTCCCCATTTTATCACCTGATCCTTTCCATCCACAAAGCACACACTCCACTGGCTTTGGACGTTGGAGTCATTCATCGTAATTAAAGGGATGGTCATTTAGGAATTGTTTCCATTCAGTGCAAAGTTACTAAAGCCCCTCACTGCGTTCTGGGTGAGGCGGTGCTGCAGAGCAAGGGATCTGGTCATTGTTCTTCAACAGCAATAGCATCTGGCTGGGGAGAGAAAAACACGCAGACCTGAAACAGCCTTAGACTAAATCTAAGACAACAGATAAATAAGTGTGAGAGTGTGCGATGCCAACGGTGCACACGGAGCATCAGGGAATTAAAGGTAAAAGAGAAGGCTCTGTGGAGGCGAGGAGTATGGAACTGGGCTGTTAAAGGAAGGAAGGCTTGGGATTAGGGAAAACGAGAGGGACGGCTTGACTGATGGCAGAAACCTCAGAAGCAAAGGCCTGCTGGCTGGAAAGAACGTGGTATAATATGTTGGACCTGTAGGAAAGAAAATTTATGGTGCTGAAGCAGGGAGATGTGGGCTGGGGAGGGAGGGGATTTTAGACTCAGCGTGGAAAGCAGTGCTGAGCCAAGGTAGACGGTTAAGCAACGTAATGCAAGATGGCAGCAGCGGGTTTAGGAAGACGTAAATGACGCCAGCCATCCAGGAATATTGAAGTTTGGAGGACTGAATTCTAGAGAGGAAAGAAATGAAGGAAGTCTTCCGGGCATGGAGTGGTGGTGGTAGCGGGGGCTGGTGTGAAGGCTAGAAAATAATCAAGGGGTGAAGCTCAGAGAGGCTGCAGTGAAGGGGTCACCAGGGTTTGGTGTAAGGGCTAAACGACGGAGGGTGTCCAATGGGATATCTGCGTACGGGCCTGGAGCATGGTGGCAAACTGGGTAGTTTGGGAATTGAGTTCAGGGGCGTGGGGTGGAGAAAGGAGAGAGTTATTTGGGATGAGGGCTATCAGGCCAAACACAGGAAGGTCTAGGGGAAGGGAAACAATTGGGAAAACAGGCCTTTTGTCCTGAAGACCATTTTCCTTTGAACTTCTTGTGGGAAAAGAAGTTTCCCAAGTGGAGTGTGTGTCGCAGAGTTTGGGGCGTGGGATGCGGAGACCGTCAGCTCAGGCCTGGCCCCTGCGCTGCCTTTACTGGCCTGGAGCCCTGGGCCAGTCACATAACGGCAGTGAAGGGAATAAGACCCACCTCGGAGCGTAGGCAGGGGATCTGATGAGAGGCTTACAAAGTGCTTACCCGGATTCCTTCCACACTTGCTCAATACACGTGTGTTACTGTGATGACAAAACCAACTTTGACGTACCATACAGTTCAAGTTCCCAAACCACCAAAATGGCTCAGGACTTAAACACATGGATTATGAAAAAAAGTGGAGTTGGATAAATAGCTATTGGATGGGGTTAGCAGGAGTCTGAGGTGGCAACCTGTCCGAGCTCACCCCTGAGTTTCTTGAACAGTGGCTGATGGCCTCCTGCCTAGGTCTCCCAAGGGGCTTATGAAAACAGCAATTCCCTGGCCCTTTGCAGGCCTGGAAAGCTGAAGCTCAGGCGCAGGGCAGGAACTATATTTTTAATAACGTACCTGAAGTCTGAAATTCTAAACCAAACGAAAGTCTGAGAACCACATTTTATGTGCTAACATGAATCTCCTTGGCAAGATCTCCAGCCTGTATGATCGCCACCAAGGTGACAGGGAGCTCGATCCCCCACCGGGCAGCCCATCCAGCTCATTGGAGCGAGTGTCCTTTTCATAAGGTCCCTCCCAGCCTCATGAGCCTCTGGGAAAAATGATAGGCAAGGGAGAAGAAAGGAGAGTGGGATCTGGCAGAAGGGAAGAGGGGGAGACAGAGGAAAATGCCTGGGCTCAGGGGGGGAAGGCAGGTGGCACTAGGGCGAGAAGTGGCCAGCTCTGGCTCCCTCCCCCGTGCAGTCGCCCTGGGTTATTAAAGGGAAGAAGAATGAGCCTCTGTATCGCAGCGGAGCAGGGCAATAGTCATCGGCAGCCGTTATTAGTTATTAAAATCTTTTCCTCACCAGTGAAAGACACTTATCATTCTTCATCACCAACGCGCTCTCTTTCTGAAAAGGAAAATCAACTTAACAGGTGGGGACTGACCTTTCACTCCTCCTGTGAAAGAGTCCAAGGCTGCCCCCTGGCAGCTTCAAAACTGGTGCGGGGCTCACAGAGCACCCCCAGAATGGCAGGAGAGCGACTTTGGAGCTCAGTGTCTTGGTGCTGTGTTCACAAAGAGGACCTGTCCCCTGCTGCAGGGAACACAGTGTGGGTGGCAGTGGCGGCAGCACCTGGATGCTCTGGGTGCCAGGGATGACACACTGCTGCAGAGGGGCCCTGGATCCCTAAACAAGAAACTGTTTGGGAGGAGCCCCGCTGCATGGCCGCGGGGGCGGGGCGGATCCCAGCCGCAGCCGCCTCATGGGCGTCCTTGCCCCTGCTCTCACCCCCCTCCTCCAGTCCTCCACCCCACAGAGCCGTCTCCTGAGCACGTCACTCCCTTGCTGACAAATGTTCAGAAACAGCCCACTGTGGCAGGAATCCAGCTACACGTCTTAGCCCAGGCCCTTGGCTGAAGGCTCTTCCCAGACTGACCCCAAATGACCCTCCAGCCCTCTACCCATCTCCCCTGCTGGGCTGCAGGCTAGCTGCACTAGTCACTGCTCCCCAATCCCATGCTGCTTTTGCTGCTTCCTTGCTTTTTGCTCAAGGCGGCTGCTCTGCCTGTAGTGCCTTTCTCCTTCTCTGCTAGGTGATCCGCTTAACAACCCAGCTCAAACGTCCCCTCCTCTGGGAAGTCCTCCCTGACCTGTCCAGGCAGAACTAATGATTTCCTCCTCCAGGCTCCCGTAGCAGGCACGCTACTCTTTTAACAATGACCCCACTATATTCTAGTTGGTTGTAATCCTTTGTTTATATCTGTCTCTCCTCATTACGGGGAGCTCTAGTAAGAAGAGGAGGAGGGCTGTATCTTGCTCCTTTTTGTACCTCCCACGGAACTAGGCGTAGTTCTTAATGAAAACATGCACTAGCTAGCATGTACTGAGGGCTTATTCAGCACTCTGAAGGTCCTTCATGTACATTATTTCATGTGATCCTCCAAATTATTAAACCTGTTTCGCAGATGAAGAAACTGAGGCTTGGAGATGTGAAGTGACCTGTCCAAGGACACATGGCTAGCTTGTGGCAGAGCAGGAAGTAGAAACCAGGACGGCTTGAGCTCAGTAAATTTTGCTGACGGGCTGAATGACCCCCTCCCCCTGGCTTTGGTGCCAGCAGCCCCTTAGGTAGGCTGGCAGAGGGACCTGCGGTGGTGTCTAGCTCCTGAGCCAGATCCCATCCATCCATGCCCTTCCACATCTCTGTGAGCTCAGGCTTTCTCTGCCTCCAGGGCATCATACTACTTGCTCTGAAGTCTTTTATCCATTTCCCCCTGGACAAGGTAAGGCTCTGGAGAAAGTTCTCTGTCACCTCCCCAGAATGAGCCCCCATCACGCCACCCCTCTCACTCTCCCCAGTCAGCAGCCCCTCTGGCCATCCCTCTCTGTGCCCTCCCCATCCTCAGCTCCTTGAGCAGTATTTCAGCTTCTCTCTCCTGCATCCCACGCCCCAGTGCTCCTCCGGCTTCAGGCTAAGCCCTGGAAAACCTGCACAGGCTGGTGTTCTGGTTTCTGCCCCAGGTTTCAGGTAATTCTGGAGGGGACAGAGCCCAGCTGTCTCACAGCTTCTTCCTTTACTGGGGGATTCAGGAGGAATGCCTCTCTTCTTTAGCCCCAGTTTTCAAGACCAACTCTGATTTTACAACTTGTAAGCTTTCTGAGAACAGCAGCTGAGTTTCTTTCATCTCTGCAGGCACCACCATCCTTAGTCCAGAGCTGTGCATCCAGGTGATGCCCGGTAAATGGTGAATGAATGACTCCACGGAAAACCCCAAGAACACTCCATGAATATACTCTTCATCGTGAAATAGCCTATCCTTGCATCAATCTTCTTGTCACTCCCTCTGGTTCTAGAAAGGATGGTGTCTCCTCTCCTCTCCAGCTGAGCCCTTCCTCGTTATTGTCCCACTTCCTGGGGCAGCAACTCTCTAGCTGCTGCAGGGCAGGTCAGCAGCCCTGAGGACCTGCCCTCCCCGTGCTTCCGGGGCTCTAGCATACCGAATGGACCCCGCTCTAAAAGACCAACAGGATTCATCTCATTTCTGTGTTCATTTAACAAAAGGTAACTGAACACCAATCATAAACTAGGACCTGCAATCAAGAGGAAATGTGGGTCAGGGCTACCCTGTGGGGTGCAATCGCCAGTAGGGCAAATCTCATTGTTTTGTTCACTGCTGGTTCCCTACTGCCTAAAACAGTGCCTAGTACATAATTAGAGCGCAATAAATATTTGTTGGGTGGGTAAATGAATGAATGGCCATTGTGTTTCTTGTACTTTTCTGTTCATTCCAGACAAGTTTCTCTAATATCACCATCCTTCTACCTTGCTTACTCCAGGGACCTCTCTCCACCCGCCCCCCTCTGCAACCACACTCAGTTCTCACCTTCTCATCACCCCATGACCCCAAGTTCTGTGACACCCCTCTGAGGACCCCCAAAGCTCCCACTCATCCACTTCCATCAGCACGACTTTTCAGCCCCTGGGATCTTCAGTTTCTCCCCTCCTCCCAATTTCCTGAATAGCCCCATGTGTCCTGTCTTTGCTCGCGTCGCTACAAAGCCTGCCCCACAATGAACCATTTCAGCAAAGAACTTAGTCATCTCTTGGTGACCCCCTGCCTTCCTGACCCACCACTTTATCAGTCTTTGGCTCTGAATGCCCCCCACTTTCATTTTCCCTGCGAAAGGAGATTGCCTGAGAGCCCTGCAGATCAGCTTCACTGCAAAGGCATGCTGACTAGCTTCAGCTGCTCGGCACCTCTTTAAAAAATGTGTATTTAAACAATTTTCTAAAGGAGAAAAAAATCTCTTTGCCTCCTCACACCAACTGTTTATGTAATTCAGTGACCTTTTGTGAACCATCATTGTATAAGCATCATTTTCCAGGGTAGAAATCAACTTATCCATCCCATTTCATACTCTACCTTGTTCACCTAACATTTTTCTGTATACACTTTCTCATGTATTGAGAACTCATATTTATCATTTGAAATGGTTATATAATATTCTATCATATGAATGTCCCATAGTTTGCTTAACCATTCCCCAGTTGTGGAGCATTTGGGCAATTTCCAGGGTTTTCCAATAATGAACAGGGCAACAATAAACATCTTCTTGCAAATAGTGTCTATTTGCTTTTCAGTTATTTTCATGGTGTATATTCCTAGAAGGAGGATTATTGGTTCAAAGGCTAGGAACACTTTTATGACTTTTGTTGCAAGGTGCCAGGCTGCTCTCCAGAAAGACTGTACTAATTTGCAATTCTCCAGTCTTTTTATTCTTGTTTTGTAGCCTCCTATTGTATTCCTCTAAGGGTTGTTCCAAATCTTCTGGGCCTGCCTGGGGTGTTCAGCTACCCTCACCCTCCAGAGGTGGTTTTACTGAGAAAGTTATAGACATGTGTCCCCGAGTTTCCTCAGCTTCCTTCCAAGGCAACCTTTCTATTTTCACCCTAGCTCCCCTCCTGGGCTGATCTGCAAGGGAGAGGTGTCCAATTTCCTCTCCAAACAAACCTCCTTCCTGCATATCTGACCTCATTTCCTCCTGTCTCTTCAAAACCATGCTGCATTAGTTATTCTCCTCTTCTCACATCATCTAGCTCACCCTCTTCTCCTGCTCTTTCCCCACAGCCTGCAAATATCCTTTCCCTAAAAGCAATAAGCTTTCCTTTCTCCCCCTGAACTACCATCCATCTTGGTATGGTAGGCATGACCATCCCTAGTCCAGCGCTGTGGACTTTTCTTCCATCACCATCCATCTTGCTGAAAGAATAGTCTACATGTCACCTTCTCATCTTCCAGTTCCTTCTCAGCCCTTTGCTCTCTTTAGCTGATGCCCAACACGCAACCCAAGCGGCCAACTCAAGGCCACCAGTCATTTTCTTAATCACCCAAACAAATGACCTTTTATCAGTCATCATCCCCACCACCTTGTTGGCTATTGTGTCCTCGTTGAGACTTTCTCTGGTCTGGGGTTCCATGGCAGAGCAATTTCCTTAGAGCTCCTTCCATCCTACCAGTGTTGTACCTCCAGAGGAATCTGGTCTGGGACCTTTTAGTGAACTCTAAATTATCCCTACCTCCCATTGTACAGCTGCCAGGAGAACTGGATGGAATTGATTTCATTCCCAGCTCTCATGGTGAGCTTATGACTGATCTAAGCCCTTTAGTATAAACCCATTCCTCTTCCCGCAGTGATGGTTCAGGGAAAAGAAGACCAAAGCAATCAACATGTGACATTTACATGTGACCTATGGTGATTCAACTAGAACAAAGCTCAAGACTTTAGTTTTATAGTTGAGGAAAGCCAGTTCTTTCTCTCCTCTTGGTATAAATGATAAAGCATTAAATCTAATTGCTGCTGGCCACCAGCTTACAACCTTGAGAGAATCTAGTGTAAAGGTGAAGCCAAAACACGGAATAGAGAAGGGTTTAGAAAACTGAAGCATAATGGATCCAGATTCCTGATTGAACCATGCCTGAAGCCCACTTTACTGGATTTTTACAGTTACAGAAGTCAATAGATTCCTTGTATTATTTATTTATTTATAATTTATTATTATTATTATTATTATTTTGAGCAGAGAAAGGTTTATCACAGGGCCAAACAAGGAGAACAGGTGCCTTATGCTCAAAAAAACCGGAACTCCCTGATGGTTTTGGGGGAGAAGTTTTTAATAGGCAAAATTTAGGGTGAGGGCTACAGAGTGGGTTACTTTCTTCTGATTGGTTGGTGGTGAGGTAACAGGGCAGTGCTCCAGGGATCCTGTGCTCAGCCTGAAGTTCCTTGTATTATTTAAATCATAATGCATAGAACTTTCTGTTATTTGCAGTTGAAACATATAACCATTATAGCCCTCTTCACTATTCTCCCTTTATAATTTATATCTCATTGTTCTCACCCATTCCAGTAGCTTCCATGATCACATCTATGTGGATGATTCCTCTACACTCCTACCTAACACCTGTCTCCTCACCTCCAACTCCAGCACTACTAGCTTTTTGCTAGGTAGCTGTATGTGGTCTATGAAGCTTTAATCTTAACATGTTAACACCAAGATTTTCGCCACCACCACCCAAGCCAGATCAACCTCACTTCCCTATTTCCCTATATCTGATTATTCCTTTGACCAAGTTTGAAACTTTAGAGTCATCCATATCATTCTCTCTTTTATACCCCACAGCCAGCCGGCTGCCATGAGCTTGCACTTTCGCCTCTGGCTGCTTCTTGACCTTTAGTACCTCTCTCTCAAACTGACTCTCTTCCCAGTTGGCCTTCTTGCCTCCTGGATACCCTAGCTTCTGATCACCCTACACACCTTTATCAAAAACATCTTCCTAAAACTTCAAAGCAGTCAAATATTTTCAATGATTTCTCAATATGTTTCAGATTTAGTCCAGATTTTTCAAGCAAAATCTAATTCTTCCACGACAGGGTCTTTCCATTATCTTCCCCATCTTATAATCTCTTTACTCTCTCGTTGGTGCCCAAGTTACAGCCAAAATGGGCTGTTTTCTATTTCTTCCACATGTTGCTGCCAATGAGATGAATCCCAGCTGGACCACCTTCCCTTCATATTTCATCTATTGACATCCTACTCAGCCTTTAAGATTCCTTTCAAAAGAAATCTAGATAAAGTGTACTCTGATTTCTCTGAATAGATACTTCTTTTTTTGAACACACCTCCAACCTGTCTCTCTTGTGTCACACATAAGAACAGAAAAACTGACTTTTATTTTTGTTTTCCCAAAGCACAGGGCCTTGAAAATAGTAGGTGCTCAATAAATACTCATTAAATTAGCTTGAATCAAGGGCAACCTTATGGGAACGATATGCCACAAGAGGATGCTTGAAAAGATTCACTAGAATCTCTTTTTTCTTTTTTATATTCCAGCTAGGGATTTATCAAGTCAACAAATATATATTCAGTGCTTACTACGTGCAAGTTAACACTGGGATCTAGGAGAAGCTAGCTTTGAAATCTGGTACCCTGAGATGACTCAGAGCTGTGGTTCACAGAGTATGGTCCATATGGATGTTCCTGGCAACTGAGGTCTGATCTACCCTCCTACAGTATCAATATTTAGGGCAAATTCTGAGCTGGCGAGCAATTACGGCTAATGGGAAAAAAGCAATGGACTAAGAGTCCATAGACCTGATCTGGGCCTGGATCTTTCACTAATTAGATGTGTGACCTCGCACAAGTCTTTTAACCTCTTTGGGGCTCTATTACTTCTTTACCTGTGAAACAATAGGGTTAAACTGCAATGTTTCTCAAAATGTGGTCCTCAGAACACTTGCATCAGATTCACCTGAGTGGCTTCTAAAAATACAAATTCCCTGGACTCAAACCAGTGCTGTGGAAAACAAATCTTTGCGGATAGGGTCTAAGGGTCTGCATTAGAGCAGGCTGCCCAGGTGATTCTTGTTCCATTCAAGTTAAATACCTTTAGAATTTTGGAATTACAAGGTTCCTCCTGTTCTAAAATGTAAGGGTTACTGGATTAAGTAACAATTTGAGTTATTTTGCAGAGATCAGTAGAATGGCTGAGTGAGTAACTGAGAAGACATCTTGCCCTAACCGTGTCTATGAAAGGAAGCTTAGAGAACCCCTGTTCCGTGTCCTGCTACCCAGGCTACAGACCCAGGACTACGCTGCAGCTGATGCCTGTCTGCCCACTTGCCTCCTTTCTTATCCCTCCCTCCCTCTGTCCCTTTCTTTTTTCCTTTTTCATTCTTTTCTTTCTTCCCTGTCCTTCTCTCCTCGCTCCTCTATCTTCCCTCCCTCCATTCCTTCCTTCTTTCCTTCTTTTCTTTTCCAGTCCTTCCAAAATCCCATCAGCACTTGAGTATACACATCCTAAGCAATACATTTATTTGCACTTACCTAATGTACTTTTTTTTGATGAAGTCTTTCCGGCTCCCTCAATCAGGTATGAGCATTTCCTGCTCAGAACACTCACAGCACTTTGAACCAATCTTATGCCATTAATCATACTTTGCCATGCAATATTTCTAGGTCTACTCTATTGCATGCCCCTGAGGAAAAATGCTGTTTTATTCACAAACACACACACCCCTTCTATAGTGCCCAGCCTAGTGCCTTGCACATGTTGATGATATTTTACATTTATGTGGTGTACACTAGTTTAATAAGTATTGTCACAGACATTAGTGAATAGCAAACACTGGACGAGTATTTACTGAATGGACCAATGAACAAATTCCTCTGCTTTCCTTATCCTTTTCTTGAGATCGTCTTATCTCCTGTCCAAGTGGCAGGTTTGCACAGTGGCAAGGCCACTGACCTTGGAGTCAGAAGCTTGAGTTTGAAAACTTGTTCTACCTCTTTAATAACTGGGTAGTCTTGGGCAAATTGTTTACCCTCTCTGAACCATATTTTATCTGTAAAGTAGAATAATACCTTATTTTTAGGGTTGGTGATGATGAACCGCAATTATCTGTGAAATAAGTATGTACCACATTTATGGCACGTAGAAGATAATTTTAAAAAGCTAGTTAAATGAAATCCTTCCCTTCCCCCAACCCTTCATGTCCATTAGAATGTCCCTTAGGACAAACACTGGCTTTTCTAATTCTTTCTCTCTGGGTTTGTATGCTGTGTCTTGGTGCACTGCATACAAAGATGTGCAGAATACATTCTGTGGACTCTTAAAAATAGTCAATGTCATAAGGTGAAACACATATGGAAAACACTCAAACTGAAATGAAAGGGCTATATTTGTCAAGATTCCTTGTTGCAAGGTCCATAAACCCAATTCAAACAATCTTAAGGAAAAAAAAATTTTAATTGACTCCCATAATTGGGAAGTTCTGGAGGGCATCTGGCTTTAAGCACAGCTGCACCCAGGGGTTAAAATACTGAAGTCAGGATTCTGTCTCTTTTTCTCCAGCTTTGGGCCCTGCTTCAATGGCTTCATCCTCAGGCAGGATCTCTCCAGTTTGTGGGAAGGATGGCTACTGGCTTGCAAGCTGAAAGGAAGAGAGGCCCTTTTTATCTTCGTGTTGCATGCAAATCTCATGGAAGGATTCTCACTGACTCTGGTTGGGTCCTGTGCCCACATCAGGACCAGTCAGTGGGTCTAAAGGATGAAGTACGATAGTTGGCTCAGCCTGGGTCACATGCCCACTCCTGTGGCCCATGGAGAAGGACACAGTGGTTGACAGTCCTTCAGACCACAGGAATGAGGGAGAGGTAGTTCCTCCAAAAGAAGGGGTGTCAGCAGACAAGACCAACTTGTTCAGCACACAAGTAGAAAATACACCATTTCCCATAAGATGTCCTATGTTTAAGACTGCCTACTTTGTGTCATTTAAAGGGCGCAGCTTCATTTACTTATTAATTTATTCATTCACTGTTACTGGGGAAAATAAAATCATTTTGAGAGTGTCCTAAGCCCCAGGCCCAGTGCCAAGGGTTGGGGTAAAGCGGTGATGAAGACAAACATGGGTTTCCTCTGGTGGAGCTCAAAACCTCTCCCTGCATGAGCTGCCACAGTTCCTAAGGTCTCTCCACTAACTGTGACCCTTGGCTTCCAGTAATGATTTCCAGAAGAATCAATGTTACAGTGTTTTAACTGGGAGAAGCATCACTTTATCCCGTTATCACCCACTTAGCACAATCCGTTTGCTGGCTGAACTGGCAGAGATCAGAGAATCAGAGGCTGTGGGATGAAAGGACTTGTAAGGCCAGCTCCCTTAGAGCATGTGCTCGGTTCTGGAGAAGATCAGGCTTGTTTGTTTGTTTGTTTTGTTTCTGTTTGTTTTTGTAATTAAAAAATTTTTTAATGTGGTAAAATGCATAAACATAAAATTTATCCTTTTAGCTATTTTTAAGCATATAGTTCAGTTGTGTTAAGTACATTCACATTCTTGTGAAACCAATCTCTGGAACTTTTTTGTCTTGCAAAACTGAAAGTCTGTACCTATTAAACAACAACTCTCCATTCTCTCTTCCCCCAGCCCCTGGCAGCCACCATTCTACTTTGTCTTTATGAATTTAACTACTCTAGGTTCCTCATATAAGTGGAATCATACAGTTTTTGTCCTTCTGGCTTATTTCACTTAGCACTATGTCTTCAAGGTTCCCCCACGTTGTAGTGTGTGTCAGATTTTCCTTCCTTTTTAAGGCTGAATAATATTCCATTGTATGTCTATACCATGTTTGGTTTATCCCTTCATCCATAGAGGGACACTTGGATTGCTTCCACCTTTTGGCTACTGTGAATAACGCTGCTACAAACCTGGTAGGGAAGATCAGTTCTGATGGCAGGAACCCAAGTGTTCTGGAGCTTGGCAGAATTCACATGAGGTAGGGCCCAAGTAGAACCCTAAATGGACAAGCCCTGCATTTGAAGGGGCAGCATGAGCGTTCAGAGTGCCCTCTTCTGGGGTGGGCTGGGGTTAGTGGAAGGGATGGTTTCCTGGGCCTGAGGAAGTGTGTCCATGTTTGCAGGAGAGGGTCCAGAAGGAAGGGAAATGCCAGACTTTATCTTCCTCACAATTTGCCCAGCCCTGGCCCTGATTTCACACTTCGTTTATCAATCTTTAGAACTCTTGTCAGATCACTGGAGGTGACTTCCAAACTACAACAGTGTACTAAATGCTTTAGGAGGGATCTTTACTCATTCTTCAGGACTCACCGCCCTCCTCTGCTGAGTCTTCTCTCAAGGCACACCCAGCAAGCCCACGCCATGCCCCAGCAGAGCTCGGCTCCCCTCCTCTGCTTTCACCTAGCCCCAACTTCACTTTCCTTTGCCAGTATTGTCTATAGCAGACTTGGTAATTTGTCTGTTTTTCAGTTGTCTACACCGGACTGAGATTTGGAGCCAGCCTTATGCCAAGTGCCCAGCACTGTTCCTGGCACCTAAGAGGTAGGCGTTCAATGTGGCTTTGTTTGAAGGTCAAAAAGGAGGGTCATAAGTAAGCGGGGGCTGCTCAGTGATGCCCAGCATCAGTAGATTGTTAGCTGGAGGCTAAGCCAAATAGAAGTAGAGTGTCTAGGGGACTTTGAAATGGCCGCTGAAGACAAGGGAATTGCTTGTTGGAACTAGGCGACCCAAGAGCAGTTTTCACAGCCCAATAGATCAATACCGTTCCTTCTAAGGAAGCAAACAGGATCGATGCTGGCTGCCCCAGGTCACTGAGCAGATCTGAAAGCCACGGGGCCCATGGGTGGAGGCTCCATGTTGCTCTTGCAGAATACAACAACAGGTACCCATTTGGGAGACTGAACGACACGTTATTGAATTTCATACCTGCAATGTTACCCGAGCCACCAAGAGCCCAGTATACAAGGCTACAGCAACAGAGGAACACACATTTGAAACATTGAAAGTGTCTTTCAATGTCGGGGCTGGCATTCTTGCTGCTGTTCCCTACTCCTCTACCCACAGCAGACATTGCCCATTGGCATCCACACATTTGTTTGCCAAGCAGAGATGCAGCCTCAAAATGTTCTCACCAGGGTTTCAGGCAGCCACTGCCAAGCAGTGTTCATGGCTGAGACTTAATGTGAATGCTTTTTGCCTTTTCTGATCTAATCCAGTCTAACATCATTTCAGTAGGACTACTTTCCATGGCTTTCTAGAGGTCTGCTCTAGAAGCTTTGTGAGCCTATTTAGTTGTTGGACTCCAATCCAATTAAAACACGTTGTGTTCCTACCACAGGAAAGGCCTGGGGCTGGGTGTTGAGAGGGTGTTAAGCAGGACAGAAATCTGCCTCCTTTTAATTACATCCCTTTGGTCCTATACCTGCCTTCTGGATGACACACAGTAAGGCTCTCCCTATGTCCTATGACATTCCTTTCACTACTTGAAGAGGGCTGTCATGCCTTCCATCCCACCGCCCCCATTCCACCTTAGTCTTTCTTTTTTCTAGAGGAAATCGTCTAAGTGCTTCTAGCCATTTCTTATAGTATTTGGTTTTTCAGACCCCTCAGTCTCTGGTTAGTCTCCCATGGTCATGCCCCAATTTGTCTGCATTCCCCTTAAACTGTGGTGCCCAGAACACACACAGTACTTCATCTGTCATCTTACTAAATCAGAGCACAAGCCAACACAAAAGGACATTTAGTTGAGTCTTGATGGGTGAAAAGGAGTTGGCCAAGTTGACAAGACTCATCAAGGTGTCTCTAGGCAGGGAGAATGAGAACGTCTATGAAAGTGTGACCATGACTTGTTTGGGGTGGATCACGCAAACTCTCGTATGGACCAGACCATTTTATTTTTCATGACTTAACCAGTATTGTTAGAATTACAAAACCTCAGAGTTCCAAAGATCTTTAAAAGGCACGATCACCCACTGGAAGATGTAGTCGCCAGGCTACCACATTCCCTGCAAAAGATTGGAGGTCTTGAGTATCTTCTCTAATAGGGAACTTTGTTATTTTTGAAGGCAGAGCATTCCATTTTTTGACTTCTGTGTTCAAAAGTTCCTCCTTTTCAGTTGAAACCTGCCTGATTGTAATGTTAGTCATTTTGGGGGGTTATCGAGCATTTTATTCGCTCAGCACTGTCCTAGGCATTGTGTGTACATGGCCACATGTGTGCCGGGCAACATGAGCGCTCCACAGGGGTAACTGAGGTGGAAGGCAATACAAGGACAAATAAACTCATATTTTTTTTTTAAATTATTTATTTATTTATTTTGGCTGTGTTGGGTCTTCGTTTCTGTGCGAGGGCTTTCTCTAGTTGTGGCAAGCGGGGGCCACTCTTCATCACGGTGCGCGGGCCTCTCACTATCGCGTCCTCTCTTGTTGCGGAGCACAGGCTCCAGACGCGCAGGCTCAGCAATTGTGGCTCACGGGCCCAGTTGCTCCGCGGCATGTGGGATCTTCCCAGACCAGGGCTCGAACCCGTGTCCCCTGCATTGGCAGGCAGACTCTCAACCACTGCGCCACCAGGGAAGCCCTAAACTCATATTTTTGTCTCCCAGGAAATTACAGTCCAGCGGGGAGACACACAAAAGAGTAAAACAAATACTATCATCAAGACATGGGCTAAATGGTGTGCAAATACAGAGGAAAAGGTAGTTACTTCCAATGAAGAGAGTAGAGATGGTTTGTTCTTGTGTCTACACAGCAGCCAGAGTTCTCTCTTTAAAAACAAAATCACATCACATTACTTTCCTGCTCAAAACCCTCCAAGGTTCCCATCACACACAGAAATGGACCCGAGGTCTTTACTGTGGCCTGTAGGATCTTGTGTGGCCTGGCACTGGCCACCTCTCTTTGCCCACATGAACGTGCACTTTTCCACTCTGATCACACAGACCTTCTTTTTTTAAAATTAATTAATTTATTATTTATTTTTGGCTGTGTTTGGGTTTTCGTTGCTGCACATGGGCTTTCTCTAGTTGCAGAGAGCGGGGGCTACTCTTCGTTGCAGTGTGCAGACTTCTCATTGCGGTGGCTTCTCTTGTTGCGGAGCATGGGCTCTAGGCGCTCAGGCTTCAGTAGTTGTGGCTCGCGGGCTCAGTAGTTGTGGCACACGGGCTCAGTAGTTGTGGCTCGCGGGCTCTAGAGTGCAGGCTCAGTAGTTGTGGCTCATGGGCTTAGTTGCTCCGCGGCATGTGGGATCTTCCCGGACCAGGGCTCGAACCCGTGTCCCCTGCATTGGCAGGCGAATTCTTAACCACTGCACCACCAGGGAAGTCCCCACACAGACTTTCTTGCCTCGAACCCGCTAGTTGCTATCTTAGGACTTCTACACTGGGTGTTCCATCTCAGGAACCCCTTCCCTTGGTCCTCCCCATGGCTTGATCCGTCACTTCACCCAATCTCTGTCCCATTGCCACTGTGCAGAGAGATGTCATCATCCTCTTATCCTGCCTTATTTACTTAATGACATTTATAACTACCTGCAATTATCTTTATATTTATTAACTGACAGTCTCCTAGTAGAATGTAAGCTTACAAAAGCATGGATTTTATCTGTTTTGTTCCTGTTATACCCCCAGTGCCAAGAATAAGGCCTGACACATAACAGGTACCAAATAAATATTTGTGGAGTGAACAAATGAGTTAATCTCCTCGAAAACCTGTTCTAGTAGCCATTCCCAGTGCCATCCAGTGTTCTTGCCTACAGTTTCTCAGAATAAGTCCAATCTTTTTGAAAAGGAGCCCAAACAGTTTCTCATTTGAAATCCTGTGGCATTTCCTAATTTTTATGATTTCTCAGAGATTTTGATGGTGGCTCTGAGATCTGCAAATTCTTTCAGCTGTCTGGGAGATTTTCCTCCTAGGCTTAGGGACCTAGACAAATTGCAGGCACAAAGGTGCACATCTAGCATGAAGGTTACATTCTCAAGTCAGCATAGAAAGCTAAAAAGTGACATATTGGAATTTTCCTTGAATATCCTCAGCACCACAACAAATCACTGATTCTGTAGTTCTGCACCCAAGGAATTGGTTTGTTTGCATTAGGAACCCAGCAGTATGAAAAATATGGATCTCTGACTACCTGAATCACTCTCAGCCCCTTAGATGCTTTTCCTATAGGAAGTGTTTGGGAACCAAGTCTAGTGAGTGCTGGAGCCAGACTGTCTAATTTTGAATCCTGGTTCCACCACTTGCTATGTGACTATAGGCAAGTTACTCAACCACTCTACGCATCCATTTCTTCGTCTGTAAAGTGGGATAATAACAGTACATACCTGTCTCATAGGGTTATATTGAGGACCAAATTCATTAACGTCTATGAGGTCCTTAGACTAGCACCTGGCACATAGTATTTCAATTAATGTTAGCGATTATTTTATTATCTCCCATTTCATGTTCATACTGGGGCATATGCTCAGTGGGTGGAAAGGCAAGCAGAATGTGCTAGACTATTTAAATTGTACTTGCTTGCTCGCTCTCTCTTGCTCTCTTTGTCTGTCTTTCTCTCTTTCCCCAAATGCCAGTAGTTGAATTTGTATGATGTACCCTCACTGTAAATCGCTTAGGCGCTTTCCTCCTGCTGGAATTCTGTGCATTCTTATATTGATTACCATACCATTTCTAGTTTGAACACCTTTGTAAAGACTGGAGAAGGTGAGAAAAAACAAACATGGACTAGTTTGACCTCCTTGTCTCTGTCACCCACATAGTCCCACACTTTCTGCCAACAGTGGCTTAGCCTTTTCTTAATGTTCTCCTGCAAACATGGGTATTGAGTCCCTTTGACTGCTTTTTAGCTTTTCCTGGAGCACTGACTCCTTCTCTGGCTTTAGCTTTTTGGACAGTATTCTTACATATTCATGTTTCTCCCTTTCTTTTAGCACTGAGGAAGTAAAAACGTCAGGAAGAAAGGCAACACTGCAGAAAATTCATAAAAAATAGCCAGCCAGTTTTTTTTTTTTTTTCTTTTAATGTGAAGAGCAGGAAAGAGAGAGGAGGCCTGAGGAGCTGGCATGAGGAGAAAGGAGCATTTGCTGTTATATATGCAGAAGCTGCTGTTCTACAGCATGTGCTGAACTCCCTGGGGCCAGAGTTGCAGGAAGCATGCAGGGCGCTTGGGGGCACTCCCACCAGGTGTGCAAGCAAGTTTTGACCACATCTGGAAGGTTCAGTTATTACAGGTATTTGCTTTCCTTCCAAGCCCTGGGACAGGATCCCTTACTGGACTCGTTCATTCATTCAGCAAATACTTACTGAGTACTTATGTACTAGGCATGATGCAAAACATTGAGGGTAAAAAAGATGAAGTAGACACAGTCTCTTCCCTTAGGTTGCTTATGTCTGGTGAGAAAGAAAAGCACAAACAGATAATGTTCCTACAGCAGGGTAAGTACAGTGTGTTAAGTCGGGTGCCCCAGAAGCTGTCCCAGGTGGCAATCCGAGAAGGACCAGTAGGGGAGCTGAAGCTGAAATGGGGAAGTAAAGAAAACCAATACCGGGTGTGTTAATGAACATGTTACTGCTGAGGGCAAAGGGGGCTCAGTCCCACTGGGGTTGTCTCACAGCTAGTGTGGAAGCTATCTCAGTGTTGCCCCATCTGAGGCTGAGAATCTGGGGTATTTGCCCATTGACTCCCACCCTCTAGTCTGCCCTGACCTCTGGCTATGCACATGCATGGCCCTAAGCAATAGAAAGCCATGGGTGTGTAGAAATGATGGTGTCGATAGGATGTGAGCAGAGCACTGACAGTATCTGCTGCACGCACTTATAGGAACAATTACAGAGCACTACAGAAGCTGTAAAGAGGAGCTTTCCACTCAACCTGGTTAGATCTAAGAAGTCTTCCTGGAAGAGGTGACAGTTGAGCAGGGTCCTAAAGGATGCCTTACTCCAGAGTTGTTCAGCAATGTCTGGGGCAGAGTCTTTGCTCTCTGGTCACACTACAGATTTTGCACTGAGAGTTCTGGCTAAGATTAAAAAAAAATCTGTTTCTCACTCTACACGTGGGGTTTGGGAGGCTGAGAGCACGGCAAGAATTCACAGG